>NW_027072034.1:150043319-152774986 GCF_038088225.1 Cyrtonyx montezumae
TAAATACCTACCTATCTATCTGTCTATCATCTATCTATCTATCTATCTATCTATCTATCTATCTATCTATCTATCTATCTATCTATCTTAATTCAGATGCATTCATAAGCAGCACCAATAAAGATACTGGACCACGTATCTTGACATAATCAGTGTATCTTGAAAATGGTTAAAAAACCACATGGTTCCAAAGGTAAATAGATATCGGACAGGTAAATACAAAGGTAAATAGATATGAGGACAAGGCATTTCAATGAAAGAGCAATGCTCTATTAAAGAAAAATTAGAATCAGTATCACTTGTAACCTGTATCAGAAAAGTTCCTCTGGGTCTTGAAATTCCTTGGCTAAGGCTTCAGGCTTAGCACAAGGGCTTGCTGTGGACTTCCCAACCTCAGGCTAGTAAAGACAAAGGATTTCCCTCATTCAGCCTCAGCAAATGTTGTATCTGGGCATAATGCAGAGACTAAATTTTTAAACAACATAACTTCTGCTGCAATGATGTCTGGAAACTCTGTGATAAAATAAATTCTTTTATCTTGCCTGAGACCAATTCAAAATGATACTGTTGAAATACTGATAATAAGGCACTGCAATTTAGCCTCCTTTATGTACAAAAAGCACACCAAAGAAATTATTTCAATTGCGTTTAATTTTAAAAAGAAAACGAATTAATAAAAAAAAATAAAGCTTACTGAAAGAGAACACAGACGTTATGCTTATTGGTAGTCAAAGAAACATACATGTAGGAGCTTTGGAAAAAGGAATGGAGCACAAAAGAGAAAACACCTTTCCAACACTACATAAAACCCCATAGTACCCTCCCTTTTGAATGCTGCCTGCTGTTCCTGTCCTTGCCTCTCAAAAATTACATGGGGGAACTAAAGAAGGGCAATTAAAGCTTGGAACTGCTTAAATTGATTTGGAGCTTGCAGCTTGGAAAAGAGACAATGAAAGGGGATATGGCAGATACGTATAAAATCAGGAGAAACCTGGGAAAGTGCCTAGAAAACAAATGAATGGATGCCTGGCTTCTCACTGCATGAGAACGAGAGGATGCCCAATGAAATTAACAGATTTAAAATGAGCAAATGAAATGTGGTTTTTTTTGTGTGTGTTTTTTTTTTTTCATTGTATAAGAAAATAGTGGCATTCACTACCAGATGCAGCCAGTATCACAGAAACAGTCAAAAAGCAACAATACAAAGACAAAGAATTGTGAAAGTCTATTAAATGTAAAGGTATAAACTCAGAATCAAGTGTTCCATACAATAGAGATTGCTGGAATGGAGATGTATCTCTGCATGCCTTCCCTGTTTGAATATTTCTGGCTTTAACATTTACTAAGGGGCTGTAGGAGAGGCAGGTGCAGTGTACAGTTCCCTTCAGTTTGGCTCAGCACTGCTGCCCTCTTCCTCAGGTGTATTCTGGCTGCACTTAGAAAATGTGTGCAAGCTCCCTGCCTTCCCAGCACAAAGTCAGGAGGTCAGCTGAAGCCAGCAGCACTAAAGCTAAGCTCTTTGCATGAGACCTGGCTAAAAGCCTTCCATGCAGACAGGCAGTGCAGAGCGAGTATTTAATTGCAGAAATGCCACCACTGCTTAATCTATCTTGCTGCTGTGCCTGCTTGTCTCAGTTCTCCTATTTCCAAGTGCAGCAGAACACTGGAAATGGTCTAACCTAACCTGCCTGACTTTGCTGTTGAAATGGGTTGGAAGCCACAGTTACAGCTCACAAGCGTTCCCTGACACTCCTAAGCTGTATGAAAAGGTCTCCCTGATTCTGCAAAAAGTCAGATAAAATTAGTGGGGAGGTTAGCCCTGGTGGCAGAGATCAGATCAGGAAATCAAGAGGGGCACAAAAGGCAGGAAATGAAGAGGCTAACACAGATATATTTTTTCTCAACCTGAGCTCATCTGTGTCAGGAAGTAGTAAAACTTTTATCGATAAAGTGTTTGACAATGGAGCAATAGATCTGAACTTGTTTCCTCAGGTAAGCCCTTTTGGAAAGAAAAAATGCTTCTTGGTGGGAGTATAGAAGCAGAAAAGTCATCATGCTGAAGTGATAACATGGCTCAGATCTAGTGATGTTCCCTGTACTGATGTGAAAAGACCAGAGATGTAGCACAGAGTGGGACATTCCTCTTTCTTTCCTCCTGCAGGGAGTGGAAGAAGGGAAGGGAGGGGAGAAGGGCTTTTACCAGGTCTGCATCTCTATCTTCACAGAATCATAGAATCATTTGAGTTGGAAGGGACTTCTAAATGTCAATCCAGTCCAACTGCCCTTCAATGATCAGAGACATCTACAGCTGGATCAGGGTGCTCAGAGTCCCATCCAGCCTGAAGCACCTGGTCTGGCCTGAAACTATCAGACTTTGTAGGAACGACAATATTTCAAAAGTTCCCAAAGCTTTGCTGGTCTCATTTAACAAACAAAAAATTCTAGTCTAAAATGTGTTACAGAATGTTAAAGATGTTGCTGAGGAACTAGGAGATGATAGCAAGAATGAATAATCACACAAAATAAGAGATGTGCCATAGCCAAAAGCTTTTAATGTGATATTTCCAACTCAGATCTGAGACTCAGATTCTGAGCCCAGAATGAGATACACATTTCTTTTCACACTTATTTTCAGAATGGGCTGAAACAATACCTAGCAACAAATTTCTGCTTACTCAGCACTCTCATTTATATTGATTTATCTGTACTGTTTATATGGCTTTCATTTGCTGATGTATCAGTCAAAACTGTGTGAATCAGCCACAATGAAATGTAAAAGACTAATCTAGTTTTTTCAGCTATTAGAACAGTAACTGCAAATGTGATGATGAATGCTAAATCTCCTCCTATTTCTTACGTGGTCACTGACTACTGATACTCAAAAGGAGAGTAACATGAAGTTTAATTATTGGCGGGATATAAGATGCATGTTTGATATTTGGTCACATACTGATCACAAATACACATTAAAAACAAGTCACTGAAGCGGTATACAGAGTTTGTGTAAGCAAAATTGGCTAAACTTCTAATTAAAGTAATAAATGAGAATATTATATTATTTGTTTCAAATGTAATAGCAGCACTTGTTAATTATTAGAGCCCCACTGCATGCATCAAAGAAGCATCTTGCAAATTATTATTTACATAGGTCACTTCAAAAGTGAAGCGTCCTCGTTATTTCCACGGAGACAACAACAGATACTAAGAGTACAATAACTTTACTTAATAGAGCAAATTCTCAGCAACAAAACACTATTCATTGCAGTCACTGCCATTAGCAATGCATTTTCACCAGCAATGAACAAGAGCCTGCTTTTGCTGCGCTCATAATTGCACCAGCTGTGGTGACCCACAGTTGCTGTCACCTCTGTTGAAACACACCACTCACCACCTCACACTTCTCACATCCTCTGGTTGATCTCCATTAATGTTCAGCAAGTGTCAATGAATGTCAACGGGCACCATTTTTTCCACAGGGAGGAATTCAGTGACACACTTTTCCTTTGTATGTACTTCCATGTCAGATGCCGTTTGTCAGACTGTCTGTCTGCTGCCACCTGTTACATGGCATCAAAATGTAATGGAATATTGGTTCAACTCATACTGCCATACCACCAACATCCAACTCTGATGTCATGAACCAGTGTAATAAAACTGAAGGCATTACTTCGCAAACAGCCCTTGTGTAATGAAGATGTCTAACATCATCTAAGTGATAGTAAAAAGATAATAAAAATGAGATTAAAAAATAAAAATGAACAGTGCAACTTAACAATGAAAGGAGATCTAAAAACTGTATCTCCATCTGTAGTGGCCCACAGTCTGTAAGCCCTGGAACAGCAGGATTCAGTCTTCTCCAGACTGCAGTCCAGACACTGAACATTCTTTGGATACAATTTTATGTGGACGTTTTTGGCAAGCTCCAGAAGACAGAAGAAATGAAAGCCTATGCTTTTGGTATTACTTAGGGCAGGCCCAATGCACTGGCAGGATAACCAGCAAAGCAAGATCCTAAGTGGCTCGTGGTCTTGTAAAGTTTGCAGTAAATGTTCAACCTAATCCAGGTAAATGAGTTTTAGACACCTTCTTTGGAGGGTATGACATCTGTCTGCAATGGATCTTGAACATTCCTTAAATGCAATTAAAACAATTCCTTAAATCCTCTGAGGGCCAACCATGTGGCATTACCATGCTCTCACTTCACTGCTCTGTCAGATCCACATGCTGCTTCACCATGAAAGTATGTAGGATTAATTTGCTTTTGTAACACACACTTGTGGTCCAATCAGTCAGCATATTCATATGACTTTATTTTATTCTAATTTTTCCAGTCACCTATGCACAATATTTAGACCATTCTTTAGAATGTCATAAAACATGCTCTGGAGTGCAAATGTAGAATAATTTGAAACTGTTGAAGCTTTCTCTCAAAATTCTTGCAACCACCTTATAAGATTCCAAAATTGAAAAACAGTACATAGACATTGTTAAAATATAATTAGTGATGTATTTTAACAAAATTCAAGACAATTACCACCTCCTTCAGGAAGCCTTACAAACTTCTTTTCACCCACTCACTCTGAGTGAGTAATTTATTTTGACGGCTGACTAGACTATAATTAGGGCTTTTTTTATCACTGCTGTAAGGTTGGGTGAGTGGATTTTGTTCTTGGGTTTGTACATTTTCATGATGGTTTTGCAGTGCTTTTTGATGGATCAGAGTTGCGTAACTTCTTGTGTTGATGCTAAAGCAGAATTGAAAAATAAAGCCTTCTAAACTCTTTTCATTTTAGATTCTTCTAATAATATAATTTATATTATTTTTGCTCAAGACGATTGTGACATTAAGATGGTAAAGAGGTCAGAGAAAGTAGACCACTCAGAAGAAAGGAAAAAAACAAAAATTATTAATGTTGATTTCTGATTACATTCTTGAACACATCTCTAAACTTCTGTGGTGTTCTTGCTTTACAGTTTAACTTTGCAGCTAACCTTCAGTTTCTTTATGTTCAGCCAATGACTGAAGATCCTGGAGAAGTCTTTCCCTACTTTTTCAAAGCCTTTGAATTCAGACTGTTTAGCTCTCTGATCTTTGCGATTACATTAACATCTGAAATAAAAATTCAAATTTATTTATTTTTGGTATAGTGTCAGAATTAGTTACACATGATACACAGAAATAATTCCCTATTTGTTGGATATATGGATCCCCAGGGCTACTTTTTATAAAATATGTTTTTCATCCCTGCTATTTTCTTACTGTTTTGGGCTTTTGCTAGGGCCAAAGCTACTCAAAAGGAATACTGGGCATGGTGTTAATGGACTGACAGCTGCACTAGATGATCTTCGAGGTCTTTTCCAACCACAATGATTCTATGGCTTCATGATCTTACAGAAGACTCAGGGTTCTGCTAGAACAGACAGGGTAGTGTTAAGAAAATGTCATGCTTACATCACCAATGCACTGCCTACAAATGCTTGAAGATTTCCTGGCAAGGGCTTGCCAGCTGTTTCCCAGAGACAGGGAGACTTTGGATGACTTGTGTTGCTGTGACTGTTCCCCAGGCAGCATTCTCATTTAGGTTGGTCTCTGCAGCTTCTGCTAACAGACATTAGGCAGATATGCTAACTTCTGTGTCAATTAATGACATTTTAATAACTGGCTTCAGGATTGTCTATTCATCTACATTAAAATTAAATCACTAATTATAGCTGTGGATTTTTGCCCAAGAGTGTTCTGGCCGCCAGTGAATGCAATAGCGGAGGAAGTTTCTAAATTCACGAATATAGGAGCAGAGATAGCTGGTCTGTCAAACTTTCCAACATCACAGATTGGCTCCTCATCTTCTCGTGCCCCAGGACCTCAGCTGTTCCCAGTAAGAAGTATTTTTTTCCATACAGACTGGGGAAACGCTGTTACAGTATGAATATGCGAGACTGTTTCAGTTTCTTAATTAGGTTTTTTTCTTGATAAATAAATAGCAAATCAATTCTTAAGATACTGATGGAGTATATCATCATATCTGCACAGAAGGTGATCTGCATCTGATTTTCAGAAATTTTGAAGGCATCCAAATTAAGACAAACAAAGTTAATACGCATTTTAAAAAATATTTTCCTCAGGGAAGTCACTTTGTGCTTTACTCTTTGTCAGAAATTTCAGACTCCTTACTTTTCTCAGTCTTTGCTTCCATAGTTCTTCCATTTTATATAGCTTCTTTTTCTATTAGCTTTTTTTTTCTTAAGAACACACTAGAGTGGTTTAATCCTTGAAGAATTCTGCATTCCACATTTGTTACTGAATCTTTTAGCTATTAGCAGTCCCATCTACTAATTTAGGCACATACAGTTATGTCTAAAAGTACAAGAATCAAGCAGAACGAACAGTTTCACCCTTAAAGAATATGATACTGCTTGAAGTGTTTTCATCATTCCTTTAATTTCTTCCAAGACCAAATCAGGTGAATAAAAGTAACTCTCTTGAACACAAAATCTTTTGCAGTTGGGAAATAAATGTTCCCCCATCAGACCTCAGAATCCCATGGATTGAAGGTGGAAATACATTTCAGATAAAGTAGCTATAAACCATACTGTGTTAAATTCAGGTGGAGGTGGCTACAGGAAAGAAAGAGGCTTGCTCCACAAAGATTAAGGTCCTGACCTTCTTTCTCCCAAATATTCTTCAAGTTTGTATTTCCCTCTGAGCAGCAGAATAAATCAATTTTAAATAACAGCCTGGAAGGGAGATGATTGTTTATCAGATGTTGTGGACACTGCACATCATCACACATCTCTCAGCTGCCAAGAAGTATAAAGAGACCTTTAGCTCCCAAGTTTTGATTTTACACTGAGCATAACAGAATTGAAATATCTAAATAAAGTTCCTTAAAAGGCTACTGGACCTGGACTCATTTAAGGAACTTTACAAACATGAATCACAGAAGTATGAATGCAGGACATTGGAACAAGACTGTGCAACAATTCAGGATTTTATTGTATTTTATACATTGTAAAGCAATTCCATCATCTGACCTCACCTTCTAAAGAATGATGCTGAAGTTAATCTGAAACCTCCACTTTCTCATAGAAGAGATTGCTAAAAAATGTATTTTGTCCATGTCTCACACTTCTGGCTACCTTAACTGTCTTCTGAGTGAAAGAAGATGCTGGAATAATCCTCAAGTTTGACTGGTCATGTATTTCCCTTTTTATAGGAACTCAGGTTTATTTTAAAAGGATATATTTACAATTTCACAGTAGCATTTTAATGGATTTATAGTTAGAAACTTGTTGTCTCTAACTTCCTTTTGACAACCACAGAGAAGGTTTATTTTATCTGACATTTTCTTCAAAGATTTTTTTTCCAGAAAAAAATATATCCCTGTAATTATTGTATTCATTCATTCATTCATTCATTCATTCATTCATTCATTCATTCATTCATTCAAGCTGCTATAGGAAAATCCTGCCTTGTCAGTTGGAGAGGTACATAGGAAATCTTTGTCTTATTTGCCTAAAAAGGCATTGCAAATTGTCCTAGATAGACCTCTTGCACACCCAGATTATAAGCAAGCCAATTAATATTAGGATTTGTATGTGACTGATATTTCCTGGCGTCATTTCATCACATGATTGCAAAAGAACTGCATAGGGAATGAAGTAATCTTGGATTGCTGGAGTGAGTTCAGGGCAGGGCTATGAGGATGCTCAGGGGGCTGGAGTCCTATGAAGGAAGGTTGAGGGAGCTGGGCTTACTCAGCCTGGAGAAGAGAAGGCTCTGACCATATCTCATCGTGGCCTTCCAATAGCAAAAGGGGGCGAGAGAAAAACTGGATGCAGACTTTCTGTCAGGGAATGTAGTGATAGGACAAAAGGTAACAGGTTTAAACAAAAGAGGGGAGATTTAAATTACATATGGAAGAACTTCTCTCATATGAGAGTCATAAGGCATTGACTGCCCAGGGAAACTGTGGATGCCCCATCCATGCAAGTGTTCGAGGCCAGGCTGGGTGGGGCTCTGGGCAACCTGATTTAGTGGAAGGTGTCGCTGCCCATGGCAGAGCAGTTGGAAATTGATGGTCTTTAAAGATCCCTTCCAACCCAAAGCATTCTATGATTCTATCATTATCTAATGAATGAGGATGGCCCACTTGAGCCTTCTCATTCCTAAACTATATAATTGGGCCATTTCTAGCTTTTTATTCCTTAAGTACCTGAAATTATTTGTTTCACAGTGTCATCCTTCCCAACAGAATGGAGGGTCACTTTCAATCAGGTACGGCACATGGGGGAGTGCAATGTGAGATCCTAAATAACCCCTTGTTGCTTCAGCTACTACAAGACCACCAGGAAAGTGGCATCAAGATGATCAAGAAAGTACCACTGCCGCAAGAGTATGGGCTCTTTGTCATATGTCAAATTCATTTTACACATTATCTGGGCATGAATAAGATCGATGCGGAAATGTGCAGTATCTGGGTGCTTCCTGCTCATTTCTTGGCCATGACAGTATTTAGACACAGACACTATGGTCCCAAGGCCTAAGATCTCTGCAAACAAAGAACTGGAGAAAAGCAGTTGTCAGTGCTGACTAAATTAAGTGTTACTGGAGGTGATGGTCCAAATTTTGTGCTTAATTTATGCTAGAAATATACAAAGCAAATAGATTTTTCTCTAGTGAGATGAGAGTGGAAATTAGATGTTAAAACACTACCACATCCTTCACTTTGTCTCTCTGAGATAACATCTAACAATTGCCTGAAGGCAGTTAGACAAATAGTAAAAAATAGTGAGAGTAAACAAACTGTTATTCACCAGGTTGACTGCTTAAAATTTCAACTGAAGGAAAAAAAAAAGGCAACAACTGAAAAACCTGGACTATATCTTTTTTTGTTCTCTGTCAAGGACAGCCAAATGTTTTTGATGTGTGGTCTGCACAGTCATTACAAATTGAAGCCAACATGGACAACCGTCCAAGTGTTTCTTATCTCTCTCTTTCCCATTGACACACTGTGTTGCCCTAGGCTACTTTTTGTTGGCTGTCCTTGTTTTGCTTGGCTGTTTCATTTCTGATCCTTAAATCCTGTTCTGGAGTAAAAGACTTTTCTACTTTGTCATGGATACTTCTTGACTCTGCCCTGTGAGCCAGTGGAGCAACAAAAGGAATTAAATGCAAAAACATCTGTCTCTGTCTGTCTTTAGATTCTGAACACTGCAGCTGATGAAAATTCACTGGTAATGCTCAGTGCTGGTCAAGTCCTACGGAACAGCCAAAGAGTTATTCTTCCAAATAAAGAACACAACAGTCGTATATATGTAAATTTTTTGCTTAAAATATGCATCCATGAGAGAAGCAATCTGTAAGATTTCTATACCTTAAATACTGATGCAATTATAGATATTCCTCATTTCATGTTCATCATCTCAAATTCTAACTATATAAAATAAATGTTTCACTTATAACAAAACCTATGTAAAAGATCTGTGTTTCCTAGGACCTTTATACTTTCACAAGACTACTCCCTTACAGATAAAGATATCAAAGATCCAATTCTCTCTCCACATGATCGTAACTAAAATATTTCCAGTGATGTTAATGGATCTACACTGTTATGAAAGAGATGCAAAGTTCAGTCATTTAAGAAGTGCAGTTCTGTGAAACAAAGGGTTTTTTTTGTGATACTTGAGTGATTACTTATGACAGAATTCACCATATTTACTCATGTAAAAGGCAAATAATTTCTCTTTAATTTTTGTTCTGGAAAGAAAATGGCTAAGGCAGAGTCACAAAGTAATAACAACCTTGAACACTTACACAACATTTCACATTTCAAACTGCTTCGGAAATATAAACCAATTAAGCTGTCGTTATGATTTATGCTAAGGGAGACAAGAAATATATAAACAATGTCAAACTGAGATGCAAGGCTCCAAACTACAGCTCTGTGAATTAAAAATCACAGAAACAGCATAGGGATGTAGAGCATAGGGGATTGGGCTAATGTTAGGAAGTGGAAGATAAAACTGTGAGGCAAGCCTGTGTAATAGCTAGTGTGTTATTATCTAGTTAGTTGTATATGGCCACTTCTTTCCATATGCAACAGAGAACACTTAAGCACACTACTTGGCTAAATGAGCATTATCAACTCTGTCTTTCATCACTACAAACATCTATCGCTCATTAGCTCATTAATGACTTTCTGGAGATATCTGATTTACAATGCAATCACCCCTAGTAGTTCTGTCTAAATTGATAACCAAAGGGCAATTAAAATCAGTGCCCATACCAGACCATTAGATGATTTAAGAAGGAATAGCTGTGCTACTGGTACCTTTTAAAAGTATACTGTTAACATTAGGAGCATAAATGTTAATTAGAGTAATGACTTTATTCAGCAATTTCTTTTCTACAAGGCCATTTGGATCAGAATCCAGCTCCTCTGTTTAAAAGGGCAAGTTCTTTTTAATTAGGACAGCTACTCCATTGGCATAAGTAATAAATGAGGAAAGAGATAAAGGTCTAACCCACCAGGATTTTTCCTTTTTTTTTTTTTTTTGTTTCTGAGTAGCATTCACTATTATTGAAAAAATAGATTCCACTCAGAAAAAAACCAAACCAAAACAAAAAAGACACCTCTAAAGTCTTCATTCTTTTTATGTTAATGTACAACTTCTACAAACATTTTTTTGGAGCTCAGATATTCTGATATGGTCATTTTTGAGATACATTCTCCTCCTTGCATGCTTGAGTGGGCAGAGCAGTAGCTCCAGGTCATTGCTATTCCACTGGATGATCCCCCTAAGGCAGGGGTCTGTGCCAGAGTGAGACTAGTTAAGAAAAAGCTTCAAAGACTATTTAATTTCAAGCCTGGTCTGCTTTTGTGCATCTCTCACCCTTCAATCACGCTCTGACCCTGTCTATGCACAAGCATGCAACTGAGAGAGGACAGGCTGCTCTTGGCAACAGTGCTGACCTGAGCTTCAAAGTAATGGAGTTCTGATTCGAACATGGAGAAATCTGCACAGGAACAAAGAAATGTAGGAAAAAAGTGTGGGGCAGGGAAAGAGAACTAGATAACACACCTCTGCCCTGAGAAGGCAGGAAACCTTTTTCCTCACCACTCTTGCCTGGACTGGAAAAGCCTAACTGTATAAAGACCACTGCCACCGTTTCCTCTGAAGAGTCAGGAAGCATCATTACAGAGCAGTTTGGCTTCTCACCAGTTCAGCACCTAGCAATATTTCTTAACTCTGCCCTTTTAGGTGATGGTGATCTATATGCTCTGGGCATATGCAGTTACAGCTACTAGTGCCAGAGGATCAACTAGTCATCCTTGTGATAAAGTTGTCAAATAAGTAGTGGTGGAACAAGAAGGGATGAACCCATCAATGCATAACAGGAGTTGTCTATAATACCATTTGTAATATGTACCACTGATACTGGAGCAAAGACAAAGAACAGCCTACGATTCATGATGGAGGGTAGTGCAGTGGCTGCAGTTACTTCATTTACCGCAGCAGAAGGGTGCAATGGGAGACCTCTCAAAAGCTCTGAAGCACTCTGTTGTCGTTGCCTCGGGCCCTGTCGCCGTCACACAGAGCAGAGCTCAGCGCTGCCCCTCCGCTCCCTCATAGGTTCATAGGTTCATAGGTTCATTAGGTTGGAAAGGACCTACAAGATCATCTAGTCCAACCATCCTCCTATCACTATCCCTACCCACTGAACTACTAAATCAAATCCCTTAGCACCTCATCTAAACCTGTGAGAGCTGCAGCCGCCATCAGGACTCAGCTCAGCTCCTCTGCTCTGGGCTCAGCAAGCACAGTGACCTCAGCCGCTCCTCACACACCTTGCCCTCCAGACCCTTCCCCATCTTCATAGTCCTTTGGATGCTCGCAAATCTCTTTTGCTCCTCCAGTGCTGGTCTGCAAAACTGTGGCCAAACTCTAAGCGCAAAAGCATGATCTGTAGTCCCCTACAGAAAATCACTAGATGGGTCTTCGCAGCAGAAAATAAGGCAAATCATGCTGCCAGATGTGTGCAGGTGTATGCACACATATGGTACTATTGGCACATGGAAACAAGACTTGTGAATAAGAGTATTGGAAGCAGTTTTTAGTTTGTCCCACGCTGACCCAGTTGGCATGCCAGTGGGAATATGCAGATATGTATTTAATATATTTAATCCTATACATGGCAACAGAAATTAGTATTTATAACAACAATGTATTCTTCTTGATTATGACCAGCTATCACTCAGTATGATTTCTTTGTGCTAAACAAAATAATGTCAGCCCAAAATAGTACAAATAAGTTATCCATATGAAGTCAGCCAAATTCTGCTCAGTTCCACCCTGTGATGGTATTGAGGACAGTTGCTGCAGCTGAACTTGAACCAGTATTTCTAAACTGCAAAGCTTACTGAATTACAGATTTGCTGTGTTGAAGGTACTACAAGGGTCAGCACAATGACAAGGTGATACAGACAATAAGCCTGAGAGGGCACTTTATGCATTCCAGCCAAAATGTATAGTAAATGAGAGGAATACATTACTATAACTCAATCGTGTAAGCCTTGCTTTATGTGGTTCACAGTGTCAAAAAATAAAAGGTTACAAAGTCATGGAGAATGTATAGGAATGAGATCCTCAGAAGAAGGCAAGATGGTGATTACTGAGCAGACTGCAAGGAAAAACTTACAGAGCTACTGTCTGTTCTGATTTTTAAGCTGTGTGTCCCACATTAGAAGTGCCATTCAGAATGATCCAAAAAGTTGCTGCTGTGTGCCATTAAAGTGCTATGTTAGCAGCTACTTTACTAGTAGCTCCCTACTACAAAGCTTTTGTACTTCATTTCGAAATGCTGAATTTCCATGCACATTTTCTGTCCAGGAGAACTAAATTTACAGCTTTTACAGAGGGCATTGACACTATATTCACTAACCTTGTTCAGCAAGACCTATTTCTGTGTAAAGTTCCCAAAATAGCTTTTGGACTGCAGCAGTGTTCCAGGTTTGGAACAAAAATCCTGAGGCTAGTGGAAGTTGTAACTGACCCTCATTCCTCATCATTACCCTGTTATTGGAGCATCATTCTTATTGATAGTTCATGCAAGCGCTTCTAGCTGATTTTTGTCTGAAGCAGACTCTAGAGCTGTCAAGTATAAACAACTCTGCTGGCAGATAAATAAGAACTATGAGAAGGAGAGGGACAGGAGAATATCTGTCAGTGCCCCAACAAAGTAGTGAAATCCATCTGTCATACTGACTTAAGTAATTTAACTCAAACACTGCCAAATAAAAGATGCAAGTGTTTTTTAACCCATTAGGTCTTTTTTGGCTTAACCATTACCTTTACATGCAAATTTTTCCTAACCTTCCTCTAAGCCTCCTTTAAGTTCCTTGTGAAGTTTCAGACAAAACTCAGTCAGTGACTTTACTTGAAGAAAATGAAGTATGGATTTCTCTGATTTTAGATATTTTTTTTCTCTAAATTTTATGACATATTTTATAAACTGCCATGCTGATTAATCATCGTACAGTAAATTTTAAGATAAATGAAGGTCCAGTTTCTTTTAATTTCTTTTTAAAAATATTTTTCTTCTATTTAGACTTCTGGCTAAGAAATGTCTTCAGGGAAGATTCTTAGTGAAATCTAACTTATTTGCTGCCTATGTATATGTCAGTCACTGAGAACATCAAATAGCAGGTTATGCACACTAATAGCCACTTGTCATCTTGTCATTTTCATCTCCTCTTTTTTTTTTTTTTTTTGTACCTCTTCAGACATAGCTCACATTGGATGAAACTGAAAAGTTAACATGCAGAACTATTTTTGAAGAGGAAAGCCAGCAGATACTTCTCACTCAGATGATTACATTTGGTTTTAATTAAAAAAATTGTTGAACTGAAAACATTTTTTTCCGGGAAAAACAGTGAGGAGCTATCAGTTTTATCAAGTCTTTCCTAAGATAGCACCCTAAGACAGGAAGGAGTGCAACTTTTTACATAGGTAGATAGCAATAAAGTGGAGCAGTTTTAAACTAAAAGGGAAATTTAGTTTAGATGTTAGGATGAAATTTATACTCAGAGGGCATTGAGGCACTGTCACAGTTGCCCAGAGAAACTGTGGGTGCCCCATCCCTGGAGATATTCAAGGATGCTGAATAGGATCCTGGGAAGCCTGACCTAGTGGAAGGTGTCTTTGCCCACAGCAGGGGATTTGGAGCTGGATGATCTTCGAGGTACATTACACCCCAAGTCATTCTATGATTCTGTATCTTTTCTTCCTAATAATTCTTTATTCTAACTCAGATTACAACTTCTTAGCTGTTTAATCACTAAAAGGTAATAATTAAGTAAATCTTCTATCAATACTCATAAACTCTTTTCTTCTATTCTTCTATCTCCTGTAGCATTTTCTAATACTTTCTAATCTACATTTTCTAATACTTTCAAACTCCCTCACAAGCATTTACGAGCTCAGTCTCAGAACATCACTCTGAATTAAGAATTGCAGCAATTGCGTTATAAAATACATCTGAGATTAAGAACAATATTTTTCAAGACTTTGCCCATAAACGCTCTGAAACTCACAATTATTTACTATTCACAGAATGAATCCTCATTTTTAAAACATCGATGCTTATTTAAGCTGACTGCAAGGGAAGCAATTCCTGGCCAATGAAGCTTTTTACAGAGAGGAGCAGAGAAAACCAGAGGGAGCATTTTGCTAGATGAAGAGGCCAATGTGTTGCACAGTAACAATCTATCAGAAGCCTCTGGCACTGTTGTTGTGGTGGGGAGGTGCCACACTGATAATGCTATTTGGCGTTATAAAAGCAGACTGTGCTCCAGTGTTCTTTGGGACACAGGATGCAGAATTTAATTGGACATTTTACATTTATAGAATAAACAGACGGTGTGTCCTTCTGAGACACTCTTGTTACGGAGTTGCTAAGCAGCCAAAATCTCATGCGCATGTGGCCCATGTGCTGTGCAATACCAAAGCAGAGCACCCACATCATCTTTGGGTGTGTATGTACCTGTAAAGATCCCAGCACACAACAGTGCCCCCACACACTGCCCGTGTGCCGTTGGACATACGTGTGCCTCACACTTTGCCTCCTGGGAGTAGCTCATTAAGCATGCCCTCCCACCCCCCCATGTCACACTGGCAGTGGTGTGTTGGGAATGCCAAAACTATTATATGGCCCCATCTGCTGTGAGTGCTGAGAATGCCAGAAATAGATTCACTCATGATGCTGTGCAACATAGCATCACAACTTCTGATCTGTGTTTGGAAAGAAAAAAAACTATTACAGAACTGCTCCAGCTCTGACCTTGCCCAAGGTGTTGGCATTTGTCACTACTGGGGATGTACCAATGTGATGATGTACTTTCAAAGCAGGGCTCTGCAGAAGTTTTTCACTCTGGAAATTATATTTGGTAAGAAGGGATAGTACCCAGGTTCTCAGAATCTAAAATAACACAGTACCTTTGTGGACACATCCTCCCATGAATGTCCCTGAAGTAATTGCTATTCAAATTATTGCCTGTCATTTAGAAAAGAAATCCAGTCTTAACTTTAAAAAATTAATGCACGGTAATCATATCTTAATTACTTGACTCCATTGCTAAAAACGTGCTTTATGTCTAGCTGAGCAGGTTCAAGTTACAGCTAGTGGATCTGGTATGCCAGCTGTGAGACTGAAGAACTATCTATTACTTGGTATCTATTTCTGCAGACACCGTGGAAGTACTTGCAAAATGTGACAAAGTCACCCCTTCAGCTTCATTTTGCTAAGCAAGACAGATTCAAGTCTCAGTAACCCACATAAATCACGTTTCCTACTCTTATAATGTTTCTCATGAACTCTCTCTGATTTGTCATCTTCCTGCTTGAACTGCATGCACCACAACTGGGCAGAGACATCCAGGAGAGCTTAATGCAGTTTCATACGCAAAGGTGATTTAACCTCCCCAGTCCTGCTGGTTTAATCCTCTGTTCTACAATCACATTATCTCTTTGCCCCGACACCACAGCAGGAGCTCACTTTCAGGTAGTGTGTTTTTCTATGCTCCTACATGTTTTAAGTATCACAAATATAAGAAAAATAAAAGATGACCCATACAAGTGTGCCCCAGACCTCTTCTTCCCTCATAAAAACAAGCAAACAAACAAAAACCCCAAGTAAACCCTTCATGTTTACAATCTATTACCATTTACCTAGATAATCTAACTCAGGGGTCTTTGAACCAATTGTCTGTCCTTTACCATCTACACTCTCCATTCAATAAAAGATCTGTTTACAGATGTTTCAGTCTTGATTTCTAAGACTGAGTAGCATGAGATTCAGTTTAATGCATGTTAAATTCACACTGAAAGTTATGTCCTTTGACTGTTTTTAGACATTATTTAATAACTATTGATGCAGAAGAAAGATGTCTCTGGGGCTGTTACACAGAAGGAGCTGTGAGAATGAAACAAATTAATCTCAGCAGTACTAAGCCAATGCAAATAGAGTAATATTTTTTGTATCATTTGTTTTATAATCATGTTTCTCATTACCACTGAGAAACCTGCAGAGGGTTGGGTTTACAAAAGTTTATGTAGCAGGGAGACCTATGTCAAAATCTGAGAAAACAATGAAATGTATATATGTACAGGAGTATGAATTCCATCCTGTTACTGACAGCAACTTCATGACAAGCTATTGAAGCAAAAATGATCCATGAGTGATATTAGTTACCTCTACGGTTTTGTAACTTTTCATGAAGAATGAATGACATACAATATATTGAATCCATTACAGACCATTGACACATTATAACCTTGACTATGTTAGCACAAAGTCAAAATTCAACTAATTTGTCATTAAATGATGCAAGTATAATTCCTTACATTCATCTTAATAGCCTCTTCTCACTTGTTCAAGAAAGAGGCATGTTCTTACCAGGGCTTGTATCAACATTCACATTACAGAAACTCCCTAGATATTTTGGCTCCTAGCTAGGCTCCCAAAATAATTAGCTGTTTTTTATCTGTAAGCTAAGCATAATCACTAGTGCATGTAGCTGTGCATAGAATCAAAGGATCACAGGATAATTCTGATGGGCTTGGACCTCAGAAGTTTGCTAAGTCCAACCTTCCGCTCAAAGAAAAGTGAGCTGTTGAGTCAGACCAGGTTGTTCTGGGCTTTATTGATTTGACTCTTGAGCACACCCAAGGACACAGACTGTACAGTCTTCCTGACAGCCTACTCCACCTTCAGATGCTCTTATGGTGAAAGTTTCACTGTCTATCCAGAGCCATGGCTATGCTTGGGTTCATAAAGCCTAGTATGTGTTTGGCCATCTGGATCCCTCGGAATAGTCTTGTTCTCAAGCATATTGACTATTCTTTCTGTTTGGTATTATCTGAAATCCTGATGACAGTGCCAGGATAAATTCCTCATTTGTCACTGACACCCATGTAGAATGCAGACAGTTAACCATTAGGCTCTACAGTCCACCATTCAATCAGTTTTTTACCTATTTATCTGTATCATCCAGGCCGTAACACACTTGCATATTTGGTTACAGTCCCAGTATATGGCATAATGGAAGAAAGATTAGATCCAAACTTCTAGCTCTCTTTATCTGATGAAAGCTAAACTGATGGACAGCTTTTATTTGCTTAATGTGACTTGATGATGAAGGCAGCTTCTTATATTTTGTTGACAACTCACTGTGTCAATGGCAGATTCATAAATGTATCTGAAAAAACTACAGATTTCACAAAATGCTTGAAAAAGCCTTGATGTGTGAATATGTCTCATATTGTAACCTGATTCTGATACTTGTTCATGAATAACTGGCTTCGACGTCTCTTTTATGAGTGGGCAATGGAAAGAAGAAACATAAGAAGATGATAAAACAGTGTGAAGACAACAAGCTTTGATGTTAGGAATCTCTTTGATTTTATTTATGAATAATTGGAATCCCCACTCGCTACAAAACATTTTATGCATTTTAGTATTCCAGAGGATCACTCAAAACTTATTATTTATTTAGTACTATTCATCTTCCAGATGCTTTAATGATTAGAACATCACAAATGAGAGAAATAAAAAAGATATAGTATTATTTAGTTCAGCCCTTACCAGTACAGGATTTTTTCTTGCCCTTGTCCTACATGCCCTTGTAAAAAGTCCCTCTCCAACTTTCTTGTGGGCCCACTTTAGGTAGTGGAAAGCCATCTCTCTAGAGCCTTCTGTTTTTCAGGCTGAACAAGCTCAACTCTCTCAGCCTTTCTTTGAAGGAGCTTCAGCCTTCTGATCATCCTCATGGCACACTTCTGGATCCACTCTAACAGCTTCACATGCTTCTTATTCTGGGGTCCCCAGACCTGAATACAGTACTCCAGGTAGGGTCTCATGAGAGTTTTCTCTGTGAGAAAATTCCTGAGGTACCTCTGGTGGGGAACAGGGCAGAGCAAACATAGGGCAGCACAAGTTCTTAGCCTTGCAAACCTACACCACCAGCAAAATAGCTCTGCCAAAACACTAAGTTTGACCAATGAGTTTTTCATTTTTTTTCTGCTTATAACTCATAATTTCATGATTATTACTCTTCACTAAACTACGTATGTGGTTTTCTATGTAACAATGTGATTTATAAAAGTTTTTGAATGGTTAAAAACTGATCAGACTAAGTCTTCTGCCTGGAAAACTTTCCAGGCAGAAGAGAGCAAGATTACATAGATGTGAGCAGAGGACTACCCTGGTATAGAAAGAATGAAACATTCCTTACCATTACAGACAGGTATTTTCTTTTCTGCTTATTTTAACTGGTGATACACAACAATGATGCATGTACAGAAAGAAGGGTAGATTATATAAAATATGCCTGAAGATACCCACAAGTTTGTCTTACTTGTCACCTTCAATATTCCCTTCAAAATGCATCAGATGTTTAAAAAGCATTTAAACTTACAGGTCACACAAGTGGCTTTTCAAGTGCCTCATGCAACCCTTTTTCAACCTAAAACGGAAGTCTAAGATTTCATTAATTCTGTTTTTATCCCTGATAGCTTTTTTTGTAGTTGTCTGCTTACAAGACAGGCTCAAAATGACAGTAGTGTCCCGTGCACTGAAATAAAAAGGAAGTGGTTTCCTTAGCAACAATATCGACAAAAAAGCCCTCGTGATTTTCTCCCTCACTCCTGTGTCTTCTTAATAGCTTGAATAATCCAAATGGTGGGGAAAGGCAACATGCATTTGATCTTAATGAACTTCAATAGCTAGAGACAGCATGAAAGCAAGCAAAGGTATCTAAGCTATTTATAAACTAGTGGATCAGATGACTCAGATTCACCAGCATTTAGAATTATTCATATTATCTCCAGTGAGTCATTTAAGGAGAGACTTAATTGTGACAGGCTGTGTGCACAATATTCTTAGACTTCCTTTTTACCAGCAGTTTGATCTGATAGCTGTAATACATGGGAGGCTAAGTATGAGTTATATCTTCAATATCATTGAGAAATAAGGAAAAAGGCAGTGGTGAATTATCAGGGTGAAGCGGACATTTGAATCCCAAACTCTGAAGAAGACATGGACTTGTTTGTGGCTGCTTGATCTCAGCTGAATTCTCACCAGACCTGTTTTCCAGACATTGATTTTGACTATTTTGGATAGTCATTCTATCCATAGATGGATTTTTTAACTGTGAACACTGCAGAAAATATCAAACAAAATGAGAAAAGCAGGTCAGGCTTTGAACAGAGTATTATCTGCCTGTTTCTATCATTTCATATTCACAGAATTTATTCAGCATTTACAATTAGAGATTTCTGTCACTTATTATAAGATGGCACATCCTGAACAGCTATGTGCATCTTTGATGTGACTGTAGATGATGAGGACTATTTCCTTCTCATGTTACTATGGGAACATCTGCCAGACTGGAGATGCTAATGGGGAATATGGTCCACACCTTTACACCAACCTGTTTATCATTGCTTCTGAGAATGCCTATCTAAAAAATAAAATATCATGGTTTGTGGAAAGGAAACTCTCTCAGTCTAGCCACAGTTAACCACTAAAGTTGACTCCATAGTCTGGCCATCAGTTTCCGGATAAAACACTGACCATGATATTACTGGCTACAGAAATTGGAAACATAGCTGACAACAAAGCAGAAAAATGAGCACTCCCAAATCTTTTGTAGTTGAATTCTACAATTTCAAGCTAGAGGCATTTGACACACAGCCAAATTCTTGTCTGAGATGTTAAGTGATAAGCAATGTGTAATTAACAAAAGTCTTTGCTGATCCTTCTGGGACTGAGAAAACATCTAACTAGCATTAGCATTCACTGGATGCCAAGACCAAATGTATAAATATTACATTAGTCAAACATGAATATAAATGAAAAATGAAGTATGTGAAACTAGAGCACAAAGTGAATGTAGAAAAAATTGGGAATGTCAGAAATGGGAAAAAAAGATTCAGTCATTGCTACAAAAAGTCAATTGTCAAAGACAACAGGGGCTGACACTGAACCTTGCAACTTCAATCCATTTTGCTGTGTAGCACACGGCAGTTGATAACAACGTCTGAACTCAGGTGCCTGTAGTTAAGCACAAACTTCCAGGATTCTCAGTAAGGATGAAGATTCAATCCTACTGACCACGTGTAAGTGCTCCAGTGCTGGACTTAGAAAGTTATCAGAGACACTGAGGACTGAAAGATTTGAAACTGGAGTTTGAAATAGAGTTTGTCCCTCTGGAACAGCAGCTGGAAGTCCACTGAGATACACAATACCTACATATATGAGGGCTGCTCCCAAAGTAATGCTTCCTATTTTATTACACTTGTCCATGATGTCAGAGGTGGATGCTGGTGGTATGGCAGTAGGAGTTGAACCTTCCCACCCATATTCCATTACATTTCGTTGCCATGTGACAGAACGGCATCTGACATGGAAGTGCATATGAAGGAAAAGTATGTCACTGAATTCCTCCCTGTGGATAAAATGGTGCCCGTTGACATTCACTGACGCTTGCTGAACATTAATGGAGACCAACCAGTGGATGTGAGAACAGTGAGGCAGTGAGTGGTGTCTTTCAGAAGTGGCAACAAAGACAGTGGGTCACCTCCACTGGTGCAGATTTTCATGACAGCAGCATGCAGGCTCTGTTCATTGCTGGTGGGTGAAAATGCACAGCTAATGATTGTGACTGTGTTGAAGAACAGTCTTTTGTAGCTGAGAGTCTGCTCTATCGAACAATGTTATTGTGCTCTTTGTATCTGTTGTAGTTTCCATGGAAATAAATAGAATGCATTATTTGAGTTTGGATAAGAAGTGATCGTTCCATGCACCCTATTGCCCCAATTTACCATATATCACGCACATGGAACCATCTCAGGTTTCTAAAAAAAGCCAAACAAAAAACCCTCTATTTTTTCCTGATGAAGCTAACCCTGAACATGCCTGTTGGCTACCAAAGGACATTCACTCTGCAAGGCAATCGAAGTCTGGATGTCTGCAGTGCAGGCACTGGGACATCAGTACATGTGCTATTGATTTTACAAATCTGCATCTGTATCACCAAACTGCCTGCTAGTGCAAAGATGGTCTATGTTTTTCTAAATGATACTAAATAAAATACTTTGTTTAAGTAACTGAAATCCCCTAGACTGACACGGTATGCAGAGTGCAGAATCGAAGGGAATTATTTGGTTCAGCCTGAAGTTGACATCTAGTGGCTGATCAGCTGAATCCCTTCATAGACTTCTCTGACTAATTAGTTGGATCTAATTAACCGACAGCAGTGGGATGTCAGACTCCTATACACAAGTGTCTTCACACTGAACTGACTCCTATCTTTGTGTCAGCATCACAAAATCTTTTAGGAACAGTTAATTTTGTTATCATCCTCCGCCAAGATTACTAGAAGTTATAATGCTTCTTCTTTGTCAGAAACAGCTAAAATGGTGTGGGTGAACTTGAATATCCAATAAGTAAACAGAGCCCTCTGATGCTCTTGGCTATATATCCAACATTTTTCAGAAGCTCTACGTTAAATATCAAAAGAAAACCTACACAGAATATAAAGTACTACTGAAATGTTTAATAAAAAGTGAACAAAATGCAGCTAGTGGACAAAAAAGAAACATACAGGTGGGTTAGTGTCTGAAAAACAAATTTCTTTTATTTGTAGCAAGATGTTATTTTCTGCTGTGACCTTTCATTTTAGCTTAAAGTAAGAATTTAAATTCATCACCCTAAATGAAAACTGCCCAAACCTTGTATAAAAACTAAGCAATACTTACTTGCTGTGTGACTTGTAAAAAATAACAAATAAATAGTAGCTTTTTTGATGGAAAAGATTTATTTTTTCTTAAAGCTAATTCTGGAAAAAATAAGGACCATAATTACCAAAATGAATTTCTCACTCCATTATTTTACCTTCAGTTTTCCTAAGTGAGACATCTTCTGTTGCACTTTTTAAGAAATATTCTATTCTCCAAAGGCTTTTGTGGTCAGAAGTTAATATTAAGAAATGGATCAAATTCTTCCTTTTTAATTTCATTTGGCTATTCTACTAATACTTCTCACAACATCCTAAATAGCCTCTATTCCTCTTTGACATTTACAAATTTCAAATATCTAAGAGTGTGTTTTGCAATCACTTTTTCATCATAGGTATATAGATCATCTAATCTTTTCATTATACAGTTCTATCCAGAGTCGATTAAAAATGAAGCTGAATACATAAATACTCTGAGTAATCAAGCAAAATTCTCAATCTACTTTATTCACACTGCTGACAGCTTATCTCTTTCTTGGCATTTTTTTTCCTACACCGTAATGTAAACCTGAACTTGAATGCAAACTTTAAGAAGCAATCAATAGAAAACCTTCCAACTCACTCCGGTCGCTAGCAAGATTTTTGTCACAAGAATTTTCAGTTATCATGAGTGCTGATCAATTTTAACCCAAAGTAACTGAGCAAAAGTTATGAGACACTATCATAAATTATATAATTTCTTAGTTTACTGCTGATATAATCAGGAGAGACATGACTCTTAGTACAGGATCCTCAGTTTATCAGCGTCCTATAAGAATAAGGAACTCTGAGAATATGAAAATCTACAAGGAACATCCACATTGATTGCTGATGTATCTGCAGAGACCCAGATACACAGAACACAGAATAAATCATAAAAGGAGAATACAAACTTGTTGTGTACTGGAGTGAAGGGACATTTCAATTCCCAAAGTAATAGCCACTGAAAAAGATTTATTACTTATTGTATTTTCATTTCTTAACAGCATTTAATTCAAACTCATATTCTAAACAGTATGCATTAAGATATTTTTGATAGCTGTCACTGAAAATACAATTCTAAGTGGTAACAAAACCGAAATGAACACTTTCCAACTTAGGCTCTTCCAGGTCATCAGCTGACCAAGATGATCATAATTTTACTTTTGTTAGTGGCTGTAGGATAGAAATACAAAAGCTTTGATATCCCAAATGTGAAGACATCTAAATTCATCACATCAGTAATTTTCAGGTTTAACTGCCTTCTTATTCATATGATAACCATTTTGTAGTGGCAATAAGATGCTTCTAATCATGTATATTTCAATTTATTTCATGTAAGTTGCATTCAACTTTATTTCTCTAAACTTTAATTTATATTTCATGATGTAAATTGTGCATTTATTATGTCATTGTATGTTTAGCAAATAAATACATAGTAGGTT
This sequence comes from Cyrtonyx montezumae, assembly GCF_038088225.1. Lineage (NCBI taxonomy): Eukaryota > Metazoa > Chordata > Aves > Galliformes > Odontophoridae > Cyrtonyx > Cyrtonyx montezumae. The sequence continues at coordinate 150,067,078 of NW_027072034.1, forward strand.
TCTCTAAAAGTAATGCTTCCTATTTATTTCCACGGAAACTACAACAGATACAAAGAACAACATACCACTGATAGAGCAAATTCTCAGCTATAGAACACTATTTTTCAGCATACTCACAATCACTAGCTATTTATTTTTTCTGTCAGCACTATACAAGAGCCTGCATGCTGCACTCGTGATAATCTGCACCAGCAGAGATGACCCACTGTCACTTGTGCCACCACTGAAACACGCCACTGCCTGTCTCACTGTGCTCATATCCACTGGTTGGTCTCCATAAATGTTCAGCCAGTGTCAATGAATGTCAATGGGTGCCATTATTTCCTCATGGAATAAGTCAGTGACACACCTTTGCTTCATACACACTTTTGTGGCAGAAAGTCCCTCTCCTGCCATCTCTCACATGGCAACACAATGCAATGTAATTGATGCTACCACACTAGGCAAAGTCACAGACTGGACATTTATGCCAGAAAAGGTGGCCTCTAGATGGAATAGTTTATACTATTCAAGAAAGCTATTGGAATTCTGTCCTTAAAAGTAATCAGAAATTATTTGGGTAACATAAGCCACATTTCCTTAGTAAGGTTTTGGTTATTTGAGTAGATAAGAAAATATGTTCTAGCGTAAGAAAACTTTTAACCAAAAAAACCTTTAATACAATTCAAGACTTAATGCGTTTACTGTATAAATTAATTAAAATTATACATAATTTCTGGTATTATAATATTTGCTTTTATTCAACCAAGGCGTTAAATCAAACACCCACCATTTTCAAAACTATTCAGTGCACTTCAGAATTAAGCATTTCTTATCTTTCATATGCACTTTTTTGATCTTGTCTCTTTTCACAGGTTTTTCTAATTTTAAAAGACCAGTCCTTTCTAGACCTTTCTGGAACTTTCCACATTACACTTATATACATTCTCCCTTCTTTACTGCTTTGTTTGTCTTCCATTCTGCTGTTGTCACTGTGGTTATTTAAAAATTATAGTGTTTTTCTTGTTCCTTGTTTTTTGGTCGAAATGAAAAAGATTTTTTTACCTGTAGGGCGAATTTGATTTGCCTGGAACCTAAATGAATTGCTCTGAACTGTGAGAGACATACTCAGATAAGTTCCCTTTTCACACAAATCTTTCAAATCTTGCTTTATTGCTGCACTTCAGAAGCGAAACTATCTCTGACTCATTGATGTCTGTTTTACTAAACTTACTGCTATCTCAGTTCATTGCAGTTGCAATACTTGCTCTCCAATTCTAGGTGAAAGATACTCATTTTCAGTTAGTTACTGATGGTTCATGTGGGGCCATTCAGAAATGTATCTGTTGTCTGAAAATATATCTTAAACACAGAGCTTCACAAAAGCTTATAGGTTACCTAGAGGAAAGGATTTTATAGCAAAATATATCTCATAAGTACCAGCAGAGAGAAAATGGCTGAACCTAGAAAGTACAAACAATAACAACAAAGAAGAAAAAAAATATATTTATTAGAGTATGAAATAATCAAGGAGCTAGTGAAAAATGGAATATCTGATGAAAATAACGACAAGCTATCGATTGTGTCTATTAAGACAGGTTTTTCATGAAAGCAAGACATTAAATTTTGGTAAGTTCTGTGGGAATTTAAGATACCTAGTCCTTCACAAGCTACCATTTAAACCCATTAGTTTGAAAAAGGCTGGGGAAGCTTGAAAGTTGCAAATGAGCACTTTGTACTAACAAGCATCACCCCTGAGGAAATAATAGAAGAAGTGGGTAAGATAGCTCTTCTCTTACATTGGCTGTAACAAAAATGAGAATGTATCAATGGAAGAGCCACAAGTCAATTAAGGTGTGCAGGAAAGAGATAGTGTGTGCAAAGGCCATAAAGAAGCAGTTCTAGGGGGGAGAGAGAAAGGATGTACTCTTGACTGCATTTGACTTGCAAATACATTACATGAAGAAAAAAATACTGGCATAAAGTCATTATTAAACAATGATAGCTGGCATTCAGGCCTGAAAGGAGGTACAAGGATGGCCTAGCATGAAACACCAGTGTGACTCTGTGGGCTGGAAATCCCTTCCCTAGCGTTTTAAGAAGGAAAAACAATTTGCACCATCAACTTGATCTTTCTTAAGTGCTGCAGACCACTGAACTTTTCAAAATCAGTTTCAAAATGAACTAAACCATGGATAGGACAGCTTTCAGTGTATTTGTTTTCTGAAAAAGCAAAATCTCCCCAGATTAACTTTTGCTGCTGTAAGCAAAATAGTCTAGAATTGCATTTTTCCACTCATAATACCTACTGCATTTCCAACAATCCTACATTAATTTTCAGTACTTCTAAGTTATTTTTACTAAGGATCATGCAATTTTGCATCACTTGCAAAAGATATTTCATTTGAATACTTCCATGTTCCCTTTAATTTCACCTGCTAATTCTCTTTCTTTTTCCCCCAGTCTTTCCATTTGTTTTTTCACCTTGATTCCACTTCTCCCTTCCTGTGATGCTTTTTGCTAAGGTCTCAGGTTACTTATGACAAACTCATTCAAACACTGAGATAACAGTGTTAAAACAGTAAGGCTGGTGCAGAATAGACAGTAAACACTGACTGGAACAAGCACAGTGAAGCAATGAGTTTATAATTTACATCTCAGGTCTAGAATTCTGAGCATCTGAGTTGAAACTAATAACAGAAAGGATGGGAAATCAGGAAAGAATCCATTCACTAATTCTAAGAATATTTAGAAAGTATTTAGGGATACTTTAGAAATACTTAGACCGAATAAATTACAAGTGAGAATGTAGGGTGGGAGAAGTCAAGGAGGAATACGATTATTACCTCTCTCAGGAGGGTCAAATGCAGATTAAAAAGAAAAATTATTTAGGATGGCTGTATTAGATATAAATAGGAACAGTGGACTGATTCTGTGCAAAAGGAAACCTTCAGCCAAGTATCAGGAAGCATTTTCTCAGTGGTAGGATGTTAGATTACAGAGCTGTCTCCCAAGGGAGGTAGTGCTTCAATGCATGAGTCATTTAAAATTAGACTGAAACAAAGCACCTGCAGATACCACAGGCAACATAGCTTTGTTGGCAGGCAGACAATCTCAGTGACCTGACAAGTCTTAACCAGCAATCCTTTCTATCATTTCATTTCATTTCATTTCATTTCATTTTCTTCTGTTCATATGAGAAAATGAGAAAAACAGCATTCTGTGAAACACTTTTATTCATTTCCTCAAGTGGCTGATTATAAATGAAAAATACATAAACTATCATAAATATTCAGACATCTGATAGATAAAACTGATGATCTACTGAGCTGTTCTCTCATTTATGATGTTATTTAGGAAGTTATTTTGAAGCAATCCCCTTCCTTTCCTACTACAATGATGAATTTTGTTTGCCAGAAGGCGAGACAGTCAGCAGTAATCAAAAACATAAATGAGATTTAGTTATACCTGGAATTATTATGGTTAGAGCATTTATTTTTGGACTCCAACTGCATGAAATATCTAAATTTGCGGTCACTGAGCGATGCCAAAGCAAAATGGTAGCAACAGAAAGGAAGATGCTGGTAGAAACCATTCATGTGTTAACAGTAAGGAGTTAACATATCTGTCATTGTATGTTACAGAATAGAGAAGCAAAAAAAGTAGAACGGCAAATAAGTGTTCATTGTTGGTTAAACCAAGATAACTGGTAACAACCATTGCAGAAATTGAGCACAATGACTTCCTTGATTAGTAATGAGGATTTTCAATACATTTAATAAATTATTTGTCTGAAGAATAGCTAATAAAATATCAATATTTAGGTGAGAGGTTTGGAGGGGAAGAATGCCTGAATACCCAAGAACACAGTGATCCATTATTCTGACTTCAAAACTGTGCAAGGTTTTAAAAACTCTTCGAAGAAGAAATATGGTAATGTGGTCTCTGTTTAATTTGGAAGTTTTAATTGGACTCTTGTTCAGGAAGAAATGAAAATAACAGGGTTCCTTTAGTTTAGCGTAAGAAGGACAGGATGAGACAAAGATGCTACCTTTGTTGGTAAGGGGTAATTTTAAGCATTAAATGAAAAATGAATTGGTATCTAAACATTGTATGTAATGTCATTTCATATGTGGTAGGCTGTCATCTGTAGCACTCCAGTAAATGTTCCAGAAAAGTGAATTTTATAGGTTACGTGTCCAGTCTTCCATTCTCAGATTGAAACTACTCTGGATACCATACCAACAGTGGTACCTTTAAATGCAGAGGATAATAATGTTCAGGCTCCTGATTTCCTCACGAAGTCATGTAAAGCAAACACAGTAATGACATAAAACTAACAATATGGGCTTGTAAGGAACTAAGTCCAGAAGTTAGAGACTGTTTCCTAAGTAGAACAAGAGCAACAATCAGAACAGTATTTCCATAGGACATACTCTATAAGTTTAAACAGCAGAAGGATTCCAGGTTGGCATTTATTTTTAACTGATGTAGATGTAATGATGTAGAGTGAGGAAGGTTCTTGTGACCAAAGTATGTAACCAGAAGCATGTGAGGCTGGACAGTGTGGTGCAGAGAGATTTAAACTAAGAATTATGGGCATGGCAGAGATTCATTAACAAACAAGTGAGGAAGTTGTAGATGTGGTAGGCAAGTCAAGAGCCAAGGGTTAATGGCAACTTAAAGGATGCTCCATTTAATAAAACAGTGCAGAAGTGGAAGCTAAGCATAGCATGCCTGTGATACAAATCTTACAGGGAGAGCTCCTGAGTCTTTTCTGGTGAGCATACCTGGGTTCTCTGAAATAACTCAACCCTTTCTACCCAGTGCATTCTATCACTCTTACATTGCATATTTGGTGAACAGTATTGCCCGAAGTAATGAACCCAGGGGTACACCACTGGTGGCCTCCAAATCCATTTTGTTCCTGAGATTTCTCTTTGCAGGCCAAACTGTCCCAGCTGACTCATCTTTTCCTCATCAGAAAGATGTTCCTATCTCTTCATTACCTTCATGGCCCTTTGCTGTTATTGCTCCAGTATGACCACAGCTTTCCTGTACTGGGGAGCTCTAAAGTGAACACAGTACTCAGATGTGGTTTCATTGGTGCTTAACAGCGAGGATCACCTCCCTTGACCTGCTAACAATGACCTTTTATTATGCAGACTAGGATACTGTTGGTAGTTTTGCTACAAGGGTATATGACTTGTTCACAGTCAGCTTATCGTCTACCAGAAACCCCAAGTCCTTCTCTGCAGAGCTGTTTTCCATCCAGTCAGCCCTAGGACATAGTGGGCTGATGGGGCGAGGATGAGAGAACTGGAGAAGTTCAGACTACAGAGAGAAGTCTCAAGGGGAATCAATCTGTATAAAATATAGATGGGATAGAAACAGGCTCTTATCAGTGTTACCCAGTGCAGGACAAGAGGCAATGGAAAAGAATTAAAACTGGTGAAGTTTACCTGAACACAACAAAAATTTCTTAGTGAGGGTAGGTAACATTGGAATAGGTTGCTCAGAGAAGTTGTGGAGTCTTTGACTGCTACAATATTCAAGACCAAACTGGTCATGGTCTTTAGTAACCTGAGTTAGCTGACCCTACTTGAGCAGTATGGTTAGACTAGATGATCTGAAGGGGCCTCTTTCCAACCTAAAGGACTGTGGGATTCTGAGATCTGAGGATGGCCATGCCATAGTCTGTGCCAGACAGAACAAGAATAGACAGACTGACAATCTGTCAGTCAGATAACAGTCACTGAAATGTCAAAGCGTATGAAACTTAATATCAAGTTTACTTATATAACTAGACCTAGAACTTGACCTCTACCTGTCAGATTTCTTTTGCAGTCCCAGGGAATTTTACAGCTGACTTCCTCTAAATGTATACTCATCAGGACTGCTGATGAAAATGGTAGGTTGTCACCATATCTCTACCCAGTAGGGTAAAATGTTGATGAATTTCGCTGCCCTCTGTTTGAAGAGAATTCAGCCCATGAATATATTTCCCTGTCTGCTAAAGACATCTTCTGAGATAATAAACAGATCTTTAGTAGCAATATATATATATAAATAAATCGCATCAACTTAACTCCTTCAGCACAAGCCATTTAACTTACTGCACCTGAAGTTAGAATTGAAGTCCTCAGTATAGAGAACAGAATGCCTCTAGGGTGTCTGCTTAAGAAGCTATACACTTAATGTAACAATATGAATAACCTCTCAGTCACATGCTGTTTTTCCTGGTAAATTCTTGACTCATTCACACAATGAAAATGCACAGTATGAAGACATCCAGGAGAAATAGCTATTCAATGCTTTCAGTGCTTATTTTTATCTGAATGCTGTGTCCTTCGTGCCACATATCACGCAAACTTTTGCAGTTGATAAAGTAGACATGCTGGGAAGAGGCTTTTTATTCCTTAATCAAAGAACACAAATAAAACATTAAAGATAGCTGGTTTGTTTTACCTTCTTTTTCCTTGAAAACTTATTTACCTTCTTTTTCCTTGAAAACTGGGCTTACTAAACCCTTCTGAAAAATTCCATCTCAAAAAACAATTTAGTGTTGAGCACGCTTAGAATGAGAGGTGGCAAGGATGAGTTAAAGAAGCAAAGGAAAGCAATTATTCTGTAAATTGCAGTTGAGTTGCATGAAGATCGCTATAAAACTATACCACTACATTTGTTCAAACCCTTTTTACAAATAAAGCCAATAAAGGCATACTGATAATCTGACAGATTATGGCAGTGCTGAAAGCAGTAGAATCTACAACCCATAATTAAAGTAAAAACAACAACAAAATGCAGTTTATAAACACATTAACAACACATTGTAATAGCAATGCATTTATAAGTGCAGAAATCTATTTATCGAAGTGTTACTGTCTATGTAATGCAAGTTTCTTCCAGAACCTTGTCTATCTAATCAGAGTGCCACTCTTCAATAAAAAGGTTTCTTGAGCTCATACTAGTCTTCACTGTTGGAAAACACCACATTCAAAAAAGAAAAAACAAACAGGCTTTATACGAGCCCTGCACCATTAAGGTAAGCACTCCAAACATTCACTCCAGAATGAGTGGAAAAGATGAGAAGCTGATGAAACATTCAAAAACCTGAATGATTCTACTCAGATTTTGTTCTTTAATCTTATTATGCCTGGAGTGATTGCTCTTTTTCCCTATGCGAATTTCACTGACAAAATCTCCAGTACCAAGAGTCAAAAATCAGCCTAGAATGTAGTAAATTACTCATAATGAATCAAACAAGAAAGCATACAGAATTGTATCAGCAAAGATTGTCTAGTCTGGAATTCAGGCTCCACACTGCTTTGAGTCAGCCTAAGCATCAGCCTAATGAGAAGATTGTATCATCTTCTCAACTCATAATCCCCCCAAATCCTTGCTTCTTTCTTCTCTCTCCGAGCATTTACAAAAGAATAAGGGGTTTACTGAACCACAGTCCCTTTTGCATCCTCATAACACAAAACAGCTCCCATTGATTCTGTTCCTGACAAAAATTTATGCCTTACCCTTACATAAAACATTAAGGAAAAGTCAACATTCTCATCTCTTCTGTGGGTAGCAAATAAAAAAAAAAATTGCTTTCTTCCATTCAAGGAAGTGTACACCTTTTGTTGCTAGAGCCTAGTGTTATCTAGAAACCCCTCCCTAACACTGCTGGTAGCAGCACAGTGTGAGGGCTCATGAAGTAGCAAAGGCTACTAATAAGATAGTGGTGGAACTTACGCTGTAATGATATTGCCAGGTGAGGTGTTTGGTAAATAGTGCTGTAAGGGGAATTCCTTTATTTCCATCATTTTTATTTGTGTTTTTTCCCTTTCCTGCTAAATTTCACTACTGAGTACATAAAGGCATGTTCTCATACCTTCTGTCCCCTCTCATAGTTTTTGCAGCAGAATAAGAGTTTTAATTTGAATTTTCATTGATTTAGAGATGTTTTATCCTGTCTCAGATAGGATAAAGGTTTTCCAAAGACAGTAACAATTCCTGCATCCTACAGGAGATTTTATTGTTACTTGTTTTGGCTGTGGGGTTTCTATGTTAAACAGAGTACCATTCCAATATGGCTGCAAAAATATGACAATTAAATGTGTGCTAGGGATTATCAAGAAAATTACTTGCAATCAACATTTGCAGAGAGGTTAGAAAGATTTTTTTTCTCAAAGGACTCTTGAATACGAAGCAATGAATGGTCAATGGCTTTTAATTCGGTCTCACTCATAAAGCAAACTACTGTCTGACACATCTCAAGTGTCAGCGTTGTGAGGAGATTCCAGCTTCTTGGCATTCTCCTTGCTTATCTGGAACAAGTGAAGAGCTCATCATAACAGTGGTGGTACGGGATCTGCTCCGCAGCCTGTGTCCTCTGCCACTGAGTTTCTGACAGGTCTTCTAGGTATTTAGCAAAGGAGGAGGAAATGTTTGCACCTTCCCCTTTATACAAAAGTCTTTCAAAACCTTATCATAGAAAACCACTAATGGGATATTTTGTGATAGTAAGCTGTCTACTTAGCCTACTATTATATAAAATGATAAGATAGCTTGCTTTAGAATAGCCCTTCTGGGGTTGTTTAAGCCAGGCTGAATGTAATTCTCTTTAACAGAGTGAGTTAAAAATGCTTACAATGAAATGTTTCCATACCAGAAACTAACTCTCCTAGTAAAGCCCTAAGTTGAAAAATCATTCAATTTTTCCATTTGTATATGGTTAATCTAATGTATTTATTGTGAAACTGCAAGGAGGTAACAGTGAGCTACACCGTTCCCAGATCTTTCCAGTGATGCAGCCTTTCATTTCTTAGAATAAAGGAATGCTACACTCACACTCCTAAGAGATATTCAATCCTTTTATTGTCAGTCCTTCTCCATTGTCCACCCTGGGTTAGATTACCAGCTCCTTTTATTCAACACAACAGTCTCCCCTTCCACATTTCCTTGCTTACATTCTACACTGCCACCACCCCACCTGCATGACTCCACTCAACTCAGCATTTCCTTTTGCCTTTCTAGTTTGTTCTAGCACCAGCTGTTACAAAATAAAATCCCTTTGCATCTCCCCACTGTTCCTGACATCCCCTCGGGAGGAGCTAATTATATCCACACTATGACATCACTAATCTTATGATTTCATACCTCCTTTGAAGTGCCATGTATGATCATGACAACAATCAAATTCCAGTCCATTGAGACCCACGCGCTGTCGCTTTTTTTACCTTCTTGTGCTTCCCCTACTGACTGCTTTCATCTATTGTCCTTCATCTCATGCTGCAACTGTAAATTCCTGAGGGAAAGGCTGTCCTTTTCTCTCTGCTTTTACTGCACCTAGTCAGTGGCTCCTGGTCTTTGCCTGGGGCTCACTGACACCATAGCAACAAGAAATAAGGTCAGACTGGCTCTTTCATTTAAAGCTCCTATAACCTCTATGCTTATTAGGGGTGAGCATTCATGTGCACAGAAAGCAGAGGAAGAACTGTGTCATTAGCCTACAATCACCCTCAGTATCTGTAAGAGACCCCTATGTAGATATCTATCCCTGGACAAAAAGGTGAATTTGATGTCTTTTCATCATTTTAAAAGTTTATTATTCTCCTCAGACATCTGAGGAGAATTCTTTTTATTGTATATTTTCTTCTGGAGCCCCAAATTTGGTGATGGAGAATGTAATCTGATTTAGGGGTGAGCTAAGATCACAGCAACTTTTCCTTAGCATTCCTCTGACCTCAAGCAGCCTCAAGGATGGTCAGACACCAACATGCGGTCACAACTAACTCACATCCTATCTCGTCCTGTTAATGACTGAAGGAGTTTAAACTTTACTTCTTAGATAAATCTAAATTCTGAAAATCTCAGTTTGCAGACATTCTCAGTGCTGGTGCATTTTCCTTGTGTAAGACTTCACTGCATCCTTATCTTTTAACAATTATTCTATATTTTGGGCTATTTTTTTCTTTGTACATGGTTTGAAATAACTGGACATACAAGCCATCAACTGGGTTCTGTATTTTAATCTGTATCAGAATATGTGGGCTTGATTTTTGAGTTTGTCTCCATTATGTTTACTGGAAATACAAGTGAAACCTTCTATAGGCCAAAAACAAAACAAAACAAAACAAAAATTATTCTTTTACCTACACAATGAAGAACTGAATAACAGAACAATTATATTTGAATACAATTTAAAGCCAGGAGAGGTTTTTTAATTATTTTTTAATTTTCTTTCTTTAATTAGAAACTGCTGCACTTTGAAACAAACACTGCTTTTAGCACTTGCTTTTCGGTGGCCTTTTATCTTTTTTTTTAATTAGCTCACTTGGGAAGTAATGTAACTGTTTTGCTGAAAAAGTTGTATCAGTGTGTACTGTGTGTAGCAGAATCCTTCTTCCCAACTAACCACACAAATCCTGGCACTTCTCAGAGATTTATACGGAATTACTCCACAATTGGCACAGCCTGCTTCCCTCAGTGCCCTTCATTTTCTTTAAGATCATCTTGATAAGAAGCAGACCATTCTTTTTTTTTTTTTTTGCTGGTTAGGCAACAAGATGCACACTCTCATTTATGTAGCAGGAGTCTACCACGGCAGCCACGAACAGGGTTGTAGGCAGTACTGCAAAGTCTTTAAACCTTGCTATTGAAACAAATACTGAAAGCCAAGTTTCAGAAAAAAAAACAAAACAGATCAAAAACCCCAAACAATAAAAACCAAACAACTCCTCACAAGGTCATGAAAGTAAAGCACTTTCTGCTGAAAGCACTTTCTGCTGAAAGCACAGGAATACAGATATTACAGTCCAATCTTCGTTAGTGTACTAAAACCTTACACCGGTTTTATATATCATTTTACAAACCAGGGAGAAGATTAACTGCCAACTTTGCTCCCAGATAACTCCTCATTACAGGTATGTCAGAAGGATGACACAATGTTCTCCATGAAGAAAAGCAGAAGCATGTCCTCTATACACAGGACAGAAGAGAAGCCAATAAACTGAGAGCTAGAATTGGTGAAGGACATGAAAGAGAACAGGAAAGGTTTCTACAGCTACAGAACTAAAAAGATGACTGAGGAGAGTCTGACCCCAAGTGTGACAGATGATCAAGTGATGGGGAGCCTGTAAAAAGTACTCAGTGCCTTCACTGCCTCAGCCTCTACTGGTAAGGGCTGCTGCTCCAAGGTCTTTGAGATCTTTACTTAATGGCAAATACTTGCAGAAAGAAGTGCTTTCATGGTATAGAAAGATCAATTTAGGTACCACTTTGGTCTTCTGGACATACACAAGTCTGTAGGAACAGATAAGATGCATCTGAAGGTGCTGAGGAAGTTGGCTAGATGTTACTTTAGGGTCATTCTCTATCATGTTTGAAAAGCTGTGGTGATTAAGGGAGAAAAAGTTATTAAGGGTAACTGTTAAAATTATTGTCAGAAAGGCAAGAAGGATTCAGATGAAGGTTGCTCAGAAAAGGAAGTTCTTTGATTCACAGGAGGTTGCCAGTAGGAAACCACTGCAGCAATTAGGATTTTCTGCATGTGGTTTAGGGTGAGCCTCCCAGTTACTGGACTGCAGTTTGCAGAATCTGTCAGACAACTATTTGTAATCTTTTTTTTTTTTTTTGGTCTGAAAAGGAATTATCAGGAATAATTACGAATATTGCAAATACAACTGTGTAGTATCCAAAATGATATGAAACTCAGATCAACTGTATAAGAATACAATTACATGACAATTGCATGTAAACTGGGTAGGATATTCAAATACTGTGTGTTCTCAGTAAATTAATAAACAATGGAGAATTCTGTAAATGAGCAATAAAGGTAAACTTTTCTCAACAGGAATGACATATGCCATAATTTGTAATTTGAGTTGTTAAATTCTATACCATCCTTTGTAATATTTACTGACAAATGCTACTTATCAGTAGTACAGCCTGTACAGAATTAGTCAGTGTTTATTAAATGCAGTTTGTGTTTAAACTAAAGCAGCACAACGCATGCTAGTGTGATCAAAGTTCAGTCAGAAGTGTATCTGAAATGTACATACTAACTGGCTGTGCTCTTTTCATAAGAAGTCAAAACGTAGTATGTCACATAGGCAGCATTAATAAATAGTGTTCAGAAGTAGACAATATTATGGTACCAACTTTAATTAATCCCTCTAACTTGTGCATGACTGTTTCTACTAACTACTTTTAAACTTCCTAAGAAATGAAACTTGGATCGCCACCTCTGGACATTATTGTAACATTTTAATCACATAATTATGAGAAAATTTCTTACATTAAATCCAAATGTTCATCTCTTCCAGTTACATCACATTAGCTCTGGTTACTTATTTTAACTTTAAATTATCTTTATTCATCCATGGGGTTCACACATTTTAAATTCTCTGAGCTTCTCAATGATTACTCAACAAAGCTCTATCTGATGAGTTCTCTAAATGTATTCCCTACAGCTTTCCAGGTAATTTGCATTACTTTTGTCTGGACACTTCCATTTGCTAATACATTTCTGGTAGTAACTGCACAGAATTTTGAAAAACGAGCATGTCTTGGGATGAGCTGAGATATGGTCGACTTGGCTTAGGCAAAGGGATGAAGGTTAAGGTCATTTCCTGATTTCTCTGATGCAGAGATCTCCTTGGTGCTGTTCAAGTTTTGGTATAAAATAAAGTACTTTGGTGCTTCAGTGGGCCTGTTTGAGTAAAACGGCTTTCTGGAGCATGCTGACCCAAACAAAAGGTGCTCTGTGGCACCCTGTCCTGCCCTGTATCCTGGAAATATACACGAGCAAAGAAAAATGGTTTGTGCCTCAGTAAACTATATCCCAATGATTTCCTTAAGTAATTACCAGCTGAGGTGATACAAAACAGTCCTGAGGTTGCAGAAAGCTGCTGCTTTTGGTAGGCATAGAATCTTAACAGAAAACAGGTTAACTGAATGAGTCCCTTCTAACTCAGGATATTCTGTCATTCTATGAGGAAGAGCACTAGTCTGTACACCAGTACGCTCAGAAACACTTCTCTGGCCACCATTTGGGAAAAATGACAAAACAAATAAAGGTTTCTCACTTTTTTTTTTTTTTAAGGAAGAAAACACGATATTCGATACCTTAAAGCACACTAACAAAATTAGAAATTTTTCATTATAAATACAACTAGCATTACACTTCCAGGCTTCTGCTCTGCTTCCACCTTTTTAAAAAAAATGTGAATAATACTTTGATTTTCCTCTTTAATTATGAGAATGAGATTCAGTTCCCCCTTCTGCACTTGCAACAGGAGTGTAATCTTTAAAGTATCTCATTGCATTCTTCTATGTCCTTGAAAACAATTTCTGCTGTTAGAAGATAGGACTTCTTAAAGACTATTTTTATATTTGTCTATACACATCTACCCTGTCAATCCCTCTGCTTACCATTTTAAATCAGAATATTTCATTAACTACTATTTTTAGGTCTTGGGAAGGCAGTATTTTAGTATTTTCATTTTGACTGATTTCCTTTGTATCCTTTTGCTGTGGAGTGCTCAGGATGCCCTGCTCATAAGGGAACACTACATATACAGTATGTAGGGGAATGTTTGATTTCCCTACAATTTTTTACATAGAAGAACAGAATCAAAACTACTGGAATCAAACACATTTGGTAAAGCCATTGTCACCACAGTGGCGAAATTAAAAACTCCATTCCAACCTGGGGCAGTACTTAAGTCATACTTTAAATTTGCATATCATAAAATTAACTGATTACTGTGGAGTGTTTGCCTGACATTTGTCACTACACAGTCTAAATTTGGCTTGAAAGACGGCAATGAATGAAAGCCTATGCAAAACTTAATATCTCCTTGGGCATGAAGACTCCACACATCTCAGGTGAATGAAATCAAAGCATATCTATGTGCCAGTAACATGCCTGTCTGCGGGAAGAGTCACTGGTAAGACTTCAGCTTCAACAAACATTCACTTTCCCTTGAGAGGTCAATAATGGTGACACAACCAAGAATACAGAAGTTGACTCTTTGAAACTGTTCCTTAAAGAGTAGAATTTTTTAAACCTCAAACAAACTACAGAACATAAAGCCTGCCTTTTTTTTTTTTTTAACCAACAGGCCGTAGTCAGTGTTATTCAGGGACTTATCATTTACAAAGAAAAGGGATAATGAGAAAATTGCAGCAAATATTCAGCCATGTATGTGGGTCCAGGGGAAGTTCACAGCCATGTTCAGTAGTTAAATAGCTTCAGCAAGAATTGAATTAACCAATGAAGAAATATGAGATAATTCCAAGCAATCAAACAAACATTAAAAAAAAAGAACTTTGGATGAAATTAATGGCACAATAAATGAAATTATTATTTATTTCATAGGCTAAAATTAAGAACTGTTCTTCTATTGAGTAAATATGGTGCCTTTGCTATAAGAACTGTCATGAAGGCCTGCTGAAATAGTCAAAATTCAGAAGAAAAGACTACTCGGTATGTTACCTGTTGGAGTACCGGTTAAAATCAATTATTTTCATGATTTTGTCACATCTTTACTACACGTGAAAAAGTTTTCCATGTCTGTGTTTCTTACAAAATTCCATATGGCTAACATCTCTTTATTTTTGAAATGCAGACATGTCCTTATAGATCAAACATTTCTTCTTCCCCCCCAGAATGCGTATATACTGAAAAATTCTTATTGTATCTGGTACTGCTTATGTTTCTTTTAAAAGGCAGTTCTACCCATAGACCGCATTGCCATTCAATTCTTACATTATTAATACTTCGTAATGTCATCTTACAATAACCTTCAATCACATGCCTTGGCATATCTGAGTTCTGGAGTAATACTGAAGCTGTTATATTTCTGTTTATGATCACTAGCATTCTTAGCAATATACAAGGGCTGTTCTGAAAGTAATGCATCCTTGTTATGTTGGCCCACAAAATTAGAGGCAGATGCTGATGGCATGGCAATAGAGGTTGAACCTTCTCACCAGTATTCCATTACATTTTGTTCCTGTGCATAAAATGGCATCAGAGGGGCAGTCTGATAAAATAATGTCTAATATGGAAATGCAGATGAAACAGAGATGTGTCACTGAATTCCTCCATGCAGGCTCAAACTTCCAGAGACAGGCCAGTGAAGAAGACAACCTTTTTCTTACAGTATAACACCAGGCACCATACCAGTTTGAAGACCATGGACCACATGGTCAGTCTCGTCCAGACTGCTCTACCACAACCTGCATTTAGTGCCTTCCAGCTTCCATATGTTCCAGCTGATGAAAGATGGACTGCATGGGCAACATCTTCCTAGCAACAATGCTCTGCCACAGGTCACCTCCCTTGGTGCAGATTTTACAAGCACGGCATGAAGGCTTTTGAAGCAATGTACATACATTTCAAGTGATACTGATATACTGCACTGAGAAATTTTGCTGGTACAATAAGGAAATAGGAACAACCTATAAAGTCAGTGATCCATGAAGTAAGTCTCTACAGAAGTTTTGACAAATCAGAGATGACAGAACACCAAGCCAACCCTTCTACTGGAGGAATGGTAAAAGACAGTAGTAAAACACATACACACAGTTTGTCTCTTTCTTACAGTTTCATTATTCTGTATTTTATTGATTTGTGCATCCTGTGCCAATTCAGAGATCATCTATGACTATGTCCATACAGGACATTCATTCTGGGGTTAGGGAAAAAAAGAGCATGGATTATTTTGCTGGGGGTTGTCCTCCTGTGCAACACCATCCCACATAATAGAGGCAGGTGGCTTTTACTCTTACGTTTTGCTCTGCACAGAAAAATTCTTCCTCTGGCACAGAGCTATGGCTATTTTATCTTACCCCAGTATCTGTGTCAAAAAATAAGTTTTATTTCCAATGAAGTTACCATTCCATGCCAGATCAGAATTCCTTTAATCAGTTCAGGAGTTCTACTATTCTTTGGGTGGATGGTTGGACAAGATGATCTAGTAGGTCCTTTCCAACCCTGTTATTCTATGATTCTATACTAAATAGAAACAAAGTGAAATCTGTAGGATGTGGATGAACTATTTTATAAAAAGGCCTCTAAATACATGACATCTGTCAGATGGTCCCTGCTCCCACTAGCAATGTACTGATGGAATTCACTGAAATTCGATTATAGTTTCAGAATTTAATGACTATCTCACTAAAATGAGTATGACTTGGACTATTAATTTGAGTGAGAATGAAAGAAACTCTTACAGTTTATCTCATTCTGCACTGAATAGTGTCACCCAGATTGCCACAGAGCTTACCACAAGCTAATTGCAAGGCATGCAGCAAATGTTTATGTACCTTTATGCCTAAAATAATTAATCCCTATGAAACAGCTTGGTCTTTTTTGGCAGTTGCTCAAGAAAAGTCATTAATGGAAAAAGTCAAAATAGTCATGATTTGAGCCTACCAAAATTAAATGATAATAGTTACAAGACTGGTAAAAAAGTGCAATTCATTTTGTTTTTATCATGAATATGAATGCTGCATTTCTACAGAAGTTTGAAATCCTACAGTCATTTTCATTTGTCATGAAAGGGATTACCAGGAAAGACATTCAAAGATTAAGTACTGAGGAGGTCAGAGCGTCCTAGATTTAAATTTTGAATCTTTTATTACCTAAAAATTATTTAAAAACTCATATACATAATGTGTATATAAATATGTTCCAGAAGAATATAATAACATACATCCCTGAAAACTTAAATTATGCTTTTCTATTTTGTACTATATCCTGTTGGAATCACAACAATTATTTGCTTGCACCAGAATAAAAATCGACTGATTGGTAAGACTTTCTCATTAATGTGAGAAAATTTCCACACTCCTAATGGTTCTGAATACTGTAATGAGCAATACAAAGAGTCAGTGTCATTATAAGTCTCCACTTGGTTTTATCCTCTGGGTTCTTTCTGATTCTCTTAGAATTCATGCTGTAAGGTAAATTTACTCTAGTAGTTACTACATGGTGAAAAACATCACATGTAAACAGAATTTATCATTGAATTTACATAAAAAGGTAAGTACCTTTTTGGTAGAGAAAAACTGCTAAGACAAAGGGAAATGGTTTCAAACTAAAAGACTGGAGACTGTGTAAAAGACAGAAACTGTTTTCCTTTCTTTTGTCTCAAAGCTTGCTTCGTAAGGCCTTTTGTGGTGATAAGACTCTGACTGATAACTGCCGGTTATCTGGATGGGTGTCATGGTGCCTCATTGTCTCTGCTTAGGGTTGTAAAGATAAGCAGAAATAGGTGCAAATAGTCTTCTCCGTGGGGGGTACGGCTTGGAGAAGCTGACCACCACAAAGACAATGCTCCTGCATGGCAATGAAGGCGACATCCGCTGCTGGCTTATCTGTTGGGCCAGACATGTGACACAAATAAACTCCTGAGAAATGAAGGATAAAAGGCCTTCACTGAACTAAGGATTTTGGGGGAGAAGAACTTTCAGAAAAGAACTTTGGAGAAGAACTCCCAAAGAAAAGATCTTTGAGGAGAACTCCCGAAGAGACTTAGGACGGACCCCGAGGCCTGCTTGCTGCCATCTCCCATCCCCTGCGGTGGCCAGACAAGTTCCTGAGATCAACGGACCTACTACGAACCTCGCTGGATCCACGGTGGTGATTATATCTCTTGCTTTCTGCCAAGTCTCCTTGCTTTTCATCTCTTTTCTATCGCACACCTTCCCTCCCCAATATCCCTAAGCAACTAGTATTTGTAATAAACTGGTTGGGCTAACATTTGACCCGCTGTGTCTTAATCTCGCCATCGGGTATACATATACATATAAAGAACCTCGTCTCCCTCCTTTATATTGGAGCGTGACAGACTGACAGTGAATTATATATATATTTTAAAAAATAATGGTGGTGAGGCACTGGAACACGGTTGCCCACAGAGGTGTGGATGTCCCATCACCAGAGACATTCAAGGTCAGGCTGAGCAGGGCTCTGAGCAACCTGATCTAATTGCAGATAGCACTGTTCATTGCAGGGGTGTTGGACCAGATGCCCTTTAAAGATCCTTTCCAACTCCAACAGTTCTGTGATTCTTTGATTGCGGTCACGGCTGGGAAAAACAGTGCAAGGTGGTGGATCAGCTAAACTCCAGAAACTTAGCTACAAAATGATCTTGTCAAGACAAAAAAAAATCTGAAAAATTATTTTATTAACAGATAATAATTTAAAAGGCTTAAATACTGATTTTGAAGGCCTAATAATAAGGAGAGAAAAGTCAGCTCCCTTAACATACATACATAAGTTGCTAATCTTTGAAAGGATGCAAAAGTCATCATGTCTTTGTGGGGAGAATTTAAATTTTCTTTGCTCTGGTTGGTATGACTGTCATCAGTCAAATTGATAGCTGAAGGTTTACTGTGTTCAGGAAACCGATGTGGCAAAAAAGGCAAAATTCACCCTGAGGAAGGTACTACAATTCTAAGTAATTAATCAGGCAAATAAGGTCTGTAACTTAATAAGGTCCTGGCTGGAAGTGTCTGTATGGGAACAGGAGAAACAGCATCTGTAAACTAGGTATGTTTTATAACACTACATATTCTTCATTGTAATACATAGAAATATACTATCTATTTATCATAGTATGCGATTACTCACTGGAAAATCTGGAAATTGGTTCGAAGAAAGGATTAATGCAAAAATTTGTCAATTTAGCTTATTTTGGTCTTCATTTAGTTTCTGACTATTTAAGTCCAGTGAACTTATCATCTATGATGACAGAACAACGTGACAGACATTGTGTAGTCATGAGTTTGGCCCTGGCATCACCTAGATCCTCAATTGGTTTAAGGACTTCCACTGACTTCCACAACCAGTATTTCACCTTGTTGTCCACTCACCTCCGGTAACTGATATTAAAAGACATGTCTCAGTATCCCTTGAGGGACAGAAGAACACTAAATTAATTTAACCTAGCAGTTCAATCTTCACAAACTAATGAAATTACATTGTCAAGCGAAGACAGACTATGCTTAAGCTCCTTTAATGTTAGCTTCAAACACATAAGGTAACAAAAAATACTTCAAGAAAATCATGTTACTTAATGAATGTAAGATGAACATAAAATTCTGGTATTATATATCTATTAATATTTATGTAACTTCTACCATTAGATGTCAGACAGTAGGGAAAAAATACGAAAGGAAAAGAAGATGTATTTTCCTTTATTTGACCTTCTTTAATGGAAATCTATGTTACAATTTCTGTATTGATATAACTCTTTATGAAAATTTATTTACTTTCCAGCGGGTGCTTTGTGCTGATTAGGTGGGAAAGGATTGCATTTTCTGCTATTTATAACACAGCTAATGATTTTCTTTGGGGTGAATAGCTCCTTATTTATCTCCAGATGCTTTCCTTGACAGGTACAAAGTCAGGACAAAAAAAAAAAAAAAAGTATTCACTGCTTTATCTGCTACAAGGTAAAAATATGGGGCTGCTTCCTGAAAGTGGTTCTACACACCCAGGTATTCTCATACGTATAGGTCATTTTCCATAAGAAAAGGGTGTCCCTGGACATTTTGCTTTCCAAACTGAAGATTAAAGGATCTGACTATTACTATTCTACTTTAAATACTAGAGTAATTGTAAGAAGCACATAGTTTAAATAGTGTAGTACAAATCTGGATTTATTTGAGTGCTTTGCTATGTAACTGCTGTGCTGTCCATGGTAGCTTCAGTGTCAGGATAGTTGTTTTGGGACAGGTTTGAAATCAGATTAATCATCAATTCTAAGAAGCCCTGATCTGCATGAAACTGCTGGCTCTTATCTCCACATGGGACAATTTTTTAGCACTGCCAGTAGGACAGCTCCTACCCTTCTGAAATATTATAAAATTAATAAATTATTTCCAGTAACTTTATAAAGCCCACTAGGTATGACTTTGCAAATCCTTCTTGTTCTACGTAATGAAGTTTCAACCTCTGACATACACTGGTATTTCTAGGACCTCATATGCAAAGAAGTGTCAGCCTTACAATTGACTTCTGTTCTAGGATGTATTTATCCTATGTTAAAAATGCAGTTGAGGGCTTCATTTTGTGGAAGTATCCTCAGGTATTTGCCGTGAAGAACTGGTGTTTTTCCTATAACTGCAATGTATTATACTATTTCTCTTAAGTGGTATAATATACTAAAATCACAATACGACCACCTGCATTTAGATTTCACAAATGTTAATATTTTTGTAGTTGCCATAGGACTCTTCACAAATTCCTAGTATCAGGAGCAACGAAACATTTGTGATGTGATGTACCAATGTAATGTCATCATATCAGAAAAAAAGCATAAAGGAAAGAAGAGAAAGATTTAGCAGTGAGAGTATACGTACCTTCATATGTTCCACTTTCTAAGAGAGCGCCACTTTTCTCCAATTCCATAAAATCTTCAACAGTGATGAAAATGTAGTCCACGCCAGGGACTTCCCCCTCCTTATGTGGCCTTGTGGTGCCTATTAATAAAAATGAAAGACATGCTGTCAAATAAGTGACCTAAATTTAGAACGATCAGTTTGAAAGTTTTGTAAAATTTACCAAGTAAACTGTTTATATAACACATTGTAGCACATCATTCTCTTGAAGATGTTTTTCAAAACCGTTTCGTTATACCTGTTGAAGCTGGCAGAATATATGAGATGCCTATGTATGGCAGGGCCAGATGCTGTCTGGATTCAAGTTATTTATTTAAACCGATGAAAATGTGTGACACTGCATACCACTTAAATTACATTACATTGAAAGAGCCCAAATGAGACCACGCATTCAAAGTTACCAAGAATTTTTGGCGTGTTTTCATAGCTTCAGAAAAGGTCTTGTCTGCAAATAATCAATTCCATGCTCTTTTAAACATTTATTTGATATCAAAACAATAAATCTAAGTAAATTTACAAGGGTTATGGTCATATAGCTTGTTTCATGTCATACATGGACTTGATAAATGGATAGGCTTGACAGACTGAGCAGTCCAGATCACCTGCCAACTATGCTGTCAAACAGCAAAGATGCTTAAATTCAGTTATTGCTTCTGTTGTCATCTCTAGATGACAGAGTTCCATAAATGCTGAAAGACAGTATTTCATACATGCTAAAAAATGACTCAGATTTAGGTAGGAGAAGCTGAGATGTTAGCAGGAAGACTCTGAATTTGACCTGATTTTCTAATGGCCCCCTCCTTATAAAAAAATAAAGAAAGAAATGATCAGGCTATTCCTACTTTGACTGAAAACACTCATTCCATTTGGAGTTGGATGATTCCTAGGTCCTACTCAGACTCAGTGTTTTAAACATCTTAATCAGTCAACTTTTATTTATGCTGTAGTGATTAAAACACAGTTTAAAGGTTTGGTTTCAAGGTTGTCAGCACTAGGAAGCTGATAGAAACCAAGCCTTCCACTTCCTGGACAGAGAAGTTTAACATTACAATATTGTGCAAAAGACATTGTCTCTTCCTTAGTTGATTAACCCACTTAACCTTAAACACTGTATTCTGACCCTCATTTTATGCAGCAGTGACTCAGATAGCTGTTCAGATCAGTCTATTTAATCCACTTTTTGATGCCTGTTAATCAAACATTGAATTTAAACCTGATGAGTCATTTTGTGTGAGATTTTTTGTGAGATTAATAAAACGAAGTGTAGTTGTCTACAGTTGTTCCATGAGCATAAGCTATTAAAGTCAGATATCTTATCAGTGGTAGAAGCAAGAAAGCTACTCAGCTGCCTACATACTAGCAGTTTAGTTCATTGAGCTATACACAGGGCTCTTTTTGTGTCAGGTGCCTGGGTTCAACTTTCCTTTTGATGTGAGATAAAAAATATGAAGGACATACAGGAAACTCAGATCCTTTTGGAACTGCATCAAGGAGGGAAGGAGGATACACAGGGTGCTTCACTTTTTTCCTGTGCTTAAGCAACTGAATTAAGTCCTAAAATGTAGCAGTCTATCTCATGCTGAATTCCATGCTTCAGCTAGTTCTAATGGAGATTTCTGTGCCATGGACAGCAGATTAGAAGTGCTATTCTTTCTCCTAGTAATTCTTGCTAGCCTGTGCTTGGCATTGGCTGGATGGCCTTCAGAGTTATCCAAACTCCTTGTTGTCAGCACAGACCTAATGATATAGTGGTGTGTTAATTTATCATCTGGACTGCCCATCATAGGCACATTTCTCTCCTCATAAACAGCCCGAGAGTCTACAACAAAGACCTGAGAAGTTACATTTTCAGAAGTCTACATTAGGAATATTTTGAAAGATAAGATGCTCCATTTGTTATTTTCAATTTTCCTTTCAGCTCAAAATTTAAAAGTAAAATCCTTCTTACTTGGCAGTTCATTTCTGAAACATTCATATTTGCAGAAATGGGTTCACTAGGATAATTACTGTTGCATTTCAGGGAAGGTGCCATTAAAGCAAACACTTGCTGCATCCTTATATATGCTGAATGTACCCCGTATGGAATATGTGACCCCTGGAGATGCTGCAGCATCCTCAAAGATCACCAGCCCCTTCTGATAACTCTGCAGAAGCACAGGGATCCCAGCAAGCCCATGAGCTCCTGGGAGCTCTACTAACAGCTCAGGCATCAGATGTTTGATCTGCATGCTCTCTCCTGAGGAATGCTTCACTCCCACTGTCTACTGACAGGAACAGTATCTTCCTCACAGAAAAACAGAGAAAAGAAAAGTTTAACAAATGAAGGCTATTTTATTCCTAGACAAAGCACTGTGAAGAAGCTTCCATATTATACAAATACCTCTAATTTACTGTTTTGATACAGATATATTTTGTGGTCAAACTAGGATTACTGAGAGTTTAACAATCATTGATGAATCAGAAAAAAATACAAGTTACATAAAATATGGAGGTAATCCCTGTTCTGAGTGAAAATTGAACCAGATTAGCTACTGAATATCAGAATCACTGAGAAGTATTATTAATATACTGCATGTATATTATATAATACGTGTATATTCTGTAGTCTTATTTAGCAGTTTGCCTAGAATTAAATTCTACATTGCTGTCAGCCTACCCATTACTCCAGAAAAGTATAACAGACTGTCTTTTAGATTCTGAACCTCAAATTATATTCACGTTCCAGTTACAAACTACACAGGCTTCATCCTTAACACAATGCTTAACTCTTCTCCATTTGAATTACACACTGATTCCCAATTGTAAAATAGCCATGAGAAGCCTTGTATTTAGAGCAGCTGATGCAATCCTCATCTTGCTCTGTAACACTGAAATTTCAAACAGTTCCTATTCTGCTTCAAGATGAAGCGAAGATTTCTGTTGCAAAACAGAAAGAACCAGATCTTTGCTTTACCATCACCAGTGTTACTAATACACAACAGTTTCTTAATTTAGACTCCCTAAGTTTTCCCACTGGTTTTCCTAGGTGACTAAAGAGCTAATGGTGAATCCGATGCTTTCCTTTCTCCATTCCTCTTGTACCCCATGGTTTTACTAGAAATCCCAGCATGAAGAATCATTTCTCATGGAGGCTGAAATAGGTAAATTACACGAATTAGTATTTTCAAGGAAGAACAAGTTCTCTAGAAAAACTATTGTCAGTTCTACCTTTATCTGCAATCTCTCTCCTACAATGTCAACAGATTATACTGTCACTCGTTAACATGGAAGTTTGCACACACTTTTTAAGAATCCTTAGGGACCCTGCTCCAGGAGCTCTGTATTTTATGGTATCACAGAATTATAGGGGTTGGAAAGGAGCTTTAGAGACACCCCCATGCCAAAGCAGCTCCCTAGACCAGGTTGCACAGGCAGGTATCCAGGCGGGTCTTAAACATCTCCAGAGACGGAGACTCCACCACCTCTTTGGGCAGCTGTGCCAGTGCTCTGTGAAGAGGTTTCCACACACATTTGTGCAGAATTTCCTATGCATCAGTCTGTGGCCATTTCCCTTCGTCCTATCACCACACACTGCAGAGAAGAGTCCAGCCTTGTCCCTTTGCCTCCCGCTCCTTTGATATTTATAGCCGTGTATCAGATCCCCTCTGAGTCTTCTTTTTTCAAGGCTGACCAGTATGCTGAGAGTTATACTCCTATGAGATAGGAGCTGCTCCCTTCCTCCAAAAAACGGCAGTCATACCAAACCACCATCTAGTGGAAACGCCCTGCACATATTCAGGGTGACTCTTAACCTCAGGTACAGCATTTCTATCCCAGCCAGAACTTTACTGCCCTTGATTAAATCTTACTGAGTTCCATTTTCCTCCTGCATCTGTTCTTATTCCCTCAGCCTGGAGAACCTGAGATCTTGCAAATGGTTAAAGCAATTCCCTGACTAATGGAGTAATCAATAGTTATCACCTCTTTTACTCCTTTACCCTGGAGGAATAGAGTTGCTGCTATTAATACTTCTGCCTTCTTTATACCATTCTGTAAGCACCATAAGTTATGCAATGTGCAGGTTAACAGATTTAGAGGCAGTTACTGGAGAATCCTAAATACCCATTAAGATCTGAACACTGAGGTCTATATATAGGAATCTTGTAGATCACAGGCAATTTTTATTTTTCCTTGCTTTTAAGCTAATGCAGTTACCGTTCTTAATAGATTTTGCCTTTAAATACACTCACAGACAGAGAGGCAGGCATAAAAGCTACAGTGATTAAAGAATTAAAACAAAAGATTAATTCCAAGCCCTTTTTTAATTTTTCTTATTTTTAATTTTTTTTTAACAGAAACACAACATCTTTTATTATATAGAATCAAGGCTCAACAGGACACAGTTCCTACTGCTTTAGTTTAGCCTTTTATTAATGTAAAATGAACATAGGGACCTAGTTACCATTTTGTTACCATGGTAACATATGAAAAAATAATCTGAATTCCATAGCAAAAGAACATGATACTTTCTGATCTTGTAGGATCAAAAGCAGCATGGCATATTTGCACAATTTATATTTATGACAAATGCAGTCTATTGTTGCTGTTGAACAGAAGATACACAAGGAGTAACTTGGAAGTGACCATGACTGGTCCATACAAACATCATGTCAGGCAGTGCAGAGTTCCTTCAAAAGCTCAGGAGCTTTGGTCTACACAGTCTGGATGGTTCTGACTGGCTGACTTCATGAGGATGAGTGCTCACACGATTTCAGAGCAGAGGCTTTAACAAGCTTGTTTATCTGCAAGCCTGAAAAGGCTATTAAACTCATTAGTACTGACTTCCCACAACTATAAGTTTCAGTAACTAGTATCCTACTTATAGCTGGTGGTCATAGAAGGCTGAGTAAGGTCAGCCTGAACAGTTTAGGAGAGACCTTGGTGATAAAATAATCAATTAAGAGCAGCTTTAAACTTATTTTACTCTTTAAACTGTTTACCCCTAACCATGGCTGGATGTCATTTCATTTTTTCAGTCAGTATTAAAAAAAGTTCTTAGTCTTCTAATTCTTAAAACCTTTCACAGCTTGGTAGGTGAAAGTTATGCAATGACAAAGGGATCTGCTTACGCTCAGAAAAATTAATCTGAATTATTAACCAGGATCTAAAGCAAAACACACTAACTGGAGTTACAGAAAAGCAAAAAGCCTGAAGTTTTCCAAGCAATGATATATGTGAAGTTATGAACAAACATAAAATGGGAAGAAACCTACAAGCAAAAATAGAAAGGGTGAACAATTATTAACACTCTCATAATCTCAACCTCAAATTCTATTTCTCTTAATGAAATACCTTAACATAGTCCGGTACATTTTCATTACTTTTAACCACAGGCTGTTCTTGACTGCAATCAGGATGTATCAGCATTGCTTGCATAGTTCATTGACTCGCTCTCCAAAACAGTATTAGGATCATTCATTGAGTGACTACTTTGTCTAGATTTATTATAACTTCAAGATGGATATTTTGTACATTTTAGAGGTATTTAACCAACATGACTGATTAAAAAAAAAAAAAAAAGAAAGAACCTTTGCTGCCTATTTCTTCTGTGCTACACAAGAAAAAAGTTTATCATACTTCAGTGCAGGCTTTCCATGCTCAATGTTATGCTATGTGATGGTGCTGTGTTTCTGAAGAAAAATAAGGGGTCATTTGCACAAGTAACCTTTGGAAATGCTTTTCTTTTAACAAAATATTTAGGCACCTGAGGATATGAATTTAGATAGCTAAGAAATCTTCACAATGAGTAAATAAGGACTGTGTTAGTTCAACAGCAACTGAAATACTGCTTATATAAGCTTTGAGAATAATAAATAACATTTTAATGTGGATTTTTAATATGGGCTACTAATGCAGATTGGAAAAAATTGTGAATTCATGTGGTACTCAAACCAAATTTCCCTTGTTAGTTAAAAAAATATTATAAGATTCTTAGCTCTGGAAGAACTCAGTGTTGGTAACCTTCATACCAGTTTCCACATCACTTTTTAGTGTTTATGTCAGAACAAGATGCTAAGATTGACTTTATATTATATATTTCTATATATAATAAATAATATATAAATATTTCTATATATCTATATATAATAAATCATATATAAATATTTATATATATGATATTTATATATTATATAAATATTTCTCCTTGCATCATTGAGTCTTCTTCACAGTCTCTTTCCAACTCTGCTGCTTTCAGAAGTGGGAAAGGTACTCTCTCAGTATTTCTCTCACTGCTAACTCCACGTACTTATGTGTGATAAGAAACACTAGCAAGTTTATTTACATGACAGCACAGGAATATGACTATTAGTCAAACCCCCAGAACTGTGACAGTAAACATGAGGCATCCTTAGCTCAGTACAGAAGACGTGTTCAAGAAGACTTTATCATTGCACAGTAATGAATCTGTATCTTCTGGTCATTGACATTACAGTGATCTCGTACTCCTTTACAGTCTGTGTGATGATCATACAAGTGAAAACAAAGGTCTTGGTCCCCAAAAGGTCCAATATCTATTCACAAATGTTTTGCATAATTTTCAGTGCTTTGGACTCCTAGACACAAATATATTAATACAAATTTTCATTGCAAATTAAAGGCAAACATGGCACACCTCTTTCCTGTCCAGACACATTCAGTTTTCTTGAGCTGTACATTTCCTACTGCAGGTAAGTACAAAAGCAGGAGTGTCTTTAACACAAGCACTTACAGTGTAAATGAGAAGTAACAATCTAGCTTTCTGCTCAGTGACCTTCTTCCGGACTCATTTTTCAAACGTATGGAGGAAAATAGGACCTTATTGTGTTTATGTGGTATAAGCACAACAAAATATAATATCTTTAAAATATTAAGCCCTTCTAAGTCATTCTACCGATAAGCTGTTCTGTAATTCTGTTGTACAACAGCTTGTTTCCACAGAAAGCAGTATGCCAGGCTGTCATACATTACAATAGCTGGAGGGATCCCTCCTGTAAAAACAGACTGCTAATCTTTAATAAACTTCAGCTGAGCCCTTGTTATGACCTTGTATACGCTTTGCCTTAGAAAATTTCAACAATGTTTAATTAACTCTTTTGTTCATTTGCCAAAATACTCAGGGACGCTATTACTGCGAGGAACTGAAATGTATGGGAAATTAAACTTATCTTGTAACATTACCAACTGCATTAGGCAAAGAAACAGCACATTTATCTTGATCTACTGAATTCCCAGCTGAAGAGAACAATAAGCATCATTTTCAAGTCAAGTGATTTTAGAGGTATTACAAAGCAGGAAGCTCCAAGTGTTTACGACACCAGTCATAACACAATAAAACAAAACACCATACGGCCGTTTTGGTATGGGTCATAAAGAGGAAAAGTTTTTCATCTTTCTGAATGTTCACTACCAGCAAATTCTAATGTATCTTTAGAAAAATAACTGCAGAGACAAAGGACTGAATTCCGCATTCCTGAAAATATTGTTGAGGGTGAACAATTTCACACTGCATTATTAAAGAGAATGTTGATAGATTTTATCCTGACAAATATCTTCAGGTTAATCTCAATTCAAACATTACTAGCAAAGGGATTAAGTGTGCTACAGTGAAGCAAAGCCAGGCATTTAACCATTACTGAGTTGTGGGACTAGAGCATTATTTGTAACATTACCTGTACATGGAGAGAAAAAAATAAATCAGACACTGGTTGGAAGAAAGTTTATTTTTTACTATTGTCTTAAGGACTTTTTGACCCAACCATCAGAAGAAGGGAAAAAGCACTCGCCAGATATCATCACAGAGCTAATAGTCTCATTACTAGTTGTTTGTGTGGTTTATAAAGGACCTTTTCCATTTCCTGCCAACATATCTCTGACAGTTTCTAGGCATAATTGGGATTAATGTCATTATTTGTTTTGATTCTTCCTAAAGAAGTAAAATTTAAAATTGTGAAAGGCAGTCTTATGAGACTGCGTCCCAGTTCATAGCAGACAAGATATTTAGTATTTTATAGCATAGAACAGCACTAACTTCCTGGTTTTGAGACCTACAGTGCACAAAGCAAAAGGTAAGCATGTCATTTATTGAATGAATATGCATTCAGCCTGTGCTTCTCTACATTTTCACCACTTCTAAACTTGGGACACAGGCATTAGGTGAATAGAGAAGCTCCAGCCTGGTAGTTAGCAGGATGCTCTTTCAAATAGTTTTTTTCCTCCCCAAAATATCCAAAGGAAATATTATTCAGATTTGAATTTTGTTAAACTTCAACAGCAAAACATCTCTTCACACTAGATATTCTATACTTCCAGGACTCCTGGAAATCCTGGAAGCTATTGAGTATTCCATATCTGGAATAAGGGTCAACATTTCCACTACTGACAACAGAACATGTTTATATACCACTTGATTTTAATAACTTCATGGGTAAACTGTTGTGGATTACTTTTTTAAGCAGCTCATACACATTGTTACAGAGAATTGAAACCTGCTTAAGTCATGTACAGACCATAAGAGTACCCTGAAAGATTCTTCAAAGCTAGAAATAATAACTTCTGAATTGGAAAAATACTGATAACAACTCTAAATGTTTTATTCAAACTTACAGAGGCAGTCATCCTGTATAATGTCTATTTAATAGGATATTTGAAAAGGGATTTGTGAAGTGTTTAGCAGTTGCTGCTAAATCTCTCAAAATATTTATAAATGGATTTTATAGATCTAGTCTTACTTTGAGAGGCAGTAAAAGAAGGGCTGAAAAAGGCTACCATAAAAACCATCCACACATGTTCCCAAGCCAAACTCACTTCAATTGTTTTGTGTTAATACCAAACGAACAGTTAATGCACTGACAGTATGAAACAATAATTGAACTTTAAAGGTTATTTAAAGATCATGGCAGACAATACACAGAAAGATGAGGGGGGTTTATTCTCAAATTGGAGAACCTAGTTAATATATGTGAATGAGAAAAGTAGTATTCAAGACAGCCCCAATCTAAGTACAAGTCTAAAATTATTTCTCTTCATAGTTTCCTTAGCTGTGTCCTACTATACAGTACCTGTCCAACATGGCATAGGAGCATAATCCAATCCACAGCTCATCTCTCCTTCTGAATCAAAAAGCACTTTGGAAAACTACAATAGATGTTTCTGGTGGAACAGACTTGCATTACAGTTATCTTTCTTTCAACCCATAGATTGTTTTGACAGTTCTAATCCTTGTCTTTCACACCCACAGTTGATGCATGCAGCCTAATCTGTGCACCATTCACTAGACAGCTGGCTCAGACCTTGGTCTGGTGACAAAAAACAAAACAAACAAACAAACAAAAAAACCCACAAAAAAAAAACCACCTCATATGTAATAGCAGGTACTGCTGCAATCACTTTGAATGAACAGAGTTCAAGGAAATGAATGATTGACTGTGCAACACTGCACTCAAAACCACTGGCACCTTCACAGCTGAAATCCCTGGTGGTCAGCTGTTATCCAGACATCACAGCAAAAGCTGAACTGCCCTCAGCAGAGTTCCCACTGGGGCTAGGCATCATGTCTTATCGGAGGACACTACAACATGCAGCAGGAATGCTTTAAGCAAAAGGAGGATTTGTGCTGTGAGGCTGCTTCCCATGGCAGCACTGTTCTGTCCATGTAGAAGCACATTTGTCACGTGGAGGTTATGGCACATAAATGTTGTACCTCATGGTTCAGCAAGTACATTTTCTTGCCTCCTAGAGTAAGCATATTGTTTTCTTTTTACTCCCCTAATGTCCCACCACAAACAGAAGAAGTAGGATATTCATACTAATACTGTAGCTCCTTAGTAAAAAAAAATATACTCTTTATCCACTGGCAATAAAGTTTGGACTGAACTATGAACTTACGCAGTAAATTCCAGGAAAACACATTAATGAACATTCTCAAAAATCCAGTTTAAAACAACGTCATTGAAAATGTGTTCTCCTCCTCTCAGTTAAACAAACATGTCATGGAAATCTCCGTTATGTTACTCAGAATAGAACTGTATTATTCTGAAACACAGGAAAAGCCACATGGCTCCTCATACAAAGAAACAAACAAATAACTATTTGAAACAGAAGTCTTCTTGTCTATTCTTAAGAAGAAAACTATTCTCAACTCACATTAATAAAAAATGTAATTTCTCAGTAACAACTTGAAAACATTATACAGGAGTCAAGTGATTGCATGTTCAGAAGCACAGAAGTGCCTGTTGCATATTTAGATATCATGACAATGTAGAATAAGAGGTTGCAGCTCTGGTGAATACCATTCTATGGAGACTACATGCTCCAGCAAGTGGACAGTTTCTTTGCTTCAGTGGTACATAACCTTCTACATAACAATTATGTCTGAAAAGATAAGGACTTGGGACAATCAGAATTTGACCTTATAATTCTTCTTATATTCAGTTGTGCTAAAAGAAAAGTTGTTGGTGAGTGTTCTGCTAGTTTGCTAACTAAAATTGCTGCCTTTAATGTACAGTAAGGCTTCATTTTCTGAAATGACGAGTTGTAACAGTCAGTCTTGGAACAGCCAGTTGAGGTGACTTAATTCCACTTCGAGCTCCAAATAGAGAGCAAGAATTGGCATCTGTTGCTACTGACGATAATAGAGCAAACTGAAAATGCCTATATCAAATTGAAGCATCTAATTATGCTACTTTTATTTTTGTAGATGTAATTACTATTTAAGAATATGTAGTTCTAACAGTTCATATCAGAAAACTGAAATCCCTGAAGAGGCTAGGTCAATGATCTCAGCTCCCCAGCTAGAGCAGAATATGAATGTTCCTTATATTAAGATTTTTTTTGTATTATTTTAAACTCCTTTTAAGCATCTTAGCATTTCTGCTACTTCAAAGTTCTGTTCAGGAGCTCTGCATAGCTACATGCAGTATATACTGATTGTTTTTTCACACTAATGATCTCTTGAAAAGAAAACATCTTCATGAGACAGTTTCAGTGTAGCCATCACAATTTTTACTGTGTATTCATATTCCCATTACATAGTAGCAATAGCAGACTTAAATTACTGCTTTCAGGGTATGAATCTTTCAGTCTCCTATCTCTTTTCTTATGAACCCTTGAGACATTTAACAGCTAGTCAGTTATTAGAACTACTTATTTCTGAGATACTAGTTGCAGGTGTTTATATTCACTCTGAAGCAGAATTTGAGAACTACTGAAGGCAATCCTCAATGCCACAAAACCAAGGCAAAGTGCCTTGGTTAACAAAGCCACATGTCCCTGTCACTGATCATGAAGTATTTGAATCATATCACCAGAATTTCTAACTGCGCTGTTACTTTCTAGCATACTGCCATGGGTTTTCAGGAGATTATTATTATTATTATCTACAGTATGTGAAAGTTTGTGTGACTGAACTCATATGCTATTGATTCAAATAATGCTAGAATAAACACTGATATTCCTGTCTAAAAAGCAGCAAACTCATCTTATTTTCAATGATAATATTTTAAAACTGCACAGAGTTTACATGTGAGAGCAAAAATTTACACTCAGAAGCACAGACACGTGGAGATTTCAGAAGTGCTTATTCTTACAACCTTGTCAACTGCTTCCACAGCTTTTAATTAAGCTTTTCTGTTTCTATGTTATATGTGCTTTTATCAAATTAGTGACAGCAGGAAAACTTCCCTTTTTCATACTTTCTTCAGATTCTCCATCCATTTTCCTAGCTATATCAGATAAGACCCCTTACTCTTTTTTTTTTTTTTTATCCAATTAAGAAAGAGATAAGTAAGAAGAGTTCAGTTTTAACAGATTTGTTGTGCTATTATTTACTGATGCAATACTGTTTTACTGCTCTGCCCTAATTTAAAACTCATGAAGGGAGCAGCTAATATACACTGATGGTTTCACAACTTCAATAGTGCTATTCAGTGCAGGCCTGTGCTATGGGATCAAGCAGCCAAGGCCTCCTGTATATTTAATGAAAGGTGACTCCAAGCCAGATTGACACTTCTAGCTTCTCCACCAACTTCTGATGAAATTTGGGACTGGTAGGCTCCTGGCTTATATGCCTCCTCTATGTGCTTAAAGTTAGCTGAGATTAATCTAAGCTAAAGTGGTTTTGCACCAGGTGTAGTCTAAGGTGCTTTAACTAGATAAATCCAACCAAGGCCCTGTAGGTCCCCAATGTTTTCTCCCAGCAGATAATCAATAAGTCTGCTAAGAGACTTCTCAAAGTATCCCAGCATCACTTTTCTGGAAAGCACTTATCTAAAATATGGCTCGAGTTACTAGCAGGAGACAGTTTGTACTTTTGAGTAATTCAGCTGTGGATGAGTTGGTTTCAAATACATCATTGCTGTAACTAGTTCACTGGCTAAGGGATGACAACTTCAATCAATTGTGCTTGTTTCAAATGATCTTTGGAGATTCAGGAGGTAAGGAAGCACCCTTACTCTCATCTAGAAAGCACAGTACTGAAAAACCAGACAAATCTGCAGCCAGCAAGTAGACTGTTCACAAAAATTTGTGTATACAAGCAATGTGAAACTGAATTGAAGCATATAGAGACAGATTACCAACAACAAGCAACAAGAACATGAACAGCCTCTAAATTCTGAAAGTAAATTCTAACTGGGATAAGAACTGATGTAATAAATTAAAATGCCCTTAGCGGGCAAATCTTTTTGAGTTAACCCACATGAAGTATTGTATTCTGGATGTTTGCCCTAGGGTGAGTTGTAGCACTTTTTGATATCCAGTGATTAATTCAAGTACAGTACATTGATACATGGTTAAGTTACTGCAGGGCATCTGCTATGTTGGCAGCCAGCATATGAAAAGTGTAAAAGAACAAGGTAACACCAGCTATATCTGACCATGACAGTGAGCATACTCTTTCAGCAAAAATACAAAAACTCAATGAGATTTGAGTATAATTGGGTACAAACATAATGAGAGCTACATAAAATCACAGCATGGCTTGAGTTGAAGAAGACCTCTATGTCATGAGCCTCAATAGAGAGTGCTCTATTTACCAGATCATGAGCTCTGTGTCATGAGGAATGTCACTGTGCATATTATTTGCATAGAAACTGACCATTCCCTCTTTTCAGTGGGAAAGAAGCAGAAAACATCATTTAAGTGTTCTTACTGAAAGTAAACCTGCATACGTCAAAGATACACCTCTATGAAAGCAAGGGATACTGGCCCATCACTGACAAATAATGTACAACATTTTATTTTGGCTTAAGTTTTATTAATACTAGTGAAAAATAAAATTTTACTTCAGAGAAGTCAAAAGTGAAATGTCTAACATAATTAAATCGAAATATAAATAATGTACAAATATATAGCATGCATATAGTAGAAAGATTGCACTCAATATAAGGATGAAAATCCAAGAGAACCAAAAGAAAAGATGAAATACAGTGTTTTCATCTTCAATCTGAAGAATGTGTATGGAAGAACTGTCTCCTTCTGAAAGTTGAGCACTGCAATTCTTTCTAGGGAAAGGAGGCGACCCTACACCGCTGCAGTATTGGCTACTGCTACCATTTATGCTGTTGTGATGGAAAAGAAGAAGACCAGCAATTTATTTTTGCTCAGTCTTCCTTCATGTTTTGTATGGTACATGACATTCATCACAAATCTGTTTGAACACGGACACTGATGTGCTCATTCAGTTTAGTTAGGATATACTACCGTATGCAGACTTGGCAGTCCTTAGCTAATAATGCTGTTAACAATTGTTTCTCCATGGGAGAACAACAATGAGCTCTCTTTACTAGAGTAGCAATACAATAATGTTACATTCATCAGTTTTTAAGCCATCATGCTCAGCATAGGGTAGGGAGTCATCTGCTCCTAGGGAAACAGCTTCTCACTTTGGTTACTAAAAAGCCCCAGGTCTTCTACTGGACTTTTTAGACAGCTCTTGAATGGTATACTCTGCATGAGCTGGTTCAAGTAATCTACGAGGTATTCCAGGTTACCAGACAGATTTTCAACAGCAACTTCCACTTCGTAGTACTATAGATGGTCAAGGAGCTCAACAAACTCTCCAGTCAGAATTATTAACCAATGGACAACAGAAGTCAAACATTGGTGGAACATCTTTGTTATACAATTTAACAGAAATAGCCTTAGACTTCATGGTCTAGAATTCATGAAAGATTTCACACTAAACTGAGAATTAAACTTCTAAACTGTATAGTATAACAATAAAAAAAAATTCTTTTTTGTTATTTTTATTAAGCTCATTTTTCTTCAAATAATAAATTTGAATTGTGATATAAGAAGTCCCCTGAATATTTAAACTAATGTTATTTAATAACATCTTTTTGGGTCTTGTAAACCTCAACAGGAACACTAGCCTCAATCAGTTGACCTTGAAGAATAGAAATGAAGCAAGACGCTTTCTGACTTTGCTATAGAAAATGGTTTTCTGAAAGTACAGTAAAACAATGTCAACAGCAACAAAGCTTTGTGTTGGCTGAACTCCACAAGAAGAAAGCTTATTGAGAACAGCTTTCACTGGTTCGTTTAAGGAATGAAGCCTTCAAAGGGAACAACCATTTTTATTAAACTAGAAGAGACTTGTTTGTATATAAGTCATACTGGTTGACTAATCACATCTAATAAAGATAATTATAAATGAAGTAAAATTGTAACTACTGTATAACCTTACAGATCCACTGGATCTGATTTCTGCGATATGTATTACATGTGCATCATCCTTTATAAGGAACACTGAATCTTAGTTGACATTTTACGAAATTTTGAAGATGCAAGAATTGTAAGAGCAAATTAGGCCTATTTATTTAAAAAAACAGTTATTCTTCTCCTGTTACCTGAGTAGATAAAATTAATTTACCACTGTCACTGGTTAGTTCAGTGAGTCAGTCTTCACAGAAAATGGGACTCATGAGAGTGATCCATGTCTTAAAATCTTACATTCAAGTACAAACTAAAGAAACATTCCTGTGTCTCATTATTACTGAAAAAATGTATACAATAATGCCATGAACCACCAGAATGCAAAACATTGTTTTTACTAGCCAAGAAAATTTTGAGTAAGTCACTGTACAGTCTTAATGCCACATTATGGTTGAAGAATTTAGAAGTGCATTTCTCATCACTAGAGGGAGTACATTGTACTCCTATTTGAAATTATATGAACTGTGTGTCCCTCTCACATATTCCTATGATTTTTAACAGATTTTTTTTTATATTAATACACACCCATCTTAGCTTTTCAAGTATCCCCGACTGTCACTACTTCAAAAAAATTATGCTAATGAAAGCCAAGTATGGCCTCTTGGATTTTGATTAGCTACAAGAAAAAAAGGACAAAGTTGAACTAGCTTGGATAAATGCGAGTCTCCCACTGGCATCACTCCTACAGTTCCTGGCATTCCAAACTGTGACTGTGGGGTTTTTCTTTTCAAGATCCTAAAGGAAAGAATGCACATTAAATGCATGCTGTTATATTTGTAACCAGATTAAATCTGAGTAGTTTTCTAAATTCGTATCAGGCTAAAAGTTAACCTATGGCTTCAAAGTTTTTCAAATAACTGAAATCAACCTCAGTCACATAGTAAAATGTCCTTACATCTAAGTATTAATTTCAGTCTAAAATCATGCTACCTATAATGCTATTTGTCTTACTGCTAATTTATATGTACTATAAACCAATAAAATCAAGAAATTCACAGTGGGTGAAGTAGTTCACTAATATCACAAAACACCACTACATCATGTTAAACTTCCATGATTTCTTCTGTAAGGTTTTTCATGTCTTTATTTTAGAAAAAAAAAAATCTGTGGACAGCATGAGATCCATAAAATAGCCCCTGATTTAAATTGCAAATAAATAGAAAAGTTTGGCAGAAACAGCAGATTTCAGACAAAACATTAGGGTAACACAGCTACTGGTATTGCAGAAAGAATTGTTTTTATATGGTATTCAAAGCTAAATTCTGTCAAAAGCATCCTTAGCAAAAAGTAACAAGAATTAAGAACATATAAGCCAATACCGAGCATCACCTCATACGCACCATATCACAAGGCTGGGTTTTCTGGTAGCACGGATGTATCATCATTCTTTTTCCTTCAACCTAACCTGTTACAAACTCTAAAGACTCTAGAGACAATTTCAGCCAACTCAATGCCATTACACATTTAAATATCTACCACAGAAAAACTGAATCATAGAATCATCACCAAGGTTGGAAAAGACCTAAAAGATCATTCAGTACAACCGTTCACCTATCACCAATAACTCCCACTAAAATATGTCCCTCAACACATCCAAATGTTCCTTGAACACCCCCAGGGTCAGTGACTCCACCACCTCTCTGGGCAGTCCATTCCAGTGCCTGACCTCCCTTTCGGAGAAGTAGTATTTCCTAATGTCCAGCCTGAATCTCCCTTGGTGCAGTTTGAAGCCATTCCCTCTAGTCCTATCACTAATTACATGAGAGAAGAGGCCAGCCCCCAGCTCACTACAACCCCCCTTCAGGAAGTTATAGAGAGCAATAAGGTCTCCCCTGAGCCTCCTCTTCTCCAGACTGAACATTCCCAGCTCCTTCAGCCTCTCCCCACAAGGCCTGTGCTCCAGACCCCTCACCAGCCTTGTTGCCCTTCTTTGAACACATTCCAGGGCCTCGATGTCTTCCCTGCAGTGAGTGGCCCAAAATTGGACACAGTACTCGAGGTGTGGCCTCACCAGCGCTGAAAACAATTACAAGGGGACAATTACTTCTCTGTTCCTGCTGGAAACAGTTTCAGGTGCTGATGCAAGCCAGGATGCCATTGGCCTTCTTGGCCACCTGGGCCCACTGTCAGTTCATGTTCAGCCGAGCATCAATCAATACCTCCAGGTCCGTTTCTTCTACACAGTCCTCCAGCCATTCCATCCCAAGCCTGCAGCATCGCCTGGGGTTGTTGTGGCCAAAATGCAGGACACAACATTTAGTCTTGTTGAACCTCATCCCATTGGCTTCAGCCCAGCGCTCCAGCCTGTCCAGATCCCTTTGCAGGGCCTCCCTACCCCCAGACAGATTGACGCTTCCAGCCAATTTAGTGTTATTTGCAAACTTACTGAGGGTGCATTCGATGCCCTCATCCAGGTCATCAATAAAGATATTGAAGAGCACCACAGATATCCCTTTATCACTGCTTTTTCTTGAAATATTTGAATCTATTACAAAATTTGTAATGTCTCTCCATCATGGTAGTAACAACATAGGCATAAGAAGGCTGGATGCTACTAGAAATCAGTGTACTAGGCAACAGGAAGCAGAAGGAAAAATGGTAGTAGAGTCTCTAAAGATTTTGTGCTATTGTAGGAACAGGTCTAGACACATGGGGTAACTGAACTTACACTAACTCTGCCATAGGAAGAAGTATAGAAATAGATAAAGCAAAAAGAGAAGACAATAAGTAAGATGAATAAGAATAAAATCACATGCGGGTCAAGGGTATGTATGTTCTAGGACCTTACAAAAGAAAAGTTTAATTATTAAAATATCATTTCATGAAAAACTGACTGACATCTCAAAATTTTTTTTTAAATGAACATTGATTTTAATGAATAATTATGTTCTTCATAAAATGTCTAGTGTAATGATCTATGGAGTAACAAGAAATCAAATGTTTATGCATTGACACAAGAATAATGTGTATTTTTTTTTAATAGGCTCTTTAATAATTTGAATTACCACCAAGTAGTAGATTATCTGTAGTTATTTGCTGTTTTATTGTTGTTGTTCCCTCCCCCTCCCCCCCCCCCCCCGTCCCCCATAGAGATTGGTCTTAATTGCTAGAAATGACTGAAGAAATCTTTTATATAACATAGGAGGTCAGACAAGGTGAACATAATGTTCCCCTCTTGCCACAGAACTGCCAGCTCTCTGAATTCAGCACATATTTGGCGATGTATGGAGCATTCTGGCTGCTCCAGAAGTGACACCTCCTATTTTATAGTGCTGATGCATGACATCAGAGGTCGTTGTTGGTAGTGTGGCAGTAGATGTTGAACTTTCCCACAAATACTCCATAGCATTTTGGAGCTGCATGACAGATGGCAGCAGAAGGGCAGTCTGACAAAGTGACAACTGATGTAGAAGCTTGTATGAAACAAGGGTACAGCACTGAATTCCTCTGTGAAGAAAAATATACCCAATGACATTCACTGACAACTGCTGAACATTTATGGAGATCAAACAGTGGATATAAGCATGATGAGGTTGTGTATAGTGTGTTTTAGAAGTGGCAAGAGAGGGTCACCTCCACTGGTGAAGACTTTTATGACCACTGAATGCGCACGCTTGTTCATCACTGATGAAAATGCATAGGTAGTGGGGGTGACTATGCTGAGAAAATAGCATTTTGTAGCTGAGAATTTGTTCTATCCAATAGCATTATTGTGCTCTTTCTGTCCATTGTAGTTTCCATAGAAATAAGCAGCATTACTTCCAGAACAACATATGTATTTAGCTACAGAAGTCTTAACGTAACCCTTTTTGTGAGTTGCACCTACAGCCTTCCACACGCTGAACAGGAAAGTAAAACTGACAAAGAAGAAGCCCCATCTAGAGTACTACATCCAGGCCTAGGGCCCCCAGCACAAAAAAGATGCAGATCTCTTGGAATGAGTCCAGAGGAAGGTCACAAAGGTGAACAGATGGCTGAAGCACCTCTCCTATGGAAAAAGACTGAGGGAACTGGGCTTTTTTAGCTCAGAGAAGAGAGGACTCCATGGTGACCTCATTGTGGCCTTCCAGTTCTTGAAGGGAACACATAAACAGGAGGGGGAATTACTGTTTACGTGGGTTGATAGTAAAAAGACAAGGGGGAGTGGTTTTAAACTAAGACGGGGGAGATTTAGGTTAGATGTCAGGAGGAAGTTTCTCAATCAGAGGGCGGTGACACACCAGAACAGGTTACCCAGAGAGGTTGTGGATGCTCCATCCCTGGAGGCACTCAAGGCAAGGCTGAACGTGGCCCTGGGCAGCCTGGTCCAGCAGTTGGTGACCCTGTCCACAGCAGTAGGGTTGAAACTAGATGGTCTTTGAGGTCTTCTTCAACCCAGGCCATTCTATGATTCTAAGATCATAAGAAGTAGCAGCTTCTAACCATAAGAAGAGGTATAGCCACCCATTCAGTCATAAAATCTAGTCAGTGGAAGATATATGATCTTTACCTTGCATTTTATAGTTCAAGCATTTCAGATCAGTTGGTCTAGTGAAAAAGTATCTTCAAACCTATTCTGCCAGGACCCAGTAATTAAAACCTTTTTGCCCTTGTTCAGGATTTGGCAACCAATACCAAATATTTTATAAGTTACTGCTAACACTGATAATGTATTCTATTGTTTCTCTTCTCTTAAGTGAAGGTGAATTCCCTTCAACTGAAGCATTGTTTGTCAATATAATTCTTTTTCTCACCAGAGATGTGGAAGTTGTTTGTTGTTTCCTTGGTCTAAGCTTTCCCTTAGTTAAGGAATGTAACAGTAGAAAACACTAATATTGAAGTTACTAAGAGGAAGAAAACCTACATTACAAATTATAAAGCGATGAAACAGGTTGTCTAGAGAAACTGTGTATCCCTGCAGATACTCAGTTTGATGAAAGCTTGATCAATACATGCTCTGCTCACAAAGAAGCAAAGTTGTTCTTGGTAACATCAGGGAAAGCATTCACAAATAGGCCAATAAACATACGGAGAAGAGTTGAACTCATCCAACTGGTAGAGAAGCACTCTGACTGTGCAGCACTCCTTCTCAGGAAGCAATCCAGTTCCAAGAAATTCTCTCCCTTCAGTGTCTGGCCCTTATTTGAGCCACCCTGATCCATTTATTCTGGTTACATGGGGAGCACAAGTGCAAACAATTTGCCTTGTTCCCTAGGCCCAGTCTTCGCTTAACATGTTTTATGGTTTTGATTCCATATTGAAAACTTGCTTTTTAGGAGGGAGAATTCATAGTCTTTCAGGCACTTAAGAGTGTCAAACACAGCTCCAAGATGTGTAGCAGATTTTTCACTACGTACACACCATATGCACTTGAGACCATCCTGAGTGCTCAGTCACACCTATCACAAACTCCTGCTCCCATCAATTAGCAATCTTGTAGACATTCAAGAATTGTTATCTGGTGTAAAAAAAGGAGCCAAGGAATATCTTATAATCCGTTTACAATAAGCTAATAAATGGGAGTGAAAAATAGGAAACAAAATATATTACACATTAAAGAATGATCTTAGAAAAAACATTTATTTGCCCTCTGCTGTGGGATATGGTGCTATAATAAAAACTGAAATATGTTACATAAAAGTAACCATAGTAATGTTTTTTGAACAAAGAACCTAAGATCTCTAGCACTTCACTTTTCCCAAGCTCTGCAGGAACTCATTCCTGTTAATTGTTATTAACAGCAGAGATATTACCAATGGAACAGTCTGTACATAGAAATATAGATAGGTTTTTCTGGGCAGGGTTATGATACATAAAAATACATTATATATCACTAAATGCATCTTATTATAATGTATATTTTATTATGTATAAGAAATAGAACACAGATACACTTAAAAATCTTATTCTGTAAAGCCAGCTCCCTTACACTGTTATAGTGGTACAGTTTTGTTGATCAGGAAATACAGAGCTAGATAAAATAGGTTCACTGGAATGCTATTATTTCTTTTTCTTTTGTGTACATATATAATAAGCTGTCAAAGAAAATGAATTACTGGATTTGCATTTACTTCAGACAGCTCTACAACACATTCTCATGAAATGGTCCTTAAGGGGATATGTTATTTCTCCATTTGTTTTAAGTTGTGTGTCATAATGCCATGATGATACAGATGTAATGTAAACACACGTTTTCACAGTTGTAACAGACTTTTTATTTTTCCTTTAATTAACAGTTTTAAAACAAATTTTTAGTTGTCATGACATTTGGAATCTGCAGCTTATTCAACAGGACACCCAGATGATGGACTTCAGAAGGTATGCAAAGATCAATACTGATAATTCTGCATTTGTATTAATAAGGCTTTGGATAAACTAATATTATTGTTTTGGTGTCAAATGCTTGCCAGTATCTGAAGTTATACTATGAAATTACACCAATTATCTGTGGCTTATTTTTTGTTGGTGTGGGAGTGGCTTTTTATTTTAGGTTAAGAAATGCAAATGCTATTTTCTTTTTGGAAGAGATAGTATTTCTGCTGACATTTTATGTTCAGGTAAACTAAATATAACTTGGCTGATCCTGCAAAACTTACTATCATATCATATTTATGGAATGATTTCTGTAGATTGGCTACGAGAAACACTAGTATTTCACTCCCACTTGAAAACTAGGTCCTACTTGGAAAAACCTTGTCATTTTACCCCTCTTCTCATTTCACTTACAATAATTTTCAGCTTTGTAAAGGTAAAGGGACCAGTGAAATAAGGAGATACCACAAAAAGGGAAGAAGGAAAATAATGCTCACCCATCTCCAAGGACATAGGCTCACGGGGAAAGAACTCCAAAAAAGAAGGACCTCCAACAGTAGACCCCTCCTCAGTGACAGTCAACCCCAGTCAGGTCTAGGAGGACTGGAGACTGGCTCCACTTATTCTGGTCACACAGGTGAATTGCCTTCACCTGCACTCCCAGGGCTGACTGGGTCTTTTCTGCAGGTGCTCAATCAGTGGTTGAGGCCATGACTCAGCAGTCACCATACAAGCTATATTCCCCAAATTGCTCTAGAATGATTTAGCTTCACACTGTTTTATTGCATGAACATCATAAACAGCAGGGGAAAATGGGATAAAGTACAAAGTCCGAATGCAGACAATAGTTCTCATAGAATATGGACAACTGATGTATCTGTGTTCTCAGCAATGTAGTATTTAATTTAAGAATCAAGTTACTATTTAAATTTTTTTTAACCTAAAAAACATACACTGCAGCACTCACTGAAAGTGAGTTAAAATGTAAGAAGCTTTTCTAGTCATGGAAGGTAATTAGGAAAATATTACTTTTTTCCTGAAGTAAAAACATTTCTTATACTGTGTTTAGAATTTCCACTGAGTAACGCAGTGTCCTTCCTTAACATATCCACCTTTTTCTTATCAAGAGTAGATATCCCCAGTATCCATTCCATCTAGAAACAAAACAACTATTCATTGTATAAATTTTCTACACCATTTGCAATATGTTCTTCTATATTTGGTTCACAGCATGAAGGGAAATCATTTCACCTTCATGCTATAAAATATACTATTACAGCATTTTATGTCACGTCATCAGATATATTACAGACTTCAAACTGGTTAGCAGGGTATCAAAAGTGATAAAAATGAAAAACACCTTGTTATTATAGGGCTGCTTTATTTTTTTAATAGAACAATTAAAATTCAAATTTCACTTCAGGTAATGTATCAAATTCTGTTGTTTTATCATTTTACAGTACTTTACTACAATACTAAACTATTGGATTAGCACAAATGCCTTCAGTTAAGAGTTCATAAAAGAGGCCATAAAAAAGTCAACATACAATGAAGTCTGACATTCAGAATGTGGCCTGAAATGAAAGCAGGGTGTATATGTACACACCAAAACTGCTATGAAATTGCCATCTATTTTCATTCTGTTTTCTTACAGAGTTCTCTTAATAAAGTGGATAGGCCTGTTCTGAAAACTTCAAAAGCAATGCTTTCTTAACTGTACTAGAGCAACGAAGTTGACATTGCAGCAAAAAATCTACCTTGTGTTCTCTATTTGCATGTGATACTGGGAGGACAAACTCTTGATATAAGGAGAAAATTCATAGTCTATTCTTATTTGACTTCTTGGTCAGTCCCTTCAAAGGTGTTGTTCTATATCCATTGAGCAGATACTAGAATGAGCTTTCACTCTGTATATCCAGTATTGTTCAGTATGCCTCTTTCACTCAGTAACCTGAACTTGTGACCTGTAGTTGACATCCTCCTAAGGTGCATTTGCAAACTAGTTGCAAATGTGATGATTGAGATGGTGTTTTCTGTTCTGAGACATTTTTTGTTTGTTTGTTTACCAAACCTGTTTCAGAGCCACTCTAGTGGTACAATTCAGTCC
Source organism: Cyrtonyx montezumae (assembly GCF_038088225.1). Lineage (NCBI taxonomy): Eukaryota > Metazoa > Chordata > Aves > Galliformes > Odontophoridae > Cyrtonyx > Cyrtonyx montezumae. Next base: position 150,110,597 of record NW_027072034.1, read on the forward strand.
CTATTTCCATTCAGCCTCAGGATGCTCCAGTGGATAGGCTACCTATGCAAATTTCAGTGGTGCCTGAGACAAAAAGTCTGATATCAAATTCTTAGGAATTCTGAATTGTGCATCAAAAAAGTTTTATTATGAAAATGAATTCTTCCATGCCAGTAGTCTGTAACAGTCACTGATTCAGACAAGTAATCCATAAATCCAGCATAACTTCAGATAGCTTTTATTTTGCTTGGGATAATTGGCTTGCCAAATTAACACCATACTCTCCACACACAACAGAGTTAGGCTTTTAAAAATGTAACAAGTCTTACATGTGAAAACTCCTATGAAAGGTTGTGCTGTGCCTTGCCATGCTGAACTTATTAATCTCTAAACTACGTTGGTAAAAGTGGCAAAGTTATTAACTCAGCATTTACAGGAACGAAAATGCTAGGATTGATGGAAAAACCATTCAGGCTAAAAAATTAATAAAAGAAAAGTGAAGTAAATTCTTGATGTCTGCATGTTATCCTGAAGTGTTAAAGAAATAATGTGTGAGATTGAATACAGAAGTTGGGGTTTCATTATGATCAAGATTATTTTAAATGGCATTCAACCCCAGAAGCATTTTACATATGATTATATACGCCACGATGTCCAGCCTCCACCCAGCATTCAAGAAATGTACCTTTTAAGTCCTTATAGTTACTGTGCTCATGCTATACGTGACTGGAAATAAAGTGGGGATGACAGTGTCTACTACACTTTGCTTCAGATTATTTTCACCAAGAATATCTGTACAGAGAGAAAATGAGCTCAGGATATAGTTAAGTGTGAGATCTGACAGCAGAGAAACAGATGCATATTGAAGATAAATGCAAGGTCCACAAGAGATGCTAACAATTCCCTAAATAATGTGCCAAGAGGTAAAAAGGGTAAAAATGTCAAGGCAGACTTTTGCAGAGCAACCAGCAGAATGACACCATGCCAATTTTAGTAAACCTCAACAGTTGGGCTGTACATCTCAGCACTGTCTGCTGACTCTGCAGTTGCATATTAATTCACCATGGATAACTTAAAGTGGAAGACTGGAGGAACAACGCAACTTGATTATCACCCTTTCCAAAGATCTCTACAGGATTTTTCATTCATTGTTATCTGAATAAAACCACATGTGTACCTGTGAAATAGCTATTTTGGCACATTACACATTATTGCGTGACAGAACAACTGACTGCATTATAGAAGAACAAGTATACATATGATTATATAATAAATACAGTAATTACAAAAAAATGTCTGTAAGACAATGCTCAGTTTAGTTTTAAGAATACATCCTCTGCATTATTGAGCAACAGGTCCAGTAATACCTCTCCTTTGGCCAGTTTGTCTAACAGTTGGACCAGAACTTATCCTCAAGGCACTCCAGGACTCTCCTGGATTGTTTGCAGCCTGAGGTATTGTTTTCTCAGCAATCATCCAGGTGGTTGCAATCCCCCATCATAATGGAAGTCTGTAAGTGTGATGCCTCTTGCAATTGAAGCACAAAGGCCCTGTCAACAGGCTCTCCTTATTCAGGCAGCCTGCACTGGACCTCAAACACTAGATTTGATCTGGACCCTGATTTTATCCCATAAGGACTCAACCTCAATGTAGCTGTTTCTCAGAGGCAATTCTTTGAAATCCATCCACTTCTAAACATAGAGGGCAAGTCCCCTCTACTTCCTGCCCTGCTTATCCCTTCTAAAACGTTCATAGCCCTTGATTCTAGTGTTCCAGTCATGTGATTTGTCACATTTCCATAACACTGACTACTTTCAGCCTGTTTGCATAAAATAATAATAAAGAGAGAAAGGTCTGCAGGCATCCATAGAATATTATAAATCTCTCTAAATATTCATGTTGTATGTTTAATATACTCACACAAATGTTAATAAAGAAAAGCTAAAATACAAAATTCCTCTCTAAACACTGCTAGAAGTAAGTCCCTGCAGATTATATTATCTGAGTTAGGCTCCTGTTATGACTGTGCTTCATAAACCCTTTATCTTGTTTAAAATCACAACTGAAAATACCCTTCACTACTTAGAGAATTTCTGTTCAGTACCCCTTTACATTCTTTCTTTCATCTTATTCTTATGGTTTTTATTCTTTTAATTTTTGAAGCATCTGAGGAAATAGCATTCAAAAAAGATTAGCAAGCAGATTGTTTTGTTTTATACCTACACAAAGTTCTTTTACTAAAATTGCACAATCACTTAGAAACACCCATTCTGTAATTATAGTCATACACACTCTTCACACACATTATTTGCAGGATGAATAATAACAAGACATCGACAGACTACACTTAGTAAAGTCTAATGCATTACTAAGAGAAACTCTCAGAACATTCGCTGCATCAAAATTGAACAGGCACATTTTCAGCTGCATCATTTCTGTCACTGTCTATCCTTTCTCACAGACTTGGTGTGGTAAAAATATCACACAAGTTCAGATTTGTAGGTAATTATCAGTTATTCTGGCCAGTTTTAATGTCATTTTAGGGACTTGCAGAAGCACAGGTAGCTCTTCTTTTCATCTTATTCTGCTATTTTGATTGATTTTCTACTGGCTCTAAGAAATTTACATCATTTCACTCGCTATAAAGAAGTGAATGCTGCTAATGCCAACTCCATCAGACACCAACATCTATCTAGATGTATGGAAGTACTGCCTCATGCTTTCAAATGTTGTCCTTTTCTTATATACTAGGCATCATTTTTTTTTTTTTTTCTGGAGAGGTAAGTAATAAAACGTACAATCTGGCATGGAAGAGTTTGCATTGTGAGCACCTACTGCCTTGTAAACAGAATCCAAAAGCTATGGCAGCTTCTAAATGATAACTTTTAAATGTAGAAGTAAAACTCTTAACATAAATCCAGTGAACTGAAACCAATAAAGATTCTTTTATATCCTGTTTTTCTTAAAATATAAATCACATTGCATATTTCAAAGAACCTTGTGGGTTCTGCCCCAGGTTTTTCAAGAGCATTTGCTTTTCATTGTGACTCAGGTCAGGCCTGATTTTCACAGATGGAAATGTATGGTTGCAAATACCTAATAAGATTAGGTAACTCTGATTACAGATTGTGTTTATAGACCACACAGGGAGATAAGACCCCTAGAACATTCAAAACTGCTGCTTCTTCTCAAGAAGAAGTACGTGCATCTTTAGGTATTATTTTCAAGGAGGCCCAGGGATCTTCTTGTCAGAACACTCCACCTATGAATCACTGCAGGGTGGGGAAAGGCCAGAACCAGATCCACCCAATAAAGAAAGGCAGAAAACCACTATGGAAGCCCTTGAAGGAATTCTCTGTCTCCCATGAGCATCTCCTGCCCTAGCCACTTTGGTGACCCAGTGTGGCCTCTGTGGTTATGTAGACTCAAAATGTTTAGAAAATTAATTTCCCTAAGCACTTCTCTATACAATTTGTTGGTGAGTTGATTAGTGCAAGTACTACAGCTACAGACTTTGTGGCCCCTTTTCTAGATACCGCTAGAGTTTATGAGACTGTTTAATGGGACTATTTTATGGCTGTTATCTATGGCTGGACATGTATTCCTATACTCATAATTCTCAGAGCTGCCTATATCCAATCCATATTAAGTTTCTTTTACATATGTAGTACAAGCTCTAAATAACTTCTGCAGCAGTAATTCTATATTTTCCATTGGCAGAATATGTAATTGCTAAATTGTAGTCTCTGGAGTTTATTCCTACATCTTAAACTTGGGTTTGTCTAAGGAAGACTAAGCCCATAACTCCTAGTTATGTGTTTATTAATTAAGGAGAATAATTGGTTAATTTCCTCTTTATGGTCTTTTTTATACCTTAGTAGATAATTTTTATGCTTCTCCAGTGAACACTGCTAGATCTATAACCTTGCTTGCTGGTTCCTATGTGATGACATATTTGTTTTTTAAAACCTAGTCCTTTGTCTCCTTTTTCTCTATTTTTTCACCCTTTTGTTTATATAGACTGAAGTCAATTACCAAGTTATTACAACTTCCACAGTTCAGGATCAAGACACAGTTCACAATACTCAGCAGAATAACTAATAACTTGTTTCTAATACACAACTTCCAACGCTTTCTTGATGTCAGAGAGCTCAGCAATGCAAATGTGCCCTGTTTATGCATGCATTTTCTCTTTAATTTAAGACATAATTTACCTTTTGTCCAAAACCACTTAACAGCAATTCAAATTTTGTACAAGAAAATTGAGTCACTTCATAAAGCAACTAGTAAGACATTTCTATTACTAAATTTTATAATTTTGGAAGCGAACTGAAAAAAAGACAGTGGAAAATTTAAAGCCATCAGGAATCAAAACTAGTATTTTACATTTATTTTAAAATGAATCCAAACATTATTAATTAGTAAAAAAAAAAAAAAAGTAAGTGAAATCAGTACTACACTGCATTTAATTTTGAACAAGTTATTTCCATTACTGCATTTCATTACTGTGTTTATCTTATGACTGCTTTATACATGATCTATAGAATAAATATTTCTCCATGTTATTTCATGGATTACATTATATTCTATAATATATATATATTTCATATAAGTCTGTAGGATTGTTTAATAAAAGAGTATTAAGAAGCTATCTGATCCACATGTATGCTTTTATAAATATGAGTTCTATGTCTAGAATGCATAAACACCAAAAGTGAATTCTCATCCTAAAGTAAGGAAAGAAATAAAGAGAGATGTTCAAAATCATAAAGTAATTTGTAAAATAGACTCAGCTTTCCTTTGGTTTAGAAGTCCCCAACATAATGGAAGTTCTGAGGAGGCAGATAGAACTTGCCTATCCATGCAAGTCTACTGATTTCAAACAAAAGGAAATTCAAACACAAAAGGATGCATAAAGGCAGATGATCTCATCTGACCACATAGAATGTCAGAACATAGATCTGTTCAAGCAAAAACCAGAACATTAGAAAATTATTTAACAACTGATTTCTAGTTATTGTAACAATTGAAATATATGGTCACTCCTTGCTGCTCTGACAAAAAAATAAACAACACATACTCTATTAATCAACATTGTAGCTAGAGAATTATTATAAATTCTCTCTTCAAGGAGTAAGGATATATTTGTCAGAAAATCTGTTTGCTACTAATAATTTAGAAAGGTGAAATATAAGTGTACACTTGTGTTTCTATGATTTACTTATTACTATCCACACATGGGACAATTGCACAGATAATGTAATATAAATAGGATAAGTGTTCAAAAATCTTTACAGACTTGCAGACTATAGCAGGTATTAATAATAATATGCCTTATCTCTGCCAATCACTTGGCTATAATAATTTGAATAAACTGGAATTATGATGTCTGGCTTCACTGAATCTTGTACTTGAAAGGAACAAGTATTTAAGATATGATTTAAGTTAATTTTCTCTCTATTTTTAACAGCTGATATTTAACTCCCATTTAGACTTGATCAGTACTGACAATAACTTTAAAATAAACAGTTGTATTTATAAGTAGATGGAAAACAAAGATTCAAGCCAATCAAATGTGAATTTGGATTCCCTATCCATAATCCTCCTGGATATGCTGAGTATGATGTACAAGCAGGAACATCTTTACCATGGGCAAATATATTACTAGATTGCTACATATGATTATTTCTGGATATATCAGTATCCATAACATTCACTGCAAATTATGTCCATAGTGAATATATACCTCATTCAGAAATCTTCAAGATGGGTTAAAAAGTATTCTTTCTATTCACAGAATTGCTATATAAAGACAGAGACGGATGAAACAAGTTGCCCAGTGTTCTTCGTTAGCTGAGTAGCCAGAAATAGTTTGAAGCATGTGGCAGAAATAAAAAAGAATTTATGCTTCTTGATGAGCAAGTTTTGCATCAGAACTGAAAGGACATAATTCAACAGGGATTTCTCCAACATGACAAGGAGGGGAAAGGTGGGAGGTAATAGTTACTTTCTTGAAGGCCTAGGTCTCCAACGTAATTTAGAGAACGCTGCCATAGCCGTACTGGAATTTTTCTGAAAGATTGCAGTGGACAATCTGATTTTTTGAAGGAAACATCTCCTTCAGCAGCAGGACAACACAGGCTGTAATACATTAGTGAACTCGGCATGACACATAAGCCAATTAAAATCATATCACATATTCCACTTACTCAAACCAAGAACATGCGGCTCTTGGTAATAAATCTAATTAGAATGTGATGACGTAATAGGCAGAGGCAGTTGTTTAATGTGAGGTCAGAGTATTTTATTTTTAAAAACCTTTGTCTATTTCATATAGGCATATATCATTTTGAAAGCTTTATTAATAAAACTGAACCTGCATATTTGAAAGTGTTGCATAGTGCGTTTCTGCCATGGAAGCAAAGATCCAACAGAAACAAAATAATCTTTTTATATTTGAGGTAGCTCATGCGTCTCCTTAGTGTGCTCTCCTGAAACAGGTTTGTCTTTTAACTGACAAGATGGTCCTTCAAATGATACTTCCAATCTTGTACATGGGATATGCCACAATGAACAAACTTTACAGAGGGATACTGTACTGGCTGTTAATAGTACAGAAAATAATTAATCTCCTTCACAGTTCTCATCAAGTGTACCAAAAAAATGAAAAGAAAATGTTAATATCGTCTTTGTTGAAGTTGCATCCACAGATAAGTATAAAACAAGATAAAAAGTAAAAAGATTTGGGTGAGTTCTTCAGATCAAAAGGCAGAAAGAGCACTGTTTCATGTTTTCAAAATAGAAATTTCTCTGGTATCTAAAGAAATATTATTAGGCAAGGTATGTCAATGAATTTTCACACCTGCAACAACAACTATGTGAATAGCAACTTGTCTAACAGACAGCAGTGAAAGAAAAATGATACAAGATGCACATTAAATCTGTTAAAACAAACAAATGATAAAATAACACAAAATTATTCAAAAACTATCAGCTGTCCCACCATTCTCACATGCTTCCATAATTATTTACAGAAAGAAGTTGATATCGTTGTGTTTGGGGGTTTTGTCTGGGAGACAAAAAGGAGTTCATGGTTTCATTGTGGAGGTCTTTATCCAAGTTGAATATTTTTGAAAGACTTATTTTTTCTTGTTGTTTCTTTCTGAACACTGGGGAAGAATAAACAATTCTCTAGTGTACTTTATCTGGAAAATGAATAGAACCTTAATTACTACTGTGGAAGATTCCTTAACTGGAAAGACAGCTTCATTAAAATCAAAGTGCATTGTCAGATCATGTCAGTTTGAAAATTTAAGTGTTTCATTTTTATTATTCACTTTGTCTTTTGCACACTTAAACTATTTAAGACAGTATATTTCCTATTTTTATTGAAATAACCTATAATAAAACCCACATAAACTTAAACTTTCACTTTTCACTCCCACTGGAATGAATGAAAATATCAAAGTCCTGAGGTTTACACATGGAAACTTCCACTTTGTATTGCACTAGATAGCACTAAGAAAAAAATCACAGGAAACTGTAGAGAATAAGTTTTCATCTCCTGCTTAGTCTAATCACATATAAATCATGATCCACTGATTTGTTAAATTCACTTAAATGAACCCCAAACCCCCTGCAGATTGCCACCACCAGGGGTCTGCTTCCATGCAACTGATGTACCAATTCTGTTTCAGGCCACTGCTTTGAATCCAGCTCAACTGCTCAGGCTTTCTGGGGCATTTTCAGTGCACTGCTGAAGAACCTGGGGATGCCAGCAATAAAAAACAGGCAACAACATGGAAACACCACGTCCTAGAAGGAAACTTTCTGTTGAATGTATTACCTACTACCTCTTTCTTTAAAAATTAATAAAGTTCTGAGCATTGCCCTGGGAGGACTTTTGGCATAGCTTCTGTAATAAATCTCATGGTTTACATAAAATAATTTGCTCAGTAGGACAATCTCTTTGCTTCTTGAAAACATTGTTCTTAAAGTACAGCACTGCATTGTTTTCTTTTACCTCTGAGCTTACGGAGTGCATAACATCACTTCATGATAATAAACACTGTCCAACTGTTCTGTGCTTTCCTTTCCAAGGTTATTTTTCTATATTGCCATCCATTATTGGATACCTACTCTGATATGCCTAAGATTAATGAGCCATTTATATTCAGTTTAGCTGCTATGGAAGTTAACATTGTTTCATCTCTCATGGAACACAAATGAGCTAATTAGTGACCTTCAGATTTTGAGTAAAAATGATTTTTTTTTATATTTAGAAATATAACAGCACAGTGAAACTGCAACAAAAATATGTAAAGATAAATGGATCTATAATGAACACAGTGTGTTTCCCTGTGAAGAAGGAAAGAAAGGTTGGGAAGTGTAGGAAGGAAACAGTGTCAGAATTCTGATTAGAGCACAGCAAAGAACAGATTTTTATGAAGGAAATGGAAAATAAGATGTATTATAATCCATTTTTACACTGTGTGGATCAAAGACTTCATGTCACCCAGCATGAAAAATGCCATTTGTTTGCTTTCTTTTGCTTGCAGAATTATCATAGAGTGGCTAGGGTTGGAAGGGATCTCAAAGGATCATGAAGTTCCAAACCCAGCCACAGGCAGGGTGGTCTGTGAGTAAATCTGATGAGGATCTATAGATTCAGGAAAAAAACTAAAAAGCTTTGTGTGGTTTTCCAAGTTCCTGTGATTATGCCAAACAGCAGAACTAAGAACAGCATGCACTTCCTTTCAAAGTTGCATAATTTCCTTAAGAGTGCCATATTAAAAAAACCTCATTTTTCAGTTTGCTGTACTTGTTTCTAACCAGTTACTTGAAAAAGCATTTTTATTTTTATAAGGTTCCATTTGAAGGAAGTTTAGAATATAACAGATTGAAAGTTACACTGCTCTTACATGTTCCATAGAAATGAATAATCCCTAATCGACATGCCAATGCCTAAAGCTTCAACAAATAGCTCAGCTAAACCAATTAGTCTCAGTGATATCTGTCTCAGCTGTAGTACTGTTTTAGCCTGATTCAAACAACAACAACAAAAAAATACAGGAGTCATAGACTAAAACCTTTAACCTATGACAATCACAGATTGAAAACTTTCTCCTAAAATTAGAAAAATCAGAGAGGACTCAAAACCTCCGTTCCCTTCCTATAATTCCCTCTTTCTTTCACCTGTACATTGATTTAAGAAAACTTAAATGAAACTTTAAATTGTCAGATATTACAGGAAGAGACAGCTAGCTTTAGCTAATTAGTTTCTGCCTTTTCAATAGGCTCTCAACACTTTTTTTCTTCAAGGGACAGAATGCTCTTCAAAATTTCTTCACTAATGGCATTTTGGTGAAAAAATTACTGAATAGATTAACAATAATCAGAACAGTCAAAAACCAGTAAATGCACAGCAGAAGTTTAAATGTACTTCAAGGGGGAACAGTTAAGAATGCATGTTAGAAAGGAAGAATTTCACGTTGTAGGGTTTGCAATACAGGAAGCCTTTAAATTGAAAGCAGTGCGCAATTCTTCCTGAATCAGCTCAAGCAAGAACTGTTTGCAAAAATCTGGGGTTTGTATAACTAATATGATTAAAATGACCACTCTTAGGTTGCAAAGCAGTGAGCATGTGGGTCTTTGACCAATTGGAACAAACAAACTTGATCACGTGGAAAGATCCAACATCAGATCCAGCAAGTAGGTATGACAAACCACATCACTGTCTGTCTTACATTTCTTAAGGACAAGATATTTCAGATGCTTCACTGTTGAAACAAATGAACAAACAACAAAACATGCAAAAAAGAAAAACCCACAATTTTTCTCTTTTCCCATGGTTTTGTTTTTATTTTTCCCTTGTTCCACGATAATGTCAAGCACTTTTGCTATTTCTCTCTATGTTGATGGAAAAGCCTGAGATGGCTCTGTTGATTGAGCTACTACTGAGTTCTAAAACTGATGATTGCTGTTGCAACCTCACTTCTGTTATTTATTTCTGAAATACAATCTCCTGGGTTACAAACACACACCTTTGTGCAATTTAGCAGACAGGTTAAAGTCACTTGATTTCAAGGAATGGAATTAGCACATCTTAAGAAATTAAAAACTTTCAGCTGAAAGCTGCCAGGACTTAGATTACATGCAAGAACTGAAAAATGAATGCTCACATCCTGCTGCAATGCAAATACAATGGGTCAGCTTAGGCCATCTGTGTTCTCAACACTGATAAGTAGCATCTACTTCTTCCAAGTAGAAGTTACTAGAATTCTCAATCACACTCTTGCATTATGGTTAAATGCAAATATTAATGCATTTTATTCCTATGAATATGGCTTAAACTAACTTAAATATCCCAGTTCTCTTAATTACCTCAGCAAAACGCAATCTATGCTTAAAGGTCAGATATTTAAGTAGTCTAAAATCTGCAGTCATTAGACTTCCCTGTGGTCTAGAGAAGGAGAAAGAATTACAGATTCAGATATGGCGTTATTATAGAAAGTAAAACTAAAAGAATGCACTCTAAGAATCATTGCTCATATGTTCATCCTCAGTGTGACCTTAAACAGTAATAACAGAGAGAATAAACATCAAAAACTTTCTTTAAAAACAAGGCAGCATTTCTGAACTGCTGCAGCCCTTCTTCCCCACTCTTGTAAAGAAAAAAACCAAACAAGGAAACTAACAAATGTGTAAAAATACACACATGTATGTTTCCAGAAAAGATTACCTCATTTAACCTTTGGGTAACTGGGCCCTTATAGCTGTGCTACACACAGTCAATCATACACACTGCATTCAGACAGATATCCACAAAGTTTGAATCCAAGTCCTAGCAGATATCAGGGAAAGTTCTATCTATCCTCACTCCATTTAAGTTGGGGAAGATAATACTGGGAGGAACAGAAGATAAATAGAGCTGCTTTAACTGAGCTAGTTTTTCTGTGTGTCTGAATAACCAGATCGGACTGTGAGACTGGATACAGAAAAGCAACATTACATCTGTATTTCAATAGCAACTTTGTTTAGGAGTTTTTCCATGTACACTCCAAACAAAGGAGGGTGCTCTGGGCAGCCTGGTCTAGTGACTGGCAACCCTCCCCATGGCAGTGGGGTTGAAAGTAAATAATCTTTGAGGTCCTTTTCAACTCAAGCCATCTATGATTCATTCTATGGTATAGCCAGCACCATGGGACTAACAAGTAAGCATAGTAAGACATTAATCCTAATAAAGTATTCAGATTAATCTAATATCCCTCAGGAGCTACTACAAGCAACTTCAGCAAATATATAAATTATCCCATATTTTTTTCTCTTTTAAAAAGATTAAAAAAAAAAAGCTTTGTCTACATGTACTGTGCCTTTTCAGTTTCAAAACATTAAAATCTTTACTTTTGTTCTTCAAGGAGAATTAGCTACCTCTACTCGTAATATGAAATTATTGATACAAATGACCAGTAGGTTACTTTCATGTTCCCCTCACAGAGCCTAGGATATAGGGAGAGGGAAGTATTAATAAATAATATTGATATAGGGTGAACCCACTGAATGAATAGTACCCAAAAAGTATAATCAAGAGAGATGGTACATTTTTTGAATGGATTATCCAGATGGTATAAAGACACCCAGTAAATTAGGAAGGGCTTGCCGATCACCATAGGTCAGAGCTCACCTGGAGCTGCACACAGGAGGGACCTCCAGCAGGAGATCCACTCCCACTGCTGGTCAGCCCATAAATGGGGTCTGGGAGAGGTGAATCCAGACTCCACCCCTTCTGGTCACACAGGTGAATTGCCTTCACCCGTGTTCCTGTGGCTGACTCAGTGCTTGCTTCAGGTGATCAATCAGTGGATCAAGCTGTGATTCAACAGTTTGCATACAATTGGCATATTACTTATTTTTAAATTTGGAGGAAATTTTTATATAGTAGTATGGAAAGATTCATGTGGAATGACAGAGCAAAATCCACAACTATGTGCTATAGTTAATGAAATTAATGTTGCAGAACTCCTGGCATGATCAACTTGTAGAAGTTACTGCATTAATCCAGCTCACCCCTATATTAGCAGGTGCCCTAACAGCTTTGCAGCTGATTACACCATTCTCAATATAAAAATAGCCCTTTCTATGTTTAGATCCTGGAACAGGATCTAAAATCACTTCAGGCTTTGCATGGGTGTGAAACGTCTAAATGGAAAAAGCATTATTAATAACAAATGTTCCACTTTTACTAGAAAAGAACTTTTAGGTGAAAAAACTTTGGGGTAGATTTCTAGCCCCCATAACTGGAGGAATATCTGTTTCAGTAAACAACAAGTATAGAAATAGTGCCTCAGAAGATACTACTCATGCGCAGGCCAGATTCCAAATTAATATCCTCAGGTGAAAATTTCAAGTAGTTTCATTTACTTCTGGTAATTCTACTGGAGCTCAAGTTGGAGTGAAAGCAGGGTGAGGTCAGAATCTGGCAGCTCACTGCTGAATGCTCTCCATATCCCATGCTGGCTGTGTTCTAAAAGTAATCCTGATCTAAGGTGAGCCATGTTAAGTCATAATACACAAAAATACACATACTGTCTTTCTACTGTCAGCTTTGCAATGGAGGTGGTTTGTAACTTCATCTGTAAATATGCACTGTATCCTTCAATTCACACTCCAGTTCCAAAATAATTAGTGAATATGTTTCCAGGCCTTTTCTTTAACAGTTTATAAGAAATCTGACTATTTTTCCTTGTAACAAGTTCTCCACCTCCACCTGCTTATAACTGGAACAAGATCAAGCAATGATAACAGGGCAGGCTGTTTCCGAGACATCTATTTGCTATCACGATTCACAGACTGACTGAAAACTAAACTGACCTCAGTGTAAAGCAGTGTATTTTAAAGGATGACTTAGGATTAATTAATTTGGAAGGACCACAGGGATTGTTCTGCTTGTTAGGGTTTGCCAGCTGCTCTATTTTGCCTTGTGCCAGCCCCCCATAGGAATCTTCTTTAAATTGAGTAACTGGAGGAAAGAAGCAGCGGAAGGAAAGGAAACATAAAACTGGCTAAAGATTTGTACTTGACATTTCTGTTCTCAATTATAGATATTTTTTTTTGCAGAAATGTTAATGAGGGTGAGCTACAGGATAGGGCTAGACAGTGTGCCTAGGAAATGAAGTCAGAGCAAGTGTTCCCATACTGCATTAACCTGGGCCACTGCTAAATGTTCAGATGATCAGTAATGGCAAAAACTAGAAATGGATGCTGAAGACTGCCTCTTCACTGTTTTATATCAATATATTTTCTTAGGGAAAAAAAAAAAAAAGCACAATGTCTGTTTCCCCTCATTGGCATTCCATAGAGCAACACAGTACATACTAGTCAGTGTGTGAATAACACTATGTAGTATTAACTTCTTCATTTATTTGGATCTTGGTCTTTAAGAGAAGTGATGCATATGCCTTTCTATTGTTTCCTTTATGATACATAGGGTTAAATTCAATTAAACAGCTGGTTGTGCCTTACAAATGGTCTATGTATGATATCAGCAATCTTTTCTGATGGGGAACACACATATATGATTCAATGGAAACACTTTTTCCTTCAGCAGATGACCTAATGCACTTCTGTTGTCTACTATGGTTTACAAATCTTCACTGTTCCCACTCCAAGCATGCTTTCCACAGCAAGGATGAATAAAAACCCACCGTGCCTGAACAGACTAAGACAGGTGTCTGTGAACAAAGATATAGGCCACAAGTCTGAAATAAGATACTAATTAAACAGGATCTATGAAGGTGATTAAGGAATCTTTGAAGTAGACAGCTTTTCGAATGCAGCATTATTGCCTGTATAAGGACAACAGATGGATCTCTGAAGCTAGGATGATGATTCTATCTGCACTTCGCTACCAAATCCAATTCAGATCCTTCTGATGAATTTCTTACTACCTACTATTCTAAACAGAGAGTAACAGAGAAAGAATAATGGATACTGACATAAACAAAAAGTATCCCACTGATTACAATTAAGTTTTTTTTAATATTCTGTATTGGACAAACTGTTCAGTGAATATATTATTATGTGCATGCATGTACACAGGCACAAAAACACTGAGAAACTGCAGATACTAAAAGGGAAATTCTGATCCCTCACATTATACAAGGTCTGACATTTTACATTGAATCTTTGCATGAAAGGTAATTTCATACATATTCATTAATTTGGAAGAATTTAAAGTACATATATTTAGAAATTGTGATTTCAATACAAGTACTTTAACAGATTGTATTTTATGTATATATCTTTTCATGACATAAGGAATTACATTTAAATGTGGAAAAACTCAGCTCTGGGTAATTTGCATCCTTATGTCCTATTATAGATTTTCCTATTTGGATTTCCATCTGGTCTTCAATATCCTTCTGAGTTTATTACCTTAATGAGATCATCTTGGGTTTACACACATATAATTTTATTACTATTTGGAATTAGTATTACCTGCTTGCCTATCAATCTAGTCTTACTTTCTCAGCATAACAATGAACAATGTTTAGGTAATATTACTATAAAATAAACAAAATGATTGGAGGTAGAATAAACTGGTTCCAAAGAACCTTGAATTAGGAAAACAGAGTCGATACCAACTTTCTTCCGTAACTATCCACAACTTGTTCCAAAACAAACAAACAAACAAACAAACAAAACAAAACAAAACAAAAAAACCTAACTAAATGTAGTTTATAATAAAAAAAATATTATCCAAGTCTTATAAACCTCCAGTTTAATTTTTGCCACTGTTTTGTAATATAACCATGAGAAAATTGATAAATTTGTGTTTTTGGAAAATAAAAACAATATATGCCCACATCTAGGGATATCAGTATGTCAGGTGTGTTAAATAAAGACGTTTTACTATGCACAAATATTGGCAGAAATAAATTATTTTTTCTGCTTTGTAAAGGTCACAGGAATCTGAGGTAAATAACCTGGCAAGGTATACAATCAAGATGCAAAATGTCTACCTGCATTTCTGGTTGCATACATAATGCAGGAGATCACTAAGTTACTGACTCCCATCTACTCTTCCTGTAGATACTGACATCGTATTTTTACTTTCATAAGGCTACCAGCTTCACCTAAAACAGGTTTTTACCTTACTAATACTGGTCTAACAAGGTATATCCTCCAATTTCCAGCCAACATCTCTTCACGGCCAATTTATTCCCATTTGTTCTTGTGCCAAGACTGCTTTTTCAGTAAAGTATCTCTTTTACCACCTTTGTATTTGCACCTTGGAACAAAGTCATCATTTATCAACACTTCCTTTTTTCTTCAAGTATTTCTCTTTTCTTTCATAGTCTCCTAACACATCCAGTAGGATGATATTCTTCTCTGTTCCTAACACAATTCAAATTCATTCTCCTAAATATTCATGACCACCACTGTGCATAAAATTCCAGATATGGTCTCAGTACTTTAATTAGTACACGCTGTTTTCTGTCCTCCGACATCTCAAGTTGATGAGATTCTCAATTATACTAGAAATATTTAGTCAAAAGCAATATTATATTTTTATCAGATAATATTATGTTCTATATCATTCCTACTTCATGATGCTTTACATATATTTATTATATTCCATTCAACAGCTGTACTGATTCATCTATTGTCTGCATTTTAAGCTAACTAAAGAAAATACATAACACAATTCGTCATAATAATGACAGTAGCTGTATTAATGAATTCCCTTTCAGGCCAATAGTGTCCTTTTAACAAAGCCTGCTACTGTAAGCTGGAGTCTTTTATGGTTCATCAGCCTGCATTTGTTTTGTTAATCCTCATTTTCTCAGCTTTACCTAAGTAATTTCTTATGTGACACCACATTAAATGCTTTTCTGAAACCCCAGCAAATTAAATTTGCTTTGTTTGTAGAAAGCTATTTACTTTTTCAGAAAATCAGTCATCTTATAAAGAGAGAGACAACCTTAGCATAACCAGTCTTAGTAAACCCCTGGTGTCTCATTCAACTACTCTGCCCCTAATTATTCTTCTTTTCAAAATTTGTTCACAGATTTTGTATGCACTTAAGGTCAGCCTCCTCTACATTCCAAGTCTTGTATATATTCAAATTCTCTAGCTCTTTATTCCAGTTGGGTTCCCTAATTACTTATTTTAATCTATCAAAGACTTCATTTTTCAAAATTAAGGTCTTCAGTTAAAGACCTATTTTTGTTTATCTTTCCATTTAATTAAAACTCAACAAACTCATAAACATTCAGTCTGTTTTCCATAAAAAACTTCCATAATAAATTGCTGAAAATAGGCTCATGGGATCATCACAGAATCATATGTGGCTTGGGTTGGAAGGGACCTCATCTAGTTTCAGCTCTCTCTTGTTTGTCTGTTGAGTGACAAACATAGAGACAAAAACAGAACTACTGTAACTTATTGTTATGAGTAAAGACAGGCTATTTCTGGGTTCATAGGTTCATAGGTACATTAGATTGGAAAGAACCTACAAAATCATCTAGTCCAACCATCCTCCTAACACCATCCCTACCCATTAAACTGCTAAATCAAATCCCTTAGCACCTCATCTAAACGCTTCTTGAACAACGCTAGGGATGGTGCCTCAACCACCTCCCTAGGCAGGCCATCCCAGTGCCTGACCACTCTTTCAGAGAAAAAATGTTTCCTCAGGTCTAATCTAAATCTTCCCCGGCGCAACTTGTGGCCATTCCCTCTCATCCTGTTATTATTTATCAGGGAGAAGAGGCCCACCCCCTCCTCACCACAACCCCCCTTCAGGAAGTGGTAGAGTGCAATAAGGTCTCCTCTGAGCCTCCTCTTCTCCAGACTAAACAATCCCAGCTCCCTCAGCCGCTCCTCATAAGACTTGTGCTCCAGACCCCTCACCGGTTTTGTTGCCCTTCTCTGAACACGCTCCAGGGCCTCAATGTCCTTCTTGTAGTGAGGGGCCCAAAACTGAACACAGTACTCGAGGTGCGGCCGTACCAGAGCTGAGTACAGGGGGATGATCACCTCCCTGCTCCTGCTGGCTACACTATTTCTAATACAGGCCAGGATGCTGTTGGCCTTCTTGGCCACCTGGGCACACTGCCGGCTCATGTTAAGCTGAGCATCAACCAATACCCCCAGGTCCTTTTCCTCTCTACATTCTTCAAGCCATTCTGTCCCAAGCCTATAGCATTGCATGGGGTTATTGTGGCCAAAGTGCAGGACCTGGCACTTGTCCTTATTGTACCTCATCCCATTGAGCTCAGCCCAGCTGTTCAGCCTATCCAGATCCCTCTGTAGGGCCTCCCTACCCTCAGGCAGTTTGACACAACCTCCCAACTTGCTGTCATCTGCAAACTTACTGAGGGTACACTCAATCCCCTCATCTAGGTCATCAATAATGATATTAAACAAGATGGGCCCCAATACCGACCCTTGGGGGACACAACTCGTAACAGTACACCACTCGTAATGGGAGTCTTTAATGTTCCATAGTGACCAAACTGTCCCTAATTTTCATATTCTCTGTTGACATAGTGCTTATGCTACATAGTGCTTATGCTCTATGTCTCAGTATGACCAGAAAAGCCTACAGAAGAGCCATTATATAATCAAAATAGGACCTCTCATCATATGGAATATTTTTTTTTAGAATCATATTCTCCACCCTTGATTTTAACATTTCTCTGACTTAACATGGTATTGCACGTCCTTGCCATGTTATGCCTCCTGATCTCATTCAGTGTTACTAATCTCTTTCTGTCCATAGACATTCCCTCATATTCTGGTATTTATCCATTAATGTCAATTATTACGTGCTATGTTAAAATTAGCTCTTACAATTATTACTTTTTCCGTCATACTTGGTATGAAGCAAGGCATTTTGAGACCTTCATTCTTTTACATATCCTTATGATGTTTTCCACGTTCTTCCCCAGGAATTTCAGAGAATTAGATTTAGCAGAAGGGAAAAAATAAGGTTTCCACTGCTCTCTGTCTCCTGCCACCATGTTCTGTTACAGTGAAATTGCATTGTAGCATCATTAAAAGATGCAAATGAGGTAATAAGGAACATAGCATAGTAAAACTTAAGTATGTATTTGTTATTCATAAACCCATTTAATATTTAACAGTCATGATTTTATCACCATTTTGTCTCAGAAGAATTAATTTCTATCAGAACTACAGATAAGGTGTTCTTTAAAGTAAAGCAAAGTTAGTAACAGGCACTAAAAAACTTCTAACATAAAATTAATTCCCTGTGCTCAAGGAAGAATCTTACCAAACAGGAATTATAACCCTTCCCCACAATAGGTCTTTTCTATCAATACTATAGAAATATATATAGCACAGTATTTGATGTTTATGTCATGTATTATGTCTATTGAGATGGAGCTAACTTTCTATTTTCTTGCTTTTTGTCTATCCGACTGTGCTGTTTTTGCCTCCTATAAAAAAGTAGAAATTCTCTCTTAAAATATATGCAAATTTCAGGGCAACTATTATCAATATAATAATATTCTGATAGATGTTGACATCTGAAAGCAGAGGGACATAGAAGGAAAAAGGCAACTTTTTTTGGTGGAAGAGAGAAAGGTTCATATCATTGTATTTCCCTCAACTGGTCTCAGCAACAGCTTGTCTACCTGCAAAAGATCATGGTGTTATATATTAGTTCTAACCTCTGTAATGGTCCATCACTGTGATAACTGCCTTCTGTAAGGCAGCACAAGTGGTAGCTCAAGTCCACACACCTCACATTTCTGTCTGCAGGGCATCAAGAAGTACTTCCTCAGGAAAGACTGTGGTAGTGGTGCCACGAATTAGGACATCTATTTGCAAAATGCTTCACAACGGCTCATTCAGGTTCAGTTTCAGACAATGAAGGAGGCTCCAAAAGGAAACTGAGTGCCCTCCACTCAAGTACCCTTCCTCTTGTCCACCACTCCAGGGCAATGAAGAAAACTGTTCCAAAACCTGTATTTGGAAATCACAAAGCCTCACAGATCCACAGTTTAAAAATATGAAGGGGAACTTTCAAGGTCCTGGAAATTCATGTGCCTGATAGTCTTCAGTCTACTGCTCCTGAATTTTCTGGGAAGAAGTAATGCTCCCATACAGACTTTTCCCTACAGCTCTCAATTCCATTAGAAGGATCATCAGAGACTAAGTAAATATATTCACAATCAAGCATTATTGCAGGCAGCACAAACTGAGGGGAAAAACTGAACCTACTTGTTTACATCAATCAGTTCTGCAATGTCAATTGCAAATAGTATGTTATCAGTCACCAGGCACAGCACCAATTAATTGTGGGGACTTGGCAAGAATCCACACCTATAAAACAGGGATAATATCTACTTTAAACAGACTTCAGAAAGTCTTACTTGGTAACGCTAAAGAAACAAATCCAAAAATATCTGAAAAGTAATGCTTTAGGAGCATTAATTAAAAGTGTTACAGAGCTGATAACAAATTCTTAGAAAGACCCATTGAAATATCCCTGAAATGTTTATTGCTAGTATTAAACACAGAAATAAACAAAATTCAATGCTTCTTAAAAAGGTGAAATAAGTTCATTTTCATCTGGATAGATAACATGGAAGTGCCCAAATGTTTCCTTAGAAGATGCCTACTTATGAAAACAGCTCATCTTAGAGCAATCATCTGGAATATTGATAAAAAGCAAATCTTCTTGGTGAGCAGCTCAGTGCTAAAGAAATGGGGAAAAAAGAGGAAAACAGTAACAGAAATATCATATATAGTGGAAGTATATAAAATAAAGCATGGATGATGAGATGGATGAAAAATTTTCATGTATCTACCACGCTGCTATATTTTATTTAGATTATTGAAAGTGTACGTTAGATTTGATCAGGCAGTTGGCTACAGAACAAATGTATTTCCATCCAATCCCAAGAATTTCCTAAAAGTCTTAAGCATAAAGGACTGAGACACTACTTATGTCAAGTAAAATAACTGATGTTACTTGGCATATGATAATCTTTCTATTTGTAATAAATGTTATGCTTGTCTTCAGAGTATTCCCATGTACTTTGTAAATGTCACCGAGGACACCTGATTATTATCACAAGAAAGGTCTGTTCTGCTAAATAATTGATTACCAGAATAACAATTCCATAATTGCTAGGCCATTTATTCAGGCAATCAAAACATATCAGCAAACAATATGCCTTTCTGAGCAGAAGGTTCTTTTTTTTTTCACTTAAAAAAGAAACACACTCAAATAGGAAAGCTACTTTGGTTAGGCTGTATTTTTTCCCCAGTAAAACTAATAATCATAAATGGTGATCTGAAAACAATTTATAAACTCTTGTTGAGGTAAACTGACATAAGTATTTTCTTTAGAGATTATTCCTTCTCAGTGGAAAAGAAATAGATCAGGAATAGAGTAGTCTTGAACTTGAAACTTGTTACTAACACATCTTCTTTAGATCAGGAACGAAATACTTGCTTTTTTTTTTTTTTTTTTTTTCCCAGATAAAATAGTACGAACATCCCCTCCATTGCTGCAATATGATATTCTAAACAATAAACTACTCCTACTACCCCTACTCCTCCTACCCTCCTTCCTATCCACTGCAGAAATTCCCTAGCTCAACATTTTGGCTGTTTAAAGAACACATCACCTTTGCCTGCAGGGCAGCAGTAAGAATTTTGATCTTATTAACATCAGTATAAATGAATTACTTTCTTGACCTTGACAGACTTACAGTTAACTGAGATCAGAATCAGACTGCAAACACTTCTGGTTTGGGCTCAGATGACAAGTTAGATGAATGCATTTCTTCCAGATGAAAATGTTTAAGCACTGGCACAGGGTGTCCAGTAAGTCTTCAGAGTTGTTCAGAGCTGCCTCGACACAGACATTCTCTGGGTGCCCCTGCCTGAGGAGGGGATGTGGACCAGACTGCCTTCTGAGGTTCCTTCCAACCTCATCCAGTCTTTGATTCTGTAATGACTGCTTATGGACTTTCTGCCGAGTCAGTGCTACCCTGGAATTACAGACAGACCCAGAGATTCTTAGCTCAAATAATGACAGAAACACAGAAAAAGGTAAGTCTCATAATGGCTTCCCACCGCTGGGAAAGGAAAGAGATCTTTACCTCTGTCACCCACAGGTCAGTGTCAATTGCCCTTAACAAGTCTTTCTTAACTCCCTGTTCCAGCTGGTGATTTTAATCCACCATCCAAAATAAGTGGTTTTGACTCCCAAGGACAGAAAAAAATAAATAAAAAATAAAAATAAAAATCAACCAACAACCAAAAAACATGGGTAAATAAGTTTCCATGTCCTTACGTTTTAGGGCTATTTCCCCTTCTTTACATTCTGGCACTTAGACCAGAAGGTCTTCGCTCCAGATCAGGTACATTAACTGAGACATTTAGTGTGGTAGGAAAAGGTTAAGCAATTCCATTCCTATTTTAACTCAAATATGGCCTTGGTCATATTTGGTTGGACATGGTTAGCATAATGCATTATGGGGTTGTTGTATACGATGAAATGTCAAGCTTGTTTTGAAGTTGAATGGCAAGAACTGGGGATCTAAAACCATCCTGACAAGAAAATAAGATAAAGTATTATAATTTTCTCTCTAATAAATGCAGGCATTTTCGGATTTTGGGTAATTACTGTATATTTATAGGTGGATAAAGCAAGATAAAGCTGATAAATGTAAATATAAATCTCACGGAAAATACACAGATAGTAACGTCCATTAAGATGCTATGTCTCACACATTGAAAGGATGGAAAAATTTATTAATAGTAAAATTCACAAACCATATCTCAAAAAAAAAAAAACAAACAACCCACACCAACAACAAAAAAAAAAAGACAAAAAAAGAAAAAAAAGGAAAGTAGGAAACAAACAAACAAACAAAAAACAACAACCAAACAATCAAAAAAGAAGTAACCAAAGAAAAAAAAAGTAAAATAGATAAATAGAGGAGAAAAAAAGAAAAAAAACTGGAGGGAGAGAATTAATCAGAGAAACTTAGAAAGTCAGAAAAGTGAGAAAATTCTCATCAGATTCTACCTTTATCCCTGGAGACACTGTCTCACACGTCCACCAATCTAATCATTAAAAGACTGTGCTTCAATGCTTTGTTATCACAAGCAGCTTTTTCATCATAACTTGTTTGCTTTTTTTTTTCTTGTTTGTTTACTCAGCCCAAAGCCATTGTAGGGTTTATGCTTAGTTCACAATTGACCTACCTTCTCTGAACATGCCCAGACAACAGAAAAGGGGTTTCTCTGGAAACAGGAGCTATGTGAAATCTTTCAGTGCTTTTATTTATTTAAAGCTGTTCCCATATATGCACAATGTAGCACCAGACCTTTGTGTGATTGGACTTTACCAGACAAGGTAAGGAAGGGGAGCACTGACAGTGACACATCAGGACGGTAAATTCATTGGTACAATTTGGATACGAACAAAAGGAAAACAAAAAGAACAAAAGAAACAAAGTAAAGTGAAATGCAAAGTGTTAAGTCTATGTTTAAAATCTTTCAAAGGTCATTCTAACAAAAAGTCTTGGAGACATTTGTAGTGCGCATCACAGAGATGTGATGTTAGCCTTCCATGATATGGAGGCTGCATGGTGACATCCACTGAGAGCCCGTCTATAGAGAACAGTCTTTTAGTGTCTGCTGGGACCAATCAAAATAGTCAAAAATATTCAAGGCACACAGAGGACTTCCTAATTATCCCTTTTTTCATCTTGTAAAGAGTGCATTTTGAGAATGAAAGCCTATCTAGGATACAGCAGACATGAGTGAAGGTGATACCAATATTGCAGTCTGCTTTGTGCTTTCGTGGCAGTTAGCATTCCCAAAATAGGCATGTCAGAAATAAAACATATACCAGTTCCTCTAGTACTGCCAATCACAGAGTGGCATTAACATAAACCTCTGTTGAAGGTGCTTAGGGACAAAGTATGGGACTGTGGGTAGCAGTGGCTGAGGAATCAGAACATGAATATTGCTTTTGTTTCCATTGCTGGTGGGATAGTAACATTTAACAAAGGTAGAGGCAGAAAACAAAGACAGCAAGATCTTAATTTATATCTGCTAAATTAGAAACAACAGTAACAACAAAACACCTGTCAGAACTCAGATTCCTCGCTTCCTCAGCATTTCTAAGCAGATAGCATGTTTCCTGACTTTCCTCATAAAAATCCACTATCCTTTCATGTGCTTAAATCTCACTCTTTCTAAACTGTCTATGACCAAGAATATTTACAGATGTTTACGGTGCTTTCATGTTTAAATCAGAGCAGCAGACTGAGTATTGCACAGGAAGACAGGGAAATGAAGCCATCTCTCTCCATACTTTCCTATGGGAGAGATCCAAGAAGGAAGGAAATTTGCAAGTATTGAATACACTGGGAAGAAAAACAGTTAAATCAGTGAAGACTAAATCAGAGTATTTCATGATGATATAAGTTAGGATGACAGAACTGGACTTTCTGTTTTCAGGAGGCAAAGACAAGAAAGAAGAAAAGAATAGTTGAAAGAGACCTACAAAAATCATAAAAGACCAACTGCCTGACCACTTCAAAGCTAAGTAAGAGTTAAAGCATACTATTGAGGGCATCATTCTAATGCTTTCTGAACAACGACAGGCAGGGGGCATCAACCACTCCTCTAGGAAGCCTGTTTCAGTGTCAGGAGTTGGGACAGGAAGGCAGAAGAGGATAAAAACTAAGGAGAAGGAAGGGAAGCAATCAGAAGTTGTGTCCATCATGTGATACAGAGATATAGAAAAAAATGCTTCAGACATGCACAGAAGCAATATACACAAACACATATATGCGCACATTCATAAAGGTATTTATATCAAAAATTCTATACAAGCTTGGTTTCAAAGTAAAAAAAAATCTTTATTCTCTCTAATAATAATTTTATTATTAGATTGCTTGTTAATTTTGAGAAAGAAAACGATTCTAACGATACCAGGAAAACATCAAACAAATATGATCAAGTCAAAGAACACTGGAATGAGGATGCCTAGCTAAATTCTCACTCATCTGAACTTTTCCAGTATTAAGAAAACGAAATATTTTTGTACGCAGGATCCTTTAATAATAACAACATCACGTCTTCGTATATTACATTGAATTCTGCTGCTATACCTAAAAGTGTGCACATATGCCATTAGATGTTTAATTAACATACATCAAACTAAATAAAACATATTCAAAAAGTTCTTGGGTTCTTAGAGTAAGTATAAGCCGATTAACTTACTTAAGTAGAAAAGATTCGAAATGGGATAGCTGTTGGCAGCATTAGTAGTTTAGAGTGATATTTTCTTGAGTGAAGGCCAGATTACAGACTGTTTTAGCATTGCTAGTAGATTGCCAACACTGAGAGAGGTGTTGACAATCACAGCTGATCAGAGTCTCAGTTGCTTCTCACCATTTATTCACTAACCAAGGAAGTCATGTAATTCCTGGCAGTTTCACCGCTGCTTTCAAGGCATATGTTTGCCAAATGGCCTCAGTACAATCAATCTGAAGGTATAAATCTGAAATGAGGCAGTGGCTTGAGGACTCAAAAGAGAGAGTGTCAATTCCATTCTCTTTACTGGGCAGATGGACTTCCATGGTATGTCCACCACAAATAAAAATAAAAAATAATAAAAAAAAATTAAAAAAGCAGGTGGCAGAAATGAAGACGTCAGAAAGTAATCTGCTTCCACATCTTTGTATTAAATTGCTCCTCACAGAATTTAAGTCTGAATTAGTTCCACAGTACAAAGTTTTTGATATTTCCTGTTTTACTTGTTCTGAGCATACCGAGTTTATAAGATTTTAATAAATCATGAGAGACATTTTTACTGAACACCAGAACTCCATATGCAAAAGAACTGAAAAAAAACAAGCCTTTTTTTTGTTACTGCAAATCAGAGGGAGATTTGCCATAGAGTTTACAAGAGAAAATGTTGATGAGAAGTTTGTATTTGTTCTGAGAAATGCATCTGTGCTTTGAAATAGAAATTGCCACCCATGTCTGGAGTAACCATGGAATACAAGACACAAGCGCTGTGGATACCTTAGAAATAAGACTGCATATTTTACTGGCCAAAGAAAATACTTATGACTAAATGTATTCAGACGAGCCACCAAGATGCTGGAAGGTGAGAAGTGATTTGTGAAGAAAACCGTTATTCCTCTACTCATAATTCAGTCCTTTCAAAACATAGGCAGTATTTATGATACATCTCATCATCTGACACCTCCTAATCTGGCCATGCAGTTGCGTGAGCTCTCTTTTTCTAAAAGATCCCATGAGCTGGATCCCATCAGCCCAACAATTCAACAATGAGCTGCACAAGGAATGTGAAGCTATGGAGACAGAAAAGGCAGTGCTGGTGTATTGGACCTGCTCTCTAAAACAAGCCTTACTGAAAAGCATGTGTGCACACTGTACACTGCATTTTCCAACTCAGCATGCAAATGAATTCATAATTTTTTCTCAAGAAGTCAGGTCAAGAAAACGTTAGAGACTGGCTAAATTACAAAGACTCTCACATACTCATTGTATTCTTCCATGCTTTATCCTGACACAAATGCTTAATTCTGCAGGCCTTGCACAGCCTCAACACTTTAATGGTGCATGCAAAGTCAAACTCATAGATGAGCTCCTGTGGGACTGCAGATTTTGGTGCTATTGGTATTTCATCTGAAACATGGGAGATGCTAATTGACAGCTCTGCAGTTTTTCCCCAGTTGGTCACACTAAAAATATTTATCATATTGAAACTCACAATGTAGCTATGGCAAAAAGTCTTACAGCAAAGAATCAAAATTTTAGTCCTACACAGCAAACATTTTCCAACAGCCCTATAAATTTTAGTCTATGCAACAGAAAAGTCTGATACTTATTAAATCTCTGCAAATGCATAAAATATACCCTCCTTTCTTTTCTTCTTATTGCTAGTGTATATCAAAATACGCTAGAAAACTGAAAACCAAACACTGAAGGTTCTTTAATCGTGAGAAGTACTGCAAAACAGCCATTTGCAAATAGAAATGTTAGTAGAATGTAATCTACTGCAAACAAACAAACAAACAAATCCAAAAAAAAAAAAAGAACAAACTTACTTTGATAACACTTCACAATAAAATTGGACATTTAAGATTCAGGATAAATTAAAATACAATGTAAACATGAAGATGGAGAGCAGATTCTGTTTCTTTCTATTATTAACCATTTCCTTTTTTCTTTACTGTCTCGGCTGGCTTTTGCTCAGCTGTCACTGTTAGCATCTCATTTGCAGCTCCAGTAGAAGACTGAACCCTCCAGTGGGCACATGGACAGATCACTGGGAGTCATTCAGTTCACCTTTAAACTTTGAGGCATGTACTACAAAAACACACAAAGCTCAGAGGGTATCTGGAGATCAGAAAGCTAAATACACACACTGCCTGACTGCTTTCCCGTGAAGAACAGAGATCATAACGATTTTGTAATTCTCCTTACCTCAGTGTGTTGACGTTGCTGTACAGCGTTACCTCCCTGAAGTGAATGAGCACCATTCTTGCTAATTATGCAGCCCCTCAATCCACTTACTCTTGACTTTCCTTTCCACTGTGCTATATTTGACACAAAATGTTTAATCAGGTTCATTTATCATGACTGGAACAGGCTGACTCATTCCCCATTTACAATTAGAAAGGATTTCATCTAATAAATGCTGAATACTCTCGGCTACAGAAGTCAGTGAATGAGGAAAGAGCTTAGCACCAGGCAAAGCTGAGAGTATATAAATCTGTTTTATATGGAATTAGAGGAATGCTGGATTTCATCAGCAAAAAAAATAAAAAATTAAGAAAGTTATAAGTTATTTAGGTTCTATGTACAAGGCCTTAACCTGAAAACATAGATGCAGTGTTGTTTTGCTGAGCCCAAAAGTGTACTGCTAGGACAAAGAAAAATTATCCTACCTTTCTGCCGCTGTCTTCCCATACACAAAATGGTGGCAGTGAAGGTTTTCTACCTTTGTTAAGCACTTCTGGAGTGATCTAACTACTTACTTTCTATCCACAGAATATGAAATAAAAAGTTAATTTCTAAGCAGTTATTAGCTTGAACTCATGAGAATAAAATCTCAGTAGTAAATTTAATGATGACTTAACCTTCAAAAAACAAGTTAAAAACGACAAATATCAACAAACAAAAAATCCCCAACCGTATCTCTGGTCCAAAGGTCAACATAAAGCAATGATATCTTTATACACTGCAAGATGTCAGAGTGGATACACAGGAAACTGTCCTTCATTTTTGCAATCTAAAGCCATTCTGCACTTCTTGTATTTTCTTTTGTAATTATGATTCTATATTTGCTCTCTAAAATAACCCTGAGCAGTGCAAATTGCTTTAACGTAACTAAGAAAAGGCAGATCATTAACCATTGCCAATTAATTTGAACAACTGCATGGTCAGCCCTGAAAAACACTGACACAGTTTCTTATAATGGAGAGCCCTCATCAGTTCCTATTGTAGAAAGAGGGACATAGAACAAGAGAGAAAAAAAAAAAAAGCATAATGCAAGGAAAAGGAACACTGGGTGAATAATAATGACTGACATATCACCACTGTTGTATTCTGTCCTGCTGATGGTCTTTACTGAGGAAGGGAAGAACTTGATTGCATGAGTTCTATTTCACAGTTGTATTAATTGGACTTTGGCAGTTGATGATGGCTAAATTAACTGAATACTTTCTGTGTTGGTAGGTATGACAGACAGAACAGAACAAAGACCTTACAAACCAACATGAAATGTTTAGCAACTTATTTCACCATTGGATGGTGGTGGGTCTGGATGGGAGCTATCCAATGGTGATGAAAAAGCTATAGGAAGGGCTCACCAAGCCAGTTTACCAGCAGTCCAGGCTAACTGGGGAGTTCTCAGCTGACCAGAGGTCAATGAATGCAAAACCCTTCTACAAGATGGCAGGAAGGAAGATTCAGAGAATTACAGGCCTGTCAGTCTGACTTCGGTGCTAGGAAAGATAATGGAGCAGATCAACTTAAGTGCAACAGAGGACAGGTACAGGACAACCAAGTGATCAGACCAAATCAGAATGGGTTTATGAAAGGCAGGTCCTGCTTGATTTCCTTTAGGACCAGGTGACCTACTGTCATCCAGTGTAGTGGAAGAGAGAAAGGCTGTGGATGTTATTTGTACTTTGAAGAGGCAATCTATACTGCCTCTCACAGCCTCCTCCTGAAGCAACTTAGCTGCTCATGGCTTGGACAGATATATTATTGGCTGGGTGAAGACCTGGCTGGATGGCCAGGCCCAAAGATATGTTCTGAACAGAGTTAAATCCACTCACAAGTAGTATTCCCAGAACTCAGTACAGGGGCAAGTTTTGTTTAATATCTTTACCAACAATCTTGATGAGGGATTGAGGGTATCCTCAGTAAATTTGCAGATTACACTAAGTTGGACAGGCATGTCAATCTGCCAGAGGAAAGGAAGGCTCTGCAAGGGATTTGGGTAGGCAACATTCATGGGCAACATCCAATTGTATGGCATTCAGCAAGGCTACATGTTGAGTGCTTTACTTGGGTCACATCAACCCCATACAGCAGCATAAGCTTGGAGAAGGGGGGGGAAAGCTGCCTGACAGAAAAAGCATCTGGAGGTATTGGCTGACAGCCCACTGAACATGAGCCAGCAGCATGCACAGGTGGCCAAGAAGGCCAGTGGTGTCCTGGCTTGCATCAGAGATAGTGTGGCTGGCAGAACTGGGGAACTGTCTGTCACACTGCATTCAGGAAGTTGCAGTGAAGGGGGTGTCAGTCTATTTTATCAGGTGAGAAGTGATAGCACATGAAGCAATGGCCTCAAGTGGTAGCAGGGGCATTTTAGATAGGATCAGGAAGGATTTCACCACTGAGTGGTCAGGCATTGGAGAGAGCTTACAAGGAAGGTTGACTCATAGAGTCGTTAAGGTTGGAAAATACCTCCAAGATCATCCAGTTCAATCCCAATCCATCCCTACCATGCCCACTAACCACGCCTCTCAGTGCCACACCTCCAGAGATGGTGGCTCTATCACCTCCCTGGGCAGCCTGTTCCAGACTCTTTCTCTCAACATGTCTTTAAAATTGCAACGATGTTTGTCACTAAAACAGGAAATCCTTCTGTGCAGTACTTTAGAAGGCAAAGTGTCCATAGCTGTCTTAAACCTGTTATCTCTCTCCTCATTTTTGATCATTCAACCACTGAATGGTTTGATTTGGAAGGGAACTCAAAGCTCACCCAGTTCCAACCTCCTGCCATAGGCTGGTTGCTACCCACTAGATCAAGTTGCCCAGGGCCCCATCTGTATGGGAACTGTTGAATCATAGCCTGAACCACTGATTGGTCACCTGAGGTGAGCACCGAGTCAGCCACAAGGGGCACAGGTGAAGGTGATATACCTGTGTGATTGGAAGGGGTATTGCATTTGTCAAAATCGATGGGCAACCCAACCATGTTTTGTTACAGCTGTGGAAACAGATTAAAAATGATCAAAAATTTCAGAGTGCTCCCAGAATATCGGGAGTACGAATAATACAAGAAACACCTACGCCAACCTGGAATCTGGCTGATTTCATAATACCAAACAGAAGAAAAAAACATCTGCAGGTGTTGCGGGCTACACTGCCTGAGCCACCTGTGGCAAAAGATCTGGATCTAGTGAAATCCATGGATTAACGAAAAACACTGGTCTCCTTAGGGCCTCCTGATGTGACCGGAGGCCTTATGTAGAATTAATGATATTTTGGTATATGACAAATGTGTAGAAAGTAATGGCTCTAGTGGATACTGGTGCGGAAACATCAATTATATATGGAGATCCAACGAAATTTAAGGGTAATAGAGTGATGATTGGTGGGTTTGGGGGACAGACTATTCCAGTCACCCAAACATGGTTGAAACTGGGGGTTGGGCGTCTCCCACCCCAGGAGTATAAAGTGTTGATTGCCCCAGTTCTAGAATACATCCTGGGCACAGACATTCTATGGGGTCTGGCTCTCCAGACGACTGTGGGAGAGTTCAGACTATGGCGGAGGTACATTAGTATCCAGGCAATACGGACAATGTTGAGGGGCCATGCGAAACATGAGCCCATTTGTTTGCCGAAACCACGCCGGATTACTAATGTAAGACAGTATAGACTCCCGGGGGGGGGGGGGGGCAAGAAGAAATATCAAAGACAGTGCAGGAATTAGAGAAAGTAGGTATTATAAGACCTGCACACGGCCCATAAAATTCCCCCATATGGCCAGTACGGAAGTCGGATGGAACATGGAGAATGACGGTGGATTATAGGGAACTAAATAAGGTCACGCCACCCATCCATGCGGCCGTACCCAATATTGCCTCCTTAATGTACACTCTCAGTAGGGAAATCAAAACCTACCGTTGTGTCCTGGATTTAGCAAATGCGTTTTTTAGTATATCTATTGCTAAAGAATCACAAGATCAATTTGCATTTACGTGGGGAGGCAGGCAGTAGACCTTTCAGGTCCTGCCACAGGGGTATGTGCACTCACCAACATATAGTCATAATTTGGTGGCACATGACCTGGCTAATTGGAGAAAACTGAATAATGTGAACCTATACCACTATATTGATGATCTCCTGCTAACATCCAACTCACTGGAAGCAGTAGGGGAAGCAGCAGATTCATTAACTGCCTACCTAAGTGAAAGAGGATGGGCTATCAATCCTCAAAAGGTGCAAGGTCCAGGCCTGTCTGTAAAATTTCTGGGGGTAGTCTGGTCAGAAAAGACCAAAGTGTTACCTAGTGCCATCATAGATTAGGTTCAGGCATTCCCAGTCCCTACAACACCAAAGCAGCTGCAGGAATTTCTAGGTATATTGGGATATTGGCGTTCCTTTATACCTCATTTGGCGCAGCTGCTGAGACCTTTATATAGACTTACCAAAAAGGGCCAATTATGGGATTGGGGGAGAACGGAACAGGATGCTTTACAACAAGCAAAACAGGCAGTTAAACAAGCCCAGGCATTGGGTATATTTGATCCTACCCTCCCAGCTGAATTGGATGTTTATGTGACTCAAGATGGCTTTGGCTGGGGCCTGTGGCAACGTCAGAGTTCTGTTCGGACCCCCATTGGATTTTGGTCTCAGGTGTGGCATGGAGCAGAAGAAAGATATAGTATGACTGAAAAACAGTTATTGGCTGCCTATTCCGCATTATGAGCAGTAGAGCCAATAACCCCAACGGCCGAAGTTATAGTTAAGACTACATTGCCAATTCAGGGGTGGGTAAGAGATCTGACCCACCTTCCTAAGACACGGGTGGCCCAGGCACAGACGGTGGCACGATGGGTTGCCTATCTCAGAGTAGTAGTCTGTCTTCCTCACCATTGAAAGAAGAGCTCCAGAAGATTCTAGGTCCAGTAACATATCACAGTGATGCACCAAAATGAACTTTGGTTGCTCCGCCACAGAAGAGTCCTGTCCAGGAAGGAAAATATCCCATTCTTGAAGATGCCTGGTACACGGATGGGTCCAGCAAGGGCAACCCAACTAAGTGGAGAGCAGTAGTGTACCATCCTGCCACAGACACAATATGGTTCGAAGAGGGGGATGGTCAAAGCAGCCAGTGGGCAGAGCTGTGGGTCGTGTGGATGGTTATAACCAAAGAACATGGTGATAGTATTCTGAATATTTGCACGGATAGTTGGGCTGTGTATCGGAGGCTCACTCTTTGGATCGCACAGTGGGCCACCCAGGATTGGACTATCCACTCCCGACTGATCTGGGGCAAAGATATGTGGTTAGACATATGGAATGCAGTTAAACACAGAACTGTACATGTCTACCATGTTTCTGGTCATCGACCCCTACAGTCACCAGGAAATGATGAAGCTGACACACTAGCCTGAGGTAGATGGGTTGAGAACATCGCTTACTGGCTACATCAAAAGCTGCAGCATGCTGGGCAGAAGACCATGTGGGCAGCCGCTAAAGCGTGGGGACTGCCCGTACAACTATCGGACATCGCTCAAGCATGCCGAGACTGTAACGCCTGCTCTAAAATAAGACTGAGGTCGTTGCCTGAAACTACAGCCCATCTTGTTAGAGGACACAATCCTCTACAGAGGTGGCAGGTTGATTATATTGGGCCCCTCCCTCAGTCTGAGGGAGTGAGATATGCTCTAACCTGTGTCGACACCGCAAGTGGGCTACTGCAGGCCTGTCTGGTACCAAAAGCCAACCAGGCATATACTATCAAGGCACTCACGAGGTTGATGGATGCCTACAGAACACCACAAGTCATCAAGAGCGACCAAGGGAGTCACTTCACGGGTGCAATGATACAACGCTGGGCAGAAGAAAATAATATTGAGTGGCGATTCCACCTGCCGTATAATCCAAAGGGGGCAGGCCTTATCGAACGTTACAATGGTATTCTCAAAGCTGCCCTGAAGACAGACTCTGAGTCTGCAGGGGTGGACAAAGAGACTCCATGAAACCCTGCGGGACCTGAATGAAAGACCTAGAGATGGCAGAGCCAGTGTCTTGAAAATGTTACAGACAACATGGGCCTCTCCACTAAGGATCCAAGTTATGGGCACTGATAATGAGGTGAGACCTCAGATTGGTCGTGAGAACAATTTTCTGCTCCCTGCCACTGAGAACCAAAAACCAGGCACTAATAAAATAAGATGGCCTTGGAAGGTGCAGGTAGGACCATGATGGTGTGGCCTACTTGCACCTTGGGGGAGATTATTGGAGGTGGGGGGTTCGGTAGCCCCTCCAGTAATTGGTACATGGCCTACTGAAATCGTGATCAACACTCCAGCCTTTATTGCTAAGGGGACCCCTATCATGTCTCTGTGGCAGATCCGGACACTTCCTTTGGTGCCTGATATAGTTGTGCAGCCACAGACATCAGGTCAAAGGGTTTGGTACAGGCGGCCACGGCATGCCCCTGTACAAGCTGAAGTGTTGACACAGGACAGGAATACGGCCTGTATCTTACCCTGGAGGGCGAATCTTCCCCTCTTGGTACCTTTGAAACACTTATATTACTCCCTGTAAGTCTATGAGTTGCCAGAAGGAACCAAATAATGCTTAAGTGTTCCAGAGTTGCTATAAGATCATGTGCAGCATCTGGTGATGGTCTAAGAGGGACTGATGGAGCATAAGATGGACCTGCACCATGTGATCGCATGCTCCCAGTAGACACCACCGAGCACTGGTCCAAAGAAGAGTAAAACTTATATGCCAATCATCACTCATCTCAGATTACATCAAGATGCATTGCAATGGGCAATTATGTAAGCGTCGCAATGTACCGGGTCTCTGTATCAAGGGGGGCTCACCCTATAGTTACTTGATCAGTGGTTCATGTCATGAAGGGGTGGAGTATATGGAAACTGTTGAATCACAACCTGAACCACTGATTGGTCACCTGAGTTGAGCACCAAATCAGCCACAAGGGGCACAGGTGAAGGTGATATACCTGCGAGATTGGAAGGGGTGGAGCCTGGCTCCACCTCTCCCTAACCCCACTTAAGGGCTGACCACCACCAGGGAAGGATCTCTTCTTGGAGATCCCTCCCGTGTGGAGTTCATGGTGAGCCTTTATCATCCTAAAGGTGAGCTACCTTCTTTTGCTTACTATTTGTGTACCATCTATATAGACCTACTGAAATATACCATCTTACATACTATTTTTGAGTACCATCCTTGGGGCTTATTTACCCTACACCATCCCACATGGCCTTGAGCACCCCCAATGTTACTGATTTAATAGCTTTTGAAGATGCTCACTTTGTGAGTTAGTTTGTCCCTAATAATGCACAGATGAAATAAGCACTTTGTCACAGCCGTTGCCACCAGTCATCCTGAACTTACTAACATTTTCCTGAGGTTAAAAATACCAGGAGAAATAGACACAAGTTCATCCAGTGACTAACTATCACATCACACAGGCCTATCTAATGACATTTTTGAGCTGTAATCAGCAACAGTTTAACTCAATTTGTGTAATAATGCAACCTAGCAGTCTAGGAGGGGAACAGGCCCATTACAAGACTATCACATCAGTAACTTCTATATGTCCATAATCCCACGTATGCCTTCACTTGAATGAGAACCGTAACAGCTTTCATCTTCAGAGCAGTGTGAGACCATTATTACAAACTAATTCAGGACTCTCCAGCGCCCTTAAGAACAGAGATTTTCTGAGGATTTGAATGGCATCTGTCACAGGATCATTAATGCTGGAAAAGACCACTAAGATCATCTAGCCTAGGTATGGGAGTCAGTATCAGAGATGTGTGGATGAGGTGCTTGGAAACATGGTTTGGTGGTGGTTGGTGGGTGGTTGGGCTTGATGATTCTAAGCATCTTTACCAACCTAAAAGCTTCTTTGATTCTGTTTCTAACATAGATGAGAGAATAACTTTAGCAACAAATCTTACAATACGGGTAAAGTGATCATTCACATAATGAAAACACAAGCTTATACAATATGAATAGATGTAAAGCAGATTAGGCAATAATGCATTTACTTCCTATTTAGGCCTGTTTATCCCACCTACTTTCAACTCTTACAGGAGATAATTCAGATCAGGAGAATTAATTACCTAAATTTTGTACTGAATCTAACAATGCTTCAGATAAATGCTTAAACATAGGTATTGTGAATGTATTTTATTTGTAAACTCTGAATCACCTTAAGATCTATATATGCATTATGTTGGGAAGAGACTGCTGCTTTTCAGGTATTTTTTGTTAAGTTTGTTACCCAACCTGTTTATTTTTTTAAGTTAAATGAAGTTTATATTGTAATTTTTGACTGGCATGTTGACAAGGCAATTATTCCTGTTTCTCAAGTTGTGACAGTTACTTCTTTACCTGTCTCTGTCCATAAAACTTATTCCCCACCTATGCCTTCTTAGAAATTCCTGATCTTCATTTTGAAAAATCAGTGTTATGTTACTGTCTCCACTCAGGACAATTAACCAATCTTTTCTATCTTTGTCTCTCCCACTTTACCTTTCTTTTGCTTTCTTCAACTACTATGTATTGAGCAAGTTGTCTGTCCTCCCTCACTGCTGGCCTTACCTCTCCAAAGTCAAATTAATCTCTCTTTCCTTATTTTCAATATAGATCTTTCATGTCTATTGCACTGAATTCAGGAGATAAAGAATTAAAACCCAGCAGTTAAATAGAATAAGGTGTCTGTGAACCATCATGCTACTCCCCAGCTCAGAACTGCCCTGTGTTTAAGCAGCCAAGTGACACCAATCTGAAGGGCCAGCTAAATCCAACTCATCCCACCCTGGACTGGAAGGCTGTTCACTTGCTCTGGAGAGCTCAGCCTCAGTCTTGGGAGTATTGGGAAAATTGGGGGTGACTAAGACTTATTTCTATGCTTTGAAATCTTTCATCCAGAGTAAAACACAATAAAAGTGTGACTTCATACTACTAATTAATGAAATAGATTGTAAGCAAAAATGCTCAGAGTATAGAATGATTATGTGTATTTTTTATTTTAGTAAGAATATTTTTCAATTCATAATTAATGTAATAAATAAAAAATATATACTGCAGGTCATTCCAGGTGACAAAGAAGATTTTAAATAATTTATGACAACACATTTATGCACAACCAATAGAACATACAAATTAGTTCTTCATTTGAATGCATTCCTCAGCTTTATGGAGCTGTATAAAACATTTGTAAAGAAATAGAAATATAAAACCCTGCAGATTTTCCCTTGCAATGAGCACCAAACAAGCAGAGACTTGAATTATAAGTGAAAGCAGTGACGTATGCTAATGGAATTGTCATCAGGAAATAATGTAATGCCATTAACTCATCTCATTTCAGATTCTAGCAACTACATGTCATGGTAGGGAACACAAGCTGCCTAAAGATCCCAGAGAAAGAATCTAGAAAGAGAGAAAGAATTTACAAGTCAATGACTAATGGGTATATCTTGTGTATGGCCAGCAATATCTGTTTTAACTTTGTTGCATTTCATGTTTCATCTCTGTCATATTCAAGACTGAGTCCTTACTAAGTCCTATTAACGTTAATGAGAATGAATATGATTAGTTGAACCCCATTATTCTGTGTAACAAATACATACAGGGAGGACAGAAAGCAATGATTTCCAAGTGAAGATAAAACTGTCAGAAATGCAACAACATGTGAGACAAAAAATTGCTTTTCAGACAGCCTATACAAGCTCTCCTTTAAGCTCCATTTAAAACCCACTCTTTGGCATGGTCCTCTATCACATCCTTATCTCAAAATTAGAGAGATAATGATTTGAAGGGTGGAATATTCAGAGGATAAGGAATTGGTTAGAAGGTAGCAGCCAGCTGGTTGTGGTCAATGGCTCAATGTCTGGGTGGAGGCTTGTGATGAGTAATGTGCCCAGATGCCCTGGGACAGATACTCTTTGCCATCTTTATCAATGACATAGATTGTGGGATCAAGTGACCACGTTTGCTGATGGCACCAAGCTGCTGATACAGCAGAAGGAAAGTATGTCATCCAGAGGAGTCTTGATAAACTCAAAATTAGGGTGCTTATGGAACTAATGCTGTTCAAAAAAGTAAAGTGCAAGTTTTTACATCTGGGTCAGGGTAATCACAGCTATGTATACACACTGAGAGAAGAACTCCTTGAGAGTAGTCCTGCTTAGAAGAATTTAGGGGTCTTGGTAGATGAGAAACTTAACGTGAGCCAGCAGTGTGCACTCGTAGCCTGGAAGGCCAATGGGCTGCATCAGAAGAGAGGTGACCAGCAGGGGGAGGGAGGGATTGTCTCTCTACTCTGCCCTTGTGAGGTGCTACCTGGAGTACTGCATCCAGTTCAGGGGCAC
This sequence comes from Cyrtonyx montezumae, assembly GCF_038088225.1. NCBI lineage: Eukaryota > Metazoa > Chordata > Aves > Galliformes > Odontophoridae > Cyrtonyx > Cyrtonyx montezumae. Next base: position 150,147,498 of record NW_027072034.1, read on the forward strand.
CTAGCACAGGAAAGATGAGGAGCTTTTGGAGGAGGTCCAGAAGAGGTCCACAAATATGATCAGAGAAGAGGTCCCTTCATACAAAGATGGGTTGAAGAAATTGGGCTTGTTTAATCTGGAGAGGGCTGTGGGATGACCTCATTACAGCTTTACAGTATTTAATGGGAGACTGTATACAGAAGGGAAATCAGCTTTTGCATGGGTAGATAGTGATAGGATAAAAGTGAATGATTCTAAATCTTCCCTCCTTTAGTTTAAACTAGATGTCAGGGGGAAGATTTTCACTGAGAGGTTGGTGAGATGCTGGAACAGTTTGCCTGGAGAATCTGTGGATGCCCTGTCTCAGAGGTGATGCAATCTGACCTGGGCAATCTGATCTAGTACTTGATGTAGTGTTTGGTAACCTTGCCTATGGCAGGAGGGTTGGAACTTGATGATCCTCGAGGTCCCTTCCAACCCAATCCATTCTATGACTGAATTCAAATATATTCTCATTAAAATCTATATTATTGAGGACAGGCAAAGAGATAGCATTCACATAATAATTTCCTGTTTAGATTTCACCTTAATAGCATTATTGGTCATTTAAAGTAAAGATTAGAACACTCTAAACCATAAATATGTGTAAAATATTGATTAAAACTTAAGGTACTTTAGATGTATTCTAAGGAATCTGCAGCAAATTACAGCTATCAAATACCTTCCTCACTGATACCTCACCTATATTTTTATGTCCCATTCTTAAAAATGTACTTATGTTCTTATCCAATGGACTGGAATAACTTACAACAATTCTGGTCTGTAGGATAAACAAAAGTTAAATTTAATGTAAGATATATTCAGCTTCTAAAAATTTATTTACTTACTGTGTGTGTTTACATCAGCTATCAGAAGACATCAGGTAACATTATGAGAAGTGAAAGAAGGAAAAGCAAATATCAGTGTCTTTCATCTTTCAAAGTAGAAAACTCTCATGTGTATGCTGACTCACAGGTGATGTTGGGTAATGAATTTCAGATCCAGGGCTCCCAGTACCACACCAAAAATGCCATGACCAAAAGACAAAATGTGTTGACTGTATGTTAACTCACATTGTCATTTCAAATGTTATAAAATGTATTTTATTGGTTAAATTTGGATTAAAAGCTTTTCTTTTTTCCAGATCAGGCATAGCCTGTGCAGGTATGTTGGCAACTCTACCTTAAGACTGTCATGGTTGTGGTAGTGTTTGCTGCTGTGAGATCAGCAGAAACATACTTGTGCACCTACTTTGGATTAAACATGCTGCCAGATGACATAGGAATGCACATATCTGTCAGGAAGGGAACAAACAACCCTTCCTTGAAACTCTACTGTGTAAGCTTAAATGGTGCACTCAGTCCATCCCACTGACCTCCACTGCTCTGCTGACATAAAGATATTCCTGCAGGTTCAGGTTCCACTGCATATACAATGGCCTTAAAACAATTACATGAAGAAACTATTTGAAAAAAGTAGAAACTTCAAAAGTTGCTTCTAATTCTCCATGATCGGGAAAACAGAATTGCAAACTCTTATCCCTTAAGAACAGATTTGGCTGTATTTAAACACAAGTCTATGTTTTCAGCCTGTATGCAGGAATACTAAATTGGGCTATTCTTTCATATCTTCATCGTTTTAGACTCAGTTTTTCAATGTCTCAACATTCTGGTACTAATCATTTTAAAATGATAAAAAGCAATTCATTAAATTAAAGAGTCTTAAAGTTTCCGTTCCTGTTTTACTCATTTGGTACCAGTACATTAAAGAGTATATTGCCAAGAGTCAATATGAATAATCACATTCATTTCTAATTAATTAATACTTGGTTAAACACAGATATCTCACGGCATGAAGATAGATCTGTATGTTGCTCCTAATTACTGAGATCAGTCACTAGTAAAAGCAGATCTGCAGGAACTTTTTGACTATATTTTTCTACTGAAGTTCTCCTACTTTTATTTGCAGATGGATTTTTAAATTCAGAAGAAAAACAACTTGTTACCAATGTCCAGCCCCAGTAATAGTATGATAAATAACTATCTTCTTCCTCACCGATTTCCACATTTAAAGCTAATCTTCCAAGAATTTTTTTGGGTCACAGCAATTATCTGTTCATCTTTGGAAGTGGCTTTGCAGGGGTCTGTCAGAACTGACATACAGAACAATGAGTTAAAACAGAGAATAATCAAAAGCAGCGAAGGAGTCTGGAAAATTCATGTATGCAATACAAGGAGAAATCAAGGGGAAAAAATCCTACAGTGTAAGATTAGCTAAGCAGAGTCATATTGTGCCTGAAGAGAAAGCAACTGTGGGCTAAATGGAACTAAAGGAGCTCACTTCCTTTTCAGTCCAACTGAGGTGGCTAACACAATAAAGAAAACACCAAAGCGTGACTTTACAGAGATCTGGAAAAGGAGAGTGGAGCTTGGAGTATGCAGTGAGAACGAGGAGAAGGGCTTCTGCTAGAAAGTTTAAGGCTGTTGATAAAAGGGCATATAAAAATAGGCTTCTAGTAAGTCCTTTGATACTGTCCCTCACAACATCCTTCTGGAGGAACTATCCAACTATGAAATAAACAGGTTCATGCTGTGCTGGGTGATGAACTGGCCAAATGACAAAGCTCAGCGTGAATGGGGCTACATCTGGCTGGTGAACAGTCATTAGTGGCAAGTTGAGGCTATATTACTTTCTCCAAAATACAATTCAGAGCACCTTAAATATTAAGTTGTGGTATTGGAGTTAATGTCCTGGAGTATTCCAGCCTACATTTTTTAATAATACTGGACAGAATTTCCTTTGTAGTCAAAGCACTCACTCAAAGGACTTCCTAAAATAAAAAGACTAAGGTCCTTAAATATCCCAGGGAAAAAATAAGGAGATCCTTACATATTAGAATAAAAAGAAGCAGTATGTATGTAGCATGTCTCCAAGTATATTTTGCTTGCAAAACTTGGGCAGACAATAACCAAACAAAACTCTGAATCCTTTAATGATAATGTTACTGAAATTTTTATACAGGTCTTCATAATGTTTATGTTCATCAGGTTATAGTGGGAATAATTCTAATTACCTAATAACTCAGTAAAGTTTTCCACTTCGCTTTGAAGTTGTATTTTAACAGACTCTAAATACAGTATCTTAGTTAAAATCTCTTGGAAAAATAAAAAGTTGATCATCTTTCTCAGGTCAGGTCAACAACAGGTAGTGTCATAGAAAAAACAGTTTGTCAGAAATGGGGAATGTAGGGTAAACAATACACCAAAACAATTATAAAGAATGTATGCAGCAGAATTTTCAATCTCAACGATTATTTAACTAAAACAAAGACAACCTCTTTCTCAGGGCCTTCAGTTATGCCTCAAATTTCTGAAGTTTTAAAATTATAATTCTGTTCAGTTTTCTGAATACAATATTTATCAAAGTACTCAGTGGAATGACCTTGCTCATTTTTAAGAGGTTGATTTGTTCAGCAAAGTTCTGGTTATGCTTCCAGATTTTTGAGGGGTTCTTAAGTTCTCATGTAAGAATCTAATTAGGTGAAGGTGTCCTTATAAATGTCTACCATTTAGAGGGCTGGAGCCCAAATGGGTACAAAACAGCATCACTGAAAACGTTATGAACTTCACAATGTTGTAACATCAGTCCTGAATTCTCAATTCTCTTACGTGCGCACACACACAAAACAAACAAACAAAAACCCTTTCAAAACCAATATGCAATTTTTACCCACAGCTCATTTATTCACAGGCTTATTGAGACTACAGCTGCTTTGATGCTATAGGCAACTGAACAGTAACAGACTAACAGAAGTTATATTAAATAAGCGGTAGCTATGTGTCATAGAAATAAGAAGTGAAATCAGGTGGAATTGATTAGACTTTAAGATTTTGTAAAGACTGCCCACCCAGCTCACACAGGGTACTGGATATGAATGAGACACTTTTATATATGATTATATATTATAAATGTACAACTGCTCATCATTAGCTTCTTCTTGCCTTATGAAATACTGACCTGAATGACTAATTATTTCTTGGCTTATCTTCAGAAAAGTTGTAAGATTTCCTTATTAAGCAGCATTTCCTTTTAAATAAGTTGTTTTGTAACAGACTTCCTTTTATAAACCAAAGTTATTGAAAAGTAAATTGGAAACTATGAGAATTAGTCAACGTATTTATGGGTATCCATGCTGCTTCACAGTAGTTTAGTATTTTTATAATTACATACTTAGCTCAAGGAAGTTAAGAAAAAGTGATCCAACTTAAATGTCAGAGACTATACGAATATAATAAGCAATATTTTCAAAGAAGTTTCAAATAATTCAAACTTGTTACTGACAACACTGTAGAAGACCCCAATGGGTCACATGATCACACAAATAAGTTAATTAAAGAAAGCAGACAATTTAAGACATTATATAGATAATTAAATAAAAGTTAGTTTGAAAGCACATATCATGTACATTGGGATAAAACAGAAACCCTTCACCAAAGAAAAGGTTAAATGACGTCAAATAATTTTTAATGCCGTTTTTTCTTTCTGAACCCATTATAATGTCTTTGCAAATCTTTCAAAAATTCACTGAAATGTGTTAGTCATGAAAATGAATGATACAACATGAATCTGTAAAATGTATTCTCCAGAAAGAGATAGAAAAGAAGTTTTGTTTATGGCAGCTTCAGTGAATGTTTCTCTTGAGACACTGTACCATTAGAAAGTTGTTATCATTTCCATGCTTTGAAAACTATTTTATTTAGAGACAATAATGTCTTAGAGGCATTTCCTCTGTGAATCTGTACTTCTTGCCTTACTTATACCTTATTTGGGATATTCTCATCCCTAGGAACATTGAGTGAAAAGAGGTTTAATTCTGGAGGATTTTCCTCCCCTCCTGTAGCTTGCCACTAGTTCATTGCCATCTGACAAGATTCTCTTTCTGGTAGCAAAAATACAAGACCATACCAATGCTTTTTCCCATTCCCCAAGCAATAAAGAACATATCTTGTCTGTATTTACAGTGTTTTGCCATATATCTTGTCATTTCACTCGTTAGTTATTATGATCAGCCCAATAATACATGAAGATACATCCAATACCTCTCTGCCCACTCTTTTCCTCGAAGCATTGTTTATTCTGCTGCTATTGGCTTCCCACAACCACTGATCAGACAGTAGAATTTTGCCAACTTGTGGTCTACTAATTCAACCTCAGTCATCCCTGCTGCATGATCTTTTGTGATAGATGTGGCCTTAGTAATAGGTTCATAGGTTCATAAGGTTGGAAAGGACCTACAAGATCATCTAGTCCAACCATCCTCCTAACACTATCCCTACCCAACTACTAAATCAAATCCCTTAGCACCTCATCTAAACGCTTCTTGAACAGCGCTAGGGATGGTGCCTCAACCACCTCCCTAGGCAGGCCATTCCAGTGCCTGACCACTCTTTCAGAAAAAAAATGTTTCCTCAGGTCTAATCTAAATCTTCCCTGGCGCAACTTGTGGCCATTCCCTCTCGTCCTGTCATTATTCATCAGGGAGAAGAGGTCCACCCCCTCCTCACCACAACCTCCTCACCACAACCCCCCTTCAGGAAGTGGTAGAGTGCAATAAGGTCTCCTCTGAGCCTCCTCTTCTCCAGACTAAACAATCCCAGCTCCCTCAGCCGTTCCTCATAAGACTTGTGCTCCAGACCCCTCACCAGTTTTGTTGCCCTTCTCTGAACACGCTCCAGGGCCTCAATGTCCTTCTTGTAGTGAGGGGCCCAAAACTGAACACAGTACTCGAGGTGTGGCCACACTAGAGCTGAGTACAGGGGGATGATCACCTCCCTGCTCCTGCTGGCTACACTATTTCTAATACAGGCCAGGATGCTGTTGGCCTTCTTGGCCACCTGGGCACACTGCCGGCTCATGTTGAGCCGAGCATCAACCAACACCCCCAGGTCCTTTTCCTCTCTACATTCTTCAAGCCATTCTGCCCCAAGCCTATAGCATTGCATGGGGTTATTGTGGCCAAAGTGCAGGACCCGGCACGATGGGAACAGCATTACCAACTGTAAATGACTGCATTCCCATGGAGAACTATTCCTTATTCACTCTGTCCTATTAACAATGCATGAATCAGAAAGGAAGAGATATTACAAATTATTATATTGGAAAGGAAATGATTGTTGTACATGGCACTTTCTATGATTTCCACATGGTGTCAGTGGCTCATCTTCCTTTTTTCTTCCCCCAAACGTTAGATTAATACGTATGCAGTTAAACTCATCTATGTTAAGTCAGAGTTCAGTTGTATGCTGTCTGCAAACTACTACACATACTACTTTCATCACTGATGCATTGTACTTTAAATAACTGCACTTTAAATGAACATTTAGTTATACTCTTTAAAAGTGTATTTGAGTGAATACTTCTTTTGCTTAACTTGTCCCTTTTAACCAGATCTCATTATTTTTTAGGACAGATAAATGTGAAAAATAAAAAATACCCTTCTTTTTCATAACCAGGACTAGCAGTGAACAAATCCTACATCCAAAATACAATCAGTCGAGAAAAGCACTACCTTTTTTCACAAGCTCAAGAAGTCTAAAATAGATGTTTTGCTTTAATTGCACTAAATCAATAGATTGTCTTGCAGAACATTCTTATTGATTTATGACTCATGACATACATTACAGGCATGGTTATTTTTAGTGTCTCGCTACAAAGGAAGTTTGACTGTATTCAGAACACAAGCAGTAAAATCATATGTGCATCTCAGAGATCAGTCCTGAATTTCAGATTTATTCCCTATTAAAAGTAAATTGCAGTTGGTTGGGGTTTTTTTTGTTTGTTTGTTTTTTGTAATAAAAAAAATTGCAAGTTGCCTTTTTGAAACAGTATTTTAAAAGGCATTCAGTGAATATACATTGCAACTTTAATTTTAGGCTTTTGAGAACTTGTCACCAGACAGCATAGGAGAAAGCTCATCTCCCATGCACAAAAGCTTGCCTTTAACAGACTGCAGAATTCTATGGAGAAAGATTACAGAGATGTTTTTCATGTTTTTTACTTCTAGTCTTACTTGTTTTCCATTCTGCCAAAGCCAGCTTCTAGTGAAATCACTGAAATTGAGCAGGTATAGATTCACCAGAATTAACTCTTCCTTAGCTGTGAAGCCCTTCATTTTGGAATGCCCTGCCCAGCCAGTCATCAGCACAACAGCACACAAAATACTTCTCCTCTCATGTATCGTCTTAGGGAAGGCTGCAGAATACTCTAAATCTGGCAAACCACAGCAAGCCCCAGGAGTCAAACTGGCATCCCGCCAGCTGCTTCTCCTAAGTCTGGCTGTTCTGCTTCCAGGAACAGATCTGCTGGCCACGAGGGATGGCCATTTGCTCTTACAGACAATCCTCGTGTCAGACTGCTTCGGCTCCCTTCAGGCAATACAATGCTTCCCAAACTGACTGCCATATATGTAGCAAAATCACATGGATGTACTTCTGTCCTCCAGCCTTCCCAGAGGTTAGCACCTCACTCAGACAGACATGGTAAGCTCCAGCTGCACTACAATGCTAATGCAGTACAGGCTGACACTGTACTGTCAGAGAAGCTGTCAAGAGAAATGCATATCCAGTAGAATCTTGTAGCCATGCTAATTGTGATTTTTTAAAGGCACTCTGATTAGAGTCTCCTTGCGTGCATAATGTGTTTAAGACAAAACACAGACCTTTGTGATTCCTGTATCTGGAAATAACAAGGAAACAAGGGAAACATTAGTATTACTTTTAGTGTACATTAAGTGCCATTATGAAGTGTAATTATATTCTCTGACTAATTCTGTATGAAGTGTACCACTTTTTTATTTTTTAAATAGACTATCAGTCACTGTGCAAGAACTAGGAGACACAGATTTAAGCACTGATAAAAGATCACAGATTATTTTTCTTCTCAGTTAGTGCTGGAAAAGCACTTCTATTCATAGCTGGCATGAAAGGAATTAGTGATTTCAATAAGTCACCGAAAAATCCATCCAGCATTGAAAAGTCACTATTTCATCTATTACAACTCATGGTCAGACTGCGCGAACAGAAATCTAGGGCCTTATCTAAGGCCATTGATCTAAAATAATCTGGAATGGTAGTGATACATTTTCTGTACCGTATCTGTGACCAGTATTTGTATTTGATGGCCACGTGTAGATCATCAGTCTTAGATTCACAGAATCCTTGAATGGCTCAAGTTGGGAGGGATCTTAAAACCCACCAAGTGCCAACCCCTTTCTGTAGGTGGCACCGGCTCAAGCTGCCCAGGGACCCATCTCACCTGAACTTGTGTTCCTTCAGGGATGGGACATGCATGGCTTCCCTGGGCAGCGCCTCACTGCCCTCACTGTGAGGCAGTGAAGAGGGGAAGTTTCTTCCTTATGTGTAATCTCAACTTCTCTTGCAGTTTAAAACCATAGCTTTCCTGGTCTCTTCAGGCTCTGGTGAGAAGTCTTAAGTGCAAAATGGAGTGCGTGGATAAATTATGTAATTTTGTAAAGCCTAAGGCTAGTCCTGCATTTAATTTTTTGAAAACTATATGATCATTTAGTCCAATCACTGACCATTCCCACCATGCCCACTAAACCATGGACGTACACCCTTTTCTTGAATACTTGCAGGGATGGTGACTCCAGCATTCTCCTGGGCAGCCTGCTGCAATACCTCACCACTCATTCCAAGGTGAAATGTTTCCTAATATCCAATCTGAACCTGCATTGGTGCAAATTAAGGCAATTACCTCCATAGCAAAGGAAAGCAATGATGTGCTTTCCTTATCATAATATCCAAGAGTAAGAGTTAGAAAACATACAGTACACAGCTCAGAGCTCCCAGAGAATGAAAGCAAAAACATGTGGTCAGTACTGTTTCCAGTTTGTTCTGTGTAGCAGGAATGGAACAAATGGAGAAAATTTCCCCCCCAGGGAACAGAAATGCCTGTAAAATTTTGGTGTAGAACAGGCAGATCACCTCCTTTAACCAGAAATGTCAAAATAATAATAATAAAAAAAGAGAATATCAAGCTTTTCACAGACTACTTACTTGGGGAATTTCTGTATTTTTTTAATGAAACGTGTGAAACCTCATTTGAATTGAAATCAGATAATACACAACATCTTTTTTAGCTCATTACCTCATCAGAAGCAAAGAACAGCAGCGTAATAAAGAAGAACCCTAAATGACTGTAATCACTTTTTGTGCAGCTTTGTGCTCTTGCTGTGTACAGCAGGAGAAGAGTTATTCTTGAAGGCATCCTAAGACATTATAAATTCAGAATAGCATATACATGAAATATATAATTTGACATTGCTCATGTGTTTGCAGATGGAACCAAAAGAAATACACTGAGGTAGAAAATCTGATTCACTAAGATCAGAATCCTGTATAAAAGCTCACAACTTACATAGCAGACCTTGCAGACAGTAAAGACTATAACCTACCTCAGGAACTAGGGAAGGAAATAAAACCAAGCTCTCTGGAAACCCAAGTCTTTCACATTTTTGGAATGTATTTTCCAATTTTAACAGGCACAGCTCAAGTACGCTGAAGAAAATACACCAAGACAGCGTCAGTTTTCACAAACACTAAAAATACAGTTATTGACATAGTTTGGTCTGCTTTATAAACTGGTTTCTCTAAAGCTGGAAAAAAATAATACTATGTTTCAGTTCATTTGTGCTATAAACTAGACCACTCAGGAGCTGATAACACAATGTGCCACTGCAGATCTTATAGCCCGATTATGACTTCCCCTTAACACATGGTTGAGCTTCTCTCCAAAGCAGTTCTTCCACAAACAAAGATGGATGGCTGAGAAAGACACTGGGCTCTGTGTTTATCTCAGATGTGTGTAAATAATAATAATAATAAAAAAACCCTACATCGAAGTAAATGAGATTACTGTACTAAAGAATGGATAGGAGCACAGGAGGCAGCATCCTGCATGCAGCATACAAAGGAGCATTTTACAGCCCGACATATTTCATCCATTTCTTTTGCTAACCTGTAATCACGTAATGGTTATTTCCTTTCCTCCTCATTTTAAATGCCCCAATGTCTCATGTCACATCTCTGAGGCTTGGCTGGCTTACTGCCTACTGCTAAGCAGGGCCATGCATGTGTGGTTCCCCTTGTCTGTCCGTGGTGTCCTGGCTCCTGATGGCTCCAGCTATGGCCAAACACAGCAGAGCAGAATATTCCTGTGTCCAGTCCTCTGCACAGCAGCAAGGCCACAGAATGGCAGCCGACCCTGTCATTAACTGAATAAATTTTATCACTCGCTGGGGGTTGCAGGACTGTGGGAACACATAAAGAAGAACAGTCAAAGAAAAGAGGACATATTTCTTTCTGGTTTTGAGCTTCCAGAAAAGGCTCCTGCACCTAAAGATGTGGTGCATATGAGAAAGCACAATAGCACTTTCTGCTTATTATGTGGTGTGTGCACTGCTTCCCTGTTGCCCACAGCAGTGTGATGGGCAGGCACCAAGGAAGCAAGCCTCGTCTTTAAATCGCCTTTACATTGAGATGCAAAGTCTTGCATAAAGATATGCAGGAACCCTACCAGAGGTTCTTAGGCCTAATAGTGTTTGCTAATATAGTAAGGAAGAATAATTCTCTCTGCTTTAGGGATTATCAGGTGAAATTCTGTGCTTAGAGATATGCATAAAGTTGGACTACATGATCAGACTGGTCTTTCCTAGGTTTAAATATCTGTGTATCTCTCTCATCTTCTGTCCAGAATATATAGGTTGGAATTTTTTTTTTTTTTTAGGATTCACTGAAAACCTTTAAAATAAAGTATTTATAGTCTTTAAGAAAATGTGGATATATTGGAAGGCATTTGATTTTGAAATTACTAGGACAAATGTTAGTGACGATTGTTTAAAGGTCTCAAAAGAAGAAATTTAAAAACACACTGTTGCTATATACAACAATAATTAGAATACATTATTAGGCTGGCACTGTAAGTTGTTAACATATAGCACTTGTTAACATAGAGCAATGTTATATTTTCTATAATATTAGACCTCTTCTACCATGCCTTAGGCAGGGAGTTAGAGGCACTTCAAGGGGTGATATGCCTCTCACCTTGCAGCCAGAAGCACATTTACAGGGAAACTGTGCAGCAAGCTTGAAGTCACAACTCAGGCGCTGCTGAGACAACCAAACAACTCCTTCACTGCTAAACTCAATTTGGTAGTCATGGTACAGGCTTCCTACAGGATTTATAATACAAGTTTAATCCACCAGTGCTTTCTGCACTGGCCAAAAGACCACAATGCATACTGATAGTGAGCTGAGCAATGACATATTCAACCATGTAATAGAAATGATGGAGTTGCAATTAGGATGAAGTGGGATCAGACAGGAATAGAACTGAAAAGAGATGCGCACAGTTTGGGCTCCTTTCCAATCACTGTAATGCTGTTGCAGAGAACTTACAGGAGAGTCAGCACTATCATCACCCTGAATTAAAAACTAAAATACTTAAGACAGGAACTCATTCCTGGTCAGGCAGAAAATGTGGGCAATGCTAGAGACTGATCATAGCTCTCCAACTACCGTGTCTGCACCCTTACCATTGACAGCTGGACTTCTAAAAGTACACTGTAGTGGAAACACCTTCTACAGAATCATAGAAAGGTTTGGGTTAAAAGGCACCTTAAAGATCATTTTGTACCAGTTCCCCTAACGTGAGCACCTCCCACTAGAACAGACTGCTCAAAGCTCCATCCAACCTGGCCTTGAATGCTTCCAGAAAAAGGGTACACTGAACTTCTCTGGGCAACATGTTCTGATGTCCCACCATCTTCATGTAAAGAATTTCTTCCTTAAATCTATACTAAATCTACCCTCTTATAGTTTTAAGCCATTATCCTTTGTCCTATCTCTACATGCCCTTGTAAAAAGTCCTCTATCTCTCCTGTAGGCCCCCTATGCTTCATATAGTAATCGATTTTGCATATGAGTTGAGAAATCATAATGTTTCTGCTGAGATCTTGTGGTAGAATTGTAGTTTTTTTGAAAAGGTATATGTGTTGAGGTGCTTTATGGATTCTTCTTGGCCTAATGGGAGAGTACACATCTCTTTACAATTGAATGAGTGTTAAAATCTCAGCTATACAATGCAGTGTAGAGGAAAGGTACTACACTGTCCCTCTTTCCCTTCCCTTCCCTTCCCTTCCCTTCCCTTCCCTTCCCTTCCCTTCCCTTCCCTTCCCTTCCCTTCCCTTCCCTTCCCTTCCCTTCCCTTCCCTTCCCTTCCCTTCCCTTCCCTTCCCTTCCCTTCCCTTCCCTTCCCTTCCCTTCCCTTCCCTTCCCTTCCCTTCCCTTCCCTTCCCTTCCCTTCCCTTCCCTTCCCTTCCCTTCCCTTCCCTTCCCTTCCCTTCCCTTCCCTTCCCTTCCCTTCCCTTCCCTTCCCTTCCCTTCCCTTCCCTTCCCTTCCCTTCCCTTCCCTTCCCTTCCCTTCCCTTCCCTTCCCTTCCCTTCCCTTCCCTTCCCTTCCCTTCCCTTCCCTTCCCTTCCCTTCCCTTCCCTTCCCTTCCCTTCCCTTCCCTTCCCTTCCCTTCCCTTCCCTTCCCTTCCCTTCCCTTCCCTTCCCTTCCCTTCCCTTCCCTTCCCTTCCCTTCCCTTCCCCTCCCTCCTTTCTCTTTCTCTCTTTCTTTCCCTATTTCTTTCTTTCCCTCTCTCTCTCGCTTTCTCTTTCCTTCTCTCTTTCTCCTACTTCCTTCCTTCTACTGTTGCTTCCCTCATTCCCTCCTTAATTACTACCACTTTGCAAATGACTGTAAGCCATATGTGCTCCCACTACAGTCTTCTCAACAACTGGTTTACCACTGAAGGAATTTGTGGAAGTGTTAGATGAATTTTAATGAATCCCTGAAGGCATAAATGACATATACCACATTTTCAGCATTCTTTTTTTTCTAACACCAGTGAGAAAACAGTTATCAAAAGCACTTCTGATAAAATTCTTCATCTGAGATTTCTAAGTTACAGGTGGCTGGTCAAAATAGTTTTCCGGTAAAGAAAAATTCTTTGTCTAGGACACAATCTGCCTGTACCTGAGACTTCCCTACTATACACGAAGTATCAGTAAAACTCTCATGACTTTCCCCTAGTTAACTGATAATAGCAAAATGCTATCCCTAGAGTTTAGCTGGAAAAAGAATCAAAGCCAGTTGTTGGGTTATGGACTATGTATCAGCTTGTCTACCCCTCTGGGGGGAAGGACTCTGGGACCCTGTGATGTAGAAATACATGGAGTGGTCACTGGTTGATCATCCTACCCTCATGCCTCCCCCTGCCCTGGGATATGAGCAATGGTCCCTGTGGCATATCACCCAGGGAGATGAAGGTGCATGAGGCTGCTCTGCTTCCATGTCTAAAATATGTTTGAATCACAGAACGGTTTGTGTCAGAAGGGACCTTAAAGCACACCCAGCCCAAATCCCCTGCTGTTGGGCTGGGTGCCACTCCTCAGCTCAGGCTGCCCAGGGTCCCATTCCACCCAGCCTTGAGTGCCTCCAGGCCCTGCTGCAGTTCATAGGATACCTATTTATAAAATCCTAGCTACACTTGTAAAGTTATCACAGAAACAAAACTGCTGGAGAACAACCAACTTTACAAAAGCCATCTGTCCCCCTCCCCTTTTAAACAGACCACAATTTCAGCAAATTTCTTAGTTAAGTATGAACTTGAAACAAAACTCAGAGCTGATATATTCCAAACTTTTGTTGGTGCTGCTTCACACTCAGGCTGACATTTGCAGACTTTGTCTAATGAGAAACGAAATTCTGAACTGTTTACCAACAAGATGCAGGATTTTAAAAGTGATGCTGTTTACTGCTAGCCTTCTGGGCTGCCAAGTTGGCTCTGTAATTACTCCATTCAAACTTGTTCTTGTGTATCCAGAATAAAAGAGGAAAATGCTTATTTATCCACCCAAATCCATCCTCTTTGACAGGTGGAAAGTTGTGTGCAGAGATGAATGTTGTTATCGGAGATACCAACCTGCAGTCACTGCTCTTAAAAGATCTGACTGAGCAGTAACCTTTTAGACAGATGTTTCTGTACACATTATGTTTTTCCTAACCATATTTGTCTGCTCTGTCCTCTTGTTACAGTGCTGAGGAGAAAGGCATAAGCATCCCACCTTTGTGAGCACTTCACAGAACAAGTCAGTAGGACTTCTGCATATCTCATGTGCTCTCTGCCTGCAGTAACAAAACATGTAGAGCAGCGAGGAAACAAAACTGCTTCTGTGCATGCACTTGCTGGCATGAAGAAAGTCAAGTGTTGATTTCTAGCAGTAAAAAGACCATGAAAAAAACAAAACAAAACAAAACAGAACAAAAACAACAACAACAACAAAACCAATCATCAAACAAATAAACCCTAAATCCATTTAAAAACAACCTTGCAAGCCTTATACCCTTTCTGTTAGTCAGGTCCCTGATAAGCCCACCCAACAGCTTTTGACTTTTCTGTACTGTTCCTGTCCTAGGAAAAGGAAATTGGAGGTGACACTTTACAGCTCATGAGATAGCTGTGTGATTTTCTGTTAAATTGACACGCTGCCCACTCCAGTGTCAGGATGTCACCTCTATGATGCTATCAGGATCTGCATCTGAGCTTTTTGAAGTCTTTATAAATTTCATCACTCAAATTCTCTGCTAAATGGATTAGTTTTCTCAAGAACAAGAGACCGGAAGGGGTGAGAGATTGCCTCCCCAAATTGCTATCAAAAACAACAGGAAATAATTTGCTTCTGACAGCTTTGACAGTTCAACATACAGGTTGATTTTTTTATTGCAGCTGCTATTCTTCCACAATGAACACTTTGCTGCTTGTACCTTTTCCTTTTTCTTTTCTTTCTGTGGTTGGATGAATAAGCAAACAAGGGAAGTAAGCCCTTAAGAACATCTGATCTGTGTCAATAGCACTGGTAGCACATGTTTATCTACTCCACTGAGCTGGCAGTTTTTGATTAAAGAGTACCAGGGACGTAAACCCACAAGCCTGGGGAACCCTAACCAGCAGGCAGCCAGACAAATCCAGCCCTGAGGTGGTGGCACAAGGTGCCCAGGTGGGGAGTGTCCCTGGAATATTGCAAATGGAGCCCTGTGTGCTGCTCCTTGTAGATCTCCAGGCATCTGATGACTCTACTCATGCCTAAGTGGCTTTTAAAACAGGGATGCAATCACTTTTCCTTCTGTGTGTCCCAGCTTTCTTCTCTTCGTAAACCCCAAACTAAGCTGCTCCTGATATCTTTCAGAGACAAGTCGTGTACGTCAAGGGTCAGTACTGAGACTGGTGCTGCTTAATCTTCATCAGTGACATTGACGGTGGCATCAAGAGCACCCTCAGCAAGTTTGTAGATGACATCAAGCTGAGTAGTGCAGCTGACACACCCGAGGGATGAGATTCCACTCAGAGAGACCTAGACAGGCTCCAGTGGTGGCCCAAGTGCACCTGGATCAAGACATGTCCCACAATCAGAACAAGCTGGGTGAACGAAGGATAGAACACAGCCCTGTCAGAAAGAACCAGGGGTACTGGTGGATGGGAAGTTGACAGAAGTCAGCAATGTGTGCTTGCAGCCCAGAAAGCCAACTGTGTCCTGGGCTGCATCAAAAGAAGCTTGGACAACAAGTCAAGGGAGGTGATCCTGCCCCTCTACTCTGCCCTGGTGAGGCCTCAACTGGAGTACTGCATCCAGATGTGGAGTCCTCAGCACAGGTGAGACATGGATATGTTGGAACACATGCAGAGGAGAGTCACAAAAATGATGCAAGGGATCAGGCATAGAGAACTGGGGCTGCTCAGCCTGGAGAAAAGAAGGCTCAGGAGACCTGAAAACAGTCTTTCAGTATCTAAAGGTGGGTGTAAGAAAGGAGACAGACTCTCGAGCAAGATCTCTGGTGACAGGACAAGGGGAAACAGTTTCAAACTAAAAGAAGGGAGATACAGATTGGATATAAAGAAGTTTCGTACAGATGGAGTGGTCAGACACTGGAACAGGTTTCCTAGAGAGGTGGTGGATGCCCTGTTCCTGGAGGCACTCAACACCAGGCTGGACAGGGCTCTGAGCAACCTGAACTAGTTGTAGGTGTCCTTGTTCACTGCAGGTGGGTTGGACTGGATGACTTGTTTTAAATATATTTTCCAACTTAAAATATTTAATGATTCCATTATCTGCAAAGGAGCCCCTGCGCTGCCAGCTGGAAGGGTTTCCCCAACACCTCCATCACCCAAACTATCTCAGAGGAAGAAAAGATGTCTGCAGATGGCAAGAATAGTCTTTTGAAGCCTCAAAAAATTTGTCCTCAGTAATTAAAGTTATATTCTCATCCGCAGAGCTTACATCAACCGTCAGCCACACTGGCTAATGCAAATTTCCTCTTGTACAGTGCCCTCCCTGCTCGATAGATTTCAATGCCTATGAATAGCTAATGTATTCCATGGGAGCAGCCACAGGAGAATAAATTAATTTAAACACTAGCTTAGGCTACAGAGAAAGAAATGCAGCCAAGAAGGCAGCAATTCAGACCTCAGAGTTTTGTTTTCCAGTATTGCACACTCAACCCTGAGTTCATCCCACCATCCCACACATACATCATAAGGCTGGAAGGGATGGCACAGCTTTCAGATATCCTTTTATTCTATCTTAGTATAGTATATGTTGTTTTCACTCTTTTTTTGGCCTTGCTGGAACAATGTTCTAGCATATTTCTGCCGTATATGAATACATACCTCGCTATTTAAAGTTCTCAGCCAGGGGAGAGTGAGTGAAAATATTCACTACTGCTCCACAATCACAATTTTTAGATTAGTATTTCATTACAGGGCACCTTTAGAGATCATTTCACATTTCCCAATCTTGCTGACTTGCTGAGTTTTCTAGTGTGAAATCTGATGAATCAATATTACATTATTATTACTAGCACTTACGAAAACATAATGAGAGTGCCAAATATTATTCCAATGCTTTAAAAATCTCATATCACTTTCAATCATCAGACAGCTCACGAGAAGGAGGTGGTGACTTACAAGGAGAGCAGAAAAAACAGCAAATTTTTCAGGGTAGCTTGAAACAATTCACAGGAGAGAAGAGTGGGTATTGCAGGGCTCACAAATGTCAATCAACAGGCAGTCTGAAGAGTCAGGTCTTCTGTGCAGCCATAAGATATCTGCATCACCTGTGGGAGCGCTGTGTGTGTGAGGATGTGAAGCACAGAGTGAAGGCTGGATTATGTGCTGAAAATGGTGCAATGCTTGTTGGACAGATCTTGTAGATAGACTGCAGCAGTAAGCAGCAAGGATGGGCAGTGCAGAGCGTAGAGCTGCTGGTGTGACAAGAGAAGGACTAAAGTCATACAAAGCTGTGCATAAGGCCCAGCGTGCCTTTCCAGGTGCATTTGGCCAGACTGCAGAAGCTGAACTTCCAAAGAATCTCAAAAATATTACTGAAAGATTTTGCAATGACTACAGATCTATTTCTTCAGCTGTTTGTCCCTTCTGAACATTTGGATACCTGTAAAAATGCTGTAACTAAATGCTGATTGTGTTTTGGATATTATCATCACTGACTTGCACACAGGAAGCAGTGTAAGCCACAATAAATCACTGCTTGTGAGTTTAATTTCCCCCACAGTTTCCACATGCCTGCAGATGAGTGGGATGGTGGCCTCCTTTCTACATTGCTGGAAAGGAGATGGTAATCCTTCTTCCTAGGGCTGAATGTAAACCGACACGGCATGAAAAGCCACCCCTCCAGCACAAAGCATCCTTCACTGCATTAAATGAGGCTGGTCCTGAACAAGCAGAGCTGACCTTTCCATGCTCTTTAAGCCTCATGTCTTTAAGAAACATGACCCTCCTTTTCACTTGATCCTTTATTTCCCCCTAGTCTTTGTAGTTTCTTCCTCTCTAATCAACCTCTTCCAATGTTGAGCAAAGCCAACTTCTTGGGCGTGTACTTCAACAGCAGTTGTGTGTCAGGTTGGGGTACGTGGTGGATGCCACCATCTGCTCCAGATGTGACTTCTCTTACACCAGGCACAGGAGCTGTAGGCAAAGGTTCAGAAAAGGTTCACAGAAAACCTACATTCCAGAGCAGCTGCTGCATTAGGAATGCAACTTTTCCCAGAATTAGATGGTTGATATAAGTTTATTTTTATTTTCCCCAACTAATTTTGGAGACAAAATGCCTGGGAAGTTTTGAATTTGGTTCTGAATCTTCCTAATTCCACACCACAGCTCCACAAGCATGTTGTCAGGCTTAAAATTTAATTACACATAGGAGCAAACTGAGGCAGGGCCCCACATGGCTCCATGAGTGTGAAACTATCTGATGCCAGATATGATGTAGGGAGGAGAGAAGCTCACAGATCACTGAGACCAGACTACTGCTGTGGATTGGAGTCACCTTACAGACAGCTCAACGCAGGATGGAAACGCTCTCCAGAAGTAGTATATAAATGTTACAGGCACAGAGCAGGGACAAAAACTATTGACCACTATGAAAAACAAAGGCAATTTCTGCACCAGAATTCAGGGTTATAGAATCAGAGACCTCAAAGTGAGACTAAGGGTTTGGAGGAGCATCAAGAAGGGAAGACTTCTTCAGCCCCACACAGAAGAGCACAGCAATCACTGAGAGTTGATCTCACCACAACACTGCTCTGCCAATAGGGCAGCAAGGCTAAGCTTCACATGCCTGCACAGTGAAAGAAGGGATTGTTGTGCATGTTCAGTTATTGGCAGCTCTGAAGTGATGTGTTGACTTATCTCTACAGTATGGCTGTATTCTAAATTACTGCCCAATTTGAAGCAGTAACCGAGAAAAGAAGGATGCTGCGGCTTATGAACAATGCTTCGAGCTATCCCCTGCTTGCTGCAATCTGAAAATGCCTACTCTTTGAAGTGCTTGTTACTGCTGTAATATTTTTGTATGGGAAAAAAATTGTAGGGTTGGCTTGTTTGTTTTAGGAAAGTTCAAATTTCTGATTTGTTAGCCTTGAAAGAGTCCCCTTAATAAACTCAGGACATCATTATCCACAGAAGTTTTTGCGCAGTGTTTCCAAGGTTCCTCCAGAACTGCTATTTCTATGGTCTGTAATTGTTATTTTAATAGGGATCCTACCAGGACATTCTCTTTTAAAACAGACCTTTTCCTTCCCTTAACAAATAGTCTCCTGTCAGACACTGATGCTGGCACTTTTGAGAACTGAAATGGTGGCTGGTATTAATGACTAGACACTTCTGACTGTATCCTAGTGCTTTGTTCCTCATAGGATCTTTTCCCAAGCTGTAAAATGTGGTGCCAGATTTAGTTTCTAAAGCAAGAAGAATAACACTAATAGACACTAAATGGGTGTGAGCTGTCACATACACCAGCATTACAGCAGGAGTGTTATGTCTCAATTAGCAGCTGGTTTGAAAATCAGTGGAAACAGACAGCATTTTTCCTACTTTCTCTTGTAGCTCTTGAGCTGTGCAGACACTAAAACAAGAGTTTATGTTTACTGGTGGGAGCAGAAACCCGGCACTGTAGCACAGCCATGTCCCTGAGCTGCCCGATCCCTCCTTCTGGATGCCTTCACACCTCAGTTTATCGTTACTCAAGTAGCTGAATACTAGTATTTAGGTATCTCACAGGCGGGAAGCTATTCCTGGGTCTCGACAGGAAAATCCAGTGCACTTCTCTGGATGACAGATGTTAGGTATGTGCAAAGCACAACTGCTGCGGGGTATAGCTAAAATTAACTGACAGCCCAGCTTCTGCTGGTCCTGCCTTCTGTTTTGCACATACAGAGTATGTGCACCCTGACACTACAGAAATCAGCTGGATTTTTTGACACTGATTTCCAGGAAGACAGAATTATATTTTCTCTGCTGCGATCACTTTCCAAAGAATCCACCTTTTGCCTAAGACAGTAACAGGGAAAACTGAAGTCAGCAGTTCATCAGTTCATGTTCCTCCTTGGCAAAGCTCTTCAGAAGGGGATTGCTCTGATTCCTGCAGTACTGCTCCTTTAAAGTTCCTGGAACATATTTGCATACATTTTATCCAGGCAAACAGCCACATAAAAAGATGGCATATTCAGAATCCTGATACTAATAAAAAAAACTTGATGTCAGTAAAGTCATTAGGTAGTAGGAAAAGAACTATGTCATCTGGGACCAGTAGTTAAATATAATCAGACTGAATTCATAGATATTTGTTATTTTTCTCTTTATTTGGTTACTTTTCATGACAGCAATACTTCAAAGAATTGCCTTGGCCATGACCTCTTCTGACTAAGTTCCAATTATATCAGTTAGGGAATTAAGAGTCACTCTATGCAATACATTTCACAATTTCTATAACTTCCTTTTTATTCTCTCAAGTGTGGAGTAAGTCACAGACTAAAATGTGTTTCCTTTGAGAAACAGAGGCATGTCACTGGTAAAACTGATTAAAGGCTCCCTAACATCTGAAATGTTCACTGAAATAATGCCAGAACAAAAACTGGATAACTGAAGCTAATAGCAAACAAAGCTAATCCCCCCCAATGTATTTAATTATGCCATATAATTAAATTAGGTCTGCTAGTGCTTGTTTATTTGACCCTTGCATTCTGAGGATGCATTCCTCAGAATGTAAAGCAATGAGACAAATAGAGGGTTGCTATGCATTGCCTATAAAAATATACCCTCTCTCATACAGTTTTTAGGGCATCACTAAACCCAAAGATAAGCAGAGTAAGCACTACTGTGCATCCCTCATACATGACAACCTAACAGCATGGCCCCAGGACCAAGAGAAGTTCTATTAATAGAAGTAAGGATCATGGACTAGTGACCTGAGGTTAAGGGGAGCAGTCAATCCAAGGTCTAACAGTCTGGATTTGTCCCCAGTTAACCTCATTCTAATTAAGCTTGCTAGAAATAACTGTGAAAATTATTCTTAAACTCATCCACCTTACAGCTTTGTGTAAAAACTGATACCAACACCAAGTAAAAAAATAGCATATTTTCAGTTTTTCAAAGCTAAACTGAGAACGGAACAGATCTCACAGAAAAATAAAAAAAATCTAACAGAGAAGATTTCATCCAGAACTCAAACAGCCGAAGAAAACATGCCCACAGCTTTTGCTCTATCCTTTGTGCACTGCCTTTTAACTACCCCTATCTACAAGGGGTAAGTAATGTAAATGTATAAGGTACTTGTAGCATCAGCTGAGATGGCAGAGAAATGTGACATTTGTCACTGGTATATGTGGTACCTGAGGCTGGGAGTGAGACGGAAACCATTCCATGCTCACTTTGCACAGCTGCTTTCAGCCAGTTCAGGAAGGTGAACGCACCAGCAGTCTCTAGCCCTGTGCTAAGCCTGACCAGCTGGGACCTATGAAACTACCATCAGCATATGGTTGTTTCAGTGCTAACCAGAGCTAGTAAACCCTACAGCATCCCACTGTGGTGCTGCACACAGTCACAGGCATATCACTGCCCTGAGCAAACTTCTGAGCATGCTGAGGTTTTGCAGAGGTTCTGCCCAGGGGAGATGGGGACCCACCAAATCATCACTAAGCCCTGTGCTCCTCAGGAGCTCCACTTCTTCAGCACTGAAAGAAGATATCTGGATTTGTGTTGCACTGCAGCTTACATAAATCTTGTCAGGCATGACTTAGCTCTATGAAGAAGTATGTGCATCTCCTTCATTGTTGAAGAGTTAATCCATAGAGCATGTAATTCAACTCTGCCTGAAATTTGACCATATGTACAAATGAAGGAACTGGCAGAAAGTATTGCTTTCCAGCTATTTTAGCACATGACATATTATTGATCTTTGCAGTTTTTTTTTTTTAATTTTATTATTATTTTTTTCAACAGAAATCAATACCATTACAATGTTACACCAGCTGGTAGCTACACATTCCAGTTAAACATCCAGTTGGGACATATGCACACTTCCAGGTACCATCTTAAAGACCTGTACTTTGTCATTGCTTGGA
Organism: Cyrtonyx montezumae; assembly: GCF_038088225.1. Classification (NCBI taxonomy): domain Eukaryota; kingdom Metazoa; phylum Chordata; class Aves; order Galliformes; family Odontophoridae; genus Cyrtonyx; species Cyrtonyx montezumae. Next base: position 150,169,552 of record NW_027072034.1, read on the forward strand.
AAAACTAAATTACATTTTAGAGGAAAATAAAATGGTTACATTTCCCCAAATTCTCTTTTTAAGGAGATATCCTATGGTATTGTTGTCTCTTTTTACAACCTCATCGTGTCAGACTGCATGGCATGAAGAAAGGAAATGAGTTCTGCCAATAAAACATGCCAGCTTGTTTTGTGTAGTCCTAAATCTTTCTCAGCTTGAAGAGTTCATCTTCCAACTCCTAAATAAAAGAAAACTAAAGTATGTCCTTCCCTTAAAGTGAAAAATCACAAACTCATTATAACTCATTGGTTTCTTACTGCTGGAGTTTGTCTGCTCAGCCACTGAAATGAAAAATGAAATCTTTATCCTTTCAGGTGCAGCTACACTCACAGCCCCCTAATTGTAGAAGAAACATGGCCTTTATTAGCTACATAAAGAGTAACATTAAGTTCAAAATGTTGGTTTTAGAGACTGGAAAACTACTAGTACTAGTAGCACTTCATATTTCTATCTCAACTGTAAACATTAATAAATGTTCTAAAAAATGAACACTATCGTTCTATACAGTGTTACTTACAGACAGATAAAGATGTGCAGTGACTTTCCCAAAGGTCACAAAACAAGTTAATTGAAGTCAAAGAAAGTGCACTACAAAATTCTGATCCGTTAACCCATCACACAGTATGAGCAATTAAGAAAGCTTGAAAAGCCATCACTGCATTTGAAGTATTGGATTTGGTTGTTTAAATTTTTTGAGGCCAAAACTCTTGAAAGAAGAAAAATGTGCAACGAAATGAACACTGGTACAATGCTTTACAAACATATGTTAGGTAATTCCTCACTTTGAATATGAATTCAGATACATCAATTAGATTTAAGTTCTCTTCTGGGTATTTTCAACACATTGAGTTTAGTTGTAATTGGATTTTTACCCCTGAAACACTTAATCAAGGCTATATCAAAGCAAAAAATACGTTTCAGAAGAATCCTGTAAAATACAAAGAGAATACGTCTCTTCTTTTTCCAAAGATCTGCCAGCTTTATTAACTTCCCTTAATTTAGAAACTGACTTGTTTTTTCTTTTATCCAATTAATGCATTAAATCACTTTGAAGTGTTGCTTTTTAAATACACAGTATCTGCAGTTATATAAAGTACAAGACTATCAGCACCATTCATTCTCCCAAATTGATATACATTGTGCTCATTTCAAAAAGAGGGATGATTTTAAGGTGAACTGAGTATTCTCCCAGTGTTTAAACAAACCTTTCATCAATCTTAGAGTTGCAACACTGAAGTTTTTTTTTTCCCCTGTAGAGAAATGGTTTCTGTCATCAAGAGAGCCCGAAGCAAAGATCTAAAATATAATGAACGGAAAGCAAGTCTATGATGAGCATGTTTAAGAAGTGAGACCCTTTCCTTCAGTCCTAAAAATCTTTTCCAATAATTTCCAGTACAGAAAAAACTAACATGTGAAATCTAAGTGGAATCTTGTTATACATGAGCTCTCTTCTCCCTGCCCTTGCACTCCCAAAGATGGCTATTTGTGGAACTTGCGAGGCACTTGATAGAAGTGGCAGCATTCTCATGAAAACTATAGACAAAAATGTGACTAGAATATCCATCAACAAGCCCTAAAAAATGAGATCATTACCATCTATGAGAAGGTGTCACTTCTATAACTGATAATAAAAATCTACTCACTTTGAAAAAATGCATATTCATATACTTTATTTCATGTCTACTTTTTCAGCATATTACAAGGCAACAGGACCGGCAACATTATCAGCCTCTGTATTTCATGGGCAAAAGACTGAAGGCATTAGAGACTTAAGTAGGATTACAGGCTAGACCGTTATCAAAAAGAAACACAAATGAACCCAGCACTTGCCTCACTCTCAGTCCAATCTCCAGCACTTTGTACCTCCAAAAAGCCAAGACACAGCTAGCCCAGCCCACAGTACCACACAGACAAGTGACATTTCAGAGATAACATGAAGGACTTAGCTCAGAAGAACCTCAAAAGCTGTTCCACAAACATCTCATTGACACACTTGAGATCAGTAGAATTCCCAGTTCCAGGTGGATGCACATAGGATAGCACAATTTATATGGGAAGTGAGTGAGTTTTATAGCTATACAGAGGCTACATAAATACACACTAACTCAGATTCTACTGACATAACTAGATTGGACCATGCATAAACTTCACAACTCATCTCAACCAGATATAGCTGTAAAAGATAAAAAATGGGATGCCCTGCTATTTGTGTGCATTGTACCTGATGGGAGCTGCTGCTCCTGCTGCTCCATCTAGGTGGTACAGCTCAGAAAAATTGTTGTATGACATTGCCACAGCAACATGGGATGCAGCTTCCAGGCATGATGCAATCTGATAGTCCAACTGCTCTGCAAACTCCTGTTCTGCGTGGAACTAAAAGCCATGCTGAGAAGGATTAGTACTTTCATTTCTTCAACTGCATGGTTGAAGAAATGAAATAGGAAAAGCTGGGACAGCCTTAATACTTCATGAGAGGCTTTAGCCTTAAGTAAAACCTCTAGCTAAGGTTATATGAAAGGTCTGAGCAGGAATGTTGGATGTTTCCAAATGAATCTGAAAAAAAAATAGCTATCTCTGGCATTACACAATTTCTGACACAGGGTATGGGTAGGTATTTAAGAAAAAAAAAAGAGGGAAAAAAAGATTTAGATGAAAAGCAGAATCTTTTTAGGCTAATGAAGTGTATTTTGAAATCTGACTCTCTGAGAAATGCTTCCTTCTTTTGTAAGCTCTTCTGTGCATTCTGTACTTGATATATTTGGAAAATAAACTCGCTTTATGAATGGCTTGCAGCTTGTGTCAGCATTTTCGAAGCATAAACACGGAAAGCTTTACATTAACTTAGATTACAGCTAGAAGTGTCTTTCTCAAAGTGTGTCTTTTTCATTAACTACATGAATCTTAATGAGAGCAGGATTACTAAGTCATGTAACAATGAGAATGAGCTGAGTGATCCCAGTGATTTCTGCTGTTTCCCACTCTTTACATTTTTGGATTTCACAGCCCCATTATGGGCTTGGCAATTACACAAAGTTAGCATAGTGTAAGGCACTAGCCACTGTATTCCTCCCTTGTAATTTCTAAATTAACTGAGTTAATCTTTGGGGATTTTTGTGATTTCAGCTCGTTTAGAAAAGCCTGTCAACAGCAGGAACAATTTCTACTTGTTCCTCCAGTTGCTTATTGACCTTTACGCGTTCTGCTTTTACAATAACATTTTCTTTACAGATTTGAATTTTGTGCTAACACCACCATCAGTTTAATGGAAAAAATAATAATCCTTCCTTTAGCAATTACACAGCTTCCTACTATGTTAATTCCTTTGTTATTTTCTAAACAAATGAACAACATTTTTCTTCATTATATTTCTATTTACCACAAACTGTGTCAAAACTCCTAACACTTTCCTTGCTACCTTTTTCACTTCCTTTAATTTAGAATTGATGCTTATGAACACTTAAGTGTTCAATCCTTGCATATTTAGTTATTATTGTGTCTGGCCTGAACCAAAAATTCATAACTAATTCATTGCTGTGCCATCACTGCTGTGAATATTAACATACAGAACCCCCTTAACGTTGACCTTTGCCAGTGTAAGAGTTCAGGTGGCACTGGAGGATGCGACCTACTATTGGAAGAATCACTCCTGTGCAGGGCTGGGCACAGCCAGTTTGGTATCACTGAGGCAGAGGTGAAAAACTCTTAGAGGAGTCAAAATTTTGGTCAGCTGAACATTAAACTAAATGGGCTGAAAAGCATGGTATACAGTCCTCTTAGTTTGCTATGTGTGTAAATAGTACGAAAACATTTTTGGTTTACATTTCTGAGTACAGACAAATACAAGTAAATCTTCCAGGTGTTAACAAAAATGGCATCTTTGCAGAGCAATCTAATGTTTATTTTTTTTTCATGCATCAGCACATGAAACTAACAAAAAAGAAACTCTCATTAAGAGTTTGCTGGGCACTGTGGTGCATTTCATATCCTTCCGTCAGAACTTCATAGGTATTACAACAGAGCTCTTGCAGAAAAAAAGAACGAGTGTTTCAGGAGGCTAAATATATTTTTCAACCAAATGTGGAATAAATGGATTTTTACTTTGATTGTCTTCAGTGTTGTGGCCATAAAAGCTTGGCAGCAGCTTTTATATATAAGTTCTAAATCACTCCCCTCTTTTATGAAAGGCTAGAGCACCCAGTCTTCCATATGTGGCCACTGCTTGCTTCTTTTGTACCTGATTTTAGTGTGCTCTCTCTTCCATCACTCTTCCCTTGTCGCATCAAAGGCAGCATCTCAAAGCATTTGGGAATGTGTCTCTTTATAAAGTGTCATCTCAGAGCTGAGAGACACTTGTGAATATAGCTAAAAGTTACCACTTCACTACCAAGTTGTCTCTAATTTCTTGGCAGGCAATGCAGTCTGTAAACTGACATGTGGCTTGAATTCTCCTTGACAGAAGGGTCTAGAGGCATGACAGCCCAGAGTCACAGCAGCTCTTAGTAGCCAAACGTTCCCTATTTAAAGAACCAGGTGAAACAAAAGCTACATGTACATGTCACAGGTTCTTCATGTTATACAATTTATGACTGAAAATGCAGTTTCAAGAACAGGGAAGGAAGGGAAGGAAGGGAAGGAAGGAAATAAGGAAATTACCTATTTGCTCCCCATCTTATTAGCTCCAGGATCTGAAGAAAGAATGACTGTTAGTATGATAACAAGGGTGCTATATAAATGAAAATTCCTTCTTTGGTTCTGCTTTCCAGAACTAAAATAATCCGGTCTCATGAAATATTTATTTTGGTTGTCGACTACTGAAACTGAGATTCCCTACAACAAATCACCATAGAAGGATTGGACTGTTTTAATTTTATAAGAAAATCCTTTAATGAAAGACTGGATCAGCTGAGGTCACAGGAAGATTAATTTAAGATAATGTTAAAATGTGGAAGCATGAAAATGAAAAAAAAAGTAATGTGATCAAAGGGTTGTGACATAGCTGCTTTTAAGTTCAAATAATGTGAGATTTAATGAATAACACAGCAAACATCACAGTTAGAGGGGTTAAACTTAATGAAATGTCATTTATTCAGTACTTGGTGTGTATGCAGTTTCACCATCAAGCATTCTTAAGAGGATAATCTCTCTGTCTTGTGTGGTGCATGCCTCCATTCAAGCACCAAGGAAAATGTTTGTATTAGCAAACTGGATTTTTTGACACAAACTAAGTATGCACTTGAGCTACCAAAGTAAAACAAACTTCTACTGTGAAAATAATTGCTCAATTAAATTTATTTTTTAAATACAGATTTGAAAAGATTGTCCCCTGTGTTGATTGACACGTGTAAAAATTACCTGTTATTTATTATATTGTGACTATGACTTTAAAACAAATAATAAGGAAAAGAATTCAGTAGAGAGACAATATGCAGCTAGACAAGTAGAAGAGTATAAGGAAGGAAATCTTACTGCTGAGAGATTATTCCGCAGAGTGTCTCTATGCAGGTCAGTAAAGGTGATATGTGTAGCTAATTGTTGAACAGAGCACAGCACTGAGATCAATGAAATAATTGGTAACAGATGAGAACACAGTGCTCCACGTATTTAGCGTAGCAAAACTGATACGCTTATGCAAGGGATTCTATGATACGCTTGTCTATGATTGTAGGGGGACTGAAATTAATGGTCCAGAAGTCTCTTCCAGCTCTACATTTCAGTAAAATGGTACAGTTATTTTAATTAAAGAGAAGTGTAATCTTTTACAAAATGTTAAGATTTTGATAATTTCAACGCCTGGTTATTATATTTCCAATTAACAGGAAGTTGTCAAACTATCTAATTTGTTGTCCCTCATATGCATCATGTCCTCAGGTTTGGTCCTTATTGTACAAAAAAGGAGCAGAAAACTATAATTTTGTGTGTAAAGTTTTTAGTGCCTCTCTTTCCATTACGATTTAATTTTTTTTCATGCGGTTGAATACTATATGTTTTATACCATCCTAGAACAATCTGCTGTTAAGAATCCTGAGTTGCTGAAACAACTCAAATCATTTGTACAGCTACAGAGCATGTCAAATGTGGAACTGCAGGTTCACATCCCTTTGAGGAAGGCACTGAAGTTCTCCTTAGAAATGTATACAAATGGTGCCGATCTAGATCTGTAGAACATATTGTATTACAGGTAGAAAAGTAAGTTAGTAGTCACCTCAAAGTGGGGAAAAAAAGAATGATCTCAGAAAGACTAATAAAAAGTGAACAAATTTCATTATAAATAGTGCATGATATTGCTGTAAAGCCTTCTGACATCAGGGTTCTTCAAGCCCTTGAGTCTTACCTGTTGCTATTGTAAACATTCACTTCAGTATCTATTCTGTCACTGACTCCACACTGTCCACCATCTTCACCTCTCCTTGCCAAACCCAACAACCTACTCACTGTTCCAGTCTCACAGAAAAACTTGCATAATACTGACAGTTATTGCATCTCTATGAAAACTGAGAAAAAATGGTAGCATCATTACAGAGATGACTTGCTCTGAGTGTTTTAAATACACATTTGCATGTTTTGGGAGATGCTCCTGAACAGAGAATTTTAAAGTAAGATGAAAGTGTGAGTTCTATCTAAAGTAAGTTTTTTACAGTGTAACAGAAGGCTGAAAACAGGATGATTTAACTTAATTTAGTGTAATTGCAAGAGGAAGACAGTGCTTAATTCTAATTACCCAGATGAAAGTAACAGCCAGCACTGTGTCAAAGAAGTTTACAGTGCCAGTAGTGTAGAATGAATTCATCCCTCTGCTCAGAACCATGGGGTGAACCTACTCTGTCTCAGTGCTAGGACAGTACCGCTTATTTTGAGTGAGTAATAACAGATTTACAGCATTGTGCATGAGATCAGAACCTGGCTTGTAATAAAGCTTCATTGTGTTTCAGGAGTGAAGACACTTCTTCAGGGAATTTAAGATAAAGTTTTAAAGCTTTTTTCAAGCAGCTTGCATTCAGGTTGAGTTTCAAAGAACCTGAATGACAAAGTGTTAGAAGGTGACTTTCTGTCAAAAAAAGTGCACTGCTATCTCTTACTTTCATATAATAATATGCCATGAAGCAGCAGGGATTACAGAAGAGTTTCTCTCACACCACTCGTTCTCTGTCTCTTCTCACAAGCAAAGTTGGAGGTGAAGGCCACAAAGATTGTGCCTTCCTATCTTTACTCTCCCAGCAGAATGAGTACTGGATCCAAACTCTCCTCCTTCAACAGCTTATGGTTTATGAGGATTGGAAAAGCCTACACAAAGCCATCTCCCTCAGCAATTGCCCCAGCACAGACCCCACCAAAAACAACTCTGCCTGCTAAAAACTCTCTGGGAAAGGGGAAATCTCAGCGGTGAGATATGGACATTTGAGAAGCAGTAGCATAAGCACGACTGACAAGGAGCAGTGCCTGGGACTGAAGGGAAGGACTTCCCTACCCTGAAAGCTCCTCCTGCTTGTGGAAGGTGACTTTGTAACTCTGGTTTTAAACTCCAGGCGCAGTTCAAAGCAAACCATTCAGACCACATATATATATATATATTTTCCTTATGAAGACATTTATGTTCCTACATCTCAGCTCCCGTAAGGCAAAACTATCCATTTCTGTAAAGGTAGCATGGTGGCACCTGAGCGTCAGCCTTCTGGCAATTGAGTGAAACAGTAACCATAAAGACAGCAATTCTTCTCAATGTCAAGACTTCGCAAGATAGGAAACTGCCATTGTTATTTCTCTGAAGAATAGAATAGAACAGCTCATGATAATTGTTTTATTTCCATGGAGAAGTGAAGCAAAATCTGTAATTCTTTACCATGACAGTTAGAGGATGCACAAAAGAATTCCTTTTTCTCAACTCTCATAATTTTACTTCTTGTTGCTCCTCATTTCTCTATAAACACATGTTTTTTCCTTCTTGGAGCTTTACTGCGGGGTTCAAGCCAATACTTCACTACAGCCATTTCAGAGAGAACCAGCAAGTCTAAGGAAAAACAGGAACATCTCTATTATACTCCAAGACCAAAAAGCAAAAAAAAAAACAAGCAAACAAACAAACAAAACCACAAAACATTTGTTAATTAATGTCTACCTATTCACCAATTTCCACTCACATTTTTTGCTAAAGGTGGGAGAACCCTAGTGAGAATGTGCAAATAGGGAAACCTGTATGCACACTGGTAAGAACAACTGACATTTGAAAGGAACGTGTGCAAGTGATGGATAAATATTCCTGGAACAGAGAAGAGATGAGCCCTTCCAGGATCCCAGCAGAGAACACATATTCTGTATCAAACACTTCAGTATATTTTTTATAACAACCTTCCTAAAAGGGTTTTTTGGATACCTTTTTCTTCTCTTTTTTTTTCTTGGATTACAACATTTTGCATATGCTGGGCATGACTCATATGCACAAAAATGTGTATAAACAAAGCAAATTTTCAGATTTCCATGCTGAGGTAGCCAAAATTAGAAAGTTTTGAAGTATTTGTAATGATGACAGGCAAACCTAATGTGCTTGAAAATACAATGCTCATCACCAAGGCAGCAGTAAGTTCAGGTGAAGGCACAGCAAAATAACCTTACCCCATGTCTGTCTCATTCTGTACTGAGGCGCAGAGGTCTGGTTACATACACATTAGTGAACATGTATCCATAAGACCAATGATAGAAATGACATTTCTTCTGTATTATGTGGCCACATAAACATCATGCCTTAAATAAAAAATGTCACTCCCCTTGGAACTCATCACAGCATCTTGTCAACTTATGGTAAAAACTGGAAGATAAAAGGAAAATATGACTCAATACCACCTTGGATCTTCTGCTTTTCCCAGAGCATCCACTACTGGCAGTGTGTCAAGCAGGATGCTGGGTCAAATATTTTGTTGTTCCTCCAGCTGTTCCTCTGCCTTCCTCAAGCTCAGGAAGTAAATTTCCTATCAAGTATTTAAGATATTTTGACAACAGTTCGTGCATTTGCTGTTCAGTTGCAATCTGGACTGGCTGATCACATATTATCACAGTGGATAATTTCCACATACTAAACTTCCTATGCAGAATTGATTTAACAAACACACCAATACTGCACAATAGGAGTATAAGAAATTGTCTTCCACCTTTCTGAGCTGCCACGCCTGAACTGGTGCAGATGCTCATAGTTACACTCACCCACAGCCATGCTTCCTTGGAGCACTGACAAACTGAGAACCTTGGTGCTTCCTAAAACTGTGGTCAGTCCCATGAGAGAGTGTGGGGGCATGTGGGACCTTCCTACTCAAATGGATGTGGGAAAATGAAATGATTGGGAGAAGAAAATGTTCAAGAGTTGATCACTCTGCACTGTGCCCCTGCCAAGGATGGTCTGCACTTATCTTCTGGAAAAACACAGCAAGAATTTCTCTTGGCTTTTAGGGCAGCTCTGGTAGAAACACTGCTATGCTGCGGACTGCTGAAGCTATTGCCAAGCGTCTTGGCAAAGGAAGAACACTAGCATCAAGTACAGTAATGCTGAACTAGCAGATCACACCAAAGCAGCTAAATGGTGCTCGTTTTTGTTTTATTTATTTTTTGCCTGTGTGTTATCACAGCTATGCCATACGGAGTTTTCTCTGGACCATTCTTCTAAACACAACAAGACAGCAGATATTCTTTATCCTAACAGACAGTGCATGAAGTGTCCACTGTATCTTACTTCCTCTGAGTAATTCCAGGATAGAACAGAGTGAGATAAGGCAGACTACATTTTTCTAGGCAGAAAGTGGTGAATCTCATAGAAGACAATGCCCAAGTTGATGAGGGCACAAAAGCAAGCGCTATACCAGCTAGAATACCCAGCTTTTGTTTCCTTCTTTGCTACTGAGTCATTCTGGGAACTGGGTCCATGTGCTTAAAACCAAATTCGTGTATAAATTCAAAAGCAATGAGCAATTAAGGAAACTTGTTAGGAAGGACTGTGAGATTTTGACTATCTCTACAGAAAACACTTAGTCATCCCTGTGTAAAAATGATCATGGACTTGCTCTGTCTTAGGCTCACCAGTTGTAAAACATCCACGAACCACTGTAAATCTCCAAGTTTTTAGTAAGAAGAACTATGCAGATACAAAATATTATTTGTGGAAATGAACTGCCAGCACTGGGAATCTGACTCCTTTATCTATCAGCCACAACATATTTTTACACAGGCTTTTCCATATAGGGGCAGAGAGCACTTACTACCGTAAATTAACACTACCATTATTTTGTTGGTGCAAAAGCAGCAGAAATTGTACTTCTCCAGTTTAGTTTTGAATCCTGATCAGAGGTTCTATTTCACATAGTAATAGGCAGTATCTTTCATGGACAGAGAACATAATTACAGAGTGTCCGAACTCCCCATGGCTCAAGGTTGTAAAGGATAATATACAGCGCCTGCTGAATCTGCAGAAGAAAAAAACCCACAGTACAGGGCACTTCATGTCCACTCTGCCTTTTTCATAAGGACTTCCCAGGATGTAGGTGTTCTGGGATGATGACACACTGCAGCTGCTTTGACACCTGTATTCAATAGTTGTGAAGCCATGAGTGAGGGGATGGGAATGGACTCTTCCCTCACGTCTTCCAAGTTCTAAAATCCAGCAATGCAGACGTGAGCTAGGAAGGTTGTGTTATACCCTGTACATTCGTGTGTCATAGTCCTTCTACTGCTAGGATAGATAACAGCCACCCAATAAATACTTCAGGGTTTCTGGGTGTGGGAACTTGAAACTCCTATCTTCTCATAAGCTCTATCATACATTTTGAACAAGAAAAAACAAGACGCGTGTCCTTGACATTCAGGAGGTGTGCGCCTCCAGTCAGCCCAGTCAGTCACTGAATGATTATGAACTGACCAGCCTTTATTCACCCTTCTGTACACCTCTTCAGATGTCTCAGATTTTCCAAGTACTTCAGAAAGCAGGTGTCAAGGTGACACACTTGGTCCCAACCCCGTGATAAGGAACCTTAATTAGAGAGTAAAGCACTGTTCCTCACTCCTCCTTAGGCTAACTGCTAGATTAAAGCACTGTAAAAGTAAAAAATGATGGGCTGTGTCTGACTGTATAGCATGATGGAGTGTTACAAAGTTATTCTTTGCAGTTTCTACCATGGGAGAGCTGGCTGTGAAAAATCCTTGGAAGAAAGGGAACTCCACCCTAGAGGTCTTGTTCCTGCAGGCTCAGATTGCCCGCATTTCACCATGACCACTGTCATCTTCAGGACTGATCACCACTTCTGTTGGCACGGCTCACAAAGATGGGTACAATCACACCAACAACTCTGGCCAGCCTCATTAATGCTCCTGATGACTGAAGTCAGGACCTTGGTCGCAGTGTCAGAGGGCGAGCAGGCACAGCACAGGATGGACACTGCTGTAGGTGCAGGTTTCTCATAGGACAGCCAGCTGTGTGACCAAGGCCAGAGTGAAGTTATACATATCCAATTACTATGGTCCAATCAATCCAGATTCCAACAATTCCTAAATCTTCACTGTCTTCCAGCAATCTTTACTTTCTATTATCTAAGATGGGCTTTTACAAATTATTCTGTCTTTGTCATCAAAAGAGCATTCTAGCTGCAATAATGTTTCACACTTTACGCCACTGCAATTTATTTGTTTTACTGAAAAGGAAAGGATAACTGAGGAGAGATTTTGTTGTGATGTGCTCTCTATTGCAATGCTTCCCACACCCATGCTCACTTGTATCTATCACCTCTGGGTTATGAGCATATCTGTCAATGGGAGTTGTCATAGCTGCAAAGACTTAACTCCTAATGCCTTCAGATTAAAAAATATTTCCTGGGACTTTTTTTTTTAATTGTTTTTGAAGGAGGTTTTTGTTTTTATAAGGCCTAACACGCTGGGGAGTTTAGAGGTTCAGTGGCCATCCTCTGTCAATTCTATTTGCTTGTTTTCTTTATTTGAAAGGTTCAAAAATACACATAACCTGAGATCTTTTCCAGGATCAGCTTTCTTTTCCCTACTAGAGGTCTCTACTGTAGAGTGAAACTTGGCACTGGATACATCCAGGGCAGAACTGAGCTCTAAACCATAACAATCATCCTCTCCTTTAGGACCATTCATGTCATGATATATGCATTCAGGATACAAAGCCACCAGCTATCACTGGTGGTATCACTGGCAGTTTTAAACATAGGAATATCGACTAAGTTCTTTACCAGAGATATGACTAATACTGAGGTAAAAAATCATTTCCTTTTTATAGTAGGGAGACCGATGAGATGTAGAATATTGAGTTTCATAGGCATCTGGGTATGCTTTTCAGCACAATCTCCTTCCATATATCAATCTCTCTGAGTTCACTCAGAGCAGAGAAAGGGCAGGGAGCAGAAGGTGTCTCACTGTCCTGAAGCATGGAACTGGGGCAGGAGGGGAAAGTAACAGATGGTTGACAAGGTCAAATAAAAAAAAAAAAAAGATTTACATAAATAAATAAGTAAATGGAAAGGCAAAATGTAGGAGGAAACAAAGAGATCAGGATGGTGATAGGGGAAGGATGGGGAGGTCAGGTTAAAAATATCTTGCATCCTTCCAGATTAGAGTGATTTTCTGTTTTCAGCTGAATAAGTCAACCTGATCTTCCATGCTCTGAGAAAGAGATAACCCAGCCAGTACAGTTTTAAGTGAATGCTACTCCTGGGCTTCATTTTCTACAAGACGACAGTCACTAATACTTGCACATGCTCTATATATCAACAGCAAAGGCCACCACAAAAATCATCTTTATGGATAATATAGCCATGAGAAGAATTCAAAAAAATATCAGTCCACAACAGTGACAAGAGATAGATCTGTCTCTGAATTATTTATCTGGTTTCAGAAGTAGAGAAGATGCATGGGTCTGGAACATGCTACATAAATGTGGAAACAATGACAGACAAGTAGTTGAGAAATCCTTATTAAAAGAAGAAGAAGAAAAAAAATATTGGAAATTCTGTTGACCATACTGTTGGTCTATGATCAGCTGTGCTATAGTGATGCTATTTACAACAAACTCATTTAAACTGGTCACATTAGGGCAACTGTGAACACTATATGGTTTCTAATGTTCTTAGGCTTACTTTGCAGTGAAAACACGATGGTTTCTGCACAGGCACTTGCTGCTGAAATGGGAAATAGGTGGGATGCTTGCTGAGTCTGTCAGCTGGAATACTGACAATCGCTACTTGGACTGCTTCAATGTAAATACAGTTTTCTCAAACTTCAATACTCTGGGTCTGATTCTCCTTTCATGATAGCATACGTTAATCTAATTCATTCTATTCATTTTCAAGTTAAAAAACAATAAGAAGAAAAAACATAGGATATCTTTGCACAGCTTATAGAAAGTGATGGTGAGAAATTTCAAAAGCACCGCCATTTTACTTCTGCCTTTCTTTTCCTCTCCCCCTTTACTAAAGTTCAATCTGTCAGTGCTTCATCCAGAGAAAATGTGGATTTGCAAGCAAGGTCCCTGTGCAGTTTTTACATAGTAGTAAGAATAAATGTACAAAGCCTTGCTTTTTTTAAATCAGATTTTCACTATTAAAGACCACTTTGGACAACACTCTAAGTAATAATCATATAATCAATAGATAATGTAACTGGTTTAGTGTGTGTATTTCATTTGGATTATATTTGATTGTCCCCTGTTTTCTGGAAACTTTTCTGCCTCCAGTTTCTCCAAAGTGTTCAGTAAGTTCTGAAATATTATCTGCTTCTGTTCAGCATTGGATTTCTGTGGTGTCCGATTATGTACATGCACATCTGGAAATCAGCCTGACTTGGTTTAGCTTCTAAAATTGCAGCTGCATTCTCTTGTTTTATAAATACGGTCACTGTGAATTAGACGTCTGGAATCTTCCAGTCACTCAAACCATTTCAACTCCATTTATCTGTCAATGACATTTCTGCTTGTCTAATGGTTTGCAAGATGTTTGTTTTCTTTGCCACATTCCCACAGTGCAATTGTGTCACTTCCGTGAAGTAAACTGTTTACTCCTGTCAAATTATCTACCTTTAAAAAAGCAATAATGGGATCTGCATGCAGCGTTAAAGTTCCGTTTTAGCTCCTCTCCAGCAGTAGTGGAATTTACTCCCATAACTCCAAGCAATTACAGCTATGAAAATTAATATAAAAGATTGGAACAAGTCTGGAAAGTAACATTTTGAGGTTTTATGAGTATCCCACACAATATTATCTCTAAGCACCAACTAAAATATAATACTTTTTGCAACAAATAAATGGCACGATGTTTATAGCATTTGATTTCTGGAAGGGAAACTTTTAAAATCCTTCTCTTGCTGAAAAAAGAAACTATTTCCTTCAATCACAGAGGAAGTACACATTCACTGATTTTTCTAAAGCATCCCTAGGCATTGGCAGAAGTCACAAAAATAGCACTGGCCAGGTTTTCTGGATAGGTTCCACACTACTCACAACTTCTCAGCCATCCTTCCGTCTCGTGCCTGCCCTACTTCTGCTCTATGGAGCCACCTTATCTCATGTTAAAGAAGTGGCTCTCACCGGAGCTGCCTCCACTGCTGCTCCATGAATTACAGGGCACGGATCTCCCCCTCACTCCTGCCTTCATCTCATCATGCACTGACAAGGCATCTCCCACTCCCCGCTTTCCTCAGCTGGAAGTTCTGCTGAGGCCATCGAGGCAGATTTGCGCTGATGAGTGCAAGGCACGCCCCAGAAGCACACTTGTAGTAGTGCAATTAAAGTGGTGCCTCTCCCCCTCCCTCCCCTGCTCCTTCTTGTAGTATCTGACTGTGAACTTCTCCCCTGGATAAACAGGCACCGCACTGACAGGTGCACCACTGCCTGTGAAGGAATTTATTCTCACGTCTTTTTCAAGGATTATTCAGTTTTACCTGTCAGTTGCCCTCACTGCTTGGTGGTTTTTTGTACCTATATCATGGGTATATCTAACATACCTATATCTAAGACACGTTTTCCAACCCATTTACCTAATTCCAACAGCACAGGCAGAAACTGCTTCATTAGTGATATTTATACAACTCATCTGCAAGAAACATATATTTTTTGGTGGGCAGTATTAATGTCATAAGGCTCTGATTTTTGGTAAAATAACCACAGTCCCTCGGCACTCCAAAGAGAGACTTTAAAGCAAGCGAAGCCAAACAAGGCAGTCAGACATCATCAGGGAGAACGGTGATTAGAACAAACAACAATACAGTGAAAAAATGCATGGCGATTCAGAAATCGTCTTTTGGGAACTGAAGAAGAGATACGGAGCCATTTTTCACTAGCTTCACCAGAAAATGTCAGCACACAGATGCTACTGTACTGTCAGATTGCATCTTAATTTGGCCAAAGGGGACCCAGGCAGTCACCCCTCACAGACGAATTTTAAAGGCCCATTACAAATCTGATTTATTGGTTGCTAAGAATCTCCCTGCTATGGTCTGCAGATTTTGCATGACATGGAGCTGAAATCCAGTGACAGATAAATGTATGCTTCTCTGTACGACTTAAATCCATCTGAATTCAGTATTTCTTGGACATCGGTCAAGCCTCCCCCGTTTGCCCACCCCTTTTCTTCCTAATACCTTAAGGCAGTTTACTTCAGAATGAAACAGAGCATTAACCTGTGCAAAATTGCTAATTTGTACATAACTCCCTTGCTGCCATTAAAAAAAAAAAAAAAAAAGATGAAAGAAAAAGAAAGGAAATGCTTTTGTTCTAAAAAGGCAGGAAAAAATGTTCAGGAACAAAAGAAATGCATCTGCCCAGCAAGAGAAATGAGATATTGCTGGGCTTTCTTTTAGCTATTGAGGCATGCTGGTATAACAACAACCCTGCAAATGTAAATATGACACTGAAATATTCACTTCTTTCACCCTTTTCAAAAATTCTGTTGACTCCTTTTTTCAAATAAAAAACAAAACAAACCACTTCTCGCTTTCAGTGAGAAGTGACTGAACACAAGAGTGAAATGCATTTGGAATAGCTGAAGAAAGACCATTCAAACTTGCTCCACTTGAACTGCCCATTGTTAACGATTCAGACAATGTACAACAACAATCACAGCTCAACTTCTAACCGTGCCAACATCACTGGAAATCCAAAGTCACTAGCTCTTTCTGTTCCCACAAACATCATCAAAGCCTTCATCTGCTGTTTCCTTGGCAAAAACCGAACAGCAACCAAACAGTCCTCTGACAATCGGCGAAAGAAACACGCGATCCATCTGAAGGCATGGTGTTTCACACAGGAACTATTCTAAACAAAGACAACATCAAAAGCAACCCAAGAACCATGCAAGGCAAGTCCGATCAGCCCAAGTTTGCACTGAACATCTGGCGGAGCCCGGCACCGCCTCTGATTTTGATTTTGTTTTGTGGGATTAAAATCCATCTAATCACTTTAACCGACCCTGACTCAGGTCCCAGCTACGCTGCTTTATAAACCGGGAGAGAGAAAAGGAAAAAAAAAAAAAAAGAAAAGAAAAAGCAAGGATGGATGAGAGGCAGAGCGTTATCCCACCTTTCCATGGCTCTCAGCCCGTCTGTCTTCGCATGATCTGCAAACCACCTGTACCGATCCAGCCCATTCTGCGAGCAGAAAATACCTTCCCGGTAAGATGTAGTCTCAGCTGTGCTTTGATTTTTCGGCACGAATGTCTCGAATCTTCTGCTTAAGCCAGACACACACCAAACTGCAGCTGAGCTCTTTTGTTTTGCCTCTCTCCAGGGCTGAGGCAGAGGCTCTCCCAGCGCTGCCGCTCCTGTCCCCACCCCCGGCGGCCGCCCGGCTCCGCGCGGACCCCAGCCCTACAGCCCCAGCCCTACAGCCCCAGCAGCCCTACAGCCCCAGCCCTACAGCCCCAGCCCTACAGCCCCAGCCCTACAGCCCCCGCCGAGCCCAACCCCACCGCTCCCCGCCGCTTCCCAGCGCAGGGGGCATTTTAGGTGGCGGTCAGGTGATCTCGCCGTTAAAAACAGAAAGGATGCTCGGGGATGGTGCGCAGGGATCCGTGGTGGTTTTCAAACTGGCTATTTACATTACAAAGCAGGGAGAAAAATGCAGCTCTGAGAGATCGCTAGGCATTCTTTTGCTTTCCAGTTCCCCTCCAGCAGTACACAAAAGCAGGCACGGTGGCTAGATACCTAATTAAACTTCTCACTGGAAACAGTTAAAAGTAAGGGGTTATTCCTAAGTAAGGGGTTATCCCTAAGTAAGGGGTTATTCCTTAAACATAATTGTATTTCATTCCGGAAAACAGATGCTATGTTGCTTCTGTAAGTCCCTTTCAGCTTCCTCCCAACTGTATTTTTCTTTCAAAGCAGTATTTAAATATTTATGCTGAAGCCATATTTAACATCTGAACAGCAAATGATCCGTACTCAACTGAAAACAATCATTATCTCTTTATTCATAGAATCATAGAATCATTAAGGTCGGAAAGACCAATAAGCTCAACTTGTCTGACCATCAACCTGTGCCGGTGACTGCCCTAAACCACGTCTCTCAGTGTGACAACCACTCTTTTCTTGAACACCTCGAGGGATGGTGACTTCACCATCTGTTCCAGAGTCTTACCACTCTTTCTGAGAAAAAATGTTTCCAAATATCCCAACCTCCTCATCACTGTTACCTGGGAGAAGAGGCCAACCCCCCCCTCACCACAACCTCCTTCCAGGCAGTTGTGGAAAGTGGTGAGGTCTCCCCTGAGTCTCCTGTTCTCTGGACTGAATCATCCCAGTATTATGACACTGTAATTTCAACTATCTTTGACATGAGGCCCATTATATGTAAACCCGACTTTATGAACAGTGGCTAATCTAATGACACTGATCCCTGGCTTTCCACGATTAAAGCTACCATATTGTGCATGGCTTTGGAGCTCAAACTCTACAAGAGGGAACAAATGAAACCGTAGTCCCAGATTCTGTGTGAGTCCCATCTACTGCCAAGTTTTCAAAAATAACAACTATTTTCGGAAGTTATATGTAATTGCAAATAAGAAAATTTGAGCAAATCTTATAAGAAACAGACGATGAGTCCTGATAGAATTATTAATTTTTACCTTTAATTATCATTAAGAATTAAGGTTTAATGAGATTAGAATGTCAGCCAATATATGAAGGCTGCTCCAAAAGTAATGCCTCCTATTTCATTATGTCGGCCCTTGACATCAGAAGTGGATATTGGTGGGATGGCAGTAGAGTTTGACCCTTCCCACCAACATTCCATTACATTTTTTTTGCCATGTGACAGATGGCAGCAAAGGGACAGTCTGACAGAATAGCGCCTGACATGGAAGTGTAGATGAAGCAAAGGTGTATCACTGAATTCCTCCATGCAGAAAAAAACAGCATACGCTGACATTCATCAACACTTAACATTAATGGAGACCAACCAATGGATGGGAGCACAGTGGGGGTGGTGAGTTTCAGCAATGGTGACAGTGACTGGGACACTTCTGCTCATGCAGATTTTTATGAGCATGGCATGCAGGCTCTTGCTCATTGTTGGCAAAAATGCATAGCTAATGATGGTGACTACATTGAAAAACAGCGTTTTGAATCTGAGTATTTGCTCTGTCAAAGAGCATTATAGTCCTCTTTGTCGTAGTTTCCATGGAAATAAATACTTTCATTACTTTCATAAATACTTTGCATTACTTTCAGAGGGGCCCAGGTATCTCCTTTGCGTTTATTATAAATGTTAGGAAGCAGGAAGCATTCAAAAAGCTATGCAGAAAGGGTAAAATAAGTATTCATATTTAATGTCTGTAAGAGTTGAAATGTATAGATACATCTCTATTCCACAACAAATTTAAGCCCAGCTTCCTAAGATTCTGAAAGTCTCAAGATAAAGCCAGAAAACCTACCCATGATACATCATCCAGCACAGGTACTTCCATTGCTTCCCAGTGTTTCCAATAATACCATAAATGACCATTTACCCTTATATGAACTGCACATCTGCTCCCCATGACACAATACACAGAACTCAAATTTCCACACTTCAGTATCCATGCAATCATTTTTTTCTGATGTAAGGTACACAAATAGGAAGCATGATCATTATTTTTTTAGGATACTGAGGAAAAATGTGTTAAACTAGATATCATGAATTAACTGCACCACTATATAATACAAAAATAAAAGTTTTTGCAAACCAGTCTTTCTAGGATAAAATACTAATTATTAATATGTACTAGAAGTCTGGAGTTTATAGCCTGTGCTAGATTTTGTTTCACTGAATGCTGAAAAAAGCATTTAGAACTTGTACTGCTAAGGTAAGCATGTCCTTGGAGAAGAACATCTAGTGCCTTCCTCCCTAACACTCAACATCTTTTTAACAAACACTGCAATAAAGGCCATAGGTATCATATGAAACCAAAACAGCCAGACAATTCCAACTCAAACATCTCATTTTCTAGTTGTAAATAGTATTCTGTGAGTTCTGGGGACTCTGCAGAGAGCAGATTTTTCACTTCACCCTCCTGACATAGTAATAGTGAAAGAAGTGTAATAATATATTTGCTAGAATGGATCCAATAGAATATACTCAACTGAGAAAATCATGAAATAAGACTCATACAAAGTATTCCTTACTCAAATTTCTTTAGAACTCCTAACACAGAGTTGTATTTATGTTAGTGTTTTCTTAGAAATTAGCAGTGATCTCTTATTAGGTGTGAAGTCAACATACTGAGGAATATACTGAGGAAATAAATAGTCTTAAAGTATCACTGATTAAAAGACAAATACTCAGTCACAGTATACTTAATACTATGTAAATCATGGGGCTGCAAGACAAAATTTCTGGCCAAAAGTGAACAAAAACTAGCATGCAGTTGAGTCACACAGAGCACTCTTGTTGAAATGGGTGAGTTTCTTGAAGGGCAGGAGGATCACATCTTGTGTATACATACAATGGCATCCAAAAATGTTCACTTTAGCAAATCAGAGCATGCTCTATATTTTCAACAATAAAATACTGTAATAATTTTTCTAATGCTCAATTTACTTTATGAAAATCCAAAAACTGATTTAATTTCTAAGAAATAAAATATTGATTTTAGACTTCAAATAAAGCCTCTTGTAATCTCTAGGCTGATATACAACACGAGAAGAACAAGAATTTCTGAATGTATGTGCCGATGCAGTAATAAGTACAAGGTTCACTGGAAGATATGGAAAGATTATCTTCCATCTAAGAGGTATATATATATTCACAGAGATGTATAGATATATATGCATAAAATTAAATATAATTAACCAAATTCATAAAATAAATATGGATGAAAATCTGCCTCAACCACAGAGACAATAATGTTTTGGAAACAGCGTGCAGAAATACTTATCACAATAAAAATGGAAACTGGTATTTTGCTTCTCAAGAAGTAAATACTACATATATTTTTTACTATCTCTGGTAATCCCTTGAGAGGAATTTGGAAGTTTCCTGGCAAAATCAACGTTTTAAATTTATACCGTTTTAAAAATTAGAGCTTTAATTTGAACTACAACACATACCTAATCAAATTATTGAGGGATGACAAAAATAAATTAATGGTCTACTGTATTATAGAAATACTCAGTATTTGCAATGTTAATTTTAAAACAGTAAACAAATGCACATATCAACACAAAAAACAATAAAAATCCCATTTTATTTGTAATACTAATCAGCTTTAAGGCTGGATTTATTCCTAAAAAAAGTAGAACTAGGCTGTGGTTTTTCACAGTTCATCTATATGCAAGTAAAAAAGATGCATGCTTAAAACAAAACTGCATCCAGTAAGTAGGAAAAGGGATGCAGCATGTATGTAGACTTATGTATGAAGACTTTTGATTTCTGCAGCAATCAAGCATGAAGATTTTGCTCTTCTATTATTCTTCAGACATTCAAGTCCATGTTTCAAAAGTATTGCAAAAGCAGACAAAACTCTGTTAACTTCTGAGACTTTATGTCAATATTACTGATAAGTAAAAATATCGAAATGCATACATGTTATGCACATAGTTTATACAATCGAGGAAGCTACTACAAAATTAGCACTGAGAGTATTTTAAGTAATATGTTCCATCAGGAATACAAGAAAGTATAATCATAAAAGTCAACAATTTTGGAATTGATAAAGTTTGGGGTTTTTTTGGGGTGTACCTACAGTCCTTTGTGTTCAGAGAAAAAACACTGCCAAGAGGAAAGAGAAACAAAGAAGGCTGAGGTACAGACGTTGTCCTATTCCAGTGACATAAATAAACCATTTGACATGTGTAGGCTGTGACCTATGCTAGAGATAGCAGTTAATGCAGACCTCTCTGTGGAATGAATTCGTCATTATCTTTGACTTTTAAAAAACAACATAAACAAGCAAGACATGATGAGCAAGGTTAATACCAGTATCCATTGGATCTCCTGCACTGTCTTTTCAAATTATGGGAAGGCACAGTAAGAGAGCATGGGAACCTTCCCTTCTTCAAAGATCAGAAGAAAATTTATTTATTTACAAAATATAAAAAATAAAAAAGGAATAAGAAGAGTAAGAAGAAACAAAATTATTTAAGTTGAGGTGGTAATACATCCATCTTCATGTTGTTTTTGACTTATGGAACGAATAGAAGACTCGCAGTTTTAAAGAAACAGCATGAGCAAAATGGAAATCAAGCAGATAGATACTATTCAACACTGATGTCATCAGTAGACCACTGTTTGTTGCTTCAGAAGTCGGTGCTAAAGGAAACCTTCTAAGAATACATAAACAAGAGTTTGGACTATGTATAGCAGCCTAAAAGTCTCATAACTAATATCCTGATAGGCTAGAACCTAGAGCTCAAGTACACATTGAAGGCATATTCAAGATACAAAGATTTTATCCTTTACTGTGGCATATATATGCATGTGTACACATGTATATGTATGTTAATAATCACTGGTCTGAATAAATCCCATCCATATAAAAGAGTAAGTAAATAAATAAATAATGAAAAAAAAGGAATACAGTTTAATACAATTTAACAGTAACAACAAAAAAGTTGATTTACTTCAGCATCTAAGCTATCTGCAGTGTCAATCCATGCATATGCACCACATTCCACCCATGAAAAGGTGAACTCATTAAATAAATTTTGCATACAGGCCCCTTCAATTTGTAGAGGGCTTGGGGGATGGAATGTTCACCCTAACATTTACAAGAATTCTTACCTTTTCATTTTCCAACCAGTTTTGAGACACATGTTTCAGAGAAGACCAAATGCCATAATCTAATTGATAAGCACCACAATATCAATAACTTTGACAGAAACAGGTGGGTAGCAATGGAAAAAACTTAAAAATGTTTAGTTTGTTTTTTGGAGGATATGAATTTAACTTTCTTTGGATAGTTCTACAATTTCTCTTTCTTTAAGACTGTACTAATGCATGTACAGGCCCATGATGAGAAGAAGAAGATAATTATAGTCCTCTCTAGACAGTGTTTTCATTAAGTGTGCTATTTTGGATAAGTAAGTTTTTAATTGGTTTCCTGTGCCTGTAAAGAGGATGGCCTATAGTACCACAGTAGTGAGGATTTGCAACCCTACTGCTTCCCCCTGTTGGAATTCAATAAAGTTTAATTGGATTACAATGGGGGTATCCACAAGATGTCAATTACTGGTATATTCACAGTGTGGACCTCTTCTACCAGTGGCACTTGATTGACTCACTCTGCACACTTCTTTTATTACAGGACCTCTTTCCCTTCTTCCCAGAGAATAAGTATTGTATAGAGATGCCAAAGTCTTTATTAAACAGCAGCATAATTACGCAACTGTTGTGGCACTGCCTACAAAAATCAAAGCTCTACCTGATCTGGGTTTACAGCATATGACCTATTTTATTCAAAGCTAGTTCTAGAATATCCTTTTGTATCTGTGACAATGCTAATGTGTTGATAGTTTTATTTCAACTCCATAGTTCACTCCTTACAGAATGGTACCACATTCATTATTTTAAATCCTATAGTTAATTATAAGGGACTGTAAGTTTTACTTCTCTTGAATGAACAAGAATTTTTACCATGAAATTGCTGATTTTAAATTTTTAACACAATTGTTCTGAAGAGACTTAAGAATTGAAAATTGTTTACTTGTTTTTTTCCATGTCATATGAAAAGAGAATATATACATTTATCCATACTATTAAGTGACATTCTAAAACTCCCACTGTGTAGGATTTGGACCTCCACAGGTTAGAAGTTTAAATTTAAATACTTATCATTTTTTTTTGTTTTGTTTAAGTCAGTAGCTCTTACCAAAAAGATATAATGAAATTATTCAATAACATATATATAAATATATCTATTTGTAAATATGGGGTATGACAGACACTTGATCAATTAGATATTATTTTAATTGTAATATTTTTGCTATATTTTCATAATTTTACATATGTGTAGTAAGATTTTCCAGTAAATAGAAACATTTAAATGTTTTTACTAGTAGCATTTAATTAATCTTTTTATTTGTATCTTGTTTTAAAATACTTTTTTGTATACTAAATGCATTTTAAAAGTCTGAAGAATTATGTACGTTGATTCCTATGTGAACAAACATAAGTGATAATTTCAAATTCGTATTTATATCAGTTATTGGATAGTTGTGTAAGAAACTGACAGATTTCTTTTGGTACTGTTATTAATGTTTCTTTATGGAAGAGTTTGCCTAAAAGAATCCTCACATTCACAAAGCATGTAGTAATATTCCATTTACTCATTAATAGTCAAATACATGCACAATGGCACATCTGACACAGGCAGCTGAGTTGGGAATTGAAACCATAATAATTAACAATAGATTTCTTGATCTCACCATGACAAGTAAATGAAACACTCTGCAGTGTGCTTGCCCACTGGAAGAGGGAATTAACTCAGTATGAGCAGCAGAATGGAAGTATATAACTGATTAGATCTAATTCACAAGGAATGCTACAATGGAAACTTGTGTTATTAGAACAAATCTTTTCTAAATATTACACGAGTATGCAAAAACACATAGATACAAATTACTAATAAGAACCTTAGTGCAATGGCACAAGATGGGCCACTAAACGCAACCTCAAATCCCATAAATAATCAAATAAATAAAATGTACAAAAATCTAATATTTGTATGATTTAGCTTCCTATAGACAATTTAATCTAGTATTTACATTTCTTCGGGAATTTTGGTCTTACTCACTTTGTCTCCGATTTAAACGACTCTTCTTAATTCTCTTCTTAATGCTCCTCTCCCTGTTTACTCTGTGTTCATCTCTGTTCAGCACCTTGGAGAGCAACAGACCCTGCTGCAGCCAATCTCTTCGGCCGTGAGCAGCCCATAAGACCACAGAGATAAAAATCGGATTGCATTTTTATTTTACATAAATTAACTTCCTCTGCTCTTCTGTATATCTGTTATCACTGCTCCATCTTTCCTTTCCCAGTGTTCAAATTGTCTTTTTCTTTTAAAGTGATATTTGCTCTTGCAGCAACTTTCCCACTTCTCCGGAACAGAATGTTCTCCCTTTCCTTCTTCAAATGTACTGCAAAACTTATATTTAATTATGTATTTATTTCTGGAAGGCTGCCATCTGTGAGAAGGGCTCAGAAAATGCCCCATGTCAGATGGGAGCCAGCTCCAGGAGCTTCCAAAAGGCACCCAATGATGGTCAGAGATGAGCCATGAGTGACACAAGTTGTGTTCTGGGAAAGCATGAGATGCTTCAGATGTTGCTCCAGTTGTTCCTTGCAGCCCATGGTATAGCAGGCTGGCCTGCAGCCCATGCACACCACACAGAGGAGACCTCCATGTACAGCTATGGAGAAGCCCACGCTGCATCACTGGATGTGGTCTGAAGTAGGCACAGCGCATGGAAACATCCTCAGGAGCAGCCCTGGGCCAGAACTGCAACCTGCAGAGAGGAGACCATGGTGGGGCAGTAGGGCTGGGTGAACTGCTGCCCGTGGGGACAATGCTGGAGCAATTCCTGAAGGATGAGTCCAGTGCTTCAAACCTATGCTGGAACAGTATTTGAGAAGTAACAGTCTGAGTGAAGCCCACTTGGGATGTTTAGGAGACATCTCATCCTGTGAGAGGGAAGTCATTCCAAAGCAGGGGCAGAGCATGATCATAAAAGAGCAGCAGAGATAAAGCATTACAGTTAACTGCAGCTCTCATTCCCTGTTCCCCTGCACCACTTGGGGGGAGAATGTAGAAGGGGCTGTTTGGGGATGGGAAAGTATTTAAAGTTGGCTTCTAGTTTCTCACAGCCCTAGACTGTTAATAATAGGCAATAAATTATATCAGCCTCATTACATCAAGTCTATTTCATCCATGACAGTAATTTGTGAGAAATCTCTCAGTCTTTATCTCAACCATTAAGACATTTTCTATTGTACCTTCTTCCCTTCTTTGAGGAACTGGAGTGAGAAAGCAATGTAGTGGAGTTTATCTAGACGTCAGTGTGAAAACACTTTGGAATATGCAGTAGAAGTACTGTATTATGCATTGTAATTTTGTTGTTTTAACATATTTCTGAGTCAGAGATATGGCATTCTCATACAATGTGTACTGCTATAAAACTTACTTTGTAGTAACTCTGAATCAGAAATTATGATTACAGCCATATAAATTTTCACTATAGTCATAATAGTTGCAATTACTAATCTTCTTTCAACTATTAAACAGATTTGAATGATGCACCTTCTCTTTAAAGCTTAAAAGAGACTAGTCGGAGCTTGAAATCGTAACTGAATATCTGATGCTGCAAATACTTCCAAGGTCAATAATCGGAGCCATTTCAATGGAATTGTTCACCTGTACAAAGCCACATGCTATGCCCTTGCAGGATCTGTACCTAAATTATCTCACTAAGGCTCAGAGTTTAATTAACTCTCTGATTGATATAAATCAAGAATGATTCCCAAAAGTGGAGATTCATTGGTTTAACTCACAGTAATTTTTTAGGTTACTTTCTTATGGAAAATATTTTTTTGTGATGGCACTATGAGAGGAAAGTAAGTAAAAAAAGTAAGGAAGGAAGATATGGATATGATTTCTACATTTGTATTTTATCTGTGTGTCCTTCCCTCTCCCCTGCTAAATCTGAAGATGAAAGCCAACTAAAAAATAAATTATAAGCAATTGACAGAGGATACAAATGGGTAGGGCCGATAAGATAGATTAAAAACTTGAGCTCAACCACCAGACTTGTAAGAGACCAGTTTTGTGGATTTGAAAGCATGCAAGCATTCTTTCTTTTTAAGGTGGTGGAGCTCTGTATGTTTATTTCACATCTCTCTTTTAACTCTGTGGCTTTTGTAGGTTTACTCTGATATATGGATTTCTGAGTGCATCTGCAGCAATGGCCTCCCTAGGAATCAGAGGCAGCCTTTCTTTCTCTCTACACAACAAACAAAACAACCATGTAATGTGCTTTAGAAGATTCAGACAGAAAAAAAACCCAAACATTTGGCCTTAAATAGATACACAGTCAAACTGTTGAAATGTGGTGAGAACTGCTTATATTGTCTCCAAGGCACCTTTTGTCAAAATTCTCCTTCCAGTCACAGCATTTCTCAGTGCATAGTAGGAAAATCAAGCATTTTAAAGTGTGAGATCTGAAGGGTAAAGCCCACATATTATCAAAATAAAATAAAATAAAATAAAACAAAATAAAGCAACACATTATAGTCTTAAGCTGGATCACAGACTAATGTATAGATGAATACATAATGTGGCAACTGCGGATGAAGAATAGTCCTGGCTCAAGCTACTCTCTGCAGAAAAATTTTATAGGTTGGAGATGAATGTGAGGCCACAAAGTGTGCTGAGGTACAGAAGAATCTCTTTCCTGGTGAGGTTTCAGAGTGGTTGAAAAAAATTGGTCCTATTTCCATACACAATGAAAGAGAAAGGCAAACGACAACTATTACTATGCCAGCTGCTTCTTATTATGCAATTGCTATTTCTGATATTTCATGCCTTCAAAGAACTGAGGCAGATCAAATAATGCCACTCACTCTATAGGTACTGACAGTGAATGCCACATGGGAGTCAAATCTGTTACAGCATGTTGTTAATACATTATATTTGATGTCTAATGGATCTTTTGTTCTTGTTGTTTTCTTTTTTTTTTTCCTAGCACAAATAAAAATATTTTCTCTATAGTCATCTTGAACATCTTGGGATCACAAATTATCTGTAATTCACAAAGTAACCACACTTCTGGCAGCAGAAGCTTGACCAGTAAAGATTTTACAGAAAATCTGTTAATTCAAAAGTGATTGTTAAGTTGAAAATGAAGCTAGTGCAAGATACTAAGATGTTCTTCAAATAACCCTAATTACATTTTTTTAACAGATTTTTAACCTAAAAAGTGCAATCATTTATCTGCTTTTCTGCTAACCAGAGGTAAATGTTCTAACAATTGTAACAATTCTCTGTTGGTATCAATAGAGAATATCACATCTAGAAGTACATAGTTAACATTTCTGAGGTCTTACATCCTATGCGATGGTAACATCAGAAAATGTTAAACTACAAATGAACAGTTGCAGTTTCTAAATGTTAAAGTCATAAATAATACTAAAAGCTGAACCTTTAGTGATACTTCAGCTGGAAATTTTATCTTACGTACAATTATAAGTTGGCACCCAAAGCACACAGTTTACAATCTCCTCAGAATTTAGACAGCTGCAGATTTTCCAGAGTGCCAGGCCTTTATCCAGTTGTCAGACCCAACACTAAGGGACTAATCTTGCTTTTTCTTCTACTGTATTTTTCTTTATTCTGGGGATCAACTTCTCACATGAAGAGAAACCCATTTTTGACATTCATGTCAAGATTTCTAATATCACAGCTTACCTCACTGCACCCGCTTTCCAGTAAGACAAAATTCTTGTGTCAAAGGTTACATCTAACAAAATCCTGCATATATTCATTCAACCCTTTCAGATTCAGAATGTTACCTTGCCTTCTAATATGAAATTTGACATATCATTTTTAAGTACTAATTTTTTAGAACTGTTTCTAGAAAGTCCTTATATCCTAGCAAGCACAAAATACAAACAGGATATTTTTTTGCAAACCTTTTTGGCTTGCTATTCCACTAAAATGTGATCCATAAAACCTTTTCATTGTAAATGGAGAGTAGCATGAGTGTAATTTTTCTATTGTGTCCTCTAAATGGGAGCTGAAACCTTGGTTAGTTTATAGATCTTGATTGCTTGTCTAATATTCCCTGAGATTTACAAGGAAATGATGGATTTTTGTCTTGTAAATGAGTCTCATTTTATTTCATGTGATGGCGCAGACAACAGTTTTCACGTATAGAGTATTAAGTTATTTCAACTGTGTATAGGAATAGAAGTTACTAATCTGTAAGAAAATGTACTGCAAGCACTACTTTAAACTTTTGGCATTCTTTTCCTGCTAGTCAACTTTTTCATGTCCTAACAAAACCTTATATTTTACAAATATTCTTAAATAAGAACATAGTGCTTAATCAATACAAAATCAATACCAAGAATCAAAAGTAATGTAGCCTATCAAATACTATTGGCTTTTCATAACAACAGGAAAGTCAGGTGATTGCAATATAAGACTTCATTGCTTTCAAACCAGGTTACAGACAGAGAAAGTGTATTCTGAATTTAAAACTTGATGGTGATTGGGTGGATTGCGTCTGTCCTGTCTTTCAGAAAGTCGAGCAGAGCACACTGGTAGGAACTTCTGTCCTGTTTTGGGCATGGTTAAAACTGTCATCTATGCCACTCATTTCATGAGATAAGTATCCCAGAGGGAAAGAAGAGAATCATTAGAGATGAGTGATGAGCTGGATCACTGCTCTGGGTACTGACTGAAAGCAGTGCAAAGACACCTCTTTCAAAGTTACGGATCTGTGTGTAGAATATATGCACCTGTTACATGATGCTGTGGATACAGTTTGCAATGACTAATCAAATTCCACTGAATTGCAATGGAAAATTTGTGAGACGAATCATCAGGAAAAAGTGTTTCAACTCTTCATGAAGATTATAAAATTATGTTATAATTCTTGCTCACATCACTGGTCATGAGTGGTGATCCCCAGGATCAGGCAGAGGACTGTATACAGGAAACAGACCTGGGGGTATTGGCCAATGCTCAGCTGAACATGAGTCAGCAGTGTGCACAAGTGGCCAAGAAGTCCAATGGAATCCTGGTTTGTATGAGAAATAGTGTAGCTAGCAGGAGCAAGGAAGTCATTGTTCCTCTGTACTCAGTACTGGTGAGGCTGCACCTCGAGTATTGTGTTCAGTTTTGGACCTCTCACTGCAAGAAAGACACTGAGGCCATGGATTGTGTCCAGAGAAGGGCAACAAAGCTGGTGATGGGTCTGAAGCGCAGGCCTTATGAGGAGTGGTTGAGGGAGTTGGGATTGTTCAGTCTGGAGAGAAGGATCAGGGGAGATCTTAAAGAGAGATCCATTAGATCCTTTAAAAGGATCTAAAGGGCATGGGTTCGAGTTGCACCAGCGGAAATTCAGACTGGACGTTAGGAAATACTTCTTTTCCAAAAGAGTGGTCAGGCACTGGAATGGGCTGCTTAGGGAGGTGATGGAGTAACTGGCCCTGGAGGTGTTCAACGTTTAGGTATTGTACTGAGGGATATGGTCTACAGAGAATTGATGATGACAGGTGAACAGTTGGACTAGACGCCCTTGTAGGTCTATTCCAACCTTGGCAATTCTATGATTATGGATAAGTTCTTTTTGTTTCCTTCCTTCAGAATCCTAATTTCATTCAAATCCAATCATCATTTATACGGATTCCTACCTCTATTGTAAAATGTATTGATAGTAATAATTTAATACAGCTCAATTGCACAGTGTCATTTGCATTCAGAGACAGAAAAATGGAATCATCCATTCCTGAAGGAAAATTTGGGCAATCTTCCATTGAGCTCAGTCCCATTTTCCTGACAAAGTTATCTTAGAATATCTGTGGGATTTTTTATTTGCTTTCAGTACCTGGCATGGAGTCCAGCTTTCTAAATTAAAAGAACAGATTAACAATTTTGTAAACTAGCACAGCTAACAACTTGTGGTGACAACAGCAGATTTTGATCTTTCCCCAGAACACTGAATTGTTTAGCAAATTAAACTAACTGGTGAGGTGAAAAGATAATCTCATAGTCTACAGTCAAGTTTTTGTTTCTTCTATCAGTACCCTCTCAGAAAATCTAAGAGAAATATAAACTTTTTCCCATCACATAAATACAGGAAATTCCCATCTCAGGAAACAGTTAAAAATCTATGCATACAAAAAGTAAGGCCTATTTAGTAAGAAAAGTTTCTCTACATAACCACAACTCGAAACAGAACACCAATTGAGCCTCAGGATCCCAGTGGCTGAATTACAGTTAACATAGAAAGAGGAACATTTCCCAACTTCCCCCTACTCCCCCCTCCCCAGAAATAATAATCATATGCAGAGATTAATCTCTAACAAAAAAATTATATAAATAAAATCCACAATACACATTTGGGTCTTTGTGAAGAATTGCAGAGTAGAATAGACAACAGAATTAAACATGACTGGAAGTAACATAGCTGATGTAATTACAGAAGAAAAAAAATAATGAAAGAAACAAAAAAATGTTCATGTACCATGAAACCTGTGCTTCAGCAAATGTGAGAGCGATGGATTATATGGCTTTCGAAAGCTTTCATTTACAGTTAAGTCCAAACTGAAACACCAGAGCATTAAAGTCAGAAAAATCTGAAGGTTAGCATTTTTTCTTTCAATGAAGTATTAAAAGTACTCCCTAAGTGAGCACTTCTTTTGTTACATAAATCCCTGTTCACTGAACTGATTTCCTGTTAGCAGACTGAACCATGGATTAGGTACATTTGATCTGAAGAATGTCACTAATGAAACAAATCATCAGGAAAGGAAAAAGAATTTTAAAGTGTGCTTAGTGCACTCCATGGTCATAGTGAAGAGGTTTTGCAGTGAAGGGTAGAAACTCAATGGGAAAAAAATAAGGGAAAAATGTGGGTATATAAAAACGGATTTATGATGCAGCTTAGGAAAGTTGAACTTTCTGAAAGAGCCACGTGGAACTGAGGTAGCTGATGAAATATAAATCTCAGCGAACATTACAGCTTAATGCAAGTGAAACATTTGTTGTACAAAGCTGTAAAGAAACGGCTGTGCTTGAAGTCAGACCAGGTTAATGGAGGCCATGCATTGTTACCATTCACATCAACCAGCTGGCAGAGTCCCTGGCATCCTGTTAAATCGGTATGACTTTGAGCAAGTCAGGACAGCAGTGCCTCAGTTTACCCATTTATGAAACAGGAGTTCCATTTAGCAGTGCTGCAGGGCTTAATTATGCTCACAAAGTACATGGGATCATCGTAGGAAACCTTATATGCATGCGAATTTCTATGAGCATAACATCTGTAATCATCAGTTCTTTGAATAATAAGAAATGATGTGAAATCTGCTGGCTTGCAGGTGTAAAGAAAAAGGCATTTTTCCTTCACTGTATAGTAAATTACACATCTTAAGAAAAATCATAATGACAATTTTGTAACTGTATCTCAAATATAATAATCTGGGCATGTTTTTCCATATTTGTCTAGAAGGTACTGAAGGTCTTGCACCAAAATCTAAAAGTCCTTTCTTCACACTTTGTTCAGGGGTACATTGATTATCCCTGTACAGAACAGACACAAACCAAGACTGGCTCCATTCATTATAACACTTGCATTATTACTAGGATAAAATAGTTAAGCAAATTAATTTGCCATTTAATATGAAACTGTTTATGTATTTCAAACAACTAGATATCATTTTCTGGAGATACACTGAGGTAGGGGCATCCACAGCATTTCATTAAAATTCCTTTCCTCATTCAGCTACAAATACTTTTATGCACATAAGCATTGTGCCTCTGACTCACCTAACAATCCTAATTCAGTCTTTGAAGATTTTTTTTTTTCTTTTTATTTGTTTGTTTTGTTGAGAGAGTGGCATGGGTGGATTCCTGAGCTTAACTATTCACTCTTACAGCCAGTATCTCTGAAAAAAACAAGATATGAATCTATATCCTCCCGCATCAATAATCACATTATTTGACAAAATAAATTAACAAGTAAAACCTTTATTAATGCACATTTAGGACTCTCACTGATATCTCTTACAGAGCATCAATTCAGAAAAATTAAACCTTCTGAGGAGCATAAAATAAAGAATTACAGTCTAACTTCAGTTCTACCTCTGAAGCTTGCACAAACCATTGGGAATAGCTGTGACAGCCCATCTCCAAAAGCATCACGTGACTTGGCAAAGTGGTAAAACGATACAGTGAGTTAAAGGCCAAAAAATATTGTGTTTCTTTTGAATAAGTGAAGTACTTTTCCAATATTCTCTTATTTTGATGGCAAAAACAGAATGGCAATAAATAACGGCGGGCCACTGATGAGGAAGCGGAAAGCAATTAATTTTGTATTTCCTCATTTCCCACAATTTGATTTCAACAGATGAAGACACCAGTGGTTAGTTTATGAAATTTATAGATCTGTTGCCAACTTGTATACATTTCAACTCATTTGTTGGGCTACTTTCCAAAAACTGTTATTTCACTTTTGTTGAATTCTGCATGTTTTCTGGTTGTGGCTTCAACTGTTTCAAAGACTGAATTTTCTGAGTGCTGAAATATAGAAATGTATATACTTTTTTTTACACAAGACTTGATTTAAGTGGCTATGGCCGTGCCAAAAGCTGAATGCTTAGTTGCCACTGCAGTGGGGCAAAAAGAAGCATTTTTTTCCTTTCCTGACTATATTACTAGAATGGAAGAATAATAATAATAAATTTTGCTGGATGCTGTATTTACTAGGAGACAGATATTTTACTGATAGTTTTTCAAAAATATAAAAAGCTTCTGCTGTTTATGTGTGGGTTACACTACTTTTAAGTACAAAAAAAGATAAGGCATATGTTACACATATCTCTACTGGAAGAATACATACAGGACTAACGTTTCCTAAGTTCAGGCTCCTTGCAGGTGTTTCTTAGCAATCAGCAGAGAGACTGTCTGATGAATGAGGTTGCTGAGCCGTGGTTCCTTAGTCAAAGAATGTGTTTAGTTCCTGAAAATGGAGCATCTGAACTAAACATCTGACCTGGATGTCACAGAGCAGCATAGCACATAAATGCTACTTGATTTTCTTTTTCTGGTGTTTATGACCAAAATAATTTGCTTCATTTCAGGGTATTTTCTATGTCGCTTCTCTTTCCCTCTGCATCCACCCCAAAGTCACTGCAGCTACATTTTAATTGCAACCGAAAATAAAAATAATATAAATAATTCACTGGACATAATATTAAAAATAAAAGTTAATATTAGGAAATCTGGTTGAAATTTAATGTAATTAAGTGAAATACATAGTAGTAGACAATTCTCATTTTAGGGAAACTATTTAAAAGTGCTCCACCCTATAAACGTTCCTCAAGAAGGACAATACAGAAGTAATGTAGTCTTGAAAGGAGAGATAAAAACTACTGAAAAATGTGTTGGGGTAACAGAGCAAAATATGTCTTCTCAATATTGTTGCTTTCTGCTATCAGATGAAATCAGAAGGAAACAGTTTTTCTAAGAAAAAAAAACAATTTTCAAAATTGGGTTATATCATAATAACAAGTTGCCAAAAGTTAGTCTTTTAGAAAGACAGCTTTAAGTTCATTTCTCATCTGATTTCTGCTGGATATTTTGAGAAGGATTTAGAATAAATAAAATTCTGCGAATTGAAATGTACTATCTAGGCTTTAACCATATTCAGCTTAAAAAGCAAGCTACAAATTATTGTAGGCTTCCTGCATTATAAACAGATACAAATAAATCTATATATACTCAAAATATATGCTTACTGTTAGAAGTACTTAGTCCACAGGAACCTTTGAAAAATTGTAAGTATTTGAGTTTATCTATAGAGGGTCTTCAAGCACAGTATTTGGGTTACTATATTCAAGAAACTGCAAGCTGATTTTAAATGGAAATATATATCTTTAGAAAAAAAGAATGTGCAGATGGTCTTGGATGACTGAGAAACAAAATGAGTACTAGCACAAAATGAGCACAAACTGTTCATTTTATGAGTTGTCATGGAGAGAATTATGAATGGAAAGTATTCTTATGCACTAATGAAGGCAGGAGAGACCTGAAAAGAGGCATTAATTGCACTATAACTACATTACTCCAGTATGGACAATTTGTACTTATTATTTAAAGTGCTGATGTATTACCTTGTAAAACTTGATGCAAACACATCATCTTCCTAAAGAGTAAAATAAGACATTTAGATTGGAAGAAATCTATTTGAAGTTTGCTCAATCAAAAAACAAACAAACAAACAAAAAAAACCTTCAGCCCAACCAGAGGAAAGCTCAGAAAAGTATTTCATTTTTCTTCCAAAGCAAGCGACTAAACAAGATGCAGACATTATGTTTAATTCAGTAAACAGAGGCTCTGTAAACAGAGCTGTATAGGTTATATGGACTATGTTAACCGATACTTGTATTTTGGAAGACAGATGAACCATCAGTTCACTGACAGTATCAATATGATACTGCTGACTGATAAGAATTCAGCAACAGACATTACCAAAATTAACATAAAGAAGATTTTGAAAGCAATATTGTGTCACCCTATCAAATATATCACCAGAAGATTTGCAACATCCATAAAGAAGGAAAAGACAACACCATCAACATTTGAAACAGGATTTTCAAAAACATCTGTCCATTTGGGAAGCCAAATGCCATGAGAATCCAAGACCCGAGGTACTCACTTTAACAAACCGACAACAGTCTATTTTCTATTAAAGCCCTTTAACATATGAGTTACCTTTTTAAATTAGCTTCTGAATTCATTACAATTGGTAGAAGTGCTGATGTAAAGTTGAATTCAGCAGCTTATGTTCAAGAAGATGGTAAAGTCATGATAAATTAATAAATCACTCTATTCCAATTGCTAATTGAGAACATTTTGATAGTCATGTAATTTTAAAGATGTTCTTCACCTCCTGCTGAAGCAGTCACTATGCCTGAAGGACAGTAAGAGGCAGAGGCAAAATATGCCTGAATCTCACTTGGTGGGTAAAGAGTATCAGTTGGGAACCAGCATGACGCTGGTTGCACAGGCAGCTGCCCCACACAGAGTGGTTTTAGAGATTTTGAGATAAACTTAAATTAAGCCAAATTCTGTGTAGAATGTCACAGTCTACCGACAAAATTTACCGAACACATTGATGGACAGACAAAATAAAATACCTGAATCTATTTGAATTGACATTGATCTGAAAGTGATATCAATAATGGGAGAGAAAACAGTAGTGTGTATTGGGGATAAACAATTCTTTAATAAAATGAACTAGTGTAATATAAAGAGCAGTGTTGTTACTGAATAAAAGAAATGCTTTTACTTTCTTGCTTTTATCTCAAGAAGCAGTTTATTTCTCTGTTTAAATTCTGCTAAAGTCACATATATATTAAAATTAACATTCTTTCCCATTGCTTGCCACTTTCAGCATCATTTTCTTCAGTTGTTTTATTCAGTCTGAAGATTCAGTATCTACTTTCTTTCTCACCCTCTGTATAAAAGGTTTGCTACTGTTATGAGCTAGCATCAAGAGAGAGCTGAGAGAGACTAGATACATACATTCAGCATGCACACAATATGACATGAATTCAGTCTCAGTATTTCTAACACATTTCTTGTTCACAATAGAAAATGTACTTCTTTTATCTTTTGTCATTTCCTAGCTTTTATGGCAAGTACCCAGTCAGCCAGTCCCAAGTACTGGATGTTACTGAATAAACCCATAAGAACCAGTAACATTATTTATTTAAGTTTAAATTTTCAAAACATCCTTGTTTCATAATGTGGACATGTGAGAACTCATTTTCTTCTTCATCTAGTTAATGAAAGTAATTTGATATAGTTATACACTCAGATAGAGAAATCTAAATAACTTAATGTTTCCAGAATACTATTTCCTCTGACCTTTTTAGCAGTTGTCATCACTATGCACAATTAGATAGATAGCTAATAAAGTGCTTTAAAAACTGTTGGTTTTTTTTTTTTTTTTTGTGTGTGTGTGGCTTTTTTGTTTTGTTTTGTTTTTTGAAATATATATGTAATTTAAACTTATATTACAGTTCCCAGTCTGTATAAGACTTACTTTTCTCCTTTGGATTTGTGGGAGGGGGGGAAGGAGGCAGCTTTTTTGGTTTTAGGACTAGGGTTTATTTGATCAGAAGTTCTACTGATAAGGCCTTCTCACCTACTACCTGTTTAATGTCTCTTTTTCTGGTTTTGAAGTGTTGAGCTATTATACTTTACCACTGGCCTTAGAAGGAATATGAGATGCTCATTTGGGCTTGAAAACAAAGACCTCCTGTTTTACAACTGAGGTCCCAAGAAATGAAGTAGGAACTCTCACGAGGCACTATATTTTGCAAATAAACCCCTTAATTTGTATAACCACACTAAGGAATAAAACAGAACAGATTTCCATGATTCCTCACCAAGTTCCCTCAGATGACTGCTTCTCAAAGCAGAAAGACACCTCAGATTCCATGCCAATTCAATGAAATTCCTCCTGTCTTCATAGTACCAATCAGTATGGGTGACAATGACTGTGAATTATCTTGCATATTTTTTTTAAGAGTAACAACTGGGATTGAAGAATTAAATTTTTTTTTCTCTAATTAACAACTTTGTTAACAACTGTAGAAATTGCCCTTTTTGTTCTTTTACAAGAAAAATAAATGGGCAAGGTTTACAGAAGTTAACGTTCTCCACTGGAAAGACCATTACAGTAATTTACATTAAAATATGATAACTCTATTCATGGTAGGCTTCCAGTTCTTTAAAGGACCTATTCACTATTGTACAAATTCCAGCCATATACCTTAAATCCCAGTTTCCAGATTATAAATGAGTGGATAACAATATGATTTTGCTACTTAAAAAGGATAGTAATGACTGCACTCCAATTTTAGCTTTCTTACATAATATACTACACAACACTCAAAAAATCACAAAATGGCTTGGGTTTGAAGGGATCTTAAAGATCATCTAGTTCCAACACTGTTCCATGGACTGGCTGCCACCCACCAGATCAGGCTGCCTGGGATCCCCTCTTCAAATGTCTCCAGGGATGCAATACTTGCAGCTTCTGTTTGCAGTTGTGCCAGTGCATCACCACCCTCTGATTGAAGAACTTTCTCCTAACATCTAATCTAAATTTCCCCTCTTCTAGTTTAAATAAATTATCCTTTGTTCTGTCAATAGCGAAGTTAAGTAATTGCTGGACAATTACTTCTGCATTAACATGATTTTTTTTTTCAGAGGGTTATATTAAGCCAGTTCTACTTCCTTGCCATCTACAAAAAATTCCCATCATGTTTGAGGTCTCCTCCAAATTAAAGTATTTTTCTCCAGAGTACCTAACCACAAAAAAAACCCCTCTCAATTTTATAGCAAAGTTTCTAAATGTTTTAATTTGGAATAAAAAAGCCACAATACTTAACTTTAAAAATGTTTTAAAAAGTGTTTTCTTTCCTTTCCCTCTTCATGGTTAACCTGAGAGGTTGAAGCAAAATTCTCACGGAGTTTGACACTTAAGTGCATCTTTCAGGGCATGTACTACTCTTCACAAAAAACCTCACCAATAATAAGCCTGTTAGTACCACTGCCTTCCCACTGCCTTGTCCTAAGAAGGCACATATTTATGTAGGAAAAAAAAGGACTTTGTGATGTTATGGTTTAACTCCAATACTTCAAGATTTGCATATTTCTCTAAAAAATGTGATAATTGAAAATACTAAGATATAACATTTCAAAACCTGTAAGCAAAAGTAATACCTGACCACTGTAACCCACTCTCCTCCTCCAAAGATTTGCTTCATTTTATTCACAAAAGTCCTTGTTTCTGTAAAGCATTCCAATGAACAGCTCAGCTATAGTTAAAAAATCATTTTCTGTATGACTTCCTTTTCTCTGCTACAAGGCAGATAAGGAAATAAATAACTTGTCCTCCCAGAATAGCACTGTTAACTGTTACACATCAGACATTCATTCCAAAGAAATTTCACTTAATATATTTACCACCTTGCTCAAAAATAAGGAAAAACAAAACAATTACAGTCGAACATGAATGAAGTTTTTCCTTCTAGCTGCTATTCTATTAATCACAAAATCAATGATGAATTATTTATATTCTCATTTATAAAACAATATAAAATGACAGAAAGATAGAATATTGCAAGTAGGAAGGGACCCATATGGATAATCGTTCAGCTCCCAGCTCCACACAACACCACCCAAAATTCAAGCCCTAAATCTGAGTGTTGTTCAAACTTCCTTTGAACTCTGGCAGTTCAGGACTGTGCCCACTGCCACTGTCCATCTCACTCTGGGGCAGAAGTTGTCCCTAACCCCCTGATCCTCCCCTGACACAGCTCCATGCTGTTCCCTACAGGCCAACAGACATTGTGAGATAGTGCATACAGATCTAGTTACTCATTTTCAAAAAGAATATTACTCATTTCTGTAAAATTAAAACATATGCTTAAAGACAACCTTATAGAAGGAACCTATCAAAGCAGTCCTGATTCAATGTGAAAAGTTTAACTGCCTAAACCACTATTCTTTTCAACACTGTATGATTTTAAGTAATTTTTACAGTGAAATAAATGAAAGGTAACTGAGGATATATTTTAAGCAGGAAAAAAATCTTATAATTTGCAGCTGTTCTTAGCTAACTGGCTTGTTGCTGAGATCTTGTTCTTTGATTTACACCTACAGTCTCACACTGAGAGAGATGCAAAAAGTTTATGTCTACATATGGTGTCACTCTCTCTGTTCCTCCATTAAATATGTCAGTTCAGTATACTGATATGGCCCAAATAGGTGAGCAAGGCACTTCCAGAGGACCAATCCTGGGACAGAACTGCTTCCTAAATCTGCTCACTGCTCAGTCAGAAAAGCCCCCACAGCAGCAGAAAGAAGGCGTTCCTTAAGATATGACTTAATCTAAACATTAACTTAGTTGTTTCACCTACCTGAAAAATAAGTCAATTTCTACTGCACCAGCAATTCTATATAAATTTCACAACATTGTGCTAAGTGGAATGTTTCTGTTGCTTAATTATTACCCTTCACATTACAGATTCACACCTAATGTGAGACTGTACAACTTGCCACAACTGTGTCAGCCTAGTTCAGGCAGTTTTCAGTTCATCTCACTTTCCATTTTTCTATCCTGCACTTCAAGTTAAGTTAGTCCATGACAAAACTGTGAAATCCCTGCTTGAGTCAGGATAAATATAACCCCCTGTTCTACTCTTGTTTACCAAGCTAATCATTAAGTGTAGAAAGGCTGCCAGGTTGATCAGGTGCGATTTCCCCCTCACAAATCCATGGTGTCTATCCCCATTCACCTTGTCTTTCAAGCGTCTAGTAATAACTTCCAGGATTATTTGTTCCATCACCTTCAGTGAGGTGAGGCCGATTAATGTGAAGTTCCTTGGTTCCTCTTTTTTTTTTTTTTTTTAACCTTCCTTGAAGGCAGGAGCAACATTTGCTTTCTTGACTGTCTATACATCCCTCATCTGTTCCGACTTTCACTAGTAAATGTTACGCTTTTGAATCATATTAAGCTTTCTTGCACAAAGTATACATACACACAAAACATATCCGTAATTCTATTTAGTTTAGCGTTCAGCAAAATTTCTTTCCTGATGCTGAAAGCACTGTTGTTTTTAAATCCTCTCAATGAGCTACATATTTCTAAAGAAATAATAATTGCAAAATTAATAACTATTTATAATTACCATGTTAATTCTAACAACTCAAAATGTGTCACTGCTAAATCATGGTTTTCCTTCACCCAACATAATCATTTGTTTAGACATTCTGTTCCATATTTCCCTAATTATTTTAATTTTTTTTCCTCTGAAATTTGAAATTTTAGTCTTCTTTTTGAGATGAATGTCGTAGCTCATAAAGAAACAACTTATTTCAAGCTAGTTCACAGATACTGATAATAAAATGAAGGAAGCATCAAGGATGATTTATAATGCCACAACAAGCAGTGAAGAAAAAAATTACCTTGTCAGTTCTGCACAGTTTTTATGTTTTATTTAAATAAATGTGATAATGTCCCCTTCTCCATATTTTCAAAAGTAATGTTGATTTGTAGCTGAATTATCAACAATACTGCATCATAGTCCTAAAGGAATGGAATGGGAACTCTGAACGCAGAGCTGGTGAACTGAGTGATGTATGGAACTTGATCATCTTGTCCTAAAAGATCTGCAAGCTGTATTTCTAGACACCACAGGTATTCCTCTTTAAGCACACTTTAGAATGTGAGGTACATTAGTAGGAGCATGTAAAGTGTTGGGAGATTGATATATGTCGGCAGCTCCTGCAGCCTGGAGAGCTGCAATTTTGCAGTGCACTACAGCATCTCTTTCTGTTTGGTGTGTTGCCTTAGGTATCAAAATCTACAGGTTTTTTCCATGTTTTCAGAGCAAATGTGCTCACCATTTCCCATTTCACCAACTGGAAGTGACTGCACCCAAGCAGTGTCCAAACCTTTGCTTCAGTGACCAAGGCATCACAGGCATGTAGTCTAGGTTTACCACAAAAAGGGAGCAGGATCCATCTCACTTTTTCACAGCTGCAATGTCTCTGTAGGTTTTGGAAGCATTTTATAAATGGCAAAACAAATCCTGAAATGTATTTTCAGTTCATTTCATTAAAACCAATATTTTTCTTCTAAATTCAGCCAATGTGAATTAGCAGTAGTTACACA
Organism: Cyrtonyx montezumae; assembly: GCF_038088225.1. Taxonomy (NCBI): domain Eukaryota; kingdom Metazoa; phylum Chordata; class Aves; order Galliformes; family Odontophoridae; genus Cyrtonyx; species Cyrtonyx montezumae. The sequence continues at coordinate 150,210,514 of NW_027072034.1, forward strand.
TTCAAAATAAATTTACACAGTAAGAATGGAACATATATTTCAGCTATTAAACATATCAGTAAAGAGAAGCAATAAAAATGATATTGGGTATAAAGTTGTTTACCTTTAAATTTCTCCATAAAAGTAGATTTCTAGTCACATATGGGATCCTTTTCTAGTTTTGGTTGTTTTCAAGATACCGCACTGACCAAAGCAAAGCAAATACATTTCATATTTAGAAAAAACGTCTCTGAGAACCTGAAGCTGGCCCTTCCTGTCCTGCCATCCAGAAATACCAGCCCTGGGAAGAAAGTGGCTGTTAGCCCGTGGCAATTTCCCTATATCAAACAGAAGATTAATGGTACAGGGAAGAAAAGAGCACATCGTAAGGGTTGCAGCTCTGTTCCTTTGGGACGAGCCAGTTCGACGTTGCAGGTCTCCACCTGTGTGGCATGGTGGCAACTGTCAATACTACTCTCACTTGTAACTGAGCTGCACCCCTCCCTTCTCACACTTCAATCAGAATTCTGAAGAATGAAGCAGAAGAAAGGGAGACTGTAGCCTTTGCCAAGCTCTAAAGCTCTCTTTGCTTGAATTGTCGTTGGTGTAATAGGACTTCAAGAGCCTACAGTGAAGACAACAGACTATTCTCTGGTTTTAGAGATGAAGTAGCAGAAGCAGCCAAGAATCCTTTGTGTGCCTGTGTGTGAAAGGTGAGAAAAAAAAGTCTAGAAGAGGAGTTTTATTTAGAAGCAGCATAGATGCTGCTTGTGGGCTTACTGCTACTGGGATCTTTTGTACTGATATGTTTTAAAAGTTGATATCTATTATTTTAAATAAATTTCTTCCAAATTCTCAAGGCTGACTGCATTTGATGACCAGAGAAAAGGAACTACTCAGTACCTCGATGAGGGCACATTTATTTATCGTGAATTAGGGGAAAAATATAACTCCTCAGGGACAATAAAATCTATTGATTAGAAATAGGGACAAATTCTGCCTAGCAGAATCTCAGAATGAATGTGGAGAGAAAAGCATAGAAAAATTTCAATCTTTAATACTCCTTAAATAGCACACTGCAGATTTTTGAGCTCAACTTTTACCTAGAGTTGACAGTAATAATCTATCAAAAATGACGATAAATATTTCAGAGACTTTGTGATGCAGGAGTATGACAGACTGGCCAAGGCAAATAGTTCTCAATTAATGAAAATTCTAGTGTAAGCAGTGGGAAATCTTCAGGGAAAACCCAAGACCGTGGTTAGTCTCTGGACCCCCAACTAGATTAAGGAAGATATGACATTGCTTTAGGCACTGAAACGATACAGATTCTTACTTAAAGACTTAAATACTCCTCATCTTCGAATACTGACCCTCACTTTATGGTTTGAATATGAGGAAAAAACTGTATTGATGAAATTCGTATGAGAAACAAAACAAGGCAAGACACAACAGACAACTTAGAGGAATATTAAGAACTAGATCTTGCCTGTTTTACATGGAGGAATGCTTTACTTCACATAAAGTCCAATAGAAATTGATATGTCAATTTGCAGAGCAGATGAGCGATTCATTTCATCTAATTTTAGCTACAGGAATGCTAGCTGTCAGGTCAAAGCTGATCACCCAGATATCTTACAAAAGGAGACAGGAACCTCCACAGGGTGATGTATTCCACTTACCTTTAATACTTATCTTAGGTGCTTCAGGAGAGTAATAAATCTATCCTATCTCTTTCTGCTGAACATGAGGAAAGCCAGGCAACTGTCTCAGTTTTATAGATGTAGTTGATTACTGCACCATATTTGTGAAATATTTTTAATGCACTTCAGGAAATAAAAATGTTTTCAGAGAGTTGATGGAGAAACCTGAAACATTATTTATTTAATTTTATTTATATGTGCAAATCTTTATTTTCAGTGAATCAGAGAGGAATTTGGAACTCACAGCTTCACTGTGTCCTCAAAATGAGCATAACACTGAGACTGAAGAGATACACTAGGTGCTAATGCTCACTCCTCTGCTCAGAAGAATGCTATCAAAATTACACACGTGTTGTCAAAGACAATCGGAAATGCACAGACTTCTGAGAAATGTTTTGTCACTGAACACCCGAGGTTTTCAGTATTAAACCATTTTAGGTTTGTACATTTTACTGGGTACTAATCTAGCATCAGAATTTCCTGTACAGAATTTTGAAATCTGGACTGTTCAAAAGTCACATACTGCACAACCACGTAAATCTGTTGTGTGTTTATATATTCTCCAGCACCAGAGTAGCTGAATGATTTATGAAAGTCAGCACTAAGTTCTGACATCACTGGAACTAATAAAACATGATTTCCTATAGAAGTGTCTTATGACTGATTGACCTTGATGTCCGACTGAAACATTTATTAATCTGTGAAAATTCAATTATTTAATTAATTAGACTCCTTTACTTCTGTCAGTCATGCTGAGTTCAAATACATAAATACATTCCAATTTTTTGGAGGGAATATGAAGGCACAGAAATGCACAGGAAGTGGGAATCTGTGATCCTTGCCTTCTACAAAAATGATGCTACAAAGAAAAAGCTCTGCCAAGCCTGCAGAGACTTTGAACCATTCAATCTAATGCTCTAATTGACAAACACTGTGAAAAACAATGAGTGTGAAGCAAACACATCTGATGCAGGCCTTTTCACCTTTGCACTCTACAGGTAAAAGTTGTAGCAGAAAATAGCAGAGCTCCAGGCTCACATCAGGTGAAACAAATCAAAATGAAAAAGGAAAAAGAACTGGTTTGTTCTGGGACTCTAATGGCATTATTTAACAAAACTGCTACAGACAGTAAGGGTAATGTAACCATTTGTAAAAGAAGAAATTCACCAGAAGGCAAAGAAAAGTAAACACAGGGGTCTATATACATATATCCATCCTATTGAGTAAAAGTATTTTTCAGTCTTTTCATATGCTAAGTCAATAAAGATTCTTCCAGGTGTAAAGGTAGTTTAAATGACATTATTATTTGCCCTCTTAAATCTGCAGAAATACTGTACTTACCCATAAAAAAGCAAAGAAAAGTTAGGCCAAGTTCAAATGAACTTAGAAGTCGTTGATATAACGGTACCCTCTGTCAGAATGAGTCTTGTGGGTGTATCCTTAAACAGGGCTTCATTGCAGCTTCTGTGTAACTAAGTACATGAATAGCACCCTTGCTCAGCTTCCCTGCATAGGACATTTTCAGATACTAAAGCACTCTCTGAGGTACACAGTATCGTAACAACACAGACTGTTCCTCTACTCATTAAGACAGTGGGAAATCTTCCACCCGCAGGTCTTAAACAAACAAAGCCTTTCTCAGCATTTCTTAGCCTGAGTACTAAAATCAGTCACCAGTGATCCATGGGCTATCATTCTGTGTCCTTTTCAAACAGACATAACAGGTAATATCTGGCCACAAAAGTCCCCAAAGTAGAATTGTTTGAGAGTAATTGATGTGAAAGTGATGGACAGCCATTGAGCACTACTGGAAAACTTCTCAGTATCCACTGAGTCTTTATCTAATTGCCATACCTGGGGCCTGTAGGTGCACCACAATTGCAGTCTCAGCTGTAGCCAGCTCATAAAGTGTTACACTAATAGGTAAGGTGAAATTCTGATAGAAGGGTCATGAGAAGGTAATAAACCTCAGGATGAGTGCTGGCCTCATGGACAGACCATGAAAACCAAGGAGTGTTGGCACCTGCACCACCAAACCTGAATAACTGACATTAGAAATCCGTGCATTTAAAGAAGAAGAATAACAAAAATAAGGATTAAGGATAAATAAAAAAATAAATTCCAGTTTCTGTTGGTTTTTTTTTTTTTTTTTTTGAGTTTTCAAAATAAAGTCTGTTTTTTTTTTTAGGCAAAAGCCAGTGAGTCTCCACTGTGGACCAGAAACTTTGCCCTTGCTAGTGAGCGCTGACCATTAGGATATCTGCATGAGCACAGCCACAGGGATATTTTTTATCAGTGTACCAACAAAATCCTACCTGATGTGCATGCAGTTTTATTCTATTTTCCCTTCTGCCCTCCTGACTGTCCTTTTATTTTTACTCTCTTTGCCCAGCTCTCAATTTCACAGTGATTCTCAGCCACACTACACTTCACAGCACTGGCAAAACAGACTGAGGCAGCTCCTGCAGAGAAGGAAAGTAACTTGCCTGATGGCGCCTCAAGCCGTAAAATAATCAAAAATAAAGAGAGGTGTTTGTGGAAGACAGACTGCAGTAGATGTTGACTACAACTGTGGTTACCACATTAGAGTGGCTGTTTGTGACTGTTATAGCCACTTAAACTGAGAATACGTTCTGCCCTTTTTGCTGACAACTTTTGTAAAAATACCTGTTATTCATGCTTGTCCACTCATAATTCAATGACAGGACTATTTTACTCAGACCAGCATTTATGGGTGGAGGACAGGTGGGAAAGAAAAATCTCAAAACAATTTCTTCAGCCTGAAAAAGAGATTTTAATAAACTTCACATTAATTTATTTTGCCTTTGCGTAACGATTTCAATTTCCAATTCTTTGCATGTACTTTTCTTCATCCTGTTTGGCTTTGGCATGGGACTAAATTGACTAAGGTCTCTGTACACAAGCCAGAAGCTATTTAAATGCTAAATTTCATATGTAGTAGGGTCAAACTTTTTCTTAGCATATTTCTGTTATCTTTAGTGGAGTTATATTACAGATAGAGTAATTCAACCTAACTGAAAAATAGAATTATCATATCCTTTTGCTTCTGAATTCAGAAAAATGCAACCATCAAATAGGAAACTGGTCAGCAGGACACATCAAATATGAAAGCTGATCCAAAAGTAATGCCTTCTCTTTTATTTATAGTTAGTCAGAAGTGGTTTTTGATGGTATGGTAGTAGAGGTTGAATCTTCCTACCAATGCTCAGCTACATTTTTTTGCCATGTGACAGATGGCAGTAGAGGGGAAGTCTGACAGAATGACATCTGACATGGAAGAGCAGATGAAGCAAAGGGGTGGAAATGAATTCCTCCATATGGAAAAAAAATAATACCCACTGACATTAATTGATACTTGCTGAATATTTATGTAAACCAACCAGTGGATGTGAGCACAGGGAAGTGGTGGGTGGCGCATTTCATGAGTGGTGACAGTGACAGTGGAGCATCTCTGCCAGAATGAGCAGTGACAGTGACAGTGGAGCACCTCTGCTGGTGCATCTTTTATGAGTGCAGCATGCCAGCTTAGAATCAGAATCATTATCATTGGAAGTGGCCACCAAGATCATCTAGTCCTACCATCAAATAAGCAACTTGATGATCTGTTCCTGCCACTAAACTGTATCTTTTGTGATCTCTTGTGCTAAAGATCTGGTAAGTCTTCTGCAATTCATATAGCTTGAGGTAAGGCCAAGTGAAAGCCACCCAGTAAATGCCAGGTTAGCCAGATGGAGGCTGTGTAACTAAGTGTGATTTAATAAAGCCCAGGGTTTGCCAAAAGCGATGTAAAAATGCACAGCTAATGGAGCTTACTGTGTTGGAAAATAGTGTTTTGTAGCTGAGAATTTTCTCTATCAAATACTTCTATTGTGCTCTTTATATCTGTTGTAGTTCCCATGGAAATAAATAGGAGGCATTACTTTCAGAGTAATCTACATTTATGCTCCCTTAGGCTTCAGGAATTACTCAGTGCAATGCACTTTATTTCTGAACACACCTCTCTATTGCCCTCAAACACTAAAGTTTTTGTAAGCTCTACATATATATTCCACTATATCAATTTATATTAGGACATTCATAAATATCTAGAAAAAGCAATCACAGGACATTTCATTTTTCTTAGTAATTTCCTGAATGTTAGTGAGTTTCACATTGGCTTGTGTGGTGCAAATGACACAGTTGAATAGGATAATAAAAAACTGCAGAAAGAAAAGGATCAAATTATCTAGTAGCACACTCCTACTTGGCTCCATGGACTTTGCTTCCAGACAGTTTCGTTGCATACACAGTTTGAAATATAACCCTGTAGGAAATGAGGTCAGCATAAAATTAAATTACAGGTAGATGCTGATGAGTGCCTCTCCTATAATCAGGTAAAAACTAAACAGATTTTAATGCCCAAAATATACAAATGCACAAATACATACCCACAAACACACTGCAGAACATTTTGTTATTCTTTCTTTAATGACTCCAGATGGACAATGCAGAATAAATAGAAACAGGATCTAAAATGATGGCCTCACTGTTTAGATGTGACAGTTAATTAACTGAAAGTGACTGCTGATCATTCAGAGATCCAACTGAAAAGTCTGCATAGCTACCTGCAGAAAAGACAATCTAAATATAAGATTACTGCTGTATCTTCTGTGATCTCAAAGCTTTAGGTAGCTTTACACTTTTTTAATCATATGCCAGCTAGGTTGCTTTGGAATAAAAATTACTGTACTTCAAGATAATACCTATTCAATAAAACATCTATTCACTATCACTAAAAGAAATCCAAGTTTAAAAAGAGATTGAAACCAGACATTTTTCCCAATTTATAAAAAGCACAAGTAGAGATTAACTTTTATAAGTGCTCATGGCAACATTTGTTTTGAGTATTTAAGTACTCAATTTAAAATACCAATCATTTTCTCATTTAAAACTCAGGAATTCTAGCAAAACTAACAACCAATTTTTAGAGATATTTAATTGTACTCCAAATGGTCAAATAATTAAGGACTTAATGTTGTAATACAGTTTATTTTCAACTTAAACTATGAACCTATTATCTGTTCACTCAGAAAGAAAATAGAGTAGACTAAAGTGCTCCAACAGTTCTGCTATACATTAGAAACCATAGTACTTACACTAGTTTTGTATTTTAATTACCAGAGATATCATTAGCTTTGTAGACTGGCACACTTCTCCTTTACTGCTGCTCTAATTTTATTTGTCAGGCACTGACTTTCACTGCAGGATAAACTGTTGTGTATTTTAAACTTTTGTCTACAGCGACTAGCTTCATTAAATCTTTCCCACCTATAAAATAAAAAATAGTTACAGCTTGCAAGAATTTGTGACAAGACTTTGCAGAGGTCAGTCATAGCTGCAACACAGGAGGAGAGTGTGGGGCAGAAGCACACTCAGAGTGGCAGATTTTGACAAGACTGAACAGTTTCCCTAAGGCCAATTTTTAGGATACTAACCGTGTAGCTCATGAAGAAATAATAGGTAAAGTTGTCTTTCCTGTCTCTGTCGGGAAGAAAACCATAGGGCCAATCACACTGGTATAGTAATTGCCCACTGGAAATGAAATTGTTTAGTTTATATCTTCCTCTATGATAGGAATCTACAAAAAGATAAAAGATGGAAAAAATGCTAAGGGAGAGTAGTAAGGACCATGGAAATTCTGTAAAAGCAGCCCATTCACCATTATATCCATCTCCAAAGACAGCCTGTGAAAGAAGAGTCCCAGGAAACCATTTCATGTCAGAAGGCAGAACAAGCTTTAGTAACATGATTTCCTCCATGTTTCAGACAAGGACATTTTCTGTGAGATCAGAAGACAAATCCACTTTGTCTCTATGTTAGTGATTTGGGGAGGCTACCTAGTATGAATAAAGCCCATCCATCCACATGAAGAAGGTATTTTCTTTCAAGATGGGATGTATTTATCTGATTTCTTTAAGCCCTTGAAAATATTAGCTCCTGAGCTTACAGCTCCACAATGGTGCCTGCCATAGCCTTGACTGTGTGACAATGATAACTTCAGCATTCAGTATGTCCACATTTAATATAAGCAAAGAAAACTGCATACAATTTAACAAGTAATCTTACTGGCTTCAATACTCTTAAATATATATCTGGACATATAAATTAAAATTGAGATATGGGAGTACTCGAAGTGAAAGAGTTACGAACCAAACAATTCCTCTGGTCTATACAGACATGGCCAATGTTCAGGCCCTAAAGAGAGCTAATATGGATACATATAAAATTTCAAAGCTTACATAGACTGAGGAAAATAAAGAGAAAATAATGCTGACTGAGCTTTTGCTCTACTCAAAACCTCTTGTTTTTATATTGAGTAGCTGATGGAGCTGCAGTGGCAGCCTTCTTTGACTCCTTAGCACAACCTTCCAGCCTTTCAGATATGGATCAACTCATCCATTTACCATCTGCTCAATCTTGTCATCACTTTGCTATGCTTCTTCTTTTTTTTTTTTTAAATCTCCTACTGGATGGTTTTTTTTGTTTTTTTTTTTTCTCACTGTGAATCACTTATCCACTCCATGTCTATTTTCTTCAATACCTTGCAAATCCACAGCCTATTATTATCCATTACTTCCAGTCTCACTTTTGCCCAATTTCTCCTTCAGAAGCACAAGCTTCTTTGTCCACCTCCAACAAAACTATCCTTCCTCCAGTAATCTCAACTATGTTCCTAACCATTATAATTCTTACATTGCTAGAACTCTTATGCTCTAGTGAAACAAAACCAAACATAACATTTTAAGTTGTTTTTGTTTCAGATGATTGAAGAATGATGTTGCAATTAACTTAATACATCACATATGTGGAACATGAATCACTCAACCTTAATATCAGCATTTGTGACCAAAGATAATGAAAAATAAAGACTTATTTTGGCATTTGCCTGATGTCATACATGGCATAATTGCAATTTTTCCTAAAACAAAGAAACAAGGAGTATATGTTATTATGTCTGTGCATTAAAAGTAATGTTGAGATACCCAAAGAGTCTTTGAGACATCTATGCCACTGAATGTGCAGATGACGTTGAGGAACCATTACATCAGATGTTGTACGGACATGGTTGTGATACTAATGTGAACACAGCATGGTCTGTTAAGTTGCGTACTTTTGCACTGTAGTTTTCTCTTCCGTGAATACATGACAGACACAGCAGGTCACTCATGCAAGATCAGCCAATCAGCTGCTTCTCACACCTGGGACCACAAAATGAGAAAACGGGTAGAGTGTGGAACTAAAAATGAAAGAGAAAGGAACATCTGGTCTTCCAGGTAGCTCAGCATTACATTTCCTGCACAGACTTATTTACTTATATTCTTCTGTCACATATAAGTATGTACACATGTTTTGTGTCTGATTTATGCAAGTTGAGTTCCCTATATAACTGACAAAAATCTGGTGTTTGTGAATACAAATTGTTTGACATATAACAGGATGCTGCTACAGAATATGCTGAGACAATAAATCTTAATATGACAAGGTTTAGATTTATCCTAAACAAGTGAACTGTATTCAAGCATGCAAGTGTTTATGTTTAACACTTGAATGGTACAAAAGAAAAACATTAGTGTCAATGTGGCCAATAAATACCACTTTACACTCTACAAGCTCCTCTTGCATCACTGCAATTCCTGTGCACAGCTTCTCAGAAAAATCCAGGCATAACATAGAAGAATATGGGAGAGTTAGCAGGAGGATCTGTTTCTGTCACTAGGCCTCTGATGTCAGATACTAAAAATAAAGGCATTGGCACATGAACGCACTAGGCAATCCTATGATACCTCTAAAAATCATCTCTATTCCTGACTAAACCACTGCCTTTTCTTCTCCGAAGTACCTGTTTTAGGGAGCTACTCGTATTACATATATATCAGTAAAAATATTTCTCCCAGGATTGGCTGTATTTTGGATATGGGAAAATATTTCCAGAGATGTGACATCTTGTGCCAGGTGAAGCAGAATACTGCAGTCTTCTTGTTTGGAGAATTCTTTACCATTTCCTAGATTGTGGGTATATTCCCTATCTAAAGATATGAGTGCTAAGATAACAAAGGAATAACAAACATTGTAAAAAATAGATACATGGCTTTCAGTGCATGAAAGCTTCTCCACCATTCACACATACCAGGCACTATTATCAGAGTTAGCTATTCTTCCAATTAAAAAAATTCTTCTAACATGCTTCTTTCCTTCATTGGCCAACCAGTAAGGATGGTTATCGGTTGACTGAGAAATGAGTAAACGATTCAATGAACCCTGTCCAATGGCTTTGAAGACTTGGATGGCTTAGGTGAGGTTTAAAGATGCCTCACTTGCCCCCATGGCATCAAGAAGCATAAAGTTGCAAGGGCAAAGTACAGCTATCTACAGAAAGAGACAATAGACATTTATGACTTGCTTGAGATGTTCCTGTGTGTCTACCATTAAAAATCAGGAGCTCCATGCTGCTACTGTATAAACCCAGGGTAGTCAAGACCATTTGGCCTCATATATCTATGCTCTCAGGTCCTTTCCTTTTGCTACCCCACAAGCAGTCTATCAAGAAAATGTTGTTTTTCTGATTTTTTTTGTTGTTACTGTTTTTCTCTATAGCAGACTTTTAGTAACTGAATTATACCAGTACTTTCTGAAATGGCCTGAAGTACGTAATCAACTCCTGTCAAAGCTAACATTAGAGGACTGCTGAACTCAGTGCTGCTGAATCCAAACAATATTGGTCATTACAGAAAGGTAAGTATGAGACATTATTCTGACAATAATGAATCTTGGCATTTTCCTTTTTTTACCTATATGATCTTTTTATTTGAGAAACACTGTCTCTTTTTTTGTCCCTAAGCTTCCCTTCATCTTGTGATCAGCATTTTGTCCTTCCAGTGATCACAGCTGTCCAAAACAGCACAAAAACAGACACAAAAGAGCAACAGTACATGAGTAAGAAACAGAATGTTCTCTGTGTCCTGACATACTTGTTAAGTAGTAGAGATTGTGCAGAAGATAAGTCTATTGTTGCATTCATTAAATATAACCCATGGCTGTTTGTGCATACTCTCCCTGAAAGCCAAAAACAAACCAAGAAGGAAAGGACTCTTTCTTTCAAGCACTCTTCAGAATAAAAAAACTGTTCTTCCTATTTTCCTAATGAACTGATGATTTTGTTATGTATATCTGGTAAACATGCTGATGTTAGTATACATTTTTGTGTTCTCTGCCAAAGTAATGGACTGAAGCAGACTAAAATTTTTATAGCTAGACTAAATGGCAGACAAACTCAGTACTGGATCTTTTTTTCCAGAACAATAAGTATATGCAGCAGAACACGGTACAACTAACTGGTCAAATATAAGCATACAATCATAGAATATCCCAAGTTGGAAGGAATCCATAAGGATCGACACATCCAACTCCTGGCTCCACCACCCAAAAAGCTGGCTTGCGTATTGGAATGAACAGTGTAGTATAGAATCATAGAATCATAGGGGTTGGAAGGGACCTCAAGAGATCATCGAGACCAATCACCCTGCCAAAGCAGGTGCCCTACACCAGGTCGCACAGGTAGGCGTCCAGGCGTTAGTATAACTACTAATGTATTTTGGCATTAGTATAACTACTTATGTATTTTGCCTGGGTGAATGAATCTGTAGCGGACTGTATTGGTATAGGCAAACTGCTATACTTATATAGTATTATTCATTTTCCAATATTTATATTTGAACAGCTATTTCTACAAGTTGCATTTTGGCACAATCTCCAGAAATCCTCACTTCTGGTTTATTTAAGTGTAGCAGAAATACTTGCAAGTATTAACCCCTGGCACTCAAAAGAACGGCATACAAGGCAGTTACTTTCATCTTCAGCGAAATGTATGAGGCTGATTTTCTTCCCCTTTACTTTGATTTTACAGAGATTTATTTGAGTTGTCATAAGGAATCAGACCAATTATCCATCTAATCCAGTATCACTTCTTTGACAGGGGCCACCACCCCACACTTCAAATGAAGGTGAAAGGAACTCTTAAGTTGACAATTATGAAACAATCAACCCATAGGCAAAAAAACACCATTAGTTAATGGTTTGACCTAAACTCAGAAATCTATGTGTTTTTATCTCTTCTAAAAAGAACATGTTTTATCTGATGTGACTGCGAGTCATATTCACATTTATCTCCTTTATTCTTAAAATATTTCCAAACTCTAAATCTTGACTTATTCACTGCCTAATTTAACATTTTCTAAAGGAAAGAAAAATAGCAATAATCAAATACCTTGTAATTCAATATCAGTGACTATTTTCAATGTTAGTGACTGTTCTCTTTTTTGGTATAAATACAAAAGATACAAAAGGAGTCCTGATTATATTATCAGTGTTCTTAAGGTATTACATCTTAGTTGCCTTCTATAGAGGATTTTAGACCTTTCAAGCTCTCTTCACGTCTTTTGGTCTCTTCCATTTCTATTTGCTTTTCTTTCCAAAATCTTTCAATTCCTTTCCTTAAATGAGGAGATTAAAATTTAGTCCATGATATTTAAACTGATGACACAGAATACTGTCTGTATTATTTTCTACTTGTTTTCTGATCTTACTGTCTATTTGGAAGCTCCTCTGCATTGAGCAGTTATTAAAAAATCTTCTTGAAATCGCACCTTGGTTGTCAGAAGAACAATTTCTAAATCCTTAGGTCCAGTAAAGTACATAGATAACCAAGTATATATTTCATATTCTTTATTTTGACAATTTCAAATTTCAAATTTCTTCTGCTATCTGCTTCTCATGCTAACTATATGAAGAAAGTTCATTAAATCTCTTTGAAGCTAAGTACAACTAGCTCTTAAGTACTCTGATATAATTTACAGACCTCTATGCTCTCTCCATTCTGGAGACTTTTTCTGCTCAAAGATTATGACAGACATTGTCAAATCAAACAAACGGATTGTCAAATCAAAGAAAAGCACTGTTTCTGCAACCTTCTGATCCAGAAACGGTGTGACTGTGACAAAGGCATGCAGCCTCAGGCTCTGCACTCTAACATAGCTCCCTGCCACCTGGAGCAGGGCTGACCAGTGGTCAGGAATAGTGACAGAATGAACAGAGGACTGGATGCATCTATTCATGCGCACACAAACAAATGCTAGCTCACAATCAGCATGATTTTAGTAGAATCGTTCTTCAATTAGGGTATACTGATGTAAGCATCAGGGTGAATGGCAAGTAGAGTGTAAAAGCATCCGAATTCGGAGCTTAGTACAATGTCAGTTTATTTTTATTGGGGAAAAGTGTCAATAAGATTTTTGTCAGAAAATGTCAATAAGCTTCTTTCAAGCTTGAAAGCCATAACAGAGAAACCTAAGACTGTAAGGAAAATTGCAATTTAAATGAAAGCAGTTGAAAACTTCTTCAGTAACTTTGGGAGATCTGATCCAAAATTCAGTGATGTTATGAACAGCTTCCCCTCCTGTGAGCTCTGTATCAACTTCCAGATATGTATTTTTCCAGGCATATTATAGTTCTCTTATCATATTTTAATAACAACACATACCACTGTCTCTAATTAATTCAGGCAGGCACATTTACATATGCTCAGCAGAATATAAGGATTCAAGTTCATTCTACCACTCTTTAAAATAAATATATTTAGTTCATAATAGCCTTTATGTATTAGAAATTCACATTAAAACTATTTAAAGTTACAGTCCCAGAAATGGAAAAACAAGCCAGGGAAAAATAGAACCTCTGAGCTGTCATGGTGATTTAGGGTTTGCAAAATGCTCTCTGATGTAATTCCTAAGTAATAGCATCAATTGAAACCTAAAGGCAGAGAAATTTTTTAAAGAAAGGTAAAGCTTTCTGTTGCTTGAGAAGACAGCTGGCACTGAAATTTCGCAAGCATTTAGGAAATACTGAACAAACATTACTTTCTTTTAATAGACAAAATGTATTTTCTTTTCCACTTCATTTTGTATGTTCAATTCACTATGATTTTTAATCTACTGTTCATGCGTTCTAATCATGTCAGATGTGTGGGCGTCCTGTAATTCTTTATGAATAATAAGGAATGCAAATAGTGCTATCTTCACACTCACAGTTGACTGCACTCTATTGGCTTCCCATCAGCACCTAATTTATCAGCACCTAATTTTCAGAGAGATAATGTTTAATGCTAGAAGAATATCTTTGTGCACACAACATTACATTGCTGAGTGAGAATTGTAGATGCATCTGACCAATTAAAGGTGATCAAAGACAGTATTCTCTGATGGAATTAATTGTCTAAATTTCGCTCACCTAATTTATTAAGATTGTTTATTAAATGTCAACTGGAACTAATAATGATTTTTGCAGCCTTAAAAAATATTTAGTTATCTCCCAGTAAATACAGAAATTCCTTCATTGAAGCAATTAGATATTCAAGTGTGAATGGCAATGGACCATTGTAAATGAAGATTATGGAAATAAATGCTTAATATAATCTGAAATTATTATAAGTCTATGCAAAAATTACACATGAAAACAAATCAGAAAAATGCCCACAGCATCATCAGACAACGTTAGAAGACTGAAAGGCTATTTAGCATGTTACCTTCTTCCATTTATCTCCTTCCCTATGTCATGTAGATATTTCTGCAGTTAAACTGGAATCTAAGCTTACCTTGTTTAAGAAAACTGAGTTAAAACTTGTGTTGCAATAAACATTTTTTTTTTGTAGTTAGTGAGAATTTAGAATGGATGAAATATGAAATGATGAAAATGGATGAAAAATGAATTATGTTTCAGGTTGTCAATAAGCTTCTTTCTGCATTCTAATTTCATATGCAAATAGCATTTCCTTACAGAAAATAAATATTGAAATAATGCAGGGAGTTACACAGCCTAATCACTCAGGTTACGTTCCCATATTTACACGTTCATAGATGTGGGCCTTGGAAGAAACCTGATATACAATTCAGCTTTACTTTTACTTGCTTGCATGTCATATGCTAAGCCACTTCTCTTATTTTATTATGTCTTGTTAGAAAATAGCTTTTCAGGCTAGGATTTTTCTGTCCCTGGACAGTCAACAGAAAAATAGACTGTCAAATCTTACTCAAACTTTGAAACAATTATCACTCTTCAGCAGTCTAGTTATTAATACTTCTGCTGCACCAAACTTTACTGTGAGAAATGAAAACTTAAATATGCCACACCATGCAGAAAACAACAACAACAAAAGGGTCTAATATTTACATTATTTTAAATAGTTAGTGGAGACTTTGAGGGGCTTCTGAATCATGAGCAAGTACGTCTGATCTATTCCAGACACTTCCACTAGCTTTCTGTGTGACCTCTGAAAATTCATGACTTATTTTATTATCAGGTTCCCATCTCCACAGTGACATTCTGATTTATGCCTTTTCACAGTATTTTGAGAGTAAAATATTTTTTAAATATTAAAAGGAGCTTAAGAAGATCTTGAGCAAAAAAACTCTTCTAAGAGTGGCTGCCATGATACTATTTTTTCAAAGTCTGTTCTCCTATTGGGTCTTCAGTTTGTTTGGTTATGTATTGTGGATGTTTTTCCATAGGACAGTAGCTTTTAGGAACTGAAACATTCTGGAACAGATTAGGACCTCATAAATAATTATTAATATGCACAGAATATTATCAGAAGATTCATTCAAGTCTTTTCATGAACAGATAGCAAAAGAATAAACAAATATATAACAGTATTTAGGAAAAACATAAGGCTGTACTGCAGTGTATCTTTCCCATTATATGAAAACATATCAGTACTCAAACATGTATGCACTTGCCTGAACTCTGCCTAGCTGCTGCCTAGCTGCAGAACTTTACTATTGAGATTTTCTACAACAGTCCTATATTCTATGGGATTACATGGGAACCCAATTTGCCATGTAACTGATCCACAGCAAAATTATTCAATGTCTATATTATCTTTTACTAATGGGTCCAGCCCTAACCTTTTCCTGAATAAAGAATGTAATTTCTGTCTAGCTCATAATGATTTTCTTACATAAAACAATCCACTGAGAAAATCTGACGTCAAATTCCATTCATTGTTGTTGGTTTACAGCCAAAAGATCAGAATGACTTTCAGCCAGTTTTGTCAGGACTGCATGCCTGGCCTCCCTTACAGAGTTAAGCTGGCTACACTACCACTTTTTCACAATATTATCATTACAAATGACTTATTTTTAAGCTGTCTTTGCCAAAGGTATGAATAGCATTGGCATTTTTATTTCATTCCGTGCAATAAAACTATAAACACATGATTTATTTACTACAGAATAAACAAAAATGAATTTACATACCTCTGTATTTCTATTGATTTTATATGATGTGTATAACTTTAAATTCTATATTTGGTCATGATAGAAAGCCAGAAAATGGTTCCTTTTTTTTCTGACTAAATGTAATTTTACAGTACTGAAGTGATATCACATCTTTTTACATCTCTTCTTGTTAATTTGTAACAACCTGTTGTGTCAAGGAATACATTATAAAACAATTAAACTGAAGGGGAAGCTCAGTAAAGAGATTTCTGAGGACAAAGTTTCTGTCTGCATACCTTATCTGTAGCAGCCACTAATAAAACAGATCGAACTACTGTGCAAAATCTCATTCATCTTTGAAAAAATCTATTGCTTACTTCACATTGAGAAATATAGGTACAATAAAAAAATGCAATATAGATATGCAACTAAAAACTCTATTGTTACAACTTAATGATGCATGCAGATACTTCTAAAACATCATTGTTTTGGCTTTTCAGATCACTTTCAGTGTTTATCTGATTCTGATTCATTGAAAGACACAATGGTTTATTCAAGTATTTAAGACACAAATGGAGCACTTTATGGATGAACAGAAATTGTAATTTTTAATGGATCAACTCTTTCTTATATTCCACCCTTTAGATACCAAAAGGCCACTCTTAGGTCTGCCCAAAGCCCTCTCTTCTCCAGGTTGAACAGCCCTGATTCTCTCAGCTTTAGCAGGAGAGGTTTTCCATCCCTTGGATCATTTTTGTGGCCCTCCTCTGAATGCACTCCAACGAGTCCATGTCTCTCCTGTACTGGGAGAGCTCGTACTGATAGTGGGGGTTTCCTTGACCCAGGTACAAAACACTACAAGATGCAGGTAGATAGTGCTTGATAGTGTTTGCAGCCAGGAGGGCAAATTGGATTTTGGGTGCATTGAACATGGCACAACCAGCCTGTCAAGAGAGGTGATTCTTCCACTATATTTAGTGCAGCCTCACCTTGAATATCATGTGCAGTTCTGGGCTTCACAACATAAACAGGATATTAAGACAATTGGGAACATCCAGAGGAGGACAACAAAGCTGGTAACAGAGCCAGAAAGAATGTCTTGTGAGAAGAGAGTGAGGACACTTGGGTTGTCCAGGCTGGAGAACAAGAGGCTGAGAGGTGACCTCAAAACCCTCTGCAACTCCATAAGGAGAGGAAACACACAGGGAGATGCCAGGCTCTGCTCCATGCATATTAGTTTTAGGATGTGAAACACTGGCACAAAGCTGCAACAGGGGACAGTCTGAACGGAGATCAGGAAAAATATTATTTACTGGGAGAGAGTTCAAACACTGGAACAGGCTTCCTAGGGAGGTGGTTGACGCACCACATCTGTCACTGTTCAAGAAACATTTGGAAAATGTCCTCAGTAATATGTTTAACTTTTCTTGGTTCACAGAATCACAGAATGTTTGAGGTTGGAAGGGACTTCTGGGTCTTATATTCTATGTACGCATTCATATGAACAAGAGTTTTACAAGGCTTACAGGAATAGAAGTTATAGTTCACATAGACTTTTCTGGTCTTTATTGAAAGAACTCAGTTATGAATATGCAAGTCTAATGGAAATGTACTCATCCATTTTAAAGTGTTTTAAAAATTTAATTCTAAAATGTTGAAATATCTAATAAAAAACTTAAAGGAAATGGATGATTCCTTCTTGTTAGATTCAGTATTAG
The DNA here is from genome assembly GCF_038088225.1 of Cyrtonyx montezumae. Classification (NCBI taxonomy): domain Eukaryota; kingdom Metazoa; phylum Chordata; class Aves; order Galliformes; family Odontophoridae; genus Cyrtonyx; species Cyrtonyx montezumae. The sequence goes on from NW_027072034.1 coordinate 150,228,241, forward strand.
AGCCCACACATCTTCACAACATGATGAAATAATAATGATAGTGAAAAATTACATTTATTGACTCCAAATTATGTTACTATTTTTTTTCCAACAGTAATTTTCAGTGTGGAAAAATTATAACATTTTCTTGTTTTGAAGTGAAAGACTGAAATTTTAGCAAAAACAATATTTTATTTTTATTATTTTTATTAATACTGAGTTAAATGGAAATATATAACATTAAGTAAGTGGGAAATCTGCTTTCATTACTATTCATACTACATCTAATTTTATTATGAAGGATAAAAAAAAATACAGTTTCTCCTCATCCTCTCCCATCTTTATAAATGCTTAAGCAAGAAAATGGAAACCATTTTTAAGAGATATACTTGCATAGTAAAACAATAGGGAATAATTTCTGGAGTACGACAATCTCTGGTTGACTCAAAAAAACTGCTGAAATTCAGTGGACCGCCTTCTGATGACTTCAAAAGCTTTCAAAGGTTTTTGAATAGAACCCCTAGTGTCTCATCCACTCTAAATTTTAATGCCCCAAGCAATTAAACTCCCTCTAGTCTTCTTTAATTAGTTCACACAGTAATTTTATGAATTATTTTAAATACAGAATCTATTTTACATCCTTGCTGATTTTACAGTTACTTGTTTAAAGCTCTCCTATCAGTGCACAGAGAATTTCATATTTTGTGAAACAATTAATGATGTCTTTTCTTTCAGGTGTAATCTCATTCTCTGCAATCCCAAGCATAAGTGTTTTATAACTTAGGAAACCCTTTGATGCATGTTTGTGTGAATGTGTATACCAGTAGATGTCTGAACCATTAATATTTAATTCGATTTAGATACACTGCACTTTAAAGCACCTTGGAAACAGTTTTTTCTTCTTGTTTCTCCCACAGAGCTTAAGGTTTGCAGTAGATGTTTCTAGGGCTTCTTAAATTAAACAGAAAACAATAACAGCAACCTTCCAAAAAAAATCTCAAGTTTATCAAAACTGTTTGCTGGAGTTGTAATTACTTTTGATCAACTGTTGACATATCACTGCAACAGTATGCAACAGTATTCTTCTTTGTAAGGTATATTGTAATATGATGACAATATATTATCATTGACATGCCAGTAATAAGAGATATCACACACAATTTATGGTTGCTGATTTGGTCTTCCTAAAGTGTAATTTGCATTAACCTTCAATTCATATTCAGAAATACTGACTAAAAGAATATACTGTAAATATTGTAGTCTTTTTAGTACATTTCACCTCTTTTAGTAATGCTATCCTTCCTCTGATATTCAGTCCCACAAATACACCAAAATGATGAAAAATAATTTATCAGTACAAAACAAGATATGAGATTCAGATACACCTCTAGGTGCAATACTAGATATGTTAATCAAAACACTGCAAAGGCACTTTATCATCTTCTACTGATAGACAGGATAACTTTTTCATGGCCATTTAATAACAATGTCTTTAATACAGTCAATCACAAACTCAGCACTACCTAAATTGAGCTGACAGACTATGCTTTGAAGATGACTAGATTCTTCCTGACTGTGAATGACAAATCTTCTTACACAAATTAGCAGTATTTTTTTAACATCCATGTTTGAAGCTATTGGTGATGGTGATGGGAGGTGGGGGGGGGAGGGGGGGAAGAAAGAAAAAGCTTGACGAAGTCTTTCTCCCGTGATCTCACACCCTTAGCAGACCAGTGGGGAGAGTGGCCTACAGAGGCACATCTCTTCATGTTTGGTGTATTTCATCCTTCACTCATTTCATATTTTGTGCTGAGGTTTTAGACACATGACATTCATCACACCATCATCACCATGCCAAGATTTAATGAGACTTCTGCAGCGTAACTGTTATATTTAAGACTAATATTTTTCTAGATCTCTTTAAGAGTTCTAAATCAAAGTTTGAATAAATAAGGAAACATCATTTTTGTATTTTAATTTTTCAAACTGATTAACTTTTTTTTTTATATTCTTATGATGTGACAAACTGTAATTTTATGTGAACTGGTATAAATGGGTGCAGCTTTCATGGAACTGCTACAATCTCCATCTTAAAAAGACAGATTTATTTCAGAAAAAGAAGCCTCAGTCCTTTTCTCCTTCCTGTATGGTTGAGATATGACTGTGATTGCTTCTCTCTCTTCAAATATCTCAAAATATTTGCCCTTCTAGATCACACAATACACATAAGATCACTTTGTCCTGAACTGGAGATTTTTTCAGTTCACAGATTTTTCCTCACCCACTTCAAGAAGTCTCTAAGATTATTCAAATTCCTCTCAAACCTAGAGGAAGCTTTTGATGGTTCAAAACAAGATAAGCTCACTTCATAAACAACATAAACTTCATTAAAATATCCAGCTATCCAATGCAGATTTAAAAGGAAAAAAAATCACAATTTATTTCAGTTTTGAGTATAGAAGCTAGAAGGTATGCTAAATAAAATTGATGCTGATTTACAGAAAAAGATCCAGTTTTTAGCCATCAAATCTTCTCTCCCTATAAGCCACTTTTTTGTTGCTATTGACTTTTCCCAAAATTACTAACATGTACAGGCCATTAAGAGGCTGAGAAGATGCACACTTAATCACTGCTCTAAATGATTACAGAAAACTGAAGTTCTTTATGTTTATTCTTTATTAACAAACCTCTACATGAGATGCTCCCATTACATACCTACTTTAAATACTTCAGCCTCAGAAGAAACGATATGAAATCATACCTAAAGCCAAAATTTTAAAACAAATGAATTCTCATGTGTTCAACACGGACTGCAACCATTTTCAGAGTTCAAGGTTCAATATTAACTGCTGTAGCTTTCTGATCATTAACAGAGAATTAATCAATAGTTATTTATTTTTAGCTTTTTTTCTTTTTTTACTTTCTATAACAGTGACCTAACAGTTCATGATCTTCTGCCCTCATCAAAAAACGAAATGAGGGATTTAGCTTGGATAAATTTGCAAGCACGTACAATCTTTTGCAAATGTTCTCAGACTTTGCTATTGATTACTTTCACCTCCCCAACTTGCTTTTTAGATTGCACTAGAACCTCCATGGCAGGACCTCCATGGCTGCCACACCACTCATGATTCCTCATTTACTTTTGGAGATTCCAGCATAAATGGCAGAGTATTTACGTATCTCCCTCTGGTCCTCAAAGATTTCTTCTTAAAATCTGATGCTCTGCTTACATCAACTCTCATACAAGAGAACAGCAAACCTTAGGATACTCAGACAAAGTGAAGAGTTCTCCAAGAAGTTGGTTAATCTCATCATCTAGCAAACTTTGAGAAAGTTTAGCCTACTTTAAAAAAGGAATGAGTGTTATTCTGTTGTTTTAATAAGAAAAAGATTGGAGTCCAGGGATCCAAAATAAGCATGGCTACTTATCTAGAACCAAATCTTCCATGTACATTTGTTCTTCATAAAACAGCACTTGTGAGGATAAAGCTAAATGTTACGTGATTGGCAATCCACAATATGGTCTTTTAATGAAAGCCATGTAGCTAACTAGTTGCTTGTTCTTACACTTGGCTTGAAAACCACAATCTTAAAGTAAAGCACAGTCACTTGTACTTGTCAAAATGCCATGTCATTCGGTGTTTATAGTTTCAATATCCCAATGACACTACAATGGCCCTGCTAAGAGTGGCAAGCAGCTCCTGTTTTTAAAGCTTGTACAGTAAACAGTATAACAAAACTATGAAGAAAAAAATGTAAAAAGATTATTTAGCTGGAATGCCTAATTTCAAAATGGTACAAAATAAAATTGGTACCTTATTAAAAAGTGATGATTATCATGCAAATAATAAAAGTAGATCTTCAAAGTCCACAGTGATTTACGCAGTCATGAATATGCCAAAAGTGTACCTCAACTGTATCTGCAATTCATTACATCATATAAGCAATTTGTAAGAAGGGATGTTTGCCACAGAAAAGAGATGCTCAGCTGTAAACTCAAATATTTACTTAAAACACTGGGCCAACAACAGTAAGCACTGCACAAAGGTATGATCCAAGCATTCAAATGAAAACAGAGCACTGTGTGCATGTTTACAGAAATACCATATTTTGATATAGATGCTAGAACTCTTCCACATAAAACTAGGAAAATGCCCAGAAGACGAGCATATCATGTGTAGCTTGGTACTCTGAAAAGCACACAACTCAGACACAGATACAAAACCTCAGGACAGCTCCTGGGAAACTGTCAACTAAGGATGAACCACAGCCTACACAAAACTAATTATTGGGTTAAAAAAAAAAGAACAAGAAACCTGTAGTCACCTGTCAAAATAAGCTACACTCCCATGTGCTGTTCTACATTTGATTTTTTTGTTCTATTTTTACAGAATTTTCAAAAACATCTAAAGACTTTTGTTTGTTAAAAAATTCATATTGGGAAATATTTTTAACTTTACTATGCTGTTCAGTGAGCATATGAAATATGGAAATACAAAGATTTCAAAAAATATTTCCTTACTTTAAAAATGATGCATGATTAGTCTTCTGCTATTTATTCTTTGAATCACAAACTCACAAAAACAGAACATAATGGCAGACAAAGCAGATGATTATTGAATAACTCCAGGTTTGAATTACTAACAGGCAATAACTCATGTTTTCTGAAAAAAAAAAAAGAAAGGAAAAGAAAAACACTACTTTTGGCAAAACAGTGTTTTACTTTGAGCCTCTTCTATGTAACAAAAGATGAAACTGATTTGCCATAATGTAGGGGACTAAAAGTTAAATCTATTACTCTGAGCCAGTCACTGAAAGGTCGCTTCACTGTTGTCAAAGAGAAAAAAGCACCTCTACAGATAATACACTTCATCCTAAAATAGCTTCTAAAATAGGCCAAATTATTTATCTTTCAGATATGCCTATTTATTCCATTTACTGGAATGGAAGCCTGTGTGACTAGCATGAAATTAGACAACTTGTTTTAGGAGGAGTAAAGTTACATAAAAACAAACTGATTCAAATGATCTGTCTTTCATTATAGGATTGTGATGGGAATACATGCTGTTGGGGTTTAGCCTGGCAGCTGTGCGGCACCACAGCCATTCACTCACTTCCTCCCCTTCCAGGGAGATGGAGGGAAGAATTAGAAAAAAAGCCAACACATAGTAGAACTCATGGGTTGAGATAAAAAAAGAAAAAGAAGTCAAAAATATATTTATCATAATGATATATACAAATGTTTACAAAGGAAATGATGCACGATACAACTGCTTGCCACCCACTGACTGATGCATACCCATTGCCCAAGCAGCAGCTGCCTCCCCAGACAGCTCTGCTCAGTTTCATTGTCTTTTTCACATGATGTCTCATGTGGAATGGAATATTTCTTTGGCCAGTTTTGGCCAGTTGTCCTGGTTCTGCCTCCCCCCAACTCCTTTTGCCCTCCAGCTCCTTGTTGGCAGGACAACACGAGAAGATGAAGTGTCCTTGGCTCAGTGCAACACTGCTCAGCAACAACTAACACATCAGTCTTACCAACACTGCCTTTCTCCTGAAGTCAGAACACAGTACATATCAGACATGATGAAAATCAGCTCTGTCTCTTCTGAAAGCAGGACACATGCATTTAATAGTATATTTGTTTTTACACTTGTAGTTGCACTTCAACTAGTCACACACTTTCCTAACTTGTATTAAACACATTGATCAAATCAGTGTTGAACCTGCAAGCAAGGCCTATTAAAAGAAATTTTCATTGGATCAAATTCCATTACTTTAATTACACTTTGATTCTCCATCATGCCGGTTATTCACCTACCTAAAGTCTTCCCTCATCTCTCAGGAAGGAAAATTTTGAATTCCCTCTACTAAAAGCTCTGAGAGTGCTCTGAAGCTTTTATTTTTCACGGGCACATGGAAAGAGAGATCAAACTCCTGAAGTAAAATTTATGGCAGCTAATGGTATGTGCACTACCAGGTAAATATTGCCTTCATAGAATGATTCTCAAAAGTGGTCATAAAACCTCAATACATTGACAGCTGTCAGGTACCATAGTTTGCTATGTTTTGTTGACTGATTTGTTTGACTTTTTTGAAGTTAACATTTCTGTATTGATTTTCTGTAATACTCAAACTGTGTTCATTATTTTTCTTCACCTATCTTTTCCTTTTTCCTGTAGTTTCTCCATTTATTTTCCTCTTTGGCTTCCATTTAATCATTTAATTACTTTTTTTTTTTTCTGGAATTCATTTCAGACTTTATCCTTTTTCTCATTGCATAGGTTTTTCAAAGAGTCATTCCTCAAATTATTAATACAGTATATAACCTATTCCCAGTACAGGCCAATAGCACTAGGCAGAAAACAGCCATATGTTAAAATCCGCAGGCTTTCACATCTTGGAGGTAACCTACAATCCCCTACCCTCTTTTTTTCTTGCCTTCTTTCACAATTTAGCCCATATCTAGCATCAGTAAACTAAAACTCCTTTATCTGAGAGTTCTTCATACCATAACTATATTCAGTGACTACTTAAGCTTTGTATTTAAGGTCTATTCATGCACCCATCATCTTCAGTACAACCCAGCACAATGGCAGGGTGTCATTTCTGCAGATTTATTCTGGTGATATTTTCTGCAGCAGCTAGCGGTGCTGTAAGAACAGAGAAATAGGACTGGAAAGTATTTATAAGGCTTGGCAGTTTCCAAAGGACAACTGAATATGCGTCTAAAGCAGCTTCCAAACCTCTGAGCTTGGCCAGTCATACAAGATTTCTGTCTCTCTCCATTTCCACCCACGATTAAGCTTTATACATGCAGAATAACTTCTACAATGGATGGATATATTTAACTGATTTTCATCTGATGTTCCTGTCTTCCAGTCTGATAGGGTCTCCTCCCTCTGATTTAAAAAATTATAAACCAACTCAAAATGGAAGAAAATGGCAAATGCACTTGCATTTCAGTTGTTTAAGTCATTTTGTATGAAATGCTCTGGGTATTTGCAGAGACAAAACACTTTCTGATGCTCAAAATTATTTTCATTTATGGTCAAATAAAGAAAATGGCCTTGGGCAGGAACTGATTTCATTCAACCTGGCTTTGAAAAGGGCAAAAACTCAGTTTTCTAAGTTTTTCTGCAGGAGAGAACTCACTGGTTTTTATGATGCTGTTGTAAAATACTTCTACAGGATCTATGTTTATCATACTAGCATTACTCGTTTAAAGCTAATTGTACCTTTAAAATGTACACTACGAGGCTAGATTGACATCTAAATGAAAACAGAGATCATCGGTCTTGCAGAAAGACGATTCCTCTTGTGAATGGGTTAAACTGTTGCTGTCAGTTTGAATACAATTAGTACAACTGATATGCAAAGAATTGCTCTGTCAGGAAATGTCACTGTCATTGAGCACTGTTCCCAGGCTGCCTTCTATTTTTCGTCTGGCTTGGAACATTTTAATAACAGGCCAGATTTCAAATGTAAAATTTTAACCAAAGTACTTAACTCCTCCCCTCTTTCTATTTCAATTTTTGTCTTCTTTGTGCTTCACATAATCCTTAGTTACCAGGAAACTATTCTTAACTGTCCATTTTCTTCTTTCCTTAACTCTTCCTTTCTTGTTTGCATTAACCAAAACTAAGAGCTTTTGTTGACATTTCTTACACAGTTTAGTCCTTTTTTTGATGTCTAAAAATACCCACAGAAGGCAGCAGAAGACAAGTACAGAGGCAGAAATAATTAGTGTCTGTAGAATACCACTGAAGATCTATTCACTGTAACACGTACCAACACCCCGTGAGCATGTCTTTTCCCTCCTTTTTTATTTTTTTCCTGCAGTTCCCTGAAGATTACTTTTGGTGTTCATCATTTTCTCTCAGGAAATTTGTTGGGAAGAGTAAGAAGAAAGTGGGAAGTGTTTATTCCTAGAGCCAGGCTCTTTTAAGACCCAACAAACAAAGTAAGGCAAAATGCTGTTAGGACAGTAGATAAATACCTTGATATAAAAATAGGTAGTCACCTAGGTCTCTCACCTTGACCTACCTGGGAATAACCTCTCGGCTGGAGTGCAGCTAGGGGACCATGCATAGCAATGTGAGAGTGCAAAACATGAGCTTCTTTGACTCCCCTTCCCCCTAGCCTGCTTTTGCTAAAGCGTGTCTATTTTTTAATAGGTGCTTTTGACCCTCATTACTCTGATATCTCAGGAGATTCAGAAAGGGATTAACTTGCAGCTCCTTCAGTAAACACTCATGCAGATGGGAAGCACAGTTGTCCTCTTCCTTTCAGTCTCACAGGGGGTTACTGATCTACCTGGGCTGAGTGGCCCTGAGCTGCCTGCCAGCCAGCATGCTGACACCCTGCAATCTTATCGCTCCTCCTGCCTCACGCTGCCTTACAAAACCATTGAGAAAAATGAACTTGTCATTTCCTATCTACTCCTGCTGCCTATCACTGCCAGCAAAGACGTTTCCTCTTGCATGACTTGAGCGCACACATCTACCAGTCTCAAATACTCTCCTTTCAAATGAAAGCCCATACCAAATTATCATCAGTTTGTTGCTATATTACAGACTCCAGCCCCTCAGACAAAGACCTGCTACTGACTATGTTTCACTCTCTTTTGGGAAAACCATGACCGTATAATGACTGACCCTGCTTTAATTCACACCTCCCGGTATGCTAAGGCAATTTGGTGTGCAAGCATTTTACCTAAAGATAACTTTTATATTCAATTTAATTTGTTTCTGAAATAACTGATGGATTTTTAACACTGACTTCCACCAAAAAATGTGATGAAAACTGACTTGATTTCCACACGTAGCCCTGCATACAGCTGTCCTGAGAATCACCTCATTCCTCTCTCCGCTTGCTGAAAATCCTCTCTCATCCCAGTTCTCATCATTCTCATCTATCCAAATCTATTCATTCTGCCTTTACTTAGTAAGTTTAAAGTTCACTTAATGCTCACTGTTAGCTGCGTTTTTGTTTGTTAGACCATCATGTTCAGTAAACCACATGGTGTGCTGATGGCGTGGTTAGTGCACTGCAATTGTCATCTACTTTAAAAATATGCTACACAAGTGGGCTCTAAAATTGCAATTTCAATTTGCAAAAATATGTATCTCCAGACCTTTTACTGCAACATGTAGACACAACTTATTCCGAAAAATATTGACCTGAAAAAAAAAAAGGCTCAGAAGCAAGCAAACTATCCTACTCTTTTCAGTGAAACCAGCTCAGAACTGGTACCTTTACTTCTACAATTGCCAACTACAGCACTTACATCATTTTAGCAGAACAATGCAAGTGACCATCTATTCCCTTGTAAGTGGATATAATGGTAGATAATGGGGCATGACATAGGAAAACTAGCTGCTGTCAAAATTCTCAGAAGCTGGGGAATCAGATCATCATTTGCCCCAGAACAAAAAAAATCTCTATTCCATCTCTTTTGAGATGGGGCAGTGAAGTAACCCTTTCCTCAATATTAAATGCTTCAGTAAATCCTAGATGTGTGAAATACACATCCTTCATGCCAAAAATCCCAGCTGTCCACTCATCACTTGCCGATATCTCTTTTTTAAATACACTGTCATATGGAAATTGCTAAAAAGTACAGCAAAATATGTCTTATACATCATATACCCAACTATGTTCTGCAGGCTAATTATAACAGGTATGTGATACAAACAAGCTGAGGGCTCACTTTTTTTTTTTTTTTTGAGCAAAATAAATAATTGTTGAATTCTTAGTGAAATACATATAAGTGAGTTGTTGCTATACAATGTTTTCATCCAAAATATTTTATTCATGTACCATCATGAAATCTGACTGGAAGAAGAGGGTAAATTTTTTTAATTTGGCTTTCTACCTCAGAGAAAGGACGCAAAAGTAGTTATCAATTGAAAAAAAAGCACTGCAATTGTGTTTTTTTTTTTTTTAATATGGACTACCCCTCAGCCTTGAGTAGAATGTTTGACAGCATTTTCTAATTTTGTTCTACTCATCAGTCAGGGGGAGGTAAGTAAATTCAGAAAAAAAATCTGTGAGTTGATTCACAATGAAGTTTTATAGCCTTTGATGCTTTTGCAGTGCATGAGTCCTTGGAGTAAGTAAAAAGCACTAATGCTTAGAATGAATCAGATTTGAAACAACTATTCTTACGAACAGTCCTTCTCTGCAGGTGGACAGCTGTGATGCAGATGTGCAGCTTCTGAAGCATGGACTCAGATGTGAACAATCCAAATCGTTTATTGCAGGTTCTAACATCCCTTACATACATTCACAAGTTTTCTCTTGTAACTTTCTCACCTGCCTTTACATGTCAACAGAACACTCCACAAACACTCCTTAACCATGCATGGAGGCAATTATTGAACAAGAGACATAAGTCATTCCTAGCTTCATGCTTTTCCTCCAGTCAGGGTCATTACCACATGGCCATCACACAGCTTACATGACTTTGCTTTTCTCTTCTTCTGGAGGTGTCCTTGGTTTCTTATGTCATTTATCTTGCTCCACAGATTCTAATCTGATTAGTCTTTCTTGTATTCCCACATGACTTCAGTAACAAATCTACCCATGGTCTCCACCAGGCATGGCTGAACAGGGACCTGCTGGTCAGACTAGAGAGCAAGAAGAAAATCCACAGGCAGTGGAAGCAGAGACAGGTAACCTGGGAGGAGTATAGGGATGCTGCTAGGCTGTGTAGGGATGGGGTCAAAGGAAGGTTAAGGCCCAATTGGACTTGGAAAGAGTTGCAAAGGAGTATAAGAAAGGCTTCTATAGGTACATCAACTGGAACAGGAAAGTCCAGGAGGGTAACCTCCCTAGTGAGCAACACAGGCAGGCTATTAACAATGGACAAGGAGAAGGCTGAGGTACTGAACGCCTTTTTTGCCTCAGTCTTCACTAGCGACTGATCTACGCACAGCCCTTGAGTTTGGAAGGTGGGAACAGAGAGACACTGCCTCTCTGGTTGTAAGCAAAGATCAGGTTCATGACCCCCTGAGGAACCTGAAAGTCAATAAGACTATGAGTGCTGATGAAATGCATCCCAGAGGCCTGAAAGAATTGGCTGATGTAGGTGTCAAGACACACTCGATGATATATGAAAAGTCATGGCAATCAGGTGAAGTCCCTACTGACCAGAAAAATAGAAGTATCACACCCATTTTTAATAAGAGTAGAGAGGATAACTGAGGTAACTACCAACCTGTTAGCCTCATCTCAGTGCTGGGGAAGATCGTGAAGCAGATCCTCCTGGAAGGCACAGGTGATATGGGATAACCAGCATAGCTTCACCAAGGGCAGGTCATGCCTGACCAACCTTGTTTTTTAAGATGACGTAACTGGATCAGTAGACAAGGGAAGAGTCACTGATGTCAGCTGTTTGGACTTCAGTAAGGCCTTTAACACAGTCCCCTTTAAAATTCTTCTCTTCAAATTGGAAAGACATTGATTTGATGGGTGAACTGTTTAATGGATGACGAACTGGTTGCAAGATCATTACCACAGAGTGGTGGTCAATGGCTCGATGTCAGAGTTGAGATCGGTGACAAGTGGTGTCCATTAGGGTTCAGTACTGGGATCACTGCTCTTTATATATCTTCATTAATGACATCAACCTTGCAATCAAGCATACTCTCAGCAAGTTTGCAGATGACACCAAACTGTGCTGTGAAGCAAACATGCTAAGGGACAGTATGCCATTCAGAAAGACCTAGACAGGCTCTAGCAGTGGGTCTAGGAGATCCTGATGAGGTTCAGCAGATCCAAGTGGCAATGTCGTGCACCTGGTTCATGACAATCCCTCTATCAGTAAAAGCTGGGTGACAAAAGGATAGGGCACTGTCTACTGGATCAAAAGAAGCATGGCCAGCAAGGCAAGGGAGGTGATCCTGCCCCTCTACCCTGCACGGGTGAGACCTCATGTGGGGTACTAAGTCCAGATATGGAGTTCTCAGTACAGGAGAGATGTGGACCTGTTGGAGCATGTCCAGAGGAGGGTCACAAAAATGATCCAAGGAGTGCAATACCTCTCCTGTAAGAGAGGTGGAAAGAGCTGGGGCTGTTCAGCCTGAAGAAAGCTGTGGAGAGACCTGAGAGTGGCCTTTCAGTATCTGAAGGGGGGCTGTAAGAAGGAAGGGGACAGACTCTTTAGCGGGGTCATTTGTGGTAGGACAAGGGGAAATAGTTTCAAGCTAAAATAGGAGAGATTTAGATTGGGCATAAGGAAGAAGGGTGGTGAGGCTCTGGAACAGGTTGCCCAGAGATGTGATGGAAGCCCAATCATAGGAGTTATTCAAGGCTAGACTGGACAGGGCTTTGAGAGTCTTGATCTAGCTTCAGATGTTCCTGTTCACTGCAGGAGAGTTGGACAAGATGACCTTAAAGGGTTCCTTCCAACTCAAAAGTTTTTTAAGACAAATATTAAAAAATAAATACTGCAAGTTTGACAGAATTTGTATCTCCAGTTTTCAAAGAACTTCACTAATTAACAATTTATTTTCCATATTCTGAATTTTGCCTTATTTTCATATTATGTACTTAGGTGCCCACAGACTTTTGCTAACAGATTGCTATGAATCAAGTCATCTTAATAACAAAGTTATTGTTTTCAGGACAATCATCTAAGATCATAAACAGTTTTTATTTCTTTTTTTTTTTAATATAATTAGTCCATAAATGCATTTCAGACTTTTTCAGAGACTTAGATTTTGCATGATAATTTCCTTCTTGATATTTTAAAACTTACAGATCAATTTGTTTAAGTGCAACAACCACTCCAGCATAGGACAAAGAAAATATGATTGCTTTAAATCTCATACATGCAGCTTCCCATGGGAGTGGAATACAGATGAGCTGCAAATGAAACACACTCATCACCACACTGCCCAAAGCAATTTTCCAGTATGCCCCCTCCCCTTAGGATATATTTTACTCTACCTTTACTATGTTTATAACGTGTTTTACATGTTAATGAGAAGTGACAGGGACCAAGTAATTAGGAAGCAAGACTGTAGCTTGTCATGCATTTTAAATACTCTAAACTGCAAATCTGGAATAAATATTCAGCCTCTTTCATCATTTTCTTCTTAATTAGTAAATACAATCAATTTGTAACCTTCCAGTCAGTGGTGACTAATTGAAAATAAATGCATTGTTACAATAAGCATGTCTGATCAACCCTATTTCTTTTATATTTGGTCATTTTTCTCACTATATTCTACTTAAGTTTGTACAATACAGTGTGAGCAACATAAATCTTAGAGATGAAATGATCCTTCCAGGACCATTCCTTCTCTTCAGGCTGAGACCATGACTTTGCAAAGCAAGAATGATTTGAACTAGATGGATCTGCTACATAGATGTGCAGATGTGGCTTTCTTCAGTATTTAAATTGATAAGAAAGAACTTTGTATTAGGACCATGTGGAGAATATTTCAAAATTGGGGCTGGGTTGTAAGTGTCCAGTGATTAGGTCTGAAGGCATGTGCATTTGGGCATAATGGAGTTTTTATGATACTTAAGAAAAGAAATGCAGGACTGCCAGCAAATCCTACGCGCAGAATATTGAGACTGGAAATGGTGTTGAGTGCTGTAATTTTTTATAGGGCTGTAGGCAGTGCCACACAACCAAAATCTCTTTTCAGCACTTTCCTTTTCTTCCACAACCTTTGCATGCGCTGTGTTTGTTCTTTCTTGTATTCCTCTCTGTAAGATCAGGACCTAGGTACATAATGTTTAGCATTTCAATGCTAATTGTCTATGGTGCCGACTGAATTAAGTTTCAGAATACACTTCTGAAGTTTGAGGACATTACCATCCTAATCATGCAGGACAAGAAAAAAACTCAGAAGCAAAAAATAACTTTTTCCAAAGTACTCAAATTGAAAAATATTATTTACATTTGCTAAACTTTACAGTAACTTGTGTCAAATATACGGCCTACATTGAAGACCTCTGAAGACTTATCTGTTGAGTTTACATTACTGAGTTTACATTAGTGCCTATGTATTTTGCTTTCAAATAGTGTTTTTAATATGCCATACATAGATGGTGCTTTTCCAGTGAAATGTGCAGGAGGAAACAAGATGCACATATAGTAAGTCTTATTTCACTCCCGAAAGCAATTGCAATGGGGGCATAAATAATGCAAACTTCTTGGTAAAGTGATCAAAATGGATCTTTTAACAATTAGTTAAATGGTGATAGCTATAGTACAACAACACTGAAAGAGAAGTACTCTCTATCAGTCCTTTTTACAGTCCATGATGGCCTTGAAAGCTCTGTTCATCCTCAAGGACTTTTAGATTTTCAGATGCTTACATAGTACCAAGAAATCTAAACATAGTCTGGGGGCACATTAGGCTGTAATTGCTATACATGTTAGGTCTTTACAACCATTACCATGAAAATGATCTTGTTCATACAGGATTTGAGAAATAGTCATGCATATACTACAGAAATTGAAGTGTAAGTTCATTTTACTCAAAGTGATAAGAGACAACAGTGATGTATGAAAAATAAAAAATAGTATACAATTTTAATCCTTTTCTATTTTTCCAGAGAAGTTTAATGTTTACATTTTTTTTAATGAGACAATCTATTCTATAGTTTATACAGTTCTATCATCATACATTTGCATGTCCAATCATAAAAATAATATGAACAGTAATGTCAATTTGATATATATGAAAAGTTAACATAACGTGGTGGTGATTGATTGGTTTTATTCTAGCAATTTGCATAGGTATACAGTCTGAGCATTACAGCTTGAGATATTTTCTCCCTCTTGTTTATAAAATAAGCAAAATAATTAATTAAAATGAAATAGTCAAGCTATTTCCAGTTCCATAGTACACGTAGCGAATATGTAAGGAAATAAAGAGCCAGAACTTAATAGTGAAAGGTAACTGAATACAGATTTTCCCGTTAATTCTCTCTGAACTCAGCTCGCTAGATAACCATAAATTGTAATCTGTCTAGCCATTGAATAAGGGAAGATAAAAGATGAATTATTCCTTTGAACTCATCTTTGACAGGTGAAGTAGCAACAGTACAGTAAGGCAGACTTTCTCATCTTATTAAAAAAATTAATAAACAAAATTCTTTATCTTTTTACATATTGTATTGCTACCAATACACCTTTAGAAGAGTAAATGCGATACAAAAATTTCCCTCATAACAATGTTTGATAAATTAGTTGCAGTTTTGCTTCTTTGGTTATTAACTGAAAAAGAAAAGTTTGAAGTGCAGAGCTTGGCAAGGGCAAACTAAGACTATTCTGGAAGCTGAAGAAAGTACATTCCACAAAGAAAAGTGGATTTGCTCAGCATTGGTGAAGGAATTTTATAAATTAACCCAAGGCTTATGTCTCATAATTCACTTGACAGTTTATCAGCCCTGAAAATGAATTCAAAGAATTTAGATGAAGGATGAAGGTAGTGGCTTCAGAGCTCTATGAGACATCTTGAGTTTAAGCTTTTCATGTTCTAAAGGTTAATGGTCCCCAGTCATACCTTCCATTTGGTTTCATTAGTGTAAAATCTAGCCTGCAGGACTACTTCAGGTGCAGCATAAGAAAGGTAAATAGTATGAAAGATAGTTGTTTTTCAAATGAAGTTATCTTGTTATTTTTGGTTAAAGGAGGATGTGTTTGCAAATCTTCAAAGCCACTCTGAGGAACAACCGTAACTGCAGGAAAAATCATACACAGGAG
Organism: Cyrtonyx montezumae; assembly: GCF_038088225.1. Classification (NCBI taxonomy): domain Eukaryota; kingdom Metazoa; phylum Chordata; class Aves; order Galliformes; family Odontophoridae; genus Cyrtonyx; species Cyrtonyx montezumae. The sequence continues at coordinate 150,243,953 of NW_027072034.1, forward strand.
ATAAGATTTTATTACTGTCAGTATCCAAACAATATTATATCTGTCTGGAACAAGACTTTGAAAACATGTAATAGATATTTGTCTTCTCACAGCTCCATAATTGTAGTGAAATCTGGCATACTGTCATTTAAAATTAGTCTAAAACATTTCCAAATACTATGCCTAGGCCTGATTTTCTATACAGACATTTGCAGTAATCATGTTGGTGAGACGGTTTTTCAAACAAAACCTCCAAAACTGATTCTTTGAAGTTTTAATTCATATTGTCCTGCTTTAAATGACTTATTTTTTTCTGTCATTAAAATATATGTTTACTTAAATGTGGGCAAAATTGACAGAATGGTGTTATCTATTTTAACTCAGTTCCCATCAGATTATAAGTAAAAACGCTCCCAGGTAGGAAATTCAGGCAGAATGGTCAAATAAACACTGAAATGATAGAAAGCAGTTTGACTTTGATTTATACATAAAATTCTTAAACATTTATTACAATTACCAAAATTTTATTCTTTTACTCAGTTTTTTTTTCATCAATTGCCATGATTAAGTTATGATCTTCTGGCATGAGTTTATGCTCTACAGCAAAATTCTGTTTAGAATCTCAGATGATTATCATGGTACTCTTTCTAACTGTTCCAAACGTGTTTATTTTATTTTATTTTATTTTATTTATTTGTAATGCCCCAGTAAACCACTTTACGCCATACTGAGAGTTGTGCATTAAGTGATTCCTGGATATGCTGTGGGTTAACAGATATACTATCACAGTCATATGTCATCATGAATGTCACTACATGGTTCTGCCATACAAGTCATAAAGTTACTACATTTGATAATAGCAGTTATACCTCCTGGCCCAGTACAAAGATGATTACTTGTTGCCTTGGACTTCCACCTCCGTGAGTTTATCACTAAGAATGAACTCACTTAATCACTCAGCTTTAGGCTGAGTGACAGAGATCCCCAAGAGGAAACATTTACTCACCCTGAGCTTACAAGAACCTGAAGTACTGATGAGGCTAGATCGTAATTAAAGAAATATCAACAAATTAGAATAAAGTCTAGACTCAGCCTTACTTTTTCCTACTGAAGTTAAATTATTTGCGAAGTCCTGGATATCTGGACAGCAGTAATATTGTCAATACCAGTTTTAGCTCTCATTTTAGTTCATGCATCGGCTGTAACAAAACAAAACAAAACAAGACGTGGAAATGGCAGTTCTTCTGTGCTTTCTGGGTGACTTAAAAAGTTAATTCACCTTAACCATTTACAAAATGTTCTCATACTTTGTATTGTTGTAATGGGGAGAAACAGTGTTGAATTCTTTGATTTAATCAGGTTACCTATTTTAAGGCAACTGTACTAGAAGCTTCCTGGTAACAAAATCAACCAACACAACCTATTCTGCGACGTAGTGTTCAAAAAATATATGCCCACCTTCCTTCTTGCAAAGTCTCACTCCTCACCCAGGCACTTGAGTACACATGGCTAATCTGAGAATCCAGTCTTTATTCAACTAAGAAACAGGCCTGCCACTTCTAAATCTTTAATTCAGTTAAATTTTCCTCTTCCTTTGATAATCTCCGTAATGACTTGTGATAAGAATTTTGTTTTTTTTTAGACTTTGTACCCTAAATAAATGCTAGTAATTTCATAGTAGACAACAGAGGTTATTGCTTGAGGATGTTTTTCTGCCTGCTGTAAAAACATGTTATGTAAATGATTAGAGTGCATTACAATGGTTCTATTTTCTTTACAAATGAGAGGGAACATACTGAAGTAACACAAAACTGATGGAAAGATTCACTTACTCTCCAAAGACAGGATAAACAAAATTCAAAGAGATTAATACATACGACATGTCGTAAGAGAAAAGAGCTGCAATTTCTCATATTTTATTAGAAAAAAGAAAAACTCATGCAATGCTTTTTCAACACTAAAATAGTCCTTATATTTTCACTTCTTCACAGAAGCTGCTGCTGGTTATTTAGTCATAGATTTTTGTTTGGCCCAAGGGAACCATTGTGATGAGCTAGTCTGACCTCCTCTATAATCCTTTCAACAGATTTTCTAATTCTAGGAAGTGTGTGCACAGAATTACACAGAGCATAATTGATTTATTGTTGTTTGTTTCTTCTTGCTTTCTTCCTTTCATATTCAGGGTATCTCAAATCACTTTACTTAGTAATAAATCACAAACTGATCAAGCAAATGGTTTGCAGAAAAATATTCACCAGTGTAGCAACATTACTGGCATTTAATATTGCACTGGAAATGATCACAAATCACAGAGACAGAGATGATTCAGAACTTTAAGAAGAAAGATGTGAACTTCCTACCAAACCACAAATCTAGCATTCATTTCACTCTGAGATATTTTAAAGCCATAGAGAAAACATACTTAATACATATTTTTTCCTAGTTTCATTTTTAGAATAATCCTTTCTTTATACAGAACACTAAAGGTTTACTTTCTGTGATAGGGAAGACATTAGTTTTTTCAATACAGCAAAGAATCTAAGTGCAAATTACTTCAAATCAGTTAGAAAATAAAATTTTGTTTAATCCAGATATAGCCAAAAGTGCATCACTGCATTAACATGAAAGAATATGCAGTGTTATTTCTAAAGTACTGTAAGTGTTTAGATAAGTAATTCAGAGACTACTTAACATATTCAAATCAAGCAATGCACTGCATTTTTTTCCACTAAGAATTTTACTATTCTTAGAACAAAAAATACATAATCCAGTGATTTATTTATTATCTTCAGTTCAGTTTATATTTTTTACTTCCTAAATAAGGGATTTTTTACAGTTACAAGCACAGATTTTAATTAGGAGATACAGTCTCCTACAAATTGTTTACACACTGCAATTTGGGAGTGTTCTAGATGCTGAGCTCAAACAGGAAAGGAACCTTGAACAGTTCTAGTTGTGTTAGAGTCTGTTACTGTGTATGATTTGGCCCTGATCATTAAGGCCTGCAAAGAGGATATCAGACTTGCATATGGCTATCTCATACTTGATGCTTCAATTTGCAGGAATTTCAACTAATTCTGAATGTTACCCTGTGCAACCTCAGTCCTGTGTGCCTACCTCCATACTAACTTGGAGACTTCTGAGTTAAGTGAAAGGCCCACTTTATCCACAGGCTAAAGTATGATTTTTCTTTCACTAACATAACTTCAAAAATGGGCATTTGTTAACAGAAACACATGTAACAACAACATGAAAGCTTGGCAATGTCTCCAGAAATACCATTATTATTTCTCCTAACATATTAAGCACAACTACTGATTAATGAAAGCTCCAAACTGTAAGAAAATACATCTCATAGGGCTATATGTTAAGTGAATCTGACCTTTTCAATACGATAGCCCATGAAGGATTTCACAAAGTAAGTCCCATGTCAATCCTAGGTCTTCTTGACCTGGAGAATATTCCTTAGAAAACATGAAGAGTAAAAATAAGTCTGAGAATAAGAAACCTAAATAGAATTGTCTACACTTAAGTTAGGTGTCTTAACTACCATTACAGTCAAAAGAGATTTTTCAGCACAACAAAAGATTCTAGAGTCTACTCAACTGAAAAATACTTTTTCTACAGAGTGAGCTGGAGACCTATCTACTTTCCTTAGATTTCCTTTGGGTCTGTAGTCAGCTATAGCTTTTATTATGTCTTTGCCTTTTAAAGCAAAAAAAGTTTCTACTCTCAGAAATTACTTCAAGTACATTCTCCATAACTGCCTACCTGCATAATCAGCTCTACATTTCTTTGTTACACTACATTCTGATTACTTGGATTTTGTGGTAGCTTTTCTAGAACTTGAACCAGTCTTAATGTTGATTTCTGCACACCTTCCAGATATGTAGTTTTTACTAAACAGAGCACATTTGTCACTTCTATCTTGAAACAACTTTTCTCTTAAGACTATTGAAATCTCAAATTGGTGTTTTCCAAGTAACCTCAGCTGATGCCAATCACAGGCTTTAAAGATGTGGTAGCATACAAAGCTCCACACAGTTTTGTTTCAGTAGATTAAAAAGTATGTTAAACTCATTTTCCTATCATATTAAAGGCACAAAGTGAGATGGCAGAAGTAGCATATAGGGTTAACATTATGCATATTGTTACTTCCAATGATTTCAAAGGGGTCGCCTTGGTAAGTAACCAAACTTATGTTCACTATGAATCACTACAGCAAAAACTAAATTGTATTCTTAATTTGTAGTATTTTATTATTTGCATACATGTTTGGGAGTGTTGAATCCTAAAATCTTCCGGTACTGAAAATTTAGACTAAAAATTTTCAGTTAGCCTGTTCCATACTAGATAGATGCCCTAAATTCCTTACATGGCCACTAGTTAATTGCAAGCAGTATGGACTGTTGCTCAGATTGAGTGAACTAGGTCAGATGGGTGATAGTTCTGCTGGCAGGTTTCTTGCTGCTACTGAATTTTCATGTAGAAACAATATACAATAAAAAGCAAGGAAAAAAAGAGGGATCTTCATTGAGCAATCTTAAGCTGTATATTTTAGTAAGTTTCACTGCACTTGTGTATTTAATGAAATAATTTTCTTAGTATGGAAAAGAAATAATCATGCAATCTGTTCATCTGGCTCAAACACATAAACATGAAAGGTAATAAATTATAGTAGTGGCAGAGGTTACTAAGAGAAATCCTTGAGAAGTATTAAATCAAGTTAGATCAAAATAACAGAAATCTTATAAAACGTTTTTTTTTTTTTTTAATTCAGATAATATTCAATGAATGCTTTTTAAAATTCTTGTGGTTTGGATGACTAAATTTTTTTGTTTAAAAATGCAAAATCCAAGACTGGAAATACTGTTCATGCTTGCAAGCTACGCTGCATATCAATTGCATTTCCATTTTCAGAACACTACTTTGTTATTGAAAGTTAACAGGCACAAAGCTGAAAATGACTTTTAAATACAAATCTCTCTTAAAGCAAAGCATGACTTAATAAATTAAATACCTATACTTCTTCTGCTTAAAGTGATATTTTCTTCCATGAATATTATCAAGTGGTATCTCCAAAAGTAATAGTACAGATGCAATTCAGAAGAGGCTGGGTACATATATTCTCATTGACCTAGTTGTAACACATCTGTTTAATAACCACGTTCATTAACTACGCATGAACATAGATTTCATTTGGTGACACTCTTATGATACAAAGTAGGTCAGCCAAAACAGAGGCAAACAATTTAAAAAAAAATTGCTCTTAATAGAACCAAAGCCATTTTCTATGAGTGTACCAGTAAGAACATGTTAAGTGGATGCTGGAGAAAAAAAAAAAAAAAACACTTCAAAAATTTAGAAGTAGAAAATTAGAAAGCTAGGAAAAGCTGAGCATTCACATGAAAGTCTGCTGGGTCTCAAGAAATGGAGAATGTTGCTGTAGGCATTTTCATCTTCCTCATCCATCAAATTCACCAAGTATGTCTAATCAGATCTCTCTGCTTTCTGATGGTAGAGTGACTACATAATATTAGACTAAATATGTGTCATTGAGATATCCTGAGTAGTCTTTTTGTCTAAGTTAAATGGAGCCTTTTTGCTCGTGAGATTTTTATCATCTGGCCCCATGAAGAATTGATATCATATAATCCTATCAGATTGGTGAGCACAGGTAATTTGACAGCTCTAATGAGTTTCATACACACAGTCCCAAAAATTCAGGAGAATTTCTAATTAAATGTATTCAAAGAAAAGGTCAGTTTACATATTCTGTCACACTGATGTACAAGAGGTGGATAGTACATAATGACTAAAGGCCAGTTCCTTCAGTCATTAAATATACAGTCCTTGTGTTTTTGCAAATTCAAAAGTTAAGAAATATACTGAGGCATATTTTTCTATGCTATCTATTTCATGAAAAACATAAAAAAGTCTAATATTTTCTTTTTCAAAATTAACAGGCCTCATTTTGATAGAAACAGGTTTATTATTCAATAGGGCACCAGCTGTTCTACTTCTGGAGAGCTGATGGCATAGAATTCTCCTGGACCAGGAATGTACTCATATTTAGACAAAAGTATATATCCCCATATATTTTCTCACTCTAAAATATGTACTTATGAAAAATGGGAACTTCAAAGAATCTTAATTCTCATATAAAATATCATAGAAGCAAAAAATCATAGAATGGCTTGTGTTGGTAGGGACCTCAGGGATGATCACAGAGAAAATGAGGTGGAATTTCATTATTTTGAAAACATGAATAAAGCTTGGTGACATACTCACATTCTTACATGTTCTTTTTAAACAAAATAGTAAAACCACTCTATTGCATCCACCACAGAAGCTATGACTGCAATAAAAAGTATTGGTGCATATTGCTGGACAATTACTAATTGTTTTGGTGTATTTTTAGCTATTAGAAACAGCAACATATGGAAATGACCCAGTGGTTAAGATGGGAAAAAAACATTTGCATGCATAGCCACAGCATGATTGATCTGGGATGAGTTCACAGGGAGGCTTCACAGGAGCTACTCCAGTGTATTTGGATCTAGGTCAGTGGTATTAATACTCTAGTCCTGTGTTTTCTCAGTACTCTGTTTGTTTTTTTTGTTTTGTTTTTTTTTTTGTATTCAAAACAAACTAGAACTAAAGAAAACCAAAATTAAACAAGAGCTAAACACAAAAAAGCCAAACACAAAAACTGTAAACTGTTATTATATTTAACATTAGGGAAAAACAAAGAAACAAACAAACAACATTCAAACCAGAGCTAGATGAAAGGAACTTTCTAATAGAAAGTTGGAAACAAGGGTGTGAAAAACAAGTATTTTAAAACACAGTAAGTAAAGTTTTGGTTTTAAAACCACAATGGCTTATCATATACACCTGTATCCAGTGTCCTCTCCGCAGGTTTTGAAAATGCAAAATGTCACTATAAACTGACCTTTTCCTGAAGCATTTGCTAAAACTTTACAAATGTCAAAATGAAGACAGCATCATCAGGAAGGAAAACTCCAAGAGTAGTTGTGCATGTAATTTATCAAAGCATCCAGAGATAAATTGTTTTTACTTCCACTTGTGAGACCCTGGTCAAGCTAATAATTCAGTAGCAATATCTGAGAGTAAAATGCAGACAGAAATGTTTGCCAGTTCACAATGTTCAACAGCTTCCACAGCAGAAAAAAAAAGAAAAAGAAAAAAGAAAAAAACAATCTAATAAGGTTTAATTGCCACTGAATAATATGTAGCACCAAATAACATAATGAAAATTTGGAGCAATCAGAAAATAGTATACATTCTCCAGGTTGTTGGTTTTTTTTTCCTTTTTCATCTTTTATTGTCAAACCTTTTGTCTTTTGTATCACAGTCAGTATAAATACATTTCTGTCACCACAGTAAATGAATCCTCATTTTGGTTTAGAATGAGTATTCACCATGCATCAGGAAGACCTGTCAGTTTGAGCAGAAGGCTGAGAGAAACAAAAACATATCATACTACCGAATCCTCTATCCAATCTTGTTTTCTTAAAATTGAATGACCCTAAAATGATGATTAAAATTGTAGGTTTCTTCTATTTAACTTGCAAAATATCAGAGAGCTGGAATTGATAGAAATATAACTGTACTTAAACCTAACAAAAAGGCCTTTGGGATCACTGGATGACTTTGAAAAAGAACTGTCACAAGAGATTCTTATGAACATCTTTATTTAAATGAGTCAAAAAAACAACAAAAAATCAGTGTTAATCCTAACCTCATTCTTTTGGCAACTCATCCATCTCATGTCTTCAATACTTGCAGCCAGATGCACAAGACTCTCCAAACATTTTGACCATATGTTCTTCAGAGTTATTGCAGAATATAAACCTATCAGACCTCATTCATGGAAGCCTCTAAAGTCACTTATGATGCAGATACACACAATACGAATATAAGACAAGCAACTAGAATGTCAAAGTGACTGCAGTTAGCAGTAGTAGTCTCAGAATTACTAATTAATCATCTAGCCTATAACTTGCTCGTAACTTACTTCTGACTAAATTACCAACTAGCAACCAAACTTTCTGAAGTTGACAGTTTGACAAAACATTGGAAGAAGTAATATGTCACCTCTGAGTTAATGGACATCATGAAACGAAATTATTTATTGTTAATGAAATCTAGAGGGCAGGTTTATAAATACTCATAGTATAACATAAAAATATCCAAACCAGTAAATGAATCTATTCTATTAGAAATATATCTTATACAAAAGTGTGAGGCTCTGGAAATCAGATTGAGTTGGATAATCATGAAGCACGCTAGATGTTACATCCTGTTTGAAGAATTATGCCTGCTACACAGCTTTATGGCTGTCTAGAAAACATTAAAGTGCATTTAGCTGGAAGTGAAACAATATTTTTCAGTGTTCAGATGTGGCAGTTTTGAGTGTGAGACAGAAGCCAATTTAGGAACCTCCAAAACACTCGTTGGCATAATAGCAGTGATCCATCCTCCCTAAAGCAGGAGCTGATGTTTTCTTTTTCTCCACCACTGAACTATTAAAGGAGGAGCTTCTGTTGACACCTGCTTTTCCAGTGGGTTTGCAGGTCTTGATTTCATGGATTTTTTTGAAGCTCATCTGCTCAGCACAAGGCTTACTCCCCTTAATTCATGCGTTATGAGGCATGTCCTCTGCCTCATAAACGAAGTGGGATTTTGTTTCCATAGAAACAACAAAAAACCTGGAACTGTTCCTGTTTCAACTAGTGTGAAACTCTAGTTCGCTTCTTTAGGAATAATATAAGGATCTCACTCCATGCCCTTCATGGAGGGATGCGATACCAACACCATTCCAGCGCAAATCTAAGACTCTTTTATTTAAACTATAAATTGAAATTTTTGTTTCTATGTCTATCAGGATGCAAGCCACACATTTTATATTTCATAATTACGCTGTTATTACTTTGTTACCATAATTCAAATTTTGGCTCCAATTGATGTTTTAATATTTACTTTATTCAGAACAGGACCTTTTTATGTGTAAAAAGCTATTTTCTTTGGTTGAATAGTAAAATTATTCAATAATGCCAAAATTCTGCACAAAAGTCATATATATAGTATAGTAAGACACCAAAACAGTCTATTATGTTACAGTGAAACAGATCTTAATAAAAGGAACAGTCATTTTTATATCAGAATTTCATTTTCCTTTCAGTTTTCCCATACAATACGTGCAGAATAATTTTTGTTTGCTGCATTTTTTCTAGTTTGCTGCAGTACTTTGTCCTTTGAATCCTCAAAATTCAGCACTTGTTTCACATGGTGATTTCCTAAGACTACAGCAGTGCCTGAAGTTCAAGTCCCTAATAGCTACCATATTTAGCAACTACTAAATATTTTTGTGATGATCATATATTAGCTCTTAACTCAGAGCTTCTACCTATAACCGCAACCTATAGACACTGACCTGCCCTTTCCCACATCCACTAAACATGCAAGGACCTTGTTTCAAAGCTTAGACATGAAATTGTATAATTATACAGTAATCTCACAACTACATTTATTAGAAACACCATCATTCTCTCTATCTTTATCGGCAAATGACCTGTGAAAAAGGACAAGTGAAAGAACGGAGACCTTTCAGGATTTGAATATGGAAGGATACAGTGTAGTTTACAAATTCAGTATTTTTATTTGATATTTATAAAATAGCTATTTTGTTAATAACCATTAAGGTTGTTTTCAAAATTCACTAATGTAGCTTAATTCCCGATCACACAGCTTTCCATGTTATGAATTTTGTTGTTTTTAATATAGTTTTTCATTTATTTTTTATTTACCTCCCTTATGATTAGCACTCGCTAATTTCTATTCACAGGTACTGTAACTTAGTTTGAATTTACTACACTGTCTGTCCTGTAGAGTTCTGCTCTTCCACAGTGTTACACTATTACTCAGCTGAGTGACTTCATTGACTTCAGAAGGCAAAGAGTACTTTGGATTAATAGCTACTCAAGGCAAACATCAGATGCAGAAATCCACTTCACTTATCACCATTTTCTGCCTTGTCACTTTTCACACTTAAAAAAAAAATTGAGCTTCTATGAGTTGTTTTGGGAAGGGATAGCCTGATATAAATAGAACAGGTCCCATTACAAAAATTCTGAGCCTGAGACCTGAGACTGAACTGAGACTCAAGGACAGAAACAGGACACAAAACGTTCCGCCTGTTGCAGGGCTCAGGTGAACTAAAATGATACACAAATCCAAATCTCTCAGTTGATTTTGTGTATTCGTTGAGTCACTGCACAAGACTAACCCAGACTAAGCTGTAAATCTTGGCAAATCAGAGGCTTCGCACAGACATTACTGGCCACATGATTCATCACCTTGGGTAACTTAAGGGCCTTCATGAAATACAGCAAAATCTCCTGTTTCAAGACTTCACTTATCATCTGTAGAACCACTAAAGTGCTGGCACCACCTTCAGCAGATTCCCTAACTAGACAGGAACTTGAAAAATATGAAAGCTACATGCCCATCAGAGTTACATAGCTCTTGCACTCAAGCAGCACAGTACAAAATAAAACAAAAGCTTTCACTCCATCAAGTAGAAAACACTCTGTATGCTACAGATTGCACTCTTAGTGGTTAGATTAGGGTACACATGCCAAGAGTCCACAATGTTCCACTTCTTCCAATATCCCATCGTGAATGTAGGTCCTGTTATCAAATACTTTAGCACAGCACTTTGATTACAGATAAAGAACTGAGCTTGTAATTAAACAACAGATATATAATAGAAAAATATAATAGAAAAGAGTGCAGTTTGAAAAAAAAATATGATTTGTATAACATCCATATACAACTGCTACCTCACAGCTACCATTGTTCTTGGGAATAAAGAATGATCAAACCAAAAACTACAGCACAACCAGTATTGAAGATATGGAAATATCTTCCTGTTCATCTTTTTTTTTTTTTTTTCCTGAATTTCTGAGATGTCTAAACACAAATATATATATACTTTATCAAATAGACTATTCCTCATTTACCTTATTCTGACCTGTCTTATATGAACTCCTGGTCACAAAAGCTCACACGAATTTTTATGGAATCATATCAATATATGCTTTTGAAATAATACTCTCATCCCCACTGTTAATGGCAGAAGCACCACAATGCATTTTTTTTACATTCTAAAGGTTGTAGATATATTAAGTAAGTGGAGCCAAATTTACTAGCACTTGTGTTGGTCAACACATCATAGATTTTGGAAGTAAAGTGGAACAAATTTCACTCTAACTTAAGGCCTCACAATTACAGATATTGAGATCAGGAGATAAGAATGAAACTGAAGTCAAGGAAGGGCAGCATGATTTAATGTTTAGGACATAGAAGTGGGAACAGAGAGATATTACTTCAACTTCTAGTTTTGATTTTTTGTGTTTTTGGCTATGTTATCCAATTAGTTTGAACGAGTTTCTTCCTAATTAATTTTAACAACCTACCTCATAGATCTCAGCTAGTTTCCCAGTCTCCCTGCATAGGACAGGATGATTCATGCCCTCTACACCCATGTCTCTCTGAGGACTAGAACAAGAGTATAACAACTCAATCAAGTGTGAAAGGAAGCTATTTGTTTAGCTACACTAACATTAGAAGTTGCAAAAGATTTTCTATTTTATCTTAATTTGAAAGTAAAATGTAAAAGGCACTTCAAAACATACTAGAAAACTAAAAAAAAAGGCCCAACTTCGAAACCCACTAACAATTATTTCCTTAACTATTTCCAAAAGTGTGCCTAAGTTCCTAATTGAATAATGGGTCCAAGTGCATTTTCTTGCTTGCAAAGGCACCGTAAAGGCACAATAAAAATTGTGAAGTATACAGATAATATGATTATGAGGTCATATAAGTACCCAGGAATGATGTAATATACAAAACTGTCTGGATATGATCTTGTGTAAGTGCTGAATGGCCTCTAAATTGAATGAAAAAATCCCCTTTTGTCTATTATTATATTGAGAATGAATACAATCACAATTTAAGGTGAGAAATGTAAATTTTAAATCCTTCATATTATTTCTTTCTGATAAGACATGAGTGTTACCTATATACATTACCTGTATGCACGTCTAGAAATTTTCCTGTTTATCTGCCATCTTCTTTCACCAAGCAAATATCTGGGAACTGGCAGATTGACAAGGAGCTAATATAAAAAGAACAACAGTATTATGACCTTTATTATTCCTTGGTCAAATACTGATTTTTTTCTACCTATCCTCTACATAGAAAGTTTATACATCTCTTTATGTCGCTGGGTTGAAGCAATTAGCAGAAGTAAAGGATTACTGAATTATTTCTAACTTGTTATTCAAGAGTGTAATCCCATCTCACAAAACAAAATACATATGTACTGCATGTATATATATATATTTATATATATTGGTTACACTAAAGACATGTTAAGTATGTAAAAGACATATGCTTAACATTAGCTAGAATCATACTAATGTATTTCCTATTGGTGGTACTTGCAAGAGTCCTAGACCCATGGATCAACAGGGCAGTGGTGGCTCTATTGATTTTGTTATTTCAGGACTTAGGAGAAGCAGACATGCATTCTGGATTTTCCACTTAAGCAAATACATGGCTCAAGTCATAACAAGCACTACAAAATTATCTTGCTGGCACAATTATTGTAGGGGAGTATTCACAGAAGGAAGTGAAGATTAAGCATGGCTGGGAATAGACATCAAATGCCATGAGCTGCTTTTTAGATTCTGGTTGGAACATCAAGTTTAAACTCTCCAAGTGAGGTCAGTAAACCACAGGCCAAACTGTTACTTGATCAAGAAATAAGCAAGTTCAGGTTCCTAGTAAAGGAACACTTACAAATGTGAAAATTTGGTTTCTACCTCAGTCTGGACCTCAGAAAGGCGAGAATTCTGGACCTCTTGTTTGTTCAGTTATTTTTTTTATATAAAATATCTAATGAATATTATGTTATAAATAAGAATGTGGAAAATAGAAAAAGTAGTCATATATAGATTACACACTGGATTTAGTTTATGCTTTACTGACTAACATAAACAACATCAACAAAAAATTCAGTCTCTGTCCTTGTTCTTTTATGTCTGTCCTATCACACACTTTTGCACTGGAAGCATAAACATCAACTCTTCATTCAACATAAATAATAAAAACTGCTCCATATAGAGGCTTGCTGAACTGCAATCAATCACATGAAGCCATTAATACAACTCCACACAATCCATACAGTCATTAATACATACAATCCATATAATCAATAACACAAATCCATCCAACTCCACTTCAGGTTGGATATTGGGTATTATCAGAAAGAGTGGTCAGGAGCTGAAGGGGGGTGGTTGAGTCACTGTTCCTAGAAATGTTTGAGAAACATTTAGATATGGCTCTAAGGGAGATGTCTTTGTGAGGAAATACCAGTGGTAGTTGGACAGTTGGACAGGATGAATGTAGAGGCGTTTTCCAACCTTGGTGATTCTATGGTTGTATATAAATCTCTATAAACTCTATAAATCAAATACAGAACACATCACTAATCCCTACTCAAAGGGAGATGTGATTTAAATAATTGAACAGAGATAAATTACCATCATGTATTTTACATGTGGCCCTTTACACATTTCCTTTAATACTGTATGATGTACCTTGCATTTACTTTATGAAATTGTTGTTGACTCCATCACTTAAGAGTAACACAGTAGCAATTCAAATCAATTGCTAACATTGCTAACATGCTAAATGAAAAATATTTTAGATGTCAGCAATGGCAGGAGGTACTGTAGACCAGCAATCTTTCTGCACAGACACACTGTGCACAATATATGTGGAAAAGTGTTTACCAAAAAAAATGTAAAAGCTTCCTAAGCAGTTGGTGGAAATGACAACCAAAGGGAAAAGTTCCCCAGAAAATGAAAGGGACACATAGTGCATCATTACAACACTCCTCCCACAAAGAATAATCTATTTATGAGCTTATTGTAATAATTACTGTTTTCCCTCTGTTCTCCATATCAGTATATAGTACTTTTTACCTCTGGCAATACTTATAATTGCATACATTTGCCGAAGAAGGGTATGTAACGAAACTAAACCCAGTTCCCTGAAAACTCTTCTATTAACAACCAGTAAATGGATATTGATGACCAAATAAATAAAATAAAATAAAATAAAATTTATATTGGAAAGCTAAATTGAGTTTAATCTGAAATGAAAAGTCCTGTATGGCATTCTGTGAAAAAGGATTAGCTAGTTAGTATGCCAATCCCTCTGCAATTTTAATTCTAGAAATGAATATAAGTAGAACAGAGGCAACTAGTGTGCTTCAGCAGTAATGGCCATGGCAGTTGCCAAGTCTCCAACAGATGCTGGGTTAGATATTTGCTCTGTTTCACAGCTGTGCATTGGTTTGAAATGCTGCCACTGGAAATACTACCATATAATGTGTGCAAGGATGTTTCTTCTTTCTATGAGGTAAAAAAAAAACCACAACTCTTTACAATCATGTTATTCTATCCAATTTCATGTGAGATCTTCATTCTGAATACTCCAAACTAAGCACACATATTTTAGAAAAGCTTTTAAAAAAATCTTCAGTGATGGCAAAAGGTTTTTCATTTGTTAATGTTTCTTATAGAATACGTCACTGATGTGTAGAAACAATAGAATGCCACAATGCAATGTAGCAGTAGAATTAAGGCTTTTTGATGAAGACCCAGGAAGGATTTTGAGTTCAAACTGCATGCTACATCTATTTCACGAACTCACTGACTTTTAACAGTTCAGAAATGATTACTCTAAGAAACTCAGTGATCAACCTATATGGTGATATTTTATCTGCAAGGACAACATAAAAAAAAAAAAAGAAAGAAGTAAATGATAGAATGACTAAGTGAATTCATCCAGCCTTAAAAATGCTATTACCCCATCTAAAAGTATATTCAAGAGGCTAAAATAACTAAAAAGAAATAAGAAATCAGAAGTAATAATAAGAAAAAAAAGTTAATTCTACCCTTTTAAGAATCTCACATAGAAAGGCAGCTTCATTCAACTTTTATGCTGGTGACTAAAATGCCTTAGGTTTGTAACTTGTTCTCTGTCCTCCAAAGGACATGTGCCACTCATTCAAAAAGAGAGTGCTGTCTGTTATTATGGTATTTAATTGTGACGTCTTACAGGAGTCACAAAAAATACAAAATTCTAACTATTTACTCTGGCCATATTTAACATAAATGGCCAATGGTGTATGATCTGTAATATATATAGACTATTAGAACTTTAACATTGTTATTGGCAATCCATCCCTTAAATTAGACAGACCTTTTATGTGAATTGTTGCCACAGGGTGTAAAAAAGAGGACAGAAGTGGAAGTAACCCAAGAGTTAAAAAATCATGAAATAATAAATAGCACATGTATAGAAAGTAGTTTGCTTTATAGACAGCATGTGATGTTAATGTATTTTTACACTTCGTATTGTCTTGAATTTATGACATAATTCTACCATCCTGGGTCACCTGCAATGTACTGTATTAGAGTTCCCTCTACTGGCTGAGTTACTGAAGCTGTTCTAGGAGTTCACGTTTAACTTGTACTCAGTTGGTTTAAGAAGCTGAAGTTCTTATGCTGAAAAATGAAAGCCTTCTCTCAGTGACATATTAAACTGGCCCACATACACAAACGAAAAGACTTCCTCAGTCAGTTGTCTTAGAATGAACATGTTGTTCAGTTTGCTAATGATACACAATTCCATACAAGTCTATACAAATGGGTAACTCATTCTTTTCCCCAACAGAAATTTAGGATGATCCTATAGTCTGAAAATCTCAGGGAAATGGGATCTTTACTGTCTAAAATATAAAGGTTGCATATGCAAAGATTAAAAGCCAACAGTTATATTTTCAGTCATTGCATAAAAATTCATTGAGGTGAGAGGATTCAGAACATGGCTTCCTAAAATAAATCTACAAGTTTATTCTGTCTTTGCCAGGACTGAGTAATTTCTTGGCCATGGGACTTTGCAGCTACTTCAGAGCTTTACAGCTTCAGAGCTTAAAGTTTCAGATATTCTGTTATCACTCATCTCTCTCATCTTTAGTTGGAGTTTGACACATTCAGAACATGTCATAACAATAGTTTTTTGGAACTCTGAAAAGAGTGAGCCAGATGCCATTCAATAACATTGCAGTATTCATCTGTTCATTATGCTTGAAGGTGGTGGATGAGTTACTAAGAGTTCACCTGGCATTTGAATGTCCACAGGACAGACATACATGAACGCGTTTATAATTTTCAAAGACAGATGGCAACCACTGTCACATCAGCAGGAAAAATTCCTTTACTAAACTCCTACAAAAGAAATATCCTGCTTTGAATATTAATTATCAGAAAATTGTAAAATGACAAGCAGCCACAAGATCCCTTCAAATTTCATGCTCACACTAATTTATCATGCAACACTAAGCTCCACACTGAAGTCTAAACTAGGTTAAACTTTTGTTTCATAGACTAGTTGAGATCTACTGCATGTTCTCTGGAATCTTGAATGTCATTTAATTTTAGGTCCTTATCAACTTTCATGTCCAAAGCATCTACAGAAGGATAATTTCAATGCCAAATAACTGTGTGGTGGAACTAAGGTGAGAAGACATGCAATACAAATTACAGATCAGCTAGGAAACAGTCACAGAACATCAATGCATATTTGTATTCCATGCAGTCATAATGAAGAACTGAGAGATCAATAGAGTTGCACATATTTAGACTTTGCCCTAGATTGTATCTGCTTTTAAAAGAAATACTACACCTTTATTGTCTTAATGAGGATAAAGTGCTAACCAGGTTCTTCTAGGGGTAAACTACACTCTCCATGGACTCATGTCCATTTGAGCTGACTGTTCAAACACCAGTATAATGCACCCCACTGGTACCTGTGGTCCCTGCAACTGAATTAATCTTTACTGACTAGTTATACCACAGGTGAAGAGTCTGTATCTAAAGAATACATTATGTAGATAATATGTAGGACTTAGCATTTTTAAGATCTCAAATTCAGTCCTTATATTCAGTTGACAGCATGGTGACTCTATACCTGAGTCATAATCAAACATTTTGTATTGCATTGCCTTCCTAAGATTTTATCCTAGAAAACCACTTACAAACATTTTCCTTGTATCTGTATATGGTTTCACTAATGTTAATAAAACAACTCAGATTTTAATCTGAATCTCCATTCAACTGTTTCCACTACATCAGGCCCTCAACTGTGTTTTAAAGGGTTGACGTATTTTGATGGTGTCAGTTAAGTAAACTTGCATAAAATTAAATAATACTTAAAAGTAAGCAGTGAGTTTTATGTATTAACTACTTTAAATATGTGCTAAGGCAAACAGACTGTTTGGTGTGATTGCATGCATTAAAATAAGGGTGACTGGTCTGTGCAATGGGTTGCAGTCTTTCACAAATTAGGTGACAGAACATAGGGATAACTGCAGGATCAAAACAGATTTTGGAACAGAGGTAACAAAGAACAAAGCAAAAAGAAAATACAAGGTTGGAAGGGTAAAATTTGGCCAGGGCTAACTTTAGCAAATCCATCCATAAATCATTCATTCTGCATATGAGCCATGTGCTACTGAGATGATGATACTAGATGATCCAGCTTATTTGTAGGAAAAATGAATATCCTAGAGGAACAGAATGGCTGACATCAGCTAAACTTTTTTTTTTTGTCCAGAATATGGAAGTTATTGATATTTTCTATAAATTAAAAAAAAAAAAAAAAAGTTAAGGAGTAATGTTTTTGTTCCTCTTAAAAAAACTGTATTCATGAAGTCTGTGAAACAGGTTGAAAGTATAACAGAAAAATTTGGATAGTTAGGAGGTCAGTCTTGTACAATACCCTTTGATTCGTGAACATGATGACTGCAAATATTAGAAATGCAGCATATTAGCTAAACAAGCAGAAGAAAACATCCAGATGATAGCATCAAAAAACTGTTTTTGCTGTGACTGGGCAAAAAACTGCTGACCTGGGCCTCCAGCAACATGACAATAACAAAAATATAAAGGTGCTGTATGCTTTGCAATATTATGGATAATAGCAAATTCCTGATACCAAAGAATGCACAATGAATGGCAAAAAAGACTTTATAGCAGACTGAGGAAATATGATAAATCTGATTTTCATTGACCTTAACATCAGTATAGCATGATTAGCATGATATGAATTAAACAACCCAATGCTAATCTTCCGTGCTGAATTAATTTTGTTCAGATGTAACTATCCTCACAGGTGGATGTAAACGTACAACGCTCTAAGGAAACACTCATTTCAACATTAAAACAAAAATACACTATGCTTAATTCATTTTGATGCTTAGGTTTCTCAAATGAAATTTGCCTAATGTTTGCTGTACTTCATAATGATGAATAAAGAGTGGAGAAAGAACACATGGAAAGGCACATGTAAACTGAGTATTCAAATACATACATTTAGATACATTAATCTGAACATTTACATAGTAGAGATTTTTAATTACATTGAAAACATGCATCAAACATCTAATTTCATTGCGGTTGCTCCTGACTTGCAGTGGAATGTCTCAAAACATTTGGCATTCCATATGCACCTTGCCACTGATGCCAATGGCCATGGGAACAGGAATTAAAGCTGCTTTGACATTCCTCTCCCTTCCAGAAAATCTATGTTGAATATCACTTCACAGAAGAAAAATATTTGATTTTTTTAGTTTTGTATTTTTAGTGTTGTCGGAGACGTGGGTATTTAATAGATTTATTTAAACAGGTGGAGATTTATGGCTTTCTGCTGTAACAGTGCAACTTTCTATCTCCTAAATTAAATGCTTTAGAGTCCTCAAAAAGCTATTCCTTTTTTTTAAGTATGCATTTCTAGAGAACCGTTATAATGCAAGATATATTGGGTTTCAATTAAATAGAGATGTGTTAATAAAGAACTGTATTATCATTTCATAGAACAACCACATTTTGCTAATTTGTTTCACACCAAACTTCCTAGCTTTAATTAGCAAGAAGAAAATATCCATTCAATCTGATTGAATATCCCCAGGTACACTCATGTCCGTCTGAGGAGGTTCTTCTGAAGATTATGATAATTAGTAATTACCTTAGGCTAAAAGCTGTTTTTATTCCATTGTCTGGAATGAATCTTGTACCAATTCCTCTCAGGAAAGAAAAGGATGAAATATTAAATTTCAAAGTCTGTCTGGACAGTAACATTTATCTCTGCATTTTCTCTCTACTGATTTTCGTTAACTCTCCTCTGTGAAATGCTCATATGCTGAATATAAAGAATGGAAGCACCTCTTTCCTGCTTAAGACTGACAATGACAGTCTCATTGGAAAGTTTTCACACACTCCATAACTGCTTTTTTGTTTTGTTTTCTTGTTCTTTTACATGTTGCACCTGTTTGATAGGTACTGACATTTTTTACCAAGATATAAGAAGGAAATTAAAACTTCACCCTAAACTGCTTTGGTAGCATTAATGCATTTCTGAGATGCTAATTTTAGTGGCACTAAGCTCCCGTGGCAATTGAGATGCTTGATTTAAGGTTCTGTATGACCCAGAAGCACACTCCTGAAAAGGACCTTTCAGATGATCTTATATTTTAATTAAAGACTTTGAATCCGTCATTGTAAGATGATGAAAGAAGCCCTCAAAAAATTGAGGGTGCACTAGAGGCAAGCTTGCCATCTAAAACATCTCATGGAGGTAAGGGCAGCCTGAACACCACAGATTACCTCTGATTACACAAGCACTTGATGACACCATGGTGAGCTCCTGACATCTCACTGATAGTCCAGAGATTGGACCAGTTCTCTTCTAGTTTATGCTCTTGGGTTTCATTACTCTACCCCACATCCCATCCCATCCCCAAACAACCAAACAGAACAAACATGCTAGGAGTGAGTCGTTCTCGCCTGGGCCTTACCTTGTTTTGGCATTTTGAGAAGACTAGATGTCTATCTAAATTTAGGAATTGTCACTGATCTATGAGAACTATCTGCTTCACCTTTTTTGCAGTGGTGGCCAGGATGCTGGAATGAGTGTGTGTATATAAACAGACAGAAAGGACAAAGAAAAAGCATTATCCAAACTGTCCCTCTCAGGAAATTCCACTATGTTGAGAGGAAAAACTGTTCTAAGTCTTGTTTGAATTAACCTCATAACTGATTCTATGATTTCTTATTACCATACAAGAATGGATCAGGATCATCCTTAAGGAAAACATCTGACAAGTGCTCTAAGTAAAACAAGATTTGTGGACAACGTTGCCCTATTCATTTTTAATGATCTCTGCATGTTATGCTGATTGAAATTATGCCTGGATGCACAGCATGTGTTAGGTAGGATAGCAGTGGGAAAAGAGACGGATGAGAGGAAGAAGGGAGAGAGCTGGATCTTTAAACTACTTCCTTCCAGGCATTTCAACTCATTGAAATTGTAAAATATGTTTCAAGTGGTTAAGGAATCATCAAAGGCACACCCAGTGTGTGAGCAGTACTTGTATTAGCACATATTTTAAGAAATAAATCACCCATAGTACGGATGGAAGGAAATTACCTGTGGGCCATCTTCTCATTGTATTTGTTCCTCAATTGCTTCTGCTTTAAAAGGTTAGGTTGAATTTCAGTGTTACTAGGTCACTACCAACGTCATCTAGCTTTGAATCAAGATAACAAACATTCGTTACTGAAACTGCTGCTTCTCCAAATTAAAATGCCCTTTGTAGATGTATCCTGATGTGTTCAGTTCTCTTACAGGCAGAGAAGCTGCTGGAAAGGCTGCTCTAGCCACAAAAGCACTTTCTGACATCAACAATAAAACTCTGAGCCCTGATGCTGAGCTGTTTGATCACAAGCAAGAGCCCATAGCAACACTCCTGCAGGGTTCAGGACAGCTCTGAGACTCAATAACGTAATACTTCCATGGAAGGGAACTTTTATTGAGTTGTTATTACCTTAGGAATGAAATTTTCCTGAGGTGGAATGCTGATACATCAGCTTCAATGAAGCTGACATCTGTGATTATTCTGTTTCATTTGGAGTGGACATTTGGAGTTTCTGTTCACGAAAATCCACAGCTGTTTCACCCAAGCCCCCTTCTGCATAAGACCTGCATGTGCAGGTCCAGCTATTCAGGCAAGCAGAGATATGCTTTTTAAAAATCTTTCAGGCAGATCTCTATAAACACAGAACAACAAGAAGCTATACTTCGTCAAGTACAGTGACCAACACTGCACAACAAACGTAGCTGTGGAATCAACTTACTATTCAAAACAAAAAGTACTGATTGCTCTGATGTAAAGCCTTCCCGTTGTGTTGCTGTCTCTTATCAATCAAACAGAAAAGCTTTCTAAATAAAAATAACACTCTGAAAGGTCTGAAGACACAGATGAAACTATTGCTTGGAAGTAAATGAAGTTTTCCCGTTGAAGGTGGTGAAGATGGGTAAAGACATTATATTGAAGATACTATGTCCAAAGAAGCTCCCCTTTTGTTTCATACTGCCTGCTGATACTTGACTATAATGAAGTAGCAACTCACATGGAAGAAAAGATGGGGGGCTGTCAAGACAATAAGCTCCTTATAATCAATCCATGAGGAACTACAAGATAAAGAGTGACCTCATGGCTTCCACAAGCAGGAAGAGTCACTCGCAGCTGCTGAACTTTAAGGCTCTTGTTTGGATCTTTATCAGTAAATCTTTGTGTTAAAGTGGTTCCCTGGACCGAGAAAGGTGGTGGTTTCAGAGAGACAGTTCCTTTCAAGTTTGTGGAGGTAATTAGAAATCTGTTGAGATAAACTAGGTACCTGCCTTGTGAGATGAAATGGGAATCCCATTAAAAAGCTTCTAGTGAAAAAAACTGTCTAGTTATAACGACTAAAATGGAGGCAATTAAAAAAAAAAAAAGAACAACAAAGCCTCAGGTAATTACTCAGACTTCCCATCATCCCTTTGCAGGTTTGGTTTCACAGCTCTTTGGATTAGGGATTTTTACTGTACAGACTATGCACACATACAGAAAAAAACAACAAAGAGCTTGGACCTACATTAAATTGGCTTTGTTTTTTTCACAATACTAATATATAAATAATAACTTCAGGACTAAGTCTGATGTAACTGAATGAAACCATGACTACAGATCATGGGAACTCAATAATCTTCACCTGAACCTAAGGGTACTGAGCTGAGCAGGTGTGTGCCCAGGCAGCAGCACAATGCTGTGGAAGAATTTCAGCTCTGGTCCAAAGGCAGGATATAGGGTAGAAAGTTAACAAAGAGTTTGATGGTAACTTCCAGCCCTAAACTGAGCTAAGGATGGTGCTATGCTGCATTATCTATGTGCATCAGCTGAGGTTAAAAACAGCTTTCCGTTGTCTTTCATAGCCACCAGCAGATCTCTGCAGCCACCTTGGCATGGTCTTAGATTGCTTGAGGCTTAAATCACGAATACAAAGCTGTTGTAAATTAAGTTTATGGCTATAATTGCACAGCATCAGTCCTCAATAATACCAGAAACAGAATGCATATTAAAATAAATATATATGATAGAGTTTAATCTCTCCTAAGAACTCCTCACTTTGATCTTTATGCCCATTTTTTTTGAAACATCAATACCAGAATAAATTTTGTATGCATGTGTTAGACCAACAGGATGCTGGTGAAAGCAGGAACATCAGAAACAAATTGCAGTCTTTTACAGCCATTTTCAAGCACTCCAACTGCTAAGGTTGTTTCTGTCTTGTTTTGCTTTGTTTAAAAAAATAAAAGCTCTCCTAGTATGACACTGACTGAAATGTAGTTTAGCTGAGTTTTTTATTGCTTTTATGCTAGATATTTTTTTCAAGTTTTTTTTGCAGGAATACAGAACTGCGTATCAATTTTATGTTTTAAAAATTTTCCAGATTTTCTTTTCTTTATGCAAGAGAAGTGATGGAGAATAGCAGATGGCCTTAGCTACCTTGATTAGACCATTAATGGTTACTACATGACAGGTTCAGCACTTTCATGCTCTTCATAAACTTATGGTTTGACTAGCAAATCCATGTCTTTGAGTGCAGCTTGGGCTATGCAGGTGATCTTCCAACTACAATTTCAGTGATTCTGTAGTCTCATCAGCCTTCATAGATGGCCAAAATGTTACCTTGGAAATGGAAAGCATGTGGACATCACTGATAAATGTTAAGGGTATTTCATTTGTCACAGACAGAGAAAGGAAAAAAAGAACAGAAATGATGACTGTAATAGAGACTGTGAAAACACATTATCATCCATAATTAGTTTTCACCAAATAGATTTTTAACAGTTTTAAATATAACACTGTTTTTAACTTTTAAGAATTGATGAAGATCAAATGTCAAGCAATCTGTGAATGAATTGCCAGACTGCTGCAGTAGTCATGACACAATGTACTCTGCAAAAAACAGTTTTAAGGTTTTCCAGATACAGCACAACAATTTGGCTTGCAAAAAGTTAATTAAAATTAACAATAATTCCGTGGGCCATTTCATCTTAAGTAAATATTCTGCATGTTTCAAATTCCTACATGATCTACTCTGACAGATTTGGAAATGTTGTTCTTTTTAACAGATTGCAGTATAACTCCCCAAATGAACATTTAATAAAAGAACGTATTTAATGAAACAATTCATTTCCTCTTCTAGAGGAGACTGTTAAAAACACTTTCAATTTAAAAACAAATAAAGATATTGATGGTAGAAAACTGGTTTATTTGTTTTTCTTTTCCTCTTCCCTTCCCTTCCCTTCCCTTCCCTTCCCTTCCCTTCCCTTCCCTTCCCTTCCCTTCCCTTCCCTTCCCTTCCCTTCCCTTCCCTTCCCTTCCCTTCCCTTCCCTTCCCTTCCCTTCCCTTCCCTTCCCTTCCCTTCCCTTCCCTTCCCTTCCCTTCCCTTTTCCCAATTCCTTACATTTCTTTTTACAGCTTTTATTTTATATTATTTTATTTTCTGCATTACTTTACATAGTTGTTAAAGCAACATTGATTCTGGTGAAAAATGGTATGCAGCAATCCACATTACTTATTTTGCTGTATGGATACAGAAAGCCCGAGACATACAAACTACCTAATCAGTGCTCTGGCAGGCTTTAACACTGGTCAAACACAGTATAGAATTAAATTACCTTCCACATCTAAAAGCAGAATTTCAATTGAAGCTGATTTTGAAATTAGATTTGGAATGAATGCTTCAAATCCATTTTTTTTTTAAATCTGTACAAAAATGTAACTTAAAGAATATCTGAAAGACAGGGCTGAAAAGAGAACTTGAGCTGTTAAAAGCTGTCTAGAAATGTCATAGGCACATATGAAAAAGAAAAGCAGTAGCATCAGCTTGAGATCAGCTCACTTTTAAGGTTTCTTTGTCTAGCTACCATACCATACCCATTAACACTTACTATAATTTTCAAATTTTTTCCCTGGGAACCCTGATCTAGTGTTTGATCTAGCAGTTGGCAACCATGCCCATTGCAGAGGGGTTGGAAGTACATGATCTTTGAGGTCCATTCCAACACAATATATTGTACGATTATACGATTCTATAAGGAAAATGGCAAAGCTCTGCAATTCAGTGTAACTGGAGGAATTTTTCAACTCACATTTCTCCAGCTAAGTCTGATCAGATTAACTGGAACACTTTTTACATTCAAACATTTTAGCTTAAGAGAGATTTATAAATGGAAAACATAAAAAGGAATACAAACTATGAGTTTTGTTCCAAAAGTAATGCCTCTTATTTTATGATTTTAGCCCACAACATCAGTGGCCGACGTTGGTATGGCAATAGAGTGGAATCTTCCTGCCAATATTCAGATACATGTTGTTGCCATGTTACATATGGAAGTAGAGAGGCAATCTGACAGAATGGCATCTGACACAGATGTGTGTATAAAGCTAAGGTGTGTCACTGAATTCCTTCATGTGGAAAATAGTGCACTCACTGACATTCTTTGTTGCTTGTTGAATGTTTATGGAGACCAGTCAGTGGATGTGAGCACAGGATACATTTCAGCAGTGGGGTCAGCAACATGAAAGACAAGCCACATTCTGGATGGGCACGCATAGGTATCACATCACAAAATGAAGAGCATTTCATTCATGCAAATCAGCAGATTATGACAAGGAAACTGTGCACGCAGAGCTCAATATCAGCTTCACTGCATTGGAAACAATGATGGCAACACTGGAATACTGCAAAGTTTGAGCCATGTGGGTTCCATGAATGTTCACGCAGGAAAGAAAGAACACTGTATGCAAGTGTACCTGGAATCAAAATGGAAGTCCATGGAGAGACAACGTGAATTCCACATTGAAGGAAAAGTTCAAGACATAGCACTCAGCAGGTAAAGTGATGTGCCCTATCTTTTGGAATAGGAAAAGGGTGATCCTTCTGAATTTCCTGGAGCCTGGATGAACTTTCAATCCTGACCACTTTATCATGACACTGACTAAGCTGAAGGATTGAACATCCAGGTACAGGTCAGAGAAGACAACAACCTTCTTACAACACTGGGCACCATACCAGTTTGAAGACTGTGGAGCCCATGGTCCATCCTGTCTGGATTGTTCTACCACACTCATTGTACAGTCCACATTCTGCACCTTCAGACTTCCATCTGTTCCAGCCAATGAAAGGTGGATTACGTGGGCAACATTTTCGTAGCAACAACATGATCATAACTGTGATACAGTTGGCTACCTCCACTTATACAGATTTATATGAGCACATAAGCTCTTCTTCATTGCTAGAAAAAATGCATAGCTGATGGTGGTGACTGCTGAAAAATCATATTTTTTATCTCAGAATTTTCTCTATCAAATAGTGTTATTGTACTCTTTGTACCTGTTGTAGTTTCCATAGAAATAAATAGGAAGCAGTACTTCCAGCGTAAACCCATGTGAAACTGCATGCCAAAAATTTTGAGAAAACAGTAGCTTTAAACACAATTTTCCTAAAATACTGTTGGATCAAAAGCTGTTTGTATGCATCAGTTTTAGATTTTCTTATGTGGGCTATTTAAGAATTAATGAGAAAAGGAAGAGGCAAACTTGCTTCTTCTGTAACTGAACCTCTGAATAGGGCTGAAAGGAGAAGTTGAGCTGTTAAAAGCTGTCTAGAAATGTCATAGGCACATATGAAAAAGCATCTAAAATTGCAGGACTACATCTGGAGAGGCTGCAGACACTGAGAGTAGACTGACGAGTGGGTCTGTGGTTTTTTTGCAAAAAATACTGCCTTAATCAGCAAACACAACAAAGTGCCCATATCCGCTGTTTCTCTGCAGATAATAACAATGCTTCTGTGACCCTTAACTGCAGCTTCATGCTATTACTGGTGAATATGGACATTTACTTTTCTAACTAGTGTACATTTTGGCAATACTTACCAGTTGGAGAGGGCAAAAAGGACCAGAAAGCCTTAAAAGTGGAAATGTGTGAATGCACAAACAAAAGACTTTATGACAAGCTTTTTGTTCAAGTAGCCTATGGTTTGGCAGAAATGCAACAACAAAATGATGTGAACGTTCCAGACAGCCAGACATCTTAAAACTTTCAACCATTTCATTCAACAGTTAGCCAAGGGCAGCCACTCAAAATGTTAAATGACTCAGTATAGATATTCCTGATGCTTTTTAAAGTTCTCACAAATAAGAACATAAATAGTGTCCTCACACAAAAGTTCATATCCTTTCTGCAAGGATGTATTTCTGTTCTTACCTTCCTGTCCATTTGTTAGGTGCTCCCTTGTGACATTTCTATCACTATGATTAACTATGAAGTTCACATTGAGTTCTCATTTTTAGCATCCTTTTTAATTCTTCCTCCATTTCCCTGACACCCCAATGCTAAAAATGAGGTGACAGGAAATACACCCTGTGATTCATTATTAAAAAAATGTATTTTACAAATACTGTTCCTCGTACTCAATTACTGCAGTGGGCCAAGGCCTGTATTTTTATTTTCACTACATCAACCTTAATCTAGAATCAGACTATCTAAGTAACCTAAGGCATGACAGAACTGCTTCATTACCTTACAACTCCTCAAACACAAACAATGGAAGCCACTTAACTCATCACCTCTTTGCTTGCCTAAAACACTGCACACACTGTCATTTCTTTGATGACGAAGATGAGGGGGTATTAGGGAGTACATATCCTTCTGACTTGAGATTTTTATACATATTGGCATAGTTGCATACGCATCTGCACTAAGAAATTACTTTTTTTTTTTTTTAACATAGGGTCTCAGCTTAGTATTACACTCTTACAGTGTAATTTGTCCATGCAGTTCACTTCATAGTCAAAGATGAAGTCACAGGCTTAAGTTGCTTCCTTCATGGATGGAAACTGAAGACATGTTATTGTACCATATTCCATTGGCAAAACTGTTCGGCATACAGTTATCTCAGATGAAGCCTCAATCATATTTCTAAATTGTCTTTTCTCAAAACAGATAAACCTAAATTTGCATGGTTGATGATTGTTGTTTTTGTTGTTGTTGTTCTTGTTGTTTTTCCGTTCGCTTTTTTCTCTTCAGACAGACATATAATCTCATTGCTTTTACTGAACATACACATAACAGTGCCAGGAGTACTGTTCTATTTCAGGTATGGTTCAGAGCAGAAAGTAGAATACTATTTCTGCTGCATTTCTAAGGATAGTAATGATGTTATCAGTAATTAAGATGTTAAAAAATTCTGACCATTTATGTTTTTATTAAAAAAAAGGATATCTGTTATCCTCCTGTTTTAGCAGGACATGTTCTTACATATTAAAAATAAGGAGAAAAGTACTCAATATTTCTAAACGAGGTGGAAATCGTCCACTTTTAAAATGAGTGTTGCTGCTTTCTGCCTTTCATCCTTTTAATGATGAAGAAAATGACAGAGCAGCATACCTTTCATTCCTTTCTGATGGATAAATATTAATTAAACTTGAGATTAAAAAAAAAAAAAAAGAGTTGACTGCCATAGGAACATTTATTTATTCTTCAAGAATTCATTCAAATAATAAACAATTGTCATCTGCTTTTTTTTTTTTTTTTGTATTGTTGTTGTAGGAAATGTTTTGCTTTCAGTGATAAAAAAATACTATTTAACCATCACTTGAACCTTAGAAGTAATAACCCATTTTGTCATTATTGTTCTGTTCTAAACTTCATGGCATAAAAGACTAAACTACATTTAGATAGTATGATCTGCTTCATATGTTTTAGGATATTAATTAAAAAATAAAATAGAAAAAATACTAAAACGTAGTCATTGTTTTTCTGAAACACAAGTTACTCTTTCTGATTCAGGTTAGGCTCCTTATACATTGGTAGTTTTTCATGTTGGGCCAGAATAATCAATCTAATTGTACACTACATAAGGCAGACCTAACAAATAATTCTAATAATTTACCACTAAACTATTTTTAATATTTCTTAAGAAGTTAAAAATAATTAAAAATATTGCCAGTTTCCTTGAGTAACTAATTCAACATGGGGAAGTGCAGAGTCCTGCACCAGGCACCAGGACATGCCAGGGGCACCCAACTGAGAAACAGCTCTACAAAAAGTACATGGGGGTCCTGGGAAACCAAGCCAGCTAAGAAAACTAATTGCATACTAGGACTGAATTAGCCAGAGTATCGGCAGCAGGTTGAGGCAGGTGATGCTTCCCTTCTCCTCAGTACTGGTGAGACCACACTTACGTGGTTTCCAGTTCTGAGCTCACCAGTACAAGGGAAAAGGGTACACGCAGTACAAAAGACAAGCAAAGAGCCACAAATACAATGAAGAGACTGGAGCACACTCCTGTGAGGAGAAGCTCAGAGAGCTGGGGCTGTTCAGTCCTGTAGAAAAGAAGGCTCAACAGGGATGTCCCCATTCATGTCCACAAATACTTGAAGAGAGGTTGCAAAGAGTATGGAGCCTGGCTTTTTTCAGTGATGCTTACTGATGGGAGCACAAACTGGAACATAGGAGGAACACAGCTGTGTTGTGCCTGGCATAGGCTGCCCAGAGGCAGTAGATCTTGATGGTTTCATCAGCTGCCTGGCTGTGGCTCTGTGCACCCTGCTCTTGGTGTATCTGCTAAGGCAGAGGTTGGGCCAGATGGTCCCAGACCTTCCTGTCAACCTCAGCCATTCTGTCTCTATGACTGCAAGCAAAGATATATTTATCACTCTGAGCTCTGATTCTAAGAACAAGTTTCTAGTGGGAAACTGCTCTCACGGTTAGGAAGTAGAATCTTATTTCCAATCTAAGTATTTTGAATTCCTATTGCTTGTTGCTATATCTTGGACTATTATCTTCCACAGACACAAAGATGAGTTACTCAGATGACTCTTCAGGAAAAGAAAAAAACTAATTAGCATTGTTGTTGCATATAATACATACATACAATAAATGTACTCAGTAACTGTGCTCACTGGAACACAGATGCCAGACACCACACTGCACGGATGAATGACCAATCATCTTTTTGTTTTCTACTTTGGAAACAGTGAAAATTACTGAGAAAAATGAATGTTGTTATGTCTTTCTAAATTGATTATTTTGAAATTATTCCTAAATTGAAATCATAAGCAGATATAATTTGAGATTGCATCTCTTGCACTATACAAGACTCCAACAAAGGGTTATTTTACATCTTTCAGCTCCAGAGATTTAGAGAATGGATCTCCCAGTGTGGGGACATTTTCCACGCATTATATGAAGTCTGGGGGGTAACAATGCAGCGATTCCTTCCTCACTGTTATTACACTGCAACTTGTAGAGCAATTATCTCTGACAGACACACAAAGCAGAAAGATCAGATCCTTCCACAGTCCTAGTATTGAGGCTATTATGAAAAACAAAACCTAAAATACATAACAAGAGAGAAAACAGTGTGAATATGACACCAGGCTGTAATTCACTTGTGAACATTTTTCAGTTGGCTGTGACTCACTTTTTTTTTAAGCCCACTGAAACACTGCTGAATTAAAAGCATTCTCAAAAGATTCCTTTGCCATGACAACAGTTTAGGAGAGAATTTTTTTTTTCCAGAATAATTTTTGTGCTGTGCCACATTATTTTCATGCAATTGTGTATTGCAAGAAAAATAATAGTGCCTGCATCGTTATGGTACAGTGTGTGGCAACAACAGTCACCTGCTTTTGTGTTGCTCAGATGCATGCTAGAAGTCACCTTGATCTTGCTCCACAGTTTTTGATTTCAAATGTGTAACTTGCATCATCGTCAGTTAGACAGCAGTAAGAAGTTCACAGCAGACCCAACAGTTGAAATGGGTTCCTTAAATAATATGAAGAAGTATTTAACTGAAGGTTGAAAAAGAGAGTCCCAAAATGATAGAACTTCTCAGCTGTGAAATGTATTAACAATTTTCATGTGAAGAAACACAGAAGAAACTTGACCACTACATTTATTTTATGTATTTGAAATGACAAATGTTTCACATATTTCATTTTTCTTGTGTCTCAAGAACAATTTAACAAGTTCTTGATCAAATCAGATACGCTCACTTGCAGCCAAGCCTTCTTGTTCCCAGAGATGGAACATCTCCCCTATAAGAACTGGCAGAGAGAGCTGGAGCACTTCAGCATGGAGAAGAGAAGGCTCCGGGGAGACCTGCTAGCAGCCTTTCAATATCTAAAGGGGAGCTACTGGAAGGATGGGGACAGATGTTTTCAGTGACCTATTCTCTGGACTTCTTTTGTGTTTTTTAACTGTATGTTCAAAATGCATTGAAAAAATGTAGGAAAAGGAAGGAGAGTTTGCTTTTATTATTATTGTTTAGGCAACAAAGCACCTTTAGATGCTGTCAAGCTTTCTTTTTCAGTGATCCGAAGCTCCTTTTTGCATCTGCACATTTGCTGGATGGATTAGATGTCAAGTAAAAAGTAATTTATTCTCTAGACCAAAAGAAGTTTTGCATGCTACCTGAACTATCAGCTCTACCCAGAGATATACATTAACAGGATATCACCGTGTTTGACAGTCAAGGAAAAATGATATTCTAAGATTTTTTATTATGAGCATATTTCATTAATAATTTATTTGTAGATTCCAGGATATTAATTCTGAGTTATAGTATGTGCTCTTTCAAAATTATCAAAACTACTGTGAAACTGTCAAGTGCTAGAGATCATTGGCTGCTTGATTTGAGGTTAGTGTTATGCCATTATTTTAACGGTACTGTTATCATACAACTCTTGTTATATGGAGAAAACAAAAGCAAAACAAACAAAGAAACAAACAAAAAATCACACTGATAATCAGACTGTAAGAGTCCGAGAAAGCAAGAGAGAAAAATTTTGGAACTGCATGTTGTGTATAAATAGAAGCACCCACTGTACTGTGTACAACTTTTAAGTCTGCCTACTAAAAATGTGCACATTTTATGCACACTGCTTGTGGCATCCAAAACCCAGAGGTTCTGAAAATTAAGTAAAAACCAGTCCTAGCTCTCTTCAAAACTAGAGTGCAGATACTGAAATATGGGAATTTCTTTAGTCCAGCAAAGCTCAAGTTCTGAGCTTATTCATAATATCTAAGGTTATTCCCTACACAACTCCTGTTCCCATTTTATACAGGAGAACAAGAGGGCATCTGTGGGGTGCTTCCACAGCCCACATTTGGCAACATAATAAGGGTAATCACTGCTGTTAAGTGCATCTGAGCAGGTGTTTTCCAAATATTATATTAGAAAGGAAAATAATCATTAGCTGAATTAAACAGTAGTGGGAGTTACAAAGAGAGTTACAAATTAATGAAGACATTATCTTTGAAAACATGGAAATTCGTAACACTGGAGGAAGACCTGAGGGTGGCAACAGCAGCAGCCAAAATTAGGTATGTCACTACCATGAGTTATCTTGTGGCACCACAACCTGCCTCTCTGTGTGGCACTGGGAGGATCCAGCAGCCTGCAAGGGCAATGGCTGTATGGGGCAAAGCACCAGGTAATCCACACAAGCATGTTTGTAGGATCTCACAGGGTGTTCTCACTGGTTGATTGTGAGTTCACTGATTGCAAGAAAATTGCATGTTGTTAATAAATTAATACACTACTTCACAGAATCACAAAGGTTGGAAGGGACCTCAAGAGATCATCGAGTCCAACCCCCTGCCAAAGCAGTTCCCTACACACCAGGTCGCACAGGTAGGCGTCCAGGCGGGTCTTGAATATCTCCAGAGAAGGAGATTCCATAACCCCCCTGTGCAGCTGTGCCACTGCTCTGTCACCCTCACTGTAAAAACGTTCTTGCACATATTCATGCGGAACCTCCTGTGCTGCAGTTTCTGTCCATTCCCCCTTGTCCTGTCTCCACACACTGCTGAAAAGACTGTGGCCTCGCTACTTTGTCCCCCACACCTCAGATATTTATAAACATGGATCAGGTCCACTCTCAGTCTTCATTTCTCAATGCTAAACAGACCCAGTTCACTTAGCCTTTCTTCATAGGGGAGATCCTCCAGGCCCTTCACCATCTTTGTGGCCCTCCGCTGGACTCTTTCCAAGAGATCCCTGTATTTCTTATACTGGGGAGCCCAGAACTGGACACAGTACTCCAGATGAGGCCTCACGAGGGCAGAGTAGAGGGGGAGGATCACCTCCCTTGACCTGCTGGCCACGCTCTTTTTAATGCATCCCAGAATGCCATTGGTCCTCTTGGCCACAAGAGCACACTGCTGGCTCATGGTCAACCTGTCATCCACCAGGACATCCAGGTCCCTCTCTACAGAGCTCCTCTCCAGCAGCTCATCCCCCAGCCTGTACTGGTGCATTTGGTTATTCCTCCCCACGTGCAGGACTCTACACTTGCTTTTGTTAAACCTCATCCGGTTTCTGACTGCCCAGCTCTCCAACCTGTCCAGGTCTTGCTGAATGGCAGCACAGCCCTCAGGTGTGTCAGCCAATCCTCCCAACTTCGTATCATCAGCAAACTTGCTGAGGGTGGCCACTATTCCTTCATCAAGGTCACTGATGAAGATGTTGAACAAGAGTGGACCCAGCACGGACCCCTGGGGGACACTGCTGGTTACACGCCTCCAACCGGACTCTGCACTGGACTCCAACTCGGCAGGGGCATTGGAACTAGATGATCTTTAAGGTCCCTATCATCCCATACTATTATATAGTCTATACTCCTACAATTTAATTCATTTGGAATTTTCCCAGTATCTTCAACAGCTACTGATTGCAGTGCAATAATTGGCTTGAATGTGGAATGTAGCCTTTATTTTTGAGGCATTTGCTTCCTGTGAGCAACTGAGAAGACATCAAAAGAAAAATCAACAAATACCAAAAACTGCATGTAGAATTTGCTGACAAACACCATCAAAGACAAAGCTGTAGATAAAGACAAGTGCATTAAACTTGATGCAGTGCCTGCTCCCTCATCTCTTACATTTCAGTCTATATATGAAAATTTTACAGGGTTGTGAAGTCCCAAAACACTGGAGATCTTTTTCACAAAACCTGACAGGGTCTTAATTATACATGTCCTGGAGGACACTGGTACAATACTGATTTTGTTTCCTTGGTTATTAACTCATGTAATCATAATGTATATATTCTACAGCAGTATTATTACGACATGCCAATGAAAGTATGTCATTATTCAGGCTGGCAAACACTTGGAAAAAACAGCCGTGCAAGACTTTGGATTATCTAAATTATATCAGGCATTCTCCTTTCATGTTACTTAAAGATAGTGACAGTAGTAAGTCAGCTGATGCACATCAGGAAAATCAGAATTATTTTCATTACATACTTGGGCAAACTGTTATTATTTACAGTCAGCTGTATACAGTGGTAATTCACAAGCATTGACAAATGTCAATATCTTATTACGAGTACTGTATGAAAACAAAGAAGAATCACCTGGACAGAAGTGGTTTCATAGGTCCCTGAATCTTCATTAGGAAAGGCAAAAATATCTCAGAGTTTATATTAAAAAAATTTGGAGCCTCAAACTTTCATTGTCATGCCGCAGGACACTTCATTTACCTCAACTTTTACCCATATTCTTTCTTACCACATGGTAAAAGGATGATAGCTCTTTCTTACATGTGTTGGATAGACTTTGTTAATGCCATTTCTGTTTCAGGGTATTTTTAGGCTTCAAAAAGGATGTCTGCAAATAGCACAGCTCAGAAAAGGCAGTCTTAAAAAGAAAATCTTAAGTTTTATAGCTTTTAAACTTCATGATGGCAGCTATGAAGAAGTTAAAATAAGGTATGTGGATATGTACAGTCTGCAGAGCTTGTATGAACATAAGAGCAGAATTCCACAAAGTCCATTAATTTCTAAGGTAAGTGAAATTTCAGTTCTCATGGAATAAGTGTCAGTGGTCAACAGAACTTCTAGTGACAGCATTTTTCAGTTTTCGCACCTCCATTGTACAGAGGGAGTGGCAGTGAGATTTTCACCCTCTGAGGAATAAGCTACAAAATAACTCAATTTTCTAATAACTTTTCATTTTTCAAAGGTTTTCCTTCACACACTTTGGATATAATTTAGAATGAGTTGAAGATTACTTACATAACCTATACAAAAGATTTTCTATAAAGCGTTAGATGAAAAGATGACTACAGGTGATGCATCGCTGGGATCCCAGTTCTGCAAAGACTCTTTGTCTGTCCAAACTCATCTTAAGAGAAAAAAAAATCCAAAGAATAATCAATTGTAATGGCATTTTCTTCACATACACTTACAAGTGAATTAAGTTTTCTTGATAATTTGGTGGATAGGAGATGTTAATGTTTGACAGAACTACTTTTGTCAAAAGTCTTTTTGACAGTCAAATAATTTGAAATAATTGCTGAAGGTAAGGATGAACATTTTACCTATCAAAAGCAAAATTAGCACCATGAATGCAAGGGGATGAATTAATAGAATAGTGACAATTGGTGGGATTCATCTCCTCCATGTACCTAAACACATGTGCCTAAAACACTCGCTCAGCCTGTGTGTATAGTCAATTAAAAAAATAATAAAAAAGCTATAATTGGAGGATTGCTGGGAATGTAAAGGTCAAAGCCAGCCTTGGCTGCAGTGACCCTAAGATGGTGGAGCTCGGTATTCTCAAGGTAGAGAGGAGAACAAAAAGCAGGATCACACTCGGTGCTGGGAATCAGGAGAGTTGACTCTGGCCCCCTAATAGGACTCATTGGAAGAGTCCTATGGGATAAGACCAAGAAACTTGCTTCGTATTCAAGGATCACCTCTTTCAAGCTCAACAGCAGTCCATCGAAGAAATAACAAGTCAAACAAAATAAGAGGAGACTTGTAGGTAAGAACAAGGACATCCTAGTAGAACTCTAAAACCAAAAGGAAGAATATAGAGGGTGAAAGCAAATACGGGTCCAGTCAGCCTCATCTCAGTCGCTGGGAAGGTGATAAAGAAGTAAATTCTGGGAATCATTCCAGACACCTGATTGACAAGAAAACCATCAGGAGTAGTCAGCATGCATTCACAAAGAAGTTGTCACACTTGACACACTTGAAAAGATTTTATGATTGAATGACTGACCTGGTCGACAAGTGTATATCAGTGGATATTATCTTCAAGATCTTTGACACTGCACTGTCCCAGATAAGACTTGCCCAGATAAAATGTTGATCTATAGGCTAGATGGGTAACAGTGAGGTGGACTGAAGTCTGGCTTAATGGTCAAGCCCAGAGGGTAGTGGTCAGCAGAAAAAAATGCCAGTAACTGAATGAGTACACCAGGGATCAATAATAGGTACAGTCCTGTTTAATTGCTTCATTAATGACCCTGGAACAAGGGGCACAGTGTACCCTCAGCAAGTTTGCTGATGAACAAAACTAATATGCCAGAAAGTTATCTGCCATTTAGAAATACTACAAAACAAGGCTAAAGAAGTGGTGTGACAAGACCCTCATGAAGTTCAAAAAGTGGAAATGCCAAGAGAAGATAAGCAAAGCAACCATTTAATACCAAGATAAAATCCTCCCCAAAGTACTAAAGATACAAATATAGTGTTTTTTAAGAAGAAACTTATATAAATATGGTCAAAAACTGCATCCAACTTAGAAATTATTGTTTTATAAATATAACAAGGCTTTTAATTTTCAGTAATCAGAAGCAGAATTATAGAAATGGAAATGAACAAGTTTTACTAGTGACTAGTTGCCATTATTTTCTTTTTTCGAGATCTTCTCTATCTTCATTTAAAATAAAGTCACATTTGCCCTCATTTACTTCTTACTAATGAGTATTCCACTAGTTATTTTAGCCCTGACTGGTACCCGGTTGTCACGGTTTGCAGGACAGTTTGACCCGGTACCGTGACAATTTAGGCAGGGGACCCACGGGCCCACACCCCGGGGAAGGGGAAGGGGGAAAAGGGAAAAGGAGAAGGGAGATGGGCCTAGGAACAAAACAGCGGCAACGATCTGAGGAGGAAAGCTATTTTACTAAATAGATATCAGAAAGGAAAAATAACACAATATAATATAATATAATTGGAATTGAGGCAAATGAATCAAATAAAATGAGCGAGAGAGAGAGAGTGTCCGATAAACCGAAGGCCTTACGCTAACGCTGAAGGCGGACGGCTGCAACAAACACCCACTGCCGAGCTCGGTCCCGAAGGGAAGAGAGAGTCCCGTGACTGCAGACAGTTTTTATCTTTCCCTCTGAGCGTAAACACGTAAGAACGCAAAGCATCGCAAAGTCCTCTGGGGAATGGAGTTCTTCTTCTCTTCTGAGACAGGTATACCTGGAACTATCGAAGGTCCACGGAGCTGGAGCATTAACTCTTTAACTCTAAATGCACTACATGATGTTATGATGTGGAATACCAGTACCAAAAATCATAAAACCATGACACCGGTTTTAACAGAAACTGCCAAAACATGGAAGATCACACATCTGTTTAGCACATTCACTACTTCTCACTTATGCCACAGTAAAAACAACACAAAACAGAAGAAAACAAAACAAAAAACAGTAGTTGCTATGTTTAGAATAATCAATCATAGTTCTGTCTACATAACTTATAAGATTCAAATCCAGAGAAAAACTCCTATTTCTGATATGTTAGTAATAGTTTTGTTTTATTTAGAGGGGCTGAGATATCTTCACCTAATGTTTACATCATATTTTCAGAAGGTACATTAATTTCCAGACCTGATGTATTCATGCTCAGTTTTTACCCATTTATTCAACTTCTTTTATCTTTTTTTCCCTCAATTTATTATTCATTCCCTGAATCTATTTACAAAGGTTGAGTATAACACCTTTTAGGTACTGATCATTACTGTGCTAAAGTAATTAAGCCAAGTTACTTCAGTAAGATAGACACTTGTATCTGCTGAGCAGTTTCCCAGATCTTTTAAACACTTTGTCCAATTTGCATCATCTATCTTCAACATGAGTATTCAAAACAGTGTAAAGCATTTCTGATGGAGTCTCGCCAAACTTGTTTTCATCTCTGCATACCACACACAGCAACAAATTACAGATGCATTAAATATTGATTACAAGCACATTTCCTGTGCTGGTAAGATTGATCATGCCATTGAAGGAAGATCAGATTGATCTGACATTTTTAACCATTCAGGGAAATTTCAGTGTATGTATTCTAGCTCATTTTTGTTTGCGATCACTTGAAAATTAATACTCAGTTTTGCTTTCTCTAGAATTGAACAAATAATTTTGTAGTTTCATGAAGTGTTTTTCTCCTTAGATGAGCTACATTTGCAATTCAAAGTATTACTTGTCTTATAAATGTAATAAACATCTTGATATATAAAACTTGCAGTTTCAAATTTCAAAACTTCAGATACTTTTATATGGAGACAATCTGCTCCTCTACATCCCCAGACAATTTCTTTGTTTTGCTTCTACTTCACGTGCAATCATTTTTACTTATTTACCTCATTTCCTCTCAGTTCATGTGGTCAAAAAAAGGTACAGTTTTGTTTAGTTCTCTGAAAGGACTAATTCATTTGTATCTTTCTCAAACTTAACTACCAACCACTAGAAAAAAAAGCTTGCTGTTTTGGCTAATAAATATTTTCTTCGTTCATCACTTATTCCTAATATTTCTTTACATAGTTGAAGATTTAACTTTTTCTCTGATTTTCTTTTGCTTTTGTCTGGCAGGAAATTCTGGATAGATTTACTTTTTTATTTTACAGAACTTTCATAAGTTCATAAGTTCATAAGTTCATAAGGTTGGAAAGGACCTATAAGATCATCTAGTCCAACCATCCTCCTATCACTATCTCTACCCAACTACTAAATTAAGTCCTTTAGCACCTCATCTAAACGCTTCTTGAACAGCGCTAGGGATGGTGCCTCAACCACCTCCCTAGGCAGGCCATTCCAGTGCCTGACCACTCTTTCAGAAAAGAAATGCTTCCTGAGGTCTAATCTAAATCTTCCCTGGCGCAACTTGTGGCCATTCCCTCTCGTCCTGTCATTACTTATCAGGGAGAAGAGGCCTACCCCCTCCTCACCACAACCCCCCTTCAGGAAGTGGTAGAGTGCAATAAGGTCTCCTCTTAGCCTCCTCTTCTCCAGACTAAACAATCCCAGCTCCCTCAGCCGCTCCTCATAAGACTTGTGCTCCAGGCCCCTCACCAGTTTTGTTGCCCTTCTCTGAACACGCTCCAGGGCCTCAATGTCCTTCTTGTAGTGAGGGGCCCAAAACTGAACACAGTACTCGAGGTGCGGCCGTACCAGAGCTGAGTACAGGGGGATGATCACCTCCCTGCTCCTGCTGGCTACACTATTTCTAATACAGGCCAGGATGCTGTTGGCCTTCTTAGCCACCTGGGCACACTGCCGGCTCATGTTGAGCCGAGCATCAACCAACACCCCCAGGTCCTTTTCCTCTCTACATTCTTCAAGCCATTCTGCCCCAAGCCTATAGCATTGCATGGGGTTATTGTGGCCAAAGTGCAGGACCCGGCACTTGGTCTTATTGAACCTCATCCCATTTTGCTCAGCCCAGCTGTTCAGCCTATCCAAATCCCTCTGAAGGGCCTCCCTACCCTCAGGCAGTTTGACACATCCTCCCAGCTTTGTGTCATCTGCAAACTTACTGAGGGTACACTCAATTCCCTCGTCTAGGTCATCAATAAAGATATTAAACAAGATGGGCCCCAAAACTGACCCTTGGGGGACACCACTCACTCATTCAATCATCTGTCCATGAAATTTCCCAAATTAACTGACTTAGAATAGCTCCTCACTTTTCCAGAAAGAACAAAATTGAATAAAATCTATAAATAAGTATACACTTTTACATATGAACATATATGTACTTGCTCTCGTGTTTTCCTACCATCAACCTGGTTTTGCTTTCTTCCTGTTTAACGGAGTCATATACTTTTATTATCAAAGGAGAAACAAACTCTGAAAAAAAAATGTAAACTTTGTTTGTGGAAGCAAATAACATTCTTCTTGCTTCACTTATTAAAATCTCAAATGTTTACTCAGAATTTATTCAGTATTTACTGCTATGACACACCTGACAAAGGATATCTGGATCTTAATGCACATATTGCAGTAAACTATTGAAATAATACACCACTTTTTTCTTATCAGTTACTTTCTCCTATAAAAATGTCTACAGTATAAATGTGTAGCTGAGGGCCTTGATATTGAAGTTATTAAGTATATTAACTACGATGCTTTTTGTGTCACAGCCCAACAGGAGATGCTTTCATCTACAGAATTAGCATTATTTTTCAACATGAATTTCTGAAAAGAGACTGGGATGTTCCTTCTTACTACTACTTACTACTTACTTCCTACTGCCTGAGGGTAGGGAGGCCCTTCAGAGGGATTTGGATAGGCTGAACAGCTGGGCTGAGCAAAATGGGATGAGGTTCAATAAGACCAAGTGCCGGGTCCTGCACTTTGGCCACAATAACCCCATGCAATGCTATAGGCTTGGGGCAGAATGGCTTGAAGAATGTAGAGAGGAAAAGGACCTGGGGGTGTTGGTTGATGCTCGGCTCAACATGAGCCGGCAGTGTGCCCAGGTGGCTAAGAAGGCCAACAGCATCCTGGCCTGTATTAGAAATAGTGTAGCCAGCAGGAGCAGGGAGGTGATCATCCCCCTGTACTCAGCTCTGGTACGGCCGCACCTCGAGTACTGTGTTCAGTTTTGGGCCCCTCACTACAAGAAGGACATTGAGGCCCTGGAGCGTGTTCAGAGAAGGGCAACAAAACTGGTGAGGGGCCTGGAGCACAAGTCTTATGAGGAGCGGCTGAGGGAGCTGGGATTGTTTAGTCTGGAGAAGAGGAGGCTCAGAGGAGACCTTATTGCACTCTACCACTTCCTGAAGGGGGGTTGTGGTGAGGAGGGGGTAGGCCTCTTCTCCCTGATAAGTAATGACAGGACGAGAGGGAATGGCCACAAGTTGCGCCGGGGAAGATTTAGATTAGACCTGAGGAAACATTTCTTTTCTGAAAGAGTGGTCAGGCACTGGAATGGCCTGCCTAGGGAGGTGGTTGAGGCACCGTCCCTAGCGCTGTTCAAGAAGCGTTTAGATGAGGTGCTAAAGGACTTAATTTAGTAGTTGGGTAGAGATAGTGATAGGAGGATGGTTGGACTAGATGATCTTATAGGTCCTTTCCAACCTTATGAACTTATGAACTTATGAACTTATGAACTTCTTCACTAAAGTTGTGCTTAAATTTGCAAGTAACAATAACTACAGTTAACAGTTCTCTATGGTGATGGACACAGTAGGTTGCAATATTTCTCTCTCTCTTATCAAACTGCTTATGTATTTTAAATTATAAATAATAAATTAAATTATAACTAGAGATTCTTGGCTGCAGTAGAAATGCCTTAAGTTCTATAATAATAACAAAGTAATGATCAAGAATTCAGAACTGATTAATCAAGTTAACAATTGGACTAAAAATACTTCAGAATCACCTTTTAACTGTATTACTATTACTTGAACCTGATACTGAACTAGTGATTTATGATCCACTATTCTAGGATCTAAATGTGTATTTAAAGGCCACATTTGTAAAACAAGTCCAGAACTTCTAAATGATTTTTTTCCATCTTTTTACATCATTCCTTCATGAACAACAATAAAAATATTGTACAGGCCTACAATACCTTCTTTAAGAGAAAGACTACATCAGTGTATCACAAATGCAAAGAGATTACTCATACAAAGAATGTATTAGTAGTTTTCTCAAGAAATGTTCTCCCTCTTGCAAAGTATGAGAATACTTGTTTATTTACCATAACCATGAAAATAAAAAAATAAAAAACACATTCCTAGACAAATAGAATACATCCTAGGATGACTTAGGTTAAAGGGGACATTAAAGACTGTCTAGTTCCAACCCCCTGCCATGGGCAGGATTGCCTCCCATCACAACAGGCTGCCCAGAATCCCATCCAACACAGTCTTGAACGTTTCCAAGGATGGGGCACACACAGTTCCCACACTCCACAATCCTCTGAGTAAAAAATTTCTTCCCAACATTTAATATAAATCTCCCATTTCTAGTATAAAGCCATTCCCCTTGTCCTATCACTATTAGACTATTAGACCATGTGAAAAGTTGGTATGCTCCTGCTCGTAAGCTCCCTTCAAGTACTAAAAGGCAGCAATGAGATTTCCCTAGAGCCTTCTCTTTTCCAAGCTAAACAATTATATATCAGCCTTTCTTCATAGGAGAGGTGCTCCATAAAGAAATATAAATATAAAAAAATAAAAATCCTATTCTATCCACATGTACTTTTTTTTTTTTACTAAAACACAAAATTGATTTTTTACAGGGATAGAGTGGAAATAAAATATAAGAAGACAGCATATAGTACTATGTCATTATTTGAAATCTATCTGCTTTGTTTTGTTGTCCTTTTTTCTGGTCTGAGTAACATTTTAAAGTTTGATTTTAATAATAACTGTGTCTAATTTGAAAGCCTCTTCATCCCACATTACAACTTGTGATATGAAAACATATGATGAACTTTCATTAATCTACCTTCATAGGAATCCTTCAAGAGCTATTTTTTTTCATTTGATATATGCATAAAGTGAATTTGCAGCAAAAGGTAAGTGACCTTTTTATTACTGAACAGGAAATAAGAAAATATGAAACATCCTATAATGAAGCAAATGTTTGTTTGTTTTTGTTTACCATAAGTAAGTTTCATCTCTAGTCATGTGTCAACATTATTATTTTAGAGCACAGAGGGCCAGATCCAGCACAAAGTTTTGTGAATTTTGGTCGAAGTCATATTCAATTTTGGTACTTGAGATCAGTAAATCTCAATCTGCTTGTGTTTCAAATATCTTTCTTGCAAGCAAACTGGTGGTTGCATCTTGTCAATAACAGAGATCTTCAGATTTGCTATAACTTAAAAATGTTCAAACAAGTAAATTCACTCTCGATTTACTCCACCTCTTTGGTATGGAAAGGCTGTTCCATGATCTAAAGGCACAGAGCCTCTGAAGATCTGTTTGGCACAAAGTTCATGAACTCATGTGTCATTAATTATCTCATGGCTCACATCAGCTTTACACTGCTACTACAAATAAACAATATAATCTCGTTTCCATGACCACTGAGCTAGAAATGCATCAAACAAGGTTCTGCGTTTTCAGAAGCTTTCCTTTTCTTTGTCTTCAGCATCATTCCAGAATCTTGGTTTCAATCGCCAACATATATTTTATTATTTTCCTTTCCTCCCATGGTATCAGAATAATTGCATAAGAAATTTAATATCAGAGTCTTGAAAAAAATGGAAATCCATGCACAAAAAGCCTGCCCCATAAGATTATCTTTTTATTTTAATATTTCAAATGATACTGGGTTTTCTACTACAAAACTGTGTTCACACTTGCTGAGTGTGGAAGTTGCTTTACATTAAAATGAGATTGATTTTTTTTTCAAGAATGTTGACTAGAGATGCTAGCATTATAAAAAGGAAAAACTCAAGATAATCTAATTATTTCTTGTTCATAAAAACGTGGTTTTCTCCAGGAAAAAAAATACATAATATAAATATGTATGACTATCCATACTCTGTAAATTATGACAGAACATTATTACACTTCTGAAGCGTAGCACTAAAAAATTAGAAAATGTCTTAATTTAGCAGTTGTTTTAATTTATCTTCTTTTGGATTTCTATTACAATGCAATCTTCAATGATCCTGTCACAGTGTATTTTCCCCTCAGGATTTCCACTTCAACAGTCTTGTAAAAATTATTTCTGTTTGATATTTATCATTCAGAACCTCATATTCACTTTCTCCACTCACCTTTCTGCACC
The DNA here is from genome assembly GCF_038088225.1 of Cyrtonyx montezumae. Taxonomy (NCBI): domain Eukaryota; kingdom Metazoa; phylum Chordata; class Aves; order Galliformes; family Odontophoridae; genus Cyrtonyx; species Cyrtonyx montezumae. The sequence continues at coordinate 150,287,326 of NW_027072034.1, forward strand.
AACACAACCTCCCTTAGCCTTGTCACACCTTTCTCTTGTTCTTAGCTCCCATGCAGAAAATCTACATAAATGTGTGCACAAACTTAATCTGTTTGCAGTGTGGGCAGGAATCTGTCTAACAATGTACTATAGCACCATGCATTATGCCCCTGATGAGGATGGTACATTACCTCCAGCTGAGTTCTGTGCGAGAGCTTCAACCACTCACAACACCCTTTAAAGTCACATTCAGAAAATGTTATAAGATCTGTAATAGTCTAACAGAATCCAACAGGAACACAGAGTACTAAATTAATTTCTGTTTCAACTCATTGACAGTTCATGAAAGATCAAGTAAACTTGATTAGTAAAACCTACACTCCAAATTATGACTGCTCCTCTGTACATACATTTCCTATGTAATTTTACTTATGTTCTTATCTGGTAGATTTAAATCTCCTCAGAAGAAACAACACTTTACAATGCCTAAGCATTGTGATAGTGTCCTCCTTCTTTTTAATCATTCACAGGAAAAGGAGAGAAACAAAAGCATAACTGCATCAGTAAAAGGTGCATTAAATGAAACGAAATATTTTGACTTTCTTTCATCAGCCTTGAAAAAAAATATATATGAACAGTAGACTCTGAATTCAAAGTGATCTTCAAACTAAACCAATAATCTATTTTTCTTCTTATTAAAAAAAAAATCAGGAATTTAAAGAAAACGTTCAGTGAAACACACAATCACGTGCAAATTTATCTTCAGATGTAACCTACATGTTTCCTCCACCATTCAAATGGCTTCATAGACATCCACCTTACGGTCTAATCCTGTGATGCGTACCCTGAGACCACATATCAGCTTGCTCAATAGTATGGTAAGAGGTATATTTTTTGCTCAGAGCTGTCTCTACACAACCCTAATTATTCTCTTAAAAGTCAGCTTTCATGTAGTCTTCAGTAATTGTTCGTGAGCGCAGAGATGTTTTAAAAGCAGAATAAAAGACCCGTAACTAAACTTTACACTTCAGTCAGTGTCACAACATGTCTTTAATGACAACAGCAGTGCTGTGAATCTCAGGTCACTCACCCAACTCAGGAAGACTTTGCCTTTTTGCACAGATGGGATTAAATGCCTGCTTTCACCAACCTCTCCATGTATTCGAGGTCAGTGAAAAATACCATTAGTAGGTTACAGTGACTAATGAGATGTAAGGGACTTAAAAGGGCAGATCTGCTTTTTAAAAACAAAATGGAGATATGTCATACTTGAATGCTTAACATCTTTTTTACTGAGCTTTAACCATGACCTTGAAAGGCAGTTTCGAAATGGTTGTTACTTCTATGTAAAACAGTGATCTTTTTTCTAGAATTTCAGGTAGAATCTTTAAAATTTTAAGTCATTAGTATATTCACTTGACCTAAAGTTACCAAAAGAAGATATAACATCACCACAGTGATATGAAGAGTTAGTATACGTGCACTCTGCTCCCTGCATGAAGCCATCATTGACAAATTACATTGTCACTTCCAAGGTCTGTACTGAGCTAAAGGAAACAGGACAAAGCTGCACTTCATTTTCCCCCATGACATATCTGCTTTTCATGCTCCTCCACTATCTGATGGACAAAAAACATCAGATGTAAAAAACAAATATAACAAACCTTTCTACTTTCTCACTGTCCTTTACACTCTTTTTCTTTGAGGTTCCATCTTTTGTCAAAGAGGAAACATAAATCTGTAACTTAAAAAAGAAAAACAAAACCTTCCATCTTTATTCAGAATTTCCTGTTATGATGTTAATGGAGAAAAAACATTTCCTTGTTTTTATTATTATTGGTTCAGTCTTCTACGCTTAATAAAAGCAGGACAGTGACGGTATAATTATGCCTTGCAGAAGGCTTCTCTTTTCTTTTAGGATCTACTGCTTTTTCTAAACTTTGAAAGCAACTCAATAAAACAGGAACTAGTTAACAGAAATAGACAAAGTAAAGGATAGAGCTTAGATATTTTCACTTCTTAGTAGGCAAGAAAAGTCTCTTAGAAATATTGTCTTGTGGACTTCAAACATTTTTTGAAAGAAATGGAAATGGAAGTTAGTGGAAGGATGGGCACTGCTGAATCCCTCAGACGCCCTGGCCTTTCTTTCTCTTCTTTTCTCCAGTTTGGAAAGAGCAGCTCTGCTACACACCAGTTCTAATCTTGTACCTGATTCTAAAGATTCTGAAACGTAATAATCTCTACAAAATCCTACCAGACATTTCAGAGTTGGGAGATGCAAATTGAGGATAACGACAGGAAAGAATAGCAGTAATTAAAAACCCTCTTTTTGTGAAGATGATGAAAGCAAAAACTTTTTCTGAAATTCACTGCTCTTTTTCAGGACATGGCATTATAATGTACAAAACCATAATGACAACTATACCGTGATAGCTTTAACACCCAGATTACAAAATTGTTTCTAGCGCTAATTGCCACGTTTCTGAGTCAGTACAAATTTAATTATTTAGACAGTGGCAAGTTTGTGCCCCAATCATAAAACAAGAGCAGATGCACTTGTGTTGTAGATAAAAACAGTTGATGGTCTCAAGCTAAGTTCTGATGCACTGCAAGAAATAATAATTATTTTTGAAGTACAGAGAAAGAGGAAGATTGAAATCGAATAGTCTTACAGATTAAAACTGCAGCCAACTCCATTTTGCACGATGCATAGAAAATAACTTGCCCCACAGCCCTTGGTAGTAAATGGTAAACCCTGTATCATTTCAAATACTCCTTGAATGACAACTTGAAGAACTGAGTGACTCACTCAGGTGTACATTTCTTCTCACGAGACTTAGAAAGAAAGAAAGAATAGGCAGAAAAATATAAAACTGGTCTGTTTTTTATGCCATGATTGAGAAGGTCATCTAGAAGAAACATAATTGGAGATATATTTGGGAAGGAGCCTTGTCTATGGTGTGGACCAAACCTACATTTTTTTGGACTAAACCTACATATTGCCTAAACAATAGTTTTGGTGCAAGCCATCTTCTCCAACCTGTGTAAGACATACAGACACTAGCCACAAGCTTTTTTTCATGCATTCTCCTGTCCAGTGGATGGAGACTTGGAATCAAATGCCAAACCATCAGCTTGGTGAGCAGTGAGCCAGCCAAAGCTTAGAGTTAACATGGGGTGTTCTCTCCACCAGGTTTGCTTTCAAACAAAACCAATGACTTCTGTACTTTGTATAGTATCCAGTTCATTTTATATGAGTATCTGTAAAATGTATTCCTGGGGGCACCCACTTTCCTTCATAGAATCAACCCTGACATGAGATGTGACTGTCCAGACCCATGTTTCCACTGCACAAGAACTTACACCAACAGAAACGTAAGCGTTTTATCTCTCCATTGAGCTAGATGGCAAAAGAACACAGATTTGAGAATCACAGATCTAGACAAGCAATGAAAGTCCATCTAAATCTGTCTGTATCGCTCTGTGGATCTAAGCTTGAGGTCCTTTACATTGCTGGGAAACAAAGCAACTGGAATATGAATAAGAATGATGGGTTAGTTACCTATGGCAGTTTTAGACATATAAGTGACTACATCATATTTTATTTTATTCAGATACATGAAAACCCACAAGCTGTAAATACTATGCATAAGTTGTTTTAGCTACAACTATATTAGCAGTTTCTCAGTGGTATTCCGCTAGTGTTGGCTGCTATGGGAATTTGATGTGCCAAGTAATCACCACTGAAGAATGTGAATACTCTTAATCTGCTCTTAATTTACTCCTGCACCTCCAGAATATCATTAATGTATTCATACAATCTTTTTCAATTGCAGATTTTCTAGGTTAATCTATTTCAAAAATACTTTTTGTATAACCATATATTTTCAGAGTGAAAATTGGTAAGCCGTATTATTCTAAATTATTCCGAGGGTATTTTTTTATTAGATGACACTGCAAGAAAAAATTAACGAACAAAGATCTGTATGTACATGAGTTCAATGAGGAATGATGAAACGTACACCCCACAGACCTGGTATAACCAAGTAAATTAGAAAAAGATTAATTTGCTGCCGAAAGCTGTTAAAATAACTGGACGAGCCTCCGTCTGCCCATAATGATTTAAATTCCCTTTTCTTGCACAAATGGATTTGGCCAACTTTTGCAAATAAATTGTTTCAGTTAGGGAAAATGTATGCAGCTGCATGGGCATCATCAGCTGCAACTGAGCAAACAAACAAGAGAAGCTGCATGATGATGGCAGAGCAAGGGGCACTGTATCCAGTTGAGATAGGCTGTATATGTTGCAGCTGTTAACTGAGAATGTCAAAAACTAAACAATAGCACTGTACATACATATAGTGGCAGGGCAAAAGAGAATTTTTTGTTTTTGTAATTGTATGAGACTGCAGAGAGCAGTTATGCAGAAATTCACAAAGGGTTTGCATGGATAGAGAGAAAAGGGAGGAGCCTCAGTTCTCATGGCACATGTTCTTCAAAACAGAGGAGTGCTGCTGCACCAACAGCCACTGATAATGATAAATCAACAGTGCTGATAATGTTCCATGCTTATGGAAACAAACTCAGAATTGCTGAGAATTTGATGCATTCTAGTGAAGATGATTATACAGCTCAAAGAATGGCTGAGGTTGGAAGGGACCTCTGAAGGTCACCTGGTTTAATGCAGGATGCACTAACTGAAAATGAACAGATTTTTAGAGATGCTGCTACTAGGAAATCTTCTGTAAAAACACCTTCTGAAAGGAAACTTTGCCAAATCACCATCATAGCTGAAATTTTTCTAAGAACTGTTTGTGGTCATTAATGATGGGTAGCAGTCTGTAAAGCACAGCAGGACAGGATTCCACTGATGATTCCTGACATGCCTGTGACCAAATTTTCCAGGAAGTACTCTACAATTTCCTCTGCAGAGGAAAAATGAATTCTGTTTTTGTAAAATTCCAAGGGTACACTATATATAGAACTTTGAATGAAATTTTATTCTTCTGTTTCTATGTGATTAACAAGTTCCAAAAATCAGGTCAACCATTCAATGAAGTCATTATTAATATGAGTAGAAGAACAAATACCAGCACTAATATGAGTTGAAAAGAAAGCTTGCATGTCAGTCAAAACCAAGCATGGGAACAATAAAATACAAATGACATGAAATGAGTGGTGTGCATTTTGTCATTAGCAAAAGCTACTAGAATGCAAGTGAAGACTATGCCAATAGCCACCTAGAGTGAACTTCAGTCTTTCCTTCATATAAAATTATCAACTATTCTTGAAAACAATTTGAAAATATTTTATGGACGTGTTATATGGATTACTGATTACATTTCTTGAAATACAAAGGAAACACATTAATAAAATAATGATAATTTATTGTTATGAAAACGCTAAGGATCTCTAACCTACACTTTGAAAAAATATTGCTTTCTAGAAGTGTTTATTAAATTTATAATACTGTATAAATTCATAAAATATTTTATGATAAATTTTATATTATATAATATGAATGTATGTATTTGTTATAAATAAGACTATAAATAATTATTCTCAAAATTTTAAAATTTTAAAGCTGAAATAAGACAGTTTTACATTCAAATCCAGATCACTGCTTTCCACGATCCTTTTGAAATACAATCTGGAAGCTCTACAATTTTTTTTTCTTCTTTTTTAACAAAATGTATTTCTGCTATCTCCACAGTAAGAACATTTCCCTATTCAGTAACACTGTAATATATTTGACAGAATGATTTGAATATTCCACATTAGACAGATAGCTAGTCAAGAGGTTGATGTGTTAATAGCACTAATGGTCTGGAAAAAGAAAAGCGTATAGGATGCGATCAAAACTGGAGATACAGGAGAAAGATGAAACTGTTAGAAACCATCACATGACAAAAAGGGGACATCTAAAACATGGTGCTGCTGGAGGCTCTACTACACTGACCTTGGCTTACTGCAGAAAGATCACATCTGTACACAATTTGTGCTCTCATCTGTTCTCACTTCATGCTGCAGTTACATCACATCTGACACATTCCATCTCTTCCTCATCTTGACCGGTATTTATTTTGTTTGGTTTCCTATTATTTTAAGGTGAGTATTTGGAACAGATGGATGTGTCACTGAACAGCTGAGAGCTGATGCTTTCATTATGTAGAACTGAGACATTTCTGAGCAAAGCTGACAGAAATGTGTTTCATTTCTCATGATAAACAGTGCAATGCTTTCAATCAACTATGCAATTTGTAGATATCGTTTGGGCATCTGTTTACCCTAGATCTTAATTAAGATAAAATCATAATTCACTGTGATAAAAAAAAATAACATTGTTTTTTCTTGGTCTTGAATTATAACAATGCTTCCCACTGATGGCAAGGCAGCGCCTGCAGCCTGAACTCAGAGAGTCTGAGCAATACTGTGTGCCTGCTGACTGCGTGGCAGTGCCGCACTGTTACAGAATAACATCTGCTCTGAAATATACAAAAACGCCCATAAATTCACATGGAAAAGTCAATACTACGATGCATAAGCCAATCTCTGAACCACACAGTCCCAGTGCCTTCAGAGAAACAAGTCAGTGTTACTGTGTGCATTTCCAGGTGGTAAATGGAAAATACATTACATGTCGTGGAAAAGAAAGGAAGGTCCACAGGGTTTAAACACTGTTCCATCTAATATCAGTCAATTCATGCACTGACTATGCTGCAGGTTTATTTGTTGACTGTTCTTTGCCTCCTCTACGTTGGCAGTCATTTATTTGAAGCAGTGACCTCCTCATAATCATCCGGTACACGTGGATGCACTGCGCATAGCATAGCAGGACCCTCACCTCACATAGTTTCCAGATTTGTTTAATTTTGTTTGACATACAAAAAAAGGCTGATTCTGCTTTAAATACATCTTGGAGGTGAGCTCCAGTAGATACACAACAAGAAGGCTTCCCTACAGCTCTGCTTTGCTCTATTCTGAACCATCAAAGTTAAGTCTTAGCAATAACTAACACCTGTCTGAAAGAATAAAGTAGTCATTAAAGTAAGGTACTGTTATTTGCAGCGATGGGAACATCTCTTGGCAGTATGGTGTGCTAAGCACAGGTTATTTTATCCTAAGAATAGATCCACATGACGTCAAACCAGCAGAACTTTTAACCAGCAATATCTGGACTTCTTAATTTGTTTATTTTAAGAACAAAGCTGTGCACTGAATTTCTACTCTTAAAAAGATACTTTTGACACTGAACTGTTAAGAAAAATATATGAAACTGATGGCAAGTCTACTTCATGCACTCCCCTTTGCTCTTGGGTATTAAGACTTTTTAGAACAGGAACAAAATATTTTAAGAATGAAATTTATAGGACTCATTTGTTTAAATATAAATTATACAAACATATCTCACATCCTTATTCAGAGAAGCAGAACTACACAAAGAGTTCATGAATTATGTATACTCTCACCAAATATACATTTATTGCCCACTTTACTCTCCCACTCTTTCCTCAGCTCTGAAATGAGAAACTTCAGGTGAAAACACTGATATGTAACTGGAATTACCTTCATTACTTACTCATGACCAAAAGGTTAGTCCCTTTTAATAGTAATTAGTATATAGTAGCAAAAAATATTAGAACCAATAAAAATTTATGTTTGATGATCACACCAATCACATCCAATGCCAGGGAGGAGGGGAGGAAAACCTCTTCACAACACAGAGGTTCCTTAGTTTTTCTGATTGGTACCCTTGAAGAAAACAATGAATGCCTACAACCTCTTAAAACATTGAACCTCTCTGCTAGAGGGAAAATCTGTGATAACTGTGGAGTAAAAACAAAATATTACACTACACATGCTTTATCTTCTGGAAAGGAGACTAGAGAACTAACAGAAGCACTTTGCAATGTATAACATTTTAACAGCACACGGACAATACTGCAGAACATAGGTAAAATATATTTGTACACAGACTGGATTATACTAGAATATAACAAAATAATGTCTGAATGTGTGGCTCTTAATTAAAGTCATTCAAAACACAATATAATAATGACCCAATAATCTAATTACATACAGAAGGATGAAAAAGGAATGAATGCAGGAAGGGAAAACATTATTGTGGTCACAAGTTCCAAATTTGCAGTTCAGTCTGCTACCTGTACTCACAGGTAACAGAACAATCACAATGCCAACAGTCAGGCTAAGCAAAGGGAGGAATTATTATCACTATTTCACATGTGGAGAACTGTAGCACATAATGACTGTATTTCTTGCCCTTGTTTGCACACACACAGAATTTGGCTGTCGCAGACTGAACTTTTCTTCCTATGTACATGACAAATGTCTTAAATAAACCATTCTTTCTACAAGACTTCTGCATTAATAGTGGTACTGTGTTATCTAAAGCAATAAGCCAGAGCCACACGCCAAGTTCTTTCCATTTTCCATCACTGTTGTTTTTCTAAATGCAAACACTAGGAAGGAAACTTCTTTATCACTTTTTTTTTTTTTGTTAATTATCATTTCACATGATCTCTTCTACCACATTGCCCAGTGTTTGGGCTGCAATCTCCACTCTTGTATATTGGTGCAGTGGGATAGAGCCATTCATACAGTTCTTTTTAAACAGATTGCCTTCCACTATAATTTTATATATTAAATGAAAAATTCATGTTTTAAGGAGAAATATCAAATGAAACAGGACTATGATGGTCACTACCAAAATTGTTTTCCTGACACGTATTATCCTCAAAGCTTCATGTCATCACAAGAATGAAGACAGAGCCATTTCTTAAGACTAGAAAGTTGACAACTGCAGTTTACTTCCAGCATTATCAAGTACAAAGTGCAGCACAACTAAATTCTGTCTGTCCATAGCATTCACAGTCTCAGATGTTTCATGGTCTTACTCTTGGTGAGACTTGGACAGAAAATCAAGTATCGCTTATCTATGTTTAACACGTCTTACCATGGATAATTTTTGGTATTGTAACACATCATAGCAGTCAGTGCCCCTAAAAAACTTCTAAATAAGTTTAGGTTATGAAAGTTGTGCTTAAAACCCATACAACTGAAGCAGAACATAATGCATTGCATATACTTCAGTGAGGTCTTTAGAATATGGAGAGCTGTAAACCTTTCCCCCCGAACCGTTTTTTTTATAACTGTTTGACTTCCTCTGAGATGATCAGCATATTTCTCACCTGCATCACTTTTGGTTTCTCAGCACATGAAGTCCAGACTTCCTGCCTGCATTGAAACAAGAGCTGTGCCTTGACAGAAGACCGTTGTCTTTCCTCTAAAAGGTAATTTTCTTTTATGTTGTTTACAATACTGTATCTTTAGTTTTAGTTTCCTGAACTTCTCTACTGAAAGCTTTATTGCTTTTCTAACTCAATTTCAAATTAACAGAACGTTTTCTTCATTTTCTTGTTTATGTATCAGTTCCATGACTGCTGTCACACACCTCTGGGGATAGTTAACAGCTGCATCTCCAATGCTGTGAATACAATTGTATTGCATTCTCCCATAGGATACAAGCGTGTGATTTCTGTTGATAATATACTGAGAGTCAATTTCACGTGGCACTAAGAATGGCAAGGACTTACAGAAGGCAACATTTGATTCTTAGGATTACATGGTCATTTCCAATTTTGTAAAAATAAAAATAGAGAAATGCAAAGAACAGAAAACCAAGCAACAATTCACCCCATTCATAGCAGACAGTTTCAGAGGGCAGAATTGATTGACTGCACTCCTATTTATCCATCCTTTGGTCAACATGGCATAAAATATAATGTACAACTCAAATTTTTATCTACTAAATACCATCTTTTCCATTTTCATTACATTTGACTTATCTTGATTTAAAACAGGTATGCATTTATTTTTCTGACTGCTCATTTCACAGAAAGCACTCACTCATTTCACGTAAGTGAAAGATGTATTAGTTTGGCCTGGCAAGCCTATGGCTGAGAAGTCAGCAGTCATGCCCACTGCCCTGCTAGGCCCAGTGCTGTCAATCTGAACAAAAAGAACAAACAGTAGAAACTTAAGGACTGTCTTATAAACGTTCTTCTGGTTTCACTGGCAATTACACATCTATACCTGAGGAAAGATCCTAGGTGTGTTTTAAACGGGAAAAGGTTGCCACCTATTTGTCAATTTTTTTTTTCTTTATGTTATAGCTTTGCCACTAGAAATAAAGGCTGAATCATCCACTGCTGGCTTTCTCTATTATTCTGCACAAGAATTTGACCAAGTGAATACTGCTTTTGCTCTGTCAACATCTGATGCAAGATTTGCAATGTGCATGTTAGTCTGTACTCGTTATTCAGTGAGCTTGCGGGCAATGTTGTAGTCAGTTAAATATTACTGCTGCATGCTACAGAAATCAGTAGAGTGCTTGGAACCATTAATATCAGCCTAAAGAGTTTAAAAAAGTACTCTAAAGAGAAAACTTTGTACACTGGCATCCATGAAAACTCATAATGCTCACACTTAAAAAAAAATTATATGAGAAAATAAAATAGTTTTCATTATTTTTTCTCCTAAACATGAACACTGGAGAAAGAATAAAATTGCATTTAAAAAGATTCTTCTCAATTATGACTGAAGGGAATTCTGGGTTGCAATCTACATGAGGGTGCCCTTTTCACCTATTTGATTATGGAAACTTCCTTAGAAAACTATGTATCACCCTGCATACATTTTTATATTTCTTTTCCTTAGATTACAGACATTTCCATAGAACTTTCAAATTAAACATGCCACTCAGGCTTGGGTAGCATTTTTTCTAATACCACTATTGAAAATGGTCTTCTATTCCACCCAAGAACATAACCACTTACCTCATGATTCAGCTGCTTTCATCCCTGTCACTCTTATTTTTTAAGGTTCTTACTTAGTTAAAACTGTTCAGACTATAATATAATAATCAAGAATCTATCCATATACAATGACAGAGGAGATGGATTAATCACAATAGAAAGGAAACTTAATTTTAGTTGTTACAGGTTTCAAATTGTGGTCTTTTGTCATTTTAGAGTTCCTTCAGAATGACAAATTTGTTTCTGTTGGGAATGCGTTTCTCTAGATCACAGAGTGTTTTCTTATTGCCTTGACTGAAAATAAATAAATAAGCAAATAAACTGAATTATCATGCCTATACTGCCCACATGCAGTACCTTTTATCTGTGTGCAATACTTGCAATATTGTTGTTGTGTTTTTGTTTTTTTTTTTACTTAAATCCGAACCTCCAGCATTAAGAAGTGTGTATCAGGACTATGGTAATAATCTACTAATCATTCTACTATGGTAATAATCTTCCAGACATCATAAGAAGTGGGATTTAATCTCAAAACCTCTTTGTACTTGCCTTTGTACTTCAGGTCTGGCTCTGAATGCTTTCAGACAAAGCTAATTCATCACAAACATTACACTGATACATGTTTTATTTTATTTGTACAGGTAATCTGCAAGTAAACATTCTTTAATTTTTGTCTGCTCTCCTTTCTAATCATGGATGTATAGAACTCCTGAAATTAAGACATTACATTTATCAAATTTCAGCTTTCAAAACAGAAGTGAAGTGACTGAGCCTCTTTCGGCACGTCAAAGCTCCATTCTTCAATGTAATGGAAGAAGTTGTACAGTAGTATTCGTAACAGAACAACAGCTTTAAAAGACCACCCACCACCACGTAAATAGCAGTCAATTATTCAAGGTATCTTCCTTTGCCTATCATTCCAGTGTCAACATTGCAAATTCAAAGGTGCGCCTTTACCTTTTTTTTTTTTTTTGCCAAAAACCATTAGTGTTTTTTTTTTGTTTGTTTGTTTTCTTTTGTTTTTTCCTACCAAGCAATTATTTTGAGGGAAGAATACAGGAACTTTGTTCCAAAGCAAATAATATGTTGCCTGTCGTCCAAGTAGATCTATTCTGAAAGGCATGGCCTTGACAGTCTGACATGCCGTATGTTACTCTGCTTAATTTCATGTCTCCTCCAGAAACAGATAACTTCAGCGCCTATAAAAATGATTTTAGAGGTTTCAAAATACCTCAGATGTAGATATAGTTGACTCACAGAAAAACAGGAGAACTAACATGCAATATGCATTATGAACTTTCATTGCCATGCCTGCTGCACCTAACATTTCCTAGTTCACATGCTTCCTCTATTGCCTCAGTGCATTTTGAATTCCAAAGTGTTATTCTGTAAACTATAATACTGTGAAATACGAAGCAGATCAGACTCTCACTGCTGGACATAAATTTAACCAGTCCAGAAAAACACTTTTTCTTTAATTTGTGCCTTCTACAACTATAGAAGAAAAAGATTATTCTTCTACAGCCAGTTTATGAGAGCTACAACTATGAAAACACCAACCAGTTTCAGATATTAATTCAGAATTAGACAGTTCAATTCTCCTGCAACATCATGGAAGATATAAACCAACCCACTGATCTATTTACAGGAAGACTGCTTCAACTACAGTCCACCTCTTGACTTTTCACAAATGGCCTCAGCACAATTAACTCAGATAATCTGTTCCCAGTAAGAAAATAGAATTATTCATTTCCACCCTACTCACATGGCACTGTGCGGAGGTAGAGATTGTCTCTTATGATCTGCTGGAGCTCATGGTCTACCGAACCTTTCTGGAACCGTAAATTGAGGTAGTGACGAAGGTCCTTATCAACAATGCCTCCTGTCAAAGAGGAGAAAAATGAAAGCATGATTTAAAAATATATTGCCTTAATGGAAGCAATGAATCACTTGTAAAGTCTCGGTAGCTCATTTTCCTTCATGTTTCTGTCAAGACAGATGACAGAAGAACAAAGCTTTCCAGTTACAGCATGCAGTTGATATAATACTATTTAGTATTGATGACTATGAAGGTTAAAAACAGTTAATGATAACTGGCTAAAACTGTTCAGAAAATACAGTCAGATGTCTTTTTTTTTCTGAACAAACTGGTAACATTATTATTATTATGTAATTACAAGCATATATATCTACATGCTACATTATCAGGTATTACGTTACTTGTGACCTACAGAACAATTTCCAACCCATTTATTATATTAAAAAAACTTCATTCAAAATGTCTTGGCACTGTTCAGTGTTTTTTGTCCAAGTGTAGCCAGAATAAAATGCAGCTAAACTAGTTGTTAGCTGTAATATGACCATACAAACATGATAAAATCCTTTGTATTATTTATTACCAATAGTGCTCACTTCTGAAAAAGAGACCATAGCAAACAACAGTACACATTTTATTTTCATCACCAAAAAGTCATTAGTAGTATTTTAGCATGATACTGCAAACACAGGTGGAAAATAAAACTGAGATAAAGACCCTGTATTTACCACTCTTACCAGAAGTCTAGAACAAAAAGTATTGTTTAGCTTATGACCATTGTATCTTCATCCACTATCAAAGACATAAAAGTGTCTAATCCAAAGTGACTAATAAACAATCCCCAATAGAATTCCTCTCAATTTCCCTTAACATGGAGTATGGATCATGTTTATAATTACAGGGAAAAAGTCTAAAAATAACTGCATTTCTTCCCTCTCTGCAATACTGACATAAGAATAGAAAATCTTCAAAACATGGCATTCTGATATGTATTGCCAGGATGAGAAACTGTAATCAGATTGATCTCTAACTTGGTGCTTCATAAATTTAACCTTAAAATACCTTTTGGAAATGGCATTTGCTATTGTAACACCTGCCAAACATCTTATTGACTTGGTCTCTACTGTAAAGATTTTCCCATAAAAAAGGAACAAAAAACATTCCCACCTAATTATTTGAAAGTTACTGCAGAGTACAAAGGTTAATAAATTAAAATATATTTCTCCTTATATCTATTCCTATTTATCTCTCAATTACAAATCTGTAATCTCATTATTGCTGCTGTTTGTCAATAACTTCAAAACCTTTTGTGCCAGGTTTATGAAAAAGCTTATAAATAATTTCTGTCATCTTTAGCTCAAGGCAAAAACAGCAGACTCTAGGTAAAAAAGGGAAGAAAAAAAAAAAGAAAGTAAGAGAAAGAAAAAGAAAAAAGTCCACACTCACAACAAAGATGAAGAAATACCTGTGTGCCCAGTTCCCAGGTGCTGAGAACCTCCATACAGATCTGTTTTCCTAGGATCCAGATTAAGCCATTTAGTGCACTACTTTGGTATTATTAACCTTTTCTTTAGAAAAGGTCTCTGTTTGCAGACCAGACCATCCTCACTTCTGCTATTTTAGTTCACTTCATTTATTTATTTTTACACGATTTCAGTGGAGGTGAAGGCTAGAGGAAGCTGCAGAAACATGTTCTGCTCCTGATTGGATTTTACTGTCCTTTCTGATCAGCTGCAAAGAGTAAAGGTCCTGAAGCTCTTGCTCTTCTTGCTCTAATATACAGAACATGCCCAGTGATGCAGATGCTTTCTGGCAGCCTGAGAAAATGCCAGCTTAAGAACAACAGCTGTAGCCTGAGCACTGACATAAACCTGAATCATTCAACTTATGACATAAGTTTAGAAGTCTGCACAGATTTCTGACCGTCAAAGTGCATTTCTTGTTTTGTTTCAAACACAGTCATTTACTTGACCATGTCATTCCAAACTAGAGTATAAAAAGGTGTATTTACAAGCATATCTACAAGAGGAAGTGTCTATATCCTTGTATTTGTTACAGACAGATTTAGAAAGGACAAGTTTTTATCAGAAGATCCGCAGAATTGCAGAATGGATGGGTTGGAAGGGACCTTTAAGATCATCTAGTTCCAACCCTCTGCTATGGGCAGGGACACCTCCCCCTAGACCAGGTTGCTCACAGCCCCATCCAGCCTGGCCTTGAGTGCTTCCAAGGAGAGGGCATTCATAGTCTTGCTGGGCAACCTGTTGCAGTGTGTCACCACCCTCACAGTAAAGAACTTCTTCCTAATATCTAGTCTAAATCTACCCTCTGCCAATTTAAAATTGTTTCCCCTTGTTCTCTCACTACAAAAAGTTTCACCCCAGCTTTCCTGTAGGCCTCCTTCAAGAACTGGAAGGACGCCCTACAGTCCACCCAGAGCCTTCTCTTCGTTATGCTTAACAGCCCCAGCTCTCTCAGCCTGTCCTCATAAAGGATGTGCTCCAGCCCTCTAAAGATTTGTACAATGTGCAGGAGAAAAAAGCAACTTAGCTTTCTAAAAGAAATGAAACAATTATTCTTAATATCTGTTGTAATGTGAGCAAAGTCTACTTTAAAGAGCAGTCAGATATACAGCATTTGTATTATCAACAAATCTCCTTCTTTGAAAGTAATTTTGTTTTCTGACCTTACTGACAATTTTCAGTTCTTCTGGCATTAACTTTTTATCTGGTATAACAATGAATTTTACATCCCATAAAGTGTTAAAAAATAAAACATTTCCAGATTCATAAACAGCAGATGCAATATTTTTAATTCATTCCTCTGTTGTCACTCCTTTGATTTCCCCCCCTAAAAACCTTTGTTGCTTTACCAGATGCTTGTCAGAAGAATACTTGATTTGACCCCAGATGTGCTTTCCACATATTTATAATGCTTGACAGGAGCATTTGAGCAGCCTGATCCTAACAACTGTAATTTGGGGCCCAAAGAAGCTCTAGCGATTCACAGAAATTCAAAACATCCTTGATTTAACAGCAGTGAACTAGATCTCACATTAAACAACGTAGAATTCATCAATAAGAAAGAAAATCACATCAGTAAGTTCATGGAAAGGGAAGCAATCAGCAGCCATCAGTTTTTTACAGAAAGTAACAGCGTACCAATATACATTGGTATGGTGTAGTCCATTCAGACAAGCGTGTGGCATCCAGAACTGACTTCATTTCTGAAAAATTCAGCCTTCCATTATTTCCTCTTTTTATAGTCTATTTAAAATCATTAAGATGTTCCAAATTCCTGATAGGCACCCAAGTCTGTAGTCTCCTTATATTCCCTGAAGGCCACAGCAGAGCACCTGTAAGGCTCAAAGGCTGCCAGTGCTTGTGGCACGGGACCACCAGCCCCAAAGCAGCTCAACAGCAGCTCACAAGGAGCTCAGAAATATGGAGCTCACAAAGGCCACATCTTGCTCACAGTACGTGCCAGTGAAAGGAAGAGTCTTGTTGCATGCCAAGAGTGTTACACAGCTCAAGCTTTAGAAATCCAACCCAGAGACCATAATTAAAATGTTCTTTGGGCACTGCCAGAGGAGGAGGCTGACAACTCCATGACGCCGGGGCATTCACAAGCTTTCAGCCATTTGGGTATTTTCTTTTCTTTTTCTTCGCTACAGGCTTCAGTTTCATTTCACTCCAATGAACCCCATTACTGTGGTAGCTGGGAAATAAATATTTCCAGTAATGACCTCCTTCATAAACGTTGCCTGTTTCAGCTACCAACCATGATGGCAAACTCATAACCATAACCGTATTTGACAGAACAGATCTTAAAATTGAACTAAAAAATTGCTGTGTTTGCATGTTTTACTCATGAGCATAACAAGTAAAGTACACCATTATATAGAGTTTTAATATATTTCCATCAACTCTCCCTTCCTTTCCCTTCCTTGCTGCTCAGCTCAGAGCAGAGGAGCTGAGCTGAGTCCTGATGGCGGCTGCAGCTCTCCCAGGGAGCGGAGGGGCAGCGCTGAGCTCTGCTCTGTGTGACAGCGACAGGGCCCGAGGGAGCGGCATGGAGCTGTGTCAGGGGATGCTGGAGAAATGTTCTCACTGAGGGCCGTGGGCATGGAGCAGGATGCCCAGGGCAGTGTTCACACCACCCAGCACACTGGAGTTCAAGGAGCGTTTGCACACTGACATCAGATAAACGGTCTGAAGTTTAGGTGGTCCTGTGTGGAGCCAGGACCAGTGATTCCTGTGATTTATTTTGGAGCTTTCCATTTGGTATTCCACAGATACTTCAAGAGGAGTGTACTCTCTGAAGGGCCGCTTGCCAAACATGAACTCCTCTTGTTGTTCCTACAAAGTTACCTCTAAATATTTTATTTCTTATGCTTAACACAATTCTTCTGGTTATAACTAATCAACAATAAACACTATTTTCTCATTGCGTATCACAGCCTTTCAGTGTCTTCCCCAAACCTGGTGTGATAAATCAGTGGTTTTTTAACAATATTAAAAAAAAATGCATCTCAATCAAGAATAAATTGCCTTAGAGATTTTATTTGCTAGCTTTAGAATTGAAAATATTTTATCTTTCCTGGACACTATAAATATTCCTCGTTTAAAAGTATCTATTAGTAAGCAAACTCTTATGTCTAGGCTTGCTATTGTAAATGCCCTGTGTCTGAAAAAAAAAAAAAAGGAAGTAACACAGGACACATACGTTGTTGAAACAGTTTATACTAAAAGATTATGATCTTTCTATGTTCCTTCTAATGCTCTACTTCCAAAAAAAAAACAAGTGTTTTCAACGAGCTCCCACTTCTGACTGCAAACACGTGACACAAACTCTCAGCCAGGTCAAATGCTTTGGCTAAACAGACTTCCACCATATTCAGCATGACTATTTCACTTGAGAGTCTCACCCCAAATATTTATCTACTTGCTATCTAGAAACATAATACTTCTAATATCATATGCATCTGACAAGTTGTTTTTTTCTGTTCCTCCTAAGTAGATTTACCATTTAGTGCATGCCAGAATAATTTCTCTTTCATCATTCACAAATGACCCAAATGGCCTTTCAACCATTAGTCCAAATTATTCACTAATTATCATTAGCCCAAATGATTTCTATATTCATCAGCCCAAACAAATTATTCAAAACAGACATTGAAATTATCTGGTTTATTAGTTCTTGTCTCTATTGTTGAGAGAAAATGTCTCTTGTTCATGAAAGTAGTTGCAATTTATTTATTTATTTATTTTGTGAAAGAAAATCAGGACCATCATGAATTGTTAGGTAGTTGCATATGTAGCTTAATCACTCATTCCTGAATATTTTTTGAAATGGGCCGCTAAGAATTCAGAATACCTGAAATTGTCATGTAAAATTTCTCTCACTCATACATGTCAGAATGAAAAGATCATAGAGAATTTGTGCGCAAGACCTAACCTGGAATGACCTGTCATTCTGTTCTCCAGTTGTGTTTTTCACACCCACACAGCTCCAGGCTGACAAAGAACAAAAAACAGCAAAACATTTACTGATTTATTGGGAAGAGCAAAGCAAGCTTGAGCAGCAGTGAGAAACTGGCAGCACATATCTAGAGAAATTCTGTGCCAGCCGGAGCTCAAAAACATGACTGCCTACGCATGCTCCTCATTGCAAGTTCTCTAAGATAACCAAAAATATTTAAAACAGACACACACACACACAAAAACAAACAAACAAACAAAAAACAGCAACTACCATATCTCCCATCCAAGTTTTTCCCCAGATGGTCCTCTCAGGGGGAAGAGTAATGTCATCCTCCCCAGAGAGGAGCTCATAACTAAATTTATGATCAATACATAAAATATGTCCACCAGGTACTGTTTTCAATAGTTGAATGATATTCAGTTGCAATAAGCTTCAAAAAAACATCTTTAGGAAATGATTAATTAAAGGAGAGTTGATGTTTAACATCATTCATAAGAACACTTCTTAACAACGGTCCTCTTGGATTGATTAATAAAGATGCCATGCACTTAACATTTCAAAAATATGAAATCATTTGCTTTAATATTTCTTTAACCAGCAACAGTAACAAAAATATAGCATTTTTTAAGAGAGTATGAAGATCCCAGAGTAATAACAAAAAAATAAGGCCAGGATTTTAGAAGGACTGGTTATTAAAATGCAGCCTGCAACTAAACTTATTTTTTAAAGGAAATTATTCTTGGCAAACTTATCTAGAGCTAAGAGGAACTTATCATTGTATACTGGGTGTAGCCAACCCTGGAAGTTACTTTATTTTTCCATGTTAAACATCATCATAATAATGTTATGAAAGAAGCACAACAGTAGTAAATTATTAGAAGCATGTATTGCATTCTACTAATCAGTTCAAGACTGCACATGATCAAAAAAACCCCAAAACTTATCAATCTCTATATTAAACTCTGGAGCTCTTCTCTGAACTTCTATCTGTCTTCCACCACTATTTTCAGCCAAATCTGATATCAGAAGTCTTAACTTTCAAGTCTCAAAACATGATGGGTGAGCTATCATCACTGTTGACCAGTATGGTCAGATAAAGTATAGCAAAGAAATAAGTAGAAACTATAAATGAAAATTAGACAACTCAAGAAAAAAAAAAAATTATTTCATACTTGGAGCCACTCCAGTAAATTAGAATTTATAATACATTAATGGAGAGCTGAGTAAATTAAGAGAGTAAAGGCTTTAGTAAACAGTAGATCTTGGGTCTCTTCCATGTGCCATATATAATGAAAGACACAGATATTTACTTTCCTAATGGGAAATGGCCTTCTATTCTAATAGGCTATGTATGGCAAAAGAAGGTGATAACAGCATCTTAAATGGGATACAGACACTACAGAGCAATAACAGGTAATAAAGGAAAATTGTCTTAATCCTTCTAGTGACCGCTAACAACTCAAGATGACCACAGTCTCTATCCAGAAAGGCACTACTCCCTCAGCTGCTAAACCTTAAGTGAGGGGTGAAGAGGAGTAGATTCAGGCTCCACCCCTTCCAGTCACTCAGGTGCATTTCTTGCACCTGAGCTCCCCAAGTTAAACTTGAATTCCCCAGGTGCTCAACCACCACTTCAGGCTGCAACCTGGCAATTCTGCAGCCTATTATTTGTAATGTTTCCTTCTCTTTCTGTGTATTGATTATATTAGTATTTTTATTGATATATTGTATAGAGTATACATACACATTGTGCCCATACGCACACTGACATTTGCATCCTTAGATGCTATCTTTTATTACCTTCTCTCAGCTTTCAAAATTTAAGGATTTAAAACTGAGGAGCATAGGGTCTATAGGATAAATTGCAAAGGAGCAGTACAGAATACAAACTATATTAATAACAGAACAAAATCTAGGCTAATATTGAATAATTTTTTCCACAACAGGTCCCCAAAAACCCAGACGTGGATGTATGTCTCTCTATATATGTAATTCCATAAACTCTATGAGAGATATGTTAGTGCTGCCCTTCCTGGACTAGGCAGAGGTTTGCTTATTCCCTGACCGAAGTGCACTCTCTGCCTTGCAGAGGATGGAGGCTGCTCACTATCTGAGGACAGCCCATGTTTGGTTTACTGCCATCTCACATCTACCCTGAGGCAAGTGCTACCAGGCAGTTTGACTAGAGCAATGGACACCCTGCAGCAGCTACAAGGGGAGATCAGGGATAGACTCACCATCGGAACATTGTGAAAACATACCTTGCATTAAATTACTTTCTTAGCTTTTCAGCTAACCTCAATAATATGATTGAAATATAAGACCCAAGTTAGCACTGTGCTTGTAGCGTGTGATCTGGGAGACTGTGTCAGCAGGAGACTGTGTAAGATGAGCTAAATGTATCTGCATTTTGTATCTTGTTTCTGATTACTGAATTCAGGTCTTATTAAAATATTAGATCTCCAGTCACATCTTCCATTGTGAAACCAGCTGCAGCATATCCCACTGTCTGCTGGCAGCATGTAATATTGACTTTCAGATAAGCATTCCCAAGTCAACCTCAGGGATCTGCCTTTTAAGTAGTAAAACTACTTTGTAGCTCTACTGTTTAGCAGTACTTTGCTTTGGTCCCTGTAGTTAACTGGCTCCTTAATGCAGTTATTGACTGGAGTCACTGGGAAAACTATTATATAATTGTCTAGTAAAATAAAACCATGTTCTTCATACAAATGAGAGGACTGTTTGAGGCACATTCAGAAAACTAATGTTTTTTCTTCTACATTTTAGTCAGTAGATGTATAAATAAAGTTAAAAAAAAAAAAAAAGTAAGAATGCTGCTACTATGGCTGTCCAGAAATGAATTGCCATATACTCTATTTTTTGAAATTCACTAAAGCAAGACTTGCTCATTATAGAACAGAGCATTTTGTAGGTATATATACGGTTACGTATACAGTATACGGTTGATTTCTCTGATAACTTACACATAAGCATTAATGATTACTACTGAGATATTTAAAAGACTGCAATTGTTCCTACATGACTTACTACATGGGAAATAATTACCCCTGCAGATGTTTTTGAAAACCATTGACTACACTGCACGGGATTATAGATTAGCTTAGAAGTGAGAATCTCAAAAATGACACTCTCAACTTGCACAGTCAGAGCCCAGGATACACTTCTCATCTTGAAATGTGAACATATTGACAGAATTCTTCAAAGAGTCCTTACTTACTATCAGGTACTGAGATGCTCCCAAGTCACAGCAATCTTTTTATTTGGACAAAGAGCACCACAGCAGAACTTGAATCTTGTTAAAGCGTCTGTTTGCTATGCAACCTAACTCCCAAATATAGCTCTCAAAGAAAATGATAGAAAGCTCCCAGATGACTTCAACAGGAAAAGCTGCAATATGGAAATAAAATACCTTACAGATATTCTTCTAAAGACAAAAACCTGTGGAAAATTGATGGCTCATAAAGCTGAAAACTCACTGAATAAGTTCAAGCAGTGACTGGCTGTAGAATACTAAAAACATTTGAATGGAACTAAGAATCTTGCTTTTAGCTTCAGAAAAACACTTATATTTATACGTGGGCTGAATACTTTGCCAGGAAGCCGTTTTGAATTCTAGGAAAATCCACATTAGCCACAAATGTCCAATAAACGAGTTAACTAAGAGGACATAAGAATTTTATCTTTTGAACAAACAATATCAGAATATTTACTTTTTTGTGCATATATTAGAAAAAAAAAATATATATATATTTATCTCTGTATGCTACTTACCAAGATGTTCATTAGAAAAATACAAATTGACTTCTCTGGAAAAGCTGAAACATAGTGTTAATCGTCTCATTGTGTCAGCTTAATTCTCTGTGCTATGAGGGTGAATCACCTAACAGAGAAACCCTGATTCCTTTCTTGAGGTCATCTGGTGGAAAAGCAACTTCAATGGTAAGAACACCCACCCAAGAACATACTCGAACATTTCTTCCCAGGAACCAACTATCTACATCATAATTGTATCAAAACCATCTCTGCTCTCCACATCCAGATTCTCCACAGTCCCATCTGTGCTCCTCCCTGAGCTACTTGCTCCTAAAAAACTGTGCTGAGAACTACACAGACAGATCATCAGTCTTACTTCATAGAAGAATATATAACAGGTTTCATTATTTAAGCAAAATTAGAACATGAATGTGTTCTAGAATCATCTTAGAAATATTTTCTCATTCTTGCTTTCTGACTGGTAAAACCTTCTCTTAAAAGTAGGCAGGTCCTCATCTTTAAAGAAGTTACTGTTCTGTTTAATATTCAGGTTTTCTATGAATACAGCCATGTTTGTTCATCTACTAGGAACACTAATATGCTTTTTCTCTCATACTCTTTTAGTTTTATCTTCTTTGTGGAAGACAATTGTGGTGGAACTTTGAGGCTTGACAGTTCCTTGAATAAAATACGAAAGACTGGATTGGAATAGTTGCACAGTTCTACCAGAGTTGAATTATTTGAAAGGTATTCTACTTAAATCATAGCTTCACAATTTTAATTGCTTGAGATAGAGACTTATTTTCCTCACTTCTGGAAATAATATTGCCATGCTAATAGGCTGTGAATTGTGAGCTGACATTTTGTAAAAAGAGAAAGATTACTCTGGGTAAAAAAAATCCCAGTAGGTCACAATTTTTGAGGAAAGCAAGCTAACAGAAGCTACCATTGTATGAATTCTAGCAATAGTTATAAAATGTGTATCCGAGTCATGTGAACCCACTTTTTTCAGTCTTTATAGCATCTCAGTCTGAAACAATAATGTACTAAGAAAAATCATTATTGTCAATCCATTATCTCCTGGATTTCTACGCTTGTTGTGTAAATTGCAGAGCATCATTCTGCAAATTTTATACTCCTGATACGAAGTGCAATCTTAGTCTGTCATGGATGAACTTAGCTTTGAAAGCAGAGTTCCAAAGATCATCGCTAACCTCTGAAACTGAATTGCATAGATATGTTATCAGATACAAAACGTTCACCTCAAAGTCAAGTTTCTGGAATCAAGTTTCATGGCACTCATATCAAGTCAAAGCAAGAGAAAAACACTGGGAACTGTAATGGGAAGGAGTAATGGGAAATTCACTTCTGGAAATATCACTTCTGGAAATAACATTGCCATATTAATAAGCAATAGCTAGACTAGCAGTGGACTTAATATTTAGAGCTTTACAAAAAGGCAGAACTGTTAATCCCATAGAAAGTATAGCGTATATCTTTCCAAGGCTATATATTACGTACATTTTCTATTTCACACTGACTTGCAAATTATAGTCATTTAACCAAAGGAATTATTTTTCCTTGCTGAGGGCAGGAAATGAGTTTGAGAGAGAAAAGGGATGATACAACTAAACTAAGGTGTTTTCCTGATTTTGAAAGAAGGCTGAAAGAGTGCTAATTCATCAGCGAAGCATCTTTTATTGTGACAAACGTATTAGCTATTGTAGCACAAGAGCATGACAGACACTATCTCTTACCTTAATATAAAAAAAGTTATTTTCTGGCATAATCCATCACACTAGTCAAGCTTCAAAGATGTGCAGTAAAAGTACAATCAAGGCAGTATATGTTTTGGAAAAATGTTGAGTCACATCTCAATAGGAAGAATTATCAGTAAAATAAAGTAATAGTACTGTGTAGTGCCACGAACTGGGTTTGCATCAGAATGCCACTACAACAACTTTTTTGACCTATCTGTATTACTTAAATCCAGTAATATTCATAGGACCATAGAATGGCTTTGGTTGGAAGGGATCTTAAAAGATAATCTACTCCAAACCCCCTGTCATAGCAGGGGCATCTCTCACTAGCTCAGGTTGCCCAAAGTCCCATCCAACCTGGTCTTGAACAATTCCAGGCATTGGGAATCCACATCACTTGTAACCCATTCCAGTGGTTTGTACCCTCAGTGTAAAATACTTCTTCCTTATATCCAATCTAAACCTACTCTCTTACCATTTTGAAGTGTTTCCTCTTGTCCTGTGCTTACAGATCCTGGTAGAAAGCTTTTCTCCATCTTACTTATAAGCCCTTTTTACATACTGAAAAACCTCAGTAAATGTCTCCATGGAGCTTTCTCTTCTCCAGGCTCAACAACCCCAACTCTCTCAGCCTCTCTTCACAGGAAAGGTGCTCCAGCCCTCTGCCCATCCTCAAGGCCTCCTTCAGACCTGCTCTAACACTCATTTACAGATATCAGGACATTTCACACCAGAGGAATTGTTGTTCTGGGTC
Organism: Cyrtonyx montezumae; assembly: GCF_038088225.1. NCBI lineage: Eukaryota > Metazoa > Chordata > Aves > Galliformes > Odontophoridae > Cyrtonyx > Cyrtonyx montezumae. Next base: position 150,311,728 of record NW_027072034.1, read on the forward strand.
CAGCTTTGGGCCATTATGATTAGTACTGTTGCAAATGTTTTGTCAAGATAAAGGAAATATGAAGCCAAGTGCCATAATGGGCTGGATGGTCCAGCTGCTGCAGTGCGTCAGGGCAGACACTCCCTCTAACTCTACCTGTGTAGAGTTAGTTAGGATACAATTCCTACATTCCCTCTAGTTTGCACATAGGGATAAAAAAATAGCAGGATAAAATACAAGCAAACAAACTAAACACCAAGTGCAACAATTTCTATATAAACAAACAAATTATTTCTATGTACTCATTGCTGACTGTTTTCTGTGCAGTGACAGACAACATTCTTAACTTAGAGCCATGGACGTAGACCACATGAATTCCTGTCACTGTATTAGTCAACAAAAGCAGAGCCCCAGCATGCAAAGACAAGGCAGTTTCAAATCACCTTGTTTTCAAAGGGCTGTAAAAATAGGTTTGATTTTTCAAATTAAAAAAAGCCTGTGCAGTGGCAATAAGCACTTTCAAATTGCCATATGTTGCTAAGCCCAGAAAATACAGCAGTCCTTAGGCAATCAAGGCAACCTTTTGTGCACAGTACTTCAACATGAAAGGACAGCGCTTGGTTTTAAAGCACTGAACCAGGTGCACAGTGCATGAAGAAGCTGCTATGTTCTCGGACAGTCTTAGATAGCTGAGACCCCTTATGTTGATCTAATTAGCACTGCTCAGAAATGTACATGACCAAAAGAGATACTGTCTATTATGCAAAATTACACTGTGCAAAATATTTAGGTTTACATAATACATTTCAACAAAGAAATAAAATGCTTGTGTTCCCAGGAGCTGCAGGCAGGCAGATGGTGGGTACTCCAGCAAGATCATGCACTTTGCCTGCAGAGAAGCGATGCCCGTTGAGGGCATCCTCTGGGGAAGAGACTGCTGCTGCACTTCTGTGATACCCCAGTTTGCTGAGCCACAGAGCAAAATGAAGCATTACAGCTGGACCACAATTGCTCACTCTGCATCCCCAGGAGCAGGAGGGTGTCACAAGAAAGAACAAAAATGAGATGATGGAGTTCTAGCCTTACTTTTTTGCCCTGCAGACACAGAACCCCCATGGCTATAATCTACTGGACTGAAATCCATACAGTCTGGAGTTCAGAAGTATGCTTCGTTGTTTTAAACCAAATTTATTACATTTTTACAGTTGTTCCTTAACTAAAACAGAAACCTTATGGGCTACAATCATGGGGCAATAAAGAAATAGCTACACATTTCCATCACAAACTGTACATGTTAAGGTCAATATGAATGTACACATGAGACAAAGCCATAAAGGTGCTTCAGAAGTGAATGCTGTCAAAGAGGATGTACCTGTAATTCCACCTACATATCTTTGTCAAGATTTTGCTGCACTCCTCATAAAGTAGTATGTCTGTACTTTTGCAATCTCATTTCCTTCTTCTAGTGCTACAGATCCAATATACTAACAATAGGCTTTACATCATTTAATAAATACCAGGACTTTGTCTCTATGTATCTATGTCCTTATACTTGTTTCATGGAATTGTTTTCGAAGCTGAGAGAATACCTCATAAAAAAGGAAAAATCTGAATATATCTGTATCAATACAGAACAGGATGACCAGACTTTGAGACTCTATATTTAGAAAAATATTGCTTTTGCTTGCAATTAAAGAAAAGCATAAACAAAATATCATGTCAGAGCCTCTTTTCATGATTTCCTATTTTGCAGAATTACCTAAAGCAAGTTGCAATAGTTTATGTATGCCAATATAACAGACAATTTAGATTCAGTAGTAGCTTTCTACATGAAAACAGTGTGCTCCTGAGAGAATGTGCCTAGGGCCAAGGAAGCCTCTTGTCTGAACGCAGAAGGTGGGAGAAGCAGAAATCATGCTTGTTCCGCCAAAAATAAATAAGTAAATGAATGAATGAATGAATATATAAATGAATTCAAGATGTTTCTAAGGTGTAAGGCTGACTGAAGCTTGGAGCAATCATCAGAAACACAGACTTCATCTGAAACTATGATTTTATTCATGAGGTGAAGTCAGAGGTATGCCACAGGTCTGATTTTTAGAATTTATTAAACAAATGTAGGAGGGAATTAAAAAAAAAAAAAGACTGAATAGTCTGTAATGTACTGCAGTGTACAGGTATCTTCCTAACAAAAAACCAAAAAAAAAAAGGATAGGGAAAAAATAAAAAAAATTCTTAAGAAACACATAATAAACATGCTCATTCATTAGTAGTGAAGGAAGTACTGTGAGATGCCCTAATTCAGAAAGGGAACAGTTAATCTCTCAATAACTCACCTTTTTTGTTTGAGGATAACATCTGAGGGTACTGCCTTAGCACCTCTTAAAATTTTCAGATAATACTGCATACTTTTAGGAATGGCTACCCATCAGATAGTACCATGCAATGGCAGCATACTGCCAGAGCAAAACAACTGAGCACCTAACAACCACACTCTAGATGCTTTAGGTGGGTTACTTGGTACATGTACAGTCCCATGGGCTCAGCAATCACTCATACTTGATCACTGCTTAGTTTATTTTCGTCCATAAAATCCAGTCCAGATCCAGTGAGTCTGTTTCAGAGTGAACTACGGCATGGCAAAGTGGGCATCATCAGGATATTTACTATAAAAGAGCATTCCTGGTTTCCTTTCCTGCTTATTACCATCAATAAACTAAAAAGTAAAGAACAAGCTGCAATGACCAAAGATTTCATCTCTCCATCCGACAGATGTGGATATGTAATGTATAACATATGTAGACATATTTCATTGAGTGTTTTGATGACTAAAGCACATTTTTATTTTATTCATAACATTTTCAGTAAAAGTTCAGACAAATGTAGATTATTATGATTATTTAAAAAATGATTAATTTCTGCTGGGAATAAATCACTATCCATTAATAAAGCATTTCGTTAATAAAATAGAATGAATCCATCATCATAAGCAGGTTTCTTCTATCCTTATCAATTCTTTCTTTTCATGCTATAGTAATGTAAGCTATGCCTCTTGCATTCTGTTGTGTTTTTTTTTCTTCTATAAGCAACAGGTAAAGGTTATGTAATGCCCTAACCAGTACCTGAAAAGATAATCAATACTACCACTACTTTCAGTTTTATTATTATTCATCCATGGGCTAATTTGTGCCCAAAATAGAACACCACAAGGGGAAAAAGGATGTAGTTTGGTAGAGCAGCCAACTGCTACACTGTGAAGAACTAAAACTTAACTGAAAAATAGAGGATATAATAAATATTTTATTCAGAGTTTCAGATTCGAAGCAGCCTGGCTGCCAAGAGCTACTGAAACAATGATTGGGTTAGAAAAACGTCACTGAACAATTTGTATGTTTGTAAGCACATAACAAAGTACATGAGACAAATTTACTATTTTTTTACTATTTCATGTTCTAAGGCAAATTACATCCTCTGAATTTCTGCATCACAATGTGGGGAACTGAAAATTATCACAAAGTGTTGTTAGATTTTTAATTTGACAGTTGGAGGTTGGAAAGACCAAAAGGACACACAACTCTCCAAAACTGGACAAATGCATGGAGTTATATTTTAAAATCAGATGTATTAATATTCAAGGTCAGGTGAAAATATTAAATCATGTAGTCTGAACTTCGACATGCTGTAGGACATGCCATTTCAGCCAGTGACCCCTGCAATAAGCCTATTAGTTTACATTTCCCACAATACTTTCCAGAGAATTCTACAGCCTTGAAGATGAGAAAAGATGGAAACCCTCTCTTTTTTGGCAGTTCAGTTGCCCTTGCTCTTAAAACTTAATAGCTGAATGTTAATGTGAATGTTTCTAACTCAAGATTCCAGCCATGTGGCTAGAAAATTTCCCTTTCTCTACAGCAATGAACTACCTGGAAGAGCTACATGAAAAAAACAATGTGTAAACTGTCAGTGAAACAATTTTATATTGTTTTTTTTTCCCTGATACTGTTGAGCTGAACCACTCAAGAGACCAAATTTCTCTGTTTGTAGATCTCCTGATGTTTTTCCCTGTGGCTCCTTTCTAATTTGTCTACATCACACTTGAAGAACAGAGAACAAAACTGCACACAGACTCTGCTTGCCTGCCCCACCACTGCATCACCACCGATACCAAGGGGAGTTTAATGTCTCTTTACAGGGACCATCTGAAACCAGCACTTAGCTCTTCTGAATGGCCCACCATTTTTTCAGGCTGCCCATAGAATACTGATATATTTAAGAGTATTTCCCTATCAGAAGAGCATCAGGCTTTCATTAATAATGCTTTTCCAACTGGCAGCTTAGAGGAAAAGACAAGATACAAGACAACTATTTAGGAAAAGAAGTTCAGCTAGTCCAAATCCCCTGCAATGAACAGAAACACCACAGCTACATCATATTGCCCAGGGCTTGATCCAGCCTAACCTTGAAAGTCTCCAGAGACTGGGCATTAACCACATCTCTGGGCATCCTATTCCAGTGCCTCACCACGTTCACTGCAGAAGATTTTTTCCTTATATCCAACCTAAATAATCCCTTTTTAAGCTCGAAGCCATTTCCTCTTGTTCTGGCACCAAAGACCCTCCCAAAAAGACTGACCCCTTCTTTCCTGTAATTCCCTTTTAGATAATGAACTGAGCCTTCTCTTCTCCAGGCTGAACAGCCCCAGCTCTCTCAGCCTGCCCTTGCAGGAGAGCTGTTCCATTCTGTTGACTGTTTTTGTGGCCCTTCTCTGGACATGCTCCAACAGGTCTATTTCTCTCTGCATCTGAACGCAGTATTTCAGGCGGTGATGTTGCCTTCTCTTCATAATCTTTCTCTCCCTCCTGCTCTCTCTCTTGTTTTAACCTGCTTCACTCCTCACTCCATTTGCCAAGTCACCTTTGCTCTAAATTCATTAGTAAAAGATAACCTTTTGAATGCTCCAACTAATAAAAGTGCAGTGTGATGCATGTGCTCATTCTTATTTAAATTTAACAAAGGTTGTCGCTAGTCAGTAGGAATGCTCCTTGGATATGCCCTTAGGATAACCAAAAAGATTCACCCACCCTGATATCTGTTGAGCAGGTCGAGACAAATGGATTCTTTCCTGTATATGAAAACTGGTCTCTCACCTGCAGTCAAGCTGCACCAAAATCTCTGACATATTTAGTTTCCATTCATTTATATATTTCCAGAATTTTCAGCTATGTTATTAAAGTGCATATGTACTGAAGAAATAGTGTTTTATAAATCTGATGCAAAAAAGACTCGGCATTTTACAGCACAGGAATTCTCATTATAACTGAAACAATATATATATTCTTAAGCCTTTTAAATGTAGGAAAAGATGAAGAAATATTTCTGGGGTAAGTTAAGCACTGAGTCTCCCTACTACTCAGTTTCTTTTCCAGTAGGCATTTACACAGATTCAAAAGAACTATAAAACTATGAATATAAAAGCATTTCAAGTCCACTTCATATTCACTTTAAATTGGATATATAGAGGGAAGACCAACAGAAAACTAGCTGCTTTTCACTTTTTAAGAGTTCTGTACTTATCAGCCACACCTAGTAACAGAGACAGAGCTAAACCTGCAGAAGAAAAATACATGGCATTATACAATATTAAGTGATAAACTGTAAGCAATCACATCATTAGATAATACCAGAATATATTTGTGCACAAGGGACAGAGTTAATGCTATTCATTCAACCTTAACCAGCATTTCACTGCTTCTGAAGGCTTAATTGTCTAACATTAACGTTCTTCTTACACTCTGGGGATATACTTTATACCACACTTTCTACTAAGGCAAATGTTATTGAAGGTAGGTTGCCACTTTTCTTATTTTTTTCCCCTATAGCATTCTCTATACACAGCTCAAATGCTGCTAAGCTTACAGAAGTGAACAGGTACTGATGAAGAGTAGAATAAGACAATGATGAAATTATTCTAATATATCGAAGATACTTGTTGAAATTTCCAACTTCTTTTTGCACATCTCAGGAGACAGAAAGTCACTCTGGCTATCAAGATTATATTAGACATTCTACTTGCATATGATTAATGTAAATAAGAGCATAATTTAATTTTCATGTCTGTGCCTATATATATAGCACCTCACTTGAATGTCTTCCATAACTAAGACATCTTTTCTAGCAACAATGGGAACTGTGGTGTTGCCCCACATCTCAAACACTGCAAAGATGACTAACGAAACTCACTTTCTTGAATTGCTCCTATGGCATCTTACATGTTACAGGACACATAAAATTAAGGATGCTCTAGCTTGTGGCAGATTTTTCATACATTTTTTTCCCTAATTCTTAGTACTACAATTAAAAGTTTTCATTAGTCAAGGCATTCAGATACATTCCTTCAGCATCCAGAAGTCCTACTGCTTCCAAATTAAATTGATTTTGCTTTGGACTACATGAACAAGTACAATTCTTTCTTGCTGGTAATGCTAATTTTCACTTCCAAACTGGATACTGGAAAAATAGTCTCTTTTTCACACATTTTAAATAAATGTACTTTGAATGGCTATTTCTCCAAGAAGTACAAATTATCATTCCCCTACAAAAAGCTTATGGGAGGCAGGCTTCCTGAGTTTTGAGGCTTTTTTCCAAACCAGCATATTTTTATCTATTCAACTGTTAAGAAAGGAAGTACCCAATTTAGTTTCTAGTTGTTTTATTGAAGGTCTCAAGTAGCAAAGCAGTAAATGTTGCTTTCTTTATTTCTTTAAAAATGTTACTCACTTCATTTTAAAAGCAGTCTAAGTTTGGATTGTAAATGGCATCATTATTCAGAAATTCTCTTCCATTCATTGTAATGTCATGTACTCTTTCAAACAAAAATGTAGAAGATAACTGTCTTGAAACTAAATATTCATTTACGATGTATTTTCCTTTGAAGACACAGAGCATCAGTGGAATGTGTAGCAAGCCTCTTAAGAACAAGATGTCACATAGTGTAATGGTGTGGCTGGTGTTGGGCTTTGAAAACAACGGTCCTAAGAGGGGCTCTTGGAGCAGAGCTTCTCTGGATACAGCACTGTGCCCACTGCTGGTGAGAAGTAGAAGGGATGTGCTGAAAATCAGTGGAACTTCTCTTATCTCTCAGTAGTATGAATGACTTCTATCTGCAAGAATGAACATCTAAAATGTAATAAAAGCCTATAAAAAGACCAATATAGTTCCATTTTGATATTAAGGCTGCCATTCACTCACTAAAAAGCTGAGTATCTAGTAAAGTAAGTGCACCTTAAAATAAAGCTTTGTTCTCTTTCCCTGGAACTATATTAGATGGTCAAAAAACGACTTGGATTTTGTGTGCTGAAGGTCAATTAGAATAATGCTGTCTATCCCTCCACATAATGAAATCAGTTTAAGTATGCACCTCCTGGGCTGTCTAATAAATTCAAGCTGTGGTGCTATCTGAGTAGATCATTCACCAGCCTCTGCGTTTGAAACCATCATTTAAAAGCAATTTGTAAAAACAGCATGTTTATGAAGTTGCATTCTGAACCTTGAAAATGCTGAATTTAGTGTGTTTGGATAATCTAATTCTGCACATACCTACAGAAAATGAGAAAAATCACATTTCACAGATAATCTGCTACTTTGCTTCATGAACTTATTTGCACATGAATATTTCTGCAACAATCTATCTCGGTGCTTTCACATTACTAGGTTTCAACCACAGCATGCTATATTGCTGTACTGCTACAGAAGGACTTTTTAAAATGTTTTGATGAGTCTCAGAGAAGAGACTGGGGATTCCTTACACTAGGAGTTTTACAGTACCTATATGCAAACAATCTCTGGTTTTACTTAAGGCAATCCATTTCCAATCTCATATATTCAATTGCATAAAAGTAGAAATGTGAGGTTGTTAGTACAGTTCCCATCAGCCAGTTTGTTTCCCCTCATACTCTCTTTTCCCAGTGTAAAACAGCATTGTAGCTCTGCCTAATCCTGAATAAAAATTCCACATTTATAATTCAGGAGAATGAGAGTTACAGAGAAAAAGCACGAAATGAAGTTATTTTTATTGTACTTACATATTTGGTTTTGTACCTACTTCCTCTCCTTCTGATCTTTCAATTTTCTAATAGAAATCTGAAGTTCCAAAATCCAAACAGGCCACACATGCAGAGAGAATGTTGATGCCTGACCTAGTGGGTGGCAGCCCTGCCCATGGCAGGGCACTGGAACTGGATGATCTTCAGTGTCCCTTCCCACCCATGCCTTTCTGTGATTCTCGGTCATTTTGAACTGTCAGGGAATTAATGCTGCATATACAGGAAAAGAAAAATATGATTGAAATAAAGAATTCCTGAAGCCAATGGATTCATGACTTTTGAAGCCTCGCTGGTCTTCTCTTCTTCACTTTTATTTATCACTGAGGATAAATAATATGGCAATACAGACACTTTGATTCCAGGTGGGAATTACAACACAACAGTGATGAAATGACACAGAAACTGGGATCTTTCACATCATTTTTTTCAGGCATCCACTGAAACGTTAAACCTTTTTGCATCACATTATATAGCAATGTGACCAAAATAAGAATTGATTCAAAACCTGTCTGGATCAGTTCTCCTGAAGTTTTAGGAGAAGTTTAGAAGAAACCAAAAGCCAGGAAATTATTTCTGTCAACACAAGTGCAATTTTGCTGAGAGGATTTGAGACACTGAATAAAGCAGACATATGGATGCACTTTATCCCACCAGAAAAACAACATCAAAATTGTCTCTGGAGTGAAGACTCAAAGATCACTCGAGAATCCATTAAAAGCTGCTTTGGAGGGGCCGAAAGGAAGATATTAAAAGAAATAAAATATGCATGAATTCTAGTAAGTCTTCTTTCCAGCTCCTTAACTTTCTCCAAAACCTACACCCTGTTATTTTTCTACAGACATTTCTGGCAGAAATATGACTTTAAATTGAGGTGTTCTGCACAGCAACCATTATGTTTCTGTAGTGACCCATGTGTGACTCAACCACAGTTCTTTGTCTTTTACTGCAAAACTATTTTTGCAGTGTGCTTCTGACAGGAGTGTGGTGATTTAGATGACACATACAAGTTAATATTATGAACTTCAGTTCATGGTCTGTTACACCAAGAAGACCTATTAAGATTACTGTACATATCAGCACAGAGGAAACTTGTTGAAGATTTACTACAGTGCTTGGTTGATTTGTTACTTTCTACTTTATGAATAGTCAAAGTCTCACAAAAGCCCTGTTCTTGGATTTGAACCATTTATGGCCAAGCAGCATAATGCTGTCCAGTGGTTTAACTGCATGATAATCCTTTCTTCCTTGTCGTACTTGACTTGTGAAACATCTTTAACTGAAAGCCTTGTAAAAAATCTTCATTTCTGAAGCTCAAGAACAGAACACTGACAAATGGATGAAGACCTTCCCTAATTTGCCAGCCAATCAAAAAAAGTACGATTGCATATTATTACACAAAGCACTGACTCCAGTGAACAAAACTAAAACAGATCGCTTCCACGTCAAAGCGATTAGAGCTAAATTTACATTTGGCCTTTCTCCTGGCACCCATTTTCCTATTTAGTGCTGTCACAGGAAGAATATAGATATATATATCTCATACTATATCGCACACTATGAAAGAACACTAGTAAAGTATTTGCAGGTCCTTGTTCCCTTTGCAACTACATTTTACGTGCTTGGAGCCCAGCTTAATAAGAAACGTTAAAATATGGTTCAGTGTAGTACATGTTAGGTATAAAAAATCTAAAACCGAGATTTCCAAAGCAAAGTAATACCCTAAGCCTTGGAAACACTTGCTTTATGGTTCAAAAATTTCTCTGATGAACATTTGGTTGATGCCCATCACAGTGAGCGGGAGGAGCCTGAGATCCTGACCAAGGTGCATTGGGACCTTGGAACTAGGTAGGGAATAGAAACCTGTTCCTCATGTGTACTAAGAGAACTATTTCATCTTCACATTTCAGAGACTAAAATGAAGCCTGCTTAAAATATTTCTCCGTTCTCTTACATCACAGAGAGAATTAAGATGCTCAGCTCGAGTCTTCTGATTTTCTTTTTGGGAACAGAGAACTAAAATGTCAACACTCCCGTTCTTAACCTTCAAGTACTTAAAGACTTCATTGACTCTGTTTCTGAACAAATCTAATCAAGCTTGCTTGCTGAGATTATTCAGGCATTTATCGTGTTGCATCTGTAAGTCCTTCATCTTCAGCCACCTGCTTATGAGCTACTCCCCTTCCTCCTCCCATCCTCAACACTTTACCAACAGGCAAATTCTATTCCAGTAGTCAGTTTCTACAACTAAATGCCTCACAACACAATGCCACAGACTTTTCTCACCACCATATTATCATTGATAAGAGGTAGCAAGCTTTCTAATCTTGCTGATTGCTCAAATTTGTTGCTTCTTCTTTTTCTTCCAGGAAGAAAAGTCCACTTTCTAGGATGCCTCAGCCTTCAGAGGAACATCTCAGCAGATTAATTGCTGACAATATTTTATTTTCAAAAGCTTGTGTGGACTGGGAAAAATCTTTGAATTCTAGCTGGGCTGAGCTGCTTCAAAAGAGGGGTGGCCAGCAGGGTGAGGCAGATGACTGACCCCCTCTACTCTGCCATCATGATGCCCCATCTGGAATACTGCATCCAGGCCTGGGATCCCTAGCACAAGAAAGATGTGGAGCTTTTGGAATGGGTCCAGAGGGGAGGCACAGAAAAACTCAAAGGGCTGAAGTACCTCTCCTATGAAGACTGAGAGAGCTGGATTTGTTCAGTCTGGAGAAGGCTCTGGGGAGACTCCAATGTGGCCTTCCAGTACTTAAAGGGAGTGTATAAGGAGAAGGGAGACTGACTTTTTACAAGTCATCCAGTGGGTGGTAACCCTGCCCATAGAAGGGGGTTGGATCTGGGTAGGCTTTAAGGTCCCTTCCAACTCAAGCTTTTCTATGATTCTATGATAATAGGATATTTTAAATGACAGTACTAAAACTTATGAAAAATTTATTTGGGCATTTTTTTATTGGAAATAAATGTATCTCAAAAGGAAAAGAAAAAAAAAACAAACCCAAAAATAGATGTATTTGCAAAAATATTAGTATTAATATGCCCATTCATCTTATATATGGATAAAATGCACCTAAAGGGAACATGCAGAATTAAAAAACAGGTGGCATTAAAATGCAATTAAAAAGCCATAATTATACACTAAATGTAGACACAAAGACAAGGGATGGCTTAGTATCTCAGCTGTGGAATAGCCACTGATGGTAAATGAACTGAATTTAGACCTCCCCCCTTACAACACACTGAAGCTGTGGTCTTTTGTAGAGGTATATAATTACTGTAGATCTAAGCAGCTGCTCAGAAAAATTTAAAAAGCTGACATTGGCTAAGCAGTTTATTCACAGCTCTGGGTGGCAGTCTTTTAGTTTTTCTCAAGAGATGGCTTCAGTTTTATCTGCACATCTGACCAAAAAGACTCCAAGGGTGGATGTAAGAGCCGTTTCTGAAAACTGAATGTTTCTGGAGCTAATAAACTGAAATCAGTTCAGATGCTGCAAATACCATTTCCATTTCCTCCTTCACCAGCTACCACCAAGGTCCACGTAGGGCACTGACAGCTCCAGGCACCCTACATGGGTACAGTGCATCAGAATAGGAAAATCTGGAGTTGCTCCCACAGGAACAGCCCTTTTTTTCTTCCTTGACAAGGACTGTATTTCCATCTGGATCTGCACTGGGAACCATCACATTTTAATGGTGAAATAACAGTTACTCCACAAAGCACCAATTACAGGTGTTCCGGTGCAGAACAGTAGATTCAATCTACTCTTAACAGATCAACCTAAATATTTATTTTATTAGTTTGCTTGCTTTATTATTATTTCCTGGCTTGGTAGCAGGACTCATAACAAAGGAAAATCTTGAATGAACATATCTGGGCTATTCTGAAGTTCTAAGAGAGCCATACTTTTCTTGGGAAAGAATGCACTTACTTTAAAATGCTTGATCATGGTTAGAGATGCACTGTTGCTAGCAATAGATCAATACTTTTTGTGATTTTAGTGTCTTTGTGTACATAAATTAACTCATGTGATCACATGATGATAAGGATATTTATACTTCCGACATAATACATGTTCTCAAGTTAATTGTTTGCTGAAGGGTCTGCCTGGTAATTTCTTCTTTACCCATAGATTCACATAGAAAGCAGTGCTGCGTATATAAGGTTTCTCCCTAAAACAGAAATTCAGGTAAGGCTGCAACAGTGCTATAGGAACTAATATCATAATAAAATAAAATGGCAGCTTATTTTTGCTCTGCTTTGTGAAGAGAGTTTTGACCTAATTCTCTGAAGTCCAGTGAGAGGCAATTATTTGTACTTTAACAAGTCCGTTAACACAAATGATATATTCAATTTGACATCTGGGTATTCTTGTGGCATGTTGTTGACTCATGTGTCCTCTAATCTGAGTCTCAGGCCATCATTTTGCCATTGTTTTTAGGCAAAATAATAAAAACAAAACTACTTTACTATATTTTTAGATCAATCCAAATAATGTATAGGTGTATTACTTAAGTTTCATCTGCTTTATAATTTCTATATTTTCACATTTGGAGCATAAGGGATACACTGTTCTTTACTGCAGAAGAGGGAATCTTAGAAAATATTTATCCACAAGGCAATAAAGCTCAAAATAGTTAAAACCCACTGGACTTCCAATGGTGTCTTTCAGTATGGTTCAATAAGCTAAATGTTCTGTGTTATGAATACTGAAAATTTTGCCCTAATAGTTCCCTAAGCAGTAAGAAAAGTCCTTTTTGTTATTTTCATAATATTCCCCAGCACAATATGATGGCTCAGAGAGGGCTCACTGAATGCATGCAACTACAAAGATCTGTGCAGCCTGCAAGTGGTGCCAACAAATGAAGATCTGCTTTTCTGTGCCCTTTTGTGCAAAGTGAGATGCTTGACCATCACATGTATTGTGTGCAGCGTGTCAAGTTCAGAAAGCCCCATGCTAAGGGCAGAGAAACCACTGCAGTCCCACCACTGTACACAGTTATGGAATGAATCTGGAGGTTCTAACTTCATCTTCAACTCTACCCCTAATTCTACCTAGGCTCCCTTAATGTTGTGTGGATCATTCAACCATGAAAATCATGAAAGCATCTACATCAGTACGTCTGTGGCAACAGCAAGCACACTTCTATTACAATAGAACACAGCATTAACATTTCAGCAGTAATGTCACCTTATGAAAGTCCACTCGTTCACATAGAAAACTAACTATTGCACTTTAACTTTCTGCAACTAGAATCCACAGTATTGACTTAGGCTGTTGGAATGGACAATGCTGCCAAGAGCTAGATGTCACAGAAAAAGAAGGTACTTGCAACTGATGGATGGCATGTGAGACTATGCAGGGTAAGAAATAGGAAACTCAAACCTTAAACTCCAACCTGTGCCTCACCAGGGCACGGAACCAACCCACTCACTCAATCTCTGCAGTCATGTGCAGGAGCCCTTTAATTCACAAGCCATGCAGAAATGAATACTCTCCTTCATTTTTTTGTCTTTTCAGATTTTAAGAAATGTGCCTAGAAGATCAGTGTTCAAACCTCTCCTCTGAATGAGATGACTGAACTTACACCCAGGCTGAGCCCAGCTATGCTAAGCACAAGCCCATAGAGTACTCTAGGAGGGGTTGCAGGTAACTCCCAGTTCCTCCTACTTTCCATTTTGCACTAGTACTTGCTGTGCAAAAGCCAGATTAAGCACAAGGCTTACTTTCAGTTCATTTAGCTGTAATAGTAATTCTGGCTTCCAGTCCTTGTTGTACCTTTTCATTCAGCATTTAGAGAAACAAACCACAAGCTGCGTATTTCTGAGCTGTATGGATAATTAACTGCAACAGCTACATTCTTGTTTTTTTATTCTAGCATTCATTAATGTTCTTCCTTTTCAGATAGTGGATCTTAATTGTTAAGGCCAAGTGGAGCAGCCCTTACAAAAGGAATTTAGAGTAAATCCTCCATCACAGAATTGCTGATGGCCTAATTACTCTCCCACATAGAAAACAGAGACATTTACTTATGAAGTAGTCATACAGACTTCCCACATTAAATGGGGAGAAATTAACATTTTTAGACATGATTCATCCTAAAGCAGCTGCTTAGAGTATGTCACACAAAGCATACTACACAAATGCCTGTATATGTCTAAAATTAGGTGAACTGAATCACATTGTAATTTCTGCAAACTGCCTCTACAGTCAATGGAAGCAATAGGTGACTTCAGTGGACAAATCAATAAGATACAGTTTCCACCTGGAATTGCCTTCCTCTGTTCCCACTGACACAGAAACTACTTCAGAAACAGCTGTAGGGAGGCAGGAACATAAAAGCCATAACTATCCAAGAATAGGAAGCCCATGGAAGATGTCAATGTTCTGTCCAGCAGAAGACAGATGGAACTTAACTCTGTTTTTATTTTTTTCCTCAGTTCTAAAGAACAACTGCATATTAATATAATTTTCTACAAAGCATGTGATCCATTTTACAACACCAGTTAAAAACAAAATACCCACTGATCGCACTGCTGAGGAACTTGAAGAGTTCATCAAGAGTCATGAAGTCTTCAAAACACTCATGTCCACTGCTACATTTCTAGTAGATGGTATTCAGATAATAAATAATAGTGAAAAAAAATAAAGTTTATTACTTATGAGTTCCTTTGGAAGTGTAAGGCTGCAGGACAGAAAGATAAATCCCTTAGAGGTGAAACAGAAAGACTGAAACTAAAAATATCCAACTGAGAAGATTTATTTTTAGGAGCAAACGATACAAAACTCTAGATGCTGAAAGCTGGTCACACATCGATGATTTGGGTTTGTACATAGCACTGAGCCATTGATTTATCTAGGCTTATTAAAAACAGAAGCAAACCAAACACTGTGTCTACACAAATTTGTAGCTAGATCTGTATTGTTTTTATAGCAGTAACAGATGCTTCAGGAAAGAATGCAGGAATACCATATCATACATACATGGAATAACTGACTCTCCACATTTGATCAATAACTATTTCTAAAAGTAAAGATGAACATAAGCCTTGAGTTGTACATCTTCACAGCCTCTGAAAGATGTTGAAATTAATTATGATTAAATATTCTGAAGATCAATAAATAATTTTTCAAATTATTAATGTTCAATCCCAACACACATTTATTAAATCCTTTCAATAAAATTAAATCTCAGCATTTTTCATTTGTATGAGATTCCTTTCCTGAAATTCCCCATCCATTTATTCTGTTTTCCCTTTATATTACGAACCCTCTCTTGTTTAGTTTCTCTCTTTGAGAAGTGATGATCTATACCAAGTCAATTTTCTTCACAGTATTAACTGTTCCCTTCTTTGTTTTGCTTGTTTGGCCACCAGCTGCAGGTGATTAATAGGTCTACACCTTTGAACAGTGTTATTTTGGGGGTACCTGTAGCAAATCTAAGTATTTCAGAAGTGAATTTAGTTAAAGATCAGTTTCCTGAATAAACCATAAATCATTATTTGCTTAAGAAATAAGAAAGAAAACAAGAGGTCGATATTATTTTTAGTTTGTATTTTCCTATGGCATTTCTAGGGATGCATTTCTTATATTTTACTTTTCCTTTTTAAGAGACACAATAATTGTTTTATTACCAATTTAAATGTTCAGAAAAACTTTTGATACTGTGATTGATAGTTGATACCCACAACATTCTGTTCTAAATAAAGTTACTTACAAAAAAAAGTATTTGAGAGAGAAAAGATTGTGTTGGTGTCTTTTTTATCATTACTGCAGAAAAATAAATGAAATATTTTCTTGGCACATTTCTTCATTAGCACGAGCATGAAATACTGTATATCTGTCTTGCTCAATAAATCTTTTCATCAGTCAAGGTCTCTATAAATTGTCTCAGCATGGCCATAAAAACTTTTAATAACACAGTTTGCAGGATTTTAACTGCTATATTAATGATGCAGTAATAAAGATGAGTTCACAATGTGTAATTTTTTGTTGGGATTTTTTTTTCTTTTTTTTTTTTTTAAACAGAGTATTCAGGCTGTTCTTATAGCATTGCTCAGTTTCATTACTTGGATATTTTATACTGACCACATATATTTAAACAAGGGCTTAAGACAATTATGTATGGAAACACAGCTGTGTGAAGGAAAGCTGACATACCTGATATAAAATAGCAAAATCTTCATTGGGGTCACTGTATGACAGATAATCTGGACATCATATGATGAAATATTTGCCCATAACAGAAACTGGCTTCAGTTCAAGGTGTTCTGGACTGGATCTGATTTGCTAACATAACTGCATTTTGTCTTTTCTCAGGGTTTTGTTTATCTGGTCAGCAACTATGTGCACGTCCTCTGGAGGGGTTATCAGGTAACATCTATAAACAAAGAAAATCTATAAACCAGTGGTGAACCTTGCTGACCTCTGTTAAAGCCCGTCACTGATTCAGGCTGAAAAGCTTTCCAGATGTGTAGCAGTTTAACCAGCTTTTGCTGCTTTTGTCTGAAGTCTCCTTTTCCAAAGGCAACAGGACTTCAATGAAGACTGGCAGAATTATGCATCACTGCCAAATTCAAAAGTGTTTCCATATTCAAACAGCAGTGTTGCACTTCTTGCCCAGACCTACCAATACACTATATACAACACCTGAACAAAAGGATGCACAGCATGACATACCCACCGCCTCAACTCTCCATTGCTCCAAGAGTAATGCTTTTTATTTACTTTCACAGGAACTACAAAGAGCACAGGAACAGCATTTGATAGAGCAAATTCTCAGCTACAAAACACTATTTTTCATCATAGGCACGACCATTAGCTGTGCATTTTCACCAGCAATGAACAAGAGCCTGCATGCAGAACTCGTCAAAACCTACACCAGTGGAGGTGCCCCACTGTCACTGCTGCTGAAACATGCCACTCACCACCTCACTGTGCTCAAATCCACTGGTTGGTCTCCATTCACCAGTGAATGCAAAGGGTGCATTTTCCATGTGGAGGAACTCAGTTACACACCTTTGCTTTACCTGTACTTCTATGTCAGAAGACATTTTGTCAGACTGTCTTTCTGCTGCCATCTGTCATATATCAATAAAATGTAACGGGATATTGTCTGGTAGATTCAACCTCTACTACCATGTCACCAACATCCAGCTCTGAAATCATGGGCCACCATCATAAAATAGGAGGCATCACTTCTGGAGCAGTCCTTCTTCTGTTTTACATATTCAAGGTCTTGAATTTCCTAGAAACAATATCAACTACATATACATTTAATGAGGTACAGTAATACCTCAGTAAGCAGCTTGCTTTTGTCTCTACGTTTCTACACAAGATTTAAGACTTAAAGGATTTTCCCTGCAAAAAAATATTTTTATATATATATATATATTTTTTCATTAATCCTGCATCAGCTCTGGAGTAACAAACATTTATTTGTGCGTTTTGTCTCTCCAAGCCTTACTGTCTTAGTAAACTATGCCACACAACTTTCCATGAGTACCAGTGTGTCTTTGAAGCTATCAAGAAGACCAAAATATCAATCATCCATCATTTTTTACACTTATGATGCCACTCACAGGATAGCAACAAAAGACCCAGCGAAGCACCAACACAACACACAGTTAGGCACATTCTGAAGGATAAATGGTATTACAAAGGAGAAAGACTTGGAAAGATCTATTATTTGAAGGGTTTTCTTTCATAATACGTTTCCACATTTCACACAAAACCTCGCAGCACTTGTCTAAGTGTGAAGGCAGAAGGCACCACGCTCTGCAAGCACGCTGCCGTGCTCTGTTAGCAGCACTCAGGGAGCACTCAAAGTGACACAAAGCTCAGCACATCCTTGGATGACACCCTCACAAATGGAACATGCTTCTGAGCCTCAGCAAGGCTGACGGTGAAATCCACACTCAACAGGATTTTAATGCCAGCTGAATGAATATGAGGTTTTTACACTAAGATTTTCTTTATTTATATGCAAAGGAAAAAAGCCATTTATGATATGTGATGTAGATATATATGATTTAATCTTAAATTGTACTAAAAGCAACAGTGTTGTTTTATACATGTTGAAAAACTAAAAATAAGACACAAGATACCTAAGTAACAACTTTTACTGCATCCATCTGAACACTACCTTCAGTCACCAACAGCCTACCCACTAAAAAACATTACATCTGTAAAACCAGGATGTGGTTTCTAAAGAGGAAGTCATGTACTAACTCTTGTGTTGCTGCTAGAGATGTTCATTTACAAAAGAAGGAATTCCAAATATCAAAAATGAATTGGTTAAGAGCAGAAAGCCTGAAACCTGCCTTTCAATTAACTTCTATAGAGGATGGCATGGAATCAGGGAAGCAATATTAAAATGCTCAGAGGGTGGATCATTCCTCTTCTATGAAGACAGGCTGAGAAAGCTGGGCTTGTTCAGTCTGGAGAAGAGAAGGTTCTGAGGAAACGTCATTGTGGCATTTCAGTACTTCAAGGGAACTTAAGAAAGAGAGAGAGACTTTTTTACAGGAACAGTTCTAGTGATAGAACAAGGGGTAATGATTTCAAACTGAAAGAGGACAGGTTTATATGACATATAAGGAGGGCATTATTCACTATGGGGATGGTAAGGTAGTGGAACATCTAGAGTTTTGGCAGTCTGGTTTAGTGAGAGACATCCCTGCCCATGAAAGTGGGTTGGAACAAAACCCTTCCAACACAAACTGTTCTATGATTCTATAGATCCGATTCCTGAAGTTTCTGAATATATTTTCTACTGGATATCACCCTCCAATCTACAGAGAATTGAAGGATATGTCATGGCACTTGAAAGCAATTTCTTATTAATGTATAATACAGTCTATAATTTAACCTAAAACCTTACGGTAAGTTGATTTAGGCATTCACAGATTACCTGCTTCCTGGACTGTTGCCTTACTTATTTTACCTAAGAAATGAGAAAATAAATGCTATGAAAGCTTAAAAATTCATTCTAGATCATCTCTCCCCAAAAGAGTATAAAATTTAAATGATACAGGAATGCAGTTAACACATTATAGATGAGTGCAGATAAGGCAACACTACATTCACAGTTCTGTATTCTGTTGAGCAAAGAAAAATATTTTTCTGTGCTTCAAAGGTGAAGCCAGGACTCACTGTGCCTTTATCTTCTGTACTATTTTAGCAGTCCCTAGAGCTGCAGACCACAGTGGAGGTGCTTACTACAGAAGAATATGCTTGTATAGAAGGTACCGCCGAACAGCAGCTACATCTGATCTATTCTAACAATTTGCTGTCCAAAATATACTGATGGGGAAATGATTATGAAACTTCAGAAGCATCCTTTCTCCCACACTATGCACCAGTTACTCTAAGCTAATTTCTTGGCTGATCACTGCAGAAATGCTTATTCATTTTAGGAATCTTGCTGGATGATCAGACATCTTTGCTTTCAGAAATAGTAATAACTCGGAGAAGCTCAGGTTTTCTTGTGACTACTGTCTTAGAAGAGCTCAAAAGTTCACTTGTGTACAAAACCAGCATCTCCTTGTCATTTTTTATACATTTTACTGACAACAGGAAAGTTCAAATGGCTAAGAGCAAGGCAAGAAACAGATTCCATAAGACAGCTTTAAATGTTAGTCAAGTATAAGAGACTGCCTATGTACTTTAAGAACAGATTGCTGCCCCTTCCAAAGAAACAGCTTTTTACCAAACCACAGCGTATCCAGAGGAGTAAGAATTTTAGCCATATAGTTTACTCACCCAGTTGAGTAGAATAAAGCCTTACCTAAATAAATGTGAAATTTTTAAAATCATCTGTGCTACCCGATCAAAACATAACCTGTTTGCTTAGTTCCACATTTCACACAACTGTTTGACAAGTTGCAAAGAAACAGACTATTTCATTGGGCTGTGCTCGGCAAACCGAACACTGGGATGTCACCCTGCTGCTCTGTACTGCTAACTGAGATGTGCTGTGGTAATGACACATGGGGTCCCAATCGCCCCTTTGGTTAGAATATTTATGCATTTCAGTCAATGAACTCTTACAGTTTCCCATTTACTATCACTTCCACATAACTGCCATGGTATTTATCAGTGCCAAGTAATTGCGTTTATTTTATAGGTGACTTGTCTCAAACTGTTTTCCCTATCAAAGTGCTGGCGGAGCTGGATAGCATCCCATCCTCCTCCATACCAGACTTCAGCCTTGTCTGTGCTAGCAAGCTCTCTGCTTCCTCACAGTAATAAAAGTTATGCAACAGAGAAATGTCAGACATTTTTATTACTGTGGTGACTAATACATCAAACACTAAGCTCCAACCACAGAAACATAAATAACGTTGCTCATCAGAGAGAATGGTCCATAACCAGTAACAGCAAAGATACCTACCTGGATTTTCCTACTCAGAATGAACACTCCAAGCACTCCTGCCCACACTGCAGGATCCTTAGGGCCAAGAAGTTATAAATTAGTACAGCTTCAGTCCAAAAGCATCTAAGGCCTCTTCACAGGATCACCAAAGTTAGAAAAGACCTCTAGGTCTAGACCTCCAGCCATCCACCTACCACCAATATTTCCCCACTAAAACATGTCCCTTAGAATAACTTCACTGGTTTTAAAGAGAGCATTTATGTGAAAAGCTCTGTAGGACCTTAAATAGCAGAGGAAGTAGCTACTTCAGCACTGCTCATGGATTTCTTATGGGAGAAAGCTCCCCACCCCAATTTGCACTCATGGAGTTGTGGCTGCAGTGCTGGTGGATGCCTTGCCTCGGGCTCCCTGACATCAGCACACACCAAGACAATCTAAGAGCTGGAGTACATATCAAGAACAGTGACAAAGCACTGCACATCTGAAGTTTTTATCCTCCCTTTCTGACAGCATATAATAGACGCTATTTGTTATTAGCTACTTGGAAGGTGCATTTCCCTGAAGCAGATGCAATCTTTATGCTATATGTTATAGCATTTTCTTTCAAAATATGACTAGTAACGCATCCTCTTTTCTATACTGCTTTTCTCATTGTGGATTATCCAGCAGAAGTTGCTTCTTCTTTTGTTACCGTTGTATTTTTTTTCCAGCACCCTGTGAGATACCAAGTGTTCAATTCATTATTATCCACAGTTTACAGAGAAGAAAGTTAGAGTTTAAGTGAATTGCTCAGGGGCAATGAAGAAGCTGTTAGTGAGCAAGAGGCAGAACACAGAGCTTGTCATTTTAACTTACAGCCAATCTTCCTTGACAAAAAAGAAAAAAAAAATAGAGCTGTAGCACTGAAGCAAGACCTCATGTTAACAGGCCACTGATTTATTTTTTATTTTTTTAAATAATAATGTACCACTATGCTTGTGGTGAGAACCAACCAATTCGTAATAAAGAACAGGGGAACTAATAAACCCACAAAGCAAAAAGGACAAAACCACTGAGAAAAGAGTATTCGTTTTTAATGACTTCACACAAAGATTATGTAGGTAATTGCAACTGACCTCTGTCGGTGGCAGAGAACAACTCTGGAAAGACTTTGAAAGAAATGTGTCTGATTTATTTGATCCACTGGGCATATTTGCTGTAATGTTTCCTAGATGAATGACACTAAGTGGATTATCCACTTCTTAAAACTAATGAAGACTAATTGAAATAGTTTAATGTCTGTTTACATCGGGCTTCGAATTCAGGAATGATAAGTAGAAAGACTGTGAATTACAGTCTAATAATCAGAGAAAAATCTGACCTTATTCCGTGTATGACCTTTATGCACAGATGTAAAAGTTAGACAAATATAACAAAATACTGTCTTTAAAAAAAAATAAATATGAGCATTCCTGTCTAAAAAATAGGACACTGGACCATTTAGTGCAGTAAGACTTGAAGAATTGATTGTCACAACAATTGGCTGTGGAGTCTCCTTCTCTGGAGACGTTCCAGAGCCACCTGGACGCCTACCTGTGCAACCTGGGCTAGGGAGCTGCTTTGGCAGGGGGTTGGACTCAGTGATCTCTGGAGGTCCCTTCCAACCCCTACAGTTCTCTGAATAGATTCTCTGAAAGTCACATACCTAGACCATAATCCACATATTCCAAAAGACAAAGCTCTCGTGCTCTTCTGCTGTGGATATGATATAAAACCAATTATTATGTTTATCAAATAGTACTTTTTGAACAAAACCATATACAGCAGCATGATATGGAAAGAAAAATGGGGGTTCTGCTCTTCTAGAATCAAAGAAATATTAGTACTTGGGATTATTAAAACTTGGACTTGGTTATCCTCCTAACTCATCTGAGTACATATAACACAGAACAGAAATACAGAAAAAAATCTAATACAGTTTCTTCAGAGTAATGTTGTTCCTCTTATTTAAAATAATTTTCAGATTTGTTTTCTTTCTGTGATAACCAGTAAGAGCAGTAAGTAGTGAAAATACTTTGCTCATGGGATCCATTAAGAAATGCTATAACATTATAACAAGTGATTGAAAATATTCAGTATTGTAATCCTTCGTTTTCAAGTTACTTTTTTTTTTCTCGAGTTAGGGACTGCTGTTTTTTTACCACTGTGCTACAGCAGAATGAAACTTCAATCAAACACAATGGAAACAGCACAGTAGACAAAACATTTTCTGGCCTTTTAAAATTGCACTCTGACTCTTCATCTTCTTTTAAACCTCGTTAAAAATAGTAATATACCAGGAACTTGCTTGAAAAGTAAGAGGGTTTTAAGTACAGGATAGGGGACAAGAAACATGAAGATTCAAATATCAAAGACCTTGTGGAAACTTCTCAAATCTGTTCATGACTGATATATCCAGAATGAAAACTCTTCTGAGAAGAGTTGTCTCTGGTTGTGGACTTCTGCAATTCCTGGGAAAATGCAATGTCTGAGTTCATTGTGTAAATCTAGCTGCTGGTAAAATAAATACAAAAGTAAATAGTAAAACAGTAGAATATGGATTATTTTTTATTAATAGTTTTCTTGCAGATTTCATAGAAGTTCTGCTATGTTTTTATAGGATAGCAAAAAACCTTTTTTTTTCTACAGCAGCTTTCCTGTTGGCAAATATTACTCTAGGATTCTTTTTTCTTTTCTGGTTAGTATATAAAAGCAAACATCTATTTTGCTAAGGACTCATCCCTATCTGTCTTTTGTATAGCTGCAAGTGACGGCGTTCAGACTCAAAAAACAACACTTTAATGCATTTGTATCAGCAGCTGTGGCAGGTTCTGCATTCATAGCACATCTCTACTATAATTCACTGCTTAGTAAAACACTTTGAGCTATAGTACATGAAATACACTGTATGATCCATAACAGGATACAAACTGAACAATCTCATATTTAAAGACTGATGTTTCTTTCAGCTGAGTATGTGTCCAATGGAAATATCTATGTTGCAGTGCAGAGGCTGTGGTTAGAGAATGAGAATCAAAATAGGGAGAAAAGGCTAATCAGGAAATAATTTGTATTGTACTCTACAAATGCTCAATGGGGAATTAAAGCATGAATAGAAAAGTCCTTAATTTCTCTGATCCTCTGATAGAAACAATTCTGATCTGGGTGCTGTTTTCTTTTCCAACTACTTCACATTTCTTTAGCTTGTTTACTACAATATTTTTATAATAGATTTCTCACATCCTATTATCCTTATTATGTCAAGTGAGACCTTGTAGGTTTGCCTACACAGTAAAACAAACTGCAAGGTTAAAAGCAAGACCAGAATAGCATAGCCTCTGGACAAGGAGCACAGCCACTTCTCCCATCCCTATGAGAAACAGAGGCTTAATTTTATGAAAATTCCTAACTATGTGAATGACATCTGCTGAAAGAAACACTGACCCAAAATGCACAAATGATGTAAAAAGGAAACTCTTACACCAATTTTGCCAACAAAACAGAATTGTGGTAACCTCCTCTGTTTTAATCTTTAACTATCAAAGATGCATTAAATCCAAACTGGCAGTATCCTCATGAGCTCCCCATAACCTGCAGACTTTGTGCACAGATAGACAGGAGAAGTTGTAACGGGGAAGGTTCACAAATTCTGGGTTTTAAAATGAGGCGGTCCAAGCTCACAGCACCAAGCCTGACAGAGTTCAAGAAGCATTTGGACAACATTCTCAGGCACAAGGTTTAATTTGTGGTTGTCCTGTGTAGAGCCAGGAGTTGGACTTGATGATCCCAATGGGCCCCTTCCTACACAGGACATTCTACGATTCTGTGATACACTGTTCATCACTCACTACAAATGTGGAATGACTGCCAACTTCATCAGCGCACTCAGGAAACCCCCAACTCTTTTCAAGTGTATTGGTTATGGCAGGAAGTACCCATCCTGGAGCTACAGCAAGGAGGAGCACAATTAGTAGTATGAATGAACCAGCTCTTGTTTAAGGTGACATCTATTCCTCTGAAGTCTTTTATGTACTATAAATATTCACAAACAAGAAAAAGGATTGCTTTTCTGGTCACAAACTTGAATTGGCACAAGGAGTATTAAGAGCAATTTAATGAATACTACTCATCCTAAAATTATCACTGGAATAACAGATACAAAGTGCACACAGCAGATCCCACAGAGCTCCTAAGAGCGTTATCCTATGCAGTGTAAGATGCCCTTGTCAGAAGCAGCCTCAGCTCTGCAGAGCTTACAGCCTTCATAAAACTGCCAGAATGACAGCAAAGATGGTGAAATGAACCACACAGAACTTTTGCATTAAAAGCAGCACCAGTCCAAAGATGTGACCACAGGACAGTACTGCTTCTGACATTTGTAGGCAGCAGACTGACTAACCAGCTGGGTCTTCTTCCCTTGTGTTGGAATTGAAGAACAGAGGTCACTACTGAAAGTCTGTTAGCAACTGCTTTCCTTTTATTTAAAAGGCGTTTTCAATGACAATGACCTATACAGATGCAAAGAATAAATTCCAGTTCAGACCCTTTTCTCAGATACTGTCACTCTAGGTACTTAGGAAAGACTTTAAAGTAGTTTTGCTATAGGGATTTGAAACAAGGCATTTACCAAGATCTGCATTTGTCCTACAGGTACTGCGATAAGTGGAAACGATCTGTGGTAGTGTTCAGACTCAGAACCCTGTGGCTTAGCAGTTTTATGTCACTGAGAACTTCGCCTTTGGCTGTCTGAGCTTAAAAATCAATTCACTCCTTTGAACTTAATGCTGCTGATGTCAGTTTTTATGGTTGAACTCAACAAGCCGAAAACATCAGAGAACAAGATTGTGAAAAATTGCTTCCTGCTTACCACGACATCAAGCAAAAGGTGACCAGAGGTTTCAAGTCTGGTTTATCTTTGGATTTACACAGTTGCATTTCCTGCAGGCCATTATGACTACAGGAACCCAGCTTCACAACAAGTGGAGACATATCTGGATCTCCAGATAAAGGCTTTGCTTCTCACAATCTGTTTGCACTCCTTCCCACTTGAACAAACTCCTACTACCTCTCACTGTTCTGAATTTTATGACTGTTTCATAGAACAGTTTCTGCTCTCAGCTGTGCTTACTACTGAAGTTGGTGGTTTATAGCAATATAATGAAAATCAGATTTTACATCAATGTCTATGAAGCAGTGTTCCCAAACAAAAGATATAGTTCTTCATCTGTGTTTCCTAAATAATTCTCAGCAACACCTTGATACTAGATCTAATTTTCTTCATATCCCACTGTATTTCCCAAAACCAAGATACAGGTTGCATACATTCACCTGAAACGTTGGACACGACACTGAAAATCACTCATCTCTACCTGCTTCCATTTCCTCATTCCTTAAGCATAAAACTTAGCTACGTCACCTAGTAGTATAAATAAGCAAAAAAAATGAAGTTGTCTCCCCTTTTTCCAAATGCTGTGCTCATGCTCTTGCCATTGGAGCTTTCCAGAGATCACCACTTTCCACACTTGCCTTTCCCAACTGGAAGGACTGCCACCCCTCTCTGCTAGCTCTGCCAGACAATGAAAGGGCATTTTATTTCTGTTTTGGTGCAAGAGGACAGGGATTGATTTTTGCTAATTGACAGCATTTTCACTGTTTGCTGACCATCAGCAGACTAGATCTGGCCAGTAGCCTTCGATGTGGAAAAGGACTGGATCCCACTGTGTTTTCACGGTGTTAAACTGAAATGATTATGCATTATAAATAGATATTTGAATTCTTACCACTACTCCATTTTGAATTCTTACCACTACTCCATTTGTATTGAGTTTTTATTCAATAGGCATTTTTTCCTTCCATTAGTGAACTTACCTCTACTTTTTCCCTTGTACCTGGATTTATGCAATAGATGATTTTGTGTTTATCTATATGTTCCTTGTCATTCTAAATTGATTGCCTTAGTGCCAGTGCCATTTGTTGTTTGAAATTAAAGCTCTGAAAACATCAGTGAGTAAACCTTGCTATCTTAGCTGTACTTATATCATTCTATGGAGCATCTCCTCAAATTCTTGTTTCCTTTAATGAGTTTGAATGGAACAATAAAATAAACCTCCTGCAACAACTTACAGGTCAGCAAACGGTTATTGCTTCCAGAGGAGCAATCACACAGTATCACAGAATCTCTCAGATGGACACTGTTAATTCTTTGGTGCTTGGCTCGTAATTACAGAGTGTGGGAAACTGTCTCTTAACCCAGAGGCAGAAAGAAAATGGGCTTTTCTACTACAATGTACAACTGAAACTACAATCATTGATGGACTATAATAGCAACTCTCTGTTACTCTGCACAAGTCGACAGTGAGATTAGTGTTCCCAAAGTCAATACTTGCCAGGCAGTTATTGAAACATGTGTTGTGAGACACCGTGGAAAGTCAGAATACGCAGTTGCTGCATTCACCCATACACTACAGCTCTATTTATTGAATTGCAACTCTTTTTTTCCCATGACTCACAAAACTCTCCTTCCTTCTGTACAGGCTTTGCAGCAAGAATAGGTTATACAACATGAATCTTCAAAAATCAATTTGAGAATTTCTAACTGTGGTCATGAACTCCGAAGTGGGACTTCTTGATTTGCAATTAAGCTCTATTTCCACCACTGCCCCCCAGACAGGAAGGAGAGGCAGAAGCAACCACTGTTCCATGGATGAAGTACTTCAACCATTAGACAACATTTTATTTCCCGAAGATGTCTTCAGGTCCTCTTCACCTTCCAATATAAGGCTTTGAAAGATGAGCATAATTTCTGCCTGATTGTTTCAAGTTACAATAGCAGGAGGCACACGTGTGGGAATGCTGTCAGTAATCAGTGCCTGGGCTGGCTTTGGGGCAAGCCAAAGACAAGTCTTAGGTCAGCTCTGGTGAGGACACACTGTACACACATATAGATGACTATTGTGGCAGCGGCCAATTGCACCCTGAGTGCAGAGCCACTATAAACATTTCTTATTTTTCAAACTTTTTCCTCCCCACAGCCAGGAACTATTTTACTACGGACTTTATTGATGTCCTGAAGAGCTTTCAAGACAGTGCAAATAGCACTGATTATGTGCATTTAAAGCATAACTGATTATAATCCTTCAGCAATGCCAGATGATTTATACAGACTGGGGGAAGAACTCCTGGAAAGCAGCCCTGAAGAGAAAGACTTGGAGGTCCTGGTGGATGTGAAGCTGGACATGAATCAGAAGCTGGACATGCCTTCAGCCTGGAGCACCAACTATATCCTGGGCTGCATTAATAAAGGGGTTGCCAGCAGGGAGAGGGAGGTGACTGTCCCCCCTACTCAGCTCTTGTGAGGCCCCATCTGGAGTACTGCATCCAGGCCTGGGACCCCCAGCACAAGAAGGATGCAGAGCTCTTGGAACGGGTCCAGAGGAGGGCCACAAAGATGAATAGAGGGCTGGAGCACCGGTCCTGCGAGGAAAGGTTGAGGAACTGGGCTTGTTTAGCTTGGAGAAGAGAAGGCTCCAGGGTGACCTCACTGTGGCCTTCCAGTACTTGAAGGGAGCACATAAACAGGAGGGAAAATGTCTGTTTACACACAGGTCGATAGTCACAGAACAAAGGGGAAATAGTTTTAAACTAAGTCAGGGGAGACTTAGGTTAGATATTAGGGAAAATTTTTTCACTCTGAGGGTAATGAGGCACTGGAACAGGTTGCCCAGAAAGGTTGTGCATGCCCCATCCCTGGAGGCATTCAAGGCAAGGCTGGATGTGGCTCTGGGCAGCCTGGTCTAGTGGTTGGTGACCCTGCCCATGGCAGGGGGGTTGAAACTAGGTGATCTTTGAGGTTCTTTTCAACCCAGAAAAAAAAATAAGAAGTCACAAGTTATTAGAAAACTGTT
The DNA here is from genome assembly GCF_038088225.1 of Cyrtonyx montezumae. Lineage (NCBI taxonomy): Eukaryota > Metazoa > Chordata > Aves > Galliformes > Odontophoridae > Cyrtonyx > Cyrtonyx montezumae. The sequence continues at coordinate 150,340,112 of NW_027072034.1, forward strand.
ATGCTGATGCTGTCAGCAGTTAGTTATTTAATTTGCAATGCTTCTGTTTTTATGATAGTGCTGGAAAGTTTATTTTAAACAAGTATGACAGAAAATGTTTCTTGCATTAACACCAGCTGTTACTGAAACATTTGAACTGTACTTAATATAAAACTGGAAATGAAATATTCTTGTTTTCCTTTGTGACACATTGCTGAAATTGGTTAAACACTAAAATAATTGGATGGTTGGTACTCTGATTAAGGAACAGAAGAAAACTAGCAAGAAGGATTGGAGAAGAAGAAATGTCATTTTCTGAGTAGCCTGGGATAGCTTATTCAGGTAAGAATTCTCAGCACATATTTAAGCACATATTTTTTTTAAATGGTACCTTTTTAAAATATTCATAGTAAGATCTTTGAGATAAATTCAGCAGTTTGGGTGCTTGATCTTCAGCCTCCCAATAGAAACAGCTGGCCTAACAAAGACATAAGAAGCTTTCCATCTCTAAGCCCCTGACCGAGTTAGGCAATGATCACAGAATTACCATATGGCTGATGTTAGAAAGAAATATTGAGTAGTTACTGGTTCAGTGATCACCACTTAACCTGTGCTCTGAGATAACAATATTGTGGGAAAAAAGAAAGGTTTGGGGAGCATTGAGGAAGAATGAACAAATTAGCAAACTGCATGGAATTTTGCATGGAATTTTCTATATTAAATATATATATATAAAAGTCCTATCATTGGTACCTTTCTGGGACATAACCCAGACTGCAAAATGAGTAGTGACTGGCAGTGGGTATATTCTTTCTATAAGGACTTACCGCCTGGAACGGAACACAGAGTAAATTTCAGGCAGAGACAAAATAAGCAGATATCAACAGTGGCAAACTGACTTAGTAAGATGTGTCCATACTGCCAGTTCTCCCTCATGAGAAGTCTTGAAGAGATGGCCTTGCTGGTTTCACTGCCACGACCACATAATACCAATAACAGATTCAGGCTTCATCGCTGGCACTAAGTCTGCACTATCATCAGTTCACAGTTTTACCACATCATTCTTGGCCCTTCCTTGACACCTGCATCCTTTCCCTAAGATTTTTAATTCTTCCAGCCTTACTCCAATTTAACTTGTTCAGCACTTAGTCTATTTTGGCTCCTTTTTCTCTCTTAATTTTTCCTTTTATCCTTTCTTGCAGATACTTTTCCATTATGTCTTCTTCCCCTGCTTTCAGTACTGTCCAATAAATCCCAACCACCATCTCACACAGACTTCGAGCTCTCAAGTTACCGAAGTCTGAACACAATACAATTTCACTAACAAAAAGCAGTTCTATAGTAGGCTGAATCTGAACCTTGTGCCAAAATCAAAGCACAACTGCTGCTTCTCATTTAACTTCTAAATAACTTTAAATGTGTATATTTTCTAAACTTCAATAGCTTGTAACTTCTTTTTCCTTTATATCAAATGCATCTTCTTAATAACTCCATGAGTCTGTCGAGTATGTATGTATCAAGCTTATTTGAATCTTCACATATTAGTCTTCTGAATTGTCACCAATAACTGCAGGATCTTATAATGAATTACAGATCAATGATTTACAATTTTTGAGAATAGTTTCTTAAAACAACTGTAGAAGGGAGAATATAGTTGGACAGACATCATGTTCTGTTTAGCATGTCAAAACAACCTCTGATTCTCAGAGATATGTACATTTTTTCCCCGAATGACGAAGGTTGGATTTTATTGCCACCAAAACAAATATATAAATAAATACAATATTAATAATTAAAAAAATCAAGCTAATATCTTCTTTCTGCTAACTCATAAATTTGCTTAATGCTAATGAATTATCTGCACCTATTAAAGAGGGGATATATCTCTCTCTTTAAATACATTTACATAATGGAACTATATTTTGGCTTTAAGTACTTCACTGAAATGGAGCCAAAGTACTAAAACCCATTACATTCTCTAGTATAGTATGAAATTCAAGGTTATCATTCTCACCTCACTGACCATTGTAGCTTCTTGGGTATTTGGAGTTAGTTTATAAGGAGTTACCTTATGAAAAACATCACAGACGTGAAGAAATTTTTAAATGTGTGAAGTGTGAGGGATGGGTTAATTAAGCTTCCAGTGACCATTATCACTGGAAAGAGATAGCAATGGAGAGGCAAGTCCTACTTTGTCACTTGCTCCAGGGGTCATGAAATAGACTTGAGATATTTATTAGCTAGAACAGAAATAGTCTTTGAGATCCTCTTCTGGAACGCCTTCAATTCATAGACAGTGAATCATGTGGAACTGTTGTTGTTCTATGGGGAAGATCAGTGCTATTGGCAAGAAGGTTTTCTGAAGAAGTTCACAGAATCACAGAATCGTTTGAGTTGGAAGGAACCCTTAAAGGCTGTCTAGTCCAACTGCCCTGCAAAGAATGGGGACACCTACAGCTAGATCAGGTGCTCAGAGCCCCGTCCAGCCTGACCTTGAACTCCTCCAGAGATGGGGGACTAAAAGCCGAAAAGGCTTGTACAGCTCAAGGCCTATGTTTTGTTATTGTCTATGTCACCACAACGAAAAAATTAAATATTTCACTCAAGTTAGAAAGAATATAGATGTCTCATGTATTGTATTGAATTCCAGATTTTTGCTTCCTTTATCCTCACAGTTGGGTAATACCAGATTTGATAAAGCAGTACAAGTTTTGAAAAGATGTAATCTCAGTAAAATCAGGTCATCTGGTGCTTTTAATTCTGTTACTACAGTCTCACGTTGACAGTAAGCTGTTCTGGCACTGCACTGACTTGCTTTTTTTGTCAAGATTTTGCACAGTATAAAACGTGCACACAACACATACAAAGATAGAGTGAACTACCGTCAAAATATAGTACTTAGATGCCATCACACTATTTGATCTAATAAAAAATTAGGAAAAATTAACATTAATTTCCTAATATTATTAGATAATAAGATGCCCTTCAGCAACAGGAAGGTTGATCACTCTGAAGTATCTCTTCTGAGTACACACATCAACACTATCACATCTTCAATATGGATTAGAGTGCATTGCAGACTCTGAAAGGAATGAAGCTGGTAGCTTACTCACTTCTACAGGTTATTCAGTACTAGAAGAGTTCATAAGAAGAAGAGATGAAATCATGATGTGTAGTTCTGTTGTGCTTAATAATCGCAGTGAAATACCATCTGATTATGAATGGGTTTTACGTGATACATCTTTTCTGATTCCAAAGCTTAAATTGAAATGACCAAGAGGCAATAAGGCTATCAGTTCCAGAATATCCTTTCTCACTGCTACCATAACCTCAAACCCATTAAAATCTAATGGACTCCCACCATTCACTTCAGTAGCAGTGGTCCACATTCTTAACAGAATGAAAATTGTTTTTTCAGGATTAACAGTCGCTGAATAGACAATAACACAGTTTTGAAAGATATGCACCCTACGTTACTCACAAAAACATTTCAATTCAAAAAGATATTTTTGAAATATAGTTTGTTTTCTCACACACACGCAAAAAAAAATGTGACTGCCATGTCACAGTTCTATGAATATGCTGCAATAGAAGGCAATGAAGGCAATGGTTAACTCCCAAAAAGGGAAAGAAAACATACATTAGTATTCACAGGAAATACTTTTTTTCTTTCAAAAGCAGTGATTTCAGTTATTTGAAATCATTACAAAAATGTCATGTATTATTTCAAACAGTAGCACCTTTATTCTAAAAATTAACCCATCAAGAACAATTTTGATGTGCATAGATCTTTGTCTACCACATCAACAATGCATCAATTTTCTCATACAAACATAATGTGTTCAACAAAAAAACATGGAGGAGTGCTAGTCTGGACTAATGCTGCTATATTTTCTGCTTAAGAATGAAAATAAATATGTAGAATGGATCTGTTTTTTAATATAAAGTCACTACTTAATGCTTTGATTCTCTTCTCCTCCATTTTTCTTCCAAATATATTCATTACCTCTCTTGCCTTCACATGCACGGTGGTGCAGCTTCAGAATATGTAAGGTGAAAGGAGCTATCGATCTTGACTGGTACACTCATTCTCTCTTCCATTGCATTTATTCAGCATCCATAGTGCCTAAAATTCCTATTTTTTAATTTTTTCCTGTACTGTCATTGTTGCTTCAAGAAAACTATAGAATATGTTAGGTATAATAGCAGCCTTATCCAGGCTGTTCTCCTGGAGACAGATCAACAGGAAGGCAGGGATTATTTTTAAGAAAATGTATTAGCTTTACAAAGAATCTCCAAGGGAAGTGAAGCAAAAGAAAACTGTAACCAAATTGATAGATTCATAGTAAAAATTTCTTCCTTAGCATCTGTTTTCTTTCATTTCATGAAGGTAACAAACAAATGTATGAGCCCAATTAACATCTCACTGAGGAATTCCAACTAGTAAATCTATGAAAGTTTGTATTACAGAGATTGGATCAATGAATCATCAGACATACTTTTCCAACTAAAACACTGCTAGTGGCTCAGAATCCTCTCCTAGCCACCAAATATCCACATTATTTCGTCTCTCCACGGACATTTGCATATTTATGGTTGCAGATCACATTAACTTTGTCCCTCAGGCTTCCAGGTGGCAGCAACAAATCTTGTTGAAGTATTGGCAGTTTCCATCTCTAGCTAATTGGGGAAGTTTTCTACAGTGGAAGTGCTGAACCCTTAGAAAGTCAGAACTGCATCAATTCATGTTTGGAAGATTATCATTACAGCAATAAATATATAAAAAATTCTATGTCTGAAGCTTCATATCAACCAGGGCAATCTTTACACTTGCAAGTGAAAGCAACTCCTATTCCCTGGCCGTTTGAATAGGGTGAAAAACCCTTTGCAGAAGGATATTCTGCAAGCTTCAGTAACCAAATTAATCTCAAGACCTTTTACATTCAATGATTTAATTTAATGGATTTCAACAATACTCTTTTGTCTAATTTGACAGAAACAGAATTGTAAAAAACTAGACATTTCCTTTAAAGGCAACTGATGCTTTACTATGGTAAAATCTTTGCCCTCCAAAGACAAAAGAAAATTCCCACAGCTGTTATTCTGGAAAACACAGGCTTCGTTTTTCCTGACCAGATTGGGGCATGGGGCCACAGTGGCACCCAACTGGATCCTTGCAGCCAGCAGCTCTGGGGCACAAGGCACTGCTGCACAGCTGCTTTACAGCAGTGGGAAAGCTCTCACACAGTAGGAATTCATAGAGAGATCAATTAATTGACGGTGGAAGAATGTTTTGAATTTACTTCTTGCATTCAGTTCTTCTTGGGTCATTTTCTAACTTCAGTTGCCCCCATCCAATTCTCTGGACTGAGTTCACAAGGAGCCTACGCTGCTGAGGGCTATGAAACAGCTTTTATTTGTGTATATTTTGTCCAGACATAATATCCTACAAAAAGAAGAATGGAAGAACAGGTGCTACCATGTACAGCACGGTAAATCCCCAGCATTTTTTTAGGCAAGCCTGATAGACCTGCAGAGAACTTTGATATTAAAATACAAAGGATACAAACCTTAAAACAGGCAGATAATTTTAAAAGCAATTTTCCTCTCTTTCTCTCATGCAGCTTCAAGCTGTTTAAAGCATTAATGAGCAATTTCTGTCTCACCTGCATGTTGGTAGGTGGCTGCAGGACACACCTGCATGTATGCGGATCTGAGCTGCAGCATTAAAAATGCAGGTTTTTGGGGTTTTTTTACTTGTTTTTAGAGTAACTTTCAATCTGCCTCAAGCTGCTGCTTGAAAAAATCTCTATCACAGTGATTTTATTTCGGCACATAAATTGAATCAGTCATGCTCCACTGAATTCTTGTATTCTCCCCTTTCTTTTTCTTAGATAATGGAACTATTCCCAGTTAATAGGTTTGTTTCAATACCTTTTGAATTCTGTCTACTCTTTAAATACAGAGGCACATTCTCTACAATTTAACTGTTTGCTCACATTTACAATGTACTTCCAAAAACTCATATACAAATAGAAACAGTAAATGTCTAGTCCAAATACCACTTAATGTTCTTTTGGTACTGCTACACTTACAATGTTAGCTATAATACTTCCAATCTGATTAACAAGCCGGACTTCCAGCATCCCGCTTGCATGTTCAATATACTTTCTATTCTTAATAAACCTGGCAGCATTTGCTCTTCATTCCAGTTCATTTATCATCAATACAAATGAAAGAAAAGTTATAACTGAGAATCAGCTTTGCTTTGCTTAAGAACGAGAACAGATGGTCACAGCCAGTTTGTTTTGCACACTGTTGATAGCTACAGACTTAAGCATGCATGATTCAATATTAAATGTAAAAGTGTTCTCATTTAATATAACAACATAATGATGAAGCACCCTCAAAAATTAGTAATAGAAGGCAGTGACATTGTTCGAAGTGCAAAAGCATTCAAAGAAATATATATTTGCTACACATAACACACAAATCTTACACATAAAATACAAATTAAAATAAAATGAATTTAACTGAATGGTAAAGCCAAGTGCAATTGAAATGTATCATGTATTACAACTAGGTCTGCATTGTGTAGCAGGTAGGAAATATTATGAATTTATGCTACCAGGGATGTACACAGAGATGTACCAAGTGCAAGTACTTGCCTAGACCACATCTAAAGCGTTGAGCGGCCATAAACATGAACCAGAGGTGCTAAGGTACGATATAGCACAACTTTTCAGGCTCCAAACCCTTGCAGTAAACACACAATAGCTGTAAGTGTAAACAGGCATGTACAGATTTGACAATAACAGAAACAGAGCTAACTTAGAGTAAAAAGCACTAGGCACCCTTGTTCTCCATTAAAATAAACTCTCCCTCATGCTACAGCTCAATCATGTGAGCATGGACTCAGTAACGTCTGTGGACAAATGCTAGCCTCCCTAGGTATGTCCATAGTTTCAAACATAGTATCATGACTAAGGGTGAGCAGGGTCTGTAATTACACTGCAATTAGTACAAACCCATTTAGTTATGAAGCATTTAAACAGAAAGAAAAGTGACAATAAATATCATCATCACAGCCTCCCTCATGAAATGGGAAGAGAGCAGGAAAAAATCAGCAGGGCTCTACAGAGTGGTGACACATGGCTGTAAGATAATTGCTTGGAGAACATCTTGTTACATTATCTACCTAAAGTTAAATGTATGTATAAAAAAGTCCCTGGTTGTTGAAGCATTATAAGAAGCATTAAATTGTTCTGACTGCTTCCCAAAGCACCTAGCACACTTTAGGGAGCTGTAAAAATAATGAATAATAACAATAATATTGACAAAAGCCGGTGAGATATTGCTCCTTTCTCACTGTCACTAACCTCCTTGCAGTACATATCTGTGTTTGCAAGACAGCAATATGCCAGTTAATGATAGCATGGCCTACCATACTATCAATGGAAAAAATAAAAGAGAACAAAGATTTATGCTTACATTAAGTTGTAAAATTATTTGCTGTACCAAATGCATTACTAACAGTCACCAAGTGCTACAGATTTGCACTTCATAGGCTTCTCCCTCCCTTACATAAATGCAAACTGTTCTCCAGAAACACAAACCTTCATGACAGAACTCTTCAGGGCCTGACTTACTTCAGTCCCATGCCCTACACGACGTACAAAATTTACATATATTTCTTGCAACTGTAGATATCTCATTCACATGTCTACTCATTGCTTTCATTTCCCATGGATCACGAACCTGAAAGATATCAGCCCTTCAGATACAGTGCTTTATGAAATCCCATTTATCTTGTAGTACATCCCAATCACCTATAGCAGCTTCTCCTACACAACTAGATTTGTCTTTAATTTGATGTCAACTTTGTGGAGGTAAAAACACAATCACGTATAGTGTTCTTTTGTGTTTTAGTTGTTGGTAAATTTAGCTGCCTATAGAATTGGCAACAGATGCCAACGTCATTTGCTGAAAAGTGAAAATGTTATCTTAGTTCAAATGCTAGCCATAAAAAAAAGAGATAAATAACTTTTCAAATAAATTGCAAAAATATTGTGGATAAATCATACAACGTCTCTGAATGCCCATCCACACAACTGAATAGTAGAAAAAATGTGAATAAAATTTAGTCTCAAAAATGGGTCCCATGGAATGAACTTGATTATTTCATCAGCTCCTAGGAGCTCACAGGGATGGTAAATGAATTAGGCCTGTGGAGAAACCTCTGATCTGTCTTCTTCATGCACACTGAAATACTGACTTGACATCACACTCAATTTATTGGAAAATTAAAATCCACAGGGCTTTCTCTTGAGAATTCTGTAAATTATGTAGTAATAAATTCAAGACCTTATGAGCTTCATTTAGATGTTGTAAGTGATTATATAGAAAGCAAAATTTCTTGTAGGAGCTACCTTTGCAAGTGATCTGCTGCCTCTGAAGCTTACTGCAGGACTGGTTTAACACACAGATAAAGCAGGAGAAGATCCCTGGTGTGTGTACCCAAAGGTGGATGTTCAACACTCTTGCCTTGCTCCATAAAGTATGCATTTCTGTGTACCTTACGTTAAAAAAAGAAAGGAGCCTGAAGTAACATAATAATTCCCTAGACAGAGATGATTTGATAATTTAAGGATTAAAGCACATGAAATATAATGGTATGCATCAGCATTTTTTTTTCAGATAAACACACAATGATAACAAATTCCATTGACTCAAAATATAATTATGGGTTCATGTAATTTCAGACAGACATTTTCCATGACTAATCTTTAATAGCTACAAGCCATTTGTTTAGTTACCACTTTGAAAAGAGATTCAAATTTGTAATGAATAATACTAGAAATAATCTGACTCTGGGAAAAACACAATTGCAATCTAGTTAATTAACTTCTTTACAGCTCAAGATGCTGAAGGTGTGGGAGATGATACACAATTACATAAGTACGTACCAGTGAGGACAGCCTGAGAGACTGGGGTTTTTAGCCTGGGGAGAAGATGACTTCAGGGGATTTTAGCTTGTCAGTACCTAACGAAGGGGTTACTGGGAAGATCCAAGCTCCCACTGAAGTGCAGAAAAAAGAGATGCGACAATCATGACTTGACACAGGAGGATCCTACTGAATATAAGTAAAAAAATAATATTGCTGTGAGGATAATAAAGCACTGGAACACATGTTCCAGAGAGGCTGTGAGCCTGGAGGTTTCCAAGACCATTTGGACAAAGCCCTGAGCAATCTGCTCTGAGTTCAGTGCTGCCTCTGCTTTGACCTGATGTCCTCCTGAGATCTTTCCCACCTGGATGAATCTATGATCTATGTTGCTATAATTACCTGATATACTTATGGTTTCCAGAGAGGAACTGTAATCTGTTCAAGAGCTGGCTTAAAGAAACTTGCATCAGAAAACTTCAGATATAGTTTTACTTCTGTATTTTTAATGAAAGTAAAATGAAATAACTCAAAGGCATGAATAATGTCATTAAATATAAAAAGCAACACAATATGAGGACTTCTTTTTCTCCAATGCCATTCAAAATTCTTTAGCGAAACAAGGCAAGAAATTAAATGCAGAAACTGTAGTTCAGAGTAAAGATTGACTTTTCAGTCCCTGGAGCTTCTATTCATCAGGATCACATTACAGAAGAAGAACCATCATTAACAACTCTGTCCCTATCATCACTATCAGCATTACAGATATATATACACAAGGCCTAATCAAGTGTTTTCCTATATTATTCAAAATAAATATAAGTTATGTTCACTGCATAATTAAATATATGGTACATACAAGAAACTTTTGCTTGTAGACATCCCGAGAATTCTAAGACCAGGACACAGCTGTGTAACTACGGCATACAAGTCTTCTAAATGCTATCAGCCCATGCTGCAGGATTTTTGTCTGCTTGTGTCAGGAAGACCTCAGTGCACTCTGTACTTTCCAAGTTCCTTCTCCTCCAAACCTCTGGTAGATGTAAAATACATTTGCAAGGCAGACAGAGATGTCTTAGGAGGCCAGAACTGATAAAGACCAATTAACAGGCTACTTCTGAACCCAAGGTAATTTGGGACCAGCAGTGATTTAAAAAAACTGTACAAAAACACTCTTGCTGCATAACCTGCTAGTCTTCATTCTTAGGGTATATTTCAAAAAATAAGGAGCCTAATCCAAATCCAAACTAGCTGAAAATCAGTGTCATCACATTCATGGCATAACGTTTTACAGACTATGTTAACAGTAGTTACATATTACGGATCTCAATTTGTTCAAAAAATGCAAAGATCAGAGATATATAATAGCATTTGCTCACATCTACCCTGAAAATACTCTTCATGAAAATATTATCCTTTCTGTTCTACCTCTGCCTTCAAATTTTAAAGATTCCTATTCCCATGATGCTCTCCCTTTTATCTTTCCATAATAGTAATAACATACTTACTGCTTGAGATGGCTTTTGTAGCTACAGCCGCACTTCAGCATTTAATCAACTCTGAAAGCCATTTATTGCCTCATAGACTCAATCTCCAGAGACATTATCACTTAACTATATGGTTGCCCAAAGCATCAAAGGGAAAACCATCTACGTAGTACATATATAGCCCATTCATCTTTTTGTGCAGTTGTAGTAGCTGAGCAAATTATGGCTATTTTGTACCACTAGTAAGGTACATTTACAAAACCACTGAAACAAAATACACATACTATGCTCACAGCAGAACTATTTTTTTAGGAGAAACCACTAGTTTTTAACTTCAGATTCCAAAGTATTTAAGGATAAAAGTGAACAAGAAAAAAAAATTAAAAAAAAGAGCATCCTGGATGTTTATAATGCACAGAAAACAGAATGATTCTATCCAAGTGCTGCTCACTGCTTAGACAAATGTAGGAGATGTTTTTCTCACTCATCTGCATCACTCTGCATTTCCAAAACTGAATATCCTGTCCTCTGCAGTCAGGTTTCTCACTCATTCAGTGTTATGAATGACATACAGCTCTTCCAGTTAGCTTTTCTCTTTGCTATACAGAATAATTTGATACCATCAGCAAATTTTACCATCATTTTCCAAATGATTCATAGCCAGGTTGAATAATAATCTTTTTTTACTCTATCAATGAATACCTTCTCATATGAAAATCAGTATTCCTATACATTTTCCTAAATGTTGCTTCTGTTTTTTGTTTATTTATTTATTTATTTTTAATCAGTGCGAGCATGTTCTCTCTTATCTCATTCACCTCAGCCCAAGGCAGGTCCTCTATTTCAGTGAAGAACAGCTCTGGAATAATAACCTTGGGCAAATCAATGTGACTGCAAAAGTCTTCAATTAGTTCTCCTCACAGTCTTATCATCCCTGAATACTTCTTTTATTTGTTTAATAGAATAAAATCTCTAGAATACAAATGCTGTACCCTGTAACTGTTTTCTAAGTACCTCAGATGTCTTGCAAGCTCACCACCTATCCCAAATACTGTTCCATGAGTAACTAGACAAGCTTAGTCTTTGCTTCTCTTCCCTGTATACTTTCCTTCCTCATGTGTGTCATGTGTCATAAGTCTTTATAGTAATGAAAAAAAGTGTAATTTTAATAAATTATTGACTATTTGATCCCTTTGGGATCTCTAAGACTGTAAAATTTCAGTTCTTCTGAATGCTAAAAGAAACTTCCTCTCTGAAGAAATATAAATGGAATGCAATCACTCTGCCTACTACTGAAATTCACCGTGCTGAAATGCAACATATATTGAATAACACAAAGGAATAGATAAGTGAAGAAAAAAAAAAGAAATTTCACTCAGACAGGAGATGTGATGTTTGTATATTTACATCAGTGAAGTCTCTAAATTCCCTGGAGATTCTATTAAGTATCTGAACAATACAGTATTAACCAGAAGTGCAAAGTGTGTATGTATACACTAAATAGCTTGTCTCAAAAAGAATCAAATCCTACTAACAAGCTAGACTAACTATTTTCCCAAGTATTAGAAGAAATTCAATTGTCTTTCCTGGTTGCTACACTCAGTGTCACTTCTCTGCTGAGAAGGCTGAGCTGGGAGCAGTGATGTTGGAAACAGATCCTTGGCAGATCCAGCTATGCGCTCCTCTTTGGCGCCACTGCCAGAGCATGGGGCAGGATCCCGTTCCACCTGGAAGACATGCAACTTTCTCATGTAAACTTATTTCAAGGTAAGTTCAGACTTCATAAGCTCAGCAAACTTTTCCTTCTTTAAGGCAGAATGCTCCCCACATGACCTAACCATCTTGGTTCAGCACCATCTTTTCCTCAGGTAAGGTTCTATCATTGTCCCCTTCAAAATGAAAGAAAATTTTACATAGTCCAGTAATGCAAGAAACCAGACAAAAGGAGATCCTGAGCTTGAGCTCTTGCTGAAACTAACTATAGTGTGGTGTACACAACACAGAACACTCCTTTAGCACTGACAGTCAGATTTTCAGAGATTAGGCTCAAAAAATTTATATATTTGTAGGGTCCTTACGAACTTTTGTGTTGCATTGAGAGAAGTGTGACCAGCAGCAGGTCAACGGAGGTGATTCTGCCCATCTAATCTGCTCTCATGAGACTCCACCTGCATCCAGTTCTGGGGCCCTAAACACAAGAAGATCATGGAGCTGTTGGAGCAGGTCCAGGGGACGGACACAAAGATGATCAGAGGGCTGGAAAACCTCTCCAATGAGGACAGGATGAGAGAGCCGGGGCTGTTCAGCCTGGAGAAGGCTCCAAAGAAGACTTTATAATGGCTTTCCAGTACCTGAAGGGAGACTACAGGAAAGCTGGGGGGGATTTTTTATAAGGGCATATAGAAATAAGATGAAGGAAAATTATTTTAAACTGGAAAAGGGCAGATTTTGACTAGATATTAGGAAGAAATTCTTTACTGTGAGGGTGGTGAGACACAGCAACAGGTTGCCCGGAGAGGTTGTGAATGCCCCCACTTTGGAAGCACTCAAGGCCAGGCTGGATGGGGCTGTGAGCATCCTGGTGTAGAGGGAGCTGTCCCTGCCCATAGCAGAGGGCTGGAACTAGATGATCTTACAGGTCCCTTCCAACCCAAACCATTCTGTGATTCTACATTCTATGATAATAATGAATGCGATCCAACTGCTATGGTAAAGACAATGGAATTTTTTCATAGGTTTTATGCACCCAGGTTTGAATTAGGACAAATGCAGATTTCTGAAGCAAATGTTACATCATGCCTTTCTTCAGCTTTCTGCAATGATTTACAGCACATTAATTTGACAAATAAGTAGGAAGAGGCAAAAAGGCTTTTTTGCATTGATAGTAATACATGCTCACTGGCTGTTCAAGCTTTTCTGACTGTGTTACACCAAAGTGGGGCAGAAACAGCTGCCTCATAGAAAAAGAAATCAGAAGGGATAAACATCTGACCTGAGAGTTGAACTGGGCCACTGAAACATGCACGTCATCGAAGCCAGGGGATGGAGATTGCAGCACAAGTAAGGTTAGGGTATATTCTGGATCTAGGATAAGGAGATTTTAAAGGGAACAGATAAGGGGATGTAGAGAGATAAAGATGTGCATGAAAACAGGAAAGATTATGAACAACACAGAGTTGACTGGGCACAGGAAAACTGTAAAGCTGGAATGCGAAAATCAGGACTGTGAAGTATTTCAGGGGATTACAGAGTGATGTGCAATATGATGATAAAAATAATGACAAGAAAAGAGAAAGGAAAGGAGAAACAGCAACTTTGTGCACTTATTTGTGCACATAACTGATCTGTAATTAATAAAGGAAAGATCTTGCTCACTCTTCTGCAGCCCTTTATCCACAACCAGGACTGACATTTGACTATTTTATGAGGAATAGCAGATTTGCTTTAAACTTACAGAATATATCATCTTGCTTTTTGATATTTTAACACTGTGATGGTCTCCACTAATGTGTTTGTGGAATCTTAAAGAACACTGCTAAACATTCAGAAAGCAGCAAAATCTTCAGCAGGAGAAGGCAGTATACTTACTGCCCATCTGAAATCTATACAAGCTTTACCCATGATTTTCATGTCCTCTAAAATTTTGAGGGAAACAAGAAGAGTTGCAGAGGTCCCCCTTACATGTTGATCACACACTCCTAACTTTATGAATTACACATGTGTAACGCTGGTTAACTAGTGAATGTCACTCTTGCATTAAACTAGGTAATGTGATGAACAATCAGAATCTTTTTTCTAAGAATAAGTAATAAATTGAATGAAGGCACATCTCCATGTTTAAATTTTGCATTTGAATAGCTATGTGGTGTTAACACAATAAAAGATGAGGCTGAAGTACACACTTTACAAATTTCTGTGAATATTTTGTTTTGCATTTATCCCTGCTCTTTTAGAAACAGAAGCAAACTTGCAGATAGCTGTAGATAAAAACCTGTGTGTAGGTGCTGACTTTCTACCACTATAACTACAGCCTGTAATAAAAAAATATCCAAGCTACTGGAAATGAGTAACAGTATTTTCTCATTCAGTGCCTGAAGGGAGCTTATAAGCAGGAAGAATACTGACTTTTTACATAGGTCATAGGACAAGGAGGAATGGTTTTGAACTAAAAGAGGGGTGATTTGTATTAGGTATCAGGAGGAATTGTTTTTACTCAGAGGGCATAGATGATGCCCTGGCACAGCTGCCCAGAGAAGCTGTGGGTACCCCATCCCCAGAGGTGCACAAGGGTGGGTGGGATGGGACCATGGGCAGCTGGAGCTGGTTGGGAGAAGCCAGCTCACAGTGGAGGTTGGAGCTGGATGGGCTTAAGATCCCTTCCAACTGAAGCCATTCTATGATTCCATGAAAGGCCATGACAACATCTTCACAGAAGAAGAACCACATCAGAGAAACGCTATGTATGATCTCATTTAATCTTACTCCCAGATATGAAAATAATTACTTGTATAATTCTCAGTTCTGAGTGAACTGGAGTAAGCAGAATCAGATAGCATATACACATAAATTTAATCACCTTACTTATGAGACTAAAAGGGAAGAAATTGAAAGAATGACGTAAACGGACTTTAAGGCCACAATATTATCAGAGAATATATTTCCATTTCCATTACATTTGTCCAAGTTTAGTTGCAAAATCTTTGCATTCTAGACCTCAACAGAAAGATGTCATGGCATTTCCATTGCTAATGCTGAACATTCACATCTTTACTGAAACTTTCATGAATTTCTTAGATCTTGAAGGCTTCCTCAGCTCCCCAGGCCCAGTTTGAGGATAGCATCCCTCCGTAGCCCTGTTTTCTCCCAGGGCTGGCAGCGCGTAGTCTGGTGGCTGAGATAACTGAGCTATTGTCTGTCAGCTTTGGAAACTGCACACTTGGTCCTAAACAGATGTGAACAGAAGGTTTCACGAAGGTTTAAACCAACATACTTTATCTTCCTTTATCCATGAAAGCAGATCAGCTAATTAATGTGTCTTGCTACTTCTTTCCAGCTGACAGGATGTGTGGTAACTACTTCTCAGATGAGGCAGAAGCTATCTTTACCACTTTTCATTTTATAAATGCACCCTTATTATATGTACACAGAGCTTCCAATAACAGATCCTCCTCCCCAGCTGACCTGAACAATAATATTCTAGCCTTTCTGCCATTCCTTTCCTTTACAAAATGCGACCTGCCTTCTCTCAGGGGGGTTACAGCTGACGCACTATAACAGCTGCAATAAAGAACTGGATGGCTCTGCACATGAATAATGAAAGATCAGTTGTACATGACATTTCTAACCTGTGAACTGCCTACAATTAAACACATTGACAGTGTAAATTCTAATATTTTAACAGCTTCCTGGGGATCTCCTTCACACTGTGAAAAAATCCTGGCGCTCTGCAAGGAGTGAGTGCCAGTATTGGCTGTGTTTCCATCCAGAATTTCTAGGAGCATCTGAATTGATGCTAACATCATGATTCAAAAGGAACAGTGAAAATTTATCTCTGCTTATCACTCCCCTCTGTGTTTGTAACTCCTGCCCACTCTAAATTGTCCAGCCACCTTGACATTATGCATCATGTGCCATCGCAAGACAAAACACAAGCCTTTGAATGACTTCTGTATAGTATAAAAGGCTGAAAAGAGACATCCTGCAGTGTGGTTTCATGACCTTCATGGCTCATCTAGACACCAAGTTCTGGTTTGTTATGATTATTGATATTTCAAAGCATTTGAAAGGTATGTGTTTAAGACTGGTTGAGAAGAAGATTTCATCTGACAGTGATTTGAAAGAAATACTCTTTTAGACATTTAATACAGCTTATGCTGCAGTAATCCTCTGAATTCAATGAGCTGGAGAGAAATTTGGCTCTGTTGAAATCTCTGCATCCACAGCTGCTGCAGTGCATTGCTTTACACACTCTCCTGAATAACATGGCAAAATCTCTGCAGGGAACAGAGAACACAAGATTCACGGTGTGGTTTCAAGCTTTTAGAACTTATGACAATCTAGATATAAACACCTACAGATAAGCAGTTCTGAAAGCATTTCCTTCCTAATGACTTCCAGAGGGTCAGGACTTTTGGATGAAAGAGGAGAGGGAAGAGGAGCAGGAGACTGAATAAAAACGGTTAAGAATCTGAGATCCACCTCCACCTCCTACTGCAAGACAGTATAAACAGAGAGCATTGGGAAGATTTCCATTTCCTACAAACACAAAAAAAGGCATCTTTGCCCGTTTTAGATTGGTTCTTGGACACCTGGATCCAAGTTGCCCATCCCGAACAGCACAGGTTTCCCTGAGCTCCTGTGTCAGCATGTTTTCTGTGGATGTTTCACTGGGTGTACTGGGTGTCCATATTTTGACACTGCAGTCCTGCTTCATGTCTCACGTCCTCGCTACTTACTGATCTCCTTGTTCACAAAATTACAGAGGTTGTCTTTTCTGAACTCCTCTCCTCAAATAAGAACCTGGCTCAGCATAAGCTACTCTTGTATCATCATCTCCTTTGAACAAATAGAGTAAACTGCTTTTATAATTGCAGTGAGCTGACTCAACTCTGCAACAGCAAAAATAATCAGCATTCTAGTGCACATCTAACTCTGAAAGGGAGGAATACTGAGGAAGACTGAACAATAGTGATTTTATAAAAACAAGACAGAACTACTGCAATAGGGTGTGAAAAGACAACACATTATATGCAAGAAAACACATTAAAATATTTTTGTGTATAGAATCATTAATATTGGAAAAGACCTCTAAGGCCATCAAGTCAAACTGTCACCTAATCAAACTATCAGTATTTTTATTTATTATTTATTCACCCTTGGCTTATTTAAATTCTGTTCTGTGAGTATTTCCATATGTATAAACCCCTGAAAACTTAACAGAACAAAACATGAACAAATCCATAAAGGAAACCTCCTAAGATTTTATTGGGTCCAATGGTAATTTGAATATAATGAGAGAAACTTCGCACAAGAAAATATTAAGTAAGGGAGGGAATAGATCAGTGACACCTCAGACAGAGCACTATTCCCATTTCCTAACTGTTCAAAAACATGCCAAAACAATAATAGGAAGAGATAAGTGAACGATTATGGCTTATCTGAGAAACGTACAGCAGAGTTACTACTCCACAGGGATCTGCCCTAATATGAAATTCTGTTGCAGCTCTAGATTACATTTCTGCTACTTGAGAACAAGAAAGGCACAAAAAACCCAGACAACACTTCATCTGCACTGCAACTTGCTTCAAGCCAAGCCTTTTGTTATGCCTAAACGAGCAATGGACAGGCCATCACTGCTTTCTGACAGCACTTCCCTAGGCTGCTCTAATAATTAAAAATAAATCCAGCAGTACCATGACACTATTTACACAGCATTAGCCACTGGAAAATCTATGGTGACTGTCTTCTTTTCATATTACACTTTAATATTTAGGCTTGCAGCATCTGTGCAGTGCTGTCAGAGGGGAAATAACCAAGACATTGCAGGAAGCAACCGCCTACAGAACTGTCCTGAATACAGGGCTGGCAAAACAGTGCTACTACGGTATAGCAGAAGAGCAAGAAAACAGTTCACTTCAAATCTGTAGGTACTGAACACAGAGCCAGGGACTCGCTTTTTCTTACGGGGTCCTCTGGGTATATTCTTTCCCCTCAACCTTCCTGCAACATTTTCACCAGTCCCAGATGACCTACTGATGCCTGAGATCCATCACCTACAAAGTAGGACTCTTAAAACCCAGAGGGAGAGCTAATGGTACTTCATGGAGCATTAAACAAGGCAGTTAGAAAAAACAAAACAAAACAAAACAAACAAAAAACCCCAAGCAACCGGATCTGACAGTGGGGCCATGCTCATTTCCGTAATGCCTATTCCCTTGTGGTTCCTTAGCCATTGTTCGGCCATACTCCATTCTGCACACCACAAAGGTCAAAGCAAGTTTTTTTAAGTAAGTCCAGAGAGAATATGAAAAACACCACTCATTCAGAACACGTTGCATATCAAGTTGTGTTTCCCTAGGGTCTCTGAGTCTCTCTCTTCTAGGGCATGGCATCTTTAATTCATTTTCCTTCTCCATGGTGAGAATGAGCACAGCAAGGTTTGGGCTGGTTTTCTTAATACACTGTTTCACTCTTTAATTATTTATTTTAAGGATATTTCAGGTATTCCGATTCATTAAATTTGAGCTATTTTCAAAGAAATCCAAACAAACATAGGCAACTATGAATTGCTAAAATCTTAATTTCAACTCAAACAAAAACACACTAACAAACCCAACCCACACAATCCCTGATTTCCTACTTTCTTCAAAGAAATAACACAGCAGTGCATAGCATGAGTTTTGCTCCCAGATTAATGTTTAAAGAACCTTTCTTTTTAAGACTCCTTATCCTTCACCTACTTATCTCTCTCTCTTTACTCATTTCTTTGCTCTGCTATATCATGACTGGAGCCAGTAAGTACACGAGGAAGCAGATTCCCCACTCTTAAACCTTTCTCCTGCAGAAATCATTGCAAGCACCATAGAGGATTCCTCCCTGGTAATTCTCTCCTGCCTTCTCTTCCAGCAAACAACACTGCAGTTACATATAATATGTGAAAAATGTATCAATATATGACTGTGAATCCACTCCCTACCTTTCAAATAAGCATTATCTGCATCTTGTAGTAGATTTTATTGCAAACAAAAGGCCCACAGTGATATTATTCAGGTATTTAAGAAATGTGGATGAAGAAGGAAGAAAAGGTCAGACAAAGCTTTTTTCAGTCCATTCAGCCAAGGTAAATCACCACAGCTGAACTGCAGTTGGTATCTGATAAAGGACCAGGGTTGCTCTGAAAGTAATGCCTTCTATTTTATTATGTTGTCCCATGGTGTCAGAGGTGGATATTGGTGGTCCAGCAGTAGAGGCTGTACCTCCCCAGTGACATTCACTGATGCTTGCTGAAGGGTGCCACAGTCAATTTATTTGCACAAAACAGCAGATTACAACCAGGTAATTGTATGTTTTGAATGCACTGGAAATGCTGGTGGCAACACTGGAAAATCGCAAAGTTTGTGCCAGGTGAGTCCCATGAGTGCTCACAAAGAACAGAAAGAACACATACGTAAGTTTGTCAGGACCTAACAAACCAATAAAATGCTGAGGGTGACAGTTTCCAGGATTGCATCATTACCAGTGATGAGACATGGTGTCATCACTACAAACCAGAGTAAAAATGTCAATCCTTGGAGTGGTGAGATGTGACTTTCTCATCAAAGGAAAGTTCAAGACATAGACAGTGGATAAAGTGAGGTGCACTGTCTTTTGGGATAGGAAAGAGGTGATCCCTTCTGGATTTCCTGAAACCCAGACAAAGCATCAACTCTGACCACTACATCACAATGCTGACAAAGTCGAAGGCTGAACTTCCAGAATGAGGCCAGAGAAGAAAATATTTCTCTTACAACATGAAAATGCCAGGCCTCATATCACTTTGAAGACTGTGGAGCACATGGCCAGTCTTTGTCTAGACTGTCCTAACACCCCCACTGTATAGACTACATTTGGGACCTTCTGATTTCTATCTGTTAGGGACAATGACAGATGGACAGCGTGGACAATATTTTCATAGCAATTATGCCATAATAACAGCTGTGAAATAGTGGGTCACATCTCGTAGTGCAGATTTTTATATGTGAAAATACATAGCTAATGATGGTGACTATGCTGAGAGGTATTGTTTTGTAGCTGAAACTTTTCTCTATCAACTACTGATATTGTGTTCTTTGTATCTCTTGTAATTTGCATGGAAATAAATAGGAGGCATTACTTTTAGAGCAGCCTACATATATTGTCCTCTTAGGCACTTCAAAAGATAGCTTTTCTTCCCAACTAAATACATATGTGCACCTCAAGGTCTGGGGTCTGATTTCCAGCTCAGAGATTTTGAAAACTTCCAAGTTAAAAAGGTTTAGATAGGGAGTAGCTCTTAGGATAAGTCCTTTCTGCAACATTTTCTACTTAAAAAATGCCACCCTGCATTCTTATATCAGTCTCTCCACTGGCTTGCAGAAAGCATGATTAGTGAATGTCCATCAAGAAAGTTGTCAGCCATGGACAGAGTCCACACTGCAATAAAAATAAAGAGGACAGGGAGAAACAAACAAGCTGTGTCAGCATAGTTTAATCTAAAACTACAGGAAGTAATGAGTACATTAAACATGCACACAGACTTCAAGCATTCTAAGTGCTGCTGCTAAGGATAGGAAAGCAACGTTTGCTAGAGATTATGAGTAAATGATGGAACTAACATCTGAGAATGATTAATGTGAGGCGAAGTTACAAAATTAAAGGTTTTTTCTTTTTTTTTTTTTTTCTTTTTTTCTGATGCAAGCCAAACAGCATAGTATAGTAATTTCTGAATTCCTTCTGGTCCTCCCTGCCAGGCTTTCTTTGAATGATCACAGGAGCTTCAGATTTTGTTTTAAACTTTTTAATGTATTTCTATTTTTATTTATTTATTTATTTATTTAATATATATTGCCTTTTATTCTGCCTCGTGGACAAGAAAAAGCTCTCACACAAAAGAATTGAGGTTGTAAAAGCAAAGTAGCAACTTCATGTGTTGACTTTCAGGAATGTCCAGCCATTTATTTTTCACAGTTTGCTAACAGCTCTATTTTATATTGTGGTGGAAATATTACAAGATTTATAAAGAAAAAGTATGCCATTTTCTTTACATGCTTGAGAGATTTCTACCATGGTTAACATTTCATTTGTGCTCTGGACTTGTAAATGACATCAGAAGTCCAGAACATTTATGATACAAAGGAAATTTTAACATGGCGTATTTAAATAGAATACACACAATATCACAGACATTAGGGGGAAAAAAACCCTGCTCAGTGCAAATCAGGCAGCAAGATAAGGAGATCACCTTCTAAACAATGCTGCATTTTTATTATGCGTTTTAATTTGTTGAGACTGTTAGGAAAAATAATCCAATTAATTTAAATAAGTGTTAACTTTTCTATCTGAATGAACATTTAATGCAGTTTTTACTGGATTTACAGAACTGCTGACGGTTGTCAAACCTTTATATTATGTTGAGCAGGGGTGTGAAATCACATAATGACTGAAAATTCACAAGGACCTCTGGAGATCCTCTGTATCCAGTCTCAGCTGCTCCACGCAGGGTCAGCCCCAGCAGGTAGCTAAGGGTCTCATCCAAGAATGGAGATTCCATAACCTCTCTGAGCAATTTGTGTCCAATGTTTCACCACTCCAATGGCTTTTAAGAAAGTATTTAAGTATAGATGGATTTTTCTACATCTTAATTTGTGCCTTTCAATAAGGACGTTACGGAGATGAATTCTAGTCAATGGATGTGGTCAGGGCCAGCACTTAGCCTGTTCCATCTATTTTAAAGAATCGAAGTACATGAGTGACATATCATAGTAAAAATAAAGAATCTCAGAATCACAGGGCTTGGAAGAGAACTCTGGAGGTCATCTGGTACAACTCCTGCTAAATCAGTAGGATACCCAGGAAAGTGTCCAGGCAGGTTCGTATATCTCCAGAGAAGGAGCCTCCACAACTTCTCCAGACAGCCATTCCAGTGCTCTGTCACCCTCAAAGTATTTCCTCATTTAAGATGGAAATTCCTATGTTCCAGTTTGTGTCCATTGCCCTTTGTTCTGTCTTCGGGCACCACTGAAAAGAGCCTGTCCCCATCCTCTCAACACCCACCCTTTAGGCATGTATACTCCTTGATATGATCATCCCTCCATCTTCTCTTCTCCAGACTGAGAAGACCCAGGTCTCCCAGCCTATGGGAGATGCTCCAGGGCCTGTTATCTCTGTAACCTTCCTCTGGACTCTCTCTAGCACTTCCCTGTCTTTTTTGAACCAGAGAGCTCAGAACTGGACAAAGGACTCCAGATGTGGCCTCAGCAGAGCAGAGTAGAGCTGGAGGATCACCTCCCTCGACCTGCTGGCCACGCTCTTTTTAATGCACCCCAGGATACCAATGGCCTTCTTGGCCACACAGGCACATTGCTGGCAGGAGTACTTACAAATCACAAAACGTACATGCAGGTAATCAGAGGTACTATGAACACCAAACACTGTAACAGCACAGCAGATGAACACACAAGATCAAAAGGAATTAATTAAGGGCATTCCTGCTAGTTTTAGTACAATTATTGGCAAAATTGCCTCTAATTTCACTGGCATCAAAATTTGGACTTAAGCCAGGTAGCTGAGAATAATGGAGAATATGAGGAGAAGTTCAGATGCAAGAGTCTGGACTTTCTGCTAACATCCTTGTGTACTCACATCTCTGCTTCAAAGGAATCAGCTGCACTGACAGCACTGCAAAGTGGACTTGTGCCCATCATTCCCCTCTTTCTTTAGTGTGAGGATGCTTATGGACTTTCCTTCCAAACACCCTGTGGCCCACTTTCCTTCCTTCACTTTGTAAACAGTTCTTCATTCCTGCCAGTGAATTTGCCTCCTGACATATCTGTGTATAAGGAAGCAAAAGTTCCTTTCAAAGAGTAACGAAGTGGTGAATTTCAGTTCAGTGTTGGTTAATCTGTCTGGGGCATGCATCCAGCCAGATTTTCAAGGCTGTGGATTTGACGATGAATAAGTTTCCAAAAGTTCATTAAAAATCCTGTTTCTCATATTCTACATCACCTGCAGGCACTGAGACTGATGAACTGAGCTTAGTGGTGATTATGAGACTCTGTCTAGATTTGGCCTGTGGTCAGGTTGTTAATTCTGACCACGCTACTTCACAACTGGAAGCCACCCCAAGCAGAACCGCCATTATACTTGGATTCATAAAACTACAGAATGCTCTGAAAATATTTTCCTGTTGTTATTTAAAGCTGTTATCAAAGACAAAGCAGGCATTGCAGGTTAACGGCTGAGGTTTTAAACTAAAGCTCTTTGCTGCCCTCTGTAGACACAAACAGAAACCGAAAATTCAGCACGCCAACACTTGAGTAGGGGTTTAACTTTTACACCCTGATTTATTCATTAAAGGGCATGCAGTATTACCCTGCTTCCACTACATTACCTAATCTCAAGGGCTAAGTCCCACGCTCCCCACACCAGCAGAGGTATTCACTTTGTTTAAGACCTGATTCTGAAGTTGGACAGCAGCGCACCAGATCTCTGGGTGTAATGAGCTGCAAAAAGAAAAGTCCATGAACAAATTCAAACCTGAGATGTTTGCCTCTCACTTTTTTTTTCCTAATGCTCTCAGCATTTAGTACCAAAATGTGGACTTCAGAAAAGACAATGCATGAAGAGAACTTTCAATGAGTAAACACAGTTGTAAAGTTTTCCTGAAAATATTCCTCTCCATACACTTCCTTCTTTTTACTTTAATCCTACAGATGACAGCAACTCCCTTCATTGCCTTGGGCAAATAAAATGCTCACTGTATCATTGGGATGTAGTGGAATTATCATCTGTAAGGCACTTTGAAGCAGGAAAGTGCTAAGTATTATTATTATTTCATATGAAAGGGCTGTAGAAAATATGCAAAACTACTCTTATCTTCAAACTTAACGTAAAACTCTGAAACCCTGTAGGAATAAGCACTTTATACTGCCTTTCATTGCAACTGTTTCAGGCTTTGTAAAAAACACTTTTCTACAACTCAAACTACGTGCAAACAACTACGGAAGTGATCAAATGGCAACTTAAAATATATGTTCATTTTTCACTATGACATGTGGTTCCTAGATAGAAAAAAAAATGTCCTATGTCTAAGAAGCACTCACCATGGCAAATAATAATTCACAGAAAGCATTAGTGAATATTTAATGAATCACGCAGAACTAAATGTAATGTAAAAATACCAAGTGGACATTCAAGGACTAGGGGAACTTTCTGTGGGCTGTTTGTGAGATCAAATCCTCTGTACAGCAGTAACTGGTATTATGTGGTGGACGGCATGTGGTCTGGTTTCTGTTCCTTACAGCTGTGCAACTGTCTCTGGTAGCCTGGATCACACAACCTGCATTTCCATACCCTGTTGCTAATGTGAAATAGCACCAACTGAATATCTCAAGACATGCACTGAGCATTCAAGAGAGTAACACTGTGTAACTCTTTCCACCATTTGGTGTAGGGAACTCAAAAAGGTTTCAAGTACAAAAGCTGTACTTTTCTTAAAACTATTACTGTTGTTCTTAATCTAATTCATAGCTTAATTCATAGCATCCCCAGCTGAAAGGTTGATTGATTTTGTAGAACGTGCAAACAGCTTTAGCTGGTTGCCCTGTAGATGAGATCTGTTTTCCCAACAGTTACTCTTGACTTAATGTATGGGAACACTTCCACAATGCAAATAAAATATCCTAAAGCACTACTGGATTTTTCCAAGTCAGAACTTCCAGATGCACTGAATGTCTTTTCTCTCTGACAGTCCTTAAACAAATATTTTCCTGATATTTATTAGTCAAAAGAGGAGTTTTGATGTTTCTAGAAATGGTTTTATTACTGTTCCTTCTTCTCACCTGAAGCATGGCAGCACCTGAAACTTCACACCACAGCCTGGTGCCACAGCAGAAACCCTAGTGGGACAAGTAATCAAGAACTCACTGTGCTACTGAACTTCTCGAGATTTATTTCTTTGCTGTTCTACTGTAGCTGTAACAGAAATGAAGTAAGACACAAAAAGATCTTTTATCTTTAAAGGGCAAATTAAAGAGAAAAAGTGCCTGCACAGCAAAACTTACTTAGCCTCTCCATTGTGTTGAGAGTGTGAATTCCCTGTTTCTATCAGAGGTACTAATAGACAACAACTACCACAGTAAATTTGAAACATTCCCTAAAATATCATCCCTATTTTGGAAAAATTAGGGCAGTTACAGGTAATTTGGATTTTTTTTCAGTATCAGATGTCTTTCTATTTTTAGTATAGGATAATACAGGGAGAGCACCTCAATCTTACTCCCATTCAGTGAGTGTAAAAGGATGGTCAGTTCTTTGCCCTCGGCTATACAGCGAGCTACATTTCCTGATATGGCATGCCAAAGAAAATCCACCAACAATGGACTATTTTGTCAACAACTAGTAAAAATCTTTGGTCTTTTTGGTCACTGAAAATTTCCTACTCATACTGGTTAATTCCATATACATTAGAACGGTTACAGTTCCAAAGGCCAAGAGATTGAAATGGGTGCTCTTGGGGCATCTGACTCACATAGCATCAAAGCTGCCTGTGTCTCTAAGGTCTAATTAAAGCTCCCAATACTGCTAATGCAGAAAAGCTTCAGTCACACGAAATGTTAAGCTTTACTCATGCATGGCAGACCACCAGGCTAGGTATCATCAATCAAGTACTTCCCTTGCACAAATGCAGTCTGGTGGCACCAATAAATGAAACAATGAACACCCATGGTACAAAGTGAATTCAGACACGCTTACCCTGACAGCTGGGTGTTCTTCTGACAACAGCGCTTTTAATGACATTTAACTGCTTTCTGTACATGTCACTCACTGTTCCCTGTCATTACTTAATAACCCATAACCATATGAAGAAGAACGGAGACGGAAATGCTTGAACATAGGGCTTGTGTGCTCAGAAAGTTGTGATAACCAATAGCCATTACATCTATTTCTGGAACAACAGAGCAGAGTCTCACAGCCTTCGTCATAGCACCAGGAAAACAGCCTCAAAGCAAAGGGCACAGAGCACTGTAATTGTGGGCACCTTCAGCACAGTCTGCGTGCTGGCAGCTAACTGCCCCAGTTATAAGTCTGTCTGAAGCTATGTCTGTCTTACTGTACAGGTGTCAGAGTTCTCAAGTGCTACACTGAACCACAGCAATCTGCCTAGGAGAGTGAGTTACATCATTTTATTCTTGGATCCCTTCAGTATCTAAAAGGAGGAGATAAGAAAGAAGAGGAAAGACTATTTAACAGGGTCTGGTGTGATAGGACAAGTGGAAATGGTTTGAAACTAAAAGAGGGAAGATTTTGATTGGAAACAAGGAAGCAGTTTTTTACAGTAACTGTGGTGAGGCACTGGAACAGGTTGCCTACAGGGGTGGTGGATGCCCCTGCAGTGGAAACATTCAAAGTCAGGCTGGCTGGGGCTCTCAGCACTCTGATCTAGCTGAAGGTGTCCCTGTTTGCCGCAGAGGAGGTGGACTAGATGGCCTTTAATGGTCTTTTCCAACACAAACAGTTCTATAATTCTGATTTTTCCTTGGTTTCTGAACATCGTGAGAGTCTATCATTAGAGAATGTGACCTTTGGACATAATCCAGTGCATGATACAAAATCCTGCAGAGCTCTGCAGACTTTCACTTAACCTGCCATTACTTTGAAGTGTGTTACTGCTGGCAGAGGTACAGGAACGCACAGAGAGCTCTCTGCCCCTCACACCGCTGGACCAGTTACTCACCACACACACAAGGTCTGTTCTCTGTTCTCACAAAGCTATCTCAAACAGAGTAGTTACACAATCTCTCTATTATACATATTTTAAGAGGATAGATGTATGCATTTAATGTCTAAAAACCTTATACTTTATAAAAGATATTCTCTCTTAAGGAATGTTCTTGCTGGGTGCAATTAATGAAGCAAGAGAGCTATTATGCTGATTAACACAGTTCACTCACTGCTATCTAGAGATTAGAATATAAAAAACTCCTGCCGAAGACTTAACAGGGACTCAAGGCACAACAATTTTTTCTAAACTTCTGGAACTGCTGAATTTGAGGACTTAGCATGAAGAGCAACAACCACTAGAGCCTTCTACTACGTAAAGAGAGCTTACAAGCAGAAGAGAAATCAGCTTTTTTCACAGGTAGATCATGATAGGTCGAGATGGCTTTAAACTAAAAGAGGGGAGATTTAAATTAGATGTCAAGGGGAAGTTTTTCATTGAGAAGATGGCGAGCTGCTGGAACAGAGTAACCAGAGAAGCTGTGTCTGGAGGTGTTCAAGGCCATGTTGGATGGGGCTCTGGGAAGACTATGTGGTGGTTGGCTACCCTGCACGTGGCAGGGGCTTGGAACTAGACAATCTTTGACATCCTTCCAACCTAAACCATTCTGTGATGCTACGAGCATCATACCGTTTCTCAATGGTGCCTGATGCTCATTGCTGAGCTGCAGCCGTACAGTGTGATCTTATTTTGAAACCAACACAGTACTTACATCATCGTTATGAAACTGTATACTTGCAGAGGCATATAGAGAAATCTAACTTGTAGAATTCCTGTGGGAATCAGATAAACCAGTCTGAGTTGAAAATACATTTCAGGTTCTCATTTTCTATTAATTTCAAGCTTTTCAAGGCTGATTGCTCAAATATGGGAAGGAAATGGAAGAACATTTTTTCTTGCTTCAATCTTATTTCCAGCAGAAAGTACTGAATTTCTCCTGCTTTTTCTTTTCTTTTTTTTTTTTTTTGTTAAATATTTTCTCTTAGAAAATAATAGTTGTGTTACTAAGTTCCTTCTGAAAAAACTCACACATGATTATGTTTAGATGTTTATTATATGCTTAGCACATCCATGGAGTACACTATAAGGTTAGATTAAATAGGACAGTTGTTAGTGCAGTAATAAAATTGATTAGCTGCATCCATCATGGTGTGGTAAAAAGGGATTCAGTAGCCATCAGTGAGAAGTCTAACAGATCACTTGAATTGCCTGTAAATTTCAGCCATCAGACACCAGTTGGTCATGGATACAGACCATCAAAGATGGGCAGCCTCACCTCCCCAGTGGCACTGATCTGTTAGCTCTACCAGAGCTGTATCAGGCAGTGCTCACCGAGTTACACTACAACCTCACTTGATCCGGGTCATCACTTTTTCCAAATTAATCTCCTGGAAGTTCCAGAAAGCCAGACACTGCAAAGAGCATACAAGGATTGCTGGGGACTTGGGGCCTCCCCTTCTCTGTGCATTAGGTTTTACACAGCAGAGGCAGCCAACCTAATACAGAGACCGTTTTTCCTCAGTTTTTAATTTTAAGTCCCCATCTATATCAAAGCTTTGCTTGTCTTTCAGCACTGTTTTCTACCTTTCCCTGATCTTCCTGTCATCACTGACTTACTGCATGGACATTGTGCTCTTTTGATCTTTGGTTCTACCTCAAACCGTATTCACCTTCAGCAAGATCCCTGCTACATCCTTATCCTGAATATGTGCCCCAAGCCTAAAACTTAGGTTTAGCTGAAAATATCAACAACATTACAGCTTCACTGGCTAAGAGTGAGGCTGGAAAATTCTTCAGCATACAGGAAGAACATCAGTAATTTCTCTGTCAGTAAAGACTTTTGGTATTGCTAAATCTAGCTTGATGCAATGGGATATTCTTGTCCTAATAAGCAAGTTATGACTGTTAAGAGTGCAAAGAGCTATGAAACACTTCTCAACAAACAAACTTTGTTTAATAAGAGCTGGCTTTGAAGGAACTGACCTTTGAAATGCTCTTTCACCACCAGAAGTTTGAGGAGGAAAATGCCAGAGCAGCACTTTCTTTCTCTGTTTCAAAAAGATGGGCCTAATCACTTTATGACCACATCATAATTGGGTAACCTTGGATCGGAAGGAATCCCAAAGATTTAGAAACTTCCTGGTTATTCTCCGACAGCGATAAAAAAGAAGAAAAATTATCTCCTTTCTGTGCATTTGTTTTATAACTTACCCATGGGGATCGTGCACTCCCCAAGTATTTTCAAAGCCTTATTATTCCACCTCTCAGTGTTATTTGCTATGTTTCTCATGAGAGAAACAAAGAAGAAAATCCCAAAATATTTTTGACCTGACTTAAACTTCGAGGCCAAAGTAGTCATCAAAGCCTGCTTGCATATCTGCCTATATTGGTGCATGTGATTCTATAAGGAATCTCCTCACAGGGACAATCATGACCTCACGGGATGCCCCTATAACCTGAACACAGATGGCCATGATGTAGAACCTACTTAAGACATTTTCCTTGAATTGTTTTCTCAGGCCAGTTTAGTCATTAAGGTCTGAAATTCCAGTGCAATACTCTAACCAGAAAATCCTACTGACAGAAAAAATCATTCAAAATCAAGCATTCCTCTTAAAACAACCACACACAATGGCTTCAGGTAAAAAGTGCAAACTGAGGTCACTTTACATACATGATATATTAATAGTTACACACCCAACCATAGCCCCATTCTCAGATAAAGCAATCTTGGAAAATAAATCTACATAGTGTTATCCACTTCTGAAGATCAAATGACATTAGTAGACTGCTCTTACTAAAAATCTTGTTTTGGGGGTCAAAATACTTTCACTGAATTAGCCAATGGAGGTGACTGAAGGATAAAAATTGCGCAAAAAACACCAGTGTTATTACAAATGCAAATAAAATTATGCACCTGTGTAAAAACATCAGAACGATGGTGTAAGGTATTAAATATGGACTTAAAATTAATTGGAGCAAACAGAACACAACTTTCTGGCATTGACTTCTAAGAGGAAATCAATAGAACATCTTCCACAGTTAAATATCTTTTCCAATTTAAATTTTATGTTGCAGTTTCAAAACCAATTAGGTTATGACACAGCCTGTTGATTTGCCAAACTATTCTTTTTAAAACAAAAGCAGTTTTGACTAACAGAGGCAAAGGAAAAGTGCAAATAGGACATTTATTTTAACATCTATAGTTTAGCATTTCCAAGGCACCACTTCAGTAGAACTATTAAAGCTAACCTGTAAATGCACATACTCTTAATGAAAATCTCTTAATGAAAATCTCTTAATGGAAATCTCTTAATGAATGCATTTGTGCACGATAAGTAACACATATACTAAAGTATTTAAAATTCTGCTACAAAACTCCCTAAATTAAAACAAATACACATACATGATATTCAGGGGAAGAAAAAAGCAGTGCCAAAATATCAGTTTATAGTGGAAACAAGCCAATAGAGGTCAGCAGTGCATAACAAAAATTCTTCTTAGTACCATCCGTGTCAACTACATTTTCCTACAGTCATAAAATATTCTTACCCAGTACGTGGCATAAATTTTCCAGCAAAAAAATGCAATATATATTCATAATGAAAAGTATTTTTTATTTAAGAACCATCTCACTTACAATACATGTAGTAGAGCTTTGTAATTTTGCTAATTGTACTTTGCTAAGCTCTTGAACTGTGTTATCCTTTCACTGTTGGCTGTGCAAGGATTAAATTTCTAGTTACATACCTGAGAAATTCATTTCAAGAGGGCTTAGACTAGGATAAATAGGAAGTACTCGTAGCCCTGAAGGTTTTTATTTCCTTTACTTCAGCAAGTAATGTTCTCCAATCAGAGAAATGTAAATTTATATTTTTTATTTTGTTTTAATTCTTTAGTTAGGGTATGTATTCATCCATAGTTTCAGTAAGTGAGATTAATCTGTAATTAAAATTGAACACACCTCTATTCCTTTTCTCAATTTTCACCAAGTGAAAATAGTCCTATCTGTAGATAAGGTCCTAGATATGTTTCTGAACTCTGATTTACACAAGTTCCAAAATCTATTTCTTGTATTAAATATTTGAAAAGAAAAACAAAATAAAAAAATATACTGTTATGAACAACATGTTCTCTTCCAATTCAGCAGTACTGTCTATTTATGTCCTATAAAGAGCAAAATGTGGATTGATAAATGCCTTTTAATTGATAACTACTTGAGAAATATTAATTTTTTGCTATCCAAACAAGTGGCTGCATGCAGTCTAGCAACAACATATTATTGTTAAGTAAAGGAGTGCTAAGTTCAAAGAGTAAAAAGGCAGCAACAAAATCACTGGCCTAAAACAAAACCTTTTAAGAAATGCACAGGCTAATTTTTACAATGGGTAACATTTAAAAAAACTCATTTGTCACCTGCTGTCATAGAGCAAGTTCTGATTATGTTACTAATGAGGCAGCCAGATACTCTCACTGTTCAAGTTAGAGCACATTTTAACACGAGTTAGCATAAGACTACACAATGAGGCAACTGTAAAATGAAAAGTTACTGCTTCATAACTTATTAAATGCATGTGTTTTGTGCTTATTAATGCTCAGGAAATAAAGGAGACAATGTTTATTTAAAAAGCAGGATCCAAGAGGTACTGTAAGAGTTTATTATGTTGTTCTTTTCCTTTCAAAACAATGTATTGTTTTATTCTTTTCTCTTTCTTAATGTAACTTTAGAATAATGACATTCCGCAGCTTTCAGCTGATGTCATTACATGCATTACACCCACTGATGTCCTGAATGAAAACCAGCTTTCACAGAAACAATGGCTGATGTTTCCAAAGTGGCCCAGGGAATTAATGGAATTTCTTCCATTAATTTTCCTTCCACATGCTCCAGGCGGCTTTAAAATTCTGACATTTCTCTCTTTCTGATTGCAAAGACATAGTTGGAAAGATTATCCTCATGCTGTGTATGCATTCCTCACATCTCCAAGGATTTAATTCACTAATTCAATTCTGCAGTTTGTGGCCTAAGGTAAATTACAGACCTGACAGTGGACAATGACTGAAGATCAAAGCGAAATTAAACCCTCATCATTAATGCTTCAGTTCCATTTTATATAAAACATACCGTCACAAATGAATCACAAGAAAGATCCCTTATAGGTTCATTCTGCCCATCTCAGAGACAGTAGGAGAGGCCTGACTCCCATATTTTAAATGACTGCAATCACTGATCTCATGCCTAATTTACCTATCTTCAGATTAGAATTAATCATAGAGTACAGCCAGTCACAGGACTGTAGGGGTTGGAAGGGACTTCTGGAGATCACCTAGGCCAACTCCCTGCCAAAGGGTTGCGCAGGAAAGCATCTGGGTGGATTTAAACACATCCAGAGAAGCAGAATCCACCACCAGTTTGGGCAGCTTGTTCCAGTGCTATGTCACCCTCATAGAAAAGATGTTCTTCAGGGTTGTATGGAATTTCCTATGTTCCAGTTAGCGCCCAGTGCCCTTAGTTCTGTTGCTGGGCACCACTGAAAATAGCCTGGCTCCTTCCACTTGACTCCCACCCTTCAGATATACTTATATGCATCTTTCCATAATAGAGCTATCACGCTCATCTTTGAACATATTAATAATTATGAACCCACCATCTTTGTCCCAGTAGAAACTTGCACTAAATTCAGGGACTGACTGCAATAACAAATCTAACTAGGCAAAGACTGAAACTGTATTGATAAAAACCTTTTCATTTTAATCTTGTCTCTCAGAAAAAGCATTTGGATGTACACAATATTCACTGTTTTCCTATACAATCATCCTTAATGATTAGCAGCACTCCTGATTCTCTGTGCTTAGAGTGGTGAGTACCATAACTATATATGACACATTAATTTGAATATGTACTGTGAATAAATGAAAAATTAAATCTAGTCAAACTGTACAGCCACTTGCTATCTTAAGCATAGGAATAGTATTAATCTTCATTTTTTTCAGATTTGGAGAGTAATTAGTTTTCTGTGTGGAGAAAAAAAAAAGAAAAAAGAAAGAGTTTATAACTTCTTATAACTTTCCCTCATACCCTGCTGAGTTTACAGAAAAATCTTTCAATATCTGGTATTAAATTTGTCAGTTTGTTGGTGCAGAAGTGACATTTATTTATTTATTTAAGAGAGTTTTATATATCCAACTGTCTTAAATATGAAAAGACTATTGAGATTTTGGCTTCTTACTTACGAGGCACAGCTTCCTCTCAAAAAAACTTCCTTATCTGTACGAGCTGATTATTGAAAGTAATTTCTGACAACTCAAAAATTGAAGCAGTTC
Organism: Cyrtonyx montezumae; assembly: GCF_038088225.1. NCBI lineage: Eukaryota > Metazoa > Chordata > Aves > Galliformes > Odontophoridae > Cyrtonyx > Cyrtonyx montezumae. Next base: position 150,373,363 of record NW_027072034.1, read on the forward strand.
TGAGAGAAAAGCAGTTCCTGTTTCAGATAGGTGCTCTGCTGAAACTGAGTACGTGATCACTGAACTAATCTGCAGTGGTGTTTATTATGGTTAAAATATTTCTGTTAAACTTCCCAGATTATATTGCCTTGTGCTATCTTCTTATCAAACGTCAAGTCAAATGTCATTCAAGAAGCTGATATACAGGATATTTTGTTTTTGCAAGAGTTCAGACACAAGTTTTCTGTTTCCTTAAATAAATTCCATTGACATTACACTGCTTCAGAACATATTTCAACCTGAATTCTGCATCCAAACAGCTCTTGATTTATATTGGTACAGATGAGGCATACCTGGACCTCCTTTTGTAAATTATTAATATTTATATTTTTATCAAACACTATTGTAATAAACTACAATCATCTTACTTCATTAAAAAAGGAACAACAGAAGATGACATGGTTTGCATTTTCTCCCTCTTAATATTGTCAAATAAATTGATCAGTATTGTGGGAGAAAAAAAAAGGTGTGTTTGGTTTCAAGGTTTTTAGAAACAAAACTTAAATGCAAAGCAAATTTTATAATTTGATGAAAGATGTTAAGAACTTAAACAGAGAACCTGTTCTTTGTGATTAATTTTCTTTAACTGTCCTAAGGCTTACACTGAGTTAGTTAAATCCAAACCCAAACCTTCATGCTTTACAGCAAGAATGCACAGTAAACAACATGTGCATATGAACTCACAGGTCTTCCATTAAAATTATGTTTTTTTTTATTAGAAGTTAATATTTTTTATTAGAAGTTGCTGTCAAATGGCCTTTATTTATTTATTTATTTATTAGTGTATATGCACGTCATGGTCTCTTGTTCCAAAAGTCTTCATAAGAAATTCTTATATTCATTGACTAATCACAAAAAAGAAACTCCAATTTACTTCTGCCAAAAAAATAAATTTATTGGTCTTGCTGTGACCTACTTCAAAAGAGCTTTAAATGTTTATTTGGGCAAGTTCTATGGAAGATATCTACTACAATCTGTACAGGTCTCCTATTTCAACACATGTAATGAAAACCAGTGTTTCCTAAAAGAAACAAAAGGTTCTCAAAATGAGCAGTTTTAGAAACTGCATGAAAAAAAGGTGTCTCAGTTTTCCATGTTGCCAGGAAACTCATGTCTTCCAACAAAATAACAGAAGATTTATTTAGAATCCGTCTTATTCTTTTGTATTTTTCAATAGTCTGTCTTAAACCTTAATTACATTAAACCTTATTAAAGTACTGAGAACAGAAGTCTGAGACTGAGAACTGAGAACAGAAGTCATACAAAAATAAGAAAGAGAATAAAACAACATACTGGACAATCAGAAAGGTTTTTTTTGTTTGTTTGTTTTAACAAAAACAAAAGCTAGAAAGCAGCCTCACAAAGATTCTGAAAGAACAGCTTCATTCTGAACTTTGTGAGACTATACAGGTATGTCTTGTCCTGTCATATTATTGACAGGACATTCCATACGTATTATATTGTGCCTTACATTAATCACTGCTTCGCTAAACAAAACGCAAAAAAAAACAACAAAACAAGTCCTTTGCAAACAAGGAGAAACATAGCTCTCAAGATGACCAAAGAGTTGGCAGGTCATCTGCACACAGCAATACACAGACAGACTAGGATTAACTAATTAATTAAGTAGGTATCTTGTGATCATCTTGATGGCAAAAGCCAGGTCTTCAGGGAAAGGTAACATCATTCATTAGGAAGGCAGTTGAAAAATGTAGTCCGAAAGCATTTATACGTATTACCTCTTGGTAAGTTGGTCTTGACCCACAAAGCACTCTCAAATGAACCTAAATATTCTCTGTTGGGCAGTCCCTTCTACATGCTCAGAGCCACAGCGATATTTTGTGAATGACTTTTACTCCCTTCTCATACCCCAGACTCCTTCACCTACAGCTATTCACACATTCAGTTATTCTAGCCTGATACCACAATTCTGCAAATGCTTTTCTTTTCCAACAACAAGCAGCAAGTCTTGGCTTCCCCAGAAGTCCCAGCTCTTGCTGGGACCCCCTGTAACCATCTGCCATTTACATGGTACTGTGCATGAGCAATTAAATACCAAGTAAGAAAGCTGATCTGGAAATAAAAACCAGGCAAACTCACTTGGGACATCAAAAACGTTCCATAACAGATTTTCTTGATAATGTGATAATTTTGCCTCATCACAATTGAGACCAAGCTTTGTTTATAGGCTTTCATGGTTCTCACTTAAATGTACTCAATGAGTCTTTAAATACCAGATCTTTCTGACAGGATACTTTGAGTTAATGTAGACAAAAGTAGTAAGATTAGATATAATAAACTGCAAATGCACCATTTGCTAAACACACCATTACAAATTTTACAGTTTTACCTGTGTCCCTGCACTGGTAGTTACCTCTGCCTTGCTCTGGATATAGAGATGTCTCCTGCGCTTGGCAAGCAATACGGAGGCATGGCATTTTCTGCACAGGAACAATTGGCAAGTTCTCTAAAATGGGAGGATGAATGGCTTTGGGATATCACAAAAGAGAGCTGAAGGACTGCTATCAACATTCCCTGCTGACACCACTCAGCAAGAAGGAAACTGTCCTGGTGAAAGAAATCAAAGGAAAACCTTGCAAATCACTTCCAGAAATGGTGTTTACTTAACCCCAGATGTACTAAACCAACAACACTTCTTGTAATTAAGTCCACACACAACTTTTGTTTTGTTTTGTGTTGTTACTTAAAAACTACCAAATAATTCTTATTTGCAAGGACGAAGGCGTAAAATATTTCACAAAATACATCTATTAGCCTTCACTTCTGAACCCGAGATCTGTTGACAGGGGCTTTAGGCCGCTTCCACCCTTGGCAGACAGATTCTGTCTCTATGCAGTGAATCTGAGAAAACCCCATTGCCTCACAGAGCCTGGTGCTGGATTGGAACTGCTCAGATCATTCGCATTTCCATGACTTAAATCTTTGAAAAAAACTCACTGAATACAATACATACAAAGCCTGAGAAAGAGTATTTATCTTCTCTTAAAAATAAAATAAACTTTTTTTGCTTAGATACAATTAGATCCTCTCCCTGCACTACTACAGCATTGCTTTTCAGACACTTACAGGAAGGCATGTAAATCCACAGTTGGAATTTAGGGAATCCCATATTCTTAGAGGTGAATGAAACTTAATGGAGTAGAAATATATGTTTGCAGCAGCATTTATAGCACAGAAAATTTCTACTTAATTTTCTTCTTGAAATGCTGTACTCTAATTTCAAATTTCTTGAATTCACAGAGGACTTTTGTTTTGTTTTTACCATAACTGCACAATTTATCTGACTTTTTTTTTTTTTTTTTCCAAATCATTTACTTCAGTATATGTCATGCTCCGTTTGAGAGTAGTAATTGGTTCATTCCTTTAGGGAAAAAGCAAAACTCAAACAAATACAATATTTGCATACAACATGCACAGACACATGTTTGCTTTAAATCACATAGTCTTTATATCCCTCAAATATTAAAACAACAAAGTATTTGCTCTAGTGAATATATGTTAATTGTTTTAGATTTATGGCATTATTGAACTGCAGTTTAATGCCATTTCTTACTAACTGTGGGAGAAAGCTTAGCTATGCTTTAAGTAAATATTATTAACTACTGCAAGGAAGGAAAATGCTGTTCTATTTAAGGAAGTGGACTAAGATAAATAAGGTCTCCCAGATTCTGCCACTGTCTTCCTGTGAAACACTGGAAAAGATATATCTTCATGCTGTGCCTTTAACTCCCTCCTATAAAACAGAAAAGCAAGAACTATAAAACTATTTGGCAGAACAACATTCTGTTTTTGTAATGCATCACTGCCTAGCATAATGGGGCTGTAATTTTGGTTAGAACTTATCTGCCACACTATAATAATTAATAAATAACAGTACTCTATGCATTCATGAATAAAAATATTTGGACGAAGACCAAAGGACTCTACTGCATTATTAACAGAACAGAGTTATAAGAGTGGCACACCAATACCAAGAAACACAAAATGCATGAGCAGTGCCCCAAGGATAAGGGAGAATTACCCAACACAAATCCTGAGAACCTCAGAAGGTCACTGAGACGTATATCCCTTCCCCCTATCTGCCAGCCGAGAGCCACAGCTTTTGTAATGTAATGCAGCCTGTACACACAGGCTCTCTGTGAGGAAGAGATTAAAGAGGTTAAGACTGGAGACACTCTGGACTATAGTAACCATGCCCTGGTTGAGTTTGTAATCCCAACGCATATGGGCCTGGCAAAAAGAGGAGTCCGAACTTCAGGAGAGCAAATTTCAGCTGTTTAAGGAATTATTGGATGGGATCACCTGGGAAACTGTCCATAGGGACCCAGAACAGAGCTGGCAGCTCTTTAAGGACACCTTTTTTACAGCACAAGAGCAATCCATCCCCCAACATAAGAAGCTGGGCAGAGGAGTCAAGAAACCAGCATGGCTGAGCAAGGACCTGCTGGTCATGCAGAGGGAAAAGAAGGAAAATATAAGCACTGGAAGCAGGGATGGGGGGCCTGGGAAGATCACACGGTTGCAAGGCTTGTTTTTTCACCCATGAAATGGCACACTGATGCACTATGAACATTTTCAATAAGAAGGTTTGCTTATGGATTTAAATTTGCAGGCAAAATAGTACCCAATCACTACGACATCATAGTACACCCACTGTGGGGAAAAGAGACTGATAGTCTTTTTTTTTTTTTCCTCTTTCCTTTGTGTTTATTCATTGCAGACAACCTGGAAAAAGACTGTGGATTTAAGTGCCACGGATTATATTTGTTAAGTCATTTTTCAAAAGTGCTTATTATTCACAAGAGTTCATAAAGACTTCAGAAAAGATAATAGCACTCAAATGTATTAAAAGGAGGAAGAGAGCTAGCAGTGGAATATATTGAGAGCAATTAATTACTGCACATTTTTGCTGTTCCTTCTCGCAGAATCCAACAGCAGCATAGGATGAGTACAGTGATTAATCATTTTTATTATCTGAGATCAGCAGGATTACTGGGCACACCTTTTAAGCGGAAATCTAGTCTGACATCCTGCTTTTAATTATTCACAGTTAAGATTAAATTGTATGATTAAAAAAAAAAAGTGAAAACTGCTTGTGCAATAAACTTCTGCAAAATTACACTTAAGAAAGCGACAAACCACGAAGATCATCTGCAATATTTCAGTCCCAACAATCATTGTGTAAAGCCAGCTGAGAGGGCAGGAAATAAAAGTGCAGCCTGAAAGTATTAAGATTACTCTTGAAAAAGTATGACCTTCTAGCTACACAGAAGATAGGAAACATCTCTGCCACACGTGGAAACAGAGAGGCAAAAATGAAAACATTTGGGAATGTATTTCACTGAGATGCATTTGACATAAGTCCACATTTTAATAAGCTGTTTATAAAAGCAGGTGCATTGACAGGCCATCATGAAATTGCATGAGTGAATCATAAGTGTGAAATCACTTTCTCAAATCAGTAACTGAAAAAAACTCTAATTTACTAGTTGTGTCATTTGTTTGGATTACTGTATCATTTCTTTTGACAACTGTAAATTAATTTTCAATATGAATGTAAAGAAAGCAATTATTAATAGTGCTTGATGGCACATTTTGTAAAACGAGATTAGCTGCACTACAGCAGCCATGGCTATTGTGTTTTTGCTAGTGGTTAAAGGAGTGGAGCGTAATGAAATTTCAAAGTACTTCAACTTAAATCCAGTAACTTGGGAAAACACATTCACTACTCAACCATTCCCATAGTTCTCTCTATGTTTTATTCTAGGAATTTAAACAGTATTTCATGGTGAATAAGAATTAAATATGCCAGGTTTATGCAAAACAATTGACATAAGCAGTTTAAGGCAATCCCGAGAGATTTTGGCTTAGATTTTCTGATTTGTCTCTCACAGTTTGATAAAGCAGCTTACAGTTAAGCAAAAAATGGAAATATAAAACTGAGAGCTAGACTCTGCAACTCTTATTTATCCAATTTAAATGGGTTGACTCGCGTGAATTTGCATACAAAAAAGACTTCCAAGTCTAGACAAGGTGTTTTGATAAATACTCACCTTAATTAAACAGTTATTAGTTGATGGCAAAACAGCAAATGTTTATTGAACTTACTGAAACTGACTGTCAAGTGACTAAATTTCAGCAAATTTATGTTTAAAACTATGACCATCTTAACAATACTGGTCTAAATTTGTATGCAGCACTGACTGCCCACTGCTGTGCTAATCTCTTATCATTTGAATACAATTTTTTAAAAAGGAAAAATCCTATCATATCCCAACACTCACTTCTTCACACTCAAAGAAAACCAAAGAAAGCAAAGCAATTCCAGACACAAGCCATTACATCGCTTCCATAAAGAAGTGGTAACAGGAATTAATGAAAACTACAATTCATAATGCAAAGCCAAAATTTGAACTTATTTTTCTGACAAGAAGGAACAAAAAATTAGTTTCCTAGACATTCACAGTTGATTTGTGCACTAGAAAAGATGAAAAAAAAATTCTTTTTGTTAAATGCTGTGCATATGAAATTTTTCTTAATGCCATCTTCTGTATATTTATGAACAATATTAGACTCTATATCATGCAAGGCCTAGTGACAGATTTTGAATGAAGGTGAAGTTAAGGGTAGAGAAAGGATCTCTGTGTCTATTAAAAAACAATTTCAGGAAGCCATTCTTAACCATGCCATTAAGGGGTGTTCTGGCATGTTGCAGAGAGACACCTTCCCACTTACCCAGGGTATGTATGGATGCATTTGTACTTCAGCTGTGCCAAGATGCCCTACACAAAACTGAAAGCCACTGTAATAAGTAATAAACGTACAGTGAAATATGATAGGTTGCTAAAGTGTGCATTTTGTTCCAAATCAGCTCTCTAACCCCAAACAAAAAGAAGACAAAGGAGACAGAAAAGCAGAGGAAACTATGCTACTGTTCTACCATTAACTCTTCCATGCTGCAACCTAGCTATTCTCTTCCAAACACATGATGATTTGAAATAAATAAGGATACCATGATTCTATAGTGTAATCTAGAAGGCATGAGTGTGTAGTAACATGTAAATAAGGACAGTTGACAGAGCAGAAAAAACATATGTAGTAAGCCCATGTGAAAACACTTGCTCTGTGTTTATTTCTTTAATAAAAGACATGGAAATGACAGCAGAATTCAAAACGCAGGACAGCAAAACAAATGTTTCCTGTTGACTACTGCTGGCTCTGTGCTAGAGTAAGTACAAGGTCTGTTCTACCTGTCCCCTTGTGAAATTATAAACTCTTGTCCTTTGTCCTCACTCTATTCTCTCTCTGCTTGGAATGATGTTTAGTTGACTGTATGAGGAAACCACATGAATTGTTTATGCTGGCACCAGAAGAATACAACCAGTGCTTTCCCAAAGACTAAATTATTTTCTGAGCTCAAGTTAAAAACAAAGATGGCTTCTATCTCCAGAAAAACCTATATATGGACAAAAATGCCATTTTTCAACAAGAAGAAAAGAATCAGGCAAGTTTATCCATCAGGTTTTATTAAAAACTTACAAACTTAAGGCACTACATTGTTTCAGATGTATCATCCTTCAATTTGCCTGTCTGTCTCATCAAAAGATTTTACTGAAATGATGAACTGGAAAAAGGACATGAGGATTTTGACAAGTGGGCTTTTTGAGGGGAACAGAAAATAAAATAGGCAAGGCATTGTTAATTTAGTGTTTTGGCTTTCTAAGAGCACTGTTTCCATGCAACAATCAGGCAGATGAGAGGATGTTTTATCCATGTACTCGAGTATGATCATAAAAGATTATAAACATGTTGAGGCTAAAAAATTACCCTAGTTAGTCAATGTAAAAAAGAGAAAGACTAAACAGTGTGGAGCATTTGTAATATCCAAATCTGCTTAGTCAAGCTTCAGAAACATAAACCTCATCTTATGGTCAACACGTGAAATGGTACTTTTAGGAATTGGCTGCTGGGAGCTAAAAGCTACCTGTACAATTGGGTACATTTGCTATGTATGACAGGGGAAGGATTTTGGCTCTGAACTGAAAATATCATAGTATACAATTGAATTTATTATTTAACAGGTATCTGCATAAGTTAGAATTCAATTTTGAAAAATGAATTAATACTGGAAAATCTACAATAACATCCAACAATTGCTGTTTAATACTCTACAGTGGAAGGTAAACCAGTGCTCTGGCCAAGGACTTAAAATACTGTTACATATATAAAGGCACAAAAGTATACTTAACAGCCTTTATTTTAAAAGATTTGCCAAAGTTTTTTAGGTTATTGGATTCCGTAATGAATCTTGTCACTGTATAATATATATGTGCGTGTGTGTGTATTTACATTGCCTAGGATTATTGCTAATGATAAAAAATGTAAGTGGAGCCGTTTAGGAATTATGAATAACCAAATTCTAACAGAAGGGAGCAACAGTGTTAAACAGAAGAACATAGATTTATCAGAATAGCTTGAGCAAGAGGAGTCCTGACATGATAGACCCTACGGCTTTGTGACAAATGAGAACGGCTTGCCTTCACCAAACTGAAACCCAGGAAGCTTCCTTTCATCTAAACTTACTAAAGCATTCATTTGAATTACTAGATTACACTGTTTTTGAGTATCTTAGATAAAAAAAGAAAAAAAAAAGGGGAAATAAAAAGTAAATTAATTAACCAAAGGTCTGTTTAGGATTTCCAGACATGCCTGTGTCATTAAGTACCTTCATTTCAACTGGCAAAGAAGATAAAATGTTTTGAAAGTCCTGCTGTTGGCTAGCTAATATATCTAAATGTCTGCATACCCTTGTAACTCTAGTACCTTTCCAGGGGCCAGGAAAACAGAAACTGTTGAGTTTCTAGATGACAATCCACAAACACACCCACAATCCACAGCATCCTTCAGCAGAAACTCTATGCTGTTCAGAAGCATCATCTCCTGCAGAACTGCCCTGAATTATGTCAAACCCTTGATGAAATTCTGAATTTACGGTTGGCTCCCATGACTCTTTCTACATCATCCTGAACCATGCTTTTGAAATAGGAAAGTACTATGCTTGCTGCCAATTAACTAATTACAAGAAACATTAACATCTCATATTTCTATAACATGGAATCTTACCTAACTTATTTAATAGACAGCATTAATGCACATCGATTTTATGAAGTTTGCTGTAGATATTCTAACAATTTATTCTCACAGAGATGTAAAAAACACTGGAGACAGAAAAAAAAAGTTACAGCAGATGTTTCAAGTATCTGCCTCTTCTGTGTTTTTTGATGTCAGTACTTCTCCAGCTAACTGCCATTGTGAGATCTCCTCTTGTCTCTGATGTGCATCACATACCTGGAGAATATCTCGTTGCAGGGCACAGCCTGCCAGTTTGTTTCTCTACAGTTGACCAGTTTTAGCCACAAGGTTGGACTGGACACCCTTCAAAGGTCCCTTACAACTCCAGGGATTCTATGATTTCAAGTCCAACTTGAAATGTTCTAGAAGAATTTCAAGATACTGTAGGATTGACAAAATGAAATATGTCAAGTGATATACCTATAAGGATAAAAACTCTATGCTGTGGTTGATTATGAAACAGTTATCATCACTGAGGAACGAGACCTTGAGGTTAGCGTTTCAGAAAACAAAACAAAAAAAAAATACCCACACATCAAATGATGCAACATACTGGGAGAATGAATACAGAGCCTGGTAGGTAGAGCAACTCAAGCTGAAATAAAAGAGAACAGGAAACATTACAGAAGAAGATAAAGATGATACATGATTATATACAGAAGGACACCTGAAGCTGGCAAAGAAAAAACTGGAATTGGACAGGAAAGAAATTTGAGAAATCTGGAATGCTATGGAACAAGTGACTGGGCAACATTTGTTCACTCTCCTTCTGTACAAAGATTAAGTGGCATGAAAAGATGCTGTTTCATGACACATTTGACCAGAGTATATTTCTTCATGTACCTTGCTATTCAGCTGTTTTCCCTTCTAAAAAAAAAATTCTCATAATTACCTACATTTGCAAAATGACTAGATAAATTTACTGAAGAAAAATCCACTGACAACTATTGAATATCATGCCATCTCCTTTCATTCATGATATTTATGATAGGTTCCAGCACTCCACAGTCGAAGTATTCTGGAGAACTGTCACTACCCAATTGTTCTGTCCTCAGTTGACTTCTTAAACATATATGGCAGTCGCTGCTGAGGACAGGAATGGATCTTTCATCTGGGTGTAGTACAGCCAAAATTAGGTTACTCATGTAGAAATGACCTACTTGCATTCCTCATTCAGTATATGGGGTGTTTTACTCTTTTTAGATCACTAAAAGGTAGGAGCTGAACTTGCACTAGAGTACTGAGAAACTAGAATTATGGATGGAAATACGCTCCAAATCCCAAATTACCATGAGAAGCATGGAGTACTGCACAGTTGAGGACTTTGATAAGACATTAAGATCCTATTGAATAAAAGTAATTGTAAAGCTACACTAAGGTTTTGTTAATGCACTGTTCTCTTAGTAGAATACTTGATAGTCATCAGCAAATGAGGTTTGCTTTCTAATACTCCTTTTTTATGTTGGGTTACTTCAACTACCTGCCAACTTATCTCCCATCGATAATGGCTTCTGTATGTAACTTTAGATGCACATGCAGAGCATGACTGTCACTGACAGCAGTTCAGCATCACAAACTGCATCTAATCTGGGCATGGAAGGAATGTCACCCCTTTAGCAGTTAGAAAATAAAATAAAATAAAATAAAATAAAGTAAAATAAAGTAAAATAAAATAAAATAAAGTAAAATAAAATAAAATAAAATAAAATAAAATAAAATAAAATAAAATAAAATAAAATAAAATAAAATAAAATAAAATAAAATAAAATAAAATAAAATAAAAATAAAATAAAATAAAAACAGACTTGTTTATCTAATTAGGCTCTTAATTTATCTGACTTCTGCTCCTACATGTCCTCACAGACATCTCAAACCCTATGCTTAGCTAGGAGTTCCCATTAAGGATCAGAAGGTAGAGAGCATGCAGACAAATGTGCAACAGTTATGGGTTTTGCTGCAGCAACACACTACAGTACTCACAAAAAATGCAAGCAACTGAACAGCACACAGAGTTCAGTTGGAAAGGGTTGGCTAAGGGACAAAGGCCAACACTGAGAGTTGCTTCCTATTAGCACATGGGTGTGCACAAAATAAATGCAAAAGACTGAAGCTGGCTTCATAATATATCTTCACAGTTTTCTAAACTGTGAAATAATTGTTGGAGGGAAGCTGTGGCAACAATACCAACGTGGAGATATTTCAAAAACTCCAGTGGACATAAGCCTAGAAAAAGCATTTTGAGAGGAGTACTCAGCAGCCAGTACTTACCAGAGCATTTCCACTGATTTTAGCCTTTATTTCTGAAAACAGAAAACTGATGGTGTTGCCCAGGAAGTTTAACACCATGAAGTACCCTCACCAGAGGCAACAATTATTGCAAGCCTCAAGTCACATTACTGCCACCAGATTACACTTTGAGAAAACACATATTGTTCAGCATGTCTTAAACATCACCTCCTGTCTTATTCTAATTTTTCCACTGCTCCTATAATCTCTAGCTCACTTTTCTCCTTTCCTGTACTCTTTTACATATACCATTCCATTTCCTACTTTTACATTCTTCTTGGTACATTTCCCCACACCAAAATCTTTTAGATTCCTTGCTGTTTTTTCCCTCCTTGCTGTTTTTTCCCATCTGCCCTTTCAGTTCCTTTTGTGTCTTTAAACGCAATATTTGCTTTTTGCTAGGAAGAGGAAAGCAATATCGTAGCTCAAACAGCTTTACACAAACACACTTCTCTTTACAGCTGTCCTTCCTTGGAGCTTCTCTTCTGATAATATACAGATTTTGTTCAATTTTGTTTAAATGTCACCAGGACAGAACAAGGAATAGCTTTGCCATTTTTAAGAGACCAGAAAACAAACTTAAATGAAACAAAATGTTTCTGTCATCTGTCAAAAAATAAAAATGAATAAAAATAGGGTCTAAACACAGTCTTAGATGTTATCTACCATTGATATTTTTAATGGAGCGGTTATAGTTTCAGTTCCAGTATGTAAGTTCTGAACAGAAGATAACTCCCTTTACCTATTTTCTGCTTTTCCTTCTATTTTTATCTTTATTAGAAATTTTTTGATAGAAAAAAATAAATGCTTCACAAGTACTTTTTTTTTTCCTGTAAATATTTGGCTCAATAATGCTCCAGTGATAAGTGAAGCATTTAGAGATATCACAAAATTTTCAGCCCCAATCAGCATTCTCTCATCACCCACCAGAACTTCTGATGTCTTACAGATTTCACAAGTTCCTCAGAATTTAATAGGGATTTAAAAAAAAAAAAAAAAAAAAGCTTACAATTTAGGATTTTCTTCCCTCAAATGAAATGAACATACTTTAAAATCTTTCTGGCATGAAAATGATATTAAAAATGCATCAAAACTAGAAAGATTAGAACAGAGTCACAATAAGAATAAATTAATCTGTCCCTGGCACACAGAGATACTCCTCCTACTCAGAAGTTCTGAATTTGCACCTCCACAGAGAACCTTGGGTAGCCCTGAATGGATGCAAGAGGCAATTTCCCTACTCAGGATAAAGATGATGAGAAGAAATGTTCTTGGATCCTCTTTCTTTCAGATGCTCTGCCTGGATTACTCATCTCTTTGTTTAGCCAGAGTAGCAGAGAACAAATTTTCAGAATCATACCATATTAGAAATAGTTGGCAAACTTTTAACTCATGCAGTAAAACAATTGTATACTACTGAGAAAAAAAATATAAGAAATGAAGGAAAGAACAGGGACTAACACAATCGTCCTTCAGAAAGAGGAAAACAAGAATCCCATATTAGCACTTACACATGATGATTTTCAGTGTTAGTTCTATGTCGTTTTCAGATCAGTATCAGAAAAAGGCCTCAAATTTAAACATACCCAGGTACATTTATGTAGATGCTGTGCTGCACATTAGAGGGCTCTTTGTTTAAGCAAGAAACAAGCCTGAGGCAAGCACCTCACAAGAAACACTTTCTAATAGATTATCAGCCCTAAATCTTACCTCGTAAAATGAAGTAGCTGTCGGAACAGATTAATCAGCTGTCTCGCAGAAAAGAAATACATATACAGTGGCACTGTGCAGACAAATTACTATACAAATTTGATGCCCAGATAACTCTTCATTTTTAATTAAATTATTTATTAAGTTCAAAGCCTTATTTAAATGGCAAATTCCAGGTGTTACTTTGTTAGCACCAGCTGCAAATAAGAAACGAAAAACGTTCTGAGTAAAACCCATCTTCTCTAGCAAAACCAAAAGTAGAACGTATCTAAGGGGTAAGTTGCAAGGAAAAACACTGTAAGTGCTCACAGCATCTGGAATAAATATAGGAAACTACTATTACAGATGACTGAAAGTGTCTTTGTATAAAATTTGAGCACTTAAAACATACCTGACTTTTTTTCTGTTGTCTGCACTTAGCATGCCAGAGGTCACAAGATATTTTCGTGTCAAAGTGCAGCAGTTAAGTGGTCCTGAGTTGTGACACAGTTGGTATGTCTGTGCATATTCATAGGGATTTTGGCACTTAGTACTTTCTGCATGCTATGATACTTCTTGTACGGTACACTTACTGTACCATTCTTGAGAAATTTACAGATCACAGGTGAATTAAGTTGTTTCGATTGGAACAGGGGAAGAAAATATCTATTGCTTTTGTTCGCTGAAAGTAGGGACATAATGTGTTCACATTTTTGCAGGTATAATTAATTACATCACAGATGTGTAACACCAAGAACTCATCTTTGAATATAGTCCATAATTTTAGGCCTATACTCCTAGAAAGGAATTTAAAAGCAGACTAATCTGACCTTGGTCACATGATACTTTGTTCTGCGGTTATAAGACAGATGCCACTACTACTCCTGAATTTTTTTTTTTTTTTACAAAACTCTGATTCCCTCTTCCAAACCTCTGCCCTAGATAATGTATTTCTGGCTTTTATGCAAGCAAGAGTCAATGACTCATCTTACGCCTTATGCCTTATGAAAAAAGGTTTCATGACCTTTCTTCAAAACTCGTGGAGATCTGAAGTAGCAGATGATACTGGAACTGGAAGTGTCATTGATTCTATCCTGAAAAACATACTAAATAGGAAACAGAAGCTGGTGGATAATGTACTGCTTTCTTCATGGACTCACCAGCCTTGTATATTACCAAGGAAACATACTCTGCAAAAGTTTTAGTATCTTTAATACGATTAGCAAGAGGTACATGACGGATTCGGAAAATATATTCTAGGCTGAAGTGATAGCACTCCCAGAAGAGCATGACTTTTTTTTTTTGCCTACAGTAAATCTCTGTCTAATGAAACAGAAATCAATTTTGGAATCCAGTAAAATGAATGTGGGGTAGCACTGTATGAATGGTTGGCTTGTGGTTATTTGCCTACATATTCGAGCCATTTCTGTATTTAATAAGGGAGATAGACTTGGTAAAGGCTTTTTCTTTTCTGTTTTGCTGAACTAGTAAAATCACTCAAGGTTAATACAATTAGATCATGGATAAAGTTCTTGATGGATGACACTGCAGTGACACTGAAAAATGTGGTGCTCATTCTATTAGAGATATTTCTCAATGCATTACAATTAAGGGTGGTATATATATAAATACAGTAGTAGTTGAGAGAAAAAAAGAAATGGCGAATACATTTATTAACTACTAAAAAAAGACATCAGAAGCAAAACAAATTCTGGCAGACAGATCACCCTTTTTCTTATGATAAATACTGTGAACACATGGGGCAGCATCCATAGAATACATCAGAGCTGGGAAATCCAGTAATGCTCCTGGGGTGGTATCTGCCTGTGAATGTTTTCCCCTGTCAAAAGGGATGAAGGAACAGGGAGGCTGGAGCAGTCCTCTGTGAGGTGTCTTGTGCATGTGGTGGAGTGAACCTGCCCATAAAATGAATCAAGACTCCACAGATGCTGTGAACTCTTAATGACAATTTAAAGGGAAAAATGTCCTTCTTGGCTTTCATTTATTCTTGAACTATAAGTCAAAGAAGAATTAAAAAAAACAACTTTTATTTTTCTCCTAGAAAAATCTACAGACATTAGGAGGAACGGGAAAGAAGAAAGTAGCAATGTAGAACAAATTTTGCCATGTTCCCTGCAGCTCTGGAAATAGCTCCCTATTCCTATAAAACTCACGAGTGTGAGTTTTTCTGGAACCAGGTAAGATACAGAATGGAAAGTGAAGAAGCTAAAGGGGGTTGCTTTATGTTTCACTCTGGATAAGTTACTGTTTTATTTAGAGAGTCCAGAACAATAAAAATACCAGTAAATGTGGTAGTCGAGCACAAGACATTTACATCATCTCTTTCCCATATGAATTCCACAATGTTTAATATTGCTGTGTTCAAACCAAAGCTTTGCATTTAGTCCTTCCTTTTCTCAAGCCCTGCAGTGCCTTTATTATAGTAAGCTCCTTTTTTTTTGTAAAACCTGGCGAAGTTGTACAACTGATATTGAAATTATCATTCACATCTCACTACCCACATTCAGAGAGCGAGTGACTGGAAACGTGTCATTTCCCCAGGGAAAATGAATGGAAATGAGCTACTAATGTCATTAAGATTTTAGCACAAAAAGTGCTGAATTTTGAGAAAACCTTTGAAACCCTGGGGAAAAACATGTTTTTTCTCATGTAAATAATACTGGCAAATCCACAGTACTACATACTATCTGCTTGGAAATCTTTATCAGCAGTTGTAGCTTCTCAAAATAGCAGGCTAAGATTCCTACCCTGCAACAACTGTAAACTACATATATTTTAAAGTTCTTGTTTACTTTTTTTTCCTTTTTCATTTTATGCACTTTAATTATGCTTGCAGATCAAGCAACCCTGGAGTTTAATTGACTGATATAACTTTTTATATCTAGGACCCCATTTTGCTTTCCTGAATCACAGAGGAATTGTCTCTAATTGGTGCTTTTTTACTTAATGTCTCTTATCATAGATCACAGGCACAATGACAAATTTATTACAGTAATATATTCTGTTAAAAAAATTTACATTTATAAACCAGGAAATATTCTTTAGGCTGACCAAACCTATCTTGCTACATCAAAGAAATACAGAAGTTAATTTCAAAAAAGTTTTCCAACTCTTCAGTATAACGATATATGGAGAATTATCACAAGAGAGTTTTCATGGCATCATGATCTCCTGTATGTGAAACATAATTATTCTTTAAACTTGGACTGCTCAAAATTACAAATTCTGTGTTCTTATTTCCCTCTGCCCATTGAAGAAGACACACGCTCAAACTGGGCACCAACCAGGTGAGCATTATCAATATTTTGGTAAATGCACTCACTGTTTTCAGAAAACCATGGCTTTCTAACAAGCAGATTTCATTACTGGAAATAGTATGTTAACACTTGTAAGAACAATTATAATTTTAATAATTGTACTTGCAAGGAAAACTAAATATTCGTAATATTTATGGAGGACATTTGTAGGCATGGATGTTAGGATATTTCCAAATGATAAGTATCATTCTGAGTCTTATCCAAGGAGGCTGCCGGCTCAAGAAATGATTATAATAATCAGTCCTTTACTTGAGGACCCACCAGAAGGTATGCATCAGTTATAAATCCAAGTGGATAACACTACCAGAAGGGCTTTGAATATGATCTACTAAACTTTTAAGCAGATCCTCTTCTCTAAATAGCCTAAACATAGGCCTAAAGTGATTGTTTTCACGATCATAAGAAAAACATACATTAAATGAAGCAATAGGACTGACACATACAAAGATACCAGACAGCATATTCCCATTCCTGCTCTCACTTCAACAGGAGAATAAGTCAGGTTTGTAGTCTTCCCTATAAAGTTTGTGAAAGCAACACTGGTTCATGGAGGTATCCATCTTGAGTCACTAGGAACTGAGAAGCGAATCTGGTAACTTATATGTCCCCAGTGAAGGAAGAAGCATGCTGAAAATCCTGCTCTCATACTGATCAGCACTGTGAGCCAGCCTTCTCAGCAAAAGGCATGAATATTACTGCTGCTTCCTTCCCATACTTTATCTGGCTCTGGAGAGCTACGTGAAGATATATAGCAGCAACCTTTCCAGTTGGAGACATCTCATTTATCAACTGCTCAGATGAGTCCTGCAACTTGAAGAGACTGCAAGCGGCTTTGTAACTAGTACCACATTAACACATACACATCCAAAGGACATGAGGATGTCTTATGATCAATAAGGATATTCTAGGGCAGGTTCCTCTATTGGCTCTGATGTGAATCTTCTCCCTGAAAACGCTACCTTGAGCCCAAGAAAGCTGATGATTGTTTTTCAGCTGCAACAAGCTCTTGCATACAACTCTGATCTCTTTGTACAAATCCAGTACTGGCTACCAAGAAAGAACAACACCGTTTTTCATAAGGATGACAATTGTCATTGTTGTGGTTATTTTTTATTTTTTTATTTTTTATATTTTATTTGGAGATTCAGTGGATATTACAGTTTTTCAATGGGATGGCTGGTTACCAAATTATTTCATTTTGTTATTTCTGATACTGTCTAGCTAAGGATCATTTGACAATAAGTTGATCTCTTAAAATATATGAAAATTAGGATCTTCGTTACTGTAATATGATTCAGTACAGAGAAGCTACAGGAGAGGATTAAAGCAAACACCAATTCACTCATCATACTTATAAATAAGCTTATGATTACCAGTCAGTTTTCCCAGGAGCTATAGTTTTGTTTCTGACACACACACACGTCAAAGCTGACTGTCTCCAGGTAACATTCTTCCAAGATCAGCTTCTATTAAAGTAAGCTGTGTCTTCCACACAGGCTTCTTAGTTTATCAATTATTTCTTTTTATATCAGAAATCACGATATAAGTAAAATCCCATATAATTTTACTTTCTGTTTGGATAGAGAGAATGATGATCACCAGAACACAATTCTATCTCCAATTTTTCTTAGCACTGATTTTAATATTTTTATCAGAAAAGACCGTTATTATTTATAAATACTTTTAAATCAAATGGAAATTAATATTGGGCAGGGAAAAGCTAATCTCCTAAATTAAGAAAATCAGCCATTTACTGAGGAAAGCAAGTGATGTTCTAGAAACAGCACCTCCTCCAGATATAGATGAAATCCTGGTTTGCTTTTCATGGCTTTACTCAGAGGAACTCCAGGACCCTACATTGCTATCACTGTTAACATTGCTGCATTGTTACATCCATGCCACATGGCTTCTCTGTTGGCACCTTTGCTGTCAAAGTGTGTTGACAGCTCCATAGGCTTTCAGCTATCTGTTCCTAGACTGAAAGCTCCTGGCTAACTGCAAGGCTCGGCTCCAGGAAGGGTGTGTTAGAAGCCATGTGGTTTGCTCTGAGCTCTGGTATCACTCCAGAAACCACTTGCAAAATGATATTCCCTGTTGGTACAATTTGGGAACCGCCTCAGACTTGCCATTCAGCACATATCCCTTTCTATGGACTCTGACAGAAAAAAAAAAAAAAAAAACATTAAAAAAATTGCTCACAGACTTGTATGGTTGATTCTGGTTTGCATCAAGCTTTCTGCAAAATTTCCTGCTTTGGCATTAAGAGCTGGGGTGTGCCAGAGCATCTGATTACAGTGTTTCTAATATCACTTTTTCCAAGACACGCCTCTTCAAAGCAAGAGGGGAGGTGAAAGAGTATATGCAGCATCCTCTCACAGCTCTTTCTCACTCCTAGTGAATGGTTTGGATTTGTTTTCCTCCACTCCACTCCCCCTTGTTTTTAAAGATTGAAAATAGTGATCAGAGCACAAGTGTTAGGTCACTTGCAGAAACAAAGGTATAATGTGTAAGATGTTCCAGACTTTTACATTCATTGCTATTACAGAGATGCCAAAAAAGTGGGTTTGAGGGTTTTTCTTAATGTATAGACATAGCAGATGAAGTTACATCTCTGATTTGCAGCGTGGGAAGGGTTAACATAATACTTTTGGGTTAATGAAAATTAAAAAAAAAAAAAAGAATACTTTCAAGTTCAAAATAGGAAGAAACCATTCCAATCATGTGACTTTTATTCCTCACATCTATATCATGGGCACATACACTAGTCCAAGTTAGGGCTGACAAATTTTGTAGCTTCATAAAGAACGTATGTGCCTGGGAGGTGGAGCAGGCAGGAGGATGGGCTAGTAAATACATCATAACTCGAGGTCATTGTTCTTCCTGTTTCCAGGGCTTCTCTCTCTAATCATGAGAAGAGAGAAGCAGGAATGAAAAAGTGAAGTCTTCTGCAGCATCAGCTGTGCTTTTGGTACAGACATGAGGGCACAGAAACTCACAGCAGTGATGGTACTTTGTGGAAGTAGCCAAATGTCACTTCAGTTTTTCATAAGTGTCAAGAAATTCTTTTTCTCTCAGTTCTAGCTTCCCAAAAGCAACATGAGAAAGTCTGGGGAATCTATAGCTGTAGGATTTGTAAGTATATATTTATAGCGCTTCAAATTCCACCTCGAGCAAAAGCTCCTCGTATATAAATGCTGTCATTTAATATCTCAGTTCATACAGGTGGCTTTCCTCCCTGAAGAAGTCAAAATATATTGAGTGCACACCTTTTGGGAAAATTGATCTTAGATGTGTTCCTTGTTCCTTCTGTTTCATTCTCCGTCCTTCACTGGGAGGGTAACAAAAGTCAAAGTCAAAAGATTACCCATCCCTACTAAATTGCAGAAGTGAGAAAATCAAGATACCATATGCCCTTTTATATACTTTGGGGAATCCATCTCTAAGATCCACTTGTAGAAAGATAAGCAAAAGTGAACTCAGACATTTCCAAGTGTCTACATATACAGACATCAAATGGAACTTCTTTTTCCTCTGAATTTGTTGTGATGCATCTGGAGGTCACGAAATAGCCCAAAACTGATACTCAAAATGTCTGATCAGTGCTGCCTTTGAAGGGCTGGGATATCAGGACAGATCTCCAGTCAAGTTTCTCAATGAGAAGAGTGACCACCAAGGCAACTGAAAGGACACAAATGTCTGCTTATCTGTTTAGGGAAAATAAGTGGAGAAACTTTCAGTTTGCCGTGCCAAAAGCTCCAGTATTGCATAGCTCCTCTCCTGACAAAAGCAACCTCATAGGCTATGAATAGCTCTTCAGCCACACATATAAGAACGTCTGATATATCTACCTCTTCGCTTTTCCTTCTGCTCCCCCACCACCTCTCAATCCATTGGAATCCAGTGCTGCCAACATTGCCTGGAGCTCTGTAAAAAGCAAGAGCTTGGTTTGGGTGACTAATCTAAATCATTGGTAAAAAACGTTAACTGATAAGCTTTTGGAATCGATCCACTGAGTGTTTATAAAGCATGAAGTGAGTTTTTATCAACATTTTCCTAATGGCAGTGATTGGGTTCTGATTCATCTTCCTCTCCACTAGCTCTCCTTCCATTTTATCACTCTAACCACGAAGCAGATTGAATTACTCCTTTTAAACAATCTGTGAACCAAAGAACAGTGAGTAACTTAAGATTATAGCTTTTATACAATTATTAAGCAAAGCATACACTATGTGCATCAAGCTGCAGCGAAAGGAACCTCCACAGTTCAATTGCTGTAATTACCTCTCCAGTGGCCAAAAGGTCTCCTCCTGTCATACTACTTGAACACTTTCTAAGCTTCCATAAAAGCCATATTATGCAAATGTCATAGGAAATAATGTTTGCTTCACTGTGAGATAATTTTATCTAAAGCTTTAATTAATTCAGAATTGGGAACATCGTTTTGCCTATCATATATCTCTACCCTGAATAGTGAAGATGATAATAAACGTGCTCTGGCTCACAGCAGGCATTCTTACAAAGACACACCTCACCCCAGATCCTGTCTCCAGCAGAAGTTAAGAAGAAATATGGAAATAAAGGTGGGAAAATAAGTGTGATTTTCATCTCGCATACTCTGCACGTCAAACCAGTTTGCAGCTGAGAGGATTCCTGACCTGTTCACATCCCTTTTAACTGATGTAAATTAGTACTCATGATGTCCAATGGTAAGAGTGCTAACACACTCTGCATACAGCCACTTAAAAAATATTGAAGTCTGCCAGCCACTAACACATGGATGCAGTGGTCAATCCACAGAGCATTCGAGTAAGATTTTCTGGAGCACTGCTAATGCTTTGTAAGTGTTCTCTGCAGAAGAACCTTGTAAGATGAAAGATGGGAGCATCAAATTAATATCTAGCACCATTACTGCTACATGTTAACTTTTTAAAGGCATCTTGTACACTTCACATTTCCAGTTCAAAAAAAAAAACAAACGAGGAGTGATTCAACTTTATGTACCAGCTCATAAAACAAAATAATTTATCTCTTTCCCAAGAATTGATGTGTGTTATAACAATGAAGGCTGACAAGCTACAGCTAGGAAAAAAAACAGAAGATGCTTAAGTGCACAAATTAAGATCCATCCACCACCATGCTGGAAACGTTCATCCCATTGCCAGCACCAAAGACTTTGAGTTGTAAAAGCTGGTGACCTTGCCCATGGTGCACACTCCTATGGAAAAAACACTGCTTGTATCTCTCACAATGGCCATGCATAGGTATGCTCTAAGTAACAATAGACAGTGAGGTCTCAGAGCAGCCAAACATCCCTTGAACAAGGAGGACACTGGCAGAGCAGACAGATGGAAGTGACCTTCTGCCCAACCCAGCCCATAATCACTTTACATTCTTTTAAAATCTGATGTGGTTCCTTCTGAGGAACAAGAACTAGTCCTAGTTCTGGGAGCAGAGGCTGTTTGGAGCATTTGCATCAGAATGAGAGGTTATGTGGGAACACAGCTATGCAGATTGGGGTTTCATGTAAGGCTACCTATTTGTATGGGCATGGCAGGGCCATGTGTCCAGGTGGAGGCCAGTCATGAGTGGTGTCCCAAGTGGTCTATCTTGGAATTAATGTTTGTTTGTTTGTTTGTTAACTTGAAGAAAAAAAGGCTCCAGGGAGACCTCGTTGCAGTCCTCAGTTCTTGAGGGGACTTCATAAACAGGAGGGAGACCAACTTTTGACATGGCCTGATAGTGTCAGGACAATGGGAAATGGCTTTAAATTAAAAGAGGGGAGATTTACATTAGACATTAGGAGGAGTCCTTTACTCAGAGGGCAGTGAGATGCTGGAAAAAGTTGCTCAGAGAAGCTGTGGATGCCCCACATCATTTGAATCCCTGGGGGCATTCAAAGCTGGGTTGGATGGGGCCCTTAGCTGCCTGTCCTGGTGGGTGGTATCACAGCCCACTGCAGGATGATCTTCAAGTTCTCTTCTGACCTAAGCCATTCTATGATTAACTATTTTTGTTCTACATTTTGCACAGTCATGTAGTTATAGACATTTTTTTTTTTTTTAGACAATGTGAGAGGCACAAAGGAGACATTTCATAGCAGTGGAATCCCTGTGCTCCCACAGCACAGAACTTCATCTCATAGATCAAATTCCTCTGGGTGACTTTTACCTTGTAGCTCTGTGATAGAAGCCAACTGTGTGCTCAGATATGATTTCAGCTGCTACTACAGTTTGTTTTCCTGTTACTAGGTGTCCTGGTTTCATCAGTATTCCATATCATGCCATCATGCAGCAAGCTGTTTGGTGCTGGGAAGCTGCACTTCTGGCAGTCTCAGCTATTCTCATGTGGGCTCTGACTCTCCTAGAGAAAATACATGAAGAAGAGCAAACTACAATTCCCATTAGTCTCTAATATCCCCAGATTATTTCCAATTCTAGGTAAGGAGCCAAAGCTCTGCCCTTCCAGCAGACCAGCCATGGGCACCTGCTGATATGGACTCAGACTCACTCTCCTCCCATTTTGGTTTGTTTGATTATTCTGTATTATCTCACATTCCTTTAAATAAATTAGCTTCCTTAGCTCAATGGAGTCATTTTTCCTAATCACTCCCTCTTATCCAATGGGGAGAAAGGGGTGCCTTGTGATTAACTCTTCAAATCACATCATCAGGAGGGAATGTAGAGTGCTTCTGATGTGATGTTCTGTATAATAAACTCCATACAAGACTATATTCTGCTTAAGCAATCAATCTTAAGGAAAATAAACAGCAGGGCTTTTACATATATGTATATATGCTCAAATATAATGAGCTCAAATTACAGTACTGAGATGTGCAGTTTAAGAAACTAACAGAAATTATGAAAAATTCAGACTTTAAGGACACCATAATACATAGCACTTGTGTCTTAAGACAGTTAAGAGGACATCTGTCAAATCCAAGCTACATCTTGAATCCCAAGTGAGATGAGATCTGAAGACTTATTCTTTCCCCAAGGGATCCTTCTTCAGGTAAAGGGTCTGATCTGACAGACTGTGATGCTTTGGTAATTTGCTGTGCTCTCCATCCCACAAACCTCTCTGTGCTGGGGTCTGGGAAAGGCTCTAAATTCAGCACAGCTGCATGCTCTATTACTTAATTGGCAAAAAAACTTCCAGTCTAACTACAAGGCAGCTGTTGCCAGAGCTACTGAAGGGACTCCAGTCATAGATCTACACAAGATGGCTCATCCACGTATCTTCTAAAGCCTCTCTTCTCTGACACGTTACCATATAACATTATGAGAATCTAATTACTTCAGATAAAAGAGCCAGCCACAGCACAGCTTATTCTTAAGTTGTTAGAGATGTTTATTGCGAATAATTTCCAAAACAGGTAAAATTATACAGTACAAAGTAGGCCTCTGTAACTAAAACTCATTGAAAGCTTTGGTGACACATGGTTTGTAAGCACTGGGACAATTAACGGTTTGCTTTTTCCTGTATATTTTGTGTTTTATGCAAACAGCAACCAATTCACTTTCTACCATTCATCCCAGAACTCGATGAATAAAGGGTTATGCTTTAACTATAAACAAATGGACTTCCAGTCATACATAATGCAATGTTTTTAACAACTGAGCTTATTACTTCTCATCAGTTTCTGGAAGCACTGGACAAAACAATGTCCCTTTACCAATGTCAGCACCTGAGTGCTCTCACAGTCCCCATTGGTTCTATCCATCCCCGACGCAACCCCACCCTGTCCACAGCCCAGGACCCCAGTGCAGCTCATGGGGCCATCAGTGCCTGCCCAGAAAGGCCACAGGACCCCACCACTGCCAATGTCCCATCCTCAGGGCTGGGGCTGAGCCCCACTCCCCTCAGTGGGTGTGATTCTGACACCCACCTGCAGCTCACAAATAATTAATCAGTAATTAACTAATCAGTGCAGACAAATGCTACAATACAGCATTGTACTTCACCAAAATAGAATTCCAGTAACCAATTACTTTTAAATCATACTTTAAAAATAATAAAAAAGGGGATCTTGCAAAGCATAGATTGCTCACTGGTGAATTGGAAGCTGCCCAGACTCATTACTGAGCAGAATCCAGAAACAGCTACTCATAAAAGAGAAGGTAGCGAATATCACACAATAACAAGTCTTACTCAGCTCTTTAGTCCTAACTGTATTTTAATTAAATTTGAATAAAATATTTTACAGACCTAAACAAGTAGCACCTCCTCATCATTCCCACAGTGCACAGTTATGGGAACAGTTCCCTTGCTGTTTAGGCAGACAAGAGAGAAAATTTTGTCTTAGAAAAGATTAATTCACTTAATTTCAGCTTTTGCATTTAAAATAATATTTTTTAAATGAGGCTTCCAAAAGAGATTTTTTATCTATTTTCTGAATTTACATTTCCCTTTTAAAAATCCCTTGATAATCTTGAATGGAAAGAAACAAACCAGTACAGAGCACTATATGCAGAGAGGGAAGGACCTGAGCACGAGCCCTTAACAGCCCAGGAGATATCCACATGCTGGCAGGGCCATTCCTACTTCATCAGCAAGACTCTGCTGCTGGCTGCTGCCAAAACTGCCCAGCAGCAGGCTGGTCTTCTAAGGAAAATGAACGTACAACACCAGTTCCACCAAATACATTTTCTTGTATATTTTTTTCCAGTGAGAATCAATGCTGATAAAAGCCACTGGATGGGAACTTTGGAGACTATAAGTCTTTAGTTATCTAGAAAATTTACACAAATCTATCCCTCATTCAACCCTGAGGCTGCCTCAGACCTTATTTAATGCCGTCACCTCCGTCAAAAAGGAAAAATACAATTAGTTCAAAGAAGCACATCTTGCTTCACCTCTCCCAGCGATGGTAATTATCACCAAACACATCATCATCTCGTGGCACTGTTAACTTTCAGTCAGAAAATACTCCATGAGCCAAGGCACAGGAAATTCATCACTGCAGTGAGCAGCTCACCCAATAAGGCTCTACTTACAGTACGGTCTAAAATGCCTTTGCTATGAACCAAAAACACCACAACAAGATTTTAAAGCTTCAATTGATCTTCTCCCTCTCCTGACCTATCAAAATGATTTCCATTGATTCAGAAAGAAAAATTGCTTAACAACAACCAAGCAACACTATTACACTGACGACTCCAAAAATCAAAAATCCAGAAATGTTTGAGTTTTATCCCCTGATGGGATTTGAAACTCATAAGCAGAGTAAAAATAAATACTGAATCACTAAAATGAAACATCAAGCCTAGGCAACTTGTTTTTAAATTAGTTCACTCAAATTTGACCAAAAGAGAAATAATCTGGGAAAGGTACATTTACAAAGCACATGCACTGACTTTGGCTGCTGCTAACTCAGTTATTGATTTTTAAGTATGAATATCTACTATAATAACACAGACATGTCAGTCTCCAGGAACTTCTCACACTTCAGATAAATGCCTACTATTGAGAAGTGCCGCCAAACACAGCCACCAGGACAGTGTTGGCAGGGGAAGGGATGTAAATTGCCAGTATTGCCATTTACTTGAGCTGAATCTGAAAGAAGAGTAAGTTTGAACTTCACTGAGAGCCAAAGCAGCGCTATTAGATTAGGAGCTGAGAAGTTGTACCTTCTGCTGCACGGCTAATTTCACAGTACTTCACCAAAGACCTGGGTTTCTGCCAAAGTTTTAACCTTCACAGAGACTTCACCTTCCCCCGTCCCATCCAGTTTTAGAGATGCTATAAAATCACTGAGTTGTACATCAGAAATCACTTTTCACTTCGATCAAGGCAGGGAGCCATCCAATTTGAAGGGAAAATATTGGCATAAATCACTAGCATTCGGAGTACGTACAATACTCTTCCCAAAACTCCTTCTGTGACAGACAATAGCTAAACTAATCCTGAAAAAATAAATAAATAAATTAAGCAATCAAAGAAGTCCTTCCCTAGAAGCTCAGAAGCTCTTTCTTGCACAAGCACATAGATTAGTGCTGTAATGCTCTGCCTGCACAGTATGACAGCTTTACAACAGTGATGGTGAACTGATCAAATACTAAAAAAATTTGAACAATAAAAATGCACAGCACAGAAGAGCTTTTGTTGCCATGTATACTAAAAATAAAGCATAAATAATAGAAATATAAATCCATTAGTTTTATCTGCACTACCGAAGTCTTAAATGGGAGTTAATGTCTGAGAAAAACCTTGAAAAGTAACAGGAGGATAACACAATGCTGTTATTCAGGTTTTACACACAAGCAAGGATATATTTAATAATACTTTGAACAGCATAGACCTTGGATAGGCTGATGAATTTCACAGTTGAAAGTCATCTATGCAGAGACTTGTACTGCTGGCACAGACTCAAATGATCTCTGATCATAAATTACCTGAATAATGAAAACATATTTAGAATAAGAATTAATTTTTTTTCTATGTTTGCCTTGAGTCTTTTTAAGGCACAATTTCACCATCTGTACACACTGATGTATACCAATTCACTCTTGCCCCATCAGCGTAACAAACGATAATGTTTGGAAAAGAACTGCAACATAGACTATGTGTAAACTAAGCGTGTGTGGGGCTGTAAAAGCAAGACAGCAGAATCCATTAAAAACAGTACTTGACAGCAACTTCAGACAGATCTTAATATACATCCTCAAAAACTTACAGAATGCCATAATTGTTACCTTTCTGCTTGTATGCACTATGATGACATTCTTCACTGTATAAACATATACAAACAGTTCTGCAAGAACCTTTGCCCATTTAAATGAAGAAGATAGATAACAACGTTCTATCAATGAACAGATGCATAAAACCTGGCTTTCTCCTCAATGTCTGGCATATGTGAGCATATGCTTCAGTTTAGTGCACTCCATTCAGATACACTGTGCAGACAGAATGATTAGTTTTCCCAGGGAATGTTTCTAATGTTCCTTGATAAAGCTTCTAACAGCATCATAAATACTAGTTAATTTTCACAACACAACTTAGAGGAAGGCAATCACGTTATCTTCACTTCCCAGATGAAGCAGATAAGAGTTTAAAATAGCACATATCTAGGTGATTTTAGAGCCCAGTTAAAAATATCAAATTGTTTTCCTTGCTGAGATCTCTTCACATCGTTTGGGCTTTGTATGTCTAAAGCCTTGAAGATCTTTGTCAACTTTTGAGTGCTCAATACACCCCTAACTGAGATCCCAGGTTTCCTTCTCATGAGAAGTCAGATTCAAACTAGTTGGTTAACACAATACAGGAGTTCTATGCCACAAACACTGTGGTTCAGTCATTCCGAGTAATATTTGACCTGCATTAAATGCAAGACACTCCTTCCTCTTCCTACCTTTATATCTGATTTACTCAATACCTTCAATTTCAGCAAACATGTTTCATTTCATGCTTCATTTAAAGCAGTGAAATAAAAATCACTCATGGTGAGCCACAGAAATCCTACATTGCATGTTTGTTTTTTTTCCTCTGGAGAAAGTTTTTTCCAGTAATTTCAGACTTTTCCGTCTGTAACTGCTTTCTTTCCCCACATTCTTCTTTCTTGATACGCAGAAACCATTCTGCCTAAATCCCTTTCCACTGATACATCTGGCGGTATCACAGTAAATAAATGTGAGAGAACACATCTGTCTGGTATTTCAGGTCATGACAAAGGGGGGGATGAAGTCTGCACTACACACATTAGAAAGTTGGGAAGGTTTTGTTCCAAGTGCACTGATGTCTGAATGTGCCTGGCTTCTGTACCCATGTCTCAGCCACCACCTTGATGCTGGGACACCTCCCAGAAGACCACGCAAAGACTCACAGAATCACCAAAGCTGGAAAAGACCTACAAGATCATTCAGCCCAACCATCCACCTATCACCAATAGTTCTCACTAAACCATGACCCTCAGCACAATGTCTAAACACCCAGGGTCAGTGACTCCACCACCTCCCTAGGCAGCCCATTCCAGCACCTGACCACTCTTTCAGAAAAGTAGTATATCCTAACAGCGAGTCTGAATTTCCCTTGGCGCAACTTGAAGCCACTCCGCCTACTCCTATCACCAGTTAAATGAGAGAAGAGGCTGACACCCAGCTCATTACGACCTCCCTTCAAATAGTTACAGAGAGCAATAAGGTCTCCCCTGAGCCTCCTCTTCTCCATACTGAGCAATCACAGCTCCCTCAGCCACTCCTCATAAGGCCTGTGCTCCAGACCCCAGCACTTGGTCTTGATGAACCTCATCCCACTGGCTTCAGCCCAGCTATCCAGCCTGTCCAGATCCCTCTGCAGGGCCTCGCTACCCCCACGCAGATCGACACAGCCACTTTGATGATCTCTGCAAACTTAGTGAGGGTGCACTCAATGCCCTCATCCAGGCCATCAGTACAGACACTGAAGATGACAGGTCCCAGTACTGACCCCTGGGGAACACCACTTGTGACCAGTTGCCAGCTGGATTTAACTCCATTCACCACCACCCTCTGGGCCTGGTCCTCCAGCCAGTTCCTTACCCAGCAAAGAGCGGACCTGTCCAAGCCATGAGCAGCCAGCTTCTGCAGGAGAGTACTGTGGGAGACAGTGTCAAAGGCTTTGTTGAAGTCAAGGTAGACCACATCAACAACCTTTCCCTCATCCACCAAGTGGGTCACTAGATCATAGAAGGAGATCAGGTTGGGCAAGCAGGACCTGCCATTCATGAACGATGCTGGCTAGGCCTGATTCTCCAGCTGTCCTGTACATGCTGCGTGATCTTTCTCCATACAGTCTGCTCCATAACCTTCCCTGGCACCAAGATCAGGCTGACAGGCCTGTAGTTCCCCGGATCCTCCTTACGACCCTTCTTGTAAATGAGAGTCACACTGGCAAGCCACCAGTTTACTGAGACCTCTCCAGTTGACCAAGAACACTGATAATGATGGGAAGCAGCATGGCTATCACCTCCACCAATTGTCTCAGCACTCTTGGATGGATCTCATCCAGCCCCAAGGACTTGTGGCCATCCAGGCAGAATAGTAGGCGTCTGATTATTTCATCCTGAATCATGGAGGGTTTGTTTTGCTCCCCATCTGACACTTCCAGGTCTGAGAGTGGAGTGCCCTGAGGTTAACTAATCTGACTTTTAAAGACAGATGTAAAGAAGGAATTGAGAACCTCAGACCTTTCCTTATCCTCAGTGGTCATGTTCCCAGCCTCATCCACTAAAGAATGGAGATTCTCCTTGCTCCTACTCTTACTGCTGAGTTCAAGCTGGGCTTTTACCTTTCTACATTTCTCCCTGCAAATCCTAACAACTTTCTGATATTCTCTCCAAGTTGCCCATCCCTAAACAGCTGGCAATCTCTGAGCAGGGAGAGATTCCAGTAAAGGAGGCAATGCCTCAGTAGTTCACAGTGATCCCCTGCCACCTATTTTGGAGACAGGAAGGATTTCAGACCCTCCCCAAGCACTGAATCCAGAGAACACAGGCAAGTTCCAGAAGGATAAAGAAAGAAAACAAGAAATTAGAGGTTTTATTTCAAACTGGCCACTAATAGAGTGGCTACCTCCTCATCCCTGAACTTTAAATTAAGCCATAGTAAAATTAACAAAATCATCTGAAAGTTTACAAACTTACACCGTAAGGAAACAAAACCTTACAGACTGGAGCACAGCTCTGCCCAGGAGATGGGCCTGGGAGCACGTTCCATGTTTCCAAGTAACCTGTGGGTGTAATCCTACCAAGGCAGAAGTAATCAAGATTCTTGCTATTAAACTTTGTCATGGTTTTATGATTTTTGGTACTGGTATTCCACATCACAACATCATGTGGTGCATTTAGAGTTAAAAAGTTAATGCTCCAGCTCCATGGATCACCGATAGTTCCAGGTACACCTGTCTCAGAAGAGAAGAAGAACTACAAAGTCCCAGAGGACTTTGCAATGCTTTGCATTTTTACGTGTTTACGCTCAGAGGGAAAGATAAAAACTGTCTGCGGTCACGGGACACTCTCTTTCCTTTGGGATCGACTCAGCAGTGGGTGCTCGCTGCCGTCCGCCTTCAGCGTTAGCGTAAGGCCTTCGGTTTATCGGACACTCTCTCTTGCTCATTTTATTTTCCTATTATATTGTATTATATTGTGTTATTTTGCTTTCCAATATCTTATTCAGTAAATTAGCTTTCCTCCTCAGATCGTTGCCGCTGTTTTGTTCCTAGGCCCATTTCCCTTTTCCCTTTCCCCCTTCCCCTTTCCTGGGGCGTGGGTCCGTGGGTCCCCCGCACCAATCGTCACGGAACCAGGCCGAACCTGCCCGTAAACTGTTGACAACCTTAGTGAATCTAAGGTCTAGTCTTAAACAAAAAGAAACTTAACCACCCAACCAAACAAAAACAAATAATTAAAAAAAAACCCACAACAACAAAAGCAGCCTCAAACCAGAACACAGTGAACACCTGAACAACCCAAGCAGTTCAATTTCCTAAACTGCAAGTGCTTTCTTATGATGAGAGAGTTCGTTTTTTTAATACTTTTTTTCTTAAAAACTTAATTATTATTCCTATTCTAGATGTCCTGATGTGTTATGGTGTCATCTTGGTTCAAGCTACTCCAAAATGTACCTGCTTCCTTAGAAGCCAAGTAAGGAAAATTTCTTCCTACCAAGTAAAAAACAGAGTATTCCTCAATCTTATGTTAGCATGGGGACTTCAACCCAAAAATTAATTGAACAACACATGTTTGTACAAGCTTTGAAATTGACCTGGTTAAGCTAAAGAGAAAGATGGTAAAGTTGTTGAGACAAAAGCTAATCTTTAAACAGCCAAACTACACATATCCAGCCCCACTTTCCTTTCTAACAAACAAAAGGAAATTATAAGAGCCTAGAAAGGTTCCAGATATTGTCTCAACTATTCCAGACTTTTCACTGGCAAGCACTCAGAAACAAGATAAAATCATCTGATCTTCCCATCATGTTTATCTTCTGTTTTGTACTAAAGACGGGAATTACTCCTTTTTTCTAATGCTGATGGGTGCTGCTCAGCTTTGTTCTATTTTCCCTCCAGTAGATGGCACCAGCAATTTTTATATTCATGATAATACAACAGAATTCTGATGTTTTCAACATCCATGCTTATATTTTCCATAGGTTTACTTAATATATCACTGTGACAGAATTCCTCTGATAGTCACTATATTTATCAGTATGTGTTTCATTTGCATACCACAGAGTACTTGGCATAATACTTCCTAAAACTATAGTTTATTATAACAAAATACTATTTTTCTGCTTTAATTACTTTCCTGAAATAGTGTTAAGTCAATAACAGCAACTTTGCTTTATAATTACATTACTGAAATTGCAAGATTTTTAATAACTACAACTAGGATTTCTGCTACCAATATTCTTGTTTCCAAAGAAACCAAGATATTTACCATGTAACTCAAAGACCACTCCTTAAATTACCTTCCAAACTCAACTGTAAGTGATGATCATATATTTAGCTGAGCACTACAAGTTCCTTTGATGTTCTGCGTGGATTTGCAATTATTCCAGGATGTATTTTGGTTGACTACATTCGGTCACATGAATCCCACCTTTAATTCCATACTTCTGAGAATATGTGGATACTTAAATTAGCAAATACTTTCACTTGATCAGGACCAAAATTGTAATTTGGGTTCTTACATTCATACATATATTACAGCAGAAATTGCTAGTGATCCCAAGGTAATTACTGCAAACATAAAAGGTTAAATGGACCTGATTTGCTGGAGTCATAAATTCATAACTGAGTATGACAAAACATACCCGTGCATTGCTTAAAGCATCATTAATCTAAAAAGAAAGAATGCTGCTCATGAGCTACTCATGGACTGCTGACCTGTTGAGTTCAGAGATCAGCTGGCTTCTTGCATCTCAAAAACACAGCAGGCACTTTCGGAGATCAGATCAATGAGCTTCCTCTCTCTACAAGCCACAATTTCCAATATATACAAAAAGTTAATGTCCATCCCTACCCTAAACTAATGATCCCAAGTTCTGATTGGTGCAAGAATGATTAAGTCCTGGTCTTCATGTGAAGAACCTGAAATCCCTAGAGAGAAGAGAAGCTTGTGAATAGTCAGCACCACTGAAATACCATAAAATTTGGTATGACAGAGAAATTAATGCCACAGCAGTGAAGCTCGTGGGGTTTACAAAGCTTTCATAGACTACAAGTTACAGAAGATGGTTCCTGTTTGCTACTGTCCTATACTTTCAGGGAAGAAGAAACAGAAAACACAACAAAGTAAGATTTAAATTTTATTTATTTATTTGTATAATGGATGAGAATGAGGAGTGCACACAGACGGTATGAAACAAGCTTTTGGATCTCATTGATGAGAATCTCCAAACTTGCACTTCTGCCCACTCCAACACCTTGACCTTACTGTCAGGAGATCACACCAAAGTTACTTGCAGACATACTGTTGCTACAGCTAAATTAGCAGGAATTAATTTCACATTAAGAAAGACTTTTAACGCTGAATGATTTGCAGTGAATCTAAGAAGTAATGAGAGGTAGTGATATATAGTCAATAGCTGACTGATGTTTCAACAGGGACTGTGGAGAGATAGCTTTGGTCGTGAACAATCTGCCAAGTAGGTGGGCAATAGGAACTGACCATTAATGTACTCACAGCACTCTGCAATGTGTGATTACAGCCAACACTAGCCCCGCATCTGGCAAGCTGATCCCATGCACATTGGTGTTTCTTTACATTTTCCATGTAGAACAGTATGGGTTCTTTTTTTTGTTGACTTGACTGTCTCTTTAATATAATTGGACCTTCAATTATTAGACTTAATATAATTGCTTCCATTTTACACTATATTTGTAGTCTACTGTTTGTAGTGTATTTCTTACTTCAGTAACAAATTTTTAAGATCATTTTGCTTTTACTCTCAGATCAAAACAAAAAGAAAAAAACTTATCAATAAGCAAACATGAGTACAAATTCCATGCACTCAATATAATTCAGGACATCAGACATCAAAATGCGACTTCTGAGTTTAAAGAGAGGATGAATTTTTCAGCCTTACAGAACACAAGCAGTAATTAAGAAAAAAAACAACAAAATGTGGAATGCTTTACCTAGTACTGAAGAATTGTAAAGTTACTTGTAATCTGCTTGGCGCAAGGTTAAATTTGAACATTTGTAACTCCAAACAAACAAGTTCCTTATAATAATGTATGTAGACAGAAAAATGATCTCCCATCTCTCACACTCTTTCTGTGACGTAATTAGGTATTAACTCGCATATCATTTACAACAAGAACTCGATTTGTACTTGGAAGTAGTGTAGAAAATTTGTTTTATTAAAATAATACACCCATTACCTTTGTATTATAATGGTCTCTTAATATTCCACATGCTTTGTATTCTTCCCATTCTGGCATGACAAGTACTGGTGACATCACAACTACCCACTAGAATAAGGATCTGTAATTAAGAGCTACAATTAAAGCACTCCACATTCACTGTAAGCATAGATATATCCCTTACACTACAATTTTTAGATTTTAGTGCAATCCTAGGTTAAATATTTGAAAGAAGAATGAATGGTGTTTAAGTAACAGAAGAACTGGGTGGATCTTGTTTAAATAAGCTTCATTTGAATACAAAGGAGTTGCTGTTGCAGCTAAAAGAATCTCTTCTCCACATCTACACAATGACCTTGAGCTCCAGTAATGTAGATTCAGGTTAGAGAGTGGGGAAAAACACTTCCACT
The DNA here is from genome assembly GCF_038088225.1 of Cyrtonyx montezumae. Taxonomy (NCBI): domain Eukaryota; kingdom Metazoa; phylum Chordata; class Aves; order Galliformes; family Odontophoridae; genus Cyrtonyx; species Cyrtonyx montezumae. The sequence goes on from NW_027072034.1 coordinate 150,407,618, forward strand.
GTAAATGGCACCAGAATGGCTACAGCAACTATGGAATTTTCATTACTGAAAATCTTTAAGAAAGAATCAGATAAACATCTTTGAGAAAGCACGCAGGTATAGTTGATCCTGCCTTGAGGTTAAGAGAGGAACTAGAAGAACTTGCAAGTTCACAGGCAACCTCCTCATTATTTTAAATATAATAATGTCATTTTAATGTAATTTGTTCAGTAATAATGTTAATGTAACAGTATTTCTCATTTCCATACGATTTCAACAAAAGCTTCTAGAATAGTCTCAATGAAGAATATTAAAAAAAAAATCAGTTTTTTTTTTTCATTCCTGCCCCCTGCTCTCTGCCCTGAAAATAAATAGATAGAGAAATAAACATATACGCTCAAAACACAGTGAACACTTCAAGGTAACTTTTCTACAGCATTTTTTCAAAGTCACAAATTATTTTTAGAGGATGCTTACTCTGCTAAGTTCCAAGATTAAATAAATGGTAAAGTAATATGTGATGGATTTCATTGTTGCTGTTAATACAATCATCTTTAGAGATTATTAACTAGTAAAATTTCTCATTAACTCTCTTTTGCTGTTTATTTTATGTAGCAGACCAGAGCTTTATAGTTTCAACTAGTATTTGTCAAGATGCAGCTTCTTCTATCTGCTAAACAACATGTACACATGTGCACATGGACTCAAACAACTACATGGTTTAGACTACCTCCTAAGCGAGATGCTGATTTATTCCTGGCGCTCTTAACTTAATCATATGCATGAATTGAAATACAGCACTTTCTTTCTAACATTACAGCATATTAATAAGTTCAAGCAAGTGAAAAATCCCATTAAGTAGGTACAATTAGTATTTAAAGTGACTTGTATATACAAGAGTCCTAATGGATCACAAGTTCTATCAGTTATTCTATCCAGGAGAATATTAGTATCCTCTCATTGTACTCTACAACAACAACAACAACAAAGGAATGGAATCATGGAATTATATATGCATTTAAACTATTTTTCTTTTGTCACTCAGTGCTATCCCAGACCTTTATCATCATCACTCTGCAGGACTGACCAACATCGATTTATTTATACATTTCATCCCACCACTCAGCTCTGATCTGTACTTATTTAAGTGAGGAAAAAACCTCACTTCTAGTCCCAGTATATAACACTGGAAGTGTCACCCATGAACAAAATATTTGAGAAGCTGTGCATATCCCATCCCTGGAAATGTTCAAGGGCAGGCTGGATGGGGCTTTGGGCAACCTGGTCACTGGAAGGTGTCCCTACCCATGACACAGGTGTTGGAAATAGGTGGTCTCTAAGGTCCTTTCCAACCCAAACTATTCTGATTCTATGATGTGGAATATCTCTGGATTTTGTGGTCTTGGACTCTTCCCACGATTCCTTTTTTTTCTTTTCAATTTTATATTTGTGCCTCTAATTTCAAGTACTTAAATTATAACTTCCCAAAGGATATATTCTTGATATAATTAAAATCTTGATTCCCCTTTCCAGTCCCCCTTCAGAGCAAGGCAAAGCAGGAAGTATCTGTTCCAAAATCAATCCTCCAAATTCCTCCACATTATAATTTGATTTCACAGAAATTTGCTAAAATTTGTCAGCCCAAGACAAGCGCAATTAGACCTAAATACCACAACTCCTTACGCACAGACAGACCTCTATTCCAAAGTCAAAATCTTCTGTTTCATTGGGTGGCTGGATGTCATCATCCGTTAATCTTTTAATTTCCCTTTTACCTCAGAGGACCTAGTTTCTTGTTCCAGTTTAATACAACACATGGCAACATACTTGACAAGCAGGCTCTGCTCTTATGCCAACATCGGGTTTAAGATTTCTAGCAGCAAGGTGGAAAAGCCTCCAGCTTCCTTCTAAAATCCGAGACCTCCTAAGGATCATCCTTCTAGAACTGGCCCTTTCAGCAAAGGTTTCAGTATTACCATCTGACACCACCTAACACTTTCCTGCTTTCAGCCACTCCTGAATTGATCCAGCCAAGCCAAAGCTTTTGCTGCCTTTCACAAAGAACCTAGAACAATAGTCTGAGACATAGACAGTAGCAGTAGTGGTTCCTCTGTTCTGCTTGTAACACATACTAATGTAGCATTAATCCTAACACTGAATTAATTCTTCATGGAAATTTCTGTCTTAAATCACACAGAAATTACGATAACAAAATCCATTATGCAACTCACCTATTAACATAGTTTAAAAGATAAAATTAAAAAATATGCATATTGAGATTCTCAAATTAATTTATCCACTGTGATACCTTTGCTCTCAAGATGATAAGAGTGTATCTCAAAGCTGTTTGGATTCAGTTGTCCACAGACACCTGCGGTATACAGCATTTAAACAAAACTTCCTAGTCATCATCTAAATGACAAGCTTGAGCTCTTACTTATGCAAGTAGTTACGAGCACTGAAAAGGTTTTAACTGGGCACTAGGAGCACTTCTGTAAGGACAGAAATAATCCTGATAATGCAATCCTTAAGTACACTAATTGTATTGCTGTAATTTTTTTTGACTGGATTTCTGGCAAACACACCCAATGAGAAGCTGTATCTGTCATCAGTGAAGAAATAGATTTGATCATTCCCAGCAGTGCTCATGAATTCAACATCTTGCATTTCTGCACACTTGTGGAAAGGAAAAAGCCAGGATATGAACTTTCTGCTTGCATATAATGCTCTTCTAAATTTCCAGATCAGGACATATCTCAGCTGTGACTAAGCTTATCCTCTGCATTCAAGAGCATTACACATTTTGACTACCTTGCATCTGTTACCTTCACCAGACAAACCACCTACTGCATAACCTCCCAGTCCATGGCATGCTAACTCCTGGGCATTTAGGACCAGTGTTCATAACAGTCTGCTTCCAAGTGCTTCTGTGAGCTGTGTAAACTGCTTTGCATGCAAGATAAACTTCCCTGGTTCGTACTGAGAAAATTATAAAGGAAAAAGCAGGGATATTTTTGTGAAGGATTTGGGAAATGTGGAGCAAAACCTATAAAAGTTCACAGTCAGTTTTCACAGAGCTTTACTCCTACCCCATCCATAGGGATTTTTGTGCAAGTGTAAAGGAAGGAAAACTGGAGCCAAAACTTGAAGAGCTGATATTGCTTAACAGAGTGACTGGAAATGTTAATGCTTTTATAAGTAGTTCTGATATGAAAGCAGATAATACTGCTGCTGCTTCCCTAAAGCACTGCATTTTCAGCTGGTTAGGTCCCAGAACTCTTAGCTGGGAATGATTTCCCATTAAGTCAGTGAGAGTCTGTATGGGAACTGTTGAATCACAGCCTGAACCACTGATTGATCACCTGAGGTGAGCACTGAGTCAGCTGCAGTAGCACAGGAGAAGGCAATGCACCCGTGTGACCAGAACGGGTGGAGTCTGGCTCCACCTCTCCCAGACCCCATTTAAGGGCTGAACACCACTGGGGAAGGATCTCTTGTTGGAGATCCCTCCCCTGTGGAGTCCTGGGTGAGCCTTTATTTACTGGTTGTTTGTATACCATCCAGATAAGCCATACAAAATATACCATCTATCTCCATTATTTTCTGTGGATACTATTCTTTTGGGGTGATTCACCCTACAGAGTCATGTCTAGTTTGGCCCACAGGATTACAACCTAACAATGCATTTGAATGCAGTGAGCAAAGGGAATCTGGAGTCAACTAAACCTGTACAAGAAAAATGGACCAACAATGGAAGATCCATAAGCTTGGTCATGCCTGGCAGTCTCCTCTCCAAAAGCATGTGACCCAGTGACAATTCTAAAGAAATTACGAACCATATTAATGAATATCGTTACCAAACACTTACAAAACATACACGTTCTCAGTGGAAGTTCTTTTACTCCTTAAGCTACCTTGCTTTAGATATAAAGAGAGCAGCATCAGCCAAACTAGTGTCCCTGGAAATAGCACCCTCAGAATTGCAGAGAAAATGGTAACATTTCAGTACTAGCACCTCGGATCAATTATGAAGCTTACATGCAGATTTGCATTTTGGAAAGCAGTCTAGACTGTTTAAAACTTACTATCAACAAATGTACACCATTAATAATCAATATTTCTATGAAAGTGAACACTTTAAATAAAAGCCACTTTGTGAAGTGGCAGTCAAATAATGAACTGCTTTGCTAACTTATGAAAGCATTAGCATAAATGAAAAGTAGAAATAAAAGCACTAACTTCTTAATTTACACTTTTCTTAGCAGTTAACAACTTGTACTTGGCTCACTATCATAACAATGTATAGTTATCCCCCACAGAATGGCTTCATTTTTCATTATTTCATGTTAGGTATGTTGAGTATAAAGTAATCTCTCACTCAGAATAAAGTGCTTCAGAATTTTCTTTTTAAAAAATACTGTAATTCTATTTATATATGCAAAGTTCTTCAAAATAACTCAGGTTTATGTATTGCGGAGTCTTACCTCATCAAAACAGCTCAGCAGCAGTTACAGTTCTAAGTTAATCACTTAAAACACTGCTTTGAGGAGAAAAACCCTTAATGTTAATGCCCAGTTCCTGCAAAACATTGCCCTATGGGACTTAGTGGGGTATCCTCTACCAACACCCTTGTGCTTGGAACAGGTGAACAAGGGGTAAGATCCTTACAAATCCAACACAAATGCCAGAAAAAGAGCAGCAGTTTGGATGACAATACAGAACAAATCTTTGGCAAAGCCAGAAGTCTATCCTGTATCTAGAAAGGAACAGAGGGTACAGTTGTACAGACTGACAGATGGCAGCAGTTTGATGCCATTTGTTATTCATTCTGGAAGATGTTATCCAAAGGACAAAAAATGACTAAGGAGCAATTGTTTGGTTTAGAGCTCTGCAAGTGTGAGACATTTTTCCTCTTACACTGCAGAATTCAGAAATAAACCAGGAGTCCTATGTTTCCCTAAATAGATTTTATTAAAAGCAAAGAAATAAATTTTTTATGAAGTATTAAGAACCTTTTTCCCACTCTCCTCTTCTTTCTGCTTGTCTGATGTGCAAGTCTATTAAACCTTCACTGACAACTGTTCCAACCCAGTTACAGAATGGTACAGAAATAGGCCAAGTAATAAATCCAGCCTTTACAGATAAGGATGAAAGGAAAGGACAATTTCTTAGAAATCTGACATTTCCTTCTTGTCGTTAGGGTAGTGATGCTCACTATCAATGGATAGATGGAACAGTATTCTGATGTTCTCTTCCACAACACATTAGGTAGTACACCAATCAAGGGGGAAAATACACCCAAAACACCTAAACTAAAATAATTTGCTTTCCCTTTTAGAAAAAGTTTCCCTTTCAATAATTAGTTTGAAAATCAAGTGATCCATTCCAAGACTGCTCCAGAAAGCATTCATTACTATAGAGTTGGTTTTGCTTGTCGGTTTTCCCATCTCATCTCTCCTCCTATGCTTTCAATTCCTCTGAATGCTCCCTGCAACTGCAATGTCAAGTTGCATCTCCAAACTAACAATTGCAACCATTAAGTGTATTAGTGCATATATGTCTGTGGGTCTTATATGTCTGTACATGGCCATGTATATGTGCCAAAATACAGCCCTCTCTGTATGGCGTATCTGCAAAAGCCCTCCTCAAACATATGCAATCCAGTGACTTCTGACTGTTCTTTCTGTGTCTTGAAACCTGTCTATATGACAACAGTGTCATCTGTTTACAAGTCTGGAAGTGAGTTGAGTTCAATTTATTTCTTTAAATTCAAATTCTCCTCAGGTAATGATTTATTTGCTTGTGCGGTTGAAGCTTATTCTGCAGCTCAGTTTTAATCTTTGCATCCTGGCAAAGCTTATCCTAGTCAGGATAAAAATAGCAAAAGAGGACACGTGAAGCACACTTTCCCTTTCCTTACTGATAAAATATTTTTTCTTTTAGATCAAAACTCTGCAAGAATATTTTACAGTCTCTTATAGGGGAAGTATAAACTTCATTCAGAGAGAAGTACTATCCAGTTATAAATTTTGCATAGTAGGCTCAGGAGATAGGCTTAAAAATAACCTTCATTATCATCTTTGCACCAAACTACAATATTTGCTATAATAACACAATTTGTAGCATCTCTGTTGCGTGTCATGCAGCCAAATTAAATTGCAGATGACTTATTTCTATTCCTTTTACAGGTCACAGAAATCCTTGTCCTACTCAGAGGTTCTCTTTACACTAATCTTTCACATTATCTGTTGAAAGAGTGCTCCAAATCCATAGAGTTCCATTACATGGCAGTATGCCTTAGGAAGGGATAGATAACATTCAGTCTCTCGCTCTAATGTTGCCAGTACTTTACATTTTTTTTTCAAACAACTCATTGGATTCGAGCAAACATTGCCATGGGCAATCAGCACACAGTAAAGCCCAGAAGAGCCCTGAAGACTGAAGGCTTTATCTGATGCACTGCTTTTTTAATCTACTCTTTGGTAACTGATAGTAAAAACCCCTCCAAGCTTCCAGTCACCTACCTCATGAAGAAAATGGCAGCAAAGACATATTTTTCAGTTTCAAACTTAATCACTTGTCCTCTCCTCAATGGCTTTAAAGGATCTCTGAGACAAGCTCTTGCATGCAGATATATCACTTATCTTTCCTCCCTCCTCAACATTCATCTTCCACATTTTCCTCTCTCCAATCATCTACTAGTGGCAACTGAAGGCATCATCACCATTTCTACTGTAGTGTTATCTTAAATGGCCTAAAAATGCTGGCTTCAATTTATGCTGGAGAAATTGGAGATTTGTAGCTTTTTGACTTTGTCACTGGTGCAAGTAGTTGAGGAATACTGAGCAATACAGTACCACAAGGCAGTTTCTACATACTACTTATACATAAACCAAACTGACTTCTGTAGTCTGAAATTTTAAGTCTATGGGTCTCAGAGACAATGAAAATAAACTTTAGAGTTTTTTTGTCTTTTAAAGTTGGAAGCTCAAAAAGACTGTGTCAGAGCTCATTCCAAAACTCAAGACAAGGTACTTAGCCAAAATCTTCTAATTGAATCTACTTATTATTTGTAGAGAGAGAAACAAATCTGACTCTTTCAATGATAATTGCCTTACTTTGCTTATTTGTGCTGCACATCCATTTTAAGTTGTTTTCTGTATTTATTTCCTTAATTTATTACAAAAAAAAAAAAAAAAAGGGAAAGTGTAGGGGACTTTGAATTCACTTTTTGAAGTGTACAACATATATAGATTTTAAGTCACCTACTTTGCATACACTAACTAGCCGTTTCTAATTCTCATTTCCCCAAGTTAGAGCAAACTAGCTCCAAAAGAGCAAGTCAAATGTTCCACTGCTTACTGTCTCATGGATGATTTATACCTTTTTGGAGAGAGGGTAAAGTGATACCACAGTGATCTGGTCTCATTTCATGGCTATAAATGTTCACACAAGGTTCAAGGCATCAAAACACCGATTACTTTGGGAATAAACGATTCATAAACCCAGACATTACATGGCCACATAAAAAGTTTTTGCTCTCCTAGTTGTTTTTGCTTGAACCAGAGAGGACTCAAATCAGAGTAAATGTTCCAAAATAAAGGTGATCTGAAGGCAGTACATCCACAGTTAATTCACAAATGACAAATCACTCTTCTGATTTCACTATCATGGACAAAGCTGAATTGGAAGGAAATGCTTTTATGTCTCATTGCTTTCTCCTTTGACATTTGAAAGCTTGAATTGTACCATCAGATTTTTGAGGCAAGAATAGAAAAACTGGTGCAAACCGCTCATTGTTCTGTTTGTGTTTATTGCCTAGGGTGAATTGCAATGGTTTTCTACTGGAATTTGATACTAAATGTAGGTAAAATATAAAGTAGAAAGTGAATAGTATAAAAAGGGACCTGTTTGGAATATCTTAATTATGGAAAATAGAGTATATTGCATGTTAATTTGTCACGATGTTGGACATGACACTTCCACTTGATCCTTCCCAAACACTTTGGCCAGAGGAGAAGGGGTACTTTTGTCACAGATCTTAATGCACTGTAGCATCATAGATTGCCTTGTATTACAAGGGACCTTAAAGACCACCTGGCTCCAACTCCCAGCTCCAGGCTGGCACATCTACTGCTGGAGCAAGCTGCCCAGGGGCTCACCCAGCCCAGCCTTGAATGCCTCCAGGGCTGGGGCACAACTGAAAAGAGCCTGGCACCATCCTCTGCACCCTTCTTTCAAGTGTTGGTAAGATTCCCCAAGTCCCTAAGATCTTCTTATCCCACCCCATGCTACCATTCCCACAACTATCTGCATTAACTACAGCATCTCACAAATGGCAAAATTGCATGTTTAGAAGAATGTGCAACAGAACAATTAAAATATGACGTAGAATTGCTCCACTCCTCAAATTCAAGCAATTAGTAAGCAACAACATGGAACATAAGGGTTTGTATTTCTATTAAAAACAAACAAATAAAGAAAAACAAAAATATTTCAAACAACGTTTTGTAGCTGTTTTGGCTAAGGTCACAGTTACAGGAATCAAATTCCAGCCACACTGCAATATTGAGATGACAGCCTAAATTTCCACATCATTAATATTTTGTGGAAATGAACATATAAATAGTTCAGTGGGAAAAACAAACAAACCACATTTCATCCTTGCATGTGATTTTATTTTCCTAGACAGAATTACATGAGCATTACCCACAGTGGAAAAACAAAAAGCCAGATCCCTGAGGAGTTCCATATAAATGAACTACCAACCCACCAAAATTGAACTTTCATGGCAGGTTCCATGATCATAGAAGAATATGAGTGATATAGGTTTTGCCCTTAAAGAGTCATGTAAACACAGTGAAGAGCTGTTGAAGCATACTAGCTGTAAATGCCACATTTAAACAAGAAATTACTGGACAGCTGATATTTGTTTCATGAATGAGCTAAAGATTTAGCCATGCTGTGCTCTTATTTTCTGACAGCTTTAAAATAATTTCAACAAACATTACTGTGCAATAAGATAATTAAACTCAGTCTTTAGTTGAAGATCATTTCATGTGCTTTGTCACTGAAAAGAAGTCTACAATTGAAAAATAAACAACAACCAAAAGAAAAAACACATAAGAACCTTGTGAATTAATGTGGAGACATTATCCTTTAAGCTTCGTCATCCTTTACACAGTAAGACATTTGCTGGAGTTTGGCAGGAGGACAAAACAAACCTAAATCTGGCAAAAGTAACACCTTGAGAGAATAAGAAAGAAAATATTATTTTTTTATTCTCTCAAGGGGTTACTTTTGCCAGATTTAGGCAAAAAAAAAAAAAATTTTTCTTTCTGTCAGAGGTGGTAAGAGGAAGGGTTAGAGCATGAAAAGTTTAGAAATAAGCCATGAAGTGGGGTAAAAATGGAAACACTTGGAGATATGAAATGAAACACAACAAAGTAAATAAGACAAAAGTATGCTCAAGTCAATTTGGATTCTGTTACGTGACAAAGCCATTTACCTTAAGGATAGATTTTCTGATCGTATTTTTAACACATATATATATATATTTTTTCAAGCAAGAATCCTCACTGCTCACTTAACACAGAGCTTTTGGATACCATCTCCGAAATGATTTATACCTTTACATTGTGCATGTTCACAACTTTAAATATGCTGGCTAATTCCATCTATTTATGCCTATTTTTTTTTTTCTTAATTCAAACTACTGCAAATGAAACAATATGACAGAAATAAAAGCTTTTCTTGTGTTGTTTTGAAATCTAGTCCCGAAGGAAAATAACATTTAAAAGAGTGAAAATTCCTGTGTTGCATGGAAGAGTTGGAAGTGAAATATTTCAGTGGTGGAAAACGGTTATTTCTTGTTGAAAGAAAAATGAGGGGTTTTTTTGGCTGCATGTAATGTAAAATAAAACCATTAAGCAAGACACAGAAGTGGGTCACAAAAGACAATCAAAGCAGGTGCACTAAAGGTGACTGACCAAACTGTTCTAAATCCATGCAGCACTGCTGCTGAGCCAAACGAGTAATCCTGAACATTTGGCATACATTACCATAGAACTTGCCAATCTGGACAGATGAAACAAGCAAAATGATGAAAGATAGCATCGTTACCTCCACCTGGTCTCTCAGGTACCTTGTTTTGTCACAGAAATACAAGGGTGTTCTAATAAACATTTGTTCAGTTACTGTGAAAAATAAACAAGCAAAAAAAAAAGAAATATATATATGTCAGTGTACGTCCAACCCCACTTGGGGCTGGAATAAAACAAATCTTCAGCCATTGGAATGAAAAACACCATAAGAAAAGTCTCTTTCCTGGAAGCCTTCTGTTTCACTGACAACCTGGTCATTAGTGCATTTCAGAGGGAAAAAAAAAAGGAAAATAAAAAGTAAGAATAAACAAGGGTGTACTGAGTGCATCTTTTTTTTTTTTTAATTACTTTATGTCCATAACAATTACCAAATAAACTCCTATTAATAATAGTTTGCTGTGATTTGGGTGATATGTAATTGTACTAATTTAATGTTGCTTCCTACGGTGAATTTTCCTATCTTGCAGATCAACTATTCCATTCCCTCTTACACCATCACACTGCAGACAAAATACTGTGTGCAAATGCCAGTTCTTCACTCTAGAAAACACTAGATAGAATCCCATGTTAGTGAAACAAAGGAGTAAGTTCAGTCTAGTCTCTGGTTTGTGATTATCTGCAAGCTAACATAATATATATTTTGGCTTGACATAATAAACTGATCTGAAATGAAACATTAGACTAGCTGGTGGTGATAAGGAGGTTCATTGGCATTGCACTGTACAGAAACTTGCATGGTTTATAACTAATGCACATCATTAGAGAGTGCAAATGAAATCAGAAATTACACATCTCTGAAGTAAAATTTGAAGTTAAACAACCCTCAAGTGACTAATTCATAAATATATATATATGTAACTATTCAAGCTCATGCAAACTACTAAGAAAACTGGGGAAACTAAACTTGGTGATGAGGCCAGGAAATGCTTTCTTTCACCCTGCCAATAGATGCATCACTAAATACTCAGCACAAAAAAAAGGCAGCAGCTGTCTCCTCTTGTGCCCAACACTCTGGCAGATCCTCTGCTGGTTTGGACTGATACTAAATTAGCAATTTTGCAGTCTGCGTGTCCTACCCTTCTATGCTTAACCACCAAGCTGTTTGTGGAATCAGACAAGATATTCATGTACAACAGAGATCTTGGACAGAGCTGACTGAGTTCCAACAGCATTAAATCTGGCTAAAAGCAGAAATGTAGCAGTAGATCCGGGAATGGTCACAGCAAAATGCAAACAAACATAAACCCCAGATGTTATGTCACACACACAGGGAGGAAAGGAAGTTTCTTCGTCAGTTTCATGTATGTGGTCACATTTGTCAACATAAGATAAAACATTAAGCAAGCTATCACCTGACACAACAGAGAGTGGGGAAGAGTGAAAACGGTTGCCCCTTATGAGATCCATTTCCAGCACTGTGGAATGATTTGATGATAAATTCACTTAAGTGCTACACTTCATAAACAAACCAAGTCTGGAAGTCCGCACTGCACTTCTAGGTAAGCAAAATGACCACTGCTGAGTCCAATGTTCAAGAGCACGGGCAGACCACAATTATATTCTCCAACAAATCAAAAACCTTCTCTAATCTTTAGCAACGAAAACCAATTCCAATTTAAGAGTTCTTATTCTGAATACACGACAATGAAATTGTCAGAATAACATTTAGATATGATTTACCTATCTTTTTGAATGGTCTCGTTGATTGATTCAGTAAAGAAATACTGAATCCAATCTTAAAATGTCACAAAAGTAGCACAGAAATATACTTATCATCAAGTAGACAAAATAGCTGCCATATGTAACATGCAATGCCCAAATACAATTAATATGTCTCTACACACACCAGCTTCTAGAGTTCAAAGACAGAAGTAACCTAGGTAAGGTCTAGAGCCTGCATGGAAATCCACAAGTGGAACTGATTGTTCTAACAGTACATCTCAAGAAGAGCTAAGATGATACACTAATGGTACACAATGTTCACTTTCTCTTCTGCTGGAAGGGTCAGGGACTGAAAGGGAGGGGAGAGACAGAACAAAAAGAAAAAACAATAGTTTACAGCTAACTTCTTAGCTGTGGTATTAGATTTTGCGATCAAAACTAACCAAATCCAAAACTAAGATCACCACAGCCTGCCACAGCTCAGCACTAGCACCATCTCCAGTTTTGGAGCTACTGTCTTTGTGCTAAGGCATTTAGATGCATTGTTTGAAGTAAATCAAAAAGGTGATGCTACATTTACCTACTAGGAGAGCAGAAAAGTTGTTACCCACCTCCTCCACACCATATTCAACATGAAAGTTTCATAACTACCTTCTTGTGAACTGCTGAAGCAGCTCAGCTCCATCAAGTGCAAGTGAAGACTCTATGGCATGTTTTCCGTACCTACATAAATTTCCCACTCTCATCTTTTCTGAAACACAGCAGTGTGCATTAGAAGTAAGGAATGCAGCTCCTTTTTGAACTTCTGTGTTTCTAGCTCTTCATCCTTGAAAAAAATTCAAGTGGGCAATAAACATTCCTCCCTTCCTCCACACCATTCCTCATAATAGTAATCTGTTCAAGAAATTGCCTGCTGCTGGTGAAATGATAATAACTGGATCATTTGCAGCAAAGCAGTCATATTCAAACATAAAATGCAGTAGAATGCAACCACTTGAGACAGTACTATATTAAAGAGACTAATAAAGGGCCCGGCTCTTTTACTATTAAAAGTACAGTGACACTTTCCACTGAATTCAGTGGAATTTGGATTCGGTCTAATCTACCCCTTTCAAAGCATGAAATCTAATTTCCATCCTATGCTCCCAGCAGCAAACAAGGAAAATCCTTGTCATTTTAGCCTGGGTCTTTCTTCTGTGGGTCATTTTTTTATTTTACAGTTCATTTGTCTCAGAAAAATACAGTTGTGTAAGTAATCACTTAAGAAAAATAAAGAACATCATAATTGTGCTCAAGAAATGTTTAGATGTAGTACTAAGGGATATGGTTTAATCGTGGAATACTGATGGCAGGAAAACTGTTGGACTAGATGATCTTAAGGGTCTTTTCCAATCTTAGTGATTCAATGATGATTCTATAATCAGAAAAATAATATTCTACTATAGGAAGTTATACAGTTTTAAGTCTTTATCCTGGCTTTATCCAAGTAAATCAAGTAAAATAAATAAAAACCTGTACCCAAGTTCAGCAGTTTATGTCCCCACCTTCCTCCTTTACTTTGAAACAAACAAAAGAATGATATTAGAAAAGAGGGAAACAAAAAGAGGTTTTGCTAGAGCATTTCAATATCATCTTTTCCTTCTTTAGGAATTTTCTGCCAATAGTTCAGTCAACACGTAGTGAAGAAATTGGGCATCACTATATTTTGGTTATTCTGCCTTCTAAAAAGACACTGTGGAATATCACAAGAACAAGAGAGAAAAAAAAAAGACAGATGACTACCTGTCCTTGTTGGCGGCCTAGTGAAGGAATGCTAAAATCATGTGAAAGTATACTGACAGTCATTAAAAGCTCTGAGCAAGAAAGTCCAAATAGAACTGTACATGAAGTAGACATGCAGTATTTCCGTTTTTGTTTTGGGTTTTTTTGGTCTTTTTTCCCCAGCTAGAACTCCTTCCTGTGATGCTAATCTAAACACAGTCCAGCTACCATGCATGCCTGGCCATTCACACAAGCCCAAGTAGACAAAATCTCAGTATCGCCACTTCTCAACCACAAAACATTCTCATTCAAGTGCCCAATTTGTAACCCTTCTGAGGTTTAAGTCTTAATGTTTAATCCATACTGATGCACTAACTGATCTCAGCAGAATACTCACCAATAGGTAAGAAAGGCAAATTCATTGATTTCTGTTCTCTTGGTTGGACTGGTATGACCTGCCCAACTCAAGAGCAGCAATTTCAAAGAAAGTTCAATCTGCCTCAGGGAGGTGGACATCCAGTGCATATGTAACCTTTTGGAAATGTACCAGTTAAAAAAGTCTAAAAAGACTTTACCAAGAACATGTGAAATGCAATTTTGCAAATGTTTACAACTTTGCCAAATGTGGGTGGATTTTTAGAGGCGCAATAAAAAAGTATATCCATGCTATAAATTTCAAATCCCTCCACTATACAGAAACCTAGATGTTCAGAGAAATTGTACTCAGTCTTTTATTGTCAGCAGATCAAGCCAACATTGCAAAGATGTTCACTGAAAGTTTGCCAGTTCCACTGAAACAGCAAACTGATATAATGTAAAGTAATAATATAAAAAAAAGAAGTAAGAAACTTCTGCAGTCTTCAGCCACAAGCCTTAAAAAAAGAAAAAAATAGCATAATCTTAACATTAAGCATGATCTGAAGCATTTAAATGCTTCCTTGAAATTAACATGAAGGTTAAAAACAGAAAAAAATACTATTTGAACATTTTTCAGTACATTTATAGATTTCAGCCCTGTTAATCAACTGAATAGCATAATTTTACAACATTCTCCAGGGAGAACTGTTTTAATTCTACAGCTTTTTGTCAAACAATACAACAACAAAAACTAGATTTCTGTTTGCGGGTCAAGTGAAATTAACAGGAGCTTATTTCAGTGTGACATGTTTTTTGGTTTTCGATGGTTTTTTTTTTTGAAGTTTTGATATTGCATTGCTTCTTATCACATGATACAAAACATATCAAATTATTTCTTAGCAGGATATATTTAATAGTATACTACTGGAAACAAATATAGTATTTTTGATAGTGCTAGTTGAAAAGCTGCATTGTTTATGTAGAAAAAGAACTACATTCTAGGTGCTATGTTCCTAAAGTTATAAAAAAATGTTAATCAAGTTTTTTAATCACATTATATGCTTGAAAAATGCTGTCTCTTAATCAGCAAAATACATGCCCTAAATGTGGTATAACATTAACCTTGTCGAAACTAACTGATCATTACTGGCACAAGTGCTATGAAAAAGTGGAGGAGTAGAATGCTTACCAGTGAATGTTTTCAGAACTGATATATTTCCTGTGAACAATAATAATGAGCTTCATACTTCAAACTCATTCATGGTTTGTATGAACACAAACCTCAGCAACACCACCACACCATCTGGTACCCTGAGAACTGCATGCCTGGCTTAAGAAAGGTTTGGGATTTTATCTTCTACTTTCCACTCTTAATGCACTTTGTTATCACGTTATCATTTTTTCCCATCATCATGGGAACCAACATCTTGCCACTTTTACATTCCACCTGAAGATTTCTCAGTACAGCTTCATGGACCTTGAGCTTTAATTAAGAAACAATTGTTCACAGTATATGAAACAAAAAAATAAATGTGTCTGGATACATACTATCTTATGAGAATGTTCCAGTGGACCAAAAGGTGTACATCTTGAACTCACGTATTTACACTATAGAGAATGCTAACATTTGATGACAGAGTGAAAACCATAGACTAAATAAAGTTCAAGAAGGAAAGCGATCACATTGCAATAAGGTGTTGTTCAGGATACACTACTTAATATTTTAGGGTTCCTTGCTAGACACTGAAGAAAAGTTCTTATCTGTGCTGCAGATTATATGGGGAACATTAGGTTCAGAGGAACAAAGGAAATTTAAGACAGCACAGAACAGTGTGATGTAAACACAGTGGCAACAAATAGGTAGAGACAAAGCTAAACAGGAAGAAACAAGTCATAGAAACTCGATGAAGCAGGTGATGCAGCCACACTGAGGTAAAACTACGGCCTTTCAGACTGAGCACAACTGTGTTTTCTACAAATACTCCAAGCTCCTTCTTGGACGAGTCACCCAAAGGTTGTGTGCCCTCTTTGGCTGGATAACCTTATATATATATAAATAAAATATTCTGTAAGTTGCCTTTGTTGTAAAAGCCCTACTTCTTATTAATGAATCCTACTGGTGGTCATTGTTTAGAGAGAAAACAGAGCCTAAAAGAGGGGTGGACTACATTAGAGAATCAAGTTACCAACAGGGAACCAATCAGCAAAGCCTTCATGGTTCTCATTAATAAAAGATTTCTACCACGAAGAACTTCCCCTAGTATGAAACCTATCTCCCTAGATAAATGGTCCCTGGATCAAAAGAATGAAATCTAGAACATTAACAGAAGGGTTACAGTATTGCAGCCGTAATATGGTAAATGTCGAATAGGTCTAGTATGTAAATAAGACTGACTGACTATCTTGTTTTTGTGTTTCCTACTTGACTAATCCCAATGATTACACTTTCCTATTAATTTTGGTATATCTTTTACCGAGGAAAGTGCTTGCAGAGATGCTAAGCAAGCCTGTAATTTGATGAGCAATAAGCATCTTTCTTGAACATTACACTTTGATCAAAGTTGCTCCTTCCTATAAGTAAAAATCAACATCCATATCTCACAGTTTCTCATATATGCAGTTCCCACGCCTCTTAGACAAGCCTATAGGCCATTCAATGCCTTTTTTATTCGTAGCTACTGATAGTACAGATGCTATCTCAGCCATCACTGTACTTCTAAAGGCCCTTCTGGGTTGAAATCTTTTTCTTTAAAACAACAAAACAAAACAAACAAAATTTATTTCAAATTTAGGAAACGAGATTACCTGATCTTCAGTATTGTCCATGTAAAAGCAATAGAAATTCAAAATATTTATAGGAAAAAATATATATTCTAGATTTATGGAAATAATCTGGACACTAACATGTCTCAGCAGATTAATTTTATGTTAAATATATACCATTTAAGAAAAGAGACCAGTGAGAGTTAGTAAACTACTGAAAAGGTTCAACTGAGCTTTGATGATAAAATATTTATTATGACTGAAAACTGGAGGGATTCACACCAAGGTTTATAACATAAACTGCAGCAGCTAGCTAGTGAGCAGAATTAAGAGTAAACCCAGGGTAATGCTCTCACAAGTGATGCCTTTTGTACACTGTGTTGTATAATAGCACATTTAATACAGACATTTAGAGTCCTGTCTTTGCCAGTCTACCAGTCCATCTGCTTCTGATCTTATATTCACCCCTACTGAGTACAGTTAACTATCAACAGGAGGACTTACCTTACTATTTGAGGTCTTAAAAGTTTCAGTGTATTATAATGTCAGCCTTAACTGGACAAAGCAGAAAGCTTCATCTCATAAATCAAATGCCAGTCAAGCCTGTAAGAACAGCAACTGCTAGTCTGTAAGGAGACAAAGACAATGGAATCATAAATCCAGGGGAATTTTATTGATCAAACCCTTCCAAGAGAGCCACTTGAGCCACTATTTGCTATACTGTATGGGGTCATCCATCAGAAAGAAACTGTTCAGCCAATTCTTTATCCCTGTTTTCTATTTAAGCTGCTTAGAGTAAGATGCTCTTTACCTGATCTGAATAGCCATTGTACAAGATTAGAAAAAAGAAAAAAGAGAAAAAAGAGCCAGAAAGTATATTCAGAGCTATGAGATCTAGTATTACCATTATACAACAGTTGATAACTCTGGGCAAGTGGGTCCCAGAAGTGCAAAAGTTGATAGATAATTTAAGGTGATTTAAACTAGTGTAGTGTAAGGCTTGTACAAGACCTTGAGAAGGCTAAAAATAACATTAATAATATTGCTCAAAACAGAAATGGTCATTCACCTATTGTGCGATATTTAAACAAGTTCGCTGTGTTGTTACACTTTCTTGTAACACGGAAAGATAAATCTAGAAAGCTAAAATTTGTGTATCTAAATCAAAGATGGTCACTCTGAGTTCACCTGATCTTCATGGAAAGCATCAGGGACTTCTACAAGTCTATCTATCAGATCTGCCTTAACTAATTCCATTAGCATGTTCAGAAGCTGAGGTAGATTAAAGAAAGACAGAACAAGATGAACAGGTATCTAATTCAGTTAGGACAAACATGGAGAGGACAAAGCTGCACATTTAATATTAATTTGCAAATCTTCAGCATTCTCTTCTTTACAGAAGTTTCGTATATCAGCACCTGCTCTAAAACAAGATACTCAAGTCTACTTTCAAGGATCTACAGGGGTCATCTCATTTTCAAATTATAAATAATTCCCCTATTTTTATCCAGTAGCTTCTCAGAGTATTACCTTTGCAAGTATTGCAGCTAATTTCCCTCATTTATGAAATCCTTTCTTTTACACGCATTCCTCATATTCTGCAGCACAGCGAAGCCCAGGTCAGAGCTCCACAGATGCAAGTGCTCTTTCAAGGTAGGTGTTTCGCTCCAAACTATGTACCGTGCTGGCCAGGCAGCAAAGCCTGAGCTTGGATCAGTGGCCATCTGCATAGGACGCAGCTGAAAACAGGAAGGTCAGGTTCTGCAGTATCCTTTAGAAGGAAAATTCACAAGTGGAACTTGAATTATAACTGGACTCAAAAACTTCCCAGGTGTAGGTGAACAATGTATGTGCCAGCTTATTTCCTCACTTTCTTACTCTGATTTTTTCTACTAGTCTGTGACAAACTAATCTCATCAAACAAGACACAAAGGAATGCCTGTCAATCTCTTCCCCCATTTAATTCACTCTCTGCTTCATAGTCAAGTAGGTATTTGAACCTCCTTCTGCAATTTGAGTACTCAAGTACACCCTGAATGACTATGTGAAAAGCAGAGAGAAAAGGATCACCTACTCCATCAGCTCTGCTTTAGAACAAATTAGTAGTTTCTAATACCCTTCGGTGGAAACCAATGCAATGGAGATCTCCAAGAGCCTATAGTGAACAAAGGGTCTTAGACAAGAGAGACAAATCTACACTTAATTTATCCAGCTGAACCTGGCAGCCCATGGTACACCCTCGACTGGGTAAGGAACTGGCTGGAGGGCCAGGCCCAGAGAGTGGTGGTGAATGGACATTAATAAACATTTTCAACACCTCAGTGACAACCCTAGGTGTACTACAATTCTTGTTTAGGACTTGATACAGAGCCATCTTTAAGGGAATCCTGTCCAAATGCACCAGAAGCATTTGCCTAGGTGAATCTGATTTTTCCCTGCAAAAAAAAAAAAAAAAAAGATTTTGATCATGAAAATTCTCTTCATACCTTGACACGTATAAGATAAAAACCAGATGTAGCCCAATCCTCCATTAAATGCAGAGTGACTGCAAACCCTCTCAGACTTTCCAGAAGTTCAGAATAACATGAATTCTGACACACAGAATTCAGATTCGTACATTACCATTGGGTTGCTAAAAAAATAAATAAATTGAGAAATAGAAGCAACAGCAGAAGCCAAGGGGAATACTACACCAAAATAAAAATAACAAGAGAAAAAAAATACAGAGGCTCGAGAAATCTGTTCGAGCAGCATGAGCAGAGACAACCCTGGACAGCTGACAGGTTGTACAGCAGATTGCTGGTGCTGTGTTTTGATTTGACAGAGGGTAAGAACGACAATTGTGACACAACAGTCTCTCTGCAAATATTACACGCAAGGATAAATGACTGTAAAATAAAATCTAGCAGATCTCAAGGTACGGATGAGTAAGCCAGTAAGGCAAGGGAAATACTCAAAATCCTCCAACGTGGGCTTCTCGATGAGAACATGGTTGTTTCATCTCTTCCAGACTGACAAGCAAATTATTTCAAATGGTCATTAGTAAAGAACTTTATTTCACTCTCCCTTTACCATCTTATAAAGCTGTGCTTTCTCTTTCCACCTATTTATCAAAAGCATGCAACTCTTAAAAAGAGAAAAATCTCTTCATGTTATAGCTAATTGTGACACTGAAATATTGCAGCTGGCATTGAGCTGTTGGAGCACAAACACAACATCATAACAGTAAGTGTCACCATGTTAGAATCTCACTTAAATACTATGTTAGCAAAGAAAAAGACAAAAACTGCATCCACTGAATAAACCTACATATGAAAAAGCAGCTGCAGTGGATAAAAACGTGTAGGCACACTACTGCTGTTTGAATCAGATAAATGCAGTGGTCTTTAAGCACAAAATATTTTTTTAATAAAAGAAATCTATGGTAAGAAAATGGGATGGTGAGAGAGTTAGAACACCCTATACTTTAAAATGAAGTTTTACAACAGCACAAACTGCAATGGTTTCAAGATCCACAGGCTTCCTTCTCAGACTCCAAAGCCATGATAAGTGCTCCTACGTCTGCTCCCAGATCTTTTCCACCACCCACCAACACTTTTCAGTCTGAAATAGTCACAAATTCAGAGAGAAGTTAACTTTTTAAATCAGGTTTTTATCTTATTTATGCCAAAAGGATTATGTGTTAGATGCTGTAAGTCATTTTGTTGTAATATTTGAGCATGTTTGCAGTCAACACAGGATTGTTTTCAGCATGAAACGGGAGAGAAATTGAGTATTTTGACTTTCTGCATAAAGAATGAAATCAAATTTAAAGAGAGAAGGAAAAAAAATCATTAGATAGAAAGTCACAAGGATACACTGACATTAATGGAAACATTCTCATGTCCCAGAATTCATACTGAAGTGTGTTAACAGTAATGTGTTTTTATGACACAAGTATCTGCACAGAAACATTATGCATTCCTCATCACCTTAACCAAAAGGAAAAAGAGGTGTGAAATATTTTTATCTACTAGGACTGTCAGTCTTTTCACAGAATAACCAAATGCCATTTCTCTTTTATTTTTCACTGTGTAGATAACTGAATTTCAGTCACTTGTTTTAACACATTCTGAGTCTCTCAAATAAAAGCAGATCTTGCTATAAAATATACAAAGGCAAGATACAAAGCAAATTAAGATGCACTATGCAGAGATAAAATAAAGGCAACCACAGATAACATACTCTACTGATTGCCAAGGATGATAAAGCAAAAGCTAGGCAGAGGGAAGAATACTCTGCCAGACCCAAATATTAAGACCTTTAAAAGGAACGGAACTGCCTCAGGAGAAAAATCCCAACTACGCATGCATACTTTAGAAACTTTACATCACAGAACAACGAGGAAAATAAAGCTAGTAAAACAAAATAAGCTCAGCAAACAAGAAGCACAGCTAGCAACAATCACACTGCCTTTAAATTGATGCAGCATATTAATGTTAACGGCAGCATCATAACCGATACTATAAAACTGCTGACAAGGGAACAGAACCCAAAGCTTTTACTGTGCAAGACATCTATTTGAGCACTGTGAATGTGTGATGTGCTTGAGACCCCTGTGAGCTCACAACAGGCCTACAGCCAGCTAGAAGAGAAGAAATACATATGCACACACCTTCTTCTTCTCACTATCAGAACACTTGGAAGGGAAGAGCTTTTAGTAATGGTGAAAACTGTAGGAGAACTCAAGAAAGGATAACTTGGCAAGACTTTGCATTAAGGAGAGACACACACAGGGTACAGCACTGAACTAACACCAAGTGCTGCAATAGCAGCATAGAGGAAAGCAGTGCTTGGTCAAGCTATGGAGAGAATAGCACTTGAGGTTTTAAAAAGGTCCTTGGCAATACAGCAGAACAAATTAGCAGCTAAGAAATTCGACAATAAAAAAAATACTTTTTAAGAACTCACTCAAAAAGCCCTGAAAAAGTGCAATTCTTCGGGGAATAATGAAGTATATCTAAGAAACTCAAGTGTCATTGATATTATTAAAGCACACTTAAAGAGAACAACTGAACTGTTTTACACGAGACAGGACAGTTTCACTGATCGATCAAGAAAACTGATTATTTAAAGGTAGGAACAGTGTATGGCAAGTATAAATGAGGATGTTTAAGTTACTTTGAGTAGAGACATACTACTGAAATTTATTTGATAATGCAATCTGTGCATGCTTTCCATGTTATCTATTAGGGTATATTACTGATTAATTTTAGAGATATCCTTTGAGTATGCATTACTGCTCTGATGAGTCTATGGAGTTTCTTCAGAGGGTTAATTTGTCACTTACAGAGATAATAAAAGGATTTTAAATGGGAATTTTATTGACCTAATTACTAATAAAAGCCTCTTAGTGCTGCAAATGTACATGGTACTTTATAAACAACATAAGATGTGTTCCAGGCTAATGGCACTAGAAGAGATAATACATTTAGAAAGCTTTTTTTAAAGAATTGACTGATTTGTTAGACATGTTGTAACGTTTGCACAAAAGACTTTCATAGTTATTAGATCACTGCTTCAGTTCAAAAAGCTACAAGGATTGCAAAATCTCTTGCAGTCATTTTCTGTGCACATGTGCAGTACGTGAAATCCATATTCTTAAATTTTATATAAATGTTCCGTTATGAGGAAAAAATAGGTTAATGAATTTATTTGAATTGATTGGCGAGCAAAATATGTTAATTGCTTCCACAGCATAAACTCCGTCCCTGTTCCATGTTATTTTTGTATTTCCCTTTCTAGTTCTTCATTTAAAAGAACCACAAACAAGTTTGTCATTCCTAAGTACAAACTTCGTTTGATGTATTCCACAGAAGCCTTTTATTTATCTTTAAAGTTTTATTTGCCGCTCTGTTATGTGCACTACATAAGCGTTGTTTAATTTGTCATCTCTGTCACAACTTAAAACACAACAGTAAGATGTTACGTTGCTTCTAAGGAACACAATTATTTACCTTTTCATAATTAAAATAATATACAATACATACATTCAGTGAATGCAGGAAAGCAAACCAACCAACAAGATGAATTACAGTATAATAAGAAAAATTTAACTGAAATGTTGTAATATTTTACCAGCATGCTACCTATCAAATTTAAAACAAATTAAAAATATAAAATCAGTCTGAACTGCTTGCCAAAGTTCTCAGAATCACAGGAAAATTCTGGAGCTATCCCTAAATACGCAATGCAATGATGTTCATGAGATAATTCCAGTTCACAGAATGAACAGGTATCCTTGTGTTCTCTGAAATATGCTCCTGAAGCAGAATAACTTCATTTTAAATCAGCTCTTTAGAGTTAACAACTAGACTAGCATTGCACATACACAGAGACAGAAAGCAATTTTGCACTTTCTTGAAAATTTGAACCGTTACTTTCTGGCTAATAAAACTTTTCACAACAGAAATACCCCAGCAGACAGCTCAGCAATCAAACGCTCAAATTCTGTATGTCATCTAAATATGTTAATTCACATTTATATATAACAAATTCCTCAGAGTGATTTAAGCCTACAGTTCTGGCATAGCAAGAAGATTCAGAGTTGGAAGTTTATTTGATTCAAGGACTGCAGAGCCAATATGAGACACAGATGAGTTCAAGAAAGAAGACTGGGAACTAGCTGATCTTTGCCTCCTTTCATCTTTCTGTCAGCTGACTGAGTGTAGACACAGCAAATTTCAAATGAAGTCTCCTCAAGGCCTTTATTAAGGGATGCATGGAATGCACTGGTTTGATTGCTGAACATTCCTGCCACCTCCTGAAAATGACAGCTTCCAGTAAGTGCTTTGTGTATGATGAGTATGTTATTTACCAGAAGGTGACCAAACAGCTACAGTAGTCAGTAAGAGCCTCCTCACAAGTGAACACTGATTCTAGGATGCTGTAGCAGTACAAGGATGCATACTGAAGAAGTCCAAATGCTGATTCTCTAAATCCAAGTCTGGTGGATAAATATTGGATAAGTAGAACATACTTTACCTTCCAATTACATACCTACTAATTGCAGATAACACCATAGATATGTACCTTAAGTTAAGCCTTTTGTCTATGCAAAGCCTCCAGATCTACTACACACTGTCTCCACAGCAGCAGCCTACTGCTGATGCTTAGACTAGCGAGTACTGAGCAATCCTGACATCTGTTCTAATTCCAGCCCAAGCAAGCAACACTACTAAGTTTCTGAAACATGACCAAAAAAAGAAGTACTCCCAACTACTGTTAACAGTTCACTTTTAAGCTTTGAAAAACATTCTTTATATAGTATATACTTAAAATATATTCTTGCATTTTTAATACATAAGAAAAGGTACAACTTCTTACACGCTTATCAAGTAGACTTAAATAACGAAATAATGAATTTTTCCATAGTGAATTCCAAGTATATTTGAATTTTATGTTGTTTATATAAGTCACTGGAAGCATGCATTGCATTATACTAAGAAATCATCAATATTTAGATTTAGTAAAAAGGCATATCTTAGGTACCCAACTCTATTTGGGATTTGAAGTATTGCATAACAAAAGTTGGGGAACACAGAAGCAGCAAAGCAGTAGCAGCAGATGCAACTGTGGCTTGAGAAACCCTCATGTTACCAGCTATGGAAAAACCAACTCTCAAACATTAGATTTTTATTTATTTAAGTCATGCTGTGTTCTTCATAAACTGTACTGAAATAGAAGAATGATATTTACGGATGTTGGAGTTTACAGTACTTTGCAGAGAGTGGTTAAACAGTATTTCATACTTTATGTTTCTCAGCCAAGGAGTATTATACAACATGGACAGCAATAATTTATAAGATGTATCCAAGAACACACTCTATTCTTTATGAGATGTCACACAACAACAGATTTAAGACTGAGCGAGTACTTCACTGAACAGGTTTTGCAGGAAGAACAATGCAGTTAAGATTTTTTTTATTATTATTATCATCATTATTCGCATAGAAATGGCAGTAGTCAAAAAAATCAGGAGACTTTCAGTACAGATATACAGCGTAAGAAACGCTTCCTGCTCTGCATAACTTTCAGCTCAGGTGGGTAAAGACAGTTAAGAACATCTAAAAACAGAATAAAGGAAACATTTATCCTCTCTTAAAGCACTCCAAGTTTACTACATTACACAGAAAACAATGAAAAGGAGATGGATTTTCCCAAATCTCAGCTATAGATTATAGCAACAGAAAATACTTTATCCATCCGTAAGCAAAAATTGCATGGAATTGAAGAAAAGAAGGGAAAAAAAAAGATGAAAAAAAAAGAATAAAAAAAGAAAAAGAAAAATCAGAGACGTTAACACTAGCTCCCAGCAAAAAGCAAATGCTACAATCCACAATCATGCTCAGAACCCAGTTCTTGTGACACTGACTTCAGTGAGGTGAATTCCTTCCTGTCGAGGTATCTCACAAAAGAGAGATGCATGAGATGCATGTGGAGGAATCTACATAGAGTAAATCAATCTGACAGGCAGTATCAAAATACATACTTAAGAATTAATGGGCTTTTTGTGATCAGCGTTATGTAACACAGACTACATTTCACCTCTTCAAGTGGTTCAACTGAAGTTATAACTAGCTGTAGGTTTCTCACACAGCTTTCCACACACAGAAGTTAGGATTTAAAAAAATGTCACCAGCCAAATCTTAACACCATATCAAAAATGAAAAACAAAAACCAAAAAGTTTAAGATATTACACTTGACCATTTGAAATGCAGGACATACAAAAAAAAAAAAAAAAAACCGTAAACAACTACGTAGTATCTTCCTCAGAAAATGAGTTACCCGCAAGGCTTGAACATTAGAAATTCATTACATTGATCGAATTGTCTTTACATGAGGTGCCAGAAGGATCTCACAACTTTTGCTGCTTTCCTACCATAGTAGAGAACAGACATCAAAGTCCTCGCTGAATGAGGATCATCAAATGATCTGAGTCTACATGACCGAGAATCAAATTTAATTACTTGGAGAGACAAAGGACATTGAAGTCCTACAGACACTGAAAAGCAACCAAGAGAGAAAACCATCTCAGAATGTGAAATATCAGGGGAATCATGTCTGGGATCATGGCCACTCCTGCAGTTATCTGGTGCAGAAAAATCTAATCAGTTATCAGCTAGTAGGATGTGCACTGCAACCATCAGGTAAATAATTAAAAAGCAGTCCACAACAGGTAGGACTGTGAGAAACAGAAGGAGAAAACACTCCTCTCCCTCAGGTTTACTGCTTCTAAAAGAGATCTGCAATTAAAAACCACATAGCCTATACATCAAAGATACAATCCTTGAAATACAACTACACCTTCACTTACTTTTGTGACTAGTCTCTATGAAAATGATTTTCAGAAAGAGGTATCAAGTGGAGAATTAGATGTACTGTGTTTCTGCACACAACTTCTTTTTCATACATCTACAGATCAAATCCTTCAATATTTTGGAAGCAAAAAAAAAGTTATCATCGCAGCACTTCAGTAATGACCTCGTAGACTGGCAATAACAAACGATGAACGTGAAAATGTTTTCTTGACATAGATAAGTTTAACTGCATTCATAATACAATTGGAAATAACTTTTTATGTACTATTCAAAACTTCATTTGTTCTTGATATAAGTTGCATTAATTGCCAAAACATTAAGGCTCCTCACTACTATAGAAAAGAGAGCAAAGTTTTCACTTTCATGGCAGAGACATAAGAGGTTATCCCTTTTCTGGCTGTTTGAAGATGTTTCTGATTACTTTTTTTCATAGCTATACTATTTTTAACTCTGCAAAGATAACTTTTATTACCTTACTCATTCCAATTAATTCTTCCCTAATTGGAACAGTTCTCAAAAGCACTTGGCAAACTCTTGCATATATTTCATCAAGTATATGTGAGTAACAACTTCAGCATTGACCTTACCCCAGGAGCAACACATACATAATAGCACTGTACTAAGTGCCAGTAATCTCATCTGCTAGTTATAGGGTATAATACAAAAAGAGAATCTTTCAGGTCCCATGAAGTTACACACCATTCCATAACACCGTGGCTAAGAAGGCCAACAGCATCCTGGCCTGTATTAGAAATAGTGTAGCCAGCAGGAGCAGGGAGGTGATCATCCCCCTGTACTCAGCTCTGGTGCGGCCGCACCTCGAGTACTGTGTTCAGTTTTGGGCCCCTCACTACAAGAAGGACATTGAGGCCCTGGAGCGTGTTCAGAGAAGGGCAACAAAACTGGTGAGGGGCCTGGAGCACAAGTCTTATGAGGAGCGGCTGAGGGAGCTGGGATTGTTTAGTCTGGAGAAGAGGAGGCTCAGAGGAGACCTTATAGCACTCTACCACTTCCTGAAGGGGGGTTGTGGTGAGGAGGGGGTAGGCCTCTTCTCCCTGATAAGTAATGACAGGACGAGAGGGAATGGCCACAAGTTGCGCCAGGGAAGATTTAGATTAGACCTCAGGAAGCATTTCTTTTCTGAAAGAGTGGTCAGGCACTGGAATGGCCTGCCTAGGGAGGTGGTTGAGGCACCATCCCTAGCGCTGTTCAAGAAGCGTTTAGATGAGGTGCTTAAGGACTTAATTTAGTAGTTGGGTAGAGATAGTGATAGGAGGATGGTTGGACTAGATGATCTTATAGGTCCTTTCCAACCTTATGAACTTATGAACTTATGAACTTATGAACCGTACCTTCTAGCACAAGTTCTGCATCTTCTGCCCTCCCCCCAAATACAAGTTAATTTATTCCATGTTGTCTAAACTTAACAGTTCTTCCTAGAACCCCACTATGCACTCACACCTTCCTTCATCTCCAAAAGGACACCTCCTGACTCACTTTACTTGAGGCTCGTCAGTTCCTCCCAGGCAGGTTTCAAGAACATCTTATCTTGTCCATCATCAACCCACACTGGAGCAACAGAGATCATCTGTTTAGCCAAATCCACTAACACAAAGTAATTAATGAGCCCTCTACACCTTTACACTTACAGACTGAGAAAAGAAACTACCTCCCAACAGCAGCTGGCATACTAGACTCCCACCCAGGAAGAATGACAGCTGAAAGGCCAACCAGCAGATAGGACGTTTCCTGGTGCTAATTAAGGTGTTAATGAAGGTAGGCTTACTGCAGACTGTATCTATGGATTGGTTTGGGCTATCCCCTCACCTTTCTATATGCTAAGTTCAGGTCAGCTTAAAGTTTATGCTGCTGATAGTGAAAGGCAACAAAGCCCCTTTGAAGTCCTAGATGATGATCTACTCTGTTTCCCCGCCAAAACTGAATTAATTAGCTATTCCACCATATCCAGAAAATTCCTTACGAGTGTAAATCTATTCACTTAATTATTTCAGGGCACAATGATCTGATGTTGGCATTACTTCATTTGTTAATTGATACAACATTTTATGCAGCCAGGTATTGCCAGAAAAGTCACTACAATGTCCTGAGTGTACCTTGATGTGGGGCAGCTACCCCAAGGAGCTAAACACAAGTCGTGAAGTCATAAGAGAAAGCATGCAAAAAGAAGCCTGGCTTTTGCTATTGCTCTGGGCACATGGCATTGGTGAAAAGGTCAGTTTAATTTTATTTTTTTAATATAGTAATTATGTAAGGTAAAACACAGGTGAAGGGGGCAAAAACTAGAACTTTAATGCATAGAGAAGTGAAGGGCCCCGAATGGTGATTTAAAATTGCTAAGAATTTGCAGTCTTTTCTTGCTCTTTTTCCATGGGTTCTTTAGAAGTCCATAGCTCCCTACAGTCTGAAAAGCATCCTTATTAAAATGTACAAGGTGGTCGCTGGCACGCTGCTACCCACCCTCAAAAGGAACTGGGCAGATTGAAATGCCAAATGCATTTCTCTAACATTTGTTTTCCCCAGTTTTCAATGAAGGTGTTTGGTCTCAAGGCACTGAAAAATCCCATGCAGTCAAAGAAGAGCAATGAGTATTTAAATGAGACAGGCTGGATCCTGCAGATCTTCAGAAATGTGCTTGTTAAAAGCACAGGGCAAAAGACAAAATTATGATGGGCAGACAGCACTAGTCACCGTGGAACCTGGCACTTAAGAGTGAAGCAGATGGCTATTAAAATTTGCAGACTGGATTCTGAATTACATTAGGGAATTAACAGTTTTATCAATGACTCATTTAAAATAACGAAGCTTCAAAATGAAAATGAAGTGTAATTATTTTATCTATTTAAGTAAGGAAGTAACAAAATGTTGTAGTAAAATTGTACAGTGATTTACCGTAATAAAAAACAGTATTCACATCAGATCAATCAAGCTCTTATGGCAAGTGGAATATCTAAGATGAAATCATTTTACAGGAGAATTAAATCATTACGTCTGCTAACTGATGAAAATCATTCACACACTGCAGAAATTAATCATTAATTCAGGGCTGAAGAATAGTAATAAAACAGGAAAAGGCATGCATGTTACGAACAAAAAATATCCTTCTGAACTAGGAAAAGATTCTGAAGGAGAAGTGAGATGTTATGATATTTAGGCAGATAAAGAAATTTCTCCAAGGCTCGCAGTTGTACAGCTTGCATACTGAGGGACAGTAACATATTTTCATGAAGCATTTGGAATTGGTTATTGGAAAATATTGAACCAAGTGAGTGCACTGTGGTGGTGGATTTTGGAGTTATGAATGAGCGCCAGACAGATTCAGTCACTGCCACACTTCCAGAATGCTAAGCTGGAGGGAGACCTGGCTGTCAGTAGTTTATTTGTACGTATATGTGAAGAGAGGAGAGGGTGAGGAGGTGGTACTTTAATATGTAATAAGCTGAAAATCGTTATACTGATGCTAAAAGTAAATAAATAAATAGTCTGATTTTATCAAATATCCAGATTCTGCCCAACTTCCTTCACAGTTTTTTGCTGTTGACAGCCTCCTTTCCTTCACGCATCCTAAAAGAGACCCCACTGAGAAAAGATCTGACAGAGGAGGCTGGTGATATCGTCCTGCAGGTCCAGGTGAAGAGGGCATGCCATGTGCTAAGATGGGGATGGAAATCAGTCCAAGGCAGAGAAAGCAAAGCACATGTCAAATCTGACCTGGCTGACAGGTGGGTGGATGAGTCAGAGGCTGACAGGGAGCTTTGTGTAAGCTGAACATAGCAGCTTTCCATCTGCTGGTAGTGCTTTCACATTCACAAATCTCCTAGGTACCTTGTGGAAGGTGATGCACTCAGGAGTCTGTGTGCTACAGAATACATTTTGTAAACGGACAAGTAAAGTTATCAATTTATAATTTATAATATCTGTTCCTTCTCTCCCATTTATGGCTTTGTGCATATTTTGATCCTTTGGGTACAGTTCAGTTTCCCTGCACAGTCAGTTCCTTGCTTGCCAAGGTCTCGGAGGGCAAAAGATGCATGTCAAATCAGCTTGCCCATGCTCTGCTCTGCCACAGCGGGACAGAGCTAGCTGATTTAAACATTATGCCAAAATCTCTACCACGAGCAGTCTCTGCAGTGTTGATACATGAATACAAATGGTGGGGAGAGGCCCCAGAGCAGCTCCAGGCAGCCCAGCATGCAATGCTGAGCCTTGTACCCACTTCTGTGAAGCCTGCACCTAGCAAAGTCAATGGGAATACTGCCTTCCACAGCAATGAATGAATGATCAAATAGAGAGGAGAGGGGGAAGAAAACCTTGAAAATAAACAAGAAAAATTCTAGAAGGGTTATTAGCAGGTACAGTATTCTATTCTGCTTCTAACTGTTTTTAATATGGATTAGATTTCCAGCTGACATTGTTCTTTTAACCCAAGTTGGCAAAATAGACCACCATCTGTGGGAAGGGAACTTACAAGTAGCAAACATCTAAAATATTTACAATATTTTTTATATTTAAGGATGAACAAAATAATACAAAAAATGTAAACAGTACAAGAATCCATTCACATAAAACATTCAGCTTTGCCACATGCTACACTAAAATAAAGACAGTGTATGTTTTTCTTCCTTAAATTTACAGAAGCCAAAAAATCCCCACTATTTGTTAGTATGGATCAAGCTCAAAGAAAGTGTCAAGTAAGGATCACATTCAAAAAAAGGCTGAAGACAAGAACTGCAATCCAGGCTGGTGTTCTCAGTTTTAGCAGCTGCTCCTACAAAAGTTTGGTGCATTCTGACCAAGCAGGCACTCTTCCTGCCAAGCTGAATGGACTTGTGTAAGAATCCACTGAATGCTCTTCTTTCAGGCATGAGGGTGCTATGAGGAATTTCACAAAACACAGAGCATCACACACTCCATTAGGGGTCACAGGCCTGGAAATGTGCATGGTAATGATTTCACCAGCTGGTAGACACACCTGTTAGATTCCAATTTATGCATGAGAATCATATACTGAGGAAAAAGATGACTTTGAGCCGAACTCCCTCCTTAGCTTGAGGTGTATGAAAGCTGTTTGGGCCAGTAAGGACACTGTGCTACCTGGAAGGTTCTGGGTGGACAAACAACCTTCTGCTATTGAAAAAGAGACACTGTGTAAGCAGGGGACATGTGGAAGAAAATATTCTATTTCTATCACGGCTGTCTACAACTTTCTCACGAGGAGAGCAAAGAGGCAGCACTGATCTCTGGTCTCTGCTGACAGTGACAGGAGCTGAGGGAGCGGCATGGAGCTGTGTCAGGGAAGGGTCAGCTGTGAGTCAGAAAATGTTCTTCACCAGAGGGCAGTGGGACCAGCCTCCATCTGCCAGAGTTCAAGAAGCATTTGAACTACACTCAGACAGTGGGCTTGAGTTTTGGATACTCTTGGTGGAGCCAGGAGTTGGATATTGTGCTCCTTTGTGAGTTCCTTTCAACTGAGAACATTCTGTGATTCTGCTTGAATAATTAGAGAAATCACCCTGAAAAAATAGCCACGACCTGTGATGCTAGGTCTCAAGATTGTCTGCTTTTGTGCAGCTCACAGCTGGAGGTCAGAGCAGCAGCCTGTAGTCAGACTGCATTGCCCACACCAGTTCTGTCTCATTCCCACAGTACTGTTTGTCAGGCTGAAGTAGAGCATGAGCCTGGCTCACGGTGGTTGAAGCTCTCACCTGGGAGATGGAAGTGAGTGATGGCTGCAGAAGACAGCTCTCCTACTTCCTGGCAGGCATTTCCCCATTTATGGTACCCTATGAACAGCAGGTACTGTTATACTGTATTTTTACAATGATACCAGAAGGCTCTGTTCAGCTGTTCCAGAAAAGAAAAACCTGGAACTGGTTAGTACAGGCAGAGGATTACAACCTTTTCTCTATGGATGAAGGCATACTGCTACTGGATCAAATGACAGTGATTAGTTCTTGCCATAGAGCAGTTAGTTTGTGCTAACTCTTCACTCAACCTCAAGTTTTCAAGTTGCCTCATTAAGTTTCCAGTTTTCACTATTCCATTTCTAGGAGCTTAAGCACCCATTCATCAGTGCTGTATGTACATAGCAACCCATGACACACCAGCTTGTAGCCAAGTACTTTATAAATTCTAGCACTAACCTTATTTAGTAATAACTTTCTTAAATATGTAGGTTTCATTGAACTCTTCTAATGTAGTTATGCCCTTCATGTAAATAAAATACTTTTCCATTCCCTTCCTCTATGGACCAAATTAGATTTTTTTTTATCATCGCATTACAACATCTGTTCGGTGGAGTCAAGTCCAATACAGTTCTGAGGTCAGTTCCTGCAGCCTGAGAAAACAGAAAATATTATTATCCTAATTTATCAGGAATAAAGTGCTGAGGCCAGCAGTTCATGTTCTGAATTCCCCAGTGTGCTCCAAATTCTTTGATTTTGGCTAGTTGCACAGCTGAGGAAGAATGTCATTCTGTAGAGGGGAATTCAGATAGGGCGGAAATAATTTGATTTTGGAAGACTCAGCCTAACATGAAGCCAACTGAGAAGCTTGTGCAAAGGATCTAGCGTGGTATCAGTTTCAGATATAACCTTTTGAGGCATCACTTAGGCTTTTACATTGCAAACAACTCTATATGTTTTGAGTTTTAATAATGCAACCTTTAAGGATTCACATTAAAAGAAAACAACACCCCTCAAAAAAAATGAAGGAAAAAAACAAAACAAAACAAAAAAAATGCACTGGAAGCCCAGTAATGTTCAACACGAAGGAATTATTAATTATGTGAGAACTGAACTATACATTTATGAGCACCATTAATCAGCGTGCTCTCTATTTGCTCACGATTTGCTTTTCAACAAAGGTCTCTTGCAAAATGGTTCAGGTTGGAAGGGAACTCCGGAAGTCCTCCACCCAACCCTCTCTGCTCAAGGAGGGACAACAAAAGCGGATTGCCCAGAGCCATGCCCAGGTGGCTTCTGAATATGTCCAAAGATGAAAGATTTCAAAAGACAGTCTAAAGAGGACAAAAAAGGTATTTTGAGATGTCACGAGATATTCTGAAGCAATCTCTCAAAATAACTGTATATACCAAGACCAATGCTCCGCATGAGACTATTCATTTGTTTACAGTTAAGTATATATATGTATGTACATTTCAAATAGAGGATTATGATTAGAAGACAGTCTAATTTCATTTTGTCCATATAAACCTGAGTTTAATTTCCTAAAAGGTTTCCAGAAACCTTTCTGTGCTCCTGGAGCTCCACTGGCCCTATGTTCTACTACTGATTTCTCCTGGATATTCTGTGTCATAGAATCTACACCTTTTATGTCACTAGGGATATGTGTAAATGTTTTTGAGTACTTGAGCTAGAATTTCAATACATGAAGAATAATTGCTCTATAAAATATTAGAAACTGCAGAAACATTAATTTCAGCTTTAAAAAATCACATCTCCAGAACTTTCTTGCAACAGAAAAAAAAAAAAAAGCCCTAACAGTAAAGAACTACAAACACTAAAAATAAGTTTTCGAGATAAAACCAGTGTAGAGAAAAAAATAAATAAAGGATCTATGAAAACCAAATGCAAAATTTTGTTTCAGTTAAGCAGTGTTTTTGATCAGTGTTTAAACTTCTGCATTATAAGATTTTATGCCAAACTGAAGCATATGTCCTATGAAAAGTTTACCCATAAGACACCACTACAAAGTCCTAACACTGAATTTAATGCAGTTCTTTGTGTTTGAATGTTGCAGGGCACCGGCATGTTCAATTGCAAATTCCAGTGCTTGAACATTCAAGAGTATGCTCGAGCAAACAGCTGTGGTTTAGGTTAGTGCTACCCTCAGCTTCTGCAGC
Source organism: Cyrtonyx montezumae (assembly GCF_038088225.1). Lineage (NCBI taxonomy): Eukaryota > Metazoa > Chordata > Aves > Galliformes > Odontophoridae > Cyrtonyx > Cyrtonyx montezumae. Next base: position 150,441,485 of record NW_027072034.1, read on the forward strand.
CTAAGTAACTCCACCAATACCACAGAAGTTAACCTGAAACACAAAAAGGTGCTTGTGGCAAATGTGGTTTTCTAATGCAATTTATTTCTTGCAATCAGAACAGCTAACAAACCAAAAACATCACACGCTATTGCTATGTACTGCTTCAAATACAGAACTAACATATTTTAATAGATTACTTCCCTACATACAATTTTAAGATGTTGCAGTTCCTGCAGCTCACATGTTTTATGCGAATTACAGCATGAGGAAATGTAACTGTTTAGAGCTTTGTTCTTCATGTTCCCAAATTCCTACTAATTTCAACTTGAATATGAGTATGTATTCACTAAGACTCATATTGCTTTATGCAGAACCTCATCACTTTGCTAAAATGGTCTGGTTAATTGAAGTTTTAATAAATCCATTTTTTGAAAGAATATCTGAATAATGAATAATACCATTGCAATCTCATTTCTGGTCAAAATTCTCTACAAATTAAATACTGCCAAAATGGTCACAAGTTATCAGCCTTTTATGAAAAGACATTTATTTATCTCTCAAGTCCTCAGTTTTGTACAGTTTTTATAGGAACTTTATTTTCAATTCCTTCAGTAAGACTTTATGACAGAGAAAGCTGAGAATACTTAAAGTCAGGCTTACTTTCTTGTTTGAAAATTCCTTAAGATAAATTATCCTTTCCCAAAAATCTGCTGTTAGTTTAATCAAAAGAAGTATGTTAATTTAAAATAGTATCTGGCTAAGAATAAAACACATTTCAGAAAGAAATAGATTTGTACATTTAATTAATGTATGATTATACAGGCTTCTTAAAAGATCAAGATTAAGAATATACCCATGCAATTAGAACTCAGAAACTTATCATCATAATTGTTTCTTTTATACATATGCAAAATGCTTTTGATAAAGGCTTGACAAAGGCTTTGCTTCAACACTGCACTGTGGGAAGCCGTGAGTTATTTTTATTTATTTACTTTTGAAGCCTGCAGTAGCAGCTGTATTATTTCCAAGTATGTCACCTCATAAAGAGAGCAGGCATTTTTCTTTCACGCTGACCGTAAGCTCCGTAATGAATGTGATACTGAATGAGCAACTAAGGAGAAGTCTGAGAGTTCTCAGAAAATCAAGAAACTGAACAAAGATTAAGTTTCCAAAGGAGATAAGCCGTTCATCATATGCAGGCAACTTTAAGCTTTGATTCCTATATTTATACAGCTCATTACTTTTCACAGGAAGCAAAATGTTCTTGTTCCACAGCTGAAGCAAGTTTTTGAGAATTCAGCAGTGTATATATTAATCATTTCATTCTCTTCATTTTTTAAAAGAGACCGTGTGATACAAAGGAAGACAACGAGTTTTATTCACCAAGAAAAAGCAACAACTCAGTTTCACAGCATTAACTTTGACAAAAATTCATTAAGCCATAACCCAAGCCAGACCCAAACGAGGAAATAGCTCAGGTTTAAACAAATTTATTTTCACAACTATTTATCATTAATCTCCTCTTGTGTAGGCTCATATTTTAAACATAAAGGTATTCCTTGCTTACATGTCCTGTACTATTTTGGTTTCATGCTTTCTTAGAACAACCATGCCCAACTTCATATTTACACAAACACTATCTTCATGCTATTTTCCAGTTACTCTAAGTCTGCTGAAATGTGTATTGTTGGAGATAGAGTATGCATTTTTTAAAAGCACTATTAAGAGTCAAGACCTTGGCTCTTATTGAATTTTAATTGTAGATGTAATTTCACCTTCTTATATCCCCTCAAAACCAATGATTTTACAGAACAAGAGCAAACCTATTCTTCTCTGCTAAGGCACTTAATCTGCAACATATTAATTTTAACTATAATAGAATTTCCTTACTACAAAACCTAACACAATGTAATTTGCAATTAATGCAAAATAGAATTACGTCAGAGGCTAGAAATTTGACCTGCTAGATAGGATTCTATTTCTGTGTAAAGTACTGCTTTGCTGCACAGCTTGTTTACATTTTCTGTGGTTCAATTAACTCAAACTGTAAAATAAATTACAAAAAAAAAGTTACGGTAAAGAAAAAACAAAACTTTCTTTTAAAAATTTGGATATATTTGCACAAAACTTGAGCCCCAAGATGGAATAATGAAGTCTACTACTTCAGATATCTTATCTGAACTAATGTTAATTCTTTTCTAAATAACTCTTGGTGTTTTCTTCCCTTCGAGCAGCATTTTCTTATTTGCAAATACTGTATGGTTCTTCAGAACCACTTAACTATGGATCTGACCATGTAGAAGGTTCTTCTAGCAGAATACTGAGGAGTCCCATATCTCTCAGACTCTGCTCACACAAGACATGCTTCAAGCTCATATTCAGTGCCCCATGCATGGACTAGCTGGAGTAAACCCATGTTCTTCTTGTACCGGGCAGTCCAGCTCTGGTACAGCATATACTACTGTGATGTTTCCTAAAAGTAGATCTTTTTAAATAGTTTGGGATACTATAACTCACCTTCATTTATCATCTTCAAATTAATTTTCACTAAAAGCTTTATCTTTAACTACACTTTTATAGATGAAACACCTCGTAAAAAATCAATGGGTGTTTAAGGTGTGGATCAATGGTATAGTACTGCATTTAGTCTTTATGTGAGAACAAACTGCTCTAATTGGCTACTCATTAATTCTTAGGATCTCTTCTTGGCAGGTTTGATTAATGCAGATTCTCTGTCCTTCATATTTGTACATTAGAGTCCTTGACTTTGTGAACAGCTTTTTTCTCTGCTGCCTCATCCGCTTTGGTCATTACATCCACATCAATGATACTTCAAAGCAATAACGAAAAATAATATTGTGGATTTAATATTTAACACCTTGCCATGGAATTGTTCTGTATGGAAAATCCAGATGGAGTCAGTGGATATTTTGGATATTTAGATATACAGTGGATATTTAGACTCGTGGTAAGGAAAACATTGTTAAGAATTTAGATAAGAAGGAAACTGCAAGCAAAGAAAATACTTCAACATGTAAAAGAGAATGCACAGTAACAGCAAAAATGCACTAAAACTCCCTCACCACACTCACAGCAATATTAGTTAATCTAGTTTAAAAAAAGAACAGAAATTTCAGTCATTTCATACCAAACATTTCTCACATTACCTTTCATAGTTCTCTATGCTCCTCACATGTAATATGACGACGGTCCCACAAAAAAATGTAACTGACTAGATCTGTTTTACATGCAAACAGTATTCTATCTAAACAAAACCCCATATCTCTATCAATGGATTAGTAAAAACAGCAACAATAAGAATAGCTCATATTTTTTTAAAGAATTTTAGGAAAATCATACACATTAAAAAATACTTTAGAATGACTGCTAACTGAAAATCAAAGGACTGACTGTATTGTTTTTGGCTGATACAGAAGGGATAATGAGGCCATAAAGTCAGAAGATCCTAAATAAAACTGGAGAGACAGCAAGTCCCAGTTCCTCCAGTCCGTTGGCATTCTTCAAACAGGTGATGATGGTGATGATTTCTGAGTCATCTCAAGGCAGAGGAAGAATTTTAAATCTTTTTGCACTGAAGGTGCTCTGCCGGGAAGATGGAGCAGTAAATATTTCTTGTGGATGAAATTAGCAGCTCTCTCATAGATCACCTTCTTGAAGCAAGCTGGAAATTTATTAAAAATATTTACTCATACTATGGATGCACCTTTATGTATTAGCTGTGGACCTGTACAGGAAAAAGATTTAATCCATGTGTTTTGCAAACATTAAATATACGACGGGAAGGGGAAACAACAAGTAGCTGTGAATAGTGTAGCAGGAGATGCTCAGCAGCCAATACTTGCTCACCACTCTACTGTGAATGCATGGTAGCACACTGAAAAATCCCGAGGAAGGATCTGAATGAGGACGACATAGCGGCTAGGCAGACATTCATCAATGAAACCAATCAATAAATGTTATTCAGTTTATTTCCTCCCTTCGGCAGACGAGTTTTGAGTATGCAGCAAAGGGATTCTTAATAGGTCTCTGATAGAATCAGCAGCGCTTTCCTTAACCAAGAACAGGTGCTGCATGTTGCCTTCTGAGAAGCTTGCCAGAGTATTGGACAAACACTGGGCATATGTTTCATAAATAAGCAATAGGTATACAGGAAATTTATTTGCAATATGCTGCAGTCACCAGGTAGTGAGGATATCATGAGATTTGGTGATAAAAGTGCTTTGACAGGGCAGGAAAACAGATGTATTAAAATTACAAGCTTGAATATAAAAATAAATCAGATATGACATACCAGAGGATTTTATACACTTTGGGAATTGATGCAACATACAGTAAGAATTCTGTAAACCAGACCCCACCAAATCTCAGGATACCACATGATGCAGGCATAAACAGTAAGGGAATTTCAAGCTGGGACAGCTACCCTGCTCCACTATGAAGGCAGGAAGTTCAAAATAATGATGTGAATCTCAGGGCTGGGCAGCTTAAAGTCATCCTGTTACTACCAGTATCTATTTACAGAAAGACAGCTACAGCAGGCTACGAAACAGATGGGTAAATTCTTCCACAGCTTAGTGCTCAACACCAAGCATCTCATTTTGAAAGCCTGTGTAAAACACAGGAAAGATTTACCTCAGTTTACCCTCTGTTCTCCAGAAAACAAACAAGTGCACAAGGATGCTCTATGATAAATACTATGTTTTTTATCCTTTCCAGTGTCTATTACTGGAAATCAGTCTACCTAGAAACTGCAGTAAAATTAAGTACAAAGTACGAAGTCATATAATATTTGGAAGTCCACTTTTTAAGCTAGAATTAAGAAAGGAAAATCTAGATAAAATACAGTAAGCTTGTGATATACAACAGGTCACACCACGGTGGTCCACGTTAACTCTAACCTTCTTAATCTCTTTTAGAATAATTATCTCTCATGACCTATCTCAAGCATTTTTCCAAAGAGATAAAGCATCTATTTAGGTAATGTTTCTCATCTTCTATCAGCTGGTGAAGATGTCAAAATCTTTTGAAACAAAATTTGATCCCTTCCATACTGGTCCTGCCAATAAGCAACAAGGTGGGTGAGCTGCAGAACCAAGACTGCCTCTTAGGGTGGACACTAACTGTAGGTCTACACAGAGATGAAATGGCTCATCAGTAGTCGGAAGGTGGTAAGTGGAGGGGAAGATCTTTTACTGCAGAGGTGTGTATTCACATTTAGCTATCAAATAAGCAGAGAATGAATGGCAAAGTCAATGATCTGAAATTTGAACGAATGGCAAAGTCAATGGTCTGAACTTTGAGAAAAAGTAACTAAAAGTGCTTCAGGTGTTAAATGGTACTGCAGTGGGAATGGAAAATAACCAAACAGGACTGGAAGGCAACCAGCCTGCCTATTGTTTAGGGTCAAAGGATCAGGAGTAAATAAGATAAGCAAAAGCAATTAGCAGGCCTGACACTGGAAAATCAGGAGTTTCTGTAATATTGGTACAGAAACATCAGTAGATGTCTACTCATCTAAATGAAAGATGCATTGAGGCAGAAGGAAAAAGCAGCACATGCTAAAAGCAGGATAAACCACAAAGGGCTATTCGGCCACCAACCCGAAATGGGAGCTTACTTGGGTAGGGTATTGACTCTGGTCACACAGAATCAGATTATTTTTGCAAATAGCACAGTACCTCAAATGACTGCTAACAGGGTTGCAATATCTGTGTGAAAGCTGAAAAAAGAGAACACAGGCTATGGAGGCAGAAGAAGTTTTAAAGCCATAAAAAGGCACTATGAAGTCCCAGACTCTCACCAAGTGACAACAATGCCAGTAGAAACTGCAGCATCTTGGTATATAGCATCTCTTACATAAATACAGTTTGGCCTCTCAGATGCGGAAACTGCTCACTGCCACACAGAGCAGGGAACAGCTTACTTAGTCAACATTCTTAGTTTTAAAAGCAACACAAATAGAAATCCATCAGCAGCAATTATTTTCCGCTTGATAAATGGTGCATATGAAGGCAAACCCAATAGTAACACTGATGTCAAAGATAACACTGTACTTCCTGATTATACCCATATTTTTGAGTTTAGAATGAAATAATACCCTTAATTAAAATGATTAAAACCTCAACTCAGGGCTGAGGTACTGCATAAATGAACATTATGATTACAGCTACTGGAGAGCTGCCAATACTTAAAAGCATCAGAAGTTGGACAATATATTTTTTCCTTAGGAGAGAATTATCTACACTACACACAGCTAAAATCCAGAGTACTCACAGAGTAGCACATACTTGAAAGCTGTTAGAACAAACCTCAATATTTAAATTATCACTTGCAATGTTGAGCAATTACAACTGCCTGCATTTCTATTTCTGCTGACTGTGAGTCAAAAGAGCACCATCATGTCTGCCAAAATGAATGCAAATCGTTATTCATGCTGGGGAATTCTCCAGTAGATGTTAACAAAGGTGGATTTCCTCCCTTACACCTTTCTCTGCACCTTGTTTTTTTTTAAGTATTTTTCTGATCCTTTTTTAGTCCTCAGTACCTTTCCATTGTCCAACACAGTTATCAGCACCACTGCAGTCTTGCTGCAGTTCTCCTCCCTAGATTGGTGCAGACAGATACTATGTTAGCATCTGGTCATGGGGGAATTGATGAGATCCTGGCATCACGGATGTTAAGAGCAGAATTCCAACTGACTCAGCTGAAGGCAGAGTTTTACGTAAGGTGTCTGAATGGTTCCCAAATTATTAAATTTTTATAGTTGAGAAAATCATCTGGATGAAGTGTATCCAATATCCTTAATAAGTCACTGAGAACAAACCTTTTTTATAACGTAGTAAGTAATCATTAAGAGCTGCAATAGCTGTTAATGAGTTGCACTAAATAATTCATACTTCCAATATCTTTGTGAGGAAGATCGTTAACCTATTCATTGCAGAGCTGGAAAACTCAAGCTGTATGAGCTGCGTTACTGATTTTCTCCAGCCACATCACAAACCAAAAGAAGAGCAAAGACTAGATTAAATAGCAGAGGCTGCCTCTTCCAGGATCACGGGGCAAAGCACAACCTCCACAGAATGCTTTGGTAACAAAATAAAAGGTTGCAACAGCCAAGGCCATTTTTTCCAATGTGGATATGGTAGGTAAATAAATAAATAGGTATTAACCACTTAAATAGAAAAAAATCACTGATGTTCTGAGAAGTTTATTTGGAGACAACAGAAGTAAAGTTCGGAAGATAACAAAGAAGAAGAGAAGGGGAAGTTATCTGCATTTGGGAATTTGGGAGAAAAGCAGGGAAAAAGGTCCCTAGTGTGAGGGAGAAGAGAAGCTATGCAAAAGTTGAAGGTGAATACAGAAATAAATATAATCTAAGTGGATACAGTAATACAGTCTAAGTTACAGAGTAATAATGAAGAATGATTGAAAGAAAACTTTGTGAACGGACAGAACTAGAAGACAATATTTGCAAAGCGTTCCTTTGTATATATATTTATATGTATAGATTTTAGAGACAACAGTAAGGTCAAGAAAAAAAATCCTTGTAGACAAGTTTCCAGTGGCAGCTCACATGTACAAATAAAAAAATGAAACTGTCACTTGAAATGTATTAATCTCTGAAAGAACCATAGCAGTGGTTATGAAGAGAACATAAAGAGATTTTAAACACATAAGATAACTTCATTCTCTTACTGGAATCTACAGCTTTATACAAACACTTGATATAAAAACCTTTTTTCATAGTGAAGCTGAGGTTGTTCAACCTAGAAAGAAGGCTCTGGGGAGACCTTATAGCAGCCTTCCAGTACCTATAGGAATATGGCAGGAAAGCTGAAGAAAAACTCTTTATCACAGAGTGTAGTGTAGGAAAAGGAGTAATAAACTGAAAAAGGGTAAATTTTGATTAAACACTAGGAAGAAATTCTTTACTATGAGGGTGGTGAGGCACTCCAACAGGTTGCCTAGATAAACTGTGGATGGGTCCTCCCTCTCTTGACGTGTTTTAAACCAGGTTGGAAAGGGTTTGGGCCACTTGATCTAGTGGAAGATGTCCCTTGCCCATGGCAGAGGAGCTGGAATTATATTGTCTCTAAGATCCGATCCATTCCATTCCATTCCATTCCATTCCATTCCATCACAAGAATCAGTGATCTCAAACACTGTTTGAATCAGATCAATTCAAAACATCACAGGAAAATCTTTATTTACTGGCAAAATACATGGTCTAAGCACTTCTGGAAGTTTTATGTACCATAAGAAGGAAAATAAGATGTAGTTATGTTACAGGTGTGGGGCATTCAATTTGCTGCTGTTTACAATCAAGGCAATTTCTGTGTGCTTGGTACTTTCAGCCCTTTCATTCATAGAACAGAGGACAGTCATACTGGGTGAAGAAGAGGAGGCATAAATATTCTTAACCTTACACTTGCTATTGGGATATTTCCCTATCAGAACTAGTACTGCTGGTAAAACCAGCACCAGTCAGCGCTGTTTAATTACTTTTAAAGGACAAATGCAACGTAATATAAATGATTTAAAGTGTAAAATAAAACAGGTCTGTTCCAGTGAGATGCACAGTTCAGACTGAATTCAACTCACAGAATAAGATACCCAACATGTACTGAACCAAGGCTTACATGTGGACTCCTGGTGTCACTTGCATGTGCTACACTAAGTCCACTTGTCCTTCAGCTACCAGTCCAGAATGCAGAGGCATATCTGAGAGCCCACACACGTATCACAGATGTCTCATATTTCAAGGTAACCTCAGTGTCTCCAGCTACATATATGTGGTCAACTGAATCAAAATACGTTTACAGACAATAGTGATCTAGTCAAAATAGTCAGTGGAGAGCCAGATATGCTTTTCCTGGTGAGCTCAATAGTCTGTAGGCTTCACTGGGGTTGCTTAAAAGCATTAGATCTAAATCCTGTTGAGGGCATTCTATGCATATGCAGCTGGACTCACAGGCAGTACAAAGGAGCCATGGGATACCTTATGGTCCTGTATAGCAACTGGAAATCAGGTGATATATTCTGTCATCTCCAACTGCAGTGTGCACTTATATTATGCACCCGAGCTAATCCTTACTCACCATATCTCCACTGCTGAACGGGATGCTACAGTTGATACATAGGCAACTATTCAGCTGTCTTAACCTCCAGACTGAACTCCACATTATGGTAAACACAAATATTTCCTGTAATGATCCCAGACAGTCTTCCTATCTCCAGCTTTCAGACTAAAAACTCATGAAAGTGTAAGTTAATACCTGCCAACACTAAACAAATATTGTGGATAACCATGTGTCTCATAACATGAGGCCTTTATAGCTAGGCAGGTGGGTCATTCCTCTTGCTTCTAACCCTAGAGAAATGAAGTTTTATTTAATGACACCAATTCTCAAATAGTAAGATCTGAATAATAATAACAAAAATCCTTAATGATGTTATCATACATTTTCATATCAGTTTATTCTTACAATTTAAGTATTACACCTACCCACTATGAAATAATTTTTTTTATTGTAAGAAACCATATGCTGTACTAGAATATTGGTAAATAGATTCCATATTGGGAGTTCCACGGGTTATTTTCCATAAAGTGAAGATAGGATTTCTGGGTTTTAACTGTTGCCTGAATTAATTAATACTTTGACTGGCAAGATAGCAGCAGGGTCCTACAACTGTAAACTGTTCATGACAATATATTCCACAGAGCCAGTGTGCACTGATGAAGCTACCAACTTGTTTAAGTTTGTTTGTCATCATTTGATGTCTTTTTGCTGTGTTCATTTCTACATTATCCAAAATGGCAGGAATAATAACAGGAGTTCTCTGCTTGTGATATAATTTCATTAACATAATGGCAATGAAATATTTGGACCACAATATTCCTTTTGAGATTCTCATAAACAATTTTGAGATGTGACGTTTTTTCCCCCTTTTTACACCAACATCTGAAAAATCAAAAGCATGTAAAATGGAAGAAAATTCTGGCATTAATAAATGAAAGTATTCCATAAATATTTTATAAAAGGCATCTTGGTGGACAAAAAGTATATCTTCCATATGGGAAAGAAATGGAGCTTTCAAACATGTGTGAGGTACCAAAATGCTATCAAACAAATGAAATAAGCTACAGACATCTTCCTCAGTGGTAGTACCTTTTCTGCCTCTGCAGTTTATGCTCTACATTTCATGAAACATTGTTAGTATAAAAGAAATTTAGAGAGCTTCTGTTTGTTTGTTTTAGTGTGAGTTGAACAAATTACTCCCAACGCCTCTGTTACAGAACATCATTCAGTCAGGAGATTGTTCCTTTTCTTCTTGGCTCTGGTTCAACTCTTACAAGAAAAATATCCAAGTTTAAAATTTATTAATTTTAGTTTCTATTGCTGTGGGAGAAAAAGCAGAGAATGGAAGATGACAAAAAATGAGAGCACAATGTATGATGTAACATTATAACCAGAGTTAAATATCATTAATACTCTGGATATATTCATGGTGTTTCATATTCGTGTAAAAATGGATCTACATAAGCAATAAAATTCCTCTCCAGAACAGTACCAACAGACTTGGATCCAGCAAAGAAATGGCCACAAATCTGACATTAAAGTGGAATTCACTTCCTTTTGATCAAAATCTTATGTTAAAAATATATAGTTAAATATCACAAGTATATTCCTCCCTCACAGAAAACATAATATTACTCTGTTTTTTGTTATTCCAGTCAAAACTGTTTATCAACCTGAATGCTTACTCCATAATTTCAAAGGATGTTTGAAGGTCAATGGAGTTGTTCAGTGCCATAGATTTAAACAAATCAGTTCAAACATCATTAACAGAAAGCCAGACACAGATTCACAAAAACAGATGCACTATAAATTCTCAGAGAACCAGTACAAAGGGAATTTAAAATGCAAAGGAAAGATAAAGAGCAAGATTATCTGGGGAGCAATAAGAATCTAATGAATGAAAGAAAAAATAATGTTTATTACCACAGGTGTTAAGTCTGAAGTCTGAAGATCATAAGAAAAAAAAAAAAGATTATTCAGAAACAACTGAGAAACAACTAAGATAGTGTAAATCTTTACACGTGAGGGAATTTATTCTGTGGCTGGAGATAGCACATGAAAATGGAACGAGATAAGAAGCATTTGGGACAGCCTGAGCAGCTAACAAACTGAAAGAATATGGTAGTGTATGGTGAGGCTCATAAGAGGAATAGGATGGCATGAGATGAGATGGGAGATAAATGAGTTGGAGGTAGGTGCAAGAAAAGCAAATAAATATTTTTAATAAAATTCAGGCATCTGATTGGATATTTTTTCCCTGTATTTTATTTCCAAGAGTGAAAAAGTTCATTTTCTTTAGGTTTTTCAATGAAAAATCTTTAGGTTTTGTCACAGAACAACGAGCTGTCCCTAAACAGCCTTTTCCCCACAATCTTCTGATGGCTCTTATGGAAAACTGTTGCCAGTTTCATGACACATCCATTCTACTATCCTGCTCACAAAGATGTAAACACATACACTTTTCAGCCAAGCCTAGGTACCAGTAATAGCCGTGAGGTTCTGTGATTCAGTGCAGACTGTCAAACCCAGTGGAAATCTTGTGTAAGTGTTATGATGGCTCCATGCATCTAGGTCTACATTACCACAAATACCCTCTCATTCATGTCTGTACTAACTTAGGACTTAATGCTGCAGGACAACTCAGGCTCTACACTATGACTACACTTCTTCGATTTGCAGTCTCACTTGAGTGACCTCACCAGATTTCTTAGAGCATATATCATCAAATTCTTGAAGAACTGCACCATTTCTCTGCATCCTGCTATCTAACCTGTATTAATTCTCAGCATGCTTCAGGAGGACTTGAGCCATCAGGACCAGCAAGGACGACTCTTAAGAGGTGGTAGTTAAAAAATCAAATTTAAGGCATGAAGTTCTACACATCTGAAAGAGACAAAAGTAAAGGTGAGCGAATGAGAGTCCTCTGGAGCACAGTCAGCATCCAGGATGACTTAAGAGTGGGAAAATGACTAAAAAGCCACAGAACAGGGGTGAAGGGAATAGAATGATCCTTTGAGATCTTGCAAATACTGCCTTTAAAGAAGATGCTCTTAGGAATTCTTTTAAAGAAGGATAAAAATACTCAGATAAACTAGAAATTTAGCTGAAGTATTAAGCTTATTTTGCTCAAAACATAAAACAATCAGTAGATTGGAATGGTTTTCTGCCAAGTTCTTCTACTGCAGCAGCTAATAAATAACCTACTGCGCTACAAATCTCTCATCCTCCACAGCATTTTACATCAGGAATCACTGCTAACAAAGTAAAAGCAAACAACATCTATTCAGAGAAGCTATTAGCAGAGCAGAATTACTCAGTATAATTGAAATGTTAAAACAAAAACAGAAAAGGACTTCAGAATAATGCAATACAAGGCAAATGTCTCCAACCTGAGACAACAATTAATATCAATAGAGTACGCATTGCCAGCCTCTCAAATTGTTCCCCCTGAATTCTTGCTTTTACTCTGCACTAAATAGTGTAAAAAGGAATTGAAGCTTCTGCCTTCTGGGATGAACAGATTTCAAGAAAATACACTGCTTCCTAAACCATTAAGTTAAACATTCGGTGAGCATATCAGTGAATAATACAAATAAAAGAGCCCAACAAATTCTCAGTAGGAAGAGAACTGTCCTCGTGTTTGGCCCTGGCAGCTTTTAGTTGACACTGTGATATAAAGAAAAACTTCCTTAAAAATGCCATGATTATTTTCAAGATTTTATAAATCATTTTTATTTATTATTAAACTGTCATTTGGGGATAGCAACTGAGATCAAGCCTACACATAAAGTTAGAAGCCAATGAAGTAGCCCCTTGTTCTCTGTGAGAAGGAAACTCTCAAACTGCAACACCTGTAGGTAGGGTTTAAGAGTTTCCACATGGGAAGGGGGAGCATAACATTCTGTGATACTCCAAAACCAAGAAAACTAGCAACCATAGCTAACTTTAAAGAATGATTCATTTCCATACCTTGCTAGTGAGGATCAAAAGCATTGAGAACTGAAGATTATACACAGTACTGAGGACTGAGCCTGAAAAAGTAAAATACTGCTACTGTGACTTTTCTGCCTCCAAAGAAATTCCCATAATAATGCCGTGTAATACTGACTACACATCTAGTACCTAAATCTGGTAAACACTTTCAGGTATTAGAAATACTGCCTGAGGTCATTCATATCATCTAGAGGACTCCTCTGGAATTAGAAATTGAGTAGTCAGGCTTATTTAGCAATTCAAACAGTGTGAAATAGCCAGAAGGTGTGATTTCTTCAGATTAATAAAGAATAACCCAAAGGACTCTGAAGTCAAAGCATAACTAAAGAAACAGTCAAAGCTTCAGCACTTTATCTCATCAGACTTTTGACAGTACGTCCTGGGAGAGACTATTTTATCTTCAAAGTGACATAGACTCTGAGTTTTGTTCACTGAACCAGGAACCTGGTGCAGAACCAACTGCAGTCACATTGCCAATACTGAAATCCATTTTAAATACTGACAGGATTATACTGACCCTCAGAGGGCACAGTATCTTTCAAGTGCGGTTTTTGGTGTTAGCTGTTTTGCTGTTTTTTGTTTGTTTGTTTGTTTGTTTCTTCCATCAGAGGATACATTTCCAGATAGCTACTGCTCTTTGTGCCAAACATATCTCTCCAGCAGTTCCCGTGACTGAAATAAGCTCTCACTAGTTACAGACCTGACCCTAGAGAGTCATATAAATAACCTGTATATGATTTATTTTAAATTACTGGTAAGAAAACATCAGGGATTTTTTTTTGCCTAAATATAGTAATAAAAATTTAAAAAAAGCAGGAAAATCTGTTACATTCTACTCCTTCAACTTTTGCACCCTCATCAGTCTGTAAAGGCTTTCTCAATCATTCTACAGCCTACATTTCCTTCTGTTAACACTGTGGCTGTAGGATGGTCCTGTGACAGTGGAGAATACTGCTACAGAAAAACACCCCTCTTGGCTGTCACATAGTGCAGTCATTTCAAAGCAAAGTATATTCCACATCTGGCACAAAGGCCTTTATCCTGGGCTTGTCAGTAAATAAAGTACAAATTAACAATGGGCACTGACTGATGCCATAATGATTTACAAATTTTAACTGAATGTTATAGCATCTCTGAGAACTCAATTCATGAAGTTTTTGTTGTTGTTTTCTTTGCTTATTTTTTTTAACAATTCTGGCCTTAGATCAGTAATGTAATTAAACAAATTAAAGCTTTAAAGCTTGAAAGTTTAAGCTAAAATCAGTAAGAGCACCCACACACAGGAAACTACATATATGACTAAGTAATTTGCTGAACTGTAGTCTTTGAAGAGATAAAGAAAGGCCTGTGCTAAAAGTCACAGATGCCTGGCATTTCAGAAAGTATTATTCAAAATTCAACATTAAGTAGAATCATTCACTACTTATATAGCAGGAAAAAAATGACATGCTGTTTGCTCTGGACTGGGGAAGATTATTAATGAAAATTAAGCTGAGTATCTTGATATGTTAAATTTTATACCATTAAAAAAATGCTGACTTGCATCCCCCAGTGTATTTGCTTGTGCGAGAGAAGCTTAGTACGTGAGAAAGGGTGTCCTTCAGATATTTTCTAAAATATCTGTTATGGGCATAATACCAAACATGGACATCAGAATAACTGCAGCATGCGTATACCTTAATCTCTTGCACTTTATAATTCCAGCTGCCTTTAACAGTTTATTAGTACTTCTTTCAATACTCTTTCCTTTTACATCACAATAATCATCCCCAAGAATAAAGCAGCTTACTTTATAAGGAGATTCTTCTTAAAGAGATGTCCTCTGCCCTTGCCAGTTCAGCCACCTGAAGTCTCTCAGCTAGAATGAGCCATGGGCTCTGCCCTTCATCCAAAGGTAGTGAGAAATGCCACTTTGATATCTACTTTTGTCAGGACCCCCTCTGAAAACTGCAGCTCCAAGACAGCTACAACCTAATTCACTTCAGAACTGGCTGCTGGAAGTTTCTAAATGTAATCAGTCTCAAAAAGGAAGAACTGGTCCAAGTTCCATTTTTTGTTTGGTGGAAGTGGAGGTCTGTGTGAACCTTTTTGCTAGTACTTAAGTATGGCTCTATGATTAATCACCTGTCCATTGCCTAGATGCCAAAGTGAACGGAGCAGCAATAAGAGCACATGTGTAGTAGGGACATGACTCCAGGTGTGGGGCTTGTGTTCTGTTTTTCACACTCATTCTGTGTAACACTTAAATTTTCATTTTAAAACAGGGCATTACAGTTTTTCAGTCATATTCTTGCTTTTTGTTTCAGACAAGCTACCCTCTATTCCTGAAAAATCATCCTCTATTTCTTATCAGTGGAAAAGAGAACAAGGGATGAGGCAGCACACCATACTAGACTATCCTGAAAATGCTGTATAGATTGTCTCCTTTAATGAATAATGAATCACAAGTACAAGTCTATTTGGAAATTCTCCAGGAGGTCATTCCCGTACCCACAATGACAATACTACTGGGATAAGAAGATACAGCCAACAATGTCAGGGAGATCAAAACAGCATTAAATAATGTTGACTTCTGTATTTTCAGCTCAGACAGCAGATTCTGGATACAATGAGTTGTCGCTTTGCAGGAAATTGACCTGTTTCATGATATTGCATCTTTTGTAGGCAAACAACTTCTTCAATAAATAAAAACTGCCTCACCACTTCTGACAAGCTCTGCATTAGCATATCTCCAAACAGTGAGGCCGTAACAAAAATCATAACCCCAAAAATATATTAATAAACCCACTATCTTATAATTTGTAAAATGGAAATTAATGCAACTTACATCATAAAAGATGTTTCCTGCGGGACAATGAAGCAAATATGAGAAATGAACAATTTAGGGGATTGTTGATGTGATCTTGCCGTTACCACAAGAAGTGGCTGTCCTGACCCTTTGCTTCCTTATATAAATGGTCCTAGAGAATCTTTCAAAGAAAAATCTTCCCCTCTCATGCTTCAAGAACTAAAAATGCTGTGCAATCTTCCTCTTCTTCAGCCACTATCCAAAGAGTTTGCTGCCTTTTGGCAAATGAACATCTGTATATGTATTCATATTATATAGGTATATATATCTAAGCAGCAAAGTCCTACCTTATTTGGATAGGACTATCAGTACATCACCTTGTCAGGGAGGGGGAGTTTGAAACACAGTGAAGCAGGATTTCGTGCCTCTCAAACATAAGATGCTTTGTGGAACACTACTCTTCAGCTCAGTGTGTGCTGGGAGGCCTAAGCTTTCAATTTCTGCAGGTTATCTACTGTGGTTGATGCCCTATAAGATTGAGTCACTGATCTTTTAAGTCCTCCAGTTTGACATTCACTGGAAAGTTACTTGGGCTGCTTTCTTTAAAAAGTGTTTGGTTATGATGTATCACATCATCTTTTCCTATCCAGATATTGATCTTAGTCTTGCTGACATCTCTGATACATATTAGTCTACGTGAACTAAGACAAAAATGTATGTGAAGAAGGCTGAATACGATGCTGGGAAAAGAGAAAGAGAAGCATCTGAAACAAAATTACAAAGTTTTTGTTTTTTACCCTTTCATATCATCACAAAATATGATGACCAATGAAGAATTTCTCAGCTTTGAATTAACAGTTTTAAACAGAATCCTTCATCATAAAGGATTTAAAGTCTTTAGGATTTTCTTCCCATCATTTCAGAGGTGAGATAATAGGTATAGATCTACATAAGACCATCTCTGCCTTTTAACTAGCTAATGCCTTTTAAATTTTGTGTGACACTCGTGATGGAGCCAAATTATATTAAATCATTGACTGATAACATCCAGCATACAACTGAAGATAATGAATCCTATCTTACAATCCTACTGAGTAGCTATGCTTTCACATCTTTTTCTGTTTAGACAATATATTTACATGCTATCTAAATAAATGAATTTACTAACATACTTGAATTATGTATTAAGCTTAGATTGATTTGCACATATAGAAAGAAAATTATGGTTGAAGCCAATAGTATAAATTGCCTTTTTTGAGGTTTTATGCTGAGCTCTTAAGATATATTACTTGAAAAGTGTCTCTTTTGCTCAAATTTATTGACTCTAAACTAGAAAAAATAATTTTCCATTAAAGAGTTTTTGCCTCTTAGTAATTCAAGCAGCCACATAAAATAACAAAGTTCCTTCTCTTTGTCCTCATTTGTGTAATGCCAGCTTTCTTTGTCTTGTGCTGCAACATAGTAAGGAAACATTTATCTATCACCATTATTCATTGTTGAATAAAAGTTTGAATCTCTAGTGCTGGAAATTTATCAGTGTTCTTATCAATGAGCTGCATATTTCACTATCCATACAGATGATGTGAACATGCTTAGAAGGGAGAAGGAACAGTCTCCATCTGTATTCAAAGGATTGGCAAGTGCACTGTCACCTCACAGAGGAAAGGCAATTGTCTTAGTGGTTCTGTACCCACACCAGCTAGAGACCACACAAATATTAAGGAAAAGTGAGAAAAGATGGAAAGAAGCATGGATTTGAAGACAATCTTTTTGTACCTAAAAATTACTCTCAAAAAACATAAACAATGTGCAAACTGTTATATGTGCAAATCTTTTTGCAGTTCTACAGCCTCAGCACTTGGATTTTAAATGGTACAAGGGGGAATTAATCTGCAGCCCTGTGCTGGCCGTGTGGCAGAAGCAGGTGTATTGCATCACATGTGGGAAAACATCTCTGGATCTTGAATAATTTTCCCATCTATGGAGGCAATAGCAACCCAATCTTGTAGGGATAAGATGAAGAATAACTACCGAAAAAAATCTCTCTTTCCTCCCCATTCCCTGTTTCTCATCTTTCTTGTCTCTCCACTGGCATTTAATCACTCATAAGTTAGTGTGGCTATATTAGAATAGAATGACAGAATCATTAATGTTGGAAAAGACCACTAAGATCATGTAGACCAACCATTAACCCATCGCCACCATGCCCACTAAACCATGTCCCTCAGTTACCTTTTTCTTTAACACCTCCAGGGACAGTGACTCCACCACCTTCCCAGGACAGCCTGTTCCAATGACTCATCACTCTTTCTGGTTGTTTTTTTTCCTAAAATCCAACCTAAACCTTCCCTGGCACAACTTAAAACCATTAATTCTTGTTCTATCACTAGTTACCTGAGAAAAGGCCAACCCCCACCTTGCTATAAGCTCCTTTCAGGCAGTTGTAGAGAGCAGTAACATCTCCCCTGAGCCTCCTCTTCATCCTGAAAGGACCAAATCAGAGCCGAAGCTTATGTTCTGCTCAGAGCTGCCAATCAGCCCTATGTGTGGACTTCCGCATTATGGTGAAACATAACTTCTCCCAGTCAAATAAATTGCTGGCTTACCTATTTTTTACTAAATTTTCATTTAAAAAATACAGTTTTTTGCACCAAGTGCTTATAAAACAGAAAGTTCTTCATTCCACTGACTGTCGTTAAGATGCAATTCTTGGGAACAATTTATTGATTTCTTTTTGGATACTAGCCTAGGTTTCTGGCAGTTTCTGCATCCCTTTATCAGACTTCGTTGTAAAAAAAGTAGCTTTCAACATTTAATGTTCTCCATCTATGTGGTATATTATTATTTTGAACAAATATTGGACAGCTGCTAGCGAATTCATGAACTTTGGAGGTTTTCTGGAGTCCATATGGGTTCACAAAAGCAATTAAGACAGGCTACAATGTGATAGACATTTAAAACAAAGAATAGCAAAGCTTATTCCCCAAAGCTTTTAACCTTCACATCTGAATATTAAGCATTAACTTTTTAAAATACAGACACACCAGTAAATTACATAGGCCTATTTCCCTTAATATTTCAGGGTTGTTGTTTTTTTTTTGTTTTCACCTTAATACTAAATCAAAGAGGAACACGAAAATTCTTTGCCTTAAATAAAGGTCACTGGGCAGAAAAGGTTGAGAAATACAGAACAAGATGAGACAGACACAATCTAGTTGGCCAGACTCCATTGCTAAATTCTGGTGATGCTGTATTTCTTCACATAGATTTAAATGATGTGTAAAATTCCTAATGGAGTCAATTTCACAAAGTGTCCAATCTGATATTCTTTTAAGTAGATGAAGGTCATTTAGATTACAAATCAAAATATCTATTATCAAATTAGAAAATATTGCTTATATTGAAACAACCTTTAAAACATCCTTTTCAGTACTTAAAATTCTTTTCACTCTTTGGTTTCACAAAACATATGATGAAAGCCAGCAGAATTCACAGGTTTTACTCATAAACAGCTTACACTGTGTTCCCTAATAGGCTATGCTACACTGCTCTTACCTTCTACTTAAACAAGTATCAGTTGTTCAAGACCTAAAACAGAAGTGGTCTTAACTATGTATGCCATATATTGCATATAACAACATAGTACATCAGGTCAAGTTAAATCCACTAATTCCAGTTAAGCATCAAAAAGAAAAAGAGCGAAGTCACCCATGCCTGTTTGCATTTTACATTCTGGACTGGGTGTTGTAAGTATTCCAAATAGCCTCTGCCAGCAAAATTTAAGAGTAAATTTGTACTTCTGTTCACAAATCCCCAAAACTCCAGGCAGGAGTTTACCACTTCATTGCTTAAGTACATCAAGCATGACTAGAAAAGTATGAACAGTAAAAGCATCTCAAATTTAGAACACTCTTGCAGTTATTCAGTGTTAGAGTAGAAAAGTGTCAGAACTACAATCAGACTTTTCATGGAGCTTTTAAACTGAGATCAAAGGGTCAACATAAACATTAGAAATAGTTTAAATACTTTAAATACATAAGAGCATATTTCATGTAATGCAAACTCATATTATCAGTTTAATGACTGATAATATCATATAACTTAAAAGCAAGAATAGTAAATTCTAAAGTGCTGAAAAAAATACTTTTAAAGCTAAATTAAATAAAAGGTCAGTATCATATAAATGAGGGCAAATCTAGAAGAGAATATTTCTGGAATTTGATTTTTTAATTGGGAGCAAATTGAAAGCAGGATATCAAATGGCAAAAGGAACCTAAAGCAAACTTCCTATGAATATAACTTTTTTTTATATTTGAAAGACATTTCCATGCATTTTGTATTCTTCCTGCTGCTGTGCACTGTTTTCATACAACCATTAACCTCTCCATATGCTAGTGAAGCCCACATTTCTGTGCTTCTCTGTGGCTTGTGAAGAGCTCTGAGCTGAAATGCATTATTTTAATTGAATCATCATTCTTACAATGATGGACATTCTGTGAGTACTTAATTTTATCTACATTAATATATTACACTAGCCAGATTTAGTTCAGTAACAACAGAAATATGATTCTTTTTTCATTTGTTAGACATCAGCTGATACCAATGTGCAATATTGAATTAACATGGGTATTATGAAACTCACTATCTTTCCTCTTTTGCTACAGTCCCATACACTTTGGAAGATTCCTTTGTACTTCCCTTGGAAAGCCATGAGCAAGATTTGACATTAGACCATAGAAAGCCCATGGACCTGAACCTCTCACTAATATCAAATCCAGCAGTGTGATGGTGGGGTAAAGAAGGATTATGTGGTTTCTTCCCATGCACTATACAGCTGGTTCCATCAACTGCCACTTTCTGGTGCTTTTATGTCTGAAGAACATAGCAGTGCCCAGGAAACCTCAAGCTGCACAAAATTTTCATTAACAATGAAAAACTGAATACTTCCCAAATCTGGAGTAGATTGTACTGAGCACTGCAGTAATGAACTCTTTATTCTGTCATATACCCGACTAATGAGATTGATCCTAAGCAAGTATGTTTTTTGTCCAACTATCCATCAAACCTTTTCCAACACCTTTCAGCCCACTGATTAATTTTAATGAAATTTAAAGGAGGGGGAAGGTCCCTGAGACACTGAAAGGCTTGTCAATCAATACACAAAACATAATTCAAATTAATGTCATATTCAAAAGCCTGCTCAATTATTAGACATGAAGCAAAAAATACATGAGTTAAACCCATTTTAAATACCTGGACTATTAAAAATGTTTTAATTTAAGCTTTCACCTTAGTAAGCACAATAAAATAAATAAATAAAATTAAAATACAAGAGAAAACTGCATGGTAGACTAGTTTTTATGAATTCTCCCACTCTTATAGGCCATTCTTGGTTTTGGTTTGTTTCATGCTCTTTTTCCTCTGCCCTTAGTCAAGTAAACCTGAACTCTTGTATCAAATGAGTATTATAAAGAACAGTGAAGACAAAAAGAGAAGACAGCTTCCACACATTTAGTGGGCTCAACCTCTGCAAACACCAGTGGCCACTGACTAAGAGAAGGAGCAGTGGGTCACCAGTCTCCATCACTCAGTAACTTAGATAAAGGTAAGTAATAAGAATAAAGATCTAAGTATCTGGAAGCATGTAGAGGTTACAAGAGAAAATATGATCGTACTTCATCCTGAGTCCAGATCTGGCTTAAAACCTACCTGCTGAACCATTTTGTTCTTATAAACTATGGATGAGATTCAAGCAGTAGCTAATAGGGAGATTAAAATAGGAAAGAAACTACACTGCAGATGGGGAAGACAAAAACACACATAAAACCTTTTATGAAAATAATCTTATTAACTTCAAATTAATATGCCTTTGACTATTTATATAAAACTGAAACACTTTATTTATATATGAAAACTGCCCTCAAGATACGTGACAATATTTGCTTACTTCATACTCTGAAAATTCAAAGCTTGCTGGTAGCTTTTTGTGAAAAAGTAAAAGAATGGTCAGGTTGGAAAAGCCCTTCAAAGACCATCAACTGCAACTATCAGGCCTCTGAAGCTTAAAAAAATAATAATAAAATAAAATATGAAACAAGAAAAATCTCTTATACAAAACCTGGTGTGTGAAGGCTGCAAAGCCAATTCCACACTGCTAATCCAAAAACAGGAGGAAAAGTGTATGCACTGGCAAACTAACTCAAGTGCTGCTACTGTTAAACTGTTTGACAGTAGAACATAGGAAACAATTCCTATTTCCTTTTCAAATTCATCTCACCAGAAGAAACAAGTGCTCTGATATCTGGAAAGCTTTTGTCAGAGCTTAATGAACTGCAGCTGTAGGAAGGAAAACAATGAGAAACTGAATTGTGTTCATTCTAACCATTTTTTAACTATAATTTAACCGTGTTTTCTATTTTAACTATTCTCTTTCTTCAGATTCTTCTAGCATTTACAGAAAGTCCCAGATCCAAAGGAGAATGTCACTCAATGTGCCTGCTCATGCAGATGGGTTGTCTCTACCTGGTATTCCCTTAGCTATGTACTATGTCAGAAAAAAAGCCGAAAATGGGAAAAAGAATGAAGTTTGCAAACAGTTTCATTTGTTTGTGTACTAATAATGGGTTCTATCTCATCTGTGTACCTCATCTCAGATCAGTGTTTGCAGATCTCACAAGTTGGGGAATTTCAATGGCATAGCTGAATTTCATAAAAATAGTGAGGCTCTGGAGTGTATTTTGTCTGTTCACTGCAGATTCTCCTGTCTTTGTTTTGAATCTTCCAGATGAAGAAAAAAAGAGCAACTAAACCCTGTATTTTTTTGTACAATTTTCTCATTGAGCTCTGTGTCTCTCTGATTTATCTAGGAAGAAGGGATGATGAATGAATAATCAGAGCTGAGGCTAGACACACAACAAAAAATCTGACTTCTGCAGAGGAGGGCGGATATGGGATAAGACACTGTTCAGGCCCCACATATGCTGCTTTGGAGATAAGCCATCAATGACAGATGACTGCACCGGGAAGATCCACAGGATCTGTGTGTGTGTATGATACCCTTTTGTTCAGCACTCATGATGCCATAACTGTGACTACTGCAGTGACTGCTGTGACAACTGTAGACAACAGAGTAGCTATCTCTTATCTGAAGAAAAGTCTGGAATTTTTTTAGCTCCTGGGTTTGTGATAATGGGTTTGCCTTATAAGAAACACTGGGAACTGATGATGAAATAATCACGATAGCAAAATTCTGTCTTTGGACAAAGCTTCAGAGGCAAAAAGTCAGCTTTGTGATCATTATGCAGAATGGAAAATGAGTTAAGAGATTTCGCTGATCCGAGAAGTTGTGGAGGAAATTGTAAAAGGTAAGGAGTCCCAACCTGCAGCCTCGAAGGCATGACAGACTTCCGGAGTTTCATGTTGCCAGCAAGAATTTTGTTGAAGAAAAAGCACAGTCTTCAGAGCAGCTGCCAGCTGCTACTGCAAGGATTTTACTTCCAGTCATGATAATGAAGCAAACTGAAAAGTTTTCCCTCATCTCAGAGGAAAATAAAATGATTCCTCAGCCAAGGTTGCTTGTTCTGTTTTGTTGTTTTTCCATTGACTTTTTTTATCTTTGCCACTGTGGAACTCCCATGGGTATACAGAGGTCCAGGAGATCCAGCTGGAGCATTACCTTAAGTTTTACTACCTGATGAGGGCATATCCAGCACAGATGACAACTGTCAAGAAATTCTGCTGCTTTTGGGGCAAATAGCTAACACTACATCACCAGTTGTTGTTTTCTAAAGCTCTTATGACTTCCATCAGAGGGTCTCAACAAAACCATAAAATACGTGGGCTATACTACCAGTAGTTTCTGCTCTCTTCTTCACTGAGTGAAAAGCCATTAGGCTCAGTATTATTCTCAGAAGAAGCATTCTCCAGTCTGTATAATGCAGTCTCTTTTCTAGTCCTGCCAATATTAGAAGCAACGGGTGCAATGCATCTCCTCTTGACATATTATATGATGAATAAAACCATATGGGTCACAGAAGTGACTATAATCAGGTGATTTTCACTCACAGAAATACTTGTCTCAAAGGGGAAAGAATGGACTAAATACATAAAATGCTGTATATGCCTTTGTTCTTTAAAACACATTCATTTGTAATTGTTTCACTCCTTGAGAAATCCAGTTACTACATGTTTCCATTACTTCACAGAACTTGCTAATTCTAGGCATCCTCTGACAACACTGCTTCACTGAGCTCCTGATACATTAAGTGGTATAATTTATCACTGTTGAGCATGCAGAATTTTGGACATACTGTCTCCAATGTAATCCCCATTTCTACATGATTGCTCTTTTAATAAGAATTTATAATCTCTTTGCCCATAAAAAGCACAACTCAACAAAAATATGTCAGAGATTATTTTGCTATGTGGTTCAGCTTCTGAAGAGACAGATTGTTTCACCTGTTGCAGGTACAGCTATAACTCCTTAGGAACTGGTGAAAAATTCAGTGAAGCAATCAAAAAAATGAGTGTTTCCTCTCACAGTCCCTGACTGTGCCTACACAGCTGTGGATAAGCAGTCATGAAGAATAGCTCCTGCCTGTTACCTCTGGGCTGTTTTTGAACCATTAGTGATGTTATGTTCCAAGCATGTTTGAAGGCCACATTCTTACAAGTTCTGTATATGCCTGGAAGGAAGTTCTGGGTATACACGGACATTGTTTTCAGAGCTGCTGCCTACACCCAGCAACAAAGGATAGCTTCAGAAATGTAAAGAAGCAAACAGGAGTCACTCTGGCAAACGAAGCCCGCACAAATTTCTGCATACGTCTGTGTTCATGCCTAAGTGAAAAGCTTGTATGATCCAAATGCTAGCTCACATTCTCGGTGATGAAGCATAATGAAGATGAACAGTATGGCATTCATTAGAAAAGAAATCCATTTTCATGTTCCTTGTACTCTGCATTACGATGTACACGTACTGCCAAAGTTACAAGAGTATTACTGCCAAAAACTGTTTGTCTTTTTCCTAAATTGTGACCTCTTCTGGGAGATCCAAAGCCCAAAATCTATTGCAGAAGATGTCCTAGTCCTCCTTCTATCTTGTCTGGACTGATTCAGCTCCATTATGATACTGTTTTTCTCCAGGTACCTGCAGCACATTGACAAAAGTCAGCTTGAGCTACAATGTCATCTTTTTACTTCGGTGACTGAAAATGTGAGCATATGTACTTCCTCTAACATCTCTATTACAGGGCTGATAGCATTTAAAGCACCACAACTATCTGCTACGTAATTATGAGTCAAAGCTCCTACATAGCTCTCATTGACTTGGTACAGATCGTGTTTTTCTCAGAAAGAAATCACCTTGTTTCAACAGCTGCAGAATTCTCATAGTAACTTCTGACCATCTTCTCATGCTAGAGTGCACATGGAACTCTATGATGAACAGGATATACATTTCTCTCCCATACACCTTTCAAACTACCATAATTAGTATCTATAAAAAGGACTAAAGTAGCAATTAACTAAATAATGCATGTTGCTCATCAAAAAAATATAGGTTTTCTAAAACTGATTCAAGTTAAGGCCTTTTTCAACACTTATTTCAACATTCTGCAAGTTACTCATCCATCAAGCAAGAAATAATCATGTACTACCCCAGACATAACTTTTCTGTTGAGAGCTAGAGCAGTATCTTATACAGTAATGTCTGACCACTCAAACGTTGCTCCATTTTACTCTGCTAAGTGGCTTATGGGGTATCTTGATTAATTCATGCCAGATCAACTTAGTTCACGCCCTGCTTTCTATTTCATTAAAATTCCTTGAAGCTAAGGCTGCTCAGCACCTTGAGAACACTGCTCAACTGGATCAAACTTTTCTAATGTTCAATTCTAACAACAATAATGGTCCAGATCCTTGCTGTTTTAGTTAACATCATATACATGTGCCACCAGAGAAAGAGCTTGAGCTCTGTACACAGAGACAAACAGTTAACAATAGCGTAGTGAGACCAGTGGTTTGTTCACACTTGATTTTGCACACATTCTAAGGGATATTGCTGAAAAACAGAGAAAAAGGCAAAAACGGTTCTGTTTCACATTGCCTCCCTTCTCAACAGATAATTCTAACCCAAAGGATGCGTGTGCCTGAATGTTCATCCTGACTCTGGAAACACTACTCATTTCATATTTGGTGAAACCTCTGTGCTCCGTGAAGAGCCGTGTGGAAAGACAGGGATTCCCAGCATGGAGAGAGAGAGATTCCCTTCATGGCTAATATTACTTCAGGAGCTATCTTTAGGAAATCAGTAGAAGAATCACCAATCAGCAACGACATCAGCCTTGATACAGCTCTTACCCATATGTGTCACAGGAGCTGAGTGTTTTGGATGCTCTTTAGACAGTATGGAAGGACTGTCAGTCATTCAGCCTGGAACAGTCATTTCAATTCCTAGCTACCTGGGGTTTCTTAGGGGACTCAGCTGAGGTATAAATGATTCCCTGCCTAAACCCAATAGCAAATACTGTGTAGGCAGAACATAAGCACTTATCTCTTCATAACAGAAAACCGGGAAGCATTCAGGCTAAAAAAAGAGACGCTTACTGAGTTGTGCAGTCCTGGAAAGTAAATTTGCTGGATTGCTGTCTGGGTTGGTGAGATTTATCCTCCAAGGACTTCAGTCTACTGGATTTTACTTTGGATCCCAGCATCTGAACCCTGGCCTCTTCTTTAAGATTAAGAAAATCAAATCTCTTGACATAGAAAAGGTGTGATACCAATCAAATTCAGATTAAGAAAACCTCAGGTGAGTTTTTAAACTTAACCTTGCAGTTCAGACAACCACAGTGCTGTTTATTAATTTCTAATTTAATTTATAGACCTGATATGATCTAGCTAATCATGCCTACCAGAGAGAAAAAGTGTCTATTTCATACTGGGTAATTCTTACACTATATCAATCTGTAGTTATATTATTCTAAGGACACAGGCCTTCCAGCAAATTCTTCAATTTCACATAGCATTTTTTTCTCCTGTTACCAAATAATTATATTAGAACTTATTCCACTGAATATGAGAAATTCCAGACCTTTAAATACATTAAGTTCCACTGTTCTAATAAAAAATATATATCCGCAGGGAGTTTCACACAAATAGGAATTAATGAACTGCACCTTTTACGGAAGTTTCATTCTTCGCCTTTAAAACATAAGAGGAACATAGCATAACCAGACACCAAGAAGTCTCATAGCTGAGAAGAAATTAAACTTCACGTGCACAACAAGCCATTGTTGCCATAGGGAAAGGCATTAAGACTTCCTAGGCTATCTTCTCTGAAAGAAGGGTTATCTTCTCTGTTTAATTCTGAAAGCCCACAAAATTACATGCACTAATGGGCTGCAGTAGGCATTACTGGGGCATCGGGATGTGACGTAATAGGACCTCTAATGCAAATAGCATTCTTGTTTCAAGGCATGTGAAAACATTGATAGTTACTGCATGTTTACAGTATTTGTCATGGGTTCAAAAACAAAATTCAAGATTTAACAAAAATGCATTAAGTAGAGGCTCTGTGTTTATCTAAATTAACAGGTATATTCAGAAAAGAAATGATCAGTGAGGAAAAAAATATGCCACTGAGCTTTTTCAATGTTCTGGTATTTTTTCCCTGGAGAAAACCCACAGTAGTTGTTTGGTGTTTGCTTAAAGTCTCTGGATTAGTAACAGAAGTGGCCATAATTATTAAGCAGCCTTTCAGAAAGGAAGATATACTACAACAGAAATTTAGAGTGGACGAGCACCAGCAACATAGATTCAACACAGTTCAGAGGTCTAAGTCTTCTCCCATTGACAGCAAAGGAACACACAAGCACTCAGCATCTAAGAGGATCAGGGTGACTGTGCAGCAAGATGCTAAATTGATAGAAATTTTGTCTCTGAGTCTACCTGAGGTAAAATTTCCTGCGGGGACTTCACTTAGTGCCTATGCTAGCAATAATTCAGACTCTTATGCTTACATCCCTACAGACGTCTAATCTGTTAGCTTGCTATGAGGACGCCTGCTGTGCCTCAAAAGTACCATGCTGAAAAGACAAGTGCTGCTTTCTTTCTAAAGAAGAAGAAACTTGGCCTCTACCCATCTTTAATATATTGTCGAGTATTAAATATTTAACATGATGTAATGCTTAAAGCAATCATGCAGAAACTGGAAGAGCTAGGTCTAACTGAACATTTTAAGAGTATTAACTTCACATCCCCTCTATCAGCTGAAGTTCTGGTCTGCATTTTGGCTGTATGAACCTCATGATAGTTCTTAAAACCTACAGACTGATGACTGAGCCATATACCAAATCCCCAAAGCAGAACCCATGCTTCTTCTCCCTCCAATGGCAATACATTTATCCCTGCCAGGCATGCAAATCACACACAGCTTCCAAACTCAGAACACAGGTGGGGCAGTGCTCTGTGTGATCTTGGTTAAATCACTTTACCTTAAGGAACTTGCCACAGAAAATGAAACTCACTACTCACCTAATTGTCTAAAATTCTCTAAAATGGAACACTAAAGACATCACTGTTGCAGTGACAAGTATTGGGTTCATTTTAGGGGCTTCTGAACTCTCCTGCTGTCAGTGAATTCATAATGCTTGCCAGGTCATTGCTGTACTGATTACCGTCCCCCTTGAAGATGTGCAGTGGCCAAGAGTCACAGTAGTGAGCATAGGTAAAACCCTGTGTACCTCACAGATGTTCAGAGCTCCAGCAAATACTTCCCAGGACACACTGGTACCATGTTCCTGACACAGCAGCAGCAGCTCCCAATATATGGGAGTGAAGAAGTATTCCGGTCTTTGCCCAGCACCAGCCCTGGGTACAGCCCAAGTAACGCAGCAACTGGAAACGAGGATGAACTGCAAAGCCTTCCCTTTGCTACCAAGATCTCCCCTGCCAGCATCATGCATCAGCTTTATTTTGCAGCTTCAGTCTCCCTTTTTTTTCCAATCTTTTCAAACTTTTTTTTTCAACAGTTCTCCCACTGTTCCTTCACATTCATCTTCCTGAGACCGTCAGATACAGACTATCACTGTCTGAAGAAGTACTGGAGTAAACAGACTGCTTTTACTCTAACTGCCATGAAAAAGGACAGAAAGTAGCTTTTTCGTAAGAGTTATTCCATGCCAAAGTTCCCTGTCTCTTCATCAAAAGCAATTTTTAACATAGGAAAATAACATTCTTGCTTGAGTTCCATCCATTGGGAAGTACAGAAGTGCTCAGCACTCAACATAAAGAAGAGCAGCACATGTCCCACATGCCTGCCAAGTCCGTGAGTTTGCCTGGAAAAAAATACCAGTCATATGTATGCCAACATTTGCCACTTTCTTCAGTACAGCACACTTGCTGTTGAATCAGGTCCCCCCAGCCCATGCCAAATTCTCTACTGTTCTCTCCCCCTTTCTATAAGAAACTAACAATTCATCCCCAGACGGACTCCCAGCCCTGGAACAAGTGGCATTTAAACGCCATGGGATGGCTGAGGCACATATAAAGCTAAGAATCTTTCCAAAGGACACCAAGTACAGAGAATAGTCACACACTGTACAGTGCAAAAAATTATTTTATTCATTACCACATTTGTTATCCGGTTTGACAAGTGCAAGGCAACTGTATTACCTTATATAGAAAAGATACTGGCAAGGCACAGACCTGACAGACAACCAATATTTAACACTGTGATTACCTACTACAATGGGACACTGACAAGCGAAAGGAAACACGTTTAAATAGAGGACAGCTGTTCTTGATGAATTCATAAGATACACTCTAAGTCCACAAGTAGAACTGCCACATCCCCTTATTCATTTGGACCACATCAGGTCAAGATAGTGCACAGAACTGGGAAACTGGCCATTCTTAGGGAGCAAGGCCTCAAGTTCAAACAAATTACATGCTCCAAAGGGGCCTTCCTTGCACTCTATTACTCTGGCTGATTACGGAGAGAAAGAGAACAAAAATATTCAGTGTTCTCAAAGACAACCTAAGGGTTTCCATATAGTACCGGCATATGTCTGTTGAAATATACAAAGCAGAATGTGATTTCTGCCTGCTTACTCATTACATTACAAATTATTCAATCTGCATTAGAATTATCAGACCACGACCAGGTATCTCGTCCTGCAAATGTCAAGGTCTAATACAAGAAAAATCAAACAAACAAAAGAGAGAATACTGTGACCTTCAGTCCCACTGAGAGCTAGGACCATCCCACTACTGGCTTCAACAAGTTTGGAGGCACTCATCCAAAGCTACACTGCCCATTGATGCAGCCTTCTGAGTGGAATTCCTAGGCTTAAGAATACGAAAGCTCATAAAGCCAGCCCGCATATCAGCTGCTATAAGTACTTGTGCTTGGAAATGATGTGAGATGACTGGCTGTCTCCATGTGATAAGGGGTTACAGCGTTTCCCAGGAACATGGCAGTCAAGCTTTAGTGTCTGGGGTGCACAGAACTCCTCATGTGCCACACGGTTCTTCTACATCAGATGCTCTCAGATGTACCAAAGCCCTGCATGACACAGTTCTGCTGCAGCAAAGCTTCCTGCTCATCCTCACTCTTGGTAAGCTTTGTTATGGCCTAGTGGTACTTGTACAGGACTGCTGGAGCCAGGAGATCTTTACACAGTTGGTGTGCTCTCTGCAGCCACAACTTCTGCTGGACGGGTAGCAGGACATGGGAAAATCCTTTCACTCCAAGTCTTTTTGTCTGATGGCTCTGGGAAGAAAGAGAACAAGGCTGTCATCCCAACCTGACTGTCCTGATCAGAGATAGGTCAGACTGACGCACAGGCAATAGCTGAGCATGCATTTTTTTTCTAGTCACTCTGAAATTTGTAAGCTGCTATGTCCTGATCATGCAAATGACCCACCTCTCTGATCTGAGCTTGCTCTTGTCCCTGCCTTGCTTTACATGATTACAGCCTCAGACCTGTTCCCTTTAAAATTATCCAGGAGTACCCCAATATATCAGCCCTCCCCTCCCCGCAAACTCAGACCCCAAAACAGACTCACCAATGTGCAAATCCTGCTTGCTGTCCAGAAGGAGAAAAGGAGAATTTTATTCTCCAAGATCTGGGCCGTGTGCCTGGAACATGCCCTCATTCACATCAGTTGGCAGATGTGTGCAATTCAGTCAGCAGGCTCATAGCCAGGTCTCAAATGGTGAAGGCCTGAGGATGAAATGTTGAGACTTGTCCATTTCTTAGCTGGGGCTTGCTGGCAGAAGGAGGAAGAGGAGGACTGGCTGTCCCAGTGCAGAGTTTCAGAAGTGCTGCCTGCTACAGGATGGGGACCATGCCAAGAAAGATCTGACACTGCCTTTGGAAGGAGCTTGGTCTCTCACACCGGTGGTGTAATCTTGACTAGTGAATGTCCCAGTGTAATGCAAGTTAACCAGAGATCAGAGAAGGCTGGAACTTCTGTGGATATGCAAGATGTTTCTCCAGAAAGCTGAGCATTGTCTTTCTCCACTCAACAGACAACCTTGCATATAAAAATGAACTGAATAGCAAAAATAGTGAAAGTCTATAAAACTTTTCTACTCAAAGTAGAAGTTTCATCTGCAGGCAAGAGCGGCCATGGTGTAAATCCCTTCAGCTTTTCTGTCTTTAGAACTCATTGGTGACCAATCTGTTGGAACATTCCTTAGCAATGAATGAAGTCACAGTGAGACTTTGGCAAAGCTATGATGCCATGTGTACTGATCCCATATGAAGAAGAGACATGGGTGTCATGTGGAACCAGCTCACATGGGGCTGCCTGTGCCAATCAAGGTCTTGAAGAAGACCAACCAGAGAAATTAAAGGGATGGAAGAGAGGGAGCTGTTGGCACCAGTATGTCTGTACAGCCTCACAGAAATCTGGCTCTTCCAAGCAAATTTGGTCATTTAAACAGCCTACTTATTACACTGAAGGGCACTAACTGGTCCTCAGAGATCACACATTCCACTCCAGATAGAATTTCTAATGGCTCAAAGATTTGGGATAATCGAGGCCTTTGGGTCATAAATACACCTCCACATCTCTCTTACAGAAGAAGGTAGATAGACATGTTTCTCTATGCTCTGTACAAACCCACACCAGAGATATGCCCCATCCCTGCAGTAGCTGTGTATTTTTTGAATTCCTGTATAAAAGTGTCAGAATCCATTACTGTTTTCATGAACTTCTGCTTCTTTTTCAAATTTTTTTGAATTGTTAATTGCAGCCATCTTTGTTGTTGAATGAACATCTACCACCTCATTATAGCCTTTAGAAATAGATATATCAAGAAAATGCTGGTAGAATATTAAGTATATCTGAAATAATGGGCTGAATTGTAACAGCCTTCCCAAGGAGGTATTGTGTGATAGTTGGTCACAACAGTCTAAAAATAGAATGATTGTTCTCCAAATCAGTAGCACACCCAATATGCATTGCTCATCTCGCATCACAAGGAACACTTCTGTCTTGTACAGCTGGACTCTTTCTAACTAAATAGTATTGGTCACATGCTATGTTTGGTTAGATGTGTTAGCATCTTTTGTTGTGTTTCTTTCTTTGTATCATTCATTTTCTACTTTTTTTTCACTATATATATTTATCTAGGAGCAAAATACCTACCAAATCTAATTTTATCGACTGCCTGGGTCACCTGGAATCCTGCTTTCAGTAGTGACCTGAAGAGAATTTTTACAGGAAAGCAATTAAGAAATATATGTCTGAGTACTGCTGCAATGCAGGTGCAGGGAGAGCAGTGGGAATGCTCACGTACTCAGCTGACACAGTAACTAATTGACTGCTGTTTTATCACCTTCAACTCCTAAGTTATCTTCATATTTTACAGACTTCATAGAATTTGAAGCCCTATTTCTTGAAACTAGGCACAATGCCTCAGTGGATGGCTTCATAGAATCATCATCATAGAATCACAAAATGGCTGGGGTTGAGAAGGACCTCAAAGATCATCTAGTTTCAACCCTCCTGCCGTGGGCAGCCTCACCAACCCCTAGACCAGGCTGCCCAGAGCCACTTCCAGCCTTGCCTTGAATGCCTCCAGGGATGGGGAATCCACAACTTGTTCCAGTGCCTCACCACCTTCTGAGTGAAAAACTTCCTCCTAAATTCTAACCTCAATCTCCCGTCTTAGTTTAAAATCATTCCCCCTTGTCCTATCATATCAACCCATGTAAACAGTTGTTCCCCCTCCTGGTTTATATGCTCCCTGCAAGTATTGGAAGGCCACAACGAAGTCTCCCTGGAGCCTTCTTTTCTCCAAGCTAACAAATCCACTTCCCCCAACCTTTCCTCATAGAAGAGGTGCTCCAGCCCTCTGATCACTTTAGTGGCTCTCCTCTGGACCCGTACTGAAATGAGTTTCACTATGAGAGCCCCATAAAGCTCTGAGAAACTAAGAACTCACAGGGGACCCTTTGGGATGTGGATCTAAGGCAATGGGCATTTCTCTTTACAACCTGGCTTACTTTCCTTTTACTGAGTGTCATATTGTTCCCATATTGCAAGAAGAAAAAACAAGAAACTGAAATGTGTGAACCAACTTCACATTTTAGCTTTTCATGCTATGAAAACAAAACAAAGCAACAAACAAACTTGAGAAATTAGTCTGCCCACAGCAAGGCTTAAAAATCCTTATGTCCATGTAACTTCATTTAACTGCAAGCTTTGCCTTACACCTACAAAGGCATATATTTTCTCTTTCAGAGAAAATTTGGCACATTCATTCATTGTTAGCACCTCATTCCCCTCAGAGGCTCCACATGAAATTATTTATTTATTACCCTGAACTTTTCCTTGATGTATCAAGCTTATCAATTAGGTCTAATTAATATATATTTAATCTTCCAGATGGAAAGATCTAAAAAAAACCTCAGAAGAATTAAGAAATATATTATATTGTGATTGTTGTTTCCAAGGTTTTTTTGCTGCTCTCCAAAATAAACAAATACTACAGAACTAAAAGCTATAAACAGCCATTTAACAGCTGAATTTAACCAAGTGATTCCTCTTCACTTGGCCAGGAGCTGAAAAGGTCACTACAGATAAGGAGAGTGAAAATGAGGTTTTAACTCTGCCAAATTTCCCATGTCATCCCAGCTCTAGATGCTCCTGGCCAGCTGTCCAGGGATGAGATGCCCACTGTAAAGCAGGACAAGGAGAGAAGCGTTTTGGCCATAGAGGTGCTAAACAATGCAGCTGGGATTGCTTAAGCAAAGCTTACACTGAAGGGAAGAACACAGACGGTTCCTAATTTCAAAACTAATTTCAACTGCCTCATTTTTTAAATTAAAGAACATCAATAGATTTTAAATAAAGGCACAGTCCTTATTTTAAATAAAAATTCATTGCATTTTATGAATAAGTTGTGTTAGAAAACAAAACAGCAGCAGCTAACTTTCACAGAAGGTCTGTCTATCCAATAAATATTTTCTTGCATAAAAGAACTTTTAATTAAGATTCAGTACTTGATTATGATGTGTACCACAAGCTCTCATGACTTTACGAATATGCTGAGTGCTCAGATCAGGACTATGCTTTTTTTTATTCACTGCATAACTGTCCAGATCTAAATTAGATAGGCATTTTTGACTAGAGAAAGTCTTCATGAGCAGATGTATTTTCTTCTTTGAAATGCTTTGAAGTGCTGCTAATAAATTAGGCACTTAGAAAAAAGCATTTGAAATAGTGTAGATAATTACCCTTTTAGCATCCTACCACTATTACCATTTATGTAACTTCTGATATACACAAGAATAAACTACTGAATTATAACTTGGAAGTTTGAAAGGTTATATGAATTCTCTAAAATTAGTATACGCTATGAAAAAAAAAAGATTCTGCCAGAAGGGGGAAAAAAAAAAACAACCAATGGGAAACAAACAAACAAACAAAAATCACCAGAAATAAACCTACCAGGTACATTTGAAAAGAAAATAAATGGAGATGCTCCACACCCACGCAGGGCAATTTCTGAGCTCATTTTTAAGCAGTTCACAGTTTTATATATAGAAGACATCAGCAAAAAGTATTTTCTGGAGTCATGGAAGGAATGAGTTTACTAAGTAGTGCTGCTATTCACATATCGTTAAGGAATATACCACATAAAATCCCCTGAGATCAAGACCTGATAGTGGTAGGTGCTGTATGAAGGGAAAATCTGTATCCTAAGCAGCTTACTGTCAGTGCAGACAGACTATAATCATTGCGGTGTGAACATGGTCTGTGCTATAACACAGCATTCAAGCTAGTTCAGTTTTCTTATATCTATGTAACCCCCCCCCCCAAAAAAAAAAAAAAAGCAGGCGTGAAACTGGACCTAAATCTCAGTCAGTTATGGATGTAATATTTTTCTGTCTACGGTGCAAAACGTTTCTTCCTCATGTAAGCTTCAATTTTCCTAAAATTTTAGGTGTAAGCTTTTTCTGTGCTGCTCATTTCCTGCAGGGAGAGATACTATATTGCAAGATCTGACATAATACAAGCCTGTGCACTAAGCAGTACAGGGCAGACTCACAAAAGAACTCAGAGATGCTGAAAATGAAAGAATTCTTCCATTCATTCTCTAATACCCATAATACTTCATGCCGCATCAAAATAATTTGTTGCTTAAGGAGTAACAACGATTTTGGAGTAATAACTTGATGACTAGCTATACCCTTATCATCTACACAAGCATGGCATGCCTCATAAACCGTGTAACAGTGTTGAAATGTGCCAGTGATCTCTCCACCCCAAAAGCTCACAAAGGAGCCATGCCAGTGACTGTCAACCCACAGAGTGCAGCTTTTTGTACCATTTCAAGAGTTTTGTTTATGTAAAAACTCAATGCAGCAAATACACAGCTTGTTCAACCCGCTCAGTTTGTCTTAATTACAGAATGCTAATAGGAGTCAGGTGCTGGCCCCAGACTGTTTACCAAATTCACAAAGAAGTATCAGTCCCAAATAAAGATCAGTTCAACAGTGCAGCCAGTTCTCAGCATTCCTATAAAGACCACATCAAATGTCAACTGATTATGATTCATCATATTTTCACTTACTAATGGCAATTTACATAAGACTAGAAGAATTTGAGAGAACTACTCATACATTTGCCCACCTGTAAGCAAGGTTCTGTCTAGCTCTTCATCTGACCTTAAAATCAGATGCAAAGTGAATGGTGGCATGGCCTCGTTCACATGGGAGTCATACAATGAGATAAATGGAACCAACAGCAACTCTGACATTTCTCAAAGGAAAAATGATTACTGAATATTTATACTTCAATTGTGTAACACAAAGAATAATTAATAATTAAAATTAAATACTGCAATACTTCCTAATATGTATATGAAGAGATATATGAAGAGATTTATCTTAAAGATATTATAGCAAGAGACTTCATAGTGGATATGCTAAAAAAGCCCTAAAAGAACCAGGTCAGCATTCTCACAAATATTATGTCAACTCTACCCACGTAATCCATGACAAATTAGACTGAACAAATTCTGATCCCCAGATCTCAACAGAGCAACCACTTACTGTGCAAAACCTAGTAAAGCACTCTTCTCATGCTGATTTATGCATATATAGACCAGTGGGCTGGACAGTCTCAGGCATTTAACTTCAGGTTTTCACTAAGTGAAATGCTCTCAGCTGGGATGATGTCCCTCCTTACAAGTGATAAATGGCTACAGAAGATAATTTCAGCTTCAAAGACACCACTTTTTAGAGGCAAAATTAAAGAAAAGAACATGAAGTGAAAGCTCAGCAGCCTGTATTTGGTTCTTCAAATGATATAATTTCAGAAGTACCACGTAGAGTGTTTTATCTTTATATAAGATAGGCTGGTATCTAGAGTGAGGATGTTTGACTAGAAGAAAGCAAATAAAAAGAATTTACAACTCCTGTCTCCCACTTCCTGGTCAAGGAACCTTACAACTCACACAGGCAAGTGCATAAGCACACACACACACACACCCTAAGGTAAATGACACCCTTCTTTGGGAATCTTTTAAAAGGCAGAACACACAACCTATATCCCAATCATCTACATAATGCAGTGGCTGTATACATGCATCACATGTGTGGGCAATGGGCAGATTTTGGTACTAGGATGATGTGCTGAGGACACCAGCAGCATCTCCCACCATGCACAATGAGGATGCTAACTCTCTGCCTTCACAATGCAGATGGTGAATTTAGGGCTGTAAGCTTCATTCTCAAGGACCAGTAAACCCAAGTCAAGAAGACAGAGTAGTGTCAAACCACTCTTTCAGGAGAAAACATGAAATAAAGAAAAATCATCCACTTACTTACAGGACTCTGCTGAGGCAACTTAGCATTTTATCTTAAGAATTATGGGAGAAAAAACACACTATGGTTTGTGTTCACTCTTTGTTCAGAAGAAAAACTGTGCTGACTGCTACCTAAAATGCTACTTGTTATATTGAGATGCTCTCCAGTAAAAACTTTGCAAATTGAAATGTTGCTAAACTTCTCTTATTTATGATTCCAAGGCACTGTATTCCTATATGCCATATAATTATTAATGCCCTGAGCACCTTCTTGATAGCATGCTTCTTAAATTGCTTTTTTTATAGATTAAATAACTTTCCCCAGAAAGTCATATCTTTTGGTATGTAAGCCATGCAAATGAAGCAAAAGTCAGTGTGCAAATCAGATGAATAAGCAGGTCACTAGGGATTTCAGCACTGAGGTTCATGCTCCCATCTCCTGCCACTCTGTGTGTGAACAACCCCTTTGCACCTCTGCCTCTGGGATCTGCATATTTTTTCCAGTACTCCTCTTATTTGACAGAATTTTCCCTTCTACATCCCTTCTTTTCTACATAATTGCCTCAGCTGCCCACTCTTATTCCCTAAGAGAGCCAGACCCACATACTTGTCCCCTCAACTACTAACCTCCTTCATGTCCCTTTCCATATTACCTGACCTTGATGTGTTTGGCCACTGGAAGGCAGTCTGAACCTATTCACTGCATGGTCAGCCACCCACTTCAGTTGTCCTGCCACAAAGTCTATCTACACCAGATATCTGATTAGATCACTGACCATCTCCCAGGTACCGGTGCCTAAAAAAATTGTCATATGTCCCAGACAATCAGGCTATCTCCAGTTCAGTGAAAAGTGCAGCTCATAGCACACTCTCTAGTAAGACCAGGCTTAACCTGCTGAGGCTGAAGTTTCAGTAATGATGAGCCTAATATCAGAACCACAGCAGGATTTCTTAAATAGTCTGAGAGCTGTATTTCCCTCATTTGAGTGGGTATTACCACACTAACTCCATCCTTTTGGAAAGAGGGTGGATCTTGACTATTGTTTTTTTTTCTCTCTACCAATTGTGGTGTTTGAGTGGAACACAGGAAACCAACTGTTTTGCTACCATCTCAAAATCATGACTGGGAAACTGCAATTAGGAATTCTACCTAAGCTTGCTGACTCATTGTTTAATTTCCTAATGTAATTATGTCCTACTTCCCTACCTCACCTCAAAAAATCCACAGAATAGTTCAGCTTGGAATGGACCCTAAAGATCACCTAGATCCAGCTCTCCTCCCAAAGGCAGGTACACCTCCCAGGAGACCAGGTTGCTTAAAGCCCCATCCAGCCTTGTCTTCAACACTTCCAGGGAGGGGGCATTCACAACCTTGCTGAGCAACCTGTTCCAGTATCTCACAGTAGAGAATTTCTAATATTTAAACTAAATCTACTCTACTCCAGTTTAAAACCACTTCCCCGAGTCCTGCTGCTACATGCCCTTATACAAAGTTCCTCTCCAACTTCCCTGTAGACCCCTTTCAGGTTCTGGAAGGTCACTTATAAGGTCCCCCTGGAGTATTCTCTTCTCTAGGCTGAAGAGTCCCAGCTCTCTCAACCTGTCCTCACAGGAGAAGTGCTCCAGCCTACTAATCACCTTCATCTCCAAAGACTCCATGTCCTTCTTGTGTTTGGGGGCCCCCAGAACTGGATGTATGACTTCAGGTGGGGCCTCATGAGAGCAGAGTAGATGGGCAGAATCACCTCCCTTGACCTGCTGGTCATACTTGTCTTGATGCAACCTAGGATATGGTTGGCCTTCTGGGCTGCAAACACACACTGCCAGCTCATGCTGGCACTTGTCCTTGTTAAACTTCACGAGGTTGGCATGAACCCACTTCTCAAGCTCATCCAGGTCCCTCTCGATGGCCTCCCTTCCATTTAGTGTGTCAACTGTACCACTCAGCCTGCTGTTGTCTGCAAACTTGCTGAGGGTGCACGCAATTCCACTGCCCATGTTGCCTACAAAGATGTTAAATAACACTGGTCATAACACTGATCCTTGAGGACTGCTGCTCTGATGAGCAGTCTCCACTTAGACATACAGCAGTTTAAAGCAACTCTCGAGTGCAACCATCCAGTCAATTCCTTATCCAATGAGTGGTCCGTCCAACAAATTCATTTTGTCTTTGCTTTAAACTTCTAAGGCAATGACGATAGTTTCTGATAAAGGACACCACTCAGTATGACATAATTCTGATTTCAAAGTTCGTGGATGAGGACAGACTCCTCGTCAGTATAATGTTTAGATATCTGACCTCAGTCTTTTTTCCCCACAGCATTTGTCAGAATAGCTGCTTTCACATGTTATACATACAACATGATTTTAAAAGTAGCTTTATATGACACATGCACATTCTGAAGCACGTAAGTAATAACACAATGTCCAGAGTTTCACCATTCAGATCTCTACTTCTCATTTAGGTGAATACACTTTAAGCAGACATTGATAATCTAGGAATTGTTCTAAAGGAGCCCGAGAAACATCTGGTGATATGGAAAACAAATATCACTGAATAAAGGCTGGATGTTAAGTAATTCAGTCATCTTCTCAGAATGCAAGATTTCTTATACAAGGGAAGAACTTTGAGTGAAATGCCTAATGAAGTTCAACTACTAGAAGATCCAGCTAGAAACTTACTTACACTAGAAATGAAGTTGAGGTTTTTTTAAGGGTTTAGAAAATTAACTGGGAAACACTTCACTTATCATAAATCATTTGCTCTTAAGAGCCTTAAATCAAGCTGAAACATATTTCTAAAAGACAAGTTTGAGCAAGGAAAAAAAAGACAATATTACAGCCTTCATGAAAAATATATCTATGAAAATTGTACAGTAAGTATGATGTGGGGTCAGCTGTATGATGACAATAGTCCTATCCAGTCTAAACTGAATTCTAAGATGCCGCAAAATGTCAGCTAACAAAGCCCAGATTTGGCAAAACATTCGCTCATAAATCCACATGTCCAGAATCAGTGCTTTTGCAGCTCTGGACATAAGAATGAATGTTATTATAGTATATCCTATATGGCCTTGGAAAAACATGCAACGGAGAAGATAAAGTAGTTTAAATTTAGCTCTAAAGTACATAATTGGTCAGATGCGAAGAAAAAAAATTACTTCTGTTAAAGGCAAGCCATAGATATTCTGTACATTTTTAGGGGAGAAGAAAAAATATTTGTACGCTTCTTCAGCCCAGACTCAAGCAAATATTTTCATGTCTTTCAAGCCTTAATCAAGAGCAGCTGGCCTGAACCAAACAGGCAGTTTTTGCAGCCAGTTTCCTAAAAAGCCTGTGAAGTCACTTCCAATGAGCTCTCCCTGCCAGCTAAGGTCACTTTGCAGCCTTAGGCTCCATCTGAATTGGTCACTGTAACAGAAATGTCCAGGCAACATTGATGGTAGGAATATCTGTTTCAATCTACTGCCTGTCATATTACTTCACTGCACTCTGTACAATACACAGAAGGAACAAGATTATCTTCATTTCCTTGCCTTGATATTCCTGTAAAATGTACCACTGCCATAGTGATGGCTTGTACTTGAACACAGGGCTCAAGACTAATCACATCTGTGAGCATCCCCTGTCTGTCACCTGTGCAGGGAAGCAATGCAGTGAGCGAGATTTGTCCCATATAGAGGTTTCACATGAGCTGGAAGCATATCACAAAAACCCATCAGGATGAGCACTGACCTCACCACATTCTGAGCTGAAGGCAAAATTGATTCTTTTGTTTTAGTTTTCCCACAGTAACCCCTTAGCATGCCTCGTAAAAGCCCACAAAAATATCAGCAGGATTAAAAAATAGAGAACAAGCAGTAGAGTATTGCCATCCTGTCCCAGATTTACATGGGAGGCATTTAGATGATAACTCAAAACCTTCACCTCCTTCTGCTCCAAGTACAAAGGGTTCTCTTTTGAACCATCCTGCTCAACAAACTTACAGCAACATGTATACAGATTGAAAAAAACTTACAAATATACAGCACTGCAGGAAAGATTCTTCCCTGGGGAGAGGATAAAAGAGTAACATGTGAAAGATGTTTGTCACGTCACTTTGTACAGTACTGTAAGCACTCAAACAACAGTGATGAGGATAATATAAAAACCTTAACAGACAGAACTGAAAACAGTACTTGAATCAAAACAAAAAGAATTAAAATAGCAAGACCAAGAAAGTGCTTTTAAGAAGCTATTTTTTGATGTAAATTTAAAATAAAATAGAAAATAGTCTCTTCTAAGAATCCTCTCAAGTCCCAAATTTGTCTCCATTATCTGCTGACTCAGAGACTTCACAAGACACTCTGCTTGTGAAACTACAGGGATTGCTTCCAACATAATACAGAATTGATGTACCACTGAAGGATGTAACAACGCCACTGAAAAAGAGCATCCTCTCAGCCTACAGGGTTTCTAGCTATTCTCTTATGCTCCATATTTCCTCCCTGCAGCCAAAATCTCATTTTCTCTTATGTAAAATTCCTTTCTATCCTAGTTTTATAAACAAGAAGATAAAAAGGATAAATAAATTATCCCCTGCGCAAGTGGCTGAGCAGCAAAATGGCAGAGTGTAATGGATACCTGATCATATAGGCATACATTTCAAAAATGAAGTGTAAAGAGAAGCCAGACACTCTTATAACTCATTCACTCTATAAATATGTATGAAGGCAACTTAAAAAATTGCTCACCCAGTTTGGGCACTAGGTGAACTACTGCACAGTGGTTGCTCATGCTTCTATAGGGAAGACAGCACAGATGCTTTGATATTCTCAGGCTTCTGCTATTCACAAAAGACAGTGAAAGCATCATTCTTCAATTTGAACTGGTTATTGGTATGCCACTCTAGCCATGAGATGCTGAAATCATTCCTCAAATATAAGCTGGTACATAGTCAAAACCAAGAAAAATTGTGTTTGGCTTGTTTTATAATTGTTCAGATTCTTGGATTTTGCAATAATTAGATTAGGATGGGTCTCCAAATGGTTCTAGATACTGCTACCACAAAAAATAAGAAGACATACCAAATTATAATGTAGTTTACTTGCAGCTGCCTGGAGGAAAAAAAAAAAAAAAAAAAAGAAGAGAAAAATAGCAAACACAAAAACAATCTCCACCATAGACTTACTTTCCTCATAGAGGCTTAACTTCCATGAAACTCCACTCTCCAGTAACCTATGCTTCATTCTCAGTTGAAGTCTAAGTAAGAAATATTTTCTATGACGTTTCAGAGATTAGCAATGCTCTGCCACTAATTTCCTCACTTCTGTAAATGGAGGAGAAGTCTTACAAGGTAACAGCTCAAAAACTGTATTAAAGATATGTCCATTCCTAAGGCTGTACGACACAGCATTGGGAAGGGATAGAAAACCCCACAGATAGCTAAAGAACTGAGGTGGGCTAATAGTCAGAACACTGTGAATGCAGGTAGAGAAAGGATGTAGTTCAAAGGATTCTGGGAGGAAGAACAGCAAAGGGCTGCTGGGTTGGTGAGTCCCGAACATCACAGCTATTACAAACTACTACAACTTTGCAGAACCAACAATAGGAATTCTGCTTTTATTTAAGGACTCTTTAAGGGATTCTCTGATTTAAGGAAGCTTTAAGGGATTTTCAGATATGGGAGAAAAAAACAGAATGACCTTTCAATCATCATTAGAGGTTAGTGCTGTTTCAACCCACTCAAACAGCTGGAAGTCGTTTTTCTCTTTCCTTAATCCATACATCCTCAGAAGACAGGCTGAAGAAGCAGAGGACATCCAGCTAAACCGCTGAAGAAGAAACCTTTCCTGCTTTTAAAAGAAGAGCTCTTTTCTACTTTTTCTTAATCTATTTAGAAATTAAAAACAGCTGATTCACACTTGTATTCTAACCTAAATATGTTTGTGTACATTAAGCTTTCACATTCATAACCTTGTATTAACACACCCATTCTGGGCAACAATCAGCAAAGTTTGTGAGTGCACAAAAATGCAGCTGGAAAGCAAAGTTTTCAGAAGTGTCCACATGAAAATCTAACAAGCTGCCATTGTATCCTTCAGCAGCAGCACTGAAAAGCAGAGCTGATGGCCCTTGGTCAAATAATCAAGGACTACAAGATCATATTCTGATTTTGTAGCACTTCCTTAATCTCCAAAGGGATTATATTCCAGTTACTACCCAAAGTGATTAAGTAACAAGCACATCACAAATAAGATATCACATCTGCTGTCCCGATGTACAGAACACCTTCACACCAATGCAAATCACTACA
Source organism: Cyrtonyx montezumae (assembly GCF_038088225.1). Lineage (NCBI taxonomy): Eukaryota > Metazoa > Chordata > Aves > Galliformes > Odontophoridae > Cyrtonyx > Cyrtonyx montezumae. The sequence continues at coordinate 150,484,969 of NW_027072034.1, forward strand.
CCACTTAAAAGAGGTAAGTTTTATCTGCAGTGGTCAGACAGGAGTAAAGGAAAAAGAGAAATTAATTTATTCTTTTGCTATCCAAAGAAAAAAAAAAATCAAAACCGAGACATAAACTCTATCTCTAGTTTTGTTTTCTCATCATTAAAATTCATTTGAATTTTAACCTCTAGAAAGTATCATAGAATCATAGAACCCTTTGAGTTGGAAGGGACCAACTCCCCAGCAATAAACAGAGACACCACAGCTCGGGGTGTCCGAAGCCTGGTCCAACCTTGCCTTGAATGTCTCCAAGGAGGGAGCATCCACCACATCTCTGGGCAACCTGTTCCACTGTGTCACCACCCTCACTGCGGAAGACTTTTTCCTTGTACCTAACATAAATCTACCCTCTTGAAGCTTGAAATCATTTCTTCATATTTTATCACCACAGACCCTGCTAAAGAGTCTGTCCCCTTCATTCCTGTAGCTCCCCTTCAGATTCTGAAAGGAATGGTATCCTTCCAAATTTGATGCTATCCTTCAATACCTTGATGGTATCCTTCAAAACACATTTGCATATATTTTGTTAACACACACATTTTTAAGATTTTTAGAGATTATTTTTCTGGGCAAAAATGCTACAGATAAAGTTTGAATTTCTTGCAGAATTCCACCATGGATTTATAAACAGAGATAATAAATTACACTGTATCAGGCCTTTGGCAACATTCCCCTGTTTAATTCCTGTGAATTAAAATGTAACTATTTATTTATTGCAGTAACAGGTTAATTTCACTTTTATCCTCTATTTCTTTTACAGTTTAAGTAAATAATTTTAATGTTTAAGTAAATACCAACATACATGGAGTTTATAAGGAGTCACCTATGACCAAACAAAAGAATACCTTAAAGCTTAGATCAGAACACACAAATCAAATTGAATTTAATTACAAGGAAACAAATATTCAGACCATTTTCTCTGCTACTGAATCCTCAACATTTTGGTCTTATTCCTGTAAGTAGCTCATATTATAATAAAAGATTATAATATTAACTAATTTAGATTGAGACTCAGCGCTGTTGAGTTTAGTTTACTTTTTATTTTGTGGGGCTTTGTTTTCCATAGGATAGGATGCAGACACTGAACAAGAAACCTACTCCTGATGCAATTTTCACATGGTCATCTTCACATCTGCTGCCAGTCATTCCAGAAACGTAATACATGTATTTAAATTTCTTAAGAAAATACAGTTTTTTGCATATCAAGTGGTCAAAAGCAGTTTGGCCGTGAGTAAATGTTACGGGTAACTGTGGTAAGAGCAGGTAACAACTGTTAGATATTTACCAGTAACCTCTTTTACAAGGGATCCACAAAGTTTCTGAATTGTTGTGGTAACTGGGATATTCAGGGATTTCTGCATGAATAGCTGTATGAGATATGCAGAACAACCTACTGTACACGTGTTACAAAACCTACAAATAGTTCCTATGCAGTATGCTAGATACACCCATTTCCTCATGCATGCATAGGAGCCCAGGGCTGCTAAGGGCTGCCACGCTGGGGTAACCAATCTGTTCTACTAAAAGCAAAACCATCTGAAGACACCATGGTCACTTCATTTATGGAGAATGTGTGGCACTCCTACTAAAAAAGGGAACAAAACCAACCAACCAACCAAACAAAGGACTTCACCTCACCTCCTCTTCACCTTCATCCTGTTGTCTCTTCCACAAATACAAGAAGTGATCTGTCAGCACCTGTGATAGGTATGACCATCTTCTCTTCCACTTCAGTAAAAACTGACTGTTATTTTAAAAGTGCGTACAGCAATGAAATAATACTCGAGGCTTCCTCCCCTTGGATAAGGTACGTGTATTACTGTGTGGAATTAGGAACACCAAATGAAATGAACTGGTCAGAAATTTCAATGGCTTTTAAGTGAAATAAACCACGCATCACAGGGCAGCAGAAAACAGAATCACTTATCATCCCACCAGATTCAGATCCTTTACTGTAACCCTAGAGAACAAAAGACAGTTGTGACGGTGACTGAGGCCAAGTTGCATTTACAGTCAATACAAAACAAACTCGGGCCTTAATTTCTGGTGATCAACAGTGCTCAATGGCCCCACAGCTCTCTCTGGGGTTCTGTGCTAACCAGCTATTGAAATCTCACTCAGTCAGAGGAAGTTCCAAAACGATCGTTATATTTCAGTGACTTCCTTCTCTCTCATGTCCTCTTTAAAATCTCAGTCTTGGTACATTTGACTGTAGGTGTACACAATGGCATCTCCACATAGACAATGCCTATAGTGACTTAATACTGACCATTGTGTATTAAAGCTTCTATTTCTTCAGTGTTTTATGGTCTGAGAAGCCCTAAATATTAATATCCTAGGATGCAAATTTCAAAACCATTAGCTGGTCATACTTCCTAATGAGATTAATGATGATAGAGGGAAGCTATGAATTTCATTAATTTAACATCAACTTCAGCACTCTAATTTTAAAAATGATTTGGATGCTTGATCCCAGGGCTTACTGCTCAAAACCAGCAAGCACCTGTAATTCTAACATCAGGACAAGCTAGAGCTACTCAGCATTTAAATAAATTAACAATGAGACAACAACATTTTAGAAGAACCAAAAAATGTTCCTAATTTCTTAGGTAAATCTCATGTAGAGCTGTCCAATCACTGTTTTCAAATGGCTTTTGGAACATTTGGTTAGGTAAAAGTATTACTTATTACCTAGGTCTCTCAGAAAAATCATTTGCCTTCCTTCTATATTAATCCAATATTAATTTTAATCACTCGGTGAATTAACCTGTAATAAGAGATTTTTGTTACTGCTAAACTGAAGAGTTCATATTGGAATATATTAGAAAACTCAAATCTTAGAAACTCGTAATTATAAAAAATATGTTCAAGACTGATACATCTGCTTGGCAAAACCCATACATCTCTCTGCACCAGAGATAAATGTAGATATTTTTTCAAACTGTGCAACTGGACTTCATAGCATCATTCATCTCAGCGGTTTTGTGGGCACTGAATTAAGCAAAAGATGATGAAAACTTACAGTACTGGTTCCTCTTTGTATGTGAATTATAAGCATCTTTGATGGGTTTAGAAAACATTTATTTAAAATTGTGCATAAATACAGAATCAAAGACCATTTCAAGCAAAATCTCAGCTTTCTGTGCTCTAGAAAATGGAACAACAACAAATCCTTCCCAGTAACTCTTCATACTGGACATAATGATAAATAATAAATCAGAAATATAAAACAAAAATATGTAGTAGCCTGAAAGTTGATTTTCTGGTGGATAATAGTTTGCTATGTATCAAAGCCAAATCTCTTGGTTCTTTTTACTAATAAATATTAAGGCTTTTTTTATATGTGCATTAAGCGCCATGTATAGCAACAACTTCATATATTGTCTGTTCTGTTATTTGATCTACAGAGAAAAACATGTTTAAAATACAAGGTAGAAGCACAAAAACACATAAGTGTTCAAATGGCTTTGAAATGCTGTGAGGTTATCCATGTAAATACATTCAAACCACAGGACTGAATACTGTGATACAAGAGAGAATTTTCCTGAACAATACTGAATGTAGTCCAACATACCAGTAAGGACCCAACCCATGGAACTGGGGAGTTGCTTAAGGTCTTTTCTGACACAGTAGAGGAAAACTGAATCTCCTATGCTAACGTAATGAAGAAAGCATGTTCTAAATAAGACAACAACCAGGAAAAATAAATCTAATGTGCTAAATAAAAATCAGATTAATATTAATTATTATCCTCAATATTATTTTAACTTAATTACTTATGTATTAAATATACAGTTTCTCCAAGAATTTTTGTTATACAGATTGACAAAAAAAATGAGAGGCAAATAAAAACTTATTAAACCAAATACTATATTACATGATGAAGAATAACAAACAGCTTTAACAAGCTGTTGAGATTTTTCAACTAATACCTGCATGTCAGTTCTGGCTTGTGAGGCACCACTGAAGAGCCTGCCAAGAGCCCTGGCTTCTGCCCCATTTGCATCACCTGTGGGACAGGCAGCCTTACTGGGGAAGGAAGAGGTAAAGCAAAGAGCTAATTAGTGAGTAAGCCCTTTGGGTCAGAAAGCCTGCTGCCTCAGTGCTAAGTCACTGACAGAACCATGCTCCAGCAGCAGGAGTTACATGTGACAGAGACAGCTCAGAACAGCACCTCCTTGCTATACTCTGCAGGAAGCTCCTGGCAGTCTTCCTCCTTAGGTGCCAATCCAATGGGAAGCAATGTTAGAGGAAAGGAGAGAGGGGAGGGAAATAAATTTCCTCAGTGGAGACTGTTCAGCAAGAACTGAGGACATATAAGTTCACTCATGGTTTCCTTGAGCACAAGGGACTGGAATCATCTCTGTGGAGAGAGCAACCTTGCTCCTTTCTCCCACAGGATGAAAAGCACATGCCTTCCCCTCCTACAGTCAAGGCAAGGGCACCAGCTCTGGTCCTCTTTCATTTCCTAGGGTGAAGCTATGGCCAGTAACAACCCCTCCTCTGCATCAGAGCCAGGGCTCCAAAGGCAGGACATCTCCAGCTCCCAGCTGAACTTCCCACCTCTCCCATTACAGGCCATCTGCCTTTACTAAAAACAGTCCTAAGAAATGTTATTTCGTAAGACGTAACTGCAATGGGAATTCTCATACAGTAGTACCAGAACTACAGACTGACAGAGCTTGGTAATCTGTTAGGCAACTGGATGGAATTACTCAGCACAGCCTTCTACTCCTAACTCTTTTTTGCCTCTTGCCTCATATTTCTTTTCTAGACAGATTGTTCTTCGTATTTATAATAAGCAATTACAGAAATACTTGGCAAATGTTTCTAAAAAACAAGAACATCCTAAATTCCCTTGTTTCTTAAGCAGTTCTAACGAAGACACAAATCACGAGCAGTGAATGTGGACAGTGCTTCCATAGGCAAAACTCTGTTGTAAACCTTTAGAACACACCTCTAACACATGGAAATGTATGATCTACAGTCAACTGGCAATACTCCTACAAAATAAAAACAACAAAATATTCCACACTATATTGCGAACTTGATAATATTGATATAAAATTTTCCTGAGTAGTTGATATTGGCACTTGAAAATAAAGCAAACCTCAGCAGGACACGTAAAATTAATGCACTTCCAATGTAATTCCAACCAGGACAGCATAAATCAGCACAGACATGAAATTCTTGGCTGTCTTGTTTGACATAAGCGAAGCAGAAATTATGTGTTGTTGCAGGTGCTTTGTAAGCAAACATGACGCCTAGCTGATTGTTAACAAACTTTATTCAAAGGCAAATGAGTGAACAAAGACCTTCAAACTGACTAATAAAAAACCCAGGTGGAAGTTGTTATGACCATCCCTGGGATGGAGCAGTCAGAAGCTATCGCATTATGTTTGGATGGCACTGGAAACAGACTGCTCTTGCTGGGGCTGAGAGCAGCCTTCAGCAGACACGTGGAGCATTTCTGATGCTGGCAGCCACTTCCAGCTGAGCCAGGCACTGTGCAGCTCAGCATGGTCAGCTCCATTTGGCTCGTACATTTTAAGGAATTACTTTATGTGCATCTCATCATGAAAGCCACAGAACACCTGCAATCCGTGCTCTCTGGGAAAACTGTAGAGTTTTCAGTCCTCAAAGCCAAATTCTAAAGTCATATGATCTATAACAGCATTAGCCAAATTGATTTTTTAATTTTCCAAATGTCAGAATCTTTGTATCTTACACAAGGTCTCTTTTATTTTCAAAGACATGTTTCACACTCAGGGAACTCAAACAGCCCTTGTAGCATGCAGGTTAGAGCAGCAGGGGAAAACTGAGGGGACATAAGAAAACCTGATCATTGCAAAGGCATCTATATTGTGTAATAAAATGTATCCACTTGGTCTAAAAATAATTATTGCTAATTCAAGAAATATGCTCTTTATAACAATAAAACATAAAAATAACCTAAAATAGAAAAATGGATCCTTGTCTTGGAGACTTCAGTGAAATATATTCTTGTTTTTTCTCATTTGTTTGGTTTTGGAGGTTTATATTTTTCCCCCTCTCTATTCAGTTGTCATTCTGAAAAGCTGTTGTGTAAATCATGGATTGCAAGTCCACCTCTCTTAGTTGCAGGCTGTTTTCAGGAGACAGCAGTATTGGTAGCTGCCAGACAAAGAAAAAAAAAAGGCCTACAGAGACACAGAGGCTAGGCTGTTCGGCTGTTCCTGGATTTGATCAAAAACTGCCTCTCAGCAGTGACACAACACTGTTTTCGAGCAAAATACAAATAAACATGTGCATAAACTTTTGACTCAGAGCAATGCCACATTGGCTCTGTGATGCATCAGATACTGGGAGATAAACATGATGAGATGTGGTCAGCTCTTGATAGGAAGTCTTCCAAAGAGGAACTTAAAAGCAGCTACTAGTTGGTGACTGAGTAGACGGCTCTCTTTTCTCTGTGTATAATCTGTGTCTAGCAATGTGGCAGACAGCACTTGCTCTCAAGTTAGATATAATTAAACACAGAAGGAAACATGAGAAAATACCAATGTTTTGCCACTTGGTTCTATTTTCTATTGGGAGAAAATAAATAAATAAGATGGAAATCTTTCAGATATCAGTGGAAGAATTCCTACCAGGTGTAGTCCTACACCAGAGGGCACTGGAGATTTCTGCAAGATTATTGTAAGACACACTCCACAGGATGGACTCAAAATCGGATTAAGAGCCTGCCCATTTGACTGCCCTATCCTTCTGATGGCAGTGGGACAGACACGCACTCTGAAGAAAAAAAACCTCAGTATTCTCTACTGCTGGAGGTCCTTAGCACCCTTCAAACACAGTGAGTTCACCTGTAGCCACAAGGATGCTTGGAATGTGTGCACAATCCAAGCACAGGCTGAATAAAGGACAGTGAAGAACTGATGTTGGTCTTTTGGAGAATGATCCCAGTGCTATTTTGTCAAGTACGGTTTGGACCTCTGATAATACAATTCTTATTCTTTTAGGAGTACAAATTATTAACTTAGTTATCTAGGCCAAAGTCCATCTTACCCTATGTATTTCCTAGTAACACTGACTACGTGGAAAGTTACATATCTTCGGTACTAAACAGTTGTGTATTATTGCTGTGTACTGCAAAGCAGCTGTCCTTTTTCAGGCCAGAGACATCAGGTTTTCAAGGCTTCTTTAGCTTCTTTGCCCTACAAATTACTGTACCTGTAAAAAGGTTCAGTGAATTAATAACGCAAATGTTGGGCAATAGTGTGCTCACAATCAACATCAGCATCAAACTTCTAACAGACTAACTACATAACGTGTTACCCACTGAACGGGGCTATACGATGAACTATGTGATTGCCAGAAGGAGATATGAACCCCTTTCATGAGTACACATGTTGACAACATACTACACTAGATCATGCCGGTTTTGCTTAAAGAGCCTAGAAGTACGGTTGGACATAAAAGGAAATTACAAAACAAAACAAAACAACACTGCAGAATCTCAGCTGGAGTAATCATTAATACTATGCAACTGCTTTCTCCCACCAACCTGCTGTGTCCCATCAGCTTCGATCAACTCATAGCAGTGACTGTTGTTTGGAGTACCTGTCTCTGTGGGATCTGATTTCTGTCTTGGCACGCTAATAACATTAATGCTTTGAGTGATTAAGTTTTGTTAAGGACAAATTACTTAAACTTCCAATTGCACTGAAAAAATATAATGCCAATTCTACTGGTAAATAGTATGCATTTAGACAGATCCTTTCTGAAAAGCTAGACAGACTTAAAATAAAACCCAAAAAACAGAGCACACATGATGTAATAATCATTACCATTGCAAGAACCAGCCATATCCTTAGCTTTAAAGAACAGCATCTAGTAGCCCGTATCAGGAAACCTAAGATGCAAGAAAGTTTTATGTAGTCCCTTCCTTTCTCCCTGCACTGAAATTCACTGAGGTTGGCTAGGACAACATAGTTAAGTCCCTGGTGCAGACATATGAATAAGCTCTTTTTGTAAAAGATTTTTAGAATCTGGAAGCTATTCAGATGGTATAATAACAAGTATAATATTAGTGTCTAGAGAGACATATGTGAAGACTTCTGTTTTAATGTCTGAGCTGCAAATCACTTTACCAGTCTCCTCAACACACATACACAAAGGGAATTCTGCAGCTCCTACAGCCACTGATGAGAAAACTGCTTATTCCTTAGTAGAAATCTAGTTAATATTGACCCAGCATATTCCAAATGGATCTGCTATGTTTCCTAAGAGAACAAACACCTTCTGTTTCTCCAACTTCTACATTCAGAAACACTAATTTTATTACTGTTCAAACGCATACACAAATATCAATCTCTATCAAGGCAAAGCAGCTGTTATACTTCAAGGCAGATTAACTGTACACAAAACCTCTGCAATATTTCACACACATTTAAAGGAGACATTTTTAAATTCTATGGATTCATCTGTTCTGAAGAGTACTTTAGGTACATAAGTACTATAAGCATAACATAAAAACTCAGTATAAATATGAAACCAGAAGACCTTTTAAATGGTATTTTAATTACTAGATTTAAATTTTAATTAAGAAAACCCCAAATCCTGATTTTACATTCTTTTTCCCAACAAAACCTCAGGCACTGTACTGCATTCTTTTCCTGAAGTCTTTTATGCTGTTTTCACTGGAAAATGACCAACCAGAATGAGTATTGAAAAAGCACTTCTTATTGGCTTATCAGAAATTCCAGTAATTCTTCTAGCAGTTTATGGGGAGGGAAATGTTCCTGCACAAGTAAATGGAGCAGATAAAAAGAAGAACTAAATTGTTCAGGAAATATATTCCCTATACGCAGTATAGCTAAGGTTTTTCAAACAGCCTTCTCTACCAGAGGCTGTAGCAGAAAGACCAAAACAACAGACTTGTGCTACCAGCAGCAGAAGCCTCACGTTAGTTAAAACTGTGCGCTTTCTCTTAATTCTATTGCTCCATTCTATCTAATTTACAGTTTCTATCAGTAAGACTGAAATATTACCAATGAGAGCTACAGATCCTACATTAAAATGACACAGAACGTGTCTCTTAACTACTGCTAAGAAAGTCATCATGGCTAACTACACATTTAACATAAAAACATACATTGTCATAGAAACAAGAGACTCCCAACTTGAAATTGTCATGCTAGAAGGCAGTTCCTCTCACCAAAAGGTTTCAGACTTTATACAAATGACAGCAGCCACATAAAAACCCACACGGAAAGAGAAATCAGAAATACCAGTAAAACAATAATTGTCAACATAATAAACAGCATCCCACCTAATTCTGTCAAGTGTGTTGTTCTCATGCCAGCAGAACTGAGTTTTAAGGCAAGTTTTGCAGAACAGTGTAGTGGTTCTGCTCTAAATTCTAGAGATAATTACACTTAACTTAACCTAAAGCACATTGCAAACTGAAGAGATGTTCATCTCCTGCTCCAGTCTACTAAAAGAGTTAAACAGCTGCTGCCTTTCCCATTCTGCAAGGATCACACTGAAATGGTGAGAGCACATAGGCATCAGACTGCAACAGCCCGCTGCACTACACTGAAGCATGAAGAACTGCTCTTATAAAAACAGAAGAATACAGAATTAAAATAATGAGTCTAATCCTCATTTGTACTAATGCACCATTTTGGAAGCATGAGAGATTTACATAACATTTGTTTATGCTGATTAAGCACAAAGGACTTAGTAAGGAAATAAGAGAAACTGATGCAGCATTTAGTACCAGTTAAAGAACTATCCATGTAAAAGTAAAACATTAATATAAATTCAGATGAACTGCACTGAATATTTTCTAAAGTAAACCAAAAAAAGTGCATATTATAAGAGCTTATATGTGAAAAGGATCTGAAATGGGATTGTTGTCCTGATTTTCCTTCAACTTCTGTAGCAAAATTTATGTATCGCTGTAAAAAAAGAATATATTTTATCAGTTGAATGGAAACATACATATTAATTCATGATTGCCATGAATGAAACAAAGCTGGAAGAATATACATATTTAGGAAAAAATAAAACAAAATCTGTGATATAACAAATAATATTCTCCATATTATTTTGATCATCACAAGGAAAATGTGATATAAAAAGACATCAAGATGGAATAGGCATGTAAAAAAAAAAGTAATAATAATAATCTGTGTTTGTTTCCAGTACGAATTTCTAGTCAGAATATGTATGTTACATTAATGCAATACAGAATTTACTTGTTAGTATGCAGTGTGAAAAATTTTGATCATTATTATTATTTTCAAGTTGTGTTGCTTCCCAAGGTCACAAGTCTGAAAAGAAAAGCACAGTAGTTATTTACAGTGTGTCAGGCATGCACTACTTCTGAAGGCTGTTGGCACCATGATCGTTTTGGTACCAGGGAGTGAGGATACAGAAGGTGTCCCAGGTAAAAAAAAGGGACCTAGCATACAACAAGGGACCTGATCAGCTCCAGTATGAGTGAAACTAATTATAAGGTAATGGTAAACCTCTATTTTGCACATCCATTTTTGAGATTATAAGGTGTGAGGTTAACAGAATGAATAACACCAAATGGTATTATAGCCAAGATATTTTATAGATTGCATAGTTAGACAGATGATTGTGATGGAAAAGAGACAATTGAAATAAAGAGAAAATGCTCATCCACATCCTAGGCTCATGATAGGAAACTCCAAAGGAGTAATCTCCAAGAAGAGAGCCTTTCCTAGTGGTGGTCAGCCCTTAAATGGGGTTTAGGAGAGGTGGAGTCAGACTCCATCCCTTCTGGTCACACAGATGAACTGCCTTCACCTGTGCTTGTCTCAGGTGATCAATCAGTGGTTCGGGCTGTGATTCAACAGTTCCCATACAGAGATGAACTTGGCAGACTGCTGAATTATCTCACCTAGGCTCCCCTTTCTTACAAAAGGTTGGTTCTGGTGATCTTTTGTGGCCCCTTCCCGCCTGCACTGTTCTATGATTCTGTGACTGCTACACACGTATACATGAAAGTCATCTTCAGTATTCCTTTCAAACGTGTGTTTTTCTTTCCGGTTTCTTGAGGTGAACCATTGTTTCACCTGACTTCAGTGAAGACTTTACATGTAAACAGACATATTAAGAACAACTCAAGACCAGCTACAGAAGAAAGAATTATATCTCTTCATTGGAATGAGTAAACTGCAGAGATTTTAAAGGGACATCGTTAGTCTAACTTAAGATTTCAACTCGTTTTGAGGAACTAAGGCAGACCGAGGAAATACAGTCCCAGCACTGACTTCTCAGTAGTGCAGAATCTCTCCAGGGCTGTAAAGCCTCTCTTGAGTAAGACAGAAAATGTGAGTATTCTAAAAATACTAATATTTTTGTTAAATAATCTCTTTATTCTTTTTCCTGAGACATTTTCTTTCACTTTTCACCTCATCTATTTTGTACTTTGTCATATTTCCCTCTCTACTGAGTTCATGTACTGTAGAACTAATCAAAGACCTCCAGGAAAAACGTCTGAAGTCAATAAGCAGAATGAATCAGCATTACTCAGGTACTATTAATAATAATAAATATAAATGAGAAGACAACTGGGAGAGTCATGACGACCACAACATACCTTTCCACGGATCTGCCTGCATCCAAGCAATCTGCATTTACTGACTCAGAGTACAGAAATAATGCATTTTGATTTAAACATTGTAAAAAGAGTAAATACAAAGAAGGGTAAATACATGGCAGATATATACAAACAACAGCCTTCTGTCAACTGAGCATCTAGTAAGAAGTCCATATTATGGACAGGAGGTTTGAATAAATGCCACTTTAGCCTAACAACTTAAGAGCATTAAAAGTGTGAGTAAAATCTGTATTAGAGATTATCAATTACTAATGAGAAATTCTGTTCACTTCAGAAATGCTAGATCAACTCCTTTTTTGTTAAAGTCCTATGAAAGACAGAAACTGGTTTTTGGGTTTTTTTTTTTTGTTGTTGTTTTTGTTTTGTTTTGTTTTTTTGTCTCAAAGCTTGCTTCGTGAGGCCTTTCTGGTGATAAGACTCTAAGTGAGAACTGCAGGTTATCTAGGTGGGTGTCACCGTGCCACAATGCCTCTGCTTATTGTTGGAAAGATAAGCAGAAGCAGGGCCAAGCCTGTCTTTTTTGGGGTCCAGCTTGGAGAAGCTGATCACTGCAAAAGACGATAATGCTTGGGCATGGCAACAAAGGTACCACTCCCTGCTGGCTTATCTGTTGGGCCAGGTATGTCACACTAACTGACAGAAAAGAAAAAAAACCTGAGAAATGGGGGATAAAGGCCTTCACTAAACTAACGACTTTGGAGAAGAACTCCCAAAGGAAAAAAAATCTTGGACGGAGAACTCCCAAAGTGCAAACGGAGAATTCTCTGAGGGGAGAAACTCTTCGGACGAACCCCTTGGCCTGCTTGCTGTGAAGCTTCCCAGCTTTCTCACATCCCCTGCAGTGACCAGAGAATTCCTGACATCAACGGACTATGAACTTCACTGGATCCGCGGTGGTGATTATATCTCTCTTGCTTTCTATCAAGACTCCTTGCCTTTTATCTCTTTTCTATCGCTTACCTTCCCTTCCCCATATCCCTAAGCAACTGGTATTTGTAATAAACTGGTTGGGCTAACATTTGACCCGTTGTGTCTTAATCTCACCCTCAGGTATACACATAATCAAAGAACCTCGTCTCCCTCCTTTATATTGGAGCATGACAAGCCCTTCACTCTCTTCCTTTTCTTTTGCTGCTCTCTGCCATTTCACTTTCTACTGTGGTAGGCTCAACTTAGACTGGGAAAGTATTACAAACAGCCTGCAAAAAAGAAGTCTCCCTTCTTACTGGGAAACTTCCATGAGGTCTTAAGAAAGCTAACTTGAAACAAATAAGGTGAGCTGAAGACATACTGTTAACAACAGAGTCATTTTGTGCATTCCAGAAACGGAAGATGCCTTGGGCTCACAGCCCTAGTTATTTTAGAAAATTCAGTTAAGGCCACCATTGCAATGACACTCAGCAATGGACATGAGAGATGGACATTTTGCTACTGAAATCAATACCTTCCAACTCTGCACTGCAGACTGCACCTGCTTTGGTAGGTACCTATCTATTCAATAGTATTTCGAAGTTCATGATGATTTTATTTTCTACTGCAGAATATAATATAATTCAATACAGTGCATTGATTGGACACCAGAATGAAGAAGTTCATTTTAAATACATTACACAGATGCAGCAAAACATACATGAAGAATACACTAAATTAGTACAGAAGTCTGTAATTATCATTATAAATTTACTTCCTAAAAACAATACTATGCACTCTCACTCTACAATATAGATGTACACTGATACATTTATAAACATGTGTTAGATACATGTAGAAGAAAACTTCTTTCCAGAATGTTAGTATAGTCAAGGTTTACCATTTTGCCCTCAGAACCTAACCTTCACACTCTCTAGAGGAAGAAGAAAACCATCCCTTTGTTTATATCCCTATGAGGGGTAGAAGAACAAGAAACATCTGTTTCCACAAATATTGCAGCACTTCCATTTCCATCACCCTTCCTAAATCACAGTTATGACCACCTCCTCAAATAAATCCCTTTGGAAGGAGCACTTTTTCCATGTATGCACTTTCTACATACAAAAAACATAGATGAACAATTAATTAACTTTTTCAGGTTATGAAAGGAGCTCCTCATCTGTAAGGAATATGGAAAAGCTCAGGAGTGCTGAAAGCAAAAGCTCAGGGTCCATATCTTTCATCAGATGTTATTAATGCAGGTGAAGTAAGGCAGACACAACTTTACTACTCAGGCCAGTACTTTGTCAAGAGTATCAACAGATGGACAGGTGTGAGTATGAGATGAACTTAAGCATATGTTACTCAATAAAACTCATCAGGATGCTTCTTTTCACTTCTTCAAGGAAATGATGCCCTAACAAAGTAATGCCCCCATCCTTTAACAGCACATTTGTAATTCTCAAAGAAAAAAGACAGATGAATGTAATTCTATTACCAGTGGACACAGAGTTCCTGACATGAAACATCACTATCTTTTGGGAGGAGATGAAGAATAAATCACTGGGTACATGAGTCAGTTTGAATGGTCTTTAAATTAAGATGGGCAAGCATAAGAATGGCATAAAGTAATGGTAAAATAAAAAACCAATTTAATTTCTACGGTATGTTAAATCTGAAGAATTACAAGGTAGGAAAAAGGAGTAGGTCTGAAGTACTTCTTTGTTTGCTTCTTTGTTTCAAAGAATAACACTGTGTTTTGTGCCAGAAACACACCCATGCAGTTTTTCATAGTTCTTCAGGTTTCTTCTCTGCAAGACACTTGTGATCTTTATTTGGGAGAGTCGTGCAGCGTCCTATTGTATTTATATTGGGGAGAGAAACTGTAAACAACGTTCACATCTTAGAAGATACCATCTACTGATATTTACAGAGAAAGAAAAGGAAAAAAAGAGAATCCACCATGCATATTGTCTTTTAATGAATGGAGAAGAAAATTACTGGTGAAATTAAATAACCAAATATGCTTCTTAAAAATGTAACAGTACGTAAAAAAATATGTATGAAAAGTTCTGTAGGAACGTACTAACATTTTAACTAGCTGACATGCTATTTACACTTACAGGGTATCACTATGGAACTATTACTGTACGTAAAGAAAATAAAAGTAAACTTTAAGGTGGGTTTTAATTACAAAATTCATGGACAAACTAATTTAAAAAGTAAATATTTATTTTAAAAGTCCATTATTGCATCACATGTATTAAATCCTTTTTGTATAAGGAGCTACAGTTGATGCTCAAAGTTTGATGACCTAGAGCCAAAGTCAGATACAATAAAAAGTGTCAATGTAAAGTATCAGCATTATTGAATGCAGTATCTAATTCCACATGGCAACACAACTACCTAGTTACTCTAGAAGTAAATTAAACTGTCCAATTAGTCAGACGACCTGGCTACTCATTATGCTTAAAGTGCTGTCCTTGAGGAAGAGGAGCGTAACACAACAGTGACAGGACCAAATCTGCTGCATTACTCCCGAGTTCTGAAATCCATGTTTTCAGCCTCTTTGCTGGGATTCTGTAAAGAAGTTTATAATACTACACAAAAAATAAAGAACCTGGTTTATGCAGTATGGTTGAATCAGCAGTTCCTGAAGCCCTTCAAAATGAAAGCAAAGCTGTGTTGCAGTCTGTGCACATCATGGGCCCACGCTGCCTACTGATGGGAATTACTGGAAAAAGATACTATGGATCTGAGACAGCAGTGTTGAACACAGAGTGGAACAGGAGACAACATTGCTCCTAATATGGTCTTTAGTGTGATTACTTACTTAAATTAGGATGTCTTTCCTTAACACATTACTTTTACAACTAAGCATCTGTGCATCTGTGGGAATATAGTACTTAATCTAATGCTTAATCTTAATCTAAAATGTCCCATGTGTAAAATCAACCACAATTGAAAAAAAGTACTTTCAGAAACTGCAAGGATCTTTTCTTTACTGGAGTAAGCAGAAGTTCAAGCCACATAAAAGTTGCAAATATACCTGACTAATATGACTGCTGTACAGAATTCTGCCACAAGAAGAGTATATCCTAAAAAACACATAGGGACTTTACAGAGGAAATCCTGTCTCCTTCATATGATGTGTAGGATAGTTTTGCCACTGAATTCATCTAAGCCAAGATATCACCCAATGAGTTTTAAAAGAATCTCTGGTTTTGCCAACAGCAGCACAATCAGTAGGTTGCAACAAATAAATAAAATCATGAACAGGAAACAACAGTCTCCAAGAAACGTTTATCTATGAACCCTCACAATTAGCTTTACACAATAATAACAATGGTTCCAAAATGTTTTCTCCCAATGCAAGGCCAGGCAACGGTTTCCTGTGTTAAAGTTTTATTGGGTGTCATACTTACAAGAGTACTATGGAGGACTCCATCACAGAACTGCTAATTAGTTTCTCAAGATGTTTACTCCTTCTCACAACACACAGCAATTCCTACCTCATAAGTCTGTTTTTCCAAGTTAACACTTTCAGCTTCCATAAAACAGCAACATTCCACTGGACTCATTTGAGAAGTATTTCACCTCATAACGCAATAAATGATTAAGTACTGCACTACTTCAAGAACAGTGGTGTATCTTCAAACACCACATAATAAAAAAAAATATGGAAGTGGATTTCTTTCCTGTAATTCCTAAACTAAATTAATACCTGTAAACTGAATTAGCCAGACCATGCTTTCATCTACAGGTTAACATTTCAGTGCTGGATTATCAAAACTTTCAAATGAGACATGCCCAATCTCCAAAGTATCCCGTTACAAATAGTAGTACTCTAGCTCCACATCTATCTCTGTGATTTCATTCTCAGGCAGCTCTGTAGAAGCAGGGATGTCACATGCTGCATTCAAGGTCATATTGTTTTAATTTACAGAGGTATCATTGATAAATTATGCGGAAACAATGATAATGGAGTCATTAACCTTGTTCCAGCACACTAAAGGCGTTTTATAACTAAAACGAGAATAAAGTTATAAAAACATGAAGATTTGATTGCCCAGCTTTTTGTCTCCTACACACTGCTGCAAAGTACTGTTGGGGATTTTATCCTGGTGAGTAGCGCGGCTGTCTGCTGTCTGTGCTTTTAAACAAGGAGTGCAACAACTCGACTGAATTATGCTGAAGGAGAAGTCAGGTGATTAAATGCACAAAACATTGACCTTCTTTTAAACATAGTTTGCTGGATCCAGAAGGCCTCTCCCTTTAGCAAAGTTAAGGATGCTGGAGAACAAGAAAGATCATTCAAACCAACAAGCCTCAGTCCAAAACTCTATGCAGAATTGTCACTGTCAAACATGCAGTCATCGGACTGGTGCTGCAGGACTCATGTCAAAAGCGCAGTGTGCTAACGTGCTGAAGTAAAACTCCTAATATATATAACCTAGGTGGGATTTAGAATACATTCTCCAAGTCTCATTCAGGAAACCTGCAGTAATCCACAGACTAAAAGCCTGACTAATGTCCCTAATTCATGTATGACAGACATCTGTACTCAGGGTACACATATTAATGAATCACTTGTGATTGCTTTGACTTGAAATGAAATATTTGAAAAGCAGTGAGGAGGTGGGACAGAGGCTGACTGACATACTATATGAACGTAACCTCAAACTGGTGTTAGTGCAGAGAAATATCTACAGCACTTCTGCAAAGGAAAAAGTAAGCAAATAAATAGTTTAGCAGACAATATACCCTTGTCTTCTTGTCACTTCTATTGGTGCTTCTTTTAATCCAGATGCCTCAAGACCATTCACACTAAAATTCATGAAGAGAGGCAACTACAGCTGGAGTTCAAGCACCCAGAGATGACACCATACTCAAAGACAGAATTCATTATAGTCCTCCCCACTTATCACATGAACTATTAAGTCTCTATGCATCTTCTGTCTATCAGGATATGATCTACAATATACTTCACTACTTAACCAAAAGGACCAATAGGAAAACCACAGATCACATCTTTATTTAGGTATTTGACCTTACGTAGATGAGTGCATATATCACGAAGTGCATTCTGAAGGCCTGGAAGTCAAACTCTTTCTTTGAATGTTACCGTGTTTGGATAAACTAGTAACTGGCATCCCCTCTGAGCATTCAGAATACCACAAACACCGCAACGCATGTTCAATTAAAACGAAGAAGTTAAACCGCAAAATTACGTGACAGCAACACGTCTTTATGTCCTCCAAGCTAAGGCTACTGGCTGTCGCTATGGAGCAGGCACACCTCCGACGAATGAGATCCAACACCTTCCCACTGCAGAACCCCCCAAGTGTGGAACAGCTCGGTGCACGGCTGAGCCGCGCTCCCGGGGGATGCGCACAGAACCGCCGCAGCGCCGCTCCGAGGGCACTCGGCCGTTCCCAGCGGAGCTGTGGCAGCAGCAGCGTCACCGCACGGACTCGTTCGCAGTTACCCCAACTCGGCTGAGTTTGAAGAGGCAGAAACAAACACTCAAACAGCATCCGCTGCACCCACCGACTTTACGCATGGGAGCTATTCAAGCACTTCAACAATAAATAAGCTCAAGCTGGAGAGGCAGAAGAGTTCTTTCCAGAAAGTTTCTCCCCGCCTCTCCCCTCCCACTTCTCCCCGGGATGAGGCGACGGTTCCCACGGGGCTCCAGGTGAACGACTCCTCCATCTGCGGCGCGCTCGGGCCCCGTCCCCGGGCAGCGCTCCACAGCACGGCCCCATTCCACAGCACAGCCCCGCTCCGCATCCTCGGAGCCCGGCCCGGCCCGTCCCCCCCCCCCCCCCCGTCCATTCAGAGCGGCATGGCGAAGCGCTGTCACTGACGCACATTTAATTCGCCCGGCTGCGGGCACGGCGGAGCGCCGCTCTCCTCCCCCCGCTGCCGGCGGCGGATGGGGGAAAGTCAAAACTGCCGCAACAAAGTTGCTCCCCCCATGGCCGCCGCCCCCCGCTCTCCCCCGGCCCGGCCCGGCCGCCGCCTTACCTTGCTTGACGCACTTGAGGCGGATGGGGTCCTTGCAGTGCTTGATCACGGCCAGCACATCCCTGATGGTGAGCCCGGCCACGGGGGTCTCGTTCACCTCCAGCAGCAGCTCCTCCGGCACCAACTTGCTGCCGCCCTCATAGGCCACCTTGCCGGGCTTCACCTCGCCCAGGTACGGGAACTGCCCGTTCTCCGCACCCCCTTTCAGCTCGAAGCCCAGCTGCCCCTCCGGGTTCCGCACGATCACGATCTCGTGGACTCGGCTCGTCCAGTGGCTTTTCTTCTTCAAGCCCTTGGACATTGCCGTGGGGATGCTCTGCCCGACTCCCGCTCTGCTTGCCGCTCTCTCCTCCCTCTCTCTGCCCCCCTCCCCCGGGGCTCCGCTGGGGCACGGCTCGGGGCTGCTGCCGGCGGGGGGGGGCGGGCGCGGCGGCCCCGCGGGGCGACGGAGCGGGGACGGGGAGCGCCTCTGTGCCCGGTCCGAGCGGCTGCCGGCGCTTTAGCTGATATCCATGGCAGCCGCTGCGGCCGGGACCCTGCGTGTGGATGTACTAGTTGTAGAGAAACTGGCAGCGGGGAGGGAGGGGAAGAGGGAGGGAACGGCCGCGGGGAGGAGGAGTGTGGCGGCGGCAGAGCGAGGCGGGCACCGCCTCGACGCTCCCTCCTCGCCTGACCCGGTAGTGAAGGCCGAGAGAGAGGCTGCCTGGCACGGCCGGCAGAAGGCGGAGAGCGGCCGGGCGGGGGGCGGGCGGGCGCCGCGGTGCTCCCGGCCCGGCGGCCCCAATACCCCGCGGCGCGGCCCCGGCCGGCAGGGGGCGCCCGAGGATACGGTGGCGGGGGCTGCGCTGCCCGCCCGTAGCACCGCGCCCGGCCCGGGGCTGGCGTCCCCGCCGCTCCCTTCCTCCGGCACAGCCTGCGTGCTGCGCTGTCCCCGGTCCCATCCGGGGTGACACCGCGGGGTTGCCCCGCTCCCGGCCTGCGTGGGGATGTGGGGCACGCACGGGAGCGGTTCCCCCCTCCCCTCAGCCTGCACAGGAAGGAGAGCCGCACGGTGATGAGGTGCCCACACCCACTGCTGTGGGAATGGGCAGCGGTTCAGGAAATGGGGTCATGAGTTTCAGCCCGAGTCCGCGAGGAAGAAGGATGCTGTGGAATGTGTGGAGGGGTTGGTTGGGAGTTGCGCATCTGACTAGGGAGAATCCAGTGACAGGCTTCAAGTTATTGCAGGAAAAACAAAAGCAGCCGTTTACTTTGAAGAGCTCAGCGTTAGGAATGTACACAGACCCTGCCATGCTTTCCTGCTCTGAGATCTCACGCTTTAGTTTATTGAGCAGTATTATACGTGGGCATAGTTTTTAATGCTTGTTGCTGTGCCACAGGGAACAGAAGTAGTACCATAGTTGATGGGCAATTAATGTAGAGGACACAGTGAACAGAGGAGTGGTAGTCGGTGGTGTGTTTTCTCTAAAGTCTTCTCACTGTCGCCCACCAGAACATCCTCATGCAGTGCCACCTGGATGGCTCTAAACCCCACATAACCTGAGCTACGAAAGAGTGGGATTTCCAGCCCCAAGTGCTTCTCTCTGTGTATCCACTCAGACGCAGGTGATAGAGCAGCTCGCTGCTCATGTGCACTTTCTATTTAATTTGTTCTGTCATATGCCTAACACGTGTGTAAGCAGTGGAGTGTAGCAGTTGGCACATATTTCTGAGAAGCTTGTCTTGCTGAAAAAAATAATTTCCGTCTGAAGGGAAGATTGACAAATACAGGCAGAACAACCTCCTGACTTTGAGAAGTATAATTTTCCCTTCTGCAGAAAAAAAAAAAAAAAAAAGAGAATATGAGCGGGTCTGCAGGCTGGGTACGGGATGAGGGAAGCTTGGAGAAATGTCATATGTTACAGCATGTGATATAAAGCTGATCAGATATTTTTAAAATTTCAATTAAAGTGACTGCAATGAAATTTTTCACAAATTGTATCGCTGTTTTCTGTCTAGGTTCCTATGGAAACAGTCCTTTATGTGATCATGCTTGGCTGTGTCTCCTTTATTTCTCCAATAACTTTTGAAGCTGTTGGGCAGTTTCCACCAAATCTATCTCAAATATAATTAAGTTATTTCATGAAAATAGGCAGCTGGCTAGGGCTGAGAGATCCTGTAAATGTCCCAAAGGCTGCAACATGAACTTTCTTCTTATTAAACAGCAATTCACATGGATGAGAGACCATATAAACGTTTCAGTAATGACAAAAGTTTCAGTTACAGCTCATTATCAGCCTCAGTATGAATCTGTGGGAAACCAGAATTTCTGAGACTGTGTTCTCCCAGTATTACTTGTTTAATGTCCACCTGCACTCAGAGGTAGGTACAAGTAGGGAGAGTACATGCAGAGGGGAAGGAATAAATGAGAAATTAGAAATGTCTGTATTCTGCAAATCATTTCATCCATTTTGTTGAGTGGGCCTGGCCATTGGCACAAAGCACTTTATGACAAAGACTTCTCAAAACTGGCTTTAAAGAAAAATAATGAATGTACAAAAGTGAAATGAAATCAGATGGGATGAGAATTTGAAAGTGCTTGGACTAGGAAAGAGTTGAGAGGGACAGAGATTACGGCAGCAATCTCCTTTTCCGAATACCATCAGGAGTGTTCTGCTGCTGAGACAACTGAGGGATATAGTATTTCTCTGCAGCATTCTTTGATAGTAGAGATATATTTTTTTTAAGATTAGGGCTGACTGTATGTGATAAAGTCTTGCCATTATAGCATCACTCGTTTGTGTTCTCAGGACTTAGGGTAGTAAAGCCACTAATGGAATTGTTTTCATCTTGATTTTAAAATATATTGTGGGGAAATTAAACCTTGTATATGGTTGTTTTGCACCAGCTACACTCAGATGACTGTTGCATTTTTACAGCAGTAGATGGGTAGATGTAAAACAAGATTATCTTTGTCACTGGCAGAGCAAATGTCCAGCACGTGGCTGAGTGGGTGAGTTTGCATATTTTCTGCTTGGCCTCTGAAGAGCCTGAAAAAAGCTGTTGGACTTGCAGAGATCTTTTTATTAGCTCCTTCCGTTGGATCTCACCCCAGAAAGGCATGAACTAGTGCCAAGTATGAATGTGAGGGTATCTACCATAAGAGATTTCCTACAGTTAGAAGTAACAACAGCATATCATGAAACACGTTCACCAAATACAGCATAAGTGTCTTTTATTATTCTTTTACATGTGATCCTGTAAACACAGAAGCCTGTATATAACTATACTTCTGGGA
Source organism: Cyrtonyx montezumae (assembly GCF_038088225.1). Taxonomy (NCBI): domain Eukaryota; kingdom Metazoa; phylum Chordata; class Aves; order Galliformes; family Odontophoridae; genus Cyrtonyx; species Cyrtonyx montezumae. The sequence goes on from NW_027072034.1 coordinate 150,506,865, forward strand.
TTAAAGTTGTGCCAAGCCCATAAGTAAGCTGAAGTGTGCGACTTTTGTAAATAAATATATTCTGTAGCTGTAAAATTATCTTTCCTATTCTTTCCTAATATTCAGCTACTGAATTCTAAAAAAAGTAACTGAATTCTATCTGTGTTTTCAGTATGCCTCATTTTCAGATAAGTGAATTTCCTCAAATGGAAAATGATGTATTGCATGTGCCAAAGGGGAAAATGCATATATGTACATTGCCTACTATTATTTATTCAGCAATGGAGTTCTGTTATCTTATACTTGTATTTATAACATTGGACTTGAACTCAGAAAATGTGAAATTTCCTTCTTTGGCACATACTTCCTGTGTGACTGGACATGAATGTTTTTCATCTTTTTTTTTTTAATGTTTTTAAGTATGCATGGTTAATTTCGTTTTTCTTTTACTGTCTTCTGTTTAGTATGTCAGCTACTCAGCAGCCTTATTCTTAGTGAGGCTTTGAACACCACAACCAAGCTACACCACAGCAGATATGTTAATCTAGGACCTGGCAGAATTCAGATGTTTAAATCCAAATCCAGGAAGGAAAAAACAGGTCTGTTCTCTCAGTTGCCTGAAAACGTTGCAATAGGTAGTTACCACTGGCAGAGCTCCAGAGCCTCTTAAATAGTTTAACTACCTTTTGCTGGGAGTTTTAAATGCTCTTAGGATACTAAGCCCTTTCTTTCTTCTAGTAAAAAACTTCAGTGTCATAACCTTTGCAGTTACAAATTTCACCAAAAATTTACAGCTTTTTGTGATATTATCTTCTGCCACTCATGTCTGTAATGAGACTGATTTTGAAATATTATTATGAAGAATACTATCCAAATTCTGGCTTCATATTCTGAGAATTTTTGTTTCAAAATTCTAAAACATTAAACTAATTGTCTAAAGCTTTTTTTTTCAAGTTCTGAAAATGTTTTGATGAAAAACACACTTTATTTCACCACTAAACCACCAAAGATTTAAAAAAAAGACAACAAAAAACACTTAATAGCTTTAGCCATATGAGCTTCAAAATAAACTTTTACTTAATTGCAGATTTCAAAATTTTCTAGTATATATATATATATATATATATATATATATATATATATATGGTTAGGATACAATGTAATGATACTCAGCATTCTCAACCTATTACTGTTGTGTCAAAAGCTTTTGCAGAGGTCAAACCTGATCTTTTTGTACATGAAGATTTCCGGGGAAGATTTAGATTTGATTTGAGGAAACATTTTTTCTCTGAAAGAGTGGTCAGGCACTGGAATGGCCTGCCTAGGGAGGTGGTTGAGGCACCGTCCCTAGCGCTGTTCAAGAAGCGTTTAAATGAGGTGCTAAGGGATTTGATTTAGTAGTTGGGTAGGGATGGTGATAGGAGGATGGTTGGACTAGATGGTCTTCTAGGTCCTTTCCAACCTAATGTATCTATGAATCTATGAAGAAAATTGCCTCCATTCCATGTGAAAAATAAGTGTAAACTTCAGAAAGGAAAAGTTTCATCTAAATAGTATAGTTTACAATGAGTTGGAAAGATTGCAGGAGGCATTTTGTTCTCTCCTGACCGTCTGCATTGATGTTTGGTTTAAATGTGATCTTTTCCAGTTTCCTTTCTTTCTTTTCTCATCAAGCATTGGTATTATATAGTTCCTGTGCTGTTCTTACTAGCAGCTGAAGTGTTAATTAAGGTGAGGTAAGAAAAACTTGTTGGAGGTCACCAACTTCCCCAGGGACCAAGTAGTGGGAGAGTGGCTGTCAAAACAAATTCAGTAGGAGCCATTAAAATAAACAAATGATGGCCTCTTTCCACAGAAGTTCAAATGTAAATTGCATACCAGTATACACCCACAAAAGGAGACAAAAGTAGAGAGACACAAAACTGCATAGAAAATAATTCTTTAAATTTGGCCTGACACTAGAAAGATAGCAAAGCTACAAATATCTGTTACTGTGAATGGGAGGAGGAGTGCAGCTCACACCATGAATTATTGCTGCTGAAACCCTCACTGCACACAGTGCCTGCGTGGCTGGGATTCTGAAAAATATCAAATTAAGTGGCTGGATAACTGCCTGTGCTTGAAATGACTGCTTCTCCATTACCATGGCACCAGTTTGTGTGCTTGGCTACCTTAAATTACCCCATAGTGACTGGTAAGCCTCAGTGGATTGCACTGGGTACTGCAGCATCGAATAATGCTGATTAGCCTGTATCTTGCACTGAATTTGAATTTCCAGTATCTCCATTTCCTTTATGATATTTAGTATTAAATGATTTATTTCAGTTAAAATATCTGTAAATATTTACTCATCTCTTGTAGAAGATAATATCCTTAGATTAACAAACTACAGAAGACCCAATCTCTGAATTCTTTTTTCTTGTTATTTGCATTTTCATTTCCCTTGGATTAGACTGAAATAAGGCTTTCTTCTTTCATGTCTATAATCAGTTGCATTTTACATTTCAGATGAACTAACTGTACTGCTGAGATTGATCTCAAGACGTACTGGGAAAGAAGATGAATATTTTATGAACCTATAAAAGATAAAATGAAAGCACATTATTCTAGAGATTTTCTGTTCAAGTTCCCAGTAAAGTTGTAGCAGCATGTCCATTCAGACCCTTATTTTCATATTTCTGTCATTGCTTTCACAGAAATTACCTTTCCACGTCAGATTTCTTGTGCTTTAATGTGGCCACAGAGACCTTATATCATGGAAGTTAATAAATACTTCTGAAGTTACAAGTGGTGTATTTTCATACAGACATCACTATGGAAATTCATAAAAGGTCACATGATTTGTAGATATATTTTCATAAAATTAAAGCGTGATAAGTGAGTATTTTAGAGAAAATAGCTCCAAAGTAGTTCATGCACAATCTCACCCAGTGCTTGTCACTGTGTACGGAATGAGCCAGAACAAACCTTGCTAGAAAAGATTTGCACTTTGGTCAGTTTAGTTCTTGGTCCAAGTGGTGCTGATGACCAAATACTCAACTTGTTGACCTCAGCAGTCCTGAAGCTTTAGAGAACATATTCAGGTGAGGGTTATTTCTTATTTCCATTGCATTGCCAAGCTTTTACATTCATTAGCATTGCTGAACTGTGCTGTCCCATGACAGCAGGGGGCACAGGATTTTCCCCTGCCAAGCAGGATAGGATCCAGTGCAGCTGTACTCCCTGCTGTGGGTGCTTTTCACAACTGTGAAAAAATCCAGATTGTTTCCAGAAGTTGGTTGTTCTGAAAGATTGTATAGCCATGGATGTATTTTGAGGAAAAGTCTTATCACACTGAGGTGAGTGTCAAAAAATGCTTTTGAGTTACCAGGGCTTCATTCTGTATTGTTAATATATAAATACCCCAAAACCTGAGTACCAGGGTGAACATAGAGACTTTCTGTTAGCCATTCACACAGAGTGGGCTCCAGATGATGTGGCAGAAAGGCTTTTGCACCACCATACCTGTGCATAGCATCCTCATAAGGAATCATCACTGAGATTTTATTCAGTTTTTTGTATATACTCTCAGAATAGATGCATGCGTGATTAAAAGCATGTGATGGGCTCTGCTTTGTAATTGGGATGGTAAGTTAAACAAAAGTGCATTCAAGGGGACTGAATTATGTTATTGTTCAGTTTTGGCATAATTTTCAGAATATGGCTTCATGCTCAGTCATGCTACTATTGTCCATTTTACTCAATAAGAACACTTCTTCACAGGTGCTTTCATCAACAATAGCTCACAGAAAGGGTCTGACTGCACTGTTGCCAGATTGGTAATGCTGAAGGTCTGCTAGCAGATGGCTTTTCAAATAAAAAAGGGGCAGTATCTTCAGCTGATATAATGACCTAAATCTAATGTTTTGAAGATAGAAGATTCAAGCAAGATTTCTATTCAAAATTTTTGTCTTGTAAATTGTATGGCAGTTCCAAATTCCCAAGGAGTATCTGGGGCAAGACCACAGAACCCTGGCTTGTCCTGGATATGAGCAGTTGCACTTAATTTGAAGAGGTCCATGTCACAGTTTAATTCCTACAGCTGGAGAGATGTGTGTTGAATGCAGAGAGCATAGAAATACATGAAAAAGTTTCAAAAGTCAAATGACTCAATGTTGTCTATGGAAATGTATTTGCATGTGCTGTAAGGAAAATATATTGTACTTTATAATTGCCTCAATATATGATATCTGGAAATGAAAGAAATACTGTGTTTGCTAAACTGGCAGAGACGTTGAATTTTTTATCACTATTCAGAAGGAAAATGGTTCTAACTAACTGATTGTGTAGTTATAAACACACACACACACACACAAAATGAAACAGATTTCATACACAATCAAATAATGCTAGAGTTTTCATGCAGATTATTTAATTAATTTTAGATACTTCATTTAAGGACAGGCATTTTGGTTTGCTTCTGCCTAAATGTTTTAGCTCCCATAACCTTCATGCCACAATCATATTTTGTTCTCATAAATATTTATTTGCAAGTCTTGTTTTTCCTTGTATTCACGATCTTAATTGCTGTATATGATGTCAGTAGCACCTATTCTTTTGTCTTTTCCAGTGAATACTTTTTGAATCAGTGCCTTTGTTCCACAGGTCTGTTGCTGAGGCTTGATGTCACTCAGTCCATTGCTTTTCACCCCACAGTAATTAATAAAGTAACCTAAAAAATATGAACATATAAAAGACATTAAAGGTGTGTTAAGGTTTTGAAATGATTTTTTGGTGGGGTGGACAGAAAAGCAGAAAGAACTATTGTCATCAGAAAAAAAAAATACTTAGAATCAAGTGACTTCCTAAACACCATATTATATTTGATTTGGGATGTGTCTGGATTTCCCTTCTGCCTTTGACTTGAATGATCTTTCAGGCACATAGTTACTTGTTTTTCTTGTAGGACTTAATTCAATCTCTTGACCATACATAAAGGTGTATGTAGTTTGAGTTCTGAATGCTTTGTAATTCAAATAGATGTCATAAGTAATATGGGTAAAAATAGGCAGAATCACATATCTCCAAGATCGCTTTCTAAGCGTAGGTAAGAATTTGAGGTTGTTGAACACTGGAAGAGGTTGCTCAGAGACGTTTCAGAGTTATTATTTTTGAAGATAATTTAAAACCATCTGTTTTTAAGCAAATCAGCCCTAAGAATTTACTAATTTACTGCAATTGACTCTACTGCAAGCAAGGTGGACAGACTAGATAGTCTCCAGAGGTCCTGTTGAACCTTACCAATTCAGTGATGCTGTTTGAGCAGTCAACTGAACATAATTCTCTGGAGTCGTGTGACCTAACTGCATCCATTGAACCACATCTTCATTACCATAAGGCTGTTCAAAACTGATGTTATGAGTAGAGATCAGTTCTGCTATCATTAGATTGTGTAGTGCTTCTTCATACCAATTGTCCCATCGACTTCCATATTAAATTGACTTGTGAGCACCTCTTGACCTAAAGGTTAGACTGTTAATATGCAATTCAATTTCAAAATTGTTACCATTAAGACACTTCTTCCAAACGAAGATTAATAGCCTACATAATTTCCATACTGAGGAGCCTTGAATGAATTCATAATTTATTTAGTGAGTTAATATATTGGCAGTCCTAGGGTAGTAAATGGGTGCAACTGGTATAGTTCAGCTGGTCTCAAATTTGACAGGATCTTGTCTTTTGTGAGGTACGCTTTAGAAAGGAATGCTAGAAATAGGCTAAAACACTGCATCATCCCATGCAGATAAATAAATAATAATGTGGTTTTTTTTTTTAACTTCTTTACTGGATACCTCAGTTATATGGACCCAAATTTTTGGCGGGCCTCAACTACTCCTGTATTTAGTGTCTGACTTAAAAGTGCACATTTTCAAGGTTGCTTTTGTATGTATACATTTCAGGAAAATATGTAGATGTTGTTATTTGAAATAGCAAGTCCATTCTGGTCAAAAAGACTTACTAAAGTCATTTTCATTGCCTCTTCTTAGAACAGATAAGATAGTCTTCATTGATTTGTGTTGCTTGCCTGTTATAATTAATGATCAAAACAATTTCTACATTAAGCAGCATTAACAGTTTTTACTTCAGTCTGATAAAGAGTATAGCTGTTTACCTTTTTTTATTCTTTTTCTTAAGATTCTACAAATAATTCAAATAGTGATTTTAACTGTAATGAGTGCTCAGTCTTTATGAGCTTCTGCCTTTTTGCAAGACCATGGCACTTGAAAAGTTTGTTACTACTAACCGTTCACTTTCTGCAGTGATCAGAGGACAGTAGTAGGCAGGTGTTATGCTGAGAGTATGACTTACCATGAAAAAGCTTGTTCCTTATCCTAGCCCTTATTCTTCCATCTGCTTACTTCAATCACTGTTGTGTCTGGCTGTAATCCAGATTTGAAACTTCTTTGGAGGACTTGGTTGTTTTTGTATTCCATGCTTGTAGACAACAGAGCACAGAAAACACAATAATTAACTGACAGAAAGATGTAAATTTATATTTGATAACACCACTGAGAAATGGATCTGCTTTCTTTCCTATGTGCCTCCTATCTTCTCCAAGGTGTTGGATTATGTAAGATGCAGGAACATTTCTATAAAGTTCTGGTCATTCATTCTTCCCTGTCAAAGGAATAGATGTTCACTTTCATTTTGGTATCTGAAGCCTCCTTCATTTACCAGCAAAAAGAAACAGTCCGCTCAGCAAGGTCAACCCCATTCAAACTCAAATTTAAAAGGCTCAGAGAACTAACAGAGTTGGAAACAAACATAAGGTGAGTGGGATTACCTGTATACGGGGTTTTGAGGCCCTTCTCAATACCTGGTGTTAGGACTCAGATCTCATAAGGAGGGTGCTAGCTGAAGCCTCAATCATATGATGCAGCCAAAGCTGTCTTAGGACTGTCAGTATAGAGTCAGAAGCTCTGGCTTCCAGGAGACTGGTACAGACCTGCAGTAGGGAGAGGATGTTCACCTGGGGAACAACTACAGCACTGCAAAAAATCACTGGGGGAATGCAGAAATAGCAACATGGAGGCAAGGCTTATCAGAGGGTGTGCATGAGTCGCAGGTGTGTTAGGTCTACAGCATCTTTCCTTACACTCACCAACTTATAAAAATTTGTTAGGGTATTGCAGGGAAGGTATTTCCTTTCACCTCTTTATTTTCAAATATTCACCTCTTGTTGTTCAGGATACAGTCACAATGAGCATCAGGTCAGTTGTCGTTAGAATAGGGCCTGCTGTACTGAAATGCAGTGAGTATTGCATGTTCATTGTACCTTTGTGGTGTTTTTTGTGTTGTTTTGCTCAGAAGGCTGGAATTCTTCATGTATGTACTATGTTTTAGTACATACTATGTCATATATACTGTACTTTAAAAAATTAGGCAATTATAATAAATTTGAAAATATTCAAACTCCGAGATCATGCACTACACTTGCTTTGCAAATGCAGGAATGGTAACCTACCTAGTATGTTTCAGTAAGACTTATAAAATGCTTTGAAAACTAAACACCCTGATGACACTGTGCATAAATTTGTTTTCAAAGAAGAGAAGGCATCAAGTGTTGCCCTCTGGTTAGGGCACTAGCTTGGGTTAAAGAGCATTCATTCAGTATTATTAAATAGTACTTGGAGCAAGGAAAGACTGGAATTTATGTAACTTCCCAGCAGGAATTCATCTTTATGTTTGTAATTTATACATCATATATCATACCGTGTCACACATCATCTGTCTCTTCATTTCTGTCAAGTGGCTGTTTCTGTATGCCAGGCAAAGGAGGACAGTTTCAAGGACGGAGAACTTCCAATGGCTTTGTGTTTAAAGCATAAAGATAGAAAAAAAGGTTCAAAATTCTGAAGACAGAAAAAAAAAAAGGGTTCTTCTGCATCTCAGACCATCAGTGCTGCTGGGTAAGAGGCACGTGGTGGATGTGCTTTGCTATTGGAGCTGACTAAGGAAAGAAGTGATGGAAAACTAGACACAACTTTCAACAAGTGCTAGATGTAGAGCTGGAATCATAGAGTTATTAGAGTTGAAATGGACCTTTAAAGGCCATTAGTATAACTCCTCAGCACTGAACAAGGACACCTACAGCTAGATAAGGTGCTCTGTGCCCTGCCCACCCTGACCTTGAGTGTCTCCAGGAATAAGGCATCTTCTACCTCTGTGTCCAACCTGTTCCATTGTCTTACTACCCTTATCTTAGAAAGCTTTTTCCTTATATCCAGTCTAAATCTTCCCTCTTCTAGTTAGCAACCATTTCCCTTTGTCCTTTCAGACCCTGCTAAAATGTCTATCTGGAAAGAGGACTATAAGAAAGAATGGATATATCCTCCTGAACTTATTCATAATTACACTTGTTCAAAGGCAATTGAGATCAAATCAGTTTTAGTAGTAGCCTCAAATATTTCCAGTTAGTTTCCTATTGCACCTATGCATGGGAGGTTGAGTTTGAGAGAGGAAGGGAGAATTTATTCTTTTTTTTCAGATTAGTCCCTTTTCACTCATGACAGGAGGACATGCATAAAATCATTTTAATGAAGAAAGCTTTAAAGAAACATAATCATGCAGATTAGAATTTTCTGTATCTTATGGCTTTTTATGTCTTTGTATCAACATTTGAGAGAATTTTCAGGAATTAATCACTTGGTTTCAGAAATGCTTTGGGCTTTTCAAGTAATTCTTTTTTTTTAAATGTTGATATAGCCACATATTTATCCATTCATGGTTCAGAAATAGGATTTGCATCCCTATTTTTTATCTGCCAAAGTCAGTAAAAATCATAAGGTTTTTATGACACAGTAACCAACTTATTTCAACTACTTGAAACAGTAGAAGTAAAATGTTTAGCTGTTTCATGGCTTCCTACTGCTCTCTGCATGAAACTCATGCAAGGAGTTTTTTGACAGCTTTATCTTTACTGTTCTGTTTACCAGAATATAGATATGTTTACATTAATGTCAGTAAAATTATATCTACTAGTCAAATGAAGTTTTAAGCCATTGTTATGGTGACTGACTAAGCTTAAAGGAAAATATGGGACCTTTATAAGTGATCTAAACACACCAAACAGTAACTTTTATATAGTTCTAATCTGGAAAAAATACTGTGAAATACCAAGTTATAATTCTTAGCATAATGGCATTTATATTTGCAATGCAATAGCCTTCCCCTTTCTTTTTCTTTGTTTTTATTTTTATTTACTAATTGCTATCATCAGTAGTTTCAACCTTGCCAAATCAGCCATTCCTAATAAAGAATAAAGGTATGCTGTAAATTCCTGACCAAGAGTGCCAATGTGTGCAGCTCAGTTATAAAGACAGTAGGCTGGCATGGAAGATCAAATACTGGAAATAAGGAGTAAGGATACAGACCCCGCCATTGTGAACAAAGATAATTAAAAAACATATGAAACCACTGTGGATAAGCGGATATACTGGAAATTAAGAATAAATCCTAGTGTAAAATTGCTTAATAAAGTGAACGTTTTCTTTTCAGTCTTTCCCAGGAAGTGTAAAGCAGTTATTTTGGCTGTTTTATTCTTTCAGGTGTTATCCTCTTTCTTCTTTTCCTTTTATTGCAAGAAAATAAAAATGTTTAAAATCTACTGATAGAAGCAGTGAAGTTTGTGCTTAGAAAAAAGCGCATGTGGAGGAGTGCCCAATTTTCACTGCTGAAAAGGATTTTCAGAAAATGCTGCACATGTATGTGCTTGTTTACTCTGTGCAAATGGGAAGGCATCTCTCAGAGGAATGCTGCAAGCAGCATTTCTGAAAACAAACAGAAACTCCTGGTGATGTGGGAGTCACCCACCCTCTCTCTAACTAATGAAAAGCCCAAGATTAGGATTAGATGCAAAAGAGAAATGCCTGCTAATTGCTTTTCACTGTGCTTGGAACAGGAAGGGCTAGAGATAGAGCTGAGTGTCCCTCCAAACAGCCAAGCACTGTGTCTATTCAGGGTGCTTTCACCATGCCGCATAAGCAGGGAGCCAGCTTTAGTCTTCCTTGCAGTAATTTCTCTTCTGCCATTTCCTGCACACACACGCTTTCGGTTTATTCTCTTAACTCATTCCTGGATTATCTCCATTGTTTCTGCTCAGACAGCTCTCACATCCAGGAGCTCTTGTTTTGGGATGCAAACCCAGCCCAGGGCATGTGGCTGCATGGAGTCATGCTGCTGGCACTGAATGCTGCAGTGCATGACCAGGGCTTTCTACACTGTAGCACTTTATGCTTGTAAAGGGAATGCCACTGCCCAAATCCTACAAATATTTCTACCTGAGAGAATTTCTGATACTTAATTTCTATGTATATTACCTTCTCCTGGTGGCTTTCCCTGAGCTCTTCCCTTGGGCATCAGTCCTGTCCTTGGTTTCACGCAGAGCAGTCAGAACTGGGGTCATGCTGTGTATTGTGGAGTGCCATCTGCTGGAATTTTGTCCTGTTGCTGTTCAAATGAGGAATTATACTCTTGGGACAGGAGATGGACAAGGGCTGTTGTCGCTGACACCTTTCATGTGAGCTGTCACTATCCAAGGGCAGGGACTGAGCTATAGAAATAATCAGTGTTCCATAATTGCCTTCCAGCTCTCCCCCTTTGCACTGTGTTGAGAGTGAGCAAGGCAGGGACTGGGAACTACGTTTTACATTGCTTTATAGAGCAAGCATTAGCTATGTTTGTGTTATTGGCAAGTCTGTATTTTCACCAGAAATTTGTTTGACATTTACAGTTTGTTTTTTCCTCTTTCATTCGATGCTCTGATTTGAAGGGATTGAGTCTACTTACCCATTCAATTTTTGTCGAAACAGCTAACTCTCTTCTAATATAGTTGCTTTGTAACTGCTGAGCCTGACTCCCTTGTCATGTGGGCTGTTTTAAAGCTAGTATTGCATTATTGATCCCATCTGGGTTACCTGAAGCTGAATACTATAACTGGGAGTATTCAGAACTGCTGTTCTTCCAGCACATTGCAATGAAAGTTGCTTACATGCAAAATTGTTTGGAGCGGATATTGTAAAACATCTAATACCATCCATCATTTTATTTAGATAGCCCTCATTTTAAATCCTGAGCTGGAACAGCCACAGATTTCCATTATGTGGCTCACACTGACCTGCCAACTGTGAAGCATTACCTTTTTCTGTTCATTACAAATGTGGAGTTAGATTTGTATTTCTTCCAAAACTTCAAAATACAAAATCAGAATTATGTGTTTGTTTTTGTTTTACTTTTGTTTTTGTTTTCATATCTGTCTTAAAATGCATAATCTTATGCTTTTCAGAATTAAAATCTATTCTGTGTTTATTATAATTCTTGATTATCAAAATTATAATTCATCTTCTAATACACTAGGTTGGGACAGAGTTCATATACACCTGACTTGGATGGGGGGGAATTTCATTTCTCTCTGGTTTAGTACAATGTACCTTCCTCAGAAAAATGTGGTAGTTTTTCATGGGGCTCAGTATCTTTATTGCATTTGATGCTAAACCAAGAGTGAAGGCAAATGCATTCGATTCTCATATTAGGTAGATGTGACCCCTGGAAAAATCAAGAATGATGCATGGAGAGCTGGCAGATTGTATGATAATAACACCTTTCATATCTCTAGCAGGTAGATCATAGGATAAAGAAGGAAAAAAGTACTTAGTTCCTTAAAATGGATTTTTTTGTGTTTCATTGGTCACTCAGAGAATGGGAATGGGTAGAAAGAAATTCTGGGCAGCTGTGTAGCAGTCAGAGCAGGAATGACCACTGCTCCTTGCATCTTGCCTTCCTAGGTCAGAGAGCTTGTGCTCACTTCTCCTGAGATGGTAACAGCAGTTAGCAAGGCTACCCATGTTCAGTTCTTGGGAGCATTTGTCTTCTTGCTGTGGCAGTGAAAACTGTGAAGTGTGCACCCTCAAAGACAGATTTGTATGTGACATAGTGGGGCAAACTATTTCCACAGCTTTCTGTTGGATTAAGTAGACATTTTGGTTCTTGTTCATTCTTGCTTTCTCTGAATTGAATTAACTCACCTTGAGCCAGAGAGTAAAAGCTGGAACTTTGATAACATGACCAAAGGAGCGATGTGGTGGGTGGAAATGCACATTTTATCCAGTAGTTGTTTGTTTTTTTTCCCTGCTATATTGTTTCTAGAATAGTTATTGTCTTATTCACTTCCTCTTTGTAGACGTATCTATGGAGAGACTTGACAAGTCTGATGTTTGCTCTGGGAAGCTTTGAAGCTGTCAACGTGCTAACACTCAGTAAGGAAGCATGTCCAGAAAGTGTTATCCTCTCTGTTGTTGCTCACATAGATGTCTCAGGGATAAAAAAAGACATAACCCGCACCCCCCCCTCCCCCCCAGGATGGGAGTACTCTTAAAACATACATTTGTATGGAAAGATATGTAGGGGAGATGCCAGACTGCTTTCCTTAGTATCTGACATGGGCTACTCATGCCTTGGACCAGGTACCAGGGGCACAACTCATGTATTGCAGCAGGTGCAGCTCCTCTGAGGGCACAGGATGAGGAAGTGGGTTGTCATATATAAGTTCAAGTAGAAAACAGCATTTAACAGAACTTTACTCTGAGTGCAGAGCCCCAATCAGAGCATCTCAATCCCAGTCCTTCTCAGGCTGCAGATTTCATTTTGCTGTATATTTCCATAATTATTAATGGATCTGAAATGTCAGATACTGACATTGTACTCATGATGCTGTGCTGCAAGTGCCAGGCATGTGTCCTTATGAAATCCTGCATGGGACAGTACATGTAGCAACTATCAGGTGTAAATTTGGGTAATCTTTAGGACTTACCAAGCATAAACCAACAGAACCATGCTGTTAGTAGGGGAAAAAAAAAGCAAGATACTTCGTGTGACCCTGAGAGTGTTTCTCTTGCAAAGGCTGGGTCATCATGCTTGAATCCCCGACCATATATCTCAAGTGCACTTTTGTTGGTGCTGCAATGATAAAATATAAAAGAAGCACAAGACAGCTTCCAATAAAAGGTTATCACTGTAATTCAGAAAAGCTGTGTTTTGAGATTTAGAAATCCATTTCTAAGGTCTACAAGCATTTCTGCCTTGAGCCGATCTTTTCCTATCTTTCCTTTTTATCTCGGTCTCATAATTATATTTCAGGTTTAGTGCTATGATGTTAACAGCACATGGAGGAATCAGTAAAATCGCTCATGGCACTGACCATTTGTTGTTTTTAAGCTGTAAAATGCTGCCTGTATTATTTAAATGTCTGTCCTTTGATTTTCTTTGTGGGAGAATTTTCTTTTTTAGGTGTAGCATAAATATAGGTCATAAGAGTTTCTGGATATTGCAAAGGTCCACCCCATCGGTGAGCCTCAACTTCTGCTGCTGCATATTATCATTTTTATAAGTTTTTGGTTTCCTGAAGTCACGAGCCGTAAGTCCAGTCCTGTGGAACGTTCTGTAGCTGGTGGTGCATAGGACAGGGAATGTCTCTGTGTGCCCTTCTGAACTTAGTAACAATAACACACTTGAATGAGGCTATGCAGGACTGGACTAAGTGACCCATGGACTAAGTCTCTTCTGGTGTTAAGCTAAGTTTGTCAATATGAAGAGTTTTGGCTGATGACATAATCCTTTGCTTTGGGATGTCACGGGGTCTTTGACAGAGAACTTTAGAAAAATGCAAATATTGCATGTGATTCTTTTGTCCAGACTTCATAAATTGTCAGCATCCTAGGGATGTGATAATTTTTCAGCTGCATAAGTAATAGGAAAATATATGAAAGAATATCATCATAGTTGTTCTAACTCTGCCTACATCTTAAATAAAGAAATAACTGCCTGGTGTTAATGCATCACACAGCTTCAGAAATCGAGCAATAAACAGTCAAGAAACAGAGTTAAGCTTAAAAACACAATTGCATGTGTTCTTACTACACAGCATTATAAATAATTGCTTATTAACAGTTAAATCTCATTTAATACTAAATGGATCTTCTTATGCACAGTGGCATAGAACAGTGTTTGCTGTGCACCTGTGATTACACTGGTTTGTAGGAGTAAGACCTCGTTTCAGCTCATTTAGATTAAGAAATATGTCGTAGCCCAGTTATAATGGTAAAGCATCATCACATGCAGCTCAGGGGAGGCTGCTGGATCTGCAGGTCAGGAATTGTTCAATTTAGGGCACTGTAAGATCCAGAGCTCATCTGAAAATATCTCTTGAGTTTAAGAGAGATGCCTGCCAGTAACTTCCCCATTTTCTTCCTAATATGTCCAGACTTCGGTAAATTCCCAGAATAGGGTCTTCATTATATCACTACAGATCCATGTTAGGAATGTGTTTCTTATGTCTGCTTTCTCCCTTTCATATGTTGCCAATTTTTTTTTTCTAATAATAATTTGAAAAAGAAAGACAGACTGTTATTTACTTGGAAAAATAAAATGCCTTGAATAAGTACAGCTGCTTTGCTATAAATAAATATACTGAGGTTTTAACCCAGCTGTTTCATTAGGTTGGATTTGCAATAGCCTCACTAGATAAAAGCCCAATGCTTCTTCCCTGAAGAAATTACGTTTTATGCATTTCGGCTCTTGTGAACAGGAACAGTTTGTTATGAACTGTTATCTATAAATTACAACTTAGGGCACATGGAAAATAGACATTATTGGATATAATCTGTGCAAACACAGATAAAAATAGAGATGGGTCTGCAGTAATGTGTTATGTCTACATATCCCAGAGATCTCAGGGATTATGATCTCCTTAAATCTGAAATCTTGTAAGACTGTATGACATGAAAAAATACATACTTGTCATTTATAAGTAACTTTTCAATAATAAATGTTTTTGATACGTGTCTTTTTTCCTTTTATCCAGGACATATGAAGTAATTTTGCACAATAATAATCATGCATAACTGAGAAGTCAGGCATTTATAAGGTGTGCTTGATTTCTGCAAAAGCAGGAAATCATCAATAAAACAATTAATGAAAGCTATTTGTTGCTTTATAGTACAGTGAAAGGAAAACAAATTAAGACAAACAGGATAAGCTTTTAAATGTGTGTATCCATGTGGTAAAATGCTGTAGGAAAATGTAGCATGAAAATCCTGTCTGTTCTATCTGCAGCATCTTAACTAAATGATTGTCAAATTTGCTTTAGATAAAAAAATTACAGGTTGTAACA
The DNA here is from genome assembly GCF_038088225.1 of Cyrtonyx montezumae. Taxonomy (NCBI): domain Eukaryota; kingdom Metazoa; phylum Chordata; class Aves; order Galliformes; family Odontophoridae; genus Cyrtonyx; species Cyrtonyx montezumae. The sequence continues at coordinate 150,522,049 of NW_027072034.1, forward strand.
ACAAGTAAGAAACCTCCACCAATAAAGAAAAGATGAAAACATAGTTTCATCTGAGAGGTTTCTTGCCTCCTGTTTTAGAGTAAAGATAAGAAGGAATGAAGGCTTGTGGTTTTTCTTTCTGCAGGGACACTGTCCGGCACCAACAGCTGTCCCACTCCTGTTGGATGCAGCAGGTGAAATTTGACAGGTGCCAACATTTTGGGACTGGGGTACATAAAGAGATATGAAAAAATTGAGACCCAGAGCAAAACTGTTGAGCTTTATTGCACATATCGTCAGAATTATCCTCCAAATTTGATGGAGCAGATGTTGCCCGTGGGATTATGACCTTTACCCTGATGTTCAGGTTTTCTCTGTTTACACTAGGGATAATCTAAAATAAATATATTTACTTCAGATTGATTGCCTGGAGCCCAAATGGTCTAAAAATATAGGAGCTCAGTGCAGCAACTCAGCAGTGAGTTTATTTGAACAGAATCAGCATTATTTTTGTAGAACACCAAATAATTTCATGTACTTAGGAGTCACTGAGTTTGTTAGTAACAAGCCATCCTCAGGACTGCTCCAAATAACATAGCCTCACATAACAATTAACTTAAACCTGGAAATAGTTTGTCTCCAGCTTTTAAAACAGAAGAAAAAGAAAGGAAGGAAAAGGAAGGAAAAGGAAGGAAAAGGTAGGAAAGGAAGGAAAGGAAGGAAAGGAAGGAAAGGAAGGAAAGAAAAGGAAGGAAAGGGAGGGAGGGAGGGAGGAAGGAAGGAAGGAAGGAGGGAAGGAGGGAAGGAGGGAAGGAGGGAAGGAGGGAAGGAGGGAAGGAGGGAAGGAGGGAAGGAGGGAAGGAGGGAAGGAGGGAAGGAGGGAAGGAGGGAAGGAGGGAAGGAGGGAAGGAGGGAAGGAGGGAAGGAGGGAAGGAAGGAAGGAAGGAAGGAAGGAAGGAAGGAAGGAAGGAAGGAAGGAAGGAAGGAAGGAAGGAAGGAAGGAAGGAAGGAAGGAAGGAAGGAAGGAAGGAAGGAAGGAAGGAAGGAAGGAAGGAAGGAAGGAAGGAAGGAAGGAAGGAAGGAAGGAAGGAAGGAAGGAAGGAAGGAAGGAAGGAAGGAAGGAAGGAAGGAAGGAAGGAAGGAAGGAAGGAAGGAAGGAAGGAAGGAAGGAAGGAAGGAAGGAAGGAAGGAAGGAAGGAAGGAAGGAAGGAAGGAAAAGGAAGGAAGGAAGGAAAAGGAAGGAAGGAAGGAAAAGGAAGGAAGGAAGGAAGGAAAAGAAGGAAGGAAGAAGGAAAAGAAGGAAGGAAGAAGGAAAAGAAGGAAGGAAGAAGAAAAAGAAGGAAGGAAGGAAGGAAAAGGAAGGAAGAAGGAAAAGGAAGGAAAAGAAAGGAAGGAAGGAAAAGAAAGGAAGGAGAGAAGGAAGGAAGACGATAATGAATAAAGAACGAAACAAAATATTCCACTTACTAGCCCTCCATGGAGTAAAAATTTTGAGTATCAGGTGCATAGTGTCAGTAGAGAATGAGCTCTCATAATAAAGTTCTTGGCACAGGACAGACATCCTCACTCAGTACATCATTGTACCTCAGATTTTCATTCACAACCTTACCCCACCCTTAAGAAACTCTGAGGCCTCTAAAGCTCTCAGCACCTTTTCCTCTGTCTGTGGTCCCAGGGCACTGATTCCTGGAGAAGTCAGGCTTTTATTACTGAGAGGCTGATGGAGTGCTCATTTGTCCACCTTCATAATTCATTCTCCAGAACACATCCAAATCTCTTGGTTATTATTATTATTTTATTTTTTTACTGATGATTCCTTCTGGAGCCTAAAGGCAAGACATTTGATAAGCACTTTTTTCGTTTTTTCCCTGCTTGCAGTCTCAGCAGCCACCCTCCCTGCCAGCTGGGCTCAGCACCACTTTACAGAGCATCGCATGTTTCAGCAGCATGTTTCTGACACCTCATGGTGTCAGGTTGATACAGATGGATGAAGAAAAAGTAAGAAAGGAAAAAGAAGGATTGTGATGAAGTGTAGGGAGTCTGGTTATTAGGATGGTCAGTCTGGAAGGAGGGTCCTTAGGCAAATTCCTATACTACTAGCGACCTTCAAGCTCACATACTCATTTTTGGAGCCTCTTTTTCAGAATTTTTGGGCGTGGCTTTCACGGAAGCCAAACATTGTTTTCTTCATCTGAAAGCAATGGAAGATTCAGAAACACACAATTTTTTCAGCATAATAGCAGGTAAGAGAAATTGAATGCCTGACACTTATTGGATTCAGATTTTATGGGAACAGTTTTGGCTTAACTTTTCCGTACCTGAGTTTTTAAATCACGAATAGAGAGAGAATTATCTTTTACTATCCCATGTAAGCAGACTACATCTGAATGTGCACAGTTGTTGAAATGAGTCTCAGCTTCTCAGTAGATGAAGAGCCACAGAAAGACCTGTGTATGGACAGTGAATGCATTTGTAAGTAGCTGCTAGTCAAGGCAATAGCATTGCTACTTTCCTGTTTCAACCCTTCAATAACTTTGCAAATGTGAAAAGAAGTTTGTGGCCTACTTGTGTGGTATTGTTATGCATTTTATTCATGTTGCATTTCAAGCAACTTTGAACATAAACATTTTTTACATTTTTTATGTCACTATTTTTTCCTTGTGGTAAATTCTTAGACTCTGACGTACTTTGAGACTGCCTTCAGCAATCTGTGCACATGTTTCTTATTAAGATCTCCCCCGTTACATCATTTATTATAACACTGTTTTGCCAAATGTTTGAATTAAGAAAGGCATGCCATTTTGACATTATTCAGGGATTCTTGCAAGGAAGAAGGTAAGATATAGATGACATTCTGTTTTGAGCTCATAAGCCCAGATGTTTCTGATTAGAGTTTTCAGCAGCTTATAAAACCAAGTGGGATTTGATAGAAGCTAGCTATAAAGGAAGTTTTGCAAAACTTCTTAGAAAGATTTGAATCCTTAATTTATGTGTATTCCCAACTGAAGTTTCATTGTGTAGGGAAATGAATATGGGGAGCTGTTACATAACCAGAAAACTCTAATTCTGATTTCAGAGGAACATAATAAAGTGAAAATAAATTACATGGTAATAACTGTTTTGGACTGCAGGGCTAATGCAACTTCCAGGGAGAAAAACAAAAGCTCTGATTCACTGTGGTATTACTCCATTTTTATTCTGATTTATCTCTATTGCATTCAAGGAAAAACACTGGCAAAATATTTGAATAAGGGCAGGGATGACTCAAGACCCCCCAGTGGTGGTTTATTTCTTATTATATTGAAACTCATATAAGGAACCTTTAAAAAGTGAGTGTACTTTCACTTGACATTTTCCAGTGATAAAGTCACTATCCATCTGAACATATTTTCTTCTTATTGTATAGTAGATTGTTTCATTGCGTCCATCAGCACAATATCTGGATAACAGTTTCCCACATCAGTAAGGCGGTAAAATATTACTACTCTAATATGGAATTAAGCAGAGGAATAATTAGAGACTTGATCAAATTCAATGAGGAATAAGGCATAGATGGGAGTGAAAATCACATTTACTATTCCTCAATCTAGTGCCTAATAGCAAGATCTTCCTGGCTTCTTAAACATGACTTTTGCCCATTTTCATGGAACAAATGAGCCCATGAATCTCCCTGTTCATCCAAGCATTTCACGAATATTTATTCATTTTGGCATATACGTTTTCCACAAGCCACCTGGTAGTTGTTTGAAGTGCCTGTGGTGCAAAACTATCCATGATAGGAAGGCTAATCTTAATTTCATTTCTGCTTATTTTGTGTCCATGCGATAAGAAACAGTCCGAACAGCACAAAGATGAGAGAAGAAACTTGTCAGATTGCTTGCTTTGTGCATTGGCATGGGTTTTCTCGGCTGTCACCATCCTGTCCTGCTAGTCAGATTCAGTGATTGATTAAGGACTGGGGCAGAGGGGGATCTCCCACTCTGGAAGCTCTACTGCATAAATCTGTGCTTATATATGTCTGCAACCATTATTTTGGTAACGATTTTACTGAATGTTTATCTCAGACAAATTTTTTATCACCATGTCTGTGTTCCAGCTTCCACAATCTTAATTTCTGTTTCCAAACAGTGGATTTTTCAGCTCCAATCTATCCCTGTATGCTTACAATATCCTTTCCTATACCAATTCCTAACCACCACTCAACTATAAGTGTTACCAGCCCAGTAAGACAAATCTAACTCTTCTCATTCAAGACAGACCTCTCAGCTAGTCCTATTTCCATCCTTTTCTCTGAAGTTTTACAGAGAAATATTTCAAGAGCAGCATCCCAGTGTGCCTTCAGGATACCCAATCCTTAATCATATCTGGAATACTCTACGCAGAACAAGCCTTGATAGGACCCCTCCAAAGTAGAATAGTGTAGAGGAAAGACTGTTAAATGTCAGATGGAGAAAGAAACATATAAACTGATCATTGGGAGAAGTGATTCGGTCTCTCTTTTTTTAATGGCTCGTCTTTCCAATTAAAGCCTGTTGTTGACCTGTCATTTTGCCTTCCTTTTTAGAGAGTTTGGTTTTGCTATTGAAGATTAAACCAGTGCTGGTTTAAAAGGCTCAGATTTTTAACTGCTCTCTCAATAGTAATTTGGAACATCAGTTCATGGTTATAGGCTATCATTGCTCTAGAAATGCAGTCACTTCTGCCATTATTCCCATTCAGATGAATACAACAGTAGCACCAATAAATAAAAAAATAATGAACAAAGAAAGAAATTCACATTCATATGCCTCCTAGAGTCTTACTAAGTTTGTACCTAATCTGGTCCAGCTGTACCAGACAAAATCTGTATGTTATGTGGTATTGAGTGCTTTGTCAAATTATATATATATATTAAAAAAAAAGCCAGAAAAATGAGAGAGAACCTTTTCCTCAGGGAGACTCATGAAATGTCTTCCCTTGTGCCTGGAGCCTCTGAGCAAACTTAACAAGGGAATTGTATTCATTGAGTAGATTCCACATCTGGGGAGCTGCTGGGCTGGCATAATGTTTGTGTTGATTTGCTGTTTCATTTGATTCAAACCAAATCAGATTTCTTGAAAAATAAATCTGTTAACTGGAAACTTGTTTTCTATCCAGACCTAATCTTTCTTTTGTGTATTTGTTTTGTTTGATTTTCTTGTTTGTTTAATTCAGGCTTTTTAGATCCTTAAATTGGATTAAAATTCTTCAGTAACAGAGCTAGCCAAATATGAAGACATAACTAAGTGAATAATAATGCTGAAATTAATAGCTATAATTTACAAGTAAAGCCAGTACTACAATTTAAAAATATGAAGAACATAAAAAATCCTGGTATTACAATAGTGATACTTTGGCAGATTTCTGAGTCTCTTTCTGGGCCTGTACATTTTCAGACTTTCTAATAATCCCATAAGGAGTAGGAAATTTCCATTAAAAATAAAAAAAAAGGTAACAATTCCTGAGGATTTAGGTAAAATGCCAACTGTTGTGATGCTGTGATAAAAGCATGGATGTTAGCAACACCAAGAGCAAGAATAGCTTTTTTCAAGCATTGCCAACACTGCTATTTTCACAAAACCAGTGTGATATATCTCAAAGAACAGATTTCTTTCCTTTACTATGCTCACATGCTGCAATGACATTTCTAGCATTCCTTAATTTACTTTGCGATCTTTGGGGTCTATTGAGTGTTTCTCAGATACCAGTGGTTAGATGGAGGAAGTAATATTCAAACCACTGCTGAGGACATGCTACACCCTACATAGATTTTGCCATCTGTATTTACAATGCAAATGTTTGATACTTCCATAGCACATGCCTGTTCTGATTTTGCAAGAACATCTATTAATACAAGTACGATGCCTGCCTGTTGATGAGCTGTCTCCTTTCAGTGTGATGTCTGTATCTGGTTAAGTTCTTGTCCTAGAGGAGTGATCCAATCCCCAGGACCTAGTGCAGGTCTTCAATGCTTTCCCATTGTCTTCCCCAGCCTAGACATTAAAGAGTAATCTGATAAATATAATTATTCTGGAAGATCAGCTTGCTTTAATTTATTTAGAATTAACAGAGGACAACAAACATTATTCCAGATTCACAAAGCCTATAGTTATATGTTCACATAGAGAAGATGCTTGACAGAGCATTTTATTGCATGGTAGAGCAAAGACTAACCTATGAACCACCATTACCTGACCATTCTTAGTGAGTCATAGAGCAGCCAGACAGTCCTTCATTGACTGTCTCTCCTTGCTGGTCCATTTTTGCTTCTTGTTTCTGTATGGACACTTTTGGGAAGAGAAACCTGACTTTCATTTAGATGCCCTTGTTTGGCTCTTCAAACAATGCTCTTTTCTATTTATGTGTTTGTAGTTGGAACCTTTCCTTTCTCCTCAGTGCAGCTCAGGAAGCGGCATAGTTTATAACATTGTATAACCAGTAGGAAGTCATTTCCTAGACAAAATGATAAGAGAGGCTCAGTTATGTGGGTCCTAGCATTCTACAGCTTTTTACTTATCTATAAAACCAAACATGAAACCTGTTGTAGTTAAAGGATTTTCTGTAAACCTATTAAGGCAATGGTCTACTTACATTTCCCATGTTCCAAAAATAAACTCCTTCAGGAGTTTCGGCTCAAATACCTAAATAAAAATCCATATAGAAGCAACCTAACTCTTACATTCCAGCCTCATGCCAAACACTCAGCTGAAATAAGTGGGAAAAATTCAGCCTCTTGGTATCAGTGAAGGTATGTGGATCCATCTTAGAGATACAAGGTGAATTCTAATCCTAACCAGGCACATTGCTGCACTAAACTGCTAGTAAAATAAATGCAAGTGGTTTAAAATGTAACACTAAAATATTGTTTTTCAGTTTAATATAAAAAAAATTACGTTTTATAACTGAAATTTTGCTTCATTACCTGTTTGTTTTAATGTTTGGCTTGATGTTAAGAACTATAATAGTGTAGATAATGAAGGGAATTAGATGTCTGAAAATGTATCATACTTTCAACTGTTTTAGTTTTCTTTTTCAAAAATAATTACTTGTGAAATTCATCCTTTGAATATGATAGCATAGTTGAGAATTTCTTTGCTGAAATGTTAATATTCTTTAGCAACCAGGCAATTGACATTCATTGGATCTCTCCAAGTAGGAATTTATTTACTTTTAAAGTAAGCAATGTAGACATTAACAACAATCTTGGACATGCAATCTGCAGGAACTTTTGTCTTCCACTGTCTTGTTAATGCACATTGTTATTCACAGCCTCTTGCAGATTAAAATACTACTGGCTTCTGAAAACTTAAAAGCTAGGTGAAAAAATGTCACTATACAGACTAAGGAATGAACATTGTAATTTGAGGACTTAAGATTCTACATTGTTTTGTATTCTGTGTCAGAGTCATCTATTAATGTGGATTTGTAGCACTAACATTGAGATTCACCAATATTTCACAAACATGCTGAGTTTATCTTTCTGAAACCTTTCAGGTTTCTTTGCTCATTCAAATATGAGCAAGTTCTAATGATCCTAAATTCAAGTAGAATCATCAGTTAATGGGAAGAGAAAAAGAGAACAAAACTATTTTAATTATCCTATATATCTATAATGTTTGATATTTAGAATTTGTAACTGATGATGAAAAGTGAAATCACTTGTTTCTTAGTTTCAGAAATCTTTAGAGCTATTTTCAATTTATGAAGAGGCTGAAGATAAGTATTTGTCCATATACAATCGCTAACAACTGTAGTGGTAGATTTTCTGCCTCTCTTCTCCCATCTACTTTTCTCTCTGTTCCTTCATAATGAACTAGCTGGCCATGGAAGTCCACAGTCAAGTAGAAGAGCAAATTACTGCTCTCTGCTATTGGAAAGATCAGGCTGTCAATCAGTGTGTCCCAAACACAGGAGCAGACAATGCATGTGCTTCCACCTACCCTGATAAGTTGCTAGGGATGATGAGTGGGAAATTAGAACACTATGTACTTTTTCAGAGAGAAATGAAACTACATGATACTTATCTAACAGAACTAGTCTTTTACACCTTACATTTCCTTCTTGTTAGTGAAAATCAGAAGTAATAAAGCAGACAGAGCTGACAGGACTGTTTGTTGCTATGTATTTGAACATACAGTGTTGTACATCTGAAAACAGAGAATCAGAGCAGAAAATATGTTTTATGTACTAAAAGATAATGTATTACAAAAATAAGCATGGTAAGAATTCTTAAATAAAAAGCCTTAATTCTATTTATCCTTAATGTTCTGAAGTGAATCAAAATTTAGAACTAACTTGCTATAACAACAGAATAAAAATGAATGGAGACAATATTGCTCTACAGACATGATTAAGAGATTGGCTACAGAAGGCAGACAAAACTGGTTTGCCTCTGCCACATTATATAATAAGGTATTTTAGAAGAATCCAAACCTCATGTTTGACTGCTTATTCTTTCATAATCAAAATATTATCACTCAGAGCTGGGACAGCTTATTTGCTCCACCTTCAGACATGGCCCAAATTTTATGTTCCTGGACTGTAAAAAGATATTTTAATGCTAAGACAAAACGGTATTCATTGTCATTTATGTGGTTCCCACAGCATTTGTATCACCTGAAATATTTTGTCTTCTATACTACAGTCATAGGCATTAATGGCAAACTCCCAAGAGTTACTATTACCCTCAGGGTACCATAAGATGAAGTGCTGAAGACACCTGAACAATATGCTCTTTTGTGCTTTGACATCTACTCAGAACAAAGCTTTTAAATGTATCAAGGTCTGTCACTTTTTCTTGAAGATAGTGGCTGCTTTAGTGGCTGCAGTCTAGAATGGTAGAGGCATCTTCCGAGGTTCCCCTCTGAAAGGGTTGCTGTATAACTAGCATACAGATTTGAGAAAGAAATTGGATAGAGACTTGAAAAATCTTTCTAGCTTCTGTGACCCTAACGTTTCTAGAGACTGTATTTATGGCTGCTCAATAACCAGTCATTTTTTTATTGTCCTAAATTTGAATGTCCTCATCTGCTGATGGAAAATGCTGCTGTATTCTTTCTCTCTAAGGACTGCAATTTAGAGGAAGGCTGTGATTTCGGGACTTTTTTTCAAGAATCATAATATCAAAAAACACATTTTAGCAATTTTCTATGTTAGTGCTTATAAAGCTGAAAGTATCCATGGCAATAAAAATAAAAGTAAAATAAAAGGAAAATTGGACTTCATTGTAAATGTAATTTTCATAGCAGTCACACTCTGACAAGATATAAAGACAAATATCATATAATTCATTGTTTTGTTTAACATATTTTGTTGTTGTTAAATGAGGCCCAGTGAAAGTCAAGAAATCAAATAGAGACCTGAAAACTTAAATATAAATTAACAATTGGTGGACAAAGGGAAGGTGACCAGTGTCATCTACTTGGGTTTGTGCAAGCCTTTGGCATGACCCCCCCACATCCTTATCTCTAAATTGGAGTGATAAGAAATAGGCTGTAGACAGAGTTGTGTTGAAATGGCACTGTGTCCAGGTAGAGGCCAGTGACGAGCAGTGTCCCCTAGCGGTCCGTCTTGGGACCGGTGTTCAACATTTTCATCAATGACGTTCATGATGGGCTTGAGTGCACCCTTAGCAAGTTTGCTGATGACACCAAGCTGAATGGTCAAGTTGTTGCATTAGAAGGACGGGATGTCATCCACAGTGACCTCAACAAATTTGAAAGGCGGGCCATGGTAACCTAATGAGGTTCAGCATAGCAAAATGCAAGGTTTTGCAATTAGGTCTGAGTAATCCCATGTGAGTATATAGTCTGAGAGAATAATTTATTGAGAATAGCACTGAGGAGAAGGAGCTGGGGGTCCTGGTGGATTAAAAACTGAACATGAGCCAGCAATGTGCTCTTGCAAATTGGAAGGCAATGTTATGCTGGGCTGCATCAGAAAATGGGAGACCAGCAGGGGCAGGGAGATGATTGTCCCTCTCTATTCTGCCCTTGTGAGGCGCCATCTGGAGTACTGTGTCCAGGTCTGTGGCCTCCAATACAAGAGAGATGTGGAGGTGTTAGAGATGGTCCAGAGGAGGGCCATGAAGATCATCAGAGGGCTGGAGGACCTCCCCTAAGAAGACAGGCTGAGGGAGCTGGGCTTGTTCAGCCTAGAGAAAAGAAGGCTGTGAGGAGACCTCACTGCAGCCTTCCAGAATTTAAAAGGGAACTATTGCAAGGGTAGACAGTGATAGAACAAGAGGGAATGGTTTTAAACTCAAGGAGGAGAGGTTTAGATTGGATGTCAGGTAGAAGTTCTTCACAGAGAAAGTGGTGAGATGCTGGAACAAGGTGCTCAGAGTGGCTGTGGATGCTCTGTCTCTGGATGAGTTCAAGACCAGGTTATGTGGGGCCCTGGGCAGACTGGTCTAGTACCAGATCTGGAAGGTGGTGACCCTGCCTGTGGCAGAGGGGTTGGAACTGGACTTGGGGTCCTTTCCAACCCAAGCCATTCTATGAATTGTTTTCTGTATATATTCTGAATAATGTTTTCCTGGAATGACCAAAAGACCTGCAAAACTAATCCTGTCACTGCAAGTCTGGAACACCTAAGTGATTTGTTTACTTTTTGTCTTTGTCCACTACAGATCACAAATATTAAACTTGAACAAAAGCAATTAAAATAATCTGTTCCGTCTCAAGTCACCTCAGGGTTGTTTCCCACTGTTTTCTTTCATATTTTTTCCACTGTGCTTATACTTATCCCTAGAGCTGTGGATTCTACTATTTTCATTTAATAACTATTCCACAGGCATTATTATTCTTAAGACATTTTTATTCAGCCTAAACTGTTCTGTTTGTATCATCTTGTTATTATTCTGTGACATGTCTCCCTCTTTGATATTTATACACTTCAGCTGTTTAGAGATAGCAGCTAAGTCTCCTCTTCTTGGTTTTCACTTAGCATGCATGAATGGGATATGAAGTGTCTGAGCTCCGCTGGAGCTAGGAGACCTCTGCTACTTCTAGTGGGAGGTAATCTAACAGTTTAATTAATGTGATACTACTAGTGCTTTTAGCCAATGAATCTACAATACAATGGCATTTAATGGATATTATGAATACTTAAGGAATATTTCATCTTCATCTTTTCTTGCATAGTGCTTTCTCTTGAAATGAATATCTTTGGTCAAAGATTTTGCTTGAAACTTTCATACTCATAAACATTTGAAACAATATTCAGAGTGCTGGCTCTAATTGTCTATGGCAAATCTTTCAGCATTTTTGCAGTGTTTTTGAGCAACTTACTCATATTAATATATTAAAACATTTTTCTTTGAGAGAATTTAAAAATTATTAGGTTAAAAGCTTACACTGATAGGGGAGATGCTGAGTTGACATCCAAGCCAGAATCAGTCTATCAGGCAGTCTTGTGTCTGCGTCCTGCAGGCTCATGAGAAGGGATTCTCCAGCAATGCAGGACATGTGAGCAAGTTATTACATTGCCCTTGCAAGCAGTGTGGACACAACCAGTTTTAGCCATGGAAAGGAAATTTGGGGAACATAATTGGGTCAGGTTGGCAATTACTACTGTTTAGATAAAGTCTACTGTGCTTAAGTACTTCTGTAGATCACAGTGAGTAGGTACTTATCTGCATTTTAAGGTGCTCGAATACCTCTTTGTACAGCTCTTCTTTTAGGATAATGCAAAAAATACCTTGTCAGTGGGCACTACCTGAAAATTGCAAGCAGGAAGTGATAAAGGCCTTCAGGTCTCAAAACTGCCTCACAGCATCAAAATGTTACTGTCGCAAAACTGGGTAAGCAGTTCCCACTGAGAGTAACTTCCATAGATCTGTTACAATTTCTAAATCATATTCCTACTGCAATTTGCTCTGTACAGCAGGCTAATTAAGTTGCTATTATTAACAATAATTATTATTACGGAGTGTAGCGTTAAGCAACAATCTGTTTGCTTTCCTGTTGGAAGGGTTATATTGCTGACATTTTTAATTCAGTGGCTTTTCATTTTGTTATTTGCCTTTCATTTCCTGCGTGCAGTTCGACATGCTAAGATCAGCATTTCTAACACTATAGGAGCACTCTGACAGTACTGAAAATCCTTTAGCCTCTTCTTTCGCCGTGCAGTCCTGACTCCATAGGTGTACACTGCTCCATAGTCATCACCGGGAGTACATTACTGCTCAATCTTAGTACAAAACATCTTGTTCTAAATTATTATGAAGAATAGTTGTTATTCACAGGCTTGGGTTAAATAGTTTCTGTTTTATATTCATGACAGATGGGATATGAAATCCTGTTGGGTGACAGTACTTTATTAGTAAAAGAGAATAGGCACAGCGTATGTAAACAGGGTTGGTGTCTGAAGGCACTGCAAGGCTTCACAGAATGTATGTAGGTTGGGTTGTTGATCAGGGATACAATGATATCAAGTGAAAGATAACCAAAAGAAACTTTCATAATGATAACAGCAGAAAGAACAGATAAATTTAGCTAAGTACACTCAGACACTAAAGAAACAGGAAGAACTGCCCAAAAAGGGAAAGATGTTTGGATTGAAGGGGAGTCAGATTTCACCTGGAAAGAAGTCACGTATGGTGACTTATAATGGACTTCCAGGGGAGGAATGTGGGGTTAGACAGTTCCAGGCATTTGATTTCCATTTGATCCTCTTCCAGTAGCATCACTTTCTGATATGAATTCTCCAACTCAGCTCTCAGTTGGAGGACAAGGAACTGAGTGGTTCTGGGGCATATGGAAAAAGTTATACTTCAGGTTTCGGAACTGTACCAGTACTGGCTTATGGTGTGGGCATTTCCTCCTATTCTCTCTCTGTTCCCAGTATCAGTTATGTAGTAGCACAGTCCTGTATGTACAGAATGATTGGTCAGTCCTTGTCAATTTTTAAGCTAGAAGTTTTAATATGTGTTGTAGTAGGCGTACAACAAATATGAACATTTGTTTCTAGGTCCGTATCTATCAGAAGATAAGTCATGTTCCTCTAAGAAACCTTTAGAAAACAGATCTTAAAACTTTGTGGAAATGAATCATAGACTCATAGAATCATGGACTCGTCTAATCATGGAATCACAGAATCATAGAATGGACTGGGTTGAAATGGACCTCAATGATCACCTAGTTTCTTGTTACTGGCCTCCATCCAAACACAGAACTGTTGATCACAACCCTTTGCCAACCAGTTCTTAATCCATTAAGTGGTCCATCTTTCTAATCTGTTTAGAGAGAAGGATGTGGTGAGGAACTACATCAAAGGCTTTGCAGAAGTCCAGGTAGATGGCCTCCATTGTCCTTCCCCTGTCCACTGATACTGTCATTCCATCATAGAAGGCCACCAGATTAGTCAGGCAAGATCTGCCCTTGGTGAAGCCATGCTGGCTGTCTTGGATCACCCCTTTGTCTTGTATGTGCCTTAACATGGTAACCAGGAGGATCTGCTCCATAATCTTCCCAGGCACAGAGGTGAGGCTCACCAGCCTGTGGTTCCCAGATCATCCTTTCTCTCTTTATTAATAATGGGAGTAATATTTCTCTTTTTCCAGTCACTATGGATTTCACCTGACAGATGTGATTTTTCATATATGATGGAGAGTGGCTCGACAACCACGTCAGCTATCTCTCTTAGAACTCTGGGATGTATATAATCTGGCCCCATGGACTTACAGACATCCAGTTTCATGAGGATGTCTCGGACTTGTTCCACTGTTACAGTGGGACGGAATCCACTTCTCTCACCCACACCTAGAGGATCAGGGTCCTGGCAGACATAAGGAGCCTGGCCACCACTGAGGGAAACTACCAGGGAAATTGAAAGTAATGACTGAGACAAAGCACTTATTGAGCACTTCAGCTTTTTCCATGTCTGACGAAGCAGTAGTAGTAGTAGAAGTAGTAGTAGTAGTTGGGTAGAGATAGTGATAGGAGGATGGTTGGACTAGATGATCTTATAGGTCCTTTCCAACCTTATGAACTTATGAACTTATGAACTTATGAAGCCAGTTCTGCATCCTAATTAATCAGAGGGGGAACACTCTCCTTGGTCTGTCTCCTCCTGCCTATTTACCTTTCTTGTTGTTTTTCACATCCCCTGCCAAGTTCAACTCCATCTGTGCCTTGGCTTTCCTTATCTTTTCTCTGCACAAACAGAATTCATTCCTGTATTCTTCCCAGGCTGCACAACAGTGCTTCCACTTCCTGTACATCTCTCTCTTCTGTCAGTTTAAGCTGCAAGTCCTTGCTCATCCACGCCGGTTGCTGACCTCTTCTGCTTGATTTCTTCTGCTAGGGGACAGAGAGCTCTTGTGCTCCCAAAAGGATGTCCTTAAAGAGCTGCCAGCTCTGTTCTGTTCCTGCACCCTTAAGGATAGTTACCCAGGGGATCCCATCCAGCAGTTTCTTCAACAGACAGAATTTTGCTCTCCTGAAGTTGAGGGTCCTGACTCAACTTTTTGCCAGGCCTGCATTCCACAAGATCACAAACTCTACCAGGTCATGATCACTACAGCCCATGCTGCATGAAATGCTGAATGAAGATTGAAGCAAGAGCCTTGAGAATGAAAACAAAAGAAAGAATCCCATCTGCTTTTTCTGGGAGTAGTCACTGCTTTGATTATATAACACTGAATGCCAGCCTTGCTTTTCTTTTAATCCATATGCTGGAGGTAATGGAAACGTAGCACACTGAAGAACACCAAAAGTAGCAAACTCAAATACAATACCATTAAACCCCTCTTGAAGACCAGGGCCATACTTTATTGCCCCCAACAAAAACTCAGTTCAGTGTCCATGATTCTAAAACACAGTTGAGTGTGAAACTCACTTGTCTTAAGTGTCTACAAATAAGCGAATGAATCTGAGCTGAAGAGTCAAGTTGTCACCTCAGACGAATAATCTTGGAGCATGAAGTTGCAAAATTATCAGCTCTAACAGAAATAAATGTCACTGTTTCTTTTCATTCTGATAAGGATCTGTTTGAAGTGATTGGTGAAGACTGCTGGATGATATTTTAGGAAATATGCTCAGGAATCTATGGAGTCCAGTGAACATGAGCAAGATGCCATGAATTCAAGGACAGAATTGATATTTGTTAAATATTTAATAAGTTATTTACTTATAACAAAGATTTGAACCAAATAAACAGAAAAGTCTGACAGCTTGTTAATATGAACTCTTCTTAAGAGATTAAATATCATTTATCTCTCATTGTCTTTTCAGTAATTATATGCATGCTCTCTCTGGCTCTTAAGAGGAAAGATTTGGGGTTTTTTTTTTTTGCTGCTCCACGTGTAACGATTGAGAACAAGGGAGTGACTCTACCATATGCATGAAATTAAACCAGTTTACAGAAAACTGCCATGATGGATGTTCACCGAAACTGAAACTCAGTTTGGAGCTATCTTCAGAAATACAATGCGAAGTTGCCAAGTTGCTGGTCCTATGAAACACAAAAGGGCTCCCAGCTTTTCTCTAGTCAGACCTCTCCTGCATGTCACTATTGCAGTATGTGTACCAAAGAAAAACACACCCTCCACTGCTGGCAGAAGGGAAAGGACTACAGGAGTCAGTGTACTTACTGAGTTCACCCTAATTCTAATGTATTTTGGTATAAGGGCAAACACGGGTCTCATCTGTCTGTCAGAATTAAAATATTTCCTCTTAGCTCAGCAGCATTCTGGATGTAACGATACCATTACAATACCATTGTTAACCATTTTGATTCTTTACCATCTTGATTTGAATTGCTTTAAAGAGAGAGTTGGATGGACTCATAAGTGGTAGGTGAATACCAGCTGTGGCTAGAGTAAGAAAACTGCCTGCTGAAGTAATAATGCTTGAAGTTCCTTTTAGAAGTATTTCAAGACGTATCTGCCCAAAGGGGTGAAAATTCCTTTTACAGTTATAAATTTCTCATTTTTACTTCCCTGGAGTATCATAGGAGTGATGGAAAACATAATATAGCAATTAGGTTCTGCAGCTAAATTTCTCAGCACAGATATGTACTGCAGCAGGCAGAAAAAAATATAGGAAAAAAAGGTGTTTTTGTATATCTGTAAAAAAAAAAAAAGAGAAAACTTCTGACAAAACCTTGTATAGAATGTGGATGTCCCCTGTGACATTTCATTTAAATAATAAATTAAAAAAAATAAAAAGAACTACAGTGGAAGGAATTTATGGAAAGCCCATCAGGATTGCCTGCCAATTTCTGCTACTTGTACATCCTTCAGTACACCCCTCAGCTCAGTGGATCTTGAGCTGTGCTTGTCTGAAGAGGTGCCATTAAAGGGTAATATCTTTTAAAAGCTTTATAAAAATTGTTGCCAGCTATTTGTCACGTTATGCAGATGGCAAGAAGAATTACATTTAGTTATGCAAATCAAGAGTTACGGTTTGGGTAAGGGAAGAGTCTGATACGGCAACTGCTGTGAGAATCTTTTCTACCAGTTGCATCAATCTGACTTGTAGGTTGAGGCAACTGACTCCATCCCAGGAAGGCATACTCTACCTGTTTTCAGTTGCCAATTTTTTAGCTGTATCTCAAGGGGAAAAAAAAACAACTTTTTAAAGTATGAACCCCACTCTGGTTGTGAGTTGATTAATTCAGAGGTAAGGTGCTACAGAGACTTAAGAAAAAATTAGCTCTAACTGACAAAATTTAATAAGATTACTACTTCAGCATCCTAGTATTCTTCATTTCTTTCTGATGTTTTATTTCCAATTGGAAGAAGACCAGAAGAAAAAATGAAAAAATATCAAAGGCAAGTAAACCCAAATTTGTCACAATGGATTATTTTTCTTTTATTGGAGACTTTTAAAGTGATATATTCAGTAACGTAAAATTATAGCATTTCTTTCATGTGACCATTTCATTTCAAGGTTACAGTGCAGCATCTTCTGAATATCACAAAATAATAGCTGAGACTCTGTAAAATACAGTCTCTTTCATTCTGAAATAGAATGTTTGTGAATATTCTTGAAAAGAATTAGTTAAGCTATAATAAAAGCATTTCTGAGAGTCTGGTCTTCAAGTCAAATTTGAGTGCATAGCAAATTAGGAATTGGATGGGTCCTTGTGATCATTAAATCCTCAATTTCTTTGGCAGGTATTGCTTCCCCAACAATTTCTGCTCTCAGAAACGATGTGCTGTTCTGTTCACTGTTCTTAAACTGATGACATGTTCCTGTAAAGAGCAGTGACCATAAAATGTATATTCTGCTGCTATGGGAATAAAGCATAATTCTTATATAATGGCCAGTGTACTCAGAACTTTACCTAGTATAGATCCCACTAAAGAGTTTTAATCCCAATAAACTCTACAGTATTATCTCCTCAGACTATCACTAGAAATCATCTTTTCATTCATCCTCTTTGGAAAAAAAAAATTACTTTCATTAAAAAAAATTAAAAACAATATGATATGCTAATATCTTGTATTAAATTTATTACAATACTGAAAAAAAATCATTTCTCACTAGAGGTATCTTGTATTTTCTTCTGTTTCAATGAAGTTATGCAGTAGTGCAAAATTTCAAGAGGAAGACACCAATCTTTTCTTTTTTGAATAAACTAACTTGCACATCTTTTTTATTATCTCTTTTTTAATAAATGACTCTTTTCTAATGTTGTTGAAACGACTTGCTAATTTGATGGGATGCAAAAAAAGGTACTGCAAAATAAAAAAAATAAGGAAGAAATGAAGACATCTGAAGATCTTACCTTTCAGTTCAATAGTTAATTTTATTAGTAGCATGTTCTAATATGTACTTTACTAGTCAAGCATTTATTTTCTCACAGACAGCACACATAAGGAAAGAAACGGATGGAAGATTACAACTGATCTTCAAAGGAAGTGGCACAATATTAACATATGAATGGGAATCTAATCCATATTTTAGATCACTGAACAGAACAAGCAAATGTGAGGCACTTGAATTATAATGGCCTCCAAAAGCCCTTCATGGGTCTCAAGAAGAATCTGGAAATGGACAGCAAACATGTGGCTTTTAAAGGTGAATGGGAAAAAAAAAAAAAGCAAAAAAGGAATTTTAATTCCCAGAAGAGTTAAGTACATAGATTCAAAATCTTACCTACATCAAAAGAATCACACTTCTGGCAAGTCCAAACTAATGAAATGATATTCTGGTTCTACTTTATACATAGAACACTGTGAAAGCAAAAACTTATCACTTCAGGGTGGCAGAGGTCTTGTAAGGTAAGTCTGCAGTACCTGGACATCATCAAAACCAAGCTAAAGGTTAGGTCAACGTTTTGAACCCTCATCTGAAACTTAAATATGATTTGAACACAATCATTCCCCTTCTATGTATATTAAGTATAATTAACACAGATAGGAAAACTTTCTTCCACACGAACTGACTGTGCAGTTCAGCAGTGACCTATTACAACTTCTGTACAACAGAAACATCTACTAGGGTTGAAGTCAATATCATTAGCACTGAGGTAAGGGCATCTTATACCTGAACATGGCTTATAAGCACAATGACCCCACCATTTTAGTATTTTTCACTCTTGCATGCTATTATAATATCTGAACAAATACCTGATTTCAGAGCCACCAGCGAGGTGTTAAGTTTCTGGTTCTTTTGCCTTTTCTTTATTGTTAAAAAAGATTCATGAAGTTGGGTTTTGAGCATGCTAGAAAGGGAAAGGGAATATCTTCTTATTAGTGTTTTTCAGGAAAAAAAAATTTAGAAATTTAAAGAAGTATTTTCTTGTCATTGTTAGATTCTGGTTTTATCCAAGGCCATTTGAAGACTTTTCTAACTAGTGAATACTCTGGCATGCTTCAGAAAACATTTTTTTTTCTCAGAGAAACAGTGAAGTAATTGTTTTTCTGCTACTTAGCTGCGCATTACATAAAGAATAAATTAGTAATGGAATGATGACTGGAAAATATTAATTTGGGTTTGTTTTGCACCTAGATTTTTTCAAAACATACATGTTTAACTGAGAGAAATACTGAGTGCTGAAGTATAACCGTGTTCTGTGAATGAGGAATTCCCTGTCAAGTCTTCTAGGGAAATTGAAATGACTATTTTTTTCTGACTTGTTTAATTTGCAAAATTCAGTGAAGGTACTTTGGTTTTAAGGCACTGTAAACTATGAAAAACCTGGACACAGAGGACAAGTTCTGTATTAAAATTTCCAGACTAGAAATTAACTCCTTGATCTTACCATTGTCATGTGAGTCAGAATCAACATCTAAGAACCACATACAGCTCCTAGATTGCCTTTCCCTGACTGTGTGAGGAAGGGTGATCCCTGTGTCACAAGGAAACACTCAGGATGGGCTGCTGCCGTCTGGGAGAATTAGACATCTCCCTGAGCAATCTGTAAATCCAAATACTGAGTTATCAATCCCTGCACAAAGATGAAGTAGTAATACATTCTCACTTTTTCACTTTCAAATAAAATGTTGTATTTTTCAGAAGAGTCAAACTGAAATGTTTATCCCTGAACATTTAAAAAAAAGAAGTAGATGGTTGGATTTTAAGAGCACCTGAGGATTTATCTTGGCCACAGGCAGAAATGTTGTCCTTATGAAGACTAACCCTATAGAATTTGAAGATACAAGTCAAAAAAAGGCTCAGAGTGCAGAAGTCACCGCTCTGCTTGGCTTCATTTTGATGTTGGTGGCACTATGTGCAAGAACACTGGAGAATGCTGGAGGTAAAGAATGAAGCTCTCCAGAGGGAACATACAACACCTCCTTATGAATGCATGGCAGTTTAAGCAGTGATAAAATCAAAAGAAAAGAAATGTTCTGAACACGTAGTTGGAATAAGCAAGGGGTACTAGACCCTGGTACTGGACTGCCCCCTGAATGAGCAGTGCCTTGAGCAGAATTGTTGGGAAACAATTTGGGACAAAGATGATACTGAGGCAAATCAGTAATGTACATCTGTAACTTAAAGCATATTGATAGCCCTATTAATGGCCTGACTAAAGCCCTTGTAGACTTGATTCAATGGCAGTGCTCATGCATTGAATTTGATCATGTGCTTAAATTGTTTCTCTGTGCTGAATCTGACAGGGCAGGACAAAGTGAAATTTGTTGCTATCTCACAGTTCTGTGATCCATGAGAACAAATTCAGAGAGTCTCAATGAATTTTACAGTGGACAGATGCTGTTCTTAGAAAGCTGCACAAACATTTATCAGTCTAATGGAAAGCATCACCATATTTATTACCCGTAATTGGAGCAGGAGGGTCTGTTAAGGGGTTCCCTTAGAGCCTGGCAAATGGGCATTAATGGGGTTGTGCATGAGAAGATGATCATGGCTGTCTTCATTTTTCTGTGTGTATAAAATTTTGGCTGATTTATCTTTTTTCCTGAATGCTGTTTGATTAAAAGACTAAAACAACAATTAAAGCATATACTCCCTAAATTTGTCCTATCTGAAATAACAAGAATCATGCTTTCAGTTTTCCCTACAGTTTTTGTTGTTGTTGTTGTTGTTGTTTTCAACTTTTTATATAGCAGTTGGGATGTAGCTGTAAAAGTCTATCGGGTTTATTTCCATATGCATGTTATTGCTAGTTTATTTTCCATCTTGCAAATGCTCAGAAATGTCAGGTTTCAGTAAAATCATCTCAGCTGGTAAATGGAATTCAGTTATGAAAATACACTCCGAAGTCAAAATGCAAACCAAACAATTTTCACTGCACTATCTGCTCTATCACAGTTTTACAATTTTGGACTTTTGCAAAAAAAAAAAAAAAAAAGTAGAAAAGAGTTGTGAACAAGAGACCTTTGCTTTCTATTCATTTTCTAAATTATCTGAAATATTTACCTACAAAATTACTTTCGTCCTCTTCCCCTAGAACAATATGGCTTGAGATTCGGTACACTAGTACAGTATGTTTTGAAATTCAGGCACTTGAATACTTGATACATCCATATTTTTGGTTTGACATTTCACTCTGTGAATTCTTAGGATTTTCTTATTACAATTGTCTAAACTGTATAAAAACGGGAACATAAACAAATCTCTGTTTATTCAGGATTTCAGATGGCATGAGGAATGAAATGTAAATGAGTGGCTGTACCAACTGAAAAACAATAGCATTTACCACTGTGCTGCTGAGAACAGACCTATGGGAACTTCCCTGTAGGAATTAAAAAAGATAGTTCATAGCAGAACAAATGAGAGAGACAAGAAAAACAAGGTTTGAGAGATAAGAATAAAACTTCTGTTAACTGCAGGTGATTTTAATTTAAATATCTGCAGCTAGAGTGTTGAAATAAGAACAAATTTCCTCACTTTTTTCCCCCATGTGTCAAATAGTGTAAAAATAAATGATGAGATGGATTTTCAATATCTCAGAAAGAGGTACAGAAGAAAGTCTGTGGCAATACAAATAATTATTTGAAAATTCCTGAGACTGATATTGGGTCACGCCATATGACAAGCTGAAAAACTTCTGATCAAAAACTCTGTTTGTCTGAATTTTTTGTATGGAAAAATAAATAGTGAACATCCACAAATAAATGAAGTAACTTCTTAATTCAAGGTTGAATTTGACTATGTGTTAAAGAATGTGTGTGAAATATTGTGTTGTGTCCTATTGGGCTCATATAAAAACTCTGAAATGTTACTAGATAAGGTATGTACATACAGCTTGTGAATGTATGTTTCAATAAAGACAGAAGATTGAATATTTAAATTGTTTACTTTCCTATGAATACAATTGTATAGTAACCATGGCTAATTATTTTACAACTCCTAATGTTAACAAGGAATCACTGATGGGCCAGTTCTTCAAGTTCTTGGAAAGTGGTTTTCCACCCTGACATCTCAACTTGCACTGCTTTGGTTTTGTGTAATAAAACAGTTGGGTTAAGGATTTTCCACAGATCATCTGCTTCTCAAGCATTAGTTGTGCCTAGAATTTGTTTTGTGGCTCTTTTGGAGTCTGCTGTTTAACATCAGTTTATCAGTGAAAGTATCTCTTTATCATTCTTAATCAAGCAAAGATTTGTGAATCATTTTGTCTTGTAACAGTCACTTATAAAAAAGGTGTTCTGCTTTTTGCTGACAGCTATGAATAACCAGCTCTTACTTTCCCTCCATTTCTCCGAGCTGGTTTCTTGAGTTTTAGAGAGGTAGGATTTGAGCAGGTAATGCTGGACAGGGAGTTGGTTGATGAGGCTCTCTGCTGACCTTCTGCATCATAATTTCATTCTTAACCATTCAATTTGGCATTAGGCAATAAGCTAGGCTGTTCTTAAGATCCATGTCTTACTTCATCAGGACTCTTTATTTTTGCTTTTACTAGCAATGTATATGCCTTCACATTCAATGGTCAAGTAAAATAACAGCAATTCTAGAAGAACAGAAATTCTTTCAGCAATGTATACCAGAGCTGAACATGAATCTACATGTTGATATGGGCCTTACATTTTCACCTTTTCTGCTTGAGCAGGGAGGTTGGACTGATCAGCTGATCTACACAAGTCCCTTCCAACATTAACCATCCTGCGATTCTGTGATTTCACTTTGTTTGGACTTAATGAAATTGAATGTACCTTTCTAATTCTGAGCTTAGATAAAAGTTAAGCTCAGTGCAAAGTCTTTAATTGGATACCTTCCCACTGAGTCCAAAAGATCTGTAGCCAGAAAATAATATATCCCTACTGAGTCTACAAATGCAGATAATTTATGTGGTTGAAATATAAATGATACTGTCTAACTTCAGCCAACTTCAACGATTTCTGACTATCTGTAGAACAAATTCAATACCAGATCAAGTATGAAAAATGAATTTTGCTTGGTTATAATGAATTCCTTGTAACTGCTACCTATTTTTTACCCTTGTTTATTTTTGTGTGTGGTTTTTAATTATAGGAAAGAAATAGTATATCTGCATGAGAAATTTCTTTATTTATCTAAGAAGTTTTACAACTATTCTGAATTAAAATTTTCATAGTAGGAAAATTCCAATACTTCAAATTGTTCACAAAGCATGCTGAGATGGTTTACCCCACTCATTACTGTAAGACAGAAATATAATTTACTCTGTTACTTAATTTGGATAAAGAGTCATAGTCTGAGCATATTGATCTTTAAGAGCAACCTCTGCTGTTGATGAAGGCACCTACATGTACTCACTGTGTTGTTTTTGTTAGGGTAGTATGATTAGGTCGTGGTTGGATGTTATGATCTTTAAGGCTTTTTCCAACACGAGTGGTTCTATGATTCTGTGGGTATAGATTGAAATATTTCCTGGCGTAGTTTAGAACAATTGTGGATTTACTTGAAAGAATATCAGAGAAAATAGGCCCTGTGCTATCTGAGTATTCCTTTCCATCTTCACCCTCATCCATGCCTTTGATTCTGCTCTGTTGAGAACATCCTTTGTGACGTAAAATACTGAAAGAGAGGTTGGAGATCCAGGCAACAGATTTCAGGATACATGAAATTAGATGCAACATTCTTAATTTGATGAACATCAAGATTTATTGTTGCTCTCGAAGAATATTGACCTTAGCATCTCCTCGATTAATATTTAACTATTGGGTCAATAAATCTGGGTATACACTTATTCAGAAGTCAATATCAACTTAATTGATATTGGCAGGACATACCATCAAAATATTTTCAACCTGATAAATATGTGTTTGTTACTAAAGACTATGAAGAATACGTATTTGTTAGTGAAGACCTGAAGCAGGTATGAAAAAGATTATATCATTATGGTCAAGGAATTTTTGTGCATAGATCTACTAGTTGTGTTGGTAATAGAAAAAATTGCCAAAAAACAGTCACCAATCAACAGCAATTGTTTAGAGTTTATTTCCTTTCTTCTATTAGTTTAGATTTGTATCAACAGAAATTATTTCAGTGAATTAGGAATAAGAGCATGTTTCTAATTCCCATTAAGAATGATTACATAACAATTAAGTGAGCGCATAACCAATATTTCAAAGCAGCACAAGTACTCTTTTTGTCTCCCTGCCTACAAGTGTACTTAAGCATAAGCACATTCTGTAAGTGTTATGGTTTTGTTTTTATTCTTTTTGTATTCACCACATGCCAAGCATATTAAGGGCATTGATCCACATTTGTAAATAACACAGTAATGTGATTGACACTGACAATATCCTCTTCACCTTCTCATGTAGCTTGATGCCATGGTCCTACCCATAGAGAGTAAAGTAGGATCTGAGCTGCCAGCTCTTGCTATTCCTATATTCATAACCAGCAACTACAAACTCATGGCTGATAAAGCACAGTTCAGTTGTGCTGAATTCAAATGAGATAGTCACAGTGCTTTATGTACCTTCAGAGCACTTCAACTTCTTTCAGAACTGGAGGACCACTCAATTGCTGTATTTTGTTTTCTCCTTCAGACCAAGTGTTGACCTTTCTTCCACCTCTTTGACACTGCGTCTCCATGAGAATGACACAGGTGATAATGACTTGAATAAAAGAGGCATATTATACAATTTCCAATATTTGTTCTTCAGTAGAAAATTAATTAAACTACTTACTGGAAATATTAAACTGCCTTTAACCCACCATTATGCATGCCTGTGCCCATCATGAGACTGGGGAGTTTTGGGCACATCCCTGTGACTAACCAGATTTTATGTTTATGCATGGTTCTTCTGAAGGAGTGTCCTATACAGCAGTGATGGACTCACACCTACTGAAAACAAGGTCCCAGAAAGGATGGCAATGATTGCATATGGTTTTGTATGAACCTTCTGTTTCAAATTCAGTAGGATAATAGGACACAATTTCTTGTGTCCTACGACAGTCAGGAAATTAAAAAGAAAGGAGAATAAAAAAGGAAAAGAACCTTTCTTAGGCCTGTGTCAATACCCAAATATCACTGAGTATTTAGGGATAGATCCAGATTAATAGCAAAGTGGCAATTAATCCTGACACCAGATGTTAGCTACTCCTGCATAGCAGAAAAACGTCAGTCTTTGTGTGGCTTTTGTGTCCACCTCATGAGTTAGTGGCACACAGGATGAAGATACTGAGAGTTAAACAACTGACAAGAGGCTGATTCAAGTAGAAACGAGGATTTTGCTATATTTAGAAAAGTTAATTTATATATTAGATAAGTTAATACAGATATTAGGACATGTAAACATAGTCTTTAAAAGAAGAAAGCAGTCTTCAGAGTTGCCTAGTGTAATTAATAACTATGGACTTATGAGCATGCATGTACATAGCAATCTTTGAGAAAATGAGAGATTTCTGAATTCAGACTGTAACAATGCCAAACATGTAATTACACTGGTCATATCAAGATCTGACAGCACTTTGACCCTAATGATAACACTAATCCTGTTAATGCTAAAGTGATGTAAATGTAATGTCTAACAAATATGAATGTTTTAAGAATGCCAGTGGACGAGCTTCCAAGTGAATGTGTACAACTGGTGGTGAGTACAAAAGAGTCTGTCTGAGAGACAGGTTTTCCTGCAGTTCTTTTTCAAAGAGTAGTTTTCAGACATTAATTTTTCTTAGTTAGACAACAGGTCTGTTATTATAAAGGGAATATTTTTTATAGTGGCTTTGCTTCTCTAGGCTGTATTTTTAGTGAGATTTAATCTATGTAAATCTTGCCTAAATCTAGATTAAGGACATGTAAAATCCCCCAACAACTCAACAACAACCTTGCCCCAAAAATTCTCAGTGAACACTTGCTTTCATAGGTGCTTATAATCATAACATCCCCTTCTGTTTAGCCAACATGTTCCCTAGGTGCCTAAGTGTATTTATTCAGCAGTACAAAGCAGTAGGATTGAGTTCCCACACCCTCTCTGAGGGCTCTCTGTGCAGTCAGATGGACACCCATCTCTCACAATGAAAGTGACAAAGTTAAAATGATCATCTCTGCAACTGGTAACAATACTGCCTTTCCCCATATTTGTCTACGTGTTTTACAAAACTATTTGATAATTAAGAGTTTTCCACAAAAAATTGAGTTTGTAACAATGCTTCAGGAAGCCTTGAATTTACCTTCAGACATGCTTTGTGTTCCATTTCTGTTGTGCAAAAGTACAATATTCTCATCACTCTGACAGGTTTCTGTGTCAGTTTGCTGGAATGAACTTAATTAAAGAGTGGGTATTTAACTGGCTATTAGCAGTCGACAGAAATAAAAGGTTTATGCAGAGTGCATAAGAGTAAGGAAAAAGCTAAGTTGGCTGCTTTGAAGAATAGAGAGAACAAATTCCCTCCACTCCTTCTAAATATCCCAACAAATGTAGCACTTGAGAATGCAGCAGACGTTTTATGACCAGGTGGAATTACAAGTAATGGCTAAAATTGGTTCAGCCAGCTCATAAAGGTTCAAAACGAAAGAAGAATGACACTGATTATAGTTACCAGATATGGCGGATAATGATATTGCTGTTGCACACCAATGCCTGGTGCATAACACCTAGTATCATCACCACGTCCATTCTTCCTGTCATAGCAATTCATCTATTTGGTAATGATGGTGAGCAGAAGCCCTTCGGTATATAACTGAACTCACTGTTCCTGCAACAGGATGTAATTACATCTGCTCACTTTGGACATGTTTCCAAACAATTCTGTGTCTATATTTGTTCAAATCTGACATTTTAATTTTGTAAGAGGAAAGTGTTCTTGCACTCCAACTGGCAGTGTGATCTGATCTGTCCAGGGCATTTCTTCAGCTGGCTGGCATGGGAATTGCATGTTCTGCAGCACTGACAGCAGAGCAAATCTGTCTGTGGCAATGGTGAAACTCCCAGTTACTTGAGAACTGTACTCTTCACACTACATTAGATCTGTCATACAGCTGTCATCTATGATGCAAAGCTTTCATTATACTTATGGGGCTGAAGTCAGATTTTGTTACATAAACATAATTCCTGTTTTCAGCAAATCTATTTAAAAGGGAAATGCAATATTGTGAATAATCCTTAACTTCCCTGTCAGATGCTGGAAATGAATACTGATGCTAAAAGAAAATACCATTTCTCATACATATCTACATTTCATTCAAGTTCAGTCAGTAAATAAACTGTCTCTAGGACAGATTTTGAGGTGTCTGTTCATTACATTCCATTCAACCTGGAGTTTCCTTCAACACTTAGCTTCTATTAGCCATTGAGTTAGCTCTACAAACTCTAGAGGTTATCTCCCACCTGCAGTGCAAACACATCAGGTGTCATCCAAAAACCATTTGAAATCTTCTGTTCTCATTGGTCTTGGTAGCAATCCATCCACTGAGTACCAGTCTGCTGGTGGGACTGCATTACAAGAAGCAAACATATATCTTATGTTACACCACCATGGGTTATAACCAGCACATAATCTTATCAAGAAAGTTTGGGGAAAAAAACAACAAAGCAAAGAAAAAAAAACCCCACAAAACAACAACAAAAAGCCACAACCAAACCAACCAAACAAAAGCCTTCTAAGAATTTAAGTACTAATTCTTCACTGGTGGTGTGTTTAAAAGAAGGACAAAGCTAGCTGATGTATGAAACTACACGTGCTGCTGGAATGATATTCAGTGCTGTGGATTCAGCCATGATCACTCTTATCGTGGCTGAACTCATTTAACTTCTTGTGTCCAGCAGTAATTACTAAATCATTTTGTAAAAGACAGAGAACATCAGTCCTGGTCCAAGGCTTTTGTCCTCAGATGATTGAGCACTTTGGATGTCAAATGGATGAACAATCTCAACATTTCTTGATTACCTTTTTACCCTGTATGGTACTTCATATTCGGTCAAGTGACTTTCCCTCTATAGGCTTCCAGCAGCATCAGAAAGAGCACATAAATAGTGACTATATTTTGCACTGGCTTGCAAAAAGCTGTCACCATTGCACTACTAAACCTTTTTAAGATACATACAGGCAACATGATTATATATACATCAACTGCCATATGTAGTATCGTTTGTTTTTCCTCCAAAGAGAAATTTTTCAAGTTTCTTTGAAAATTATTTAGTAAATAATATGCAGACTGAGATATGTATATCTGAAAGAAATGCTGAAAGGTGTGTGTAGAAGAGTAGAATTTCTGACAACGCCATTTAATGGGTCACTCTAAGCTTGCTGCTGGAGGTGCTGCCCTTCCATATGTGCTCTGAACAGTCCTGCTGGTGCTTGCAGAGCCCCATGGCACAGTCCCCAGCAGAAAGTTTAGGATGTGTGAGGAACTGGGAGCACTCTGAATCCAAGACTCGTATGCTGGATGCATCATTCAGCAGTAAAATCTTTGAAGCTATTCCTAAGCAAGAAAGATTACCCATCTAGTTTTGGGCATTGAATATGCCAGTATTCTGGAAAAAGCCCTACACAACACTGTGTCTCAGAAATAACAATTCATTTGAAAGCTGAACTTTCCAAGGAGCAAAATGTTGAAACGAGAGGTTTAACAACAGAGGAAGTGTTGGGATAGCACATTGTTTCAACACCTTTCCTGTCACCATCCAGAATACCTGGCATGTGAAGATAACAGGTCTTTCTGTCAAATTTCTGAAGATTTCTGGTTGTAGTTTTTCCTTATGAAGGAGGGAAAAAGTGTGATAGTGGCAGTTTTTAAATTTGTAGTGAAATCTGTTCTGGTGAAAAGCACCTGACCAGCTGATGAGGAGACGAAAGCCTCTTTTAGGAAGATAGTAAGATTTTGTTGCTGAGGCAACAGTGGTACATAGGAAATGTAGATTCAACTTTTGACTCCAGCACAGATTTCTGTGTGTTGTTGGTATTGTTCATGCATTGATTTCATGAAGAAACATGATTTTCTGATAATGTGACTGATAGTAAGCATGTCTTTAAATGATGTGGTGGAACAAGAACCCTCATTCTGCCCAGGTGCCTTGTCCACATACTTTGTATTTGTAAGCTATGTAAGCTCCTCAGGGGAACTGTCTCATTGTGATTTTGTGCAAATACCTAAAGCAAAACAAGTCCATGGTCAGGTCCTGGGATGCTGCCATAACACACAAGTTAATGGTAGTAATGAAAACACGTAAAAATCACTTAAGTTAACAGAAAAATCCTCCCTTGCTCCTTTAGGTGTATGTTTTTTTCCCTTGTAGTCAAAATCCATGATGAATATTCTACAGAATACGAACTCAAACAAGATTTAATGCCTAGTTTCATGGCAAATCATGAACAGCAAGTGTCAAGGTTCGCTGGATCAGACCCTCCCACTGTCAGGGCTGTGCCTGCTTGGAGCAGTCATGTGCTTGAGGGGGCTGGAAGCTGGGTTTCCATGGTTATGTAGATCCCAACTTTCTTTTAATAACCCAGACAAGAGATCTTTTTAATGCTCACTACTGATAATGGGAAGTTACAGACAAAAGATAACTCCCATGGGCTTTGGATTTTTCTCTTCTGTGCAAAGAAGTAATATCAGATGAAAAACGGACAAAAATTCACTCACACAACCCACTTGAAAACAGCAGGAAATTGTCCCTTATGCCATGGACAGCTCAGAAGTCAAAACCT
Organism: Cyrtonyx montezumae; assembly: GCF_038088225.1. Taxonomy (NCBI): domain Eukaryota; kingdom Metazoa; phylum Chordata; class Aves; order Galliformes; family Odontophoridae; genus Cyrtonyx; species Cyrtonyx montezumae. Next base: position 150,551,544 of record NW_027072034.1, read on the forward strand.
AGTGTGTATGCTACTATTCTATGCAAATCTATCCTGGTCTAAATTATTGACCTTTTATGGCAAATCTGTAAAAAATATCACAACACAGCAATAGAATCATAGAATGGCTTCAGTTGGAAAGGACCTTAAAGATTATTGAGCATCAGCCCCCTGCCATGGGTTGGTTGCTACACACCAGCTAAAGCTGCTCAGGGACCCATTCAAACTGGCACTGAGTACATTCAGGCATGGGGCAGCCTCAGCTTCTCCATGCTAGCAGTAGTGTTGTCATTGTCATCGATGGTCCATTTTTTACTGCTACAGATAGTCTTGATAAAAATAGACATGATCAGTGAATAATACTTTGAGAGAAGTTGTTATTCATTTCTGCATGAAGGTGTGTCAAGATCCTTATTTTCTGTATTGGATTGAATAGCAATTGAAGTTAGTGATTAGAATGTGAAGTTACCAACTTAGCCCTCATGGCTTTTAACAGCAGTGCTGCAAGCTGGTTAATTCAATACTAATAAAACTTATATTTTCTGCTCTAAAGGAGCAGTTAGAAGAGAAATAAATGGTCCTTGTGCATACATTATAATTTGCAATCTATTAAGGAAATGCATGCTTTCAAAAATCTTTTTTAAAACAAGGGTGAAAAAACTATTTAATACATCATTTATGATTCTAGACCAGAAATATTGTTGTATGAGAAGCCATAAAGAATATGCAAATATATTCTGAAAAAAGAAGCACTGTAAAACAATAATGCAGTATCTGTCCAAGATGATAGTATTTGATGTCAAGAATGGGATTTGGAGGATTTGGCTTACACTATAAATGTCATTATATTCCGTAGGTATCTAAAGGATGTCAGATAGATACACATTTTTGCATTGGTGTTTCAGAGGTACTGAAAATGTGTAACATGCTAGAATTATTCAGCATCTATGAAAATCAAATCTGCCTTCAAATAGAGTTAGAAGTCATATTTGAAATGTATACTTCATCTTATTTTAGACAGCCACATTTGACCTTATTTCCTATATGTCTGGAGTTTCTCCAGTGATGATGACTAATGCTTGTTAATAATAAGCAATTTTCAAGTGTAACCTACAAATACTCACAGAGTCACATATTCATAGGAGGGTCTGTAAGGGACTTCTGGAGATATCCTGGCTCAACCTTATGCTAAAGCAGGCTCCCTAGTAGGTCACACAGGAAACTGTTCAAGTAGGTTTTGAATATCTCCAGAGAATGAGACTCCACAACTTCTGTGGGCAGCCTGTTCCAGTGCTCTTTCAGCCTCACAGTAAATATTTTTTACTTCATCTTTGCTCCCATTGTCCCTTGTTCTGCCACTGAACATCACTGAAAAGATCTATGCCCCATCCACTTGACTTTCTTCCATTAGATATTTATAAGCATTGATATGGTCATCCCTCTGTGAACAGCTTCAGGTCACTCAGCCTTCCCACACAAGAGAGATGAACCAGGCCCTTAATCATCTTTTGACACTCTGCTGGACTCTTTCACAGACAGCTACTTGTAGCTAATATTCTTGTCCTAAAACTTATAAAAATAAGAGCATTATTTAACTGGAAGACAAACTACAGTTACCACAGTGCTCATGTGTGATCAATGAAAATGTTTAGAAATTTCCCTCTAATGATTACAGTGTATTAATCTTCAGTGCTAAAAGGAAATCAATATTCTTATTTGTGTGGTACTGAGACATTACACATTTTTAACATGTCCCATTCATCATTTTAATGCCTGCTACTTCCAGACCTATATGGTGTCTAAATCTGTACAGAATTAAAATACCTGCCTCAGGGCAGAACCTATATTATTTTTCTAAGGTCCAGGGGTGCCAAATCAACAATTGTGTACTTAAAACAGTAACATTTTAATCAATAACTCTACTCTTAAGTTGTAAAACTTTACACATACTACAATAGTATTTCTCCAACAAACAAAATTCTGCCTACAAGAAACTTAGACTTGGTAAAATTTATGTTTCTAGTTGTATTTACTGTCTTTAAAGGGGCTGAAGTGATGAACAAAAATGGAGAGGAAATAACTAAATGGCACGATACAAGACAAACATACTAAAAATTTCACAGCTTCTGAAGATTGGTTGGGTCAGGGTCAGTGAGGTGATCTGACACTGCTACAGAGTTACAGTGACCTTATTTTGTTTATCATGGGAACAAGCTGTAATGCTAATGAAGCTTCATAATAAATATCACATTTCATAACATATACGTTTATCATTCTTTTTCATTTTAACTTCTTTTTTAACTTCCTTTTTCTTATGTATTTTCTCTTTATTTCTTTTTTTTTTTCCTCCATAGCTTCTTACTGTTTTGTTTTTCATAGGAACAAGCTGTTTCGCAAATGAAACTTCTTAAATCTTGTCATACATATCACATTTCATAACATACGCTTTCATTACTTCTTCAAGAGAGCAGATTTTTAAGTCCATGAACTGAAATCTAGTCCTGAATCAGAAGATTCTTCAAAGGGGACAAGAAATAGATTAATGAGTGCAGAGGACATCTTTTTACTAAGAGAGAAGTGTTGTTTGAGCTGCTCTGAAAGAAGAAATCTCTCAGTCTGAATTCAGCCAAGCTTTTAAGTACTAATCAACTCAAAAGGTTTGAGTTCAATGAGACATTTAGCATGCTTAAACAGAGATTTTTTTAATCACCTGGTTGAGCTGGAGTCAAGGATACTTTGCAATCAGTAGCATAATGAAGAGCTTAAAAGAAGCATAAGAAATATCTTCTATTATTTTAGGAGGATCTTGAACAACAAATGCAGAAGCCAATGTAATATTCTGAAATCCAAAGGGAAGATAGTGTAAACTGTAGACTTAGTGGGGGAGAGGTAGCAACAAAAAGGAGTTATATGTACTTGATAATGAAAAAATATATTTTTTTTAACTGAGAGAAATCCACAGAGATTTCAGAGCCAATAAACATCAATTTGTTGAATAATGATTTATTCATTTCAATCACAATAAACTTAATCAGGCTGTTCAGAGAGTTCACGTATTTCATAAAGTGCTATTTATTCTTTCCTAGAAAAGCTGATTTGGATGTGTCTGCTAAAGAGAATATATTGGAAAAAATGACAGGAATTAACTGAAATACACAATGATATATAATCTGATTTTATTTTTCTTAAAAATGTTATGAAACAATTTCTCTGAATTTTTTTAAGAGTTCTGACTGATCACAAAATAAGGAAATATCTCTCATTTTGTTTATCGTTATTTGGTGGAAAATGGAAAACTAAAATGCATGTGATTATGTTTTCTATATTTTGTATATGTATTTTTTCTCACAACATTTTTCTCTTGAATATTCTTTTCCTTCAAAAGGAAGGTATTCAATATCAAAGCATTTTCATCATCTTCCCCTCTCCCAGAATAATCAGAGAAAGATCTGACTATGTAAAACCATTAATAACACATATCTCTACATCATTTTCCTATCTCAGCTATGCAGAACTATTTCTCTCATGGCACAGAGATTTGAGAAGCCATGACTGTTCATGGCCCTTTTGGTGTTACAGTCTGCAATGACAAACAGAGTTGTCTTAGCTACAAAACAAGGCTGGATAGATATTTTAGCTTAGTCACTGTGAACTATTTAATTGCCTAATTAACATGCTGATTTGAAAGTTCACTTTGTAGATTTACTGGTGTCTCCAATATTTGTACCTCCATGTGTGCTCTTTGTCCCTTCTGGCTGTTTTACATATGCAAAATTTAACTGAATGACTTTTGGTTTACATCATGATAAGTGTCTCATTTATCTTGTATCACCCCTGCATTGCTCTCCTCTATGCTGCACCCTGCCTTTACTTCTCAGGGATGCCCTATTGTAGCAGGCTTGTTCTCTACATGACATCCCTGTGTTACAGTTGTAAATATCTCCTTCTACACAGACCTACTTCTTGTTATAAAAACTATGGTTGTGCCATGCAAAGATAAGCAAAAGTAGGACAAATTAGCCATGGAAACCTTAAAGAGTCAATTAGAGCAATCTCTGTCACAGCAAAACCAGGTTAAACAAAATTACACGTCAAGGAAGGTTCAGACAGAGTGAACCTAGAAAGTCACAGTGCTGAGGCACTGCAAATTCAGTACACAGCTAGTGCCCTCTTGTTCTGCAATGACAGTACTGTATTGCAGGGCTACAATGGGGGAGGGAGCAAAAGGAGAACATTCTGGATTAGGGATGCTGAAGCTATTACTGTTTGAGATAAAATTTTCATGGCATCTTGATCTTATACCAAAGAATATCTGTTATAAATCTTGAGAGGTGCTCAGTATTAATGAAGGTGCTAATGATTCTGCATCTGCTTATGCACAGTGAGTATTTCTTAATTTCTTAGTAAAAAAGTATTAAATACGGATGGAAATTGTGTGAATTTATTGGCCAGAGAGCTTGGACAGCTTCTTTTAAAGCTGCCTCCCTCTGAGGGGCATGTTTCTCTTCTCCCTGGTGCCAGAGCCAACAGTTGCCTAGCCAACAGAAACAGGGACCCAATCCAGCTGATCCCACAACTCCACTGAGCTGAGTTCCTGACCTTGCCTCTAGCCTGGCAGATCACAGACAGCGCAGGTAGGACCAGGGGCATGGGCAATGCTGGTCTGCTCATTCTGTCAAGCTCTTGAACTGCTGTGATGCTCCAACCAGAGTTTAATAAGAAAGTATTGAGGACAGCTTTTTAGCTACCATGCATGAAAATTTACAGTCATTTTTAGCTAAATTTCTTTGCTCCATATGTATTACACAGATACAGAGATTACTCAACTATGTCTACTTTCTGGCATTTCTCTTTTTTCTCCTCTCCTCTCCTCTCCTCTCCTCTCCTCTCCTCTCCTCTCCTCTCCTCTCCTCTCCTCTCCTCTCCTCTCCTCTCCTCTCTCCTCTCCTCTCCTCTCCTCTCCTCTCCTCTCCTCTCCTCTCCTCCCTCTCCTCTCCTCTCCTCTCCTCTCCTCTCCTCTCCTCTCCTCTCCTCTCCTCTCCTCTCCTCTCCTCTCCTCTCCTCTCCTCTCCTCTCCTCTCCTCTCCTCTCCTCTCCTCTCCTCTCCTCTCCTCTCCTCTCCTCTCCTCTCCTCTCCTCTCCTCTCCTCTCCTCTCCTCTCCTCTCCTCTCCTCTCCTCTCCTCTCCTCTCCTCTCCTCTCCTCTCCTCTCCTCTCCTCTCCTCTCCTCTCCTCTCCTCTCCTCTCCCTTTCTTTTCTTTTTTCTTTTACTTTTTTTTTCAGTATATGACATATTAAAGTAACCTTGGGCTCCATTATCAGCAAATCAGAACATAGTAGCCAGATGAGGGAATAAGTGATCTGATCTAAAAATGTGTCAGTTCAAAAATTCTAAAAAAATGTCTTTGCATTAACTTGTGCTTCTTTGTAGTAAAAATCAAAAGTGCATGCAATATGAAATTTGGGCATTAAAAAAATGTTAAATATCCCCCTCTCAGTCTTCAGTTAGATGGCCCTTGAGCTGTATGCTAAAAATAAATGATCTTTTAAAGATACTTTGAACCAGAGCGTAAGGGAATATTGCTCAAAACTCCTGCTGCCATATAGAAAATCAAGTGCTGTTTAAAAGGCTCCTGTGGCCAAAGCAAAGAATTAATGTGTGAGGAAGGCACACCTCCAAGCAAGGCAGTTCTGAGTCAGCAGCTCACTGAGCCTTAAATACTAAGAAAAACACATCCCTGCTCTCTCTCTGTGGCAACGTGTAGTGTGCTGGAGAGGCTGAGCTTCAAACAGAAGTATTCCATTAGGACTATCTATTATTTCCTTTAGAGGCTGGAAATGTGAAGTGTAGCCATTAGCAAATGTATTGTGGGGTTGTGGTTTACATCAAAACTCTTCCGTGGTAAAAGCACTTCAGTTCTCACTCTTTCATTAACAAACACCAGAGACACATTTTAAATCTACTACTGAGAAAAATCTACTGTCTTGAAACCCCAGTAATAAAGGGTCAGTGTGCCATTGCTGTACATTTCTGTCCAGTATCCTGTCTGAGGAGATAAGTTATGTGAGATGTGGCTTTTGGTGATGGAATTGGCTTTGAGAACTTCTTTTCCCCTCTGTCAGAGACAGATCAAAATATTAATCATTCTCTTCTGATGTGATTTAATGTGTCTTCAGGTATCCTGGTTTAGCTGTGTGTGGTATTGTACTGTAGAAAGACACACAGAACTTGGGCTTAAATAAACCCCTTGTTCTTGAAGTGTAACTGGATTCACTTTCACAAGCTCAGGACATGAGCAGTATCCTTGGCATAACTGTGCCACTCTGCATTGAATCAGGAGTAAATGACAGTGTATTAAGTACCTTCTAACTATCTCAGAAATAACATACCTCATTTCAGCTAGGGCCCAAGTATGCTCTTTTTATCAGTAAATCTTGTGGATGAAAGAATTTAGAACGCAAAACAGAAGTCATAATAAAACCAAGTTAGTGACAAAATATTCCTTGCATTAAATAAGCTCAGGCTTCCACTCACTCTTGGGGTTGACGTTAGTTCTGTATTGTATCATCATCATCAACATCAACATCATCTTTTCTAAACTCTTAAATAATACATATCATCAGCCTTTCCTAAATTAATTCTTTCTTGAATTATATATTCATTTTATTAAGAAAATACCTAACAATAATCTTGTTAGATTATTTCAGTGGTTAATTATCCCTACTCTTAAAATTCTTACTTTTTTTTTTCCTGAATTGGAATCTGCTTTGCTTCAGTTTGCAGTCACTGGATCTTCTTTTATCTTTATCTAAGATGAGCTGGCTTCAATCTGATTGTTATCCAAATTAGTACATACAGCTCATAATGAAGTCATTATTTTCTTTATTTTTTTTGTAATATACAGATTCAGACCTTTGAAGATTTCTTAGCAGGCAATGTTTTCAGTCCTTCCATTATTTTCAACCTTCTCCATTCTTTAGATCATCTTCAAAAGCAGTAGTAGACATAATATTTCAGTAACAGAAGTACTGCTGCTAGATGACTGATATAATCTCTGAACCTAAACCCAGTATTTTCTCCTTATACTTGAGAGAAAAACATTTGTACTTTTGCCCAGTACACCCTTGAAGGTGATCAGACAATTGCTTAGCAGGGATTGCTCCTGACTAATGTTGTTACTTATAGGGGTTGAACTTGCTCTCTGCCTTCTCCAAGAGCACAATATTCTGTGACTCAGATCCACCATAGAGAATGGCTGTAGTCATCCTACGCTATGGAAGTGCTCTTATCTCAGAAACTTTGTTTCAAAGCATGATATTTCAAAGAAGAAATAAGAAAAGGAGGGAGTGGAGAGAGAAGAGAGATGGAAGAAATAAATCAAAGCAGCTGAGCAAGTTACTTGCATGACACTTCATAAACCTGTATAGGTAGTATATATACCAATCCTTTGATTCCTTTGTACACTGCAGATTGCAGGTTGCCTAATATATTCCAGGCAGTAGTAAGCAAGATTAGCTCTAGATTTTCTTTGTGCACTTCTCTTGACTATTTGGAAAACCAGAGATGAACATAATTTTTTTCATTATTATAGTGTATCAGGTGCAGTAGCAAAGGGAGTTACAGCTTGCTTATGTTCTCTTCTAGTCCCCCAAACCAGTGTAGGATAAATAGACCTCAGCATGGGAATGTAGAGCAGGAATAATCCATTTTGGATTTATCTGAAGTCCATTTCAAGTTTCTAGACCTAAAAACTCTGCATTGAAATCTGGTCAGATTGTTTTGGTAAGCCATTGTGCTCTGCGGACAAGTTAGTTTTTAATGTATTGGCATATGATTTTCCATTTCAAGAGAGTATCCTGTTTTAGCATCTGGGTTCAGGTAGTATTTGTGTCCGTCTGGTGCCTTCCACTGCTAATGAGCTTTGTCTTGGGTTTGAAATAATAGTGTCATAAATATATTCTTGAGAATGCTATGGAAGACTTGCGTTTCCATGTTGAAGATAGAGTTTTTCTTCTTTAAACGGGTAGTGGTGTTGTACTACATATTTTGTGCAGTCATTCTGGTTTCCCTAATATGAGCTATTCCATTCTGGATCTCGAGCCATTCATACACTTGACATTGTACATTCACTGGTTTAAAAATAAGAAATTCTGAATCCAGAGGTTTCCAACTTTCCAAGTGTAAATTCTACCTAACAAGCTACCTTTCCAGATTAATTCCTGACTGCATAATATCTTAATTTTGACAGAGTATACACTGATCTGATGTAAACAGCTTGATGAGGTCTTAAAATTCAGTAACATTTTAGTTCACTTAATAGAATAATTTTGTGCTTATGTTACCCCAAGTGAATTCATTTGAAATGGGACAGAATCATGCCCTGCTTAGGGATGTGGTTTGTTGGCGGTTTATTTATTTATTTATTTATTTGTTTGTTGTTTTAAAATTTGTAGTTCAATTATTTATTTCTGCTGAGGTAGAGTCCAATGTAAGTTTTTTCGATTCAGAAGTTTAAAAAGTTCTGAATCAGAAAATGGCCATCTGCAATATTTAGAATTTCCAAGAGTGAACAACCCTTAATTATCATGCAGAATGTTGTGATAGGATGTCCTTTTTATCTGTGTATTTTTAGGGAAAGTCATCTTCTCATCTTCTCCATTTTAGTATGGAAATCACTAGCAGAGAGCAGTAAGCATTACCAGTCTTGTTATTCATTGTGAGTGTAGGCATATATTAGGTGGCAAACAGTTCAGATTTGTCAGGAAAGAAGTGATACTTGAACACATACAGATCTTTATGTGCTTGGAATCTAAGAAAATAAAACCTGAGGCATTATGGAGCTTTAGCAACTGCATGGTTTAACAGCAGAATTCTCAAAGCTTTGGATTTGAAACTGTGCTCCTAAATCATATATAAATCCACATCCAGCACCTACATCCATTTTAGGGCCCAAACTTTGACTATGTGTGTGTTTGACATACAACAAAAGGGATAGCAGATTCATAAACATACTTTCAAAACAAACAATTAAATAATCATATTTGTATGTTGACAGCAATTGTGTAGAGATTGGATGAAGTAAGCAAAAGCACAGATGGAACTAAACTTGACAAGGAATACAAAGAATAACAAAAAGGGATTCTATAAATACATTGGTCAGAAAAGAAAGACCAGGAAGATAAGTGAGAAGAGATAACTGGCTACAGCAGTCATGGAGTAAGCTGAGATATTCATCCAGTTCTTTGCCTTAGTCTTCACTGGCAGTTGGGCCATGTCACTGGCACTCTAGATGGGGAACAAAAACTCTCACACTGTAAACAAAGAGCACGTTCAAGACCATGTGATGAGATTGAGTTTGTACAAAACTATGGAGCCCAATGACATGTATTCCAGGGTCCCAAAGGAACAAGCTGATGTAGTTACCAAACCACTCTCCATCATATTCAAAATGTTGTGGCTGTCAGGAGAAGTCCCCTCCTTGGTGAGGACCTCCAGTCCTCGGTTGTATTTAAGGCCAGGTTGGATGGGGCCCTGGGCAATCTGATCTACCACTTCATCTAGCAGATCAGAACCCTAATTAAAAACCTAATAAATAATAAATAATAAATAATTAAATTAAAAACATGGTAGATTAAATTTCAAAGTCAGCAGAAAGAAATCTTATTGAATCTAACGGGGGACAGTACACCAGAAAGAGTAGCATTATACTAAAGATATTTGAAAGAAAGAAAAAAAATATCAAAAGTTATACATCTGCAAGTTTCACCTATGGTGAGGCTTTTGAACAAAATTTAAAAGGCAGTATAATTAAGACATGGAGATAAATGGGAAAAGAGGTTAACTATAATATTGTTTTATGAAATCAAATTAGGGTAAACGAATTCACCATATTTTGTCTAGGAGTTGCCTAGTTTTCTAGAAAGAGAAAATACAGTGAATCTAATCTGCTCAAACAATAGTATGTTTGAAATTTGTAGGCCAGCTAAGCACATTAAATGCCCACACTCCTACTCAAATACATATTGCTTATTGCAATTTGTTAATGAAAATCTTGATTAGAATGAAACACTGATCAGGTTGTTCAGAACTGCATAATATTTTAAGAGTTTACCATAGTCAAGCCAGTTTAAAATCCAATTTTTAATCAACTATTCACTCATCTTGATGTTGTAGCTTTTTATTCATTACATTGTTTAAGGAGTGCCATGATAGATACTGCCATAAGCCTCAGTAAGTCAAGCTGTATCACGTGGTTTTCTTTCCTGTCTTGTGAGGTATTTAATGAAACTAGACTAGTTCTATATTAATTTTCTTGACAAACTGATTTTACTTATTGTTTATAATCTTATTATCTTTTTGGATTCTCACAAATTGAACCTTTAATAAGTTTTCCAGTATATTTCAGGGCTTGAAACTAGGCTGATTAGATCTGTAATTCATTGAGTCCTCTTTTCCCATTAGTTGGAGTTAGAGAATTAGATAGTTCTTTTCCAATCTGCTGGACTTTTATGTCTGTCATGACTTCTAAAAGATAGTGATCAGAGTGTATTTTGTCTATTTAATTAATCACTCAAGGATGAACTGCATCGAATCATACCTACTTGAGTTCATCTATGTCAACTAAATATTCTGTAAACTTTCTTAATTAGGCTCATATTCTGATTTATTTGGGAAGAAAAAAAAGAGCAATTTTAATTACACCTAATTAAAATTAATTTATTTTGAGAAGGTTCAAAACAAAGAAAATGTGGAAATTTTACCCTTCTTTGAATAACCTGCATCCTTCCAGTTTAATGTGTAATTCATATGTAATCTATCATCTCATATGTAATATGCCACACATAAATTCTTCATGATCTAGCTTTAAAAGCAACTGTTGTGCTCTCCTGTGGTTCTCAGAATGTTTCATTAGAGTTATAACAAATCATATCCTCTGAAAATCTATTCTTGTAATGTGACTATTCTTCTCTTTCCACAAGTTAGTCTTGTTCTATAGTTATGCTAACTGACAAGAATTATTTGGGTATCCACATTTGAATTTTAGAATTATTTCAGAAATTATATTATTTCTCCTGTGACAAATATGAGCAGGCAGGGAGAAATGATTTGTCTTGTTAGTTGTTCTGTAGGTGGCATATCTTCTGTGCATTTTCCTGGCAGGTAGTGGAGCTTTTTTAGTTGCTATGTCTCCCTCGCCCTAACATCCTTTGGTGCAGTGTGAACTCGATGATTACTCCTTAGAAATGTGTGTTTTACTATTGTAGAAAGTTCCACCATTTCAGTTAACTGAGGCTAAGGTAGATAAGATTTAAAAAAGTTTTCTAAATGAAATTATTTTAATATATCAGGGCCAACTTCAGTTTTGTTTACTGTTTTAAGAGAGGGGGGGGGGAGTGCATTTTTTTGTGCTTTCCTAATTTATTTTGTGAATTTTCAAGCACACTATTTCTGTACATAATGACATATAGAAATCAACATTGATTTTCTCCCATGTGCTAAAATTCAGTAACATAAATCTTCATTTGACCTAGGTGGAAGTTATCAAGAGTTTGAAGCCACTCCACAACCCTCCTGTACCTGCAGATAAGTGCCATAGTTCAGTAGTTTATAAATTTCCACAGTTCTGTCTTCACTAGCTGTACTATGAAACTCCTTTTTCAGCATTATTCGCATAACAAAGTCTCATTTTCAAATGTTGAGAAATGCAGATGTAGACACTGCTGTGTGACTCTACCATCTAGATGCCTTAGATAAGTCTATGATTACTGCTAAAATCTGTGTACTCGGGTTTCTTAACAAAGATCTTTCACCAACAAAGCAGGCAATACTTGATTAGAATAACTGCATTAGTTACAGCTCCTAAACATAGCTGATAGATCAGTATCAAATCTTCACAGCTTCAACAACCAGTGGTGGAACAGGAGTATATTTCAACATTTTCCAGAAAAGATGTCATATTCTGCTTACAAAAGCAGTACGTGTATGCAGTGCATCAAGATGAATAGTTCAAATCATAATTATTTTAAGTATCATTTAAATCAGCCAGAATTAATTTAAAAAAATATTTACCCTTCTTCCTACGATATTCTCGAAAATGAAATTTGTTTTAATTACCTGATAGAACTTGGAAAGTTTAATGAAAATATTTGCTCAGTGAAAGATGCATGTCTATAATTTGTCTAAGCTGTTATAAAACTAAATGCATTTATCGAGATTTTTAGTATGTATGATTTTGTTATTCTGGAAAGCAAGAAATAGTGAATTTTCTTTTCATTGAATCATTTATTATTTGTGGAAAGATGTGCTTGTATAGAAATTCAGTTTAATTCACATTCACTTAAAACTGAACCAAACCAGTGTTTTTATATTTTTTACTGGATAAAAACAAACAAACAAGCAAACAAAAAAACCCTATATATTACATATGTATATATAAAAGTATATATCAATACATATCAAAACAAGGTTTAATGCAAAATTAATTATTTTTTTACATGAAGAAAGTATTCACCTTCACTAGTTCAACTGATTATTTTTGCTTCTGTGCTCTTCAAGTTTTCATTTCACACCTCATCATTGCTTACAAACTGAAGCTGGAAAATGAACTTTCCTCCCTCTTTAACATGCTCTGGATCTCACAGCTTTGCTTCAGCTTAGCACTGAACTAAATTAATCAAATAAGTGGAAGTGAAAATATTCTTTTGCATCTCCATCTAAACCAGTTTAGCAACTTCAGTAGACTATGGATTTAGTTTTTTAACCAAATTTTAGCTCCATGTACTCTGATTTTGTTTAAACTATGATGGGAAACTTGCATCACATAATTGAATGTAAATTACGTTAAGGGACTGATAAGAAATCAGAATGTAAGTTACTTTATTTTACAATTCTATGATTCTGTGAATATTCATCTTATTAAATGTCCCTTTATCAATAGTGATTTACTGCACAAGCTCAGATACTGACTGAGGATGTATATAAGTGTGCAAATAATCACTGGCTATCCATACCTTTAGGGTACAAATTAAAAGTTATTCTTTTCTGTTTCTGCTTCACCCCTTGAAAAGCAGCTACTACATTGGATTTGCATTGTCATCTGACAGTACTGTGGGAATTTTGCCAGAACACCAGATGATCAAAGAAACCCTGTGATTTTCATTTCACAGTATACAGCCTACCCAAGGAATGAAAGGTTTTATCTGTGCTGTCAGTCGAGTATGTGATGCTCTTAAAACATTATAGGTATAACAATGTTCTACCTATTGAACACATGGGCATCCACAATGGGAGTTATTGTACCTCAATCTGAGATGGCCAAAGTGTAGCTTTCTGTATTTGAGATGATTATCTGAACTCCTTTTAATGTTGCTGGAAGCAACCAAGCATTTTGATGATCAGCTTATCATAATGTACATGTCTACAATTATCCTACATGTAGCATGGTAAAAGTATTTTTTTACTGAACACGAGAGTCCATACAACTAAGTCAGGTATAGATACACTGCAGACATCTGGTGTTAAATGAAATGGATCTCATACTGTGTTAACAGGACTTCCAGATGGGCACAGATTGATTCAAAATCTATTTGACCAAAGTTTTCTGTCCCTTGTATCGTTGTTTTAATTGCAGTGGCACGTGAAATACCATCTTACTGAAGGGTACTTGTAATATATGCTGAATTTTCAGGTGCTCAATTGAGGGTAAATAAGATTTAAAATATTTTCTCTCTGTTTTCCATCCTGCTACACTGGTTCTTTTTTAGTCTAGAATCCACCTTATTTTGAATTTACTTCAGGTAGAATAATCATTCATTTAATCATTGACAAATGAAACAGCCTTCTCTCCAGATGTCACAGATAGCTTTGTGTAATTATTATTATTTTTTTTTAATTTAGGAGTACAAACAGTTAATATGCAAGCAGGTTTTATTTTTATTTTTTTGTGGAACTATGTATTTCTTGTATAGTTCATGGTGTATTTTAGGTTGCAGCTTGCAATGAGATCTAACAGCTTCATTCATTTTTGGATTTCATAGATGACAAATAAGATACTGTCTTTTTTTGAACCACAAGCACACAGGAACATAGATACTCTGATTTCCGTCCTGACAAAAGGTTCTCCCAATAGCAGTCATAAGCAGATTACTGTGGAAGAGTAAGCAAGAGAACCAGTTTGTATGAGGCCAAGGTTCTCCCTAATGATTTCCCAGTTTCCATCAATTTCCCGTTTGTACTTTCCAAGTCTGTCACAGATGGTCTTTTTACAAAACATGCATTGGATGTCTCTTCCAGAACTTCAGCCGCTTTCCACTTGGATATCTGAACATTCTGCATGCAAGCAGCCTCTGGGCAAGCAGTAATACAGCACCACTGTCCAATATTTAAAGAACTTCCTCTGTCTTCATTTTATGGTCACTAGTTTTGTTACTGACATTAAGCACTGAAGAAGACTGATTACTTGTAATTAAATTACTGTTGAGCAGTTCATCCCTCTACTTCTCCACGAGTAACACAATTTTGTACATCTCAAATCATGTCTTTTCCAAACTCAAAGAAGCGTGGATGAGTTGTGAATTTATGCGAGTAGAAGCTTACTCCTTTGTTCTTTGTTTAACACATACCTAATATGAGCTTTTTTTTTTTTCCTGAACTTCTGCTGAGCCTAGAGATGATCTTTTCATAGAACTATCTGTAGCACATCCAAGTTATAGCATTATAGTGTGGTGTGAGTCTCTAAGGATACACAAATTGCTGGTGTCTACTCTCTGGTAATAGTGACAGGATCCAAGGAAATAGCATGGAGCTGTGTCAGATGAGGGTCAGGGGGGTGTTAGGGAAAGGTTCCTCATCAGAGGGCAGTGGATATAGAACAGGCTGCCCAGAGTCATGGCCCTACACTACCAAAATTCAAGGAGTGTCTGGACAGTGTTCTCAGACATAAAGTTTGGATTTTGTGTGGTGCTGTGTGGAGCCAGGAGTTGGAATTTGTGATTCTTGGTGGGTATCTTCCAGTTCAGATATTCTATGTTTCTATATTCTATTCTATGCTTCTAAGTTCTCATTCCTTTGAAGTAACAGCTAAGTCAGAATCCACTTTTTCTGAAGCTAGAACTGTTTTAAAAGATTGGTATCACATTACATTGTCTTCACAGAATATTATCTGAAATTTTATTGCCCAGTCAGTCCTGTCAGTTATTCTGCAACAAGTGACAGCTGGCTCTCATCTTACTAACTTTAATAATTTTGTACTATCCACAAAACTTCTTACTGATTACTCTTTTCTATGTCATTTATAAATGTATTAAACTGCACAGGTTCCTTTCAGAATTGCACAGTAAATCCTTTCAGAATTCACTGCTGATCTCCATTAGATGTAAGAACTGTTTATTTACTCCTTTTACCAGTTTCCTATATTTTGTTCTTTTTATTTTAATGTATCTACCAGGACCTCCTGTCTTAAAGCATTGCTTCTTAGTTCTCTTTAAAGACTTACTGAAAATCTGGATAGAAGAAATAAATCATTTAGTTTTATTACGATTAATGTACTTCTTGACCCTTTCAGTGACCTCTAAGATACTTTTAAAGGATTTCCCCTGAAAGGAGCCATGTTTAGTGGGTTATTTTTTACTCAAACTGTACTGTTACACATGCTCACTAATGCATTCTTTATGCTATTGAGCTCTCAACTGATTATTTCTTGATGATTTCTTACTGCTGGTTCTGTGTACTTATAACACACTCTTTTGCACAATTTTCATTTCAAACAGATTTTCTGAGGACATCCTGCCCCTTTCCTACCTGTTCACCAAGGGTAGCCTTCCATATGTGACCTTTTTTCAACATTTTCGTCATCTATGGTATTTCTGATACAGTCCTTAATGAACAAATTCCCCTGTCAGTTTGCTTTTTAGATAGGACTTGTGCCCATTTGCAGATTATATATTCTAAAATGTCTGTGAAAGTGCTTCAAATAAATTTTCCTACTTTTCTGAGCTCTTCTAATTCAGTCAGTCTGGTCTCATGGACTGAAATTCTCTATGTGAAGCTTTCCTAGAATCATCACAGAATCATAGAATGGCCTGGGTTGAAGGGGACCATAATGATCATGTAGTTTCAACCCCCTGCCATGTGCAGGGCTGCCAACCACTAGAGCAGGCTGCCCAGTGCCACATCCAGCCTGGCCTTGAATGCCTCCAGGGATGAAGGCATTTCATCTTGCTGATACTTATACTGTGTGCCACCCTCCCATAGGGAAGATACTCATCATCTGATGTGATAAACTGGGAAAATCTCAACCTTCAGTTGAACTTTCTCTCATGAATGCAAGGTTGACTTCCAAAGCTGTCATGTATGTTCACGTGATCTAATTGTCCTCTTTCCTACTATAATTCCTTAATGCAAAGTCTACAAATCACACAAGTACTTAGAATAATGACTGCTCTAGAAAATACATGAAATTTAATTATAAAGTAACAATTATGAAAATAATTTGTTTGGCTTTATGTTTTTCTTTAATGATTGGAATGACATTTAAGTATTTCTGTGTTAAAAAAGATACAATTTTTATGGTCTCTGATTTTTTTAAATGTTCTTAGAGAAAAGCTTCTATAGGAGGTTTTGAAGGAATAACTTCTTATCTCAAATGCAAAATACTGCCAAGTGTATAAGACTGTTTTTCAATGTTGAAGCTACAATAACTTCAAAAGATACAGAACATAATCAGTGTAAACTGGTGCAAATGTCCTTTCAGTGTGGTTCTAGGACTGTGAGCTAAAGATTTAAGATAAGGATTGAAAACCAGAATTGCTGTTTTCCCTTTGAAATTGGAAATTCCATGTGAGTCAGTGAATCATGCATGTCTCAGCACTTCTATTTGTGAAATAACAGAAATATTACAAACATAAAGATTCATCAAGGTTCCCTTACTTGGTTTTCAAATCTTGATTTTGAAGTGTAAGACAATCTGAAATATGAACAGATAGCCAAAGTATGGTGAAGTGTGCATTTTTTAAGCGCTTTCTGTGAAGAGAGACAATTTAGGTTATATATGTAGAATTTGTGAAGAAAAAAATCTCATCTATTCCTGTGCAGTTTCAATACCTTGAAAATGCTACCCTGCTGTGCACTGGAGTCTTATGAATTCTATTATTGCACATGATTTTTCTCCAGATCGGTTAATTTGTAAACAATTTTGCAATTTCCTCCAACTGTTTATGAACAGATTGAACCAAGAGTAACTCCAACATCTACTATGAAAGAATCATCTTAAAATCAATAAAAATGAAATCTGCTATTATTTGGTAACATAGATACATGTTATATTTGAAACTGCATGACAGAAATTGGCTCTTTGCTGTGAAGTAACTGCTGAAGGTGAACATGCAGAGCAAGGGACATGACATTCCAATTACTTCACATGGCAAAGATTAGGTCTGCAATTCTGTTTTAGCCGGATAGCTGAATGAACAAAAATCTCTTAACAGCGCCAGCAGTGCTGCCTATTCAAAAGTGGTTTCACAGGTTGCTTTTGGAGCACAGGTACAAATGCATCAATTCTGTTTCATGTAGGTCAGCATTCCTAATGGTTGCTTTGTGGGAATTTTCACAGAATCACAAAATGATTGAGGCTGGAAGAGCCTTTGAAGGACAGTTGGTTCAAGGCCCTTGCTCAAGCAGAGCCATCTACAGGTTCTTTCTCAGGATTTTAAGAATTAGAATTTTGACTATCTCTATGAGAGACACTCCACAACCTCCCTGGACAATGTGTTCCTCCTACAAGTTTCCATCTGGAATTTTCTACCTAGAGTTTCTTGATCATCTGCGATATAAATTTATTTTCTTTTCATTTGGAAGTGATGTCCTTTGAGATATATTTTGTCCTTTGAGATATATTTTGCATAATGACCGCTCCAATGACCTGTAACAACCTCCATCCACTTTATCTATGTAAATTACATTTTTGCCTTCATGTTACTGTTACCTAGCCAATGCCCTTCACTCGTGAATGAAAAGGAATTGTCTTGGGTTGTATCTACGAAGGTTGCTCAAAAAATAATGCCTTCTATTTGTTTCCATGGAAACTACAACTGATACAAAGAGCACCATAACACTATTTAATAAAGCAAAAATATCAGCTACAAAATATTATTTTTCATCACCATCACCACCATTAGCGATGCATTTTACCCAGAGATGAATAAGAAACAGCATGCTACGATCATAATAAATTGTACCACCATTGCTAAAACTCACCACTCAATACCTCACTGTGGCCACATCCACTGATTGGTCTCTATAAATGGTCAGCAACTGTCAGTGGATGTCAGTGGGTGGAATTTTTCTGCATGGTGGAATTCATTTCCACACCTTTCGATGTCAGATGCCATTTTGTCAGACTGCCCTTCTGCTGCAATCTGTCACACAGCAACAAAATATAACAAGAGATTGCAGGGAAGCTGCAGTATCTACTGCCATACCACCAACATCTGCCTCTGAAACTGTGGGCCAATATAATAAAATAGGAGGCATTATTTTCAGAGTGGCCCTCATAAAATACATAATATAGTTAAAGTATTTAAGTAACAAAATTTATTTTCATTTTTAAGGTTTGTTTCTTTTTAATTAAAACATAAAGAAGACATCAATAAAACCTTAAAACCAATGGAATATATGTTCTTATTTTTGTGAAACTAACTCAAAACTATTTTGACTGAAAATGGAGTCACAAACAGAAAAACTGATAATCTTTACCTGTTATCAAATTCCTTCATCAAAACAGAAAACACAAGTGCATAAACTTATTTGCAATAACTTGAGCTGGCAGTGGGCTGCACCCCATGCCCCGCTTTCAGTCCAGGTGGGGTTCACAGCACACCCATGTTCGGTTGGTGCTGAGGGACAGGCTGGGCTGCTTGGTGGGGAGAGCTGCTGCCGTGATAGTGTGGGGTAGGGGATGGCCATAGTGTGAGCTGTGCTGAGTTTTTTGTGGCCTGTGGGCCTCGGGTTGGACATGCCAATGTTAAAAGAAAGCTTCACTGAACAAATAGGGTTTAAAAAGTGTATGTTTTGTCAGAACTATAATCTGTGGGAGTGATAATCAGCTGACTCTGTGTAGCTGTCTAGTGTGGAAGGCTTCATTTGATCTAGTCGCTCTTGGCTCCCTTTGGAGCCAAAAAAGAGAAAGAGGCACTTTTAGATCATGACTCACCTACCCCTAAAGCAGATGCCATTTGTGTCCTAATAAAGGAAACCCTGTAATTTGCTAAAAGAAGAATTGAGTTAGACTTCCTTAGATGCTTACATGAAAAGTGAGGTGAGATGATTCTCAGCCTGAGGCACTGTTCTAGTGTGACTGTTCCCGCAGTACAGTAACAAATAGGAGGTGTGTAACTCAGAAGAGAAAATGTGATTGACTTCCTCTATTACTACTGCAAAGCTATAGATGTTAGGAAGCTTGTGTCATTTGGCAAAGGAGATCTGTTTATGATTAACCAGATAGAAACAAATAGCCAGGGAAACATCTTTAAGAGTGTAGAGAATATATATTTTGTTAGAAACCATGCTGGGTAATGCACACTATTTTCATATGACAGTCCACAGAACACGGCAATACTTATAAGGCTGAATTTCCCTTACCTTGAGTTTTGTTCTACACTTATAACCCTCTTACACACATGTAACTACATTGTTTTCAGTGAAATTACTCCAGTGTAATCACAGTGGCACCAGTATTCAATTGCAGTTCACTTCTGTTCAACCCATTTTTTCTTAGTAAAAAAAGATTTCCCATTATTTTCTGTAATACTGGTGTTTGCTATGCTTTGCAAAGTGATTTCTGCACTAGTGTTTCCAAAGTAACGGTCATTTTTTTTATGACTGAAAATGTGCTATATTTAACTATTTTGATCTACTGAATTAATGCCTCTACAGTCCTAAAATCTTACAGTTCTGCTCCTGAATCTTTATCGTCATTGATGTTCCTTCTCTACTGCTCTCCAGGCTGTTCTCTGCAAGCTGACATGACTGACTCAGATGCCTCTATGTTTTGGAGACTCAGATATTATGGTTATGAGCATGATAGGTACATTAGACTCCAAGAAGGACTTCAGGGTCATTGTGGATAATTACCTTAACACCAACTGTTTGCAGTGCTGTGACTAAAAGGGATAATGTGAGTTTCAGAATTACATTAAAGGGATGTTACGTGAAGCAGAGGTAGGAAAATAATTGGGTTTGTGTGTGTGTGCATCTTTGCCTGAAGCAGTGCTTACGGGGCACAGCTGGAGACTGTCAGCATGGCTGTGCCAGCATGCCAGGGAATTGCAGGGAAACCTTGTCCTTTGATATGTGGTGATCACACTTTCAGGATCAAGGTGATTGTTGGAGTTCGGAAGAACATTTTCCCCTGAATTTGACATATTAATTTGGACTGTGCCTTGGTTTTTATCTATTCATTCGTTTATTTACTTATTAATGCATTTGCATTGTAAAGATAGTGATATTCAGTTTTATTTTGCCTGCTCAGTCTGAACAGCCTTCAGGCTTTCCCTGTGTCCTCACTTACAGGACCGAGAGGCTGGCATGAGTCCATATGAGGTGTCTGGATAGGGCTGAATTTCAGTTGATAATAAGCAGTGAGTCTAGATAACGTCACTGTTTCCTCAACAAAAGTGCTAGAGATGGGCATGCTGCACATTGTATCCCAAAGCTCTGGTCCTCGTGCAGTGATTACCTGTGTGCTTTTTTTCCTCAGTTCTCTTTGGAAAGAAACTTGTTGGTTGAAGAAATGTACTCCATGCCTTTAGGTAGGTTGTCCATTTGAGCAGCCCAAGAAAAAAAAAGTTGTGCAGCCAACTCAGGTAATTGCTGAGGAAGATTTACATTTACTCTACTACATGTACTCTGCAAACTATGTGAGTGACTCCTAGGAGATGGTCCGTAAGAGCCCAACCTTCTGTTCCCCATGTAAGGCTGCAACAAGAAAAATTACATCCCCAAATAGTCCAACATGATTTTTTTTTTTACATTTGCTACTGACTAATGTATGTGTTCACCAAAAGTCCTAATATCATGGCTGCAATCCTTAATATGGGCAGCAACGGAAGAAGCCTATGAATTTGTGCAAGTGCGTCTAAATTTATGCTTCAAAGCTGTATGACTCATATTCATGCCACTACACTCCCTCAACACTACAAATGTCAAGCCAAATCCTTGGATGGAAAACAGTTTTGCACTCTCATTGACTTCAGTCAAACGCTTTATGTTTGCCCTTTTAGGACAGAGAGGATGAGTATGACATTTGTTTTGCAGAAGAGAGCACCAATTTATTGAAACCCACGGCATCAATCTTTTTCCAATTTTCACAAGATTGATTAGCAGGAACAGACACAGGAAGTGTTCCTAGCCTCTCTGTGTAAAAGCTTGTGGAAATTTTGTGATGTTTCTTTGAACTCATTTCTGAATTTCCTTATAAGCTGGTGAACAACAAACTATTTAGATTGAACTTATATGAACATGCTAGAAAGAGAATCTGCCTAGTGTGTGACCTCAAAGATTAACACTGTAGCATTATCAAGAGATCACAAGGTAGAAAGCATCAGAAAACGTTTTAAATCATGAGTCATGTCAGACTAACACCAAGGACTTCAACAAATGAAACTCTCTGGTTAGCGAACTGACATTTTTGTATTTAAAGGTCAGCTGACAAACGGGTATGACTCCCAGGCAATCTCTCAAAGGCTGTGAGCTGTACCTCCCTGGGGAGACACTGACCTTTTGCAGGGGAGGTGCTATCAAGATTGATAAAATTCAGCCACTTCCAAAAGAAATGTAAGAATAATTATGCAGTGAACTAGGAGTGGAATTCCAGAGGCTGCGTGGCTGTTCCAGAGCAGATGAGACACCATGGAGTTCATCAGTTTCCTTCTTCTGTACTTTTTCTTTGGTGGTTGAATGCTAATAGGTTCACTGATGTTATGAAATCTGCTTACTGGAGCTCTGATGAGAAATGCCCTTTGCCACAGAAACTGGGTGGTAAGCTTTTGAAAGGTAGCATCACCATTTCAGGGGCTTTTGGAAAATGACTTTATGCTCATATGACTGCCATGGGTTTCCTTACAGCTTCCTTGACTTCACTAAGTTAAATCCATTCTGCATGAATTGAGAACTGACTCATTGTCTTGAAATGACATTAGGATGAAATTCTTTTTCAGCCTCCAGTTGGGCAGATCTGTTCATAAGAGTGTTGTCTGAATGACTGTAAGCCTCTTGCACCAAATAACCAGTTTCTTAATACCACACTAACCCTGACACAGCTAAAGGCAGATATATTGAACACCCACAGAAAATTGCCTGACGTCATTCTTGAATGTTCAAATATTCCTGTCCCTAGAGTCACAGGGATTACAGGTATAGACCACGAGCCATATCTGACAGATGGTCAGTGCAAAGCAGAACCTGATGTGGTCAGGCCACATACGCTGTTCATTACAAATATACCCTCACTTTAGAAGTGCATATGTGGTGTCTGTGATACGTGTTAGGTCTCCTGTTTGCTAGATCTGATATTTGAACAAATTGATAATGAATATCTCTAGTAGCTGAGCTGTTAGCATTGTAACAATAATTTGCTTTTGAAAGCCATGTTCAATCTAACAATATATAGATTATGACTTACATATAATAAGAATGTATCTCTATATATGTATACATGGAAATGTATAGTAAGATATGGAAGAATGATGAAAAATGTTTTCAAATAAAGTTTTAAAGGTGAGAATTTCTGAATTTTCTCCTTCAGTAAAGGAATTATTGTAGAGCATTACAGGGAGTACTAGTCTACACTGTATCATCATTATGGAAAAACTCCCACCATTCTCCGAACATGTTCAGCTATAAATTATTAGTTTTGATACTGGAATTACTTGTAGGAAATTCCGTAACTTGAACTACACAGAAAAGTCATAATTAATGATCATCATAATTTTTTTGGCCTTCAAATTTATGAATATACATTCTTTTCAGTACCAGGTAAGTATCTTATACCTTGCATCTCTAATTCTGCAGCAGAAAGCAGTACTACAGTGAGATTTGATCCTATTTTCTGCCTACATTTGTTTTTGAATGCAGTTTAATTCTCTCTGAAGTTAAATGAAACAGAGTTGAAATCCATTGAGCTACCTCTGAGACAAAACAGTAGAAATAAAAAGAGGTTCTTCGTGTTTAAAAGAACTTGTAATTTGACCATTTAAAATATCAAATCATCAGGGACGCAACAGCTTGGGAGGGGTTCTCTGTGGACATCTACCAGAAACTTATCTCTCACACTTGTTATGCTGAGGAGACTGAAGAGAGAGCCTCAATTTCCTGCATGAGCAACTGGTGAAGTTCTGTTCTATCTGATAAATGATGCTGGCTGCACTTAGGGATAATGACTGAGACTATTTTGGCATTGAGACTTGTGAAAACTTTGGTGACAAATGTATGGCTGGTGCCCTTACTTTGGTCTAGAGTCACTGAGAAACTGAGCAGCATTAAGAGTCACTGAGAAGGCAGCAGTACTCTGATGTCCTTCCCTGAACTAGACATATCATTCTGATGGGGAAAGATTGCCAGGAATTTTGTTCTTGTGTTGTCAACTATATGCTGTAGCCTATTGCCTCCTTGAGTCTGCTGATCATCCTTCTATGGCATTATCCACAGCTGCAGTTTCTTGATTCCTTTCTGCTGGAGCCTTCATCTTAACTCATCCATCATGACGCTTATCTAGTCAAGATTCACCTTGCTCACCCAGGCATATTTAAAATACTTATTGCCGTTCTTATGCTGTGCTAGGAATAGAGGCTATATCATCACCTCAATAGTCATTGACAGCGATTTCACACAAAGTTGAGAAATTAGGTGCTAACTACTCAATGATCTAGCTATATCTTCTCTCTATCATTAAAGAAAATCATCTCTAACTGCTACTAAACTCAAAGGGGATGAAAACGTTCAGAAGCTACTAAAAATCAAAGTTGTTGAATTTAAAGGCAGATATACCTCCTAGTCCTATTTCTCAACTATCTTCATCTTTTTTCTTATCATTAGTCATCTTTTCTAGACTAGTCCATTTCCCTAACTCCTCTTCTGTGAAACATCTTTGAAACAAGTAAGATGTGATTTTTCTTTATTTTCACTGCAAACTTTCTACTTCAGCGTGACTTTTCTATCTGAATTTGTAACTGCATCATGCACACTCCAGAACATTTTGGAGATGCTATTTGTGTCAACAATAATATTCATCTGAAAATTATGTTGAACAGGAAGCCTACTGTGCAAAGAAAAAAAAAAAAAGATCTACTTATATAAACTGTCACAAGCCATTTGCATGTTGTACAGGCTACAGGCATACATCAGTGCTCTTGCACAGTTCACTCTGATGCTATCTCATGTTAAGTGGTCTGTCATCCTCTCTGCTTCTAAGGAATGGATTGTTGTCTCTTTGAGAGGATGCACTTATTTTCTTCATTTTTAAAGAGTTTTATATAACCATGGATCATGGTTATTCGGTGTTGCTTGCTGTGTAACATTGGCTGCATGACTATTCTCAAAATCTGACTGGAGTTCTCACATTCACAGCAGTTCTCACTTTTCAGGTGGACAATGGAAGATGAGTTCACTGCCATTCTTCTTTCTCTTTTACTTACCTATTTAGAATCAAATCCACCCAGAATCTTTGCTCCAGAGGATATAACTCTTCTTTATTTTCAAAGAACATCAATAAATCACAATTTTCTTCCAAACCCATAGCTCTTCAGGTAAGGCACATGAAGGAGTTAACTGTCTAAAGGCAAAAACAAGGATGTTGGACTGTGCTTCGAAAGTTAATTCAAATTTTTCCATTTCAGTAGATATAAAAATTCACTCAGAGATTCCTTCTGCAACTTTTAACAGAAATGACTCATCTGTCTCCTTCTATGCATTGCAGCTGTATCAGTAATGCTTCAAATGGTACAATTAGCTTTAAACAAATGGCATAAAAGGGTTACTCCAAAAACTGTATACTTCATATGTGGTAGCTGTGAGTTACTACTAGTGTACTAGTGCCCATGGGAAACCCGTACAGATCTATATTTAGATGTATAAGGATGAAATAAGTCCATCATCCATATGTTCTCTTCAATAAGCTAGGAAGCCTGTATGAAACTGCATGTTCAGAAATTCATTGCTCTTCATGTTGTAGCTGGACTTCTTTATATATTTCAATAAAACCCACAGAAAGCCAAGGCTTAAACTTCAGATTTGTTTTCTTGTTGCTGAGTCAAAATTACATCAGTAAGCTGTGTCTACATATTTAAAATGTTTATAGTAAGCTGTTTGCTTAAGGGTCTGAGAAAAATTCTCTTCTGGTGGAAAGCAAATAAGGGCACAATAAGGGCAAAATGTTTTCTTTTTTCAAAATATAATTGGGAACACTTAAAAATATGGATGATTCTCAAAACAAGAGACCTTTGAAGTTTATAAAAAATCATTGGCATTCCCTTCTTTAGAAATGCATATTCACTTTCTCTAGCTGTTGAAAACGCAAAGATATATATGTAGAAAGAATTCCCCCTGTCTGGAAAAGGAGACCTTCCTAGTTGAATTCCTTATTGTCTTTACTTCAGCAGCATGAATATTTTGACAGAGGCATTTGTTCTCTTCACTCTACTCTACTCTACTCTACTCTACTCTACTCTACTCTACTCTACTCTACTCTACTCTACTCTACTCTACTCTACTCTACTCTACTCTACTCTACTCTACTCTAATCTTACCCTGTCCTATCCTATCCTACTCTATACTCAACTTTATCATTCAAATGTATAAATGCTAAAATAAATACAAAAAAATACTTTTCTTTCCCCTGAAGTTTTTTCTCTGCTGGACTGTTGATCTTAGTTTTATCTTCAACAGCAGGATCCAGAATTACTAGAAATTCTTCACTGGCTACAGTTCAGGTATTAATCAATTTTATTTAACATTATTTGGGAATTTCTGGCTATTCTAGGATGAAAAACATTGATAAATCAATTGGATTGACTACTATTTATTGTTACTTTTGTATCAATTTGTGCTGCTAGAATGGAATTTATCAGTTTGATTAGAAAAAGATCCATTTGGATTAGAATACTGCTCTGATCTGAGTTCTCACTTTGAAATTTCAAGGAGCTATATTAGCTATGTTACTCTTCTCCTCTTTCCATTTAGCCACCATAAGGCACCACTATTGCAGAGAAAGGTAGCTGTTGTCATACTCTACAACATCATTTTAGCTCCAGTTAACTCTGAGACAAGTTGTAAATAATGTTTGTAAAGATGAGGTTAATCCAGACCATACTCTTCTCCAAGATTTGATTAAATTATCACAAAACTCTTTTCTGAATACATAAGTCTTTAATTCCTACAGTTACTGGGCTGCAAGTAAATATAGCAGGAAGGTTTATTATTTTTATTTTCATTTTATTTTTATTTGCATAACTACAGGGCTGTTTGGATCTTTTGGGAAACAAAAGAAATTTTCTCTTATTTACTTCTAGTTCTACAGTTCCTTCTGCTGCTAATTCTCATTTGGTCAACCCTTCCCTATTCTAATGCTCATACTCTGGTGTTACACCAGGACTTTACAATTAGATTTTTCCTGAACTCTTTGAAGTTTTGCAAATTCAGTATTTTTGCCTCTTCTCTCAGAAAGGATCATACAATCATAGAATGTCTTGGGTTGGAAGGAACATCAAGGATCATTGAGTTCCAATGGCAGGGGGTTGCCAGTCACTAGATCAAGTACTAGATCAGATTACCTGGTCCTCCTGTATGCAGAGATAATCCAGGCACAAGGTTGGCAGAAGTTGTGGGTTTACCATCCTGTTTCAAGTTATACTGAATTTGAGGGCTCATTAGCAGGGACTCCTGAACAAACACAGTCACATAAATCACTACTCACCATGCATCTTTTCTTTTGTCTCACGCTTCATCTTATTTACCATCCTCATTCCATTTAGCAAAAAAACTTGTTCCTAGTTACTTTTTCACCATTGGACCCAGATTTACTGCATCTATAGTATATGGATGTAGTATCATATTCAGTTAATTACTCAGTACTGTAAGTAATTAAACAGTATTATAAATAAGTTCCCTAGACACTGGTGTCTTCATGAGCTTCTGTTTCCTAACTGTCCCCTTTATTCCTCCACCAGTTATCCGTGAAGTCTGTCTATTTCTTGCATACCATCTTCTTATCCTTTTCCAAAATCTAGCCATTCCTTGCGGTGCTGTTACTTTTGTTGGCTTCTTGCATTGTCATTTGTTACATCCAATGTTTTTCATGTCTTGCCAAGCAGTTTCTAACGTTTTATTCACTCAGTATAACCTCAGATCAGCACCTCATCAGCAGCCTAGTTATCAGACTGGGACATTGACAGGTGTCTGCTTACAGGTCGCATCCCACAGAGAATCCCCCTTCTCTGTACCATCAAAACTGAGCAGGCCTCCTGACACATCCATAACAAAATGGGCAGGTGCCTGACTCCAAGAGATTTAACCTGTGCAGGTATTACCAGGCTGTTGTCCCTCCTCACCATTCCCAGTAACACCATGACACTTCAGAAACAAAACAGCACGTAGACAGTGGGACACTCACACCCAGTGATTCCCCCATTAGAGTAGCAGTGCATGTAGGACCTAATCCTCTGTTTTCACTTCATGCAACTGCTGCTATGGTCCTGGACTGAACACCCACCAGCTGGGTCTTTCTCACTCTTGTTTGAAAATATTCTTGTTTATGTGCTCTAGGAACCTCTGAGAAGTGAACACTAACACATTACACGGGGTCGATATTAGCTACAGAAGTACACTCCTGATCCAAAACTAAGTAGCATGTCCATTGTGGACTGGCTTCATGATAACAAATAAGCTTAATAACCCAACTCTGCAACTGGTTGTTTTTGAATATGGGCAATGAAAACTAAATATTGTATTTCACATGTTGTCTTTCTTACCTTACATCATCATCAGGGATTTACTGTTTCAATAAGAGACGGAATGTAAGCCCCAGGACTGGATTTGGCTCCTGTAATCACAAATCAGTGTTCCCAAGATTGGTTGTACTGGACAGATCCTCCTCCTTCCTGCAGAGATGGGACTAATTACATACAACCGAATATCTATGTCAAAAATTAAGCCTTAAAGCTGAAGATGTGAGACTGTGCAGATTATTATGTTGATATACTGAAGAAAGCTCTACTGACAATTATGAAATTGACGTGCCTAAGAATGAGGAAGAAATAAGAGACATAGGTTAACAGGAAATTAAAGGGGTTGCATAGCCTTGTGTTTTTCTAACCTATGAGTATAATTACAACATACTACGGAAACCCTAGAGCAAAAAAAGGACATGGGTGAGCTTATCACCAAGTTGTTGGTGTGTAATACTGTGTCATATCAAGTATGTTGCACTCAACAGGAGCCAGCACACTCTGCCTTATGGCTTTCTACCTCTGAATTGAGCTTCTCCAGCTGCTAGGCCAATGATGTGCAAGCACAAGGCATTTTGCTAGACTTCCTAGAAAAAAGAAACCCAAGTACTGAGCATAATTTATGACCTAAGAGGGAAGAATCCTTGCTGATTGAGTGAGAAGGAAAGTAAGATGGGAGAGCCAGTCTTTGCCATCTACATGGCTGATATTCTTAACCTCCTTTTCTATTAATTCACATCAGAAAATTATGCTAATTGTCCCTAAATGTGTTGTACTGTTTCTTGAGCTTTTGAATTTTGTACTATTTCTACTGCTCATGAGCCACAGCTGCCTTGCTCTTTCCCTGAGATAGTCCATTTTCTGTATGCTGATCATGTCCCATTTCGGGTTCATACTTCAGCTTATCTCTTGTGCTTAAGCTGCTGAAAAACGATTAAAGGTATCAACACTAGAGAACAGTAGCCCTATTCAGATGGATATGTCTCCTTCAAGAATGCCCAGGTGTCATTTTCCAAAAGTCATTTCATTCTCTCACCAGAATTCTTTTATTAATTCCTGCACAGTCAGGCTTTACTAAGCATTTTCTGTAAGTCATCATATTTGAAGACCAGAGAGAGAGAGAGAGAAGCTATTTTTGCATTTTTCCTATAAAAATAGTTACTGAGATATTTTGCAAGCTTTGAACAATCTGTTGTTTATTTAATGTAGGTAATGTTTTTCCCCATTTTTAATTCATCTGCAAGTTTTCAATTTTTTTTACAGAAAGATTTGTTCTGAAGTTTTGCGTAGTATTAAGATCAGAACAAGTGGATTTGTAACTATTGTCTCCTGGGAAACTGTCCTTAAGACAGAACAGAACAGAGCTGGAGATTCTTGAAGGATACCTTTCTGTGAGTGCGAGAGCTCTCCATCACTCAGCAGAAGAAACTGAGCAGAGGAGGTAGGCAGCCAGCATGACTGAGCAAGGCTGATTAAACAGGGAAAAGATGTATAGGAAGCGGAAGCAGGGTTGTGTAGCCTGAGAATAATACAGGGACGTCATCCACATGTGCAGAGATAAAATCAGGAAAGCCAAGGCACAGATGGAGCTGAATTTGGTGAGGGATGTGAAAAATAACAAGGGGTTCTACAGGTACACAGGCAGGAAGAGACAGACCAAGGAGAGTGCTTCCCCTCTGATAAATTAGGATGCAGAACAGGCTTCTAAGACATGGAAAAAGCTGAGGTACTCAAGTGCTTTGCCTCAGTTTTCACTGGTGGACAGGCTTCCCATGTCTGCCAGGACCCTGATCCTCTAGGTATGAATGAGAAGTGGATTCCGTCCCACTGTATCAGTGAAACCAGTCCAAGGCATCCTCATGAAACTGGATGTATATAAGTCCATGAGGCTAGATGATATGCAACATAAGATTCTGAGAGAGATGGGTGATGTGGTTGCTGAGCTGCTCTCCATTGTACTTGAAAAATCATGGCTGTCAGGTGAAATCCACAGTGACTGGAAAAAGGGAAACATTGCTCCCATTTTTAAGAAAGAGAAAAAGGATTCTGGGGTGCATTAAAAAAAGTGTGGGCAGCAGGTCAAGGGAGGTGATCCTCCCCTTCTACTCTGCCCTGGTGAGGCCTCCCCTGGAGTACTGTGTCAAGCTCTGGGCTCCTGGATGCAAAAAAGACAAAGATTTCCTCGAAAGGGTACGGCAGAGGGCTACAAAGATAATAAAGGGTGTGAAACACTTATCTGATGAGGAAGGCTGATA
The DNA here is from genome assembly GCF_038088225.1 of Cyrtonyx montezumae. Classification (NCBI taxonomy): domain Eukaryota; kingdom Metazoa; phylum Chordata; class Aves; order Galliformes; family Odontophoridae; genus Cyrtonyx; species Cyrtonyx montezumae. The sequence continues at coordinate 150,581,770 of NW_027072034.1, forward strand.
GACCTGGATCGGTTCAGCCTTGAAAAAAGATGATTCAAAGGGTATCTGATCCACATCTATAAATATCTAAGGAGTGGGAGGCAAAGGGACAAGGCTGGACTCTTCTCAGCAGTGTGTGGCAATAGGACGAGGGGAAATGGACACAAACTGAGGCGTAGGAAGTTCCGCACAAATGTGCATGGGAACTTCTTCACAGTGCAGTGACAGAGCACTGGCACAGGCTGCACAGAGGGGTTGTGACGTCTCTTCCTCTGGAGACTTTCAAAACCTGCCTGGATGCGTATCTGTGCAACCTGGTCTAGGGAGCTGCTTTGGCAGGGGGTTGGACTTGATGATCTCTAGAGGTCCCTTTCAACCCCTACAATTCTGTGATTCTGTGATGACCTGGGAACTGCAGGCTGGTGAGCCTCACCTCTGTGCCTGGGAAGATCATGGAGCAGATCCTCCTGGTTACCATGTTAAAGCATATACAAGACAAAGAGGTGACCCAAGACAGCTAGCATGGCTTCACCAAGGGCAGATCTTGCCTGACCAATCTGGTGGCCTTCTATAATGGAGTGATGGCGTCAGTGGACAGGGAAAGGACAATGGAGGCCATCTACCTGTAATTCTGCAAAGCCTTTGACATAGTTCTTCACCACATCCTTCTCTCTAAATGGATTTCAAGGATGGACTGCTTGATGGATTAAGAACTGGTTGGCAAAGGGTTGTGATCAGCAGTTCTGTGTCTGGGTGAAGGCTGGTCACAAGTGGTGTCCGCAAGGGCTGGTCTTGATACTGGTGCTCTTCAGCAACTTCATCAGTGACATAGATGATGGAATTGAATGCACCCTCAGCAAGGTTGCAGACAACACCAAGCTGACTTGTGAAGTCAATACATTGGAGGGAAGGGAAGTTTCCTGGGCAGGCTGGAGAAGTGGGCTCATCAAGAGGTTCAACAAGGCTAAGTGTAAGGTGTTGCTTTTGGGCTGGGGCAATTCCAGGTATTTATACAGGCTGGAGGAAGATCTCCTTGAGAATTACTTGGGCATCTTGGTGGATGAGAAGCTGGACATGCGTCAGCAGTGTATGCTTGCAGCCCAGAGGGCCAACTATATCCTGGGCTGCACTGAAAAACAAGTGGCCAGCAGGGAGAGGGAGGTGACTGTTCCCCCACAGCTCTTGTGAGGCCCCAACTGGAGTACTGAGTCCAGGTCTGGGGCCTTCAGCACAAAGAAGACCTGTTCTTGGAGCAGATCCAGAGGAGGGCCACTAAGATGATCAGAGGGCTGGAGCACCTCTCTTATGAGGAAAGGTTAAGGGAACTGGGCTTGTTTAGCTTGGAGAAAAGAATGCACCAGGGGGACCTCATTGTGGCCTTCCAGTACTTGAAGGGAGCAAAAAAGACAGGAGGGGTGAATGACAGTTTACATGGATTGATAGTGATAGGTCAAGGGGAAATGGTTTTAATCTAAATCTCTTAGGTTAGATGTTAGGAGGAAGTTTTTCACTCTGAGAGTGGTAATGCACTGGGACAGGTTGCCCAGAGAGGTTGTGGATGTCCCATCTCTGAAGGCATTCAAGGCAAGGCTGGAAGTGGCTCTGGGCAGCCTGGTCTAGTGGTTGGAGACCCTGCCCATGACAGGGGGGTTGAAACTAGATGATCTTTGAGGTCCTTTCCGACCCAAGCCTTTCTATGATTCTATGATAACTACACTTTCTCCTCCACCTCTTTTAAAAATATAAATGTCAAACCTTTGTTTTCTTTCTGCAGTTTTGATGATAGAATCCCAGAAGAATTTTGGCTTTTTATCTTTATTAAAACATATATATATAAATCAGTGCCAATGCAGTGTCCATACTTCTCAGCAAAAGGTAAGATAAAATTGTTTTCTATCTCAGTAAGTCCAGAGCAGTCAGGATTTAATTAATATTGATAGAAATAAATGTTCAAAATAGCGGTATTTTTTGAATTACAGTATATTAATAAGCTTTGATGACAGCATGAGATTCTGAAGTATTTTTTAAAACCAATATGATAAAAGCCCTTTGCCAAGACAATTTTTTCAAAAAGGTTCAAATGATCTGTACTGTAACCTCATAAATGTGGTTCACATTTTAATGTAGCAACGCACTACAAGATTACATCCAGCAAACAACCCCTTCTAAATACCATAAGAGTAGTTCACTGATACACAACTGAAATGCAGTAACCCAACTAAACCAATATGTAAACATATTAAACAAGAAGCCCTATGTGTATTATATGGTGAAGGCAAACTGCCTGCGCTTTCAGTTTCGGAGCCGTTGTACATTATGACTTGTATTATAGGATTACTAAGCCAAATATTTTCCAGGAAACATATTTTTCTAGTATTTTACACATGTGGACATTAAATGCATAGCAGTCTTTGATTAAATATCAAGCCTGCAAGCACACCCACTGCCTTCAGTAACTTTTGTTCTCTAATGTTAGGTCTTTTACCAAGAATGAGGTGGCCCTGTGTCTGCAAACATGAGATCCTCTAAACAAACTTGGACCTGCTAGGCAAGTACATCAGTTCTCTAATACCTATTATCCCATGGGACTCATACTTTCTAATTTTCTTCATAAAATTCTTCACAGTAAGGGTGACAATGCTCTGGAACAGGTTGCCCAGAGAGGTGGTGAAGTCTCCTTCTCTGGAGACTTTCAAAACCTGCCTGGATGCCTACCTGTGCAACCTGGGCTAGGGAGCTGCTGTGGCAAGGGGTTGGACTCCATGATCTCTAGAGGTCCTTTCCAACTCCTATAATTCTGTGATTCTGTGATTCTGTCATTTCTGTACTACGAAGCAATATTTCTGCACCTTTACTGTAGTCAAATATTATGGATGTTGTGCTGGACAGCATTATCAGGAAGACTGGGAAATTCTCCCAAAGCTGGCTGAAGACTAAGGTGCACCACTTCTAAAACAGGGCTCTAAAGGCAAGTGTCTCCTCTACCTCTGTTTTAAAGCAAGGAAGCTGCTCTTAGAGAAAACCAAAATGTTTTTAGTCCCTTGGGGAATCATAGAATCCTTGAGGTTGCAAAGATGACTCCACCACCTCCTTGAGCAGTCAGTTCTAATGTCACATCATTCCTTCAGAGTAAAGTTTTCACAATATCCAGCCTGAGCCTCCCCTGATGCAATTTGAGGCCATTACCTGTCCTTCATTACCTGGGAGAAGAGACATATCCCCACCTCACTACAACCTCTTTTCATGCTGTTGTAGAGAGTAATAAGGTCTCCCCAGAGCCTTCTTTTCTCTAGACTGAGCAATCTCAGTTTCCTCAGCCACTCAGACTTGTGTTCCAGACCCTTCAGGGTTTTGTTGCCCTTCTCTGGAACACACTCCATGTCCTCTTGTAGTGAGAAGCCCAAAACTGAACACAGTACACAAGGTGCAGCCTCAGCAGAGGTGAGTAAAGGGGAACAATCACATCTTTAGTCCTGCTGGCAACACTGTTTCTGATACAAACCAGGATGCCATTGTACTTCTTGTCTACCTGGGCACTCTGCTGGCTCACATTCATCTGGCTGTTGGCAAGTGTATCCAGATCTTTTTCCTTCACACAGCTTTCCAGCCACCTTGTCCCAAGCTCTCTAATTTTGCATGGAATTATGGTCAAAGTGGAGGTCCAGGAACTTGGTCTTATTGAAGCTCATACAATTGGCCACAGTCCATCTATTCAGCCTATCCAGATCCCCCTGTAAAGCTTTCCTCCCCTCAAGAAGATCAGTGCTTCCTCCCAACATCGTGACATCTACAGGCTTGCTAAGAGTACACTCAATTCTCTCATCCAGATCATCAATAAAGATTTTAAACAGGACTAGACTGAGTACTTACCCCTAGGTAAATTGAGCACATTCTGCCCAGAAAACTTCAGAAGCTTAGCTTTTCATTCCTATTCTAATTCGATTAATATTGCCCTTGTGTTCTCTTCCTCTGTTTTCATTGCTCTGATAAGAATTTTCAGCTACTGAATTTTTAAGTTATTAGAAATGTTCCTTTAGGGATTCAGATCTGTAATCTGCCAGAACAAACACAACAATGTCATGTTCTATGATATGATACAAGTTATTTTTACCTTTTCAGCTAACTTGTCTTTGCATAAGCTAGTCTGTATGTCTTAGGTCTATGTCGGTAGAAAAAGTGAGATAATTAGCAGAACTTTTACTGTTAAAAATAGATATTAGCCAAGCTGGTTTGCAAATATGTTCAACAAATTTCAACTGAACACACAGCTCTAGCACTTAAATTTAGTAGTTTAGGATTAGATATATATTTTCAGATGGCTATATCTGCACTTGGCGGTATTTATGTCAAGGTCATCTAATCTCACTTCAACAATTGCCCTAGACAGGGTCTGCCTGGAGCTATTGAATTTTTTAGGCAAAAGATTAACCTATACCATTTATGCAAGTTCAGTCACTTGTTATGGAAAGAACTATTCTAACCCCTTTGGGTGCAAAGGATACTGCATTTAGCAGATGATGTCTAACTTATTTGGGTCTTTTTCCCCCATTTTGAAATTGTCTGTGTTGCACAATATTCACTGTGGGCAAAAAAATTCTACAGTCTTTTCTAAAAGTTATATTAACTCTAATGATCTGTCAAATCTGCAGTTGATTAATTTTGCTAATTTAAAATTCCCATTGCAGGTCCACTTGCTGCGTTTCATTTCCTGTAATAAAATATTGTTTAGAATTGATTCATGCTGTGAAAAAAATGCTGTATTTCACTCATAAGTCATTTCACTAATGGAGAAAGCGAATCTTTTAGTGTTCTTGGCTATTGAAGTGCCTTGAAGTTATTTTGAAGCTTAAGAATTAGAAGCTCGGGACTCAATCCAAAAGAGGGTTATGAGAGTGCTTGATGAGTGCTTGAGCTAGATAGTACTGAAGCTGGTAGGAAGTTACCAGGTATCAGACACTGCACATTCTCAGTTCAAAGCAACACAACCCTCCACCAGTGTCCTGCTGAACCTGAGCAATAGCTGGACATTTTGCTTGTTTAAATAGATATATTTTCCCATTTAAAGAAATTATTCCAGTAGAAATTCTGAAGTCTGATTTTCCATGGTTTTTTAGTCTACATAGCTAAAAAAGGTTTCTAGATCCTTCATTCCCCATCTTCTCTGCTTCTCACAGGCCTTTCTAATTGTTTCCTTTCCTTCCACAGTTCGTTATATGTAGCCAGCGTGAGAAGCAGTGGAGATAAGATGTTTATTTCTGCACTACCAGAACAGGAAAATGGCTTTATGTGTGTGTTTTAAAATTTAGAAGTTAGAACTGGTTTTCAGGCTAGTAGTAAGAGGCATAAAATGTAAACAAATAAATTTAAAATTAAAATTAACTTGAGTAAAGGACTTCATTTGCAGAACAGATTTTCAGCTGCAGTTTGGCGTTTGACTTGCATTGAAGATGACAGGTTACAGATTCAAGAATAAAAATTGTCTCTGGAATTAATTTTCTTTTGCGTCTTGTTGCAACGCATTAGACGTATACATTATTTATCATTGCATGGGTCTCATCTTAACAAACTCCAAAGCCTTGACTCAGTCATATTCTTTACTCTGATTAGGCTGCAGCAACAGATAATTATTCTAGGAACATGTCTGTGATGGGGTTTCACAGCTGTTGCAATCTGCTAAAACAACTAAGTTAACATAAACATTAATCATAAATAAAACCAGGGGATCTCCACACATTATCATCTCTCGTCAGCCAAAAATCCAGAAAAGTAACAAAAAGCAAGCACTGAGGCTATAACTTACTACTTTCTCCAAGATGGTTTGGTTTCTCCACAAATATGACCAAATTTACTACTGTGGAGAAAGAATAACAGTTTAGTCATGTTACATACATACATCTCATCTATATATATGAAATCTCATGCTCAGCAGATACAAATTTGTCACAAGAGTACAGAAGAAATGTATTCTTTTTTATTAAAAGAGACAAGATGTGGACGGTGAGAAAAGCTTGACTGTTTACACTGTTTCATCAGCTGTGCTCTGGAGTAGCTCCACAAAATCAATGGCATCAAGCTGACACAACTGAGGGTCAGCCTTTGTGTTAATGAGCTCTCATGGGCTTGCCTGCTGGGAAGGTAACTTGGAACAAGAATATGACATGCCTGAATACATAGTATACTCCATTTTTCTGTCCAACTTGAAGTTGGGTCTACTGCACAAAATCTAGCAAAACTATTTAGAGCCTGACTACTAGAAAGGCCATGTGACTTTTCTGTCTGAAAGCTAATCATAGAATCAGACAATAATTTAATTTCATGTGCTCGGCTACTGTTGTTCATGATAAAGTTTGAAGAATTTTTGAAAGCTCAAAGTCAAATCCTGAGAAGTTTAGTATAAGTTTTTATTTGTATCTATTGTAAAATGTGAATTTCCCAAATTCATGACTGAATCCAAAATCATAGCTTGTATTTTTTTCCACTAGATTTTAAAGATAGGTATTTACATATTTTCTATTATCACCTCTTTCATCAAATGTTAATGAATCACAGTATAAGTAGGAATAGGCACTGAAGAACAGACAAAATGTGATATTTTGGTGATAGATAAATGGTTTGGGAAAGAATATCCTTCCTTCTCCCTGGTGTAATTCCCCACGATGTGAGGAAGGAAAAAATCATTCAGACAAAAAGAGGTCCGAATTACGAGATGTGCATTGCTTGTTTGACAATTTCTTCTTAGTGTGGATGAGGATTATTACGTAGTTCTTTTCTCTGTTACCGTCCTTGTTCATGGACATGGAAATGGAGCTTGCTGCCATTTTGCTCTCACTTTGTGGTGACACAGCCCTGCCACTTTTAAAATCGATGACAAAAAATTCACATCCCATTTGGACCTGAAAAACACATCATCCTTTTTGGTAAATATAGAGAACCTGAATGCCTGAAGGTTTTGGTACAAATATCTTTTCCAATCACTAGTTCTATGTTTTGTCTCAGTAAAATTTCTGAGAGAGCCTCATAAATCTGTGTATAGGTGGACAATATTTTCACACATCTTAATTAAATATAACTAATTCTACAGTAGGAAAAAAAAAAGATCATGTCAGTAATTTCTATTAACAGGAGTTTTGCTGAGCTTTAACTCAAAAATGCTTGTAAAAGGAGAAGCGTTCTTTGACTGTGTTTATATAAAAAATCTTCTTTAATAAAGTGTCATGAAACTGTTCCAGTTAGGAGAATATAACACTTCGGTTTGGCGAAAAAAAAAAAAATCCCTTAAATTTCTCTTTTAGTAACTTGTCTCTGGTTATTATTGATCTTTTTGATGCCTAAATGACCTGCTATATTTTTTTTGTTTTTATTAATAATAATTTAAATAAAAATCTAATGTTGTAAGATGTTAGTCACCACCAAATTTGATATCAATTTTGAAGATTTGAAGGTTGCTGAAATTATTTGATCCAAAACCACTGTCACTAAACATTTTCACACTTATTTCTCTAGGTTTTAGGTCTGGATGTTTAAAGACTCTAATTTTTTTTGCTGTTACTACAAAAACAAGTAACAAACTACAAAAACAAACAAACAGACAGACAAAAACACCACTGTTCAGTGATGAATTTTTAGGGAAAAATGGGGAAATAAATTAATGTCACTGCAGAAAAGTTTGTCTCAAAAAGATGAATCCAAAATTACATCACTTCAACTAAAGTTGTGGAGTTAAATGGAGAACACTGACATCTGTCCAAAAGTTTTTCCTTCATTTTGGCATAAATTGAATCAGAATATTTATATTAAATTTAGTTAGTTCAAAACAAAGTTGTCCCCCCCAAAATATCACATTTAATCAAACTAGTTAAACAGTTTATCAAATTGATTCAACATTACCTAAACAAAAGTAATGAGAAGAAGGAAGAAAAATGATAGTAATACCGCCCTGGATGCAAGAGAGTTTGAGATCAAATCCAGAGGAGAATCAGCAGTGTCTCCACTCCAGGAAATCTTGAAATTATCAATACAATTTTTTTTCCAGTACAGAATACTTAAAGCTATTTCAAAAGTAATGTGTATTCCCCCTTCTAGTCCATGTTTTTTAAATCAGAGTAACTTGCCATTAGCAAACAATGTTCTGTTAGAGAACCTTGCTGCCCCAAACGTCCCAATGTATTCCCTGCCAAATACATGTGAATACTGGCACAAAAGCATGAAATTCATTAAAATTCAAGATTGCCAAGTTCAAAGCTACTACTAATTCCCAGGCTCCAAACTGTCACATTTTCTATCTCTTGCTAGACTTAACAGAGACATGTAGCAAAGGCTCCTTCTTGAAATATCTCTGAATTTTCTTATTATCCGAAAGACACAGTAACATAGATAATTTTCCTCCCCAGCACTGCTATTCATCTCACCTGCTCATTCTTCTATTTTAACTGGGAATGGGGTTCAGTTTACACAGGTGCTGATCTATCTACTTTGATTCTCTTAATTATAAAAATCTTTACTCCAATATATCTCTAGGTTGCAAATGGCTGAATGGTGAAAATTATTCTGGGAAAATCACACTATAATTACTACTGTCCCATATACTTCTCATGGCATTTGTTTTAGCTACTATTAGGCATAGTATACAAGTCAAAGTGGACTTTTGTTCTTACTCTTATACCACGTATAGGACATACATATGAAAGAATTTATTATGAAATGAAGATTTTATTTGTATACATTTTAAAATGTGAATTTGCTGAATTCCTGATTGAGTACAAGATCACACTATTCACCTTTCTCCCTAAATTTTAAATGTGTTTTTTTTTCTTTCTAACAGCATCATCCTGCATAGAAACCTCAATCTTTTTTTTACTGAGGTACCTATGAACACACACAGATGAACACATATGAATGTCTCTGTTCTCAGATTGGACTGTTTTCTTCAGTATGAAGTCAAAGTAAATCTTCCAGCTAGTCAACTTTTTTTATAAGTATTTCAGACTTCCTACTGAGTTTTGAATATTTAAAGATTGTTTACATTATAAACTGTACACATACAGAAATTAGATAAAATTAAATGTATAATCTTATGAGCAAGATTTTTTTGTCTTTGATTTTGTCTGTTAGATTTTGTTGTTTTTGCTGTTGTTTGACATTTTTTCCAAATAATTTGTTAAACCAAATAATGATTGTGTGACTTAGAAGAAATGTGATTTTACGAACTTTTTCCAAAGCCGATTTCATGCTACTAGCTTGACCAAGATTTTCATTTATTTTCATGGGAATAGATTAAAACAGCAGGTAAGAACAAATTATATTCATTGTCATTACAATGAATATAATTCATGATACTCGTGTATCAATGATACTCGTGTATCAAACCTGTAGAGGACTTAAATTTTTATTCAAGAGCTTTCTAATAAATAATTTGGGGACTTGCTATTCAAAGGATAACTGAAAGTAGAACTTGGACCAGCAAATGTTAGAATCAGATCCATACATCAATGAGAAAAAATCATAACACTTTTATTACAAGAGTAAAGAGTTGGTACAAAGTAAGAGTCAGAAGGTTAACAGTAACAGCAGTATCAAGCAACAAGCATGGCTGGGAAAGTTGAGTAAAAGAAACCAACTAAAACTAGAAGAAGCTTAAATATATTAACAGAATATTAAATATATGTAACAGAATATATGCTTGCAAGCTGAGAACAAATGGAACTTGTTCATTTTGCTTCAGTGAATACAGTGACCTTCTTCCTCATACACAATTAAATATAATAACCAAAAGTTTTCAAACAAATTGATTCCTCACTTTGTGTCAATATGATAATGCATAATAAACTAATTTTTCAGTTTGATTTTCAGTTGGAGGCTTCTACTTAGTGCCTGGAGGATTACTGAGATATGTACTAGTGAAAGCAACAGATTCACAGGGCTTTATTACTTTCCCCATCTCACGAAACTTAGGAAGTAATCTCACTATCGTCATAACTTCCCAAAGGAGAATTAAAAAAGGTACTTGTCTGAAGCCTCAGACAACTTGAAAATTAAGTGTTTTATTGATTGTTACAAGAACTCTCCAAGTGGGAGTTTCAGACAGCCCTAGAGATTCCACCAAGCAGCGCCCGCTCTTTTAAGTTCAATTTATTTGTTTAAATCTATTGATTGATATAATAGATGAAGCATCATGTAGACTCCTGTTGCAAGCTTGTTCAAATCATATGCTTGTAAGACATGCAAATAGACAATATAAAGCTTTCCTGGAAACGTAGAAGTAGTCACATAAGACAGCTATTTAGTAAGAAATTTAGGAGCTGTGCTGTATGTAGTTAAGACAGTCACTAACAATGTATTACACATGCGCTGAAGTAATCACGTGGGATCACAATCTAAATAGACAATAGCAGAGAACAACACTAGATCAGTGAGTTTCACTCCATCCTAATGAAGGCATCCTTGCAAGAACACTTACAATGGAGACTCTCCTTGATACCAAGACACCACAATGTGCTTAAGCCCCGTTTGTGACCTTATGCCACAATCCCAATAAATTAATTTTTCTTCTACTTAAAGTATCTTGTCTGCAAGTGTCTGTGCAAAACTAGCACTCAGGCAATAGAATATGATGACTATTATTAAGATAGCTTTCTAAAGGTCAGTGAGAAGTAAAAAGGAATTTGAGTACTTTTCAGGATATCAGTACTGAAATTTGCAATAACAGACCAGCTTTAGATAAGAGTGTGGAGAGGCTGCTGTCTCTATCCTTGGGTGTTTTGAAGGCACAACTGTACAAAGCCCTGAAAATCTGAATTCGGAAATGATGCTACTGTAAGCAAATCCAAAGATTACACTAGAGATCTCCTTCTGTCTTCTAACCTGGGTTTTTTTTCATACAATTCTAGGGTAAGAATACTTCAGAAACAAAAGATGTTCACATTTGTATGAGTTTTGAAAGCTTCAAACAGGAATAAATTGAGCACACTTCAGAATAAATATACCCTGAAAGGTGTTGCCCAATGACAGTATGCACAATATAAAGAACAACAAAGAATGACTGAGCCTTCTGAGACACTCATAGACACAAATGAGAGATCATAGAATCATAGAATGTCCTGGATTGAAAAGGACCTCAAAGATCATCTAGTTTCAACCTCCCTGTCATGGGCAGGGCCTCCAACCACTAGACCAGGCTACCCAGAGCCACTTCCAGCCTTTCCTTGAATGTCTTCAGAGATGGGACATCCACAACCTATCTGGACAACCTGTTCCAGTGCGTCAAAACTTCTTTCTGATATCTAACCTAAATCTCCCTTGACTTAGATTAAAATCATTCCCCTTGTCCTATCACTATCAACCTGTGTAAACAGTCATTTTCCCGTCCTGTTTTTATGCTCCCTTCAAGCACTGGAAGTCCATAGTGAGGTCTCCCTGGAGACCTCTCCAAGCTAAAGAAGCCCAGCTCCAGTCAAGGTTATTTCACAGTAATAAGATTCTAATATATTTGTAGATGATCATAAAAATCCTTTGACTTCATACAGACTTTTCATTCACCTTAAGAGACCTGAATGCATTTAGGAATTCACTTAAGATACAAAAGAATTCCCAGCAGTGTCTGGAATAAATTTCAAGTCTGTTTTATAGTCTTATCTGTACAAAAGCCAAAGAAGGATATTAGAAAAGAGCTAATTATAATTATTATTCTGAGAGACAATGATAATATCAAAGGCATTTCAATATTCATCCATTTTAGAAGGTTTTGTAAAATTTTGGAAAAAAAAATCTGAATCAGTTCATAATGAGAAACCTTAAAAGTACTGCTTTGAAGCCTGAGTAACTTAAGTTCCCTTTTCATATTCAGAGAAAAGAAAAAAAGTTTGTTAATGTCTGATGGGACACATAAGTCATCATTATGTAGCATGACTAGCTGCATTAGGATCTTGAGAATCAACATTTATTATTATTTTGCAAGGCATTCGTTTTGATCTATATATTACCTATTTTTTGTGAACCAATATTTTAGATAAACGGAATGGATTTATGTTGGACTGAACTATTTTGTTGTTGTAAGGAGTGATGATGGTGGCAAATTTGCTGCGAGGATATTAAGAATACAAAAATCATGCCTTTGCAAAACCTTTTTCTCAGTTCTCAGCAAACCCTTTCCCCTATAACATATTTCACTTGTTTCTAAGCAAAAACTGGAAGGGGGAAAAGGGACCCTGACCCTTCAAGAACCTGGTGAACTGGAGTCTCATCTCAGAGTACACATCCATGATTCACCAAGGCACGTGAATTTCACTTCTGTATATCTAGACTGACGTGAAGTAGAAAACATTCCACCTAGGACCACCTGTGCTATAAATTTCTAGAGATCAATGTGTGCTCCAAACAGATGCTCATAATGGCAGCATCTCCTGGAATCACATAAGTCTATGGTTAGTGGGTAGAGAAGGAAGCACAAGAAGCTAAGAACCAGCAAAACAACATCCTATGCACTCTTTCATGTGAAATGCTTGGATATTATGGAGATGGGTACAGCATTAAATAAACAGAATTCAAAGTCAGAAGGAGGTCACAAACAGAGTCAAAATTTGCTTTGTATCAGTTTTAGCAGTGAATTATTTTCTGCTTCAGTGGATTTAGTTCCACACAATTAACAAAAAGGAAAAAAATTGTAGGTATTAGTTATTTTGTCTCCCTTTTAATTCTGAATCTATTTCAGCATTTAAGTCCAACATATCTTTGATTTTTTGTGGAGCAAAACTCACACTATAAAACTCACTGTACAAGATTTGCTTCTCTGGATGAAAACTGTTTATCCACCAGATATATTACACCTTGACAGTGCACTGATCAAAGTAACAGAACTAACACCAAAGCAAGCATTCCCGTGATTAGTTCTATTATGCAGTTTACACGTGTTACCTATGTAGATTTTATGCTGTTGGCTTTTATACACTGATTTTTGAAAAATATCCTTCTGTAAGTAGCATTTACAATGCATGAAAATTCTTCTCTGGTGGTTCCTAAAGAAAGACATTTTTCTGTAGTTGCCACATATCAACTAGCAAGATAAGATGTAGGATGTATGACTGAGGAAGGATTTCGGAACATATTTCAGCAAGCCAGACACAAGCCAGACTTTTGCTCGTGGTTCTGTCAGTCTAATTTTGGACGTCTTTTAATTAAGTTGAAGATTATGACTAGCTTTCCAGAGACATTACCAGACAAGTCAAGATACTGAAATTGCATATGAAACTCTCATGAGAGATCAGTAACTGCTTTACTGGCAGTGTGTCTTTCAGTAATCCAGGTCTGTTACAGTACCTACTCAAACATTCATCCTTCTGTTTTTCATTTGAATTTTTAAGTGGGTTACATACATGGTAGACATGGAATTTTAGGAAGTTCACATAAAAAATGTTATACAAAAGTACAACAATGTATTGGCTGTTAGACAAGGGTGCATGTGTAGGCAGACGTGCTTGCACATGTCTTTGCATACCACTGCTACTTGCTGGATGGCATCAAAACTGCCCAGATCTATATCAACCATCACACAATAGCTTCTTCTGCTGTATGTTGAAAGAATTTGGTAAGATGTTGAGCAAGGTCCTATTTATGAGTTTCAAGCTTATGAACCAAATCCTGTCTCTGTATGTAAATTTTGATTACAAAGTCAAATATGGAGAGATGGATAAATCTAGTATTAGACCACAGTGTATCAATTCCTACATAAAATAGTTTCCTATTGGACAAGATACACTTTACTGAATCGGCATTTCACCATGGAGTTAAGCAAGATTTTGCCACATATAAAAGCTGTGAACTGCAGCCTGGTAGAAATTTGTATTCTTAGTGCAGCTTAAATGAGGGAAGATGAATTAAAAACAACACTCATTAAATGATTCTCATTCTTTCTGGTGACCAGATTGGTTGGGAACACCATTTGAGTTTTACAGCTTTTTGTACATCATTTTGTAGATCATTTAAGACCTACCAGTTGAGTTGTACAGAATTGTCATTCAGCACCCAAAATAAAGAAAAGTTACTTTCCAAACTTCCAATCTTCCTTTCAATTACTTTCACTTTTAACTAAATTGGAAAGTCCTTAGAATGGTGTTTCAGACTTAGTCTTTGCTATCATGAGTGATGCCATTATCTCTGCAATGTAAAGGGTGAATCATAAGAGTTCCCCTGTTTTTCTCTGTCCTTGGTTAAAAGCACGCTTTTATCATTTAGGGTGAAGAACATTGTTCTTTTTATGTACATCTCAGTTCTGTGACAAATTGAACTTAAGAGTTTATTGTTTGCCAGTTAGTGATCTGATGTGTGTTTATTTTTAAGTTCTTCTGGCTTCATGACCACTAGTTTGTATTTAGATATATTTTTCCATGTCCCTTTGTTTCACTTGCCTTTAATAGACTGCTATCATCATCTTTGAATTGATGTCAGATGTACTCCTCTCTACGGGAAAAGTGTTTTTAATCTTCATTGCACCTTGCAACCTTTAGCTCTTTCTTGTCCATCCTTCAAAGACAACAATACTGACTGAATACAAGCCTCATGTCTGATGGTCTCTGTACCTTCTATTAGGATGTTTTTTCACTCTTTTTTTTGTTTCATCCTTTCCAACTGTAAAATTGTCAAACTGACAATAAGAAAGACTAAATTTTAGCAGGCTTTTTATCTCTTATATTCTGTATTTCCTGTGGAGTCTCAGAAATGGTTGGTCTGTGATGAAGCATGCCTAGCTAGATGAATAACCAAATGTTCTGAGGTCTGTTCTAAACATCCAGTAAGTGTAGCAGGGCATGTTTTCATCCCTTAGAAAATGAAAATCTTTTGACTCAAAGATGGCTGATATATTTTTCATCTAGAGAGCTCTACAAAAATCCCAGTATTTGAAGGGTTCTGACATTTGAGTCCACTTCAAAGGCTCTCAATAAACTAGGAGGTGCAAATATGTCCAGAAATACAGTAAGTGCTAAAGGATGTGACCCAGGAGAAACTTCATGTTCTTTTTTAGTGTTACAATATATAACATATTCACGCCAAGCAACGGAATTAGGCACAGGATTATTATAGGTTTAATATCTGAATCACTCAGAGATTTTCTATTGCAGAGTGTATTCAGAAGGTACCTCCAAATGCACCAGTACAGTTCTGGCTAAATCTGTGTTAGCTGGTCAACAGTGTCAAAGAGGCTGTGCAGATTTGCAGTACATGAGTGGGAATGGTAGGAAGTGCTGTTGTGCTGCTGGAAAACAGACAAGTGATGAATAGGTACTGCTGTGTACCAAGCCACCTTTCCAGCTCTGCCTTCACAACTGAGCAGCTAAGGTGGAAGTGTCTTTGAAGAGCCTGTATCTGTAATCCTTCCTTCATCTAATGTTCATCCTATCAGTTACTTTTATTCCAGACTGTGCAGACTAATAAATGAGAAGGCTAATTGCCTTATTGGTTTTGTGGAGACATCTAAGATACTGTGTTGAACCCTCTCACTTTCTCAAAGCTGTGATATCCATTATATTATCATGTGAAACAAGAAAATACAATCAGGTAGAGTAATGTCACTTTGAAACAGTTTTCCTTGACTCTGTGATGTGGTCAGAGAAGTCACTTCACATAAGAAAGCTGAGTTGGAGAGGCAGAACGTGGCAAATGACAAATCAAATAGTGTACTTTCTCTCTTGGAAATGATAAGAGAACTGCTGTAGATTTGCAGGAGCATTTGTCAGGTGTAGCACAGTTAGCTAGGGAAGACAGAGCTGGAGTACTTTCTACACTCACCTTGCTCTCATTCTGATAGAAGGCATGACTATTTTATATCATCATGTTATCTCCTCTGCTTCTTCACCCATATGTTGGGAATATGTTCTTTATTCTCTTTGCTATGCTCTGTAACTAATTCTACCCAACTACCCAGGAAGTGTTTCTTTAGGGATCAGAGGCCAGCTTCATGTCTTGTGTCTGTATCACAGACATCCCTTGCATCATAATTTGCTCATGTTCTCAAAAGGTCTCTGTGGTCATCTTGTACTTGCACTCACAAGGGTCCTTGCTGCATTCTGGTGGGGTACAATGATAGTGAGAATAGCATGAGAACATGTGGCTATGGAATGAATGGTAGTGGACATCATGTATTCACACAAGCATAGGGCCCTATGCTTGGTCACACAGAGAATCTAATGTGGCAACCTACAAGAGGGCATCTGTAAGCTTTCCACTATGGCATAGCTGCTCTGTAAGGTTCAGGTGCCTGCCAAGACTTTGTAATCATGACAAAATTAAATGACCAAGAAACTTGGACTCCAAACTGCAGCACTAGCTGTTCTTTAGTAGAGTGTCAAAAAGCCAAGCAGACTATAACTACACTAGCATTAAGAAATACCTCCTGAAGAGTAGGAAATAGAGAGCATAATGGAAGCATGATCCAACCTTAGCAGCTGGGAGCTGAACCTCACCCAGTGTTGGCCATCATGATTCTGCTGAAGAAAAACTACATAAGAATCAATTCTCTTGCATTCTTTCCTCTGCTTTCATAATGTTTCCAGTCCCATTGCTCATTCCTTTGTCTCCCCAGTGCTCCACTCTGACCTTTTCTTTGCAGAAATACATTTTCAGAATTCAGTACCTAGTCTTACAACCACAGTAAATGAACTTTTCAGCTTGTTAAAGTCCAGTTCGTATAGACATAAATTAATAAGGATAAATGCATATTCTTTATTTTTGGACTGGAGATATGCTCAGACTGCTTTCTAATCAATTTTCTGTGTTTGTTTATTTGCTAAGATTATTATGATATGATATTATATATAGTGTGTTGAGAAAGGGATGTAGTTCAGGTGGAAAATGGAAGCTCAGAGTTTACTGAGGGGCAGGAGCTTCTTGGAGAAACAGTTGCATAGTAAAGATGGGAGGAATGGGACAACTGAGATCTACACTTCAGTTTTCATCTTACTTGGTACCTGTGGTTTCAGTTATATGTCACACTGAAAAACATGATTCTTCATTCCCTCTTCACAAATTCTTTGAGCATCTGTTTCAGATATTGTTTCTATAACCCTAAGTATAAGTTAATGAGCTTAAGGTTTATTCTGAATATTATATTATATTCAATATTTTTTTCTCATTTGTTGTATTTCTGTAGTCCTTCTCAAATGTAGTACTATTTTTTTAAGTGTAGGTGACAAGCAAAATGCAGAATTTGCACTTACTAGTGCAAAAATCCTACTGGACAGATATTCCTAAAAAATAATTACCAAGGGTGAGATGTGCTTTTGCAAGCAGATCTAACTGCTGTGTTATACTTTATTGTGTTTCCACAAAACCCTTGGGTCCTTTAATGGTATAGTTTTATTTAGATAGAGACTTACAATTTCATATTTTCGTATTTGCTTTCAGATGGTATACTCCTAGGGGGAAGAGATAAAGCCTATATCCTGCTTTTTTTCTTCATGAGGTAAATGAGCATTCCAGGAGTTTCTCATGTAATGCAGCTCACTCAAAAAAAAAGACTTATTCAAAGTGAAGATACTAAATGAGAGGGAAAACTTGAGCACATGGTAATGCAAAATATTTATTTCTTGGAATTCTAGCCAATAACAACATTATTCAAGACTTCATTTTATGATTTAAATAGCCACAAATTTTTTCATATTACACAGTAGTTAATTTTATTTAAGTTTACTTACCCAAACAGAGGAAGACTTTGGTTGATTTACAAGAAAAACAAATTTTAGCACATGAAAACATAGGAGATACATATCAGTAAAATTTAGAAGATAAAATTTGAATTCTGATTCTGTGAAATGTGCAGCTTTTAGTTAGTATGAGTCTCAGGACTTAGAGAAGTTATCAGTGGTTTTCATTAGTACTATTTATTTAACAGGTTCTCATTTCTGACTGATTTCTCTGGTCAGGCTAAAAACCTAAAGGTTACAAATTTGACTTCTAGGTTTATTTTATTATATCAGAAAATTTTACTTCTTAACACTAATAATTTAGAATCAGTCAAAATATTCATTTCTAAAGTCAGAGTGTATAAATGGCTGAAATATATATCAAATCTGAGCTGGAGAAGATGCGTATAAGAATATATAAAAACAGTAATGACGGAATGAAACTAAATACTATATAGTTAATGCTTTTCCAAAGATTTCTGCAATCAGATTTACAATGGAATATAAACATCAATACAGATTATTCATCACATTTTGAAACCCAGAATTAAGAATTAAAATGAAATGAACCTAAAATGAACATTGGTTGCAGCATTGTTTCTCTCCCACCTACCTCATTTTTTTAAACCTAGAATTCTGTCATGTCATGTCCTTTTAGAAAGGACTATTATTTCAGGAATGACCATTACCTCTTCTGTTCTGCTTTTAAGTTGAATGAAAGCCAAAGTTATGGAGAGGGAGTTCTTTACTGCTAGGACATGCACAGGGTGAACAAATCCCCAAACCTTTCCATACATATGAAATACTAGATACACCAGAGTAAGGGATGAACTATGAATTGGGCCTTGTCAATCTCTTTTCATAGTGGGACACCCACTAGGTCTACAGGAATTATCTTTAAACCAATCAGCTTTGGTAATATAACAGTGTGGAGTTTAGTCTGGGCTTTGTTGGTTAGTACTGATCCATTCAGAATATGATTGTTGTCTGAATCCTTGTCCATAGCTACACAGCTATTCACATGATCTTACTATGCTCAACACCACTTAGATGTAAAATATATATATATATATATAAAATTAGTGCTGTTACTGTATAGAGAAAAAGAAAATATTTGTTTTGGGGCTCATATATGTTGGATTTGTTTATCACTGATGGTGCCTTTATTTAAAAAAAAGAAAACAACAGAAAATAAAGGGCTGCACCCCAATTCCAATACCATTGTCTGGTACAAATTATCAGGCTACTGCACTATTCCCCAAAGATCAATACTTCCTTTTAAACTTGAATTTTATAATGAAGAAATGAAACTTTTATCCTGTTAAAGTTTGCCTAATGTTTTAAAATGGTCTTGGGAAAACAATTTGAAGCTGAAATGATTTTTCTTGTCTGGGACAATAAATCCAAAGAAATTGACCATTGCAATGTTTGTGCTGAATGTCTTAGGCTGGGCATTCTTGGATATCACTTTTTTTCACAATGAATGATGTAACTGAAGATGAGTCCTGTATGATGAGAAAGTTCTTGATGCACACAGTTTTGTACTTTTCAGGCAAATATCCAGAAGCTTGAAGACAGTGGTAAATTGCTTACCAACACAACAAGGATCCCAGTTGTATCTTTGACAGCAGTTCAGATGTTCAGCACATAAACTGATGATTGAATTACAAATTTTAAGGACCTGGTACTTCAAGATTTTGCTTTATCTGTTGCGTGAGTGAAAATCACTACTATTTTAATTTAAGATCTCCTTTTATATGTCTTGTAAATCACTGGAAATATTTGAGCAACGTCTGGCCCAATAATTTTATTTTTGTTTCTTCCTGCCCCACTTTTTTGACAATAATCTGCATGAATTAAATGAGAGTTTCTCCAAAGACAACGAATGCCAACAAGACTGCTTGACAAGGTCATACACTGAATAATAATTTGCATGAAGGTAGAAGTAGTGGATGCCTTTCTAGGGAATAAACAATCTTGAGGAATTCCAGAAATTATACAAGCAAATTAATTATAACTTGAATCAAAACAGCTTGCCTCCTTTAACCTTCCCACAGAGTCAGCTAATTTATTGAACTCTGAGCATTGTAATCAGAGCTTCAACGAGCTTTTTTCTTCAGTTTTGCTGCACTCTACTGCATGAATGAGCAGTGGATGTTGCAGTGCCCTTGATTTAGATGTTTACAAATCACAGACCAGTGGTATTTGACTATCTTATCAGCACACGATGCATATAAGAAATTGTACACAGCTATAGAAGCACAGCGAGATACTGCTAGGATTAAATTACTTGAAGAATTTTTCAAAAGCTATGCAGTATTCCTTTTTTTAAAATAAAGAATATCTACCTTATCTAGACTATTAACATGAAGTTGGTCATATTTCTGATATCAAAAGGGTGCATCATTCTTGACAACTTAGATCAGGTAGTTGTTATGATATTATCTCTAACCCTTTGTCATGCAGAGAAGCCTTGAAAAATATCTAGCAGAGTCTTGTACCAGATAAAGTCAGATCTGACGATGGGTAATATATTGAAATTATATTTCAAAGTATGTGATGGTTCTATATTAAATACAGAATTCAATTTTCAAGTGTTAACTGTATAGAGCTTTGTATTTATTGTCAATAAAAGTATTTTCTTAACAAAGTTATCCTATTAAGCTTATAGAGAAAATGCTCTGTGTATACAAATATGAATGGGAGAGAAATTGTGGAAGAGAAATCAGGATTACCTCTACAACCCAGAAAAGACCAATGCTGAGGAGTTCACCCATTAAAATAATTATGTTGTATAAAAAGATTAGCTTGAAGTCTCTTGTCAATTGACATATACACGGAGGAACATAATTTAACATGTCTTCATTTGCTTCCTATTGAATTAGACAGGGAAGTTTGATTATCAGTAAAAGCAAGTACTTTCCATGGCCAGATGAGGCTAGAATATTGATCAGAATTTTATTTATCTGTAAAACAGTGATCCCAATCCTATTCCTCAGAGATGAGTGAAAATGCAAAATCAAGTCAGAAAAGTGACAGTTTGTCTACTTGATGGTGAGTACCTTACTATTCAGGTTTTGTTTCGTAAATAAATGTATTCCAGTGACCAGAGAAGAAAGAAAAGGAAGACTCTTTGCATATCAATGGTCATCAAGGGCATGTTAATAATATGTTCTGCATAGTAGTGCAATCATCTATGGAGCACAATGGTAGTGCTTTGCTTCAGAGCTGGCTCAGTAACAGCAATCAAAATTCCTGTTATGGTCTTTGACTCTCTGAGTCTTAGAAACTTTTCATCCACTGCTTGAAAGTAAATGTACATCTAGCTAATTTCCTTTCCCTTTTCCCTTTCCCTTTCCCTTTCCCTTTCCCTTTCCCTTTCCCTTTCCCTTTCCCTTTCCCTTTCCCTTTCCCTTTCCCTTTCCCTTTCCCTTTCCCTTTCCCTTTCCCTTTCCCTTTCCCTTTCCCTTTCCCTTCCCTTCCCTTTCCTTTCCTTCTTTATTTTTTTCTTGGAAATATTTGTGGACCTGAAAATATTATGAATTTCATATTAAAAAATACTTCGAAAACTCACATCTCAAAATATTATTCGTATAGTGACATTATTTATAACCTCATTATTTTGAGTATTCTTTTTCAGAAAGAGAGAGATTAGTATGAAGTAAAAAAACTTTTCTCTTTTGTCTTCTTCTGCATAAGATTAATTGATGACTTTTTCTGGATGCCTGATTGTTTGCTAAAACTCCTACCACATTTCAGACATTTCAGTGCACATCAAAGATAATCTAACTTTATATGAGAATGTTCCATGGAGATTTTTGTTATATCTTAATATATATATTTATATATATTCAGGAATGCATTTATATCTATATTCCTGAAAATAAGCTTGAGTATGTAGGGTTGTGTACATGCATCACTTTGACAACCTGAGCATATTGTATAAAGAAAATAACTTTTCAGATAGAGACACAGTAATTATAATAGAGAGTGTAGTAGGTCAATATAAGTTTTAACAATTTGCATGAGTCAGCTTCAGATGCTATTTTCACTTTGGACAAAGGAGACCTTGTAACTGTTCTTTCCTATTAGCAGTCCAGGAGAATTTCTATTATCTTGTTATCTCCTGAAATCTCCTGAAAGAGGGATTTGCTGTAGTTGATAGGTTGTTATTCTGGGCTGCCTGGATCTCCTTCATCTCTGTGCAAGACTTTGGGTTGAGCAGCAGGAAACCCCAGTCTGAAGCCAGAGGCACAAGGGGAAAGCTCAGGGGGTGAGCTGAGGTCTGCACAGGCTGTGGTATGGCTGTGGTGGGACTGGAGATGGCGACCCACATCCTCACTGAGGTAAGAGCTGATGGCCCCAGGGATGGAATGGAGTCCTGCCTGCTGACAGCAAGGGATGACCTTAGCGTCTGTGTGTGCACTCAGTGCCCTGATAAAAAATACAACTGTCTTTCTGGGCAGGAATCTAGCAGTTTCAGCTGTCATTTTTCTTTGGAAACGTAGAGTTTTGTGTGACTATAGAAGTAACTTAAGTTCTTACATGATTTAAAATAAGTAGCTTGCTCTGAGCAAGGAGCAGGAGCAAAACTGTTAGGAAATCAACATGTTGCTATTTCTCCCACATAACTGAGGAAATCGTGATCACAAAATCCACCATTACTTGAACAGACTCTCCCAGATATTTCCTACTGCTCGCTTGAAGGTGACCATCTGAACATGAGTATTAAAATGTATTGACCTGATCTTACAATTCTTCAGCAGACATCAATTTCACTGTATGTTCAGTATACGAGTGTGACAAATATTCAAGAGGTATTTAATACCAACTTTCAAAAGCACTTCTGTCTACTTACCAGCACTTCTCACTTCTGAAAAACCTGATTTTTCAGTAAGCCAGACAGACTCAAGATGTATTTCCATTAGAACTATCAGTGTCATTAATCCAAATTTAATAAAATACAAATGTAAAGAAGATTAATGTTATTAAATCATTGATTAAGCGTTTTTATTCAGAGTTCAAGTGGCTGCAATTTCCTTTCACTTATTTCTATTTGAAAGTGAATTAATAACAATGTCAAAACACAATAACAATGTCATTCAAATAACACTTGTTCAACCCAAGATCACAATAAATTTTTGAATATCTGCATATAAAAAACTACTATATATAATGTTTTTCATAAATACAAGTTTACAATAGACAATTGAATAAGTTATTTTTATTTGAATCTTTGGTGCTTCAGTCACTAAAGGAATATACAGTTAGGGAACAGAATATATTTCTAGTAGGACTGATTTACTAACTGAATGCCTGTGTAAAAGTACATCTGTGAAAGTAAATCCAAATGAAAAAAAAAAAAAGAAATAGAAATTCCAAATCATGTTCCTACTCATGTCCTTTCATTCCTTTAGTTTTAGTCTGATCTTGGTAATCTAAAGCTTCTTATTTTTTTCACTCTGTGGTGTCACACAAGCAGACAGGAAGATAAGGGACTTGCTGAATCCCTGCTATTTGAAATGAGCCTCTGAAAAGATTTATGTAGTGTTTTACTCTTTCTTGGGGGCTATTCTCATTTAAAGGATACAATAACTCAGGCATTGCACATTTATATGTATAATTTTCACTCTTTCCTCATCAGGATGCTTTTCTTTGTTTGCCAAACTGTAAAATGTTGCCCTTAGATACTCTGTGAAATTCAGCATAGATAAATTTAATATAATTTTAGTGGATCAAAATAGTACATGGGGGGTTGTTTTCTGCTGAAGCAAACAAGAAAGCTGAAATGAACTTGAAAGTGATATGGGTCCTTGGCTTCATGAAAGAAAGTGAAATGAGTTGTTTGGATTGCTCCTTCCTGAATTGCTGGATGTCATACTTGGGTCAATAAGGCTCACTGCCTGAGTTTTTACAGAAGTCATGAATTTATGATGAGGTCAGCAGTGAGGTAGAGAGAAAAATTTTGTGGGTCTGAGCAAAAGACTGTGCCATTTTCACAGATCCCTGCAGACATTCACCTCTCCTGGCCCTAGGAGGAGACAGATCACCTCTTGAATGGTACTCTGTGGCCTAATGTAGGATGTGATGATTTAATTCAAAGGGCACTTCTCCTGGTTTTATTTTGGTCATGTACATGGTTGGAATTTTTATTTATTGGTTTGATAGGGGTTTCACTTTGGAGATGTGCAAGAGCAGAGTATTATGCAAGAGCCTCTTCCTAAGCACTTTCCTTTTCTGTATTCTTGTTAGCTTTCTCTAAGAAAATATTTTATGACTGCTGTAGCTTACAGTATGCTGTAGCAATACAATATGCTTAAAAAGAACTGCTTTCAGGTGTCTTATCAGGGATGGGGCTGTCTGAGCCTTATGAACTGACAGTCTGGGGCTGTCTGTCTATAGAGCATCAGTTGAAGCCTGGTACTCGAGGTCTTTTGGCTCCATCAACCTTTGTGTGCACAGTCATGATGACACTTGGGGTGGGCTCAGATTCATGATGAAGTATGAGCATGTAGACAACTTGTGGACTGATCTTAGGACTGCAAGTGTCTGAGACAAAGCTCTCATTCCTATGGTCGTATTTCACTGGGGAAAACACATGGAAATAATGATGGATTTTGGCATGACTTCAGCTCAAGCTTTTTTGTGGCTTATAATTCCTTTACTACAGGATAGCCACATAGACTGTATGAAATGTAATCCAAAAAATGTAATATTAATAGCAGTGATTAAGGCTGGGATTTTGAAAGATCTTACCAGGAAAGAGGTGATAAATCCTATCTGAACATCAAAAGAATACATGTTCTTAACCTGTTCATCCACCTTGGATCATTTAAAAAATGATGGGATGAATTTGAATTCAAAATGTTAAAAAAATAGTTTAGTGAATTGTACAGCCCTACTGTACTTGCGTGATAGCAACATGTAAGTTAAGAACCTAAAGACAAAGTGAGACCAAGTGATGAGGTGACTGTGTAAGGGACTAATAACAGTGTCAACAGGAGTTAAGCAGGTAACCTAACTGCATCAGAGGTGTGCCTCTGTTGCTATGTAACTGTAGATATGCTGTTGCACATCTTAACACTTTATCAGCTTCTGTCTTATCCCTTTGTGCAAATGTTGGGAACCAGAGTAAAGCTGCTATGCACAACCAGAAAATCAGTACTTACTCTGAACTAAAAACCTGTGCCGCAGGCTGGCTTCTGCTACATAATGAATGGAGATCAAGTGCTTCAGTGTTTACCTTCAGTTCTTTGCACTGGGAAAGTATAATCATCTTGGAGAAAGGCTCACATGAAGAACTCCATTTTCCTCCCCTGTTTTTCCTAATCAGTGTACTGCTTCTCTCTGAAAATCCACGTAGGGATATCCCACTGAGTTTTTAATTTGTAAAATGGGGAGATTTTATCCCCTGCCTTTTGTGGTTACTGTTGCTTAGAATAGGGAAAGAGGAGATCAAACACCAGTGAAGTGTGTGTTGCTGTGATCACGATTCAAAGCATAAATAATGATGTATCATAAGCCTAATTACTAGGTTGTAATTATAGCAGAGAAGAAATGTTTGCCCCAAATAAACTGATTCCTTCTGCTTTACATTGCTTGAAGGCTGAACTTTACAATAGTGTCAAAGAAAACAGTTTGCCAAAGATCGATCTGATTTTGAATAGTACAGTTTATCCTGCTGTAATTACAACATCTGTGGAGACATATTGTGGTGTTCAAAAAAAAAAAAACCAAAACAAAAAAAAACATCACTTATGTTTCCAGAAACAGAACAAGCTGATATATATGTACCTCTTCATCCTTAGAAAGATGTGCTTGCCTATCTCAAATTAGCAATAAGGGAAAGAAGAGGAAAGTCTTCCCTCTAGGAAATCCTTTTTTACAACAAAGAGAAGCAGGAGAGACAGTGGAAGATTAGATTATGGATTTCCTGGCCCAGTTATTTTCTATAGCCAATGGGAGTGGAATACCCTAATATGTCTTTGAAAATGACATAATTAGAGAAAATCCATAGCTCTAATTAATTTTGTTCACTTCTGTCTTGTGGAAATTCATTAACCTGTAGGAGAACTGTTGTGGTTGCAACCAACTATTTTAGAGTTCATTTCTCTTTCCCTTCAGAACCCTTCCATGGAAAATCAGTTTGTAAGGGAGCAAATTGTCTGATTTGAATCGTAGGATTTTTTGAAACATCAGTAATTCCACTGAGTTAGTGTAGACACTCTTATACCATCACGAGGTAATTTTTTTTGCAGTAGCATTTCATTGAACCAGAAAAGGCTATACTTAGATTTTAGTATAATTCTGTGTCCTAGAAGCCACTTTGCCATTTAAACGTATCATGGAAGTTCAAAACCACAAAATGTTATGATTAGTCAGACTTAAAATGGAAGTGAATATAGAAAATATAGAATCATAGAACCATTTGAGTTGAAAGGGATCTTTAATGGTCATCTAGTACAACTCCCATACAATGAACAGGAACACCCACAGCTAGATCAGGTTACTCAGAGGCTGGTCCAACCTGACTGTGAATGTCTCCAGGAATGGGTCTTCCACCACTTCCCTGGCAACCTGTTCCAATGCTTCATCAACCTTATAAAAAAAGCTTCTTTCTTATATCCAATTTAAGTCTCTCTTCTTTTACTTTGAAACCATTTCCTCTCATGTTTTACAACAGACCACACTCAGATCTCCCTGGAGCCTTCTCTTCTCCAGGCTGAACGGCTCTCAAAGCCTGAAGACTTCAACAGGTCCGCATCTCTCCTGTATTAAGAACTCCACATCTAGATGCAGTACTCCAGGTGAGGTCTCACCAGCACAGAGTAGAGGGGTAGGGTCACCTCCCTCGACATACTGACTGCATTTCCTTTGATGCAATCCAGGGTACTCTTGGCTTTCTGGGCTGAGAGGACACACTGGTGACTCGTGTCCAACTTGTCATCCACCAACACTCTCAGCTCCTTTTTGTCAAGACTCTACTCCATCCTTATATCCTCCAACATGTATTTATAACAGGAGTTACCTTGACCCAGTTGCAAGACCTTGCACATGGGTTTGTTGAATCACTTGAAGTTCACCTGGGCTCTCTGCTGGAGCCTGTCTAGGTCTCTCTGAATGACATCCCATCCCTCAGATGTGTTGACCACACCGCACTTCGGTATCATCCACAAACTTGCTGAGGGTGTGCTCAATCCCACTGTCAGTATCAGTGATGAAGCTATTAAGGAGTATTAAACTCACTATGGATTCCTGAGGTACACCGCTTGTAACCAACCTCCATCCAGACACTGAGCTATTCACCACCACTCACTGGGTTTGATCCTGCAGCTAGTTCCTTGTCCATCAAATAGTCCATTCATCAAATTCATAAATCCATATCTTTCCAATTTTGAGAGGAGGATGTTATTGGAAGCCATGTCAATGGCCTTACTGAAAGTCCAGATAGATAACATCAGTGGTTGTTCGCTTGTCCACTGATACAGTTATGCCAACATGAAAGGCTACTAGACTGATCAAGCAGGACTTGTCCTTGGTGAAATCATGCTTATTGTCCTGTATCACCTCCATCTCTTCCATGAGTCAGCATAGCATCCAGGAGGATCTGCTCCACAGTTTTACCCAGCACAGAAGTGAGGTGAGCTGATTGATGTCTAGCTATGAGCAGAGATGTCCCTGTATGAGCCCCATGTATTCATACCACTGTCATTTGTCACAGCCTAGTACTTAAGTATCATCACCTCCTCTCTTCTTCACAAACTGGTGTGTTATACAAGAACTGCTTCTGATTGTGCTCACAGTGGGAGAAAACAGCAGAAGAACATAGTCTTGTTCTTTCCATGAGAAGTCCTCTGTTGTCCCAGGCTCATCTTCCTGCAAGCACCATGGTAAAACTCAGCTATATTACTTTGGAAGGCAGTGGGAAAAAATGCATCAATATCATACCTGTCCTGAATATTAGCAGGTTATCACATGCTGGCAGGGTGCCATCTTGCATTCATTCAAGAAATATTACAGAAATGTCACTTACAAATGTTCCAAGAAATCTATGTGACAGAATTCTTTGTATGTGGCAATGAAACACTGGCTAAAGCTGTGTGACAGCTGTGAACTCATTCAAACTGACAAAGCTCTTGAAGTAAATATCTGCATACAGTGATGAACAGATTCACTGCAAAAGCATTCATTTTTAACTGTAAGACTTTCGGTGGCTTTTAATTTCATTTTTCTCTGAATCGGATTTCCATAAATCAAGGGCACATTACAGTTTAGGTCTTCCATGTCAGTGCCATTTTTTTAGCCACACAACTATCTAGCAGAATTCTTTCTCCTATTACAGTATCCTTGTAAAGCATAAGCAATAATGTATGTACAAATTGTAAATTATTTTATCTTTCTAATCTATTTTTATATTCAGTCCATATACTGATGATACTGATACTGAATTTTTTGAATATGTTTAAGGTGGTCAGATGCCCACCCTTCTCATTTTATTTTAATAGAAGTTTGATGCCCAAGAGTATTTTTACACTGCTTTCTCTTTAGACAACATATTTTTCATTTCTTATCTCCAAGAGTGATAGGAACATTCTTGTATCATTACATCCTTCAAAAGTGCCTGCCTGGTTACCCAAGGCACCAGGTGAATTTTGCAGTTTGAACTCTGTATTCCCAAGATATGTGACCTACCTAAGCTTGTTAGAGTTCATCTGCAGGATCAGTGTTGATATTTTTGACTGCAGTAATGACAACAATAAGGTCCTTAAGACTTATTTAAAAAAACTGAATGTATGTTTAAGTATTGCTGATAGACTGTTAAAGCTACTTGGTGAAATTCAGGGTCTTTAAACTTCAGATATCTGGAACAGAAGTGTGAAATGCAACACAAAGTTGTATTATTCATAATTCAAGTGCAGAGAGAGATTTGTAATATACTCTGCATTTTATTTTTGAGACTTACCGAAAAATGTATTAGCAATATTTTAGGAAATACACAGATGTACACATAGGAACTAATGAATGGGGAATGTCTCGGGAACAGCTGAGATTGGCATGTGCCAATTAATACATAAATCATGATAATAAGTAATTAACAGGAAAAAGTCAAAAGCAATGATGAGATATAACAGATGGGTCATAGAGGTAATAAAGATTGTTCAAGATACCGGAGAAAATTAATCTAAAATATTACAGATTTTTCTTGTAAAAAAAAAAAAAGTTGAAAAAAAACCCAGATCAGAAACAACAGCTACTGGAATGATCAGTGGAATGGAGAGCCTTTTTGTGAAATGTTACTAAAAATGCTTTACTTGTTTAGTCTGTCAGATGAAGTCTTAAAGAGGATATGACTGCTCTATAAAGAGCCTTGATGGGTAAGCATCGGGAAGGGAAGAACTATTTATGGTTAAGGACAGTGCTGACATAAGAATAAATGCATATAAACTAGCTATGAATGCAATTAGGCTGGGTATGAGAAGATTTTTAACCATGAGAAGAACAAAATTCTGAAATAGGCTGCCAGTGAGAAGAGTCAGGTTATAAAATCTAATTGACTCTAAGATAGAACTATATTGGTTTATGAAAGAAATAATATGGTATACGATATTAATGACTAAACATCAGGAGCCAGAATTGTGTTACCTTATTGTTATGCATAGGCATGTATGTGGTTTACAAACTGTGCAGAGTACTAATGTTTCTTTCTGCATTTTAAACAATTTAAAATCATTATCCACCTGTAATTTTACATAATCCATTACTACTATGTCTCTACAGTACCTTTCAAATTGAGTAGGATTCATTTTGACACAGTAGAAGTGATTAGTCATCAAAATAATTTTATGAAATAACTAATCAAAAGGAATGATGTGACTAATACATTATCACCTTCCATTTGAAAGTGAAAACTCACCTGTCACAACAAAAGAAACTGAAACAGAGACAGGAAAATCTGAGCTATAGAACACCATCGCCTGATCAATGTTATCAAGAAAGACTAGATACTCATATTCAGTTAGTATATAACATACCAACCACAAAAAATATTTTGTATGCTAAAAAATTGGAACACAGTAATCCCCTCTGGAATGAACAATAATTTTCTGAACGTGCATGAGGACAAGTCAGTCAATCCTACAATATTTCCTCCTGAAATCTGTGATACATATGGACAGTTGAGGAGGCAGGAAGGTTGGAACTACATTTAAGAAACAACCTGATGTTTTCTGTCAACGAAGGCATCAACTATGCTGTGCCTCTTTGACTGAAGAAATGGGCTTTCATGTTCCTTCTTATATGAATTGAAACCTGAAATAAATCAAGAATCCCATCTTTAAATATTTTAATTGATTTTCCACTGAGTAACTAAAGCACGAAAAACCCTCATTGTTTTTGTCTGCACCATTCTTCCTTTCATTCTCACATTAATAATCATACTTAATTATAGAAAACAAAAAAAAAAAGTTAATCTGGATTTTGTTCTTAAATGTATAGTTGAGAAAATTACATAGATATGCATTTATTTTTATTTAAATGACAAAAAAGACATCAATACAAAAACTCCACTGAATTTAATAGATTTGTAATTAGACTTGCTATGTATACTGAATCAAGATAACAAAAACAAGAACAGCCAAAATTAATCAATTAAAAAAAAACAACAGTTAAAAATAAATGCTACACTCATCCAGAAAACAAGGATAAGTGAACAAAGAAACTGTTTAGTTTCTCCTTCTGTCCACAACTGCAAGATTTTTCCTGGAGCTGATCAGTAACTTCTGCAGTGTGTGAGATCTTGTAAGAGCTTTGTGAGCTCAGTTCCACACTATAGGAAAATGCCCTTCTAATGATGCATTTTCTCTTAAAAGGAAATAAGATCAGTTGGAAATTTTCAGCTAATGTCAACCCCGCAAATACAAAGAAAAGAGAAGTTTTTATAAATGTGTTCTCTGGGCTTTCAAAATGCACATGATTCACAGCTCCAGGCCCTGAAAAGCCATGAGACAACTAGCATGGGCTTTGTATCAAACGGTGCTTGACTCTCACTGAAAGCCCTAATGCATTTTTTCCAGCATCATGGTATTATGGTGAAGCCCCATGTAATGCTCAATTTCATCACATATTGGTTGGTGTTCATGACTTAATGAAAGGGAGGTCGTGCTTGAAATGAATGAGGATGCTCTTGTTATCTGTGTTGAAACAGAGAATCACATGCTGTACCCAGATCAAAAAATAGCATGTGTCAAAGCACATTGTCTAAAACCATTCTTGGGATGCATCCTCCTGTGTTTGAGAGCCAGAAGCCTCTATCCAACAAAGCTGAGATTGCATCTCTATGTCCTCTGCTCTGCTCCTCTCAGTATACTGAAATGAGTTCCAGCCAATTCTCAGTTGTCTGCCCATTTCTCACACAGATATTGGCTATAGCCTAATCCACATTAAGTAGGATGCAATATGCAGCTTTATTGAAGATAGTCTTTATAGCACGTTGCACCCTAGGTCTGCTCATAGCCACAAGAAGTAAAAGACATGAGTTACCCCTTCACTTTTCCTTGGTTGGTGAGACTACTGTCTGAAATCTGTGTATTTGCAAGACTGCTGAGATCAAGAGTAATGTGATTATGAGTTTTTATAGAAACTGTGATTCAAAAAAGCTTAAGTGCTTGTGATTCATTATCTCATTTTCCATAATATTAACTGTTTCTCAATTTCCCTGTTTTTCCCCTGTAAATTATCTGATAAAATTGAAGGAGTGCTGATAACAATTTCTATTTCGTGGAAGACTAAAAAAACAACACATTATACTCTAATTGTTTGGCAGCACTGGCTTTCTTTATTGGAATATGTACATGTCATCATCTCACATAGTCTTGGTACCTAAATGTATTTTGGTTTTTAATCAAAAGAGACTTGTGATCAATGTTAGTTCATTGATGAAATTAAGAGTAAAATAATTATGTAGATACTAGCACAGTAGAGATAGACACAATAAATTTTAAGCTGAATTGAAAGATGATTTAATCAAGATGGTTCCAATTTTAAGACTGTATTATCTTTATGCAGTTGAAAGATTTACTGATTGCTTTAAAGTTAATTTAGATGTGGTGTCAGATCAGATAGTCACAAATAAACCATGTTCTCTTCATCAGAAAACACATTTCATGAAAATTTCAAAACATCATCTATAATACATTTCCTTTTGGTACCTCCTCGAAATCCTCCACTTCATATGCTCAAAACACCCAACACAGTCCAGACTATAAAATCAGAGAAGTATTGTCTTCCTAAATGTACAGTCCTTGATTATGCTAAAAATAATTAGCATATTAGTTCTGCCTATTGATGTGATCCTATGCTGAGTAAGGAAAGCTATAAATGGCACTGAAAAAAAGATAGCAATTCACTGCTATCCTACAAACCCTAAATTCTAAACATCTGAAGTATTTTACTGTGCTTGAGATTGAATACTGTTCTATAATTTCAGTGCTGAGGAATTTAGTGGGCTGAAGAAAAGTAGTAGTTTTTGTAAAATACTGGAGGCAATGGTTTATACAAGGAGGAGAGCTTTCTTCCTATTGTGTATTAAATGCCATGTGTTTCTACTTTCTTAAAGAAGACATTGCTCATACAGCAGCATGGCCAACATTTTATATTATGGAGTTTCTTCCAATACTTTTGCAGGAAAATTAAAAACAGATGAAATTCTAAGCACTCCTAGCTGTCTTTGGTTAAATAAGATTTGATATTTCTTAACACTTCGTAGTCTCAAGAGCATAGAGCAGCAAAGCTGACTCTGGCATGAACGATCAGAAATAGTTATAATATAAGAAACCATGGACGTTAAGTTTTCATCCTTGAGACCATTTTGGACTTTCTAGCCAATTTCAATTTTCTATAACAATGTGGAATTGATTCATTACTTTGTTTTGCTGCATGTCAAAGTCTTCTGGTCTTGTCACTACTGAAGTGTGTAGCTGCCTGATCTCCAGTATGTAACAGATGAACTAAGTCCTTCTCCTCTTTAAAAACAACATCAGATACAGTACTGATTTTCATTCAACATCATTGTATTGACAAAACACAATGTTTTCAAACATGTTTGCTATGCTCTAATTGGTGTATAGAACCAAAAATCTTTGAATTATAGTTCATTAAAGCCAGTCAGTTGTTTCTGAACTGAAATAATGAAAGTTTAGTTTTGAAAAACTATTTACACTCCTGTATCAAATTCAATGGAGCAATAATCCCATACATGTTTCAGCCTCTATTATTAAGCACAAGAATCATAGAAATGATGTCATTCTAGCACCAGATCTTTGCTGCTAACACTCAGAAGTCTGAATTATAATTCATGCTGCAACTTAAGAGAGAGGCTTTTTGGACATTGTGGATGAAGATCACTCTCTTCATATGACTGTTGCTTTGAAATTGAGGGGTCTTATTTTATTATGTTGGCCCATGACATTAGAGGCATATGTTGGTAGCACATCAGCAGAGCTGGAACCTTCCCACCAATATCACATTGAAATTTTGTTGCTGTGTGACAGATGACCGCAGAGGGGCAGTTTGACAAAGTGGTGTCTGACATGGAAGAGCATAAAAAGCAAAGTGTAGAACTGAATTCCTCCATATGGAAAAAATGGCACCCACTGACATTCCTTGATGCTTTCTGAATGTTTATGAAAATCTACCAGTGGATGCGAGCACAGTGAGGTGGTGGGCAGCGTGTTTCAGCAGTGCCAACAGTAACAATGGGTCACCCCTGTTGGTGCAGTTTTACAAGTGTATCATGCCATCTGTTGCTCATGGATGATGGAAATGCATAGCTAATGGTGATGACTAAGTTGAAAGATAGTGTTTTGTAGCTGAGAATTTCTTCTATGAAACAGTGTTATTTTGCTCATTCTACCTGCTGCGGCAATAAATAGGTGGTTTCTGTGGCAATAAATAGGTGGCATTACTTTTGGAGCAATCTACATAAATTTTATGATCTGAGACTGAAGATTTCAGATAATTCCCATGACTTGCTTGGCATGGCATGAAGTTAGCTGTGAATCTGTAAACTGAGGTAAAATCTAGACTCTCCTCTCCTTTGTAAAGAGCATGCTGTTTTTTATTGTCATGTTTAGTGTCTAAAGCCTTTAAAACCTACATTGGTTTGGCATCAAAATTGTCACAAAATAACACGAAATCCTTAGAGAACATTATTATGTGAAAATGATTGCAATGCCACTTGTGTCAATCAAAAGTTTATGAATGAAATTCAGCTCTAAAAAGACCTTAAAAGCCAAGAATATATATTTAGGTGTCTATATGACAGTGATAGCATTTAAGCTCTCTATTAGAGGCGTACTCAATTCCCTAAACACAGTCTATGGTGCAATTCACTTTACATGCGTAGTGGTATCTAAAACTTGATTCTGTTATCCTAATATGGGCAGCTCCCTCTCCATGTCTTCCACCACTTTGTGGACATCTTAAATTCTTCTAGGTATCTCACCATTAAGCATTAATTTTTAGTCAGCTGAATAGCACTGAGACTGCTTTTATAACCTTCTCAATCACAAACACTATCATGAGCACTGGTATTGTCCAGGTGACACTGGTCAGAGCTATGAAAAGTTGTTACTCAATTATATCAGAGTATGCCATATTATTCATCAGAAGTGTGCCTCAGAAAACAAAATATACCACTGTATCATCTTAAGGGCAGAATAATATTTACGTTCCTATGTAAGGATTAAGACTGGAGAAATCAGAGTGGAAGAAGAGTGGAGAGAGAAAAATGGAGGATGCAGAGTGAGAAGAAAGATGAAATAGAAACAACAGTGACTAGAAAATTGTTCTCTAGAACAATTAAGCTACTTCTGCATTTAAGGTAGGTTGAGATTGCTATTCTCTGTGTATTTTAGATAGATCTGGATTCTACTGGATTTTTTCCTTTTCTTCCAGATCTAACTTGAAATTACAGAAACATGGGGAGCCATAAGAAAGTTTATTAATAGTCATATAAGCTGTAATGCTTATTAAAAACCTGCAGGACCAGGTTTTTCAAAGGGAAGACAATTTCTGATGAGCTCTTCTGCAAATCTGACCACTTATTGCACACACAAGAGCTAAGATCTGAAAAAAGAACTTGTCCTTAAGTACAGTATCCTGACCCCACTGCAGTTGTGAATCTCCCCTGCATTTCATTTGGAATAGAATTTGACCTTCAGAAGGCTGCTCTGTGTGCTTTGTACAATTTTCTGTTCATTTATTAAAATTTTTTTATATTCATATTCCAAAAGCAAAACAAAAATTTTGACCTGCCATACTGTTTTAAATGCATATACACATGGGAAAAACAACAAAACAAAACACTTGGGGGTGGTGAATCACATTTTTAATCAAGCATTTTAAAAGACAGAGAAAAGCTGAGCCTTCCTGGACCTGCTGCTAGCACATTGTATTTCCATAAAGTGCAATCAGTAGTGGCACCAGCAGCACAAGAGCTGGATGTCAGTGCTGGCAAAGGAGTTCCCACTGCACTGTACAAACAGCTAAGCATCTGAAAGGTGAAAGGAATCCTTTTCTTTTAAATATCAAACGATTATTTTGAACTTCAAACATGGTTGCTGTTCTTCAGAGAAAGGTATAAAAACCAGCAAAAACATGGTTTATGATCTGCCACTGGGGAACTGTGTTACATTCGTTGTATTATGGTGCATTCAGGGTAAGTACAAGTGCTTTGCTATTTCTGTCCTTTGGGAAGCAAGTTTTTAGGGCCATCAATTACCTTGGTGCAATTTTGTTTGTGCTCTCTATAGGAAATAGGGTAGGTTTGCATGAAAAACTGAATGGCCGAAGGCAATCTGCAGAAAGAAATCAAGAGGGCTGGGAATTCTTGATTTTTGAAGGAAAATTTAGAAAAGGAAATCTGTGTATTCAAGTCAAGAGATGATGAAACATTAATCCAATATATAAATCTTAGATGATAGTAGACTTTTGGGGTAGAGAAAGAACATTCAGGACAGCATTCAGCAGCTGAAAAAAAACCAGTTGTGCACTGAAGGAAAAGAGCTGTGATAAAACATGAAAAAAGAAAACTTACTTTCAGTGAGAAGCATTGGTCTATAGAACAGTCTCTAATGACAGTAATAGAGATACTATTTTAAACTCTTTATTAACATGACTTTATATTACAGAAGTGAGTAGACTCTAAATGAGATCAAAGACTTTTCTACTGAGCCATAGCTGAGAGCAAGAGATGTAGTGAGATAATCGATGCCTTGAAAATCTAATGAGATTGATATGGCAGATAAAAAATGATAAGAAAAGTAAAGGCTGCAGGAACTTTTTTAAGGTTATAACCCATGTCAGTGATGGATTTATTACTTACTAATTTATCTAAAGAAAGAAAGCCATGGCATGTGGACTTTAGTTTTATAGCTGTGCAACAAAAGCAGATGAACTGAACAACCCTTTCACCTGAAGATCTTTCCCATTTGCTTTAATTATTTCACATGAACAGGCAAAGTAGTACAGTGACATTTTTGAATGTACTGTAAGTTATTAGCATTTACCTCATAATCAGTACACTGTTACACATTAACTCTACATATTGTAAACTCTTATAACTTGCAGCTGGTAAATGCATTTCCCTCATTGTTTTCTCTTACTGAAAAATGCATGAAATTGGAATTAGAAGTCCCTCTAGTGAGGACTGCATCACTTCAGAAGAGGCACTGCAATAACCTCCAGCTTTATGCAGATTATGCCTTTTATAAACATACACTTACCCGGGAAGCTTTTATGATGCTTAATTTTTTTCTTAGGGAGCCTGGGAAGCATTAATAGTCTTGCAGGTCTCAGTGTTGGTGCAGAAAGAAAAGGGTCTGTCTGCTTGGCAGAGCTACAGAAAATAGCAGATTTACATGCTGACTCTGGACTCCTAGAGAAAGAATATATATGTCAACAAATTTGTTTTACTGCATGGTAGAAAATACTACAGATATTCCTAGCTTTGTTTTAATGACAAAATACTGGATTGCAAGACTCACAGATCCAAATAAATAGTACCAAGAGTATTAACGTGCTAGAATAGGAAGCAGTAAGAAAAGCACCTCACGTTTTGCTGGTGTTTTACATTGAGAGTGGGATAAAATAATATTTAAGAATGGATTTTCACAGAAGACAAAGACTTTATATAGCCCTCTATAAAGCATATAAATATTAGGAAATATTTTTAAGTGTGAAATTGTGCACAATTTATTTTTCTAAAAAAATGTCTTTCAGTCAGGAAAATGATTTTATACACTCAATTTTAGATAGATAATTGCTTCTCATTGGGTCTTAAACTTAGTTTTCTTCATATTTTACATCCTCTTTCTCTCTTTCCCCTGTATAATTGCCCCCTTCTGTCTTTTCTCTCCTTTCTAAATGCATTTGTTCCCTATACCTTGCTTCTGCCTTTTTCACTTGCCTCTGTTGGATTTTTCTGTCACAAGGAAAGAAAATCTGCACAACAGAAAATCACTGAGTTTTGAATGAAACAGGATGCAGCTGTGGCATTCATCACAGATTTACGTTCCTAAAATACATTTCTTCCAACTCAAAAATACACATTGAAATCACATTTCAGATTTCAAGACAGGTGAAGATCATGTTGGATGAATGAAATCTTCAAATGTAGATAAATTATTATTCAGCAGGATACACTTCTTTGGCTTGGGTACACAAGAAAATGTACTTTCCGCCTTCTTTTTCTCAGTGTATTTCCATTTTTCTTTTATTTCACTGCAGCTGCTAAAGCATTCTAGGAATTGTACAGATGCAGAGAAATAGATTCTGTTGTGATGTATGCACAGTCTAAGCCGGTGAGAGGAGGAACACTTTAGGTAAACACCTGTCCATTTTTTCTTCATTATCCCCAAGAGTTATTGCTATTTCTTCTCTCGTAGTGCAAAATGACTCTGGATGAATATTTAAGGGTGTTTTTCTTTACTTCACCTCAGATCACTATCTGACAGATTCCCACTCAAAATAACATGATGGACTAAGATGAACAGCTATCTGGGAACTTGCACACAAGTGGTTCTGACAAAAAAGGTATGCATTAACCTGTCCTGGACCTCTACAACCCTCTGTCCCTGCTTCATTCCCTTGTGAATATCTCCATTCATGCTGACATTTTGCTATTCCACCGAATACCTGATGATTTTCCAGTTTTCCCCTCCCAGTGTTTTTCATCTTTCACACCTAAGATGAAGCCATTTGGTTTTTTCTTTCAATTATTCTTTGCTTCAGCTGCAGCCTCCTGGGATACTGGTGAAATCCTGCAGCTGATACCTTTCTCTGAGGTATTGGGATTCGATGTGAGAATCTGGGGATGTTAGTTGACAGCTGGCTGAGAATAGGTCAGCAACGTGCCCAGGTGGTCAAGAAGGCCAATAGCATCCTGGCTTGTACCGTAAATGGTTTTGTCAGCAGAAGCAGGGAGTTGATCATCTCTCTGTACTCAGAATTGCTGAGGCTACACCACAAGTGCCTTATTCAGTTTTGAGCACCTCACTACAGGAAAGACACTGAGACTCTGGAGCATGTACAGAAAAAGACAATGAAGTTGTAAAAAGTCTGAAGTACAAATCTGATGGGAACTGGCTGAGAGAATTGGGTTGGTTTTGTCTGGAGAAGAGGAAGCTCAGAGGAGACCTTATCGTTATCTACAGCTGCCTGAAAGGAGGTTGTGGTGAGAAGGGGTTGGCCTCTGCTCATGAGTAACAGTAATAGGACAACAGGGAATGGCATTAAGATGTGCCAGGGGAGGTTCAGGTTGAATATTAGGAAAACTTTCTTCTGAGAAAGATTAATGAGGCTTTGGAACAGGCTGCCCATGGACATGGTGAAGCCACCATCTGCAGAGGTATCCAAGAAATGTGTAGATGTGGCACTGAGGGACACGAGTTAGTGAGCATGGCAGAGAGGGATTGATGGTGGGACTAGATGATCCTAGTGGTCTTTTTCTTCTTAATGATTCTATGCCGGTCATCCCTGCAGTTTGATAGCTGAGAGCAAGCACAGCTGTGCTTTTTGCCTAAGTTGTCTCCAGCCATGATCATTTAGCAGTGCTCCACTTTTGATAACTTGTAATTCAGGGTTAAAAATCATGGGGCATTGGTAATCATAAATCCCAGACTTTTTGTTCTCTTCCAACTTTTGCAGATTAGTTGTAA
Source organism: Cyrtonyx montezumae (assembly GCF_038088225.1). Classification (NCBI taxonomy): domain Eukaryota; kingdom Metazoa; phylum Chordata; class Aves; order Galliformes; family Odontophoridae; genus Cyrtonyx; species Cyrtonyx montezumae. The sequence goes on from NW_027072034.1 coordinate 150,620,633, forward strand.
CATTTTATAACCTTTTTCATGACAATTTAAAATTTGTATTATGAAAATTTTAAGTCGTAGGAGTAGGGCTTTTGGAAAAATTACCCAGGGCTGCAAAGGTGATGATAGGACCCAAGGAACCGGTGACACAGCAGGGTGCAGAAGAACAGGCAGCCAATCCTGCAGGTCTGGTTACATGAATTGAGCACTGAAATTCAGGGAGATAAGCAAATCATGAGAAACACATACTTCCTTCATGCCTCCTGTGACTGGTTGGGACTAATAAGAAATACTGACATATCTGAAAAAACAATGAATGTACAGAAAGCAAGTTATAGAGCACTCATATGTCTGTGCATAAATATTGCAGCTGATATGCCTGCCTAAGAGCAGCTGGCTGAGATATCAACAGAAGAGCACTCACAGCAACACCAGCTTTGGCAAACAGTTATATAGCAGTGTGGAAGCCTCAGGCATCATTGTTTTTGGTACCTTAGACAGCCAACTTAGTGCTAATTATCGTTCTGTGCTATAGTCACACTCTGGCTGAAAGAAGTCATCCATCAAAAGATGCTGGGTTTGTCAGCTTGTCACATAAATCTTCAGTGGGCTATTCAATATGCCACCTGCTGTTTCGCTAGACACCTGTTCCTCCTTACTGATCTGAACTGGGAAGTTTGGGCACCACGGAGACTGAGGTGGGACTGAACTCTTTTTCCCTGTCTTTGTCTTGGATGGAAATTCTTCTTTGCTGTTGTATGCTTCGTAGTGCAGTGGTGAGAGAGAAGGATGTGGGAGAGTCCAATCCAGTATTCTTTGCACTGAAGCTGTGCTTTTGTTTGGTCCACCAAAATGCAAAATGCAAAATGCAAAAAAAAAAAATGCTTATAAGATGTGCTGTTATCTAAAGATTATTTATGCGCAAACTCCAAAGGAATGCAACATACTCCACTGGGAAAGAGCAGAACTAGGTAAACAGGCAACACTGCTGGAGATGAAATTGAACTTTGACAAGTGAAAAAAAATGCACACTGAACAGAATGATTTAAATTATAAGTATACACAGATGGTCCCTGAATTAGCTGCTGTCTTGTGTAATAAACTTTCGGATATTGCTGCAAAATCTCCAGGACTGCTCAGAGAATGGGGAAGGAAAAACATTTAGGTACATTAGTGAAGAAAGAAAACTGTGTTCAAAATCAGAGCTTGAACGTATGTACATGTGGACATATGGTAATGAATTCCAGAATGTTTAAATAATTTAGATCCATAATCAGACTATTATTTCATATCACCTAAAGTGGGAAAAGAAAACCTCTAGGGAATTAAGCTCATGAGAATGAGGGGAACTGTAACTGGTGACATCTGTGAGCACTGCTGTGCCTGCTCGTCTACACAGTCACCCAGAAGTTCACTGGAGACTTATTCTTCTTAAGGGTACCCTCTATCTCCCACATTTGGAGAAATCTGTGTTATTATAATACCCTGGCATTAGGAATCTGAACTGCAGGTTTCCCTGTGCAGTCCAATGATTGGGTAAAATTCAGTCCATGATATTTCTGGGATTCCCTTTTGTGCTGGTTATAGGCAGCTCCTTGCTGGGTGTGTAGAAAGCTGAATTGCCCTGTTAGGAAATATGTGCTCTGTATGTGCTAGAGAAGCAGCTGCCATCCTAAAGCTGTTGGAATTTTCTTCCAAAAGGCATTCCTATGTGTCTGGATAGGTATCCCAGGGAATTAAAGCAGAAGCAAAGCATCAACCTTTTGAACAATTTCTTGTTTATATATCTTTAGAAGATAATCTGAACACCACAGAGACCATGTACTACCGTTTTAACAAGGGTTATGTTGATCAGTATCCCTGAAGATCTGAAACTGGTAAAAATCCTGAGTCATCAGTTTTAACAAAGGTATTTTTAAGACTAAAATTCTTCTAATGGAAATGCTTTTCAACCGATGAGACCTACTGTGAAAGCAGAAAAAGCTGTGAATTGTTGAAAATACGGAAGTCCTAAATGTAGATGGAATAGGAACAGAATATCATCAGATTTCAAGAACAAATGACTAATATGACTTGTTACACTAGAGAGAATAACTTCAAGCAAAAACTCCTTGAAATCAGTAATAGAAAAAAAACTGCAGCAGAGAATACGTGAAAGTAATTTCTACCATGCAGCACTAAAGGTATGTGCACAATTCCAGAAACCACACATTTATATTTTAAAAATATGTAAGAGTAATCCATAGCAAAGTGTGACTAATAGTCCTCAAACTGGAATATTTAGACAAAATAACTTAAATTGCATCAGAATTCATTATTTGAAAAATAAATTATAATAACAACACACCTAAATTCCTCTCTAGTGCATTTACTACCCAGTAATTCTCAAATAAGCTGAGTTAATGTTCCAATAAAACATCCAGGCACAGTGAAGCTGAAAGGCATACACAGAACAAAGCATTTTTTAATAGTCAAAAAATGATGTTGCATGCAATTAAAATGGGAAATATAATTTAACTGGATATGCTACCTGATAGCAGAAATCTGTATCTGTACAGATACAGTCTGGGATGGACAAAAAGCCATCAGTAACACCATTTTGCATAATGTCTCCATGTTTATGCGAGTGGAAATGAGTTCTGTTAGCGAAGTGCTATGATGGTTTTTCAGTAATCTCATATTCTGATAGCACCACGATATAGCCCCAGTGCTCTTGCTTTGATATTTTAATGAGATTATATGTTAGGATAACTATCTGCTTACCTAGAAATAACTGTGTATACAGTTTTCTGCCCATCACAGTGGTCCCTTCATTCTTACACTTTTGCAGTAAAACTTTCTCCTGGATGTAATCTCAAGGAACAGTGATTATATATTAACTTAAATGGAGCCTACTAAGTATATGCAAGTACAGTTCTGACTCTCCAGGACTGTGTGTTAATGGCTGAATGACTACAAATATGTCTCAGAAGTTAAAAAATATAAAATTATATATTATAAAATGGATGGGGAGAAAAATGCTGCTATCTTTGACTTACATGCTTCATGCTCTGTATATATTTTGGAAAGTCTTGCACGAACCACATAGTTGAAAGTAGCAACCTGAATATTTCATTTTAATCATTAATTCACATAAACATTAAAGAAAAATGGCAAAAATTCAACTCCATTTGGCCTTCTACCTGCAAGGTCAGCAATTCAGGTGCTCAAATGCAATCCTGCTTCCAGTATTTTCCCACTGTTCTAATTTCCTACATTACCTTCCTCTATTTGTAAACTGTCTTGGAGAATGAAGTGAGCATTTCTGCTCTGTAGTTCACCAAATTTGGGGTGAGCAAAAGAGAGGGAATTCCTAGGTGATGGGGCATATGGGAGAATTACTAAACAATAGAGATACAAATCAGACAATCCTCTCCACTTGCCCCCACTAAATCCATTGCAGGTGAGTTTTCTATGACAGAATTTCAGTTGTCTGATTCATCATAGGATAAATGTAACAGTATCCTGACAATTTAGCTAATAAATAGCAGAACAACTCATGTTGTTTGGTTGTTCTAACATTTATGGCACAGCCAGCAGCTAACTGATAGCTGTTTGTTCTCCCTGTGCTCAGAGCCAGGTGACTGCAGGGGTGATCTGAACTGCTGACCATGGACCATGCATGTGTCCAGCATTGCAGGGATAACTAAGAAGCAGCAGTAGTAAGACTAGTACTTTGTCTTCTGAAGCTTGGTTTGATTGTTTCACAGCCTAACCTTATTGCTTTTAGTTTATACTAATCCATCCTGGGGAGAAGGGTGTTAGTAGCCCTTTTTGCTGTCTTTGAAACAGCAGTGTGTGCAGGAGAAGAGACATTCCCAAGCACTCCTACTTTCCAAGGTTATGGCTATGGCTGTACACAGCCTGGTCCCAGAAATTTATTCCGTTTCTTGAATGAAATGCTACAAAGGAGCAAAATAGAGTAAATAAGATAATATAGAAATAAAAATAACCTTTCCAAAGTGAAATTATGTAAACTGAGGGGCATGGACATCAAATAGTTGAATCTTTGAGGAGCTTCAGAACAGGGAGTTTTGAGAGTCTATAGAAATGCTTCCAACTGCAAATGAGAATCTGTGAGCGAAAGTAGGTGGCTGAGCCTAAAATATCAGAAGCCAGAGCACTTTGAGTGCCACTTCAAGGCAAAATGAGAAAATGACGTCTAAAATACTTACCTGTAGGAGCTGAAACAGGCCATTTTGGGGAAAAAAAGCGCAAAATGAGAAAATGACGTCTAAAATACTTACCTGTAGGAGCTGAAACAGGCCATTTTGGGGAAAAAAAGCTTTGCATGACTACTTGTCTGTTTTGTTTTGCTGTGCTTTTGGCTTTGTTTTTCTGTAGTATATTTGAGGTTTGGCTGAATCTCATGTTTTTAACAGTATGAAAGCCATTTCCAAGTGTGTGATGCAAAAAAAAAAAAAAAAAAAATTCTTAACCTCTTCTGCTTCTATTGATAACCTGCTTCTATTCTGTTCTATTTCTGGGTTCTTCCAGATTATGGCCTTTTCTACAGATCTCGTTTAATACATTCAGGCTACCAGTAGATCTTGAGTCTTTACATACCAAGGCAAATAAATTTATTGACTATGTCCAAAAGGGTGAACTGTGTGAACATTTGTCATTTGTATTGATCAATATGGAACATATTTCTCTTCTCCATTAATGCCAAAAATCTTTGAAATTTAGCTTATAGAGTGTCAGTGAATGGATTTTTCCATTATAAAATTTTATTGTTAAGAACTTCACACCATAATTTAAAAGAACTGATAATGTATTTTCAACAATACAACTTAGCTAATAGATGAATTGATGATATTATGATTCATAGGTTCATAGATACATTAGGTTGGAAAGGACCTACAAGATCATCTAGTCCAACCATCCTCCTATCACCATCCCTACCCACTAAACTACTAAATCAAATCCCTTAGCACCTCATCTAAATTCTGATATGAATGATATATTTTTTTTTCATCAAAGCCTGGAATTTAGACTCCCTATGACTAACATAGGAAATGTCATTCAGGTTCTTCATTTTACTTGTTCTTTCTCAATTCTTATTTATTTTATTTTATTTTATTTTATTTTATTTTATTTTATTTTATTTTATTTTATTTTATTTTATTTTATTTTATTTTATTTTATTCTACTACAGAATATCTATCTGAGGGGAGACAGCTAGTATTATACGTTTTTCATATATATATCTACACTTGTTTCTATACAAAGTCTTCATGTTGTTCACATGATTTATTTTCTTATTTATTTGTATACTAAAAGGAAAAGCAAAGCAAGGATGTTATTCACAAATCATGGAGGAGGCAAGTAGGGAGATAACAAAGGAGAATGCTAGACCGTGTGGCACTGATATACAAAATCGATATGGCAGTCCCAACACATGATGAACAATTTACATCAATCATAATAATCAGCACAGCACAAGCTTGCAAAAGGATTATTTATGTGACCAGAATATTAGTATCAAAACGTAAAAAATGTGTTGCTGTGTGTATCAAAGATTTACATTTAAGTTCTGAGTTTTTGTGTACACAGACAGATGGACTTTTAGGTCCTCTTTAAACAATAATAAAGGTTGTTGCCATAGCAAAGCTTCCCTGTAAGACAAATATACTGTAAAGATGAAGTATGTGAAGTTGTATAAAGGTATTTTTTTAAGTAGGAATAAAATTGAGGCACAGAATGCTGGTAATACTGGAGTCCTTCAACAAAATAAAAATCTGTTGTGGAAGGAGTTCTCTGAGACAGTATCTGCCTTGTCCCTGTGCTGTGAAAGCATACTGCTTTCATTTAGAAAGTGGAGAGAGAGAGTTTTTTCTGAGCAGAAGCTGATTGAGAGTCTGAAAGCAGCAGGTAAACATTACAAGAGTGACCATTGGTTTCCATTGTTGTTAGGGTAACAAAATAGCAAACTAGAGATAGTAGACTTCAAAAACAACAGCTTCTTTAAACTCAGTGCATTATCATCCAAAGAAAGCCTTCATGAAAAGGAATATGAACTAATAGGTAGTTCTCTTAAGGAAATGATAGTATAGACAGAACTGTGAACTGTGCTATTGTAGAGGATGAAAAGCAGTAAGAGACTGCTGTAGGTAGAGGAGGAGCTGGCAATGAAGGAAAGAAGTTTACAGATGGAAAAATTAAGCCAAATTTGAACAGATAAGTGGAGGCTAGCTTCCATGAAAAGTAGCAGAAAGCACAAAAAAAAAAAAAAATACAAAATTAGGTATGACTAGAAAAGTCCACTAAGTTGGACTAAGCAAATGTTCTATAAATACCTTAAGAGGGGAAGAAGGACCCAGCAAAGAGTCACTTGGCTACTGAGTGGGGAAGAGAGATACATCAATATACTAAGGTAGCAGAAGTGCTTTGTTTATCATAAAAAAAGAAGAAAGTCAGCTGTGGTCAGATAGCTAAAGCAAACAGGGTAGAAAAAGGGAAAATCGAACTGAATGAAAAAAGATCTTACATTAAACATCTTAAATTGTTGGGTATTTTTACTGCAAGACATTAAATAGGAGACAGAGGTCTTAGTTTGTCTCTATAAAGCACAAAAACAAAAAAGATGAAGTATTGCCTAACAGTTAAATTCAGCACTTAGAAAAATAAAGGCTCCCCCCAAAAAAGTGTTATATTTTCTATAGAATATAGCAATGCAAGTAATACCCAAGCATCACTTTATGAAGAAAATCATGTCTGATCATGAATGCTTACTGGACTTCTGGTCACTCTATTTCAGGAAGGATTTAGTAGAACAAAATTGATCAGAAGTTCAAACAGCTTCTCTAAAAGAAGACAAGCAATAGACCAGAACAATTAGATTGGAAAAAAAAGATGATTTAGAACATTGGCTTAAAGACTATACATTCCTAAATAAAGTGAATAAGAATTGATTATTCACTCATTCTTACAATCCAACAACAGCAGAGCAGCCAAGAAAATAATGTGTAATAAGTTTAAAACATTAAAAGGAAAGCCTTTTTCAGAGAGTACATCACTGAACTGTGGAACATATTGACATAATACACTATGGAGACTAAACGAGATCATCTAAATTCAAGAAGAGTTCACCTATTGGTGACTACTAAACATAATGAATAGTACAAAAATTTTAATGAGTCTGAAGGGAAAGAACAAATTTGCTCTTGAAAAACAGAACTAAAAAAAAAAAATGGAATGTTTCAGTATTGTCCATACTACTGTTATTGTACTCCACAGAAGAAAGACCAGATGGGTGACATGATTATTTCAGATAACCCTGTTTAACATGATATTTGTCAAACATTTTCTATCTTCTTCAAGTTTACTGATAAGCACAGTAAAAAACTCAACTCAGTACAGATGCACAGTGGAATTTGCTATATTTTGAATTTTTATAGTTTATTTTTTGTCTCTTGCCTTGTTCTTCATCTATGAAATTCCTTGCCATTTATTCTAAAGACATTTATCTGGTGACTATTTTGTTGACTTTTTTCTTATTGATTCTCTTTTGTACAACACTGTAGTCAGATAATTAATTTGCTAATCGTTAAGAAATATTAATATTTTACCAACAATTCCTATAGTTTCTTTTAACATGTTTATCGGTTTCTTTTAACATGTGAATAAAAAGGAACTCGTTACTCTCTAGGTCCCTGAACAATAATAATAAAATGTACAGGAAGTGTTTTCACAGTAATAGAGTAGAAGATTGAAACACTTTTCTTCCAGAGGATTGAACTTTCTGCTGCTGGTGGTGCGTTTGGGAGTAGGCTGCACTCACTACTGCTGGAAGGAGCAGAGTTGCTTCTGAGGTTCTCACTGGGATTCTGTATGCAAAAGTCAGAAAAGCTTCCCAGTAGCCTTCCTTCATTAAGTCCTGGGAGGAATACTTTGAATTCTTCAGCAGGAAAGAACATCTTTTTTTTTTTTTTTTTTTTTTTTTTCCTAGCCTTCTAGCTACCCTCTTTTTTAGAGCAAAGAGGATATGCTGTTAAGTGATCACATAGGTCATGACCCTCTTTTCTATAAAAGTTAATAGGATTTTTGTTTCTTTGGAGACAATTGAACCAGAAGCTGAGGTAGCAGGTTTTGAGCTTACAGCCACTGAGCACTGAACAGTACCTAAAATAAAAGTTGCAGTGAATGTGGAGGTCAAGTAGACAGTTTAAAATTACATTCATTCCTCTTGTTATTTTCTTTCTAGTCTTACAAAATGTTCTACTGTCCCTTTTGTACTGCATTGGCTTTCTTGAAAAATAGGGAAGATCAGAGTTTGATGGTATCTTCGGCAGCAGAACAGGAACATTCTAAGCCCACCAACTTGTGAGCTTGAGTAGCAGTCCCGGATTAAGAGAACAGCAGATGCTGATGTTCAACAAGTTGTTCTTTGCCTTGAGCTAAGATAGCCTAAAGATTTATCTATTGATTTTGGAAACAGTAAAAAAAAGAATTATGTCATTAATTATAGATATTCTTTTTTTTTCTGACTAATTCATAAAATATCTTTAATAATATGTGTCATGAATTAATCAGTGTCCAACTCTATTTATTATTAATAACCAAGAGGACTATTTTTGTAACAGTGGATTCATTATCATGTTACTTGATATGAATTTCCAATGTATTCTTGTCAGAAGGAACAAGCAATCATGAACTTCTTTTCCTAAGTCTTGGTTATGAAGACAAATTTGTGTTGAAATTATACTGTTTTACAGAGTATTGCTCTTAAAATAATCAAAGTAGCCCATGTCTGTTGTTTCAGTTCTGACAACAGAATGAGTGAGCAAGTTGTGTGGAAGAATACACGAATACAATCTTCAAATTCATTCCCAGGTTAAAATTCAAAATGCATAACCTGAAAATATCAGAAAAATAAGGATATTTTTATAATTTCTTAATTTTTGCTTTTGAACATGCAGAAGTTAAATGTTTGAAGCATCTCCTTTTGAACACGCAGAAGTTAAATGTTTGAAGCATCTCAAGATTTGGAGACTTGTTACATGCCTTGTCATTTAGTTGAATTTGGCAGTTGAGTGAATGGCTCCAGTGTCCTTGAGATGCACATTTTCATGATACAAAAGATATGTGTGATACAGTTCACATATTTCTACATAAACAGGAGCCATTAAATTTTCAGTCTTTGAAGGATTCATCTCCTTTCCTGTATGTAATTGAAATATCAGTGTTTGTCGACCAGATTTCTTAAGTGAAAAAAGCAGACCAACTAGTAAGTTGGGTGGTCAGACCCAAGCAGATTCAGCTATGCCATCTTACTCTAACCTGCCCTCAAGAATAGACAGCAATGGAGCTTTCACAACCTCCTTAATGGATAAATTCTTCATTCACCTTAGCATTAAGCCTTGTCATTACTTCTAACTTTAATATTTCACACTTCAGTTTAAGTACATAATTTCCTGTCAATTATAGTTTTCTGGAGTCTAAAGTATAATTACCCAGAGTACAGACTTAAAGGCACAGGTAGGATTGGGAACACCATTGCTGAACAAATGCAGCGTGTGCCCACTGTACCCAAAGGTCCATGCTGCAATATAAATACGTGCATTCTGCTTCTAGTACAAATGTATGTACACAAAAATACTGTAACATTAGTTCTGTAGGGCTCTGCACAGAATGACAGAAAAGAAAATAAACAACAACATAATACAAATGAAGATTTTTCTTCTTGAGTAGTTCAGGGCTTCCCATGAGAATCTCTGTATGAGCTTACACCAGAATTGACAAACGCAATACAGAATACCTGCTAGCTACAGAGAGTATGAATGTATGGTAGAAGCATGATAGCAGCGAAGCCAGTAAGCTTCTGGCTGTGTTCTTGTAATGATGTTAATTTGAGCCCAGAGTACAAAGCAGAGATATAAAGCCTCTTGTGGTTGTGTGGGCAGTCTGTACAGGAAGCCACACAATGGTGCAAATGGGGCAGTTCTGCTGCTGACATCCACTAATAAGACATCCATTGACTTCAGTAGAACTAGCCAAGTTTATGTCATTTATAAGTTTAGCTGAGAAATGATTTGTTGCATCAATTTTTATTTCATCATAACAACTAAATTTCTGTTTCTGCTCTGTCTGAATTTCCTTACTGCACATAAGACAGCATTATGTTCACATTGCACACCTCAGCTTAGCCTAAGGTATGACTGGTGGCACATTTCAGTGCAGCTGTAAGTCTGTAAGCTAGGACACAGCTGATCATAACCCACTGTGAAGCATCATAATGTGTCAGCTCTGAAGGGGAGTTTTGATTGGCACTCTGCCATCATCTAGATTTAGGAATATGGTCAGGACTCTAGAGACAGGATTTTATATTCTCTTCAGGGATTCCACCTTGTTCTTCAACACCTCTTCCACTTGTCTGGTGGGAATGATAAAAGATGTCAAGTCAGTAATAAAAGAAAAATAAAGTATTACTGAACACATACTTATTCCTGGTAATATTGTACCATTTATTTTAAAAACCAGGAGATTCATTTATAGCTGACTTAAATTAGAAGAATAACAGAACTTAGTCAGCCTCATTAAAAGGAAGGGAGTCCTTCTGGTAAGTTGTTGGAGGCTGGAGCAGTCTATTAGGTGGTATATATGGTTCTTTTGAAAGACTCAGAAAGAAAAAGGTCCTTTTTAAATTTACATTCTTAACTATTTACCTGTTATTTTATTGCAATGGGTCATTCTATCAAAGAAAAGCACTTGTTTTGTGAGAGCATAAAAATGTGAATTAGATGGTATTAGATGAATTCAGCAGAAAATTACTGTAGTAAACCTTCTTGGTCAGAAATCAAACGTGATAAGATGTTATTTCTCTGTTCTAGCACACACTCCTTATCCAGTACTGATAAAGCTGTTCCTCATCTCCATTACATTAGTAGTTGGTAAAAAAATGACAGGAATATCTAATAATTCACTTCCAAGGTATAAAGTTTAAAGTTAGGTTATGGAGAAGGTTATGAAGATTTGTGAAGGAATATTTCATCCTATGGCAAAGACTCTGTACTTAGCTGTGATTTATTCCATCTGTCCTGAACATATAGGTTGTTGGACCAGACCCAGAAAAGTTAAGAGTCCGTAAGGCTGTCTTTCCACCTTTGTGTCACTTACATCCCTCATCAAAGATTCTGCTTCTCCAAATCACTCTAAATGACTGCATTTTTCCTCAGCTTTTAACTTGTTCACAGGTTTTTCCTTTATGAGATTGAATTTAGGAGTGTCACAAAATGTGATGTAAAAGACCCTTATCTCAAGATATTTACAATTGAGAAGACTCAAGTAAAATAGGACATGATTTATCCCTTCCTAAAATAGTTGTCCAAAATATGTGCTCAAATCATCTGGTTCTCTCCATTGTCTATTTAGGGAGGCGGAACTGACCAGCTCAGATTTAAGTATTGCTGAGTTCTAAAGTTAAGTAAAATGACCCTACATCTTTCTACAAATATATCTTTTCAAGATACTCTCCCTGAATCGACAGGATAAATGAATGCTCAGTTCTCTCTTTAATTTATAAACTACTTGTTCAAGTAAATGGAAAGTTCATTATCATTAAGTGAAATGAAAAAGATTTTTGTTCTCACAGCTGTAAGGATATGCCTCAACAGTTGACACTTGTGCTTTGTACATAACAGCCAGTGTCTCATCTGGTTACTTAGGACCACACTGGGCCCACTGTACACCTTACACATGTAATAGGTGAAGGAGACCCTTCTGATTATCCTCAGAGAATGGTACATCCGCTAATGTTTTAAGTATTGCAGTTTTCTTCACCTGTTCCCATTTTTATCACTAACCATAGATTAGCAGATTTTTCTTACTGTCCAAATAATATGAAGAAATAATTCTATAAGCCAATAAAACCAAAGAACTTGAAAGGATATAACATTTGCATGTGTTCTTGAAACTATATTAGGTGCTGTCATATCTCTGTTCAAAAGAATAAATTGCTCTTCTTGCATTCTTACATTGTTTAGCTATGTCTTTCTGCACTGAATTTTGGTGGCATTTCTGACATAAGTTTGTGTACGCACACATACACATTCTCACACTCATGCAATGTGTGTGAGAAACTGCTGGCACCAGCATCAGCTGCCTCTTGTTCTGCAGCTGCTGACTCAGCAGCTCACAGATGCAGCTCTCCTTCCATCTCTGACTTCTCAATCACAGAAGTTTCAATAGCTCATATCTTTATGTGACACAGCCTTCCTCTGCAGGAAGCTGAGATTTCTTGATGATCAGGGATCTTTTAACAGACTTTTGTTTAGTTTCCTAAACTCTCTGTTGCCTCTACCAAAAATAAATAAATTAATAATAATTCACACACCGAATCCTAGTAAATAATGTTTAAATATATAATCAGTAAGAAACAATGAGCTTTGGAATGAGGAATTTTGGGAACTGAGCTTTATTTTTTTTTAATGTACTACAGATGTGTGATACACTGTGATCTAATCTGGCCTTTGGACAGTAAAGGTTAAGCATGAATATGTCCAGACACGTCGTTAAAGAAAAGTTTTAACCAAGTAATATATTACTTTATATTATTCTCTATGAATCTTTGTCCCTTATATTCTGTTTTATTAAGGCAGTCATTTTATGCTGCTATAAAGGTATAAGGCCCAATAAATCCAAATTAGTTAATGTATGTATTTAGTTTTCTACCTTCTTCTTTTCATTATTATCTTTGTTTCACATCAGCAAAATATGCAGGAATGCAGATGGGAATTTCTAGCTGTTTATCAGAATTCCTTTTGACTTCTGCTTCTTTCTTAATTTCCTTTGAAAAGGTCAGAAAAGAAATAAATAGGCTTTCCATGAAATAAATGTGAACAAATATCTCCTTTATGATAGTTGTAAAATTGCCATTGAAGTCACATGCAACATAGTCACATCCTTCAGTAGATCTGAAATCCCTTGGCTAGGATTTAGATGTTTCCTTCTAATTCCTTCTCTGTCACTAACCTTGACAAAGCCATTTGACTGCTTTGTACCTGTATTTATCTTCCCATTCACTGTCTTGTCTGCAGAGATTGTAAGTTCTTCCAGATATAGATGGCTTTTTACTATCTCTTCTAATAAGTTGCCAGTCAGGGCCTGCATATGTTCCTTTCTGATAAATAGTATGCTCTGTGTGATGACTCCATCCCTATTTCTTCTTGCTCTAGCTTGACATAAGCTCTAGCCAAGTAAATTAAAAGAGGTGTCCACATTTTTATGTGTACTGATTATGCTTCTGCTGCTGATGTGGATCAGCATCGAATTCTCATACCCCTCTTTTTCCTTAGCAAAGACTACCCTCTTCCCAAGAGTGCAGAAGCCCTGTAGTTTCTCAGGAGCTTCTGGGTATTATAAATCCAGATGTGGTAATGCTAAGAGAATACACTTAGATATGCATATGGATAAGTGAGGGGCCAATTCAGATTTTTCATTCAGTTTAGTGGCTTTTAGGGAAGGAGCAATGAATGAAAAATCAGAATGTGGTAAGTTTCTTACATGAATTAATCATCCAAGATGTGTGGAAACTGTGGGAGGGTATTTAATAATGAAGCTTGATTTTACTTCTTTGCCACAGCTTTTCATTCCCAGTATTAATTTCAAGAAAATTGTTAGTTTCACATTGCAATCATCCACATTGATTTGAAATTTAATGGCCTATCTCTCCATAGCAAAAACTCAATGGCAATTGTTTTAAGCATTCATATACTGAGAACATCAGAGAAAAAAAATAAGAAATAAAAATTTACAGGAAAAAATAGATGATCATTTTCCATTTGTTGTTGGGAAATGGGAAAAAATTAGAACATGGTGTAGAAGTCTTCTTTTCAGAGCATCGGTGAAACAGATGTTTTCTTTATTTGTGTGTGCTTTTTCCACGATTATTGATTATAATTTCCAAAGGTGGCAAAGTTAAAAGGAGAAAGAAGATGGTTGTGAGAGAATTTTAAAACATAAATAGAAGCATAGGTTTTGGTTGCCTGAGAATCCTTAGTTCTTCATTTTATTGTTTAGTCCTATGGATTCTGGATCAAAACATTAAAAATGCTTGACTGACCAAATTTTCTCCTTAATGGGATTTTGATTTCTAAATAATATCTACACTTTATAGATTCTTCCATACATTCTGCCCTGTTTTAATTTCCTTTATTATTTTTATCTTGCAAGAAAATGAAAATCATTTGACTTCTGTGTTTTGTTTAACATTACTATTGTTGCCTTTTGCATAGCTAACAAATAGTGTATAGGAACCAAAAAGAAAAAGGAAAACTTCTATTCAGTCTATCGTGAATAGATGTAATATGAAAGACTTGTGCATTTCATTTTTCTTTTCTCATGAATTCCAATTCCTTTCATATGCTGTGAACACAGATGATTTATTCGAGAATCTCTCCTTTCTGTTGCCAGAGTTTCTGACCCCAGAAATGTGTATTTTGAAGATTGAATTTACATTTGTAGTTTGAAATTTTAGAGAGTACTCCTCAGTTCGAAAACAAAAAAAAAAATGTAAGTGAAATGATGAAACTGACAGCAAGGTCTCAGTTCCTTTGGGAACTGACCTTTCCCATTCTAAAACACGAGAGTATAGCTGCCTCACTAACTTAAGAAATGGTGTCCCAAATTTAAACATTTCTTCCCTGTTTAATATCTCCCTTGGCTACTACTGCACAAATGTAGGACTTCATGAATGATGTTTGAGTTTAATTTGCAGGAATTGCTTTTGTTTCTATCATTTTGCTGATGACACCAAACTGTGTGCAGGTGACGTGCTGACGAGAAGGAATGCTATTGAATGGGACAGACTTATATCTTGTAGCAGCCTTCCAGTACTTAAAGAGGTCCTACAGGAAATACAGGGAGCATAGTGGTAGGACAAGCAGTAACCATTTTAAACTAAAAGACTGTAGATTTAGATTAGATATAAGGGATATTTTTTTTCCTTATTTCAGTGATGAGGCAGTGGAACAGGTTGCTCAAAGAAGCTGTGGATATCCCAACCCTGGAGGCATTCAAGGCAGGTTGGATAGGGCCCTGGGCAGCCTGATCTGGTGGGAGGTGTCCCTGCCCTTGTCAGGTGGGTTGGTAGTAGATACTCTTTAAGACCCCTTCCAGCCCAAGCCCTTCTATGATTCTATTAACTTATATGCATAAAAAGGAGAGTTTTTTATTTGTTTGTTTTGACAGAGAACACATCTTTTAATATATCTGTGTTACTCAAAGAAGTACTAGTTTTAGTGACACATCCAGAAGGTCAGTGGTGTTTTAAAATTAAACAGCCATAATAGCATAAGTGTTTTTGATAATTAAGTTCATGGATTACATTTACTCTTAAAATATATTACTCAGTACTACTTCTGAGGTATTTAATAATATGTGCCCAAGTTACAATTTTGTCTTCCAAAAATGTTAGTTTTTAGTAGAATGGAGAGTGAGGGAGGAGGCTGAAAAAACCTTTCTCTTATTTTCATGTAATCTATCTGGATGAAATCAATATCTTTGAAGATGCTCCATAGACCAAATAAAATGCTTATGTAAAAGCCCAGAGAGTGTGTGTGACATGCACTCACTTTGAAGCAGCAGGAAGGAGATTCCCACTTGGAGTTGGTAGCCAATTTCTATGTCATGAATTTCAGATTTCTACCATCCCATCCCCTTCCCTGCTGTGAAGATGAGGGTTTGAACTACAAAAGTGCTGTGGGATAATGCTCTTTTTTTTTTTTTCCTGTGGCTATGAGAAGGTTCCTGATTGAAATCATACAACTCTTTCCTGTGAAAGCTCTGTAAAAATTGTAACATGGCTTTGCAAAGCTTTTTGGAAAATAAGGACCAGCTTAATACTAATGACATGTGTTGGTGGTTACATTAAAAGGAATCATAGCATCATAGAATTGCTCAGGTTGGTAAAGACTCTCAAGATCATCAGGTCCAACTGTAACCTACCCATACTACCATAACACACAGCTGAACCATGTCCCTGAGCACCACATCCAAATAGTTTTAAAACACATTCACGGATGATGACTCATCCACATCCCTGGAGAGC
Source organism: Cyrtonyx montezumae (assembly GCF_038088225.1). Taxonomy (NCBI): domain Eukaryota; kingdom Metazoa; phylum Chordata; class Aves; order Galliformes; family Odontophoridae; genus Cyrtonyx; species Cyrtonyx montezumae. Next base: position 150,636,699 of record NW_027072034.1, read on the forward strand.
CTGTTCCAGTGCTTAATAACACTTTCTGTAAAGAAATTTTTCCTGATATCTAACCTAACCTCCCGTAGCACAACTTGAGGCCATTTCTCCCTGTCCTGTCAAAAGCTGAATTAAAAAAAAATGTCTTCTCGGTTGCACTGTATTCTTCTGCTCATGTAATAGATAATGTGATTGTCAATTTTCAAATTAATAGGTTAGTTAACAGTGATGGACCTTCCTAAGAATTACATTAAAGCTATAGCAACCCAAATAAGAGATGTAATATCTACTCAGCCACAGACACACAATACATGGAAAACCGTTTTCAATTTGAAACTGGAAAAATGATGCAATTTTTTATTGAACTGTAGCAGAACATAAACACTCTTCCAGATGAAAGAGAAAAATGAACATGTCTTAAATTATTGATATCTTAATAACCTTCAGGGAGCAACAAATAGTTCTTTATCATTTACATATATTACACATCACTCTATAACAAATGTAAAATTCACTTTAGGGCTGACCTCTTAGCTAAGAGGGTATGTAACTGTTAACTACATTGGCTGCTCTTAGTACGTACAATTTATTGAAATAATTGCAGTTTTGAAGTCTTCAGTGAGGTTGATCAGCTTTCAAGTGCTTTATGAGCATAATGGGGCACATTTTTTCTTGTATAACTACTCAATTTGCTCTACTTGGGTACATATTTATTACTGTTGATAAATTGTAATATTACCAATGTTGAATATAAAGTGGAATTCATTACTCTATTGCCTTCAATAGCTGTGGAGATTAATTTATCAGCCCAGATTATTATTTTTTTTAATGAAATGCTTTGATGAAAAATAGTTATTTATAAAAATTGTGGAAAAATTAAAAATATATGCCATATATGTAGTTTGAGATGTGTTTTCAGTTGAGTTATTCTGAAAAAGGGTTAATTATTTTTTCCATCCATCTCATGTCTGAGAATGCATTATGGTTTAAAGGAGATGAAAGTCACAGAATCACAGAATTGTAGGGGTTGGAAGGGACCTCCAGAGATCACTGAGTCCAACCCCCTGCCAAAGCAGCTCCCTAGCCCAGGTTGCACAGGTAGGCGTCCAGGCGGGTCTTGAACATCTCCAGAGAAGGATATTCCACAGTCACTCTGGGCAATCTGTGCCAGTGCTCCGTCACTGCACTGGGAAGGAGTTCCCATGCACATCTGTGTGGAACTTCCTATGCTTCAGTTTGTGGCCCTTTCCCCTTGTCCTATTGCCACACACTGCAGAGAAGAGTCCAGCCTCATCTCTTTGCCTCCCGCTCCTTAGATATTTAACGATGCTAATCAGATCCATAAAGGTAGACTACATCCACTGCTCTCCCCATATCCAGCCAGCCAGTAAGGACATCATAGAAGGCTACCAGGTTGGTTGAGCACAACTTCCCCCTGGTGAACCCATGCTGACAGATCCTGATAACTCTTTCTTCCAGCCGCCTGGAGACAGCATCCAGAACTCTAACTATATGGAACTGTATGTAACTGTGGAACTATAAACTGTTCCATCACCTTCCCAGGGACAGAGGTGAGCTGACTGGCCTGTAGTTTTCCAGATCGTCCTTCTTGTACTTTTTGAAGTCTGAAGTGACACTGGCTATCCTCCAGTCTTCAGGCGCCTCTCCTATTCTCCAAGACCTCTCAAAGATTAGAGAGAGAGAGAGAGAATGAGAGTTTCAGCAGTCATCTCTGCCAACTCCCTCAGCACACGTGGATGAATCCCATTAGGGCACACGGATTTAGATACATTGGTATTGCCTAGATGCTCTTGGACCATCTCTTCCCTTACTAGAGGGGAGCCTTCCATTCCCCAGACCCTCTCACCCCCATGGTATAGAAGTCCCAAGGGGGTGTTCCCACAGTGAAGACAGAAGCAAAGAAGGCATTCAATGTCTCCGCCTTCTCTGCTTCCTTTGTTACCAGAATATCCCCCTCATTAGTAGGGGACCCACATTTTCCCTAGTCTTCCTTTAACTGTTGACATACTTAAAAAAATATTTCTTATTATCCTTTATCTCTTTTGCCAGATCCAATCCCAGGTTGGCTTTAGCTTTTCTCATTGCATCCCTGCAGTCCCTGACAACATTCCTATATTATTCCCAAGTGGTCAGACCCTTTTTCCACATTTCATGGACCTTTCTCTTCCCTTTGAGTTTATGTATGAGCTCCTTGCACATCCATACAGGTCTCCTACTACCCTTGCCTGATTTCTTATTCACAGGAACGCATTGATTCTGAGCTAGAAAGAAGAGCTGTTTAAATGCTGACCAGCTCTCACAAGTCCCCTTACCTTATAACAACCTAGCCCAAGGGAAAGCTCCAATAACGTCTCAGAAGAGATTGAAGTTGGCTATCCTGGTTAGCAATCCTACTTTTTTTTTGCTTCTTCCTCTCAAGATCTTGAATTCCAAGATCTTGAACTCACAGTCAGATTTTGTTGATTTCTTTCAATATATAAAAAAATTTGAAGATTTCAGTGTATTTCTTTCTGCTCATTAGTTTGCCAGAAGTTAAAGCAAAAGTAAATTTTGAAATAGGAACATCTCTGAGGGATAAAAGTTCTCTTTCATGATCAGCCATATCCTCCATCATTAAATGACAAATTTATTTCTCAGTGATTGTATGTGACTGTTATAGAATGCCTACTGTTCAGTAGTAATCTAGCTCTTGCTTCACTACCATAGGCCACTTGGTAGTTGGCATATGTAATTTTTGAGCATTTTATCTCTCTCCTTCAAAAATGATATTCAAATGTGTCTTGGGGAAGCATATAACAAGAAAAGGGAGGATTTTCTCAAATGTATCTTCGTTATATAGTTTTGTGATTTCTTATGATATCAGCCATGTTATTCTGTGACATTTTTTACTAATGAGGCCTCATTTCCAGCACATTCAAATGTTGCTAAATGAATTTATTTAAATGTGGGAATTCTTACTGCATTTCCTTGTGTGTGTGCATTAATATAATGTAGCTTCTGGGATTTTTTAGATAGGAGTGAGCTCACACTGTACTTCATATATTTTATCTAATTTTCATGAAACTTATCTCTTCTATATTCATAAAGCTTTTAAATACTCAATGTCTTTGAGTTGATCATTATTTTTTTTTTTTTTTATCACTCGCTGAAGTTGACAAGAGTTGCCAAAAAGACTTCAGGCAGCCCAGAGGTGTTCTGTACTCAGAGCACTTGGGCTCTTCTCTAAAGGAAACAAGGCTAATGAACAGACACACAGCTTTCCTCTACAGAATGGTGACTCTGCAGCCCTCTTTTTTTCTTCTGCATCTTTTAATCCTAAGTATTCCAGAAACTCTACACCAAAGGCAGCACCTGCACTGTAAATATGGCAGAAGTAGGACCTTTGTCATCAGATCACAGCCTTATATCCTATCCTCTTTCTTCTGCCATTCTTATGTTCATAACAGGTTAATTTTGTGTGATTTAAAGTCATCTGTCCTATCTGTTGAATTGAGAAAGGGTTTGTCATTCTTGTGTATGGGGGAATGTTACTGCCACTTTAACCATTATAGTCTCAGAGAATCTCAGCTGACTGCTTCAGAATAAAACTAATGCTGGTTTTGTGTCTGTCTCCTTTTAATAAAGAGTATCACATAGTATTATCAAGCTTTCCACAGAAGTTAGTGAGATTCAAAATATGCCATGGAAATCTCTAGCTTTAGAAAATTTTACCTTTCTTTTATATTATTTACACTATAAACAGACTAAAAAAAAACAATTTATATTTTATCATGTATTCACAAATGGCCATTACATGAACCTTTCTTACTAAAAAGCTCATTTCCACTGCTCATCCAAAATGTATTATACTTAAATTTTAAGATATTGTGTCACTTACATTATCTAAATGGAAATTATCAATTAGTTCTTTTAAATCTGGAGTGCATGTATTACTTTCATTTACAGCACTGAGAATGTGGAAAGTCAGCTATCATCCAGACGTTCCTATAGATATGTATCTAAGTGAAAAACACTTTGTGGCAATCTCTGGTAGACAAGAAACTGAATACTATTTAGCTTGGAAGAAGTAAGGAGTCCTCTGTTGTGAATGCAAACAATTTTCCCCCTCTTTTCATATTTGACAACTCTATTTCATGCATTTTCTCATTAAGGAGTACCTCAATGCTGCATATAAATACTTAATATGACATTTTAATAATTCAATACAGAAAATTCAATATAAACATTTAGAATTAATGCAGCTGTTTTTCAAGGCGACACACACTTGTGCATTGCAGAATACTAGAAAAGTTTAATAGGCTGGTGTTTACGTAAGGAAAGACGTTTGATGTTTTATTATCTCTAAAAGCAGAAAAAAAATAAGATAGAAAAATGAAAGATGGCATTATTGCTAAAGCCAGCTAATCCTAATGTAATTATGTTTCATCACAGGAATTTCAGAAGCACTTCATTAATTGTAATTAGCAAATGGAAGAAGCACTTAAATCAGAAGACTGTAGAAAAAAAGTGTTAGCAAGACGTAGATGTGTGTTGACACTGGATTTCAAGCTGGAAGTTTGGTCAGACTTTGCTGTAGAAATGAGATTGGAAACAACCCCAGATGAGTTACCAGGATACTTCGCATCTTTAGGGTAGATTTTATTTTGCAACTATCATATTGATGATGCCCAGAAGGGTCTATATTTAGTTTATATTAGCCTGGGAGATTGGCCATTGGTAAGCAGCCAGGAAAGCTGACATGCTCCCCTTTGACTTATTTCACCATAAGTAATGGATTGTGAGTCCTGTACGTGCTCACCAACAGCCATGATGTTGGAAAGGAATAATAATTTCCAGGCTACCAGGCTGTGAGCTGCAGACAGTGGCTAAGCTTTTAGCACCTGGGACATGGGCTGCTAGAACAAAGATCTTGTTCTAAGAAGTGTTTAAGAGTCCCTATCTAGACCAGTTTCTCCCCCTTTTCACATCAGGAGACCAACATTGCATGAATAAAAATCTGTTTCACCTTATGATATTCAGTGTTTCTCAACATCATGTATCAAAAAGAGAATTTAGGCCTCAGAGTAAGTGGCAGATAGGTGTGTGACAATAAGAACAGCAACCTGAGGGTCAGCTGACCTGTGCTGATGTCAGCCTTCATCAACATAGTCAACATAAAAAATTTCTATCTATCTGTTTAAAGCATCTTATCTGCAATCAGAAAGCACATGGAATTTGGTCATTTTCAGTAATAATAATAAAGACTTGCTTCATCCATTACAAAAATTTGGATTAATGAAACCTTAGTAGGTTAATGGGTTAATTGAGTGAAATTCCAAAAGTAGAAATCAGCTGCAGAAAATGGACGACTCTGAGTTGTCCACTTTAATGCTATTATATGCCCACACAGGCCATAATGCTGCAATATACTAGCTCAGTAATTAATGTAATAGCATTTTTCCCCTTCAGTTAGCATTGATAATAAAGCAGTAGGTAACACAAGGTGTTAATAGAAGTATGACCTTAGATTTGTTACAAAATAAAAATCTTGACTCTGTGATTGCTAAGGAGACAATACTCTTTCACAGGTATCAAAAGTCTCCTAGATCTTGGCTACTGGATTTGTCATTCAGCCTACGTCCATCTGCTCTCTTTTTTGCCCTCAGTTATTTCAACAAGCCATTTGAGGTCTTTTTGTACTTCTTGAGTGTTTTCCTTTTTTTCAGTAAATTTTCTGTTGCTTTCACCGAAGTTATGTCCTACATACAGTCTGAATCCTACTCAATGTTGACAAAGATCACAAGTTTTCATTTTAAAGGAGATAATAAGCAAAATCCAGGGAGATTTTAAAGGAGACCTAAGACAGGAAGAAAGTTCTTCTGAATTTTGAAGAAAATATGGTTTTAGCTATCTTATTACCTGAGGAATTTTGTTAATGTGCTACACAGAACAAACAAACAAAAAAGCATATTAGGGAAAAGCCCATCTGTGAATCTCTTTCAGATTAGAACAGGCAAAAGAAATCACAGAAAAAAAAATGTTGATACTTGAGGAATGGGAAGGGTCTGAATATGAGACAAAATCACATAATACATGTAAGATCAAGCTTAATGAATCAAGGTACTTCATATGAACATGTTGTTTGAAGCGTACCATATTTAACGAAAGTATCTGGGACAGCAGAAAAATGAGTCTATAATCAGAATTCTGGCAGTAGTAGTGTAGACATAAACTCTATTTTGCTATAAGATCTTCATTCTCAAGAAGATCAGATCCCCAAAATCTCAAATTCTTATTAAAATTTTCTGGATTTACAAGTATAGAAAAAAATCTAATTACTGGAGAAATTCTATGTGACATTATTGAAGCAATTAAAAGATGTCAGCATGTTTTGTACATTTAGTCAGACATTAAAGAGGCTGAAGTAAATTAAGTAAGCATGTGTGAGAAAAAAAAACATTTCTTAGTAATGCAAAGGGAAGGACATAGAAGGATGAATGGAACTGGAGATTTGGGATTAAGTTCAGAAGGCAGATAATAAGCAGCTGTGGAATTGAACTCACTTGAGTCAAAAAAATGGATAATCTGCATATTAATTGCTATATGTTTGAAGGCAGTGGAATTTCCTATTGCTTCTTTTTTAACCTGCTTTTTTCCTGTTTGAAAAATGACAATAAATACATACAGAATAGATAAAAAGCAGAGTTTGTAAGATATTCCCTTACTTTATGTTTTTTATAATGACAAAGCTCTCTAGTATTCTGCTTTCAGCATTTGTAAACACTTTTATTGCAGTGGAGCTTACAAGAAAATTTGACTAGATATTATGGGAACTTCATCTACAGTTTCATCCCAACACGTAAAATATTTTTGTTAAGTCAGTGAAGGGGAAAATGATTTCTCCACAGAAACCTTTTGAAAATCCTTCTGAATGCATGATGTTATGCACTTCTATGATATATTAAAGCACTTCTTTAAATGACCAGTTTTTAATCTTTTGTCCTTCAATTTTCTTCTCAGGAACAGAGCTATGTGAATCTGGACTGGAGTTATTTGATAGTCATGACCTTACCATGTGTTCAGAGTAAATCATGGGAAAGCTGCTTGGAATGTAAATGTTGTCCAGCTGGCCTAGAATTTCACTCAGCCCTCATTTGCGGTTTAATTCTTTGTTAAGCTTTGCTTTCATGTTATTTCTTTCACTTCGTTTTCTGCAAACAGACATCCTCACTATGTTTCTTTCCTGGATAGGAAACCTGAATTCTCACATTTTAATGTTGTTGCTGCTGTTATAATCAACACTGTTGTTTAACAATCTAAGTAATTAATTCACATGTAATCAAGGTGTGCAGGACACTGCAAATATTTGTGCACAATATTTTCACTTCAATCATACTTGTAAAATTCCAAGCTGCTCAAAATCGTATAGTTTTGGAGGCATTCTTGAGACAAGGAAAAAGCCAAGTCATTGTAATGACAATATATTTATCTCCTTCTAGATCTGCCTAGACTGATTTCTTGGCCACTTGTGCCATACAGAAGAGGTCAGCAAAAACTCGCTATTTTCCTGTACAATGTATTGTAAAGGTTTATTTATCCTTTTCCCAACCTAGGAAAAATTCTGCAGCAAGAGGGAACTGTGCTTGTTTAGTCTGGAGGGGAGGAGGCTCAGCAGAGACCTTATTGTTCTTTGCAACTGCCTGAAAGGAGATTGTAGTAAGGTGATGGTCAGCCTCTTTTCCCAGGTAACAGTGATAGGATGAGAGGTAATGGCCTTAAGTTGCACCAAGGGAGTTTCTAGTTGAATATTGGGAACAATTACTCCTCAGAAAGAGTGGTGAGGTGTTTACAGAGGCTGCCCAGGGAGATGATGGAGTCACCATCGCTGAAGATGTTCAAGAAAATTGCAAATTTGGCACCAAGGGACCAGTGAGCATGGTGGGTATGCGTTGACAATTGGACTAGATGATCTTAGTAGACTTTTCCAACCTTAAGGATTTTGTGATTCAAAGACTATGATCTTCTTCCTCCTGATGCCATGGTTAGTACAGTTTTCCTGCTACTGCCCAGCTAAGAAATGAGGGGTTTTATTATGTTTCATCTCTGTCACCCTGGAAACACACTGAGTAGTTGGGTGTATAGTTTTGTTTTTCATACTTTCACCATACTGACAGGCGGTAAGCTGTATCTTCAGCTCACAATAAACCAGACCTAGTACCAGAATTAGCAGAAGGTCTTACTTGGATAAAGGAAGGAATGAAGATTATGAAGTGGGTAAGTAGCTCCTTTTCCTCATGTCTTCATTGTCTTGATGATCTTAGAAGTGGTTTAAATAGGGATACTGCAAGGCAATCCAAAAGTTGAAGAGTGACTTTGTTCAAGGCTTAAAAAATAACTGTCTGGAAAAACTGACCTCTAGATCTGTCAAGATTAGAGAAATTTAGATTTGAAAAACTTGTCTTTGAGTGCATCCCTAGTTGCAGAAAGAGCCAGAGGAAGAACTATGTGCTGAACTCTTTATCATTCCATTTATTAGCTTAATCCCCAATTGTTTGACACACACATGCACTTTTTTATTCTAATATTTAAATTCTTTTCAGTGTTTCTAACTCTCCTTGAGATTATTTTTGTAGAAGAACTGGACATTTTGATTATTTTCTGTTAAATATGAAATACGATTGTCGTTGTCCTTTCTCTGTGAAATCACACCAGACAGCTGAAGCATTTCTGGAGACCTTCTACAATTAGGTATAGCTGTGTATTTCCCATCCTTCTGCCCAGTTAGCTCTATTACCTAAGCTTAAGTAGGTATAGAATATTGCTGAGCAACTGATTTTAGTCTGAGAAAAGTGTAAGATAAAAGGGAATATTTTGTCTTATGTTCTTACTTACAGATCCACAGAATCACAGAATTGCAGGGGTTGGAAGGGACTTCTAGAGATCATCGAGTCCAACCCCCTGCCAAAGCAGCTCCCTAGCCCAGGTTGCACAGGTAGGCGTCCAGGCGGCTCTGGAACGTCTCCAGAGAAGGAGACTCCACCACCTCTCTGTGCAGCTGTGCCACTGCTCCGTCACTGCACTGGGAAGGAGTTCCCATGCACATTTGTGCAAAACCTCCTATGCTTCAGTGTGCGGCCATTTCCCCTCATCCTATCACCACACACTGCATAGAAGAGTCCAGCCTTGTACCTTTGCCTATCTCTCGTTAGATATTTATAGATGTGGATCAGATCCTCTCTGAGCCTTCTTTTTTTCAAGGCTGAACAGATCCAGGTCTATCAGCCTTTCCTTATAAAGGAGGTGTTCCACATCCTTCATCATCTCTGTAGCACTGTGCTGGACTCTTTTGAGATCCCTGTCTTTTTTTTGTACTGGAGAGCCCAGAACTGGACACGATATTCCAGGTGAGGCCTCACCAGGGCAGAGTAGAGGGGGAGTATCACCTTCCTTGACCTGCTGGCCATGCTGTTCTTAATGCACCCCAGGATCCCATTGGTCTTCTTGGCCATCAGGGCACTCTGCTAGCTCATGGTCAACCTGTCATCCACCAGGACACACAAGTCCCTCTCCTCAGAGCTCCTCTCCAGCAGAACATCCCCCAACTTGTACCAGTGCATGTGGTTATTCCTCCCTAGGTGCAAGATTCTACACTTGCTCTTGTTAAACTTACAGTTTTGCAAGGAGCTAATATCTGAAATTTATATCTAGCATATTCAGAAAAAAAACCACCTCCCAGCATTTTGGAGAAGATTCAAGTAGATAAGATTCAATTAAACTAATATGTAAAGAGCATGAATAAGCTCTGGGGATTCTGTGGACACTGAATTTTGGTAATCAACATACACGTAAATTTTCTCCTACACATATTGCTCAGTGTTACAAGGAAAAAAAGGGCAGAAATTTCTGCAAAAATCATATCAGGTTTTGATAATGGTTCTAATGCATTCTTCGATCAGCCTCTATTTTATAATATGTTTATAGTTTATCTTTCCTTTGTTTACCAAGTTTCTGTAATCATCCTCATTCTTTCCTTTTGTTGAAGTTTGGTGGAATGAAAGTAGAGACTGCCCTGCATTTTTGCCACCGTATCCAGAGGACTTCCACAGAAGGTATTTGACAACTATTATGGGAATCTTTTCATATTTTCCTCCCTTTACTGTTTGAGGAAACATTTATTATACATATTACATATAAAAATAATTAGCTATATTGTAAGCTAACTTGCCAGTCTAGATAAACTGGATATTTACATTCATTTCAGCTGATCTACATTATCTTAGATTCACTATAGGGTTAAACCCATGCTAAAGTTTACCAATAATGTGGAAATAAATCCTCCTTTCTGTGTTAGAATATTACCCTTTTTTTCATTGCTTCAGAAGTATTCTTATTTGATACTGAGCATTGCTGGTCCATTAAAGTATTTTCTTGTCCGAGCACGTCTGTTATGGTAAATATGATGCTAGATTACACAGCTTTGTTTTTTCCAGGCACTGATCTCATTATGAAGAAGACAAACTACTGCTTCATAGTGACATTATTAAATGAGAACGTAATGGCAAGAGTAGTTAGTCATGTCATGATGTAAAGACAGTACTAAAAAAAAAGTTGTGCTTCATAGTGACAATGAAAGATTAAATATTTACCATATCATGAGCAGGAACACAGTATTTCTGGTGCTGAGACTTCCTGTTTAAAGAAAAAGAATATTTTTGGTACAGCAAAAATATTGTCCTGCCAATGCACATGTCTTGCTCTACTTTTTAAATAAATGTAACATTTTAAATAATCTTGTAATGGAGCATAAAAATAAAATAATCTTACTTCAGTCACAAGAATAACTGCAGTACCAGGAGAGAAATTCAAGTACCATATTTATTCTATGATATATTAAAGTGTCATTGAAGCCAACACTTCCTCTGTTCTAATCTGGTCAGTGTTGATTTGTACAGAATCACTCTTCTGCTTGAAAAGAAAAATGCCAAGAATTCAAGTAATAGTGTATCAATACAACTTGATTCAAAATGTTACAGCAATGACAGTTTCAGTGTACATCAAAAACACTGAAGTAAGCTTACTTTTAAATGGAAAAATATTAAACAAATCTAAAATACAAAAGCCATGAAATATGAAATACACATGCATTGCGTATTTTTTATTATTATTATTTTTAAAACTTTCCAGAAACAAAGAGATTGACCTTTAAAGGAGATTAAAGTAGATTTAAACTGGTTGTCCACCAGTGCAAATGAAGGTACCACTCCTTAGCTATGTCATTTGAGCCTACCTATGTATGGTAAGAACAAAGATGCTGCATTGCTACATAGACCCTCCATAATATAAAGCATGAAGTGCTTCTGTTGAACAGATTTTAGCCCTCCTGAATAGAGACCATTTCTCTTGATACATTCAATTCAAATGACCTTGACTTGTAGGTCAAAATTTATAATTGTAAGCCAGAATCTGCAGCGCTGGAAGAAAATGTGCTAGTTGGAGTGCCTGCACCGTGCCCCAGGCAGAGGTTAAGACATGCTACAGACATGCCTTGTCTGGCCATTAAATATCCAGGGTGGTACCAGCACCTACAACATCAGGCAGACCTCACTGTGACCTTCCAGTGCTTGAAGGCAGCATATAAACAGGAGGAGGAACAACTGTCTATACGGGTTGATACTCAAAGGACAAGGGGGAATGGATTTAAACTAAGGCAGGAAATTTAGGTTAGATATTAGGAGGAAGTTTTTCACTCTAAGGGTGGAGAGGCACCGGAACAGGTTACCCAGAGATGCTGTGGGTGCCCCGTCCCTAGAGGCATTCAAGGCAAGTCTGGATGTGACTCTGGGCAGACTGGTCTAGTGGTTGGAGACCCTGCCCATGGCAGAGGGGTTGAAACTGCATGATTTTTTGAGGTCCTTTTCAATCCAGACCATTCTGTGCTTCTATGATTCTACGATTCTATGATACTATGACACTATGACAGTTTCCCAGGCCCATACCCTGTAACTCTTCACATCTTACAAAGGAAAGGCACTTAGATACAGAGCAGCTCTGTTGCAACACAATAAACAGACAGCATTTCTGGTAGTAACAGCTCTCGTTCTTGCAATTGGAGCCCTGCAGACATGCTGCAGCCTTTGCTGAACTGTGCAGTTGAACGTGCAGCAGATGAAATTATGTCATCAATTAAGCAGAGTGGGCCAGTTAACTTCCCCTTCCACTTCATCCCTCACATATCTCACTGGAATATTTCTTGACTATTTCAAATTTCAAATCCAACAATAAGAAACCTGCTGTGCTAAGCTGCACTTACCTTTCAATGTATATTTTTCTAGCTTATCTTAAATCTCCTTGGTCCTCATTTATGCCTGTTGCTTCTTGCTCTACTAACAGTAGATATTTAGGATGGTTTATTCCCTTCTTCCTCGAGCTTACTTTCATGCATTTAAGGGCTGTTAGATATGCAGTACAATCTCAGTTTTCCCCTCCAAACTCTTCAGTCACAATTTCTCTGCGGGTCATGCGTCTGAGACCTGTGATGGTTATAACTGTTCTCCAGTCTGTAGCTAAGCAGTCTACACTTGAAGTGTATGCCCAGAATTAAGCACAAGATTCCTCTACCTCCTTGTAACAACTAAACAAAGTAAAAAAATTACTTCATGGGGCAATGCTGTTCCAGATTCAAGTAAAATATTTGACTTCTTTTTCAATAGCAAAGCTATTAGTGTTCTCTTCAGTCAGGGAACACTATTACAGTCACTATTACACTGTGGCCTGCCACTGCAGAGATTCTACCTTGATTAATAATTTTCTAACTTGTATTTTTGCTGTTACTCGTTCGTCTCAGAGTTGAGAATATAATTACTGAATGGCATCCCACTTTTCCAAACTATTCCTCCGATTGTCAAAGTTCTGTCTTACAATATGTTGCAACCCCTCTAAACTGGATAAAATTAAAAAATCAATAAAAGCACTCTATGTTCCATCATCCAAGACATTGATGAAAATATTGAATAGTATCAGATCCACAACACAACTCAGAGGAATGTCACTTGATACATTTTCCATTTTGACAGTGCACTGATTATTATTTTCTCAGTACCATTATCAAAATCACTTGTGCTCACCTTACGTTAGTTTCCTCTAGCCAACATCTTCCTATCGTGCATAAGTGATGATGTGTGACAAGATCTCTGACATCTTTGGCCTCTGCTTTAAACAGATTGTAAAATTTATTTATGATTGTAACAGGCAGCCTTCTTCAGACAGGTGCATTCTTGCTTTACTGTGGAAAATACAGAAGACACATGAGCTATTGCTTGATATGAAAACTAAACTGGGAGATTTCTGTATATTTAAGCCTGTGACACAGTGTTGATACACTAATGTTACTGAAGGGCTAAAAAGGCAAGAGGCATATTACATAGATTTTCAACGTCACTATAGTCATCTGTCTCAGCATGTAGGAGATGTCAGGCACAATGCAAATCTTGTGTATCCTGAACATCAAACATGAACAACTTGCATGTTTTGAATATGTTGCACACTGTAGGAACCTATTATTTCAGAAATAGCTTCTGCCATTTCATCATGCAGTGTCTTTCACTGACTTAGTTAAGCTGCCATGGTTTACTTCATCTTGAATTTATCTATCATTGCCAGTAAAGTCTTTTTTTGAATTTTTCCTTTCATGTACTTTTTATTTGTTGCAAACAGTCAAAGTGCAACATGGGTTATAGAAAAAAAAAAAGAATTTATATTAATGTGCAAATTAGTTACAATTATATTGCTATAGACAACATTGTTATCCTGAGTTAAACATTTGCACTGATTTGTTTGTAATAGTTAAATAATATTAAAAATATTTTTTCTGCAGTGCTAAATATTTTTAAAAGATAAATACATTTAAAAATGTAAAGAAAAAAAGGAAAACAGTAAAGAACTACAGAAAAATAGTAGTGAACATTTCAACAACAGCCATTCTTTTTCCGATGCTGTTTGTGCCACATTTAGACCAGATGGACTGTTCTACAAAAATATTCTGTTAGAGTTTCAATTTATAAAATCAGTGGCAGAAATTCAGGTCATCCATCATGCAGTGCACATGTATGACCACCCTAATAAAAGTATAAGTGACAGTTGTTGTAGGATGTCAAAACAATGATCTGAACCTTTCCTGCAGTAAAAATAGCACTAGACAGACTTATATACTTCTAATTCCAAAGTTGAAAAGTGGTAGCAGTAGATACCAAAATTTCATTAATTCAGCTTTCCTCAATGTAGCTTTAAAAATGTGAGTGCCCAACAGTTCACGGAATTCCTTTGGTGTAAATAAAGTGAGAGAAAGTAAAAGCATTTATCATTAAAGAATGAATAATTAAATAAAATAAAACTCTGAAGTTCTCCCAGCTAAGGCGGGAATAGAACTGGACACAGGTTTAGCACATTATCTGATGGCATTCTTCAATCAGTGAACAGGATTGGGAGAGGAAAAATCTCAATGGATTAATGAAAGTGATTAATAAAGCATTTGCTCTTAGATATAACTTTGTACTCATTACTCTAATGAGAAATGGTGAAACTGATTGTGATTTGTAATAGGTATCATGTTCAGTAAGTAGTTTGAATGTGAAACAGTAGGATACTGTCAGAATACACAACAAGCAATTCAATATGAGCTCACGAGAAGCTAACATCCATTACAGAATCTTGTATTTCAGTTACTGAGTTTGGATGAATAGCATCCAATTACTTTAGGAGAGATGGGCAAGCGGCTCTCTGGCTCCTTCCTACAGACTTTTGAGTCCTGACACACCAAGGCTCTGGCAGTAGATACTACAACCCAGTAAACAGTTTTAGTGGTATGATCTCAACCTAAGCACAACAATGTTACAACTGTTAAAATATTATTAATAAACTTCTTCAGAGGGGAGTGGTTATATAGAAGTTTTCTTAATTAATTTTTTACTACTTTTTAAGTTTGTTTTAACAAAAGGTTTGATTTTAAATTCTTAGTCTTCCAAAGTGTTTAAAATGAGAGTGAGAAACATTTTTGACAGGAATCCAGAATCTGCTTATAATGGTTTAAGAGTGATGTAATTGCTGTGTCTCAGCATGTCATTGTAAGTGGATGAGCATCACCAAACATTCTTACCAGGATGTTTTAGAGATTGGTCCTTGGCTCCACTTATTTTAGCTTGCATTGCTAAATTGAAAGAAAACCTCAAATTGCTGCTGACAAAGTTCACAAAAGGCACAAGTAATGAAAAGTGTAACTAATGCTGAGGATAGATCTTCCAAAATAAACCAATCACAATCATTACTTTATACTGGGCTGTGAGCTACTTGATGAATAAGGGCTTCAATAAAATCAAGTATAAACTTACTTATTTAGGAAGGAAGAATACAGAATCTGCTTACAGCATGGGTATCTCTATCCGCATTAGAAATGGTTTTGAAAAAGGCACACTGAGACAATAGCTGATAATAAACTCAACATTGGCTTCTGTACAATTATTTGGTCAGAGGGCTAATGAATCTTGGTTCTCTATATAGGAGCATATGAAAAAAATGTTACAAGCTGTGATCCAATCATCCATTAAATATCTGCGTGTGAAAGGGAAATCTGATAAGAAAAGGAGGCACATCTGTACCATGGAAATGTGTAAGAAGATTCAATTGCTTGAAATTAAGCCTAAAGAAGCTTAGTCAATAAGTAGAGCACACATTTAATGGCAAACTCCATTAATCATTAGTACAGTTAAACAAGAACTGTGGTAGATAACTTCTCCATCACTGGAAATTTAAATATCGCTGGTACTCCTCTAGTTTGTGCTGCAAGCAGAAGTTAATCAGGAAAATTAAATTCCTTCTTTTATGATAACATTCACATTGTAGTGGTTTTGTCTGTCTTTGACATGCACAAATATATAATGCAACTTTATAAGTTCAAAATAGCCTATCACTGTGCTCTAGATGTAAATGCAACCATCTTGCATACAGCTCACACAGCTCACCAATACAAAAAGGTTTTACTTTGATTTTGTCTGGTTTTGATATTTTTAGGTATAATTCAGATATGACTGAGACTAATATATCTCTACTCTTAATTGATATGTCTTCTCATTCATCTAAAAGAGAATTCAGAACTAGCCTTTGCTGTTAAATTTATACATAGATATACAGACATGACACAAGCTACACTTTATGAGCTTTTGGAAACATACATACTGATCTTTCATGTGGCACTGTGAACAAAAACATACTTCTCTTAATTTATTTTATGTTCAAGAGGTACACACTTCTATGCTCATAAGAGCAGCTGGTAAAGTTCAGGGTACTGACTTTCCTTTGCAAATATATCTGAACTGGGATCTTTCTTGTTAATAGTATTTGTACTATGTTAAACGCATGAATTCATTCAGAATACTGTCATCTAGCTAGCATGGCAGTAATCTATAGAAATTACACTCTGCACTATGACTAAGAGCCGAATTTCATCTGAAACAATAATAAGGGTTGGGATAAGTGAATTTTAAAAATTGCACTGTCAGCAGCAGCAGCAGCACATATTCAGAAGCACCTTTTTGGAAACTTTAAAAAATTCATTTCCTATTCCCTCAGAAAGTTTTCTTACAGAATAGGCTGTTTCCCAGCGTGCTCTGCTGATCATTGCTGCTATGGCTATGAAATATTTCCACTGTGTATGAAATTCATATGTCTATCCTAAGAAATATGAGATGCTAATGTAATGTCATGACAAGAATTGACCCCATATGACTAACCTTTCACAAAAGGAGTTAATGAATGAGTCTTTGGGAGCTTGCTTTCATGGTCCACAATGCCAGAAAACCTTTCAAGATTCAAGCAACTATTATCATTCAGTAAATGCCTTCTGCTAGTTCTAGTTCAAGACTCAAAGTAACCAGAAGAGGTAGCAAAACATGACTGTCATCTCCATGAATACATTACAAATATAGATAGTTGTAATCTAGAATATATATCACACAAATATCACCCAGTGAAACTCCTGGTTTCTAATAGTAATGCTAGCTTAGCCATCATTTAAAACACACAGCTTATCCCAGACCATACAAGATATTTTGGATTGTATCACTGCAAATTAATAGTAGGAGATACCCTACAGAGTACTGAAAAATATTAGACCTTCTCATTAAGGATGAAAAACGTATCTAACACCCTAACAAATAAATATGTGTGCAGTCTGCCAGAAGCTGTCTGAATATATGTAAATATATTATAATTAGCCATGGCTCAGGGTATAACATTTTCAAGAGGTAGTAAGGCATTTCTTCATCTGATTAAGCAGTGAATATGCAATAGTAAAAGGTCAACTCAATGTGAGTCTGCCATGTGATGTTCTAACAGCATCATGCCAATTTAAGAGGGTAGGTATCATTTAAAGTAGAAACTCATTTTCTCAGTCATCATTTTCCCTAATGTCTCACAACACAAGAGATATATTCAGGGAATGGAGAGAAATGTAAGTCATGACTTCAAGGCAGTTTTCAGACATGGTGAAATGCAGAGAAAGACTGATCAGGCATTTTTGATCCCGGCACTGACAGCCTGAGTGACCTTGGAACAGCGCAAGGAGAAGTGTATGTAAGGGCTATTTGATAAAACATACCTACCTTTGAGTTTCTGTTTTATATCTAAATGTTATAACTTTCATTTCATAGGTGAGGAAGTTTATGCAAGCAAATAGCACGGCTACAATCACCCAGTGACTTAGCCAGGCTAAAACGCAGTAAAAAATCTTGTCTGACAAATAAGACTGCATATTTCTGATTTCTCATTATGTCCTGTCCTACAATCTGTAACTTGTGTTGGAATTACATTCCCTTGCTTGAAAAGGGCATCTTCTGTATTGTAACTGCTATATAGAGACAGATGCAGTTTAGAACCAAGGTTCAGATGAACCCGACTGAAGCCCTTTCAGTCTCCTCTCGCAATTAACACTTTTCCAGAGCTGCCCTCCAGGATCTGCCCAGCCTTTCTATGCTAATGTACTCAGTCTCAATACATTCAGCCCCTTCAGAGTTCATTCATGCTGTAAAAAATTCTAGCCAGATAGTCACTGTTGTGAGATACAGTTGCCAGATATAGGAAAGGTATTGTTCACATCAGCAGTTCCCAAAGGGATGGACTTAGACATGCAAATTCTGCCTTCTGAAATGAGGGTGCTCAGAAAAGGAAAGCACATTTTACATATCCCACTAAAGATGGTAAGGAGGGTTACAATGGAGTGCTATGCATTTGGCTTCTCCATTAAGCTGAGCTCTGTTTGTGTGTGCAATGCAGCAGCACAGTTTTAATGAGAAACTCCCTGGATGTTATTACTGTGAAGCGAAGTATTGCTATGCAGTTTTATTGCCAGATCATAGAATTCATCTTCTCTCTCTTGGCCTGAGCTTAGCATGCTGTAGAAGAAGCCAAAAAAAGCCCTTGTTCCAGCAGTGTCTTCGAAATGGCTTTTTTGTCTTGAAGATTTGGAGATTTAACTCTTGACTGATTTCTGAATCTTTGTGATTTAGGTGGTCCACATGTATATATATATATATACCTGTTATACTAGTACAGGATTTTTTCCTTCCATACCTCCTCCAGCACAGTAACCTCTGGCTGCTTGCCAGCTCCTTTAGCCGATCTGGTCACAGCAGTGTGTGTTTTGCATTGGAAATTCTACAGTATGAAGAAAATTTCAGTGCTCAGATCACTGCTGGGGCAATCGTGACTTAACTGCTCAGGTTTTGTTTCTTACGATGCTGTCACACAGCAGAAATCAGCATTGTTGTCTGGAGTGGCACTGATAGGAGAGGCTTCCAGGAGATGCAGCTGATGAAGAAAGAGCCTGGAATGAAAAAAGGAAAATGTGACAAAATTGATGGGGAAGAAAGATGCTGTCGTTTTGATTAATGAAGTGAAAGCTGTAAAGGATGCTCTAGTTAAAGACTGCTGAAAAATTCCCAACAAATCACAAAATACTCAGCAGCCTATTAGATCTGGTATGAGTGTAACACACACAGCTTCTCTTTTGTTTGGTATGTGTTGCAGGATGAATGTGCATTACTCTGCTCAGGTTACCGACTGCTGACATCACTTTCTGTCTCAGTTCTTCATTTCAGAAGAGGGCATGGAGGACTCTCAAGGTCTATAGCTTCAGCAGAGCTGGTACTATGTCCTCCCAAGGACTCCATAGGTTCTTTGAATTCCTGTCCTCCTTTGGAAACTAACTCACTGCATGTTCTGAAGTGTGATGTGAGTATTCCCTTCATTTATTGGCATGTACATGTCACTTACAGAGGCATTGTGGTAAACCATTAATTAATATTTGAACAGAATTCCAGTAATATTCAGTACTATGTAAATACAGAAAGTTTATTCAGCTTTCCAACAGAAATAAGAGAGGCAAGTAACATGAGGAATTAGCTGTGGCAAGAATCTCTTTCATGAGCCCTACTTCTCTTTTCTTAAACACTGCATTTGTGGCCAGATAATCAACTACTGTAATTAAGTGCATGACTGAGTAACAGCAAAGCATCTGGCCCAGATCCATTGTTTCTACAGATTATTTGATAGGAAAAAATTGATCCCTTGCAAAACATTTCATTTTTGTTGTGTTCCCCAAACCCCTTTCAATATGTCTGTTTTTCCTAACCTTCTGAACATGATCTATGCTCTTCAGATGTCAGAATGAAGCTACAGATGTGCTGAATGATGAACTGACAGATGTCTATAATGCTACATAATAGGCTAAATTTTCCACTCTAGGGGTGCTGAATTGAATTTTTCTCTTCTGTAGAGCTACTAATTCCAATATAATTTATGAAAACTCAGTAGTTTAAGGCCCTAGGACCCAAAGTCAAATTTGGTTGAAATTGGCCAATTACTTCAAAAAAACTGAGGAGTTAAAAGGTGGATTGGTAAGACACATAGAGGCAAGAACTTCAGGCAACATGAATCCCTCACTGTGTTACTTGGTATATCATGGAAAAGGAAGAAATTCTCTTTTTTTTCTGAAAGCTAATTTTTCTTAAGTGTATTGTAAGTTACTCTTAAGTAATTTTTAAAATCTAACAGAGCCTTCTCTCACATTTTAGGCTGTACAATATGAATCTGAGCTTTCTTGTACACCCAGTAGCTCACTAATAAATCACAAAGCACTAATGCAAAACAGAAAATTATACTTGACACATACATGCACAACTTAGAGAATAATTTTTAACAGAACTCCCCTAGATTTTATTTAACATGTAAGAGCAAAGAAATACATAGTTTTTTGTCTCTTTATAGGTCACCTCTACATTTGCATTAACAAATTAGAAAAATGCTGTGATACAGATAATAATCCTTAGGGAGTTCATGCACCGCTGGAGAGAATTTCTCCCAAAATTCAGTTCTTAGAATGATAAACAATTTTATTAATAAAATGTAAGTAAAAAGATAATTTTCCCCATCTATGGGAACTACTGAATCACAGCCTGAATCACTGATTGGTCACCTGAGGTGAGCACCAAGTCAGCCATGGGCCTGCAGGTGAAGGTGATATACCTGTGTGATTGGAAGGGGTGGAGCCTGGCTCCACCTCTCCCAAACCTCATTTAAGGGCTGACCACCACCAGGGAAGGATCTCTTCTTGGAGATTCCTCCTAGTGGAGTTCCCTGAGAGCCTTGACATCCTGAAGGTGAGCCATCATCTCTTTTGTATTATTTGTATCCTATCTATGTAGAGCTACTCAAAATATGCCATCATCTATACTATTTTCATCTATACTATTTCTTTGTGAAGTACCATCCTTGGGAGCTATTTACTCCATACCCCATATCTGTAGATTTTGGCTGGGATGCCTGAATTAGATCCATGCTGACCCAAAATGCAATACTAAGGGGAAAAACATGCTCCAGAACAAATTAAACTTCTTCAGAAAACAGATGTTCAGCTCAGAGTGTGATGGTAGATAAACTAAGGTGTTGATCCTTTGAGGTGCTGAGTGTTTCAAAGCACCAGCATATTGAGTTCTCTAGAAGAAATACAACTGATCTCCATGGCTGGCTATGAAAAATGACATTACTGTGGAATCTTTGCTTCTAAATAAACTATTGTTACTCTAATTGGCCCTGTCAGAGATTCACTCTTTTCTGCAGAAATACAGGCTTACGCAGCTGCTCTGTGCTGGAGGCAAGGATCCTCATGTTCTCTGAAGCAAACTTGCAGCAGCTGACTGATAGAGTTTTTGAAGCAAGCTCTGTTTCAGCAACTAACAGATCATCTTTAACTTCTATGAAATGAGCCTGTGTTTACATAACAAAAACTATTTTTTTCACACAAATTGCAGTAAATTTCCGTAACTTTGTAAGCTTGCTAAAATGCATCACTTCAGTACGTTTGGCATTGTTCCTCCTCTTGTTCCATTAATGCTACTAAAGTTTGCTGCTTTACATAGTTATCCAGTGTTATTCCAGTAAGACTTATCTTCAGAAAACTATACTATGCTTATCTTCCTAGTGAATAGCACATACCCTGGGTTTACACTAGAAAACCTCTACTTAGGCATGTGGCAACTCTGGCAGCACCAATACTGTGCTTAAAAGCTTAGGACCTCAGTGGTGCCCAGTGGAGCCCTGGGCAAGCAGTGTGCCACTGTTAGTATCTCCCAGGGGAGCAGTATAGGCATACAACTCTGAAGTGAAAATGACATTATTGGTAGACAGAGCACAACTTTCCTTATCTAGAGTACAAGTTCACTGTCTTTAGAGTGAAACTTTTTCGTGGGTTGAAGTGGTTGGAGGATCTGAGTGTGAAGAGTTAGTTATGTGAAGCTCAAGACCAGAGTTATCACAAAAATGGCAATTGTGGTTTCAGAGGAGGAGGTTCTCTTAGCATAAGCGAGAGTTTGTGTAAGATCAAGTGGTCACTCAGAACATTCATCAACACCCTGATGCCATCCAAGCACAGTCACAAAGCAGAAGGAAACTACAACCTTTCAGTGTATGTGGTAGGAAGATGAAGCCAGATTATAGGCAGCAAAGTGAAGCTACCTTCTTCATCTTTACCATACAAAACTCTCTCAGGAATAGTTTCTCCCTATAGCTATTATATTATTCTGGCCCCAAAATTTACTGCCTGTCTGAAACTTGTAGTGTAGCCAAAAGAAGTTTGAGTATACGGAAAACTGCAAATTATGGGCCCAAGGCTACATGTAGATATTTATTATCCATCCAAGATTTATAATTGAAGTGGATATTCTGGTAATGCAATAATGATCTGATTACAGTTTTTATCACTGTTTCTTAAAGAATCCTAATGTCCTAGAAATATAAAATTTATCTGCTCCGTCCATATTCCACTGCCAAGTCTGCTAATGCATTCAACCCCCTGCACACAGTTTCTGAGGACTTCTTGTGAGAAGCCTTTGTGTTATCTCTTTTTTATGCCCAGGCCTAGATATTTCCTGGCCATTAGCCTGAAACAGAGTCAGTGAATGGCAGGTTTTTTGAGACTTGCCAGGTGCTAATTCAGGGCCTAGTGTAGCTTTGTAAACTATCAAGACATGCCTAAGGCATCTGCTACAGATGTTTTTTTATCTGAAAAAATAGAAGGACAACAATTTAACTGTATGTTGTAGGTCATTGATACTGTAAATACACAGTGGAGTTGAATTGGGACAAAATGAAACAATAGTTTGTATTAGTGAAAAAACACTATGAAAATAACTGTTCTGTATTGGCTCTGTTACAGTTTGATAGCTCGGACAGGATAAATTTTAATTTCACCTGATATAAAATCTAAGTTTTGAAAGAAAATCTAAATTGAATACCTCAAAATGGAAGAATTATTTTCTTTATTTTAAAGCTTTGCACAGAAACAGATTCACAGAATTGCAGAGGTTGAAAGGGACCTCTAGAAGTCATCAAGTCCAACTCCTTGCTAGAGCAAGTTTCCTACAATAGCTTGAGCATACCTGACTGAGTGGGTCTTGAATCTGAGAATAATCCACAGCCCCCCTGGGCAACCTATCCTAATACTCCATCATTCTGACAGTGAAGTTCTTCCTTGTATTAGTATGGAACTTTCTGTGTTCCTGTTTGTCCCCATTGCCCCTTTGTTTATTCTTGCATGCCACCAAAAGGAGTCAAGTTGATGGAGGTGAACTCTCACACTTCAGATGTTTATAAACATTGATGAGATCTCCAATAAACTTTACTTTCTCCAGACTGAGCAGCCCACATCACATAGCCTTTCCTCACAGTGGACATAGTCCAGGCACTCAGAGATCTCAGGGTTGTGAACCCCTCACTTTCAATCACAAGCTCAGCATACTTAAAATTTAAAATTCCATTTTCCTGCTTATCTGGTAAAATAAACTCAAAAATAGTAAAAATTAAAAAAGATATAAAATTGAAATTCTATGCTCTTTTCATCAGCACACTGTCAGAGAGCACAAAGTACCTGATAATCCCTTTGCATTTAGAGTGATTTTTTTCTGATGACAGTGAATTTTCTTCTTTCTTTTTAGAGGTGACCAGATTTTTTTGTTATCCATCCAATGTTGTAATGGAAGGTTACAGCACTTGATGGCACAGGGATATGCAGATGCCAACTTGGGCTTCCCCTCTCGCCCTGCAACTGCCTCCCTGTGAACAGGACAGGGATGGCATCCCTGGTTTCAGAAGCAATGAGCAGTGCAGAAAGTTTGTTTGTACAGCAAGTCTTGCTCACTAACTCTTGAGCTTCTCCATAGCTAAACCCTACAAACTGCTGTACATAAATGAGCTCAGTTAATTCCAAATCCAGGTTGGCATATCTGCAAGTATTGTACACACTGCTGGTTACTTGCACAGTTCTGCGCTACCTTAGATCTCTATACAGTGCAATGCTACATGAAATAATTTTGTCCTTAGTGACTGTGGTTGATAAACTTCATTTGATGTGTCTCAGGTCATTTGCTTCTGGAAATTAGATTTGTTTTGCAGGTGTAAATGTCCATAAAACTGGGATTTTCAAAGGGAGATGGCAGCTCAGCTGTGCTTGCTGTAGTAACAGCATGCACTCACACACCTGCAAATTCTTTATCTGCTCGTTTTTCAAACCTGGAATCACCTCTTGACAATCAGAATTTTGGAAAGTATGAAGACAAAATTTACATTCCAAAAATTAGTTTGTTTAAATGAAATAGCTATTTGGAAAATAATGGTAGCAGTGTGCAAAGGCTGCACCACCCACTGCACTGACCTATAACTTTTTGATTGTCAGAAGTGGGGTCCCAGATTTGGACACCACATCTAGCTGTTAAAAAGTTGGTGTCTGTGTGTGACAATTGCAGACAATAGAAATGCAATCAGCATAGTTGGTGAGATCAGATATGTATGCAGTACTCCAGGTGTGTCCTCACCAGCACAGAGCAGATGAGCAGGGTCACACTCACCCTGCTGACCACACCTCTTTTGATGAAGCCCAGGACATGGTTAGCTTTCTGGCCAGCTGGGACACACTGCTGGCTCACATCCAGCTTGCCATCTACTAGTATCCCCAAGTCCTTTATGTCAGGGCTGTGCTCAATCCTTTCCTCCCTCAACTAGTGGAGGTTGTAGCAACCCAGATGCAAGACGCTGCACTTTCTTTAATGTTGTGTACAATTTCTCCAACACTGTGCTCAAGAGTGGTAAGGTTTCTTTTCCCAAGCCTTGAAGTTTTGTGGGTTTAGAGCTGAAGGCCATCACCTTTCAGTGAGTTCAGCTGGTCTGCATGGAGCGCTGGCATCTGAACACTGCTCCGAGCTCCAGAGAATAACTGTGCATTCCTTACTAGATAAACAGCACTACATGCTTATGCATTTAAGAATGATATTAGACACTGTATCACGCTAAGTCACTGCTTTCTGAAGTTCAACCCTTCCTCCTGCAGTTGTGATTGAAATCTGAATTTTCAGCTGCATGCTGTAGGAGTGAACTTACACTGCTCTACAGAACAGCCCTGATGCTTTAATCAGGTTCCCGTATAGTGCTGTTGAGAAAGCTGCTGAACTGTGGTCTCAAATGCAAACATCACTTCCAGAAGCACAATGCATTTCACCAGAGGTCTGATGTCCTTTTCTTCACCAGGCTTGACTCTGCTTAGCTTACAAGAGCTCTGGATTGGGAAGATTGATTCACTTCTTTATTCTTTAATTAACGTATCCTCTGCTTCACTGTCTCATTAATATTAATGTATTCTCCTTGAGCTATGTTACCCATCAAGCTAAATGATCTTACGTTGCCAAAAAATTAAAATACCCCCCTTCTTTTTTTTCCACTTTTAATTAACTTACTGTCTACACTTTATGAGATGGAGGTCTTCTATTTTCTGAATCTAAGTATTCAAATTTATGAATGTAGTGAAAATGAACAAATATTTGGAATGGAAAAGTGCCTCTGTGTTCACATAGAAAACCCAAATATTTGATTAGCTCTAAAGTGAATTAATAGCAATTGGATAGTTTGTCTTCTGCTACTTACAAGTATTTCTGAAAGATGAGAGACAATTATGAAAAAAATATATATATTTTAAAATGATAGCTTGTGGAAAAATAGCCAATTTAATCAAAGTTCTTACGTGGATCAAGATTTTTTCTAAATCTACTTTTCTCAGAAATTAAAAAAATAATCCACACAGTTTTCAACCCACAATGAATATTTCACACATACACACACAAAAAAAATCCAAATATTTTTAAAAGTTTTACTAAAATTCAGAATGAATGACAAATCCATTTTGCCCCTCATAGCATAAAAAGGACTTTCATACTCAGCATTTTCCAGCTTCCAAAGAGGCTCTTTTAGATACGTGGTAAAATATTGCCACACTTACAATATCCTACACTTAAAGAAGTGTTTAGTTGTTGTAAATAAATTAATACTGCAGAAATTTCATGTAACTGAAAACATTTGACCACCTAACTAGAAACAGTGAAAAATCATTCAAACTTTATAGGAAGTGAGATGAATTTTGAATGCTCAGATGCATAAAAATGCAAAGAGAATAAACAAGTGATCTAAAATTCCTATGTACAAAGTATATTATTCAAGTTATTTTTAATCACATGCTTCAGTCCCACTGGAAAAAAAAAATGGAACAGATGATGAAAATGAAGCTGAGTCCATTAGAGTTTTGACACAGTAATGTTTTTACTTAATGGGCACTGAGTTTATTGCAATTTTGTTTTCTAAATGAATGAATCAATGTGAGACTTCTAGTTTTGGAAAACTAAAAATTAAAGCAAAATATTAATAATGTGTAAATGAAAGTATATTGCCAGTTTTAGACAACAGAATAAAAGGATAACAAGGGACAAAAACTTGCAGGGTTGAGTGTGTTAATTTCCTGACTTAGATCTGCTCAGCAGCTTTGTGTCTGTCACCTATAAACATCACAGTGCATCCACTGAAATGCAGGCAGTCTGAAAGGACTTGTACATAATAGCACATCCAATATCTGTTATTATTTTAATGTCAGACTATGTGCTGTCTCTAGGCACTTCCCACTTGTGAAAGCACTCTACCTGAGCACTAAAGCCTGGGGAAATGACTTGAATAACTGAAAAAATTGTTCTTACTGTAGTGTTAGACACAGTGATGGCACCCATTTGCAGGAGTTAAACAAAGTTCAACCAGCAATGTCTCTGGATTTAACCTTCTTTTAATCTCAGCTCACAGCAAATCCAGTTACTTTACAGCAGAGATTCAGTGAATGGTGTTTTCAGAGCTCTCTACTTCAGTTATGCATGAGCTGAAACTGAGGAAGAAGCTGAGCTGTGTGCATGGGGTTTACCATTTGCAGGTCTCCAAATGAGTGACAGCTAGAGCTCACTCCTTCGTGGTTAGTGATCTTGACTGACTTTCAGAGCTGTTCATTTTAGTTGTGCCTCCTCAGCACACTAAGCTCTATTACCCTTAGTCTATCTTCATGAAACCAGTGCTGTTACTCTAGGGACTCATCAGATCATCTGTGTCCATGAGACCAAGAAGGAGAAAAAATGCCTAATTTTTTTTATATTTGTAGCCCTTTTGATTCAGGTTCTTAAAACATACTTTTTTTCTACGAGTGATAATGTTATAAATTATCACTGACATGGTGGAAAAAAATACCTGTGGAAAAAAAGAGGTATAACTGTTCCCATAGATTTTTTTCTATGAATATCATCAAGCACCTATTTCCTGATACACTTTTATAGTAATAGACTGAACTGATTTGTAGCTGTGATACCCAGTAATCACCGGTAACCCAGTCATGAAGGATGTTTCTACAGTATATTTGGGCCACGATTTGGTGATCATTTGCATTCAGCTTGGCTATACTCCATCCCTTGCTGATAATTAATTGTCAGCACACCACAGTCCATTGAAGATGTGTGAGACTTAGAGACATAGCTTGGATCTCGTATTAGCATCAGGCAGACTTTATCTTACTGGACAAAGAGAGCAAGTACTTCACCTACAGGTAATTGAATTGCTTATTATGACTGATTCATAGAAGGTGCTGCAGAAATTAATTAAATAGTATAATAAAATAATAGGTATGATTCTGGATGAACTCTTAATTATAGTTGGAAATGTTCTAAATCTGGATGCTAACTCCCCATTTCTGTTCTCAAGATGCTTTTATGCTCTTTCCATGTGATAGATATCTGCTGAGATGGAATTCTGTATATAATATCAAATCCTCAAATGACAGAATTTTCCCAATATTTGAAATTTCACCTTAGGCACAAACTGGCTTGGATCTTGACAGACCTCTCAGAAAAGGAAACTCATGTCAAAAAAGGAGTGTTCAGCTCTTACCATAGTTATCTAATTACAACAGCAGAAGTCATCCAAAGACAAAACGTAGAACTGAGAACAAACTTATTCACAGTTTTAAGGAGACTGGCAGGCTCATATACCAGATGTTATAAGCAATGCAATCAAATAGATTTATTGGACTGCTCAGTTTTAATATGTGAAGTTCTGTAGTAGAGATATTTGTCCAAAGCATGTATACCATGAGGAATATTATTGTTTTTTAACAATGAAAGTCCTTAGCTGATCATTTTCTATTTAATTTAGTGTAATCTGTAAAATCGTTATAAAAGCTGATGAGCCTTGATGAGCTGTTTTCTGTTTTGTTGTTGTTTTGTTTTTATTTACTGATTCTTATCAAAGTGGTGAACTCATTGCTACCTCAGATACATATGGAATATTTTTATACAGAATTTCCTCTGCTCCTTCCAAATATTTCTGCTCATCTGAATGATTTGTAAGCTATATTCCTGGCCTGCCTGGAGAATTAGGGGAAACTCTTGCCAGTCATAATAATCGACACTTCTAATAAATCTTCATTATCAAAAGATTTGTTTGCTTGGAAGAAGGCTGGCAACCCAAAGATGAAGGAAAAAATGTGGGATTTTTTTTAGTCATGTATCTCCCTGGATTTCACAACATTCAATAAAGATACCTGTTGTCTCTATGAAGTATGTCCACACACATTTTTCAGTGTTGCCTTGAACAGAGTGAAAACTGTTCATCTTTTTTTCTTGTGACATTTTTTTAAATTCTGAAAACATTTTCAGTGGCCATGCAATTGTATTGCTCTCATGCTTGAAAACTGACTGTAATAGTATGATTTGATTGTACAGAAACCATTCCAAAGCACAGAGGCTGGATCCAAAACTGTGTCTGTGGGTTTGGGCCCCATGGGAAACCATTACACATGAAGTATTATCTCAGGCCATCAGAAACTTGTTGACAGCAGGCTACAGATCACTGATGGTCATAAGGAGTATCACAGGATAAGGTCTGATTGTTCCTGGTAGTTTCAGCACAGCTGGTGAATGTTGAGCTGTATTCATGTGTATCTACAGGTAATCATTTGTCTGGAACTGAGCAGAGAACTTACCAAACTGCCTACAATCTATATACAGACCTAATGTATTTAAAGGATGATACACATTACAGATCTCATTTGTGCTTAACATTGTCCTTTGAAACTCAAGTGCTTGTGAAAATTGTGTAAACCTTTCCAGCTCGTGCTTGGCTCCTTCTCTGCTGTTGCTTGGAAGAATGTACAAGTATTATTTTTATTCTTTTATTTTAGTAGTTTGTGATTCTGGCAGCTTTTTTTTTGAAAACAAAACAAATCTGCAAAACTTGAGATGTTGCATCTGACAGATAACTATTTGCTTTTTTTTTTGTGTGTTTTGATACAACTCAGGAATTTCATTTCTCTTAGTTCTTGAGTGAGTGAAGGCTATGCTGAAGTTCTGTCCCTGAAGGCTTTGGAAGGCAACCTAATAGACAAAATTGCACAAGTTGATTATGAAAAATATCCACACTACACAACTCTTACATGCTGTTCAGAGAGAAAGCAAATGAAAAAATGAAATGTATTGCTCTTGCCCTTCAGCTTAGGAAGGTCTCAAATGTGGGTTATGAAGACAAGTGGAAATCTGTTGACAGAAAACCTGAACCGAGACACACCATTCCCTATCATAGAACACTAACCTGTAACCACCAAGTTCAGGCAGTGGCTCAGCCTCCAGTATTTTCAAGAAAGTTCTGTCTGAGGGAGTACAGAAGTAAGATGTTATATGTAATAATTTGAAAAATAAAGTTATTACTGATTTTTTTAGACTAATGATGAAAATAAATAGCAAATCTCAAATTGACTTAAATTAGTGGTTCACCACTATATGTAACAGCAAGATGTCTCAGAGCAAGACAGAAGTCCACCCACATCTAATTTTGAAATAGAATCACAGGGGTTGGAAGGGACCTCAAGAAAGAGATCATCGAGTCCAACCCCCTGCCAAAGCAGGTTCCCTACACCAGGTTGCACAGGTAGGTGTCCAGGAGGGTCTTGAATATGAACCTTGAGGGTCATAGAAGGAGATTCCATAGCCCCCCTGTGCAGCCTGTGCCAGTGCTCCGTCACCCTTGCCATAAAGAAGTTCTTGCACACATTTGTGCAGAACCTCCTGTGCGCAGTTTCTGTCCGTTCCCCCTTGTCCTGTCTCCACACACTGCTGAAAAGAGTCTGGCCTCGCCACTTTTTCCCCCACACCTCAGATATTTATAAACATGGATCAGGTCCCCTCTCAGTCTTCATTTCTCAATGCTAAACAGACCCAGTTCACTTAGCCTTTCTTCATAGGGGAGATCCTCCAGGCCCGATATAGCATATATAATAATAATTTTAAAAATAGCATATATAATTAAAGAACTTTCTAACCACCTATTTTGGTTAGTCTGTGTCTCTCTCTATAATATTACTAAACTGATGAAAGAGGCCAGAAACTGGATCCTTTTTTCTGCATGCATTTCCCCAGACTGAAATGAATGCATGCATGTTACACAGCTGCTTTATGTAAGATAGTGAGTCAGATGAGCTTTAGATCTGTTCCAAAACCAGACTTTGTGTAAATGGACCAAATATTGATCTCTTATTTAAAGAGCATTACCAAGGGAGAGAGGCTGTTGTAGCTTCTAGCCCTACCCAGGATCCAGGAACCAGAACTAGACTCCATCATCGTGCCTCTCCAGACCTACTGTGGGAGGACAATCATTCTTCATCACTCCTGAGGCAGACCAGCAGCTAGTCCTCTGCAACCAAACACAGTGAAGAAGTTGATATGGAATAAAGGTTTTACTTGTGGAGTAAAGATTTTAATTAAATCTTTACCTCTTCCTTAGACGTGCTGACATTACGTCAGTTCTTTGGGGATTACTGTCCGAGATACTGAACAAGGCATGAGCACCTGCTTGAAGTTTTGCAGTTTACACAATTTGATTCTTCTGTGAGAGCATGTGGTCAATGCTTCCAAGATAATATTTCTTTTAAATACTAGAATATTCACACTTCTCCCAATTTACTTTTTGAAGCAAATATTAGCAGGTACAATTTTCTTATTTTTATTTTCAGTTCCTAAATTTGTACTTAATCATTTAAAATTCTTCAACAGATTTTGTCAAAGTAGGAGAGGCTAAAACTAAATTGAATAGAGACAAATGAAATTAAAAAAAAAAAAAGCCTATGGTATATAACTGTATTCTTCGTGAAAGATAATACTGAAAATTCAGGAAATATTTAACTACAGCTAATATTTTTACTACAATATTGATACTTAATCTGGCAATTAGATACCCCAATAGAATTGAAAGTAAGCTTAGAGATCGCAGTTTAAAAGGAGTGGTTGTGTTTGAACTCAATTCATTTTATTTAATTTTTGAGAATATGGATCAGAAAATGTTTTTTTTTTTAATAAATCGTTTGATCAGTATTCTGGTTCTTTGAAGAAAGTTAGATTAATAACAAGATCAATGTATAAAAGGAAAAAAATAAGAAAGAAGGCGATTGTAACAATCATTTAAAACTTACACTGATAAAGTAATGATTTATAATGAATTGTAAAAATTCTGGTTGGAATATTAGCTAGAATTATGTGGTGTTATTTTGTGTATTATCCCAGAACTTTAACAAAAAATATGCCAGTGATCTGTTGAATATCTTAATCAAGTCTTCAGCATTACTAATGATATCTTCATAGAACAGTCAGTATAGATTTTGGACATTCTTATCCTTTCTTGATTTGAGATATTATGGGAGGGCCTGAAACTAAGGAATACTGTATACAAGGCTGATATTCTCCTCCCTCTTCCAGTACCTTCCTAACTAAAAAATTACATAGAGATATTGACATAGCTTGGATTTGAGAATCTGATTTGAGTAGACTCAGCTGAGTTCGAGGGTAGTACCTATGTTTTACCACAGATTTCACAGAAAATTTAGCTTCCAGGTTTATCTGTTCTGGATTTCACCTAAGGCAGGTGCCTGAACTAACTGATGTGATCTTCCCTCCCCACACAGAAGAACTTTACAGAAGAAGCTTGTGAAACTTTTTATCCATAGACAAGGCTAAGAGACTGTATTTTCTCTTAGCTATTCTGCTTGCATTTTTCATATCAGATTTTCGTTATATTATGAATCTGTTGTCTAGGTTATGACACATGGTTATAACAAAAATATGTGTTGGCAGCCTGTCTTGTCACAACCAGACACTTTCACATTAATTGAAAAATATAGCACTGAAAATATCCAAGAGGCATCAAAAGGACCTGAGAGCAATTGGAGATTTTGTACATAATTTTCAGATATGATTGTTCTTCAGTCCATGCATAGGCAGTGTAAATGCCTTAATTTTCAAAGAAATTGATACAATTACCTAGTAATTGTAGAATCAAGAAGTCTACCCATGCATTACATGTGGTATTTAGGTGTCTCATTCTGAATGCTCTTATAAAAGCTCATTTTGGCTGCTTGTTTAGGCACCTTAATATTGATCATAGAGATGCCTTCCCTAAGGCAGATAAATAAGATCAGGTCTAATGAGAGTCATGTCAAACCATAAAGTATATCTGTTTGCCTTACTCTTCTCACACTGGCAGTAACAAAACATAACACACCTCCTCTCCTGCTTCTCAGTATTTACTGTGAATAGAGAACTCTGCTCGCCACCAGTGAAAAAGAAAGGGAGACACCTTTTTGAACCATCCACTCACCTGAATTCCCTGGAGTTTCCCAACTGTATTGGATACAACTGAAAAATAAGGTGACAGGTGTAGCCTAGCCTGGGTATACTTAATGATCATACTTCAGCCAAGATGACTCTATTTCTCCTAAGATCCCAAAGGAATTACTATGACATATATTGCTATGTTTAACACTGAGGAAGTTCTCCATACCAATCAATCTAAGTGCAATTTATGTGCAAGAACCATGAAATGAAGCTAAGTTATTCTGGCACCCAATAAGTGAACCAGATGACATTTTTCTCTGATTGAAAGCCCACAACTCTTTAATTATAGAGCATCAGGCCAAACCCATCTTCATTTCATGCATTTTGGGTTGACCATAATGGTTTTTCTTGTTCTCATTCGGATTAAATTTTCAGCTTGCTTCTTCATCCTGAGCCTCATGCAAAGACTTATAAAATTGACCTGCTAGCACAAATATCACTCTCAGAAACCTCTCCTTTTGGACAGGGAGAGTATGTCATAACATCATTCTGATCCACAAGAACGGCTCATGTTTACAAAAAAGAGATAGTAAATGATTTCAAGTGTTTCTGATATCATTTCCATTTTTAAAATTGCTAATGTGTCTTGAGGTTATTATTTGTAGTGGTGCTTCTTCTTTTATTTCTTTATTTTTTTGTAAAACGAAGAGTAGTCTAGGTCTTCAAAGACAGATACTGAGCTTTCCAGGTAGTTTGTTGTTCTGCCAATTACCTTGGCATCTCCAGAAGTCCATGCATAAATCACTAAGACTCACAAAAGCAGTTTTTCTACTCCCTATGGAAACACTATTCAATGCATTTACTTATTTTTTTCTGCAGAATTTCACTCTCTGACAAACCATCAGCATAACACCAGCTATTTCACCATGTTGACAGACTGTTTTCAACATACAAGGGACACTGAATGAATCAAAACAATTGGGAAGCATGACATTGACAACGCTCTGTCAAGAAGACAGCTTGGAGGGTATAACTGAGGTGATATATTTTAATCATCGAAGTAGGAACATGTGTTTGTTGACAAGAAAATTCTGTATTTGACAGGAAAAATATTCTTTACTGCAGGTCAGATCATACAGATACGTGAAATGGTGCAAAGTGAAGACAGCCCATTCACTCTTGATCATTAATATCCTAATTTAAAAGCAGGAATTTTCTATATTTGTAACAGAATTTTCTTTTTCTTTTTTTCCTCTCTTCACTTTTTCTACTGAAGTATGTTTTCATAGTTATTATTATTGGAAAATATCTGCCTTTTCATGGACAGTATTGACTCATTTTTTATTCCCTTAGGAAGGCACTAACATTTCATCCAGAAAGTCTATAAAATAAATACATTTTCCATTGGATTTTTTGGATGAGTTTACTTACACAATTAAAAATAAATGAAAACTTTCAGAGCCCAGTTTGAGGTCTGCTCTTTCAATAAAATACACTGAGATTCATGCTGGCAACTTCTGTTAATACTAATGCAGGTTATTAGGTATGTCTTCCCCAGGCACTGAGTGAAGAGTTTCATGCTTATTTTCTAGTGAAGTGAACAGAAGTGAATATATAGCTTCTGGAAATGTGAATTAGGTATAGTTATGAAGGAAAATGGAAAAAGCTGTTTTCAGAGGGTGCTGTGAAAAGGTGGTAGAAGTTATTAGATGAAAAAGTGACCTTGGCTGATATATGTGTTGTAGCAGGTGTTGTTTTTGATAAAAGGCTCTTTAAATCAGAGGGAATGTTGTACTATCCCATCTGAGACAAAAAGTTTAAGCACTTCTGGTGAACTTCATAAATGCCAGAATGCAGATGCATTATGGGACTGCTAACATTTGCACACTTTATTGTACAACTGAAATGATAGAGCAGAGTAAACCTATTCAAAATTGTCTGGGCACTGAAAGGAATGATGGCTATGCAGTCAAACTAGATGAGAATGTATTTGAGGCGCTTAGATGCTATGCATTAGGCAAAGGCATATCTCTATTTAGAAATATAGTTAAAACTCAAAGTTGACCAATCTTATATTTGGACAGAGAGGACTGCATGCAACTATTTCTCACATTCTCTGCTTATGTACTGATCTTCTTAAATTTTATTTTGAATTTAAGCTCTAACTCCCACATCATAATCATTGAAATTTTCTTGAATTTAAGTAGTGTTACACAGGTTTTACATTTGACATAAATCTTGCCCATATTTATCAGAAGAACTGACAGTACTGGGCTATGTTCCAAGCAGTCAGTGAGACCCCAAACCTGGCGGAATGTCCCTGCCTGCCACTTGCATGGTAGTCAACATAACCCTTGTGCCATGTCTTCACTTTAACAAGGGTTTCCTCATGTTCACATAAAAACATTATATGACTCAACACAGTAAACTAAACCATATCAGGACTTTCAGCTCATCTTCATCATGTTAGAATGCCATTGAAAACTAAAATATTAAAGTGACATAGTACAGCTGCACGCAAATGCAGCACTGCAAGACCAATAAATAGGATGCTGGGTTTTTTGTGTGTGTGTATGTGATGATCACTGTTGTGATGAATACCTACTTGGAAAGAGTACATATCAACTATTAAACTATTTTTAACACTATTTCCATATAGATGAAAGGGATGAATCAGAATAATCTAAGAACATCCGCATGGTGGCCAACAGTATCCTAGGTGAAAAACTTCTAACTTTTCTCCTCATTTGTTATGAGGAGAAAAAGGTAGCAATGTAATGGAGCAGCAACAGAACTACTGCACTTATGAATGATACCAACTGGTAAATCTGGGCTAGGTGGACTTCAGTTTCTCCTTTGCAGATTTGCAGCTGTGTCCACTTTTAGCTCTTAAGCAGCAAGTTCAAGGTTAAATATTTATTTGCTATCAAGAAAGAAAAGAAATAAAAAGTAGAGGTAGATGCTAATTTACACCCTGTACTCTGTATCCATGCTGTGGACATATGCATCAATAGTTCAAGTGAACAACTCATCTAATTTTCTCTCCAATCTGAATCTCCTTCCCTTGTGTAACCGGGAAGCTTCCTTACTTATGAACCACAAGAATAACATTTCCTCCTGGCAGTGTTGTACTCCATACAAAACAGATCAACATTCACCTAAAGTAAACTGCAGTTCAAGTGTGTCTGGTGAGATGAAAACCTGGAATGGAAATAAAAGTATCTGCCAGGAGTTGAAGAGGAAATAATATGCAGCAATCTCAAAGCATTAACAAATGCTTTCATTGGCTCCTTGGTCATGCTGGGTTAACCCCCAGTCAGACACTGTGGAAGACGAAGAAAGCAACACAACTGACAGCAGCAATTACAGTGATCAGCCTGCTGCAGGAACACTTATTAGAATCAGACAGATAATATTTGCAAAGTAAAATTAAGCAAATTATGGCTCTTTAAGCTTCAGGAAACTTGTGAGATTACTGAAAAATGAATGTTTATTTTGCTCTCCAGAGCTACCATGGGCTGCTATCAGAGCACATGTTGCCCTCATAGAAGTGTCTCCAGGCACATCACCTAGACAGTGTTGCTCAGGGTGGAGGTGGCAGGGTTACTGCCCAGTGCCCCACCATGCCAAACATACCAAAAATGTTTTCTTACTGCCTGATTGTCACCATTATTGGAAACTATCTGATTGAATTCCTATTTCCTATGCAAGAAATATATATACATATGTGTGTGTGTGTATGTGTATTTATTTTTTTAACATACAAGTAGAAAGACAGAAAGAAACCGGATGAATAATGGAAGAGATGATTGATTTCATTTGTTATTAATATTCAAAATACGCTTCCACCAACTGTCCTGCTACATACTATCAAGGGTTACTTTGCTGACATATCATAAATTTCTTGGTTATAATAGAGATGTCAGTTGACATTAGATACAGATCTTTATCCAGGCTCAACAGTCCACATTTATAGCTGGGATCAGCAGCTGACTATTGCCCAAAATTGACAGTACCATAACGGTAATATGTAACTCAGTTCCACAAATCCACTGTTTGGAGGAAGTTTGGCTGCTCAGAGGTAAACTGAGCTGTCAAAGAATCAGGCAGACATTCTTAATGAGTTCTTATTGAAAAGAATAAACTTTTTTGCTGTGCACAATTCCATCCCAGAGGTTGTCTCAGACAATGCAAAATATTGAAACATGGCTTTATAAATGATAGGAAGTTTGCATCCTCAATCTTACATTCTGTTAATAATAGACATGAAAATGATATTTCATATTATTTCATAACATGAAAAAATATGCTGTTCCATTCATTTATTATTACACTATTAAAAAATATGTTTCAGTCATTAGAATGACTATGAAAATCTTTCGATAAAACAGCATTCAAAGACTGGTTACTTAACTAAAGAAAGAACAACCTATGTGGACCTTTTTTCTCAAAAGGAAAGATGTTTCTTGATTAAGAAACGGAAGTTCAGAATTTCTTCCCCACTGCAGTCCTTAAACGTGATCTTAAGAAGTCACTTAACTGCTTTGCAAGTTGGTTCTCCTTTTATAAATTATAGGTACACTTTTAGCTTGGCCATTAAGCTTTTCAGCTTCAGTGACCTGGGATGCTTTACTGAGGAGTGATAAAACACCCTATAGAATGGATATTCATATTCAGTCGGAATTTCTATATGCCATAATAGATATAAAGAATAATAGCATTACATTGTTCTCTGGGATCAAACTGTAGAAAGGAGAAGAATTATAGCACAAGGACTCTGTAGAATCAGTTCACGTCTGTTCGTGCTCTGAGGGTAGAGAAAAGTATAAATCAGTGACTGAGGTGAGCAGCGTCACCGATGCTTCTTTTCTCAGAAATAAAAATAAACCTCGTTACATATGAGAACACACTGATAATTATTTTATTATGATTCTATAAAATTATCAAGTCATGCTGTTAGCATGAGTTCAATTTCTGTGCAAAACAGAAAGGTGGTAACATTTTTCTTTCAACGATGCTTGGCTGAAGAATTGTTGGACTTTATGAGTTCCAGAATACCCAGAGACTACAAGAGGTAATAAGTACCAAAGGGAAAACAGCAAGAACTTGGAAACAGAGTGAAAGAATGTTTGTCCTTACCAAGGCAATACACGTTACCTAAGCTCAGTTCATATCTCAGTATGGACACAGTGATTTGCGGTGTTTGCATATACTCATTTGCAAAGTAAATATTAAGGCAGAGCTTAAAGTTTACCCTAACCCCATATTAACTGACTAATAGCATAATCAGCAAGTGTTTGGACGACCAACAAGATTGGACTCTGTTCACCTTTTCAGCCCTCTGTAATTGGGACTAGTGTTGGATAATGAAGTTATCCAGTCCGAGGAACTCCTCAGCTTTATTTATTTATTTATTTATTTATTTATTGTAGAAGAGCTAGAATGAGAAATGAGAGCTGCTGGGGAGCGGCTGTGAATGTGATATTGATTTCACTCCTACTGTTACTACGAATGAGAAATGCCTTGTAAAGCACTCCCATTTAGGTGGAAAATGGGAGGTGTTTTTTTTTTTCCCAGCAAAGTGCAACAGCACCACCAGAATGCTTCAAGAACAATTGAGGAGATTCTCTGCAAGGAATTCTTTTTGGTCAGTTTTGCCAGTGAAACTGTACAGAACTCTGTGTTTTTCAATCTTACCTAGACTGAATTGCTAGATTTGAAATCACTAATGTTATATTGCTGTTTGAATGTCACCAGAGGTGTGGATCCAATATAGAAGAAGTGTATTTGTCTGCAGTGGTGTGTGGCAGAGCTGTCTGCACCATGCCAGCCTTCCCACTTGGCAGCATGAGGTGGCATCAGGTGGCCACGTTTGCTTGGGGATTCCCACAGGGCAGCAAAGCAGTGTGAGCTGCACCTGGCATCAAACACCCCAGACTACTTCCAGTTTGAAGCATTCTGTGGGGCAATTTGGAGGAGGAGGGAATTCTGTTTTCCCCTAATAGTCAAGGATTTCATAGGAAATGAGCAGCTTTTTGTGATCAGTGCTATGCTTTCAGCCTTTCAGCAAAAGTGTCCCATGTTTTGGACACTGCTCTGAGTGATTTTATTATTTCTAGGGAACATGTTCAAACAGGAGATAAAATGAGTCTTGCACCATACCAGTATATTTCAAAATCAAAATGTAACACCTTTATATCCTAAAAGATAGAGTTCTACATCAAATTTGTATGACTGCTGAACTGCACTTACTGAGCTTTAACATTAATTTTTCTCAGTACTCACCTTACTATAAAATATGATGCATTCAGCAGTGTAATTGTACTAGATTGCTTAAAAATTCATTCACCCTGCTCTTATTACCTTTACTAGATGAAAAACAGCAATAACTAACTAGATGTTGCTGCACATATCTGTGTTTGTTTGTGAAACTTTGTATTTTAAACTATTTTACAGAATCACTAAGTAAAATAGCATCATTGTAGAAACAGCTAAATGAGAATAATAGAGCTCTGCATTTTTATTGTTCCAGTTTAAAATAAATAAGTGGAAGCATGCTTACTGTAAAAATACTAAGTCTATATCAAATCAGCAAATTGTTTCTTGCAATCATCCTTATCTAAAATTTATTCTCTGTAGTTAACTTGTATACTCAGATGCAATATCAAGTTAGTGTTTAACAGCATGAATAGCTATGAAAGAGTTTCCAACTGTCATTTGAATGCATTAAAGAAATCTGAAGGTTACAGTGCAATGTGCTTCAATGTGCTTTATAAAGTAATAGTAGAAGGGTTTCAAATTTTACAGAGGAAAAAAATTCAGTAATACCATCTGAGGTATATTTCTTGGGCTACAGATCAAAATAAATCAGGGCTAAAATGTAGCAATTTCAATAAAATGTAAAGTATATAAATGTCTGTGTAATGAAATACATATGAATAGGAAGACACTTTACCTCCATTGACTTTACAGTTTTACCAGAATTTAGGGTCTTGGGGGTCTGTTTCCATGAGGATGAAAATACCATAATCAGAAGTAGCTGCTTGTGAATGAAACCCTGTCTATGTACAGAAATTCCAGACAAAACCCCACTTCTGCCAACACAGCAGGAGCAAAGCCAAGAAGCTGCTCCAATCCATGTGGTTTTTAGTCTTCTTCCAGGCAGTGCCAAGGATGCTCTCCATGCCAGAAATGCCTATTCTGTAGTATCATCACTTTTTAGACTTGTTGCATTTTGGTTATGTATATTTCCTGCTGGCTTTGTGTTTCTGCCTCCAACAGAAAAGCACAGACATAATCTAATCAATCCCATTAACACAAAGCATGAGAACACTTAATAACCCCCCTCCTTAAGAAATAATTGAAAATGTACCAGTGCAAAACTATAGATTAGTATTCTGGTGTTAATTCTGCCACAGTTATTCCTCATAATTTTTGTGGTTTAAAATGAATCAGAGCCTGACATTTTGCTCTTTCTGTCTACTGCATTCCCATTGCCAGAGCTGGAAGAAGAGAAATACCATTGTCACCAATTTTGTCAGCAAACCTTAATACCAGGACTTGTAGGAAGCAGGTTTTGATCTACTCAATTTAAGTTCGGACCATTTTTGTTTTGTTGTCATCTGTGCTCTTTGAAGTCACCTGAAATCAAAGCAACCCACTGGAAACACTTTTTGCTCTTCCAAGCAATGGAATATTCCAAGCAACTTCTTTCCTATCTCAGCCCTCTCAGGTCAGTGACTGAAATAAAGAGAGATAACTCCAAGTCACTATGAAATGAATCTAAGAATGTATCTGCAATCGGGAACCATACTTTAACTAAATTTTATTTCAGGGATTCTGAATGTTAGTCACCTTTTTTTTTATTTATTTGTGTCATTGATTTTCAACAAAAAATTGTTCTCTTTAGGTAAAACCTGGTTAGGCACTTAAATTTTATTACTTTCCGTTTCATCTCTTTAGAGCTGTGCTGGGGAGGAAGGTTAGGAACGATGCTTAGGAAATAAGAGCTTTGGGCTAATATTCAACATGGGTTTATCTGTAACAGTATAATTTAGAGCCACTTCTTAGCAATTAAAATTCCCTATCTGAATACTATGAGACCTTTAATTAAGAGATGATGGTATGTAATGACTACATAGAAGGTATCACATGACTTAAATGTACAATGGGATCTAGTGCCTACAGGATGAGAAGTAGTGAGTAGGAGCTCTCCAGTTCTGCTGTCAGAGGCATGGAAGTACAACAGCATTTTTACTATTAGAATGATTTAGCAGCCTGAATGACTGGGAGAATATATAAGGAGCTACTAAGAAAATTATTTTTCCCCATTATATCAAAGAATGTCTCAACTTAGAAAGACTCTGAAGTACATAAGAATGGTGGAGAAATCTAAGTATGAAAAATATTCTCACTTGAAAATAATGGATTAAGAGAATCCATGAGAAGAGTTATGGAGTTTCTATTTTGTTCATTGCCTGTTTTTCTTTGTAGGTGGTAATTACTTGTCAAAACTGAAACTGTTACAAGTGTATGGAAAGCGTAAGCCACGATGCATTTCAATGTCAAAATTCTCAAGAATAAATTATTTCAGCAATATTTCAAAGCTGACAAATCTTTTTCAAGATTTGAAAGGTAGCTTTTTTGTGTAATAGAGTGAAGAAAAAAAAAGTTCAAAGCTGAAGTATTTAGAAACCAAGATAATATTTTCACTGCACTGAATTCAGTTCTCCTTGGGGGTTCTGGCCAAAACTAATGTATTCAATTTTAATTTCTCTTTTTTCTTTATAATACTAATTTTCTAATTTCTTGAAAATTTCCGTTGTTGCTCAGCCTGGAGAAGAATAGATTCTGGGAGATCTTATGGCAGCCTTGAAAGATGGAGAGGGATTCTCTGTCAGGGAGTGTTAGGATGAGGAATAGTGGTTTTAAACTTAAAGTGATTAGATTTAGATCAGATATTAGGAAGAAGTTCTTCAGTATGAGGATGGTGAGGCACTGAAACAGATTGCCCAGAGAATCTGTGGAGTTGTTCAAGTCCAGGTTGGATTGGGCCCTGACCAGCATGATTTTGTAGTGGAAAGTGTCCCTGACCATGACAGATGTGTTGAATCTAGAAGATCTTTAAGTTTCTTCCATACCTAAGCCATTCTGTGATTGTATGATTCCTCAGTTATAAAGCTATTTCATACTCGCATCCGCTAATTAACTGTTATTCTTATTCTTTGGAAATGAGTGATAGTTTAATATATCTGAACTGTAGTATGTATACCAGAGAAACTTGACTAATCACATGAAGTTACAAAGAAGAAAAATCATTCGAAAATATTAAATATTAATTACTGTGAATGTTACCCGTAAAAAGCTGTGCTTTAATTTTATATCTCTGGTTATCTTGTTGCATATTGTACTAAATGTTGATGTTAGATAAAATAAGATGCTGCAGTAAAGCTAATCTTTTGCTTACATTTGGGATGTTAAGCTTTCTTTTAGTTGATTTCGATTTAGTAAATACAAATCAAGTGCTAAATCTGAAGTATTTTTTTGAATAAAGAATATTTAAATATATTTTTTCCTACTCTATTATTGCTAAACTATATTTCAATATTAATCTGCATTCAAATCTCTGATGAAATTTATATATGTCCCTTCCTGTTTAAAAAGCAAGCTCTTGTGATGGTTGCAGAAGCATTCTCCCTTTTTACCTTGAAATATAATATATCTCAGTGCCAGAACTGTGCAAGGTACACATGTTCTCTGACTTCCTAATCACTGTGAGTCACTTTTGAGAGGTTCACTACAGAAATATACATATAATTTTCATTAGATGGAAATACCAATGCCATGTTACATAAATTAAAGATATTTCAAAATCACTTCAGATTGTAGTAGGAATTGTTGGCTTCCCATACATACGTTGAAAGAATTTATGTTTTCCTGTAAAGCACATTGAAGTAATCAAGGAAGAGCTCTAAAAGTATTAGGTGTTCCTCTTCCAAAACTATGTATAGAAAGGACTACTGTAGCACAATTAAAAAATCTTAAATCATGAGGTAGCAATATAAAAATTCCAATTATGTCATGGAACTAAAAACAGAGTATTTCTTAATTTATCCTCCTGTAGTAAAAGCACTTTATCTGAATTCAATTTTGATGAAATTTAGCTCTAAGTGTTATTTATGAAAAGTTTTGTTGCTTGTCAACAATGCATATTTTTTGAAGAGAAGATTATTGAGTGAAACATTCATTGGAATATTACTACTTGGTATCTTTTCATATATTTTCCTTACTTTTAAACTTAATTGTATGTTCTTTTTTATGAAATGTATTTTTTATGAGAGCTTAAACACATGCTTAAATGCACATAACTACATAGTCTCTTCAACATCAGCTGAATGACTGACTTTATTATAAAACATATTAACTGGTAATATGTTAAATTATTCATATTGTTAAGCATTTTCAAGATTGGGCCATGATCCTTTCAGTGACATAAGTCTCTAGATACTTGGTCTTTTTTGTTCTTTAAATCTGATATGTAACAGTTCTTTTGCCTATTCTGGCACATGTTAGTAGCAGAATGTCTCTCTGCATTTTTCATTTTGTAATTCATATTAAATTGCATTAAATAATGCAAACATATAGACTTCTGTGGCAAACTGACTAGAAGTCTTTCAAAATCTGAACTGTCTGATGTAATCAAAATTTGCTTGCTAAATCTAATTCCCTCTCAGAGCTTTTTATATGTTTGATAATGCCTCACTTTGTGTTACACTAAATAAGTCACTTTGTATTATGGTTGTATAATGTAACGTCATAAACAACATGAACAGGTGTGACATAGTGGAAAGCAGTGACTGGGAGATGATATTCTAAAAAGTTACCCTAAACCAATATGCAAGAAAATTCCTACTGCTTTTTTATTTTTTAATTTGTTAATAGTTTATATATTTCTAATGCAAAATATTTATGAAATTCTCCCTTTGATTTGTTGGTATGAGGATCTTCAGAAATGAGTTGTGCATTGGGCCTGCTTCACATGGTGAAAGTCATAGAAATATATCAGTACATGCATGATATATTAGTCCTTGTATATCACATTTACTACAATAGCTATGCTAGTAAATGTATTGGATCTTGCACTGATCTCACTTATTTTGCATCACTGCCTGGGAGGGATATAACTAC
Organism: Cyrtonyx montezumae; assembly: GCF_038088225.1. NCBI lineage: Eukaryota > Metazoa > Chordata > Aves > Galliformes > Odontophoridae > Cyrtonyx > Cyrtonyx montezumae. The sequence continues at coordinate 150,680,411 of NW_027072034.1, forward strand.
ACAAACCTCTGTATACTGGTGTAAAAATATTTCCCCTCATATTTACTATTACTCTTAAGGCAACAAAATTTCCTAGCAAAGACAAATTCTATTTGGATATGATCTATCTAAGTTGTGTTAAATAGCAATGAAGACCTCATATGCTTTTCTACATTATCAATTGCATTGTCACAGGGTTATATGTGGATTCCACTTACTTTTATTGAAATTTCATTAATGAAAAAAAATTCATTAATTCATATGAAATCAGTTCTGGAACTCATAGTTAGGCTTAAAACAATTCTCTTCCCCACTGCAGTGATACAAAGGCACCTCAAACACAGCAGGAAGATGCCTACACGAACATCTCAGTAGTCCTTGGCTGCTTCACCTTCTTTCATAGATTGCCAAGGGCAGAACACCGCACTGTTGTGACTGTGTCCTTTATGAACAGCGAAGTTTTCACTAGTAAAACAGACTGAGGTTATTAGGTAAGGCATATCCTGCTTTTAGCAGTTATTACTTTCAGATGCTGTTAACTCAGCATTCAGAATAGAGAGCTCCATTTTTATAAGGTATTTATAAATGAAAGGGGTTTTGTGGCTGTATAAAAGGTATTTGTATTGCTTTGGAGGTTTTTTTTTTTTTTTATTGAATGGGACCACAGGAGAATTTTTCAAAGGAAGTTGTGCACTGTGACATACTGAATACCTAAAAGATTTGTCTATGTTAGATTGGAGAATTGTTTCATGTGGAAGACATTTGATATCAACCACAGACTGAGACATAGTGGGGAATTAGTTTTGGCATAGCTCATACAAGATATGTAATTGGATCAATAGAATAATAAAATGCAAGTGAAAAATATGAGAAAAAAAGAAGAAATGGCAAAACATCCTATCCATAAAAAAAAAAAAACCAACAATGATGAAAATATGAAGTTATGTACCTGACTACTGTTATCCCATTATACAGCTGATTGTAATCGGTTCAGACCATGACTGGCACCTTCTGTGGATTAAATGGGAACATATTTTTCAAAGGGTCTAGATGGGAACTATTTTACTACAAATCATTTTGATGCAACACAATACACTTTTAATTTCCAGTTGCTAAGGAATCTGATATAGTTCTTCCTTTATGAAATGTTAGAGCAGAAGGATATGTTAATTAGCCATAGGATTAATAGTTGCTTAAGGTGATGTCATGTGACAATTGAGTACTTCTCTTTGTTCTACAGTTTCTCTCAACAAACATTTTAGCCCTCTGAAGTGGAAGAAAGGAAGAAAAGAGGAGAGGAAAAAAGATATGCTGCTGCATGGAAGAGTCAGTGAGTACAGATAAAACATCATTAAACAGGCTAGATGAAATATGCAATGCTTTTCTGCAGATAAAATAGCTGCTATATTTATCAGTGTATTCTAGTGTTTTAAAATTTCTTCATTAAGTCAGTGCTTGTGAGAGGTGCAAGACTGACAGCACAAGAATAAGAAGTTCTTTGTCTGTCTCCTTGAAAAATACTGAGTAGGCAGCGAAGTCCTGGTTCTCTTTTCCTTTAAAATTATTTGTCATTTATGTCACTGTTAAATTTACTGAGTGATTTACCTTTGATTGACAAGAATAATTCATGTACTGTATGCCTCTCTGCACTGTAGTACCATTATATATCAAATATGCACAGAAGGCAACATTAAAAGAGAAGAAGCATCTGTTTCTGTAGCTGCTCCATGTCTTCAACACCAGATTATAAGCAGAATCTGAAGATCTGGGGGAACTGTTGAGCAAATGCAGATCAGTTCTCTGTCCCACATGCAGGGAGGGGATGCTGGCACTTGAATGTGATACAGAATCACGTCTGGAGGCCCTGTGTTTGGGAGTGGCAGTGAGACAGACAGGCTGCTGGAGATCTGGAAATCCAGCAGAGCACCTTCAAAATGGAGTGGAAGGGCTGGTACGGTAAATAGAAATGCCATGTAGTCCTTGGACTCTATCCAGGCACTTCCTCTGGGTTCTACCACACCCACAGTTTCTCCTTATGGATGTTTTTCTCCAAGGAAATGGACACAAGCTGCAAATGTATCCCACAGAACGGGAGCTAACATTCCCCATTGCCTATTCCAATAGCTTAACAGGCATCTTAACTGTTTCTGTAATAGATTCTGATCTCCCACCAGCTGGAGCTCAGAGTGCAGTGTGTGCTAGCTGGGCTGGGTGCAGCAGAAAGCTGAATCGCAGCATATATCTTTCTTATCCACTTCACAGTATTTTATCTCAACTGCCAACATTGCTGGAGTAGAGGATTTCTCTGCCAGTGTCCCTGCTCCTCTCCACGGTGTGAAAAGATTCACACTTGCTGATACTCAATTTCACACTCTAGAAGCGTGTTCTTGTCATTAGTTATGCCAAAAAAGCTAGAAGCAATTGTGAGGAGATACAGCATAGAGAACAATGCCTATTACAGGAAAAGGGGAATCAAATGCACGGGGCTGTGGATTAGCCAATGCAAAAAGTAATTAGCTTCAGATTCCAAGCAAACTCTATAGACACTTAGAGAGAAGCAGATGGCAAATTTCTGTACATTCTGAATGTGCTTTTTTTTAATGCATTGCTAAAATCTGGAGTGAAAAACTGCAATAAGCAAATAAATCATCTGCTTGGATTGTCTGTCACCAAAGCAGTAGGAATGATATTGCTGCCCACTGAAGCAGTGCAGTTATTGTCGCAAACCTGATGGCACTTTTTAAAGAGTTTGGAATGGACCGTATTATTTAAAAGTTCAGCTAAGTCTGAATGAAATCCCAAGATGTAAACTACAATTTTTTGCCTGACTTCTTTGCCTGAGGGACTCTTCAGCTTCATAATCCCAATTGCTCCCACAGTCTCCAACACTGCTCCATCTGCTCCATCTGCTGTTGGCCAGTTAACACTGGAGGAGGTTAAAGCTATGCTTTAGTCTGTTAAAAGTCGTCTTTAACCTGGTTATAGGGCCATTTGTAGAGCTATGTGGAGCAGAATTGTCTTTCTCTATTATAAACAATAAAAAACTATTTATTTGCTTATTTGTTTGTTTGTTTAGTAATTCAGTATCTTTTCCCTGAACCACTCTTCCTGTCAGGTAGCTAATGAAGATCACAGACATGATCTGAAAGCATGAATCTCTCTCCTACTGCTGAAAGCAGCGTCACCTGAGGTCACATTTTCTTTTTAGTCTGGAGCTAAAGTTCTCTGCTTCCTCAGCATAACTAAGCCACCCCTGGCATTGTGTGTCTGCTCCTTAGGAGAGAGACATAGATAGCAGAAGGGTTGCTCTGTTTTCCAAAGACTTCTAGGAAATCATTTGTCAATAAATACAGGAAAAATTCTCCCACATAATGCTTTATTCAGAGAAGTTGTGGATGTCCCATCACTGCAAGTGTTAGAGTTCAGGTTAGATGGGGCCCAGGGCAGCCTGCTCTGGAGCAAGATGTCCTTCCCATGGCAGGGAACTTGGAAAGAGATGATCTCTAAGGTCGCTTCCAAACTAGGCTGATCTGTGATTATATGTTTTCTTTCTTTCAACTAGCCAGAAGTTGTCACTTCCACATGATAACTTTCATTTCAGAAAGAAAAACAAAGTACTGTTTTTGCCTCCCATGTGTGTCCTAAACTGCATTTAAAGGCTCTATATGAAGTAAAGGAATGAGCAAGGGAGAAAAGTTCATTGAAATTTGTTAAGAGCCTAATTTCACCTGAAAAGAAAGGCAGTGGCTCACTTCTCTTTTATCCTGAAATGTACTTCAGTGCCTATCTGATGCCATTGTGTGAATTTAACTTTAGAAAGAAAACCAGCTGTTATTCTTTTTCTTTTTTATTTATTTATTTTGGGCTGGCATGGATGAGAATCCAAGCGAATTGGAAAGTTGAAAACACGTGAGAAGCAAATCTTACCTTGAGGAAATTTAATGAGTGACTGTAGATTTGTACAAAGATGCATACCAACACTTGGCATGACTTTGCAGTCCTTTGTGGGGAGGGGAGGGGAGGGGAGGGGAGGGGAGGGGAGGGGAGGGGAGGGGAGGGGAGGGGAGGGGAGGGGAGGGGAGGGGAGGGGAGGGGAGGGGAGGGGAGGGGAGGGGAGGGGAGGGGAGGGGAGGGGAGGGGAGGGGAGGGGAGGGGAGGGGAGGGGAGGGGAGGGGAGGGGAGGGGAGGGGAGGGGAGGGGAGGGGAGGGGAGGGGAGGGGAGGGGAGGGGAGGGGAGGGGAGGGGAGGGGAGGGGAGGGGAGGGGAGGGGAGGGGAGGGGAGGGGAGGAGAGGAGAGGAGAGGAGAGGAGAGGAGAGGAGAGGAGAGGAGAGGAGAGGAGAGGAGAGGAGAGGAGAGGAGAGGAGAGGAGAGGAGAGGAGAGGAGAGGAGAGGAGAGGAGAGGAGAGGAGAGGAGAGGAGAGGAGAGGAGAGGAGAGGAGAGGAGAGGAGAGGAGAGGAGAGGAGAGGAGAGGAGAGGAGAGGAGAGGAGAGGAGAGGAGAGGAGAGGAGGGTTCACAATTTAAGATAAGCAGCAAAGTAGGGAGTAGAATTGATTTGTTTTTTATCATTTTCTGGAAACATGGAGAGAGATATCTAAACTCCCACAGAAACTCTTCTTTATCATTACAACTGTTTTGCTATTTGCTATGTAGATACATCCTTGGTGATACCACAGGGAAATGTATGACTTTGCCATATCTCTAGTCCCCAAATATCCTCTATACAGTAGGGAAATTTGTTAATAAAGTTGCACTTTGAAGTTTCTCTATTAAATTTATGAGAGGAGTTTAGTTAATCAACTGTTTCAGACCATTTTATATGTTGGAAAATTTTATGTTGTCCATAACCATATGGAAATTTACATTTTGACTTTGGATACTCACAGCTACATATTTTTTTTAGTACTTTATTTAAAGACGTACTTACACAAGTTTATGTTACTTTTCCAAGAGCTCTGTTCTGTCATTATTCTCAACTTGTAAACTACAATTTTTTGATTCTTACAAACTTTATAAACTACAAATTTTTGGTCAAAAGACCAGTGTGGATGAACCGGGATCTTTTGTTGAGACTCCGAGAGAAAAGGAGAGTCTATGTCCTCTGGAAGATGGGTCAGGCTACTTGGGGTGACTACAGAGAACTGGCCAAGATCTGCAGGCAGAAAATTAGAAATGCTAAAGCCCAGCTTGAAATTAGGCTGGCTACTGCTGTAAAGGAGAACAGGAAACCCTTTTACAAATATATTAACAGCAGGAGAAAAACTAAGGAAAATTTCCCTCCTTTACTCAACGAGGCAGGCAATATAACCACAGATGATAAGGAAAAGGCTGAGGTTCTCAATGCCTTCTTCACATCTGTCTTTAATAGACAGGACAGTTGTCCACATGGTACTTGCCCTGACCTGGAAGTCCGGGACGGGGTGCATAATGCACCCCCTGTGATTCAAGCAGAGACGGTCAGAGATCTTCTCCTCCATCTGAACTGCCACAAGTCCATGGGGCCAGATGGGATCCACCCAAGGGTGCTGAGGGAGCTAGCAGAGGTGATTGCCGAGCCACTTTCTGCCATCTATCAGCATTCCTGGTTATCTGGAGAGGTCCCACAAGATTGGAGGCTTGCCGATGTGACTCCCATCTTCAAGAAAGGCCGTAAGGAAGACCCGGGGAACTACAGGCCTGTCAGCCTGACCTCGGTATCAGGGAAAGTTATGGAACAGATGTTATTGAGGGAGATCACACGACACGTGCATGGCAATAAAGGGATCAGACCCAGCCAGCACGGGTTCACCAGGGGCAGGTCGTGCTTGTCCAACCTCATCTCCTTCTATGACTGGGTGACCAGACAGGTAGATGAGGGAAAGGATGTTGATGTAGTCTACCTGGACTTCAGCAAGGCCTTTGACACGGTCTCCCACAGTATTCTCCTAAGGAAACTGGCAGCCCGTGGTGTGGACAAGTTCACTCTTCTCTGGGTGGAGAACTGGCTGGAGGGCCGTGCCCAGAGGGTAGTGGTTAATGGAGTTAAGTCCAGCTGGCGTCCTGTTACGAGTGGTGTCCCCCAGGGGTCAGTTTTGGGGCCCATCTTGTTTAATATCTTTATTGATGACCTAGACGAGGGAATTGAGTGTACCCTCAGTAAGTTTGCAGATGACACAAAGCTGGGAGGATGTGTCAAACTGCCTGAGGGTAGGGAGGCCCTTCAGAGGGATTTGGATAGGCTGAACAGCTGGGCTGAGCAAAATGGGATGAGGTTCAATAAGACCAAGTGCCGGGTCCTGCACTTTGGCCACAATAACCCCATGCAATGCTATAGGCTTGGGGCAGAATGGCTTGAAGAATGTAGAGAGGAAAAGGACCTGGGGGTGTTGGTTGATGCTCGGCTCAACATGAGCCGGCAGTGTGCCCAGGTGGCCAAGAAGGCCAACAGCATCCTGGCCTGTATTAGAAATAGTGTAGCCAGCAGGAGCAGGGAGGTGGTCATCCCCCTGTACTCAGCTCTGGTACGGCCGCACCTCGAGTACTGTGTTCAGTTTTGGGCCCCTCACTACAAGAAGGACATTGAGGCCCTGGAGCGTGTTCAGAGAAGGGCAACAAAACTGGTGAGGGGCCTGGAGCACAAGTCTTATGAGGAGCGGCTGAGGGAGCTGGGATTGTTTAGTCTGGAGAAGAGGAGGCTCAGAGGAGACCTTATTGCACTCTACCACTTCCTGAAGGGGGGTTGTGGTGAGGAGGGGGTAGGCCTCTTCTCCCTGATAAGTAATGACAGGACAAGAGGGAATGGCCACAAGTTGCGCCAGGGAAGATTTAGATTAGACCTCAGGAAGCATTTCTTTTCTGAAAGAGTGGTCAGGCACTGGAATGGCCTGCCTAGGGAGGTGGTTGAGGCACCATCCCTAGCGCTGTTCAAGAAGCGTTTAGATGAGGTGCTAAAGGACTTAATTTAGTAGTTGGGTAGAGATAGTGATAGGAGGATGGTTGGACTAGATGATCTTATAGGTCCTTTCCAACATTATGAACTTATGAACTTATGAACTTATGAACTTTTTAAATTATGTATTAGTTATATAATATAAAGCAGTGTTCTATTCTTTCTTTATAGTCACTGCATCTGCAGTGCTGATTCAAACAATTCTATCCTCCAGTTACAGAGAGTATCTTAAATGACCTGCTCCTGCTAGAACTAAACCCAGCACTGTCTCTGGATCTGGTGTAATGCCTAAATGCCATGTTTGGTTGAAGACCAAGAAGGTTTATGCTATTTGCTGACAGCAGCTGTAGAGAACTAGTTCCAATAGCAAACATTTCTCTTGAACCCAAAAAGCACAACTAGGATCAGAAATGGCATCCCTACAATGTTCTCAGTCAGAGGTATTTCCTCATTGGTAAGCACTCAGTCTGTATTTGGAAGAGCAAGAACTATATTATGGAAATAAAGAAAATGACATGAATGATAACTAAAATACACTTCATGGTGACTTTGTCAACAGTGTGTAATCACAGCTCCTTTCCATTCTGGAGATCGAGGAGCAGGCAAATACCCTTATATGTGCAATTTATTTCTTTTCAGGGCATGCTTATGCTACCAAATAATTTAGCTCCTGAGCTCTCTGCAGGCACTGGATCCTGTGCCCTTACTGTCTGTATTGCATGGATGTTTGCTTGCTTTAGGGATTTCTTTTACACGGAACAAACCAGAACTCCTAAGATAAAATCTGTGTGCAGTTCATGTCAGGGATCGCCACGCATTCACAAGGCCACCCCTCCATCCACACTGGTCTGCAGAGTCAGAAAAACCTAATATACTCCAGAACTGCAATGCCTACCAAGGTACAAGGTTATTAAAAATACAACTAAGTGGTCTGCAGCACATCTTAGTGCACATTTGAACTGAATTTCACTGGAAAAAAAATCTCACAGGAAAAAAAAAAAAAACTGACAGCAAGTTTAGTACGTAATAAAATTTATCTCTGAGCCTATTTAAAAAGCAGTGGCCCTAATCAGGAAAAGCACATTTGCTGTTCTTCATCGTGCTGCTGAGGGCTTGGGTTGGAATAGTTTAGCAGTAAGGATGGAGCCTGAGTGTAACAAACCCTGCACTCAATCTATGAGCAATGAATACTCAACATCCTGAGGTGCAGGCAGAAAAACTGTCTGCTGTTCTTTGTGCTGTGGAGGTATTGGTTTGCTTTTTTGACTGCATAAAAAGGCTGCAGAATGCAACAAGTCCTCTCTGTCAAATGCTCATATTCACAGCCAGAACTCTCTATAAATATAGATCAACAGTATACAGGACTTTTAGAGTGAGATCATGAGGAAGGGCTGCTTCTCGAAATCAAAAACAATTCTCTTTATCTTATTTCAGTTACACTGCCTAATCATTTCTGAACTTCTTACTGTTTGTGATCATTCCTGAAGTGTTTTGGAGATGACTGGCAAGAAAACTCCTGAGAATAAGCTTTTCCTGGAAACTATTCAAAGTCTCCCTTCCATACTTGAAGATGCCAGAAAACACCTACAACTTCTGGAGTTGTAACTAAGAGCAGCAGACACTTTATTTTAACTGAAAAAATGTTGTTTTGTGAACACAGTAATGTTTTAGAGAAAATATGTAAGTTCATTGACTTTTTCAACCGTTGAAAATAGTATTTAATATTCTTTATTTTTGTTTCAATTCAATTTCTTTTTTGTTTTCTTTTTAAAACTGCATTTTTGTTCCACTGAGATGTCAATTATTTTAATTTTTCAAAGTTTGATTTAAATTGTATCATTGTATGCTGCATTTACAGTGACAGCATGAACTACCTTGAAGCCAAAAATATTAATCATTTTGACGAAGTTTAGAACTTTCTAAAATGAAATATCATTGGATTTTTCTTCCCTATGAATTTAAGGACAGATGCACTCTACCATGTTTTAAGAGAAATGCGAAAATGTCAATCTTTCATTGGAACAAAAATTGCTAATAATGACCTTAATAGACAGAGAAAGCAAATTTGTATTTGCCCACTCACAGATGTGTCCATTCCCTTGAAACAGAGCACTGTTTCTGAGCCTTAGGTAGATGGAATGGAGTATCTTCACTGGAAGCAGGGCATTTCAATACACTAAAGTCTCATGCACATTCTTGTCATTGACAGCATATCTGTAATCAGAAGGAGATTTAATACAATTTAATGTAATGAAAGGATACAGAAACTTATTTGGCAACTAGTGAAATCAGGAAGGCTGAAGGAAAATGAAGTTCATTTGTAAGTTATGGTAAAAATATTCTCATCCATAGAATGGCATGGAGCTGTGTCAGGGGAGATTCAGGCTGGGTTTCAGAAGAAGGATCTTCATCAGAGGGCAGTGGGCACAGCCCCAAGCTGCCAGAGTTCAAGGAGTTTTTGGATAGCACACTAGGCATAGGGATTGATTTTTGGGTCATCCCATGTGGAGTCAGGAGTTGGACTCAATGATCTTTATGATTACCTTCCAAATCAAAATATCTTATGATTCTATGATTTACATGCTATAGAGCTTTAGGAGAAAATTCTGCTCTGTGGTATAGGTACCACATTATTCTCAAAGTTGGCCTCTAGGTTTTAGAAACCATAAGGACTGAGCACAAAAAGGAGTAGGCACAGAGAAGTACTTTTGGAGCAGGAGTTTGGCACGCAGAAAGATACAGATTATGTAGGATGTTTCTTACTGGAAAAGAAGGGCACAGACAGTCTGAAGCATCGTGTCATGGGAACAGCCCTGGTTGCTGCAGGAAGTGCACATCTTATGGGCATGAGGTGGCCCTTGAGCTCAAGAACAGTGCAACTTCAGGGCATTTAGTCTGCTGTCCAGACGGATGAGGAATGTTGTACTACAACTTCTCTTATCCAGTTTCAGCTAGAGAAAGCATTTCTCGGATTCTGTGTTGATGCATTACCTTTTGGCAGCGTGTGCAATGAAATGCCTGCTCAGCTCCACCCCGGAGGAAGTGGCATTTCAGACAAGTGGTCCCTGTGGCATACTAAGCCTCATGGCTTATAAAGTGCTTTGGAAACACTCCAGGGGAGAAAGTGGATATTTAAATGTAAAATGGTTATCTTTTCCCTCATCTTCACTGTTGTATCTCATGCAAGACCTTAGAAACAAAAAACATTTCATACATTTTAATTAAAACAATGTCTAAGCTTCTTTTAAAACGTTTCTCCTGCTAGCTGGTCATTTTAAGCAAGGAAAAAAAAAAGTTATGTTCTCTCAACATAAAATGTACTCTCTTCATAGTTCTTATAGTCCCTGCCAGAAAGGGTTCTGCTAATCTTAAAATAAAGCACATTGGGGGTCCATAAAACTTCAAGGTATGTAATATGTTTCAGAAATACTGTTCACAAGCTCTGTTATTTTTTTCTTTTTTCTTTTTTTTTTTTGAAAAGCAATATTTGTAAGCACAGGATCATTCTCTCCTTGCACATCACTCCCATCTCCCTCCGGCACTTGCTGCAGAATTGAAGGGAAGAATCCAAAAACCAGGGCATAGAACAAGTGTGAGCCCAGGACTGAATTCTGCCATGAGCTCAGCAGCAGAGAAATATTGCAGTTCCTTTTGCTTCTATTCCTGCTGCTCAATGACACACTATGTCATGTGTTTCAAGGCTAACAGCAGAAGGAAGTTTTATCTGCTGGTTTTGATGAAAATTCCCAACAAAATACAGCTGCAACTCCATAGATGCAAATCACTGTTATGCTGTAAAAGTGTGCAAACTATAAAGAAGACCGTCATGCTTTATACTAATGGGAAAACATTGGCAATTTGAAAGCATTGCATTCAAAAGTTGATCCAACAGAAATGCTGTCACTGTGTAGTGAGGCTTCCCCTGTGCTTTGTGGTGTGCAGTAGATAAAGACCCTCTGTAAGTGTGAAACTACTGCTGCTGTGTTCATTTTGAAATAAACTCCTTGAGAATTTCTGCCCCGCTTGATGCACTGCTGGAGAAAGCACTGAAGAGGCTCAGGAAGAGGCCAGTCCTCTCTTGACCTCAGTGCTGAGGTTTTATTCTCTTTTGCTTTTGGTACTGTGAAAGACATCACACTGAGGACTGAGGAAATTTCAGCTGCGACTCCTGCTGATCCTCTCTATGAGCCCTTATGGGTGGAAACTGGTACTGAAAGTGTTTTCATGGGGAAGTTTCTTAGCAGTGATCAGAGAGCAATGAGCTCTACTGGAGCTGTCAAACCATACATTCAACTATGGCAAGAGTGGGATACTACTACTAGCCTCACAGCAACAGTGCTGTCTGTACAGCCTCCATCACAGCCAGGGCACTGATGGCCTCAATAACGCATGCACAATCCCTGAATGCCAGAACATCTAGCAGCAATTAGCAAAGTATTTTGTGTATTTAAAGATGCAATCCTTTTCCTATTAAATTGCAGGACTCCTGTTGAATCCAGTACTGTGTTTTGAATTGTTACAGAAATAACCATTACGGGAAAAGTAGTCATTTCTTCCTGGAAGTTTAATCAGCTGAGGCATAATTACAGTACGTCTGCTGTTACCAGATTATTCGCTAATACACACATGCATGCACACGGTCTGATAAAACAGGCTCATGCTGGCATTTCTCTGAGATGCTTACAGGCAGGCAGTACGTGCAGGCTGGAGGCACAAGGTGTGCTCTTCCCCTAATTGTACTTTACTAACTGCCTTACTACCGAGGACTGGAAAGTCAGCAGGTCAAACCCACAGGTCATTTGGAAAGAAATACTGCAGCAGTGCTGAACTGACCACTAAGTGTCATTCTGTATTGTTCAAAATGGTGATTGACTCCAAGCCCTTGTACGTGGAGTTCTGTTGAATGTCATCCCTATGTACACATCATCCTACAGCCACTTCCCTGGGGTTAATTTGAAGGTAGTAGACAGGTTATTTTTTTATTATTTACACTAAATAACATTTTTATTAGCAGATGACAAAGGATGGTTGATGGTGGTTCTGTTTCTTTGTTGGCGGTTGACTTGAGAGTATTTTGTTTGTTTGTTCTTGTACTTTAAACAAATATTGAAACAGTTTGACATGGAAATTCAATTGAAGCATGTTCTCACCATGAAAACATTTCACAGGACCACAGAATCACAAAATAGCAGGGGTTGGAAGGGACCTCTGGGATCATGTACACCAACCCCCTGCTAAAGCAGGTTCCCTAGAGCAGGTTGCAGATGTTCTAGTGAGCTTATATACTTCAGTCATTGCATTATATGCTATAAACAAACAACTACCTACAGATCAAGAACAGTAACTGTATGGGCCCTTGGATATTCTGTATTTAATTTTGAATGTCTTTGAAATAATACCTTGCATTACGTCCTAGCCAATGCTGAATTTCATTGAATCATAAAATCATAGGGCTTGGAAGGGACCTCAAAGAGAACATCGAGTTCAAACCCCCCTGCCAAAGCAGGTTCCTTACACCAGGTAATTTGAGCAGAAAATAATTTGAGAGAAAAAGTTAAGTACCACAGATGTGTAGCAACCATTCCCTGTAACTCACTTCTGAATAGTACCTCCACTTACAAGCTGAGGTATGCCAGGTTAGACCCAACAGAATGCTAAGGGAGTGACTAGAGAACTTCTATATATGCTTATAACTTAAAATAGGCTCAAAAATGAAAATAAAAATAAAATACTAGTAGTCCCATGAAGAATATATCCTCAGGTGTGTTCAGATCATCTGAGCATTTCTGTTTACAAAGCAGTCAGCAGTGTTGGTTAATAAAATACAAATCAGTGTTGCCTTTCCCCTTGATAAATGTAAAAAGACAAAGCATGTTTTGTAGGATCATCATAGTCACAACTTTGTTACTTATGGAAAATAAGTGCTTCGCTTATACTTGGCACTGATCCCCTTTGAAGGTGATAAAGGGTAAAGCTACTTAAGGGATTGATCTAGCAGACAGCAAATCAGCTCTTGCCTGCATACCAGGAGAAGTATAGCATACCAGGACAAATATATATTCTGCTAGCACCATTCTGTGCATCCATGTTATAGGCAGTGATTCTGAATTAAACCTGCATAAATAATAGAGGACTCATGATGGGATAAATCAGAATGTTTTTCTTGACTTCGGAATAAAGGATGAAATTTGTCACTTATGGGTTACTTAACCTTTTACCTAAACCCTTTTCCTATACTTGTTGTGAATTTAAAAATGAAAAATATTGTTTTTAAAGAAGTTATTTCATAAGCATAAATATAAAAAGGCATTTCCTCCTTGAGAGTTCTCTTCATCATTTTTATTTTCTATCATTTAAATAGAATCTCTTTGCTGAGCCACTCAAAGTAGCATTTCTACTAAATGCATTATTTGGAGGAGAAGGAACGTTGTCATCTACCCTTTTTGAGCCACTGCTGGCAAGAAGCTAACACTGGAAGAGAATCTCAGAGGATCACGGCAATTTTTGTTAGTGTTACGTACCCTTTTTATAGATCTGAAATTGCTTAAACTGGCTCATTTCACCTGGGTTATGACCAGATGGCACAGCGTGGGTGCTGAGCCCATCCTGACTCTCACTCATGACTATCACTGTCTCAAGGTGTTTCTTTGATGACTGTCATTAGTAGTCATTGACAGTGCTTGACTGATTTTCAAACAGCAAATGTGGGAGGTTCAAGTGGGCACTGAAGAGAAGCTAATAACTTGGGTCAGGGGCACAATATTTTAAACCTGAGTATGTGAGTAATTCCAACCAAATTTGTCTATGGGAATACAAGAACTGTCCCTAGTCATAATTATGTTAGGTGTTTTCTAGCTGTAGAACAAGAAGGATGTATTGCTCTCATTTATCTGTGTATAATTTCATTGCTTTCCAGCAATTTATAGAGATGTAGAAGAAAATAAAACAGTCTGGGTTTTTTGCTTTGCCAGGTGCGCCTTTATTTTGCAAAACGTTAGTATTCCATGATCAGAATTGGTTCTTTTCACAGCCTAATAAATTATGTTTTTATGCATCTAGTGATAACTATCCCACATGTCGTCTCTTTATGTCCCATTATTCTTAATTACTGTTTTTTTTCAGCTCATTAAACAAATACTCAATATTACTGTGATTTTATAAGCCAATTACTTTTATACATTATTACCAAAACTTTTTTTTAAATAAAACTGTATACATTTTGAACTTTTAACATTTTGTTATAAATGAACCTTTCATCTGCTAGAACAGTTTTGCTGCTTTGTTCTGAATACTCTAATTTTGACAGTTTTCTGGTAGTGGCACATACAAATGCAGCACTTCATATGTGAAGAACTAGAAATGCCAAGTTAGCATTTATAATCTTGCTGCTTTCTGATGCTTTGCTTTAAAATCACTAATTTCTGCATGTCCTGGCAGCACTCCAAGATATCTGCCTCATCTGATGCTGAATTTGGATGGTAAAATTATCCATTTCAATCTGGAGGGCAGGGAGCTTCCTGTTTAAATGTTTTTACCTGCAGTGAGCAGCCTGACAAACATGGCAGGGAACGTATTTGTTGCTTCTGTCTCTGTGCTCTGGGTGCATTTCTGGTACTTGCATGTCAGGCCATCATGTGAGCGTCTGCACTGTGATAGATCAACAAAATGTTAAGATAATGGAGACATCATTCAATGTCACATGTCATGTTCTTGGCTATCCTGCTGAAAGTTTTGCATTTTTCTAATAAAATTCAATCAGAAACAAAGGTTATGCCTTCATTTATACCTGAACTTGAATAATAAAATGAATCTGACGTGTGATAAAACAAACTGGACTTTTAAAGCTCAACTTATGAAAGAAAAAACAGCCAAGTTTTTTTTAACACAAAAGGATTAAAATTGGCTCATGTCCTGTGCAACAGAGAAAAAAAAATGTTTTTCCAGACCACTTAAGTTCCTAAGATACTCTTAAAAATTGCTTAATATTTAATGATATTAGCATTTCATTTATTGAATATTTATCACAATATTCCTTTTTGTACACAAATAGCATTTAACAGTCATTAAATACTTACATAACAGTGATTTGTACAGCTGGTAAGTAGAGATATTTTCTTCAATAGCCTGGGCTTTCTCATGGAAGGAGTGAGCTGTGGGATTTACTGCATTATTGTTCCCATTGCAGAGGCACACTGTAAAAAGTGCAGTTTATTGCTGCAAGAAATCTTGTTGATCAAATGTAGAATGCAGGTTTCATTAAAGCCAGAAATTAACCTCCTAACAGCAGGCCTGGGTAGCATCATCTGTGAATTGGTATTGATCCTGGATACCCCATAACCATGTACATCTCTGGATAGCCTGTTATGTACAAGTCATCTTTAGTGACTGGGATCTAAAGCTGTTCTGCAAGTTAATTAACTGAGAGCTATTGGTCTGGTTTATCAATTATTTTTCACCTGAAAAATGCAGGCTTCATTTCTGGATAAATCCATGGCCAGCTTGAGGTATTTTATTCTCCCTGTGGACGGGGAGATTGAGAGGAGCTGTAAGGAAGGGAGGCATTTGGAGGAAGAGAACCCGTGATCCCCAGGAGATCTTTGCCTTTTTTCCAGTGGAGATGGGGCCCCTAAAGAGTGGAACCCACAGACAGTAGTTTGCTTTCCACCGTTACTTATTGTAAACATCTTAGTAGTTGACTTTATCACATTAAAATTAATATAGTGGCTTCCCAGGGCTTCATCCAACCTGGCTTTGCACAGTGGCTGCAGTAGTACAGAGCACAGTGCTACTACAAAAAGTAAGGAGATGTGAGAACTAGCTCAAAGAAGAGTAGGTCAGTTGAGGCATGGAAACATTTTAAGGTTGTGTATACCAGAAGGTTTTCTGAAATGCTGCTGTCATGAAATGTGAATTAGTATGTTTGTTTCTACAGTATTTGCAAAGAATCCCACAGCTTTCTGTTTTGTTAATCTGCCAATTCCAGCATCCAAAGGATATCTAGAATAGTTGTTGTATCAATAGAAAATGAGTTCAGGATAGTACAATGTACTCACTGAGTTTTTACTTAGTAATTAATTGATGTTTCTTGTAATAGACTTAATATATTTTTATATCCTCTACTGTTATCAATCATAGGCTTATATATTTCTTTCATAAATCTGTGTTTGACTATGTGACATCAGCTCTTAATAGGCCCATAATTCCCTATGGTGTTATAGTAGTTTTCTGTTTCTTTGACTTAAAATTAGCAAGGTGTTTGCATTTACATGTTTAAGCAGAGTCATAAAACCAACAATATCTTCATATACACAATTTCAAAAAGAAAAGCTTCAGAAGGAATTTCAGTAGGTGAGCACTGGATGAGTAGGTATCTGACTGATACCAAGTGAGCCTGACCGTGGTATGTCCAATTAACAGCTCATCGTTTAACTTCTTATAATCTAATTCTTTGTACTTTCTCTATCCATTCAGTGGACTAATTTAGAGAGGATATTCTGCATGAATGGCCAGGCATAATTGCAGTAACTATCTTCCAATTAAAAAGTCTGTAACTAACTGCATTCGATAGATAACAATCAAGCTCTTGTCTAGTGATTTTTTTCCTTTGTGGTCTTTGAACATATTTGATTTACAATAAATGCATGAAAGCTGTAAAGTACCATGTGGAATAAATTACTCAAAACCAAGAACAAGTTAATCAAATATTATATTCTGAAGGCTAAACAAAATTACCGATATGCACCTGTGTACCTCTCACAGAGTGTCTACAAGGAAATGCTATTGCAAACATGGTAAGAATTATACATTAGTCCCCAATCACTATCCTGTGTTATCACCTCATCTTCCATTCAACCTTGAAGCTATAAGCAGAAAACCAGAACAGAAAAGTTTACCTGAGCCCTGCTTGTGATTTTGGTCACTGCTTCTAATGCTCCTCCAGAAGTGGAGCAGAGCAGCCACAGTGACAGGGACAGAAGTAATTGAAAACGTCACAAAAAAAGGAGTATGTCCTGGCATTATGTGTCTGCAATGCTGATGTGTTACATAATGAATCACTGTCATGCACGGATACATTTGGCTGAAGTGGCATTAACTCAAGTTTAATACTAATTCCAAACAATGTTCAGAAAATACTGAAGTCTAAGATTTGAATATTTTGTCCTTCTATTTTCCCATTTGCTTTCAAAATTTTGCTTTTTCTTTCAAAATAAGTAAGGTGTTCTTTTTTTAAGGATAAAAAAAATTAAAAGCTTATGACTCCAAGATGGTATGAAATGTTAGGAAAAAGAATGGGATCAACCTAAGCTATTCTTCCTCAGGCTGAGCCACTGAACCATAAAATCCATTATTTCCTATTGATACAGTGGGGTACAGGGAAGAGAAAAATAATATTTGTTAAGTTCCCTTTGTGTACGTAATGTCTTGAAATTCAGGTACTAGCAAGTAAATGAATCATGTCATGCAGCTTCTTTACATCCTTCTGCCAGAGTGCTTGATAAAGCACCAATAAACATAATTGCCTTTGCATATCACTGATACAAAGAGTAAAATATATGTGCCCAAGTATGTCTTTCATTTCCCAGAGAGTTACTTATGCATCCTTCATAGTTCTGTGTGTGATACAGTCAGGAGCTCTGTCTTGGAATTCACAGCAAGTCTCATCTAAGGGCTGAACATTGATAGGATTTATTGCCATTTTTATAGGACTGGTAGGTAAATATAAACTGAGAAAGTATCATAAAATATAAAACTAATCAGATGGTGGTGATTACGGAGAATGATTACATAAGCTTTAAATACTTTTCCATTTAAAGTTTTGCTTTTTTGGTTTATTAGGAAATGCTTGATATAATCAAGGTATGACACAACAAATATGTTATAGAGGATGAAGAGTGGAGTACTGGAAGAAATAAGTGGTCAGGTAGATTGCTTCTTGGGAGTGATCTTACCTCACCAGCCCTGCAGGCTCATCTGCAATGTGCTGCACGTTGCCCAGAGGAGCAACAGCAATATCCACTCATATTGAAAGCAGATGCCAAAATTGATACCTGAGATCCCAGGATTTGTGGAGACAGATGGAAACAAATCCTTTGAAACGCCTTACATGAGACCATCATTTCTGAGAAACAAAGAATCAAAAGAGGAATATTTGATTTGATCTACTGTAGCAGTACAATAAAAATAACATTTTTATTGTAGAAAGGCTCTGTGTCCAGGCTCATTATCTATACTCACTTTCAGCACACAAGAAGCTCAACTTCAAATAATTTTACTTTGATTTCATAGATCTGCTTCCCTGTGTTATCCAGCAACATGTCTGGAGCTGAAATGTAGAGCAGGACCTGACCAAGTGTAGATCAAGGAGACATTCAGAAGGCAGGATGGAAAATGCTTTTGAACACATCAGGCTTTGTGTCCAAGGGCAAACAAAATCCTACCTGGTTGAATTCTAATATCCTACAGATATATTTTACAGCTGTGTTTATCCACTGCAGAATTTTATCTTATTGAAAATACCATCTATAGAAGTTGAAGAATTTAGGGAAGAGATTTTGCTACCTAGACTGTCTCCTGTTCAGTGCTGAACTCCTTGTTTGTCTTTACCTGCTAAAACCACAGGAACCAAGGCAGGCAGGCTGTGAATCAGTATGAGAAGCAGGACTGGAATTTAGAATATTCATATAAGAAATTCTGGTTCTGTGAGTTTTGACAGAGTGAGTTGAGCCGCTGCAGAATGCGTGCTGCCTTTGCAGTCAATTGCAGAACAGTTGATGACTGTGTAGACTGAAAGTCTGTATTTCTGCAGCTGAAGCTATAAGCCATGGCTGTTACATGCAGTGGTTTTGCTGCTTTAGGAGCTACACACACAGCTATAAATGTAACCTAATTGCTGTTGGACAGAAGTGTTAAATACACAGCAAGTTCATTTCCTGCAGAACCGTGTAATTGCCATGTACAGATTCACACTTACAGGGTCAAATTTTACTGTGTTAAAATTACACAGTTCCAAAGCTATTGACTTTCCTCTAACACAGAGCAATTTGGCTGCAGCAGAGGATAACATAATCGGAAACACTCTACTGCAGCACTGCCTCAACCGCAGTATTTCTCGATTACTGGTCAGTGTAAATCTACAGTTGAGGACTTGATCCAAAGCCATGTTTCTGTCATTGGTTCCTATAAGCACTGACTCGGGACGTTAAAAAGAAGTCTGTGGTGAAAAAACAAACAGCAGAGCATATGTCCTACATAATGCAGCTGACTATTTCCATGCTCAGCAGCTGATAGTGAAGGGCTGCAATATTGATTTGCGTTACTGTACTATATAGGTAGTATGTTACAAGATTAATTTTGTGCTACTCAGCATCTGCTTTCTCCTTGGGAAGTTTTGTAAAGAATTCTGCTGACTATAAAGAATTGAGTTATTTTCTTTTTTACCCTGCCCTTCCAAAGTATAGCATGGCAGACACTGTTAAGATGATTATACTGTATACATATAGGTACTTCTATGCTCACAGACTAGCAGCTAACATATTATTAGAATAGGTCAGCATCTTGGTCCAGTTCTTTTCCTCTCATTTTTTTCCAGCCAGCATTATTGTGATAGATTATTATTTTGCCAGGATAGACTTTGGCTCCTGTTCAAAAGATGATATAAATCTGCATCCTTTTATAGATGACTATTATTTTCTTCTTGCATTTGCTCAAGCTTTTAAATAGGAAGAAACAGGAATGGCTATGGGTAGAATGAGTGGTGATTCATTTAAATAAAGAAAGATAAAAGTAGTTCAGTGAGTAAAAAAGTTGTGAAATTACCACACATAAAATTTACCCAGAGGGAATCTGTTGATTTAGGTGTTTCTAAGTGTCAGTGAAGTGATAACTAGTAGTGGTACCAGATACCACTGAATCAATATGGGTAAGATTTTGAGTTCCTCCAATTTGGTCATGCTTCTCTCTGGGGTTCAGTGAGGAGCAGGAGGCGTGTAATGAATGGAAGGTGATGTACTGAGTCCTTATGTGGCTTAACACCAGCCACAGCATTGGGCAGGCATCATTTCAAAGAAGAGAAGTATGTCATACATAGTATTGTTTCAAAGCATGTTGAAAATCCTTCTCCTTTTCATCAAAAGGAAGGAGCTGTGACCCCATTTGTTTCTGGATGGAACAGTTTTGTACTAACTTTGAGGGAAACTGTGTTTCATTGTGCTGTGTGGTCCTGAATTTTTTTGTTCCTGCACTACTCAGGAGGATATAAAAACTCTTCCTCTTCAGCCTAGTCATTGAATTAAAAGCAACGAAGATGTGAATAGTACATGCTCAGTGAAAATAAGGTGAGGAAATAAAAGTGTGGATGCTCCTTGAAGATCACCTTAGGTTCTGCTTCAGATTCTGGGGCAATGAGTGATGATTTTCAACCAAACCTGAACCACCTGAACCTGTTTCCTATGAAGGTTCTTGTTTAAATATTTCCTCTAACTTATTTTGAAATTGCTGTTTTTTTAAAGACAACAAAAGCCCTGATTTTTACTTTATGAAGTGCCATGTAGTGGTAGGGCTGAGAAAAGGGCAGAATTCTGGTGCCAAAGTTTGCAAAGGCTATTGAGATCACCTTTGTATATAAACTGAGCTTTCTGCTGGAGAAGCATGCTGATTTAGGCCAAGCAAGGGTCCATGCCTTCAGCATGGAAAATGTCCAACACCTGGGATTGGATGACACATTTTAAGGTGAGTTTTCTTTAGGAATCTGGAAGCATGCAATTTTTAATTCAAGTGAAACAGAATAACTGCTCTTCTCCTTCAAGAATCCATGTCCTTCTCGTAGTATATGCCGCTCACCATGGCACAGAGGACAATTCAATAAAGTTAGCAGTGTGTGAAATAAATTGTCAGGGTCCTTATCTCAAATGACCAAAATGTACAGATAAGTAATCCTTCAACCCTAGACACTGTAAATAAAAGAGGTCAAGAAGCTTTGGCAAAAAATCTGTGGCAATGTGCTATGATCTAGGTAAAGGCTGCTGTAAATCATTTTGTCCAACAATCACTCCCAAATAGAATTGGTTTAAAATCACTTACACAAAAGTAACCTTGGGAAAGCAGACTGCGAACAACTGTGGCAAGTCTTGGGAGAGGAGTACAATGTGTTTATTACCGCACCATAAATGAACATGAACACAGTACAGCAGAGATAAATAGACCATAAATTTGATTATATCCTCAGCTAACAAGACCTTTGGTGCCTACCAAAGCTATATCCAGAACAACTGGTCATTTCTGCCTTAGAGATCATTTCTCTCCATAACGCAATTCCATGAGCTTAATAACTAGGGAAAAAACAGTTCATTTCCCCTATTTTTTCCGAGTTTTCTTGTAAAATCTACTTGTAGACACCTACATTTCCAAACTGTGATGGTAAATAGATTCATGTTATCTGAATTAGCCTCTGAAAGTTTCTTCTGGAGGTCAGTTCACCTGACAAATGTAGCTGAACTGACCTTGCTCATGGTGAACATTTTGAATATAGATCAGACCTTCTCTACATTGAGACTTCTTCATTAAGGTGTCTGTAACATCACTGTCTACGTGTGAACTCGCCATGTAAAGTCCAATGAAGTCAACACATACAGTAGAGCCACAAGAGTGTTTCTGATCATCCCACTAGAGACATCTCCTGGTCAGGTGCTTAAATAGTTTTGTAAGCCTTACCGACAGAAATGGAAAATTTGACAATGCACTAGTACATTTAAAGTGAAATTTAGGTGCCTGAAACTGTGTATCTGCTGTTTTCTGTGATGTCCTATGTTCTCCAAAATATGTATATATAACTGATAGGAGGACATGAAGTTTAGAGAAGACTGGTGTCCGTCTGGAGGTTCTGTAAGAAATGATGTGGATTAGCCTTGTTCACCTCAGATATCAGCAGATCCAAATGTTTAGGCAACTGTTGCTGCAAAGTTTGTTCCACTTAATGCAGACTCACAAGTTCATATTAACATAAACTGAGTCCAACACCCAATTGTTTGTATTAGGACAAATCAACCCCACTTATTATATATTTACTCTTTTCTGTTAATGACACCTCCAGGCCTTACACTGTGATAAATTTATGTGCTTTTTGTGGGGTTAACTCCCTACTTCTGCGCATCTTCCTTTCTTAAAATTGTTGAAGCCTTTCAGGTGGCATAGAGAATGAAATTTTTCTGAGTTGGAGACCAGAGTTGCTCCTTTCTTCTCTGTCACTTATCATCAATGACATGTTGCGCATTGCTCTTAATTTCAAATTTTTGTAAACTTATCTAGGAGCCTTAGAGTTATTCCAGGCCCTGCTAGTAGTCATTTAAAAGGAAAATGATCTTTCTTAATCCACACTGAATTTCTACTTCTGTCATGTTAATTACTCATTCCATGTACATATCTCCTGGAGACATGGGGAACAAATGCACAGTATGTAACAGGAGATATTTTGGATTATGTTAATTTCAAAAACTTAAAACAGCAAGATTTTTGAATTAACATTAAAGATGATTTACTATCAGAAGAAAGCTGAAACACATGCTGATAGAGCACACTTTTTATTGACTGGGGTTTTCTGAAAGCATGTTTTTAATAGTTCCCAGATATATTCCGGTTCAGGACTCTCATTATAGAAACGGTCTGAACAGAAAATGTATACTACTAAGTGTAGTGTGTTACCTTCTTCCACTCAAGTTAACTTCATTAAACTTGCATCTGGATGATGCACTACACTTCTGTGGAGTTGTAGAGGAGATTAAATCCAGAGCAGAAGCCAGACCTACCAAAATGTTGTCTGAATCATCTCCACAGGTTTCAGCACTTTTTGAGATTTTATGCTCTTTGATTTCTACCATAACATGTGATAAAGACTACATATCAGCACAGTACAGCTTGCAACCTCATAATAAAAGTATAGGTTGCTGAAGACAAGATCTCCCAGAAAATATAACTTTGCTTTCTGAAGGATAATTCTCAATTATATCCCTAATTACTTGTAATTATGAAGTACATAGTCATAAAGTCAAATGCTAAGGTGTATTCCAGTATTGTATTCTGATGAGGTGTTCTTTAAATTCAGAAAGTCCTTTAGAAATTGTTATAAGGAGAGAAAAAGAGTAGAGAAACCATTAAGAAACCCTTGCAGAATATCTTTTGATCTTAACTATGGGGTTTGTTTCCTTTGAGATCAACATTAACAGTTTATAATGAGACAAATATTAATCATATTTTAAAGCACTAGGTTTGATGTACAGAGATGGGACAAACTGGTACTTCTGCTAAGCACTACTGGCAATTACATATAACCTTCTTTTAACCCTAATTCTCTCTATTATAAAATGTAGCATGAGTGTGGAGACAATAAATCACTTATGGATGTAAGAAAGGTTCATTTATCTTTATAGAGTTGTTGCAAAAGAACTTCTCCTGAGCAAGATGCTGTTATTGCAATGAAAATAGATTTAGGAGCACTTGTGAAAATAACATGCACAAAATAGTTCCTTTTCAAGATACTGCTTTATATATATCAATTTATACTCATTTATAATTTTTGAAGTAGGTGCACTTTAAAAAATGAGAAAAAAAGAAAGAAATTCTAAATGTATCTCAGCAAGGAAGGTGACACAAGACACAGAATGTAGCATGCAGTAGCTGAGAGTGTGACAGTATAGACAGGGCATTCCTCCTGAAGTCAAACAGATCCCAGGTGAGGTTCCTCCCCAGTAGTTAATTTTTGGATTGATGGAGCAGAAGATTAACAGCACTGAGAACAAACAGAAAATTCTCCTTATTCCTAAGAATGTGGCCACTTACATTCCCAGAATATGGCAGGTTGGAGTCTGGGAAAATGGGGTTGTGAACCAGCATTTATCGCCTCTTCACACCTCTACAAGCTCCCTAGACAATGACCTCCAATTTTATTCTCTATCTGGATCACTGAGGTCACAGAGAACATGTAGAATATTCTGAAGTTTGCTATCCTGTTGGCCAGTTAAGGGTAGCAGTTAAGTGGAGTGAAGCCCATGGCCATGTAATGTGGTTCTTTTAATTTCAGATAGTATTTCAGGATGAAAGGATTATTCCTTGAGATTTTATAGTGCATAATTTTTGTATTCCTCCCTCCCTCCCTCCCTCCCTCCCTCCCTCCCTCCCTCCCTCCCTCCCTCCCTCCCTCCCTCCCTCCCTCCCTCCCTCCCTCCCTCCCTCTCTCCTCCCTTCCCTCCCTCCTTCCTTCCCTCCTCCCTTTTTCCTCCAGATTAAATTTTTCTTCTTGATACTCATTTTCTTCATATCCATCAGGGATAGTTTGCTCCAGAAATTTGACTTGCTGCTTCATTATTAATGTCTACTTACCATGTCCCAGCTTTGAGCTACAGGCAAGAAGAATAGTGACAAAAGAGAACTTAGGCCTGTTCCAGATTGCATTTCTGTCTGTATCTGTAGTGTAGACTTCCAGTATTCTAGAGATACTGAAATATGTGTGGGTATCAGCCACTGCCCAGGCTGCCTGGCTTTCAGGTTAGCATGAAGGCAGATGGTGAATTGATTGGTTGTTTGGTGACCTAGGGCAGACTGAATGCTGCAGCACAAATATGTCTAGTTAAGCTCAGATTTGCCAGGGAGACAGCAATTTACAAATAGGATCTTCCCTGCCCTGAGTCTGAGTTTGCGATGTAATAAAAAAGAAGCTGCCTAGTGGAACACAGCAGCTGTTTAGGAACTCATACCGGCAGTATATAACCAGTGAGGATGCAGAGTGAACAATGCTCTGCTCAAAAATTGGGAGAACAGAACAGAAATAATCTCCTCTAGGCTGTAGGAATCCCAGGTCTCTGAAAATTGTTGTAGGCCCTTCAATGAGCCATGGTTTCACAGAAATTAGAGCCAGTGCCTCCTGAAAATCTGTTCCAGCACTGAGCTGCTGCCCCAGCATGGTGGATGATGGGCTCCAGGGTCACAGACTACAAAAACAAAAATAGCAAGGCTTTTTGCTCAGAGTTCTTATTTGAGCATAGCTGGATCCACCTAGCTTGTGGAAATCTGTCAAGATCAGATTTTGCAATGCTTTACTTTAATTTCCTCTGCACTCGGTATAATCGTTGAAATAACTGAGCTAGCTACAATTATTGGCCATGCAATTTCATGCATCTGTGAAAATGTATTGAAGTACAAATCCTTGCATTTGCTCTAATTTGTGCTAATGAAAGAGCTTGGCACATTTGTTAGTGAGTCTCATGAAGAAGAAGATTCAGAGGGAATTCAGAGGGAATCACTGTAACGATTTCAAATTAGAATAATAAATTTAACTTTATCACATTAAAATTAATAAAACTGTGGTTAATAATTTGATTTTCCACTACCCTGCATCTAGTGAGGAATATAAAGATGGATCGTTTCAAGAAGTTTCTGGCAATCCACACTTGGAACTTTTGATTAAAGGAAATCTATAGATTTATATCCTAGCATATTTTTCACCAAGAAGTTTGACTCCGAATGAATTATTACAACCTGTAAGAAAACGTGGGTAATAGAAACAAGAAAGATCATACTGATTGATAACAAAGTTTAATGAACATCTGGTTTGCAATTTAACTTATTATCTGAATTTATGATACGGAGTTATATTTTTCCTTCAGATGACAGTCATAAAAGTGTCTTCTGTACTAGTGGAATAGGTGTGATATTTTCATTTTTCATACCTAAATTCTACGTTTGCCTGAAGGGCAAATATGCAGTCCCCAGGTTTGTTGGAACTGGTCTACAAGGAACATGAACATTAAGCTTAATCACAGAAATCCATCTCTTTGTCCTTTGTGTTGTACTTCACTGCAGTGGAAATCACGAAAACAAAAGCATTCAGATGTGTTTTTTCCTTGTGTCTTGACAAACAAAAAATTTCCACATGAATGAAGAGAGAAGGATCTGAGAAGAGAAAAACACATCAACTGTCTGCCGAAATCCAAATGCATTGTATCCTCCTGCAGCAGATGGAAAAAATTGACAGAGAGAAATCATGGGACTGCATTCTTCAGAAAAGACCTCAGAGGGATCTGGACTACAGTGGGTCTATCTGTGGGGCAGTTAGCTCTGGCTCAGAGTTGTAAATCAGCTCTTAAGCTGCCTAAGCAACTAAGATCCTATTCTCTCTTCAGTTAATTTTATTCTCACCAGAGAGAGTTCTCCCATTGTCACCTCAGTTACCACATTAGAGGAGCGAACTCTGGAATGGCTTCTCTCATTGACAAGAGATAGAGGCGAGAAATAATTATTTATTTATTCATTTATTTTTTTTTTTTGGTTTTTTATCTACTTGAAGTTATGCTTAACCTGACAGCATCCATGTACTTCATAAGGTGATCATGAGCAGGGAGCAGTTTAGTGCTAGAGCTGTGGAAAGGAAAACCTTTCTGGCTGAGATCTCCTGTAAATCTTTGCCTTACTTACAGACTTAACTACTCATAGTTCTTTCATTAACTGTACGTAAGAGATGCATGTTTTAATGAGAGAAATGGAGGAGGGAAAGCTCTTTAATGAGAAAACAGAATCTCTTTTTTTGAGGTGAGATTTATGAGAAAGAGGGCTCTCTTTGTAGATTATTACTATTACTATTACTATTATTATTCCATATTATTATTATTATTTGCTCAGAAGCCAATATACAGTTGCTACCTGATATCTGCTATGATTTAGTACATTGTTTTAACAGACATTGTATCAAGGATTTCTGAGAAACTGAATCAAAGAATCACAGAATCACATTATTGTAGGAGTTGAATGGGACCTCTAGAGATTATCTATTCCAACCCCCCTGCCAAAGCAGCTCCCTAGCCCAGGTTGCACAGGTAGGTGTCCAGGTGGGTCTGGAATGTCTCCAGGGAAGGAGACTCCACCACTTCCCTGAGCAGCCTGTTTCACTGCCCTGTCACCCTCACTGCGAAGAAGTTTCCATGCACATTTGTGTGGAATTTCTTATGCATGAGTTTGTAAGTATTTCCCCTTGTCCTATCACCACACACTGCTGAGAAGAGTCCAGCCACATCCCTTTGCCTCCTGCTCCTTATCTATTTATAGATGTGGACCAGATACCCTCCAAGTATTCTTTTTTCAAGGCTGAACAGATCCAGGTCTCTCAACCACTTATAAGAGAGGTGTTCCAGGCTCTTTATCATCCCTGTAGCCCTCTGCTGGACTCTTTCAAGGAGATCCCTATTTAAAAAGTACTTGCTCTGAAGAGATATATGTTCTACTTGTAGAGTTGTAGAGCAATAAAAGAATATGTTGACAATTGTGAAATGACAGACTGAACTGATCCAAATTACACTGTGCCTTAGAATGGAGTAAATTTGGGGAGAAAATCAAGCATTTGCAAGAGACAGAGGTTCATTCTTTCTTAGGCCTCGTGCTACTACTTATCTGCTCAGCAAATTAAAATTAGAATAATTCTCTGGGCAGAAGGATTAATGAGCAGTGAAGGAAGTGGTTAAAGTACATGATAAAAAGATTTATCGCCTATTTCCACTTTATAACTTATGTATTTTTTGTTAGCTGCAGCTAGAGTTCTGCAAATTACTTTGTTACTAAAGAAACAAATATCCATGTCTGTTCCATCCTGATCTGTTTCTTGCCTTATATTCTTCAAGATGAGGATACTGCTGAAAATGGTAGACACAAACTGATTGGAGTATAGGGTGGAAGAGGTTTTTAATTGTTTAATGAAGATGATTTGAAAATATGGGCTGAGGACACTCCTGATATTTGCATCTGAACAACAATTTACAACAAAATGAATAGACTGCTCCTATTCCATACTAAATTTTGAATAAATTAATTAATTACTGTATTAAGTACATTATATGTCTTATATAGGTCACTATGGCTGAATCAAATGTGCAGACTTTTCCTTATTGTGGTTTACTCATAATGAGAAAGGAAGAGGGGCCAGAATAGGAATACTTCCCACTTCTTCAGTACTCCTCTTGGTACTTCTGGTACAGCTTGTGCTATAATTTAGCCCTTGTCCTCATGAGAGGAAAATGTACATAATGGAAAGTGGTTGTCCAATTCTTCTGGGCCTGGAGACACATAGTGAGCCTCATCACCCACAGCTCAGCAGCCGAAGGCTCCCTAATCAGCCTTATACTAGTAACCACTGGACAGAAAAAACTGCACTCATTTTTCATGGTTGTGTAAACTCTAACAAGAGAAACAAATTTTATCAGCACAAGCTTTCCAGGATGGCCATCCCTTATCATGTTGTTGTTATAATTGTGTGTTACCTTATTCAGTGTTTTCAAGAAGACTGAGCAATGATCGCTTACGGTATCGACAAGAAAATGTGCTTATGAAAATCAAACTGATACATGACTTAGAGTCATCCAATTTCACATATTTCATTTGCAAATTGTTCACTTTTGATTTTATTTATGTTTTTATAAAACCCCCAGCTTTATAGAAAATCAATTCTCTGTCATCTAAATGTTGTCTTACAGCTCAGCATGGCCTCAGTTTATTTTTTCAGCACTCCCTATTAATAGTGATGTATATTAGAGATAGCTGCAAAAGTGTATGCTGTGGGGTTTTTTTTTTTTGCTAGAGATTCTTTGAGAAGTTTGAAGAAATTATAGAAAAGTGAGTGCTATAAATTTTAATTTTGTGTAATTTATGTGTCCAGGGTGACAGATTAATCAGGAGTTCCCGTGTAACATAAAACTCCAATTAAAATAAACACAAATTAAGTTGCCAAAGTTGTCATGTGTGCATGAAATTAGTTTGAGCAATAAAAGAAGACTTTAAGCCAACTTTTTTGTATTCTCTTTTTGTTTGTTTTGTTTTGTTATAAATGCTCTTAGACTTGAGTCAATGGAATCAATGGTCTACAGTCATATATCTCAAAATTAACTGATGTGAATAAGAAATAATGACATCTTGCCTCATATGAAAATAATCCAGAGGAATGGCCTTCAAAACTAGAAACAAACAAACAAAATTTTATGACATTCTAGGTAATGGTTTGTGCTATTGCACTAAGAAAAGAGCAGTGTCACTGCAAGGATGGTAATGACATGTGAAACAGTGGAATATGTAATTGAGAAGTTTGGAATCTGGTGGAAGTTGCTATCAAAAATCAATTATTAAAATAAACATTTATTTTTCAGTATTGAAGTTTATTGGACTGTTTATAATCTTCACCTGACACTGACTTCCTACTCCATACCTCCATTTACTGAATCAGAGAGAGAGTGCTTTGTCTCTTTTCCTGTACCTCTAATTATAATTTATGATCTGTTTTATTATCTCCAGATATCCAGAAAAGGGAAACAGAGGTATTAAAAGAAGTAGGAAAAAAATAATTTGAAATTGACTAAAAGTATATCTTTGGATGAGAGCAAGAGAGGGGAAGAAGATAAAATGAATATGCAACAAAACATGGCTGTCCATGGAGGATGGAGGCTATTTTCTGGAAAAATCAAGCTGCCAATTTTCATCAGTTACAACTGAATCCAAGTAAATCCTTATAAAAAATTCATCATATTGTATAGCATTAGGTTAGTAAGTAAGATAAAGTTGGAAATCTACAATATTTACTTCCAGCAAATCCTGGCTTAAAATCTATACCGTATGCAGCACTACATATGAGAGGAGAATTAAAACCTTAATGTTGACTGTTCTTGGGTTCCTCATTTTTAACAAGATAAGACTAGCATTTAAAACCAGTTGAGATGTATTAGAGGTGTACTTCAATGCATCTAGGTATGAAAAGGAAGTGTTTTTCAAATGGGAAACTTCACACCATAAAAAGGTAATTGAAATTTGAAAGAAGATAGAAATGGAACAAACCAAGAACATCTATATTGTTAATGTCAACAAGCAAAGCTGTCTTAAGCTTCAGCACACCCTGAGCATCTTGACAATAGAGCAGAAGTGTCTTTGTAGAAGATTCGTTCAAAAGTCCTTTCAGTTTGAACAAAGGATACTTAAAAAATGTGCTTGAAATTCTAAAGAAGTGTAAAATAAGCATATTTTTAACTGCAGCAAAAATGGCTGACTAATGCTAGGAACAAATCTTAAAAGGTGAATACATGTTGTGATAGATTAATCATGGTCATGAAATATGAAGGAGATCAAATGGGAATACTCTGACAGCCCATAATGGGTCAACCAAGAGCTATATGCAGAGCAAGAATATAATCTCAACTTCAATTTTAGCATATGAGTCAAGCACAGAAACAGGTCATAAAATAATATATAGAAATAAAAAAATGGTGAGAAAAATGTATTAAAATGGTACATAAGCAAATGCAGAAGTACAAAGATAGGAGATACATAAATCAAAAAATGTAAGCAGTATAAGAAAGACTAAAAAATTCCAATTACCTCATCTGTTAAATGTTATTGACAAGTATTAATAGATATTTTTGAAAAAATCCTTCTTACCATTTGACTTTTACATCCTAGGTGCAGCAACTAGGTGAGAATGGCCAACAGCAATACTTGACTGTTGAAAGGGGAAACATACAGGCAACAAGGCAAGACTTGAGTGGACCCACTCAGCACTCAGTGGCACACTAGGGCACAGATAGGAGAAAACAGAGTCACTTTTGCATCACTGGCCCTTTGAACAGACAGAAATAGTATAGTACTGCTGAGTAATTTTGGTAACTTGTGGAAATACTGAGATACAAACTTCAGGATACAGACATAATCACTAGAAAACCTTAGTAAAGAAAATTAACCACTATAAATAGAATAGTAAAGATAATAAAGTACAATAAAAAACCTCAAAATCTCAAAATATATTTCATATTTTGCATATATTTGCAAACACTTGATCAAAGAATCAATCGTTTTTTGATGCCATATATTTTTCCCACATTAGCAAACTAGAGACTACTTAAGTTATGAATGAAAAACTACAGATAAAAATGATGATAAGAAGGAAAAAGATGAGGCATCTTCCTTAGAAAGGGACAGCCTTCAGTTTTTGTCTTGGTGAAACTAACACTGATGGAATAAAGGTATATCCACATCAAAAGGACTCTTGCAGTGGTGTTTGTACATAAAAAGTTCCTCCAGTTCTTTCAAGAGGAGAGAAGCCAGGCAGAATACTTCTGTAAATTGCTGGAGGGCATTTCTTAAAAGCCACTACAAGCTGCTCCAAAATGCTTTTAGCCCACGCTTTGAGAGTCACTATTATTTTAGATGTACGCTTTAAGAAAAAGACTAAAATTACTGACAGCTTATCCAAGGAAGAATTGTAGCATTAAAGGGAAGACAAGTGAATAAGAATAGGAAATTGTAACCCTTGCAGAGATAAAAAGAAACTCTGAGAACACTGAAACCATTGGACAATGTGATTTCACGTCTTTTTCTTTTTAAGAAACAGTCTGGAGAGAATCATATGAAACACAAATGTTTATAAATCATCATAGCAGTTTCATTTAGGCTGTTTGGTCCCAGAGTAAAGACCTCCAACTCCTTCTGAAGTGTGTTAGAAAGACTGAAATGAGTATCCAACATCACATTAAAATGCAAATTACAGTCAAACTGCAATGTCCAGACTATTAAAAAAAGAAATTCACCATTCCTGTGCATCAGCAGACAGCCCTGATGATCTCTGAAATCTGATGAGAAGATGCGATACATGTAGGAGAATGACAGGCAAGCCACAAGAGGGAAAATAAAGTATACAGGATTTCTTCTAGACCTTGGAGCAAAGGAAAATAGATCTTTTGATCACAAATCACAAATTATTTAAAGTAATTTATTAACTGAGTCAGTGATAGATGAAGCAGTGAGCTGTTTAATTGCATTTATTATCACAAAGTCTTATTTCACACAATGGTAACAAGTGAAAATAAGAAAGTAAAAACAATTCAGGGTCAAACAGAAAGGTCATCTAATGCCCGCATCTGTAGGCTCTATAGGAAATGCTTAGAGAAGGGTGAAAGAGCTTTCTGTAGGAACAGAGGTAGTACCCCAAAGCATCTCTTCACCTTGCTATAGCTTAGGACTTTCTAAACCAGAAGTGCTGCTTTGATTTTTTAGCCTCTCAAGAATTTTCCTTTCTACACATATTTCTTTACAGCTAGAAGATTCAATAATTACCTTTAATTATTTAGCATGCCTGTGTTCATCTGTAATGCATTACCTTTCTCCATTTTCTTTTAAAGCTTCATCAGTCCTTCAGTGCCTTCTCTGCTTACCGTTTTCTGTTTCATGTGAACTTTCTTGTATGTACCTTTCTTGAAATGCAGTACCTGAGGCTGACTCTATATTTCACGTGAGGCTTTACTAATGAGGCATACGGCAGCAGATTAACCCCATACATCTGGTCATGTTAAAGAAATCCAGAATATCACAGAGGAAGAACAGCTGGAGATCAGTTGTCTATGACACTGATTGTCTGAAAGGATATCTTTCTCTTATACCAATGTAGTTTGGGGATGTTATCTAAACAGCTGGCTGTACTGAGCATTATATCTCCCCTGTCCTTTATCTACTTACAGTGAAGAAAACAGTTCCTGCATAGTGCAAAGAATCAGCAACATTGTAAAGACATTCTTTACTGTATGCCTGTGATAAGCTGCCTGTTACATAAGGCATGAGCATTGGAAAACCAGCACTTGATGTCAACATGATTGGCACCTAGGAGATACTTTCTATAAAGAAACATTTTGTACTTCAGTGAAGAATAAAAGGTAATGAGTCAAATAATTCCTTCTTGAGTCTATTATATGGCTTATGCCATTCCAGCCCTCAACTGTGTCACTTGGTTTGACTGAGGGCAAGGAGGTTTTGTCTGCACATTTGTCTTAGAAGACCTTTCCAATTGAATGATGTATAAGTGGGACGGCTGGGAAAAGAGGAGAAAAAAACATCTAATTTGTAGCTGTAGCACTGAGGGATGAGATTGACTTTCTTAGTCAACTGTTCATTTCTTCTGCTGCAGAAAGGATATATGGTGCTGCATGTCCCTCCTGAAGGGACATAATGCTTCATGGATCCTTGCGTTAGGAGCTCTTCACTGTTTTAAAAGGAGCTGGTGCAAAATCTGGGAAATAAAAATATGGGACAAAAACCTGCAATTTGATCCTGAGTCTTCCAGGAGGCAGAGAACCTGGTCAATGAAAACTGGCAATTTTTATCATGCCTGATTATGTGCCTGTTTTCACTTACGCTTTCACTCCAATTTCATACAAGACATTAAGTCGTTCAGGGTAGAGCAGCCCAAATCACCCCAGCATTCCTAATAAGAAGCCTTGAATACCTGTAGGGCCTGTCAGTGCTGCTGAAAATCAACCACAAATAAAAAAATAACAGTAGCAAGTGGTAGAGAAGCTGGTGGCTTTTTTCAGTTCTTAAACGAGTAGCTCCCAATACCCAAATGATGATCCAACCACATGTATATGCATTTGAAGCTAAAACCTTTCCCAAGGTCTCACTAACATTGCTGCTGCACAGTGAATGGGCTTGGGTGATGTTAGAAATGATGAGATTTCTGCAGCACAAGGGCAAAATGCCTGAATTTTTTGAATCTCCTCATTAAAGGAATCTAAAGTACTTTCAGTATTTCATGACTTAACAACTCCATATTCTCTCCTTGTGTACTGAAGAAACATGAATATTTTTCTCATTAGTTTTGCCATCTTTGCAGTTCTTAGGAACATTACTAACTTTTTGCAGTTAAAATAAATTCTGTATTTCCATAACTTTTTGGCCCTATTTAATTTTTCAGAAAGGAAAGTGTTTAGTTGTGTGTCTCTGCTGAAAATGTCTTTTTCGTTTATATATATATATATATATATATATATATAATGAGTAAGTATATGCATGTTCAGAACACCCCCATATAAACTGGAATTAAGGTCAAGTTCCCAGATCCACTAGTGTAATTTACCCATAGCACTTAAAACACTTGCCAAATATATTTCTGTGGAAAAACTGGAGATCTCAGGAGAGAATCCAGTGTTTATGATACAGAGTTGGCAGAGGGAGAATGACAATTATATTCCTGAATTAAATTTTATCATATTTAAAAAAAAAAAAAAAAAAGATTTCATTTTAAATATAAGTGCAATTTCAAATTTCAGAACTATCTAACATTTACTTTTTATACAGCTAAAACATTGTTAATGAAGATATATATTTATTTAATCACCATACTCAGTACATCTTTCTTATCTGGTTGAGACTGAGGGATACAGGTTTAAATAAGAAAGAGGTGTCTGTAGATGAATTCCACTGTGCTGTCAAAGGTGAATAAACAAGTTCTATGACTACAATGATATGCAATACCTATGAACAGCTGCATGCAGTTGAACAGAATTAGAAGGAGGAATTGTCTTCTGTTTATTCAAGAAATTCTCTGTATTTGTTTTATTCATCAGCAGTTATGAATATGGAATAATTATCGCTTGTTTTCCTCTGTGATTGATAAAACACAAGTAAAAGTAATCAAAGTGCTTGCTTACATCTGGATTGGTCAGCAACATCTGTCATGACAATGCATTTATAGAACAAAAAGGCAAGAGGAAGGGATTTTATCCACTTCTGGAGGCTGAGGAAATCTCGGGTTCCCAAATTAAATCCATAGTTTTGTCTGGGACTAGCTGGCTCAAAACTATGGTTTCCTTTCATTGCATCCACAGAGTATCTCACTCCTTCCACACACCTCAAATAGCTCTAGGGCTCACACACGTTGAACTTTGTGTGCCTATTTCCTATTTTTATCACCTTCATGGATAAAAATGTCCATACATTCTTTTAAGGACTGAATTCTTGAGATTATCCAGAAAGTTCCCCATCCTTTTTATAACTAAACTGATCTGTAGGTGTCTCTGCTTGAGCAGGGGCTTAGAGCAGGTCACCTTCAGAGGTCCCTTCCAAACTCAACCATTCTGTGATTCCATGCTTCTTCGGTTCTGCAGTCTCTGAAATACTCTCTTCCTGAGTCACAGAGATGTCTGAGATATCTGCTACTTTTTTACCCTTCTTCTACCTCTGTCTACACACTTACTGTTAAAATGAAGACTTCTCATGACAAGCATCCACTTGACATAAATTTCTGGGAAATATTTATCATTTTCTAATCTCACAACCAAACAGCAAGCAACAAGGTGTATCTCTGTGTTGCTAACCAGGTACTGAAGCATTTATCATGATTTCTGGGCTCCTAACAACTTTGCAGAGCAAAGTCACAGTT
The DNA here is from genome assembly GCF_038088225.1 of Cyrtonyx montezumae. Classification (NCBI taxonomy): domain Eukaryota; kingdom Metazoa; phylum Chordata; class Aves; order Galliformes; family Odontophoridae; genus Cyrtonyx; species Cyrtonyx montezumae. The sequence continues at coordinate 150,715,537 of NW_027072034.1, forward strand.
ATTCAAAGAGGGATAGAAATCAGAGAGCAATGACAAGCACACATGCCCAGAAATGGGGAGGGAATTTCAAGAAATATATTAGAGAGGTTGTTGGACTTTTGTTTGTTTGTTTGTGGTTTGTTTTATTTTATTGAATGCCACCTGTGTTACACAGGAAAATCTTAGAAAAAAAGAAAGGAAAGAAATACACACGAGTGGGGCAATAACCCAAAGCTGAATAATTAATAACCACAACATTTTTTTTTCCATAAAAATCCTCAGGAAAACCACTACATAGTCTGCATTTACATTAGGACCTTCCTAGACACAGTAATTAATGGATATTTTCAGGATACTTTTGTGTTGAGCACAACACACCAAAGGCTGAAACAGGAACATCTTCAGAGCTTGCACCATGAGCGATTCCAGGCTGAGCTAAAAACCTGGCCTTCACAGCCACAACTTGATGGAGTTAAGTATGGTCATCAGGTGAAAATAAAGGATAATACAATGGATGCTGACTCACAGCTTACACTTGCATAGTTCCAAGACCAACAAGAGAAACTAAGCCTTAATAACAAATCTGCTGTAAATTCTTTGCTTAGTTCTTCACTGACATTTGCTTGTGCTATTAATTTTTTTCATTGCAGCTGTAAAAAGAAGATAAAGTTCTCTGTGCTTCATATGTAATATAGGCCACTGGTCAATTTAATTGAAAATTACAGATTGGAGTAACGTAGAAAAGCTACATCAGTGATTCTGTATTAAGTACCATGATCCTTTGATCTTTCCAACTCTGCCTCTCTTGATATCTCCAATAAACCTCATTTAAAACTATAATTGCAGCAGTGCTAGTTTGTGAAGTGTAAGCACAAAGTAACAGGTTGCTGTTGATCATGTTCTGTGATTCTGTGATATGTCTCAGTCACAGACATACTCAGTCACCATTGCTGTTGGTCACATCTCACAGGATTGCACTGCCTTTTCTCTGGCTGGATAGGTATGTGGGTAAAGATTTCTACAAAACTTTTAGTCAGTAGTTTTTTCAGAAAAGTACAGCCGACCCTCACAGCCAACCCTTTGTACTGTACTCGTTTATCAGGTGTAATTGCTTAGAGATTAAAAGCAGAAACTCTGAGGGCTGCTCCAAAAGTAATGCTTCCTAATTTATTGTGTTGGCCCATGACTTCAGAGGCAGGTGGTGGTGATATGGTATTAGAGGCTGAACCTTTCTGCCAATACTCCATTTCATTTTGTTGCTGTGTGACAGATGGCAGCAGAAGGGCAGTCCAATAGAATGGTGTCTGACATGGAAGTATGTATGGAGCAAAGGTATATCACTGAATTCCTCTATGTGGAAAAAATTGCACTAATTGACATTCACTGACCCTTGCTGAACATTTACAGAGATCAATCACTGGATGTGAGCAGGGTGAGGCAGTGGGTAGTGTGTTTCAGCAGTGCCAACAGCAACATGGAAGGTAAGACAAACTCCAGACAACCATGCAGAGTTTTACATGTATGGCATGCAGACGCTTGTTCATCACTGGCAAAAAAACAAAACAAAACAAATATAGTTAATGGTGGTGACTGATGAAAAATAGTGCTTTGTAGCTGAGAATTTTCTCTACCCAACAATGCAATTGTGCTTTTTGTATCTGTTGTAGTTTCTGTGGAAATAAATAGGAAGCATTACTTTTGGAACTACCTCCATAAATCCAACAGTTATGTGTATGATTTTGTGTAACTCTTCTTCAGTCCAATTCAGATACTGTTGAGTTTAATACTCCATGAAAATTTCTTGCCATCGTTAAAGGATACGACAAGACCTTAATAAATAATCTTTGCATTTCTTTTTACTTCCAGAAAATGTGTTCCAAAGAGCAGGAACACTGCAGGAACATTTTCATACTGTTTTAAAGCTACCAGCCAGGCACCGGAAAAGAGAACACACAATTTGTATCCTTTTATAAAAATACTGATGTTCAAAGTACTATACAAACAAATAGGAGTTATTTATACGAGGAAGGGAGGAATGTCTGGATCCACAAATCCAGGCTGAATACAGCTGAAGAAAGCCTGAAGAAGTAAAGAACAGCCCACGGAAAACGTGGTACCAGGAACATCTCTCCCTTCTCCCCACCTCACCCCAAAACTCCACTGCTCTCAAGGACATTGGACTCCTTATCTAATTCACCCTACTTGCTTTATTCCATCACTGTTACAGCTAGGCAAGCATTTCTGAAGCCAACTTTCTGATTAGGTTGTCACAAGCAAGAATAACATTTAAGCTGGGTAAAGCTAAAGAAACAAGAAAGAATCTGCACCCTAAGGAAAGTTTGTTATTGTGGCTTGCACGCAGCTGGAGATCCCATCCCTGCAATAGCTAAAAAATTTGCCCTCACTTCAGCAGTGCTTGACAAAAGTGCTTCATAGAGTTCTTCCCTCAGTGTTTACTTTAGTGCATTGCTGCTTAGGAGGAGTACTCTTAAAGCATTTGGGGTCAGCTTTCTGTTCCTCCTCTCCAGCCTTTGAGGAATGCTGAATAAGATGTTCTTATCTGTTAAAATCTTGTTATTGCCTCTAGGTTACAGCAGTTACAGCATAAACTAACAAAGCCCAGTTAGGCAACTCAGGCTCATATTTTACATGCAAGAGTCAGATCTATTGAGAGAACAGAATAAATGCACCAAAACATCATTTTCATAGCTGTCTCACCTTCAGCATTAGTGTAAGGTCTTCGGTTTATCGGACACTCTCTCTTGCTCATTTTATTTGATTCATTAGCTTCAATTTCAATTATATTGTATTATGTTGTGTTATTTTGCATTCTGATGTCTTATTTAGTAAATTAACTTTCCTTCTCAGATCATTGCCGCTGTTTTGTTTTTAGGTCCATCTCCCTCTTCCCTTTTCCCTTTCCCCGTTCCACTTTTCCAGGGTGTGGGTCCATGGGTCCACTGCACCAATTATCACAGAACTGGGCTGAACAAGCCCTTAAACCATTGACACTGGTGTAACTCGTTTCATTTAGCACCTTGATACTTTCATTTGTACGAATTCAGGAATGCTTATTGGTACCTATTTGTACTGCACCTCATTGCTCTCTATAACTACTTGAAGGGAGATTGTAGTGAGCTGGAGGTTGGTCTCTTCTCTGCTGTAACTAGTGATAGGACTTGAGGGAATGGCTTCAAGTTGTGCCAGGGGAGATTCAGATTGGATTTTACAAAATACTTTGTCTCCAAGAGTGGTCAAGTGCTGGAATGGGCTGCCCAGAGAGGTGGTGGAATCACCGACCCTGAAGGTATTCAAGGAACAAATGTTTAGACATTGTCTTGAGGGATATGTTTCAGTGAGAACTGCTGGTGATAGGCAGATGGTTGGACTGGATGATCTTGTAGGTCTTTTCCAACCTTGGGTATTCTATGACTCTATGGACAATAGTCACACACATTACCAAACCCAAAGAATTCTTTGAGCTTCCCCATCTTTTTTTATTTTTATTTTTTTCATTACTGTTATAGTACTTCATACAATAAATTTATTTCAAGAAAACCATATTTTCTCAGAATTTAATCTGTCTAATGCTGCCTTTGCTTTTGAGTAAAGGGATAAAAGGGAATGAAATCCACTAATAAGTGTTTACTCTCACAAAAGCCCTTTGAGCTTCTGACGTACATTTGTAAACTAAGCCTCACTCAGCTCAGCCACAAAAAGATATGAAGACATACAGATCTTTTCTGTAGGTTTATTAAAGCTTTTTAATGACAGGAACATATGCAGAGACTGATCTACATGAACATGAAGTGCACTCTTAATTGGGCTATTGGCCCTGGGTATTAGAAAGGTACATGTATCAGATTTCAGAAAGCTAAAACCAAAGTTTAAGATATTTCAAATTGGGATATTCCTCTATGCTCCACTGCCTTTGGTCTTTACCTAGTGTTCACCTCTACCTTGCAAAAGAACATATTTTTGTATACTTTTCCCCACTGATCTATATTGTTTTAGTATGTCTGGTGCACTTTGTATCACATAGGAGTCTAAATTTACTTTGGTTTAGGCATAAAGACAGAACCATGTTTCTGATAAGGAAGTCACCTCATAGACTATCATGTTTATGCTGTTTTTCTGTTGGATGCTGGGGAGTAATAGAGTTGGCAAAGTATAAACAAATGATAATCTATTAAATCTCCTGGGAATTTTATGAACCACGAAAACGAGTTTATTCTAATTTAGCACCTGAAATCATGTGGATGAAGTGCTTCTGAAACCGAGAGTAAATTTAGCATCTCATAAGGAAAAATGATTGGAGTCAGTCAAAATTCATTGCACTTAGTTGTATTCTTAACATAGGCACGACAGGTCAGGCATAGCCATAAGTCAGTGAGTAGCTTCATTGTCTGAAGAACACTTTGATATTTTGAGAATATATGCAGCCTGGAAATGCATTGCACTGGCTGTAAAATGGTATGTGGGATCTGATTTAGCAGAGAACATAAATCACTTTGGACAGTATAAGTTTGTACCACAATAACATTACAGAAAATGTGATTTTTGCTTTAAAACACCAAGATTTAAGATGAGATGAGCAATTAATAAAGGTTACAGCTCCAGACAAGCCTAAATATCAGTGGCAAGCACTTATGGAAAGTCATTTATGGCACTGCTGGCATTGCTTGTACTTGGGCCTTGGATACCAGCGTAACTACATGCCTAAGTCTTTCACAGCACCAAGATCCTCACAGTTGCTGTTGGATATTTCTAATACAGGAATGGGTAGCCTTCTGTATTTATATTTTCAAAAAGGTGAGGTAAATAGGCATAGTATGGGATTTTTGATAGAAGAGAACATGATACATATATACTTCTTTCCCTCCGCATGCTGGGAGAGAGGTAGGCAAGGGGATGGATAATTCAAACCCTATCAGCTGCCTGTGAACTGGAACTGAGGCTGGAAATGGTCGATCAATCTTTGGATGCATCCAGGATTCAAGAAGTCAGCTTTCCATAATGTTTATTAAATGGCTATTTAAAAATTTCTCATTGTTGGTGAATGTTAACAGATATTATTAGACACACTATAAAAGTGTTGTGTTAATTTGTGACAACTAGTTTTTCAGTACCTAGTAGCTAAGCTACTAAATTGAAATGAACATTGTCTTTTCTGCAGAACAGAAAGAGTAAGAATTAAGATCATTTATTTTAAAAGGTTTGTAATGGAAACTGAAACTGCTCAATGCCATATTTCAAACACTTTGGTGAGCAACATTCTTCTAAAATTCCTGGTTGAAACACAATTGTTCACAAACATTATTACTTCTATTGCTATTTTGTTGTATTTCTGCTCAATGTCTGGCAATGTGTCACTGGTTGGAACCCTGCAACCTGTTGGTTTGGGAACTGAAATTATGATGATGCTGCTTCTTTGTTGTTGGCGCATATAGTCAATGTTGAAGCTCAGAAAAGTACTAGTGATAACACGTGTTTTGACAGCTTGTCAATAATCCTGGCATCATGATGAAAAGAGCTATAGGTGGACTTATAACCTGTGTCAGGCAAACAAAGAGACTGACCTTACTGAGAGTGGGGTGAAAAAAAGTCAAATTTATTGCTAAGAAGTAAACCAAAGGCAGCAGATTGTTTGGCAAAAACATATAAAAAAGATTAAAGTGAACAGGTCTTCTAAGGCATACAGTCAACAGATTACTAATGGAAAAAAATATTAGTCATTATATATTGTGCTTTTCTACGTGGTTGCTTTCAAAGGAAAGTGGAAATAAAATCTATAGAGATACAATAAATGTTTCATCTTAGCTGCTTTGTCTGCCTTTCACCACCACTATCACATCCCACGAGTCTTTGACGAATACACACAGCAAAACTTTATTAAAAAATGATCCATCGTTTGTACTTGTATATTAATATTTAAGTCGATTTCAGCCAGCTCTGAAGAGATATGAGCCCAAACGATAGGACATCAGCAATTAGAAATATCTTGCAGAGGCCAGGGGATTCCTGGAAGGAAGGTATAGGAATAACTGAACATCTTTTCTACTTTAAACCCTCTATATTATGTTTACATCAATACTTGCCATGCACTTGGAGTGGAAAACTTTCTTGATTTTCAGCAAGGATGAATTTGGAGTCACCCAAAGCTAATGCTGGTCAGTGGTGAGCACCAGGGAGGGAACTTAGGCTACCGGAGGCACCAGCATGCCTACCTTAGCGCTCACAAGTGCTTATTTCAGAAGTTCATAAGTTCATAAGGTTGGAAAAGACCTATAAGATCATCTAGTCCAACCATCCTCCTATCACTATCCCTACCCAACTACTAAATTAAATCCTTTAGCACCTCATCTAAACGCTTCTTGAACAGCGCTAGGGATGGTGCCTCAACCACCTCCCTAGGCAGGCCATTCCAGTGCCTGACCACTCTTTCAGAAAAGAAATGCTTCCTCAGGTCTAATCTAAATCTTCCCCGGCGCAACTTGTGGCCATTCTCTCTCGTCCTGTCGTTATTTATCAGGGAGAAGAGGCCCACCCCCTCCTCACCACAACCCCCCTTCAGGAAGTGGTAGAGTGCAATAAGGTCTCCTCTGAGCCTCCTCTTCTCCAGACTAAACAATCCCAGCTCCCTCAGCCGCTCCTCATAAGACTTGTGCTCCAGACCCCTCACCAGTTTTGTTGCCCTTCTCTGAACACACTCCAGGGCCTCAATGTCCTTCTTGTAGTGAGGGGCCCAAAACTGAACACAGTACTCGAGGTGCGGCCGTACCAGAGCTGAGTACAGGGGGATGATCACCTCCCTGCTCCTGCTGGCTACACTATTTCTAATACAGGCCAGGATGCTGTTGGCCTTCTTGGCCACCTGGGTACACTGCCGGCTCATGTTGAGCCGAGCATCAACCAACACCCCCAGGTCCTTTTCCTCTCTACATTCTTCAAGCCATTCTGCCCCAAGCCTATAGCATTGCATGGGGTTATTGTGGCCAAAGTGCAGGACCCGGCACTTGGTCTTATTGAACCTCATCCCATTGAGCTCAGCCCAGCTGTTCAGCCTATCCAAATCCCTCTGAAGGGCCTCCCTACCCTCAGGCAGTTTGACACATCCTCCCATTTGTTCCCTTTCACAGAGAATGGCCTTTTGAATCACAATCTTGTGGTCTTTTGAATCACTGCTTAATTAAGATGTCTTAGCAGACAGTACAAGTAATACATTAGACCCTAGTATAATTCCTCAGAATATTACGGCAATTTAATTGCAGTTCACCCCACTCTCCTTAAAACTGGCTAAGAATAATATTGTTTTATTAAGGGAATCTACATGGAGATTTTTGTGTCTGGATGAGGGAGTTTTTTTGTGGAGAACAGTGTGCAGTTTTTAAGGTCTCATTCTATTTCAGCAAAGTGCTAGAAAGGCTAAGTAATTAACCAAACTGAAATCACATAAAAGGAGATTAAATAACATACAAGCAAACAGAACAAATATCACCTGACAGCACAATTAAGGAACTGTGACATGAGAAAAAGGCCACACAAACAGTAAATGCGAACCCATGTTGGATCAGGCAAGATGTTTAAGTGGAGCCAAGAAAGTACTGATGACAACATTCAGAACACTACAACCATTTTATTTGGATTACTATAAAAAAATAAAATTGACACAAAAAGTCCTCACTTTTGAGAAAGGTGCAGCGAAATCCTGCTAGGGAAGTCAGAATGGTGGCACATGTGTCTTATATAAGCAGGTTTAAAGGCAATTCTTTGCTGATCTTAAGGAAAAAAATACCAGTGGAGCGTGATTTTGGTTTGTAAATATTCTAGGGATAAACAGAAAAGAAGAAGAAGAAGGATTTATTGTTAAAGTATGTTATTCAAATTCAGTGTCTTACTGCTTCTGAAGTCCATTAAGAAGTTTTGTCAGCAATTTACTGTGGAAGCAGCAGAAGAGAAAATCTACTTGCCTTTTTAGGATGATGGGGATGAAATTAGTCATCTCAATCTGTACAGAGAAGCTTTCTAAAACCAGCAACCACTGTTATGCACAGCCTCTGCAATATACAAGTTAGTGCTCATTGGCCTTGAAATACCCTACTGCTTGCAGAAACCTGCTGCTTACATTGTACTAAAATGACAGGAGCTTTCAGATCCTCCAACATAATTGTACTTCAGATTATTCTACTGAAAGAAAAATCATAGTGCAGCATCTAGCTGCTCTATGATCAGAATAGTATTTTTATATTATCTACATGCTGTCACCCACTACAAAGCATATAATATCAATATAAAAAGTAGGGCTAGACAAAGAGTAAGAAAACACTCAGTAAACTTGTACAAATAAAAGGAAACAACATTGTCAGGCTTCTGGCCAAAGTATGTCCTCTTCATCATATGTCTTGCTCAAGTGTCTTCAAGTCAATACTTGTGAACCTGAAAGCTCTATGAAGCTAAGCACAGGCCATCATTTGCCTGAGTATCTAAGTTGAAAACTGATCATCTTTTTTATTGAAATTTTATTTTGATTCACTCTTAATATAATTATTTGTCCAACAGAAGTTCTAAAGAAATGGAAAAAAAAGTTCCCTCTGATTACTGTCTACTTTGTTCTATAAGAGACATCAGCCCAAGAGTGCTTTACAAGCAGACATGAAGAGCTGTGTTACTCCAAGGCTGTTGTGAACCCACCATGAGCAGAACCTGAAAGCTCCCTTCTTTTCCTCCATGGTGCAAGACCCAATTGGTACGTACTACACTGTACCGTGGCAGATCAGTGTCTAATTAAACACATGTAGATACTAGAAACAGCTCATTTAATGAAATGTAGTTTCATTGGTTTCTTTGTGTGAGCCAAAGAACACAGATGAATTGGATTAGGCACCCTCTGTTGGCATGACCATTATATCTGATATATCCTATTATGTGGCTGGTCCCTTCCAACAAAGCCTGGATAATCTTGGCCACCCAGCAGGCAGATTTGGATGTTGTGCTGCCCTGTGGCAGCAGGACACTGACACACTGAGCTTCAGATGTCCTTCTGGTGCCACCACAGACATGTGATGGCAAGACAAGTTGGATACCAAGAACCATGGTGTATTTTAATTGCTCTCTGAAGAAAGAGTAAATATGTTTTTTTCTTGAAAGAAATATTTGCATTCCATTGAAACACATTGATGAACATCTTGTAACCCTGATTAGAGCAGCAGGGAGGAATCCAAAGGAAGCTCACCACAGGCAGGCTGACAAGCGCTTAGCGGCTCCTGTATCTACACCAACAGGACAGCAAGTGTACTGGGGTATTTTCTGTCACTGATGCTTATATGAGTCTCTTTTATTTTCATCCATATATTTCATAATATTCTAAACTACGTTCTTTGAAAGAACTTCTGAACTTCTTTAGGAAATTTTATGTTAAAAACTGGCCTTGCAAATCCATAGAAATACATTCAAAAAGTAGTATCAGGTTTCATGGGCATCGGAGAGAAGTATTAATCTTGTACATGAATCTTTAAAAATGAGACAACAACAAAAGTAAGGTGATTTAAGTACACCTCAGAGTTTCCTCGGAAAATGTTAGAAATAATGTACTGGAATGGAAATCATTTATGCTTATGCATAATCTTTGATCTTGACTGTGCAGGGACTTTCTGGAAAATAGAAATGCAGCAAACCTTGCAATTGAACAAATATTTAAGATTGATGGCATATTTCAGATGAAGAGGGAATCGATAGTTTAATCATTCTATCACTCTTGGCTGAATTCCTTCCCGACCTGTAATAACCCTGATCCACAAAATGTGCAAGGCAGTAGAACTAACTGCCAGTAGCAGAACATACATTCAGGTTCTAGTAGTGCCGTTCACCTGAATTTTGGTTCCTTAACCTGCAGATACTATACAGTATCAAGAGCAGATCAGCCTTGTACTGAGATTTCAATGCATGGATTTCCTGCATTAGCTGGAAACAAATGCAATTTCATTAGCTTTATCCATTGCTGAAACTTTCAGTGTCATTACAGCTGGGAAAACAAAACTTACAGACACGAAGATCTTAAAGTCTATGGGAAAAATAAAAGCAGAAATGACAATAAATTCCTCCCCTGTGGATTGTTTGGAAAAAAAAATAATAATAAAAAATAAGGCTTTGTAAAACCTTTGATAATTCTCACTTACATGGTCTTTCCACAACTAGCAAAATTATTCCAATGGAAGGCTGTCATCAGGAAACAAACGTCATCACCTGCAATTTAGAATTTGATCCTCAGAGTCTAAAAAGAAACATTTCCTCCATAAAAGAAACAGTGACAGTTTCTAACTCAGGTCTTTCATCTGTCTGTAGTGTTCCATAACCACTGGGCTACAAATCCTCTGAATCACTGGGACTCCTACCTTTCTCATACTGAAATTTGAATATTTTAATACAAAATTCTTGCTTGATTGCTTGCTTGTTTGTTCTTCGTAACTTAAAAATGTAATAGCTGCAGCTGCTCTTATGATTAAATATTAGAAGTTGGAAGTAAGATTTTACAATACACCCTCCTTCTGTGGAGGAGCAGGTTATTTCCTATCTGTAATACATGGATGGAGAAACTCTTAAACTGTTTCCAATAATCACATCTCAGTGATTAACTTTTGATCTGTAGAAGCAGTAATCAAGGACAACCTCTCATGTTATGTTGTATTCTTTCTAGGTTTTTTTGTTTGCTTGTTTGTTTTTTTCTGTGCACTAACAATAAAGTGTTATAGTCACCAGATGACAGAGATTCAAAGGTGTTCATCTATCTCAAACATCAATGAATTTACATGAAAATCTGCCAGTTTGCACAGACATATTGGATGTGGAGTGATTAACGCTAGTAAGCTAGGCAGGTGATTGAATTAGCTGGGAAGAATTCTGTTTCAAAATGCCTCATTATTCTGTTGAGAGCAGCTATCTCTGAAGTCTATCTATTAAAACTACAGAAGAGTTTATTCAAACGTAATACATGCAGAACCTAAGACAGTCACAGCTAGAAAACTCTTCAGTAACTCAATAGAAGCTGGGAAATGGTTTTAGTTAGTCTTTGACAGGCCGATGTGTTCAGCACCTTTTAGAAATCAGCAATGCAGTGAAGAGCAGGAGATGAGCAGCTCCTGAGGGGTCACCTCTGAGCAGAGGTGTAGGAAAAAGCATTGGAGGCACTGGAGGAGACACACAAAGACCTCCTTCTACCTCTGTAGTCATTCCTGCAAAGAAATTCATCACAGTGATGCCCAAAAGACCCTGCTGCAAAGTGCTGACAGGAAGAGAGAAGAGACTTTTCCTCATAGTCTGAGATTCCCCACAGTGGCCAACAAACATCCAGCAGTTTCTTTCCTCAGACAGCTGATCTATACACCATGCACCAAAAAGAATGTGTCAGTCTGTGCCTTAGCTTCATCAGGCATACAGGTATTATGATGATGGGGTCACCAAGCTGACAGCTCACAAAGTATCATTCTGGTTTCTTCCTTCTGTTCTAAGTTACTGTAATAGCCAGAAACCGTTTCTATTCTTTCCCTTGGAGGAAGAACTTCTTAAGCACCACTGAAAAGTAAGAGAAAAGCACTACGGGCTGCTTCAAGTCAACCAATCTCCTCCTAAAAGGAAAATAAACATATTTTGACCTGACAAAAACAGGTTTAATGGATTAAGGGATAGTTTTAGGCTATATCAATAGTCTACATGGCTACATCATAGTTTTAGGCCACAGCAACATTTTTAGGCAGAAAGCTGCTGCTGTGTGATACAGAGCTCCTCTCCAGCCCATGCACCAGCTCTCCTTCCTGCAGGAAGGCGTGGGACAGAGCAGGATGATGTTTGCCCTGCACACACCAGGGTACAGCCACATGCCAGAAGGCATATGTCAGTATCATGACTCAACTGTCACTTCCACGAGTAGTTCATATGGTTTCCAAGAGGTGTTGTGAGATACAGAAGGCTACCCGCATAGAATCATAGAATGGCTTTAGGTTGGAAGGAACCGTAAAGCCAATCCAGTTCCAGTCTTCTGCCATGGGTAGGGTTGGCAACCACTAGATCAGGCTGCCCAGGGCCTCATCCACCCTGGCCTTGAATGACTCCAGAGATGGGACACGTGTTTCCCTGGGCAACTTGTTCCAGTGCCTCACCGCCCTTTGAATAAAGAATTTCTTTCTAACATCTTACTTAAATCTCCTTTCTTTTATTATATATTATTACCATTCCCTCTTGTCCTATCACTATCCGTGTAATAAGTCACTCCCCCTCTTGTTTATAAGTTCCTTTCAAGTACTAGAAGGCCACAATAAGAGCACACCTGAGCTTTCTCTTCTCCAAGCTGAACATTCCCAAGACAGTCCCCTGCCTTGAGTACACTGCTCAGACTCTAAAGTTTCAAAGATGTGATTTTTGCCACTCCCACAGATCCATCATTATATATTACCTACCTCTTCTGTAGCTAGTAGGTGTTAATCTATCCATTTACCCTCAAATCCTGTACTCAGAATTATCTTTAACCATTAAAATCTACAAAGTGCCAGATCTTAGACTAGATATTAGGAAAAATTTCTTCTCAGAATGAGTGGTGAGGCATTGTCACAGGCTGACCAGGGTGGTGATGGAGTCACCACACCTGGAAGTGTTCAAGAAAAGGGTAGATGTGGCACTGAGAGACAGGGGTTAGTGTGTGCATTAGAGATATGTTGATGGTTGGAGTAGACAATCTTAGTGGTCTTTTCCAGCTTTAATTAATCTATAATTCTGTGATCTCCAGCAGATACTGTGAGAATGCTGGGTTTGGAAACCAACACACCAGCCACTTCATGAGGACATATAATTGTAAAGACAGAAACACTTCTAGACGATTTAAGGAATGTTTCTTCACTCCATTCTGACCTAGACCCTTGACCAGATAGAGAAACTCCAGAACAGGTTTTGCCAGCCACAGACACTTCAAAGAACACCCAAAGCATTTTTCTGCCATCACCATTAAGATCACCCATAGCCAAGGGGACTCCACTGTTGTATTAGGCGTGGCTGGGACATGGGGATGTGACATGATAGGACCTCCTCTGCTCTGAGACTGATGTGTGACGTGTGCTTAAGGGGCGTAGACGAAGCAGGATATGTATATAAAGAACTGTCATGCCTTATTAAACACCATTTTGCCATTTTCTACATCCCCATATTGGTGTCTGTGTGGAAGTGGCCCTAGCAGGGGGAGATGGCTAGCCCCGGTGGCCCGGACCTTCCAGAATGGGGACAACACTCCACATCATTAGGAGTATTAAAACATAAAATTAACCTATTTCTCTCTCTTGTGGCAAATGCTATTACAGTACAAGGTGATACAGCAGTAGAAGTCAGTGCCCATAAGAACAGTGTTGGAAGACAGTGCAGACCAGCACAAAAACACAATACAGATGACTGATCCCATGGCAAGGAAGAAGGAGGAGGTGCCAGCACTGCTAACAGAGCCTGGGAATGGGGCAGGTGCTTCTTTTCAAAAGTAATTAAACAGGATGCTCTAAATTACATCAGCTACAGATAAACATGCATCCAGCATTTATGCATTTTGTCGCAGAACTCCCTCCTCTGTTGCCTCAGGCTGTTACATAAGCAGCTAAACAGAATGATTTGGCTCTCATCTTTACAGAGGCACGTATAATAGAATTTAGTGGAAAGGCAGATGCGCCATGCTATATAGTCACCATTTTATCTGACAGGTTAATAGAGCTAAAACAGTCCACTCCCCCAACACACACACATGCAGAAGAGACTATGCTGATGATAATCTTTGCAAACAGCAGAGCTACAGCATGTGTAACTTCACAGAATTCACAGCACTGAAGCTAGATACATCTTAGTTACTTCTCCATCTGCTTATGTTTTGAGAAAAGTTGAATGGTGCTATGAAAAATACTCAAGTTGAAGTCATGCTGACAGTTCCTAACAATTAGTAAGTCCTCTGCTTTGCAGTAATTTACATTTGGGCAGAACTGCAGAGCAGCTCCACGGGTCTATGTTATGGCCATTCATCACACTGATAAATATTTTTTCCTCTATGACCTAGAGTTATAATCTACTCTAAATCCTAGAGACCAAGAACACTCAGATGAAAAAAATAAAACAGAATTGATAATGTCTAATGAACCAAGAAAGCGTCTGTCGCCTTCTAGAATAGTTTGTGAAGTCCAACACACAGGTTAAGCTCTGGGGTTGTTTAGCTATTGGAAAAGTACCAAAGTCTGAAAAGCTGGCTTTTCATTCATTTCACTCACTATGACTTCAGCAGCTTTGGATGTCCAGCACTGCCCTAGGCTGGAGAATAGGTCTGTTTACAAGATGGGATGATCTGTACAAAATATTATTTGTAGCCAGTTTTTTTTTCCCCTCTCTCTCCAGTAATGATACATGGGAAATAAAATTTTACCTAGTTAACGATGTCAGAATTCATGTGAATAGGAATGCACTAGATTTTAAATACAAGCAGAAAATGTACTTGACTTTAAAAAATATTTTATGGAGGAAAAAGAAATTAACAAACAAAACCAGCCAGAAAGCAGGAAGCACGTTACAGTTCAGAGCCACACGAACAGCTATCTATGGCTGATGTGAAGCAGTGGCAGATACAGTACAATCCATGCCTCAGGGCTCCAAAGACATTCAGATGAGAAGTACTCTCTCCTCCTAGACCCTGCAGGCAGAGAGCTGCCATGAATGGCACTATCCCTCTGATGTCATAGAATCGTGGAATTATTTGAGTTGGAAAGGACATGAAAGGCCCTCTAATCCAACTCCCCTGCAATGAACAGGGGCATCTATAGCTCCAGCAGGTGCTCAGAGTCCCATTCAGCCTGACCTTACATGTCTCCAAGGATGGGGCACACACCACCTCTCTGGACAACCTGCTCCAGTGTTCCCTTTCTCTACCTCATACATTAGGTTGCAGTGCCATGTTAAGGGTTCTGATCTCCAGCACTGGAGTTCTGAGAATCTTTCCAGCTGCTTTTCTACTCCTCTTTTTCATTCCCAGAGTAGCACTCCATTTCTATTTTATGGGAGAATTGGGAAAAACAAAAAACAAAAACAAACAAACAACAACAACAACAAAACAGAAAGAAATTATGCCTTATGAGTTTTTCTAAACCTCCTGCAATTACTGATGTCTGATGATTTGCTGCACATAAAATTGTTTTTAAACACACAGTTTACTCCTAAAGTGCTTGTGATAGGCGGTATTTAAACTGCAAAACAACAACAACAACAGAGAAGTACTTAAACCAGAGAACAATCAAGAAGCTGCAGAAAACAGTTTCAGCTACAGAAGATTACTTAGAAGAGGTGTACAGGTACATGGGTAGGGGCACAGACACATTCACACAGATATGTAGATGCACAGGGATAAACACATCCATAGCCTGCTCAGTTAAACAAGCAACCTGCAGTATGGATTGTATTCTGGCAGGAAATCTCTAGAACTGCCTGTAAACTGGAGACCTACAGTCAACCTAAAGCAGAGCAGGTGCTGATGAGAAGGAGAAATGGGGCCCATACCTGGACTCAGATGACACTTTTGGCACTGACTACAGGGGAAGCTGCAGCTATCAGATCTTTCTAATAGTGGTCCGTATTTCTCAGGACCAGGCCATGAAATGCCTCTTCAGTATTCTGCAGACAGCACTGTATGTTTTAGATAACTGCAATAAATGTTCCAGTCATTAAGTGGTGTTTTCTAGTACCCTGACTTTCGTCACTGATTCCCAATGAATGTGCTGCATTTTATACCTTGTTAAAGCATTGCTCCCTGACAAAACAGGAGACTGGTAGCTCTTTTACAACCAGTTTTGCAGTAAACGAGGTTCAGGGAAAGGCACTGACAATGTCCTGAGAGTCACCTGGCTCTAATCCCTACTCCCATATTGCTCAATCTGATCATGTCCCTTAGCATACACAAAAATCTCAAGTGGCAGCTGTCAACCCTGTCTCTTCTTATCATACCTACACATATGTACATATCTGTACATTTTCATGGTTCTCACAAAATATCTAGAACCACACAGTTATTACTGCTCAGAAATGGATGTGCAAATGGGGTATCTCAGAGAAAGGCAAGGATAGTTGGTGTTAACTGTGTTGATTCACTGAAAAAAACAATTTCTAGCTAAGAGCTTCAAAGAATTTTAAGGGGGTTAGGTGCTGGTATCACATTTAAATTCAAGAGGAGGATAGAGCTACTTTGAAAATTTCAGACTTAATCTTTGAAGAGGTACTGCTGTGAAAAATCAAGGAGGGTGTTGCTGTTGAGTAAAGAATCTATTTTACCACAGCATTTTTTTTTCAGAATAGAATTATCCTGTAATGAAAGTAATTAATAATCATAAGAATGTAATTAAACCTGTATTTACAGAAAACAGAAGTGCAAAAATAATGACAAGGAGAACAGTGCTACCAACTGACCATTCTCACTTCAAAGAAAGGTGCAGGAGACTTAGCATTCACTCAAATTTTAATAGCTAATTGCATGTGTCTACTCATCCTGAAAATCATAGGGAGATCTGCGTCTAATTTGAAAATCTAAGCAATGATGTTTTTCATAGGAAAGAGTTCAGCTTAATTCATGGAAGTTTTTCTTTGAGTAAGACTTTAAGGATTCTGTCGTTACTGAGGCTTAGAGGTTCACTTTGGTAATCTAGCCAAAGGTGTGCCAGGGAGGTTCAGTTTGGATATAAGGAAAAATTTCTTCTCAGAAAAAGTGGTGAGGCCTTGAATGGGCTGACCAGGGAGGTAGTGGAGTCTCCACATCTGGAGGTTCTCAATGAACAAGTAGATATGGCACTGAGGGATGTGGTTTAGTTGGTATGCTGAGGGAGGTTGGACTAGATTATATTAGCGGCCTTTTCCAATATTAATGATTCTTTGATGCTATGTTTTTTTAGAGGACTCTAGGAAGTACTCTATTTAGATGGAGCAGCTTCTATCACTCCTGCAAGTTGAGAGATACCAAAGACAGCCTTCTGATATCCTTCATCTTGTTGTGAATGGGAAAAGGAACTTTTCAGTGGAAAGTCACATCATTTCACCTGATCCAAGATAGTCACTGCAGTGTGTAGCAGGTTGAAGCAGGCTATAGAAGAGGAAAGACATCTGTGCCATTCTCTTAACTAATCCATCACTTCAGAGTGACAAGGCATAGGGAAGATGTCAAAGATTTCCTCAGTGGTGCAACATGAATTGTCATGTTTTATGATTTTTGGTATTGGTATTCCACATCATAACATCATGTGGTGCATTTAGAGTTAAAGAGTTAATGCTCCAGCTCCATGGATCATTGATAGTTCCAGGTGTACCTGTCTCAGAAGAGAAGAAGAACTCCATTCCCCAGAGGACTTTGTGATGCTTTGCACTTTTACGTATTTACGGTCAGAGGGAAAGATAAAACTGTCTGCAGTCACGGGACAAGCTTTTTCCTTTGGGATCAACTCAGCAGTGGGTGCTTGCTGCCGTCTCGCCTTCAGTGTTTAGCGTAAGGCCTTCGGTTTATCGGACACTCTCTCTTGCTCATTTTATTTGATTTATTAGCTTTAATTCCAATTATATTGTATTATATTGTGTTATTCTGCTTTCCGATATCTTATTTAGTAAATTAGCTTTCCTCCTCAGATCGTTGCCGCTGTTTTGTTTCTAGGCCCACCTCCCATTTCCTTTTTCCCTTTCCCTCTTCCCCTTTCCTGGGGCGTGGGTCCGTGGGTCCCCCGTACCAATCGTCACAGAACCAGGCCAAACCAGCCCGGTAAACCATTGACAATAATGCATGGCACGTTGGTGCCAGGGAGTTGTATGGGGTTATCTGTACCTGCTTTTCGAGTAAGTGATCTCGAGGCACCTGTGGCTGTGAGAAGGGAAAGCGTTTCCTCAGGAGAATGCAGCAGGCAGCCCCCATGGGCACTGTGCTGGTCAGTGCTGTGGGGAGGAGGTGGCCCTGTGCGGGACTCATGGCTCAGCTACATGTGAGAATAAGTCAGAGCTAGTACTGATAGGTTTGCTCACCAACAGGAATTCATACTCTCCTGTACTGTTAGGGAAAAGGACAACACAAACAAGTGCACTTCTAGCACCACACTGCCAACTAGGTATGAAGACCAAGGCACAGCCCTGACAAGCTGCTACATGCAGCTCTGTGCCAAGCACAGGCCGCTAACACCATGGTCCTGCCCTACCACAGGACAAAGGAGTCAGAAATTAGATGTATTCCTCCTGTCCTTCCCTGGAGCTGAGGGTGAGACAGGCTGAGCTTATTTGACCTCCTCAGAGCTTTCCTGATTCACCTCTACTCTTCCACCAGGTGCCATCACCACAGGATGGCAATGCTTCCTTCCAGTGTCTCCTTGCCTGTATCCCTGCCAACCCTCCTGTCACGAAGAAACATTTTCAGCATAATGGTGATATGGACAGAAACTCCTCTCCAGCTCCTCTCCTCTTGTTACCCTCATGACCCTACAGGGCAGAGAGGGCAGAGCTGCCCTTCAACTTTCACAGGCTACAGCAAGGAGGATGCAAGTGACTCATAGCACATATTAGCTGGCTTGTCCAGAAGAATCATTGGCAGATAGATGATATCTCTGTGAGCCTGGGATGGCCCTAGCTGACTGGCTGACAGCAGTCTCTTGTTTCTCAGACATTGCCAGGCAGACACAATGGAAGAGATTTTTTTGATATGTGATATTGCAAGACAGGTAGCACACAGATCTTCCCCAGTAAACGGACCATAGGAGCAGCATCAGGGAAGGGAATGGAAGGAAGAAAAGCTATGTCTGTCTCTGAAGCAGTGGCAGTTACCCTGTAAGGAGCTCATAGAAACAGAGAGGGAGTTTTTGATATCCAGACCAGGTCAAAGAGCCACAGGACAGCATGTGGACTGTGGCAAAGTGAGCAAAGAAGTCCATAGAATGAGGCATTACTGCAGATGACTATCTTCAAGAGCTGGAGAGAGCTGAGGTGTGTCCCTGCAGATTACTTCTGCTGAAGCCCACCCTATTCTGCCCAGCAAGGAGGGCAGCCCTTCTGCCTGCAGTAAGAGGTATCTATTTAAAGTCAGATGTGCCATACTGAGATTCCTGGTAAGCAAACCCTGAACTTGATAAGATTTGTATTACCTTTGTAAAACTTGAATCAGGCCCTGGGAGTGTTTTGTTACAATAGTGTATTTAAAGGATCAATAAGAGGGTGTACAGTTCATAGGCCTGGAGGTAAATTCTGTGTTTGCAAGGAAGAATAAATGAAATAAATACTTTGAAGTAAATATTTTATGAAATAAAATAAAATATAATTTCAGAGTTTGTATCTCACAAGAGTAATGTGTCTTAACATTTAAACTGGAATGAATTTCCTGCATTTCATTTCTCTTGCCTGTGAGCAACATGATTAATTTAAATAGACAAATAAAGAACCAAATGGTAAATCACAATTCCTTTGAAGTTTACAGCTAAGTCTGCTGAATCAGTATTAAGCTGCTCCTGCATTTCAATTAACTTTTTGAGAAGCTTGCTGCTTCGTGGAGACCCTCCGTAATTACTGATGTGAATGAGTGAAATTCCAGAGGTGATGGAGACCTTTTGGTTAATTGATTTTGAGGCTCCAGCTAGATAGGCCATGTAAAAAATAAAAAAATAAATACAAAAGGAGAACATTCACTGAACGTGTTGATAAGTAGCTTAATCTTCAAGGCTTTCTGGTTTCATTTTACAAAGAAAGCAATGAAAAAGGATGTTTGTTCTCCAAGTTCTTTTGAGGAGTAGTTTCTGCAGTGGGAACAAATGTATTAGTAACAACAAATAAAATCAGTGACCTCAGCAGTCTCCTCTAGATGTAATTCTATAACAGTACTGATCTGCGTCCTTTTACTTGCAGATTCTTAATTAAATGAAGACTGCAGGACTCTGTCTTCCTTATTCTGCAAATGTTCTAAAGAAACAAAGCCATTTGCAATCTCTTTTCTATACTGAATTAAGTTCATTTTTAAAAGTGGGGAGACAAAAAATCTGGAGAAATCTTACAGTCAAGAATGATCTTGCTGATGGAGTAGAAGAACATATTTTATGATGCAGTAAGAGCATTTGTCTGCTTTTTTGAAATCAAGTATGAATGAGAGCAAGGTTCAAATTCATTCAGGGCATCCAAGTTTTATTGTTTCCAAGTATGTTGGCAATGTACTGCAGCATTCAATACTACATGACAGCATAGACTGCTAATGTTTTTAGAACACCTTCTCACTTATTTCCGTACTCTCTTCAAGTAGAGGATGATAGAATTTCAGTAGACCTCGAAGTACAAATCTTCACAATTTCTTCAGAATGTAGATAAGCAGAATTTTCAAAACTTTCTTAACTAAATTCCGAAACCTGCAATATACATTAAATCTCCTAAGTATGTGAGAAGTTGGATCTTTCAAAAATCAATAATTACAAATAAGAAGTGTCACTGGGAATATTATTCAAGCTTAGATAAAGTTTGAACAGATCAGCTCTGCACTTTGATGTACTGCTGACGGAACAACTTATTCTGGATGTTATCTCCAAGCAAGTGAAAGAGAAGAAAGTTATCAGGCGTAGTCCATGTGGATTCACAAAGGGGAAATCATGATTTACAAATCAGGTAGCCTTCTATGATGCTATGGGTTGATGAGAGGAGAGAGGTAGATTTTGTGTACTTTCACTGCAGAAAAGCTATTGACACTGTCATCAATAACATCGTTGTTGGTAAGCTGAGGAATATAGATGAGTGAACAGTGAAGGACTGAGAACTGGTTGACTGGCAGAGATCAGAGGTGATCAGTGGTACAGAGTCTGGTTGGAGGCCTGCTAGCATGGTTCCCCAAGTTGGTCAATACTAGGTCTGGTCTTGTTTGACATCTTCATCAGTCACCTAAGTGAAGAGAGAGAATCCACCCTCAGCAAGTTTGCTGGTGATACAAAGGGAGGAGTGGCTGACATATCAGAAGGCTTTGCTGCCATTCATTCAACAAGACCTGGACAGATTGGAGAGGTTCAGCAAAAGCAAATGTAATCTTGCACCTCGGGAGGAATAACTGCATGCATGTGTACACATTAGGGGATGACCTGCTGGAGAAGAGTTCTGCAGAGAAGGACTTGGTTGTTCTGGTGGATAACAGGTTGGCAATGAACCAGCAGCGTGCCCTTGAGGTCAAGAAGATGAACGGTATCCTGGAGGGCATTGAAAAGAGCATGACCAGGAGGTCCATGGAGGCAGTCATCCCCCCTCTGCTCTGCCCTGGTGAGGCCATATCTAGAGTACTGTGTCCAGTTTGGGGCTCCCCAGTTCAAAAAAGAAAGGGATATCCTAGAATGAGTCCAGCAGAGGTTGATAAAAATTGTAAAAGATAAAAGGGCCTGGAGTGTCCTCTGAATGAGGAAGGGCTGAGAGATCTGGGATGGTTCAGTTTGGAGAAGATAAGGCTGAGGGGAATCTCATAACTGTATATAAATATGTAAAGTGCGGGAGACAAGTAGATGGAGGAGGACTCTTTTTGGCAGTGTGCAGCAATAGAATAAGGGGCAACATGCAGGAACTGGAACACAGGAAGTTCCGTATTAACACAAAGCTTATTAACTGTCTTATTAAGCTTAATAAGCTTAATTAACAAGCTTACAACGCTAATTAACACTGCTTATTAACTGTCACTGACAGAGCATTGGAATAGGGTGCCCAGAGAGGTTGTGGGAGAGTCTTCTTCTCTGAAGATATTCAAAACCTACCTGGATGCCTACATGTAGAACCTGCTTTATGGAACCTGGTATAGCAGGGGGGTTGGATTCAATGTATTTTACAGGTTCCTTCCAACCCTTACAATTCTGTGACTGCAATTCTGTGATCTTACCAATACTTATAAATATCTAATGGGTGGGAGTCAAGTGGATGAGCGCAGGCCATTTTCAGTGATGCAGAACAAGAGGCAGTGGGCGCAAACTGGAACACTGGAAGTCCCATAAAAACATGAGGAAAACTTCTTTACCTCGACAGTTACAAAGCATTAGAACCAGCTGTCCAGAGAGGCTGTGGAGTTTCCTTCTCCACTCCCTTTCTGAATGAGATGAATAGCTTCCTAGCTTCCACTGGATAGAACAGATTGCTTTTGCCAGATTACTTTTACCAGATCAGGATATGCTTGCATCTTTAACTGTTTTCATGAACCACACCTTCTTGAGTAGGATTAGCTATTGCTTTACTTTTCCTCTTCTAGCCTTCTTTGGAGTGGCATTTTGTTTTGTTTTGAAGAAGAAAATATTGCATGATGACACTTGAATATAAAAATTTATAGAGCTTGTTTTGGCCAAGGAATTATTTTATGAAAAAATTTTATCCAACAGTTATAGTAAATAGCATAGAATGCTTTTTCTGATCTCTTGCTTTGCCAGTCAGTCAATACTAATTTGCTTCTTAAAGCTATAAGCTGGAACTATTAATGATGTGCTGAAAAAAGAACATTTGGGGTATTTTCTGAGAATGAGCACAGTTTGATTTATTTTGTAATTCACTATAATGAACTGGTTATCTTAGTCCTCAATGAATTGAAGTGACTAAAATTTTTTATCTGAGCCGTTTATCAGGTTCAGTGATAAATAATGATATTAAACTCAATATTCCAGCATCATTTGCTTTTCACACAGAAATTCATAACAGCCAATATGACACGGCTATTTAATAATATTGTGCTAAACCTATAAACATGGTATTTATAAAGTTGATGTGTAATGAAGAAAGGACAAAAATTATGTAACAAAAGGAGATCTCAGCCAGACTCAATAAATATGTAGTTTTGGTTCTTTATAATAGAAAAAAGAAAAAAGAAAAAAAAACACATTATCTTTCAGAAACAAACAAATAAAAATACATTTGTTGTTTTGATGGAATGAGAAAATGAATTGTTTACTTCTTTTTCTTTGTTTCATTTCTGTCCCCTGCCTGTTTCCTGTTCTAGGGAGGGAATGAATAGGGTCAAGAGAAGAGAGACAAGAATAAAAAGGAAAGAAAATCCTGACGGACTTCCAAAGAGATACTGTTTCTCAATCCAAAGTTTTTATATTACTTTGCAGAAATGAAAAAAAAAAAAAGTGTATTCTGAGCCAGTAAATGAATAACACCTTCTCCTTTTTGTGTGTGTTTTTATTCCAACATTTTGTTACCTTCCAGCTTCTTAATTGGAAATGATACTTGCTTGATTTCAGTTAATCACCGGCCCATTAAGTAACTCATCCCAAGGTCAGATTCTTTCTCATATCAAGCAATTTGTTAAATAACGGGGAAATGTTCAGATGATGTGAATTTCATATCCTAGTACTGATCATTCAGATCCTTTACTGAGAAGAAGAAAGCACTGGGAAATATGAAGATCATCTTCCAGTTCCATACCATTCTTCCACCTACTTATCCCTCCCAGGTTTACAGAGCATGGTGTGATACACCTATGTGCATCTAACTGTGTGCTTCAGGATATGATTTTTATAGAAGATGCTAGCTACAAGCCTAGAAACCAGACTCAAACTAGACTCAACCTGCTCTCACAAGAAAATATCAATTCCCGGCAGAAAATTTTCCCTTGACTCTTTTAGAGATGATTATTGCTTAGAAATGTCTAAAATACTGTCAACACTTTATATGTGATTGTATTAGGAAGGTCTGGTCCACTCACTTCAACAGTGTCTGTGAGCAGAAGCATCTGCCTGGCCACACAGCCACAATAGCTTTTTACAACTTGTAAACCTGAGTGCTGCACAAGGTGGTATTAAGAGTGTGTGAGAAGTGAGCACCTTTGTTCCTTCCCCAGGTTAAGTGCTACCGCAGTGCCCACCGGCCCAGCATGCTTCATTTTAGCAGGGACAGGTGGAGGCCCACAGAGCCTTTGCTTCTCTGTACCTGCAAAACACTTCAGGATGCAGGACGACTGATGTTCTGGGAAGCTGGTTCAAAAAGACTGACAAAAAACATAGCAACCCATAAACTATAGAAGATTCCTAACCTCTCAAAACTCCACAATATATAAAGAGTGTGGAGCAGTTTGAATTTATGACAATTTGACTTTGTATGATCTATGTCAACAGAAGTTCAGCCCCAAACTATGGTGGCTGTTTCCCCTCAAATCACACACTTTTGAGTTTCCCTGACAACATCTTTTCAGCAGTACCAGCCATATGCCTGCAGTCATTACTTTCTTCTGACAGTTGTTTGGTTGCTTATAATCAGAAAACAGTTTCAGACCCAGACTGGAATATGAAGCCTTCCTAGCCTTCATTTCAAACCCAAAGCCCACTTTGCTGCCTATTGAGTTCTGTGGCTCTGTACAATAAACCCATCAATACATTCAGATAAGAACATGAACATACAAATTGACCTTCTTTTCACCCAGTACCTCAGAGCTGTTGTTATGTTAAAGACCCGCTGGTCAATAAAAAACTTACTAAGTTGAGGCTTTCTAAATAGAAACAAGACGGACAGTGCTCAGGTCTCATTTTCCAATTTCTTCCTTCTCTCTTAGAGGTGATTTCTGTGTTCTTTTATTCAGCCTCAGTGACTGTTTGCGAATCTGTGCTCAACTAATTCCAGGTGTACAGAACTGTACACCTCAATCTCATGCCAAATATCATCTGCTGCTAGAAGTGACTCCAACTCAGCCAGGGACTGACTCTGCTGAGACAGGACTGAAATCTCAGAAACGATTGTAAAAGATGTCTCTTTTTGTTTTTCCTTCTTTCTTTATTCTTTTGTCTTTGCAAATGAACACAGACCAATAAAGTTTTCCTACTGAAAATCAGAAGAAAAAATTGTGAAAATCAAAATCCTTGAAAAATGAAAGCAATTGTCATTGACACCATTTTCACTCTTTTTGATCAGCTCTAGTTGCAATTCAGTAAATAGTGGGTAGCATTCTGATATGATAAAAATGACTTGAGTGAAATTCACATTTATCTGTTCATGTATTTCAATGCTATTTAAGTAGATTATCTGACCTAGATAAACTATAGAGGCTTGTGGCATAACTTAGGTATGATGAAAGAAGAGGTTTATGAGAACACTTCTCACTAGTATATCAAGAGATTAAAAAGGCTGGAGCTCAGAAATGTAACACTCCAAATAGCAAAAGAGAAAATAGGGAAAAAAAAAAAAAAACCAAAAGAAAACCTATTCACGCAGATGGCAATGGGTCACATATTAAAACTTCAAAAGAGCTGGTCACTGGGGAAATTAAGAGGAACATTTCAGAAAGCATATGATTAAGATGTGGATAGAAGCACCCCAGTCAGCAATGGAAGCTGTGCTCCTGCTTCTCATTTGACTTATATCAGCCTCATTCCAACAGCACAAGGTCACCACCAGACAAAAATGAAAATTTGACTTCAATTGACTCCTCTTATTCTGAAATAATAAGAAATGAAGGGGCTTGGATATGATGCATAATCTCTCATTTGTATTGCTATAGCCAAACTCTCAGTACCACTTTTAGAGATATGGATTTCAACAGTCTCTGGCAGTTTTTTCTCCACATAAATGGGATGTCTCAATCCACTGTGGTAGCTGCAGGTTCTGCCCCCATGCACGTCCTCCAGTTGATCTCATGAGTGACTGAGGAGAATATACACAATCTACACAGTCAGTGACAAAGAAAGGCTGTAACAAATATCTGGAGGGGAATTCTTCAACCAGAAGAATCCTCAGCAAGCTCACAGTAACATACAGAAAGGGCCATAACTCTGTCCTTGCAGGATGCCATTTATCTCAAAAAGGACAAGAGCAATGGCAGCATTGTTTTTGCGGGGTTCTTCTGGTTTGTTTGGTCTCTCTCTAACATTTAAACACTTAAGTCTTTCAATTGCACTTTTTATTCTTCTTTCTTAAAAACATTACGCTTTACATCAGAGCCAGTCACTCCTGAGATCCAGTCATGCATTGGCCTCATGCTTACGCTATCCCCTCTGTACTCGGCACTGATGATGCCACACCTCAAGTGCTGTGTTCAGTTTTGGGCCCTTCACTACAAGATAGACATGGGGGCTCTGGAGTTTGTCCAGAGAAGGGCAATGGTATGGAGCACAGGCCTTATGGGAAGTGGCTGAGGGAGCTTGGATTGCTCAGTCTCGAAAAGAGGAGGCTCAGGGGAGAACTTATCTCTCTTTACAATGGCGTGAAAGGAGGTTGTGGTGAGGTAGAGTTCAGCCTCTTCTCCCAGATTAACAGCAATAGGATGAGAGGAATTGGCGTCACATTGCACCAGAGGAGGCTCAGGTTGGATATTAGGAAAAACTTCTTCTCAGAAAGAATGGTATTGCAATGAAATAGGCTGCCCAAGGAGGTGGTGGAGTCACCACAGCTAAGTGTGAAGCACTGTGTGGATGTGGCTCTGAGGGACGTGGGTTAGTGGGCACGGTGGGGATGGGTTGATCGTTGGACGAGATGATCTCAGTGGTCTTTTCCAATCTTAATGATTGTATGATTCCCTAAGGAGCAGCACGTTGGTTCTTAAGTACACCAACAAGGGGAGGGACTTCAAAATAAACTACGTGTTTTTTCTCTAAAGTAAGAGAGAAGGGAGTTTTCTTTGCTGCTCTGAGTTGCTTAGGATGATGTTGAAGTTTGGGCATCTGTTCACCTTCTCTTCTCCTTTTCCCTACTTTCTCCTTCTCTCTCCCGCCCTGCAGTCAAGTCACCGATGCTCGTTTTTGAAGTCCCCGTGCCAGAAGTTTGCCCATCTGTTCAGCAATGTCTCCTTGTAATGATGTCGGCATTCATTTTTTTATGTAGCTTTTTTGTTTTTTTTAATGATGTTCATCAGAAATGTGCAATGTTTGAATCACAGCCCACTTCACATCTGAGCAATAGCTTGTTTTAGTAAAGCTCTGGAAGGCAGAGCTCCTTAATTTTGCATTAACCAGCACTTCAGTTTTATTCCAGCAGGGATGGGCAGTGGGAAAGCAGACCTGAGTCACCTCTTATCTGACTGTGTTCTTTACTTACACATGCATTAAACAAGAAAAGGCTTACTTCAAAATAATTCTAAGAACAGAGGGAGTGAACTGCAGAAGTCAATGAAATCAGTTTGTTTAATGTGTCACAATGGACTGACAGAGACTCCTTCTAAGCACAGTGCTCTTATGTCCTTTGACTACAATAGTGCTGACCAAAGCAGTAGTTTTTACAAAGGAATATAGCAGTAAATTCAGCAGTCAAGTATAGACAACCTTGCTGTCCCTTCGATCTATGATAGGTGTATTTTTTCCCCTTCTAACTTCTTAGGAGGCTCAGGAGGCTCATAGACAGTGGGACACATTTTGCTTTCGTTACATAAATCTTGGGAACATCATTTTCACTGATTGATCTCCTGTGAGTCTGCAGGAGCAGAACATCATGAAGTCAACACCTTTTATATCCTTTCTGTTTTGCAGCTCATCATTTTCAACACAAATCAGCACATAGCAGCTACTATTGCTTTATATGTTTAGCATATGCAATTCTATAGCTCTTTCCACTAATCACCTTTTGGGAGGAATTTAAGAAAATAACTCAATATAGGGAGAGAGGTCTGGAGGTTACCTAAGAAATTTGTTTTCTATACTCAGAAGACACACACTGCTCTCTAGTGGCAACAACGAGAAGTCTTAATAAATAGCTTCGTAGAAGCCCGTAACAACCCATTGCATAAAATATCACAACTTCTTTATATTTGCCTTCAGGGTGTCAGCTGTCTTCCAACAGTAGCCACTGAGCATAACAAAGAGGGGGCTCTGCATTTTTATTGTTTTTGTGATTCTTACTGTGAAAAGTTTTATTATAATATTTTAAAGATAGAAACACTTCTTAAAAATACGAGGGAAAATAATAAATTAGATTAGAAATTAGAAACGAATAAACCCAAGAGAAAGTAAACAGAAAGTTCTAAATGCCATACTTCATTTTATATTTTTCAGAAGTTGTTAACACCTGTGCAATTGATTCAGTTTGATTTTGTAAATTTTCTGTCAGTTAAATGTTTTTACACACTTTACAACTGTTCCTGACAATAAATTTTGAAAGCACTTCAGAGGCTAACTTGTAAAAGGATATTTTATATTGTTTTTAGGACTTTCAGCAGAAAGTGGCTAAAGAATTTACTTTCTAATTCATCCAGAAAACTGACAAGTAATGGTTAATCCTAACTCTCCAGCAACTGCTGTGTTGATTTGTCAGTCACTGCCTTATCAGAGAGGATACTTGCAAGCAGGAATAACAAAAAGACCCTGGGTTTGTGCTCCAACCTATTGATCCTGCTGCTTGCAACGAGAAGCCATACTACTTATCTGATGTTTGTGGCTGAAATCATCAGCTGAAGGTATCCTGCAGTTAATCTCTCCAGTGCTTCCTAACAAAGCTCCCAGGATTTGATAACCACTGCTGTTTGATGAATAGCTTTGGCAGTTTGCAAAATTCATTTTATTATACTGCTTATAAAAGATAAAACCTTCACATTGCGTAACTGACGGGCAACAAGCCCTGTACTGAAAGCCAGTTTAAATGAAATTATACCGATCTCGTTATGCATGATCCTGAAATGAAGCTGTATCTGGAGGGAACTAATTAAGGGATGGTCACCACGCACAAACTCCTATTTCCGTTTATAGTCAATGGAGATAAATTTATGATCCCCAGAAGGAAGGTGGAGGCAGAAATTCATTTGAATTGTAACTTCTCTGGGGTGGGATAAATCACAGCCACAAGTGCCTGTTCCTCTGCAGTGCTCAGAGGGGGACCAGGCAAGCTCAGCTGTAGCTAGGTTAGAAATGAAGCTTGCCCAAAGGAAACATGCTGAGGTCTTCAGTGCTGACCAAAATGTCACCACTGTTCAGATCTTGGTTGCCGAGCAGACATACTCCCTCACAGATCCACCCAGACAGACAGCTGTAGCCCTGCAGGTGTTACTGTACAAAAGCAGAAGGCAACTGGTGATACAAGAGAATCTTAGTCATACAGTGGCATAGGTTGGAAGGGACCTTAATGGTAATTAAGATCCAACTCCCTGCCATGGGCTAGCTAAGGCTGCCCTGAGCTCCACCCATCCTGATCTAGAGCACCTCCAGCATCTACAGCTTCTCTGGGCAACCTGTTCCACTCCCTCACTATCCTCTGGGTGAAAAATTCCCTCTTGACTTCTAACCTAAATCTTCCCTCTTATAGTTTAAAACTGTTCCCCCTTGTCCTATCACTATCTGTCCAACTAAAAAGTTGATTTTCCTCCTGTTTGTAAGATCTTTGAGTACTGACAGGCTGCAATGGCATCTCCCCTGAGCCTTCCCTTCTCCAGGCTGAACAAGCCTAACTCCCTCAGTCTTTCTGAGGGAGAAAAGGAAGTCCTTACTGAGGGAGAGGTGCTCCAGCCTTCTGATCATCTTCATGGCACTTCTCTGGACCTGCTGCAACAGCTCCACATCCCACTCTGTGCTGGAGGGCTCAGGCCTGGAAGCAGTGCTCCAGATGGGAGCACAGATTGGACTCAATGATCTTTAAGATCTTTTCCAACCTGAGTGATTCTATTCTATGGGGTCTCACGAAGGCAGAGTAGGGGGGAACAATCAACTCCTTCTCACTGCTGTCCACCCTCCTGTTGGTGCAGCCCAGGATACTGTTGGCCTTCCAGGCTGCAAGAGAGATGCTGCCTAGTGGCAACTCTGTCTGGTGATTCATTCCTCAGAACACGGACATCAGAAGGCACAAATCATGGCTGAGCTCTCTGGATACCATTTATGCTCTCGTATAATGGAACTGCATATGATCCAAGCAGTGAAGCAGTTTATCAAGTTTTGTAGGCAGGAATCTCCATAAATACATGACAGCAACTTAAAAGAAGCACAGAGATCCATTTTTTAAGGTACTTTTCCTCTCTTTTGTCCTTGCAACACTTATTCACAAAATAAATTATCAAGACTTCAAAGAACAAAATGCAGTAATAAGTTAACATTGAAAAATAAGTGCATAGCAAATGAAATAGATGTAGAAACAATTTCCCAAATCTGAATCCTTGTGTTACACATGAACAAAGTGGATCAGAGACTGTAGCACAAATGGCAGGGAAATAAACTCCTACACACAAATGACCATGGATGAATGTAGTACACATATAGTGCAAAGAAACCAAAGCATCGCTGCTCACAGCAGAGTCCTGAAGGGAACTTTATGACAACTGCTTCAGCAGTTTCTAAATTAAGTGTGTATTCTAAATTTCTTGTCTATGCTGCTTTTTAGTTCAGTGGGGAGATACAGGAACCTTCAAAGAGGACAGGCATGAGTAGGCACCTGTTATTCAGGCATCTCAAAGCCCCCTACTGGAAGCATCAATCTCTCAGAAAGAGGTGCTTAAGACTTTCTTGAACCACTGATAATCTGTCCCATCCCCCTATTTCCTTTCTCCTCACCTCATTTTGGTCCCTACGAGAAATGACAATGGTCAGAACTGTCCAAAACCAAGGGCTGGTTTTAACCTGAATTCCTGCTGTAAGCCAGATCAACACAGTCCACCTGTGCCAACAGGAGAGAGAGGAAAGCATGGAGACAGGAAGCAGGGAGAACTTCAGGAGAACTTCTCAAACCTCAGTGCTCAGCAGATACTGCAGCAAACTGCAGCCTTGTTGTGACTACAAGAGAATTGAATTGAGATTTTAAATGAGTCCTTACTGCAAGACTTCTGGAAGAAAGATGCTCTTTAAATTATATATGTCTACAATGCTTGTACTTTGGAATGGGGCTCCTGGCTGAGGCATTCCAGATGTACCTGGCAAGTGTTGAGCCTGACTGCTTGAAGTGCTATTGGAAGGGCTTTGCTTATCACATTGAGGTGCACAACAGTGCATGCAAAGTAGATTATGTAACTGTGAAACTAGATAATAACTAGATTTTTTTTTATATTGGCTTCAATGTTGTTGGTCTACATTTATATCTCTATTTTACAAAAGAGTTCTCAACAGCTAAGCCTAAAAACATCTTCAACCCTCTGAATAACCAGGATTATTTCAGACATTCAGAGTCAAAAAGCACGCATACCTTAAAGACATCAAATGCTTATTGATCTTAAACTGTACAGTTCTGGGTTTAAAGCTTTAATTTGCAGTTTACTGAGTCCTAAGCATAATCTTGAATGCATTTCCACAGAAAATACTACTTTAAACACCCACCTTGTTGTCTCAAAAGCCATTAAAACGAATTAAGAGCAGTATTCTCTAAATATGCAAACAAGATGATGGTTAGAATTTTCTGTTTTACAGCATGCCATTACACTCCTGTATGAGTCAGCTATGACATTCTGCAATCAATCCTGAGGCAGAACTTCATAACGGCTGCTAATGTTTGTGCTGCTGAACAAATACTCTAAGGTACTCGAAATCCACAAATCTCATCTGTGTGTTCCAGTGCAGTGTATACGGAATAATTATGTCAACACTCTTGTGTCCCATGTGAATCACAAGGAGACAGTTTTAATTTATCAGGGTAGAAACACGGGTCTGCAAAAATCAGGGGTATCTAAAGGTGCAGTGCTGTGTGAATGTCAGGAATGTCACCTGAGAGAGCCCAAAGACTTGGACGTGCCCCATGGCATGCAGAGCCCTGTTGTCCCATCAGCACACCCATTTTCTGCAGATCATGGACCCAGAGTTGAAATAACAGCAAATAACAGAAATCAACAAATGAAAGGGCAAAGCTGGCTGCCACCAAATACAGGGTAGAAAATTTCAGTTCACACACACTCAGACAACTCAGAGGAAGCTTTTCTATTATACTGGCGCAGATGCCTTTTGTTTTATTTGGAAATAGACTCCTTTTGCCAGCAATAATGGAAAACACTCTGACATCAGTTCTGAGATGGGTTGTCAGCCATGTCCAATGAGAGCTGTGTGCAGCTGAGGTCAGAAGGCAAAAAGAAGCTTTTGCAATTTGTCATTTTTAGGATGCTTTGGAAGGGCCCAGACAATGTGAGCCATACCTGACAGGAACAGATACGCTGTCTGTCCCCAAGCTCTAAGGAGAGCTCCATGGGACATTTCCTGCCTTGCAGAACTAAGCAGGTGCTAGTTTCTGTTTTCCTCTTAATCTGCAAATTCAGACAGATATCAATCTTTATATGCCTCTCCGTCTGTCAGCTAAGGACAATTGGAGAGAAAAATATTTTTCTTACAAGTAGGATTGTTGCCAAACCAAACACTTGGCAGAGAATGAGTCCCAAAAGAGTTGTACTGTGTGGCTCAAGCTCAAAGTAAACACTGTAAAATAATAAAGGATGTTAAAACCTTATTGGGTGTTTCCTCTGTTGGTGCAGTTCTCTCTTGAGATAGCTCTTCCAACAGCATCATCATTATTATTATTATTTTTGAATTAAATAAAACACTTAATTCTGTGCCTTTCTAAAGCATTATTAACAATTATTAACATATAAATATACGCATAAAATATTACATATTATGCAAATAATTATTAACAATTCTTTAAGGGTTTTTCTTCAATCAAAATGACACTTCTCAAGCACTTCCACTTTTCGTGAGTGCTGAGGTATTCTAAAGAATAGTGTTTTGACTGCGAGTTGCTTTTTTATTTGGTTGGTTGGTTTTGTGCTTGATTTGACAAATAAAATACCTGCATTTTATTCATGTGACATAATGAAATGAAAGGAATACTTTATGTGATAAGCTGTCATGGTTTTATGATTTTTGGTACTGGTATTCCACATCATAACATCATGTAGTGCATTTAGAGTTAAAGAGTTAATGTTCCAGCTCCGTGGACCATCGATAGTTCCAGGTATGCCTGTCTCAGAAGAGAAGAAGAACTCCATTCCCCAGAGGACTTTGCGATGCTTTGCGTTCTTACGTGTTTACGCTCAGAGGGAAAGATAAAAACTGTCTGCAGTCACGGGACTCTCTCTTCCCTTCGGGACCGAGCTCGGCAGTGGGTGTTTGTTGCAGCCGTCCGCCTTCAGCGTTAGCGTAAGGCCTTCGGTTTATCGGACACTCTCTCTCTTGCTCATTTTATTTGATTCATTTGCCTCAATTCCAATTATATTATATTATATTGTGTTATTTTCCTTTCTGATATCTTATTTAGTAAATTAGCTTTCCTCCTCAGATCGTTGCCACTGTTTTGTTCCTGGGCCCATCTCCCTTCTCCTTTTTCCCTTTCCCCTTCCCCTTCCCCGGGGTGTGGGCCCGTGGGTCCCCTGCCTCAATTGTCACGGTACCGGGTCGAACTGTCCCGCAAACCGGTGACAATTTTGGCGCCCAACGTGGGGCTCGACTAGCTACCTTAGCTGGGCAGAGACATATTTTTAGAGTGAATCTCTGTCTTTTGTTCGGAAGCTTATCTGTACTGCAGGTCCTGTACGGCAAAACACGACCTTGAAGTCCAGGCGTACTGCCAGTTCTCCTGGAATATTTGTAAACTTTTCGGGTGCTGCCAGCTTGTTTGAGTAAAAGAAAAAAAATGTTTTTACTGTTTCTGTTAAAACTGCCCTTACAGGGATTGTATTTCATTGCTTTTTCCCTTTTAATGCTCAAAACGTACTGGAACTTGGTTAAGCTTGCCAGTCTGATCTATGGAGCCTGGTCCCTATATGACAAACTAAAAGCAGTGATGGAGGCACCTGCCAAATACCTGGGCACCCCGGCTAATGTAACAAACGATACCATGTTAACAAACCAAACAATATTTGAATGGGTGTCCAGGTTCTCCTCTCAGTTCCTTATGAATTTTCAAGATTACAGCTTAGGGACTATGTTAACGATTGGGATATCGGTCCTCCTGAATGTATCCCTTATAATGGCACTTTACACCATGTGGAGGAAGCTTTTCCCAGAAACAGAGAATGCTGAATGGCAGGGAAAGTGGAGAGTTTTAGGAAAGAAATTAGAAGCATGGGGTCCCCCGGTGCCATGGGATTTTACTCCTGAACACTTGCAGGATCCTGAGGAGCTAGGCCTGTATCTGAGTAATGGGTGTTGTGGCTCAGAAAGATCTGAGGTGGAACAGCTTATCTGGGGCTTGGCTTATGCTTACCGAGGCATATATACTGTTCGGGAGAGAGAGAGAGAGAGTGTCCAAACTGAGGCTCAGGCCAAAGAGGAAAACCTCCCAGGCACATCTGACCAGCCAAAGGAAGCACCAGTATCAAAGTCAGTTGCCCCGGTAGAAGGCCAGAAATGGAAACGTGTGTCCTCACGCCTAGAACGCAAAGAAGAGGTGGCGAAAGAAGAGGAAGATCCAGGCGAGGGGGGGTCCTCAACACCACCACCACCAAGAAAGGCAACAAAGAAAAGTGAGAGGCATGGACATAGTGATGATGAGGATGATGAGAGAGTCAAAGTTACCACGTTTCGTCGACCCATGAAAATGTCTGAGATTCAAGGCTCAAGAAAAGAGTTTATTCGACGTCCGGATGAGAGTATTGTCACTTGGTTGCTTCGGTGTTGGGACAACGGGGCCAACAGCGTGTCCCTCGACAGTAACGAAGCTCGCCAACTAGGAAACATTGCCCGTGACCCAGCTGTCGACAGAGGGATCAGCCGGTATATGGATGGAATCGCCAGCCTCTGCCAACGAATGTTAGTAGCTGTGAGGGAAAGATATCCCTACAAGAGTGACCTGGCACCTAAAGTGAAAAGATGGAAAACTATTGAGGAAGGCATCCAGTATTTGAGAGAAACAGCTGTGGCGGAAATGCTGTATGATCCCACGTTTGATCCTGAAGATCGGGACCATGATCCAGAGAAAGTAAGGAGTACACCCGAAATATGTCAGAAGCTTTCAAAAACAGCACCAGAAAGGTACGCCGGTACACTAGTGACAACGTTCAACAGATATGAGGACCAAGACAGAAAACCCCCAGTTTTTGAACTGATTCTTACACTTCAAAACTTTGAACAAAAATTTCCACCATCACACGCTTCCATTTCAGCCATATCAAGGTTAGAAGTACAGATGGAAGACGTGTTAGAGAAAGTATCCCGACTGATTGATAGGGTTGAAAAGATTGCAGCTTTCAGAAGCAAACGCCGTCCTGCTCGAGCAAATGACAGCACTAACTTCATGTCACGCGCGGCTCTGTGGAGTTACTTACGTGAAAATGGAGAAGATATGAAGGAATGGCATCAAAAACCCACCCCTGCACTGCGAGCACGGGTGAGAGAATTACAACACAGACCAACGACCAGTGAAGTTGTTCCTGTCACTACAGGTAACCAATAGAGGGGCCCTGCCCTCAGCCAGAGGAGGGAGAGGGATAATAGAGTGTATTGGACTGTGTGGATTCGGTGGCCTGGCACATCAGAACCACAAAAATATGAGGCACTGGTGGATACTGGTGCACAGTGTACTCTAATGCCTTCAAGTTATAAAGGGGCAGAACTGATTTATATCTCTGGAGTGACTGGGGGCTCTCAGGAATTGTCTGTGTTGGAGGCAGAAATAAGCCTCACTGGTAAAGACTGGCAGAAGCATCCTATAGTGACCGGACAGGGGGCTCCATGCATACTTGGTATAGACTATCTCAGAAGGGGGCACTTTAAGGATCCCAAGGGGTACCGATGGGCTTTTGGAATAGCTGCTGTGGACACAGACAACATTAAGCAGCTATCTGTTTTACCTGGCCTTTCAGAAGATCCGTCTGTTGTGGGGTTGCTACAAGTGGAGGAGCAACAGGTACCGATTGCTACAAAAACAGTCCACAGACGGCAGTACCGCACCAACAGGGATTCCTTGCTCCCCATTCATAACCTGATCCGTCAGCTAGAGAGACAGGGAGTGATCAGCAAAACTCACTCACCTTTTAACAGCCCCATATGGCCAGTGCGTAAAGCCAGTGGAGAATGGAGGCTGACGGTAGATTACCGTGGCCTGAATGAAGTCACACCCCCACTGAGTGCTGCTGTGCCAGACATGCTACAACTCCAGTACGAACTGGAGTCAAAAGCAGCCAAGTGGTATGCCACCATTGACATTGCTAATGCCTTCTTTTCAATTCCTCTGGCCACAGAATGCAGGCCACAGTTTGCCTTCACCTGGAGGGGCGTTCAGTACACCTGGAACCGTTTGCCCCAGGGGTGGAAGCACAGTCCAACCATTTGCCATGGGTTGATCCAAACTGCATTGGAGCAGGGTGGTGCTCCTGAGCATCTGCAATACATTGATGACATTGTTGTATGGGGCAATACAGCAGAGGAAGTCTTTGAGAAAGGAGAGCAGATTATCCAAATTCTCCTACGAGCTGGCTTTGCTATCAAGCGAAGCAAAGTGAAAGGGCCTGCACAGGAAATTCAGTTCCTAGGTATAAAGTGGCAAGATGGACGTCGTCACATCCCTACAGATGTGATTGACAAAATTACTGCCATGTCTCCACCCACCAGTAAGACAGAAACCCAAGCTTTTCTGGGTGTAGTGGGCTTTTGGAGAATGCATGTTCCAAACTACAGTCTCATTGTGAGCCCTCTCTATCGGGTGACGCGGAAGAAGAATGATTTTGTGTGGGGCCCTGAGCAGCAGCAGGCTTTTGAACAAATTAAGCAGGAGATAGCCCGCGCCGTGGCCCTGGGGCCAGTGCGGACGGGACAGGGTGTAAAGAACATCCTCTACACTGCTGCTGGAAAGGAAGGTCCCACTTGGAGTTTGTGGCAAAGAGCTCCTGGAGAGACCGAGGGGTGGACTTAACTATGGATGTTATTACACAGGTTATCCATGACTGTGACACATGCGCCACAATTAAACAGGCCAAGAGGATGAAACCTCTTTGGGAGGAAGGGCGATGGCAAAAGTATAAATATGGAGAGGCGTGGCAGGTTGATTATATCACCTTACCAAGATCTCGCAGTGGTAAGCGTTATGTGCTCACCATGGTAGAGGCAACTACTGGGTGGCTTGAAACATACGCAGTACCCCATGCTACCGCCCGGAACACCATCTTAGGGCTCGAGAAACAAGTCCTATGGCGACATGGCACTCCAGAGAGAATTGAGTCTGATAATGGAACTCATTTCAAAAATTCTCTTGTAAATACTTGGGCCAAAGATCATGGCATCGAGTGGATTTATCATATCCCCTATCATGCACCAGCTTCTGGTAAAATTGAAAGGTACAATGGGTTGTTAAAAACAATGTTGAAAGCAATGGGTGGTGGAACATTTAAGCACTGGGAGAAGAATTTGTCAGAAGCCACCTGGTTGGTCAACACCAGAGGATCCATCAATCGCGATGGTCCTGCCCAATCCAGCTCTCTACCCACTGTAGAAGGAGATAAGGTTCCTGTAGTACATGTGAAGAACATGTTGGGAAAAGCGGTTTGGGTTCTTCCAGCTTCTGGAGAGGGCAAACCTCTCCGTGGGACTGTTTTTGCTCAGGGACCTGGGTCTACCTGGTGGGTGATGCAGAAGAATGGGGATGTTCAGTGTGTACCACAAGGGAATTTGATGTGGGGAGAGCGCCCTCAGTAATTCTATTACTATGTATATATGTATATATGTATATATGTATGTTGTATGTGTTTGTATTTAATGCTTGTTAATCATTGTTTATGTATATATATATATTAAGCATGATGTAATGATGTTGAATAAGGGGTGGAATGTCATGGTTTTATGATTTTTGGTACTGGTATTCCACATCATAACATCATGTAGTGCATTTAGAGTTAAAGAGTTAATGTTCCAGCTCCGTGGACCATCGATAGTTCCAGGTATGCCTGTCTCAGAAGAGAAGAAGAACTCCATTCCCCAGAGGACTTTGCGATGCTTTGCGTTCTTACGTGTTTACGCTCAGAGGGAAAGATAAAAACTGTCTGCAGTCACGGGACTCTCTCTTCCCTTCGGGACCGAGCTCGGCAGTGGGTGTTTGTTGCAGCCGTCCGCCTTCAGCGTTAGCGTAAGGCCTTCGGTTTATCGGACACTCTCTCTCTTGCTCATTTTATTTGATTCATTTGCCTCAATTCCAATTATATTATATTATATTGTGTTATTTTCCTTTCTGATATCTTATTTAGTAAATTAGCTTTCCTCCTCAGATCGTTGCCACTGTTTTGTTCCTGGGCCCATCTCCCTTCTCCTTTTTCCCTTTCCCCTTCCCCTTCCCCGGGGTGTGGGCCCGTGGGTCCCCTGCCTCAATTGTCACGGTACCGGGTCGAACTGTCCCG
Organism: Cyrtonyx montezumae; assembly: GCF_038088225.1. Taxonomy (NCBI): domain Eukaryota; kingdom Metazoa; phylum Chordata; class Aves; order Galliformes; family Odontophoridae; genus Cyrtonyx; species Cyrtonyx montezumae. The sequence goes on from NW_027072034.1 coordinate 150,753,716, forward strand.
CAAACCGGTGACATAAGCTCCTTCTGTGTAGGGCATCTGTGAAAAATTCACATGAAAAGATGCATTGTTTTTCAAAACACATATGTGAGTATCATAAAAGGAGTTGCTATATACCTATATGTATGTGGCAAGAGAAAAAGTTGATCACTTACGATAAGATTTGTAGCCTGCAATTAAGGAGGAATTCAGCTGAACAATCAGACTTCCCTTTTCCCACTCCCCAAAATAATGTGATCCATCAGAGTTTCCCATGATGCAACTCACTCATGCAAAAGTGTTTTCTTTTTTTTCCCAAAATTCATTTAGAAACAAACAAACAAACAAACAAAAAGTAAAGTGTTTCAGACATTATCAACTTGCCTGCTCTGTTTGTTTTTTTTGTTTTTCATATAACTCAATATATCTCCAAAATATTCTTTTTACTGTTTTACTATAGAATTTCAAAGCTATGGAGATCAAACAAGGAAAGAAAGCATGAAGCACCACATAACCTGATACTCTTGCATGCATACCTAAACAATTAAGAAAACCAATAGTAATTACATATTTCCTCTGAGCTAGCATTTCTCTTGAATTGTTTATTAAACAGTTTATTAGAAGGAAGGTTGGCTTACAAGCATGTAATCATGGAGTTTTTTACATATGTTAAATATATACAGTCAACTTTTTTTACTTCACCATCTACATGGCTGTTAGGTGGGTAACAAAGCTCAAAGGCATCATCACAGTACCAGCTGTACAGACTCGGCTCATTCCCCTATGGCATGAACCAGCAGAAGGCACTGTGAGGGTTTAACCACACAATCTGCTGCAGGCACCTACTTGGAAACTGAAGAAATTTTTAGTTTCTTTCTTCCTCCTGGGAGGTGGGATTTAATGTACACTAAGTACTCTGAGTACCAAGATTAGAGCTTAGTGTTGGTACCTTCTTGTTCCAACAAAAGTGGCTGCTACATCCCAAATGTTTTCTGCTTTGTCTTTAGGTCTATCCGTAGCAACTTTGTGCTGTCTCTAGCAGTTGCTGAGTGAAACAAGGACTGCAGATATGAGGTTTGGAAATGAATGGTAGAGAGGTGAACAAATAAACAGAGGAAATATGTCAGAAAGAAATCCAGAAGAAATTATTCCAGTTTATTCTTGCAGACAACATTAAGCTTTCCTGTATTTGTGTCTTACTATTTTGGCATACCACAGAGCTTTCTGGAATTGTATATTTTTAATCATCGTATTTTAATGCATGTGTGTGCACTTGTGCATTTATATGTATGGATATAGGTATGTAGTAAACACACACTTATATACATATATGCATGTGTACTTTACACACTTTGTTTAACTTTGGATGCTTTCCTCCTGAAATAATGACACACTGCATGTTACTCTAGTCCTGTGTTGGTAAATGTTATAAAAATGCATATAATAAGAATTATAGAAATTATAACTGTAGTGTAGATGGTCTCTTGGTGGCAGTTTGAATAGGAATACTCTTTGATTCCTAAGCCATGGAGATATAATGCCTAAATTTGTCACAGCTTGGAATTTTCATTGGCCAAATAAATTCCTGTAGTTTTACTCTTTTCATTATGTTGAATAATCCACTGTTTCTTAGTATTCTCTGCTGCTTAGCATTTTAAGTTGGCTTTTTATAAAGTTTACATATTAAGGATTCATAAGCAACCATACTCATGACAAATTATTCTTTTTAAAGCACAGAAAGCAAAAGCAGATTTTTCTAAGGTTGCTGGCTTTTAGAGAAGTCCTACTGTAAAATGCTTTCTAAACTACAACTGATTCTTTAAAATCACTGTTCTTACCAGAATTACAAGTGACTGAGACCTAAAAAAAGAAAAGAAAAAATAATAAGTAAAGGAAAGATAATAAGAAATAAGTAAAAAGAAAGATAATCAGAGACTGCAATAAGGTACAGCAGAGAAAGAGATTTATTAATGGAAGAACCAATGAGAAGACTTAAACATCATTTTTACCTGTGTATTATTGAAATCATTTACATTTGTTAAATCAGAAGACCATAAAACTGAGAGATCTGAGACAGGTAAGATCACACATGGAAACCTAAACTTGAGCTATGTCTGAGTGAGCAGCCCATCTCTACCCAAGGGTTGGAAGGTACAGACTCCAAGGTAGCCCCAGGAAGGTTGGAGATGGTGTGGTGGCAAGCTGCAGGTGACTGAACCCTTGGACTCAATACATGAGTAACATGATCTGAAGATCGCGAGGAATCAGCCACATTTTTGTTTTAGTTTAACAGATGTGAAAGAAAAAATGGCTGTTTTTCCCTCCTGCTGCTTCCTCTGTGATTGTTTGGGAAGGGGGTTAGCAAGGTGCACGTTTTGTTCTCAATTGTAGGTATGATAACACATGGGCATAGGTAAGCTTTTGTCTTCAGAAATTTCTGAGCAGAGCATATCCCTCTATACTCTTACAAAACTCTGACTTAGTAGTGAAATCTGTTTGTAGACTTACACAGGCAGAGTTAACAGGCAGAAATCAGGGGCTTTATTCACTTGTTATTGCTGGCTGGATCAATAGGTATTTTTGCATGATGAGACAGTATATGCAAAATGTTCTTGTTATTCCTCATACCCTTCATCTCTGATATCCACTACATATTAAAATAAAATTTAGAATGTATATTTTGTTCTTTGCTAAGACATCCTTGCTGATTTGCTAACTTTTTGCCATAGGGTCGTCTAAACTTATAAGCTGCGAAGATAAATGTTCATTTCATAACTCTGAAATTCCACCAAATATTCTGTATAAATACCAAAACAAAAAATACTTCTCCATATTTCAGAGCATAATACAAAAGAAAATGACACTAATAATGTAAAATAAGAAGTATAATGTTTCATTCAGGGCTGTATAATCAGCTGGTGTTTTACAGCTGAGAAAATACACTCTGTGAAACAATGAATGTTCTCAGTTTTGTTTTGTTTTTTTTTGCCAGACTTGACAATATGTCCATTCTAACAGCAGAGGTAATTAGAAAAAGGAATTAAAACACAGAGAACAAATACTGTTTCAAAAAAAGCCCACTCAGTACTGTACACTACTAAATGGTACTGCAGAGGTGTTGTGAAATCATAGAATTAATTTGTAAGAAATTATTTCCACTGGAAACTTCATTTTAAGACAAAAGCATGAAGTGTTAAGTCAGGAGGAGTTCAAGATTCCTTTGAGAACTAATTTGCATTGCAAGTAAGCTGAAGCTCAAGATCCAAGGTCTGAGCTACAATGGTAACATTTATTTTCCCTTTTGAATGGCTTTCGCCATAGCAGATGATTTTTCCTAGATTGCTGAAGGAACAGATATTTCATCAACAGAGAAGACATTTCTTACGAAAAGGACACTCCATTTTATCCACTGTATGAAAAAAAATCAAGAGACAGTATTATACAAACACAGATTTTTCCAGTGTATAATCTACAGAGACAGCTGAACTGAATTCTTATCCATGAGATCCAAAAGAATAGGAATTTTACTGAGAAATACTGGTGATTAAAGGTGCACTTAGTGATCAAAGTTCAAAGGCTTTATAAAGCCTTTGATTTCATTCACTTCTAACCAATTTATTTTCGGATGCTCAATATTTGATCAAATTTGGATAGAAAATATTGAATATATATAAAGTCCTACAATTCTAATAATGTTACATTTTATAAATCTGATAATCTCATGGACAAGAGAGACCTCAGAATCAATAATATGGAATAAATATTCACCCATTTTAAGAGTTTACAAACACTTGTAGCCTAAAAATAAGCAGGAGGAACCAGAGTTCTGCGTGTAGACACAAAAATACAGCATCTTTGGAATAACTTAGATGTTTTAGGTCAGCGTCTACAATTGGAGTGAGCAACAGATGGACACAAGCACTTCAGGAACAGCAAGGGAAGACAAGAAGGAGAGACTGCCTTCTGTGGGAAGGAGCACCTTGGATGGTCTCTTATGCATGGATAGTGGAGAGCCTGTTAGCTCCGGATCAAAATATAGGTCTGTTAGGGAAGCTTTGCAGTGGGCTGCTGTTACAGAGTCCCCAGGCAGGAAAAAGAGACTCAAAAGAACTCAAACATCTTTCTGGTCACAGACACTGGGGGATTTTTTATAATCTTATGGGGGATTTTAATCTTCCTGACATCTGGAATGACAACACATCGGGACCTACCTAAAGAGAATTCTGGTATCTCTCAGGAAATGTAGCCACTGGATGGGAACAGAAGGCTCTGCTAGTCACAGGAAGAACCAGTTAGGGATTACCCAAACATCCCTGGATAATCTTTGTGAGCATTGGCTATGACAAACATGAAATCATGAAGCTTAAGATCAGACTAGTGAGATCCTAAGGGAAGAACACGAAATGCAAAGCTGCTTAGGAAACTGGTAGATCTGGGAGACATCATCCTTCACCCCAGCACTCAGGAAAACAAACAGACACAGGAAACTGTTTCAGCTGACCAGGGAAATTTGTGATGGAGCTTCAGTGCAAAAAGGTAGCCCATGGAGGTACAAGAAACATAGTCCAGGCATGTAGGTATGGTGTTGGAAAAGACAAAGCTGAGATAGAACTGAGACTTGTAAAGGGCAGGAAACAAGAGCATCAAGGGCTACCTATATATTAGCAGCAAATGGCTTAACAAGGGAAATATGGGACCATTTTCCCCCAGTGGGAAAGTGATTTAGTGAAAGCAGACATTAGTAAGCCTGAGGTATTCATGTTTTCTCTGCTTCAGACTTCTCTGACAGCGGTGCCTCCCAAGCCCATGTGCTCAGTCAAAGTGTTCAAGGACTGTCAAGCAATAAAACAGGTTGTGCAGAGTTGCTTCAATCTCCGTTTTGGAGGATTCCAAGACTCAACCAGATAAAGACCTGAGCAATCTATTCTGAACCCATGGCTGACTGTGCTTGGAACAGGAGGTAAAACTAGAGACTTCCTGAGGTTTCTTCCATCTTGAATTATCCAACGATCCTATAATTTGTTGAAAAACAAGTTGCACAGATATAGATCATTAAAGTCATTTCAGAAATATATCTGTTCACTCAATTAAACCAAATATCATATGCTTACCAAAGTGGTAAGAGATGAAGCTACTAAAAATGATGGTCACTATTTCAGTTTTCTATGCCATGATTACGTGCCTCAAACACACACATCAAAACTCACTAGCCAATTGGTCTGTGATTTGCCATATATACAAAGAAACCACTGTTTAATAGTCTTCAGATGTCATGAAAGAATTCAGTTGAAGAAATACATCTATTTGGAAATTTCACAAATCATTATTAGTCTTACTGAAGTCAAAACATCAGTGAGATAAATTAGTATTTTTATATGAGGTCTGCTTTTAAGAATGATGGCTCTAATTTTGACATTTATTTATAAACACAGATTTTTTAATTTTAGGGATATAAGATTGATGAGAAAGGTTAAAGAAAAAATCCTCTTTGGGATTCACATTTCTCAGTAAGAGTTTTAATAGTTTTCTCAGGATCTTTTTTATATACTACTTTGAACTATGCCTGGGAAGTTAATAAAATTCAGCGTAATCTCTATGTCAATTCATATCCAATATCTTTTTGTCCTCTGAATTCTATTCTAGCTTTCTGGAGAAATTGCTGTCGTTTTAAATTGATTTTTATGGGAGCTGATGACCACTCATTTGCTTTCATTTGAAAATCACAAAGTTTGTTTGTCCTTACAGCAATACGCGCAACTGTGAATGTATAACCTGGCCAACAAAAAATGAGCACTGAATGAATACTTGTGTGTATTTCTGTCATTGCACACTAGATGGCCTCCACATCACTGAGCTCATTTTTGCTATCACTACCCATGTCTTCCTAATGGACTTGATGTGATATTACATAGACTGAGACTGTTCCTAATATTGTCTTTGGATAATGCTTGGGATAAACAAAAACCAAAACAAACAAACAAACCAAAAGATGAAAAAAGTAGTTTTCTTAGGAAAACTTTACATAATTACTCTAACTCCTTTTTCTTGAATGTTTTTTTCCTTCTGATTTTTTCCTAGTTTTAGTATTCTCATAACTATCCTGGGAAGAAAAAAACAAATCACCAGCAATACTTCGCTGGCACTACACAGAGCATTACAGCAAGAGGAAAGGCCCCTGGAGTTTTGGGTTGGACTTCTAAACAAAATAGTATCTTTGGCAACAGTTAAAAATAGCATTCATTCCCAACTACCCTATAACCAGAAAACATCAAAACAAAACTGCAAAGAACAAAACAATACACTATTTATTTATTTGGTTTCATTCTTTGGCTTATGAACAAAACACAGCTACTTCTGAGATGCTAAACAATAGGCAGCTTTGTTATAACTAAATATATCCCAGATGGGAGTGTCTGTGTGAACAAAATCCCACACTTGGTGCACGGATTTTAAAGGATAGCAGTTTCAGAGGGGATCTGAAATGGCTATCCACCAGTTCCCTACCTGCCCCCAGTTTAGATGTAGTGCACCAATGCACCTACGCTCTTCCAGTCTTGTTCCTGAATCACAGCTGTGGGCCAAAGGGGCTCTGCTTGGTGGTATGCCATCACCCCTACCCACTCTGAATGATGGATAAAACTTTAGAAGATGCTGTATATTTCAAACCTTAAACGGGGCTAAAAGACTGTTTTCTAGAAAATTACTATATGCCGTCTAGGAAGAACTGTTTGCCTGAACAATACACAGTATGCAGCACAGCGAGACGCAGGTTTGAGAAGTAAAAAGAAACCTGAAGACAGAATCCACCGCTAGGTGGCAAAATGGACTTTCCAATGCTGTAACCCCGGGAGCGAGATTCACTGACGTCGGTTTTAGAAACCAGGGTAGTTAGAAGTAAATAACGCTTTATAATGTTGCACTGTGATTCCGTTTGTGGGAAAACCACCAGGCCATGGGTCTGCTGACTTACTTCACACTGTTACTGAAAGGATTTATCTTATTCTGTAGCTAGTCTTTAGCAAAATTCACAGAATCACAGAATTGTAGGGGGTGGAAGGGACCTCCAGAGATCATGGAGTCCAACCCCCTGCCAAAGCAGCTCCCTAGCCCAGGTTGCACAGGTAGGCGTCCAGGCGGGTCTTGAACATCTCCAGAGAAGGAGACTCCACCACCTCTCTGTGCAGCTGTGCCACTGCTCCGTCACTGCACTGGGAAGAAGTTCCCACACACATTTGTGTAGAACTTCCTATGCTTCAGTTTGTGGCCATTTCCCCTCGTCCTGTCACCTCACACTGAAGAGAAGAGTCCAACCTTGTCCCTTTGCCTCCTGCTCCTTTGATATTTATAGATGTGGATCTCAGATCTCCTCCAAGTTTTCTTTTTTCAAGGCTAACAGGGCCAGGTCTCAGTCTCTCCTCATGAGAGGTGTTCCATGTCCTTTATCACTGTAGCCCTTTGCTGAACTCTTCCAAGGAGATCCCTGTCTTTTCTGTACCAGGGAGCCCAGAACTGGACATAATACTTCAGGTGAGGCCTCACCAGGGCAGATTTGAGGGGGAGGATCACCTCCCTTGACCTGTTGGTCACACTCTTTTTAATGCACCCCATGATACCACTGGCTTTATTGGCCACCAGGGCACACTGCTGGCTCATAGCCAGCCTGTCATCCACCAGGACACTCAGGTCCCTCTCCTCAGGGCTCCTCTCCGGCAGCTCATCCCCCAACCTCCACTGGTGCATGTGGTTATTCCTCCCTAGGTGCAAGACTCAATGCTTGCTCTTGTAAAACCTCATCTGGTTCCCTTCTGCACAACACTCCAGCCTGTCCAGGTCTCACTGAATGGCAGCGCAGCCTTCCGATGTGTCAGCCATCCTTCCCAGCTTCGTATCATCAGCAAACTTGCTGAGGGTGGACTCTATCCCCTCATCAAGGTCACTGATGAAGACGTTGAACAGGACTGGACCCAGAACCTACCCCTGAGGAACACCTCTAAGTACAGGCCTCCAACTGGACTCTGCACCACCAATCACAACCGTCTGAGCTCTGCCAGTCAGCCAGTTCTCAACTCACTTCACTATCCACTCATCTGTTCCACAATTCCTCAGCTTTGTTATAAGGATGCTGTGGAAGACAGCCTTTCAGCCTTGCTGAAATCACGATAATTACATCCACTGCTCTCCCCTCATCGACCGAGCCAGTAATGACATCATAGAAGGCTACACCAGGTTGGTCGAGCACGGCCTCCCTTTATGAACCCAGGTCAAGTCATTAGACAATACCTGCACATTTGCATAGCTTTCCATTTATTTCCTTCTGACATAATGAATGATGAATTTGGCATAATGACATGATGAATTTGGAGTCACCCAAAGCTAATGCTGTTCAGTGGTGAGCACCAGGGAGGGAACTTAGGCTACTGGAGGCACCAGCATGCCTACCTTAGCTCTCACAAGTGCTTATTTCATAAGTTCATAAGTTCATAAGGTTGGAAAAGACCTATAAGATCATCTAGTACAACCATCCTCCTATCACTATCTCTACCCAACTACTAAATTAAGTCCTTTAGCACATCATCTAAACGCTTCTTGAACAGCGCTAGGGATGGTGCCTCAACCACCTCCCTAGGCAGGCCATTCCAGTGCCTGACCACTCTTTCAGAAAAAAAATGTTTCCTCAGGTCTAATCTAAATCTTCCTCGGCGCAACTTGTGGCCATTCCCTCTCGTCCTGTCATTATTTATCAGGGAGAAGAGGCCCACCCTCTCCTCACCACAACCCCCCTTCAGGAAGTGGTAGAGTGCAATAAGGTCTCCTCTGAGCCTCCTCTTCTCCAGACTAAACAATCCCAGCTCCCTCAGCCGCTCCTCATAAGACTTTTGCTCCAGACCCCTCACCAGTTTTGTTGCCCTTCTCTGAACACGCTCCAGGGCCTCAATGTCCTTCTTGTAGTGAGGGGCCCAAAACTGAACACAGTACTCGAGGTGCGGCCGCACCAGAGCTGAGTACAGGGGGATGATCACCTCCCTGCTCCTGCTGGCTACACTATTTCTAATACAGGCCAGGATGCCGTTGGCCTTCTTGGCCACCTGGGCACTCTGCTGGCTCATGTTAAGCCGAGCATCAACCAACACCCCCAGGTCTTTTTCCTCTCTACATTCTTCAAGCCATTCTGCCCCAAGCCTATAGCATTGCATGGGGTTATTGTGGCCAAAGTGCAGGACCCGGCACTTGGTCTTATTGAACCTCATCCCATTGAGCTCAGCCCAGCTATTCAGCCTATCCAAATCCCTCTGAAGGGCCTCCCTACCCTCAGGCAGTTTGACACAACCTCCCAACTTGGTGTCTACTACAGGATACACAATGCAGAATTCCTCTATAAACTTAGATGCAGCCCTGTGCTTTGGTGGCTGAACATCCTGCCTCTCCTCCCTGCACTCCGAAGAATCCCAGAGACAGACCTGTAACATGCAAACACCATGCTGCAGGAAAGTGATAAAGCAACTGCAGTTAATATTTAATCTGGATATCAAACAAAAGTGCATTATGAGACATCCTTGAATAATGTTAAGGACCTGGGACTTACTCTGTTCTCTTGGCTTTCAGCTGCTGTGACAACACAGTGACTTCTCTGCTGACATTGTCCTGAGAAAGCTGCTCTGTTCCCATCCATTCCTTTCCAGTCTGCCCTGTCCACTCCACATGTTTCTGTTCACTTCACAGTTTCTACTGGTCTTGAACTTTCCTGGTATCTGTTTTGCAGATTCTATTTTCTCCATTATATGCCTGCCTTTAGCTGCAGAGCACTTGGCTTTCTAAAGAAATAACAGAATTTAGTAGACTTATACATTGCAGAACAACCTGCGAGAGAACTGTACTATACCTGTCATAAATTGCCAGAGGCAAAACATACTTGCTTTGCCTTTGAACCTTTTTCTAGTCCCCAGGTTGTCATTTAAAACAAACAGCAGAATTGAGTTTGGTCCACTTTGCAGGGTGCACCTTGCCTACCAGTGAGATGCCAGGCACATGGCAACCAGACCCTGTCCCAAAGAGCTTTGTTCTCAGAAAATGAAAACCTTCCAACCTCTTCTCTAGATGATTTCCATTCTGTCAATTCATCAGTATGCTCAAATAAGATAATAAAATGTTTTAAATGTACCATGGTCCCAATGGGTATCCCAAGGGGTATAATCCCACGGCTCTGCAATACAACCTTTCCATCAATCCCTTATGAGTTTGAAGTATACACATCAAGGTTTATATCCCACATTTGTTTCCTGAACTCATAAAATAAGATCACTGATGAATGAACTGTAAATGCTGAAATGTAATGTAATGAAATGTAAATGCTGAAAATAAGAAATCAGTGAACTGGTTGGAAAAAGATAAACTCCACTACTGTAAACAATTGTTCTGTACTCAATTTAAATTAGCTGTTAATTCTGCAAATTCTATCAAAAATATCAAAGCTAAATTGTTGGTTGACATCTGTGCTGTTGGTTTGTACAATGAGTCTCCTGCAATAAACATTTTAATTCATATTCAATTTTATAACTTCAGTCTTTGAGAAAAATTCACTTTATATTTACATTACAAGATCATTCAGCAGTGCAGTGGGGACTGCCTGAGGCGGTATATCCTGTTAGTGACCAGCAGGTATGAGTTCCTGTACACTGTCTCAATTTTGATGCAAATTCTCTTTAACAGATTATTTGGAAGAAAATGTTAATGAATCCAAAGGGCACATTTTTTTTTCTATTTTTTTCCCCTGTATTTCTAGACTTAATTCCAAAGCTTAAATATACATTTATATAACAGAAATACATGCAATGTTATAGAGTCCATGGTTCAAATCTGACATACAGCTGTAATTGTTTCTGAGAAAAAAGTTTACATGATTATGGCACAGTATATAAATTGTTTTCAGCATATTTTCTACAACTGTCCATACATTTCTGTCAGTATGTTTCCAAGAGACAAGTGGGAAAACAACTCAAACACTGATAAAACTTAGCTAGCCCCAGGCAGGCTGAGTCCTGGGAGTCTTGTGGAGTCTTTACATTATAGAAAATGATGGGAGTGAGCATGCAGTAAAGACTGCACTGACAGATACAGAGTCAAATCAGTCAATATTATGGTACATATTCATACTAAAAAGTCACTTTTATAAATAGCAGAGTTCCCCCCATTAGGACATGCTAATGGAGAGTGTTCTACCTTGAGTGGGCATGCTGAATAGCAGGAAGATAAAAATATAATGAAATAAAGAACACCTGCCTAGAAATAATATTCACAGCATTGTGAGTATATTTTTGTCTTTCTTCTGATCCCAGTAGGGCAATATTCTTATTGCTGCAGACTGAAAACACAGATTTTGTTCTAACTTGATGTCTAGCAAGACATCAGCTGACCAGCAGAACAAGGATGCATTGAACAGAAATTATGTTAATGGCAGATAACGGTGGTTGTGATTTACTCTTGGCACTTCATTTTCTGATATAAAGCATGATGTTATCATTAGGCAATTCGTGGAGAAGCTGTCTGTGTTTCACTGCTCTGTCAGTGAGTCTCAGAACCTAGCAATGATTAAACTGTGGGTGGTTGTTGAGCCTTGGAGGCAATGAGGTTCCAGCTTGTACTGACTGCCAAAACTAGAGCTGTCGGCCTGACACCAACCATAGGCAGCTTTGAGTACAAAACAGTTAGCACAGTATTGGTCAGAAAGATCAAGAAATAATCCTGAAGTCACAAGTACGGTGAGCAGCTGAGCTGAGATCCAGTAGCTGAAGGTTTCCCTTAACTGTACTGCATTCTGTGTGCCATAACACATCACACCTTAACACTGGAGTGCAAAGTAGTGGTTGCCTCTCTAACACACCAGCTAGTGCAGGCTTCTCAAAATAGTGCCCCTTAGAAATGGAATGCTTTCAATAACCGAAATGATAGAACATATAACAGTGAGTCTTTTTCATAGTTACTCAGGAGTAAGCATTCTGACAGGAGTTAAAAGTTATTCATTAAAATGTAGTCAAGTTGATGCTTAGACATAACACAGACACAATATTTTTTTACAGAACTGCTAGAAATCATAAGCAGTGCCAGCTGCTGGCTTGTGCCAAACATCATGGTCACATGCAGAGCTTTAAGCTGACCATGTTAGTTTACTGTAAACCAAACACGACCCACAAGCCACACCTTGTGAAAGCATTTGGGCTCCAAAGCTGTTGTATTTTATCAGGATAGGATCTCCGGATTCTTTGTCCCCTTGGCTGAAGGGGTTTGTTTTAAATATATTATGTTAGCTCAGATACTTGGAATAAGAATGATCAGAAGAATTTCATCTTTTTGCACATTTCTGTACTAATTAGAATTGCTTTGAATAATATACGTTTCTCTCATAGAGCTTGCCAAACATTGTTTGACAAAACTACTTTGCATTTATAGAGAAAGTCAATGACCTATAAATATAATACCATAGAAGAGAAGTCAAGCAGCCTTGAATTTTTCATCCTACTGCTGGTAGCATCCCAGATGAGGCACAAGTCATGCTTTTCATACAAACAAATAAATCTGTTACAAACTTTACAACATTCATGGCCTGACAGAATGGGCATCTTGAATTTATTTTATTTCCAGTTTGCCTGTGGAGTTGATACTCCCTGAAATTACAGACACGTGTTCACATGCACGCATACAAAACAGCAGCACAGTCTCTAGCCACCCTGAAGCTGCAGACCTACATGCAGCCTCAGCTGGGACGGCTCAGCATTCCATCACACCTCTTGCTCTGAGGACATCCAGCTAACACTGATCTTAGAGGATATATGAAAAGACATGATAGAGTTAGCTATTCTAGCCATATTAGTAGCTTTCATACTTTCAGATGAATCGTGAGGTGCAATCCGCACTCCATCCACTTCCAAGATAACTCCTTTTTCTCCCCTTGGGGCTAAAAGCTTGAACAATGCCAGGTGTAAAAGAATATCAGCTTGCTCTTACTCTGTAGCCATAATGAAGACAATGTTCTCAGTTCTATTCTTCCTTGTACACACCTAGTTCATAGAAGAAACAACATTTTCTAAACCGTAAAGCTGAAACATTTCTTTAAGCATGCTGCCATCTATTTGAACGACTGTCAGCCACTGTTGGAAGCTACACAATACGCCAGTTGTTTCCATTCAACAGTTTTCTGTGTTCAATAAATAAGAATGAACAAAGGCAGTAAAGATGCGATTGTGTTTCAACTAGCACAGTTAAACTGAATAAATTATTTCTGTTTTCTGTTTTCTCTTTGCACTTTTTATATTATAGGATTATTCACCTCAGAGTTTTCTATCAAAGTACGCAGCATCAAAATCAGTTGTAATAAATCAGTATTGCTGTATTTCTAACAGTGGAATTATGTTTATTTGTACAGTTGATAGTTTGCGCACAGTTACTGTGCCTAGACATTGGCATCCACCATAAATCGATGGCATTAAAATATTCCAGAACATTACTAGTGCATATAAGGAAAATCACAAAACACCTTGACATTAGGTTTTCTCTTTTTATTATTTATTTGTTTATTTATTTTCCCGGTGGAAGCACAAGTATTTCAATTTAGAAGGTAACCTCTCTGCTTCTGGGGTGTTCTGAGGTATTTTGTAACAGAGCTGCATCAAGCTACCAATTCCTTACTATAGTGAGGTTTTACTGTTTCTGTTGTTTTACTTCTTAGATTCCACACAGACCTATATTTCAGCTTCACATTTTCCAACCATTTTCCCTTTCATTCGGGTAAAGTGGGACTCATCTCACCTAGCTCTTACAATTTGCAAGTGAAGCAAGCTGGGCTAGTCATGCCTGGTTTCCTTTGTAATCAGTGTAAACGGACTGATAAATGTAGAGGGTGACTCATCTAATCCTAAAATGGTTGAACACAGCAGGAGATAAATTGCCTTTTGGAAGTGTTTATCTTTTCCATTGCTTGTTAACACTGATCAGGTAACTTCCTTAGATTGGATACCTAATGTCTAGATAGCTAAAATCAGAAGAAATACTTCATTAGCAATGAGAGTACAGTTTGAAAGTAACTGATCTCCGCGGCTGCAGATGCCAGTCTGAACTGTAAACTCACCCATGGTGGGGAGACTGGTGACATGCGGTGCCCTGCAGACTCCAGCAGTCCCAGGAACAGGTCACATAACTCACCACCAGCCATGTGCTGCTGCAACTTCTAGTGGGCCACCAAGTGATAGGGGCAGAAGAGAAGGAAAGTGACAAAGTTTGGGCTGAGATACGCCAGGTTTCACTGAACCATGAACATTTAGCTCTTACTGTCCTGGAGGAATTTATTTTTTCTGTAAGTACAGAATTCAAAAGTGCATGCTCATGTCATCTACATGTCAATATTGATATCTCCAATACTAAATGCAGACATGAGCAGTTATAATCCTTCCTATTCCTTACTTCATACCCTATCACATCCGCTCACTGATTTCCACCAAGTACTGGGTAAACAGTATTTGTTGGATCTAGGCATTTCAGTGTATTACTGCCCACAGCAGTCACTACAGTTTGTTTGCAGTAGGTTATTGCATCTGCAGTGGGAAAAGTAAAAGTACATCAGGACACTAGGAAACAACAGGGAGAAAAATTGGCCTCTGGCCATAGCTCTGCCAGTTGTATTTGCAAATAATTGAGTTATTGGTATTATTTTACAGAAGAGTGATGAGGAATTCAAATAAACTTAGAGAACCAGGCTATAAACTAATGGAAAGGACAATCCAATTTCTTTCAGATAAGAGCAAAAAATTGACAAAGCTGTCATGTTGATTAGCTACAGTTTGAGTGAGTGACAAGGACAGAAGAGTTATGAGGAATTTGGGGCTCACTCAACACTCAAAAAACCTTCAACATTTTAATCTTTCTCCCCACCCCCTCCACCCTGCCAAGAAGGCCCTTACTGTTCCGGGGACATGAGATGTGGCCAGTGACTGAATCAGAGCCAGGTTACAAATCCTAAGGAAGTCAGTATAAAACTGCTCATGTTCATATATATATCATACATACATCAGTTTATACATCATAATTTAAAACCATCTGGTCAAAAAGGGAAAATTCACTACAGGAAAACTCACGTGCCTCTGTAATGAAAGACGTGAAGCTGGGTCACATACACAGAAATACAAGTGGAAGGTAAAGAATTTTCCTTTTCCATCATCAAATTTTTTCTGCTTTTCAATATCAAATGATCTGCTGTGGGAATGAGATGTATAAAGATAATAGGAACATTAAAAAAAGCAGATTATACTTTTGTTATACTCAATTCTAATTGACAGAAGAACAACAATAACCAGGATTTTATAACTTTTAGAGGAACAGAACTAATGAGACTCTCCCGAATCAATATTGACACCTGTCAGCAACTGCTCTTTTGTGGCATGTTCTGCTAATCACAATAACTGCAACAGGTGCTTCTGTTAATAGAACTCTATGTTACTTGCCATACTATGTATTATTTAACGATCTTGCTCAAACATATAATTGCTTTTTAAAATCATCAGATGATTTGTAATACTGCTACTGTTGGATTCTATCCGTAGGTGCTGGCATGTCACACCAGCCTAGCTTTTTGCCTTTTTCAATAGCATAGGAGGAAACAAATTGAGTAAACAGAGAGGGTAAGTGTTCCTACAATGCCCAGGCAGTAAACCTGGAGAGATTTCATGGTAAACTGATGTTCAGAGAGCACAATAACATAAATGACCAATTTAAATACATAGAAGCAGCCGTAGGTAAGTAAAAGGTCTCATGACTGTCTGTTAGTGTCTCATTTTAAGCAGTAAATCATTTCCTGATGTTTTCATTCTGATTAATTTTGAAGCTTTATCAGTTTTTAGTGACATTTGATTTCTATGTCCTTTACAAAGTTTCAATATAAAATCAGAAGCTTTTTGTCAAATTTGGTTGTCACTTCTGATTCCTACTTTTCAGCTGTCTGTTTATTTATTGAATTTATTCCACTACACTCCAGCTATTTGCTTTATACTGTCTCCATAGCAATCCCTCTTTTCTCCCCAGCACAGAAGCAAAAGAAGATCTTGATAATTGTGATTTTAGATGCAAGGTGCCATTTGAATGTCTTCAGGAGTGTAAACAGCAGGAGAAATGGCATTTCTGACACTTTAGAATAACATCACTGCATGAATTCTTTTTTCCATATTCATATTTCATCAACCATTTGCAAATTCTCAGTTTATTTGATTCAATTTAACATTGATTTTACTGACATTTAATAAACATGAACAATAAAAATGTAATAATACAGTATTCCTCTCTTTGGACTGCTTTCCTTGTGCAATCTTACATTTACACTGCAAGTCTTAAGAAGCCTTTACGAATTACCCTTCCCACAGTGTGAGCAAAAATCATTTGCTGAAACTCCACCCCTCAAAACTTCTGCCATGTCGTTTCTATAATTTTAGCTTTCTTACAAACCCAAACAAACTGTTAATGTCAAGGAGGTCCACTTAGAAATTTTTTAAGAACCAACAACAGTTAGTACATAGCTTTTTTCTTTGATTCACAACTAACACCGTATTTAGGAAAAAAAATCAACCAAAAATGTGTTATTTGTGTTTGTGTGGTAAGAACATCAACCAATAGATTCTGCTTCTGTGCTCAGTACAGTGACAAAAATGGCCCTCTACATTTAGAGCTTATTAAAACAGAGTAAACTGAGTATTGTAGGCATGTCCCACTGCTGCTAGGTAGCAGCTGAAATATAGTAATGACATTATGCCACTGTGAAGTATTTGTATTATTTTTCATAGAGTGAGTTAAGTGTGGATAACTCTTTAAAACACAATGAGCTTTAGGCTGTGCCTTCAATAGCTTGTAGATTGGAATAAGCCTTATCTAAACATTAAATGTAAAAACATGGCAGCAGGGGCAAACAGGTTTTATATATAACAGTGATGAGGAGTGACTAAGCATGGGAAAAGTCTGATAGAAAATATAATTACTTAAATATGGACAAAGAAAGCTATGCTCCCCTCCCACCAAACAAACAAAAAATTAAAATAAAAAAAAGACAGTGAAGTATAACATTTTCCAAGAAAATATAACCACAGGTGAAAATTAGAGACCATGACCCAAAATGAAATTCAGTCAGCATCATGTGATCTACCTTTGAAATGCACAGCAAAGGGTATTATTACTAAACACCATAGTTATTTCTCAGCATCTATGGAGTTTTGTGCATTCAAACTAAATGAAAAGTAAATAAATAAATAAATAAATAAATATTTATAAGTCTGCACTTTTTTCTTGCTTTGATGTAAAGTCAATTATCAAATATTCTGCAGTTATATGAAGTTCAAATTGCAGAAAGTAAAGGTAAGAACTGGGTGAAGGAATATCTGCCTGCTTTAGATAAAGATGAGGTTCGACACCAACTAAAGAACCTGAAGGTGCAAAAGTCCATGGGACCTGAAGAGAACCATCAATTTTGAGGCAGTTGGTGGATAAAGTTGCCAAGCTGGTATCCATCATATCTGAAAGGTCATGGCAGTCTTGTGAAGTTCCCACTGACTGGAAAAGGGGAAACATAGCCCCCATTTTCATTAAAGGATAAAAAGAAGATCCAGGGAACTACATGCTAGTGAGTCTCACCTCTGTATCTGGCAAGATCCTCTTGAAGACCCTACTGAGGTACATGGAAAATGAAGATGAGGTAATTAGGGGTTGACCTACATGTCTCCTCAAAGATCAAATCATGCCTGACAAACTCAGTGGCCTTTTATAATAGAGTCACAGCATCAGTGGATAAAGGAAGAGCAACTGACATCATCCACCTGGACTTGTACAAAGCATTTGACACTGTCCTGCATGAACTGAAAAAGAATGGACTTGATAGATGGACCACTTACTGGATAAAGGATTGTCTGGATGGTCATATTCAGAGAGTTCTGGTCAACAGCTCAGTGTCCTAGTGGAGATCAGTGACAAGTGACATTCCTCAAGACTCAGTGCTGGGACCAGTGTTATTAACATCTTTGTAGGTGACATGCACAGTGAAACCAGGTGTACTCTCAGCAAGTTGCAGCTGACATTCTAGAGGGAAGGGATGCCATTTAGAGGGACATGGACAGGCTTCAGAGGTGGGCCCATGACAATATCATAAAGTTCAACAAGGCCAAGTACTAGGTCCTGCACCTTGTTGGGGCAATCTTAAGCATAAATACAGGCTGGACTGAGAATGCCTTGAGATCCTAAGGAGAAGGATTTGGTGTTGGTTGATGGAAGACTCATCATGGCCCAGAAGGCCAACTATATCCTGGGTTGCATAAACAGAAGTGTGACCAGCAGGTTGATGGAAGTGACTCTGTCCTTCTACTCTGTTCTCATGAGACTTCGTCTGAAGTATTGTGTCCAGTTCCAGGCCTCCAACACAAGAAGGACATCGAGCTGTTGGTGTGAATCTAGAGAAGGGCCACAAAGATGATCAAAGGGCTGGAGCACCTTTCTAAGAGGACGGACTGAGAGAGCTAGGTCTCTTCAGCCTGGAGAAAAGGTGGCTCCAAGGAGACCTTACAGTGGCATTCCAGTACATGAAGGGGGCCTACAGGAAACCTGGGCACGGACTTTTTATAAGGGCATGCAACTACAGTACAAGGGGAAATGGCTTTGAATTGGAATAGCATAGATTTAGACTATATATTAGGAAGAAATTCTTTACTCTGAGGGTGGTTAGACACTAGAACAGGTTGCCCAGATGTTGTGGATGCCACTTCCCTGGAGGTGTTCAAGGCCAGGCTGGATGGGGCTTCGAGCAACCTGCTCTAGAGGGAGGTGTCCCTGCCTCTAGCAGAGGGGTTGGAACTAAATGGTCTTAGAGGTCCCTTACAACCCAAACCATTCTATAATTCTCTATGAAGTCCACTGAAATTCTTTAAGTACTCATTATAAACTGTGAGGGTTTAAATAAGATCTTTCCATCCTGTCTGTTGAAAAGTACTAATGTTTGGAGGGCATCTTGCTTTCTCTATATATACTTTTCAGTTTATCTTCCTAGAAGTTCTACCAAAATTTAAGGGACTGGTATCGTACAGTTCAAAAGGTCTTTATTAACCAATGAGTGTATTAAACAAACTTAAAGAAGGAACAATTAATCTCTCAGGCTTTTGCCAGTTTATTTGCCATCAAAGAGCCTTGGTTGCTTTATGCTTTCTTTATATCTTTTTGGCAGTGAATTGATTCAATAATATATTCAGAAAGAACACATTTCCTACTATCAAGGACCAAAATTCCTCACTGATACAAGTAGATAAGCTTTCTCAGTTAAGGATCAGATATCAGAGTTCTGCAAAAAGAAGGTACTCATTTATTTATGTTCTCTCCCTAGCAGTTTGTCCATACAAAAACCCATAAGGGAAGGAATAAACTTAGAGGAGGAGAGTGTTTGGAAAGAAACCACTTTTAATAAAAAGATTTAACTATGGTTTATCTTTCCTGTTATTTAACTGCAAGAAAGGCTCCATGGAAGGATGAAAGTTTAAATCTCTTGTGTATTTGTGTTAAGAGATGTAAGCATTTTTGGGGTAATTCCCTACTTTAAAGCCTACTTTAACTAGGCTTTGGAAAAAAAAAAAATTCTGACAAATAACAGCCTCAAAGAGATTAATTAGTTTCAAATTCAGGAAAACCATGTTGGTAACACACAATGACAGATAAGTTGTAAATCATTTCTCATAAATCAATAATTGTTCGACGTTCAGTATTGTTTTTAGTCAAATTTAATTTTTAGTATTTCAGACTGAGTCTTTTGAATATTTTGAATACATGGATTGACAATTTTTGGCAAAAAAGATGTAGTAACCAAAACTAGCTATCCTCAAAGCACAACAGACTGCATGGCTGTCTTTTTTATGATTCAAGCATAGAAAAAATAAAAAACCCTTTATGATAAAATTCACCACTATAATTCACTTTATACATATTAAATACAGGAACCTGAGGGCAGTTATGGTAATGCTATCTTAACACAACTTATAATTCACTTCTTAATAACATTACTATGAAGTATTTATATGGATTAAAATGTTGAGGAATAATAATAAAATGCCATCTTCAATCACACAAAATTAAGATACTAATATTTGCAATGATGGTTTGTATAAAAGTTTACTTATTGATGTATCTGAACATGATTGTCCACAACAATATTATGTAATATTGGGAAACAGAAGGGGGCAATTATTCTCAAAAAAGGGATACCACAACAAGATAATTAATTTCAAGTGATTACTACTCCTGTATGCCAGTAATTAACATTCTTGTTTTCATCTTGGAAATGAAAGAAAGAATGCAATAGATGACCATAAGATATCCTTTAATAGGAACAGATTTCTATTTAGGTTACAGTGAAAAAAATGATAGTAGATAATAGTAAGCAAGCCTGTGATATAGCTCCCCTGCAGCACATGAAAAATATGTATCTGTTTGTAAAGCCTTTGGCTTTTACAGTATAAATTCAGTTCAGTGAAATGCCACAATTCCATGTAGTTTAAGACCTTATTAGAATTTGGATTAGAGAAAATGCAAACTGCTGCAACATTGTGTTTACTGATGCATGTGTACTTTACTTTTTCAGATATATTTCAGTGAAATTATTGTTTTGGCCTAAGGAATTGCAAATAAGCATTAACATAAAGCAATGAGCAACAATTTCAGTGGTGAAAAAAAGCAGCAAGAAAAACAGAGGTGGCAGCATGCTAGCAAAAAAGCTAAATTATTTGGATTAGTGAATTCTGCATCCCAAATATTCTACAGTTATTTTAAAGGCATAGTAAAATATTTATAAATAAAAAATACACATATAGAGTAAAATACCATATATATATATGCCAGGTATATATACAAGATATATCTGCCATTTAATAGAACATGTACAGTACATAGCAAATGCATTTAAAAAAACAGGTGTCGAAGTTTGACAACTCCCAGATTCACAATTAAGCCTTTCCCAATCTTCCTATAAGCATTTAGCTTTTAGTCTGAAATAATAAAAAAAAAAATTGAATTTAATTACATGGAGAATTAATTGGCATTCTGAAGATGAAAACTTTTTTGTCTTTTTATTTATTTATTTATTTCAATTTTCAGATAAATGTAGTACTCATTTTGTGCAATGCTGAACATTTTAGTGTTGGCTGATCATGATCCATCTGCATTATATAACTGTCAAAAGCCTCCCTTGGCCTTGGATCATGTTGAAAGCAACTATTGTATAGAGGGTCACTTGTCATTTTTATGTCATTGTCCAGGGAATGCCCCAGTCCACATTTAAATGACTCTACGATACACAGTTTCTCCCGGCATTCCATCAGGCTTTTATATTGCTCTGAATAGACCCTATTAAAAAGCAGAAATGTATGAATAGAATATCCCACAGCCTGCTTCAGCCCACTAGAAGCTGTTACATTCTCGTGAATAAACAACACACACACATATACATATATAGATGTACACACACATATAAGGAGGAAGTTAAAATGAAAAAGATCAGTATGAAAAATAATATTTATATTCATGTAGTCTATGCTGCTGTGACCATAGTGCAATTCCCATTCCAGAGAAAACTTGTACGATATCCTTATTGTTTCTCATCCCTAAAATCTAGATTTTTGGGTGTCTTACCATGGCCTTAAATAGAGCACGGCAAGCTATGAATGTTTGTAACTGTTTTGTAGAGTGCAGTCAGGAGGGGCAGATACACAGATACAGACCTTCCAAGGTGTGCTGAGGAGCCATAGGAGCTGGAGACCCAGCTCTGCAATATAACCATGGCACTGCCTATAAGCCCTCTTTGGAGTACAACAATTCAAATCTCTTCTTCCACAGCTCTTTCACAAGATCACATGGAGGACATTTACAATCTCTAATTACAAGAGATTTGTTACAGTTCATTTCTAAATTACTTTATGAATACGCTGACATGAAGGGATTATAAAAAATGGAGCACCTAGTTTGATTTTCCATATTAAACTTGTCACCTGAGATAAGTAAGTTCCAATGGGCTTCTCAGTGTGAGAGGACTGCTCTGAATTCCTGCTGTCCTCCATAAAATTGAGCTGCACAATGCCTTGTGAAGAGGCTGTCCAAGGTGAAGTTATGCACACTGCAGTAAGCACCTTCTGTTGCCTCTCACATTCCTTACCATTTTTATTAGATAATTCTCCCCAATCATTTTTATGACTATTTTTACGTTTGATTCATTTTACACTGTAGATTTTCAGTTTCCTTTTTTGGTAGGTCCACACTAGCTCTTGAAGTAGTATTCCATTCTCAGTCTAATCAAAACATCAAAAATAAATAAATATCTGTTCATAAACTTACTCTTTGTTTACCTACATAAATATCATATATATGTAATTACATATAAATACATATTTTTTTTCCTCAGCATTACATTACATATTTTTATTCATTTCTGAATACAGTCAATTCTGGAGACGTTACATACTAAAACACAATGAATAATACTCTATTCTTATGCACAAAGTTTTGTGCATGACTGAAATAAAACATATCTTGTCTGAAATGGTCCAGGATTATAACTGCTCTAGGTCATTCTGCACAAATGCACTAGACCCATTACTAGTTAATGATTTGCCAGCCTGTGTGTCATGCTGATGATGCCTGGAACATTTCCCTTACGAGGAAAGGCTGAGAGACCTGGGACTGCTCAGACCAGAGAAGAGGAGACTGAGGGGAAATCTTATCAGTGCTTATAAATATCTAATGGGTGCAAGTCAAGTAGATGAGGCCAGGTTCCTTTCAGTGGTGCCCAGCAATAAAAGGAGGGGTAATGGGCACAAACTGGAACATGGGAAGTTCTGTCAAAACATGAGGAAATAATTCTTTACTTTGAGGATTACTGAGCACTGGGACATACTGCCCAGAAAAGCTGTGAAGATATTCAAAACCTACTTGGATGCTTTTCTGTGTAACTTTTTGCAAGGAACATGTACTAGTGGCCCTCCTCTGGACCTGCTCCAACCACTCGATGCCCTTGTGCTGGGGGCCACAGAACTGGACATTCCAGGTGGGCTCTCTTGAGAGCAGAATACAAGGGGCAGAGTCACCTCTGTTGACATGCTAGTCGCACTTTTGTTGATGGAATCCAGGATACAGTTGGCCTTCTGGGCTGGAAGCACATGTTGCCAGCTCATGTTGAATCTCTTGTCAATGAACACTCTCAAATCCTTCTCCTCAGGTCTGCTCTCAAGCCATTCTCCACCCAACATATATCTGTGCTTGAGATTGCTCCAACCCAGGTGCAGGACAGAATCTGGAACAGATGGTATTCAGAATCTGGGCACCATATTTACATAAATGTCTTGAATGGCAAAATTATACATCCATATAAAGAAAAAAAAATCATGTACATTTAACAAAATCTGTCATCTCACTTATCTTAAATATCTCTAAGGTCTGAATCACAGATAAGCATACTGCTGCAATTTCAATTTGAATGTCATGAAATACTTGGTCAAAAACCTTAGATTTTCACTATTTTTTTTCCAAGAAAATCCAGTAAAATGTTGATTGGAATTATTTTTTTTTCCTAGCTGTTAGTTCCTAAGAAAGTGAATCGTACACCTGTTTTGTTATTTTATCCAGGATGTTTTCAGGCTAACTGGCCTACTGTAGTAAGGGCTATCTTGGCAGCATTCGTTCAGTGTTAACATCAGGTTTATTTCTTACAGTGTTTCCATATGTATCAACACATTGCCACTTCTTAAATAAACAGTACAGTAATATTAGATCCAGTTCTGTAGGAACAAAAACCTGCAGAAACAAACTGCTTATACATTAATTCAACATGCTTTGGAATCTCACCTGAGATATAAAAACAAAATATAGATGAAATGCACACCTATTCTATCAAAAACAAGTGTTGCGAAGGGACTCACTCTTTTTGTTTCAGTATAAAAGGTAGGCATGTAAAACTGAAAGAGAAGGCTTCCTTATACTGATGGAAACCTACCAAATGGGTTAGTTCAGAATCTACAACTATGAGAATATTGTAAGGTTGTTTGGTTGCTTTTATTTTGGTATCTGCATGTGTAAAAAATAGTTTGTGGGTTCCAAACTATTTTAAATACCACGTATACGGTTTTGTTCCAAAACAGTTCTGGTGGAAAACTGCCCAATGCTCGTAGGTGCCTTCTGGAAGCACAGACACAAGGCTACAAACCAGACCAGCCATGGGAAACAAGGAACTGCCACATTCCAGTGGTGGAATCTTGAACTGAGAGGCGGAGAACCCTTTACAGCTATTCACCGAGACAGTTATTCATATCTACTAGCAAATGAGCTGTTAGCATGTGTAATGGTTTCTCAACTGAAACCACTTGGGCTGTGAGCCCTGCAAACCTCAGTTTTCCCGTGATAACAAGCACTGTAAATCAAAGCAAATGCCTGTAGTACCGCCCTACCGCACCCATGGGAAGTGTAGCTGCTCGATCACAGCAAACATCACACTAGCAGGATGGCAGGTAAACCTTAGCTCTCATTGACACGTCTTTTTCAGTGCTATCTGTTTTCCAGATGAGGACCCATTTAGCATGATGGGATGTGCCTGCTTGTGCCTCAATTCTCCACCTATCACCTCCTGAGGACCCACCCTCTGTTCCAGCTGCAGCTCATTACTCGCCTTGGCTTTGTAGCTTGTCTCTGGCTCTCACACTCCTCTTTCTTTATTACAATGACCTAGATCTTCTCCTGAACATATTACTGGCTTGCAGTCTGACTCCCTTGTCTCCAGTTCCATTTTCTGTTTCTTTAACCGACTAGGTGCCTTGTGGACTAGTCTGCACTGCCGACCTGGTTTGTCTGACCTCAGACTGACTTCTGTCAAGAGCACAGATCATCAGGGAGACGGTCGTTCTGCATACAGCATTAGCGTTCTGCAGTAACTAACAGTACTCAGCCTTTCCTGTTTAAATTCCTGATATCTCTTTCTCATCTAAAAACATTTCCTGTGTTTTTTTTTCCCCTTATACACTTTTATCAATATACAGTTTTTTTAAACTGGGTTCCTCACATTCTTTCAGCAATGGCTCACAACTCAGCTTTATAGTTCTTGAATTAGGAAAATAGCTCTAAATGCCTCCCATGAGAGAGGCTGAAAATGGCATCTACTTTCTTGGGAATAAAGCCTAAACACTGGCCAAAACTCAGCATGACGAAATAAATTGCAAGGAATATAATGCCACATTATTCAGTCACGTGACACAGAGAGGGAAGAATTATTTTTGCACACTAGGAAAGGGAAGACATTATTTTGTTAAGTATGATTTTTACTTCTATCTTGTTTACCACTTTTTGGAAACCGAAGTTAACAACAGTATTTTATTCATACTCAGTGTTATTCTTTCACTACAGTTGATCTAACATTTTGAATTATTAGTAATGCTTGCAGAGCTGAGATAATATATACTATATCCATTGCTAGCCACAGTATTTTTAAAACAAAATATTACCAAAAATATTTTCTCATTTTACAAATAGAATTTATGCCTGTTTCATCATTACATTTTTATATTTGTGTTACTTGTTTTTATTCTGTTAACAAAACTGATTCTACAAATTCTATTCTTGAGAAAAAAAGAAAAAATCTGTCAGATGTTTGTAATATGTTTATTTATTTTGTGGAATTTAAATGATGGAAAAAAATGGATCAACAGAATTCTCTAAGGCAAAACTTCTTAGCTTTCAAATGAAAGATTATAGTAAAAATATAATTTATAATACGAGGCGCCGTTAGATACAATGTATTATTCAGCTAAACACCATAATGGTATTCAATTCACAATGATAGTTAAAAATTAATAACTTCCTAACCATTCATTTTCTGCATTCTGCGCAGATTAAAAAAATGAACTAGTTATTTTTAAAGAAGTAGTAGTCCATTATTTCTAAAAGCTTTAAGGACATGAAACATGTAAAGAAAGAAAATAATTAATAGCATAATTCAGGCAACTTGGACTAATATGATATTAATATACAAATGGAGTAACTGCCAAGGCAAACAAAGGAACACTGAAATATAACCCACTACAGGATGAGTTTGCTTGTTCCTGTTCAGGAGGTGAAGGAAGAAAAATTAGAAACAGTTAGTTCCCCTAATACAGCAAATACCTCTTTTGCTCTGAATAATAATTAATTTCCTATGAATCAACAAAATGCAACCTATTTTACCAATGCATTAGAGAATATCCTGCATATTTATCTGCATCTCTGTGATGATAAGAACTAATCTGCTTTTTACTTCTTTAGGCCATTGAAAGAGAAACTGAAATGAGAAAGTTACTCAGACCAAAATTGTAAAGAGATGAAAATTAACTTGTGTTCTGATTTCAAGTCCTAAATTCAGAGAATATATTTTCTTCAAAGACATTCACAGTAAGATTTTAAACAAAAAGTTATAAAGACTTTCTTCATTTATGCAACAAAATCAGTGTTTTCGCAGTAAAAACAATATACTGCATGTCAGTATAATCTGTTTAGATACAGTCTTATTATAATAAGACTAGCAAGTCTTATTATTTGCAAGATGTCAAGCACCCTGGCTGTAGATCAAGCATGCACTTAGATACATGTATAACTTCAAGCATTTGACTTCCAAATGAGAAATTCTGGCTGTACTGATGAACAGTACGATAAGTTAATGTTTCCATTGATTTCAGTAGGGCCAACGTCTGAACCACAAACTTTGTCGTTACTAATAGACTGCCTGATACTAAAGTTTGTTGGTAACATTTTCTGTTTAGATCAACTGGCGCAGCTGAAAAAAAAGAAATAAAAAGCTTTACAGCATATAAACACTTTTTCAGAAGGAGCAGAGTTCAAAGCTAAGCACAAGAGTAAAAGCACAGATGGAACTGTGGGTAGAATCTGGGACCTTGCACAAGCATGAACAGGAACGTTGTTAAGATTGAGTACACACAAGCACAAAACCATGGCAAAGGCCTTCTTTCTGATGTGCCTGATATTGCTGTGCACTAAAAAAATAAAGGAGATAGGCAGTTTTAAGACTTTGCTCCTTTTCCATCATTAGTAATCAAGAGAATCCTACAGAGTCACAGTAATAGAATGCCAAGTTCTAGTATTAGGCTTTGTCATCATGCCTGCAGAGAAGAAGGACAAGCTCACTTTGATACATATTTGAAAGTTATTTTATTTACCAATGAGTACCCACACTCAAGCAACGTTCTTACATGGAAAGACTACTGCCATAACCAGTGCCTACGAGGTTTCAAAGTTTGCAAAAATAAAAAAAGAGTACTTACTAAAAAACTTTAATTTACATTAAATATCATGTACATTTAATGTCAAAGAAATCAAATCATATTTATTTGTTTAGCTGGTCATATGCCACTCTCTTCAATCAGTATGTTTTACCAGCTATTTATTTGAAGTTACCAGTTAATGTAAAAGGCACTGAATCTCTGTAGTTCATCAGTTCTGTTTTATATTTCAGTGTTTATATGCTTTATCACCAAAATGGCTGCTGAATTTATTGTATATTTTTAACTGGGAATTTAGAATCTTGTAATAATATTTTATAGAAGCTATTCACCACAATAAGTGATGTTCATATGAAATTTTCAGACGTGGGGAAAGGAAAGAGATTATTCAAGCTACCTACTCACAAGAGCTGCCTTTTATAGTACATATGATAACATTACACATAGCAGTCAAAAGCTGTTATATTTTCTTGAACTCGGTGCTTCTATGATGAAGAAATTGAATATAACTACATAGTAGTTTCAATCACTATATTCTCACAAATCTTGATTCAATATGTTAAGTCATTAAAAACACATCAACATTTCAAAGTCAAAGTAGTCACTCCAAAAAAATACTTACTAAAACGTTGCACAAATAGAGCATTATTTAATCTGTAATTGTTGCTGATGTGGCAACTACACATGAATATACACATTCCTATACAAGGCACGTATCTAATTCTTACTTATGCATAACATTGTTCATAAACAATACAATGGTTCAAAGTGCTGTTTCACAATTACTGTGAAAGAATTTGAAGTTTTCTGTACCTACATGGAACAAAGAATAAACATATATATCAAAGAGACACATATTTTGTAGTATAAGCTAATTTTCTTCCTGTTACAATTTAAGTATAATGTTTCTGCTATGTGTGTACTAAAGGCACAAAATTCTAGTTTTTGTGTAGGCCTCAGTACTATGGAAATAAATGTTTATATTTGTGTTTCTGTGTTGCTCTTCTACAAGCCAATATATTTATTAATGACACTCAATTATTTAATGATTCTTTATTTATACAATGAATTCCTTATCATGATTAGTTAATTTGCAGCTCAGAGTTTGAATGGACAGTGGCTTATGCTGTCGCTTTAGTCAGAAATACTGAGAATTAAATAAAACAAGATAATCTTTCAAGAATATGCAAATGAAACAAAAAGAAATCCACCTTACTAAACGTTTTCTCCTTGCTCTAACTAATTCTATTGAAGGACTTATTTACAGTATCTTGAATGTTGAAATCATCAACTTAAAGGCAACTCACACAACTTACTGGAAGCCTGAGCTTTTGGATAGGTTAACAAAACCTGAATTAAATGTTGAATACTGCTCTGCCCCCATTGATGAGTCTTCTTGTAAAACACATGTAATCCACTTCAAAGACCTTTGATTACACTGAATGCTTACACAAAATGATTCTTCTCTCACATTAGTGTAATTAGTCTTGAGTTCATTAAAATTAACAGAAGACTTACTGTGTTTTCCAGGGCAGTAGTGAGTACTAGGTCACGGGTAGCATCTGCTAATCTACGTGGCATACAGCTCCTCTCCCTTCTAGCATCACTGGCCTCACACAATGTACATCTTGGAATTTTCTTGCAATCTCCCAGGGCACTGATAATAATTATTTGCATCCATTGCCATCATATGAACATGCAGCATCTGTGATAGCATGCTGACAAACCTCAGCATTGTTCAGCCATGGATTTACAAAATTTAAATAATTTTCTTCATTGTTCAAAAAAACAAACAAACAAACAAACAAACAAACAAACAAAAAAAACCCCCCAAAAAACAAATTTGAATTACAGTGTCCAAAATCTTAGTAAGTTCAGTCACAGAGATGTTGCATCTGAAGTCTGTCCTGTCACTAGTAACACTGCTGAGCAGGGACATTATCATAGCTAATTAATATCTAAAGTCTCTACTATCTACCATAGATCAGTATTTGCTGCTTACCTTTCATGTCTACTTTACAGCTTACTCATCTTTCTAAATTTCAAATAGTACAATATAATTTCCTACGATTTATAACGATTTGCAGCCACATGGGATCACAGCATCACAGAGGATGCCCCCAGTACTGTGGAAAAAAAAAAAGTGATGGGAATAGCAGAACTGTAAAAAAAATAAAATAAAAACTGTCTTAAAAAACAAAACTATACTATACAAACTTTAAAAGTGAAATAGGAGTATGGAACAGGATACCTTGCAGTGGACTTCAGTAATATTTTGTTTTCTTAGCAGAAAAATAAAGTAAATTATATAAAATTTTATCTTAGATTAACCACAGAGTCATGTGTTTTTTTGTTGTTCCCATGAACTCACCTTACTATGGTCTCTTGCTTTTTTTTTTTTTTCTTTAGAAAGTACTTTGATATGACAGAGGCTATAGGCCATGGTAAATGCAGTTTTATGAACTCCTTCGGGAGAGGCAGCCCTAAATTTATCAGTTTCTTCCTCTCTTCTTCTTGTCATAAATATCCTTTAATCACCTTACTATTTCTTCCAATCTCATGTCACTCAACATCCCCTTTGGCCTCACATGTTGTCTCAGCTGATGACAACTAACCAACCCTAAACATCAGAGTGAGACATGTTCCTTCACACTGCCATCGTTTAGGCGTGCACGATGTTCAGTAGCAGGCAGGAACTTTTCAGGAGGGAAAACGACTGGGGAGCAGAGAACTCACAGCTCTGAGCTGCCCAGACATTCTCTTTGGGGTTAGCACAGTGAAAAACAGCCTGATAAAATGTTTCAGAATTCTTGTAAGTTAATGTTGTTCTTTAAGATAGGGTTACGTAAATGCTTTTGTTAAGAAAGAGTAAGAAATATTTAATTCGTGGTTTAATTTTATTTCATTTTGTCATTATTGTTTATTCAGCGCCAGCATTCAAACATCTACATAGAGAAGAAATTATAAAATCACAGAATGGCTTCAGTTAAAGGACCTTAATGATCATCTCATTACGACCCTGTTTGGAAAGAGCTGCCACCCATCAGATCAGAATCACAGAATTGTAGGGGTTGGAAGGGACCTCCAGAGATCACCCACCCTCTGCCAAAGCAGCTCCCTACACCAGGTCACACAGGTAGGCGACCAGGCGGGTGGGAAGACAAAATAACCCCAAAGGCTCAGTGGGGAAGGCAAGCCTGAATGTAACACGCCTGCCTCGCAGACTCAGGCATGCGACGCTTTGACTGGAACTTTTCCTACAGTTCACAAAGCTCCGTCCCACGCGGGACCGTTCCTGCGTTTACACAGCAACGTTTTGCCGCGGGGCAGCAAGGAGGAGCAGCAAGCACGAGCTGCAGGGGTCGCCCCGAGGCGACACACAGCGGACGCCCACAGGCGCTGCCCCCGCCCGCCGCCAGGTGCGCGGAGCTGGGCGCTGACGTCACGCACACGCAGGGCGGAACGCTCGGCACCGCGTCCTCTCCGATGCTACGACGCATGCGCACTCGCGCCCGCCCCGCCCTTCCCCGCGTGCACGCGCGAGCCCCCTTCCTCTCCCTCCTGCCGCGCTGCGAGCTGTGCGCGCCGCCGAGAGCTCCGGAGGGGCGGGGGCGGCGGTGGCAGCGTCGAGGAAGGGGAGCGCGGCATCGCGTCCCCGGGGACGGATCTAGGGAAGCGTCCCCCGCCCATCGTAAACCCGGTCCCCTCCGCTTCTCCCCGCGGCGAGCTACGCAGAAATGGGCTGCACGCTGAGTGCCGAGGACAAGGCGGCGGTGGAGAGGAGCAAGATGATCGACAGGAACCTGCGGGAGGACGGCGAGAAGGCGGCAAGGGAGGTCAAGCTGCTGCTCCTCGGTAAGGGCGGCCCCGGCCGGGCCGAGCTCCGTGAGCACCGAGCCGAGGGCGGGGGCTCGCGGTGCTTCCCCCGCATCGCTCCCACGGGGCCGGAGGCGGAGGGGCGGGAGCGGCCGCTCGTGGCGTGTCGGGGGGGAGCGCAGGTGGGCGCTGCAGGCCGGGCCGGGAAGCGGTTCCGAGCGGTGGGTGCTTTGTTTAGAGGGGACCCACGTGATGGGGGTGAGATGCTGAACTTGTGATGTGGGTTCTGGGTGCCTCGGTTCCGAGGAACGGAGGTTCAGTGTGGGGGGTGTTTGTTTCGTGTGGAACGTCCCTTTCGAAGCTGTCGTTGTAAGAAGCGGAGGAAGCATCAGAAATGCTGTCTGATTTCTTGCGTTGTCTTCTTTCGGAAGTTGCTGAACTTTTGCAGCGTAAGGTCAAACCCTGATGGGGTTATAAAATGTGTAATACAGCCAATCGCTGGAATAAAGGGGATGAGGAGCTGCGCAGAGCTCGGATCATCCACAGCCCAACCCCTGG
This sequence comes from Cyrtonyx montezumae, assembly GCF_038088225.1. Lineage (NCBI taxonomy): Eukaryota > Metazoa > Chordata > Aves > Galliformes > Odontophoridae > Cyrtonyx > Cyrtonyx montezumae. Next base: position 150,785,368 of record NW_027072034.1, read on the forward strand.
AGGTGCTCAGGGTCGGATTGGACGGGGCCCTGGGTCCCGATCTGGTGAGCATCAGCCCTGCACACGGCAGGCGATTGGCACTGAAGGGCCTTTGAGGTCCCCTCCAACCCAAGCCTTTCTGTGGTTCTGTGCTATCGGGTCTTACCGAGTTTTATTAACAAGTGTGTGTATTTCAAGTGATTTGATAGTGTATTAAGGCACATGAAGTAATTTCACTGCTAAAAGTGACTATAAAAGAGGAAGCAATATTCAATTAAAAGCGCCTTTGTGCAGATAGAAAACAAGCGAGCATGTATGTCTTGTGGGCAGCTGAATCCTGCAAGATACGTGTCGTATTGATGTTATGGGGAGTTTTCTATTAGGTTTTATAGCTCAGCTGCACTGGATCCTTCTGACCCATATTTAAAAACAAACAAAACAAACAAACAAACAAAAAAAAAACACCAACAACAACAATGGAGTTTGAATTTTCCTTGTGCTGCCCTCTCTTAAGATACAATTCCAAGCAGGGTTTCTGTTTTTAAAATATTACCCAATTTTTCTCCTCCATAAATTGGTTTTCCTAGGGTGTTTTCTGCAGCATTCTATTTAGTACAAACTTCACTGTAGTAGTAGCTTCTTCCTACTGCAAACTTGTAAAGTAGCTCCAGACAGGTACAGGAAACTGAAGCACTTCTTTTGTGTGTATATAAAGAAACAAAAAGTCTAGTATGAATAAAACTAATTTCTGAAAATGTATGTATAGATTTAATATTCTGCATATGGGGTAAAGAAAACTTTTCTCTTGAGTGTCTGTTCCAGAAAGTGTTAGACTGTTGGTTGGCACTGTGCTTAGTCCTAAACAACCTTGTAACCCTATAGACTGTTGCATGGAAAGGTTATCCTCTGATCAATAGTAATGCACTGCAGAAAATGTCCTCTTCTTTGAAAGACGGGGAGTAGTGCTTTGTATATGCTCTGACTAGGAATTTGAAATCATTTCTCAGAGTTTTTCTGTTCTGTACTGAACTTTAAATGAGTGTAGTTAGCTAGTTGTTCTGGTACTCTGTGGGTATGGATAAAGTTGTCTGTAAAAAGTTACATTAAACTTGAGAATGAGCTGCTTTCAGCAGCTTAATATTCTTGTGTATAGATGTATATGTTAGTAGATTTTCTGATGCAGAAAACCATTTGAGGAAGTTGTTTTCTGCTGCAGTCTCCCGAAATCTTAGGATATGAAGCAAATGCTCAAATACGTGCATTTCCTCATGTTAAGACTCAGGGTAGCATTTCCCCTTCAACTATGAAAAAGTGAAAACGAACAGATTAACTTATTTTAGGGCCAGTGTTTGAATCATTTAAATAAAAATTACATGGATGCTCACTGAACTCAGAGTAAGGTTTTGTGTATATGTCTATGAATACATTTATGTATTTCAGAACCTAATGGAAGCTTTTCTGTTCAATTTCCTGTGTTAGGTGTCCTAAATGTTACGTGAATGCTTTATCTGATGGCAAAACTATTTTAAGTTCCTTCCACTAGAGTCATTTTCTTCTCACCACTCATTTTCCCAATTGCTTTTTCTGCCCATATGTTGTAGTTTATCATCAACTCAGTTGTATTCCTGCATCTATTTATGGACTTGTTCTACTAAAAAAATACTGAAATAAAAGCAAAAGAACAAGTTGTGGTCTGCTGACAGGAAGATATGTTATGTGAGAGGCATCTTGAAATACCTTATCTAGAAAAAGTGTGTAGCAGTATGCTTACTACCCAAGTTGTACTCCAGCATCTGTAAAAACTATTTCTGTATGGTGATTAGAGAATCCTAGTGAAACTAGAGTTAGTGTATTCAACTGGAGGATATGCTTATAAAATTAGGCTATTTCTGGCTCTACAGTGAAATTAAATTAAAAAGCTTTCCTAAAGGTTTCTCTAGACCAGGAAATGTCATTGATTTGAGAGAGATGTGATACTGCTGTGTGTAAACCTCGACTTTATGAACAATATCACTGATCTGTGTTAGAGTTACATTTTGCTCTTCTGCTTCTAGGAAGAAGCAGTCAAATTCAAGCTGTTAATATACTGTTTTTTAAAAGTTAGACAGTTCAAGCCAATATACTGCTATCTATAAATCACTACTTCATTTTGTGCAGATTTCACTGTAGATCATGCATCTGTTCTTGGAATAAAAGTATTGGATTTGGACCAATATCTGTGTAAAATATTTTAATCTTGTAATTCCGTGCAGTTTAGTGTTATATGCTAACAGCAGGGGAACCTTTTCTGGAAAATTTGAAAGCCATCTTTATTATTAGAAATAAACAACATGCTCAATTTCAGCTTATAGGCCAGCTGGAAGATGTTCATATATGGAGCTTGGTGATATTTTATTTTTCAATCCTAAACCATTAAATAAGCTTCTTTCATTTAAATGGCTTTTATCCTTATGTCTCCTGTTTGTGATGAAGGGTTTTTTTTTTTTTTTTTTTGAGCCTGTTGTACAACACTAAAAATTAAACATTCCAAGTACTTTTACTTAAGCTCTCAATGTTTGCATGGTTCCTAAACTTGTTTCATAATGGTTTGAGGTAATGTTTTGTTTTATCATTGTTTTTTTTTTTTTCTTCTCAAAGATATGCTCATATATCTCTAGTGTGAACTATATTTCTGAAAAACAATGTGTGTCTTTGTAGTTTGACTGCCTTCCAAGAAAGGGAAGCAGTAGAACCAAATTCTTCTCTTCCATGGTGGTGGCTTTCTGGGTTTTACTTCATTTTTTTTTTTTTCCCAACTTTTGGTGTTCAGAGCAGGGGGGAGATGTGAAGAAAATACTGCAGTGCTTGCAGAATGAGTGTAATTCTACTCATTTCAGGAGGTGGTGGATCTTTGTGACTTGTCTTTGTGCTGCATTAATATACATGTGATCCAGATCAGGTGTGGATTTGCAAGTACATTTCAGTTGAATTAGCCAAAGCACATAAGACTGAATTCATGCCAACAGCAGGAGAACAGACAGTACCTCATTTAGTAAAAAGCCTTCTGGTATGAGGTTAACTCATTGAGTTTTATGAATACATTTAAACTGGCAGCATGAGTTTACAGGATTAACACATTTGTCTTGTGTATCATCACATTTTTCACCTAATACAGTAGATGAAGTGCTGACGTGTTCTCAGTACCACTGAAGGAGGCAATATGCCTCCTCTTTAGGAGTGGATTCTGGGATCTATGAGGCCACTGTTGATACATTTGACCACTGAACAAAATTGTTTTCTTTCTGGAAAGTCAGGCTTCTGGATTTAAGTTCAGCAGATACTTTGTAGCCGTGACCAACAGATCTACTTATCCATTCCTGAGCAGGTTGTTAGGGTTTGTGCACAAATACTTTTGGCGAGTTCCTGAAGAACCTATTTTTCAGTTTGAGGCTGAGTACTCCTCTTAATTTATTTTATTTTATTTTATTTTATTTTTTGTTACAGTTTTTCCTGCTGATTAAGGCACTAACTAAAATTATATTCATTTCTAAATTTTCACGTCTCAAGTATTTTATTCTAGCTGCTTTTCTTTGTTCCAGACCTTCATATTTCTGCTCAGTCAGTTCTCTCCCATTGCATACTCATCTTTCCCTCAGCATAGTCTTTGCAGTCCTTGGCAATATGTGCTTTCTTCCAGACCTGACTGTGCAATGGACTGAAAAAATATATATGTACATTATGTACCATTAATTCTTTGCCTTTCACTCAGTGTTTTCTTTCTTCATACTCATATAAGATAGAAGTCTTAATTACTGGAGTTCTCAAGAGAAGCATTTTTCTCACAAACATACATTGCACCTTTCAGAGATTTTGACATTGTCTTTGTAAATTTGTGCCAATCTGTTCTTGTGGTCCAAAACATTCCTGGAAACATTTCCTGACTGACCTTCGATGACATCTGTAGAAATTTAAGTTCATATCTTATTTAACTCTTGGCTATCCCATAACAAAGATAAGTGTTTAATGCTACCTTTCGTTTAGAGTAAAATATTTCATTTGGAAGGGACCTACAGGAACTCCAATTTAACTGGCTTTGTTGCCCCTCTGCTCTAGAGACCTTTGAGGACCTTAACATCGTTTTCATATTATGGAGCCTGTATAGGCATGCATTATTTGAGGTGAATCCACAGCAGTGTTGAATGTAGTGGGAGAGTTACCTCGTTGACTGGCATTCCAAAATGTGGGTTACCATTTTGACTACGGGGCATGCTGGTGGCTCATGCTGAGCTGCTGTCACCAGCATTCCCAAGATGCCTTTTTCCTGAGTTACTCAGTCATTCATCTCCCAGTCTGTGCCTCTATCTGATGTTGCTCTGTCCCAGGTGCAACACTCACCATTTGTCTTTAGTGAACTTTATGCCATTGCTGATTGCCCAATACTCCAGTCTGTGTAGGCTCTTCCCAGTATCATATATCAGTGAATTTGTGAAGAACACATTCAACTCCTGCATCCAGTTCATTGATGAAAAATGAATAGGGATGATTCTAGGATCGAGCCTTGGGGAGCACCACTAGTAACTGACTGCCAGCCACGTGTAGCCCCATTCATTACAACCCTTTGAGCTCTGCCATTCAGTCAGTTCATCACCTGGCACAGTGTGCACCTGTTCACAGTAGCACAGTGTGCCCAGAAGGGCACTGAAAAGAGTGGCATTGAAGGCCTTGTTGAAATCCAGAAAAGTTGCATTCACTGCTTTCCCTTCATCCTCTAAGTGGATAACTTTACTGTAGATGGACATCAGATTAGTTAAACTGGATGGACTTTCCTGTCTTGAAAGTGTGTTGACGATGCCTGATGCTTTGTTGTTCGTATGTTTCTCTAGGACAGTCATCTCTGTAACTTTTCCAGGTGAATTTAATCTGACAGGGTGTGCCCACTACTCATTTTTTTTTTCTTGTCAACTTTTCCCCCAGACATTCTGCTGCATGATCTGTTTAAATTTAGGTACTACTTAGCAGTTCTGTAACAGAAACTGTCTTGTATTTTTACATGATACAGCTGGATGCTGCCATCAGGATGTTATTTGTATGAGCTTCTGTATGTGACTTGTAATTAAGTTTATGCAATCCTCAAACCTTAGTACTAAATATAACAATAATTTCTAAGGACAAAGTCAAAATTGCTAGATTTCCCAAACCATTTATCTCTCTTTTTTTTTTTTTTTTTTTTTTTTTTTTAAGGAGAATCGTGCATGTAGAGAAAACTGAGCCACTCAGTTGTGTGTAATTGCAGTTTGGGCTTTTGTGCTTGCCTCTTTGTCTTGTGTAGTTATGGATATATATCTTTCTTTGCTTTTGTATTAGACATTAAAGAAGTTTTTAGATTTTAAGAGTTAAGCAATAAAGGTTTCAAATGCTTATCTTTAAAAGATAGTTTTTCTTCAAGTTATCTTTTAATGCCATGAAATGTTTTCCCCCCCACTTTGGCACAGACCAAAAATACTCCAATAAAATACTTTTTGGTAAGCAGTTCATTTCCAGTGTCGACACTGCCTCAAGACAATACATATATTTTGTAATACACCAACTTATTTGGTTTCTATTTATTTTTTTTCTGGCAGCACAGTTTACTGTACCATCATTATGGTAATATGATAGCTTACTTAAGTCTTGTGAATTATTACTGAAATGATCATGTACCAAAGCTAACCCCACTTCTGTGAAGAGTTATTCTTAATTAACTGTAGACTACAGTTTGCAGTGCATCTCTTTGCCTAGTTGTGTTGGCACAACTTGAAGCTTTGTGTTATAAAGTTAGGCCATGCTGATTTATATCTAATTATTTCTGAAGCAGCTTGTTCTGTTGCTGCTGTGTTTTACCCTCTAATTGCCTTGGTATTCTCAGAAGGAGGAATTGAGTAGTTGGCCCATCCTAAAATCTGGCTAAATGTTTTGAAACCACGCCATCAGTGTGCTTCAGAAGTCGTGAAATTCTGAAGTGAGTTTTTCAGCTGAGTTTGAGAGATATCTACAGTGTTTCCTGTAATATGCTGTCTGGCAAATGTCAAGGTAGAAAACTGAAAGTAGAGAAGAGAGATCAGAGATGTTCTGTTAAGTGTGAAGATTTTTTTGCCATGGAAACGTTGCAATAAAGATCTGAACGGACTTGATAATTAGCTATTAGAAGGCTTTTTCAAAAATGTATATGGGAAAGCCTGTATTGATGGAAATCTTGCTATTCTGAGCTTGACTCTTAGTCATTGACCAGCTTTACTGAGCTCAGCTGTTCTATTTATTGCCCTTGTTTGTTCAGTGTCCTAATGTTGTCTCAGGCTTTGTTTAAATTACTGTTTTGTTATTCTGTAAATGGAAATTGTCTGGCTTCACCTGAGAGAGTCTGTATCCGGAAAGAAATACTTTAAACTGGTAAGATATTTTATGAGCAGTTGGAAAATCTGGGACTTTTAAACTTGTGAGACCAAGACTTTTTGAGTTTGCTGTTTGGACAACTGCAGTTTTTGAAGTGTCTTAACTTAGTGATGTTTCTGAGTTGAAGGATAGTAAGATACTGAAATACTTTAGAAGAATAAGACAAAATAGCGTATACTTTTTACTGAGACAACTTTGTGTCTAGGAATAGATGCTTTTGCTATAAAAGGCTCATAATATCACAGAATGGTTGAGGTTGGCAGATACTCTGGGTCCATTTGGTCCAAACCAGGGGCAGCCTGATCAGTGTGTCTAGAACTACGTCTATTTGGCTTTTGAAAGTCTCCAGGGAGGAAACTCCATATTCTGTCTTGGCATCCTGTGCCGGTACTCGGCTACCCACGCAGTAAAGAAATGTTTTGTGATATTTAAGTAGAATCTCTTGTATTCCAGTTTGTGCCCATTGCTTCTTGTCCAGCCATGGGACACTGCTGAAAAAATGCCTGGCTCCATCCCTTTTGTCCCTTGCCTTCAGGTCTTGAGAGATGTTGATGTGATTCCCTGAGCTTAATCCACACTGAATGCTCCCAGATTTCTCAACCTCTTGAGCACTGCAGCAAGTTGCCCAGCGAGGCATCTCTTCCCTGGAGAGTTTCATGAGCTGCCTGCATGTAGTCCTGGGTATCCCTGCCTGAGCAGGAGTTGGAGTGCATGGCCTCTAGAAGTCCCTGCCAGCCTCACTAGTCTGTGATCTGAAAGTGTCAGAAATTGAGGTTAATTTTTAATCTGTCAGTTCATCTAGATTTTTATTTTTTGGAGTGGGGGGGAAGGTAAATAAAATAAAATGACAGTTCAGTTATGGCTGGGCCTTTCTTTTGAAAGGACATTCCTATGTAATCTTTAAACAATTTATCTTATTGTCATCTTTCAGAATCTCAGTTGTTGGAAATACCTTGCCTCGCAGTGGATCAAAACTGTTTCTTTAAAGTGACTTATGTTAACATAGGTTTAATGTAAACATTTATTAAAGTACATGAGTTGCTTTCCTTTCCTGGTGTTAGTAATGAAGGGTTAGTTAAACCTTAAGATAACACAATTTCTTTTCTGTTTAAGTGTTAACTGGATAAATAAGTAGAGATGTTGATATATACATCTGTCTATTCCTATAAGCTATGTATTTATGTTGAGAGATGCATGTAAACTGCAGTATTACATATACCTACATAAACTGATACTGAAATTAGACAATTCTTTTCATACATTTCTTTTATTTAAAGGAATCAACGTTTGAGTATATAGTACTTCACTTTATGAAATAAACTGCACATCGTTACTTTTTCATACATGCTTTTTGAAATGCATTATTGCATTTGAAATGTGTAATATACTTAGAAAGGTACCTGATTGCATCTTTAGTGAAATGTAACTGTATCTAGGCAACCAGATTGGATAGGAAGTTTCTACAATCATTGCTCTGAACTGATTGCTTTTAAAGAAGAAATCAGTATACTGTAATGTAAATTCCTGCTGCAACATGAGGAAGGAAGCATCAACATGAAAATCTCAGCCCACCTTGCAACAGAGGGTTTATGGACCTCTTCCTTGGAGAAATGTTGAGAGAGCTGAGCTTGTTCAGTCTGGAAAAGAGAAGGCTTCTGGTGCAAGATTTTTACTGTGGCTTTCCAGTACTGAAAGGGAGTTTATAAACAAAAGTGGGACCTGACTTTTTACATTTGCAGACAGTGATAGAATGAGGAGGAATTGTTTTTAAACTAAAGGGGAAAATCTGGATTAGGTGTGAGGTGGAAATTTTTTACGTGGGGGGAGTGGGGGGGTGGATGGTGGGGCTCTGGAACAGCCTGTGCAGAGAAGTTGTATATGCCCCATCCCTGGAGACATTCAAGGGCGGGTTGGATGGGACTCTGGGCTGCTTGATCTAGTGAGTGGCAAACTAGGTGATCTTTAAGGTCACTTCCAATCCAAACAGTTCTGTGGTTGTATGGACTTTATATGGCCTGCGTTTTGAAAGGCAAATAGTGGTTGGAGGCACAGCTTGGAGTCAAAAGGCAACCTGTATCGCTTGTTCTTTTACAAAGTTTTTAAAATAATTTCTCTCATATGTCTATCTGTCTATCTTACATGATTGAAGCTGATGTAATGTGTTTGACACATAACATGAGTTGCTATGTGTTATGATGTCCAAGAAAACTGAATAGATTCTTGCCTGCTTTGTAAATCCATGGTGGAGTACTAGAAATAAGTTGTCTGTGTTGTGTAATAATGTGGTGACATAAATAGTAATGCTGGTGTGGAAATTGGTGTTGCTGAGAGAGCTGTTGGTACATCTGGCTCAATGATTTTGCCCTCTCCCTGGTATCAGAATGTTTAAGTCAGTTTTGGCCTGATTTAACAATCAGAGTAGCTCTCCAGTTTTGACTTAATTTTGCTGCTGGAGTGGTCAATTTAACTGATATTTTTTAATGGTCTGGTAGGCACCTAAAATAACTGCATTGTGAGCAGCAGAGATAGCTGCCTGATTCAGATGGGGTATTAGAACTGTGCAGCGGTAGATGGGAAGTAAATGCGTGCTGAATGGGATTCTTTCTGTTTTGGCATTTCTATGTTACAAGTTACTATGGTGTTGGAATAGCAATAATCTGAAATGGTGTTTGCCCACAAAGTCCAATTGGTAGATTTATTATTAAACATATTCAAAACCTGGTATTATTTGAAAATATTGCTATAATAGGAAATACTCTCAAGAAGTGTACTGATAAGAACACTTGATTGGAAAATGGAAGTATGAGCTTTGGCTTTATTCCAAGTACAAGGAGAGTCAGACCCGTTTCCTTGTTCTTCTGAATGCTCTCTTAACATATGGGTTATAGACTCAAGTAGGAAAAGTCCTTTTCTGCCTCGTGCTTTGTGAAGAATGCTATATGATAGGGGGAAAAATATAACTACCAGCTCAGTGTTAAAACAGTAGAGTGCTCAGGAGAATTGAGACGTTAGTCTCAGTTACCAGTATTATGATATGAGTACAATGTTAGTGGAGGATTACAGTGTAGTTGTAAAATTTGCTGTGATTGAAGGCAAATGGCTTTCAGTAACAGAACTGAGAGTGAACAAGACAATTCATTACTTATAGGTTCTGTTCAATTAAATGTCATTTTGAATTCTTGATTTCTGAAACTACTATGATGGTACAGGAATGGTCTGAAAGTAAGCTGTCTAGTCTCATTTAAGTGTTGCCTGTATTCTTGATGCTTTAAACATTTCTTAAAGCATTTTGAAAATGGATTTATCAGCTATGTGCTGCTTCAGTTACTAATCCTTAACAAATCCGGTGAACCATTATATGCCTTCTAAAGCTCTTAACGACCTTGACAGGGATTCCTTCTAATATGCTTTAGTGCCTCAGTGTTTGCCAGCAAAGGTTGTCATCTAATTCCTAGATGAGAGGCTATTTAGATTATTTTCTGCCTGTTGTTCTGGAACATATTGACTTTTGGTGTCAGATCAAACCATGACAACGTACTTGTTTGAGGCTATCAATCTGCTGTTTTTTTAAGTATTATTCCTTCTCACTTCTGGACATGTTGGGTGTGACTACGTGTTCAAATGGAATTGACATTCTGAAAAAACTCCAGGTTTTCAGTGTTTGAGACTGGTTATTTATTTCAAAGTCTATTAAAAAAATCAAATTTTTAAGAGCTTTAAAAAAATAAAAAGCCAGTTAAGATTTACACAAGACTTTCTTCTGCTTGGGTAGGAATGCATCCACCTTGCTTTCTGATTTTTCCCAACTCTTTGTATAGTTACATGTAACTACTGTAGATGTTATAATAGTACTCTGTTCTGAACTGCAAGGAGCATGACATGAAGATATGCTGTGAATTTTGAGTTTTTGTTGTATGTCTTTACCAGAATTATGTACATTATGTATGCCTCTACTGCAGTTGTAAAGTTTGATTATGATTTCTGATTGTCTGCTTCTCACTCTACTATCTCAGTTGCTGAACCTACCGTCTTTATAATAAATATAATACCATATTTATAATACAGAGAACAGTAAAAGGCCATGAAGGCTGCCACACTGTCAAGAGAAAAAGAACAATTTGAAGTTCTAGGTGCTTAATCGTATGTATAATGTATGCCATACACTGTTGGCAGATACTGAATGTAGCTGTCTTGGTGAACATTCTAAGACCAAAGGAGTGTTTAGTGTTTGTGTATGTTTTTTATATAACGTCCTCTCAAACTCATGCTCTAGAAGGTCTTTAATCATATCCTTTCGTGGCATGACTTCGAACTATACATCGATTACTGTTTCTGATTATTCTACAAGAATAGTTGTCTTAGAAGAGGGTAGCTATTTTTACTTCACAGAATTACAGAACTGTAGGGGTTGGAAGGGACCTCTAGAGATCACTGAGTCCAACCCCCCTGCCAGAGCAGCTCCCTAGCCCAGGTTGCACAGGTAGGCGTCCAAGCGAGTCTGGAATATCTCCAGAGAAGGAGACTCCACCACCTCTCTGTGCAGCTGTGCCAGTGCTCCGTCACTGCACTGGGAAGAAGTTCCCATGCACATTTGTGCAGAACTTCCTATGCATCAGTTTGTGGCCATTTCCTCTTGTCCTATCACCACACACTGCAGAGAAGAGTCCAGCCTTGTCCTTTTGCCTCCCACTCCTGAGAGACTTATATATGTGGATCAGTTCCCTTCTGAGTCTTCTTTTTTCAAGGCTGAACAGACCCAAATCTCAACCTTTCTTCCTAGGAAAGATGTTTCACACCCTTTATCATCTTTGTAGCCCTCTGCTCGACTCTCTCAAGGGGATCCCTGACTTTTTTGTACCGGGGAGCCCAGAACTGGATGCAATACTCCTGGTGAGGTCTCCAGGGCGGAGTTCAGATGGAGGTTCACCTCCCTTTTTAATGCACCCCAGGATCCCATTGACCTTCTTGGCCACCAGGACAAGATTTCTGAACTTGGAATTTCTGAGTTTCCCAAAACAATTCAGAGGCTTGCCTTTGTTGCATTTAAGTAATCAACTTCGTGAGATGCTGTTGGCATTCATGTGTTAGAAAATATTGGAGCCATTAACTTCTTACCTATTTGTGCTATGACATTTTGTAATCATGCATCCTGTTTTTTAACAGCTGTGATTTTCACATCTAAGCATGCATCCGTTCCCCTAATTTCTGATGTCATTAAGGTTTATTTCAAAAACTTTTTGAGTCTGAGTTTATCATGGTTCCTGTGGGCTGGGCATCTCATACTATTTGTGTGAAGCCTTGCATACGTATTAACTGAAGAAAGTGCTTCAGAATATATAGTATGATGACACTGTCCTTCATCTTGAAAGAAAACAAAATCATTGCCTTACAAGAGATCTCTTGTATGCTCTTAACAGAAATGTCTTTTAAAAGTAGCTTCAATTCCAAGGTACTTTATTTCCTTTAGAATATTTCTCAGTGTTTTTTGAAATATTATGCCTGGGATTATACTGTTGGTCTCTTTGGTGGTCCACAGTATGATTACAGTAAAAGTGATGCAGACAATTTTAGAAGAGTTCCTACTAGAGTTCTGGGGGTTGGACTCGATCTCTGCAGGTCCCTTCCAACCCCTATGATTCTATGACAGTAGCTGTACAGCCAGTGATTTAAAACAGTTAAGGAATGTAGATAATAGAATAGTTCTGAAAAGCTAGGTATACTTCCTCATCAAAAGCTATATGCCTAACAAAAATTGCCTACTAGATTACCCTTCTTACCACATGCATCACATTCTAAGGAGAAAGGTTGTTTTCATAATATCGTTGTCATTAAAAGATATTAAACACTTTTAGAGAATTAGAAATAATGGGAAACTCAATTTGTACTTCTGAACATAAAGACATGAATGGGACGTTACATTAAAATTTGCAAAATGGAAGTCTTGTGCACGTTTACTACAAATGGTTTTCTTTAGAGAGTTTCATAAATTTTATTGAATAAAGACATGCACACTTTTTGTTACTTCAGTACTAAACTAATGCATATGGTTTTAATAACCACTTCGTATCTTTACATTAGTAATAGCCTACATTCAGAACTAAAAGAAAGGTATAGACCTGGGTAGGCGCTCAGGACACTAACTTGAACTACTCTGCAATTGCTTATTTATGAACATTTTATAATAATAATTTTTAAAAATAGTGTTTAGTTGTGTAACATTGATTTTGAAGATCTAGTAAGAGTTATGCTGTGAAGGCTAGGGGAAAAAATAGTCGCTTATAATTAGTTCTTAAAAGAGATGGTGAATTATAGGTCTGCTTAGTGCTTTTGCTCTAGAAATAAACCAGCATGTGGCTGCTGAAACTTTGAGAATTATCTCAGTTCTTTCATCTGAGTCAGTGTCATAATTTTAGAACCTGTCACTCTTGTGGTTTCAACAAATGATGTAATCTGGGATTTACACTCTGTTACTGCATTTTGAAGTTACTGAAATGTTTTCTTCCAGACAATACTAAACCTCAGCTTCTTTCTCAAATCATTCAAAATTTTCTGACATATTCAAATTCAGATTGTTGCAGAAATCCCAATACTAATATTGCTTCATGTGTAATGAGTATTCTTGTAAGAGTAAACTTTTGCTTGACTATACTACAACAGTTAGGATGGGGAAAAGGGAACGGAAAATGTCAACAGTAGTAGCTGCATAGAATTAGTGGGAAGCAAGATGGTGGTAGATAAGAATTGTAACTGTCACATGGTTTCAAAAATAGAGAAAAGAGCACAAGATGAGACAGACAGAAAAAATTGTAGGGGCAAACATGCCTGTGTAGAGGCTGGTGTTGAAGAATATTACATTTGGTGGTCAACTTGGATGTGTGGTAAAGTTTTCACTGTGGATTTTTTTGTACTACTGTGGATGTGTTTGTGAGTATAGTAACCATGATTAATAAATTGATTAATAGCTAAAATAAGTTTCATTTTTGATAATGTCATGAAGTGATAAATGTAAGAGATTATATTTGCAAGCTGTTTTATGAGTCCTGTGTAAGAGTTTTCTGGTCCCATAGCAGAAACAGCACTTTGCTTGTGCTGTCTATTGTTAGTGGTAGCTGAAGGCCAGGCACCATTTGCCTTGCCCTCCAACCATAAAATTCTAACATCTGACAGGAAACTGTGTTGGAGAGTTGTGGGAAGAGGGCTTTCAAGAGATTATCCAGTGATTTATTATTAAAATTTAAATGTTGCTTGTTTTTTTAAAGTTGATCTGGTACATATCTACTTTACAGTCTGAGAGGCTGATAAGCATCCACTGAAAGTTTAATTACTCTTGTCTATATTTGAACTCTTCTTTGGCAACATACAAGACTATTTCATTTATCTGTAGGTTCTTTTCCTTTTGAGATTGATCTGGTGGTTCCAGGCCAGCCCTGTTCTACAGTTCAGCTTTTATGTAACTCTTCAACTAGTTCTTTGCCCCAGATTTAGTCTACAATTACTTCTGTGTTAGTGTTGCCAGGAATATATTTGCCCAATTAGAAATTGTTGTACATGACAGTTGGTTTCTTCCAAAGAGGGATTCTATGCATACGTGAAATGTGAAGTTGTTTGGACTGCTTTTAATTTGGTATGCGAGTAGTTTATTCAGTATGCAATTATTGAGTCCTTCACAAATTAGAAATGTTACTATTAAGGTATCAGCACTTAAAAACAACGGTTCCTGTGCTTGGTTTCATTGAACACTTGCTTGTGAAATCTGTTGTTCTGGAGCGCTTGCTATGTAGGCAGTGTGTGGGAGAGTAAATCATGAGAGTAATTTCAAGTAAGGGTTTTGCTGACCTTTTTCAAATCATGAAAATACTTTTTAAATTGTTTTTGAACATGGACATGCTTCTTTGGAAAAGTAAATGAAAGCAGTTTGCTGAACTGAACATTTTGAACTTCGATACCCCTACTCAGTTTCTTTGAAGTATGATACATGCAGTTGATGTATTAAGCACTTAAGGTTTTTTGAAGACATTTGGACATAGAATCATAGAATCATAGGGGTTGGAAGGGACCTCAAGAGATCGAGTCCAATCCCCTGCCAAAGCAGGTTCCCTACAGGTAGGCGTCCAGGCGGGTCTTGAATATCTCCAGAGAAGGAGACTGCACAACCCCCCTGTGCAGCCTGTGCCAGTGCTCCGTCACCCTCACCGTAGAGAAGTTCTTGCACACATCCGTGTAGAACCTCCTGTGCTGCAGTTTCTGTCCTTTTCCCCTTGTCCTGCCTCCACACATTGCTGAAAAGAGTCTGGCCTCACTGCTTTGTCCGCACACCTCAGATATTTATAAACCTGGATCAGGTCCCCTCTCAGTCTTCTTTTCTCAAGGCTAAAGAGACCCAGTTCACTTAGCCCTTCTTCATAGAGGAGATCCTCCAGGCCCTTCACCATCTTTGTGGCCCTGCACTTGACTCTTTCCAAGAGATCCCTGTCTTTCTTATACTGGAGAGCCCAGAACTGAACACAGTATTCCAGATGAGGCCTCACTAGGGCTAAGTAGAAAGCATGAAGAAACATCGAGTATTTTCTGTTTCCAAACCTGCTTCAAATTAAAAGAGAAGTATGGTTTAGCATTTCTTACTTAGCTAAGTTTGTGCCGTGAGGAGCGTAACAGGGTTAGTTATGTGCTGGAGCTAAGTTCACTGAATTCCCAGAGTGCTATCATAACTCATGCCAGATGAAGGTGAAGAGCTTCTTTGGATACCACCAATAGTTGTCAAAGTGTTGAGATTTGAAGATAAAGGGAGGACTTCTCTAATTTTAGTATGGTCAGCAGGGAAAACATGGTTCTTCCGTCTCCTTGCTAAGTTGTGCTGAATAAATTGGACATCCTTTGCTTTCACACTTCCTTGGTTTGCAAAATGAAGAATAAGGATGTACCTTTCTGGCAAGCAGGTGTAATAAGAGTATTGGACACTGAATTATATCAGTGAATGTTTTTAAGAGAATGCTATGCTTTAAATGAGATTTTCATCAGATCTGTTATCCTCAGATTTTTCTTAGTGGGGAGCTCCTGTGGTATCACAGAGGACACCAAGTGTCAAGAGAGATGAAAACATTCATAAATTATTCAAGCCTCATTCTACATTGGAGAATACTCAAATGGAGATGACTTAATAGTTAACTTACTTTCATTTAAAACTAAGCAATCAAAAAATCCCCACCATTATTTCAAATCAGGAACTGATACTCTGCTGCTTTTCAGGTTAGAGCATCTCTGCCATCTCTTTCTGTTAACATACTTTTATATTATTCATATTTATTTTTGCATTAGTATCTGAATCAGTAAGGTCCTCAACATTAAATTTGTTGACAGTGGTGAAGCTGAAATAAAGTATGATACTGATGTAACAGAAACAGTAAGTAACATTGTTTACTAGATGGTAGAGTAATATATATTCAAGACTCTAAATTTGGACAGGGTCTGGTTGTGGCAGCGTGGCTATCTTCAACATTCTGTATGCATCTGTCACATGAAATCGTTAATGTTGCTTGCTCCTGAGGAATATTTTATAAAATAGTTCTCATTTTGCTTTTCACACTGATGCAAAGGAAAGGACTTTTTTTTTTAATCAGTGCAGCTTTGCACCTGTAAGAAAACTTGGCTGAGCTCTGTGTGCTGGAATGCAAAAATTGCCAATCTCTTTTCAATATGGGGCAGTGATTGAGGTGTCATTTTGTGACATATTTTGAAGGATTATCATCAAGCTTCAGACATTTTAGCATTAAGTAAAAGCAGATATGCAAGCATGCACACACACACACACACACACACAAACCCAACAAAACAAAAACAAAACAAAAAACAATGTCCCCAATAAAAAGTAGAGAAAAACAAAATAAACAACAGGATTAAAAAAAATAATCCAAACCTACTCCTAGTTTGCAACTGATAAAGTAGGTAAAACAGGAGAATGCATCTTCCAGGAACTCACTGTTAATGCCAGGTACACTGTAGTGAATTGCTTGGGTCTTTTGTACGTATTATGAATGTTTATGGTTGTGTTACTAAAAGAACTTTCATGGGAATTCTAGGTGTTTGAGACAGTTTAATACTAAAAACATAGAAGATGGGTATCCAACACAGGAAAAAAAGAGTCCAATATATATTGCATAATACATAATTATGATCTTACAACCTGACACCGACTTGCTCAGTTAATCTATTAAATTTTTTAAACAGAAAACACCTCAGAAGGTAATATCTGGTAACCTCTGTCCCTGGAAAGGTGATGGAATGACTTGTTCTGTATATCTTCTCCAACCAATTGGAAGATAAGTTTGTCAGGAGTAATCAACATGAACAAAGGGGAGATCATGCATGATCAACCTGGTAGCCTTCTGTGACTGCTTGGGCAGAGGCAGTGGGTGTTCTGTGCCTTGACTTCAGGGAGGTTTTTGACACAGTGTCCCCGCAACATCCTTGTTATGAAACTTGGAAAGTGTGGGATGGGTGAGTTGATGGTAAAGTGGATTGAGAACTGGCTGAATGGCAGAGCTCAGAGGGTTTTCATTAGTGACACAGAGTCTGATTGGAGGCCTGTAACTAGCAGTGTTCCCCATGGATCAGTGGTGGATCTGGTCTTGTTCAACATCATCATCAACATCATCATCATTGACCTGAACAAAGAGGGGAGAGCCCAACCTCAGCAAGTTTGCTGATGGTGCAAAGCTGGGAAGAGTGACTGACACACCAGAAGGCTGTGCTGCCATTCAGCAAGACCTGGGCATAATGGAGAGTTGGACAGCAAGGAATCTGATGAGATTTGACAACAGCAGGAGTAGAGTCTTGCATCTGGGGATAAATGACCACATGCATTTGTACAGGTTATGGACTGACTTGCTGTAAAGGAGCTCTGAGAAGAACCTGGGTGTTCTGGTGGGCAGCATGTTCTACATGAGCCAGTAGAGTGCCCTTGTGGCCAATAATGGTATCCTGGGGAGGATTAAAAAGTGTGTGGCCAGGAGGATGAGGGAGGTGATGCTCCCCCTGTACACTGCCCGGGTGAGGCTGCATTTAGATTAGTGTCCAGTTCTGGACTTCCCAGTTCAAAGAAGACAGAGATCTCCTAGAAGGAGTGTGGTAGGGTGTCACAAGGATGATAAAGGACATGATGCATGAGGATAGACTGAATAATGTGAATCTGTTCAGCCTGGGGAGAAGACAGAGGAGATCTGATAAATGTTTATAAATATCTAAAGGGAGGTGGGAGGCAAATCGATGTGTCCTGGTTCTTCTTGGTGATGTGTAGTGATAGGACAAGGAGCAATGTCTTAGAATTTGAACAAGGGAAGTTCCATACAAACATGTGGAAGAAATTCTTTATGGTAAGGGTGATGGAGTGCCGGAACAGGCTGCCCAGAGAGATTGTAGAGGCTCCTCCTTCTGTGGCAGCATTCAGGACCCATCTGGTTGCCTACCTGAGCAACCCATTGTAGGGTACCTGCTTCAGCTGGGATCTGGACTTCATGATGTCCCTTCCAAACCCTGTGATTCATATCCTGTACTGATAATACTAATTATCTCTGAAATTCTTCTTGAATAGATGAGTGTAATAGGGTAATTTGCTTTTTAATGATCTGAATAAAAAAATATTACAGCAAAGCTAAGTATAGATTGTTTTATTCATGAAATTAATTTAAGCCGCTGACACATTTATACTCGTGCACAATTAAAAATTTACTGATTAATTTATTGTATAAATGCTTCAGATGTCACAGTAACAAATAATTTTCATAATGTTGTCTCTGCAGGTGAAATGTTGACTGT
The DNA here is from genome assembly GCF_038088225.1 of Cyrtonyx montezumae. Lineage (NCBI taxonomy): Eukaryota > Metazoa > Chordata > Aves > Galliformes > Odontophoridae > Cyrtonyx > Cyrtonyx montezumae. The sequence continues at coordinate 150,803,566 of NW_027072034.1, forward strand.
AAGGCTTCCCGTTTTCCAGCTTGTTATGGCAAATGTTGATGTTCTCATGGTCTTCCATGAATCTTGGATGTGATGCATCTATCTTATCTATCCCAATAAGATTATTGTTCCTAAATCTGTCATGTTGTCAAAGTGTGCAGTACTTACTAGCAGCTTGTAGGTAAAAACAGTGATCACTAACCTCTGTGTTTCTGTAAAATACTGTTTTCTATTAATGTCATTTTATCAAATTTCTGTGGCAGCTCAGAATCACAACTGATGAGTAGTATGATGTCAAAACCAAGTCTTTTACTTGGACATTTGGTAAAGAAATTAAAAAACAGGCAGAAGTTGACAGTTGCTTTATTCCATAGCAGCGTAGTTCTGCACTGTACTAGCTTCTCTTGTCGATACAGTCATTGTGCTGTGTACTGGAAGAAAGGAAATCTAGCCACTTCAATTGCAGTGCTGGCGAGGATGTGGGACAGCTCTTGTCTGACAAATAGTTCAAAGCTGGCTTGAGATTGTTATGATGTTACATGTTTTGTTTAACCTACCTGGAAGAATGTTCCAAATGGAATTGTTACGCAGTAGTCAAAGTACAAAATATTTTATTAGTCTTCAAAGGGTATTTAAGTTGGAACACAACTCTCGAAGTCATCAGTTTCAGTCCTTGGCTCAAAGTCAAGCTAGCATCAAAATTATGTAAGGTTGCTTAGGACCTTATCCAGTTACATCTTGAAGATCTATAAGACTGAGTTTTTACTTCATGCACGGACAGTATGTTCCAGTGCTTAACAACTTCTCCTGGGATAGTCCCATTTTCACAGCACCCTGTCCACATCTCTAGAATAACATATGCTGAAGCCTCCTATTTGCTTCATGTGCTTTTTGTTGTTGAGAAGTTTGGTCCTGTATTCAGCTGTCGTAAGTGGCCTTATGGAGAAAAAGCACTTAGATCTCTCCAGCAGTCTTTTCAAGATTAAATGGCCCTCTTCTTGTATCTTATCCTTATATGCCATATAAAGCAGTCCCTTATTCATGTAAGTGATGTGCTACTCTTTGTTCTCTTGTTAATCTCATTTTTGTGGCGCTGAGGGGAAGAACGAGGTGCTGAGATGCTGCCCTGTGGATGCTGGCAGCTCAGTTGTCTTATCTTCTTGAGGATCCTTTGAATAAGCAAACACCTTTGCTCTCCCAACACTTAGACCGCTTCCTGACTAATAAAACTGATGATGCCTTATTTTAATGACTTAATGCAGGTGTATTCCATCCTGATTTTCAGGTCAATGATGAAGATGTTAAATAGTGTTAACCAAATATCAGCTCCTGAAGATTACCTCTTTTAACTTGCTTGTGTTTGGATTGGCCACTAACATTTACATTTGGCCATCTAGACAGTGTTTTAGACATCTTGAAATCATTGTTTATTCAATGTAATACAAGAATACTACTGTAGATGACATTGAAAGCCCTGCTAGAGGCACAGTAAATGATGTAATTGGTGTCCTACATCTACAAAGCCAACTGTTTCCACATTAAAGCATTACAAAGTCGCATACTGTTGGAAAATCCTTCCTAGTGTTTGCCAGTCACATTCTTGCCCTTCAAGTACCTGGAAATGTCTTCCAGGAGTATTTACTGTATCATTAGTCTGAGGAACAGGGTGAAGCTGACTGCTTTTTTTTTTTTTTTTTCCCTTTTGAAAGATGAATTGAGCCTTTAGCAGTGACTTCTTGTGGTCACAGTGACCTCTACAATGTTAGAGAGCTTTCTTTGGTTATACTGGAACTGGACACCTTGTGATACGTTTGCATTAAGAAACACCAGGCATTTAAAGTTTATTGCTTGCATGCACAAAAAGAACAAAGACTTTCTGTAGCTGACTGATTTCTTGTCAAAATACCTCAATTTTGAAACTTACCTAGGTTTTTATGTTAAAAATAATTTGTAATTTGTAAAACCATTGAAGTTTTTTGTGTTGGTTAAGTGTTTGAAGTGTAGAAACAAATTAAACGTGTTCTCAAAGATGAGCAAAAAATGTAATGAATTTCCATTTATTTTTTAGGAGCTGGTGAATCGGGGAAGAGCACAATTGTCAAACAAATGAAGTGAGTATAATAAAATACAATCACTGACATTTTTTTTTATTTGAATAGAGAATTTATTTTTTTTCCTTCCGTAGGATTATCCATGAAGCTGGTTATTCAGAAGAAGAATGTAAACAGTACAAAGCTGTTGTCTACAGTAACACCATTCAGTCAATTATTGCTATCATTAGAGCAATGGGGAGGTTGAAGATAGACTTTGGTGATCCAACCAGGGCTGTAAGTATTGAAGTACACATGCATATATACAGCTGAAACATGCATTCTTTTTCAGTTTCTCTCCATTGTTATTTTGTGGAAAAAAATCTCTTCATATCCAACAGTCTTTGTAGGCAAGAAGGTTTGATAAAGAAGAAATGTTATATAGTTTTCTACATGGTAAAGTACTCTGCTCAGCAATTAACTCTGGGTTGATTCATGGCAACTATTTTGTTTAAGTGCAGTTCTCCAAATTCTATGTAAATCTGAGTCTTAGGGTTGAAAAATAGTGAACTTTGTAGTCATACTTGTTCATTTTTACCTATGGGCTGTTATGAGACCTTCAAGATGAGCTATTTCACTTTCCTTCAAAAACACAGATTCAGCAGGTTAGGCATTTAGCTGCTCTCTGCATTCTCAATTGAGTCATGGTCACAGTAGTACCTGAAACATTCTCACCTGTAGGCCAGATACAGTTTAATACTGACTTCTAGTGTGAACGACTTTACTGTACTCCAAGGCACAGGCATAGTGCTGGTGCTGGTACTCAGATTTTTTCATGATAGCACATGAATGTTGCCCATTTCCAGGCTTTCTTGCACCTTTTTCATCTCATTTCATCTATTTATTGGAGAACTGATTGTTTTGCTTATCACATCACAATTCTTAACTCTGTGCTCTTATTTATGGTGAGCCTGATTGTATCCCTGTCTGATCAGGGGGATAGATGCTGTCTGTAAAATGTAGATATGTTTACATACATATGTTAATTCTATGTGGAATTGCTTAATTATAAATCCACTAAGTAGGTTGCTGTGAAAGTAATGCCTCCCATTTATTTCCATGGAAACTATAACAGATATGAAAAGCACAATATAGCTGTTTGATAGAGCAAATTCTCGTTCACAGAACACTATTTTTCAACAGTCACCACGATGAGCTGTGTGTTTTTGTCAGCAGTGAACAAGAGGCTGCATGCCACCCTTTTAAAAATCTGCATCATTGTTCATGACATGGCTTACCTTTCACAGTTACTGTCACCTCTGCTGAAATGCACCACCCGCCATCCTCATTGCCCTCATATCCTCTGTTTGGTCCCCATAGGTGTTCAGCAAGGATCAGGGAATGTCAGTGGTGCAGTTTTTCCACATGGAGGGATTCAGTCACACACCTTTGCTTCATACACATGCATGTCAGATACCATTTTGTCAGACTTCCTTTCCACTGCCATTTGTCTCATGGCAACAAAATGTAATGGAATATGGGTGGGAAGGTTCAATCTTTACTGCCATACTGTTATTATCTGCTTCTGTCTTGATGGGCCGATATAGTAAAATAGGAGGCATTACTTTTGGAGCAGTCCTCTCACTTTTTCATGTTTTCTGTTGTCTTACCTTGATTTTCAGGGCTGAAGCAGTATGTTAATGCATGTTAGTTCATTTGTACAGAGGAGTCCTGTCAGATGTCTGACAGTTAATGTTGTAATCTGTTACTAATTACAAAGTAAAAGAAAATGAAGCAGAGAGTAAACATAGATTTTTATCAGATAAAATGACTGAGAAGAAGATTTTGAAACTTGTTTTATGTGTGCAATGAATTTGAGCTGATTGGAATTTTTTAACTTCAGAGAACGATATAAATGAAAGCAAACTTCTGTCAGGGATAACAGTGTAATAACTGTCTATTCCCTAGCACGTAAACAGGTCTTGGTGATCTGAGTTCTTTTTACAGAGCAACATTGCTATTGAAAGCAAGTATTAGACTTCAAGTAATTTCAGAATGAGAAATTGAAAAAGGAATCCAGAGTTTGTGGGACATGGGCCTGCCTTTTTAGAGTGGATGTTCCTCATTATATTAAATATACACTCGCAAATTTAATTTTTTATTATCACTTCTATGGAAGAAAAATGCAAAATTGCGATATCCTGAGGAAAACTGTTACTCAGACTAAATTTTTGGAGATTTTATCTGAATAAAGTAAGTCTGTTTGGAAAATTGCATGCTCTTCTCTTGTTACTTTGCCATTATTCTAACAAGGTGAGTATTTTCTTCTGTGAAACTGCTGAATCATGAGAGCACAAGTTGTACCAGGAGCTTCAGTAATGGTCCATCCTAAGATTAGCTTACCTTTCTTTATCCTATAGAACATTCCCATACTGAAACAGAATCTGTATTTTGAGAGACATTTAGTGAATGTGCTTCAAATGAGAATGAACTGCCTTCAAAACATGAAATTCACTGCAATTAGCTTCAGAAAAAGCTAAATGAATATCTGTAAATTATCTCGTTTAAGGAGTCTTGCATAAAAAATAGGGAGTCCTTAAGAAGACGCAGCACTATTGCAGTATGATTAAATGAAAGCATCTGGCATTTGTTAGTAATGAAAATAGGACTCAATTATTATTTCTGGAATCTGTGTACTTACCTTCTGTAGAAAAGGGATGTGGGGCTTAATGGATGCCACTTAACAGAACTTAATTCGCTTCCTGCCCCTTCTTCTTACTCCCTCTTACACCCTCCTGTTAAAAAACAAACACAATCTTAGAACACATAGATATTAGTTGTTTTTTTTTTACAATGAGTGTTTTGTGTATTTGAAAGTCAGAATATAGGAGATATGAAATGACATTTAAAGTGTTCTTACAGCTTCTAGTATACATCTGCTCCTATCTATTGTAGATTGGCTTTTTCATACAGAAAGAATACTCAGTTGCCATTCAGGTTTCATCCGTGTAAGCATGCTGCTTGAAATACAGTCAGTGAGATTTAATTATCTTGCTTTTTGACCTTTACTGCTCTGTTTATGTAACCATTAGTGCTATCTGCTGAACTTCTACTAGCTGCCCACAGTTTATTCAGTATATATATTGTAAGTGGCTTACTGTTCATATGCTTGATAAACATCAATTTTCACATGGATATGTTTACTGTTTGATGTTTTTCTTAAATCAAAAAATGTGTCTGTTCTTAGGCATGTAGTTATCAAGAAAACTTAGTTTCTGTAGAGTAATTAAGGTAATGAATATTTTAATTATTTTATCTGGAAAAGTTTTAAGAGTAATTTTCTTCACTAATGAATGATCTTTTGTCATCTTCAAATAAATTGTTTTTTGAATTTTAAGTGCTTAATGTGTATTCTGCAGTCAGTCAATATATTTCTGCATATCTGAAGGTTCTAATATACAATGTAATTGTTCTGTTCAGTTTGAGGGTCTGACAATAAAATGAGGCTTCAGCACAAAATGTACAAAATATTTCCATTTATAGAAGCTCAGTTCAAGTGATAAACTGATCAGAATTTTTATCAGCTGATGTGAAATTAACTGAACTTGTCATTTTCTGTTGAAAAGAGTGGGAAGTAATATCCTATATAGGGTACTAATTGCTTTCCTTCTCATTTTTTTCTTTGGCTATGATCATATATACCAGGTTAAGTAACTCATTCCTTTGCTGAATGTAATTCTTATTCTTAGGTGATAGAGGAAGTTAATATACCTTTTCTTGTGTTTCTCAATTTTTATTTGTCCTTTTTTACGTCCTAAAGGATGATGCTCGTCAACTGTTTGTTTTAGCTGGAGCAGCAGAGGAAGGATTTATGACTGCAGAGCTTGCTGGTGTTATCAAAAGACTATGGAAAGACAGTGGAGTACAAGCTTGTTTCAACAGATCTAGAGAGTACCAGCTTAATGATTCTGCTGCCTAGTAAGTACTGTGTGACGTACAAGGCTCTCTTGTGCTTTAAGTAGTAGGTAAAAGAATTCAAGAGAAATGTAAGTAATTCTGATCCCATGTAGATGAAAAGCCTAGAAATATCTAGCAAAAGAGATTGTCTGCTTGGGTCAGAATGCTAGATACAATCTTTGAGGATAAAGACATGTGGTGTATGACTATGAATTTAAGTCATATTCTGATAAGTTGTTAGATTATTTTGAAGAAAAAAAAGTGTTTTAAGATGCTTTAGTATTTTTGTAGCATTTTTATTACAAATTAGTGAGCCAGTTACCTATTCAGTATCAAAAATTGTCCTGGACAATATGACTAATTGATGTGAATCTGTCCTACAAGGACTCTAATTTCTTGTTCATAATCAAATTTCTCCTAGAAAATTCTCCAGCAAATTTAAAGTAGACACATTTTCTTTGCTAACCTACAGTATTTATTAGACACGTGAGTAAAGATAACGATCAAGCAGGGTTTTCTGTGCTAGGGTACTTTAATTGTTTAGAGGGTCACTTACCTTCCTCTAGTAACCTCTGCTGTTTTGTTGTTTTACATAACTTCACCCCCAATTTCATAATGAAACTGGTGTTTTAGACATAGTTGTATTCTGAAAATTGCTTAATTTTTGTTACACTTAAAGTAGAACTTAATATCTTCTCTGTTCACTATGCAAAAAGCACAAATAAGACATCTCATTTTCAGAAATGGTGGGCATCACAATAATTTTGGAAGTGAGAACCTGTTGTAAAAATACGTGCAATTAGAAATTCTCAGCAGAAAATTGCTGACCATGAATTTATTATTGTTGTAAAACATACATTAATTCTTCCTCTAGTACTGAGTTGTTCTCTTCACCACTGTTTTCAGTTCTGGAGTAATTTGGGTTTTAGTTGTAGTGCAAAGTAAATTACAGCTCAGTAGGAAGTTACAAGGGTGAAAGCGTTAAAACAAAGAACATTGGTTAATGTGGAACCGTGTTTAAATATAGAACCATGTTTGCATTCTGGGATTTCAGAACAGTAATTCTTTGCAGTGGAATCTATTGTATGCGTTTTCTTCTAGAACAAAAGTGTCTTTAAAATTTTACATCAAAAAATAAGTGGAAAGTTAATAATCTGTCGAATCTATCTCAAATTTTTTCATATAAAAGTCATGTACAGTGTAATGAATGGACCTAAGGCTTGTGTATTTTTTTGCAATTATCTAATTACTATTTTATGAATAACTGAATGCAGTATTTATTTTTACCTTCAGTTACTTGAATGACTTGGACAGGATAGCACAAACAAACTACATTCCAACTCAACAGGATGTTCTCAGGACTAGAGTGAAAACTACAGGAATAGTGGAAACTCACTTTACTTTCAAAGATCTTCATTTTAAGTATGTAAACAATTCTACATATTCATCTGTCTATTAACAGCTTCTGTAAAGTTCTCATAGATGGACTTCTAGTGATGTAGTTTAACAATTTTGTCTAACCATAACTAATTATTTTATTATTTTTCTTTTTGCTGGAAATTTCCTTCCTGTTTGGCTCAGTTTTCTGAAGGCATGTGGGAGTTGTTTGAATTTCTATAATAGCTCAGAATAAGTATGGCGATATTAAGTAATAAATGCTTACGTTTTCATTTGAAGCTTTGCATAAAGCTTATTTTCTATGTAAATAGAATCTTGAAATATTCTGTTTTATTCTGTGTTAACATGTAGCTGTTCTGTCAGACTTTTCCCTTCAGAATCATTTGGTGAGCTGGAGATTTAAAAATATTTGTTGCTCTGGTTATGAAAAACAAATCCTTTTTCCTGGAGAACTGAATTCAAAACTATATTGTAGGTCTTTTTTTTTTTTTTTAAGGTAATACTTTATTTAGTGATGAAAAACTGTGACTAAAGTTTCTTCTGATGCAGTTTTTACCAAATGATGTTATTGTTATAACAATTTTATGTCCAGTGACATTCAGCATGAAAGTGTAGGATAGTATAAATGTAACACCATTGCAACTACTCCATACTAGGAAAAGTGAGAAGGAAGCTCAGTAAAACTCTCATTGCTTATATATTTTATATTGTGCGGAGATTATTGTCAGCACATCTGTACATCAGTGTATTTGTTTAGTATCTTCACAGAAAATATTGTTTTGAAAGTATGTGCTGTAATATTGATGCTTCAGGATCATTAGTTCTGTAGAAGATACATTTTGGTGGCAGGGTTTGCTTATTTTAGGGGTTTAGGTGTACAAGTTTTTTCTAATCCCTACAAATAATAGCTGTTATATATCCTAAGGAATCCATTTTTATGTTCTTATGGGAATAATCTTGCAGAGATTTCTAAAGATCCGTTATTCTATTGCAGATCATGGATAGTGAACATTGTCATTTGCATGGTAGTAAATCTAAAGCAGAAGACCTTATTAGAGGTTATAGTGTTTGTGAATAAGGTTTTGATCAGAAAGTCAAGGGACTTCTTTGGATTCGTTCTCTACTTTTTTTTTAATAGAAATCTAGTGACTGAAAACACATTCTCATTTCTAGAAATAACTAATTGAATATCATCAAATGCAGTTTATCTAGTTATATGGTACACCAAATCAGTAGATTTTAAGTCTACCCATGTACACCACCCCCCCTCTTACCACATGGGAAAAACAGATAATCAAAGATAAAAGTCAGTTTTAATGAATATGAGACTTTTGAGATATGTCTCTTATCTTTTGAGATAGGGTGAGAGAGGCTACAAAAATATTTGTCAAATAAGCCTTCCTCAAGTTTGAGCTTGAGCAGTAGGTAAGCAATCAACTTGTATAATCTAGAAGAAAAAACATAACAAGAATAACAACAAAAAACAGTGAAAGAAATCACAAAAAATGCCTGCTGTCCCTTCGGCCTCTATCTTGTTTGTTTTTTTTAATCAGTACTGCAGCTATATATTCAGCTTATGTAATAGAATGAAGCAGAACATGTCAAACCTGGGAAGACTAGCTTTGAAAAACAAAGTGCTAATGAAATATCTTGCACAAGTCCTTATATTTGCACAATTGCTGATAAACCAACCTATATAACAGTAACAAAGATTAGCAGGGTGATGACTTGAAGAACCATCTGCAGGGCTTTTGACTTAATTCAGTGAAGTAATTTGTCTTAATATGACAATCACCATGCAATTTCACTAGAAATGTCTGCGTTGTTGAAATAAATGGGAGATCATTAAGGCATTTATGTAATGACATCATCCTTTAGATAGGGCAGGTAGATTACGAACTTCAGTTCTTTCAGTACTGCCTTGCATTTCTTTGTAGTTCACTGTAGACTGTAACTTACTGTGTATAAGCAAAATACAATTTTTTTGTTTAGTACCTAGGCTCCACTATGATATTGAGTATTAAGACAGAGGACTAGATTGCATATCCTTCTCATTCTTTGTAGATCAGGCAGCTTCTGTCAGTGTCTTAGTGTGCTGGGACTGTGACCTAATAGATCTGTGTTACACAGACAAGGCATTCATGGTAAATGCTGACCAAAGTGGATGGAAGTGCTGTGTACTCTGTTCTTTCTCTTCTGTCTTCTCCTTCCCATGTAAATATTTTTATGTGTACTGAATTTTAAACTTTTTCATGATAACGCCTGAAAAAGTTTAAATTACTTGGAAAAAATTGCTGAAGATAAAAGTCAGGCCACTCTTAAAAGGAATAATTGCATTTCCTTGTAATGAGGGGGAAAAATGCAATATTTGCCTGGTAGAATATTGAGGACCATAGCTAAGGAAGGCATATGGTGACCTTTTCACATTGTTTTCAAGCAGAAAGTAATCACAAGAATTTGAGACAAGACTCTTCTTTGTGTGGTAGGAAGGAGACAGATGGAAAAAGACTGTGTTCTGTTTTGTTGAGAAAATTCAGAAATTGGCATCCATTTTAGGATAGCACTGTTGTCCCCTTATTTGGGTGTATTTTGTTGCTGTTATTTTTGTTGCTTGGTTGTTCTATGTTTTTTTTGTTTTTTTTCATGACTTAGTTCATTAAATCCAGGATGCTATTTTTCTGCCTTGCAAAATAATTGAAGTTCAAATATTAAGATGTCAAATTAAACAGTCTTTCAGATTCAGTGTAGCTCAGGTGTTAGCAAATAGCCCTTAAAATTTTTGATAGCAGAGAAAAGCAAATTCATGAAAATCATGCTATCTTGCTTATCCTTTAAGTTCTTGTATGTGGTCTTCTCCTACTGCTTTGTTTTTATCAGCTGGGAATTGAATAGAAAGGCTTTTATAGTTCAGTTGCCCACTTAACTGCACTACTAAAAAGTTCCTTTCTTAGAGAGACAATTAATAGTCTTTTTTATTGTATGATGCTTGCTTCTTTTAAGAAGGAAATGTTGAAAATAATATTTTTAATTTTTACTGACAGTAAATTCTATTTAAACGTGGTCAAAAGCTGATCAAGCTGCAATTTTATTTAACAGAGATAAAGCTGAAGCACATAACAGTTCAGAGATACCAGTCTCTATTTGGAAAGCTGAGAATTATATTTTATATTTTTGTATTTCCATACAGAATACAGCGATAACAAAATTATGTATGGCCAGTTTTCATAGTATAGCATATTTTTCAAGTATTAAAACAGAATGAACTAGATAATCTTTGGACTAGATGATCTTGTAGGTCCTTTCCAACCTTATGAAACTATGAGAATGAACTCTGCTCTAGGATTTAAGAAGTATTGTATTGTTGTTTTTTTATTGCATGTGACTATTCATTTAGGAAAAATATTGAAGAACTTTACGTAAGTTTGCATTTAGTAAAGCTAACTGTAATTTTATTTTTATAGATTGCAATTAACTTTGATAATGGAATTATTTGTAATAGTTTTTTTTAAATAAGCAGATTCATGTTGCTTTCATATCACTTCGTCATGTTTTGTGAAGTCTATAGGAAGACTTCTAAGTTCTAAATAACTGAAAGTTATTTCTTATACTAAGAAATGAAACTATAATAACAGTTGGATGTTTTATGCTGTCTCAAAATTCTGTGATTAGGCTTGCACAGCTGATGGTTTCAGATTTTATCATTTACTGTTCAGAAAACTGGAAAATCCAAAGTTCATTTCCTGCTTTGTATTTCTGTTTTGCAGAATGTTTGATGTTGGGGGCCAAAGATCAGAGCGGAAGAAGTGGATTCATTGTTTTGAGGGTGTTACAGCAATTATTTTCTGTGTGGCATTAAGTGATTATGACTTGGTGTTGGCTGAAGATGAGGAAATGGCAAGTATCTTAACGCTGAAGAAAGGTTTAGTTGTTAGAAACTAAGTATTTTGAAAGGAAAGCTAAAGACCTCTTTCAGAAAAGGAAGCTAAGTATTTTTTTTAATGAGATACATGTTTTTTTTGTAAAAGGTTTCAGAGAACTGGTGATAGATTTCATGCTTTCAAGTTTCAAAAATTCTTTATTCTCAAGATTATATTGGGATAAGTACTCTTTTCAGCTGTATTCTTTCATATATTTCCAATTATGCATAATTTAATTAGGATGTCAATAATACATGTTCTAGTTTCTGTGGATACTTAAAATATCAAAGAAGTTGATTTGCTTATCTGTCTCTGCTGTTTTGTTACCCTTTCTCAGCCTCCAGTTTTTGTTGCTTTATAAATGTTTTACTATGACCTCTTTCCTTAGTTGCAGAAATCTTTCTTTTCTTTCTCTCTTCAAATCCCTTTCCATCCTTTCTCTTCTTCCAAGATGTGACTCCTCCCACATCAATATGCACAGTGTGTGTATTTTTTATAATCTGAGCAGTCTAAAGTAATGCTGTTTTTTTGTGTGTATATCATTAACAGCCTTCTGTGTTACTCTTCGTGTTCTGTAACTTCATGGAAATTAGTCAGGGAGGTAAGAAAAACAAACAGGGAAAAAATACTTTCAAGTTAAGTCAAAATAGGTCATACCTGCCATGTACATAAATGTCAGGAAGTAGTGTCAGAGTACTTATATGTTACATATGACAATTTTTCTACAGTGTTAAAATTAGGTTAACTTTTTTCTTAATGGAACTAACAGAACAGCCTTCTCATTTAATTCTCTAGTTCTATAGAATTACTATTTTTTCCTTATACAGGAATCTTGACTGTGTGCAAAAGTTAATTGTCAGTTTTCGGAGTATCTGATAAATATCAGGCAAATTCAGTTCACTTGAAGAGTTTTCTAAAGTAGTATAATTGCTAAATGTGAAAATACCAAAAATTCCTAAATAACTAAAAAAGGCTTAATCCTAGAAATGGAGAAACATAATATAAAGTAGTTGCTTGAACTCTATTCATGTAATCATTTCATAAAATCATATTAGTTGGAGAAGACTTTCAAGATCATCAGGTCCATTAAAGTTTTATTTGGCCACTGTGTATTTCCCTGTGGTAATATAAGATTCTGCATACTGGAACTTTCATAACTTTTCTAAGTTTCATAACTCTTCTAGTTGTAGCTAATCAAATACATATATCCTGATTTTACTTCTAGAGACTGATAAAATCAATAAAATATGTTGTTTCCCCCCCCCCCCTAAATTACAGAATCGGATGCATGAAAGCATGAAATTATTTGACAGTATCTGCAACAACAAATGGTTCACAGACACTTCTATAATTCTCTTCCTGAACAAGAAAGATCTTTTTGAAGAAAAAATCAAGAGGAGTCCTCTCACTATTTGCTACCCTGAATATGCAGGTATTGGGAACGGTCAAGTGTCAAGTAATTTTTGGTTAAATTATCTTATTTTTGATGAATTAGGAGGAATTTGATAACTAACTGTACAAAATATTTAAATAAGTTTAATTTGGCAGGATGTTCTTATGAATCACAAATGAAAGAGTACTGAAGTCAGATTATTGTTAACAAGATGAAACGATGATGGTCCTCTGATAGTGTTTAGATGTTACTGTCGTTCTGCTTGTCGTCCTACTCTGGTTACCCTGTTCTTTATTCTGTATTTTATTCTTTTCTTGCTAGATTTATTTCTTTTCCCCCTAGTGGGGATCCCTTGAGAATACATGAGAGTTTACTTGAAGGGAGCATATATAAATAGTTAGAAGAGTTGGCTTGTTCAGGAAATGTATAACAGAAGGCAGTTTTATTCAGCAGGCTTTTCGTGTATAATTTTCATTATGATTTCATACTTTTTCTTTGATTAAAAGGAAAATGTCAAAAACATGAGACGTGAATGTGAATAACTTGAAGAAAGGAATGAAATATAGCCTGTGTAATAGTGATAAGTCATTAATGACTTGCTCTGTCTACCACTGCTATACATACAGCATTTTTTATTATTAAAAATTTGTCCAGAAGGTTTCCTTCCACAAGATACACATGTTGTGTTGTAAAGTAGTGGCTGTGGAATTATTTAAATCAACATACTTCTTTTCAGGTTTTAGTTACTGTTGCAGAATATCTACTTCCTTCTAATATGCAGTATATACGTTAAACATATATGTTTAGTTCTTCCTTTTTGAAACGTGCTTATTGAGCAATTTTCTCCTTCTAGGATCGAACACTTATGAAGAAGCAGCTGCTTACATTCAATGTCAGTTTGAAGATCTTAACAAGAGAAAAGACACAAAGGAAATCTACACTCACTTCACATGTGCCACAGATACGAAAAATGTGCAGTTTGTTTTTGATGCTGTAACTGATGTCATTATTAAAAATAACCTTAAAGACTGTGGCCTCTTCTAAGAACAGACAAGACGTGGTTAAATGGTAAATTATGTGCCTGAAAAAAGGACTTAGGCATTTGGAATAAGCCCATGTTGTGTGAAATTTACATAGATATACTTAATTCTCTTTATTTTATTTTTAGGTTTGAAGAATGACTTCACACAATTCTAATCTGATTGATTTCAAGATGAAAGATATACAAAATATGTTGTGCTGAATGATAGATCAGTACTGTACTTGCCTGTTTTAACAGCTTTATTTATGTTTGTCTTGTAAATTTAAGTAATTAGGTAACACTGAGATGTCTTTTGACTGTATGTAAACTTGTAGTAATGTATTTGTATAAACGTTGAGCAGAATACTTTGGTAACTTGTTGTCCTCTAAAATTTCTGTGGTTTATGATGATACTCTTAGAGGAGACACACTTTTTGCCTTTTGGTTATTTAAACATCTAGTAAAATTAAATTTTCTTTTCATCTAGAGGGTGCATGCTACTTTATTCTTTTCTTTTTGTTGGTAATACTGTATATGGCACTAGCTTTTTTGATATTTAAACAGCCTCACACACCTGCTCAGATTTAAAGAAAACTAACTAATAAAACTTGTTTTTTTGCCTTAAGTTTTGAAAAAAAAAAGTTTTTATAAATTTAGGTTGAAAACAAAAATTATTTTTAAAACTTACATGAAATCCACAGCTGAAGAAATCTGGATTTGCAGTCTTTGCAGTGCAAATGTGACTGTACTGAAAAACTGCATTTTAAGGTTGAAATATCATTGAGGCTCATGGAAATGCAAAAAGGAAGTTGTTAAAAACACACTGGTGTAGAAATAAAAAAAAAAGTTTGAAACTAATATTTACTCACTGGGGTGAATGGCAGTTTTTTTTAAAGACCTTTAACAAAGGCTGGACTTCCAAATAATATCATTTGTTTCTGCTTAACAATTAAAATGATGGTATCCTTTAACTCTTTGCTATCTTCTGGTAATAAAACTAAAACTAATTTGCTAATTTAGTATTAGGTTCTTCCACAAGACATGGCTCAGTGTTTCCATGGTTTAAAGCAATTTACTGTTTGTTGCTTATTAAAAAGAATCTTCAGTATGTTGGATTGGGTGACTTAGTGACTTTGATGCTGATTCTTTAATTTAGTTATGTTTAAGATCTCATACTTTCTTTTATAAATATGATCTTTTTCTGGTTGTTCTTTCATTATGTGATTTGCAGTTTTAGGAATATATCATCCATTGCCTTATGGTTAGTGCCAAAACTGACTTTTATACCTATTTTAAAATGAATAAGCTTCTATTTGTAAATAAGTTCCTGGATGGCTGTCTTAAATGTTTGTCTTCTAGATAATACAGACCTACCAAACTTGGAAATATGATTTTCTATAATAGTTAGAATATTCCAGGCAGCTACAGTACACTGTAAGTTTTTGGGAATAATTCTTTGAATCTGTTGCTATTTTTCTATATTACCTTAGCTTATCGTTCTAAGAAGTGTTCAACCAAAATCACCGTTCTGTTATTTAATTTTTAATTGTGTATATGTTTCATTAGGCCTCAGCTTGAGTAAAACTTTGATGCTTCCTTTGTTAGGTTCAGAATTACGTAAATGCATTTCAAGTGGAAGTTTAGAAAGGAGTTTCTAATTTATTACTGGAGGTTGTTAAATATGTTCATACATTATCAGCTCTTTCAGCAGTTGTAGTAAACAATCTGTATATCCTGGGCTGCTTTTAATTGTGCTTTACAGTTCTGGATATGTAACTGATTTTAAATTTCATTGAACAACTTTGTGGAAATTGTATTTACACCTACGTTAAAGTTGGTTTTTGTACTTGATGTAAACAAAAATTGGGATTAATCAAATTACATAAATAAATTAAATTTTGTGCCTTGCTTGAAAGAAATGTTCTTCCTTAAATGTGCTGATGGAAATCTTTCTGTATCCATCCTGTAGACACAACTAGGTAGTAAAACTGAGAAGATAAAAAGTCAAGAGTCAACTCAAATGCTTTATGCCAGAAACAAAAATAAGCATAAATTTACAAATATTAATTCCCAAATATTTTACTCAACCACTGCTCCTAAAACCTTCAGATTCCAGAAAATTCCAGAATTTTTGAAATTTCATAACTATTGTTTTCTTAAATATTAATGTCTTAACCCAGAACAAAATTGTGTAATTTTTTTTTTTTTTAAAGCTTAGGAATATGAGGTTGACTTTTGTGACTTGATGAGTTGACAGCCGATATGTTTCTTTATAGATGCTCTGTAGTGGTCCCTTGTTTAGGTTTATATATTGCCTACATAAAAACTTCTCATATTGAAGGCCGGATACATCATTGATTGCATCTGTTCAAAACTTTCCAAACCTAGGTTGCTGATTAAAAAAATAATTGTTTGAGAGCTCATTTTATATGCTAAAATACTTTGCTTTGCGAAAAGCTTTTTTTCTAAGAATTATCTGTACTGATAGCAAATACTTTAATTTTCTTCTTGTTTATATAGCTTCATCTTTAAGCCAAATGAATTTTACCAATTTTGTTACCTAAGAAGACTGTTGATAAAAATCCTTTTTTCTTTTTAGGTTGTAGTTAGATGATAGTGAGGTAATTCTAATGTGAATTCTAATAATATTTCCACTTATTTTTGACTTTGCCTAAGCTTCATGAATTTTGATTATATACTTCTCTAGTTTTAGTACATGCTGCAGTGGACTTATCTACCTTGGACAAAGCTTCTTGAGGATCTTGTATAACAGAATTGATCATTTTTGTCCTGGGGTGAAAATCTGTCATCGTAACCTAGTTGTGTAGGAGAAGCTACAAGAAAGGCTTAAATGCAACGGTGGGAACAACATGCTTAGTTTCCACTCTGGTTGCTATAGGGCTCCACTCTATCTCTGCTTGATCAGGGGGCTCCTTCTCAGTTGCAAGTAAACAAAAACAAGGAAATCCTGCTGGTCTGAGGACAGTCTTGTGGCACTCTTCTAGTTCTTCATTCCTTGCATTTTTTCCATTTGAAGTATCCAGACAAACTGCTTTTTCTAGCAGTACACAGAGAACCTCCTTCTACTATCTCTGAACATTTCTTAAATTATTCTCAATATATATAGGGAATTACAGCCTGATGGAGGATGCTGTAACACCAGGATCTTGTGATCATTATTGTCAAGGGCATTTGTGAGGGAGTGGGGTTTGGAACATTTGGTTTGTGGCTTTATGGTGGTACCTACTGAAATTGAAATAAGTTTATCATCAAATATAGTGACTTATTAGTAACCCAAACAGCATCCAGGGCCAACATGGAAACAGAGTAATGTTTGCTGAATTTCAGCTCTGCTTCCATGTACACAATTAGTATCTTCATTATTTAAATGCTACATAAAACCTTAGGGGGGAGAAGAGATCAATCTGCAGCCTGCTGAACAGCGTGATTCAGCTGGTGTGCATTTAGAATTAGGAAGAGTGAAAAAAGTTTCAAATCAAAGAAAAAGGAAACCCTACCAAGACACTTACTATCCTACTGTGTGCAAGTCTCTTGAAGCTATCATATTTCATATTAATAAGTAACGGCCTTTGGGTCAAAGAGTAAAGGCAAGGTTGGAAATTTCAATTCCATAGCTCTTTTGATTTGAGGGGGAAAAAAAAATGGCAGGTGCAACAAGTGGTTGTAAAGAGCTCATCCTTGGATAGCTCACAGCTTGTGAGAGCACGCTCACGAGGAAGATGAGGCTGGATGTTGTGTAACTTATTACCAGGCATTACCTATTTCAGAGTGAGTCTACATTTTCCACAAAAACCAAACAAACTTAGTTGACCTTATGGGCTCTGAAAAACAGAAATCAAAATTTAAGTTGCAGAAGTGCAGAAACATTTCCAGCTCTGCGTCCACAGGGTGCTTGAAAAGAACCTTATTTGATGGGCAGAACAAAAGATGGTTAAGACCAAATATGTTGTCAGCAGAAGTCACTGCAGCCCCACAAAACAAGCTTTTCCCAGTTAACTTCTTTTTCTCCTTCCTCCTCTCTCTGTCCCTCCATTAACAGAGAAAATTGGGAAGAAGTTTTGCCTGTGTACTTTCCTCATGTACTGGTCGTGTGGAGACTGGAATGTTGTCTGTATCAGTAATGTAGAAATATATCTAATCATTCTCTAAGTGTGCTTAAAACTGTGCATATGAATATCTTCAAAAGCGAGAATATAAGTCTAGGAAACAACCCTGGGCAAGAGAAGGCCTCGTGAGCGTAGATTGTGAAGTCATACACAGCCTGATCAGAAGAGCATGCAGTGTGGCACAGACTATGCCAATAAGTGGTCCTGCAAAAAAATAGTTCTAATCCTCCACTCTAATACGAATGTTAATGGTAAAGAAGCTGTGATTTGTTTGATACTACACATGGAAATGTGAGTGTGTTTGGTTGAATTCTAAAGTTGTGGCTTTTAGATTCAACAAGTATCTTTCCAAGCCAAATTGTGTTGCTTTGGCTTTAATGTCTTTAGTTTGCCTTTTCTACTTATATCGTAGTTCTCGGTGAGAAGGCTCTGTGTAAGGCTTTGGCTTTCTGACTTAAAGAATGGAGGAAAATCCTAAACTGTATCATTCACTAAAAGATGGGTTGAGATTTTTGTAGCCATTGAGGCATAGGAGACTGAGGTTCTGGGAGAGCTTTAAGGAAAGTACTCTGTGTGTGATGAACTTAACAGCTGTATCCAGTATTTGAAGGAGGCAGCTTTGGGAGAGTGATGTGACAAAGTTGCATCTGTTTTTGTTGAGTGCAGCTCTGAGTGTGAGGAGATAAGCTGAGCAACTCTACATTCCTCAGCCATGTACCTGTTTCCCAGATGAGGTTATCAGAGGCGTGTGCTTTAAAGCCAAGGAAACATAAATACCGAGGAAATGCCCCTTTCTACATTGCAGTCTAATGTTCAGGGTATTTTTGAGCCTGGAAAGTTTTGAGCTGCCTGCTTCATCTGAGGGATGTGTCACTGCTGGCACTGTTACTTGTTTAGGGCTTCTTTCCAGCTTGCCAGAACTGCACAGTCAGGATTAAAGAGCAACTCAGCAAAAAGCAATATGCATGGTGCATAAGAGGCACCTTTATTCTGCTGCAGGGGGAGAGGGGATGCTCCTCACATAAGTGAATGGAGATTGCAGGGGGAGCTGCTCTTCTGATTGTTGTCCATGTGTTTGAATGCTTTTCAGGCGTAATACAATTTTACAAGAAGTGGTAGCAACAGGAAAAAGTTGGTGTTTTATACACTGTATCTCAAAGCATTATGTACTATCTAGATTCTTAGCCCTTGGAGATCTGTTTTCCTCTAGCTAAAAGCCATCCCAGAAAGGATAAATTGTTAATGTAACTGCAGAGTGCAGTGCACTAGTCTTAAACAAGTTTTTTTTCACAACCAGAGTTTTTAGTGGTGTGGAATTACAAAGATGATCTAAATGATAAATCCGAAGGCTGTTAAATGAGTTGTGTAACATTTTGGTATTTAAAGAGCGGCGATAACGGAAAGATACCGCATTTCACTTCATTCTTTCCACCAGTATGTCTGAAAGGAAGGTTAATGGAGCACTCAGAGAGCTCAGTGTGAGCCTTCCTGGGAAGGCTGAAATACAGTGCTCCCATGGGCTGTAATGGTGGTGGAGTGAAGAATTTGTCTTCTGTGGACTTACAGTTCTTGTGGAACTTTATGGCCCTTCCTTGGAATCTGTGGTCACCTGTCTGCTGCTGTTTGGTAATGGGTGCTCTTCGCCTTTAACAAATGCTGGGTGCTTCATTGTATTTGAAACAGTGAAGCTTGTAATAGCTAAGGAAGACATGATCACTAAGCAAACAGTTTACAAAATTTAGGTGATGTAGGTTAGGTTACAAAAGTTTGCATGCTTCCCATTACACGTGATCACGTTATGCCTGCATTTCAGAAACTAATTTCTGAAGTGGATCTGTGCTGGATGTGTAGCACTTCTCATTGCACTCTACTCAGAAGTGAGGAGGTGATGGCACTCATCCAGCTGTGCTTCCTGTACTCCAGCTGCGTGGCTGTTCAGCTGGCAGCTGGGATACTGAGGTTTACGTAGTCTGATTTCTGAAGTGCATTTGAATCAGAGACACATCCTACTGACTGGGCCAGTAAATACTATGAAATACTGACCTCCACTTTTTCTTGTTACGTTCGTTATAAAGTAAAATAATTTCTCATTTCCATAAGGATTAGAATCTGCGTGTGTTAGTTACTAATCCCAATCATTCCTTTTTTTGCAACAAATTTTTGTTCAAAGTGAAGCAACCTCCATAGAAGATCTGAGTAAAACATTTGCTTAAATCTGAGCTCTGAATCAAAGCTGATACTGAACTTACTTGCCTGGTCCTGATCAAGCCTCCTAGCCAGCTGTATTATGTTGCATAAGTTCACAGCTATGCCCTCTCTCTTCACCTTTAAATGGTAACAAAGTCATCCTTTGAGATGTTTTGTTTTCCAGATGTCATCTTATTTACAGCAATCTAGAACATACAATTCAATTTGAACTTAAAAACTATTTTTGAAACTACCAGCAAACAGGAAAGTTACATACAGAGCTTACTTGCTGAGGGAGCTTGTCCTTTAGCTGTTTCTTTGTTGAGCTGCATGGATTCAGCATATGAGACTTTCTTTACAGTGTATGTTTTTAGTCCTTGAACAGTTCTTGCAATTCTTTCCTGCATCAGTTTCCAATTGTCCTTGTGTATCTCAAATTGCGAAGCTATTTATATGTGAAAAGAATTTAAATGTGGAAAGCTGCTTTTTTCTTTCTTTTTTTTTTTTTTTTTGTGTGGAATGAATGGGAGAAGAATACAGAATGAGTGCTACCAAAAATTACCACTTAGAGTCATCTCAACAAGCTTCAAAATTTTCCATTCTAAAAGTCTAAATATTGCTAGAATGGACTGTAGGTTTCTGAGCAATTTTTATATGCTTTTTTTTTTAAATAATGCAGATTGAAAGACAAAAAACTCCGTGCTGTGTGACAAGAGAGAGATGAAAATCAGAATACAGCATTCATTCCAGAACAATTCATTAATACGGAGGAAAGACCACCAATGAAACAGGACAGTGAGATTTTACTCAGCAGAACTGTGCATTTCTGCAGGAATGCTGTACTGCTTTCCCACAAGTCTCTTGCCTGATCTGATTTTAATTAGAGGTCCCCATTAACACTTTAATTCGCCTGACTGACAACCTTTTGTGCTGGGATTCAGTTCCAGAGCCATGAGTTTTTAATACTGAGTTCAGAAGGGGCTTCCTAGAAGTCAGGCCTCTTTTTGCCTTTAACTCTCAGAGCTCCCCATGGCACTGTCATATTCTTAGCTGGGCATTGGCCCAGGAGGAATACGCTGGATTTCTGGTGCCGATTTTTCTTAAGAAAAATCTGTTTTCTGGAGGTAAAATACTGTAGTCAATAATCTGTGCAGGCTTCTGTGCTTTAAACAGAACAACTTGGTGTTTCTCCCAATTCATTATGCCTAAATAAGGTACACAGTTAGCCATTATATCAGCCTTGCTCTTTACTCCTAAGTAGGCCTGCAGTGGTGCAGCATTCTGCCCCTCTGTGCTGAATTCTTTGAAAGAGGGAGGTGACAGAAGCGGTGAGAAGCTAACCATCTGCCATCCTTCACCTTCCTCTATCTGTTAGTCTTTTAAATCTGATTTTTCTTATACTGGAAGTTTTTCAGCTCATAGAGCAGGTAGTTTTATGGCCGTGGTATTCTGTAATGCTTTGACAAAAAAAAATCATGCTGTCTCTATTACAAAGTGTTCTACCGTAACTCTGCCTCTCTTCTAGAGACAGGATCTGTGTTAGATGAAAAATGCTGCAAATATCCTTCCTTCCACTGATATGTTCTCCTGGCCATATTCTAGATCTAAGCTTTTCATTGGTCACATTTACAGATTTGTTTGTTCCTTGATTTGTGTTTTCTTATTATTTATTGCTGTCTTCTGTGCCACTACAAACATGTTCAGTATATCAGGAAGAAAAAAATCACAGGTACTTAACAGTCTTGGTGATACAGTGGTTATTTTGGACCCCAATGATTAAGTGTTTCCTCCAGAGTTTAGAAATGTCATTTCATGTTTTGTTTTTCTGTTTTGGGACTCCACTTGAGGGTGTGGGGCTTTTTCAGATTATTTTTAAGTACAGGCTGTCTGAAATCTCTCATGTTGGGCTATTAGCTCATGAAACAGATTTTGGTCAAAGCTGAGTAGATTAATGAAACTGAGCCAGTGTATGTTTTCCACTTGCTTATTTTTTCCCCTGTAGTTATTTATGTACTGCCACAATAAATGTACTTGCCAAGTAATGCATTAGATTTAGTGTTTTTTATTATTATTTTTTGTTAGCAGAGGTAAGTTAACAGGAAAGGCAGTGAGTAGATCTTGGGGAAGAGGAAGCAGCTGGGGATGCCAGTGGCTATGGGATTTGTCGTAGCTGAAAAATAAGACTTGTAACGTCTCTGTTGTGAGTGCTATTTTTAATGTTCTGGAGGGGAAGCAGATGGAAGAAGACTGTCAGTTCTGTGCAACAAGAAAAGATAAAGAATAAACCCTTTAAAAGCAATATATAATCCTTTCTAGTACGTCTCCCTTCCATAACAGTCTCAACATGACGATCACATGGGCATACAAGCAGCCTCTGGCTGGCTCTGCAACTCTTGAGCTCCTTGCTGCGTGTCTGATCAAAGAAGGTTTTGACGTGTGCTTTTGTGCACTTGCTAGGTTGTGTTTTTAAGCATTTCGTGTTCAACTATCATCTGTATCATGTGTTTACAGTTCTGGCACTTTCAAAAATGCAGTTCTCAGTCACAGATGCCCTGCTGATGGAGAAAGGTACCTCTTGGCTTTGCTCATGGTTTAATGGTGGCACCCCTAGGCAGTGCAGTACGAAGTATGAAACCATGCAGCACTGATTGTATGAGAGTATTTAGAGAAATGATGGTATTGGAGTGTTAGTATTACAGTCTTTCAAATGTAGCTTAAAGCAGGCAAACTCACCCTGAATTAGGGTTACCTCATTTCCTAGACATCTTACTCGCTCTAACCAAGAGTATAAAATCCTCTTGGCTTTGTTTCCATAGATAATCATTTGAGGTGAACAATTTGGAATAGCATTTTGTAGAGACAATACGTGAGTAAAATCCACTGCCACGGTTCCTCACAATATGTAAGAAGTCATTCCACAGGAAGGATCACAGCTGAGAGAGTTGCCAGCACGTTTCAGTGACATCACAATTTACCACTCAGACAAAATTTTCCTATAGTTGATAAGCTTGAGGGATTAGCTTAGCCTTGAGAAGAATGTGATTCCTCTTTAGAAAAAACAAGCATTCATCATGTTTCATCCTGCAGTACTGCAATTTAATGTCTTGTATCTAGGATATTTTCTAGAAGAAAGTCTGGAAGTTCCTTTCTACTCTTGGAAATCACATTATTATGTTTTAAATAGGTTATTACTCTGCTGCTGAAAATGGAGACTGAAACTGGCTT
Organism: Cyrtonyx montezumae; assembly: GCF_038088225.1. NCBI lineage: Eukaryota > Metazoa > Chordata > Aves > Galliformes > Odontophoridae > Cyrtonyx > Cyrtonyx montezumae. Next base: position 150,826,800 of record NW_027072034.1, read on the forward strand.
CAGCAGAAACTCTCAATAACCATTTCCTCATATATCTTAATTCATTATAATAATTTCTTATTTCAAGTTGTGTGCAAACTCTGTGGTAGAACAAGTGAATATGAGATGATATTTCAGCCATGCCCCAAAACTGTGCTGGTATTTCTCAGTAGTTTCTAAGGTCTGGTTCTTTGACATGTAACATAGACAACATATTTAGTGCTGAACTATCTCTATGGTGTGGAATGCTGCTGAGCCTAACCTCTCTTTATAAAGGCATAGAATAGAAAAACCCAAGTCTTCCAAAGAGATGGGTTTGAACTAATTTGGAAAATAGATATATAACTTTCTGGGGGGAAAATGTATGTTTATGACCATTTATAAAACAAGTTTACCTGAACCTTATATTGATCTTTTTTTTTTTCCATATTTTCTCTGCCACAAAAAAAGCTGACTTCAGATAAACTTCTTAGAACTAACTTGTCTTCAACTTTTATGTGCTCCTTCAGTCCAGAGGTAAGACAGTAAATGTTACGTACTCACAGTTGCTTACAATACAATCTGCCAACAATCCTGTTGAATAATACTGAACCTCTTTTCAAGGACTCATAAAACTAACAGTAAGAACACATTGTAGCTGAAACTGAAATTGCCAGATCCATTCTAGGCTGAATTGCTTTTTATATCCATTAGAGAAAAACAGAACACCCTGAGCACATCTTTAATATAAGAAGCAGCTGAGGAAGGCTGTTCTGTTCTGTGCATCCGGGAGTGGTCTAAGTCTGTGTTGGTATTTCCTCCTGCCCCAAGCAAGTGCAATCAAAGCAAGCTATGTGGTAGGTCTTAGTTTCTGTATTTTGCTCTACCATAAGGGGTTGAATTGTTTGAGCCCTCATAACTACAGAATATAGAAGACTTAGAGTTTCCCAAATCCAAGGGAAGATACCATGGAGATGTAGATTATAGTACTGTAGGATGCCAAATAGCTGCAAACATGAGAATCTGCAACTTCTGCCATTGTCTTGATTCAAGAAATATTGGTTTGGAATTGACTAGGGTTAAAAAAAGCCTGTCAGGAATGTTATGGCAGGTAATGCAGCAGAATAGACACTGCGTACATTACTTTTAAAAATAAAATTGTAATTAAAAAAACCCATGATGTGATTATATTTCTCTTTCAAGCCTTTGGTGCTAGATTGCATTACATAAACCCATCATTTTAGTCTACTTTGTTCTTCAGTTGCAAAAAAAAAAAAAAAAACAAAAACCCAAAAACTTAATAGTTGGATCAATGAAATTTAGCAACTGTACTGTTTTCTTATAGATCTATTCACTGGTAAAAAAATTCAAGGATATTGCTAAAAATAAGCAACCTCTTCCTGCAAGGCTGTGAACATGGACTGTAAAAATGCATCTCTAAGGGAAGCGTGCTATGTAACAGGAAAGCACTTCAGTTTTAGTTGCTAAATGATGTCACCTTTCCGAACCATGGGTAAGGTCCTGAGAATAAAAGTAGTCATTTTCTTGCTTCACAGTCCTATTCTTGAATGAGGTGACCTCAGTTAGCTGTCAGGCTGAGCAGTTGGGAAGGCAAGGTTGTTTGGGTTTTCTCTTCAGGCAACTGCTGTTATCTTGGAAAAAAAGCATATATATCCATACACTTTTTTTCCTGAAGTGATAAAGCAAGTGATAAAACACATGCATTCAACATCATGTTCCTTATGCCAGTACAGCTAATAAATTGGTGGTTTTGTACATCCTTATTCCATTCATTTCTCCAGCTGATTTAATGAGGTTTAATGATAATGTAAGTTATGCACGTTTGTGATTGGTTTGGGCTTTTGGAATTCTTATTTGCTGTGTAGGAATAGCAGAGAGAGAGAGCACAAAAAACCCCCCCACTATTTTCCTGATAAAGGAAGTGTGGCAGTTGTTCAGGATCCTAAGCACAGTATCTATCTATCTAGAAAAACATAATGGTTTTAGCAATGGAGAATTTATGTTTTGAAGTGTCTTGATTCAACTGATAGTGGTCTGAAGTGGAATTCTAACTTGGGGACTATTAAAGAGGTTACATCAGCAGCCAATGGCATTTTCATACTGGGAGAAGGATTTTCAATTCTAACCTATATTCCAAATTTCAATTGCTTTTCTTTTTCCACTTCCTTGGTTAGATCATTTTAAATGCATTCATGGTTGCACACTGACTCCTAAAAGAAGAGATTAAATTTCAGTGCTTAAGAATCACGTGTTTTTTCTTTACTTTTTCAACTTTATATACATATATATATATATATATATATATGTATATATGTACTTACTGTCTGAAAAGTGGTGTTCAAGTAGTTTGACAATACATACATTTAAGAGGAGGTGATAAGTGGAAGAATCGTCCTCATTGCATTAAGAATATTCATCCATACGTTTACATTCCGCTTTTTAACACTTTCATGAAGTGTTCTACCGTAGTGGAAGTATGTAATCAAGATTTATAGGTGTGGCATCCTTAAATTCTTTATAAATAAATATAAGTCTTTTGTTATAGAATGCATCTGTATATCTGAAATACTTCATTAAAAGACATTATTGAAGTTATTACCTTTCTACGAGTAGGAATCTGAAGAGTGAAGACAGTCATGAGGGCAATACATCACCAGCTGTTAAAATCACGGTTTCAACGTATCCTATACTGCCCATGTAGGTGGCATGTGGATCTACAATTCAGAATGAATCCAACATCCACAGACAAAAATAATATGTTTGGATATGAAAGACTTCAGCTGTCCTACTATAAATACAAAAATTCGATTGAATACAGCTCATCTACAGAGCAAAAAGCCAAAACCTGAAGTTTCCCGTATCTGTGTGACTCCACCTTTAGGATGACTTATATCTGTATCTTTTATTTCAGATAAACAACCTCAAAATTCCATTCATTGCAACCTAACTCCATGAGGTGTTGCATTTTTAAAGCTGAGTATGTTAAATCACAATTTTGAGAACTTTTCATCTTAATTTCCCAGCAGTGAAGGAAGGCAGTAGGCAGCTCTTGTACCTACCAATGCTTTTGGAAATCAGCACAGAAGTCATTTTTGAACATTCATGTATGTGGTCAGGGACTTAAATTCTCCTTGGGATTTGATCTGCTTCAGGAAGTAGAGAGACAGTGAACAGACAGAACCATTCCAGGACTGATTCCCAAAGTGTTTAAGCTCAATCATAACAGATTGGGAAATGCAATATGTGACCTTTGGAAAGCATGAACAACTACTAAACTATGCAATCTTAAAGACATACCTCAGTGTTATATGGAAAATGGAAATTTCGTCATTAGCCAAAAGACACATTTCCCATTTAAAGCTTAACATTTTGAGGAAAGCAACTGGCCATTATTAGCAGAGACAGATTTTTATGGCTTTGCAGACTGGTATGTTCTTGCTGATTTACATCATTCTGCTGATACAGAGTAAGCATTTTTTTCAGAACAAGTTTTTTATTTCAGCAGAGTTTGTGGCTGCTTTTCATCTTGGGGGTGGTGTAAAGCAGGTAGGGTATGTTGTTGGATCTGGCTCTCTACTTTAACCAAGTAAAAGTAAATACTCAAGACAAATATTTGCCATGCCTGGCAATGAACAATAAGAAACATAAAACAGCTTTTAAAGTTAACATCTCTTTGCACAGCTGATCTCTTGTTTCTTTAAACTCAGATTTACATCTGCTTATGCTGGGGGGAGGGGAGGAGGGTGAAGAAGCAAAGATCAAGCACTCTTTGGAGTATTCTAGATCAGACATTTCCTGAAATGGGCATACCTCCCAATTTTGACATTTCGATCTTTTATGAATGATTCCCTTTCTACTTTCTCCAGGCAATACTTATTTCATAGTAACCACAAATGCGTGGCAGAAGCAAGACGACTCAACTTCTGCACCACCGAATGCAACAAAGGACATTGAGGTGGCGACTGACTTCCTTTCTACACTGAGTGCTGTGCACACCTTTAGAGCAAAGGATCTTTAAAGCCATTATTCAAGGCTGCAGTGTGGAATAGAGTAGCTTTCCTTGCTGGAGGTTAGAGAACCATCACTGAAAATGAGCATACAATATTGTTACGAGCAACAAACGTTGCCCTGTTAAGTCTGATCACATTGCTGTTGTCTGCGTTCCTGGAAAATCACCAACTGCTGCAAAGTTTCCATGACACTAGTGGCATTACAGAGGAAATACTTTGTGCCCGCATCCTCTGTTTTGTTGAAGGAACAATTTGGTGGACCCTTGGCTTTGATCCAGCCCATAGGATAGGGAATCCCCAGCACATATTGAGCTGTGTGACAACAGGTTGTTTTGGCTCTGCTGGGGCTCTCAGGACTTAGAGCACAGTGCGCTGCCAGCACCTGGGGCTGTGTGTCTGCAGCTCCTGAGCTCCTCCACTCTGGGTCTGACACAACAGAGGCTTTTTTCCTGCTGTTCTGTCAGCAGTTCTTACGGTTGATTGTCCATAAACAAGCACTTCATTGTTACCATTTATTATGAATTGCAGAAGCCTAGTGTGGCTGCTCGAGTGGAATTAGAGCACGGACTGCAGCAGTTACCAGAAGCAAACACTGAGACTTGGCTCTGAGCACCTGCCTGCAACTGTAGAGCTGAGCACAGATCGCACATGGGAAGTCTGAAGGGGAAATTCTGGAGCTTCCCACCTAGGAAGGCAAACCACACTGAATCAAAAAAGTCCCTGCACAGTCCTAATGCAGGTAGTGAGGACCAGTGGGCTGCTTTTTTCTCATTGGTTTTAACCTATTTGCTCTCCATTTAGATCTGGTTGCGATGGTGACAAATGGCCTTCTGGGGGGTGCATGCAACTTTGTGGCATTACTGGTGAATGCTCAAGCAAGGTGATGCATTGGGACAGGCTGTACAGGGAGGTGGTAGAGCCACTGTCCCTTGAGGTGTTTGAGAAAAATGTAGATGTGGCACTGAGGGACATGGGTTAGAGGGCATGGTGGGGATGGATCAATACTTGTCCTAATGACCTTTTGCAACCTTAATGTTTGTAAGATTCTAAGGGTTTAAAATTGCAAATTTAAACCATATGCTCATCGTTTTGGGTTTCTGAAATATGCAATGAGCCAAGTTGCTCAGCTAGGTAATTTGGTCAGGCTGCGTGTAAAGTAATTGCTTCTTTATTGTGTCCTGTCAGCTGAGAATTTGGCTGAAAATGCTTTATTGTACTGATGCTTGCAGTGCTACATTATCCATGTGTTGTCACTTAAATCGACACACAGTGAAAGGTTGGCAATGAAGAGGCATTGTCACTGAGTCATGAATTAATGGTCAGAAAGCATAGAATCACAGTATGGCTTGGGTTGGAAGGGACCTTAGAGATTGTATAGTTCCAACCCCCTGCCAACCACTAAATCAGGCACAAGATGAAGTTGCTCACAGCCTCATCCAACCTGCCCTTGAGCACCTGACATTTACAGTGTCTTTGTAAACCCTCTCCCTGTCATGCTTCGGGAAGAACGACGCTCTTCCTGCCTTTGAAGTGATCCTACAGCACATGTGTGGCTGTCAGTAGCTACAGTCTGCTTCTGGATGAAAAATGCATCCTTCTCTAAATATATGGAGAAATGTTAGGGCATATAGAGAAATTATGATGTAGTATGTTACTCACAAGCTCCAGTGCTGGGTGTTTTTACAAAGCAGCAATGAGTCAGGCTGGTAGGGGCAGAGCAGAAAGCACCCTTTCTCATGTCCCCGTGGCACCATGGTGATGTCTGCAGAAGGGAGCACAGTGACACAGCAGAGTGCCATTGTCACCTGTTTGCTTTAGCACCAAAGTTCCTTTCAACACTACCTGAAATTTCTCGCTTTCACTTGAATGCATATAAATAAAAGTATGAGTCAAATATACAAACATCCACTCAGGAATCTGTGTGAATTAGGAAAGTGTGTTTTCAAATGTCTTTTTCTCCTTTTTCTCCAGATTTCTAAATGTTAAGGTACAAAAAAATTTCCGTTTGGTGTAAATATCTTTGGGAAGTCCTCTCCTCGGATTTTTATGATTCAGCATGTAATTTTATATAGAAGTGTTCTATAAGCAATTTTAAAGCTTCCCTGTGAATTATTTCTGGCCTTCTGATGCTTTATGAGGCACCATATTCTGCAACTGAAATATTTTTAGCACAATTTTAGCACGTCCGATTTTCCAAAATCAGAGAGAGCCTCTCTTGAAACAGATGGAAAATGTTATAAACAACTGAAGGGGAGCATGGAAATGAAATGAATAAGGTCCAGGTGATATTCTGATATTCTTTGCTGGATCCTCTTCTTCATCCTTTGCACTCAGACTCTTTCTGCACAGGAAACTCAAAGCCAAAGAACTGTGGGTTTTGTGGGGGATGAGGTTTGAGGAGGAGACGGAACAAACTTTGGGACTTATATCTGAGGAATTCATCTGAAGTAGTGAATGGCAGAAACAAAAATCCCTCCTGACTTGGTTATTGGGTAATTTCACACTATTACATATTTCTTTCATCTTCCTCTAAAATATTAACTATTGCTGCCGGGGTTCCAGCGCTGTGCTTCTGTGCATTAGTTTCTTCATTTTTTTTTCCCTTCTACTTACAGCTGCTTTCATATGCATTTGATGGTAATAATCTGTAGGAACAAACTCATTTTGTCCAGAAGAAGACAAAAAATATCATTCTAGATATTTTTTTCTGTGCCCAAAAAATACAAATCCAGGGATGAATTCGAGTCCTAAGAGAAATCCTCCACCACAGGTCAGACTCTGGGCCGCGGTGCTGCCCAGCAAAAGGGGAGCACTGGCAGCTCAGTGCAGTTTGCTCTTTAGCCTTTCCCAAAAATGCATTTGCATTAAAATTCTGACCCTGTTATGTCTTTCTCATGGTGAGCAACCTGTTTTTCCTCCTACTACAGTCAATGAACGTGGGATCAGTTCCCACCATGATAATTATTTCTCAGAGATGGAAATGGGCACAGTGGGACAGTATGCTTGCAACAAAGACTGTAAGGCATGAAGAAGGCGATATTTTTGGTTGCTCAGTGACTGCTTCAGTCCATAGACCCCCCAGAGGCCGGGACTATCCGTCATGCTCTGTCACTGCAGACAGCTGGTGCACAGCAGGCACTGCCTTTGTTGCTGCAGGCTTTTGTGTTGCTTTCAGATTTTTATAATTAAATATGAAACAGCAGTTCAGAATAATACAAACCCAACCGGATATATATATTTCTTTTCAGAACATCAGAGGGTATCCATTGGCTTAATTTATAATAGTTGGCCCACTGGTGTGCTGGGATCCTTGCTAGTCATGCTGACTTTTATTGCAGCACTGCTCTCATACACCAGTGTGTGTGTAATTTCCTGGTGCTTGCTTTCTGCTTAGACCACAGGACTTTTTCAAGGTGACAGTGTGGCTTCTTGGATAATTTCAATGTGCTCTCAGTCTTGTTCTTTTCAATATTTATTGGTATGATGATAATCATCATCATCATCATTTGCAGAGGCAGCAGCCAAGTCCCAGGGTAAATTGTAACTTTGAGAGGAATAATTCAGTGCCTGAAGCTTGGCTGCCCTCTTGGAGTTGCCCTCTGTGATCGCTCAGTCCTTCAGACTGGTTTATTCCATCTGGAGTTAAGGGTTTTGTGACACTTGCCTAGGTGTCACTGCCAGTTCGAGCAGGTTTGGCTGAAATTTATCCTAAAAATACTGTTCTCTGTGCTTCAGAGGTCATTTTGTGTAGGTGAAGGTACATAAATGTATATCCATGCAACAGCTATGAAACAAAATGGCCCAACGTTTGTTACCATGGTTTGGGTCAACGATGCTTACTCATACAGTCATAGAAGTCACTGTGACAAATAAAATGGTGTTCCTGAGAGGTCTGACCTGTTCAACCTATTGTAGTATTTTCTGAATAAAGCTGCTATACATTCTTTGCAGGTCCTTTTAATACATGTACATATGTAACAGGTTTTTATTAACCAGATACAGGATAAAATCTGTCCTAAGGACTTTCAGGTTTAGTTACACTGACATATTTATTTCTTTATTTTGACCTGGGGAAGGAGGTCTGCAGAGAGAGATGTGGTCTGTTGTACATTCCATGTACATTTATTTTTATAATTTGTTGTCAGAAAGTTTAAAACTGATCAGGACCCTTGTACTCAGAGCACGTTCCATCCATTCTTACCGAGCAGAGGTCTGAGCACTCAGTGAGTGTCTCTCCCCCAGGCTCCCCCCTCTCTCCTCAGCATCATTTAACCCATATTGCAATAGTCAGCCACTGTCAGGAGGAGACCGCAGTCATGTTCAAGAATTTGTGTCACTGTGCCAAATTCACATCTGCTGTAAGTTTGATGACATCAGGAATTAATTGGAAGGCTGTGTTTTCTATATTCCGCCAGTTGGGGTCACGTAGTTGCACTGAGCCCACCTCCTACAGTTTTAATGTTGCTCACAAGACAGGCACGTGACAGAGCCAGTGATTCAGTTGAGTGTAACACAGGGATGCTAGATGGTTCTCATTAGTAACTAGGGTTACACCACTGTGCTGAGGCTGTGATCAGTGTCCTCACTTTTTATTACCTTTCAGGACCTGCCAGCTCTTTCTGAGCTGTAGCCAGACCCTTCTGCTCTGGTGGGAGGACAACCCTGGATCACTGGTGCTCCTACAGTCTGCTTGGACTGTAAGGAAGATAAATAGCTGCAGAACCACTCTGCCTATTTATTAGAGCGGGTATCTTGATTGAAATCTGTGTTTCATTCTGAATATGCTGTGACAGTTTACAAAATTGACTAGGCAGGTGAGCATAAAGGGAATAAAGGCATCCACAGGTGTGTCCTACCATGGCATGGTGTGGGTAGATACTAGTAACAAGTCCCAGACCAATCTCTTACCCTGTGAAAGGATTTGTACTTCCGCACATTGCTTTAAATGGGTCTAATGGTTCAAAGAGCCCTCTGTTCCTTTTGTTCTTTCCTTTTTTTTTTTTTCTATTTTTCTTAGTCTGCAACTTTTTACTAAAATAAACCTCCTGCATTTCCACCCCTGGTTCTGATGAGAACTTCAGACAATACAACAATTTATTTTCACTATTTTCTGCTTTACAGACCTTTGTTTTCTTTCTAATAAACCTAAGGTACTGAATGCTTTCACTTCATACTAAAGTGAGCAGAGGAATGGGAGTTTGAGTCATAGCCTGGTTTCAATTGGAAAGGAATTGTAATGAGACTATAAAAAGAAGAGGCCTGCAATGTATGTAATCCACATGAGGCATTTTGCTAGAAGTGCGATGTGGTTGCTAAATCCTGCTTATGTCATTCTGATCTTACTAAATGCATTATGAAAAGGATAACATTCTTATGACATGGTGTCTGGTGGCCTTTACTGAGCAATTACTCCGTGGCTGCTATTCTGGCCCATAGATTATACAGTTTCCCGTACTACTCTCAGTGTGATTCAGAATATTTTTTTTTGCTGAAAATATTCTGACACTACAAACATGTAGAGGATGCAGCCTTTCTTAGCCCCTGACAGAGCAAGGTGGGAGGGATGTAGCCATGGCTTGTTTTGATGCTCCATCCAACCAATTTGTGTAAGACACTTCAGCTGCTTTGGGAAGCAGTTTCTCCTCCAGTTCGTTACAGTCTATTATGAGCTGGATATTGTGCTCCTTTTGGAGAACCCAACTTTCTGTTTTGTTGCTTTCTTTTGTTTTTCTATTACAACTTCTCACCGTTGAACAATTACTGTGTAAATTTAAATCGTACATTTATTTTTCACTGTGGAAAAAAGAACAGCCATGGTTAAGCTTCAGTCAGGCACAAACTAGAACTTAATTTATCTTGATAGCTTTCAGAAGGAATAATAGTTGAGGAAACATTTGAATGTTCATAAAAACAGACTCTAGAGAGCAGTAGCCTTCCTGCTAGCCACAGATGTGTTTTTCCTTCAGAAGACATTCTGTAATTGTAAAGGTGTATAATTTCAGAGGATGTCATGGTTGCCATGGCAATTGCATTAATATTGCATGGGCATAAAGCATGCACTAACATGGTGTCCATGCCTCCTGCCCTCAGGCTACCACAAGTGACTCATTTTTCCATTTAAAATTGTGTTAATTTTTCTCTATGAGCATACCTATTACAAATATCAACTGAAGACTCTTCAACTGTTCGCTCAATTTGCACAGATAAAATGCAACTCTACCTGCATTAGGAAGAGACTGCTAAAAACTTGTTTTAAACGTAGATAACCAATTCTGTTGTCCTGCTGCACAAATGCTGAGAGAAGTAGTGGATGTAATGAAGGCTACATCACAGATTTAAGACTCGATTATTTTCCCAGTTATCCTGATATATTTATGTCTTTTTCCCTTAAAATTTGCTTGTTCTTCTGTCTCAGGCTGAAACTTATTGCTATTTAAGTAGATGAAACGAGCCAGAGGATAATAACAGTAACCAGAAAACCACAAGAATTCCCAGTGGTTCAGATTGTGCTACTATTGCCCGTGTTATGCCAGCTGTGCTGGAGCTGAGGAAAGTTGAGGTCCATGGGATGGAAATTCACCGATCTGTGGGACAGAGGTACCTGAATTTCTTTTTCCTTTCAGATTCATTTATCTTCTGTTTCTGTGTGATAACTACTGCACCTCCAGTGACTGCAGCAGTGTCAGCAGAGCAGAGGGGAATGACACTCCTTTAAGACACAGTTGAACTTTGCACAGAGGCAGCTTTGCCTGCTCTCCTTAGCAATGTCCTTCAACCAAGCTTCACATCTGTGCCAGGGTTGATGTGAAGCGCCCAGCATCACAGAGGGGTGTCTTAGACATGTCTCTTCGGTATTCTTAAGTATAAAACTATTTTCCAGCATGGAGCATGTGTCCACCTAGAATATAAACATACTGCAATTTTTCCAAAAGCCCAAGTTGCTTTGCTTGCTGTTTTAGCCATGCTGGTGGGGAAAGTGGCTGGCTGGCCATCACTGCTCAAAGCCTTGAAGTACTTAAATGTTCCTCCTCCACCCCCTGTGCTTTGCTATTCTTTCTCATGGCTGTTTGGCTCATTGAGAAGTTAGCAGCTGTCTGCTTGTGGGCATTATATTTGTACTTTGTGGTACACTCAGATCTTGCTCAGAGTTTGGGTTAGGTGGCTATTTGTTCAGTAGCCATAAATACTTCAGTTTGATCTGCATTAGATAATAACAGGAAGCTGGAAACAATTAACTCCTTCAATCTATAGTAAAAGTCTTAGAAGCATCTTTTTTCAGTCTGTGTGGAGCACTACATCCAAAGCACAACATTAGGGACCCAGGAGGGCTGTCACATGCACTAAGCCAGGAGCAAATGCCTTTACTTAGTGAGTACCCCAGCTCTCAGGAACATGCAGTAGCTGTGCTCCATATAACTTCCTCAGGATTAAAATTCTGCCTTGCAGCCTTCTTTTTTAGCACCTGAAACATTCCAGCTGCTTTGATTTTCTGTCCTCTTTCTAATTAGAGCAAATCAAGTTTCTTTTTCAGTGCTCAGTTATGGTTTCTAATTAATTGAATGGTGGAGCAGGGATAAAAATTCATCTGATTGAGAATATCTGTTCTGCTGAGATGTTAGAGGAAACAAAACCACGAAATGCAAGAAATTGGCTTATTAGAAGAGTATTAAGTATGCTGTTGTAAAACAGAATTCTTCATGATAATATTTTTCTTGTAAGAGTCAAAACTTGCATTTTCAGGTGAATAAAAGGATCCATTAAGTTTAGCCAAGACCTTTTAATTAGTTATACTGTGAAACAAAAGGAACACACAAACTGACTTCAGTGGCACTACCACAGATGTGCACAGCACTCCCCTTACTCTTTCCAAGGGCCATGGGGTTTCTGACAGCAGTGTAAAGCCAGAAACATTAACACTGCTTTAACTAAGTCTGTCAGGGAAATTCAGGCACTACTAGGAGTGGAAAACACCAGAAATCAGAAGGTGGCTTTATAGAAGAGACATCGTTCTCCTATGCAGAACTGTGCCTTCCTGATAAGTTATATAGGGACTGACTGGCCCAAAATGAAACAAGAAGCATTGCTGCCACTTTGGCATGGACCAGTAGAGCTTTCATGGTGTTCATCCAAAATATACTGAGAGCTTCAATGCGAATGCTGCTCCTGAGCACTTTCCCAGGAGGCCCAAAGGCATCCAGAGCCCTTTATTTCATTACTGAATCCTCAAGGTATTTCCTCCTGCTGAATGACACAAACTACAGCATGGACTAGGCCTGAGGGCTACTGCAAATCCAGCCTTGCCATCACAGAATCATAGAATCGTTAAGGTTGGAAGAGAACACAATGATCATCTACTCAGCCATCCTCACCATGCCCACCAGCAGTCCTTTCCTACACAGCATGGACAGAGCCCACATAAATCTCTGCTTAAAAAAACATGATATTGTTCTTCTTTTGAAAGTGTGGCTTATTTCCACTCAACATAGTTTCAGGTGTGATCATGCTTGATGCTGAAAAAGTCTCATGAAGATGCTGTCAGGTATTTTTCACTCAGAGAGGACACTCACCTTCAAGGTTAACTATCTTCAGATGTACTCTTGGCGGTTTTTGTTCCTGATACCACCTCTGTAAATCTGTATTAAAAGCTACTATTTAGTCAATTTCAAGCACATTCAGCAGAGACAACCTCATTGTTTGAAAAACGAGCTGTGCCCAGTCTGCGTGTGTGTGTGTTAAACAGGCAGCTGGCAGAAATAGCTGCCCCTGTTCTTCTCACCATTAGTGAGTCCAAAGTCCAGCCTGATTTCCCTGTAACCAACAGTAAACACCTACAGACTGAAAGCCTTGGCTATGATTTGTTTACCCTGTTTCACAGTTAAAGCCTCTCTGTTTTAAACTCTTTCTGTCTCTATGGACTCCCTGCCAGGTTCCTTATCCGTCCCACATAACTCTGCCTCAAGTACATCTCTTTGGTTCATTGGTCAGTGAGGGGTTAACACTACTTTGGTTCATTTCCACCAAACCAGAGTCCCATTGCAGGAGTTAGTGGCCAGTGGGGCATCCCTTAAGGGGACTGAAGTGGCAGGGTTATGGAAACTTCCCTGGGTGAAGTTTAAAATGAAAATAAACTCAGAAACACATAAAAGTGTCTGCGCTATCCTCTCCGTGTAGTTGAAGTAAAGCTGGAAAATAACTTTTTCCTCTTAATCTCTGTATAAATCTAAACTAACGAAAAATCTTTAACAAATTCTTAGCCCTGCTCTGTATATGTGAATAAATTGATTTAATTTCCTCAGAGGATCCATAGGCTCGGTGTTATTCGCTGAGGCAGCACTACAGCAGGATGTGATGCTGTATGATACTATATGTAGAATTAGATTTTTTTAACCTGCTGTTTCATTTAAAATAGTGTTTCCCACATGAAAACCCTGGATCAAGGTAGTTCTTAGAGCTGCTATTTGTCAACAGACTGTACTGCACAGTGATGGATTAAACCTCGTGATTTTCTGTCTTGTGCCCCATGACTCAGTACAAAGACAAAGTCTCTCACACTTTGTAAATCCTCCTGAGGTGTAACAGGGTTTTCGCTGGGCCTTGTTGCTGCACAGTGGGGAAAAGCTAAGACTGGAGAGCTACTGCTATGGGTTGTCCCACAGCACTGATCTTTGGATCAGACTCAATGTTTGCCTCCTCACATCCCTCCATTTATCTGTTTTGTGAATAGCTGTGAATATGGAGATAAAATGCATCATCAAAGCAGGTAGAATGCAGATATCTCTCTGGTACGTGCTTGTTTTGCCTCTGTCATCAGAACTTGGGAAGGGCCGAAGTCCTCCAAAAAATGGTTGAGTAAGCTGAGGTGATGGGAGGTTGCATATCTTTGCCTTCTCAGTCCTACAAGTGTAGCCTGTTTGCAAGTAAAACCATGCAAAATTCCTCCTCCAAATTGTTTTCCAAGACAGCAAGTTGGGATGCTCAAAGAGTGCTCTGTCATTGAGATTTCAGGAAGAGGAGTGGTAGTGGAGCCTTGGTGAGAGATGCTGTGCTAGAAGTGAATAGAGGAAGCAATGTTCTGCTTTGCACTCCAGCCAGCAGTAATCTCTTTCCCTGCTGAATGCTGCATTTTTTTCCTTTATAAAAACATTAATCTGCAGGGTATTGGTACATGGTCAGATCCTGCCAAGAACAAATTGTTAAGTAGTTGCTGTGCTCGTTGCTTCTAGAAGCTGTAACTGTTGGTCTTCATTTTGCAAAATAAGTATCATAGGGCAAAAATGTGTTGGCTGTGACATTTTTTTCCCAGAAGAATTAATTCTAAACTGAGGGACTAAGAAACAAATAATTCTTAGAAGGCTCTGTTTGTTCAGCAGCTGTTGTTTATACACAAAACAGAGGAAATTTGATTAAAATTGCATGATATGCTCTTATATTTCAAAACATGACCTGCTTTAAGTCTCAGTTTTCACTTGGCTATAGATTATACTACAAACGCCTCTCAGCTACATTTTCTTACTGAGAAGGACTTACAGGAATTCTCCTTCTGCAGTGTCAGACTCAACCTGTACCATCCATGGGCAGCCCAGCAGCAATGAGCAATAGCCTCCAGCTACCTTCAGCACGTTAAAACCCCAGCTCTGGTACCCTAAGGCTTCCTAAAGCACTACATGGGAGAAAATCATTCCAACAGGGCTGTGCACAAGCTGATATTTTACTTAGAAGCACTTTCTGGAAATGCTGGAATAGTGGAGCCAAACTTCTGACAAGGGCATTTCCAGAAAGTGTCTGCATTTTTTTTTTCCATAGGGCAGATCTAAAAACTGTCTTACATACAAACAGCTGCTCTCAAATTTATTGACCATTTTCACAATTAAGGAGCTACAGTAGCACAATAGATTTCACTAAGAATGGTGGCAATAGTGAATATGCTGAGATAACGAAATATGGAATAATTTTACAATGGAGAAATCTAGAAATATGCAGTTTGCACCAGCTTGAGGATTAGGATAAGTAAGAGTTATGATTTTCTGTATCATTTTGTCCTTGAACTTTACTGGCATTTTCATGCTTTGTCACAACCTAAAAATGGAAATATTGTCAAATACTATATCATCTCATCAGACAGCTTCATTTTTTCCCCTTGTGTGGTTAGTTATTAAAGCTATTGCTGTTCACTGTAATGGAAGCTGTGTCAGACTGCTCTATTCCCCAGTTGCTCACAATTTGGGAATGTACATATCTGTCTTCTTGTAATGACAAATAATATTGTTGTGCCAGTGATGAATTCTGCCCTCATTTCATTATTATTATTATTATTATTATTTGCAGTAATTTAGAAGAGTTTGTAAGGCTGAGACAGCAGAATGCATCACAGGAAACTTAATTCTTAGGGCATCTGTCTATAAAAAGAGGAGGAGAGTCCTAACCTTGCTTACAGGACTGGGAGAATTTGACCTCTCCTATGTTTGGCCACATGAACTTTCCAGTAATTCTAGTGCACTGAGAAAATGCTGGTTTTAACGACAAATGTGTTAATAAATCCTTCCCTTAGGCTTTTAGTTGGCTTTCACAAGAGAGAAATCTTTTATCTAAAATGTCACTGACCACTCGGAGGTATGAGGTTAGCTCTACAAATCTTAGTGTACTCTCACCTCTCAGTAGGTTATTAAATTGGCACTGCCTACAGTTTATTTGGTCATAAATCGTTTGATAATCAACAACAATTAAGAAGCTTCTTTCACCCTATGAGCCAACTTCAGGTGGTTGTTGGGAAGCAGAATGGAGGTCGATAATTTAATTTAAGAGTGCATGTGAATAAATGGAATATAAAAGAAATGATTGTTCAGTATTTAAATTCTGCTTTCAGTTGAAATGTTAAAAAAAAACCCAAAAAACAACAAAAAAAAACCCAAGCTTTCCGAAATAGATATTATTGATTTTTATTTTTTTTATTTTTGTAAATCATATATTTTAAAAACTATTATATTTCTATTCCAAAAAACAAGTAACATTTCTGTGCATATTTCCTAAATGGTAAATGGTGCTTGTGCAATTTCTTTCTGAAATGAAGCTGACCATTTTTTAAATTCCAGGAGGCTCATAGTTATTCTCCTTGGTAAATAGAAGCTTTTAGCTCCAATGAATTTCCCAGTCAGCAGCTGGAAGCTGGAGTAGGACTTGAACTCTTTTTACATTTACAAATTTCACTATTTAAATACAGAAAAAAAAATCAAAGAAATGTCTCTTGTTTCTCTCCTACAAAATCACTAGGCCTTCACTATGCAAGAAAGGTGTAAAATAGGTAAATAATTGGTGCAAGTGGTATAGAAAGACAGGATACAGACTAAGAACAATGCATTTTGGAAATGTCAGAATGATTTGTTGATATTCACCAAAAGAAGGCCTGAGACTCAACAGCCAGTATTTTGACAGACATGAACTGTTAAAGACCTATGAATTTCCCGGAGTATAATTCATTGTTTTGAGTTAAAGACATACAGTTGTTGGAATACATTACTCAAGTTCATACTTTGATTCTGCATTGGCATTTTTCACACTTACTGGTGCAGAACCTTTTCCTAACACCCCCTCACTTCTCCCAGAGAGTGAGAGAGCAGAAATCAGCAACTCAAAGTGAGCTAGTACTTCTGTGAAAGCCCAAATCCTCCTTTCCAACCCCTCCCACCCCCAGATATGCCAGTGGTGATCCAGTATCTTTCGCAAGCAGACTTTCTTAATGGTCACTTGTGTATTTATGCAGTTACTAGGGTCATAATAATGTGAACCTCTGCAAACATATTCTTTCAACCAAAGCATTTTTCACAAAAAAGAAGACAGATACTGTTGCTGGTATCCAAACATAGAAATATACCCCATTAACATATGCTAAGGGATTTGATTTAGTAGTTGGGTAGGGATAGTGATAGGAGGATGGTTGGACTAGATGATCTTGTAGGTCCTTTCCAACCTTATGAACCTATGCTCTTTGGTTAGGTTACCTTAATATTCCTAGGATGGCAGTGTCTCTTGGTAGGACATTGTGTACTTGCTGCAGTAACTGAGTTAAGTAGATATTTACTTGCTTGGGATGGTAAAATACAAAAAGAAGACTGGTGGTGCTAGACAAATATGATTATTTTTGTTTATTTGGGCTTTAAGACCTCACATTTAGAAATTGGATATATCTACCAAATTTTTAGCCTGATCAGTTCTGGTCACAGCAACAAACAGACCATTCTCTGTTGACCGGTTGTCTATTTTTTTTTTGCCATGAGTAAAAGAAAAGATTAAAAGTTTAAAGGTGGTATGCACCTGGATAAACTTAAATAGGATAAGGTTCTCAGTCACCGTATGAGTCTCTCTGCTTAAAATTTCATCTCATATTCTGAAATAATTACAGTCTTGACGTTTCAGTCCCAGGGCATCGTGATCACAAAATAGTATAGTGCTCTTTGTTGAGGCTGAACTGAAATCTAGAAGCACACACATTTGTCTGTAACATACCTGAAATGAACACACAGTCTTTTCAAACTGCTGTGTGTATTTTATGGACCTGAAACGAGAATGTAGTTGGCATTTGGTGGGTACAAGTCAACTGAAAAAGTTGTATTAAGAACATTTCAAATCCCCTTTACACATTGCTTGCTATATCTTCCTCATTAAAAGATTGGGTATTTTCAAAGTAGCCTTAAGTGTCACATGATGACATAACAGCATGGCAGTGATCTGAAATAGTCATGTTCTGGAGTGTTGCCTGTAAATACATATTTTTGTTCAGTTCTTACATGAGCTGTAAGTATAGCGCTTCATTGATCTATGATTTGGGGAATTTACGGATGGAACATCCCAGTACAAATCAATACAGATGTGACCACTCATCTAATAATAACATTAGATTTTACGTGTAGAAAATAGTTTCCTTAATTCTGCTAGCATTTTAATTAAAACCAGCGCTGCTGGAATAGCTGAAGATTCACATAACACCCCTAACAAAGTAAACAAACAATCTAGAAGAGATTTACAGACACTCTGCTTTGCATGTTGAACCCAACTTACTATGTCTGCATCCCATCCATTCGATCTCGTCACCTTCTGTTACTGCTTCTCAAAGAATTATGAGGTATACAATATGTATTTAACATAAACATATCACTTACTCGTGATCAATTAGAAACTGCTTTTGAAGAAATTTGAGTACTGAAGACCTAAGCCCCCAAACAGTGAGATTTTTTAACTTTTATATTAATTTCCCACTTTCACAGAGGCATAAGTTAAGAAATTACTTGATTTTTCCTTCTAACCCCTTTTTTTTTCCTGATAGTTCTGACACAGTCCAGGTACTGTAACTCCTCTCTACACTCTTTCACCCCATTCTTCTTACCAGTATTTTTTTTTCCAACCTACATTTCATTTTCCCCTTTTCTTATCTCATTCTGTTTTATTTATTTATTTATTTATTTTTCCACTTGATGATCAGAAGACCATGCATGGCAGCAGAGGGGATTATTCAGAACAAAATTATGTAGGAAATAGTAATAGATTTAGCAGTTTAGGAAATGCTAAGTAACCTCCTGAGGACAGTAAATCCTGTTCTTATTAGCAAGTTCTTAAAAACAGGGCAGTCAACAACAGCTTTGGTGGTGAAGACTAAGACTGGGTTTACATTTTTGATCCGCTTTTCCAATTAGTCATCACTGTGTGAGGAATCAGTTTTTATGATTTATTTTTTTCCACTTTCTTCTCTTCCCAATCACCCCAGATGTCCTATTAACCAAATTATGTAGGAATATGGGTGTCTCAGGTGTTTCCACAAGTTTCATAAACATAACTAGCTGGGTACAGATAATTCAAGTATTTTCAAGTTTATATTTTTTTATTTGTTGCCTGGCTTGGTCAATGAGGAGGCACAGCAATGCAGGAAATTAAGAGACATTAATTCCACCATTAATTTATTATTAGTGTCCTATCAGTGGGACAGAGTCATTAAGAGCAGTCCTTCTTTTATACAATCACAGCTATTGTGAGTAATTTGGTTCGCATTTTCACTGAAGTAAAATTGTAAAAAAAAAATTGAGGGAATGGACCCTGAGAATACAGATAGCTTTAGAAACTCTGGACATTTCTGTGATATTCCCAATGAGCTGAAAGGTTGAGTCTGCATATGTTGTTTATATTTAGAGCCACATCTCTTCTGTCCTTTCTCATGCCTTCAGGATCTACACACCACCTGCAGGATCTATCAGATGAAATCCTCTGACTTTGGTATGCAAACAAATAAACAGTTCTGGCACTAGCATCCTTCAAACTCAGTTCAGTGCATTTACTGTTTTCTCTGAGGTCTATATCCCCAAAGAACATTGCTGAATTCCTGCTTTTGCACAGCCCTAAAAATGCATATTAAACATCCAAACTGATCCTACCTCCTTTATCAGTAAAATGCTCACTATATTGCCATCTTTAATTGAGAAAGTAATCATTTCTCTTCCCTGTATAGCAGTACTTGAGAAGAGTACTCATGTTATTTAATAGGAGTACTAGATCCTCTACACTGTAAGCCTGACATCTTCTATCCAATTGCTTTTCACTTCTCTAATCCTTTGCTGATGAGATTTTCACAAAGTACATTTTATCACAGGTTTATGGGACTCCATTACTCTTTTCCCATGAGATTAAAAATAGGAAATATATTCATATACCAAAAAAATCTTGTCTCAGATGCTTCATTTCAATTGAGATTGCCTTATCAGCAAAATATCCAAATCAAATTTTTGAATGCTGGTTTCAAAAGATGTATTTTTAATGATATTACTTTAAATTACTTCATAAAACTCTTTCATCCTTTTTTCTCTCATTTGTTGGATCTTAAAAGACTGTCTCTGGAGGGGAGGACTGCAAAACTTGTGAAGGCTTCCTCCTATCTGCTATAGGATATTGCTTTTTTTCAGCTCTCCTTTAAGACTTCCACAGTTTCCAAAAGCTCCCGCTCAGCATGAAAACCCAGCTATGAGCTGGGGAGAAATATATCTCAATTACTCTACAGAAACCTGGCCAGATCCATTAATCCCATGGCCCTGGCTGATGACTGTTCTGAATTTCTGTGTTTCTAGGGAGTGAATTGTATGACATACAAAAAATGCTCAACCCAGCAGCAGCACAAAGCTGGCTTCCCTGGTGTACTCAGGGTGTCCTGCTTTGGCTGTGATTAGCAAAACAAATTCCAGCTCCTTGTGCCACTCATTCATCTGTGATGTTTCACCCTGTTCTCTTCACCTCTTCATATACTTTGCTACACTGAACTTTAACTCCTACTTATATGTCCCTCCTTTTAAGCCAGCTGTGATTTTCTGAGCTGATTGAACCCTTGCTGGGACATAACTGCTTATTGTTTTCTTGATCAGCAAGCTCTCTCTCTAACTAGTTTGTATTATCAGAAAAAAACCTTCAAAATATTCACAGATTCCTCACAGCAGATTTCAGTCAAGTCACAGGCTGGGTTTGAGCATAAAAGGCATTATGAAAAGAGAGATTTTATCAGCCTCTGTTCAGCTGGATTGTAAATGATGCCCTCCGGCTGCACTGGACATGAGTTTGTTATAGCTATGAACATTTCTGTCTTTACAAATGTAGCTATGAGATTCATCATATATTGAAGTCAAATGATTCTGTCCTCTCACAGTTGGAGTGGATTTTGACATCTTGCATCCTCTTGCGCAGGCTTCAGGAAGCATAGTGTTTATATCTCAAGCAGTACTTTTCTGGGGCTATTTTTAGAGACATGAGGGTGGATTCTTTTCTTTCCCAAGTATGAGAGTGCCTTGCCGAGCCTTGACTATTTGTTTTCTTCCTTACATCTCTTCATCTATCATTACTCCAGGATGATTCACATTGCTTTCTGAGCTTGTACGCTGGGATGCCTGTTGTGGGGAGCTTAGCAACTGCCTTGCACTGAAAGCCCATGCCGGCTGCAGCATGGCTGATGCTTAACTTTTACTCTGCTCTGTCAGGAAAAAGGTCATTGCTATGAGCTCATGACTGAGAAATGTTCTGCAACATTTTATTACCCTCCTCTGTATGCACCATCTCCTGCTATTTTCTGCTTTCAGTGTAATACTTCTGTTGCCTTGTCAGCCAGTGTCCTTCAACCAACGTTTTGCAACATGGATGATCAGAAAGTGAGGTAACGTAAGCACAATGAAATAAAATAATTCTTAGTCTTTCACTTTAGTGAAATAACCTGAAGTAACAGGCCACATTTTCCACTGCCTTCTCTGAAATAACTTCAGTGTATTTACTTGATTTTCATGGACTGAACTGGTAGAGAGTCTACAAAGCTTGGGACCTAAATGACACTCTTGCCTACAATTTGCTTTGATAGTGACTTGAACCGTTTGAATAGAATTTGGATATATCCTTTTTTCATTACAGTACACAGAGATAGATTTTTTTTAAACCACAAGGCTAAAATAACTTCAGATAGAATGCACTATGTTTATAAAGACTTTGAATGACAATTTCTAGAAATTAAAAGAAGTGGGATAGCAAAGAAATGCAGAATTTAGATTTTTAAAAAGGTATGCCATCAGCACTTGTCAGACTGCTCAAAAGTAAAGATAAATAACAGCGAAGAGAACAAAGACAGTTGTCACATTTTAAACACAAGCAAAATCATGGGCTGACAGACCGCAAAACCTTCAAATTCCACTTTAGAAAAGGGCTTTTAGAAAACAAATTGATAGCTCTTTTTATGCAGGTAAAGAATAAAAGCTGGGTAATGGGACAAACTGTAAAGGTATGCATGATTAAATGGCTATTACTGGAAACAGAGGCCCCATTTTTCACTCAACTTGTATGGGAATTAAGAGCAATAATAGGTGCTTCAAGGAAAACACATTATGCGTTCTTAGAAACTGGATATATTCTTCAAGCAATTACATGGATAGCCACTTTTTTGCATCAAATCGTGGAGACTTTTTGGCTAGCATTTTAAGGCAGTGTTCCTGGAGCATTGCACACTCACTGCTCCCAGCTGCCCTCGGCAGCAGGCTGCCTGCTGCTGGAGATTACAGCCATTCTCATTCACACCCCAGGGAAAAAATGCTGTTTTTCTCCATCTACCTCCAGAATCTACTTTAAAATATTTTATTAGTTAGATATCTCAGTATGATTGGGTTGATCCTCTTTGCTTATTGTCAGCTTAACCAAATATTACAAATAGCAGTGAAAATACCAGACCTATTTTAGGGGAAGGTGAGCTCAAATCACACTCGATGCAGGTAAGGCTCTACCAGCTGATGAGGAACAGCTTTAGGATTTCAGCTATTTGTGAGAATGCCTTCACAAAAATAAAAGGTTTCCTTTCATCTTTGCTTTCCTTATCCATTAGAATTCAGATCTCCACATATGCCTGACCAGCAAGCCCGAAGGTCAGCACTGAGCCTTGGAGATTCATTTCCCTTAAGCAATCCCTTGAAGAAGCTACATCAGTAAACAGGAAATCCCTGCATGAAAGATCTTTCACCTTGTTGAAATTACAAATGGAAAATCTTACCACAAGATAAAAAGAGGTTATGAAATATGAAAGATGTTAGATGGGTAAGAAGCAATATCAGTATCAAACTTAGTGATCTATGTGTGAAAAATGTGATTTCAGTTGTGAAAGGGGTCTTCACAACTAACAGTAAACACGAGGTATAAATATAAAATTAGACAGTTTGATGTTAAATGATTTTTGTCCTCATGCAGAAATGCATTTTCCCTGGATACTAACACACATAATTTTGATTGCTTTCTGCACAGACCCCAGCGAATGACAGAAATTGAAAATTAAGGAAGAAAACCAGCAATGAAACATTAAGAACACTTACTACCCTTGTCTTCTGTTTCAATATGGTATTATTGCAAGTGTTTATAGCAAAACTGGAAATCGCAGACCTGCTGCTCCTGCTGTCATTACAGCCTGAAAACTAAGCATCATTCCAAGCTACATGCCTCTGAATAAGGTGAATCCTTGCAATTAGCAGGGCTAATTTCATGGAAATTGTTCCACTGAGATAATGCAAAATCTGCTATTCTGTGTAAGGTACTGACTATGATGCTTTGGTTAGAGAGTTTCCATCACACCTCTCCATCTTATTATAGTTAGCCCAAATACTGAAAAAAACACAATTGATGGATTAAAGTTATATGATTGTTACATGTAAACACTCTTCCCACTTCACTCCATTTTAAATGTACTGGCACTTGAGCTCAGTTTGTTGAATACAAAGACGACACTTAAATGGAGTCTGAGGATGACTTCTTATTAGTGGTTGGTGGGAAGGTGGGTTTTTTTGTTTTATTTTTTTGCTTCTGAATGGGACAGACAGCACAGATTCATATCCCAGCCCAGGTGTCCCAATGACTGGGTTACCCCCTGCACCCTAATGGATTTCTGCCTCTCCGTTCTCCTCTCTCCCTTTCTTCTTCTCCAATCTTCCTCATTTTTTCTGCTCCTAATCACATGTTTCCACAAACTATTCTTTGTAGGTGCATTGTGTGTCACAAGATTATTTGGTTTAAG
Source organism: Cyrtonyx montezumae (assembly GCF_038088225.1). Classification (NCBI taxonomy): domain Eukaryota; kingdom Metazoa; phylum Chordata; class Aves; order Galliformes; family Odontophoridae; genus Cyrtonyx; species Cyrtonyx montezumae. Next base: position 150,850,344 of record NW_027072034.1, read on the forward strand.
GTCATGAGACTTCAAGTTCTGCTTTTTTTCCCTCTATTATTAATGGGCCCTTTACAATTCTCCTGGTTAAGTTTAAGTCTGCAACCAGTGTTGCAGAGATGAGCAAAATAGAAGAGCTGAGTGGTGGTCAGACCTCAAATCTCAAGTGAATTTGGTGACAAAGTATAGAATTGAAAAATGATGCAATTACTACAGTGAGTCCCTAGAAGCAAAATCACCATGCTCACAACCTCACACTCCTCAAGCCCTGTAGGTTTTCAAGACAAAGCTCTTTTTTTCTCCTTCTCCTGAATAGATTTGAATCATCATAGAATCATTTAAGTTTTAAGGGACCTTTAAAGGGCATCTAGTCCAACCCCCTACAATGAACAGGAACACTTACAGTTAGATGAGGGTGTTCAGAGATCCATCCAGCCTGAGCTGAAATCGGGGATGGGGCATATATCTTCTCTCTGGGCAGCCTGATCAGTGCCTCACCACTTGTTTGAGTGGGATTGCAGCTTGGATCAGGTGAGTAGAATGGAGCTGAGAGATGCTTTCAGCCTTGAGTTAGGTTATACACATTGGTGCTTTCCTTAATATAGATTGAAGATGCTGAGTAATGGTGATTAAGTCCCATGTGCTAAATTTAATTATATCATGAGATAAGAAAATGGTCCACCGTCAAGGTAAGTTCCCGATGATATTTCTGTTGGTTTGAGTAATGTTTACTAAAGTTATCAGCACATGCAATAAGCTTGTAAGTACAGGTTAGCCAAGACAACTGAAAACAGCAGCAATTTTAGCACTCAGGGTCTGGCTGTATCACAGTGATTTTTGAAAACAACTCTGAGAAAAAGAAAGAGTGGACTGAATAGCTCCAGCACAACTCACTGTTAATGCAACTGACCTGCATGGACCCAGCATCCTGCTGAGACCTGTCTGGAAACATCTGCCATAGGCTCCCTAAGAGGACAAACAGACCTTTGTTCAAAAGGCTTGTGGAATTCTAAGTCTTGAGTTAGTGGGTTTAAGTCAGCGTTTTTTATCATTAGTAAAGGCACAATCCCTCTCCTTTGCTCTCCAAATCCATTTGTGCAGCTTGGTGGCTGCTAGTGGGCCTAAGCCCCTCCGTACCCCTTAAGGTTAGGTCTGTAAATGGGCCTAGAGCATAACACCATGTTTGAAAGACAGTGCCTCCATCAGGGTTTGGGAGTACTTTCCAATTATAGTTGCAAATTTCCCCATTTTTCCCATTGATTTTTAACACTAATACCACTAAGTGGGCTGCACCAAGTTTTATATTTGAAGCTATAGTTAGGCATTCTGTATTAAAAAGATGGTTTGGGATTTCTACTGGTAAATTTCATTAACTTCATTTGTCAGAGTAAATCAAGACACAACTTTTGATGTGGTAGAGTAGATGATTGTACTCAAATACATGCTATAGAGGCTATTAAAAAAGAAAAAAAAAACAAACGAAAACCCAGGAAGCCCTGCTAATCCTTGTATTGTCATGTGAGACCCTGCATGGTTTATGGACCAGGTCATTAACTTGTATTACTAAGTAGGCAGTAATCAAATCATCAAGGTTGGAAAGACCAATAAGATCATGTAGCCTGACTATCAGCCTCTGACTGCTCTAGACCACATCCCTCAGTACTGCAGATACCCTTTTCTTGAACGCCTTCAGGGTCAGTGGCTCCACCACTGGGCAGCCTGTTTCAACACCTCACCACTCTTTCTGAGAAGAAATTTTTCCAAATAACTAAACTGAACCTCCCCTGGTACAACTTAAGTCCATTACCTCTTGTCCTACTTTGTTATTGATTAGATTTCACTAATTATTACAGGGGGACCCTGATGTAAAGTTGATATTCCTTGAGTTGCCTTTGATAGGTGCCTCTGTTTAGAGTTCAGGATCGCACAATGTTTCTTTGTTTTCAATTGAGATTGTTGTTAATAAAACCCAGTACAGCGGTCTCCCTATAGTTTGTTACCTTGTTCTTTTTTCACTCGGTTCTATTATCTTGTGTATTTGAGCTCCTCATATCTCATACTAAAGTTAACACCCTGAGGCAAACATTTCTGTTTATCTTTGTAGTAGAATTAGCAGACAGATATCAGCTAGACTGATCCATCAGAAGAAAAATACATTTTCTTAACCATCTGGGGGAGTAGCTGGATCCTGCCTAGACCCCAAGTGAGATCGTATCCTGAGACATTTGTGTGGTGCCCTTACACTCGGCAAACTCTCTCAGAGCTAACATACCATCCAGGAAGCCAGGGGAGAGTGGCAGGTTCTTACCAAGCCTCAAATATTTGCTCTGAAACAGCCCCAGTCAGCTGCTAGCAAAGGCAGCAAAGAGGCTAAGCTCAGTGCCATTTGGGCTTTGCAGAAGATTATTGGACTATCATGCATTTTTCAGATGTGGCCACAAATATTTGTTTTCTTGCTAAAGCAATGGCTTGAGGGTAAATTTACTCAGACTTCTTATAGACTTCCTTATGTGATGTTTATGGTCAGATGATTTTCAAGGAAATTAAAAAAAAAATAAAAAAATGATGTGAGGTTGTACAGTCCCTGACAAACCCATGTTGTCGGGAGGAAACTGCTGAGTGTTAAGCTCCTGAGATGGAGGTGGAAATGCTCTGCAGGAGCATCCATTCTCCACAGCACATCAGAGGAGGCCATGAGAGACCTCATACGTGGCACATCTGGCAGACGTTGAGGTCAGCTCTTGATAAGGACTTTGATCTAAGTGTGCAAGTCAGAAATCTCTTCTCTCTACCCGCATGTCCGTTCTGTACACAATGTTTTCTTAACACCAGCACAGCAAACATAACACAGGTTTTGGGAAATGTGATGATTTTAATCAAATTGCTCTGTGCTGAAATTAAATAACAGCAAAGTTTGGCTTAGTTCTAGCTGGCATTACCTTTTTGGCTGTAAAAAAATGTGAATGTAAATGAAACTCCACAGAACACTGAGCTCGTAGTCACAAAAATACAGCACCATTTTGATCAGAAAAGTGGAAAAAAATCGTTAGACAATACCACAGTGCTCTGAAAGCTAAAGCAGCTCAGAACCATGTTTTATGCAATGGATGAAATTCATTGAGAGGGCTGGGGTTGCACCTTCCCACTGCGTGAGAAGTACATCACAGTGCCATTCCCACTCAACCAGCATTGCTGAATTTAAAGCAATAACCGTCTATTAATTTTATTTCAAGTTTTAACCATCAGTTTTGAAATGGAAAGATCCTTGTTTATACTGAGTAGATTTTATACCAGTTTTGATAGGTACATTTTTGTTGGATCACAGTCACAGTTACCTCTGGATACCAAACAAACTATAAGCATTTGTAGGAGTGTAGATGGTGAAGCTGTGAGTGAGAACATGCTCCAATGAAAGTAATTACAAAGTGCATATTAACGCTCCTCTGCTATCTTATCTCTGAGGATTTCTTTGCAGCTTTTTAAATAGGTGTGTGCTGGTGAACTACAGTACCCTGTAACTTAGGGGAAGGAATTTGTTTTTTGAAAGAGGAGTTATTCAGAAAAGCATGTTTTGAATGTTAACAGAATTACATGATAGACTTACTACTGAAAAACATTAAATTTTACTTGAACTGGGATAAGGTTATCAAATCTACAAGTATTAATTTATGTAATAACATAGGTAAATAGAGAGAGAATATCAGGTAGGAAATCCTGCTTGGACATACAGTTTGCAAAGCCTCAGTGATGAAGCCACATTTATGATTTGTTTGTACTTCGGAGTAGACTTTGGCTGAGAGACCAGGTTTTTTTAAGTTGAGAAATTTCTGGCTATTCTTGTTGTTGTTCAGTGACTTTCAACATGGAATTCTACAGTGAAAGCCAGATTAATCAAGTCAAATTGTTTACCTCTACTGTGTGAAGGATTTACAGATTGCTTCATCTCTTCTCTTATTCTCGTGACATATGAAGTAAACTGGAGGAGAAAATAACCCTATCAACAAACGAAGATATAGGGATGGTCCCTTTAAGCAAAGGATAGTTTACTACCTTAATAAGAGTCATGGTGTGATGCTTCTGCCCTTGAGCACTCTTTTCCTTCTTTGATGTTGCCTATCTATTTATAAAGTGCTCTGAGACTGCAAGGATAAAGCACCCTATATAAAGTACAAGGTCTTTGACTATTAAAATGAGCCCAGACAATTTTTGTTTTAAAAAGAGAAGAATTCAGCAAAGAAGCCCGTGCCATGTGTTGTTTAGAAGTCTGAAAAAAAACTTTCAATAAAGCTGACACTTTTTTTTTTCCATTTCAACCTAAAATGCAGACAGAACTTCAGAAAGCTTCAGCTACTTTTCTATTCACAGAGAATGAACCTGAAAAATTAGAGACAAAAACTTAACAACAAAAAAAAGAAAGTTGAAATGGATACAGTCTTAGGTACTAGGCTGCAATTACAAGCTAATGCAGGGAAACTGTGATTATATATAAATAATAAGTTGCAGTAGCATTGCCTCATTGAGCTGAAGGACTGGTACTCATCTGTACCTTAACAGAAATCTTCTCTGCCAGAGTGGAAGACCATAAGATGAAAGAGTGGTAAAAACGGTTTGGTCTGAGCAGCTTTTGTTTTATTAAGAAGCGCATTGAAAGAGATAGTCCTACAAATATCTGATGTAGTGATTCTGTTAGTTGACACTATGGATTTTAAATTTCAAGAAGCAAATCCAGATCATGGAAGATATCTCTAGAATCAGTCCTATAAAACATGACTTTTCAGTGATATTTCTGAGACCTGTCTATTTCTTGACTTACTAAACCTATAGGGCCCACATTGCCTTTGGATGAGGAAACACACAAAGTTTATCATATGAAAGCTGGTAGGAATACCCTTGGATCAGGCCCTCAACCTTATTATGCATTACTAAGTTCAGGATGCCAAATGCTCTCTGCCTGGTGTGGCGAAGCTCCATCTGGGGTCTCACACCAGAGAATGTCTGTATTCACTGACAACCAGAAGGAGAATTTGGGCAGCCAAGCTGTAGAGGACTTCAAGTACCTGAGCTAAACATTCCCAATTCTGCAATGAAGTCAAGTACATCCTTAATTGCTGTTTTAAATTACAAGCCAGTTCTTCTGTTCCTTTTACTTGTACACCTAGGTCAATGAGATTGTCATGCTCTCTGTCACATTAGAAAATGAGACCCCTTCTGCTTGTCTCATGAGCTCAAGAGCTTTCCAGTTTTTTTATACTTACCGACTTGTGAACTATTTGAGAATGGCTGTTTCTAACAAATCCAGTTAGCTGATTGTCTGCTCAAAAGCCACAAGAGGAGAAAATACCCTTGTAAATACTAAAGGGTTTTCTTTTTCTTTTTTTTTAATTGTGTCATCCTTCTTTGAATTCCAAGTTTTGAGATTTGATTAGCCATTAGCATACAGCTGAACATTTTACATCAAATAGAAGATGATAGTAGAGCCTTGGACATGGTGCTCATTTATTCCGAGCTAACTGGGCTCTGTGTGAGCACAGCTATTGTTATTTCATACTGGACAGACATTTGATACACTGTGTGTCCTGTTATTGTGGCTCTGTAAAGCTCCTGAGGATTAAGAAAGAAAGGCTATAGAAATATTCTGCCTGAGGCCTCAAACATAAAAGAGGAGAAAAAGCAAAATATGGGCTAAGTGGATACATTTGTACTCAAAGCTCTCAGGAAATCAGATAATGCTCCTTTGGTTTTTGACTCCACTACAACATTTTTAATGTGACTTTCAGAGAACCATTTAACATTTCTCTCACCATTTTCTCTTTTGCAATACCCACATCACGCTTTGCTGAATAGTAGGGGGAAAAGGGCAGATCAGATTTTGGCCTAATTTCAACACAAAGGTTATCCCATGTGGATAATGGGAATATGAATGATTTTTTTAAAGAATATACATAATTTATATTTTCCTTCTGAACTAGCCTTAAAATACACAGTGCTTAATGTACTTTTTGTTTTATATCTCATATTTGAGTAAAATAGTATGTATTTAAAATTACCTGCTTGCACCCTCACCCTAGAAAAAAAAAGTGAAGCTGAAAATTGACCTCTTGAAGCACAGAAAACAAGAAGTCTACATTCTTTTTTCTTTTTCTTTTTTTTTTTTTTCCTGCTAAAACTTTTCCTAAAAGAGTTATCTTTGGCAAAAGATTTGTTTGTTGTAAATCTTCAGAAGCTATCTCAGAGGCCTGCACATATCTTTCCATATACTGGATCAGAACAAAGTCTTATACTTTTTAACAGTAGCTATAAAACAAATTGAAAAGATTTAGGTATATCTCTTGTCAACCAGCAGACTTTTGCAAGACATCCCTTTGGCAGACAGCACTTTTAAACATTTTTATGGCCTAGGATTTATATGGTAACAGTATGCAAGCAAAAAATACCCTAGTTGGTATCAAAAAGCTTTAGTGGATGTCTTATTTTGGGAATCAGATATTTAGGTTTATGCTGAACTGAAATCACACGTTCTGCCATGAAGAACTGCTTCTGTTAGACTGTTTACATACCGTGAATAAATGTTTAAAACAGTCTTTCCTGTGAATAAAGCTGAAAAAGGAAAGGCTTGGCCACTTTTACAGAAATCAGGGTAGATTTCTTCCTGGTGGCTCCTGAGTGCTTCAAGAGAGCTGAACTCCAACTATGCCTGCAGCCTGACAACCTTGGGTAGAAGAGTTTTGCATTTGTACTTTACCTCTGTGCAAGTGTTGGGATCCTGCCCTGCAAATGTTTCGGTTGCAAGAGTGACTGGGATATCTGTGCCACTGATTTATTGCTCATAAAACAAGACCACAAATTCTCCAGTAGGCCGTTCTGGATCACTCCATATGGTGAGAATTGTAACCCCCTTCCTGCAGATGTAACTCAGAAATGCTGAGAATCTGACCTGCAAAAGAAAAACACGTCTCTAAGCAGAAATGGATATACGGTAAAAGATAACAAGGGCATTTTGAGCTCTTGTGTTGTAGGTATCCTGGAATTTGGAAGAAAATTAGATATGAAGAAGGAATTCTTGCCTATGAAGGTGGTGATGTACTGAGATAGGTTGCTCAGAGAAACTGTGAACACCCCATTCCTGGACGTGCTCAATGTTAGGCTGGGTGGGATTTTGGTAACCTCGTCTAGTGGGAGGTGTCCCTGCCTATGGTAGAGGAGTTAGAACTGGGTGATTTTTAAGGTCCCTTCCAACCCAAACTATTCTGTGATTCCATGACTCTATGAATGTCTGTGTAAAAAGTAACATAGAACTTTATCATTATTTATGTATATTGCATATACATAAAGAACAAAACAAACAAAAAAACACCCTAAGGTTCTTTACCTCTTCTCTATCACTTCCTAACTTTTCTGTATTTAACTTGGCATCCTGAATTGTGTCCTTAGTAATCCTCATGACTCATATGTAAGGTATTTGGACAGCATATGCTCTCCGAATGAACAGATTTTTAAATGTGATTATTCACATTTGTATGAGCTTAACCCCCTTCTCAAACATCAGCCTGCACAAAAATGATAGTTAACTGATTCCCCACAGCAGAGCAACTGCAGTGATAGGAAATGGAGAAATTGCACTTCAACTCACATTTCTACCTGTACTTTCTTATGTGTGAGCCTCACACCTATCTAAATACCTACTAATTCAAAGAAAGCACAGCTTCCGTGTTTTCACAACAGTGATAAAAGATGGATATTTTTACGTTGACTGCAATAGAAATAGGCTCCATTTTTTTTTCAAACGAATGATTTGATATCCCCTCTATTTCCTATGCTACTGGCCTTTCAGTGGATTCCCATCATTTTCAGCATTATGTACTCATGTGTGACATGAATAAAGCCAAATTGCAGGACTTTATCCTAGGAAATTAATCAAGTATAAGCTCTTTTTCCCAATACGGTTCTTTTTTCCTTTCAGTTATGGACAAACCCTAAGGAATACTTAAGGTGCTATGCATTATGAATTGCACACTGCACATTGACCTATTTTTAAATAGTCTTCTTTTTTTTTTTTTTCCTAGTAGACAAAGCCCTTGATTTTTTTTTTTTTTTTCATGTAAGGTTTGCATCCAGGCCAAGGATATAGCAGCACTCTGTGATTCAGGCTTATGAGTTATGCTGCCAGGTTCTGCCTTGTTAAACTCACACCACATCATCTTCTTGACCTCATTTACCTCTTACGAGGCCAGTGCCTGAAGCAAAAGAGATTTAGCTTTTAGGGGGTTGTCTTGGCTTCTCATGTTTAAAGCTATTGAAAAAATAAGTCTCTGTAAAAGAGCTTGTGTCCCTACAGCTATTGTTTGGTACACAGCACCAGAAAACATTATACTGTGCTGTAATAGCAAGCAGGCAAACTGACAGAAGCATAAAAAGAAAATAGGTCTGCTACGTTAGCTGCAAATATTCATTTCTTAAACTTTGCTTTCATTGCTTATAAACAAAAAGAGTTTTTCAAGTAATGAACATGCAGGAATGGCATAGATGGTGGTCTACTGAAGGCTATGAGCCTAAATATAGACATGGGCTTTGACAGAGATCTGTTCTTTCTGAAGTGCAAAGGGTACCATGAGACTTGAAAATTCTTTGGCAAACTACACTGAATTCATATGGTTGGGGATTGATTTGGCTATGACTCTACAGTATAGTGTTTGCTTACAAGGTCAAGGTGCCTAACACTGCAGCTATGCAAGTGGACAGGTGGGTGGGAGCACTCAAATGCAGGTGTAACTGCGTAAGAAACTGCATGCTTCAAAACACTTCAGATGCACAGCTTGCTTCCCTCTCAAAAAATGTTCCTTGGGTGTGTGCAGCAGCTAGGAGATGCGAGGGCCCTAACTCCATCAAAAAGTCCGCTTTGGTCCAGAGGGGTGCATGTATGTATTAAAGACAAGTACAGAGAAGAAAGTGTCCAAATATACAGTTTAAACATACCCACACATATTGCTAACTCCACATGATAGCAGCACTATTCCAAAGATCAAGGGAGACTGGGGTAGGTCTGATCCTCCTCCCAGATCTGAAAATTAAGTAGGTTTGTATAATCATACATGCCTTTCTTTTTACCAGATTTTGTCTCTGCTTTCCCTCCTTACCTTCTGCCATGAATTTTGATGTCTTCTGAGGTTCTGGGCCTTCCTCTGTGTATATAACAGGCAGGGCATCTTCATTATTAAAAAATAAAGTTAAGTCACATACCCTGCAATACGAGTCAAAGGAACTGGGGCTAAGAAGCTACTGAAACAGTTTTAAATCAACTACAGAACTGTAAATCGGTAACTCTCTCCAGCAAATCCAGTTTATACATATTGTTGCTATTAGTTGTGAAATCAGAACAAAAGCATGCAAATTTTTGAGCAAGGTCCTTGAAAGCATAGGAGGTATCCAGGCTTTACTCATAAAAATCACATACTGCACAACAAGTGTCTTCTGACAAACATGAAAAGCCACTCACTGTTAGTTACTATTTTATTTACTTTTTACTTGCTTTAAGTACTAATACATCTGAATATATATCCTCACTCATGATCTCAGGTTATTGCTGTTTCTACTTCTGGTGCTTAGTGTCTAATGCTTAGACACATGTTTGTGGTTTAAATCTTATGGATATTCACTCCTTCTTTGCAACCAATAAATGTGAGAAATACTGATGCAAAGATTTTGCATTCCAACTCACTCTGCACATAATTTGATTGCAGCTAAAGGAGTTGAGCTAATAGTATGAGCCGAAGAAATACTCCCATAGCAAAATACACTGTGGCCTCCTCTGTTCCTGTAATATGTCTAAGGGAATAATCTGAACAGAACTCTCTGTAATTAAGCGCAAATGAAGTGAAACAGCAGGCTCCGTCACTGAGAGGCTGATGTGTAGTTTCACTGTCCTGGCAAAGCTACAGGGATGGAGTTCTCTGAAGTGTGCCTTATGTGGATTTTGGGGATACTTAATCATTATTATATGTAAGCAGCATGGGGAAGAAGCTTGGCTCTGGGTTCAGAGGAGTGGCTTTGGCCACAAGTAGCATTCACAAAGCATTGCCATCTCACGCTCCTATGTCTTTGAATTTATGCATTTATAGCTTTGAGCCTTTGGCTGCATTTCTGATGCCACGTGCACATGCAGAGTTGGCTCAGTACTATCAGCACTGGCCTCTTGGCAGCCATCACTACACCAAAACCACAGAGGTGGCCTCCTCCCTGCCTCAGCTCCTAGGCCAGCAGTTAGAGTATGTTTTACTTACCTGCCTCTAAACCATCTAAGCTGTCACAAACTTCTGGCAGGGTTTGCTTTTTATGGCTGCTGGTAACTAAGGAACTCTCCTGAGAAAGGTGAAGGCAGAAGTCACTGACCCTCAGTGCCTGCATGCAGGAGCAGGGCCACACTGGCAGAGGCAGACTCTTATTGCCAAAGCCATAGCCTTTTAGGAAGGCACATGTGAGCCATGTCCACCCCAGGCAGGCCAAGGCAGGTCTCTCCTCACCTTGTGGCCATTCTAACCTACTGCAGACTAATTCATAGAACTGGGGAGAAGGGAGAACCACTTGACCTCAGATCTAATTTCCACTTGATCTCTAATCTTATTCATCTTTCCCTCCACTACTTTCATAAAAACTGTGTGATTCATGGCATATTGCCTACATCTTTTCCTTTGCTGCAACTCACTCTGCTGCTCCTTAAGGGAGTAGTTTCCTCCTAAGATTTGCTTCCAAGGCAGTGAATTTTTTATTTTACAGTCTCACCCTGTATCTGTGGTTTCCTACTGCCCATCCACTCTGTGAGCTATCCATGAAACAGCTCTAAATTTTACACAACAGAACACTGAAGAGATGGATGTGTATTTATTAATCCACTGATGACCCATCTTCAAGTTTCTTCTGTGTTAAGTTCAGTACAACACAGGGTCTGCTATTGAAGCTCAGCTTTATGGCCTTTTTCATTTCTTCTAGCCATTACTTCTGCTAATGGAAAGAAGAAAGTAATGAGAACATCTACATAGAAAACACTTAAGAAATCATTTCTGGGGATGTCATTACTGCTTTGAACTTAAAAATAACCAGAAGGGGCTCCAGTATATTTCTTATTCTTACATGTATTAAAACATCTTTCATTCGATGGGTTTCACCATTTTCAGAATCTTTACTTTCAGGGATTGCTCATTTCAGACCTATAAGTGTGTTAATTAATTTATTGCACATCAAGAGCATTTTCAGATGCTAAACAACTTCTTGCCCTATATATACATATATACATATACATATATATATTACTTGTTCTTTTCCATTTTTCCCACATATTCTTGACTCAAATATTATTTTAATAAATAAGTAGTCTTCAAGAAGATAGTATGTTATTTATAATGTAGTAAATTATATAGAGATGAAATTAATGATAATAAGATAATGATAATGAAAAACTATTGTTTATTTATTCCAAAGGTAAAAAAATATAAATAAAATATTATTTGGGAGTATTAATTAATGATTCCATTACTGTTGCTAGTATCAAGTCTAAAAAGAGATGGAATATTATGTCAACATAGTGCAGAGGAAGTGATTCAATTTTAAGTGTGAAATATTTAACATCTCCAGGCGGTCAGGCGGTGATCTGGCACTTTAGGTTAGAAACGAAACACGATGGTTCTAAAGTTTAGAGGATGATAGTTTTAACTCCACAGAGATCTTCATTTTCCACAGTGTCCATTTGCAGATTACTGCTTTCAGATACTGACCCTGGAATACAAACACAAATATGAAGGTGAGTATGAATCACTGTGAGAGTGGGCTCCCATCTTTCACAGAAAGACACTTCTTAAGCAGACAAGCATGTCATCAAGTTCTTACAGCTCTGATTTTTTTTTTTTTTTTTTTTGAAAATGACAGCACTGACCAATTCAGTACTGAGAAAACTTAGCTGTGTCACTCCAGGAAAGAAGAGAAAACATGACACTCATGATGTCAGAATGGGACCTTCACTTGTGGAGCAGGTTACTACAGTTACTTTGACCTGATCTCTATAGCACACAGAGATAGAAACTAAAATGTCATGGCATGGAGAAAGCTGCTTTCTTTTACTGCAGTGTATGAAAGCAGTCACATTACAGTGAGCAGTTCAAGTCCAAACACTGTTCTAACCTGCACCTATATAATATTTTGTTGTTGTTGTTGTTTTTCCAAATATAGTGAGGGTGAAGCTGGAAAGAAGTTAGAGGAAAGGTTTATTTTACTTAAAATCCTGAAATACATCCATCAAAATTACTACAGCTCTTCAAGTTCCTGACTAAGTCAATGGAAAAATTCCCTTTTCTGGAAAGAACTTTGGTGGCTGAAGAGGCGGTCAGTGCACACCAAGATAGGATCCAATGAGTCAGACTGTACAAAGCTTGGTGCACTTCAGTATTTCAAAGTCATAAATCACCACTGTCAAGTGTTATGAGTTCAGATTCTTAAGATTAAGATCTTAGTCATTTTCCAGGCTATGATTTAAATATTAAGTCAATCCTGTAAAAAAAAAATATATATAACACATATTTCACACAGAGACCTGGCCTCTTTCAAGACTCTTTATGAGCTGACTTGAAATATAATTGCAACAGGTGTGTTTACAAAAGTAGATGTGGTAAATGTGTCTGTGCTGAAGCCTTCAGGTATGCATTTACATGCATTAATGAAGGACGAAGTGTTTTTCACTGACATCTGAGTACTGAAAGTACTGAGACTTCCAATTTACTTGAGATTCAAACTTAATTAGTGCCTTAGAGTGATGCTGAACCTCTTGTGATGTGCCTGTACAAATACGGATGGTTCTACACACAGAATATCCTATTCTTCATATGTCTTATCAGTCTCAGTTTCAAATTATGATGCTTTTCACAGTGGCTGAGAAAGTTAGCCAAAATTCAGTTGTTACTGTTTGTACCTCATGGTTTTGTTACTGGGGCAACCTGGGACTTTTGCTATGGAAATGTTGCTTTCAGAATTTGACATACTGGCAGCATTACATAGACTTACTGAATCATTTTTAAAGATAAAGCTGGCTTTAATGGGTATGCTTTGAGAAAGAACTGGAATACTTTGTTGTAACCAGCTGGACTACGTATGGCAGTAGCTTAGCAGCAGACTCACAGAATGGAAGAAAAACTAGCCTCCAAGCCTTTTGACATAAATAAGATTAATTTTTAGAGGTTGAAAACCTGCTTTAGCAATGTGATAGACGACAATTTCATATTTAAATTTATGCTTTGAAACTTATTGCTCCTTTATTTCTCCTAAAAGATTATATGGCTATTAAAAGAACCTGCAAAGTGCCAGATGTATTTAGACCTGCCTGAACATTTCATGACCCTTCCTGTTTTATAGAGCTTCTTTTCCCAAATTTTTGGTGTGATATTGATTTCTGTTATACCCTAATGGGTTAAGAACCAAACTTCAAATATCAATTCCTCTTTAATCTGCTGTCCTGTGTGACAGAACAGGAGCAGCAGCTTTCAGAGAGTCATACTCAGAGCCCTAACTTGCTGATATCACGTGCGCTGAGACAGACCTCCTACCGTCCTGTTCCAGCCATTGACAGGTCTGCAGAATACCATGTACCAACACTCAAACAGCAGAACCATATGCATTCCTGCCAGCTTCCAATTTCACTCACAAAGTAATTTCTCAGAACCCGCCCCAGTGTAGCTCTCTGACAATGTCCGCTGTTGCCTCAGCTTTGCAAAGTCAAACAATCACAGAATCACAGGCGCTGGAAGGGATCTCAAGAGATCAAGTCTAAACCCCTGCTAAAGCAGGTGCCCTACAATAGGTCGCACAGGTAGGTGTCCAGATGAATCTTAAATATCTCCGTAGAAGGAGACTCCACAACCTCTATGGTCAACCTGTTCCAGTGCTCTGTCACCCTTACTGTAAAGAAGTTCTGCATGCTAGTATGCAACTTCCTATGTTCAAGTTTCAGGCCATTACTCCTTGTCCTATTGCTATGCACCACTGAGAAGAGCCTGGCTTCATCCATTTGTCTTCCTCCTCCCTTTAGATATTTGTAAACCTTTAACAGATCCCCTCTCAGTTTTCTTATCCCCAGGCTGAACTGACCCAAGCTGCTCAGCCTTTCCTCATATGGGAGATGCTCCAGGCCCTTTATGATCTTTGTGGCCCTCCATTGCACTCCTTCTAGATGATCCCTGTCTTTATTGAACTAGGGAGCCCAGAACTGGACACAGTGGTCTAAATGTGACCTCACCATGTCCTTCAGTCATGGTCTTTTTAATGCCTACCAGGATACCACTGGCCTTCGTGGCCACAAAAGCACTCTGCTGGCTCATGGCCAAACTGTTGTCCTCCAGGACCCTCAGGTCCTTCTTTGTAGGGCTCCTCTCCAGCAGGTGAGCCTTCAGCCTGCACTGATGCATGCTGTTATTCCTCCCCAGGTGCAAGACTCTACACTTGCTCTCGTTAAACCCCATCAGGTTCCTCCCTGCACAACTCTCCAGTCTGTCCAGGTCTTGTTGAACAGTGCAGAGCCTTCTTTGATATGTCAGCCACTCCTCCCAGCTTTGAATCATCAGCAAACTTTCTGAAGGTAGACTCTATTCCTTCATCCACGTTACTGAAAGAGACGTTAAACAAGACCGAACCCAGTTCTGACCTCTGGGGAACACCACTAATTACACACCCTCAACCAGGCTCTGCACCACTCTTGACAACCTCCTGGGCTCTGCCAGTCACCTTTACTGTTCCTTCTGCCACAGCAGCTTGTTCTCCTCTGTCTGGGGACAGAGGAATGAATTAAGATGAGGGCTTCCATATTTTTTTCCACTTTCTTTCTTCAAAATGTTTTCACAATAAAGGTCTCTTCAATAACTATCTTCTCCTAAGTCACTGGTTCTAACAGCCCAGATAAATATACATATCTGATGGGAAAGGAGAAAATAATGAGCCAAAACAAATTATTTTGAAGATGGGTCTGACTAGTGTCCCCTTACTCTATCTGCTTTCAGTACAGCTGCTTTCATCTGAACCAGTCATTCCTGGAGCTCCTGTTAAAGACAAAGGAGAAAAACAGGCTCTTTATATAATGAGTCATCTGACCTATATCATATTTATTATGGTGTTCCAAAAGTGCCTTTTTCCCCCTGTGAGCCAAACGTTCTATGCCGAGGATGCCTGCATTTAATGAGAAGAATTCCATTGCTTCTGACATCTTTCTTGACACATAATGATAAGCATCCTGATGGAGCGGAGACACCAGCACCTGTTTGTCATCCACCCTCCCATGAAGCATCATGGGGGACCAGTGGAAGGACGCAATCATTGCCAATGCTATTTCTGGCCTGAAGCTACATGCTTTACTTGGAAAAATGGCAGTGGGATTTTTATGTGAGTATGGATGCATAAGGAGATGGCTTCCAGCTTCTGACTGTAAATAAAACAAAAAATTTTATTTGAGTTTTTGTTATGCATCTCACATGCTGGCTTCCAGCTGCATGTGAATCATCATCTCCACTCTGGGCACAAAGCATGCACAGCTTTTTGTGGGAAGCTTTACAAGTTGTTTGGTGAGCCAGCTATGAGAGACCCTGCCACCTCTCTGTAGGAAGGGATTTTCCCAAGGTTTAGGTCATTTGATAAAAAATACTTCTAGGTTTTATTTTGCATAGTGTAAAAGTGCCCTAGAGATTAATGGAGTAATACTCCATTACCTAATTAATATTTAATAATTAGCGCTAAGTGGAGCAGTTCTCATGAGAGATTAGGAAATAACTAACATCTTGCTTGCTGGGACAATCCCCTGACACTGATGTTCTTAATTCACAGGAATATCTGACTCTACAGTCAAGGTGAATGCTCTTAAATTACTGAAATTAGTATGTTTCAATAGAATTTCATTTTTCAGTGACAGCTCTTTTACATAGGTCTTCAATGAGCTCCATATCAATAAAATTGGCCATATTCGCTCAAGTGTATTTTTCATGCAGTGGAGAATGCCTCCTAGGTTTCAAATGAGGAATTCAAATCTAAGGTGAAATAACAGCTTGCAAAAGATGACGTTTTACAGTGACCTTTCCGTTTAGAGTCCTGAGAATTGCAATCAAATACTAATGTCACTGAGAAATCCACGACTGTTTGATTGACTTAGCCTGAAGATAGCTTTTTCATAAGTTAATTCTACTAAAGAGATTCTTCAGGGAATCTTTAAACACAGTGAATGCTCCCAGGAGACAAACTGGGTGGATGAATCTTCAAATGTTAAACAACACTTAATATGATCAAGTTCAAATTTGTCCTCTGTCTTGTACTTGCTATAATAGCCTAGAGAGAGTAAATTGGATGCTATCTGAATACTAGTGCAGTGCATCTATTTTATCCAGAGAAAAGTGCTTAAAGGGGGCAAACTGCATGGAAAATAGTCTATATACTGAACACCCACATGTCAAGACTGGAAGAACAGAGTTTACTTAAATACGAGTTGTGACAATGGGGTTATTGTCCTGTTTCACATGTAGGAATTCTTGGCCTGCTAACAAAGGAAGAACAATATTCAGGGAGAAGACACCGAAAAGGTGGAACATCCTCCAGCCACCCCTTGTATGGAGATAGGATGGGTAATGGGGAAACAAGAGCTTTAGTGCAGAAGATATAAGGATGTTCACACAATCTGAACCAAGGTGTACTTCCTGCTGGAGAGAGGTAGATGAACCAAATCATTAGGAGTGACATTTAACTGGAACAGTGTGTACATTTCCTGATTACAGGAAAACATGAACTGAAGCAAGATAGTTATTTCCAGGTATTTTTTAGATCAACCATAGCTAGACAGCCATAATAAAATAGCTGTTAACTCAGAACCTGAATGGCAGTCCCTCATTTAGTGAAGTTATTTGGCTCTGGTTGTTCAACTTCTCTGATACACTAGAGGAGAATAAAACTTCACAAGATTGAGTTGGTCTTGTGTCATCCTTAAGGAACAGGATAGATGACCTTATCCAAATCAGAAGAGCAAAATGATATGATGTGGAGCTTGAAAGGTCATTGGTGACTGAAAACACAGCCTCTGTAAGTAATGTTGATGTTTTGATTCACTCCAGTGGTATTTGGATTAGGCTTTTAGAAGAAGAGAGTTGCTGGTTTTGTTGTGTCTTTAGGACATGTGAGTTCTAAAACTAGTGTTTTGTTCAGGAGAGTGAAGTGACTAATTAGGCACTTAAAATATTGGATAAAGAGCTCTATAGAAATTATTTTAATAGCTTTTTGTGTAAGCTTCAAAAGGATGTTGTAACTTCAGGTAAATCCCCAGTCTTATTTTCCTTCAGTCTCAGTATAACCTGTAGAAGAGAAGGGAGCTGGAAAGATTTATCAGCAGAGATCTCAAACAAATCAGCACCTTCACCCTCCTCTCGCAGTCCCCTAGGGCTCATTGCCAGAAGTGAGCTCCGCTGGCTAGATTTATTTTTTCCTTGTCTCTTTAGAGCATGCAATGTTTTCTTCTGTACATGTAGACTTGGCAGCTTGGAAAGCTGAGAAGTTGAGGGATAAGAAAGGACACAGTGAACCTTAAACAGGCATCATATTAAAGTACTCACCATATTAAAATGACTTCTCACAGGCATGGTAGAAGCAGAGGAGTGCCAAAAGTGAGTTCAGTTCTGATATAAGCATTTAATTTCCATGTACTCTTGCTGGAAGAAGTTTGGTTTCTTAGCAGATGCCCAGAGAGGAGACCAGGTTCATGTCATTTGTACACATATTTCACTGCTGGTGTATTGAACCAATGTGAAATGGTAGGTGTGATATCTAGTCAGCATAATTCTGAGAACACAAAGTGTTTAGTGAGGAGAATTAACTTTTTAAAAATCACTTCCTTCTGTCACCTGTGTAACTGCATCAGAGAAACAGCTACTGGAGGCAGCTTGAACCTACAGCTGCTCCATTTGAGTGCATTATCCTAACAAGGAAGTTGATGTGCAAAATCTCTGCACATCATACCTACCTATCACAAGAAGCTAACAGTGGTTAAAAAGATAACAACTCAGTTGAAGGGAAATGTAAGAGGAGTTCATGTAGCTGTCTTACATCCAACTTTAATGTATACAACTTAGAATCACACCAGGATTATCTAGCTAATAAATACACTCCTAAACCCATCAATTCCAATGAAATTTGGGATAAGCAGATAAACTTAGGTGCCTACAATTGTTTCAGCATTCTTCTTTCCAGCAAAACTTGTTCTAAGCTTTCCTATAAACTTTATTATAATGTATTTTTTTTTTCTCAGCAAAGGAAGTCAAATTTAATAATGGTAATGACACTTTTTTTTTTTTTTTTTTTGAGATATGGGTATTTTTGGACCCTAGATTTCAAAATGGATAGGAAGATAGACATTGCTGGCCTATATGAATTGATACAAAAAAAGAAGCTTATTATGAAACCTGGAGTTGATCACATATACTCTTTGACATCCATGAATATCACATTTCTGTTATGAGAGACCTATTAAAATTCACTATGTTTTTACCTAGCAGGAAAGTTCCAACTGTGATCAGGTAGTCCTCATCTCCGCACAAATATCATCAAAATGGAATGTGTGCCTCAAGGGAGTGGAACCGACTCCCCAGATGCCTTTAGATTTTAAAATATTTTAAACTATGCCACAGTACTGAAATCCAAATTAACAGTTCCTATGGCAACTACAGTTTACACATGGAAAATATCTGTCCTAAACAATCTATTCAGTGATGCATGAACCATGCTGTAGGAATTATAGAATTCTGTATTATGTTAATTTTGAATCATAAAATTCCCTTGCTCACAAAAGCTAGTATCACTTTGTGTGGACTACTACAAGACTTTGCTGAAATGCAAAAAAGTACATCTGTTTGTAGTGAGGATGCAGATAATTCATTTTAATAGGATTTGGACATCTATAATTGCTATGTTCTGTTTGAAGAATATTTCATATAATCTTTATTGGAGATATCCAAACAAAATGATTCATAAAAAGTAATAATTAATTGGAGGAAAGCCAGATATCTAAAACAAACACTACCATTATCATCTCTGGTAAGCCCAAAATAGCCTTGAGAGATGCCACTGTCATGATGAAAAAGCATTCAAAACAGTATGTAGATGTATTCTACAGGTTAATAGAATTCTGCACAGTCCAAGACCTTGAGAGATACGTTTAGAATACCATTTTTTAAAAATAGTCTGTCTACATTATTGCTGCTAACTGACTGCTGTCTCTAATTTAAGGACCAGGTCATGGAACATTTTACTTATGCAAAGTGAAAAGGGAACTCTAAAAGCTCTCTTACTTCAGCTGAGTGCTCCAGTCTAGGAGGACAAAGTGAAGAAAGGAGATTTCACTTGACTGCCTTGTTGCCATTCTTATGTGTGTGGGAAGGCATGAAGAGTGTGGATAGTCGGTAATAACTGCTGCATTGGGTTTGTAAGCATTATGAGACACTGTAAAACCTATAATCAACCTTATCACAATTTCTTTTGTTTATCTGAATTGTGGAAAGGTCATGAACCTTGAATAAGTACATAAGCATGTTACTGGAATTAACTGGAAAAAATATTAGATCAACCAACTGAATATGTTGTAACAGAAAACATGTTAACAGCACAGAGAAATGACCTACTGTTGTTAAATGAGGGTACTATTCAGGACTTATTTAATCGAATTAATCATGTTTCATTGGTAAATTTTCCAGTCAATATTGATAGCAAAAATACACATAGTTCACCATCTAATATACTGGATCAAATTTTACTTCACCAGCAAGAATTGTAAGCACTAAGTTGCAGCTTCCTGGTTCTTTGCCCAGCCATTTTCTTTTGACCTAGTTATTGCACCCTAGACAGTGCTTTTAAGTGCATCTACTGGTTAGAGTCCCTAGTGGAAAATTTAGTGCTGCAAGTTAGCTAAATGTGCATAACCACATTTCCTCCCTGCTCCTCCTTGTACCTCACAATGGCCATTCCATTAGCTAAGATAGGACAGAAGGGTAAAAATTAATTAACCTGTTATATGGGTATATCAAGATTCTTGATCCTCTTTTACAGTCTATTTTATTGATTTAGATGCATTAATGATTTTGTAATATAAATAATGAGCTTGATTATGAGGATAAGAAGAAAATAAAGCTTTCTGTGCCTTCCTCTCTCTCGCAAAGTAGATACTAATCATAATGTTCAATACCAGCCACCAGTGAACTAGTGCGTTCAGGTTTATCTCCTGGTTTTGGAAGCCAGAAGCGTACCTGAGTGAAAGATAGCATTTACACTTAATTTCATACTTTCTATCAACTCAGAGTCCTTCAAGTCTGATCTTTTAAAGGCTGAGAGGCTTTTGTGAGCATACACTCTACTCAAGATCATATTAAAATTATGTGTTTTTATCAGCAGCATACTAGAAATTGACCCGTTTGTTGAGAGTTGTATTTAAGCTAGTGATTGAAAAGATATTTCTCCTGTACAGTTTTGTGAAATACAAATAAACAAACAAACAAACAAATAAGTAAATAATGTTCTGTGATTGGTCTGCTTACTTACGTGTAATTTCATATAGCGTTATATAGAAAAATTGCATATTTCTTATGAGCCAAAGGGAAAAAAAGATGGGTGACTATGAGAAAGCTGTGAATTGAAATCTGTCCTCAATTAATTAAAACTGTACAAATCTTTGTTGGCCTATAGATATGAATGTTCTCTTAAATGCAAAGTGGAAGTCCAATAGCAATTAAAGGCAATCACACTGAGGAGAAATGATTACTAATGTCAGGAAATGTAAGGAAACAATACCCTTTTCCATTAAAATGACATGATACCTTGAAATGTAAACATGTTAGCCATCAAGGAATAAGATTAGCTAGAGGGATGAATTTGTGCATAAGTCATGGTGATTAGAAGGTCTATAAACAAAAGTTCTGTTAAAGCTCTAGTTTGCTCTCCTGCTACCTACAAGTTTTCATGTAGAAATAAAAGGAATTAAATGAAATCAAAGGGGATTTTAAAATCTCTAAAATTAGTATTTCAACTCTTTCCATGCAGCTTTCAAGATAAATTGGTTTGATAATGTAGGCAACAAAAGCAACACAACTTTTACTTCAATCAAGTACTCCAAGGGAAAAACTACTGATTATGTGTTCTCTTTCTCTGCATGCAGTAATTCACCTCATAATGCTCAGCTTCCTTGTTTTCCCATAGTCACTTAGATCAGAAGCACAGAACTGTAGAATTGTTAAGGTTGAAAAAGACCACTAAGATCATCAGTCCAATCATCAACTCATTCCCAAAATGTCCACTAACCCATTTTCCTCAGTGCTACATCCACCCTTTTCTTGAACACCTCTAGGGAAGGTGACCCCACCACCTCCCTGGGCAGCCTGTTCCAATAACTCACCACCCTTTTGGAGAAAAAATTTTTCCTCATATCCTAGGCAAACCTCCCCTGGTACAAGCATCACCTCTCATTCTATTAGTATTATGTGGGAGAAGAGACCAACCCCACCTCATCTCAATCTCTTTTCAGGAAATTATAGAGAGTGATAAAGTTTTCCCTTGAGCATCATCTTCTCCAGACTTAATCATCCCAGTGCCCTCAGCCAGTCCCCATACGATTTGTGCTCCAGAGCCTTCACAGCTTGTCTGCCCTCTCTGGACAAGCTCCAGGGCCTCAGTGTCTTTTTTGTAGTGAGAAACCAGCCTGATCATCCTGCCTTTGTTCCCAGCAACTTTAAACAAAAAAGAGGAAGAGAAATACTTTGATGGATGACAGAGTTCAAGGGTTGTGTAAAGAATTACTGATCTGGATGTCATTGTGCTGCGGAAGTGACCTACTTTAGCTTTATCTGGTGTATCTCTGTTTGCCTTGGTTTACTGATGGCAAGAGATCTTCCTAACAGTTTTCTTGATTGTACCTGCATGCAGTAACACAAACGTTCTTCAGAAGACCCGTTGCTTCCCTTCTGTGCAAAACTTGACAATATATGAATAACTTACATGCTATGACCCATAATATGACACATCCTAAAGAAAAAAAACATCAGGGTGCATAGATGGACAACATTTCTTCAGAAGCTTGACTAGTTAACTTTGTCAAACTTGAAGATTTCTATCAAACTTCACTAGCCCCATTTTCTCTGACTTCTGAAGTCTTCAAAGGAATCCTACAACACTGCTATCCTGATGTGGTTGGAGGAAAAATCACAAGATGACTGATTTGTTCACATTTGTTCCCAGCCATTGATGTACTTACTTCTTTTCAGTAAATTAAATGCAGCTAGAATCACTGCTGGCATCAGTGAGAAGTGCTTAACATCTATGTTGCAAAAATTAGAATGAAGTATATCAAATTTATCTGATGCATTTTTCCTGGCTCATACCATTGCCTTTTGTACTCTCTACTCCTTTGGAACCCATAGCATTAGTAATAATGCCCTGCCGAGTTCACCTATGTGTTGCCCTTGTAGCTATCTTCCAATAGGTATCAGAAATGGGTGATGATTATGTGAAAGGAGTTTGGGAGATGTTAACTCTGGAGATAAGCCTCTGAACAAGTAGATATCTGAGCATGATTAGGAACCTTAATGTCTTTAGTTGACACAAGGCATTTGGTGGACTGGATGGATGTACTGATGGACAGGAGGAACTATAGGTTAATGGCTAAACAGTACAATCATAGTGATGTCCTCTACTATTAGGGTTGCTAGGAAATGTCTCCTGGTAACCTGGTAAAAGATAACAGAAGCAGATAGCCACTTAAAGTATCTGGAAGTTCAGCAAAATATACAAAAAGCCAAAAATCTGATAATTTCTGTATCTCCTATTATTCTGTATCTCGTACTGCCTTCTGGTGGAAAAATGGTACCTTCAGGACAAGGCATTTCCACAATGCTTGGCTGATGGAGATGTAGCCAGAATGTGGTGGCCATCTGACAGAATTGGACCACACTAGAGACATAGTTAGGATGTAAGTCTCTGTCTCCCCCGAACTCTTGTCTAGGCACAGGACTGTGCAAATAATTACATTCAGAGGGTTTTATTAAGCTGGGAACTAGTTAGTGAGTTGCAGCTAGAAAGCTGTCAGATGAGAGCTAAGTACTCTTTCCTTGTAATAATATTAGCTGAGCACATAAAAACTGAGAACAGTTTAGTCAGCTTGTCTTTTGTCCTCTGTGTGAAATAGGTAAAGGATGATAAAACAGCAGTACTCCTGCCTTGAAAGGGGAATTTAAGCTTTTCAGATGGCCTTTTACGTACTTTTTGTACCTTTGGTGTACTTTGGTGGCCTTTTGGTATACTTTGTTCATAATAGCTCATATACAGCAGTTTGAAATTCCAGAAGAGGGCGAAAACTATGTATTCATAAGCCTTTTATAAAAATTCTCACATAAGTACTGATACTGATATGACAGAACAAAAATGATATGCCAGTAACTATTAAACAGAAGTAACTTTTCAGTGATTAAGAGAGAATGTTAAATACTTAGGACTAAAGTGCATCTGAAAGTAAGATATCACTAAGTCAGACCGATGAAAGGCTTTTCAGTCAAAGAATAGAATATAGATGTAGAGCTTAAGTGAGTGTCACTAGAACTATGGTCTCTGTCCCTTGAGGCACCATTCATGTCATTGTAGATATTCGAGTGAAGTGTGTGCTTCATTTTTTCTTTCACCTGCAAAGGAGAAAAAAAGCATTAACTAAAAAGCTTAGTTCTGTCAATGAGAAATAATGCATGCAGGCCCTTGTACCCTGAGATCTAGATATATCAGATAGTAAAATGAATTCACCTTTAGAAAGCCAATTTAAATTTAAATTGAGGTTCTGTGTTATCATTTTAATATAAAATAGTATTGTTTTTAATCATCATGTACTAATCACTATGTAAAGAGTTAAAACAAAGCTTTCTAAATGAAACAGGTAGTAAAAGACAGACAGCACTTCTGCAGTGGTGTATATTAAAAGTAATTGCCAGCAGAAACAAGCTTGGAACTTATCTGTACATTCACTGTAGCCTGTTTTATGTTTTTACTATAGTATCTTGGAGGTCATAGAAAAAATGCACATGAAAGAAATCCATTATGACGTACTCTCAAATTAAGTAAAAAAAGAGATGACTGCACTGGATACTGGGAAAGGTACTATGAGAGATAACAAACTTTGTAGAAGACTGTTGTTTATCTTATAAAACTGCACACTAAGCAAAAGCCTGTGCTCATTTTCTTCTCTTAGTATTTAATGCATAGGAAAAACTGAACACGTATACACCTATGTAAAAGGTCGAGAAAAGTATGACAGTCAAAACCATCTGGACAAACACCCCAGGTATCATCTGGCATTAGAGTTTGCTCCTGCTGTGATTTGACTCACCACGAGGTCAACTCCATGGCCAGAAACACTGTGTCTTGGATCAGTTGGAAGGGGAGTAGCATGACTCCAACAGCATGGACATTAACCAGAAGAGTTTTCACCAGCACAGTACAAGAGGCTGAGCCATGGAATATTGTAGATCCTGAAATTAATGGCCAATGCCTACTTCGTTGATTTGAGGCTCGTAGAAAGGAAAGTGGATCCACTGACTCCTGTGGGAGTCTTGGTCTACAAAGTGATACTTTTAACAGGACTCCTTCCATTGAGTTTACCAGACTTCAGGCTGGGAAGTAGAATGGCTATTCTGAGACAGATTAGGCCAGATATAAACTAGAAGCCTCTCTCCAATATAGAGAATTTAATCTTGAGACAAACTCAAGAAGAAAGGTAAAAAAAAGAAAAAAAGCCAACAGTGACAGAGGACAATAATAAGATTAACTTATCCCACAGCACACTTTCTTCCGAACTTTCATACTTGGAGCTGAAGTGATTTCCTATTGAAAGAGGTCAACAAATAGATCAGAAAATCTCTCAGACAGACTGCTTTGGGTTATTATTATTTTTTAAACCATATGTAAGAATTTCTTTTTTTTCCTCAAAAATTTCCAAGTATTTAAAATTATGAGATTTATTTTTACATGCAATTGCAGCTGACTATACACTCCCCCTTCCATCTTCTGAACACAAAAGAAAAAGCAAATCTGAGCTCCAAAAGCTGCGTTCATTTGCTAATGAGTGTCACCTAATAAACCATGCAAAGGGAAATTTTACCAGCTGAGGAATGTTGCGTGTTTTGACAGTTCAGAATACAGGTGATGGACTTCTACCTTTCACCTATTCCACCTAAGCACTGGGATGTGGCCACAAAAATGATCCAAAAGATAGTACACCTCCCTTACAAAGGGATCTACAGGCTGAGATCTGTAGCTGTTCAGCCCAGAGAATGGGGAGGCCTGAGAGTGGCCTTTCAGTATCTAAAGCGGGGCTCTAAGAAGGAAGGGGATAACTGTTTGGAAAGGTCTGTTGTGATAGGTCAGAGAGAAATGGTTTCAAAGTAAAAGAGGGGAGATTCAGATTGGCTGTAAGGAGAAAGTTCTTTACAGTAGGAGCAGTGAGGAACTGGAACAGGCCCAGAGAGGTGGTGGATGCCCCATCCGTGTAGACACGCAAGGTCAGGCTGGATGGGGCTCTGAGCACCTGATCTAGCTGTAAATGTCCTGGTTCATTGCAGGGTGGTTGAACTAGTGATCTTTAAGGATCCCTTCCAACTCAAACGATTTCATGATTTTCTGAATCTATGTCTGCTGTGTGACTTTTGATCTCTAACACACCCTGTACATCTTTCCATCTTTTGCATCATTTGCACATCCTACTTTTATTTTCAATTAATCCCTTGCTGGTTTTGAATGTTCCTGAAGACTATTTTTCCCTTCTTCTCATACAGCAGATGAGACCGAAGTTCTTACTTTGTCATCTGTAAGATGTAATCTTCTGGGTGCTTGTACGTGTGTGCATAGTTTGGAGGTCATGGAAAAGAGAAATGTGAAAAAAAAATCTATTATGATGTATGTTCTCTTATTCATCATGTTCTTTCAGCAGCCAAGAAGCCATTCTTTATATAGAAATTATTTTGGAAAAAATGCTTTCCCAGAATTCTGACACAAGATTACAACACTCTTATGTGTCGAGGATAAAAAAAATCATTTGACAGAGAAATGCACTGAACTAAAGTAAGGACAGATCACTCTTTTTGTTTCCATTGTTATTTTCTAAAGTTTCAAGAAGATTTAAAGAAACCAGAAAAACAGTCTAAAAATTCCTTCAATCACAAAAGGCTTTTAAATTTCTTGAGAAAAGCAGAGAATAATTTACAAAGAGCCCTTGGTGCCTACAAAAACATAGAGGCCTTTGGAACTTCAGAAGACTGAAATTCTGATAACTAAAATGGAAAGACAGAGGTCAGACCTTGAGATCTGCAGAAGCTTGTAAGGAATTTGGTTGCTAGGAAGCAGTGTATTTTCTAAATGTGTTTTATAGAAAATGCTTAAAGGATTTAAAAGAACTCCATCTACAATATTTTCTTAATTTGCACAGTTGTTTTTATTATATGTCCTGCTTTTATTGCTTTGAAATGATAACACATGTAGTGTCAGCTACTTTCTGCCTCACAAATGCAAAGTGAGGCAGCTTAACCTCTCTGTTACTATGTTACAAACACATCAGAGTTTATTCCTGCAAATGCCAATTTTTTGATCTTTTCACATATGGGTCATCCCATGAAAATCAATGGGAACTCTCGCCACCTGCTTGAATTTTCTTCATAAATCTTATTTACTGCTATTTTTTATGCCAGATGCCAAGGAGGACATCCTTCTACCGGAGAATTCAGTGGCAATATAAAATAGACCTTCTAAATCCACTGGAATAATTTGGGATTTACACCACAGTGTACAGCGAATGGCACTTCACCGATGCCTGGGCAGCAGCAGCCTGTGTACTGCACTGCAAAGAGCACAAAAGATAGGAGCCAGCAGAGTCTGCTCTGTGCACATAGGATGAGAAAAGGAAGCAGATCTGCACACAGTATATCCTGCTTAAGGAAAGAACAGCAACAGGAATATCCCCTACTAAACTGCATGAAAATAAAATTATGAGTAGACTTGAAATATTTGGATACGAGGTTGGTTTCACATTTTACTTTCTATAGTCTGGCTGTAAAACGACATCAGCAAACAGCTCAGGCTTTGTAGCTGTGAATTTGTCACCATGCCTAAAGGTGCGAGGGGTGGTTGTCTGCTCAACTTCCCAGGGCACCTTCTCAGTGATTCAGATCATAAGGTTCAGTTCCTGTGACTGAGGAAAAGTAGTGTATCATACTTTAAAAACTGCTCTGAGAAAGAGTCTGCCAGGTCAGCCATAGTAACAGAAAAAAAAAATGGCAGTGATCTAATATTCTTATTACGTTATGATTATCTGCAGAGCTTTGGCTCTGCAGTCTTTTTCTCTTGTTCTAATCCATGTAGGCATTTCTATTATGCTTGTCACCATAGCATCTGAACACCTTCCAAGCAAGAGGAAATACTACCTCTTTTTTTTCTCCATCAGCGAAATATTAATGTTATCTGAGCCAGAATGGGGTCTCCTGAAACTGTCAGCATGCCAAGGAGAGCATGGCAATTTATCACACAGATACAGCACCTCATTCTCCAGTCTTTTTTCTGCAGTTTGTGTACTGCATTGGGTTTCTCTGTGACAAGGAGAACAAGTTGAAGACTGTGGTATTAATAGGATGTTTATATAATGAATAGTTCTTTAAGTATAGCGACAAGTTTAAGTATGCGGTAGCAACTCAAGAAGTGCTTTTGATAAACTGGGTAACTCCACACAGAGGATTATCCATCGTCTGCTATATTTATATTGCAAAGGGTAGTTAAATGTAAGATACTGCTTGCATTACTGTCTGTCTTCTGTGTGGCTTTGTCATACAGTCTCTGACAGACCTAAACTAAGTCAGAAAATAATCACAAGTCACTGTGTGATAGATGCTTTAGGCATGCTTTATATGCTTTAAGTCTCCTGAAAAGATGCTCAAATTCTAAGTTATGTTGTCTTGACAGGACTTTAATTAAAGTTTCAAATCAGTCATCTCCTGTTCATCTATTGACCAGGGAAGTAGACTTGAGTCCTCTCACCTCCATGTTTCAAAATGAATGAACCTTCTGACAGTGCCTCGTTTCTATTTTCACTGAATAGAGAGACAGGCAGAGAGGTAAAACGTGAAGTTCTATAGAATTTTAAGAATATTTATTTTATCTTTATTCTTCATATTAGTAATTCAAACTTTCATACAATATGCTTCAAAAACGAGACAGGAAGAATCTTGTTAACCTCTTTCTTTTTCATTTTTTTTCATTTTTTTTTTTTCAGAAGAGTCTTTTGAAACCTTATTTGCATGGAAAATACTTACTGAAAAGCTAAGCCTCATGTCAGGGTTCCTATTCTACTCAGAGGATGTAATTTTGCTTTGTAAATTGGTCTCTCATCTTGAATGAGCAAATAAGCATCCTGGTGGATGCCAATTAGGTGAACTTTTGTATCCCAAGTAGAACTGCTGAGAGCAATTTTGATGGACTGATTTTGCATTTGAATGTGCTTTCAACTGGATCTAAAACACATTTTAAAATCAGGCTGACCTCTCTAGAGTTTTTGTGAAGAAAAATTTCCAGTTGTGCTCAGACATTTTATTCAGACAGTTTCAGAGCAAGACATGTTGATTTCTGTTTAGTTCCTAAGGCTTTTTTTGTTGACTACTCAAACACCGTAACTTAAAAAGTCAATGTGAAAATATTTCAATTTTGCTAAAAGTAAACATTGAGAATGACTGCATCTACATTGTTTGCCTGTTTTTGAGATTTATCTTCAAGGAAAAGACTGGAACACTGATTCTTATCAGAATCAAGTCAACCGTTGAAATCCTAACATTCTTTTGAAATGTAACTTCCATTCTCCCAGCTCATCTGTAGAAAGAAATGCATTGGTTGCTTAAAATGTCTCCAGCTGCAATAGTCTAAATCAGGAATTTGAAGACATTTTTTACAGACTCTGCCTTCAGTAATCGTAGTGCTGGGTATAATCAGCATCAGGAATAGCAGATTATAGGCGTCAATCAAAAGCACTTCCAGCTCACACTGCCTATCACTTACAGCCAGCTTCCATACCCCTACTGGTATATGTGGTACCTCCAGAACTGCTGGATTTGTACCAGGGTTTCTGGTTTACTGGAGTGTGCACTGACCTGGGCTTTCATTGCTTCCTCATATCTGAGGCTGTTGGTAATGTTTGTACATTCAGAGAAAATAACTTTCAAGAGGAGGTGTCAGTCACTGTCCTCCCACTGCCATGGAAGATATGGAAGAACTTTTAAAATATTTTCCTAAACTACTGATGCTCCAGTGAAAGCAAAATATGCCTTCATCTTGGACAAATGACATACCAGTCTTTTGCTCCAAGGATACATTGTTCAGCTCCACAAAGCTACAGACTAGTGCTATTGATATACTGCTGTAATTCTCATTCATCCATACTCATAACACCAAATCTTTTTGGAGGCAACTGACAGGGAAGAAGAAAGGTGACAGATTTCCTATGAAGCCACTCACAAATGGTCATTTCTGTTTGTATTTAAAGCTTGGATTCAGTAGTTGTGGGCACTGCAGCACAAGCACAGGCATGGGTCAGTGCTCTGTGACATGGGATCATCTCAGCTGGCTGCTCAGAGGCTGTGTGGTTACCCAAGAAATCCCTCTCATTTAGTTCCTGAAGTCTAAACTAAAAGCCTGTGTCAGTGAGAGGCACTGACTTCAGCACTGCATGTTAAAAAGGAGCCACTAAAGAAAAGACAGCTCAGTGAACTTCTAGATTCTTTAATTCTTCCCATTCTTTAAAATAGTAATGGTAAAAGTACAGTACTTCCCTGGAATGGAGAGAGAGTGAGTGGCCAACACTGATTTCCTTCCTTTTATCTGCAGGTTACTCTACAACAAGAACATTTTACTAAGTATTTTCCAGCATGACTCACCTTATCCCTGAGCTATAACTTATGAGATCCATGGCAAAGAAATTTATCTGCTGTTGTTTTACCTAACCCTGATCAGTATGAAAGTAATAGAGGCAGCTATTTAAAACCAGCTAGCAGAGGGAAGCAGAGGGAGCATGTTCTGGGGCCTGTGGGTAATGAGGAAGTTCTCTCCAGTAGCAGTCTGCACAGGGCAGCTAACGGATTGCTGTGTAGCCCAGTGTCCTGAGGATGAAGCCCTCCTCACATGGCCTCCAGAGCTGTTTCTTCTGTCATCACATTTACAATTGTCCTCATGCTGCTTCTTTGTGGCTGAAGGGAAAATGAATTTACCAGAGGATGTCTGTTCAACCATCAAGTCTCTGTCATGATGAATGACTCTATGGACAGCCAATGTCAGACAGATAATAACAGGGAACTGGAAGGGAAGAGGGAGAGAGAACTGTATCATTTTGATGTCTTTAAAGGCTACTGGTTTCCAGCACTAAAGATAGCCCTTACCTCTTCCATACCCTCCAGCAGTCAGATCCCATCTCCCACAGACTGCTGGGTAGTAGTACTCTTTGAAGGACAGCCTCTCAGTTTAAGTGCTCTATAGCACATAAATCCATGTTTTTATGGCAGCTAGACAAACTCAAACATCTCACAACAGACCGAGTTCATATAAGATCCTAGTCTTCAGGGAGCTAGTGGATAAATATGAATCTGTTCTTCTCAAAAACTGAAGACCATACCCTTAAGTAGAAAGTTTTGAAGCAAAAGACAGCTTTGTTTCTTCAACAATGCCCACAGTTTGGAGATATAAAATTTGACTCTATTAAAGCTTACTAGAAGCACAAGTAACACTTAGCTACAGTGAAGAAAAACTTTCAAATTATTAAGGGTTTAAAGCTTGAGGTTGTTCATTTTTCTGGGCTAGCTCCCTGTCTGTGCTCTGATTTCTGTAGCTGTAGAAAATGGTATGCTGCAGTAAAGAACTGTTTGGGAGAAAATATCTATTACATCCAGATGGAGGGGTTGGGGCTTTTTACCCTCAGGAAGACCCTATGAAATGGAAAATATCAAAAGCAACCCATAATTATTTTTGTATTTTTCATTTAACAGTGTTTGTGTGTATGCACACGTGCACATTTTGGCACGCCACTTTGTTCTGACTTATATCAGGTGGCCATACTTCATCCTGTGGGCCAAGTTTGTTATAGCTATTTTTCTTCCCAACAGAACTGGCTCAACATCTTCACCTCTCTTCTATCCAGATACTCTGCCGAGAGGTCAAAGTTTGCAGGGTAGTTTCCAGAGACTCTCTCTGCAGTCAGTGCCAAGCTCTAATCACCTTCAGCAAGATTATCCAGGTCATCTTGCCCCTAGGGAATTTGGAAAATGGCAAAAGAAATAACAGTCCTCTCCAGAAGGCTCAAAAGCATTTAGGTTGCTTGGCCCTAGATATGAGAGGGAAAAAAAAGACAGCCTAAGATTCTGCTTCAGCTTCTTTTTGTTGGTGGGCAGCTAGTTTTGCTTACCTAGACCTCTCCTCACGGATGCAAAGAGTTCCCTGGAAAATGTTCATCCAGTGCTTTGAGAACATGAAATGGAGATTTGATGCCAGCTAACCCAGGAGAAGGCAAGATCTTCTCTGGTTCCATTGCATTTTTTTTCCCCTCATCAAACAAAACTTCCAAAGAGTAGAAAATCTTTCCCTCACTGAAAATCATTTTCCTTAGAGGAAGAAAGTGAAGTTAATGAACCCGGAAAAGGAAAAATAAGTATTTGCAATACTGTACCTTTCCTATTCATGAGGAACACTGTGTTTCAGTCTGCCACACTGAACAGTCATTATTAATGTCATTTAAAAGCACAGATTACATTAAGATTATTCTTCTGCATTGCACAACACTACATAGCACTGAAACCTCATGGAATCAATACACAGAATTACAGAATGGCTTAAGTGGGAGGGGTCCCCAAAGACCACCTATTTCCAAACCCCCTGCCATGGGCAGGGTTGCCAAACACTAGATCAGGCTGCCCAGAATCCCATCCAGCCTGGCCTTGAATCACTCCAAGAATGGGTCATCCATAACCTCTCTGGGCAGCCAGTTCCAGCATCTCACTACACTCTTCTTCCTACTATACAACCTAGACTTCCCCTCTTTTATTTTAAAGCTATTCCCCCTTGTCCTGTCACCGTCAGACTGTGTGAAAAGTTGGTCCTCCTTCTGCTTGTAAGCTCCCTTCAATTACTGGAAGCATCAAGGAGACAGAAGCTAAATGGTGTGGTTAAGAAGATGAATCTATTACAGCTCAAACTACAAAAGTATCTGACCTGTGGTTGCTGCAGCTTGAAAGATCTACTTCCTAACAAACTACTCAGAGAGAGGCAGAACAGGCAGAACTTTTTACAAGACATCGAATACGAGCTTTTTCTTGGCTAACATTTTTTCCCTCATGACAGCACTCAGTCAATTCCAGCTGAAAGCATCTGCTTCCCTGGAATGGGCCACAGCTATTCTGACTTCTCAGTCTTGCCCTCATGACTGTCAGAATTTGATATACAATCTTTTAGTAAAAAGCACATGTAAACTTTTTTTTCTTTCTTCTTTTTTTTGTCTCTGGAAATCTTCTTGCAAAGATCTCTAAAGCTACCACATGTTCCATCACCTCAGAAATGCATTCTCTGCAATTCTTTCTCTCTGTATTCTCTTTATAACTGCTCAGTGTGTATATTTTTGACTGATTTTGATTGTGCATGTAAATTCCACGATACATTGCTGTTCTTTGTCATTAAGTGGTTATTTGTTTTTGGCATTCCACTTGCTGTAAGACAATAAAAACACTAAGGCACATTCAGATTTTTGGCACTTTTTCTGGCTTCCACAAACACTTTACACTTTGAGGATCCAGTTCTTTTAGATGCTGAGTACATCTAGCAAAGTTATCTTCACAAAGGGAAGGAGGTAGCAAGATATGGCTTTTGGCTGCTAGATTTTCTTACAGAGAAGTGGCTGGGTTCTCCCTTATGTCTAGAAAAGACTATGTCCCTGTAGCCAAACCTTCCCTACAGTTTCCTATTGTCTGCACTGAGTAACTTTACCACACGCTGCCTATTGTAAACTCACACTGACTTACTGAACTTCCCCCTCTTTTTACAGGGAACCTCACTGCTCTACTCAGGGTGTGAATTTTTCCCTAAGAGCTGCTTGTTTGCATCTAACTCCCTTTGCCCTATGGCACAGAGGCATTTCTCAGCACCCAGGTCTGGATGTCAGTCTGAGCTATATGACACTGCAATGAAAACCACCACCTTATTTTGGGTGTTTAAGAACTGAAAAATCCAAAATCAGAAGCAATCTTTGAATGCACTACACTTTAAAACAAGTGAGTCTGTTTGGGTTTTGCTTGCTGCCTCCTACTCCTTCCCAATCCATCTTCCGGATCTGTACCAGCAGCCAGAACTACATGACTTGCACTACAGGATGAAATGATTTTAAATGGCAACGTGGCTGCAGTACAGCATTAACATCTCAGCAGCAGACAGTTTGAGATTAATGTCACAATTAGCAAGTGGATGTTTGATATCTTAACCTCAAGGATTCATTGCACTTGTAAATCTGTGGAGGCTCAGTTGGGTGCTCTGTTGTTACAGATCCCTGAGATAATGTAAACAGGCGTTTGCTGAGGCCTGGTGGAACCAGAAGGTTTCTGTTTGCATGAGCAGCCTTTTCAAAAGGTGAAAATCTTGTTATAATACAAACATCAGGTGTATGTATGTAAACGTTGCTTTATGGAAGAAAATGGAATAAAACAAAATTCAGTAAACACCAGTTAAAAGCAACTCCACTTTAACTACTGAAAGGAGGAAGAAGCAGCTCCCTTCTACTTGTGAACTCAGGAATGATAACTCTAAGCAAACATCATGGGCAGAGTTCCTCTGTTCCTGGCAACCTAAAGAAAAACATAACTGAGGACATTAAAATACTGCGTACTATTGCATGTGCAGATCCTGAGATGGGAGTACTGGAATAAGGCATAGAGAGCTGACATTGATGAGCTTTCTGGATGTCAGCTGTGAGTCAGTGCCTGCAGCCCCCATTGTGTACCAAAACTGAACAAAAAATAGTGATCCTGCCAGGTATAGCCCATGCTGGTGGGGGTACTGCTGCTTTCTGCTGGTGCAAAGGCACTGTTAATAAAACATTTCTGCATGTGCCCTGCTGATGTGAACTATCTCTGAGAAAGTGAATGCTGTGGATAAGAGCTATGCAGAGAATGGGCATTCCTCATCAGTGAACATGCTGAGAGTTTCAACATTTATATTTGTATCTGTTTTTTTTTTTTTTTTTTAACAAGTGCCAGAAGGTCTTCACACATCAAAAGGGAAATAAGATAGGGTTTATCAAAATATTTTAATTCAACAAACCAAAATGTTTTGACAGAGCTTTGAAGTTTTCAGTTACGATATGTGAAATTACAAAAATAAAAATGATTTTGAAAAGGAAAAAATGTCCTCTGAAGCCCCCAAAACATCATACACATATTTTCTCTGCTTCCTGCATCTTTTCAGAAGATTTATTTCATTCATAGAACTTCAAAGTAAATGATAATCTGCTTATTCCAAAGAAAAGGTATAATGTATTTTATTAAGACCTAGCTTTTGTTTTACCTTCACGTAGGGACTACATACATACTCTATTTAACTAATGGACTTTTTTTTTTCCTCCAGTGGAAGAACTGTCCCCTGTTCTAAACAGAGTTGAAGCACATTAGATTAATCAACTGAGTGCATTATTTAAAAGAGTCATTATTGATTCCATGTAAAATAAAAACTAAGGAAGAGAGTTGTAAATAAACTTAGACACTGTCACACACATATACTTAAAAAAAATCAATGGAAATTCTGCATATATACTAAGTCTAAATGCTATTCTATTACTAACACAATATATAGTGAATATCTTTTTTAAACAGAACTACTAAACAAGATTTGTATTGGCTTTTCTACAATAGCACAATAAGGACAAAAAATGTTTTCAGATCCAACAAAGCACAAAGAAAAAAAATCACCTAAAGTACATAATATTACTGATGTTAAGTGATCCACTAACTTTTAACTCATGGTGAGCTCTGACATTAAAGGGTACCCCTTTGCAAATGTATTTTTATAATTGGAACAAGCATGATTCCTCCTTAAGATGCAGGTCTTTATCACAACTACAATAAACACACAAGAACAGCATAAATATACTCAGCTCTAATACATTATTTCCCTTTGTAAACCAAGCAGGATATGAAGCCTTATCATTCCTCTCTATACATCCTGCTATCACAAAAACAGCCACTGAAAAGTGCTGCTAGGCAGTGAATGAGTTTTGTAGATTTTGAGAAAAATTCCCTAAGTACATCTCCCCTGGCTGTATAATCGAATCCTACAGCTTTTTGCTCCTGTGTGGACAGAATTTGCACCCCTTGGGTACACACAGAGGTTATGCTCGTTGCACGTTCAGCATGTATGCACTCTCGGGTCTAAGGTCTCAGATAATCTTCCTATGTGCTTCTTCAGAATTTATGATTTGTTTTTAATGGACTGTAGCAAGCCTAAGAAGCTTTCACAATGTTCATAAGCAGAGTCTCAGTATTCTGTGATATATATGCCACTCTATGCTTTTAAAATGTTCTAGAAAAAGGCAGTATTTATGGAAGGTTTTCTACAGTGTTTTAGAATTGGGTTCAGGACATGTCATGTATCTTATAGATTATACATAATAAGGAGAATATATTATCTTCTCTGAGAGGCTCGCAACCTTCATTGACACTAATAAGATTTACATGTCCCAGTGGGCAAAGGAATAGACTTCAGAGTCCTTAATTCGATTTATTAGAATGAGTGGCTGACTCAGAGTTGAGAAGGAACACGACCTTTTGACACTAGCTGTTTGCTTCTAGGGCCAGTGTAAAAAAATTCCTTGTGATCCTCAGGGAGAAGTATATTCTTTGAGTGTTTCTTCTGGCCATTTTGGCCACAGCAGAACAGGTCAACAGAACAGCAGCTTCTTTTGCTTAAATGGTTCTTTTCACGCTCTTAGTGACTGATGATTTTTGCTGAATCAGGGCCTTGGGAAGTATTTCATCTTCAAAGATAAAGCAGTGCAAAAACAAGTAACATCACAGGGTGACTTGTTTCCTTCTCTAAGGTGGTGCCTATCGACAGTTCTCAAGGGAAGAGCTGAGATTTTTTTTCCTCTGTTATGTTTAAAGGGGCCACATTTAGATCTCTTTATCCTTTTAGACACTTCCTAGGATTAGAAAGGGAAAACAGAAGGTGTACTTAAAGAGAAAAGAGGAAGAAGACTGATGGAAACATAGGCAAGGGAAATCAATTCATTTAGATATATCTTGTCACTGAAGTGATCCATATCACAGTTCAGTAGTCATGAAACTATCTTCATAGACATTACACTTGTAACTTCTGAATTTCAGAAAAGTTACAGGTAGTCAAGATCTAATTTATTTACTGAAATCCTTGGGGTAATGATCAGTAAAGACATAAGAAGTCACCTTGTGACCTTGCCAATATGCTTCATGCCATTTATGTATCAGACTGACTCAATGCCAGTTCAAGCTCAGTGCATGAACAAAATGATCTCACTGACCTAGATTTATATTTCTAAAGAAAACAAAGCTGCTTTCTTGATACAAAAGATAGTGAAGTTTTGGATGTCAGTTTCGAATTAAAGTTAATCATTCAGATATTAATGGACTATCAAAGACACATGCAAACTATTGTAATAACAGTACCAAGTAAAAACAGTGTAAAAGGAATGCAGTGAAGTCTAAGTTTCTGAGTGCTCCTTCAGTAGGTTAATGCTGTCCATAGAAGATTCTGAAAAGTAAGCAAAAATTATAAATATTCTATGCAGGAAATTTTGTCTTTTCTATCACCTGGAAGAGTCCATACACACAATGAATGCCAAAGAAACTTAGGGATGAGAATTAAACAGAATCAGAACCATAGTTCCTGAAACAAGAAGCTCAAAGACAGTTACAAAGAGGTGTAGTGTCCAACACAGTGAATCTCTTCTCATTTGATCCCACTGGAAGGCATGTGCATTCCTAGAGATCTTCTGAAAAAGAGGGCAGGGGTCATATAACTAATCTGGTATCACTTCTATGCCAGAGTGTTTGTGTATGTCATATACACTGTGCTTGAAATCTTGTCATGGGCAAAGAGAGGACTGTATCTGATATCTAAACCCAAGATTTTATTGTTAATCTTGTTTAAAGGCTTGACTATATAACCAAGACACAGAAAACAGTCAAAGCTATTAGCCTGAAAAAAGTTTAAAAATTTCTTTTAAAATTATATCTCATAAGCAGTGCTACATTTGAAGGTTGCAATAACATACCTCTCCTAGATCTAACGCTTTTTCTTTGGTGTTGCATTTACTGCACCACTGCTCCACTTGCTACATTTACCTCTCCATCTACTAACGCTGACAGTTTTTTTTTTTTTTTTTCCTGAGGTAAGAGGTGTGATAGAAAGCTGTCATCCTGAGATACTCGGGAGGAGTATGATTTTCATGTAGGAGATTTTTCCTCTTTGCTAGGAAAAACAAGGTATTGATGTTAAGTGTTTCATCCTCACTCTACGGACCATTTTGGTGTATATTTATGTTTGTTTATGTGTATCCACCTCTATTTTTCTTCTGTAGTTTGCCACTCTTATATTACATCTACCTTTACTATATGTGGTAGGATTTATACATGAGACACTTGATTTTTCTGTTATCCCTAAACTGCTTTGGCTCAGCTCCTGGGCTTGCAGTATCCTTTCTCATGACTAATTGAGAGCCCTGGGGCCTCTATCATGCCATACCTCCATAATAGTCATTAATCTAGAGGTTCAGGGGTCATTTTACACAGCATAATTAATTGCCATTCCTATTTATACAAGAACTTTTAGCTATAGGCATTACATCAATTATACAATGATAAGAAAAATGAAAACAAATAAGGGAAAAGACACCTGATCATTAGACAACTGCTGTTAGAGGTAAACAAGCTGAAACAAAGCTACAAGCTGGCTGAGACTAGTCTACATAGAACCTGACAAACACTCAGGACTGTGTTAACTTAATACAAAGCCTGTGGCTTGTTATCAGCAACAGAGATGTTGTTTTTATATAAAGACACAAGACACTCTCAGTTGGAGTAGAAATGTCAAGGGATCCAGTCCTTTTTTTTTTTTTTTTTAACCATTTAATGATTAGTTTTGCGTCTCTGAAATATACAGCATTTAGACTGAAATTTAGAGTGAGAAGACAAGTACAGATTTTGGGCATGAACAGTTTCGAGAAATTTGAATTCACAATGAATCAGTGAGAACTCTAAGAAAAATGGAAAGGACTAATTCTACTGATCTTCCGTCATTCACATCTCAAAATTGGACCTGATTTCTAGGTAGGATAGGTTTGAGCTAGAAACGGTGTTAGAACCTAGGAAACTACAGGCCGAGAAGCCCACTTTCCTGCTTCAACTTACAGGTCATTTGGAGTAGGGAAAGGGATTTGTCTGATTTTCATCAAGACTGTTTTCTTAATGATTTGTTGGTTCCCTTCTCATATTAACTGTTACATTTTGGAATGAGGTAGGACTGAGACCCAAGTTACAATTAGGGTTTTGGAAAGCACAGGATCACAAGCCCAGGTTCCACCTATGGGCAAGAACTGCAGTATGGTTTTGAGTTTGGGAATTATGTTTTCTATTTAGCATCTTTTCTATGGAAAGTTTAGACTCACTGGGAGCATTTTCTGTACAACCTTGGCTATCTTTTCTATGGAAGGGAGAGAAAATCACAGAATTACAGAACGGCTTGGGTTGGAAGGGACCTCAAAGATCACCTAGTTCTAGCTCCTGCCTCAGGCAGGGTTGCCATCCACCAAAAAAAAAACAAAAAAGAGAACTAGAGCAAGTTGCCCAGAGCCCCATCCAGCCTGGCCTTCAACACCACCAGGGATGGGGCATCCACAGCTCATCTGGGCAGAAGTGACGTTTCATGATTCCACCTGGTCTCAATAATTTACTTCCCTTGTGCACAATGATGTGTTTTTAACAAAACAATAAAATTAAATAATGAGAGGATGATTAACACATCTTTCATCTAGGAACATCTAGGAACATGCTAATCTTCTAAAACACAAAAAGCACATGGTAAATAACAGTTTTCCCTCTTGCTTCTTCCTCTAAAATATAGCTTCTTCATTGCAGTCATCCTTCTAGCTCGTGCATTGTTCCCTCCTGGAAATTCAGAGTTGGGGGGTCACCGTGGGCTGGCTCCAGCACCACGTGCCTGTCAGGGCAGACCTGCCATTGCTAACCACGTGTCAGAGCCTGAATTCGGGAAGTGAATCTGGAGATACTGAGTGGATTTCGGCACTTAGAGCATGAGCCATCCTGTGAGCAACCCGGGCCTCTGCCGGGAGGACGCAGCCTCAGAAGGCACAAGTGTACGGGGTCCCCCGCGGTGTTATGGCGCCCTCTGGCGGCCGTGCCCCGCTCTGCTCACTGGCGGCAGTGTGGAGTGGGACGCGTAGTCCGGGCCAGCCGCGCTCCCCAGCTGTGCTCGTCTGAGATCCCTGGCTTTACTGGGAGACGTGTGGACCGGGGATGGCTGGGCTCAAAGCAAACCTCTTCCTGAGGTGAAGAGAAACGCATCGGTGAGTTTGCAGCCACTTTTCTTGAAGGATCACAAAGCGTCGTGCTCACATATCCCTAGTTTGCCAGAAACTCAGGTTAAGGACTGAAAAATAAACAGGTCACACCAATCATTCCATGTCTAAGTATTTTGTTTTTACCAGTGGTCAGCCCACCTCCTTCATGCATGACATAGGATATCCGATCAGTACAGCCCTATATTTATCAGCTTTCAGGATGCGGTGTGAGGTCCATCTCATTCTGAGGCACTTGCTTGAAAATGTTTGAGAGATGTGTTTGCTCATGGGTTTGTTTCTTAGAGATCTTGACCTTTATTATTCCATTAGGACCTCCAGAAATTAATGTTGATGCCACAGTTCAAATTATTCATTTAAAAAGAGATTTATTGCTGGAAATGAAACCAGAAACCTTGCCACTGGAAATCCATTATTTTCAGTACAAACAAGGAATCAATCAAGTGAAGCATTACAGATCAGGCAGTAATAGAAATCCGGAAAGTACAAATTGTATCTTAGTCATGTGCTGCTTTAGGACAACTCTCTGCACAACTCTTGCTAAGGCTTTGTGCACATGATTTTCAAAATTAAGTGTAGAAGGACTGACGTTTAGCTTGGCAAGTGCCTGTCAAGGTGCTACTCTATGAACCAAAGCCTAATAATGACTCTTGAAATGCCTTAAATTGAAGGTGTTTTATTTTTTTTTATACATAATTTATCATATTTCAAAAGAGAGGGTTGCTCCAAGACAAAATTCCAAAAATATGTTTCATGTGCTTAGAAAGAATGCTGGTTTTGTTTACTGTAATTAATTCTTTTTTTTAGTTACTGACACAATAAATTAGTAGGAGCTAGATGGGAGCAGTTCTTTGTTAGCTATAAATTTGCATGGATAATAGATCTCTGCATCAAGGTCTCACAAATGTGCTTTGCCCCAGGGACAGGGGCATCTCAACTGTTCTGCCCTGGTGGAAGTGACTATTGCAAATGTCACTGGAAACGTGCTCAGATGGAGGACTATTAATTACTGTTGTTTTTTGTTTTGTTTTGTTTTGTTTTGTTTTTCATTTTTACTTTTATTTTTATTTCAAAGTTGAGTATTTAATTGTTAAAAAATGTTTCAACTTGCCTTTATGGCATGTGCAGGAACTGACAGTTACTGCAGTTTTTTTTTCTCTCTCATTGGTTCTAGAAACTTAGCTGCTCTCTGCCTCCACCTTACTTTCCTGTCCTCCAACAACTGGATAGCAGCAATTACAAATTCCACATACATGCAATTTTTAGGTTTGTGCCCCTCAGCAGTTTTATCAGAACACTGTCACCAAACATCCAGATTTGTACTGCCCTTTGTCATATGCCAGTTAAGGCTGGGAGTTTGGTTCTGTTAAGCTAATGGAATGTCATTGATGTCATTTTTTGTTGTTAATAAAACACAAAAACATGAGTAGTGAATGGAAATTATCTGCTGATACTTTTTAATGTTAGGATTTTCTTTTTTAAGACTTTAAACGTGTCAGTTATCTAACAGCTGTTCTATATTATCCTTTTAAGCCCTCTCACTGGAAAACACAGGACACTACAGTATGAATTTCCTGAGAACTACTGATTACCTACAAAACATATTGATTGAAATAGGAATATTCCTTTGATTCATGTAGGATTTATCAGTGGCTAGCATCTCTGTAGAGCAGGAGCAGCATGTTTTTCAGTCTTCTTATGATCCTTGGTAAGTCAGTATAGTTTTGCAATGCTCAGGCTGTACCCAGGGCTTCAATTCACAGCTAACAAAAGTCTAACTGATATTGTTTCATTCCTACTGTGTTTTATTTCAGACAGCAAGCAGGATGAAGAGAAGAAAGTGCACAGATATAAAACTAGGCTACAAGATAGGGAACAAATGGCTAGAAAAGCCCACAGTCTTTCAGATTTTCTTTGATTATTATATCTGTGACTGCATCAAAAACAAACTTGACATTCTGTGTGTCTGTGGCACAGGTCAGGTGACAGTATATCTCCTTATCTTCTTTTCTTATATTCAAGTCTAGGAATTGTTGCTTGATGTAATTCCCAGCATCTTCAAATGTATTGAGTCCTAGTAGAGATGACAGTAAGAGACATAGGAGATACATATCAACTTCCTTGTTTGTTTTTGTGGAAATTAAGAATTAGTTATTAGAAGCTTGTATCTATACTGCCCATCCAAATTTAAATTGCAATTCCAACCAAAAATCCTCATTTCTTAAGTGAAATGCTCACAAGTGAGTAAGGAAGTGTTAAGGACTTCAGAAAGAGAGCAGAAAAGTGAGACAAAAGGGAGAAAAAAGGAGGGACCGTAATTTCTGAGAGAATTAGGTACATAATTTACTGCTGTTTGGCAGTACTTTGTTAGAGCAACTGCAGGTTTAAGCACTGGTACTGGGACTCAGTGTAGATCCAGAGAAAGATAAGGTCAATTTTAGGTCAGTATGTTGATAGATTCTCAGAAAAGAAGTGAAGCAGCTGTTTGTCAGGAAGTCCACACAACCTATCTTCCATTAATAAAATTTATTGAAGTATGCTTTATTTCAGGCACTCTCTATCTGAAATATAGGAGGTTAATACTAAAATGTTGATAGCATTTGTTTTGCACATCCTGACGTAGCTTCTTGTATTCTCTTGCATTAACAGCAGTTATTCTCTTTTTCCAGTAGATACCATTGTGACATACAAAAAGAGGCAGAATTCCTTTACAGAAATGGTTTTCCTAATGGGGACAGGAAGACCTGGTTAAGTATGTGAGTGAAAAACCACTGACTTCTACTGTGTGGTTTTTATCATATAAGACTTCAGCCATTTGACAATTCTAGTTGTCAC
The DNA here is from genome assembly GCF_038088225.1 of Cyrtonyx montezumae. Taxonomy (NCBI): domain Eukaryota; kingdom Metazoa; phylum Chordata; class Aves; order Galliformes; family Odontophoridae; genus Cyrtonyx; species Cyrtonyx montezumae. The sequence continues at coordinate 150,892,861 of NW_027072034.1, forward strand.
AGATTCCTCTACTTACACTGGAGAGAAATAAGCATCTCCAGAGACAACTGACCCCTAGCTATGTACCCTGAGTAGGTGAGATGAATTATTTCCTTTCTTTTGAGGGAATATCTAGATGTCCAGGTAAGATGCTTAGCCATTAAATGGCTATCTGTAGTTGACCCGAATCAAAATCCCAACCATTCAAATGCATTTTCTTTTGAAAACCCCAAACTTACCATTGTATTCAGGGAAGCAGATATTCAGATGAACTTTTGCTATTTTCTCTCGAAAGAGGTCTTTTTTGTTAAGAAACAGCACGATGGATGTGGTTGCAAAGCACCTGTGGTTGCAGATGCTGTTGAACAGATGAAGGCTTTCGTGCATTCTGTTCTGTTGTGATGCAAAAGGTGAACATGAGAGACTGATAAATCTTACCCCATATGTCATTTCTACTGTAATGTTCTTCACTGACAAGAACGCATACAGCGTAATAGCCTTTAAATCGTTCTAAGGGAACGGGAACTGTTCTGACAAGCCATCAGAGAGTACATTAAAACTAAGCAGCAAAAAGGATTGCTTGTTTCTTCTGACTCACCACTTCTTTATCTTCCACCAGAACCATGTCATAGGCACTGAGTGCAGCACAGAATATGATGCAGGTAACTCCCTCAAAGCAATGAATCCACTTTTTTCTCTCTGATCGCTGTCCACCCACATCAAACATCCTATGCATAAAAGAAGAAATAACATGCACAATGTGAAGCACTAACTAATAGGGATGTAGTCACACTGCTAACATGCAGAGTGCAACATGAGAGGGATGACAATCAAATATCCATTTTGACAAAAGAGATATTTATTGGTCTATTTACACCTCAACAGGTGAAGGAGAGCTATGTATTATTTATGTCTCTATATGTAAAGGCTTAAATATCATCTGCACAAAGCAGATATTTTCAGCACTCTCTTGAGGAAGTGGGACTCTTCACAAGAGCTTAGGGCAGGATTTAGCTCTGCAGGTAAGGATTTTTCAGGGCAGAACTCATACATGAAACATTCACTAAGCAATGATCCTGTGTTTGTAGTATTGCTTGCGGTGAACTGACATGCTCACCAGTAAGACATATGATTGGAAGCCAGCCACTATCTGATCCTCCAGTTATGCTTCATTGGCTGGTGTAATTTTATATTTAGTCCTCTATGTGTGATCATTTGGGTACTGTATAACCAGAAGCCTGTGTTTATGTGTAGAGGTCTCTGCCTTATTTAGTTTCTCATCTCATTTAGTTTCTGTTTAAGCAGTAATTCATGGGGAGCATAAATTCATTCATTTGTAGAGAGGTAAATGCAGAGTTGTCCTTCCCTGCATTATTTTCCTTCAGCTTTTTGCCAGAAATTGCGGCCTTTGGGTAGAATCCTATAAACCTTTTATGGACTTTTTGTATGGGTTCCAAAACTAACTGAGTATAAGCTTCAGTACAGTACAGTTTAGTGCCTAATATAGATGGACCTTTTGTCAAAATTACTGTTGTTTTTCTTAGCACTAGGTTTTAAAATTACTACTTATATTTGCAGGCTTACAATGCCAAGGGATTAGTCTCTCTCTTCACTATTTTTCTCTGCACAAAGTGAGCATTTTTCAAGTGCATAGGCATGGAGAAATATGTTAGAAGTCTGATTTCTTGTGACCATTATGTTTTTTCCCTGTTCAGTGTGTTGTTGAACTTAAATTGTAAAGCCTAATCCCCTCTTACATGAAACTGTATTGGGTCTAACACTTTAAGTGTATCTCCTGCAGTATCTATAATTAAATACAATGCCCTTCTACTAGCAAATTGATCAACCAAAGTTGATTCAGTATGAGAAAATCAAGTCAGTAGTAATTAGAGCAAGATAAATTTGTTACTGAAACACCTTTTTTTTGCAATACATCAATTCTCTTCACCATCAGCAATACATCTGATTGAAACAAAGTTTATTGTTTATCATTTGTTCATCCTTCTTAGGAAAAATGAAATCCTTCCCAATTCTAGCAATAAATAACTTGGTTAACTGAGGACCAATTAGAGAAAATAATACTTTTAGTACATTTCATCTCCTTGATTTTTGTGTGTCTACCAATGTGAATTATTAGGAAATCAGGAAGTTGTTGTGGAACAAGGTTTGATTAACACCAGTGGCATTCTTCCAACACATCTTCCCTGAGTTCATTGAGCTAAATTGAGTGAGATCAGCATAAAAGCATCTTGACTTTTGGTTCTGATTGTTGCCCAAAAGTCAGTTGACATTATGTGTCTTCCTGGGTTTTGTGGTATGCAACTCTGAAATCATGGACGTGGGAAAAAAAGAAACTACAAAATTTAATCTTAATTGAAGTTTTACAAACATAAATTATCATACAAATCTATACTCACTTCCTACAAACTTTTAGCATATGGCTCTGTGAATATTCATAAGAAGCCAAGTTAAAATAGTAAGAGATCAAGGCCAGAAGCAATGCTTATGGACAGTTTTATTGTACTGAGTTTACCTTGCTTAGTTCTTCTCTTGTCAGTCCAGAACATATGTGTATGTAAAGCTGAAGTCATGTAATGAGTAGTATATTGCTGTTGTTAACTTATTCTTTTATCAAGATAGGCTAAGTTAGTCTTGAAAGCTCTGCATTTTTTTAGCACTGCTCATGGAAAATCTAGAAAATCTGGAAAATCTCATGGAAAATCTATGTATGAGACTAGCTGTGTATTCATTTGTGCCAGCAGTGTGTATAACGAGACCCGGAGGCTAAAATATAGCTTGCCTGATTTCAGTGAGACTCTTCCTAGCTCTTCAGTGGGTACTACAGCATGAGAGGATCTTTGGAGATAGATCTCCTCTGAAAAATATGTATTCTCAATTCTGGAAATCAAAGTCAATTAATGGAAGAAATTGAAGACAACAAGAAAACTAAATTATTTTAAAACAGCAGCATAATGACTAAGAAGATAGCAAATAAAAAGTCGTGTTTCCTGTGGAACTGCAGTACTGCAATATTCAGACTTCTACAGAACGAAGTATTTTCTGCTTCATCCAATTCAGAGAAGGATAAAAACTTCAGTGAATAAGGCATCTGTTCATGATTTCCTTTTATTCACATTTGGTTTGTGACCCCAAGGCCCTCTAAGTACATCAACTAAAACTCATTCTGAACACTGAAGTGTCCCTCCCTTTATAGATGTTTCTATGGCACTAATAAAACTAAGTGCAGAGTCATCAGGATCTCCCAGATGTTTTGCATTGCTCTGGCAATGCAAACTAGCTGTAACTGGCTGCTTAAGATGGATTTATTGCTGTTCTGCATCCCTATCAATGAACACAGCTCTCAGATTGTTTTATAGTGACTTCATATTACTTAAGTCATAAAACCATCAGTTAATTTACTGACATAACACTACTGTGATGCATAAAAGACACTAATATAGACTTTTTTGGTGTGTTTTCAATGTCACTAGGAACCTCTTCCTTGTTTACAGACATTCAGATAGAAATCTTATTTTCAGTTGTGCTACATTTCATCTGGACCTAATTCTAATACTTTATTATGACTGGTAGCATTCATCTCATAGAGAGTTTGCAGACTGACAATTTTGTTCTCCATTCTGATTTAGTTTTTTTTATCTTGCATAAACTATGGTTGTTAACTGTGTCAATGGTCAGATTTCCAGTGTGCAAAGCAGTCTGAAATATATTTATCAGAGAAAAAAGAACATTATGTTTATGACTTTACACTATAGCATTTGGTAGTGAGTGCTGAATTAGGAAAAGGCTCTTCACTAGAGGGCAGTGGGCATGGAAGTGGCTGCCCAGGGCAGTGGGCACAGCCCCATGCTGCCAGAGTTCAAGGATGATGTTCTCAGACATAGAGTTTGATTTTTGTGTAGTCTTGCATGAAGTTAGTGATTGTTGTAGGTCCCTTTGACTTGTGATATTCTATGATTTTATGATGGCAATTTCCAGAGGTGACCTATTTATAGGTGATAATGATTTCTTGTTGGGCATCTATTTTAGAGTCTTATTTGTATGTATAATCTCAGTTAGATCAAAGCATCTGTGTGGTTAGGATAGATGGTTTGGGAGATATTTAATTGCCACAAAAGGAAATAGTAAGCTCTTTGAAAACTGTAAAAACTAGAATCCTGATACTTCCTACAACTGTTTCTACAGATATTTTCTTCTCTCAGCTACATTCCTTAATACACACTGGGGCCTTTAAAGTAAGAATTAAATTGAATTCAATCCATAGAGAGAACTGGGGTTATAGAACACTGAAGTGATCATAATTCATTCAAATATATTTTAACATAGAATTATGTTTTCAGTTTGTTCACCAAGCGTAATTAAATCTGGAGTATCTGAAAATGTCTTTTTTTCAGTCAAATTTATTAGAGACATTATTTTTGAGGATTCATTTTCTGAACATTTTGCTTTTCATCTTAAAAGAGAATGATGGCATGCATGTTAATACTGAAATTTCCCATGGGATAGATTATTTTTTTTTTTTGCCAACAATGTAATGTATTCAATTGTTAAGAGCAGTTATTTCTGTTCCCAAAAGAAGAGAGTGAAAAGTTGAGAATGCCTGCAAATTAGTAGTCATCAAATGTTTTGCATGCTGTTAAGGACTTTCAGTTAGGCAAATTTCATAAATGTCACAAGCAATTATTCAAATGGCAGAATAGAAATAATGCTTTGTAAACACTTACATATGTAAAACGTCCTTTTAGAATCTGATCTTTTGAGATCTCCTAATAACAGTCCATTATATACTTACAGTTGGAGTGCTAATACTAAAATATCTTCTCTGGGACTTACAAACAGAAGATTCAAAAATATCACAATTGGATTCGTAATAATATAATAAATGCCTTTGATTAAAAAAATACCTTATGAAGGTAAAGCCACACAAGCCTGACAAATGCATCTTTCATACCTGAAGTTCAAATCCTTGAAGGAAAACTGAGTCTCAATAATCCCAGTTGTTTTCACTCGGGAGTGCAAAACATCTTGCTCACTAGGCACGTAGTCAGGCATTGCTAACCTATCCAAATCATTGAGGTAACTGAGGAGAGTAAAAAGAAATGGTGATTGGTGAATTCAAAAGGTGAACTGAGCATGACATATTCACTAGTCCATTTGTATTGAGATTACACACTTAAAATACTATTTTTTTATATAATCTTAATCCACAGTCTAGATTTTTTTTATATTACATATATTAAATGTCATGAATCTAGTTGTATATAATAAACATCTTTCTGATATTTCTGAAGTTCAGGAAAACCCATGTTTTTCTCAGGATGCTAAAAAAACACCTTGTCAGGAAAGAGATTTTGTCCATTTGACTTCAGTAAATGGAAATAAGTACCTCAGGGGAAGAAACATTGCATCTTCATAGCAGCGACTAGAAATATTGTAGCATATGAAACCATTCTCTTGTAATGACATCTTCCTTCCCAAGTGATAGAGAAGGCAGGAGAGTTTGGAATAATTTACAGTTAGGAGCTGTTTTCCCCCTGGTTAGGGGTTTGTTTGACATGTTTACAAGGGAAGGGTTCATGACACTTAAAAACAAATATTTTACAATCAAAAACAGACGTTTCAACCAAGTTGAGAACTCATGAGGTTAACAGTCTTACAACTCCCTGGAAAAGTGAATTATCTCGTTTTGCGTCTTGCATACAGAGATAAAATCAGCATGAAATGAGAATCTGAGCAAGATCTCTGAAGCTAGCTTTTGGCCTTCCCCCAACCCTTCTCCTTTCTCTTCCCGGGAGAAGAAACTTTCTACAAATGCTGAACAGAGTTCACAAATATTACTGAGTGGTCTAGGAAGCAATCAAGTTGGTTTTTATTTGACAAAAGGAAAAGAAGCGATGTGTGAGTAGTTTTTCAACTACTAACTTTTCTAGCTAATAACAGTCAAATAATGAACTAAAAGCAAGAAACCACATACAACAGTTGAAGCATTTTCAAGGTTTTTCACTGTCACACTTGGCACCTTTCTCTCTGTAGTATGTGTCTTGTCTCCAGCAAAGAGAACACAAACTCTCTAATGTTTGTTAGTGTTCATAATTCTTTTTTCTTCTACAGTACAATCTGCCCAGCATAAGGTTTTGCTGTTCGTCTTAACCAGAAAGCTGCGCCTGCAATATTTAACACATCTGTGATTAAAAAAAAAAAAACCACAAGAACAAAACCACTTCTGTATATACTTTATTATAAAGATCTGGTGGTGCGTGGTCATAAAGACCATAAAATACAACTGATCCAAGTGCAATTGCAGGTTAATTATTTAATTAATAAAGCAAGAAACATCTTTAGATTCTTTTCACCACTGTAAATAGCCTCAGGAGGGCACTTCTGGACAACACTCCATTGGCAGAATGAGGAGCGGGTCAGTAGATTAGTTTAAAAGCCTGATCTTTCCTTGTCTTAATATAGGAGACATGAATCCTATCCTGAGAGGCAAGTGCCTAAACATGTAGTAAGTGCCACTCAATTACACTTAAGGTCAAAATTTGTGGTCATAATTTTGCCCTTTCCTTACCGAACACTCGTTCTTACAATAAGAGAAAATCCAGATGAGTCCAGGGAAGAAGCTCCAGCTAAGTTTGATACAAAGGGAATTTTACACTGTTCACATCTCAGTTGTTTTACTGATTTAAACACAGTTAAAGTAGAGAGATCAAAATTCATTAACATAAAGAACTTCAGAAAGTCAGAGTTTATATAGTATAAATCCTTACTCTGTTGAGAAATGGGCTTTTGGTTTCAAAACAAATTAAAATGTAGTTTTAGATGACTGATTAAACTGATCATTAGAAGCCCAGCAGCAAGAGCAAAAATGTAAGTTGGCTTTAATGGCAGGGCCAAAGATGGGATTTTCAAAAATGTTAGGAACTTGAAGATGGAGATGAAGGATTTGTGGGATATTCAGATATGTCCAAAAAGAGACAACATATATCCATTTCTTGTTGTTAAATATAACTATGGCAATAAATAATTATTTTCTCCTTTACAGTATGCATTGGCTTCTTTAAATACTGATATTTATTGCTTCAAATTATCCTAATCTACCAGTCACAATGCACACAGTAAATGTTAGCTGTTAAACAGGTAATTGTTTTCATTTTTCTGCATGTTTTTATTTTATTTTATTTTAAGATGTGTTTTTACTTTTAATTACCATTACTGACTTGTTATATGATTTTAGTGCTCCTAACTGCACAATGGCTTATCAGAAAGGGCAGAAAAAGAAACAGAAGATTGCTCTGCACTTCTGTCAATCATTACTGCCATAATACAAGGCCAAAGAGAGAACTGACCTGAAATAATGACAATTTAGGCTCAAATTAGCACGTTTTCCGTGTATAGGTGTCTTGCTTAAATATCTGAAGGTATGAATACCTGAAAACTTATTTCTTTCCTGTGATATATCTCTTCTATTGTCTAAAATTGGCGAGTTATTACTAACCAGAATCAGGCAGACTCTGACCATGCCATTTTCTGCCAGGTGGAAGCGGCACTTAACACCTTAAGTTTTCCTGTGGAGGGGCCCTCATCCAGCAGGAGGAGCTGTAGGAGCAGCGAAGGCTCAAGGTGCAGCTCTTGGGAATAAAATGGACCTGAGCTGGAACAGCCCTCTTCTCCAGGTCCAGGGTCAGATTTCTGCACTCTAGGACAATCATCTGTCTTTTATCTTACAATCAGCACGCTGTAATCTGCGCAATCATCTGTGCAATCGTCTAACTCCATAGAGGATTACTGATCCCCAGCTGGATCCTGACCCTCAGTGAAGTCCAAGCTGAGCAGCACTAGTGTCTGCCATTTCCCAGGTCACAGAAAGGGAATGGAGCCATTGGGCAGCTGCAGCATCACAGACCGAGATGGATGCTGAGATGCTAACAGCCCAGGGACCGCCAGGGCTTGCAGCCAGATTCCCTTATAGGAAGCGTATGGTTTCTGCTGGACTTATGTTTAGCTGCTTGAAATCTTGAATGTATTAAAGTACAACTTCAGATAAAACCCAGGTTGTTTCAATTCACTTTTTCCTCCATTTTCAATCCTAGATTACCTAGAGGTAATAGACATTTTTAAAAACAAGAAGAAGACTCACAGAATTGAGTTATTTGGTTTTGCTTGCTTTCCTCAATTGAATGTCTCTGATACATTATTAACAAATCAGCAAAACCCTCATTCTTTCTCAGGTTAAGAAGCAATAATTTTCATAGATTACTCTACACTTGTGAAAAAGTTCTGCTTGCAAGGATCCTGTGCTGTTGCAGTAATAGCTAGATGCCCAACACCTGCAGGTTGTGTCACTTACTAGGCTGCCGAGTCATTGAGCTCATACTCTGATGCCCTTGCAAAGCATGCCTGGATCCCACTGTCTTTCCACAGTTGTTTGATGAGTTCAGCCAGTTCAGAAGACATATTGCCATCATCCAGATGTGATTCCATGTCACGGAGTTTCCTTTCATCTTCCTAATAAGAAATTTGAGTAAATATTCTGCAAGCATGCTGTACCCTCCTTGAGGATGTGCTCGGTTTACTAGGAATTGCAGTGTCAGGGAAATTTCTCATTTTCATAGTATTTTCCACGTAGCTGTACTCACATGTGCACACAAGCATCCTTTTACATGCTCACTTTCCATTAGTGAGTGCAACAGTTAGACTCAAATCATAATATGGAGGTTTTTTGCTTTTTTACTGTTTTCTTTTATTCATACAAGGGCACAGTTTCATCTCTTTGTAAGTGTTCACAAAAGGTCCAACTTTGAAGGAAGACTTATATTTTAAGACAGAATAGCAAATTATCTAACACTAAATGTAAAAGAGTAAGTGTTTTATGACTATACTAGGGTAGAAATATATGGAAGAAAAATTTTTGAGTTCTACAACACCATGAGAAAGGAGGCAAAGGAAATATAAACAGTGAATGCATTTTCTATTTTTTGTTGTTTTGTTTGTTTGATGGTTTTTCTTTTATTTTTTCTCCCCAGGAGAAGAAACCTGAAAAATTCCAAATATTTTATATATTCTCCAAATTCTTTCTTTTGCAGTCATTCCAAAAAGTCTTCAAGCAGTCTGTTACATTAAAAATCTTTCTTTTCAGTAGTTAATGACTTAGGGATGCACTATAAATAAATAATTAAAAAAAAAAGGACTAAAATAGGGTCAAACAGAGGGCAATTACAGAGCATAATTGCTTCCTAGCTGTAAAGTAGGCAACTGAAGCTACTTGCAGTCAACAGTTACAAAAGTACAAATTAATTCTGACAGACCCTGTTTTGTCAGGGAGTGCATTTTATTCAAAAGTGGAAAACATTTTCACAGCATTTTGTAACAAATTATTTCAGGGATGTTATATATTTTTTACATTTCACTAAAAATTGCATTCTGTAGAAATGTTGTGAAAATCAGAGACCAATCAAAAGAAAAAGATCGAAAGTTTGGTAAAATATTGGTGAAATTAAGTTAACATGCAGATATAAGGTGGAAAAATAGAAACTGAAGTTTTGCTTAAAAGAAAAGAAGAGAACACTACTTCCTTGTACATCCAAAATCCCACAGTTTCATTCTACAGCCCCATCCTGCAGGTCAGTGCTGGGATAGCAGACCTGATTCATCATTTCTTGTATATGCAACCTCATTTGTCTTTAGGGCTGCTGTTTGGACTGCACACATGTTCAGCTTCAAGATAAGAATTGGAAAGTTCTCAACTTCATGGTATCACAAATCATCTAATGTTTATAACAGTTCTCCTGCAATACTATAACTTTTGGCTGAGTAGTATATAATGAGATGCCTTGAGTTCACTGGCTATTATGCATAAAGGTGGCAACCCTGGATTTTGTTTCTTACGTCAAAGAGGAAGATAGCAGCAGACAAAGAGGAAGATAGCAGCAGACAGAGCTTATCATTGTCCTGATTTATATAATGTTTTGCTTGTGTTTGCTGTTTAGACAACATGATTTAAATATTAAGATTACAATGGGGAAACAAACAAACAAATGAAGAAATGAAGCAAACAAAATTACTAACTAAGCAAAGAAAAAAAAAAAGAAGCAAAAAGATAACCCCAAACCTCTCTCTCCCTAGATCAGGTGCTGCTCAGAATTGCTTGTTTAGGCACTTTCAATATCACAGTTTTTATAGGCAGTCCTGGAACATGGTAAACCCACGGTTTTCAGGGCTGAAGATAAGCTCAGTCAGCACCGAAATGGCTTTTGTCAGATAATTCTAGACCAGAACTCAGCAAGAACGAAGTCCAGCTGAAATCAAGCTTTATACCTGAGCAGTTCAAACTTATGTATGTGTAATGATTTTACACAAAAAGCAAGCTACCTTTAGAAGAAGGGGTAATGTTTATAAAATGTGACTGAAATTTCTTTAAAGAAGAATCTTTAAAACTTAGAGCCAGATTGTTCTTCTGTGATTCTGGGGGAAAAGAAACAAGTCACTGCAAATGCCTTATACAGGTGTAGTTGACTAGAAATAATTAAATAAAAATCGATCAATTATTGGTTCTCCAATCTGTGAAATCCCTTGGAAATAATTTCTATGAAACTGGTATAGATTTTTGGATGTAGCATTATAGGATCTGCTTGCAGTGATTCTTCTAACTTCAATTTTCTTAAAGTAAATGCACGCAAAGGAAAAGAATAGAAGTTTTATTTGTCTGTTTTTGTACAATTTGTCAAACTAGCTTTGGGCTTCCTTTCATATTTTAATTTTCTTGTTGAAAATTGAATCTTTGTATTGTTGCTTACAATGTGGATTGGAGGAGTCTCCTAGAAGCAGCTGGTACTTGGTGTATGTTCATTTCTGAGAACCAATAATTGATTGATTTTTTTTTTAATTGAATAGGCACAGTTCATTTCTGAGCATCATACAAAACAAATGCAGAAAATACAGACATTCTAAGTTCATAACTTACAGCACTGTAAGTCCACCCTTTTTTTCACTGACACTGGCAGAATAGGCCTCTAGTCAACTACGCCTGTATATATTTTAGAATGATGGCACAAAGTGATGTAAGAAGGTCATTTCCAGCCTCAATTTTTTCAATGGTTTTATGGTTCCTGTGGCTTAAAAGTTAATTTGCTGTACTGTATACCCTACATCTGTATTTTGTCATATAATAATATAATGGTTTAGGTTGAAAGGGACCTCAAGGATCATCAATTTATAAACTCCCTTAAATCTGATCTTTAACACCTCCAGGGATGGGGCATCCACAACCTATCTGGGCAGCCTGCTCCAGCACCTCACCACTCTCTCAGTAAAAAAGTTTCCCTGACACCTATTCTAAATCTTCCTTCCTTTAGCTTAAAACCATTCCACCTTGTCATGTCACCATCCACCATCTTAAAAGTTCCCTCATGTTTATAAACTCCCTTTAAATACTGAAAGACCGCAATGAGGTCTCCTTGCAGCCTTCTCTTTCCCAGACTGAGCAACCTCAGTTCCTTCAGTCGGTCTTCATAAGAGATGTGCTTCAGCCTTTGGATCTTTCATGGCCCTCTTCTAGAACTTCTCCAAAAGTTCCACATCATTCCTATGTTGGAGTCCCCGGACTTGTACACGGTCCTTCTGGGGCCTCACAAGGGCAGAATAGAGAGGGACAATAACCTCCCCCACCCTGCTTACCACTTGTCTTCTGATGGAACCCAGGATACCATTGGCCTTCAGGTTTGCAAGAGGGAAGAATAATGAGTGAACTTGTATGAACTTGTAGAACAGAAAGTTTGGTAGAAATAGAGAAATAGGCTGAATTATGGAGTGTGGACAGAACTTATCTCAAGTTTGGATTTCAAGTATAGGTTTTATACCGTTCAACAGATTTAGGCCATGTAAGCTGGCAAATGTATCCTTTTGCAGTGCCCATTACATCTGTCTATTACAATTGAGCCTGGGCCATAATGAAGCATATTCACATGGGCCTATATTCTGAATGCTAGTGTTGGGCACTTTTACAATTGTTTGCATGATTTGTGGATGTGAACTCTTAAAAAAAATACAAGAAGAAAGCATTAGAAGAAAGCCAGTCTTCGCTTGTCTTTTGATAGTTTTTGCTTTAGGGCACATAAAAGGGAATTGAGTTTTCCGCATTTTTTTTTTGTCTCTCTAATTGAACTTCTGATCAAAACTACTTCCTGATGATTTCATAAATCTAATTTAAAATCTCTCGATGAAGTCCACAAGGCTCTGAAATCAGTGTTACAAGTTCCTTAAAGAGACTGGACAGTCTGGAACGTGTTGCTTTTCCTCTATGTTCTTGTGTATAGGATTGCAAACCAAACCAGAAAAATCAAACTCCACTTCTCTGCTTCTGTACATGGAAGACATCTCTACTTCAGGAGCAGGACACAACCAAAGTAATCCCAACAGGTCTAGATGACATTTCCTTACTTGAAGGAGTTGAGCTCCAGGTTTTATTCTTTAAAGGGAAAAACTTATCACATTTCCCAGTATCAAAAAAACAAGAAGAGTTTTTTTTTTTTCTTTCTTTGCTGTGCATTTTAACATACAAAGGACATCTTGTTGCATCCATAACACAAACTTAGTTTTCACTATTATAAATCAAATACTAAATTCTATTGCTTTACAGTTATATTACAATAAAATGAATAATGAACTCTCTTACTTTATTCTATTAGAATCTACTGTTTCTTTCAAAAGAATGTATTTTGATGCCTACTTAAGAGAAAGAACTTCATACTCACAATTCTAGCTGGGTTTTCGTAACTGATCCCTAACTTAGTCATTGCTTTCACGATAGACAGGATAGACTGCACTGTGTTACTGTAAATGATAGGTCTGAACTCCATGCGTTCTTGGTATGTGAAACCATCTTTATGGATGATCCTGGAGTAAAAACAAACAAAAAAAGTGTACAGGTTGCATTAAAAAGCATGGAGAAGCATTTATTAATGGTTAATCTGCCTATTCTGGTGGAATGGGTTAACAGTGGTTTCTGAAATGACACAAAGCTAGGTTTTGACTTCCCAGTTTTAGTGAATAGATAACCTATAACTCAAAGTAGTGCTGTATGTCTCCAGTATAGATCTTCAGCCCACTCCTGTGGATTCAAGGCAGGATGCATAGCTGGACATAGATCTCAAATATTTTACTATTAGAATCTTCAGTTTTAGACTTTGGCTGTCACAGTGCTTGTTGAGTCACTATTGTTTTTAGCCCAAATCTTATCTGAGTGGAAAAAACATGTAGTTATATTAAAATGCCCTGTAAGATGCTTCTCAAGAAACGAACAAACAAACCAACATATATTTCTTTCTACATTGATTACAACTTCCAGTTCATGAAATATGTTAATATCATTATTTATAATAATATATTTGGGAAGATAGGTATAATTCAGGACTATTTGCCCTGCATTATAAAGGTCAAGGAACTTTAACTATCAAATTTAATTACTGTGATTCTGAGAGAGGGATTGTAATTTCATAATGCTCCCTGACTTAACTATAGTGTGGGGTTAAAATTCTCCAAGATCAGTGTGCAGATTGTGTCTTGATGGAAAACAAAACAAAACAAAACAAAACAAAACAAAACAAAAACATTTTTCCACTAGCTGTGTAAAGGATACAACTTTAATTTGTTTTGGTGTCGTATACTCTCAATGACCAGACTGCAAGGTCCTTTGCCTGCTGCTAGATTGTTCTTTCTCACCTCAGGCGTTCAGAGATGAAGGCCAGGTTATTAAAAAACCATTTTCTTTCCTCCTTTCTTGCCAGAGATAGACTTAGCAGACCTATACAAGCTGGAAAGGATGATGTGAAAGGATCTGACAGTCTAGCCCAGAATGGCTATGGGTGTGTGCCCTGGGGACACTTCCCCTGCAAGGGGAAAGGTCAGTGCTGTCAGAAAGTAGTTCACTTGCACACACACATCCCAGATCACAATTGAATGTTCAGGAATCTTAATATGTCATTTATATTATGGAATTCAAATGTTCCCTGTTTACATCTGTAGCACCGTAGGAGACACTCTTTCTGTTTCCACAATCACTTTTTGAACAGGCAAATCTATATACCCTATTTTGAAGCCTTTTTATTTTGTATGGTGCATTCACCATGAATTCATACGAATCTGCAAGATTCAAAGGAATCTCACTGTGCTTTTGCCAGCACATGAAGTGTCCATACATCCCTGTGTCAACATGGTGATTTAAATGACAGGAAGTCTCATTGAGTGGGAAGATTTATTCAGCTGGAGGAGTCTGATACATGTCAATGGCAGTACAGTGGATTGGGGATGGCCTATGCCATGGTCTGTGTACAAAGCACCATGTATTCCAAAGCTCTCGACTGCTGTAGGTGGGCTCCTTTAATGGGTCAGATCACCTTAAAATCAAAATTATTTGAACTCTCATCACAAAATATGAAACGTATTTAAGCATATTTTCCCCACCTTTCCACTTGCTAGCTGTGAAAGCAGGTGCTTTTCTATAACAAAATACAAAGCAGCCAAAGCCTCATGAAGCACATAAGCTTCGTTTGACTGCTTTGATCCTCTCACAGTAGTGCCCAGAACAGGATGCATGGAGAAGATGAGTGTTTTGCCTGTGGCTGCAAAAATCCAGGATAAGAGTGAAGGCAAGACCTTAATGCAGTCCCCAAATGACTATTTTATATGTTGTTTTCATGCTTTCCTTTGAAGAACAAAGAGAGGAAGAACATTTAAGATCCTGAAATAAAACTAGAATATATAATTACAGAACAAAAACTTGTTTTCGCTCAAGGCTTTTTTATGTGCTATATTTTTTTCCAATGTATATATATTTATATCCTCTGGAAGAAGATATGTTAGCCAGCCTGTTAAATCAGTAGTGAATTTTGCTTCTTTTATTAAACATCCATCATTCTTAAGAAAGGATTTTAAAACAAGGTGACACCTCGTATAGCCAGAAGGAACTTTCTATTGAACAGAAAATCTTCCTTGGATAAAATAAACAACCTATAAAAAAACCATGCAGGATGCTGAATCTGCAAAGTATTTTGCTGGTCATAATATCTAAATTATGTTTCTACAGGATGAAAGATTTAAATCTCAACATTTTATTTTATTTTATCTTTTCACACAGGATAGGCTTCTTACCAGATGAGTGGCATTGGTTCAGTCTCAGCAGGCTTGATGAGTTACCATATATTTTGTTTCTTGCTTTTTGTTTACTGCACTGTTAAAATTCTAAGTCTTACAAAGTAGATTTGCATGGACAAAACACAGAAAGACTCAGTTTGGTTTTAAACAAGTTGTCTCACATATTGGAAATGAGAGAATTTTTTGTTTTGTTTCATAACCATCCTAGATTTTTGAGGGTCTTGCAACATATTTATATTTGGAGCACCAGAAGGTACTGTTGATGTTGAAGTGTAATGATTTAACTTTGATTGAAATCTTCACTCTGGAAAGAATAAGGTCTATGAATTAGAAAATTATATTAATTAGAGTAAAAATAAACCTGATTTGAGTGTGAATTTGTTTTTTCAGGAATGAATTCCTTTGTAAATATTTATCAGTCTTCTCTGGAAAATGTCTTCTCTGAAAAAATCCTCACCAATAAAAATCAACTTATTTAAAACTGTAGATTTTCCCTTTTTAGAAAAATAAAAATAAAAATAAATGGTTATTAGAGAAAGTTGACATTTTGTGTGAAAAACGATAGTTTTCATCAACATTCCAAGAAAACTTGGAAAATACCTCATATTTGTGCTCAGGTTCATATATGCACAAATCTTTAAGATAGCTTTGTAATTTTCTGCCTTCTCTTTGAAACTATTTAGGGTTATCTGCCGTATTAAAGTGTTAATTCAAAGGAACATCTTCAATCTGCTCCTACTCTGTGAAGTTTTCAGTCCAATAAGTTTCAATGGTTTACTTCATAGCGACTGTTTCCTAACCGAAACTCTAAACAATAATAAAGTTATCCACCATTAAAATGGAAGAAAAAATAATTATTAAACTACTGGATGCATGGTTCTAAATCAGTATAATTAGAAAATTAGGTACCTAAGTAGCAGATTAGTTTTATGATAGAACAGTTTTTACTTCACTTTTTAAAATATGTTGATGAAGATATTAAATATTGAAGAAAACAGTATTTAGGAAAACTTAAAGTAGAAATGATATTTCTGATTTAGTAAAACAATTTTTTTGTTACACAGGAAGAGAGTGGGGTCATGACTTAATATTTACAATGCCTATTTAATTTTTTTTTCTGTACAAGGGCTGCTTTGGAAGTAATGCCTTCCATTTTATGATGTTGGCTTATGATGTCAGATGGGAATTTTGGTGGTGTGACAGTGGAGGTTGAATCATTCCACTAATATTCTCTTGCAGTTTTTTGCTGTGTGACAGACAACAGCAGAGGAGCAGTCTGACAAAATGGCATCTGACATGGAAGCGAGTCTGAAACAAATGTTTGGAACTGAATTCAGTTTCCAGGGGGAAAAAATAGCACTCATTGACATTCATCGATATTTGCTGAACATTTATGGAGAAATAACACTACTGACTTCAATCCATGTAGATAAACATTCTTGTGGCACAGTATTTGTGGAACACAAATATTCTTGTGGTAGATTTATGCATAGTCACAAGTTCTTCTATACCAGTTAATCCAAATTTGAACAGGGATTTCTGTGTTTGAGCTTGTACAGTCTATTTTCCTCCCTTTTGGTTATTGTATGATTACCCTGTTGTTGCTGAAAGCAGTGCTCTCAACTGTTCTTATTCATGCTACTGGGTAGCGACTCACTGCATAGGTTTACAACTAAATATTTTTTTCATCTGAACTGTGAAAGGCCGGAGAAGAATCATTCTGGCTGCTGTCAGGATCTGGAATAATAACATGGAAACCAACAGTGTTCCAGACAATTCAGCTTGGAAAAACAATTACTTAGCACTACTATTATATAATATGAATATTTCAATATTTTCATTTGAAATACAGTGAAATCAAATGAAATTAAGAAAGAGTAAATTAAAATTGAGCAAAGGGAAATGATTGACATCACGTGAAATTAAAACGTGGAACTGCTTGTTACTGAATATTGTAGATGTTTACTCTGGTTCAAAAGAGATTCAGGAGAAACTGGGCATGAAAACTAAGGACTATTAAATATAATGATATCATCACTGGTTCTCTGCTTCAGGATGCTGTCTGACTCACAAATTGCCAGATACTGGCAGGGCATTCAGTGAAAGTATTATAATGTGCTTCCATTTTTGGTCTGATAATCTTCTAGAAACATCCTCCAGCAGATAGTGGAGGGGACAGGATAGCAGGGTAGGTAGATCTGCTATGGCCTGTTGTCTTATATCTCTGTGATCTCACCACAGTGCTGTAACTCCTACCAAAGACAGTTCTAAAGCTTCCCTGCTCTTCAGCAAGAAGATGTGCAAGTTTTGAGCAGGTAGAGTTGGTTACCAATCCAGGTGTGTGCATTAGTCACTTTGTCTTTATGTGACTGAATGAGAACTTGATTTTAATGATGTTTCTTTGCATATTATTCAAATGAGCATAAATATTGTATAAAGACTTTAGCTAGATAACTACAAATACCATTTTCAACAGCTGATATGAATATTCATGTACTTACTTCATTTGCTTTACAATAGTGCTCTTTCCTGACTCTCCAGCACCTGCAGAAGGGGAATTTTAAGGTCAATACATAAATAAGTAGCAAGTATTAAAAATACCACCCTGGAACAGAACTTTGTATCTATGCAGAGACATACAGATATTCTGGATCCTCATTTCACTAACTATAATCTTCTCCAGTGATTAAAAATGACAAAACCTTGGAGAAAGTATTAATTCTGGAAAAAGGAGAGGGATATTTGAAATGAAAGGAAAATGCAGTCATTTAGTTCAAAAACATAGTCACTTCAATCATTAAAGATGTAAGATGAGGATCGTATTTTGATTTTGTCCCCATCAGCTGGATATATGGGCAAAAAGCTACATCTCCTGACAGTGTGTTGTTGTATTATTTGTAGCTTCTCATCAAAAGTGTTTCATGACTTTATAAGCCAATCCCTCCAGTGTGTTTAAATAACTGGAAAAGTGGAGCATTTGTGTGGTTTATTTCATGGTGCAGAGAAGCGCACAAACCCATGTCTTGGTAGAGCTACATTGACTCTGTCCCATGTTCTACTGCTACAGGAGGGAATCCTACAGAGCCATGTAGCAGATGCAGCTTGGAAATGATTCAGTAGTAAAACTCCACAGGTGTCAGGGAGATGCGGGCACTTGGTTGCACAGTCATTTCTCAGAAGTGGGGCTAACTTTTGTTTAGATTATTCTGATGAATTTGGCCGTACCTCATTCAAAGTTACTAATCACAATAGACACCTTTCCATTGGAAATCGGAGTGAGTTTAACTGATTTTAATTTCTGTCATTGAAACAGAAACAGGACTTGGCCACACCTGCCAAACAAGAGCTAGGTTTTAAAAGCACATGAAGAGAGGATTTAATTTTGCATATGAATCCTCGGGACAAGATTAATCATTGCTCTCCTTTTTGCAGGTTATCATTTACCTAATTGGACAGTGCTGAATACTTTTGACAAAAGAGGAAACCTGAGACATAGCAGCTGTAATTAGGGGCTTCTCAATAAACGGAACAAATGAGTTACAGATTTTCCAGAGTGATTTTGTAAATCCAGTAACATGAAAATGGCAGAGATCAATTTACTTAGTTAATTTACCTAAGACAGCAAACCATACACAAAACATTCTCTAATGCCCACAATGGGAACAGCAGAAAATGTGAGAGAAAACACCAAGCCTATGCAAAATGATCTGATGCTGCCATCTGCCACAGTTTGAACAAAATGCAAATCTGCTATAGATCATTTTTTATCTCTTCAGTTCCTCTCTGAAGAACTTGGTAAAACCAATCAAGCAAGGCAGCATTTGCTGCACTTTATGAAGAAAAACAAGTGAGCAGTTCTAGGAATTCACTGAATCTCATAATCACAGAATTGTAGGGGATATCTAGACCAACCCCTCTGCCAAATCAGCTCCCTAGCCCAGGTTGCACAGGTGTGTGTCCAGGCAGTTCTTGAACGTCTCCAGAGAAGGAGACTCCACAATTTCTCTGGGCAACCTGTGCCAGTGCTCTATCACCTGCACTGTGAATTTCTACATTCAACTCATGGAAAGATGTCAGGAAGCATAACATAGAAAAGAAGCTCTCTTCCATTTCTGGAAGACAAGGTTAAAATAGAGCAGGCAGCATAATTCATATCTTTTGGAACAGAGTTAGAGAAGCGTTTCTTTAACTCTGTTCCAACTCCCCTGCTGTAAGCAGGGAAACCCTCCTCTAGACTGGGTTGCTCACAGCCCCATCCAGTCTAGCTTTGAATGCTTCCAGGGAGGGGACATCCACAGCCTCACTAGACAACCTTTCAGTGTCTCACCTCTCTCACAGTAAAGAATTTCTTCCTAATATTTAGTCTAAATCTGCCCTCTTCCAGTTTAAAAACACTTTCCATCATTATGTGTCCTTATAGAAAGTCCTTCCCCAGATTTCCTGTAGGCCCCCTTCAGGTACTGGAATGCTACTTAAGGTCCCCCTGGAGCCTTCTCCAGGCTGAAGAGCCCAAGCTCTCTTAATCTAGCCTCATACGGGAGGTGCTCCAGCCCTCTGAAATAACAAATGACTCACAGACATTTGCTTTACTCTGGAGTACTCTTTAGTCGTAGCAGCATTTGTACCCCAGGAGATGGGTCAGAAACAATTCACTTTACACCTGCTTCCTCTCTTCCTTCCCCTTCCTGTACAGCTTGCTTCTCAGGATGGGAGAGCAAGGCCAGAGCTGTATTTCCAACCCTGCAGGATATTCTGCTCATGCAAACAGTGCCAAAACATTGTGGTAGCCCTTGCAAGACGGCAGGGGGAGTTGAGGGTAGCTTTCCTTTAGGAAGCAATGCAGAGGGAAATTGTAATCTAGCCCAAAATTTCCACATTAAATATATTGTAGGACTAAGGCTGAAGTCAGTCTTGTCTTAAAGCCTGGAAAGTTTAATTGGCTTTTGAATAACTCCATGAAGATTTATAGCTCTGCCTGACAGGGACCACCAGTAACATGCCATAGCCTGTATTTTGCATTTCACATACTTCTAGTTGTTCTCAAATTTACCTTTGATTTCTATATCTCTTTTCGGATGCCAGGTTTCCTTGAGATGGATAAACATACAGAAAATAAAAGCACAAATATTTCAATTGGTGTCCGAAATTCTGGCTGTGCCCTTGGGAGCTAAAAGATACTTGCTGTGCCCCAAGGTGTTTTATATTCACCTTTAACAGCATTCTTCACAATCAGTAATCTGTCAGCCTGCAACTGCTTCTCTTCTTCACTGGGATGTTTTGAACTCGACCTCCCAAGTCCAATGCTGATTTGTGCTTCTGGACTCACTGAGGCTTCAGGGACGACTCAAAAAGAAGTTCACTGTGGTATGGCTGAAAGCACAGAGATGCTACAGAGCCTCAGCCAGCAGCATGATTAATTTTTCCTCTGCTCTGGGAAGGCTCAACCCCTACACTACAGACCATAAAAGTATATAGATAGAGAAGGAATAGAAAAAAAAAAGGAGGCTCCATGAAAGTCAGGGATGGTTGCTCGAATTCGAAGTAGAGCCAAAACCAAGACTTCAGCTGCATCTTGACTCCACTACTTTCATAAGAACTTCACAGAATCACAGACTGGTTGGGGTGTGAAGGACCTCTGAGTCCATCTGTCCAGGTGGAGACATCCAGAGTAGGGTGCCTAGGGCCAGGTCCTGGAGGCTTTTGGAGATAGGTTCATAGGTTCATAAGGTTGGAAAGGACCTACAAGATCATCTAGTACAACCATCCTCCTATCACTATCCCTACCCAACTACTACTAAATCAAATCCCTTAGCACCTCATCTAAACGCTTCTTGAACAGCGCTAGGGATGGTGCCTCAACCACCTCCCTAGGCAGGCCATTCCAGTGCCTGACCACTTTTTCAGAAAAAAAATGTTTCCTCAGGTCTAATCTAAATCTTCCCTGGTGCAACTTGTGGCCATTCCCTCTCGTCCTGTCATTATTTATCAGGGAGAAGAGGCCCACCCCCTCCTCACCACAACCCCCCTTCAGGAAGTGGTAGAGTGCAATAAGGTCTCCTCTGAGCCTCCTCTTCTCCAGACTAAACAATCCCAGCTCCCTCAGCCGCTCCTCATAAGACTTGTGCTCCAGATCTCCAAGGACATGCCTCCACAGCCTCTGGGTCACTGTGGCAGTGCTCTGTCACCTGCACAGCAATGAAGTACTACTGGAGTTCAGATAGAATGTTCTTTGTTATAGTTTGTGCCCATTGCCTCATGTCCTGTCACTGGATACCACTGAAAGGAGCCTGGCTCTGTCCTCTTTGCTCCCTCCCTTCAGATATTTATGGATATTTATGAGATTCCTCTGAATCTCCTCCAGGCTGTAGAGTCCTAGCTAGCTTCCTCAGCCTTTTCTCACAGGAGAGGCTCTCCAGTCCCTTTGTCATCCTAGTGTCCCTACGCTGGATTCTTTCCAGTATGCCCATGTCTCTCTTGTTCTGGAAAGCCTAGAACTAGACACAGCAGCAATGCTAAATCGTGAGGAAGCATCATCGACCTCAACCTGATGCCAGTACTCTGCCTAATGAAGTTCAGGATATGGTTAGCCTTCTTAGCAGCAAGGTGTGCTGCTGGCTTGTGGTCAACATGGTGTCCACCAGCACCTCCAGGTTCTTTTCTGCAGAACTGCTTTCCATCTGATGTCTCTGGATTGTCCTGGTGCCTGAAGTTGTTTCTCCCCACATGCAGGACTTTACACTTCTTGTTCGTGAACTTCATGAGGTTTCTATCAATACATTTATTCAGCGTGTCAAGGTCCGGCGTATCAGCCACTCCCCTTGTTTTTGTGTCATAAAAAAGTTTGCTGAGGGCACACTCTCTGCCATTGCGAAGATTATTAATGACTCTTCAAAGATTTGTTTGATTCTGTGATTCTGTGAATATTTATGGATATGCTGTTGAAGAAGTTTTGTGGTTTTTTTTTTTTTAATATATTATGCTTTTCTGTCTCAGAAGAAATAGCTGTTATCTCTTTACGGTTATTATTTATGTGATAATAAAGGTTTGGGTTAGGAAATTTTCCAGAAGGGAAGATAAGAAAAAAGAAAGTACTAACACCTGAATATTTTGTTTGAAATTTGTCTCAAAAGTCACTGACATTCATATGAAATGGCAAAAAAATGGGGAAAGAAAATCCTCAGGTTAAGATCAGAACACGAGTTTCACCTCTGCCTGAACCTCATTTGTGGTGCTTAGAGCTCTGAAAATTATATCTTTCTGGTCCTCTTACCAAACTGAGCAAATTTCTCCACAGGAGAACAAACTGGAGTAGATCTAAATTCTTCATTAGCCCTATTCTCTCTCAAGGGAATTAAGTCCTTAAATGTCTTCCCCCTCATCCCCCCAGAAAAGTAAAAAATAAATAAGCCAGTGTCATCCAGTCAACAGGATTACTGTTCTTAAGTCTTTGCTTTCAGAACAGATACTGATAGCTGTAATTTTAACCCATCCCCAGAACTCTGGTAATTGTGAAGGCTTAGATTCATTTTAATTGTCTGCACTGTGAAACTCTGTGTTTAGACCCATTATCAGAGATCTCTTGTATTCAGTGGAGACAAATGTTTGTTTCTAAAATGAAAAAAAAATTCATGTGAATTTTTATCACCCTGAGGTAGATTAAATACTCTAAAAACAAATATTTCTGTGTGAGGTGGAGGTGACCAGCACTTACCACTAGAAACTGTCGTGGAATAATAAACTTCAAAGTGGTAATCAACTTCGAAGTTGTAATAGTTCTCTAATCTACAAGTGAGTTCTTATTTCTAGGAATGTCGCTGTTGATACCTAGTACTGTACCAGCTGTTGTGTACTTTGCACTTTACACACAAATTACAGACTGGCCTAGAAAGTACATAAACTTCATGCACTGTGGTTCAAGGCTTGATCATATCTATTTATTGATGCAAAAGAAATAAAACTTTCATCTTAGAGTTCTGATATAATTCTTTAAAGTATGAATATTCAGATAGTAAACTTCTGGCAAGGATGGCCTTGATAGCACAGTAGCATTTAGCACAGAGGACTTAGCCCTCCTGGCTCCTAGGCAGCTTCTCAGAAACATGATAAAGAGACACTGGTTTTCTGTTGCTTCCTCTCCCTGTGTGTTTCATAAACAGTGTATTATCAGCTCTGTATTGTCTGTGTTGTCTTTAGTTTTTATATGCCATTTGATTTGTATAAAATGATGTATCAGAGGACACAACAAGCTCTCAGCCTGGTCATGGCTGTTTCTCAGAGGCAGCTCTTTGCAGTCTGTCCACATCTTAACACAGAGGCCCACTCCCCTTTCCCTTCAGCCTTACCTATCCCTTCTAAAAAGATTGTAAACATCAATCTTAGTATTTCAGTCATGTCATTTGTCCCACTATGTTTCCATGATTGCAATTAGGTCATAGTTTACTAATTGCAACATGATTTCCATCTCCTCTTGCTTATTTCCCATACTCTGTGCATTGGTCTACAGGCACTTCAGCTTCTTGGAGGAACCTCCCAAATTCCTTTGGGATAAATCGGAGGTTTTCCCATTTCTTCTTAAAATGGCAGTGTTCCCTGGCTCTTCTCTGTCACTCAGCAGTACATCCCCTTCCTGCATTGAATCTAGCTCATCTAGCTTAAAGCTCTGGTGATAAGGCCATATAGCTGGCTGCTCATTTCACAAGTTGGCTATAGAAAAATTGATGTGTTGCCCATTATACACATTTCTTCATCAGTTGTTCAACAGAAACATTTTCACAGTAACTTTGTACTAGATTCAAAACAGACCTAAGTTTTATTCACCTCATATTTTTTTTAAGATCAAGCAAATGTAGGTTCACTGTTTGTCTGTCTGTCTATCTGTCTCTTTATCTATTTATTCATCAACCGTTTAGTTCCTTGTGATCTACATCCCAACAGTTCCCCAGAAGAACAGCACTCATATATAAATTTGAAGTTCTATTCTGTGTATTATGAATAAAAGTAGATAGTATAGAAACACATACAATAGAGAAAACTTCAGTAATGATATATCAAGTTCAGATGATTTTCTTGTTTCATGAATAGAATTTGAATAGCTGAGACTGAAAAATGTCAAACTTGAATTAAATTGGAGTCTTTTTCATACAGCTTGCAGTGGATCTCAAAGCGTTTTACTGAAAGAATTGTAATGATGAGATATTAATAATGCAAAAAAATACTATATATATAAGAAAACTATGTGTTAATGTTCTTAATATTAAATAAATACATATTTTCTAGAATTAGTTTGTGTCCAGTGTAAGACAGCTTACAGTATGAGTGCCAAGAAGTGAAAATTTGAAGGTCAAAATATATCATCAAGCTGCTTATCTTACAAATTTCTCTGTATTCTCTAAATTCCTCTGAAGGATTTAATGTATTTCTTCATGGGTCAGTGTTGGTCGGAGACACAATGCTGGAATAAATAGACTTTCGATTACTTTGCTCAATAATATAACAAAATTATTGAAACTTTATGAAAGTTTAAATATGATTGTGTCTTTGACAAACTTGAGTTTGACTCAGCTGAGGGAATATTGTTCATATTTTGTTATATTATTTTTAATAACATTATTTAATTTTACTACCTTTTGTTCTACTATCTGAATTTCTGTACATAAAAAAAAAAAAAAAAAAACCCTCCTAAGGGCTTCTGCAAAAAATGCAGTGGAACATTTTGGAATACAAACAATTTCAACAAGTGGTGACAACTGAGGATATTCTGTTTAACCGTTTGCATCACTTAATGCTTCTGCAAATGAATGTCCACAAAAAGTGTGCATATATATGTATATGTATATATTACATTCTGCTTAAGTAAGCATCGGAACATTTATTTCAACAGCAACTTCTTGTTTATCAAATCTTTCCATTCTCAATGATTTCTAAAGTTTTAAATTAAATACATAGAATCATAGAATGGAAAGGACTTTAAAGATATATAGATTAAACCTTCCTCCTATAATGACAGGATCATTTTCAGTGCATTCCTTGTGTCTTAGTTGTTGGCTTCATACATATCTACAACCAGAAAACACATTGTACATGTGTTACAGGACAATTTTCTTCCTGTAAATTTGGAAATTCAGAGAAATTCACTGTTCTAAAATGTAATTATAGAGCAAAATAACACATCAGTGGAGGAAAATTATCAACAATTTTTATTTTATTTACCCAGAAGGAGTAGTTTGACTGTCCTGGCTTCCCTCTCTGCATCTTCCTGGAGTTTCTTTTCCAGTTCTCTGGATCTCCTGGATGACTCCTTGCTCTCAGAACTGGCTCCACCGCCCATCGTGAGATGTTCACAGTCCTTTCTTTGTCCCAGCTGATTTATTTCTAGATAGACCTGTTGCTTTTATTTCAGAAGGGCAATAGCCTGTTCATTGAGAAGATCTAAAAATCTCATTCGAACCCTGTGTTCAGCTTTCAAATCAAGTTGTCCCTTTTCACATCATATGATCGGAAGACACTACAGTTGAGGATTTGCATAGAAACATAAAATGTACCGTTGTGATGTCATGGATCAAAATGATCTATTCAAATTAAAACAAGGTCTAGATGGTTCTCTGTCCTTGTTTGGACAGCACAGAGTCCCATGCATTTCAAAGGAATATGCAGAGTAGCTTTAAATTAAAAAAAGCTGGAAATACCTCATGGGAAAAAAAATTCAGTATGTGAGTCAGTGTTTGTGCTCTGAAGAAAAAAATATTTATGTCTTTGAAGCATTTGTATAATTTATTTTTAATCCTTCTAAATGATCATAGCTGAATATGTTTATCATTTAAACACATTATTAATCTGCATACAGACTGTTTGATACATTTTCAAGTTAAGGCAAGTTATTGATAGTATAGTAATGATAGTATAGTATAGTAATGATAGTATAGTATAGTAATGATAGTAAGTTCTTCACTGTGGTTTGTAACATCTTTTGTAATAGTTTTGTGTGACCATTCATAGGACTTTTCCATTGCTCTGTGATTATATTATTGGTTTCAGCTGAGAGTAGCACACCTTCTTATGAGTAGGTGAAACAGGAAAGAGGTCAGATTCTCTTCATTGATGTAATTATTTTGTCTAGCTTTTTTGCTCGCTACAGTTGCAATATAGAAGTATTTTATGTCATATGATAGGTGTGTGTGCTGTCAGCAGTATACTGAGAAAATATATTATATCGTAATCCACACCTGGCTGTAGTGGGTAAGAGTAGAATTACTGTCAAGACTGAAAAATGGAAAATAATTCCTCTTCGGTCTCTTCTCCTGGGATTAAGAATTTAAATAAAATATATCGCATTGATGGCGTGCAGTAATAAAATTAATTGCAATTGTATTTGCTTTATACATAATATTTCAGTTATATTAAATATACAAATATGTATAAAATGCTCTTAAATTTTTACAGTTATTGACTAGCAATAATCATTAATGCTTTGACTTCACAGGAAATAATGTTTAAAGGAAGTATAATTATTCAGATTTGTTTGAGTTATACTGGTATAGTTTTGTTAATTTTGCATTAAATTTTTAAAGTATCTAACCAAAATTATGCAATGGTAAAATAGAATCTATCCAGTTATAGTGGAAGGAAATGAATGTAAATAAATAACAAAGAAAACTTTACATCATTTTGCCTAGACGGAAAGCAATGGAAAACCAGGTGTAATTTCCATATCATACATTTCCTACCACCTTCTGTTGCTGTTACGACTTATTGTTGTTATGTTATGACTACATATAGGAACTGATTTTACATAATTAGATATTTGATAGAAACAGGCTGAAAAGAGAACATCAATAGAAATAAAGATAGAAACTGTTTCTTCATACACGTGCAGTATCTTTAACATATTACCCATCGATTTCCTTGCCTACAGCTTCTAACTGTTAACTAAGTAGTTTTCTGTAAACTACAATGATCTGCTTCTATTTATCTGGAGAATTAAAGCAGATTTGGGAACATAAAGAGGATTCTGATCTGCTTTGGACATCATCATCATCATCATCATTGTTATCAATACCTGTATTCTAATTATGAACTGCCAGCTAATAATAAAGCCAGAAGCAATGGGCATTGGCTTATAGGGTTCAGATGAATCTGAAATGTGCTGCAATAACTTTTGTTTTTCCATCACTTCTATTTCCAATAATAAAAATATTGTCTTCATGTCTCTCTTCTGTTGTATATATCACGTATGGTTGAAACTGAACTCACTGAAAAAGAGTACATCTGGAAAAAGTGCCTCTGAAATACAGTCACACTTTGTGAAGAGTATTAACTTTATATAACTGGACTCGTTTCTAGTGATGCACTAGATATGCACTAGATGGTGCTGATATATAGAACACACATTACAAGAGATATGTAGCTACTGTGGGATTTTCTGAGACTTTCTGAAAAGTTCTTTCAGATGGTCAGTTCCGAAGTTTGGATTTGGAAGTCTAGATTGCAATTCCAAATTCTGATTTTGGAATTTAAATTGAAGATGTGCTGGTTTGGGATATTTCTTTGTAAATGTGGACTGCACTCATTGTATGTCCTTTCCATTGACTTTTTTTTTTTTTTTAATTCAGTTTCTTTAGAAAAGCACCATATAAAACCACACAAAAATCCTTCTTAGTCAAAGAAAAAGCAATAGCTTGTAGCATAGCTTACTGTACACCCCAAGGATATTTTTTTTATTTCTTTCTCCTTTATTTTATTTTTTCACATTCATGAACTGAAGTCTGTTCATCTTTTCCACATTTCAGTATAACTAATGTTTTTCCCTTTTCCCTGATAACATTTGGAAGAATTACATTGACAAAAAAAAAAAAAAAAAGAGGAAGTTTTAGTAAGAATAGAATTCTCTAAATATAGAAACTTCAATACATTTCCTTCATTATACTCCTAAATAAGGAAGCCTGAAAAGTTCTCAGTACAATACTTGTTACAATCAAGGGAAACTCTTCATCTCTTTCAGTTGTTTCTGTTACATGTTGTCCTTGTTAGTGGAGAAAAAAAATTCCTTTACACCCAGAAAGTTGGCAAATCCATCTGGACTTATTTCTAACTACTTGAGTGCAGAGAGACCTTGTTGAATGACAGATATTACAGAGACATCAAAGCAAGTACGGATACTCCTTGTACACTCTCAGTCAGCTCTGCTACTAGCTTAGATCCATGGCAAGCTACATTAACATTGTACAAAGCTATAACTTTTAAAACTTGTTAAGAATTGATGTTTATTACCTTTGGCACTTGACCAAAGTCGTGAGACTTAAATGTTTGTGGATCTGAGGTACTATCTCCACATAGGCTGTTTCAATATGGTGTATTTAGTTTGGCTTGTCATCTGCAACGTATTAGGTAGACATAACCGTATTGTTTGACTGTGATAAGCAATGAGATACCAGATATCTCAGGATATTAATGCTTCTGTGAGCTTTTCATCTCCCATACACGCAAGAGCAGCGGTGTAAGATAGACATGAAAGAAGGTAGTGGGGTTAACTTTGAACTGGCAATCCAGCATAGTAGTAACAAGTAACAGGTGGAGAACCTTTGAGTAGTAGTTTAGCCTTTAAATTCTTAAGTTATCTCCCTTAGCCACTCTAATTGTCTTCCAAGATGTTGTGATTTAGTCATAAAACCGAAACAGTTGAATCTTGAGTGTGATATGAAGATCTCAAAAAGCTGTCCAAATAGATCCTCTTAGGAATTGCTTCCATTCATTGATAAATCCTGCTGTTAATTCTCTTGGTTCAGTCAAAAAAATAAGAAGGAGAGGGGAAGGAGAGGGAAAGGAGAGGGAAAGGAGAGGGGAAGGAGAGGGGAAGGAGAGGGGAAAGAAAGGGGAGGAAAATGGGAGGAAAATGGGAGAGGAGAGGAGAGGAGAGGAGAGGAGAGGAGAGGAGAGGAGAGGAGAGGAGAGGAGAGGAGAGGAGAGGAGAGGAGAGGAGAGGAGAGGAGAGGAGAGGAGAGGAGAGGAGAGGAGAGGAGAGGAGAGGAGAGGAGAGGAGAGGAGAGGAGAGGAGAGGAGAGGAGAGGAGAGGAGAGGAGAGGAGAGGAGAGGAGAGGAGAGGAGAGGAGAGGAGAGGAGAGGAGAGGAGGAGAGGAGAGGAGAGGAGAGGAAAAGTGCACAACACAAAAAGTATGACAGGAAGAAATAAATTAAAAAAAAACAGATCTAAATTACTTTTCTCATTATTTTTCATAAACTAGAATAACCCTAGCATATCTGTTTCAGTAGTTTTGCATATGAAATATTATGGACATAACTGAATGGAGTCTCAATATTGTCCTGGATATTTGCATGGTGAACTATTCTCTGTATTTTATATGCTATGGGAAACAACTTTAATATAGTATGGTTAGCTAATATTCAAGTAGCATGTAAGAAAATATGAATGTGCTTACTCTCACTAGAGACTCTTATGCCTAATTCTCAAAATTTCTTTTTGCTTCTTTATTTTTATATGAGTTCCACATTTTTAGAAATCAAGAAGTGATTGTGGATTTAATATTTATGTTAACTGTAGATATGTGGGGAAATGATGATTAGCAAGTATTTGTTTCTCTCTTTAAACAATATTATTCTTAAACTGCAGACTCTTGAGCTTTTCCAACTGGAAAACAAACAAACAAAAAAATAAAACAGAACAACAACAACAACAACAAAAACAAACAAAAAACAATCCCACATCAAGCAGACAAAGCAAAAATCAAAACCAAATACTCAGTTTTTTATAGGAAAGGATTTTTTTTTCAGTGTAAAACAATAAAATGCAGTGAATATATCAGTAGTTAAATTCAAGCTGGAAATTTGGCCTTGTTCTCCTTTAGCTATTAAAAAAAAGAAAAATAGTTTTTTGGGTTTTTTTGTTTGTTTGTTTTTCTCCTTCCATTTAGTTATAAATAAGTAAATGAAATCTAAGAATTTCTTTTTCCTAATTTGTCATCTCCTTTCTAGGAAATAATGCCAAATAGCAGGACAGAAAAGGGAAGCTTGTCCCTTTGTTCTATAATACTAGGAAAAAGTAATGGTGTAGTTGCTGGTATTTTTTTATTACAGAGGAAAAAAAGAAAGGAAGTAGAAGGAAAGAAATAACTTTAATCGTGTTAATAAAAATGTATTTAAAAAATAATAATGAGCTGTTCAGTTTTTAATCCTGACAGATTTTTTTTCCAAAATATTGACATACCCAATAATTTGTTTACCTTTATGTGAAAATCTTAGGTTCACTGTGAGATACATGAATTGTGCTGGCTTCAGTGCACTCATTATCCTCAGTTCTATATTTGCCACACATGCTGATGCAATGGAATATGTGACATTGTGTGTTCTGATGGGGGCCAGCCAGCTGAGTATCAGTCCGGATAGGAGTCACATAATTCTCGTGTGTTTAGAAATATTTTAGTTGGACATATGCTCTGAAATTAGTGAATCTGTGCCAAATTTGTGACAGCAGACATGTGGCTAAGCTTCAATGTTCAAGTAAAGAACCAGTCATTCCAAAAATGTGAAATTTGCTATTTAGATTTGGTTTACCAGTGAAAAGTCATAAAGAACTCCAAGCTGCTCAGTTTGTCTGAAGTCAATGCCCTAACTGCAGACCACACCATGTATGTGATGTAGCTTCTAGTACAGGGTGAACAGTCAACACAGAACATAAAAAAAAAAAATTTAAAACAATGGAGAGATATTTTGTCAACATCCGACCGAACATTTCCAATTCCCTGCAGAGCCGTATAACTGCCAAGTCCCACAGTGCCTTGAGAATGAAGCAAGAGTAATAACAGACAGAATTCTAATTTGAAATGTAGAACTCTTTGAATAACAAACATTTTAACCTTTCCTTTTGTTTTTAAACTAGCATGAAGTAAAAAGTAAGAAAAGAGCAAAAATGCATTTTTCCCTGCCTCCTGGTATTCTTCCTTATAAGAATAAACGCCAGATTCTGCACCTGGGAATGGGCAACCTTGACTATGGTTAGAGACTGGGGGATGAGATGCTGGAGAGCAGCCCTGCTGAAAGATATTTGGGGATCTTAATTTACAGAAATTTGAACATGAGTCAACAGTGTGTCCAGGCAGCCAGGAAGGCCAATTGTATCCTAACTGTATCGAGCATGGCATTATGGAAGTTGACTTCTGAATGATATTTGTTTCCTCCTTCAGAATCCAGGCCATGATATTAAATAAATATGATTTTTATGTTAGAGGATGGTGACACAGAGGAATATTTTGTTTCTGAGCACATTTCACTGTAATATTACATTGCATTAGACCTGATGAATTTGAAGAATGGAGCATGGTAGCCAGCTGTGGTAAAGTGAGAGAGGGAGATTACCTGGGAAAGTCAGCCTATAATACTGAATTTATTCTGTAAAAGCTGTTTCCTGCTCAGTTTAACTTCTGTAAGAAATGTTACATCTCCAGACAACATAAGCTGTCTATCATTATCTCTGTAGCCTGCAAATATTTGAACCCCTGATTGAGCCCTACACATTCTCATTTTCCTCTGTGGTCAGGTTGGCTTAACTTTCAAATGCCTTCAATCAAGATGCCCAAATAATGATATCCTGACCTAGTGTTTAGTAGCAGCATGATATGCCTCATCCTGACATGTGTAGCACATAGAGGAAGTACTGGATTTTTTCTCTCTTTGGGGACTGTAAAAATTGGTGTTTGTATTCTTTTATGCTGCTTATAAAGCAGTGTTCTAATTAATGCAACTTGAGATGACACTTCCCCTAGAAAAATGTGCATTGTCCTGGGAAGAATTTAAGGGAAAATGGAAATTATCTCATTCATCTCAGCTCGCACTAGCCTTAAATAATCACTTAAGGGCTGACCATTTCTTCCGGAGCTGGGCCTCCACCCCAGAAATGTTCTGTTCTTAGAGAGGAAAGGAAAAACAAAAACAAAATGTTTTTACTACTCTCCTGAATGTAATGAGTACAGCTCAGCCTCTCCCTGGATATTTGGGAAAGGAGATCCTAAGCACATACGTTAAAAACTC
The DNA here is from genome assembly GCF_038088225.1 of Cyrtonyx montezumae. NCBI lineage: Eukaryota > Metazoa > Chordata > Aves > Galliformes > Odontophoridae > Cyrtonyx > Cyrtonyx montezumae. The sequence continues at coordinate 150,925,042 of NW_027072034.1, forward strand.
CACCTACATGCAATAAGTCAATGGGAAAAAAATCCCTCAGGTCTCATAAGATATGACTTCAGGACTTAGGAGTAAAGGAAATGGAAGAGTCTGCAAGACTAGCCAGACATTCTATGCATGCCAATAGTGTCTAATAGCGTTGTTCCACAACAGATCACAGTTGGGAGTGGATCTCTATCCTCAATGGCATCCAACATCAAATGAGTAAAAGGAAGTGCAAACCTCACTTTTAATTAGAGAATAGCATATTCAGATGGGGAATGCCTCCATTAGGCAGCACATTAGTTTATGCCTTTAGGAGTGACATTTTTGTTATTCAAACCCACAGTTGCACTTCCCAAATTAAATATTATCCTTCCAATTTTATTCTGAAAGATATAACTTTAAGTGAAATTATTTTCTAGTCTCCTGAGCACTTGTTCTCTTGGCATCTGCAGATGCTTTAGGCAAATGTCTCCTTAATTTCTTGTCTTCCCAGCATTTGTTGTATCTCAAAGACTTTATCTAAGTCTATCTGTACTGAACTGCAGAACAGAATCTGCAGGTTCTTTGGACAGTGACTGCATTTTCCTGTTTGCTCAGTTTACTCATCACAGATTCTGAACAGGCTGCATCAGTTTACTGTATTCTGTGGAATATCTTGAGTTATCCGATGTTATCATGTCCCATGTTCCAAATGTTCTGTTTGCTTTTGCAATTAATTTGATGGTTTTATATTTATTATACAGTTTGTTGTGGAAGTACTTTCATGTGATGCGGAGTAAAATCCCCTCCAAAAGTCCTGGTAGCATCCATCCCTTATTTTAAAGTTAGTGTTGTGCAGATGGTAAGCTGTGTTACTGATGCTTCACACATATTTGTCAGACTATTCGTTTATCTGCATGTTCTCTGTTGCTCCAGAGTCACCTTGATGGAAAGTCATCTCTGGTTTGGATGGATGCCATGCCCTGCCTTCTATGATTCCATTTCCAAGGAAGAGGAGGGTCACATAACTGTCACAGTTCTGATTGCTGAGGAGTCATGCTTCATGCTTCAGTGTAGTACTCTGCTTGGGTCTTAGATTTCATTTGCGCCTGCTCAGTTTTTAAGTCCCTCTGACTTGCAGATGCTGCAGGGCTGGATTCCAGCAGTTGAAATCTGATTCCTCATACATATTCAGCCCTATATTCTGTTCAGATTTTCAGTTTGCAGTTCAACCACTCCTACAAATGGCTTAGAAATGCCATTTGCCTTTTCAGATGACCAGCTCTGTTGGATCATCTTGAGGTATGTGACAGAATGGAATGTCTACTTACTCAGTGTTTGCCCTTTATACTCAGTATGTGTTGAATTTATAGGCAGCAGCTATATTTGTATATTCGAGAGAATGCCGGGCTATTATATTGGAATGGGACCATTAGAGTTGTTCTAGAGGAGAATTTGGTGTGTTCCTGATTTTCCCGAAAAGTTTGTGGACTTGACTTGGCAATGATAACTGGGACAACTAAAGGAAATTTTCTCAGAGCCTGTTTGGCTTGAAAGATTTGACGGTTTATTAATGCAAAGCATTTTCAGTTACTGATAGTGTAAGACATATGTTCTTAAGTTGGACAAGTGGTTTTCAAGCTCTCAGTTAGCCTTTCCAGAGTTTACTTTTAAAAGCCTTATTCTGCATGACACCTTCCTATGCTTCTTAAGTTAAAGTTAGAGTTCCTGTGTTCCTAAGTTAGAGTGAGGCTGAGATGGTTTCTTTGCCCACAACATGCACGGAGGTCAAACACTGAAGATAGGACTTTTGTTTACAAAAATACGTTGTAGATCTGATCCAAATTTTGGATCAGTACATGTATTTTCCAGTACACGTTATGTGAGTCTAACATAATATTGTTGAATCATTTTCTACTTTATGTCAGTATGCTGGCTGCCAAGACAGTTTATCTTCCTGGATTTTTTAATCTTTCCTATAGCCAAATTTTGTCTCTCCCTGTGTGCTGAAATACCCAGAATTATTACTACATGTAGCATTAAGTAGTGCATTCAGAGAACAAAATGATAACAGACACATTATTTGGCATGTGATTTCATTAGCATCAAGTGTTAGAGCAAATTAGTCAATAAATGGCAGACAAGAATGCATTTCTCTTCAGATGGCTGATGAATCCTATTTGTTTTAAAGCACAGCCTGTGTTGGATACTCATGTGTGAGGAACACAGACAGAGGGGCCACAACCTCCCCAGGCTACACATAGAGAGTCTTGATGTCCCTCTAGGGCCTGAAGAGATAGGTTTCATGAGTGCAAGTGTGCGCAGCTGGATTAATATCTTGAGCAAATTGCCAGTTCACTAGGCAGTGTAGTATTCAGAAAGTTGAGTGAGAATGTGTGGTACTGTGCACTGACTTGGTCTGAGTGACAACACTGTCTTAAGTTCCCTGCAAGCAGAATTTAGGAAAACTTACAATCCTGAGCTGATGGAATTGATTAACTCATAAGACAAGGGAGACTGGACCCTAATTCCTGCAGAAGGAGTATTAATCTTGTCACCAAAGTGACTGTATGCAACAGATATGAGGCTCTGGGGCTAGAAAAAGAAAGGGGCATGGGCAAAAGTCAAGACCCAGGAAAGGGCCACTGTGCAAAGCTGGTCCAAACAACCACCTGTATTAGAACCAATGCCACGAAAAAAAAAAAGAGGCTACCAAGCCTGATTAAGTTACAGGACTACTACCCATTACTATTCTTTCATATAGTGCTGAATGAGTCTGCAACAAAGATACTCTGAAATATCAAAATAAGATTTATGTTCCTCTGAAAGATGTTGAAGGGATCACAAACACAAGTAGTTTTTCCTCTATCCTCTCAGCTGGAGACTACCTGATGTGGTTGCCAAGCCACTGTCCATTGTATTTGAAAACTCTTGGCTGTCAGGCAAAATCTGATGACTGGAAAGAGAGAAAGATCACTCCTATTTTTAAGAAGGATGGAAAGGAAGACCTGGGAAACAGATCGATGAGCTTTATTTCTGTGCCTGGGAGGATCATGAAACAGATTCTCATGGAGTCTGTGTCCTGAACATGCAGGATATGGAGGTGATCTGAGAGAGCCAGCACAGTTTCATAGAGAATCATCTGAATGGACTTTCTTCAACATCCTCTATTACTTGTCCTTCAGGTCCTAGTGCCTCTCACCTACTATGTGAGGGCACATAGGAAGATGAGATACGTTGTGAAGGGGTTCACTTGTCACCCCAAGCAGGGATCTATTTCCCCTCTTCCTTGTCTCTTAGGTTACCTCTTTCTGTCTAATGGCAAGATGATGGAGGATCTACTTCTACTTGCAGAACATCCTCCCAGTGCCTCCTTTGCAGGGATGACAGGGTATGGATACTCCAGACAATCTTCCTTTCACACAGTTTGCCAACCAAATTAATGCAATAAGATGACATAATTTGTAGGGTATGCTAGATGTTGACACCCTGAAAAGTAAGTGCTGCCTTCAGATACGAAGAAGTGATCAGGAGCTTACTGGTCTCTCTCCCAGCTACTCTGTTGAAATTATTTTCTTCTGCTCTTTGTATCTTTATCTACACCCAGCATTTCTTTTAGCTATTTAATTAGTATCTTCCTAGAACATATGATCCTGTATAGAAAGGAAAAATGGTGAAATGGTGAAAATGTCTTCTCACTTCCAAGAGCTTAGGCTGAACAGAGTTTTTGGGAGAACACCAAATAATAATCAGATGCTGCATCATTGTGAACAGAGAACTAAAGTGTAAGCAGCACTATCCTTTTCCTTTTTTTTTTCCTCTTGGTATGTTAGAGAAGTCACAGTGGACAAAGTTAAAAATGTAATTGGCTGTGTGAGAACAGTAAAAGCAAGAGAAAGAGATGCAACTTTTAAAAGATTCTCAAGAGATATATCCAAAGACAGAAGAGGATATTTCTCTGACATGTGTAAACTTTGGGAATGGCCATCACGTTCTCCAGGGGCATTTCTATTTATGTGACACTGTGCAAGAAAGAACTGGAAACTCCTCTTGTTTTATCACCATTTGGTAGTCCAACATGTTATTTTTAGCATCCCATTTGCATAATTTTGAATCTATGAAAACAAAATGTTTATAGATTATTTTCTGATGTTTTAAAAGAGCATATTTGTGTATATGTATTCAATAAGGGTTTATTTTATTTCAGTGTCATGTGTTTTTTATTGTTAATTCATCAGACTAATGAATGCTTGATAAAACTAATTGCTACCACTGCTGTTAAAATATTCTAACATTTTTAGTTGTCTGTAAAATGATTTCATTACCTAGTGGGCAATGAGCCAGTTCGTACACGATCAGGACAGATAGTGCTTTTTATTTAGTCCTGGGTGCTGATGAACATTTCCACCAATCAAACACATTAGTGCAAGTTTCTTCACTGCATTTATACATTAAATTCACATGTACTTTGCCTACCTTATACAGGAGAACCACCTACCACCTACATAATCAAAAAAGATAAGCAAGTATGGTACTCCACCCCCTTTTGGTTACTTTCCCCAGCTGTCTGTGTTTGAATGGGGGTCTTGCTGGACTCTTGGTTGTCATTTGGAATGTGCTCCCCTTACTCCTCTTAACCATAGACAGTATCATGTCACCCTGGACAGTTCCCCTCTTGCCAACTTTCCTCTATCCCTTCCAAGGAGAACAGTTGTCCTTGATTAGTGGCCAAGATTGTCCAGGATGCTGTTCTGGTTAAATATAATCAGAAAACATAATTCATGTTTAGTATAAACAGTGCTTGATTTAAGAATTCTACATTAATGTTTATTAAACACAGAAACTATCTCCTTAGAAAAGAGAAGACCCATATTTCCATTGTGTGTGTCTCCCCCTTCAGAAGTTTCATGCATCTACCTGGTATCAGTTGATATTATTACAGTCTATATCTGAATGAAGCATCTTCTATCCTTTAATAGGCAATGAAAAATAATAGAAACTTCCATAATTCATTTTCTGGTCTTATATGCAGCAGTATAGAGGTATCATATTTTACTGCTGAAAATTATCAGCAAAAATGGTAAAATCTCTATATCCACCTTCTGTGCTCTGACTATCATTCTCACAATGGTTATTCTGAACGTGGTTCTGAACATGGTTCTCATCAGAAGTGCATATTTTGTATCAGAAATTTCCAGGCTTTTTATTGTTTTGTTTTGTTTTGTTTTTGTTCTTTTTTTCATTGCTCTAAATTCAGTATTTCCCCAGGGAGAATTTAGATAGTGTCCTTCTCTCATGCAAGTTAAAGATTTCTTAACCACAAAAGCTAAGGATGAACTGATTTTCTCAGAGCAATTAAACAAATAACAATTTAATCAATGTCCAGAAACTCAAACTGCTCCAATGTTCATTTTCCCTGTTTAGGAAAAAAATGTGTAAAGAATTTGATGTTAGGAGCATTTTCAGTCTCCAGTGAATGAATACTTTTGACTCATTACTAGTAGTAGTTGTAGTGATTAGTGACAATCACTCAGGCTGTCAGAAACATCAATAGCAATCAGAGAAATCCCTGTAAACTTCAAGGCCTATTTGGTCTGCTGGTCAAAAAGAACACAATGATCTAATGAAATGTCCAGTACAGTTTACAAAACTGTCAAAAAAATTGGGAAATGTCCAAAACTAGTAATAATTTTCAATAAACAAAAATAGGATTGATAGGCTAGAAAAAAAAAAAAAACATATTTCATTTTAAAAGTTTGGTGGTTGATCATTGATCGTAAAATGAGGAAATAGTGAATAAGAACAATGGAAGACAGGGACAGACCCAGTGACAATAACTACATGCATCTTTGTGCTGACAAGTGCTCTTTTGAGTGTGACTTATTTTAGTCTACAGAGATAAGATAACATATTTTATTTCACTTTAGAAGATTAATTGTATAGTTTAATCATCCATCTAGGTCTCCCTTTTGAAAGGATATTTTTATGTCAGAGGTTTTATCTAATTAACATTTATTTGTGAATTCCATCTCTGAATTAATTCCTACCTGCTTCATTGTTCAGTGGGCTGAATGTTAAAATATTAGTTCAGAAGTCATATTTTTCAAAATAAGAAAAAATTAAAAAATCAATGTTACAGACAAACAAACAGAACTCCAAAAACAAAGCTGAACTGATTTGTCTAACAGCCAAGGAATTATATATAAACTTCATAAGCAAGCAAAATTGGCTATCGTGTGTCTGACTGCACAAGCAGAACACTATAGAAAAACATCTTTTTTACTAAAGAATCATTCTGGGTGTGTATGAAAATGACATGGAAAAGAATTACAGGTAAAACTCGGGGGGTAGGAAAATTCTCTCTATATACCCACTTCTCCATATGTACTAAGAGAAGGAGAGGGAAGTGGAAATAAAGATGTCTTCTAAATATGGTGCCTGTCTTACACCGAAGATTTTTCATAACTGCCATACCTGAAAGGAACTGTAATATCCAAGTCAACATAGTCAAGGAGAGTTCTTCATGGAGATGACATTATACTGCTGAAATAGAAGAGGAGGATTTATATGAGACGTTGCTTGGTTCCACAATCTCCTTAGAAAAGCATGTTAGAGCCAGGTACAAAAGAGCCTAAAGGATGCAAAAGTGGAGAAATGACCTTATGTCTCCTTGTTACACATATTCTCATTGAAAATAAAAGGGACACTAGCAAAAAAAATTATATACATTCATCTTACTGCTTCCTAAGTTAACACCAAGTGAATATAACAAGTATATAGGAAAGCACCAGACCTCAATAAATACATTTATATTATTTATCTGATATTTTGAAATTATTCTAACATTTTTGTCTAAGGTAATATATACAATATGAAGTATGATCATTAAAATTGTTATTTGTAAAAGTTTTGAAAGATTAGATGTAACATTCCCTGGTACAGAGGGAAACAATGTTTAATTAAAAAAGAAAAAAAAAAGTTATATTAAGCATTAGGAAAAAATGAACATATGGAAACAATGCTCACAGTTACAAAAACAAACAAACAAAACTCCAAGCAGATTTCTTTCCTAGTTCAGATAATTGAGTAAAAAGAAAATGAGGTGTGAGAGTGCAAAACCAATACCAAACACACACTATGAGTCAGAAAATAAAGGATGATTGGAAATTATAACAAGGAAGTTTCTATTTGGTCTTCTGAAAAATGTAACTGCAATGGTAGATATGAAAGTTATGGAAACCTCAAAAAGTTGAATGAATTCTACTGGGAACTGTGATAGCATACTAGATCTGGACACATCTAACCTAGAATTGGATCCTTTTGATGTCCTGCGTACTACTGCATTTTTATTACTTGCCTATAGAATAAGTTAACTAAAAGCAAATCTGTAGATCTTCTGTTTGAACAATATGATTTATCTCCTCGTTCATGCGGATTCTACTGTTCCATTATGCATATTTAGCTTGTCCAGTTACCTCTTGTTCCTCAGATAGTCTTCTTAGCTACTAGCAAAACTCCTCACTTTCCCTTCCCTTCCTGAAATACTGTATTTCATGCCATAGTGATGTGTGTCAGATCAAAACGTAGACGTCTAAAGAAAATAGCAAAGATTTCAGAAAACATTTTTAAGATTTTTTCTACAACCTCCAATTATGTGGTCATTAATTGCTTTTAACAGGGCTCAAGGAGGGTCCAGTGTGAAGAAAAGAAATATGAAGGAAACATAAAATTATGTATGTACTTCATTGAGAATAATGGAGAAGTGCCTCATTACCTCAGTATGTAGTTGTTGATATAAACCAGATTCAAAATGTATACTCTGACCACCTGAGTTAGCAATTCTAGTGCACAGAAGGGCTTGCCTGGCCTGGAAAGTAGGATAGAGCACTGAAGACAGGCACTGAGATTCCTGATATAGTGCAAGACTGACACCTCCCTTAGAAATGCTGAGCTCTCCAAAGAGATGCTGAATAGAGGCATGAGCATGATATTTTGCTTAGAATCCTCTTCCAGGAGCAAAGAACAGAAAGGTTATCATAAAGTACGATGGCTCTGTAAGCCAGTCTTGTGTTGGTAGCATGCAAGCATTCAAGAAGATAATTTTCTTTTTTATCTAGATTGAGCCAACTGGTAAAAACAGCAGAAGAGCTTTGCCATATCTTTTCTAGATCACTTTTTCAAGTTAGGATTGTAACGAGAGTTATAAGATAACTTTAGTGGCTGCTCTGATGAAGAATTTAAAAGAATTTATGATACAAAATATGATTTTTTTCTGAATGTTGCTGTGTTCAGCATAACATCATAATGAGCAAATATTACAATTCTCTTTAATCAGCTCAACCTTCTTAATTGCTCCTGATATTTATCAATGGCACAAAATTAGGCAATCTTAATATTCTTTGTTTTTTACCATAGATACAAATGAATTTGGGTGAGCCTTATTATCTGCAAATTGAACTTCAGAAATTCCTGTGTTGTTTTACTTTTTAAGGATGTGTCTGAGACATCAAAGTAGTTATTAAGATAAGGAAATTGACTAGCTAATTTCTGTCTGTTTTCCTTCTTTTGTTGAGCCTTTAATAAAAAAAAAATAGAACATTGTGTAGATGGTGATTTGAAACACAGGTAGTGGGCTGAAACCTCCTTCTATTGTATGAAAATTTACTTGTGTTATAACTCCCTGTTTTCCCTCCCTCCATTCTCCAGTTATTTAATTAACTGATGACAATTTATACAGATCTGGAGTAATGTAAGAATGAAGCTGTTAAACAAGAATTCAGGGAAATTCCATGTCTTATGTTAAGAGTAAGCAAGGTTAACCACAGTGCAGCAATGGCTTTGTCCCTTATGTACTGTTTCATATGGTATTTCCACTCAGCTTTAAACAACAAAACACCTGATATCCACTCAGTGCCTTTAGGTTCAATGGTAGCACCAGGCACATTAGTGATGAATAATTGGGCCCCTAATGGCTCATAGAAAACAGAAGCTGGCTCCTTACACTGACAACATCTAATTGATTAGCAAGCTACTTATATGCATAATTACATATTTTGCTGTGAAAAACAACCAGAAATTCTGTTGACATAATTTTTAAAACATATGGTTATATGTATCTTCTACCTAGCTTCACATGCTTGTCTCATGAATGAGAATATTTTGTTGTCTCATTCGCAAGCCTACAGATGTAGGATAAGTGCACATAACACATTTTTGTTTCATGTATTGTCTCCTATTCTATATATTCTGCCTCTTTATTTCATGATATGACATCCAGGAAATGAAGTGATTCAAAGCTAACTCAGAACTGGACAGAGGGTTTCCTGGAGCTCTGTAGTGATGCTAGACCTGAAGTAAGGGACATGATTTTTCTAGGCATCCGGGTGACTCTGAATGCTGTGATACCTTGCATATAGCTCTATCTCAGGGCCTCTTATGTGGCCAAACAGCAGTGAGGAAGGAAAGAAGACAGAGAATGAGTTGTGGCTCCCTCAGAAGCCCTGTTTATGTGGACAAAGGGAAGGCAAATTATATAATCTACCTGGACTTCTGCAAGATCTTTGGCATGATCTCCCACCAAATCCTTATCTCTTAATTGGAGAAATATGGATTTGAAGGGTGGACTATTTAGTGGATAAGGAATTGATCAGAATGTCACAACCAGAGGACTGTAGTCAATGGCTCCATGTTCAGGTGGAGACCAGGAGCAAATGGTGTCTCCCAGGGGTCCGTCTTTGATCCAGTACTCTTGAACATCCTTATCATTAACATAGACAATGAGATTGAGTGTGCCCTCAGCAAGTTTGATGATGACACCAAGCTGAGTGGTGCAGTTGATACAGCAGAAGGAAGGAATGCCATCCAGAAAGACCTTGAATAAGGAGGGCCCTTGTGAACCTAGTGGGGTTCAACAGAGCAAAGTACAAGGGTTGCACTTGGGTTGAGGTAATCCCAGGTATGTATAAAATGTGGGAGAAGAACTCCTTGAGAGAAGACCTGCTGAGAAGGACTTTGGGGTTGTGGCTGATGAAAAACTTAACACGAGCCAGCAGTTAAGGCCTGTGGTACTCTGGACTGTATCAGAAGAGGGGTGGCCAGCAAGGTGAGGGAGGTGATTGTCCCCCTCTGTTCTGCCCCTGTGAGACCCCAGATGGAGTACTGTGTCCAAGTCTGGGACCCCCAACATAGGAATGATGTGGAGTTTTTGGAGAGGGTCCAGAGGAGGGCCATGAGGATGAGCCAAGGGTGGGACTGTGTCTACTATGAAGGAACTGGGGTTATTCAGCCTGGAAAAGAGAATGCTTCTGGGACACCTCATTGCAGCCTTCCAGTATTTAAAGAAAGCTTTTAAACATGAGGGAAATAAACTTTTTTACACAGGCAGATAGTGATAGGACGAGGGGGGATGATTTTAAACTAAAGGAAGGGAGATTTAAATTAGATGTCAGGGGGAAGTTTTTTTAATGAGGGAGTGGTGATGTGCTAGAACAGGTAGTGAATGTCCATCCCTGGAGATGTTTAAGGCCACGTTGGATGGGGCTCTGGGCAATCTTATCTAGTACTTGATCTAGGGGCTGGCAGCTCTGCCTGTGGCAGGAGGGTTGGAACCTGATGATCTTTATGTTCCCTTCCAACCCTAGTCATTCTATGAGTCTATGATAAGTAAAATTAAATTATATACTGTCCATCTAGAATGCCTATCTTCTAACCCAGCCAAAGCATAGCTGTTTGCACTTAATTTCTCTGCTGCCTTATGCTATTAAGGGCTTCACTGGAGTTAGGTCAAAAGTATGATAAACTTTGTAAAAGAAGATGCTGTAAGACATGCCAACTTTTCTGTACATCCATTATCTCCTCAGAATGACAAGTAAGACCATTATTATGGTGTGTATTGTTAGACAATCAAAGCATTATATAGGATTTAGAATTAGATGTCATTGACTGACAGGATTTTTGCCTGCACAAAGGATTGGATAAGCAGGAATCTTTTGCTGTATGTTTCTTCCTAAGTGTATAGATGCAGTAGAAATGCATGTCGCCTCTGTTTTTATTTTGTTTGTTTGTTTGCTTGTTTCTTTGTTTTTATTTGTATTGCCTCTTTTCCTCAACTTCTACCTCTTAAGGAGCACAAAGTAAAATTATAGTCTTGGTCCTGGTGATTATTCACAGATTGAGAATGCCAGAATGTAATTGTGTTCTGGAAACTGATGGAAGTGAGGAGGCTGCCTTGCAGTATGTATTCCACTAGAGAGCTCCAATGCAACAGCAGAATTTAAGATGCTATTGTCATCTTGGTTTTGGGCTCCCCACATCCTCCTTGGTGGTTTGCTTAGATGAACTCAGCATGGGGCCACTCCCTGTCAGGAACAATGATAAATACAATGTTTATTTATTACTAGGGAGGATGAGTTGTGTAGATCCTCCTGAGACACCACTGAGGTAGCAGCCTAATAATATGAAGAGTATATACAACAATATCCATACTTCAAGCCATAGTCACCATTCTTCCCCCAACCACAAACTGATAAAATCCCTCTTTCTTCCTCTCTGGAGGCTGGAAAACATTCTCCTTCCCCCACTTTACCTCTGGTCAACTTGTTCCAGTACTCTATCACTCATGCGATAAAGAAATTCTTCTGCATATTTGTATGGAACTTCCTGTGTTCAAATTTTAGGCCACTGCTCCTTCTCATATCACTACACATGAATGAGAAGAGTCTGGCCTCATTCATTTGCCTCCTACCTTCCTTTAGATATTTGTAAACGTTAATCAGTTCCCCTCTTGATCTTCTTTTACCTAGGCTGAACAAAGCCTGGTAATTCATCCTTTCTTTGTATGGAAGATGCTTCAGCCCCTTAATCATCATAGTGTCATTTCACTGAATTCCTTCTTGGAAACGTCTGCCTTTTTTGAACTGGGGAGCCTAGAACTGGACACAGTGCTCCAGATGTGGCCTCACCAGGGTAGAGTAGAGAGGAGAATCACCTCCCTCCACCTTCTGGCCATGCTCTTTAAATGCCCCCCAGGATCCCATTGGCCTTCTTGGCCATAAGGGCACACTGCTGGTTCATGGCCAACCTGTTGTCTATCAGAACAGCCAGGTACTTTTCCACAGAGCTCCTCTCCAGCAGGTCATCCCCTAACCTGTAATGATGCATATAGTTATTCCTCCCCAGATGAAAGACTACGCTTGCTTCTGTTAAATGTCATCCTGTTCCTTCCTGCGAACTCTCCCTTCAGTACAGGTCTTACTGAATGGTAGCCCAACCTTCCAGTATGTCAGCCACTCCTCCCAGCTTTGTATCATCAGCAAACTAGCTGAGAGTAGACTCTTTCTCTTCCTTATTGTCAGCGTTTTGCGGGCCAGTTTGACCCGGTACCGTGACAATTCAGGCAAGGAACCCATGGGCCCACACCCCAGGGAAGAGGAAGGGGGAAAGGGAAAAAGGGAGAAGGGAGATGGGTGTAGGAACAAAACTGTGACAACGATCTGAGGAGGAAAGCTAATTTACTAAATAAGATATCAGAAAGCAAAACACAATATAATACAATATAATTGGAATTGAGACTAATGAATCAAATAAAATGAGTAAGAGTGTGTCCGATAAACCGAAGGCCTTATGCTAATGCTGAAGGCGGATGGCTGCAACAAACACCCACTGCTGAGTCGATCCCAAAGGGGAGAGAGATGGGACCTGTGACCACAGACAGTTTTTATCTTTCCCTCTGAGTGGAAACACATAAAAATGCAAAGCATCGCAAAGTCCTCTGGGGAATGTAGCTCTTCTTCTCTTCTGAGACAGGTACACCCAGAACTATTGATGATCCACAGAGTTGGAGCATTAACTCTTTAACTCCCAATATAGTACATGATGTTATGATGTGGAATATCATTAATATAACAAAAATCATAAAACCATGACACTTATCCAGGTAATTGATGAAGATGTTGAACAAGACCAGATCCAGCACTGTCCCCTGAAAACACCACTAGTTACAGGCCTCAAACCAGGCTCTGTGCTGCTGATGACAACCCTCTGTGCTCTGCCAATCAGCCAGTTCTCAATCCACCTCATCATATGCTCATCTATCCCACACTTTCTATGTTTTATAAGAAGGATGTTCATCTTTGTCTGTTCTGGGACAAAAGTATTTTCCTTAGGGTTATCTTACAGTGACTTTCTAGAACCTAGACTTACTGCATACAGCAATTTTCCACTTAGAATATATTCAACAGAGACAGCTTATGCCCTGAAGCAAACAATGAATTTTACTAATCCAAGAAATAGACCTGGGAGATTGGCTGAAGCTGAGCAAATCACTCTACAAGGAAAAGGAAGCTGGTGTGAAAATGTGTCAAGCTGGTCTGGCTGTTTCTGATGTCACTTGGAGATATGGAAATAAGATAGTGTCCAGATGGGAAGAACTACTGTTTCTCCTCCCTGCAGTACTTCGAGACAGTCCACTCAAGACAGAAAGATAAATAATCTTTGCAAGGCTACTATATGATAAGGGGGAAAAAGACAGCAGGTGTTTTTAATAATTATTATTACTTTTAAGATCTGCTTTCTAAAGTAACTGCCTACATTGCTGTGGCTAAGTCAATCATCTCTAGGAGCAAGCTGATACTACTGTATACTTTACCTGCCATTGCTAAGTCTCCCAGTCAGAGTAAAGAATAAGAGAATCTAGTTTCTCAGAACAGTACTGACAGAAATGTCTGTTGCAAGTACTCAAGCTGTCTTTTGTTTACTTTAATCTATTTCTGGTACGGCGAAGTGCTGTGTGAGCTAACTTGCCAAGCTCTAAATTGATAACATGTTTATTGGTATTAGTCCAATCTGATGAGAGTTTCCTGTTGGGAAACGTATCAGGTGCTTCTATAAAAACTGCAAACAATTGTGATTCATTTGGTACATTTAGTACTGTGGGATCCCTGTCCAGAACCAGTTACTACTACACCTCTTTTCAGTGATTATCTCCAAAAGTGTAAAGATGTCTCTTCTCTCTTGGCTATGCAAATGCTTTGCAACTTCTGGCACTAAGGTTCAAACTCTGAGTTTAATATTTATGTATATTACAAAAAAGAGGTTCATAGGTTCATGGAGATAATGTGTCCCTTTGTTGATTAGCAAACTCCAATAGAAACACACTTCTGGCTAGAAAAGTTGGTACCCAGAAATGGTCAGAAGATTCCTATTCTATTCCAGTATAGCAGAGCTCACTTTTGTACTTGGTTTTCCTTAGAATTTTTTGCAGACTTCTACCATAATTCTGGTAGATGTGTCTCTTTCCTTTTCTCAGCAGAAATGAACAAATGGCCATCCATTACCTATTTGCTGTCTCTTTGCTGTTACTGATTTACCACACCACTCCACATTTCTCAAAACCAGAATGAACTTCTCCCCCATTGTTTTAAAGCTTAACTGGATTTTAGTAAGACTGAATAATGTAGTCTTGGCTATAGTGACTATAGTCATGGCCATGGCTGGCATCCATAGGCATTCATCCATGGCTGTTATACATCTATGTTTTCAGGAATGCTTAATAATCTTTTTAATAATAAATTTTCTCAATAACTTGAATACCCTTTTTGTACTGTACCTAGCTTCTTGGAAATTGCAACTAAGCTCAAGGACTTCCACTTCTCATAGATGATTTTCTGTTTCCTTGGTTGTGATTCACTCAGCTATCACTGCTTCTAATTTGTTTTTCATGTTTTACATAACTGCTGGAGGTAGTTTTCTAAGGAGGATCATGACTGGGTAGTTTCCTTGAACAGACCGAACAACTTCTCTGGCTGTTCCTTTTCATTAGGGTTTTCAAGCTGGCATAGTGAATAATTTTAGGTATTTCCTGAGATGCTTTGAGATTTCCAATGCTTGTCTGAATACTTCCTTGTACTGTTTCACTTGAACAGTGGCTACATCTTGTATTAGAAATGTAATTTCATGCTGAGATCTTGAAATGTTTTTTGAAAGAAGCTATATGTCTTCACGTATATATATTTTTTCCCTTAAAAAAAAAACACAGTAAGGTGCTTTTACTTTGAGTAAAGACCATAAAAATGATAAAAATTTTCAGAAACTTTTCTGAAATGGTGCAAGTGTATAATTTTTAGTAAGCAATAATATTTTAGCTGTATAGAAATCAGCTATAAAGAAGAACAGAATAATATTTAGTGTTGACATGCCTATCTATCTGTATTGTTTTCTGTCATGAAAACCAGCAAAGTCATTTAAAATTTCTGGGGAACTTAGGCACTTTGACACTTGGTGGAAGTGATTACTTCCATTTCCACTTAGTGTGGAAGTGATTATTAGAGTTTTATTTCATAAGAATATGCTTATGGGAGCTCTCTTGAATGAGGGATATAGTTTTGTGGGTGTCTTCAAAATAAATTTTGAACTTTGATATTGTTATAATATCTTCTGAAGATATTTTTAAAGATTATTTTCCTTTTGATGTTTCAGATCACTGTTCAAGATCTTTTTTAGTATTAACTGTTTTGGAGTCTTGAAATCTTCTTAATAGCTATAACAGATGTTGAAGGGCATATGAGTTTTATTTTTTTATCTATTAAGTTGCCAAGTGTATTTGAAAGAATTTTCATTACTGTAATTGTAAATTTTCTTCTCTCACATTATATCAGCCCTATTACTGCTGTGAATTGGTAAAAGTGAAACAAACATTTATTTTCAATTATCAGGGGAGGCTCCTTATTTGCTTGCTGTTACTGCTGTGAGATGCTGATCTTTCAGTTTATTGAATGGTGCTTACTGGAACTGCTAAAATACAACTACTCTTCATGTATGACTCAAGATACATGTAATTATGCCTCTCAGCATTCCTCAGAAGCCCTCTGACTTGTAGCCACTCAGCATTTTGCTGTTCAGTAAAATGACTATCTGCTCTGCACAACCTGCAGCTTTTCAATTCCCACTGTCCCACTGTTGTTCTTTTTTTGTTTGTTTTTGTTTTTGTTTTTGCTGTTGCACAACATTTCCTTTGAAAAGCAAAACCACAGAATCACAGCGTTGCAGGGGTTGGAAGGGACCTCAGGAGATCATCAAGTCCAACCCCTGCTGCAAAAGCAGGTACCCTACAATAGCTCACACAGGTAGGTGTCCAGATGGGTTTTGAATATCTCCATTGAAGGAGACTACCCAACCTCTGTGGGCATTCTGATCCAGTGTCACTCTTACCATAAGGAAGTTCTTATGTGAACTAGTATGGAAATCCCTTTGTTCAAGTTTTAGTCTATTGGTCCTTGTCCTGTCACTACTTATCACTAAAAGCCTGGCCTCATGCATTTGCCTCTCACTTCCCCTTATGTATTTATAAACATTAATCAGACTCTTCACAAATGGATCTGACAGATCTTGCAAAAGCTTTTTTCTTTAGAAGTGGGCCGTACTATTTCAGGAAATGCTTAACATTTTCCAGAGGAACAGAAAGCTTGGGAAAAGAATTATGGATTATTAAGGTTTTTAAGAATCTTTCTGAAAGATGAGATAGTGACACTAGGTACCTCTGAGATGATTCTTAAGCTTTGGCAACTCATCACATTATATGACAGCAGTTTTACACACAAAAGGAATACATTTAAAATCTGAAATATTTCAAATAGCAACTGACATGAAACTTCTACTTTGCAAGCATATATTCCTGTGACCTCAATTTATGATTCCAGCAAGAAATCCAAGTCAAGAAATCCAAATGTAAACAGACACAGAAAGAAATAATGTCAGTTGTTTGCCAAAGTTGAAAAATGGGAGCCTGGTCCTGATTTTTGTATTAATGCTATACTGATATTATTCTACTGGAGTTAGGGGATTTATTCTAAATCTGCTCTGTATCGCAGTAGAATATCCTTCTGTGTATTTAACTTAAGGTGTAAGAGCACTGGTAGGGTTGCCAGGAACCTGCAATGCTGAAACTACAAGAGCTGCAGAGTATTTAATTATCCTTGATGTATATGTAATAAACTGAATACTCAGTTGTGTCTATTTTTTCTCTAATGTTCTGTAGCTGTAAGAATTGATTTGAGAAATCTATTGCTCTATAAGTGAGTTGAATAAGTGTCAGTTCTGATGTTAATTTCTTTACTGTTGAGAAGTTCATTCTTTGTAGCAAACTCTTGCTACCATACGATCTCACAGTTTTTGAGAAACAGTTATTTTGGTATTCCTGCACTTCTCACAGCTATGGCTCAGCAAAACTCAGGCAAGTCACTAGAGCATAGGTCCTTCCCCCAATTGCTCAGCCATTAGCTTCAACTTCCTGCTTACTTAACTTGTGATTGTCCTTCAAGATGCAGGAAGGCTCAAATTTAGAGGCAGTTGGAGACTGTATGACTTTTTTCCCGGTGAAAGAAAGAGAACAAACTGTTTGTACAAATGTTAGCATGTTGTTCCCAGCAACACTAAGCAAAATGCAGCTGGTTGGCTGGCAGTTCTGTACTGCTCAAAGAGGCACAGCTGGAGACGTCTTAAAGAAAATGTATTTCTATCAAGTACTGCAGAGGAAGCAAGCTGCTTTGATCACTACAACAGCCACTTCTGCTTTCTTAGAAGTCAGTAGCATTTTGTGAGCAGAATTTCAGTGTAGAGTCCCTTTAAATTAGTTCTTACTTTATATTAATAATGTTTACTCTCACAGTTGTTGGTAACACAATTCTAAACCTCCATCTCAGCGATAAATCCATGTTACTTTCTCTATAGTTTCTCATGGAAACAGTAATACTTACCAGCTACAACCCACTGCAGGCAGCAGAAAATTCATGGGCAGATCTCAGTCATTGGAAAGGCTTTCCTAATAGAATCACAGAATCATAAACACTTTAAGGTTGGAAAAGACTTTTAAGATCATTCAATCCAACCATCCACTTACCACCAATATTGCCCACTAAACTACATCCCTAAGTACTACATCTCCACACTTCTTGAACACCTCCGAGGCAGTGACTCTACCACTTCCCTGAGCAGCCTGTTCCAGTGCCTGACCACTCTTTCAGAGAAGTTATTTTTGCTAATATCCAACCTGAATCTCCCCTGGTTCAACTTGAGGTCATTCCCTCTCATTGCTGGTTTTGAAGGAAGGCCACAGAAGATTATGAATCTCAGAGGATGGAAGAACTGAAATTTTTAACCTTGAACTTTTGTGATTTTGTCACTCCAGTTTAGGGTATTTTGGTCTACATAGCAGCATGAAATCAATTCTGCCCTTTATTATGCAAAGGTTTCTTTCTTACCACATCCTGTTACTGCCAACAAAACATCTATAAGACAAACCTTTGAGTGCTCTTGACTATACATGTCACTTTGTAGAGCAAACAGTGTACTGGATTAATAATCTAGAAAAGTACTGTGTTCATAGCAGTTGACAATTTTCTGCTCTAGCAAAAAAAAAAAAAAAAAAAGAAGAATCAAAATGCTGATGCTATAAAATGAAATGCTCTCCAGGTGCCTAGCAAGTAGGTGGATGACTTTACTTGTTGGCTGTGAGTGCTCAGGCTGCTCAGCTGGCAGGCTGCCTCACTCACAGATCAGCTATTGTTTGCAATGGTTCTTGTCCATTTCTCCTCTATGATGTTTTTTAGACATGTATTACATGCGTATCAATTTTATGCATGAATATTTTATCATTCATTTTAATGATGATTATAATGATATATTAATGATATATTAGAAAGGTGCATATCTAAATTGATGACTTGGAATATATATATATATATTTCACAAGAGTGTCAAATCATAAAATTTTATACAGTATACGTGGTTACTGACAAAAAATAACATACCAGTTATCTTTATTTTTCATTCGTGGTTAATGCAAAATGTATTTTATACGCATTACAAAGCGGATACACACTATATGAGTGTCATAAAATATTTAATAATAGAATGTAAGTAACTTCTTTCCTCATAAATGGTCTCACTTATCTTTTCTTGATCAATACTGACATGTCATAATGTGATTAAACAATAAAGGTTACATAAAAACAACAAGCAATATTGCAAGTGTACCTTATTCCTTCTTATTTCACTATTTATGATAAGCTTAGTTAAAAATTAAAAATGATTTATTTGAAATTCTCCTTACTAGACTACAGTTTTCTGTCAGAGATAAAACATTAGCTAGCATGTTCTGTGCCACAGTAGAATTGAAAAGTGCTTATTTTTCATTCATTTAACAATACTTTTAATGTGCTAAAAATCAAGATAAGTTATGACTTCAAGATTCCTTTTTTTTTCAATAGACACTTCTCATGTCATTTCCATGGTGGGGTGAGATTGAGGGTGGCTGAGTTCACAGCTAAGTGTATAGTTTGGGGATTTGTCAATGATTCTAGTACCAGCTGTTTGGGTTTTGGTTCACCATAGTTGAAGATGAGACACCCTGGCAAGCCTGAGATGTGGTTATCCAACCTGCTGACTCCTGGCATGTTGCAAGACACAGAATTCCATGTGGAATTCCATGCTTGGCAGAGTGACTTGGATCACCTCCACTGGTGCAGATTTTCATGAGGACAGCATACAGGCTGTTGTTAATTGTAGGTTAAAATGTATAGTTAATGGTGGTGACTGAGTAGAAAAATAGTGTTTTGTAGATAAGAATTTGTTCTATCAAATGGTGTTATTGTGCTCTTTGTGCTTGTTGTAGTTTCCATGGAAATAATAAGAGGCATTACTTCCAGAACAGCCTACATATTTTGGGTTAATCAGAAAACAGCAGAGGGAACCTCCTCCTGTTTAGACCTATGACATCTCTGTGTGCCTGATGTTGGCAATAAAACACTGAACTCTAAGATGCACTAGATAGCATGATATGATTATGATTCATCACTTGCTGCCAGCAAACAAATATTGAGCCATGACCAAGCAGCAAGTTTAAGCACGGTTGCTCAGTACTTGTTGCACAAATTTCTTCTATGCATATGTAAACATGTATGTTCTTTCAAAACTGTGAATGAGAAGTATTTCTCATCTAGGATCCTGACACTGTAGTTAAGGAGGTGGGGAGCATTACCAGTAATATTTAAATTTAAATGAGACCACAGTACATATAATTGGCAATTCAATCCAAGACTATTTCAGTCTTTGCATTTGAGCTCTCTTGTAAGTTCTATAACTTACAATAATACTTTACTGCATTTTATTTTTTGCTATAATACTTTGTGCTGTGCAGGTAGCACACTCTCTTGGGCTGCTATTTTTACTATATCAAACTTTGACTCTGGATTATGCAACTGTATTTCACCTGACAGAAATTATTGCTCAGATCTTGAAGTATTGGAAGTACAAATGCAAGGGTTTGGGCATGTGAAAGTGGTCTATCATTCTTTTTTGCTGTTCTCAGGGTTGAACTAGTAGCAATATGGTGATACCTTAAATCTTTTTAGATCTGATTCTTAGAAGCAAAACACTACTCTTTGAACTGTGATAGAACTAGAGTTTAATCAATAATGAAGAAATCTTATTTAAAATGAATTGTTGAAATATGAGTAACCTTCTAGCGGATATCTAGACATGCACGTTGACTCTGCTTCCTCTGACTGAGGAAGCCCTACAGTCGTCTGTTTCTTGTGAACTAGACTGTGAGGATGGGGTTAAATTCAGTGTCCAGCTGCCTGAAACCATGTTTGGTATAAAACTTAGGTATGTGTTTACAGTAATTAAGTAGGTCCTATACATCCTGTGAGCTCTCCCTGATTCATTTGCACTACCTCATGGTTCATAGTATTAGGGAATATATCCAGCTGGAAACTAAACCAGGATTAAAAATTTTGGTTGAAATGCCACAACAGAAGGGTCAGATAAGGGCTAAGAACAGCTATGTGGTGACAGGTAAGGAATCCCTAAAATAACACAAGCAGGGAAGAAATGAATATTCAAGTACTTTTTTCTGTATCTGTGCACTGGACTAGAATTCTAGGACATCTTTTGTTATAGAAGAGATGCTTTGGTGTTCCTGAACAGGAATCCTTTGCTACCCAAGTGAGGCTGTTCTTTTCAGTTCTGAAATGCAACAATCAACAAGCTGAACACCTGCTGAAGGGATATTCTCATCACTTGGGAATGGTGTTCAAGCTGACCATCTGACGTAAACTGTTTTCCCATGTAATTAGGGACGTGTGTCCATCATCATCTAATTGCATGTGGCACACAGCTGCAACATGTATAACCATTTCCCTCTCGAACTGATCTTTCATTCTGTGGCCTGCTTATGTCTATCATCCTTTAGACTTTGAATTTAAAGTCAATATGCTTCTTTTAAATAAACTTGTTGCTATTAAAAGTACTTGCAATTTTTCCAATCAGCCTTCAATATGGTACTAGTAGTTAAGCAGGCTTTTTCTAATGATCTCATAGATGTTTATAAATGCCTTGAAGAAATTAGTCCTTAATACATCATTGTGATTTGGGTGGAGATCTACTGATAAACATTTTTTCCTAATTAAGAATATTAAACATGTAGAATAAATCCCTTGTCCAAGATCAAGAAACCATTTCTGACCAAGTCCATATTTGGAGTTCCGTTGGAAGCAGTGAATTTAACCTTTTTTTTTTCTTTTTCTGTTTTCTTTTTTTTTCTTTTTCCTATCAACAATAAAAGAAAAAACTTTCCCAGATTTTAGTTGTACTGAGTTCATGATTTGACTATTGTTTCTTAGAAAGCTAGATGAATATTTGCAGAGATGTGTTTAAGTCTTTCTCTGGCAGCTATAGTTACACTCTCTGAATACAGTGAAGTGCAGAGTTATGGAATGCACAAATCTGCAGGACCGTGCAAAGAAATTAAAGATAATTCTTAGGGTAGATGTCGTGTCAAGCCCTGAATTCAGAACAGTTTTGAGAGAGCATGTAACAGCAAACTGGGAGTGTGCTCCTCATAAAAAGATATTGCTTGTAAAGTGATCCTACAAATGTGGGTTTAGGGATTTAGAAAGGCTTGACCTCTTTGCACACTGTCAGGAGCATACTGTAGAACAAGCTTTCTGTACCTTCAAATACTTAAATGTCTCCTAAAGTGAGAAGACTGGTTAAACGAGATAACTGAGCAGGGTGCATGGTCTCCTAAAAAAATTTATATTGGACTCTGTTTTGAAGTCTATGACATGACTAATATAGCCAAGGAATGTGCTTAGTAGCCACTATATATGTCATTTGGGAAGCTGTGCTTCTTTTGCTCTTGTATAAATAAAACTAGCTATGTTTGGTTAGAACAGTCACCTTGAGTTGAACACTGCTCCACGCTACTCTGCCCTTACTCAGAACTGAAATCTATGAGCTGTGACTTCAGTCAGATGTTGGAGTCCCGATGAAATTTATTCCTTCTTTTGACTCCCAGACCTAAGACTGAACAACCAAGAAAAAAGAAGAGAGACTGAGGTAAGGTAAATGAGGCTTGTAGCCTTCTTCTTTACCACTATTTAATCTATCCAAGTGTATGGCCCAAAGTTCAACTTGTCTGACAGTGATAGATGTTTGTTTGAAGGCAGGGAAGAAGCAGGAAAGGAGAAAGTAATAGTAGAGGTTATCTGGTCAGTTCACTAGGAAGATACAGTGTTGTGAACTTTAAGCCAAAGTAAACAACTAGCATAATTTTATCTGAAGGAAATAAAATAATCAGAATAACTGCACTTCACCTTTGGGAGGGTTATAAATACTACAGTCAACAAGATCAGGGTGAAAAATTCTACTGAAGAAATTATTAATTTAAAAAGTCAGTATAGTGTAATATTTATGAAGGTGACATATCTCAATATGACTCAATAATCTGAGACTTCTATGAAAATCTGAGGAAGTTAAATATTATTACAGGACACTTTAAAAATAGGACTTTATTATGAAGAAAAGACTATCATTTTTAGGGGGTGTTTGAGAAACTGATAAGACTAAAAGTAGGATAAGAGCTACCAAGACAACCTGGAGAAAATCCAGAGGGGAGAGACCAAGTTTGATAAAAGAATGCATACACAGACTGAATGAACTTTGTTCAATCAGGGAATATGAAGAGGAATAACAATAAGACACTAAGTAACACTGTAAACAGTCTGCTGATAAGTTTTTTTCCATGTCAGCTGAAGGGAAGAAAAGGGAAATATGTCTAATTATTAGAAAAGAAGATCCAGGGTGTATATTCACAATCAGGGAGATTGTGGAACATCCTTTCCTGGTTCTCTGCAAAAGAAGGTGAGAAAGATGACTAACAGAAACACAAAATGCATATTTATCTCTGTCTTACTGGAGGTGCCAGCACTGGCGGTTCATTTAAGAGTATTTTTCTAACCTTTCATTTCTGATATTCTGTCCATGACATATTATGCACATTCTATGGAAGTTACTATGAGTAATTTGAAAAAGATACTTTTTCACCTGTATTGACACCAGAGTGCTCCATTTGCATTACGTTCTTTCAGTCTAGACAATATCCTACATTAAATTAGTGTTATCAAACATCCTACTGATTTAAAGTTTTGTTTTTATTTTTTTCTTCTGAGAACTGTCTGGCCTGTACCTAGATATAATCAACGATTCTGATGATTAATCTCTGGTATTTTTTTTTCCTTTCAATTGTCAGTAAAAAAGACACAGATATTTAGGAAATTCTTAGAAAACAGAGAATGAAAATGAAAGTAAATTGCTATTTATTGCTCATTTACAGCTTGCTTTTCTACAGAAAACTATTTATAAATAACAAAAGGTATGTACAAATAAAAGAAGCATGTCAGGCTACATTTAGTGTTGCAAAACACTAAGAAAAATACTAAGGCTTTCAGGGGACAACAATTATTCTTTTTCAGTTTTCAGCAGTGGTAAGAGCCAAAGAAGGAAGAACCAAACACAGGAGGGCAGTTCACGATACAGTAGGAATTACTGATAAAAAGATTGATTTCAGCAAACTATGGGTTGCCATTCTGCTGAGAAAAATCAAAGGATAAAAATCTGAGAGAAACTGAAGATAATTTACACTGTATTTGTTTTGATCCCAAGGAAAGAAATTGGGCTGGAATATGAAAATCATCACAGGGCTTCAGAAGTGGCAAAAAATTAATGGGGCTACCAAAACTGTGCTCAAGTTCTCTCAGCTTGTACTTGCACTGCATTAATTTTAAGCACTTACTGATAACAGTCCATTACAGGTGTGTGTGTGGATGATGATGACCAGAAAGAGACTGCCTATCTGAACTCTCATCTGTTTAGTAGACAGTCTAGGGCCAATTCATGCTAAGTATCTGAGCCATCTACTCTGAAATGTTCCTCATAAGGTGAGTGGAGGTGTAGGGACTAATCTCTTATCTCTGGTAACAGGAATGAGACCCAAGGGAAAGGCATGGAGCTACATCAGGGAAGGTCAGGTTGGTCATTATGGAAAGAGTCTTGACTAGAGGATGTCCCACTCCAGTTTGTAGGAGGGAGAAGATGTTCTTTTCCAATATAAGTGTACCTGATAGCGAGATTAAGACACAACAGGTCAAATCTTAGCCCAACCATTCATTACAAATCTAGTTGCCCAGGGATATTGGGAAGGGAAGATGAGTGATAGAAAAGAGATAAAAAAGCAAGGAGTCTTGGTAGAAAGCAAGAGTTATAATCACCACCGTGGATCCAGTGAGGTCCGTAGTAGGTCCATTGATCTTAGGAACTTGTCTGATCACCGTGGGGGATGGAAGAAAGCCAGGAAGCTTTGCAGCAAGCAGGCCTCAGGGGGTTCTTCAAAAGAGGTTTTCCCCTCAGGGAATTCTCCATTGAAGGTTTTTTTTTTTTTTTTTTTTTTTTTTTTTGTGAGTTCTTCTCCATAGTCCTTAGTTTAGTGAAGGCCTTTTATCCCCCATTTCTCAGTTGTTTTTTTCTTTTTTTTTTCTCTGTTAGTGTGACATCTCTGGCCTGACAGATAAGACAACAGGGAATGGTACCTTCGTTGCCATGTACAAGCATTATCGTCTTCTGAAGTGATCAGTGATCTCCAAGCCATACCCTGAAAAAGACTGCTTGCCTCTTTTTCTGCTTATCTTTACAATCATAAGCAGAGGCTCTCTGGCACAATGACACCCCCTAAGTAATTTGCAGTTGTCAGTTAGAGTCTTATCACCAGAAAGGTCTCACAAAGGCTTTGAGACAAAAAAAGAACAGCTTTTGTCTTCCGCAGAGGACAGTGGGAATGGAATACGCTGCTCAGAGCAACGGTCACAGCTGCCAGAGTTTAAGGAACATTTGAATAATGCTCTCAGATATAGGGTTTGAATTCTGTGTGTTCCTGGGTGGAGCCAGGAGCTGTACTCAGTGGTCTCCTCCAATTCAGGATATTCTCTGGTTCTATGATTCTGTGATTCTAAATATCAAGACTATGTAGAGTTAGGAAGAGTCACAGAATTGTAGGGGTTGGAAGGGACCTCTAGAGATCATCGAGTCCAAACTCCCTGCCAAAGCAGCTCCCTAGCCCAGGTTGCACAGGTAGGCATCCAGGCGGGTCTTCAGCATCTCCAGAGAAGGAGACTCCACCACCTCTCTGGGCAGCCTGTGCCAGTGCTCCATCACCTTTACTGTGAAGAAGTTCCTATGCACATTTGTGTGGAACTTCCTATGCTTCAATTTGTGACCATTTCCCCTCATCCTATCATCAGACACTGCTGAGAAGAGTCCAGCTTTGTCCCTTTGCCTGCTCTTTAGATACTTATAGAGATACTATTCTTTAGATACTATTTTTTTTTAACTCCCAATACACCACATGATGTTATGATGTGGAATATCAATAATACAACAAAAATCATAGGACCATAACAATGTGGATTAGATCCCCCCTGAGTCTTGCTTTTTCAAGGCTGAACAGACCCAGGTCTCTCAGCCTTTCTTCATAAGGAAGGTGTTCCACAACATTTATCATCTTTGTAGCCCTCCGCTGGACTCTTTCAAGGAGATCCCTGTCTTTTTTGTACTGGGAAGCCCAGAACTGGACGTGGTAATCCAGGTGAGGCCTCACCAGGACACAATAGAGGGGGAGGATCACCTCCCTTGACCTACTATCCACAATTTTCTTAATGCACCTCAGGATCCCATTTGCCTTCTTGGCCACCAGGGCACACTATTGGTTCTGTTGGTCTGTTGAGTTCTGAAATAATGATTTCACTGAGGATTAAGATACTTGGTTGGAAAAGCAGTGAAGCAAGAATATTTACATATAAAGATATAGTTTTTCTCTGTTAAGGCAGATTCTTTTCTCTACAGAGAGTAGCTACTGAAAGTGCACTGTATATCCACATTTTTAATGGCCTTCTCCAGGGGTAGAACATGGGCAAATCTTAATTATCCACTTAACTATTTGAAAATAAGAGACTGACGAGTTACTGAAGTGTGCTGTAGCAATTTTATCTTACAAGTGTCTGAGCAAGTGCTCAGATTGGCAGTACAATTTGCCTCTCCTTGAAAAGGAGCATACTGCCTGAGAGAAAATAGTTAAAAAAGTATTAGCATAACAACCCATCAAAACATCATATTGCTTACTCAGGGACAAGGTCATGATCTTATTGCTCTTCTATTACTTCAGGAGCTTTAAAATAATAGGCAAGGCAATTTTGATCTCTGATTTATGACAGATTTTGACATAGTTTGAGTATATATACAGAAGATTCACAGTTCAACACCAACTCGGGAAATTTCTGGATTTAGTCTTATGGTATTATACAGTAGAAAAACTATCAATTACCAGAATGACAGTTTTAAAGGCATAATAAAAGCCACATAAAGGAAGAGAGATAAGAATCGCAATAAAAGCACTATAACTGCATTGGGACCTCTTAAATAACTGCATGTGGGAGCAGTGAGATAAGAATGATTGTGACTGTGAGTTTGTTTTTAGACTTTCTTGGTGATGGAAATTTAAACTCTTCTTGCAGAGATAATGAAATCCACAATTACCACATCCTTAGTGGGTACTCACATCACTTTTACAGATACCTCTGCACATAATGGTGAAGAAAAGAACTTACTATGTCTTAGTGCTGAGTTTGTTCTGGATGTTCTGTAAACATTCACAGAAAGCCAGGACCTTTCAGGATCTCTTAGATTGTAAAGCTTTACCTCAAATCTGAAGAAGACAGGTCCCAATGGCGTAGTTTCTCTCCTGTGCCTCATCTCATGTCTTTGTGATATAAGTCGAATTTTGATACTCTAGTCTAGGAGTCTAGGACAAAACCTGTGTAGGCTTATGTCCAGAAAACAGGACCTGGATGTAACTTAAGGCATTCTGTGTATCTGCTGTATTATTATTTTTATTTTTTTAACCATAGTTGTTAACTGCAACCATACTTGTTAATAGAACAGAGGAAGCAGCTGAATCACCAGTGCACATATTATACCTAGTTGATCTGGCAGAAGCTACTGGATGCTTGATAGCTATATAAAAGGGGAGAAAAGATACTACACCAACTGTAATTTTAAGTAGTTTGGAGATCACAAATGTAGTAGCTAATGTAAATGAGCAATAAAAGATAATTAATTATCACACAGAAAATACTTCCACATGTCTATGTTGTGCCAGTCAAATTTCTGACTTAAAAATAGAGATTTTCTTTTTCTTTTTTAATAAACACTATATGATTCCATGGAAAAACATATTATCTGTCTAAAGTGAAATCAAAGCTGAACCACTGGCATTGCTGCCGGAAGGAGAAGGAGTCCAGCCTTGGTGAAGGTGCTTACTGAAGTTTTTATGTTTTTTGGAAAAGCTGTGGCAGAATGACAACTTTCCCATTCAGTATATGGAAATAATGCTGTGAATGCTAATGGTTATCTGCCTGCCAGGATAAAGCTAACATTAGAGCACATCTGGACTGACCCTTTAAAACTCTTTTTGTGTTATAACATCGTTCTAACAGATAAATGGTGATTGAAGTAGGAAAGGAGGAAGGTAGGCTTTTTTGCCTTGCACCTACTTTTCTTCCTTTTTGTTTTCTCCATATGCTTATTGTTGGGTTTGTGATATTTCTAAAGGATATTTCAGTCCTATTTTCCTTCTCCTGCCCATTTGAACACAGGGGAGATACTCCTGGATGTGAAGCAGGAAAAAAACAGTGGGATGTCACTTCAAACAATGGCAAGAAAGTGAGGGTTGCTATAAGTTCTGGAGCTAAACCAGGAGGTCGGTAGATGTCTGCAGTTATCTTATTTATTTATTTTTCTCTCAAGGTCTTGAGGGCGCCAATAAAATTTATTGTCCCTGCCAACTGGGACACCCACACTCTGTCCATGGTTCAGGTTCCCATGCCAACCCAGCCCAGGGCCATCAGCCCCTGTAAAGCTCTGCCCTTTGTGTACCCCCTGCCATCAAAAGATTTTCCATCCTTCTGTCACTTTGCTCAAACACTGGCTGTTACACCTGATGCCTTGGTCAGGCAGATAGTGACTACGGTACCGTTTACACTAATGACCTTGTTCAGACAGGTAGTGACTACAGTACTGGTTACACTTGAGGCCTCGTTCAGGCAAATAGTGCTATGGTACTGGTAACACCCAAGATCTTGGTGATGCAGGTAGCAACTATAGTACTGTCTCAAACTGGGTTCTGGAGAAAATAATGGACAGATGTCTTGCACAACAGCTTGCCTTGTTCAATTGAGCATGCACTAGAGAATATGACTATGACTCAATGATCTCATCCCATAAATACTGAGCAGCACAGGTGCCCCTTGAGCCCTCCTGCTCAGCAAGTGGCTTCACAGCAGGATCTCCCCCTGAGCAGGGACACCTCTTAGGTTACTCCTATTGTAGAGATCCTTTAAACCTTGGTGTCAAGAAACACCTTGCTGATACAGATCCTTGGTAGCTGACCAACAATTTCCTAAACTTTGTAAGCTTCATTAACATAATATTTTTGATTCGCTATACACACACAGTCCTGTAGACATAAACTGTTTACCAAGTCTGGGTCTAGGAGAGAATTCAGCCTAACCTGGGCTCCTTACCTCTTCATTTCAAGGAGTTTAGAAAGAAAGTGGGTCCATCCTGAACCTTCTTACTCAACAGAAGCTTCTCCTCAATCTTTGGAAATAAACTATTGACTGGGACTGAATTTGGGTCTAGCTGCACCTAGGCTCCACTGAGAAGGACTTTATGAAAGCAGGAGTCCACTCTGAACTTCTTCATTCAGTAGCTGTCTCTCTTGAATATGCGTAGTTTTCATAGTTGAAACTTTATTAAATACTCATTGTATACAAGAGATTTTAGGAGTGTCATCTCCTTGGAGAAAAATAGCACAGGTAATTACTGTGTACTTTCAATGTTTTCAACAGTAAGGACTGCAGTAGAAGTTGCCAGGTTGAAGGCACTTTTATCTAAGGCACTTTTACCTATGGGCATTTGTACATCTTAAGAAATGAAAAAAGAAAGAGAAAGAGAGAGAGAAAGAGAAAGAGAGAAAGAAAGAGAAAGAGAGAGAGAGAGAGAGAGAGAAAGAGAGAAACAATAACAACAAGAAACAAATCAAACCAATCAAAACTGTGTGTTTTTGTGTTTTCACTGCTGTCCTCAGAAAGAGCTTAGTCAGGATTACATAGTTTATATAATTAGCAAAGGTAATGCTCTGAGCATTTTGAAGTTCCAGAGTGTACAGCCAATGCAGTGTGGAATTGTTGGTCCACACCCTCCAATTTTGGAATAGGGAGCAGAGCATTGCGTTAATTAAGTCATATTTTATGCAGTGTCCACGCTCGTAACATTTAAGATCATTTTCTTAATGAATAATCTTAATAAACATTTATTCCTTATTACTGGTATTACACCCCTTTCGTCATTTCTTTCTTTCTCTGTTCGTCTCTTTCTCTCTTTTTGGCTTTCTTTCCTTTTCTTTCTTTCTTTCCTTCTTTCTGCGGCTTTTCTATTAAATGAAGTATGACTGCAGAGCCTACTTGCCAAATATTACAATGTTTCATACCTAAGTATGTGCACAGCTCTCACTGTCTGATCTAGTACTCTCTAGTTGTACATTTATCCTCAGCGTTCATGAAAGGTTTGTTGTTTTGCTTGTTTTTATCTCTTTTCTATCGCTCACCTTCCCTTCCCCATATCCCTAAGCAACTGGTATTTGTAATAAACTGGTTGGGCTAACATTTGACCCGTTGTGTCTTAATCTCACCATCGGGTATACACATAATCCTTTAACCTCGTCTCTCTCCTTTATATTGGAGTGTGACAGCCTGAGTACCTTAAGCCACTTCTTTAGACATTATAGACATCCTAAAAAACTTTGTGTACTTACCTATAGTACTAAAGCATGTAGGAGTATACTGCCTAATAAAGAAGGATCAGAAGAAAGGACCACTGAAGTCAAGTAGCACTCATTGTTCTACATCCACAGAGTTTAGTGCTGGACCTAGTTGGAATAGTTCAGAGTAGGAAAGAAGTGAATTAAGTAGTGCTCAACAGATTCTTGGTGCTCACACTATTCAGACTTTATATCAGGATGACTAAGAACTACGTGAGATATTAAATATGAATTTGGAACATTGCAACAATTAAGTGCCTTTGAAAATATTTGGTCAGGCGGCTTGCAAATGTCACTCAGGAGATCCATGGAAAAGCCAGAATTTAATTAGGTTACTGATAGTATAGAGAAGCCCAAATCTGTATTATTTCCCCTTCAAACAGAGCCAATTCTGTATCTTCTTAGAGACCTCACACTGGCACTCTTTTTTCTTTAGTGCTTCTTCTGGCGTTTGACCGTTTAGGGCCTCAAAGGCAAGTGGACAGCAACTAAGAGAAGAAATTCTAATGGAAAAAGATCAGAATATATTCAAAATAGCCATGATTTGAAAGAGCTTCTGGTGATCTTTTCACTTCATTTCATTATTAATGTTTATGCCATATTTATAGCAACATTCCCATCAGGAAGACATACAGCAGTCACTTATCTTGGCCTCATATCCTGAGATCCTCTTTGGGAATTAAAATTGAGGGAAACATGACAATGTGAACTCAGAGGTTCACTGACTTCAGTGAAAACAAGTAAGAAAACATCATTCCAGTAAGGAGGCAAAGAGAACAAGTAGATTATTATTGAAATGCAAAAGAAATTAAGAAAAATATTAGGAAAGTCAACTATTGTGCAGAAAAAAAAAGAATAAAAACAACTTTGAAGAAAGACAGATTCCTGTGCAGGCAGAAAACTGAAAATTTTCTGTGGAATTCGTGGACAGTGTTAATGGGTATGAGTAAGAAAGAAAATGAACACCAGGATTTGGAAAATAAGTTACCAGTCATATGAGGGGAGTATTTATTTTACATCAAACAAAAGCTCTTGTGACTTCAAAAGGGTAAAGAATGGCTGAAAAGGGAGCAACACATTGAAAAAATTTGATGAGGGTTATATGCATAGTCGAAGACTAATGGAATACTTCCTGATTACTTCACTTACTCTTTTTCTTCTAAGAAGACTTAAACAGAAAATCAAAGAGGGGTCTGGAGCATGTCTTATGAAGAGCAACTGAGGGAACTGGGACTGTTCAATCTGAAGAAGAGGAGACTTGGTGGAGACCTTAAGGCTCTCTACAGCTGCCTGAAAGGAGGTTATGGCGAGGTGAAAATTGGCCTGTTCTCCTACATAACTAGCAACAGGACTAGAGGGAATGGTCTCAAGTTACACTGGGGGTGATTCAGGTTGGACTTTAGGAAAAATTTATTTTCTGAAAGAGTGATGAGGTACTGGAATGGGCTTTCCAGAGAGATGGTGGAGTTACTGATCCTGGAGGTGTTCAGTGAACATTTTTATGTTGTAGTAAGGAATATGAGTTAGTGGGAAAATATTGGTGGCAGGTAGACAACTGACTAGCTGATTTTGGAGGCTTTCTCTGACCTCAGTTATTCTGTGATTCTATTCAAATTTAAATTCATCACAAAAGCTAGCCCCTCAAGGCCATGACACTCCTGATTATTTGTGTAAGTCCCTTTGAAAGAAGTGTAATTGTGGAAGGCCTCGCTAGACTATTAAGCATCCCAGCATGTCTATGTTTTGTAATTCTAGAATCTATTTAGGTGATTAACATGCTCACCTTTCAACCATGTTCATGGAGAAACACTTTGTGACTCCTTTTATTAATTCTCTAGTTTGAATATATTGTCACAGTCTCTAGAGGAAGAGATTCCTAATCCACTCCATAATGAAAAAGAGGCATACCTACACAACAAATCAATTTTGGAGTGCTGAACTGTCACCAGCAATCATGATATATGCCCACAAGTCCTACCTGCCAAATATTTATATCTTGTAATTTTCTTTATTCAAATTCCTCTTCAGAATACAGAGTACTCTGCAGTGAAATGAGTTGAAATGACAGGATTATCTGCAGACAACACAAAGTCACTACAAGCAAAGTGTGTAAATAAGCCTAAAAACATTTAATAAAGATAATCATTATCAACTTTCTCTCAGAAGTGCTATTCTGTTCTGTTGAACATTTTACTCATCGTAATAGGAAGAAGATCATAACTGGGAAACACAAAGCATATACTCAGTTTGAATTCAGTGTCTGCACTCCTTGGTATTACAGGAAATACCTCCTTTTCACAAGGATATAAAAACAAGAAAATGAGATCAATCTAAAAGTCCACCTAGCCTTGCATTCCAAACACTGGAAAACAGGAAATACCTACAGAATAATCAAAGAAGATAGCAGGTTTCCCTGAGTACTCTTACAGCCCCTAGCATGCTGTTACTGACCAAGAACATTTGGGCTAAAAAACACTGACTCAATTTTTTCAAAGATTTTTTCCTGTTACTGTCTGAATCCAAGTAAATTAATAGCAGCAACTAATTTCATAGTGTAAGAGTATAAAGACACATGTCCTTTGTTTTACACCCATTTTTGCCTATGCTTCTGTTTCATTTATTCCCCTTCAAAGTTTACTAAGTTTAATTCCTGTATGGAAAGAAAGAATCATTCACTTTTCTTTGGCTAGCTACAGAACTCTGTCCTACTTCAGCACTCTCTTTTGGAGTATAAAGAGCTCAATACAGTTCTCAACATTTTGTTTAATATTCAGAGAATAGTCTCATTGAACTGCTTATTCTATCTAAAATGTCTCTTTATTCAGATTTCTGACCGATAACAGCCAAAGTTCTAGCAATTTTAGCTCTATTTTCTTCTTCACTTACATTTCTGGGGAAGCTTATTGTATAGTCATTTAGCATCATTACACTTTTCTAGGATTCTCCACATATGGTTTTCATCATTACTACCTGAGTAAGAGTTTCTTAGCACTTTTTATTAGCAATGTATCAATTTACTATTTCTCGTCTAATCTTTACAGCTATGCTGACCTCCATAATCACCAACAAAAATCTCTGAGCAGCCTCTTAGTGTTGTAAAATTATTTTAAAATCTTTATTATCTTTTGCAATCTATTGTCTGTATTTTATGTAGTTCCTCATTTACACAGGATATAGCAACTTACAATTTGCCACCTTGACTTCTTGAGGAGTATTTGATAGATGATATTGTTGAACGATTTTTTCAAAGTGAAGTGGCTGCATACACAGGATTTCCTGTATCCATTTTTGCTCACTTCTTAAAACTCTGAGGCACGACTTCCCTTAACAAAGGAGAGATGTTTATTAACTATTCCCTGGTACTTACCTATTTCCTTGAGTTATGCTAGAAGAAAGGTCACATCATATCCAACTTTCAAATTAGCAAGGAAATTTTCTGAGTGCTATGCTGATACCAGACTACTTGGTCCATACTTGCATATGGATCTAGAAGACTGGTCATTCAAAAACATGGTCATCTTCCTAAAAAATTAAGACCATTTCACGGTTGTGATCAAGTTCCTCTCAAGCTACTTAATGTTAGGTACGAAGCAAAGAAAAAATGTAAGTCTCAAAGGAAACTCTTCATATTCTGAAATAAAATTGGATTATAAGTAATTTTTTGATGTCATCAAGCTGTAGAACTGAGATTTCTATGGCATAGAGATCTAAATGAATGTAATGAAATTAATAACAGGTGCTAAGTTGCTCTTGTGCCTTTGGCAAAAGGACTTTTCTTTCGAACAGAAGAATATCAAAATGCATTTTTTTCCTCAACCTGCCATATTTCACTTCTTATTGTAGAACAGCAGGTGAGAAAGATGATTCTTAAGCTTTATACAGTTGCTTATATTGCTTATATAGCTTATATACATTGATTTTGATCACATTCTACTCCATAAAGAAAAAAGATAATCTAAAAATACTTTATAACAACATAGAATTGCTGTACAGCAGCATTTACATATTCTGGCTAAGAAAGAGAAATTTTTAATTAATCATTTGTGATCATGTTTTTCCAGACCTAATTTCAATTCTGAAAGATTCTGAACACTTTTATTTTATCCTTTCTCTGATAAACTCCTGTTGTCAGAAAGGATTTCAGGACTTTTCCTTACTATCAATCTTTGGTACAACTAAATGAGGATTTATCTAAATAGACTAACATTCTGACTGAAATGTAGAAATCCCTATGAGATACTAGGTACCTGAGACGTTGGGTATACTGATATGGGTTAAAGGCTCAATCAAAATTAAGATATTTTCCTGTGCTTTGAGGACACAAGTACATACAGGAACATTAGAGAAAAGGAAATTGGATTTATTGCTCTGGTTTGTGGTCTGTTCTTAAGTTGGTCTATTTAGTCTTGTTTTATATAATAGAAATAGCATATAGTATATAATAGAAATATAATAGCATAGAAATCACAGTCTAGACACCCAAATAAATTCAATTTCAGTAACTGCTCACAGCTCTCACTGAAGTAAGAAATGGTCTGTCTTTATCAACCACAGTAATATAGAATAAGCTGTTCCATTATAGATTTTGTAACTGAGATCTTAATTTTTCAAAAAAGTAAATAAAATATGGAAAATAACAAAATGCCACTACTTACCTCCACCTCCAATCTCCTTAACTTATATGTGTTCAGAAGTGGCCCCACCTGCAGATAATCAAAACCCAAACTGTGCTGGAGCACCCTGTCTATTTAGCATTAAGACTTCACTGTGACAGTGAAAGAAAAATTAAGTCAGTTTATGTTCCTGTGTATCTGCTTGGCCTCACTTCAGTGGTTTATTCATTACAGATTTCAGGATAATCATCATTTAAAGTGGGAGGTAAGGAAGCGTTGAGGTGGGAGGGAAGGAAAGGTAGGATTTGCAGTCAACATTCAGAGCTGTCATTTTAGTCCAACTCACATATTGCTGAAGGTTTAACTTGGTAAATTAATAGAAGTGGCTTACACAATACGGAATATTGGAGTGTAATAATATTTAATGCTCTTGAGCGGTTCAGATAAGCCTTGCCTTAAATAAACACAGTAGGAGAGTTTGAAAAAAGCTATAGCTGTGGCACAAATGCCTGCTGCTCTTCATGAAAAAAGCAGAAGCTCTTGCAAGCTCTCATGGCAAAAAACAAATGAATCAAAATTTGGTTTGTTCTCTTGCCTCTCAGCAAAACACCAGGATTTTCAAAATAAACATGCACATATCTATTTATCTGATATTGATGTAAACTAATCTTTCCAAGTCTGTTGCAGATATTTTTTAGGATCATCAAAAGTATGATTAGTATGAACCGGCCTAAGAATAGAATTTCTTAATTAAGTTATAAGTAAGTACTTCTCGAAAGCAGCTTTGTTACTATTAGATTGTTTCCATGCTCAAGCATAGCTCACAGTGAAATAGTTGATTTCAGCTATTTTGTTTATAAGCTTCTTTTTGCATCTAGCCCTTAGCAGCTCTGTAATTGTGCTTTTTAAATGGAACTATTTTAAATCACTTACACAGCTTGAAGTAATTGCTAATTTAGGCAGCAATTGCATGTGACAAATTTCTAATTGTTAGATGGATGACAAGATGCTAGAAATAAATGATGCACTAAAAAACCTAAACAATTAAGAAACTTTCCCTCCCATTTAAAGGCTGAGGCCAGGTCAGTGTTTTCTGCCTTGTGATTAAGGGCTATCTTCCTTGTTTTGTTCACTTACTGACTTCTTTCTGCAGAGAAATTGTGTGATACTGGGAAATCAGCAGTAGAATGTTTTTCTCTTAAGCAGTGTTTTTAAGTTGGATTTCCTTCACTTACCACGTTTCAGGAACATTTTAAAAAAATATATGAAAGATCTGAAACTCCAGAATATTTTCTTACATTTTCAGCTAGATTATCATCAGAAAATCAAGATTAGAAGAATTAGAAATATCAATCTATGAAAACAAAGCTGCCTAAGGAACATTTATGCTAATAGTTTCCTGCATTTGTGTGATTTGAAATCTGCAGGAAAAGGAATTATTTTACAAGGACATACAGATGTGGTGTCAATAAGACTTCTGAGTAGGAAAAAAAAGTATGTTGAGATATATATCTTCCATGGAAATTGTCTCCAGTTAAATCACTGAAGGGAATTTGTCCAGGAACAAATAAACATCTGTAATATACCTTATTTAAGAACTGCAAAGAAAACACTCATTTGTGTCACTTCTTCAATCTTCAGTGTGAAGGATATGATTGTTCCCTTCTGTTCTGTCCTCACAAGGCCCCACCTGCAGTACTGTATTCAGCTTTGGGCTTCCAGCACAAGGACATGGAGCTACTGGAGGTGGTTCAGAGCAGGAGCACAAAGATCATCAAGGGGTTGATGCACCTCTTCTATGAAGATACAGTGAGAGAGTTGGGCTTGTTTAACCCAGAGAAATCTCCAGGAAGGCCTCATAGCAGCCTTCCAGTACTTAATGGAAGCTTTCAGAGAAGATGGTAAGGGTCTCTTTATCAGTGAGCATAGAGATAGAACAAAGGGTGGTGGCTTTATACTAAAAGAGGTTATGATTGTATTTGATATTAGAAAGTAATTGTTTCCTATGAGGCACTGAAACAGGCTGCCCAGAGAAGTTGTTCGTGCCACATTACTGGAGGTGTTCAAGGCCAGGTTGGATGAGGTTTTGTACAACCTAATCTAGTGGGAGCCATATCCATCCATGGCAGAGGAATTGAAAGTTGGTGACCTTAGAGCATCTTCCAACCCAAACCATTCTATGACTTTATAAACTGTAAAGTTGATTTCCATTCTGCATATAGCTTTCAAATTATTATCACTCTGTTATAAGTAAGAGGAACTCTAGCTTAAAATGATGATTTTTCTACCAGGAATCAAGTAAAAATAATAGAATCCAATATTTAAAATGTAGTTTTAGAGTTACTCCAAATGCTGATAACATTTTGCAAAAACTGAGAATTTTCAACACAAATACTCCTAGCCACCAAGAATGATAAATAAGGCTCACTGGAGAGACTTATTTCTCTACAATAGCAAAAATATATTTTTCTCTCTTTTCTTTTTTTTCTATAACTATAATTACTAGAAACTTACTTTCTTTTCAGAAAAGAAAGCTGAGCTACTTATATTAACACTTGTTAGCTCTCTCCATATATATTAACTCTGTAAATGGTCGTTTAGCAGTGTTAAACGACCATTAGGATCCATAGTAAAGTGGCAAAACCATTAGGTAATCCTGATTTAATTGATGTCAGTTAACTGAAATACTTCCATTGGTTTTCTGTTTCATATTTCTATAGTAATCTCTGTGTCTCTCTTTTTGCTTAGTTTCTTATTTTCTTTGTAATTGTTAGTATCTCTTTAGAATCTTTACTTTTCTCCTAATTTCCATCCATATTTTAGTCATACTAGAGAATTGCTGTCTCATCCCTAGAGGCTGTTCAGTCACCACTTCTTAAGCCTTGCTCTCCTTTATTAACATCAGAGCTTCCCTTACCCTTTTACATACTCTTTGGAGCTGAAATTTGCCTCACGGCATTCTTACAATTAGGTATTGTTTTACGTGGAACAAAATGATTAAAAATGAAAAGAGAAGCCAAGTATCTTCGGGTTACTGGCCTCTGAATAGTCGTTTTTGGCACTTGTTTAAGTATGACTTGTGCAATGTCAAGATCTCTTTCAATCCCAGCATTTTTTACTCTTGACTTTCCGGTTTCACATGGGCTGCTGTTCTTCCCACAGTTTCTGCCAGGACCATTAGAGATTCAAAGAGCCTGTCTAGTTCCAAGTCCTGACAAAGTGCAGAAAGCATTCTTGTGACATTTTCTTCATTAACTTCCATATTTAACAAGCACCAGTGTCCATTATTGCTATCAAGTAGGGGAGATAGTCTTTGAGCAATATACACACATTTCCACTCTTCATAATGTAACCTGCATTCTCACAACTATAATAATGCAAATAGCAGAGGATTTTGAGCAAAGGTTAGAATTTGGACTTCTCATTTATTAGAAAGGCTGCATATTCCATAAAGGAAAGGTTCATTGGGCTGTTTATGCATGTAAACTTTGAAAAAAAATAGTGTTTATTAATGATTTAAATAGGTTCAAATACTAATTGCTGTTGAATTTGCAGGAGAGCTCTGCTTCAAAGAAACAAGTATATTACTGCCACTTGTATATTTCCTTAAGGGAGATTTTAATTCAGAAATGTAACATACAGATCTCTGATTCTTATAACACATATATAAGTTTGAAAACAGGTGTAAAAAGTAAAATTTCACATTAAGATGTTAATGGTATCCTCTGACAGTAAACCTGGGGCCTTATTTATAAAAGAATGTGTTTTGAATTATTTCCTTTGTTTAGAGTATGTCTTCTACTGAGTTTGGCTTTAGATTCAAAAGCTGGGAAGCAGGGCATGAATTTAGAAGATTACTCTTCAAAAAAACCCAATTTTCCCCCCCACTATAACTTAATTAATATATAATTATTAGGTGGTTTTTTTTTAAATCTGATATTGCAGAAAAAGAAGGGACTGTCTGTAAATTCTTTGTAAAACTTATGGCTTTAATTGATGTAGTGTCATATGCTCTTAAATATATATTTTGTATATCAAGAACTCATAGAAAAAAGGTGTTCTGAGAATGGATGTGCTTAAAAGCACATGGGTTATAGATTCATAGAATGGCTTGGATTGGAAGAGACCTTAAAGATCATCCAGTTCCAGTCCCCCAGCCACAGGCATGGTTGCCAATCACTAGGCCCATCCAACCTGGCCTTGAGTACCTCCAGTGATGAGGCATCCACAGTTTCTCCAGACAGACTGCTCCAGTACCTCACAGTGCCCTAAGTAAAGAATTTCTTCCTAGAAATTGATCTAAATCTCCCTTCTTTTAGTTTAAAGACTGCGTAAAAGGTTAGTCTCCCTCCTGTTTATAAGCTCCTGTTAACTACAGTAAGGATGCATGGAGGTCTCCCTGGAGTCTTCTACAGGCCAAACAAGCCCAGCTCTCTCAGTATTTCATCATAGAAGAGGTGCCCCAGCCCTCTGATCATCATGGTGGCCTCCTCTGGAGTCACTCCAACGGCTTTGCATAATTTTCTCTGCTGCTGGGCCTCAGGCCTAAATGCAGTACTCCAGATGGGGCTTCACAAGGGCAGAGTTGAGGGGCACAATCACCTCCCTTTCCCTTATTGTCACCCATCTTCTGACGGAGCCCATTTGGACTTACGGGCTGCAGAGCATGCTGCTGGCTCATGTCCAGATTGTGGTCCATTAGGACTTCTCTACAGGGCTGCTCTTAAAGAGTTCTACCAGTCTCTACACATATATGAAATTGCCCTCAGTTATGCCATGTTTGCTATCCCAGGTTACCTCCTCATTTTACATGTATGTGTATACTTCAAATCAATGCTGGTTCAAGAGATATAAGGCATGCTCAACCTCACATTTTCATCAAGAGGTATGACAGATACCACTTATGTTTGGAAAATACAACTGGAAGTTCAAAGAAGTGAGATGAAAAACAAATGTTAAGAATCTTTCCAGTAGGAGAGAAGGTGAACACTGTGAGTGTCATGCTGGAAAAACTCCTCATATATATACTTCTTTTGTTTCAAGACTTGGGAGTTTCCAGTCTATCAGCTCAACATCAGTGCTAACTCTCCCAGCTTCCCTGTGGGCTCTGTGGGGATTTGCTGCGAATACTGTCAGCTGAGCAAATCTTTCAGGGTTGGATTTGGCTGAACAAGGAACTACATTACTTGGCAATTTTTACATTCAAATCAAAATGTAACATGCAAAGAAAATATTGAAAGTACATAATGTTCTGTTTTTATTTTATTCATAATTTTGAGACTGTCAAGGCCTCTATTAATAAAAAGCAAGTAAAACATTTCTTTCAAAGGCTCCAAAACATTGTAAACACAAAGAAAGTACATTTATCATATTAAGGATGAAGCCACTGAACCCTCCAGGAGGTATTTTCATCCCAATTTTCTGTAAAAAATTAAAAATTGTTCCTGATGACCTTGTTTTACCTGGTGTCAGTTATTCATGCAATAAACAACAAGGAGAGTTCTCGTGAATAGCTTCTGAACATAAATGCAATATACTGCTATATTTTAGATCTTCTGTTATTAGAGATATCATAACGCACCACATATTCACCAAATATTTGTAAATGTACTACTTCTTCAAGAGCATCACTCAGCATGGTACAATGTTTCTAGACCTACAAGATCCTTGTAAACCGTAATGTCAAACTTAATAATATATGAATATCTTATTAATTAAAAGCCATAAATAATTCATATGCTTACTTGCAGAAAACCTCTCATTTGGACTGTGTCAGCACAATACTAATCTTAGGCAGAACATTGCAAGCAAGAGTGTTTAGCAAGTTTTAATTGTTTATTAATTATATATTAAATTAATTGCTTATTAATTAAAATATGGTGCAATAAAGAATAAGAAAATTAAATAATAAAAATCTAACTGAATCAGATAGAATAGGACAATGTCATGTTGCAATTATTTAATAATGTGTTTTGGGAACTGAGATGAAATTCATCCCAGGTCAAACAGAAACAATGTCCATATACTGTTTAAATTAAAGGTATATCACTGTATTAAATGTTGATAACTGCAGTACTTTTTCAAGAAGACACTCTTCCCATAGTTTGTAAAACCAAGAACTAAATAGGTCCCAATTACAAAATGAAGATTAGATCAGGCTGGATACATTTTGTATTATTATTTTATTAGTTACTGCTTCCTTTGAACGTCTAACAAAACACAAGAAACCAAGTTATTTCAGAAATCCTGAAAATCCTTCAAAATCTTTGGAGTGCCCATGTATAATACTTGTCAGTGGAATTGCATGGAATAATATTCTCTTTTATTTGATCAGTAAAAAAAAAAAGGAGACACAACATCTCACATTAGGAAATATTCTGAGTAAAATTTTTCCAGAGGAATAGAAACTCATGGCAGGTAACCCATAGGAATAATTTTTGGTTTATCATCTAGGAAGAGTGAGAGGACTTAGCTCCTAGAAAGGTCTGTTCTCTGCAGACAACTAAGTGATTTTGGATAGGCATTCAGATATCTACAATGTGGACAACTGAAATTGGAAAAAAGAATCATAATCTGTCAGTTTATTTCTTTCACTTCACAAAATTAATATTGAGTCACAATGCTCTAAAGATTTTAAGATGTAGTCTGTTACATATTTTTATTTTTATTATTTTTATTGTTATTTTTTTTAACTAATATTGATTAAAATTTAGTCCTGGAAAATTTGACAGAAGTTCACAAACAAGAAACTCAGTTCTGTGAGAGCACACAAAGAATTTACATTACCTTCACAACTGGGAACAACAGTGTGAAGATTTCCTTCATT
The DNA here is from genome assembly GCF_038088225.1 of Cyrtonyx montezumae. Classification (NCBI taxonomy): domain Eukaryota; kingdom Metazoa; phylum Chordata; class Aves; order Galliformes; family Odontophoridae; genus Cyrtonyx; species Cyrtonyx montezumae. Next base: position 150,966,710 of record NW_027072034.1, read on the forward strand.
AAGGTGTTATTCATTTCTTACATACTTATAACAGGCTTACACTAGATTTTGATCCTTAGAATTGTAAGATCCAAATAAGACATATTTTAGGTGATCCAGAAAGATGTGGCAGTGAAACTAGAAATTAAGTGATGTGTTGAGGGTACATATTTGCATTGGGTCTATACTTTGGAAGTTGGTCTTGTCCCATCTACAGTTTTAATGCATGTTCAAGGTATAATGTCCAGTTCATAATGTGAGTTATACATAAACTATTAAAATGATACTTAAATGAGGCATAGTTCTAAAAGTGTAAATCTGTTATGAGCAAATTTAATCTGAAGAAAAGGAAGGTAGTAGAGAAATACAGTAACCACATTAAAGGAGGCTGTAGTAACTCAGAAAGGTTCACTGAAGCAATAATACAGTATGAGTGGCAACATGCCAAAGTAATAGGCCTGTATTACTTCCCTATTCTTCAGGTGAGGAGCCTGAATGGTATGAAAAGTATAGCTTGGCAAAGCTGTGTGGGGACACATAACACAATTTCAAAGGTCTGTGTAAGCACAAATCCATCTAGTCACACATGTTTCAGTGTGAGGCACATGCAGGTAAGACTGCAAGATGTAAGAGAACTCAGTTACACACCAATGCTCTGGAGACATGTTTTGAATTTGAAACAATGCACTATATGTGCATTTATGTGTATATGCACAAGAATGCACAATGTATAAATATCTGTTAGATCAAAAGTGGAGTATTACTACTCCTAGAGAAGACAGAAATATATGTTCTCGTGTTTAACATCTATGAAAAGACTCTCTCAAGCCTCACCAATGCATGAGGCAATATATGCCTGGCATGCCAAGGTTAAGATTCTTTTCATCACTTAGATGAAGAATCAAAATATCTGCTGTCTCCCAATGACAAAGTGATTGTGTTTTACTAGGACTTGTGTAGGCTTGATCTATCAGCGCAGTCTGCCAGTATTGCTGTTGGAAGGCCATAAATTAATGTATACAATTGCTTTGGTCTGTTATAAAGGGATTTGTACAGATCACTGAGTGTACATACACTGTTTAGGTATGGTTACATTACAGTCGTAGACATTAAAGCTGCAGGCAGACACAGTAGATAAACTGACTGATATCAGCTGGGAGCTGTCTGTAGTGTTTGATCAAGATTCTGGCATGCTCCCATGTGTACATGGACTTTGGAAAAGAAAATGTTTAGTAATACTTAGATTGGATAGGTGTTGTAAAAACTGATCTCACACAGCAGGGAGTACAGTGGATTGGAATTTCTCTGTTGCATGAAGGTGCAGTGTTGTGATGGGAATTGCAGTCTGCTCACTCGAGACTTTTAGGTGTAGTGTTAGTGACATAGTGAAGATTTATCCCATGAGAGGAGGTGGGCAGAAGTCTAACAGCAAGGTTTAAGTAAGGAAGATGAAGCCTGTGTTAAATAGAATCTGGCAGCTGAATAAAGGAATTTGGAAGGCAGGAGTGGTGAAAACCTAACCAGAAAGCCACTAACCAAGAAGAGCTCATGGTGGAAGAAATAGCTACCAGAAGCTGGAAGAAAAGAGTTTTTACATGTCTGTAATCCTGTGGCTGTGATTACCCGGATAGGCTTGGGAGTGCCCTGCTGAATCCTCTCCAATACCATTTAGGGAATCTGATAAGTGACTGGTGTTAACTTTTTTCCCAAAACAGAGAAGCCTGTGTATAATTAGGCGGAGAGTGTGCACTCCACCACAAACATGCCTGGGGTGTTTCATGCTGTGCCCTGTCCTCTCAAAACAAAAAGCAGTGGTGAAGGATAGATTCTAGTACCTTTCCAGCTGCTGTGGAAAGGGCACTGCACTATTCTTTGCAGTCCAACGTTTCTACTGCACTGTCTCTGCATTAAGAGAAGTCTGTGCTGCTCCCAACTTCTTCTCCAATCTCCTCTCAGTTCTGGTACAGGTAAGTGGAGGATGAGCATTGCCTTTCCTTACATAGCACATCTGCTTTGTGTACGGGCAAAACTTCAAATTCATTTGGGAGAAGGAGCATTTCAAAAAGCATGCTGAATGACAGCTGTACAGGAAAAAAAATAGTTGGCAGGAACACCATGAGCTTTACCCTTCAGAGGCTTTAGGAAGGAATACTAACAAGAACAAGTTACAGAACTAAGATACCAAACAATAATTATTTACAATTAATCTTTTCATATAAAATTCATCTTTTTACCTAAGGGCACTGATGAAAATGGCTTCCAGTTTCTCAGTTGAAGTCAGCTTTTGATTAAGTGATACTATAAGAAGGTGTATACCAAGACTCCATAAAGGGGGAAAATATGTAGAAGAAAGAAAAAAGTAACGCGAGAGATTTGAGGAGACAAAAGCTAATGGCATGGAACAAGTGTAGAATTGATGGAAAGCTGTACATTCTGGAAGTGATGGAAAAACAAACAAACAAACATAACACCCAGGGGACAATTTGGTGAGGGAGGAGACAGATGAGAGGAGATACTTAATGGAGGAGTGACTACTGAGATGATAGGTTGGAAGGTGAGAGAAACAGGGAGCTGGAGGAGGGAGGAGATTCTCTGGGAAGGAAATAGGAGTCAAAGGTATCACATGTAAAAGGGGAGGCAGGAGGTAAGTCTGGCAACAAACTGGAGGCTGCAGCTGTGAAAGCCATACAGGAAGAAAACAACGGGTATCCAAGAAGACCAAAGGTAGAAAAACAGTATTTATATAAATTAATAGGTCAGAAAATATTCACAAACATGTTTCTGGAATATTTTTCTTTCCTTTTCCTTGTTTCTTCATTTTCTGACTGGCTTTAAAGATGGAGCTTCACAGAAAGAAAGACAAGGAGTTTTATGACACTGGCTGTTTCATGAATTACTTTATGCAACAAGTAGCTTTCTAGCTCTTGTCAGGCTGACTCACTTCAGGACCTGTTAACCCTCTATGAAAGGCCACGACAGCCAGGCTGCCACTGTTGCTGTTTGTTTTAACAGTCTGTAAGGAAGTGCCTCAGTCTGCTGTTTAAATCCAAAAGTAAATTAAACCCTGAACAGTTCATCACTGCTGTGAGAAAAGGATCTTGAATGGATCCAAAAAGGCAGGCAGGAGGAAGCCATGACTCTGTTATTTGACTTATAAGTTCTATTAGATGGCAAAGCTTGGAACCAAAGCCTGTGAAGTTCTTTAGAAATATCAGTGAATTGGAGCAGCTATATCCACAGCTATGATCCATCATTCCGATCTGTCTGTGCTTTATGTAACTAAGAATATAAACCTGAATCTAAAGAGTTATCTCTAGCTTGAAATGCCTCACCTGCCTTGCAGGGTCTTGAGGGGATTAAGTAGGATTTAGACTGTGTTTGCAAAGAGTTATTGCATAGACCAGAAGCAATTAAAATCGTTCTGGATTGGCAACAAGAAACTGACACATTGTCTCCAAGTGCTGTGTTATTGCAGAGGGTAAGGAGGGCAGAGGCAGAGGTTGGTACTGAAAGGGTTTCTTAGACCTGGTCTTTCTTGCGAAGCAGGAGGGTGAAAGAGTGTTAACTTTAGCATCACTTGGGACAGTTTATCTACTGCATACTGTTTCTTTGTGGTCTTTTCACTTGTAGGATACTGGGCAGCTGTAGAATTCCTGGAGAAACACGGATATTCTGTGAATAAGGTGCAAACATAGCAGACCCCCTCCATACAGGTACGTAACGCTGCTTCTGAACTAAGTGCAGCTTCTCAGCGCACGGTGTATTAGTTTCTTGTGAGCATACTATTGCTAAGAAAATACTATATGTCTGAATTACTGAATTATTATATGTCTGAAAAGGGATTATTTGACTTCTGTTTCTCGTCTGCTTATAATTCTAGGAGCTCATTTACTAGAACTTACAAAGAATAAATATACTGCCAATAAAATGATTTAATTGCATGTTAACATATTGTTAATTGTAAACTGCAATTCAAATGAATATATTCAAAGTTTAAACTGTAACAAGCATATATAATCATTGTGAGATATTGTCTTTTATATGTTTCACAAACAATTATGTATTTATTTTAATCATGTGAAAAGAGAGAATTATCATGTGGTATGGGTGCTTATAAAAATATATATGTTATGAGTGAATGTGAAAATAATGACAATAATGAAGTACAGAAAAATGTGTGCACATGAGTAGATTTAAATTATAATTCATGCCCAAGAAAGATGCTGATGTAACATTTATTAATTTTATCTTGTTATGGAGATTCTGAGATAACTCAGAAAATGTAGTGTAACTATGCATATATGAATAACTTGTTCAATTTTAGTGATCCAATTCTCTTTAAAAGCTGGTGTAATCAATATGGTATAAACACAGTGTTTTTTTTTTTTTTTAACTTGATAAAAATACCCTATTTATATAAAAAGTATGGTCTGTAGTTCTACTGTGTAAAAAGATTTTTTCCATGTCCTCAAGTTATACTTCAAAAACCCATAATGAGCACAGACAGGAAAATGGTGAAAAATGCAGTTGTTGGTTTTTTTTTTTTAACCAGTTACATTTTTATATTTTTAAGCTACTGTGTATGCAACAGATAGTTACATGCATATTTCTGTGACATGTTTTCATCTGAAAGTATAGAGTCATTTCTTAGCATCAGAATAGTGTATAATCTGAGAAGTTCAAGGTATCTATTAGCTGCCTGTTTCGTTCCCTACCAGAGCACTGATTTTACCACTAGTACTTTTTCTACTGGTCTGTTCTTCACAGTTAGTCTTTCCTAATATGCAATAACTCTTCACATGTTTTCCTAATCTCTCTAGACCTTCAGCTGTTGCCAAGATATCTTTCTGTGGCCTAGCTCATCAGATCCATGGGGAAAGGTCATAGAAGGTAAAAAACACTTGTAGCACATTTTCTTGAAGCAGTCTGAGTGCTGCTCTCTCATGCAAACTGTTAGGCAAGACCCACACAGTCTATACTGCTGCTGCCAGCTGGAGGGGAAGATCTGGTTTTCTTTTTTTTTTTTTTTTTGTCCATTAGCTCTGTGCTACCATAGCTGTAGTCTCTGAAATATTCCCTCAAGGGACATCGCTGCATCAGGAAGGACTTTGTCCCATATTAATTGTGTAGATAATGTTTTCTGTTTTCCTTTCTTCTAGTAAGAAAACTGATTCCTGGCAGAGGTCTGGGTCTCCAGATACTATCCCAACTACCAATTCTGATTCACAAGGAGAGGGTGGTGAATTGTCCCAGGATGTAGGACTCTTTAAAAAAAGACCCCTCCAAACCCTTTGCACTTGGGTTGGAGTAATCCCAGATATTTATACAGATTGGGAGAAGAAGTCCTTGAAAATAGCCCTGAGAAGAATGACCAGGGGTTCCTGGTAAATGAAAAACTGAATGTGAGCCAGCAGTGTGCTCTTGCAGCTCAGAAGGCCAACAGTATACTGGGCTCCATCAGAAGAGGGGTGGCCAACAGGGACAGGAAGTTGATTGTCCCTCTCTACTCTGCCCTCATGAGGCCCCATTTGGAGTACTGTGTGCAGCTCTGGGGCCCCCAGTACAGGAAAGATGCAGTGCTGTTGGAGAGGGTTCAGAGGAGAGCCATGAAGATGATCAGAGGGTTAGAGCATTTCTGAAGACAGGTTGACAGCTTGGAAAAGAGAAGGCTGCAAGGAAACCTCATTGCAGCCTTCCAGAATTTATAAGGGGATTATAAAAAGGAGGGGAATCAACTTTTTACTTGGATAGATAGTGATAGGACAAGGGAGAATGGATTTAATATTGAGAAGGTTTAAATTGGATGCCGGGGGCAGTTCTTCACATAGATAGTGGTTAGCTGCTGGAACGGGCTGCCCAGAGAGGCTGTGCATGCTCTATCCCTGGAGGTGTTCAAGACCAGGTTGTATAAGGCTCTGGGTAATCTGTTCTACTACTTGATCTAGCAGCTGGCAGCCCTGCCTGTGGCAGGGAGGCTGGAGCTTGATGATCCTTGGGGTCCTTTCGAACCCAGGCCATTCTATGATTTAAAGGATTAGTAGGTTAGAGCAGAGTTTTATTTTTTATTTTATTTTCCTTCTTTTTCCTGGAAGTAGGATAGTGATTTGGGTTTAATGCCTTGTGTTTATGGTAGAGCTGAAGTCTTGGGGAAGACCTGCATGTTGCTCAGGGGCAACTATGTCTCTCTAGGACTGGAATATGTCACCTAAAATAAAAAGATTTTAATTATTTGCCAGGTCTCCATCACTAGGGAAGTCATCAACGCATTAACCTTAAAATTGCTTCTTAATTCATTGAAAAACTCACTTGTAAGTATTGCACAAACAAAATTCCAGTAGGCAAAAGCTAATACAACAACTACCTAGTCATTCATCAGAGCCACTTCCACTGTCTGGTTGGGATGATTCATTATGATGACTGTTTCTCAACCAGGTATTGCACCAGTGAAGGAGTTTAAAATTACTCTATTATTCCATGACTTCTAACCAAGGAGCAGTGTTTTGCAAGAAGTGAAAGATGTCCAAGTGAGGACAAGATCTGTTACATTTTACTTGACTTTCAAAAGATACCTGTTTCAACATTTTTCTCCCTTACCATAAAAGCCTCCTCTCAGTGTTCTCCTTAAATTTCTAAGAGAAAAGTCTCTGGCATTAACAGACTGACCCAGACCTTTAGCTGAAAGACTTTTATAGGCCTGTGCCACTTCAGACTTGTATAGAGACTTGTTATTATATTACATTTTCTGTATTGTGTTCATTTCTACACTTTGAATAACTCACATGAATGCATGGGACTGGAAAAGTTGAAGCTTGCTGTACTCCTGCCTCTGTTATACTGAACAGGCTGCCCAGGGAGGTTGTGGAGTCTCCTTCTCTGGAGATACTGAAAACCTGACTGGATGCCTACCTGCACAACCTGGTCTAAGGAGCCTGCTTCGATATGAGGGTTGGACTAGATGATCTCTAGATGTCCCTTCCAACCCCTACAGTTCTATGATTCATAACTGCTGAAATGAATTTAAAATAGTTTTTAAATATAATTTTGAGAACTGAGAAAAGCAGCAGTTCATGCATGCCATAGTGAGTAAAGAAGAATGCAGAATCAGTATTTCTGGGCAAACAAAGAATTGAAATAGCTAATGGATATTCCATCACCCATTTTGCCCTTAAATAACCTAATTGCAGTTTAATAGAGAAACATATCATTGGCAGGACCCAAATGTATCACACTCTTTCCACTGTATTGCTGCCAAGTTGGCTTGAGTCAGTGGTATTTTAAGATGACTTCCATATCATCAGAACACACTAAGGATCACAAGGGATAGCACTTTAGGTCCTGAAACTTCATAGATCTGGGAAAACTATTTTTGAGAGTCACTAGTGGGTAATGAAAGAACAGCACAGCAGTTTGAACTGAGTCTTCTGTGCTCTTGTGATGGGATCAAGTATGGTATGCTTGGGAGGATCTTTTTCCAGGTTGAAGCAGGCTGAAGACTGCTTGATATGAGTGGCTGTGGTATGCCTTAGGGCTTGCACTGGAAGGCCTTGAAGGCTAGCACATGTACAGTAAAAGTCGATGATGGAAGGTGATCAAAAAATGCTACAATATCTCTGAAGTCTTTGACCAAATTTTCTGATGTCGGGTGGTAAATATTTTGAACTTCTTCCATTAAATTTTCTATTTGCTTTGCAACTTGTTTGCATTCATCTGAACCTCATAAAACTGTCATGGCACTAGTGATATGACAAATTGATGAGAAGAGGAGCTGAAAATCTCACTAGGGAGCCTGAGTGGAATTGCTTTAATATTAACTAACTAAAATTTAAATGTCTAACTTAAGCAAGTCATTTTGGAGAGGACAGGAAGTTGATACCTTTTCCTTAGTTCCTATGGCTAATTTTCACCTGTTTAATGTTGTTTGAAACAAATATTTGTAGATAACATTAAAAAAGAAAAGAATAGCTATGAAAATTTATTTAGATCTTTAGAGAGGAGATATTAAAAGCAGAACTGAAACAACTGAAATATATTTGTAGTTTTCTCTTTTAAACTAGAGTTAGTACTCTATGCAGTCCTCTTCCTTCCCATGGCTTTTGGAAAATAAGATAGTACACAGTACCAGTCACAGTAAGAGTAGCTGAGGCAAAGACAGTGAACGTAGCATTAAGGAAAATAATTTTTTATTTTTTTTATATATATATTATTATTATATTGATGTTATATATTCAATTTATTTTCAGGCAGTATCTTCATATAGGTCATGTTCACTCTAGGAGATCCTTGTAAGCAGTAGGAGCAAATTGCTGAAGCTGGTCCAAGTGGAAAGTTCGCATGCTACTTGTGTATTGTATGATTAGGTGATACACAGCAGGTTTTCATTGCCAGAGGAAACTACATTATTTTTCACGAATACAGAAACTTTACTCCATATAAAAAAAATCTCCTAGTATCTTCCGTGCATGCAAAAGGGCAAAATTCTTATCTATCTGGTGGCATATTGCACCTTTTCTTCTGCATATGATTCAACTTCCTCATTGTCTGCCTTAGTTCACAGTTTATATAAGAGGAGTGTGCTGAATCAGAAAGAGGTTTTTTGTGGATAAGAGACACTTGTAATATCTGTGGGTGAGCCTGAGAGGATGACTGGTTGGTGGCACCCGGATTTTGAACTGCTATAAACAAACTGTTGCTTTTACTTGCCATAGAGAGGAGGTAAGCATGAATTCTCACACCTCTACTTCCAAATAGGAAGAGTATCTGAAAGATGTTGGAAAGATATGCTTTGAATGCTGACAATATTAACTTCATCTTGCGCTCTAGGGATCAGCCCTTTATTTAAGAAATGTGAGGGTTTTTTTTTTTTTTTCTTGTTTCTATTCAGAGAGTGCAAAAGTTATGATAAATGTTTCTTGGAGTATTCTAATATTTTGGATGTTCAGGTTAGTCAGATGAAGAAAACCCAGCAAGTAGCTTTTCTGTAGTGTGGAAGCATGCCATACAAAGTCATGCCTTACATCAGAGAATTCCCACAGGAATGTGGGAATATTCATGTGGATGTACTTCAGAATTCAAATTATGTGAACCATAAAAGAATGTCATCCCCTCTAATAGATAGGATTTTAACTTAAAAACAAACACAATCCCCACCCCCCCCAAAAAAAAAAAAACAACAACAAAACCAACAAAACAAAACAAAAAACAACAACAGAATAGGTTGTTTAGTATTTAGTTATCTCACAACATAAAGACTGTCTCTCTCCTCATTCACTCCTATATTTAGAAAGCACACCAAAGAAAGTGATTTAAAGAAGTTGATATTATGAATTGCCTAAAAAAGGCAGGAATCACACTAATCTTAGAATTTTCTTATCAGTGGTGTATTTATGTCAAGAAATTGGGGTAGAGTTCATATGGTGTGCTTTCTGTGGTTTTCTATGTCTTCATCAAGTGTATGAGTGTCATTTTTTTACAGCTTCTTTGTAGAAGCAATTTGCCTGTTGTCATACCACTGGAGATTCTGATGAAGTATGTAATTTTTTTCTTTCCCTGTCATTACAGTTGTTGCTTTGTGTGTCTGCTTTCTCTATAATGTCTGAACTTTGATCTGAAGCCGGAAAGAAAAGTACCATTAAGTACTTTTTTTTTAAATCATTTTAAGAAATGGAGAAATAAGACATTTGACAGTAAGCAACTCCCTCTGTTTCAAATCTCTTTAGCTGGTTTTTGTCATTGACTCTGGCAGGCCTGGTTTTACCAGCAAGCACAGCTTGCCAAAAGAGGATTTGCTTCCATGGCTCTTTGCCCAGGTGAAGACCAGTCAAAAGCGGTGTCTCCAGGAGGCTGTCTTGGGACCAGTACTCTTTAACATCTTTATCAGTGATATAGATGATGGGATTGAGTGCCCCTCAGAAAGTTTGTTGAAAACATCAAGATGAATAGTGAAGTTGATGCAACAAAAGGAAGGGATGCCATCCAAAAGAACCAGTGCAGGCTCTAGAAGTTGGCCCATGAGACCCTAGTGAGGTTCAACGAAGCCAAGTGCAAGATGTAGTATTTGGGTTGAGGCAATTCCAGATATGTGTACAGGCTGGTAGAAGAATTCCTTGAGAGCATCCTTGTGAAGAAGGTTTTAAGTGTCCTAAGAGAACCTGGACATGAGCTAGTAGGGTGCGCTTGCAGCCTGTAAATCCAATTATATCCTGGGCTGGTGGCCAGCAGGGAGACGAAAGTGACTGTTTATATCTGCTCTGTGCTTGTGAGGCCCTATCTGGAGTACAGCATCAAGGCTTTGGACTCCCAGCCCAAGAAAAATGCATATCTTTTGGAGTGGATCCAGAGGAGGCTATGAAAGAGATAAGAAGGCTGGAGCACATCACCTGTTAAGAAAGGCTGAGGGCGTTGGGCTTATTCAGGCTGGAGAAGAGAAGGCTCCAAGAACGAAATAAAACAAAATAATATAGAACAAAATTAATACCACAAAACACAGCAGTAGATATTTTCACCTCTTTTGAATGCTGCATACTGGTCTCAGTGTATTTCAAAGGAAGAAAATGGTCATGGTAGAGAATATATATGCATGGACAGATGTGAGTAATTGGAATTCCTTCCTTTTAGAAGAGACAGATAAGTACATAATAAGGTAGTGCAGCTTGGGAAGAAAGCAGAAGGGAAAGAATTCCTAACATGAGCATCCTAAGGACAGTATCATATGAAGATACTTCCAATGGAAATAATGATATTATAATCACAGAACTGTAGAGGTTGGAAGGGATCTCTAGATAATGATTTTCAACCCCCTGCTAAAGCAGGTTCCCTACAGCAGGTCATGTAGGAAGGCTTCCAGGTGAATCTCCATTATCTCCACAACCTCTCTGGGCATGCTGTTGCAGTTTTGTCACAATGACAGTAAAAAAGTTCTTCCTTGAGTTGGTGTGAAACTTCCTATGTTCTAGTTTCTGCCCATAAAAATAGTGCATGTGAACCATAGCATGAAGGACTAATTCTTTCCACAGTTAAACTTCAGTCCTTAATTATAAAAAGTGAACTGTGGTTTTACAGTTTTTTTCAAGGATGTGAAATTGGAGTTAGTCAAGGTCAACATTTCCTGTCAGTGAGTCTAATAGAAAGCTTGACCTTCATGTTACTTTCTAAGAACTAAGGTCACTGTCACTATTGCTTTCTCCACCAGGAGGAAAAGATCAGGTTCATTAATCCATCTTGGACTGATTTAGCAGAAGTGGATTAAAAGAAGGGAGCTTCTTCCACAACAGTTCAACTTTCAAATAGGGCAATATCAAAAATGGAACAACAATCAGGAAGTTAAAACATGTAACAAATACTGAATATGTGAATCAGAAACTATTCTGAAAGTCTGAACCTAAAAGTCTATTTTTAGGGGTATTTTCTCTCTTGTAATCAAGAAAACCACTTATCACTTCCTCTTGATGCTGCCAGGACCTTTTAAGAAAATCCATTTATTTAATTCACAGGAGGTGAAGAGGTTTTTTAAAAATATATACTTCTGCAAAAATTTGCCCAACCAATAACTTTTAGAATATGCTATGCTGGGATAACACTTGGTAAGATAGCAAAGTAAATCTAACAGATTTTTAGATCCATTAACAGAAAGGAACTTGTGACAATGAGTTTTTTGAACTTGCAGTTTAAGAGGAAGATCATCAGCACTTTGTGAGGAAATGTTGTAATCCAACTTGTGAAAAAAATCAGTTTAAAAAATTTTCTGACATTTCCTGCTTTTTGTTTTACTTGAAAATATACTATCATGATGATTAAACTGCAAAGGGTTTCATACTCTATTTTGGCACAGTAACTTCAATAGTAAGGCTTAATACAGTAGGACATGCTATGTAGCAAAGGGTATTTGCAAATATTCAGTATCTTAAAGAAGCAGTTAAGCAAGTTAGTCATAACTTGTTAATATGAGCACTTTCAAAGCAAATGGGTATTAGGAGAGAACTGACCAGGAACCAAATAAGTAAATTACCCTTTTGTCTCCTTGACCTTTGACTCACTTGGATCAAAATTTGGCAAAGATTGCAGCTGCTAAGTATATTACCATGGGATGTAGGTAGTGGCATTTAGTCAGACTGTAAAAATAGACATTCCCCTCCCCAAGCACCAATACAACTTAATTTTTTCTTCTGGCAGAAAGATAAACAGGGAACTGACATCTCGTGGAATATATAAGCACCCCCTCAGAGCTCTGACCGTTTGTGCTTGGTGGGGAGTTTAGATACTTGTCTTGTAACTCGATGCAAGTCGTGTGTTAAGTGCCTGTACATTCAGCTGAAAATCAATTGCCCTTATCCAAGGTGAGTCATATGATACAACCTTTAAAATCAGAAGGTTTTCCTCAGAAATATTTTTAAATTCACTTGGAAAAAATTATATTTGTAATATAAATTAAAATGTTAGGATTTTGCAAATCTGTAAGGATAAATAAAAGTGTACACATATCAGTGAGTCTCTTTATAATGTTGACAGTGGGATTTTATGTTTAATGTTGCTGGTTTTCCCAATTTCATTGTCATTTGATATTTAATATTATTGAAATCGCAGTTCTGAAAGTCAGGTGGATATTTAGAAAATGCATCTTTTTAAAGTGATATTTGTAAAATTTACTGTAGCAATATTGTAAATATTTTAATTATTATTACTGACAATAAAAAATTCAAAACTATAATTTCAAAGTACGTCAAATTTTAAAGGGGGAAAAAAAAAGCAGAAATAATCTCTTTCCTGAAAGCATATCTCTTGAATATTTCATGATGTTTTAATATTACCTTCTAACTTCAAACAGAATAAGTGTAATTATATTGCAAAAAACCAGTCTGTGGGCTAAAATCCTCATAAATATTTTCAGAATTTCTTCTTGTTTTCATTATGAATGCTTCCCTGTTTACTTTCTGTTACCTGGGACAGCAAATCAAGTTCACACCAAAAAATGCTTTAAAAAGACTACTGGATCTGGAGAAATCATTAAGGAAGTGCAGACAATATTCTTCAACTTTTGTAAGGGCTTACTTGGAATTGATATGTACAAACATATAAGTAAAGTAGCTAAGAAATATTCTCATTGGAAATTACTATTTCAATATTTACATTTTATGTTTATGTTCAGTTGTGATAGAAATGTGTTACTTAGTTTTGTGCAAATAAGTTGTGAGTGCTGTTCCTTGCTGTTGTGTAATGGATAATTGGAATTGCATAAACTGAGCTATGTCTAGACTATTGTTGCGTTGTGTTTGGTGGGAGAAGGGTGAATAAATTTGGAATAGGCAGAAGCTATAAGCAGCCAGTTGTTTCTGCTTATTAATTGTGATGACGAGGGACACCTAGTCTACTAATTGTAAAAAATCCACTGGAACAGCTTGTAAAAGCTTAGATGGCAACACATTTCAGTGGAATATATATTTCTGTTGAATCTGAAAAGCTTCCTTATATAAGCAAAGAAAAATAGTCTGAAAATATCTAAAAGCCCCTTTCAAACACAGAAAAAGTATTTTCTGTTTTTAATTTTAAAATATATAGTTACAAAATTCCTCATTAAAAAAAAATAAATAAAAATGCTAGGATGTATAAAAAACAGGTGAAATATGGATGTCCAAAGCAGATGAAAGGTGTAGTCTGGGCTCAGGTGTAGATAGACACGATGTTATTGTTGTGACAACAAAGTGTAGGGCATGAGGACACGGCATTAACCTGCTGACCATGTACATGGTGTCAGTATGTGATGTGTGCGTCCTTTGTCTTTCTCCCATTAAAAAGGGCATCGTAACTCCATTTGGGATTTACAGAAATAGAACGTGGCTCATCCTACAACTGCTTTACTATTTAGAAATCCAGGAAGCTTTTTAGCCCTTTAATTGTGAGTAAACTGGGTGTTAAGGTTGAGTTGTTTCATTACATCCTTCTGTTTTGCTTTGCTCTCCTTGGCCATGACTGTGTAATTATCTCTACAACTAATACCTGCTTTATAAGTGATTTAGAGATGATCCCAACAAGTGACAAACAGATGCTGGTAAGAATAAGGACTATGAAATCTAAAATAGAAAAGAGCTGACTTACTACTATCTGGAAACAGATAATGTGTATATCTGGAGACACTGTGTTGAGGAACGTGGTTTAGTGAGAATGGTGATAGGAGGATGGTTGGACTTAATGATCTTCTAGGACTATTCCAACCATGGTGATTCTATGATTCTATCTGGAGGTCAAGGGTCAATAAGAAACTCAGAAATGTTGCGGGTGAAACTAGTTCCTGAGCAAGTATATATAAAAAATTATGCAGCTGTTTTCATAAGCATTAATAAATACGTTAAAGTATCAGTAGGAACTTATATTTTACCATTTCTCAGCACTGATATTGTTGTGATTTTGCTTCTCACATCTTCAGATGGCAGACAGATTTCAAGATACTCAAACTCATACCGCCAGCATATGTTGTTTTCCAATGAATAATTGCAAACTTTTTTTTTTTTTTTTCTGATACTCAATGAAATATAAAGTGTTACACATTCAACAGTCAAAACCTAGGTGTTTTGTTAAGAAGTCTTCCTTACCCTAAGGAACTGAGACTAATGAAATCAGCTGACGGGGTGGATGGCTGAGAGTAAGAACTCAGTTCCTACAAGGAAAATCCAGTCACGCTTTGCCCATGAAGTGGCTGATACTCTGGGAGAAGTTTTTCAAAGAGAGAGTGGTGAGGTGCCTGAACAGGATGCTTAGAGAGGTTATGGATACCCCATCCCTGGAGACGCTCAAGTTCAGGTTGGATGGGGCCTTGGGTAGCCTGATCTAGTGCTTGATCTAGCAGCTGGCAACCCTGCCCACAGCAGGAGGTTGGAACTGGATGATCTTTGAGGTCCCTTCCAATCCAAGCCATTCTCTGATTCTACCCCTTCAGCAGACTGTGACTGACAGCAGTAAGAGAAGACAGACTTTTTGTAGATGCCTCTCATTTGGGACTGCTATTCCTACTAAGATGTGTTGCAGGCCCAACCTGGGTGGCTTACACAAGCGGTGAAAACTCCTGATTTTGCCTGAAGTGGTAGCCATGGGCATTGCAGGCTGTGATAGAGGCTGAAGGCTGTAACCTCCTGCTTTGTCACAGGGAGATTTCTGAGAAAGTGTTTTTCTAAGGAAGAATATCAGCTGAGTACTGTTATGACAGTTTTCCGTAATACCACAGAGCCATAAAAAAAAGAAAATGAAAAAAAAAAAGGCACATGAAACAATGTAATGGTCTTTAAGAAAAGAAGAGGAAAAAACTAAGTGTTGTCTGTGACTAGCACACTAAATGTGTATAAAACTTTTTTTGTTTCTTTTTACTGTTATCCACTATCTGACTGTTTTTTACTTGTTATCTTCCTACCTGCTTCACCTCATGTACTTTGTATTTTTGACCTTTGGAATGTATTTTTTGTTCACTGTCTCCGTATGATATCAGCTTCTCTCACGAAGATCAGTGAGTCTGTTGGAACCAAGAAGTGTGAAAAAAAAGCTTGGAGGATTGCAGCAAGGGTATTTTTACATTTCCTGTCTGCACCCTGTCAAAGAAGAGGAATGATCTGTAACAGAAGCTGTGGGCTCCTCACTGGGGCTGTCATTGGTGCTGTGCTGGCCATCTTTGGAGGAGCTCTGATACCAATTGGAGATAGACTCATAAGTAAAGCAATAAAAAAGGTACAAACTTTTTTTTTTTTCCAATCCGCTTGTTTTCTGATTCCTGAATAGTCATTATTTCTGAATCTTGTGTTCTGTTCTAAAAACCTTGTGAAATATACACAATCCAAACTTTCCTGGGATTAGATAGTTGCTGCAGCACTTGCTTTAATATTTTAATTACATTACCATGTTTGCTTGCTCTTTCATTATTTGTGTAAGAAGGTAAAATATTTTTTGCGATGAATTTTAATTAATGTAATTTTAAGTCTATTTTATTTTACTGCAATTACAACTGGTACTGGTTTCTTCTTTTACCACTATAACAATCCGGCTGTTTTTCTGCATTTTTTTCTTGATTGTTACTCACTCCATGCACTAATGGATGCACTTCATGCAACTGTGCACTCCTTACTGCACATAACCTACACAAATTTCAAGTACAGAATCTAGTCTTACTCTTGAGTTCATTCAGATTATGTTCTGTGACTACATAATTGAAACATCCTTTGCTCCATGAGACTACAGAATCTCACCACGCACTCTACTTCAATTATTCTTCACAATCCTTGAATCAAGGAACAGTGTTGTGGACCTGGCAGAAACATTTCCCTTTCTCTCTCCTTCTCAGTCTCTTTTCACTTGATTTTCTTTATAACCTGGTTTTGACTTTAATTAAAAATAAGAAGTTAATTTGTTAAATCTTCAGTGAAAGTGAGTTTATAACTTTAACTCAAGAGAGTCTAAACCATGCTGAAAGGAAAAGACTATGGAAGCCATGGAAACCAGTTAAAATTGGTCCATCAGGCTATCCAACAGATAGAAATCACGTTTTGGCTGATGGTTATTCTTCCTAATCATATGCTATGAAGCTGAAGATTACAGAATCCTTGGAGAGAGCTATTTAACCTCTTCCGACCCTTGTGGTAGATTGGCCATAATTTGTTCATCAGCAGTATAAGTCAAGCAGAGAAGTGAATACATGGTCAGGAAATGTTTACTGTCTATTGAAGCCTTGCCTAGATTCCACCATCACTTTGTTTAAAAAAAAAAAAGTCTTCTGCATTCAATTCAACTCTTAGCATCCACTGTATACTTTCATAATCTTTTCAGATTTGTAGAAAAAAAAAAAAAATGGAAAAGAGGAGTGTCTGTACACAAAGTTTCACACACCTTCTAGTACTTTACAAAAATATAGACCTTGTTGCAAATAATTTAAATTGATTGAATTATTGAGGAAATTGGTAGTTTTTCTTGTAAACATGTTATTTTTAAATGTATATCTATCTTCTTACACAAAATTTATTTTCAATTAATCCAGAATGTTGCCTTATGCCATTCAGTATTTTCAAAGCAAATTACACACTGCAAATGTTTTGTGTTCATCTGTTTACTTGTAATAATGAACCAGTTATACAGTGTACTTTGCAAATTTCTACACATTAAATTATACCTGCACAAGTTCTGTAGTAGTAAAGTTTTAGATGGAGTAAGTTTCCTCTTCCTTTTTATAGTTTTCTGCATTGTCAACATGTTTCAGATGATTGTAACTATTTCAAGGCAACTTGTATGAAGTATGTAAAAATGAAACTTACTGCCCATTATTCATCTGAATAATAGAAGGGTAAATTGTAGAGACTTTGTTTATTTAAGTACTAGGGTATGTTTTAGTTTTCTAACCACAAGTCAAACTGGATTATTTTTTCTCCGTTTACTGTGCTGATTATTCAGTAAGACAATGAGACTGTAAGACAATTGTTTTTCTCAAAAAATATGCCAAGGTCTATACAGCTAAAATACAGAACCGGCTCAGAAGATGCACAGGAGGGTCTTGAATCTAACTAGCTTTGATTTACTTGTGTAAATGAAATTGCTAACTAGAAAAAGAAATATATTTTCTATTTTATGCTATTATACTTAAGATTAATCCCAGCTCCCTCAGCCGCTCCTCATAAGACTTGTGCTCCAAAACTGGTGAGGGGTCTGGAGCAAAAGTCTTATGAGGAGCGGCTGAGGGAGCTGGGATTGTTTAGTCTGGAGAAGAGGAGGCTCAGAGGAGACCTTATTGCACTCTACCACTTCCTGAAGGGGGGTTGTGGTGAGGAGGGGGTGGGCCTCTTCTCCCTGATAAATAATGACAGGACGAGAGGGAATGGCCACAAGTTGCACCGGGGAAGATTTAGACCTGAGGAAACATTTTTTCTCTGAAAGAGTGGTCAGGCACTGGAATGGCCTGCCTAGGGAGGTGGGTGAGGCACCATCCCTAGCGCTGTTCAAGAAGCGTTTAGATGAGGTGCTAAGGGATTTGATTTAGTAGTTCAGTGGGTAGGGATGGTGATAGGAGGATGGTTGGACTAGATGATCTTGTAGGTCCTTTCCAACCTAATGCACCTATGAACCTATGAATATTTTTGCTTTTTTTAGTATATTTTGTTTTTTTCTAAACCTTTTTGCTTTTAAAGCAAGTTTCATAGAAACAGTCTGGTTTTAGTGACAATGTCATTGGAATTTGGCATTAGAGACTATAGAACAGAAACAAAGTACAAACAAAAAAAAAGATTTTTTTTTTCTGAGGCAATCTATAAGTGAGCATATTTCCATTTAATGAGATATAAGGATGACGCCACCACCAGTAGCACTGTGAGTGAGATTAACTAAACAAGATCAATGTTAACTATTTCAGCTCTAATACTATACAGTGAAAGGCACCTTTTTTTAAAGGCATCTTTGATTCCAGAACAAATGGATAAAAATTGTTTTCCCAAATTGCATCTATCCATAGGGAAAAGATACCATTCCATGAAGACATTAGAGGTTTAGAAAACTGATCTTTCACAGTAAGAAGTGAAGCATGAAATTTGAAGAACTCTTTAAAGTATTTTTTTTGAGGCTATCAGAATATACTTTTTTATCTGACTCAATACATTTCTATTGCTTATTGTCATCTAACATTAAAAAATAAAAGAGCAAAAGGAGAGGTCAATTCAAAACAACCAATCAGAAAATTTACATCTGATAATATTGAAAGGAGGTATATTGACCCAGCTCAGATATATTTTTTGCCTTTCTACCCCTAGACCCAATATTATTAACTTAGACAAAATATTTTTTTTTTCAGCCTTTGTAAAGTTCCAACCATTTTCAAGCCACTGTTAGATGATCAATTTTTCCACTGTTTCTCTAAGACCTTTTACTGCCTACTTGACTGCAAACTCAAGAGATTAAGAGAAGCTATTGTAATATTATTTAATATATTAAATTCCTTCTGAGTAGATAATACAGAATATTTTGTCATAATGCATCAGGGCTCTATCATTTCAGGTTAGCCTCTGCTATTTTTGAAGGAAAGTTATCAGATTTTAGCTATTACTGTGCTTAGCCATCTGTCTTTCTACATCTATTTCTATATCTGTTATATATGATTAGCAAGATCACTGCCTCTCAGGTACCAGAGGCATAGAAAACATTTCTAATTGATTTTTTTTTCCTCTGAGAGATATATGCAACTTCTCTATCTAAACTAATAAAAATAAAGCAACAGCTGGCTCCAATAATATAAGTGATAATATCACGTATATTTCAACAGAGGTAAAATTGATTGGCTTTCATAATTGTTTATGACCAAGAACTGAAAAAGGACTTTAAGTTTTGATTCAACAAAGCCTGTATAGGAAGTCTAATACATTGGAGAACTATCATGACATAAAAAGTAATTAATGTCTATTCCTGCTTTCAGCTACAAAATGGCAGATTATTTATTTCCAAGGAATTTAGCTACTTCAGTTTCACAGAGCCATGTTGTTTTCTCCAGCTTGCATCTGGAGCCCAGCATATTTAACATACAGAGATAAACTAGTAGCAGTTTTCTTGCAGTCTAAGGTATATGCAACATCTTTCTGTCCCCACAGAGTGGTGGCAGTTTTTGGATTGATTGTGTGTAATTTTCTGAATTTTGTGTAAAACAATAAAATACAGCAGGCTTCTTTTGCTGACTGCCTCAACCTTCAGTTTATGTACTATTAGTTGAACCATCACCAGTGGAAAAAGTATCAGAAATAAAAGGGGTTAAAGTCCCACTGATTTCACTCCTGCACATTTAGGTCATGAGATGAATTTGTCTGTGTAGTAATTGCATAATGTATAGTTACTTTTAGTAATGATAGTTAAATATTGCACAAGGTATTAGAGATAAACACATCAGCTCCTAGTATCTATCTCTATCCACGGAAAGCAGAGTGGAACTCAATGATCTTTAAGGTCCCTTCCAACCTGAACTATTCTATGATTCTACGACTAGTGAGCTGAGACATGTTTCATATTAACAGCTGTGAATTTTTTGCTTCCCTTTCATTACTCTACCTTTCATAAAATCACAATGGACTAAAAGCATGGCAGAATTACTAGACAAAATTCTAGATTTTCTTCCACTTTGACCCACGATTTTCACTCTTAAAATACACACCTTCTTTGTCAAAATGTATTACAATAATGGCCAAATGCCAACAAAAAGAATAGTCTTACTCCCTTCCTCCTCCTCCCTCTTTTGTCCTTCTGCTTCCCATGTTTAAATCTTGGTTCTCATTTAATCCTCACCCCTTCCCACACAGCTGAGTTGAGCAGCTCACTGGCAGAAAAGTAACCTAAAAAAATAGAAAAAGGAATAGTTTTCCTTCAGTCCAGAAAGTTGAAATAGCTCCCCTGAAGGAGTGAGAATTGGCCCAAAGGAAGGGCAAGGCGGATGGGCCAGGTCCCAGAGTTAGTGGTAGCTTTTCCTTTTATCTGCAAAGCTGTCAGATCAGGTAGTCTGTCCCCTTAAAGTGTTTCCCATGGTGGTAGCAGGGCCATTTTGTGGATGGATTGCAAATCCATAAGGGAGCACGCTTCAGCCTGACTCCTTTTCATACAATACCCAAGGTCATTTTTCTCCGTTACCATTTCCCAAGCACGTAAAATAGACATGACTATTCCTACATGAAAAGTAAGGGAGAAACACCCCACCTTTCTATGTGGACAGCAAATTAGTTCTTGATTGATAAAAAAGTACATAGTACAGTAAAATACAGTAAGGAGCAGGCATTAAAATGATTGTTTCAGAACCTACAGTCTCAGCTGATAAAGAGAGTATTCCTGGTTGTGCTAAAAAGCTGGTATAAAGTCCTGCATGCTTTCAGATTTTCTTGGAATGGTGGAGGTAGAATGAGAGACAAAGATCCATTCTTTTGAAGAAACAAGATCACTTAAAGGGTGAAAGATGTAAGGTAACATACTCTTTACATTCTTTGAATTCAATCCAAGGTCATGAGATACGATCATTGCAGAATATATTTATTCTAAAGTGCCCCAAGTTTCTAAAGCTGGGGTCAGATAGGATGCTACTTCTGTGCCTCTCATGGATGGAAGGAGAGGTCCCACATCTCTGGGCAAGATTTGCAGTGGTTGGGGAGTCAGTGTGTCATTCTGTACAGCTGTAATACTTAGCAAAAGGTTATAAAAGGAAGAAGAGATGGGTGTAGGGAAGCCTTAAAGGTTTTATAAAGCCAGTAACATTGCTTCCAAATTTTGTCACAGGGTTGCAACTCCTCTATTACTTTTTTTTTAATGCCTGCTACGTGCTGTAGATTTACAGAGATTTTATTTTTTATTCTTGACCATCTAGCTGCAAGAGATCCTTAACCAGAAGCAGGAGATCGAGTTCTTGCCTGTGCTCCCACCCAAATATACTGCTGAGTACGATACACGGGCAGACCCTGAGGAGGCTGAGGTGCACACAAATAGACTAGACCAGACTAGATCTGACTAGAGTAGAACAATTTAGGTTGGACAAGATTTTAAAGATCATCAAGTCCAACCATCTACCTGACTCTGCAACCCCTCTGCAAAACCATGTCCACATGTTTTTTAGATATTTTCAGGGCTGGTGACTCCACATCCCTCAGGAGTCCATTCTAATGCCTGACCACACTTCCTGTGAATAAATTTTTCCTGATATCCATTCTAAACCTCCTCTTCTGTGATTTGAGGTCATTTCCTTGTGTTCTATCACTTGTTACCTGAGGAGGGAGAATTAACAGTGCAATTTCCTGTCAAGGAGAGGTAGAGAGCAACGAGGTCTTCTCAGCCTCCTTTTCTTTAAACTAAACAGCCTCATTTCCCTCAGCTGATCCTCAGATGTCTTGATTTTCTAGTCTCACCAACAGCTTCATTGCTCTTCTCTGCATATATTCAAACAACTCAATATCTTTCTTGTAGTTAGGGGTCAAAAACTGAACCAGGACTTGAGGTGTGATCTGACCAGAGCTATGTACAGAGCGATAAACTAGTTCTGCTGGGCACACTAATTCTGATGCAAGCCAGGACACCATTGGCCTTCTTGGCCACCTGGGCGCACTGCTGGATCATGTTCAGCTGTTTGTTGACCAGCACTCCCATGTTCTTTTCTGCTGGTCAGCTTTTCAGCAGCCCTTCCTCAGGCCTATATCACGTTATGAGCCACATGCTCTGCCCTGCACTTATACTTGTTGAAAGCCATATGACTGAATGCAACGCATCAATCCAGCCTACCAAATCCCTCTTGCAGAGACTTCCTACCTCCAGGCAGATCAGCACTCCCACCCAACTTGGTGTCATATTTGTGTAATCTTACTGAGGGTGTACTCAATCCCCTAATTAATGTAATTGATAAAAATATTAAACAGGACTGACCCCAATACTGAGTCCTAGGGAACAGCGCTTGTGAGCATCTACCAATGAGATTTAACAATGAATTTAACAATGAAATGAAAGGTTCACAATGAACCTTTGGGCCTGGCCATCCAGCCAATTCTTTAGTGAGTGAGCAGTACATCCATCCAAGCCTTGAACAGCCAGTTCCAGAAGGCTGTGGAAAACAATTTCAAATGTCTTGCTAAACTCCAAGTAAACAACATTTACAGCCTTTTCTTCATCCACTTAATGGGGCATCTTATCACAGAAGGAGATCAGGTTAGTCAAGCAAGATCTGCCTTTCATAAACCCATGCTGACTGGGTGTGATCACCCAGGTGTTCTGTATGTACTGTGTGGTAGCACACAAGATAATCTGCACCATGACCTTCCCTGGCACCAAGGTCAGGCTGACAGGCCTATAATTCCCTGAATCTTTCTTCCTGCCCTTCTTTTAGATGAATATCATATTCAACAACCTCAGGTCTTTATGTTGACTTGCTTCTGACAGATTCTTTGAATAATTATCTATGAAACCTGAAAAGCTAATTTCCAAACCATGTAAGATCTCTCTTCACTGTGGGAATGGCCTTCCCCACTCAGGATCTCAGCTGGAACAGTACTTAGCCTCCTAGGATTTGCAAAACAAGGTTGAAAAGAATTATAGCTATCAGGTCTGAGTGCAAGCCCTCAAGCTGATAACACATTTGCTGTGGAAATGTTTACTTCCCCTATCACAGAAATGCACATGAATTATATCAGAAATTTGGACAGCAAGCTCAATGCTTTATATTATAAGCAAGGCATCTGCAGCTCCACTACAAAAACAGCCTTTCCTCAGGCAAAACTGTGTCTGTATTGGGAGTCCTCCAAGTTGTCACATTCATTTGTGAAACAGTGGTTCATAATTGGTAGTATTCTTTTTTGAATGCTATTTGCTAAAACAAACTCTAGAATCAGAAAATAAAGATAGAAAGAAAATTTAGCAAATTGTAATTTAAAGCATTTTTTCTTGCTGCATAACTTTCTAGAAGATTCCAGAAAATCTTTTCCTTTCTGTAGCTTTGTGAACTGTGGAACTTAAATAAATAATATTGCACAGCTGAGCTAGAAGGCACGCTATAGGTTGGAAATAGGCTGCTTAGAGTTTTCTTCCTTTTGCAAAAATTTTTTTACAACCAATGTATTTACAACAATCCATTATTCCAGGAAAATTACATAGAAAGAAGTCTACAGCAGATGAGACAGAGTGGTCACACCCCTGTCAATATGGGAAACATATGAAGCCAAGAAAACTGGCAAAGTAACTTGAATTACCAATCAGTTATATCAAGCAGGTATTCCTTTTATTTATAGCACTGGGTGTATGGAGATCACTCACCAAACATGCACACTGAAGAGAGAAACGACTATATATTTAAAGGCATAGCACATACACATTCATTACATTTCAAGGACATGTACAGAAATTCCAAGAAATGATTGACATTTCTGGTGGTTGTGGGTTTAAAACTAATATTCGTTTTCACTGTAAATTTCCAACCTTTAAGGGGAGGTAGCCTGAACTGATTCCCACTGATGTTACGTTGAGGTGAGGCATCTGTTTTGCCATTTTATCTTCAAAAACAGGACATCTACTCTACTTTCTTATCCTCACACGGCAACAAGTCTTGCAGCCTCTGCATTTTGTTCTTGAGCTTGCATTTATGCAAATCCCCTGTCCTTCAGCTTATATCTGCTCAAGTTGTTCTCACAGTACTCTCGTGATTGACATACCTTTGAACTCTTATTTTTACTTTTCAGTACCAAGTACTCAATATGCATTTATCACAGAATGCCTGAGTGCCACACTCAAAAAGTTGTTGGTCACTCTATAGCAATTCCCAGTCTCTTGTCTGTTCCTTCTATTCCTATTTTGTCCTCATCTTCTGAACCTGGGAAATCTCCCTAATGAAACAGAGAGATTTCATAGACAGTCTCAGCAGTTTCGGTCACAAGAATTTTCTGACAAAAAATAGTCCTACATGAGCATTATTCACTTTCCCTGACTGTAAAATAAGTTAGTGCTGTGGTCAGAGATAGTGCTCATCTTCACTTGTGGGATACTGGCAAATGTATGAAAGGTAGTTTATGGACTTTAAAAACGTCTGGATAAGATTCAGATATTCAAAGATATTTTTCCTTACAAGTCATCAGTGGATTTGGAGAGTGAAAACTAAAGCAATGTGCAACCACAGCAGTAGAGAAGCTTTCTATAGGCTACAGTAGTAATGATATCTATGTTGTGCCCACTTATTTTAGAGGGACTTAGTTTTGTCATTCTGCCTTCACATGCTGGCTAAATGTGTGTGCACTATAAGCCTTTTCTTGATGATAAAACAGCTTTTTTCTGTTTCCTTGGGAACCTTCTATAGATATCTGGAAAGTAAACACTGCTTGTCAGTCATATTTCTGTTGTTAATTTTAACTTTTTCTTTTACCCTTTTAGGAAGCTGTCATTTCAAATGGTACAATTGCATATGATAATTGGCTTGTTCCAGGAAGCTCTGTTTACAGGCAGTTTTGGATCTTTAATGTGGAAAATCCATCAGAGGTTTTAAACTTTGGAGCACGTCCAAAACTTGAACAAAGAGGACCTTACACTTACAGGTAAACAGAGTCCCAACATAAATGATATATTGTATCAGAATTTTTGTTAGTCAAAGTTTTCGGGATTAAAAATGATTTTGGAAAGCCCAGAATCCTATTTTAGTCAGACTTGTAAAAAAATACCTAAATATCTGCAGCTACGCAGTGCACTCACAAGCACCCTCGGTACTCTGTTTCACAGTTGGAAAATGAATATAAAGTACAAATTAGGTATGAAGCTATTTGTGCTTGTGAAAAATGATTGCCAATTAGCAAGGCATTTACCATAAAAGCAAATAGGCATTAAACTTCACTTGTTTTTCAGTATTTGCCAACCTCTTGTCAGGTGCCTTGAAAATAAGAGATTTTCTTATCAGCCATGCATCACACATTTATTTTAATGAAATGTCTTGTTTCATTGATCTTTTATGATTTTTGTTAATGTATAGATTTTTCTTTCCCAAATTTCCCTCTGAAAAGTTGTATTTATTTATTTGTTTGTTTGTTTGTTTGTTTTTAACACACTAGCTAAGACTGGGATGCAACAGTCCTTCCTCTTTCAGGAAAGCTCTTAATCAAGTTTTACTTGAATTTAAATCTGATGTTGACATAGGACCATTTGATGCTTCCTGAATCACTAAGCTCAGTCAGTGCCCAATTGTTATGGGCACTCTTTTTATGATATTCTTTCCTACTATAATAGGTTATTTCATTCTTAATATCTTTCTTAATATCTTTGGGGGGCTGTATGCAATATTTCCAAAGATGGTATTGGACTGCAGCATCTAATGGTGAGGGGCTTTAATGCCTAAAATGTTAATTTCGCATTGCAATATCCTGGATCATACATTACCTGCAATACAATACCTGGCTCATATATTACACAGGAAATGTGTATACAGGAGTCAGGAAACTAAGCTAAGAAATACTGCAGAAGAAGAATTCTCACTAATTCTCACTATTCTCTGCAGAATAGAACAACTGACCTTGAAACAGCAGCTATTCCCAGGATTATCCTCGGAAGTGGAAAACTTCATTTTAAGTCTTTTGTTCAAAAACAAACCTCCCAACTACTACATACCTACTTTACACAGTAGGCCCTTAATTTAAGTGGCATGCATTCAGATCACTCTTGAGAAGCAAAGATCCAGCTGCTTTTTGGGAAAGCCCACTTGTACTGGTTACATCTATACCATAGGTAAATGTGCTCTGAAATTTCTGGTTCCCCCTCATGCAGGCTGGAAGATCTGATGGAGCATGAATTACTTCTTGAATTAAGCCAGTAGGAACTTTGTGGTCCCACAGTATAGACTAACTCACACAATGCTTGCTTGATCCCACCCCCACAGTGAGGTCAGCAAGAAGATGGAGACATGAAGAGTTCAGAAGAAGCCAGGAGTGCAACAGCTTGGAGATTTTATGCCTCAGTGATCCACTAATAGAAAAACAGGCACTTACAGACACAAGGGAGAAGGGCTTTTGTGTTTCTTAGTGATGTTGAAAGTTTGTTTGCAGATCTCCATGTGGTTATGAAATGTTAACAAAGTTATTTCCATTATAGATTTAACCTATAATCTCTTTAATTGGAACAAAAGCTTATCACATCAAATCTCAAGAGTGTTTATTAACTGAGTCATTATTATTCTGAGTCATTCCCTTCTAACAGCATGCAACAGTTAAAAATCTTAGAAAAAATGTGATGAAATGTAACTAACTCAGAACAGAATACATGATGATATGATCACTGAAGCTAAGATTAAAGAGAAGTATTTGTGCAGATTTTAGCGTCAAGCAAAAATGCATTGGGCATTAAGGAAATGTTTACAAGAGAAATACATAGTACATGTTTACAAATATTCAAATGAAATTTTGGAATAATTTTAGTGGTTATAAAATGGTGAACATTCATTTTCAAAAGTGTTCATCAGCATTTCAAAGAATTTCAGTCAGGTCTGGTTATACATTGATGAAAAAATCAGATTTTAAAATACTCTGTTTTTATTTTGTATTTCAAGGGTGCGATATTTACCTAAAGAAAATGTCACAGAAAACTCTAATGGCACAATATCTTATATGTTGCCTAATGCTGCTCGTTTTGAACCTGATATGTCTGTTGGGACAGAAAATGACACCTTCACATGCCTCAACCTCGCTGTTGTTGTAAGTCAAGAAACCAATCAATAATATCCAAATTTAGTTGTAGAGATACTGGAAGGAAAAGAGGAGAATGTAGTGTTAATAATGCATAATAATAATGTGAGGGCATATTGCTTTTACATTAAGATTTCCTTATACACTCAGGGTAATCTCAACTATAAAAGAAAATTGAATTATTATTGCCAATGAAAGCAAAATCACCAGCTTGGATAGAATGTTAACAAAAATCATTCTTCTATGCAAGTTTTGTGTGGGAAAGAGTTATCAGCCCTGATTGTGTTGCTGGATCGTCTCCTAATGACACTGTGGTTTCTGCATGTGAGTTTTCAGGACCACTGTGAGAGAGAGAGAGTGGGTGCTGGTGTTAGAATGAAGAGGTGATTGGCGTAAACAGGAAATAATGGCCAATTGTCTGTGTTCTAATCTAGACTAGCATCTCCCTTTCAGAGAGCTGCTTTTGTTTTTGTGAATCAAAGTCCTTCATGTCATGGCATTCACTAACACTGCTCATTTCTCACATTTTAAACCATGTAGCTGTATGAATCTAAACATAGCTCCTGCCTGGGAGTCATCAGCGTATGTAAGGGCAGGTTACTCAAGCTTTATTTTTGTGCTCAGAACCAAACTGGGATAAGTCTAAATTCCCAGAGAGGTTCTGCCTAGCTCATTAGGCTACACCAATGACTGCCTAGTAGAGATCACTTTCTATATCATAACCTTGTGGTCAGAATACTGACTGGGAAATCAAAGGAGATGTTTCTCATGCTTAACCATGAGAGGAATTGAATCCACATCTCCTTTATCTCGTAATCTTTCCATATCCACTCTTGCAGCTTGCTCTGAGTTTGAATTCAGATAAGAATGAAGGATCAATGGGTTAAGGGAGATTTAAAAAATAAAAATGTATGAGAGAGCAATTCTGTCTCTATGAGTTCAACTTTCTGACTGTCTGTGACTCTTCCATTGTCTTCTGTGTAGCACTGCACACAAAAAGAGTCCAGTAAAGCCTAGGCCGAGCTTGCTCTAAGAGAGATATTTTCCTTTACGCAGATTCAGCCTGGAGAAGAGAAGGCTCCAGGACCTTACAGCAGCCTCCCAGTACTTGAAGGGGGCCTACAGGAAAGCTAGGGAGCAACTTTTTATATGAACATGTAAATGACAGGACAGGCAGAAATGGTGGTAAATTGGGAGAAGGTAGAACTAGATATTAGGAAGAAATCCTTTACTGTGAGAGTGGTGAGATGCTGAAGCAGGTTGCCCAATTAGGTTGTTTATTCCCCTTCCCTGGAAGCATTCAAGCCCAGGCTGCATGGGGCTTTGAGCAACTTGGACGAGAGGGACGTGTACCAGCTTACAGCATGGGGGTTGGAACTAGATGATCTTAAAGGTCCCTTCCATCCCAAATCTTTCTGTGATTCTACAATTCTATGATTTACTTACCAAAACTGTCATTTCCTGCTTCATTGTGCAAGCCAACTTAGATTGTTTGTTTGTTTTCCACAAGCTAACCAATGGCTTTAGGAACTCGACTTTGTATTGATGCTTCTGGAAAAGATTAAATTACTGCTGGTAAAATACCACATAATTCTTCATTGGAATAGAAAATCTTCATCTGTTATGTGGAATCAAAACTTTCAAGAAAGGACATGTTAGTTTCAGAAATGTATTCTTCCAGAGCAAAAATGTATACTTTCTGAGTAAAAAATAATGGTACTTCAGCAGTTGATTGTTTTTATGCAGGATATAGTCATACTATTGCTAGCAAAATTTCATCACCATATTAAGTCTAAATCACAACCAGCAGGTAACAAGGCATGTGTGTTAGTACTTATGTACTTACAATGTTTGTAAGACTGGCATACAAGACATAAAGACATGACAGTTAACAAATGCAGATGTGGTACAGTCCATGTAATATGCACTGGGACCAGAAGTACAAAGAGTTTAAGGATGACCTAGTGAACTCATGTAAACAGTGAGGACAAATCATCTGATTTTATGTAAGTTATATCCAGCAGTTTATTGTTAATGAATAATTGTAAGTAAAAATTTAACTTACTGTGAGTTGTAACCACATTACTAACCAGCTTTGCCAGAAATTTCTTGGAGTTGGTCTGTATTTTTCATCCAATCATTAATTTTATTGCTGTTGTAGGCTGCACCTGCCTTGTATACAAACAATTTCATCCTACTACTTTTAAATACCTGGATTAAATCTTCTAAATCAAATATGCTGCAGAACAGAACAGTGAAAGAAATACTATGGGGATATAAAGACCCCTTCTTAAGCAAGGTTCCCTTCCCCTTGGATCCAGTTCTGGGAGTCTTCTACCCGGTGAGTGAAACCATAGAGGAGATAATTCAGTTACTGTTCTGTGAATAAATCAAGGCTACTGTTGTAAGGAGGAAAAATCTGACAGTACTTCTGTTATTCCTTCTTGTGTCTGTTACAGTATAATGGGACATCTGATGGACTTTATAGAGTGTATACTGGGAAAGAAGACATAAGCAAAACAGCAATAATTGAAAGTTATAAAAACAAAAGGTATCATAATGTTGCATATATGAAAAAAAAAGTATGTATTTTCAAGGTATGGATTTTAAGACATGCCCCACTAAGAGCTATAGTCATATGGAAAGTCATCAATAACCCAAGAAAAGCTTGATTAATCTCCAGGCTTAGTAAAATTGCCTGTTTCAGCTATTTGTTATTCTGTTATGAGCTTGGATTGAAGACACTTACTGATTCTTTATTAAAAGTAGTTACTCCTGCCTTGTGTACTTAAATAGGTATATCCCATTTATCCTATTCTACTGTATCATATAGTTTATCTGAATGCAATTTATTTCTGTCCAGTTCTAATGAATTAGGCTTATAAAGGAGCACTGAAGCTTAGCAATAATGACATAATTTACATGATATAATACATGAAGCATGACTTTTTTTTTATGTTAAAGGAATCTTTCTTACTGGGAAGGTTACTGTGATTTGGTTAACGGCACTGGTGAGTCTATTAAAACTTTTTTAAACTTCTATCTATTTCTTAATATGGCAAGGGAACAATGAGATACAATATACAAGTCCTCTGGGTTCTGAGAGCCCTGTATTCTTCACATCAAATGTCTATATATAAATACAAATATATACATACTTCTGCTACTGTATATGTATACATGTGTCTCTATTATACATTGTACATTATTATACATTTATTATACACTATTTTATATATGCTTATACACACTTCAGCAAGAGTAGGTGAGGAAGAGAAACAAGAAAAAATCTAGCTGACTATTTCTACGAATTATCTGCCTGTTAGAATGTAAACAAGATTTTAATTTTGGTAATATATATATTCTTTTGCGCTGCTGAATAATGAAATTACATGTACCAGAATGGACAGAAAAGTTTTTCTTGAGGAAGAAAGGGAAATCGTTGTGGCAAGGGTAGTAGCAAGTAAAAATGGATAAAGAGACATAAATTAGCTTGGGTTTAATAGCATAAAGAAGAATATTTTTCAATTTGCTTTTGGAATACTTATGAAAATTGTTGTGTTGTTTAAGGATACATTTATAAAAGGGGATGCAGTTCTTCTGGATGATTGACAATGTTTCTGTGAGGACACCAAAATCTACTGAGCTGAGGCAGGCAGATATCGTGAAAAGAACTTGAAGAGAGATAACCTCCTTCCTCCCCCTGCCTCTGCCCCTCCCTTCCTCCCCCAGCATGCACACAGTGGTTTATGTATAAACCAGTGAACTTGGCAATTCATTTTGGAGTATTTCAAATAATTCCCAAAAATCTGAGTTTCCAAAAGGCTGTGAACTAGGAAGAATTTGTTCTTCTGGGGAGTAATTTTATTAGAGGCAATATTTTTTAGGTTCTGGAACTTACTTTTTTTTTGTTATGAAACCTGAAATCCATCTGTTTCCCCACTGTTGCTTTTCTTTTGTCTTCTTCCACAGCTGATGGAATAAACACACTCAGGTAACTTGACTGAGTGCTTCATTACTTTGAAAGTGATGAGAGTTTCACCGTTGGCAAAGGTCATTGCACAGTTTATATGAGCACACAGTATGACTGCTAAGGATGGGACATATGTTTAGAGAATCAGCAGGTTTAAAATGTTGTGCGAGTGAGAATTCCTGTGCATCTTGTAAGCTTTCACACCAAAGCATAGCATGTTTTCTGAGCAAAAGTAAATAACTAGATAAAAAGACTAAATAGCATGCTTGTAAGGCTTGAAATGAGTCAGTATTTGCAAACATTCCAACACTGCCAAGATTTACAATAGAGCGTGTCTCCAGAACAATCTTGGATTGTCTTTAAGTAAAAGTGCTTCCGTCAGCAGTGGGTGAGCAGCAGTGTGTAATTTGGCTTATTGGCTCTTGCCAACTAGATTCAAAGTTATCACAGATGTTTTCTATTTCTTGGTTTGAATTGCTGACTAAGAAACTGAGTTGTAGCAAGAAGTAACAAATGTACTGGTTAAAAGATTGTTACAACACCTTGCTTGGAAAATGGGTGAGACACCTCTTACTCAATATAAGATGCATGTAATGTAGAAGTAAGCTTCTAAACTGGCAAGCTGCTCTTTTCATGGCAAGAGAGAGAAAGACATTAGCAATGAGCTTTTTCTCTCACCCTCTGTGGTTGTCTCCCAGGAGCTCCAATTGAGCAGTTTTGAGTGAAAAATGTTTAGTACTTTTAATTAATTAGTCACTTTTGAAGACTAAAGTTGCATTTGTTATAAGCGCCAGGTGCCAGATGAACTTTGGGTGAACCATGCATCTCTAGAAAGCCTTAGACTACATATACATTGAAGCAATAGCAGCAGGTATTGGGAGTCAAATTAAGTAGGATTGGTATTTTTATCCTCTGTTTTTTGTGGACTTGATAATCATAGAATCACTGAATCATTAATGTTGGAAAAGTTCTCCAAGGTCACTTAGTCCAACTGTCCACCTGCCACCACTGTTGTCTACTGAAGATTGTTCCTTAGTACCACATCTGCATGATTCTTGAACCCTTCCCGAACAGTGACTTCACCACCTCCCTGGGCAGCCTGTTCCAGTGTCTCACCATTCTTTTGGAGAATAAGTTTTTCCCACCATCTAATTTGAGCCTCCCCTGGTGACACTTGACACCATTTCCTGTTGTCCTATCACTGTTACCTGGGAAAAGAGGCTGGCTCCCACCTCACCACAACCTCCTTTCAGGCAGTTGTAGAAGGCAATAAGATCTCCCTGAGTCTTCTGTTCCCCAGAAAAAATAAAATAAAAAATCCCTGTTCCCTCAGCTACTGCTCATAAGATTTGTGCTTCAGAACCTTCAAAGCTTTGTTGCCCTCCTATGGATACATAGAGCATCGGTGTCTTTCTTGTAGTGAGGAGCCCAAAACTGAACATAGAAGTTAAGATTTAGCCTCAGCAGGGCTGAGTACAGGGAGAAAGTCACCTTCCTGGTCTTGGAATTGCTTGAGCTGGAAGGGAACTTTAAAGTCCAAGTCCCCTGCAATGAACAGGGACACCTACTGCTAGATTGGGTTTCTCAAAGACTGGTCCACCCTGTCCTTGAATGTCATCAAAAATGGGGGTAATGGGGCATTCATTACCTTCCTGAACAACCTGTTTCAATGCCTCATCACCCTTGTTGTAAAAAATTCTTCCTTATATCCAATCTGAATCTCCCTTCTGCTAGTTAGAAACCTCTTCCCCTACTCTTATCACAACAGACAAATGATATATATTCACAACTTTGGAAAAAAATAAAAGTAAAAAAGCTGCTATTATTTGGCTCACCTTCAGAAAGTTCTGTGGAGTACTTGCCATTGTACAATAACTTACATAAATATTTTCCCTACAAATGATTCATTATGGATACTTTCTTCACATTTTTATGGGAAAGTAACAGTTGAGCATTGAGCTAGAAATTAATTAATATCTTCTTTATTTTTCTCAGATGGGGCATCATTTCCTCCATTTGTTAAGAAGAATCAGGTACTGCGCTTCTTCTCCTCTGACATTTGCAGGTATGCTGATATTCATGCTGTGCGTGCATGTGTGCCTCCTCGTGCTCTTTCTTTTTGGAGGGATCTCTGCTGGAGCTTAGACTGCTGAGGTAGTTCCACATAATCATTTCACCTAAGCATGAGTTACTGTGTGAGCTGTGCTCATGAGCTTAATTCTACCAGTTTTCTTTGTGTCAAGTAGCAAGCTATTTATGGTGTTTCATTTCAGAGTTACAGGTGTGTAATTCAGGAATGCCTTTGCTTATTATGGAGGGAAACACTGCTATGAACTGTTACAGATGCTGAAACCTGCAGGGTTCAAAGATTTGATCCCTCACCTGCCTATGTGGTCTGACATGGCAGTTTGCCCCTCTGCAGAGGATTGCTGGGCCCATTTTGGTGATTTCTGATAAATATCATCTGTGCAGAAGAGAATCTGCTGTCAGCCACTTCATACTCAAAATTGTTTTCCCACAGGCTATTTTTACATATTTTATGTATTTACAAACAAACTAACCTGCTTAATTCATCCCATACTGATGGCTTTTCAGCCTGTTTCTTCTGTTATGGTTTTCTGGTGTTCCTGAGTTCTCCAGTGGGATAGCTTAGATCAATATGAAGAGATATTAAGGGCATGAGAGTGTATTTGTTTTGGGAGGTTCAATCCTTATTTTGTTTCCTGGAAACATCTGCTTCCTTCTAAAAAGGGATAAAGTAGATCATTTGCTTTGCAAATTGTTTTCTTTGAAAGATCAGTGTTTTTACATGCAGTTAATTTTATTTTTTTCTGGAGTAATTGTATCTCAAAACTGGACAATGTTTCTCAAGTTATGGGAAAGGAAACTCATAATGGAGAAATCGTAAAATTCTTTGGATTAATTGGTCATAATTTGAAAGATACCTCTGGCCATATAATTCTCACAGTTCATAAACAAAGAAGGGCAATAACAACCTCCCAAAGGTCTGGGATGAAACAAGGTCATGGAAAAGATTTCTGACCATGTTGCAAGACCCTGAATCCTTCCTTCCTTTGACTGCAGTACAAACTGTTACTGTCTTGGTTAGATTACTGCATACAAATTATATCTCTTTATTAGTTCATAATGTATCAGCAAAACAGTCTGAAGTGGTATTCTGGCTCATATGCAATGGAGTAAAATTATACTCAATATGCTGCTTGCACCATAAAGCTTAGATCTTTATCATCAGGTCAGGAAAACACTGCAATCAAGAGCGCATGTATTAGTAACTGTCTATAATCTACTCCCAAAAATTCAAGCATTTAATTATAACAGAGACTATAGAATAGTGTAGCAAAAAAGAGCTCTTAGTTTATTCATTTTGTGTATATTGGTTATTGGTATTTTTATCTGCCTTTTTTGTGTCTTGCTGTGCTTACCTGTGAGTGGGTACAAGCCTTTGTGAAAGCATAGAGTAGTCTCCATTACTGAGGAACACCCTAACAAACTGCAGGATGTGGGCTCTGTGAAGTACTTATTTCTTTTAAAAAGTAAAATTCAGATTTTCAACCCAAGTGACGTTTCTCCTCTTCTATATTCAGATCGATCTACGGAGTTTACCAGACCACTAAGAACGTGAAAGGAATTCAATTGTATCGATTCACAGTTCCTCGCGAAGCGTTTGCATCACCAGTAGATGTTGGAGATAACTATTGCTTCTGTACAGATCAGGTCATATCCCAGAACTGCACACTGGCTGGAGTCTTAGACATTAGCTCCTGCAAAGCAGGTATGGCAGGGACATGGTACTGCCAAACAGGATATCTGACTGGGGAGAAAGCGTGTGTCCTGTGACTGAAGTGCTGATCTAGGATTTGGGATGCTTGTGATTATCCACAAACTCTTCCACAGGTTGCTTGCGAGATCTTTCCTTTTTTGTAGTTTCATTTCCCAAAATGGTGGCTATAATATTTCTCTATTTTGCATGGCACTATGAAGGAACACAAAACAAAACATGATACTACAGATTCCCTACTGAACTTCTCAGGAATACACATATAGAAAGGAAAGGAGTGGAACTATATATAAGAACTATATGAAAGCCAGAGAGAGTCATAGTTCTTGTATTTATGGTAATTCACATCTACAGTGTGTGTGTGTGTGTGTGTGTACACAACTATATGCATGTGAATAAAGTGAGAGACACCACTGGCTTAATTTTACATTAGTATATAAAATATGTACAGACTGCCCGTGGTGCAGATTGGACAGTGCAAGTCCCTTTCAGGGTTGTTTTCTACTAAAATGAGATCAAGAGCGTGGGATAACCTCAGTGTGGAGCAGGAGGCTCCCAGCTCCTCAACATAGACACAAAGAAACAGCATTTGTAACTACAACTTATTTCACCATGCAAATTCTCCTCATGAGAGGAGAATCACAGAGAACATCTATTTATTGTTGTGGAGCCTTGGGAGATACTAAAGATTTTGTTTTTCAGGATTCTTTCTGTCTGTATAATAAATCGTGCGCATAGAAAATAGCTTCAGAAGATGAGCATTGAAAAAGGGCTTAATGATTCAAATGATTTTTTTCTTTATTTGTTTTCAAATAGGAAGACCAGTGTATATCTCTCTTCCACATTTCCTTCATGCAAGTGAATCTATATTGCATGATGTTGAAGGTCTGAGCCCAAATGAAGAGGAACATGAGACATTTCTAGATGTAGAGCCTGTAAGTCCAAATATTTAATATTTGTAACTCAGGAAACTCGTGATGCTTAAACTGAATTGCAGTCAGTAGGTCTCTTACCAGAGAGACAAGCAGAGAATGCAATCTTTTTATACTCTTTTTTTAAAGATCTGCTCACAAAGGTGTTAAGCTTTTAGCAGGGGAAATTTAGAGCAAAACTTTGTCTTACTCTGACCTTCAAAGTATGGAAAATAAGCTTTGATTTTTCCTTACTGGGAATACAGTGTTAAATAAACCCCACAAATTTTTGAAGTGTGTTAGAATTTACATGACTTTCAACTACTTCATAAAAATTCTTTTCTATGAGATGCCTTCTGTTCCTTTTATACTACTGTTTTCATAGTTAACAACTTTTGTATAATTACTATTTCAGTTTAACTGTAGTAAATGAATATAGATCATATTATTTTGAAGAAATTTGCTGAAGTCTGAAGCACAGCTATTTGCCTCACTCTAGAACAGAACTAGTATAGTGCAACAAAGCTTCCAAAATAACAAATTTGACACCTCTGATTTTCTTTGCCTCCAATTTTAGCTCTACTTCTGTTCCACTGATTGATATTCTTGTGCGTGCTAATGTGTTATGAATTGTGAGATTAATTCTAATGTTTCAAAAATTTGTTTTGTTCTGAATTTGGATGAAAAGGTGAAAATCAGGACTTTTCCCTAAAATAGTTTTTAGTCGTGATTTTGCATTAAGCCACATAACTTCAATGAGATCTACAGTCAAGATTTGCTTCCCTTCATTTGAAAGAAAGATATCAATTCAAGATTTCTAAATCTAAGTTTTCTGGAGAACAGAGGTAAAAAAGAGATGAAGAAAAGATCTGACCTCGGTTAAGACATGCTTGTTCTGATAAAAAATGTTTTCTGTCCTATATCATTTAAATTTATATCTCTTATTGAAGCAGACCTTTTAGCCAATTTCTGCATTCAATTTCCTCATTTATGTACTCAATTAAAAATTAAATTAGTGGATTCTTTTTTTGTTGTTCCATTTTTAGACCACTGGTTTTACACTACAATTTGCCAAAAGACTACAAGTAAACCTTCTTGTGACACCTTCAACAAAAATTGAGTAAGTATTTTTTATTTTTTTGTTGTTTTTATATATTTGATGTTAAAGTACGCTGGTAGAAATGGGAAAAGAAGGAATGAGAATACCAAAATTCTCCCTGTGTCTTGCAAAAATTTCAGTTATGACTTCCCAGAGAATATAAATTTCAGTGAAAGAGCAGCCTTCTTGTGCAAGGCACTGCCCAAATATTTTGTCACATATCTGATTTCCCCATAGAAGCTTACAGCACCACGTGTTTTTAAAAATAACATCCTTACAAAACTCAAGTAGAGAATGAAATAGAAAGGAAAATATATTTTCTGTAATAAATTCGATGACAGATATAATTTATGTTTTCCCTGTCACTGGTTGGATTTTATCAGAAGGGTAAAGGGTCTTTTCTCTGCTTCTCTTCTCTTCATTGTCCCAAATGTCCCAAAGTGCAGATTCTGGACACCTCTTTAGTGAATACCACACAGATTTTCAGACCCTTACTCCAACGCTTAGATGTGTCCAGCATTACTTTCTTCTGACTGCCTGCACATGAAAAACTAGACAGGAAATCACCTGATATGTAAAATGACTATTACTAATTCTAGGCTTATTTTGTCAATTAAAACCTGTGCTATAGAAGTATGTCTTGGAGACAGAACTGTTAGTGGAGGTGAAGAAACAATTAAGTAGAGACTGGATGTATGCAACAAGTTAACAGTAACATTCTGTGCCTGTTTTATTTTCTCATTCCAGAGCTTTATCAAAAGTTCAGAAACCTTATGTTTTCCCTATTCTTTGGTTAAATGAGGTTAGTATATCTTCTGCATATGTTCACTATCAAAAAAGTACACAAAAATCAGGATGACTTTTTCTGTCTTGTTACCCTGTCACTGATCAATTAAATTAATGCTTGTAATGTGTGTCCTTGCCGCCAGGAAGCCCGACTATATTCCAAGTTGCATCAAAAGAGGGGTGGCCAGCAGGTTGAGAGAGGGGATTATCCCCCCTTTGCTCTGCCCTCATGAGGTCCCACCTAGAGTACTGCATCCAAATTTGGGGCCCCTGGCTCAGGAATAATGAGAGAGGGTCCAGAGGAAGGCCATTAAGATGATCAAAAGGCTGAAGAACCTCTCCTACAAAGACAGGCTGAGGAAGCTGGTCATGTTCAGTCTGGAGAAGACAAGGCCCCAGGGAGATCTCATTGCAGCCTTCCAGTATTTGAAGGAAGATTATAAAAAGAGGGAAACCAACTCTTTACACAGATAGATAGCGATAGGACAAGGGGAAATAATTCTAAACTAAAGGAAGGGAGATTTAGATTAGACATCCATGGGAGGTTTTTCATTAAGAGATGGTGAGGTGCTTGAACAGGCTGCCTATAGAGGTTGTGGATGTTCCATTACTGAAGTTATTTAAGGCCAGGTTGGATGAGGCCCTGGGTAACTTGATCTAGTGCTTGATCTAGTATTTGGCAACCTTGGCCTGTGGCAAGAAGGTTGCAATTAGATAATATTTGAGGTTCCTTCCCACCCAAGCTATTCTATGATTCTATGTGCAAATGCTAAGAATATATTCAGCAAGTGAGATCTTTGCATACTTTCCTTTCACTGACATTGTTATTGCAATATTACAGACTGCTGTTATTGGAGATGAAAAAGCAGAAATGTTCAGAAATAAAGTCACTGGACCGGTCCAGTTATTGGGTGTGGTGCAGATGACATTAATCATCTCAGGTTCTGTACTGTTCCTCGCTTTCATGGGTTCCTATTTCATATGCAGATCGAAGAAATTAAAATAAGTAAGTAAGCACTAATGGCTCAGTTCTGAGCAGCAACTTCTTCTCAGGGTTTGAGATGTTCAGAATCATTACATATTTGTCCAATGTTATTTTTCTAGTGCTAGTAAAGTTTAGCAGTTTTTATTTCAGTTTTGTGGAAAATCTAGATAATTTACCTAATGTTTTCAAATTCTTTTCTGAGCCTTAATCTTTCAGGATGCTCTCAGCATACCCAGGATTGGATATTAGGAACTAAATCCAGAAAGCCAATATATGTATTTTTTTCCCCAAAAAGACAGCAAGATTGTTGTGACTTGATGGAAACACATTTTAACAAAGACTGTTAAACACTTCAGAAGTGCTTTCTAGAACTTTCCTTGGACAAAGACCACTCAGCTGCAGATTCCTGCACTCTTCCAAAACACATTGCTGTCTGGGGTTCAGGGAATTCACTTTAAATTTCTTATCAAGAGCATTGGATAAGTCTTCTCACTTTTTCTCACAGTCTCACCTCACTATCATGTGAGCCTTAACACCTCCCAAACATAGCTAGCCCACTAAGGTGAAATATTTTTCTGTCCTGGATAGGATAACCAGATGGTGGAAACAAGCAGAAATATGAATTAAAGTGAAAAAGTTTATGCTGTAGTAAGGAGCTGTTTTTAAGAAGACTTACCTTATCACATGCTGAATTCTGATTTTATTTCACTACAGGTAACAAGACTTCAAATGTAGGCAAAGGATGAAGTTTCAGTCAAGCATGTTAAAATTCAGTGACAAAAGGTATGATTTCACATGCTATGGAATTCAGTGTGCTTTTCCATTTTAAGACCAACTGAATAACCCAAATAAGCTGATGTTTCCAAAGGCCCACTCTTCTGACATCAGTAAAGAGACCACTGTGGAAATTATGCTTTCAAAAAGCTGATTATATGAACCTTGTTACAAGTTTTAAGTGACATTCAAGCAGACTGACATTGAAATGCAGTTGGAATTCAGTTCATCCTCTGCTGTTTATGCAACTTACTACTTTTTTTCTACTGGGAACTTCATGGCAAAGGAAAGACCCTTGCCAATGTTCTAGCTTTGAGCACAGGCTAGGGAATGACAACACCTTTGAGCTCAAGCCTCAATACTCTCACTTACATGTTTCTTTCTGTTCCTTCATGGAATGGAAACTGCAGCAATAGAACTGCTCTCTGTCCTCTATTCAGGGATGTGAATTGTGTTGAATGTGAAGTTTATTATGTAAAGTTACTAACTGTAAAACATGAAATTAATAAAAGACTTACTAAAATACTTCGTTTATCCATTTTGTTCAGAGATGGCAC
This sequence comes from Cyrtonyx montezumae, assembly GCF_038088225.1. Classification (NCBI taxonomy): domain Eukaryota; kingdom Metazoa; phylum Chordata; class Aves; order Galliformes; family Odontophoridae; genus Cyrtonyx; species Cyrtonyx montezumae. Next base: position 151,006,737 of record NW_027072034.1, read on the forward strand.
GTGTACATACCACAGTCATTCATTTTTGGGATGGTGCTCATCACTATTTGGCCCCATAGATTTTTGGTAATCTAAGCTACTCCTTAACTCCCAGCCTCCACTACTCTTTGTATTCTCTACTGTGTGCTTCTCTTTCTGGCTTTTCCTTTCATACCAGCCTCTTCGCTGCCTTGGCTTCACTTCACCAAAGTCAGATCTTAGGGAATATTCTGATACATCACCTTTAAGATGTAGAAAAATTTTCCAGAATACTGGAGACAGAAGAATATAATGAGACATATAGAGATAAAAAGAGATAATGATTTTGAGGATCCAGAGGGTCCATCAAGAGTGTTCCACTTCCTTGATTTAGAGCATAAATGAGAACAGGTAGCCCTAGTTTTTTTTTTTTCTGATAAGCCATCTGCCACAAGGAAATATGTGCAATTATTTGGTTAATGAAGTGTGTCAGCCTGTAGATAGGTAGCAAACATTGCCATCTGTGCAAATGGTTTACTTATTCATTTAATCTGAATGCCATATCTTTGAAATAAGTGTCAATGTGACAGATACTGAATATCATGGGGTGCTCCATGGAGTCACTAAATTCAGAATAAGAGCCTGAGTTCAGCATTTTATAAGATTTCTTCAATTTTCTGTCCTCATATGGCTGCAAAGAAAAAGGAAAATCAAACACAGGACAGCTTCTAATAGTCTGGTGTTTGGAAAGTGCTATAATGAATTTTAATCCAGAAAAATTTAACTTGCTAACAGAGGACATTATCTTTTGATAGGTATATTTAACAAGGTTTTTTTGCCCTCTTGGAAGTAGGGGAAAAACCCAACAATATTATCTTGTTTAAATCCATCATGTTTAATGTTCATTTTGTACAAAGTTGTATAGTTATCATTGTGCATTAGAGCTGATGAATCATAAAAATCCCAAAGGACTATTAATGAGGGCAAAGTCTACATAATAGATCACGAGTGTCTCTTTTTCCAGCCATGAGCTGGAAGTGCGAAGTATCAGGGCAGGTGATGTGAAAGAAGCATGACTCCGAAAAGAAGTTCTGCTCTCAGTTAGAAAATGAATGCATTTGCTTCCTCATTGTGTTTCCTAGGCAATGACTCAACTGTAGATATCCCTAGAGTACTATAGACATTTCAGAAAACTTTGAGTACCATTAAACTGTTTAACTCACCTTCTCCTTCACTGTGGTTCAAGATCTGACATATGTATGTATATATAATGCACTATATTTTATATATACATACATTTTTTTGTGTGCCAGAACCTAATGGTGTGATATTTTCACCAGAGGAACAACAGCCATGCTCCTATTGAATCTGATGCACTAGTATTTCAGCTTAGTTTTCTTTAGCTTGAATTCCATTGGTAGCCATTTAACATTACTCTATTAGTGTGTCTTAGTTGGATGTGCTGCTCCAGCAGCAGTGATCTAGCAGATCAAGTGCCATGATTTTGAATGTCTCAGGGCCCAATTTCGCATGCACACAAATGGGTTTGTTTGTATGTATAATCTCATTGATCTAAATGCAGGTTTGGAATTATAAAATGTGTTCTGCTCCTAGACTGTGCTTGAATTAAAATTAATTGTTATTTTGTTTAGAGTGTTGGCTCCAATTATTCTTAATTGATGTAATTGAGCCTAAGGTTAATTATTTGCATTTGTTCAAACTCATGTGGGATAAACATTTATTAGAGATGTTTGTGAGCTCAATACAAATAAAATAAAACTCAGACTTTTCTTGCTGAGATCTTCATGTCTAAATAAATTTTGTGTTGGATAATGGACTCATTTTACTTCTTTTCCTTGGTGTTTTGAGTGTGTTTTATTTTCCTAAAACTGATTTTATAAACTAAACAATGAACAATCATAAGCCTAGCCTTATTATGTCACTGTAGTTTGGCATATCACTGCTACTTGGATAAGCATATCATCTTCCTTGTTGCCCAATGAAGTGTGATGACACAGAATTTTCACAGTGGGTTACAAAAAACAGTAGACTTTGGTGGCAGAGTTTAGCATTAGCATGTCAAATCAAATGTTGTGCCAGTGTGTTGCATATCAAATACAGTGTTCAGTTTTGGGCCCCCTCTCTACAAGACATGGGCACTGGAGTTTGTCCAGAGAAAGGCAAAGAAGAGAAGGGTCTGGAGCATGAGTCTTATGGGAAGAAGCTGAGGGAATTGGTATTGCTTGTTCTGGAGGAGAGAAGAAGTTGGGTCCAGGGGAGACATTGTTGCTCTCTACTACTACCTGAAGAGAGGTTGGATCAAGGTTGGGGTTGACCTCTTTTCCCAGGTAACTAGCAATGGGACAAGAAATAATGTTCATAGGTTCATAGGTTCATAGGTTCATTATGTTGGAAAGGACCTACAAGATCATCTAGTCCAACCATCCTCCTATCACTATCCCTACCCACTGAACTACTAAATCAAATCCATATGGGGATGGCTTCAAGCTACACCAGAGGAAGTTCATGTTGTAAAATTTCTCCTTTGAAAGAGTGGTCAAGAATTGGAACAGGCTGACCAGGGAAGTGCTGAAGCTACCATCCCTGGAGTTGTTCAAGAAATGTGTAGATGTATATAGGGACATAGTTTAGTGGGCCTGGTGGTGATAGGTTGATTGTTAGACTTGATGATCTTTGAGGTCTGTAATGATTCTATAACTTTACGTCCAAACAGAAGTAATCCTGAGGCCACATGAGGAAGCAAGGTCAGAGGAAAGCCTGCTTTCCCTGCCCTAGAGATGGAGGTGTTGGCTCATCCAGCAGCACATCACAACATCCTTTGCTGGTTCTGCTGGCCCAGCGGGTTGGACAGGGAAGAAGTCTAGCTGTGCTCTCACCCCATACACCCCACCCACTCCAGGTCATTATGGGTGAAAGTTATTGATGAAAATCAGATTTGGCCACAAATGTACCCAGCCTACATAATTACACCCCAGAGCAGGTGTGCCAGCTCTTAATCTCAAGCTGCAATTACACTTTAAAAACCTTTCTTATAACCTGTTCTTCCTGTCGGTGTCTATAGGTAATGTAAGTATGCCACTATAGGGAAAAAAAAAGAAAAAAAAAAAAGTAATGTCTGTGCTTTTATCTGGGAGGCTATTTAAGGACTTGTTTTATTCATGGCCGTGCATGGTGTCAGTAGCAAACAATATAATAACAAATGAAATATGTTTACACTTTACATTTTTTTTAGCAACCAACACCCCCCAAAAAAAACCAAAAAACAAACAAACAAACAAAACGAACAAAAAAAACGCAAGAAACAAAAACAAAGCATCAAAAGAAGCTGAAGATGCAAATTACTCACCTTTACCAAAAGCAAATTGCATCTATAACTAGATGCCATGTATTTTCTAATTTCTGTCCCTCTTTGCATATCGGATGTCCCTGGCTTTCTGTTGTCGCACCATCTCTGAGCTGTATCCAAAGCAGCAGATGAAATCAAGCCCATCTGGTTAGCGTCGGGCTGGGACCTTACTCAGTCCGCATGAGAAGCCAAATGCTTTGCAACAGGCGCCACCCAAAGGGCATATTTATAATATATATTTTTTTTTCACAAGTTCTTGTCAGGACAGCCAGAAATATTCCTGGCTAAAATTTGTAATGTTTGTCTTTGTTTTTCTTGCTTTCTTGTTTCTTTCTTTTCCTTCTTTCTTTCTTCTATATTTTTTTTTCTTTCTTTCTTCTTTCTTTCTTTCTTTCTTTCTTTCTTTCTTTCTTTCTTTCTTTCTTTCTTTCTTTCTTTCTTTCTCTTTCTTTCTTTCTTTCTTTCTTTCTTTCTTTCTTTCTTTCTTCTTCTTCTTTCTTTCTTTCTTCTTCTTTCTTTCTTTCTTTCTTTCTTTCTTTCTTTCTTTCTTTCTTTCTTTCTTCTTTCTTTCTTTCTTTCTTTCTTTCTTTCTTTCTTTCTTTCTTTCTTTCTTTCTTTCTTTCTCTTTCTTTCTTTCTTTCTTTCTCTTTCTTTCTTTCTTTCTTTCTTTCTTTCTTTCTTTCTTTCTTTCTTTCTTTCTTTCTTTCTTTCTTTCTTTCTTTCTTTCTTTCTTTCTTTCTTTCTTTCTTTCTTTCTTTCTTTCTTTCTTTCTTTCTTCTTCTTCTTTCTTCCTTCCTTCCTTCCTTCCTTCCTTCCTTCCTTCCTTCCTTCCTTCCTTCCTTCCTTCCTTCCTTCCTTCCTTCCTTCCTTCCTTCCTTCCTTCCTTCCTTCCTTCCTTCCTTCCCTTCCTTCCTTCCTTCCTTCCTTCCTTCCTTCCTTCCTTCCTTCCTTCCTTCCTTCTTCCTTCCTTCCTTCCTTCCTTCCTTCCTTCCTTCCTTCCTTCCTTCCTTCCTTCCTTCTTCCTTCCTTCCTTCCTTCCTTCCTTCCTTCCTTCCTTCCTTCCTTCCTTCCTTCCTTCCTTCCTTCCTTCCTTCCTTCCTTCCTTCCTTCCTTCCTTCCTTCCTTCCTTCCTTCTTCCTTCCTTCCTTCCTTCCTTCCTTCCTTCCTTCCTTCCTTCCTTCCTTCCTTCCGAGTTCCTTCCTTCCGAGTTCCTTCCTTCCGAGTTCCTTCCGAGTTCCTTCCTTCCTTCCTTCCGAGTTCCTTCCTTCCTTCCTTCCGAATTCCTTCCTTCCTTCCTTCCTTCCTTCCTTCCTTCCTTCCTTCCTTCCTTCCTTCCTTCCTTCCTTCCTTCCTTCCTTCCTTCCTTCCTTCCTTCCTTCCTTCCTTCCTTCCTTCCTTCCTTCCTTCCGAGTTCCTTCCTTCCTTCCTTCCGAGTTCCTTCCTTCCGAATTCCTTCCTTCCTTCCTTCCTTCCTTCCTTCCTTCCTTCCTTCCTTCCTTCCTTCCTTCCTTCCTTCCTTCCTTCCTTCCTTCCTTCCTTCCTTCCTTCCTTCCTTCCTTCCTTCCTTCCTTCCTTCCTTCCTTCCTTCCTTCCTTCCTTCCTTCCTTCCTTCCTTCCGAATTCCTTCCTTCCTTCCTTCCTTCCGAATTCCTTCCTTCCGAATTCCTTCCTTCCTTCCGAATTCCTTCCTTCCTTCCGAATTCCTTCCTTCCTTCCGAATTCCGAGTTCCGAATTCCTTCCTTCCTTCCTTCCTTCCGAATTCCTTCCTTCCGAATTCCTTCCTTCCAAATTCCTTCCGAATTCCTTCCTTCCTTCCTTCCGAATTCCTTCCTTTCTTCCTTCCGAATTCCTTCCTTCCTTCCGAATTCCTTCCTTCCGAATTCCATCCTCCTTCCCTTCCTTCCCTTCCTTCCCTTCCTTCCCTTCCTTCCCTTCCTTCCCTTCCTTCCCTTCCCTTCCCTTCCCTTCCCTTCCCTCTTCCCTTCCCTTCCCTTCCCTTCCCTTCCCTTCCCTTCCCTTCCCTTCCCTTCCCTTCCCTTCCCTTCCCTTCCCTTCCCTTCCCTTCCCTTCCTTCCCTTCCCTTCCCTTCCCTTCCCTTCCCTTCCCTTCCCTTCCCTTCCCTTCCTTCCCTTCCCTTCCCTTCCCTTCCCTTCCCTCCCCTCCCCTCCCCTCCCCTCCCCTCCCCTCCCCTCCCCTCCCCTCCCCTCCCCTCCCCTCCCCTCCCCTCCCCTCCCCTCCCCTCCCCTCCCCTCCCCTCCCTTCTTTCTTTCGGGGGCACTTGACATCATCCAACACAATTACTTCATTCTAAAAGCAGCATGGTAAAAATCATGTCCTACATGTCTGCTGAATGCCAGACTGAGGAAAGTTTGATGAGAAAAGTTTGATGCCTACTATTGTTCTGGAGCGTTTTTCTAAGACTGTGGTTTCCCCTTAGTTCTCTGAGGTGGCGTTTTATGGGATAAATGCCTGATGTAATTTGAGCCTTCAGAACTCCATTTCTTGACCAAAAAGCAATCATTTAACACTAAGGATTTGTGGACAAATCAGGACTTACATACAGCCATCTGTATGCTCTTATACATGATGTAAGATTTGGACGCATCTAAATCTCATTTGCATATCATTTGAACTTGAATATTTGTATATTGGAGAAGGGAATTTGGTTTCTTGCCCCTACTTTCTGTTAGTAATTTTTACAAATAGAAATCCCACTTATATGAATGCTTCTAAAAGAGAAATTTCTTGAGGGATACTTTCTTTCATGACACTAGCTAAAGCCTGATTGCTACCTCACAAGCACTGGAATGTGTGTTCTTACAAACTTGGAAGCACATACTTCTCTATGTATTTACCCTATGGATGCAATTCTTTATCTTTGCACTGGTCACACATTGGGTCTGCTTTGCAAGATAAAAAGTTAACACAGCTCTGATTACTGTTCCTATAGAAAAGGAGGGACGAGACTGGATATTTCGATGAAGAATTTTCTACCGCCATCATATATCAAAAATAATCTCAGAAACGAGTATTTTTGAATATTCTTCTTACTCTCGTACACGTTTGCACAACTCAACTTCCAGTCCCCGGCGTGCAGTGCATGTGATGGCCGCTAGATGACAGTACAACATCTAGGCTGGTCCGAATTCCCCGAAACGTGTGTCCCCGGTGGACGTACTTGGCTGCAGTGACACTTTAATTGAGGCCCTTTTATTCGCACAAATCTGGAGCATAAATTAAGCATTGCATCACCACCTCGCAGCTTTGTAGTGTTGCAACAATTACCTAATTCGTTCATGCATGTCAGCATGTGGCTTGTAGGAGAGACGGGTAGTATAGAGAATGTTTGTTTTTAAAAAGTTGTGTTTCAGCTTCTGAAGAAATTGTGAAATGTCCAGTTCCAGTACCTTACCATCCTTTTTGTAAAATAAATAAATAAATAAAGAGACCTTTTTCCTTGTTTCTAAAGTGTTTGCCATATGCTGCAGTCAAAACATAGCACTGTGCCTACTCACAAAGCCAGAACGGCAACCTCTGAGGAAAGATATGACACAGAATGCATAAAATCCTGGAGATAAGAGAGAGAGAGTCTGGGTAAATGAATACTTCCTGTTGGTCCAGGAGGATCTGGTCAGAGATCATCTAGCCAAAATTAGTGCACACAGATCCATAGGCTCTGATGGGATGCAGCCACATGTGCTGAGAAAGCTGGCAGACATCATTGTTGAACCACTCTTTATCATCTTTGAAAGGTCATGGTGAACATGAGATGTGTCTGAAGACTGAAGCATAGCCAATGTCATTCCGACCTTCAACAAGGGCAAGAAGTAGGGAAACTACAGTCCAGTCAGCCTCACCTCCATCCCTAGAAAGGTGGTGGAGCAACTCGTTCTGGATACCCTCTCCAAGCAATTAGAAGAGAAGGCTGTCAGAGTAGTCAACATGGATTCACCAAGAGGCTATCATGTGTGCTTCATTAACATGGTAGCCTTCTATGATGTCATCACTGGCTTGGTAACAGAGCACTGGAACAGGCTGCCCAGAGAGGTTGTGGAGTCTCCGATGGAGATATTCAAGACCCATCTGGATGCCTACCTGTGTGACCTATTGTAGGGTACCTGTTTTAGCAGGGGGATAGACTGAATAACCTCTTGTGATTTCTTCTGACCCCTGAAAACCTGTGATTCTGTGAGAACACCACAATGCTCAGGAAGCCCCATTCATCATTAGCTTACCATCAAAGAGGCAGCCACCAGTTTTCAAGAGTTCACGTTTTTAATATTCTCCACCCAGAAAGCTAATCTTCTTTGATTCTCTCTGTTTGCTATGTCTGTGAGGACATTTGAACATAACCTTCAAGACTAAGCATAAGAGAAATTAAGAATTAAGATTTTATATCAGAAATTTTCTGTATCGCAAAATAGAGAAGGTGCGAAACACAGGGCTTGTTCAAGTTTTCCCTCTGTTTCTTTTATGTATGGATGTCCTGAAGGCGGTTTCAGCTGCCTAGAGGAGGATATTTGACTGTGTGTATCTGATTCTCACATAAAATCCATCATGTTATGGAAGTTTCTGGAAAGAATTTAAGGATTAGGATTTTATCCTGAATGTTACAGTTCTTTGGTATAAAAATATTCTTATGACCTTTTCATATGTATAATTATCAAATTTGTCTTTTCACACGTTTTCAATAAGAAATCTCTACCTTTCTCTACTGGCTGAAATTATTTTTGGCACACTTGCCTCTTTCTGAAGAACAGAGAGCTTTGAAAAGCTCTACCTGCACAAACTAAACTTGGCACAGAGAAGATCCTGCAGGGAGCTGGTATGATAGTGAAGACTTCTGTGCTGTTGGGTTTTAAATATTGATTTAGAAACTTGTATCCAGTATTCAAATAGGCTCTACAAACAAGCTTTGCAGCAAATGTCCAATTGAAGCTTGGCACAAAGTAGCTTGCTTTCCTGCTGAAGACCAAGCCTTCCCACAGCGTGCCTGAAGGCAGGGATAGTGTTTGCAGGTCTGAGGAGTTAGTGGAGGCATGCTAAAATGACAGATATGCAACATATATTACACTTCCTCCATTACCAGCTTTGCCAAGGTAGATTTCATAGGCAGCTGCCATCACATGAATTAGTGTCCAGATGCTGACTCACCAGGGAGCACCTGCAGCTGCTGATACATATTTTGCTTTTCTGTCCCTATTGCTCTGATTCCTCCAGCACTCAGCAGTGGCTGCTGACAGTTCTTCCAGACAGGCAGTGACAGCTAGCAGACAAAACACACAGGACAGAAACCTGTAAAAAAATGAATTATGAAGAAGGCTGTTGCTGAATACGTGGCATGATTACCTCATACACACATAAATAAGAATAAAAATAAAAATTGCACTTGATAAGGCTGGTGCTTTTCATTAAATCATCTGCAGATACATTCACGACATGGTATACTGCCTTACACACTCCTCATCCATTTCTTTCACCTTGATTTTCACTGATAGCATTGGTAACATCTGTTTTCCACCTCTGCATATGACCATACCTGAAATCTCCATCTATCTGCAATAGTAAGGTTGGATAACTGGTAGTGATGTAAAGGGGGATACACTGGAGGAAGTAACAACTAAGGGTAATGTAAAGGGGGATACACTGGAGGAAGTAACAAGTAAGGGTGAGTTAATAAAAATTATTACCTATTCTGCCTTCAAATAGGTTGCTCATTCCAGGTACCACAAATTCAATGGAGAGTTTTCCATTAATGCAGTAAATGGTGGTTCAAGACATTTTTTCCTTAAAGATTACTCATAATTAAGCAATACTTTGCTTTGTCTTATTTCTATTTTCACATTGAACATTGGGAATAGTTGGTTTTAAGGCAGTAGGCATTCAGTGAAGTTCCAAATAACATCTCCCTATAAAGGTTTTTTGCTCTTTCTTATAGTCATTTCTCCACTGAAAAACAGTGGTTTATACTCAGACTTTAATAAATCTACCAGCTATCAGCATCTGGAGAAATAAACTGTATGCTTTGAATATTGTTTAGCTCTGCTGTGGTCATTTGATTCCTGAGGAATGAACACATTCTGTGTATGTAGAACAAACTCTTCACCCTAAGAATGCCATCGAGCAAACACCAGCTGTCTAGGGTTTTAGTCAACAGAGCAGGAGGAAATAAAATACAAAGAGAAAGCTGTATTTACAGCTGCATTAGCACTTAATACCATGAATTTCTTTCAAATTCAGAAAAACATCATCTTTAGGAGTAGCAAACTTGGGCTATAAATGCAAAACATAGCCTGATTATGAAAGCTCAGATATAAAACAGGTTTTATTTCTTACAATGCTTTTCAAGCCATGAATCTGGAACTGTAAAGCTCTTTGGTTGCCTTGATTTTCCAAGCAGACAATAAATCTGCCGGCTTTGTGTGGTTTGATGTGACAGCATGGCTTGTGTGATTCTTTTAAGCAATGAAAATGTGCCTGAGATCACAAGCTTGTGTCACAGATAAAGGAGCTCTCTCCTGCATTGTTGTTTGTTTTGTGGATTTTTTTAAACAATATTTATTTTTTATTTAATTTTATTTATTTATTTATTTATTTTTCACAGTGATGCTGAGGGTATTTAAATACTACTGGCACATGCACATATGGTCACTTATTGATTGTAGATCCAGTTACAGCAAGTGACATTATATGCCCTCCTCTCTACGTAATTAATGAAATCCCCTTGAGCTGCAAAGATTTCCATATCGAAGTGGGTGGTTCGTGCGTATGTGTAATCGACTAGAGCTGAAGCAATCCTTTTAAAAGCTGAGGCAAAAGGCCAAAGGCCATTTCCTACCATTAAATTGGATAATTTAAAATGAAGTTTGATCAGGTGGGTCACTGAAGTTGCAGAGGTGGGCCATGCATCCTGAATTACTCTGTGAGAAAAGACATTAGGATTTTACATCTCTTCTGCCTGCAGAGCCTTGTCCTTGCCTGATGCCTATAAGTGCTATTTATAATATTTATTTATAATATATATATGTATATATAGAAACATATTATATATAAGTCCTATTTATATATAATACAAGCATGGATGTACTCTTCAGTTAGAGTTCACTGACTTTCATTCAAAACTGAGGGGATGGGAAATGAACTTGGAGCACTCTTTGTGCACACGTCCCAATTAATGGCCTTGTGTGAGCTGCCACATATCAAGTTTTCACTTCATCTGTGGTGTCTGTGCCCCCGTTCCTCTTCCCTTCCAAAACCTGCTTTTTCAGTTGTCTCATGAGGCAGATATGCTGAAGTTTATCTCATCTACATGTCCTTAGATCCTTCGTCTATCCACAATCCATGCATACCAGTCATCTAAACCCTTGGGCGGTCTAAGGATTTCCACAGCATATATTATTTCAGTGGCAAAATATGAGCCTGTAATTGTTCTCAGACATCCAGAAGAGGAAACTTTCCACTTTTCCTTTTAAGCCATAGGTCACAGGACTAACTCAAATGCCAATATCACTCCAAAAGAGAAGAAAGGGAAGAGGAAGTCTCACAAGCTTTAATAACAGTGCGTAGGACTGTGAACTTGCAGAGAAACTTGCACTTTCTCTGAGGACTGATAACTTCCCTTTATATATATCCAGTCCAGAGCCTCCATCTAACTCCTATAACATACAGCAACCCAACAGTGTGGCCTGAGATTTGCTCAGCTTCTCTCTTACTCAATAGGGTGGATTGACAGAAATCCTACATGAATGAATCAATTAATTCTGACAGTTTCTTCAGCAATCGTTTTAAATTTACTCAACCAGAAAGTATGTTAATGTTTATTTGAAAACTTTGACCTTGTGTAGGTATTGTTTTTCTCAGTAGACAGGGCAATAAACAGCTGCGTCAATATTTACCTTAACAGAAAAATGTTTTCCCTGTATCATTTATCCTCTTTTTGTATTTTCTCCAGCCCATGGGCTTCAAGAAGCATATCTTTATTCCTTTAATTTTCATATTTGAGTGAAGAGGAATTGGTTAATATGCAAAACTATAATGACATTCATGGCAATGGCTGAGCCATGATCAGCTTTCTTGTACTGCTGAAAGACACTGGGTGGAGATAGACATGCTGCTCCTGAATAGTTCACTACAGTCAGCTGGCACATATAATTGCATTACAAGCAAACTGTGGGGACAGTGTGAGAACACACAGTGCTCATTTGCTGTAACTCATTTTCCAGCAGCTCTAATTCTCATTTTGCCTTTGTAAAATGTTCCATATGCAATTTGAGGTCAATGATGATAAGAGAAGTTGAAAATAATTGGAGGTTAAATATCTTCTGAGACCTGTATTTTCATTTCAGCTGTTGCTGTGCATGTGTAGCTGCCCACAGAAAAGAGTGTGAGATCTAGGATGACACATTAATTTTGTACTGCAACCAGTTTGCTCAGAAGCAAAATGAAAATATAAATTCAGTCTGTGCTCAACTGTCTCTGCAGCTCTCCCATATTAATTGCATCACATTTCTTCAGGTGAGTGGATCTAAGTGAGTTGCAAACAAACTTACAAACAAAAGCACAGAACCATCATGCAAAGAGAGCTATAGAGATCAAGGGTCAAGATTTGTAGCAGCAAGGAAAATTAAACTACTTGACTGATACAAATTCTTTTATTAAAGAAGACAAAATAACCTTCAGTGAAGGAAAGCAATGGGATATTGCCAAGCATCTTCATCCTATGACTTTGGAGGAGATTTATAAAATGTATATTTATTCTAATTTCTGTCCTTAAAATCATCTCAATATTCAGTTAATGAGGCTCTGTGAATAATTTCTAGTCCAGGGTTGGAATGCATTACTGACTTATTTCAAAATGTTTTAATGTGGAGGCACACTATCAAACCAAGCTCTAAGTACTGTCTGATGGGCAGTAAGAAGAATATGAGCCATATGTTTGTTAATGCAATGCAGAAATGTATTCAGAAATTGTGAAATGCACCACTTAGATGACTTCAAAGTCAGCTTCAAGCCAGCAAACTAATGATCGTAGTGGTGGTGGTGGATGAAACAGAAACATTACGGGACAGCCAGGTCTGCAGTCAGGCACACCTCATGGTTTGGTTCAGAGCTATGTCAGTTCCTGAAAAGAAAAAAAAATCATTCTTTTCATAAGAAAGAACCTTGATTGGAGAAAGTGTTTAGATGTCTTATGCTATTTGGTGTGAAGGAACTAATCCAGTTATTTGAGAATCTGAGTGTTTTGTTGTATGGAGATGTCTGAGAGCAATAACACAGTTATGACTGTGATTTGTCAAATAAAATCAAATGGATTGTATTTTATTTTATCTTTTAGTGAATAAAGATAGAATTGGGAAGGAAATTAATTAATTATGATTTAAAAAACCTCTACATACTATTAAGTTATTTTTTCTCTGATTTTTAAAAACAGATTTTCAGAATAATGTCATATTACTTTATGTTTGCAATATACTGATTTGTATATGGCTATTATAGCCACAGTAACCTGAAATGAACGACACAGAAAATAAGTGTTCCTGTCAGTGAGTTGGAATCAATTTATAGAAAGAATATAGAACGCCCAGAATAAGGTGGTGAGAACGATTTAAAAATTAGAAGACTTCAGAAACGGGAAAAAGAGGCCAAGGATATTTCTCAGAAATCCAAATCCCACAGGACTTATTCAGACCTCACGCATCCAAGGTAACCAGCTAACATCAGTAAGAGTTTTCACTAGGAACCTGGCTTAAGAAAATGAGGAGTACATTGGACTGGGCTGCAGTTTAATCTGTCCTCAAGGAAATACTTGCTAGATCTTTCCTGGGATGTAGAGATGGAAATTGTTAGATGATGCATGTGTTAGTCAAGGAATTTATGACATCGCACAAGACTATTTTACAATGCAGTACATATCTTGAGTGCTGGATCTTTCATTAATTACACACTTCCTAGTCCTTTTGAGTGGCTAATTTTCAAGTCCAAGTTATAGTATATCTGAAAGAATTGTTTGTGAAAGTACAGTTTTGTAGCCTGAAGAAAATATTTACAGAAATTCTTCCCTCATCTTAATGCCAAAAGAGGTCACTACCAAGCATCACTTGCAAATCAGAGCTCTCCTGGTTATTGCACCACCCCTCCCCATGCTCTGCTTTTCTTTAGGATGCTGACAAGTCTCAAAACTGTGCAGCTTAGTGCTTTGTCCTGGTAAAGGGACTGAAATAATGACCTTGAACCAATGGTTGCTTTGCACAATCCTAGTGATGAAGAGCAGCTGCAAACTGAATTAATGCACCAGTTAAATGGTGTTTAATGAATGTTTTAGCTTTCTAGCTATAGCATTAAGTATGATGGACTGAACCAAAGGAGAGGCCCAGAGTTGCCAATTTGAAGCAAAGGCAGTGGACTGCTTTATCTCCATCTCTTTCCATACTGACATGTAAGGCAAAATCTGGTGTAAACTGAGCTAAGGGGGATACAGCATCTGGTATGGCGTGACACTGTCTGCCACACTCAGCTCTGCCTTCACCAGCCAGAACAGTTCAGTCAACAGAAGTTACTTCAGAGGTTTCCCTCAGAGTGAGATTTATTCTTGGCATCCAAACCTGAGTGCTCTCAATGCAGGAAGACTTGTATGATTTCCAAGATTTCTGCTGGCTGACTTTACAGTTGGCTGGAGGATACAGGGGAAGTTTCTATTCAGCTTATATGGTTTTCACAATCGTGTCGTTAGCTCCCTTCAAAATAACAGCTTGCCTTCTTGACAGGAACGAATAAACTGGCAATGCTTTTCTTTCCTTGTTAATCTCCAACTGGTCCTCAGCAACACTGGTAAATGTACCATCTTGAGCTCTTTTTAGGACTCCTTGGCTAATTTGTACCACATCACAACAGGCCCCACACTGGGAGATGACTAGAGTGATTCAGAGGGCAGGTGATCAACAAGTGGCAGCAAACATGAGCCCCTACTTCTGGAGCCTAGGGTAATCCACCAGGTATGTTATTTGCTGCTTTAACCATTTCCTGATAGTTCACTCCATAAACTTGTAGATGGAGAACATAGCACAAGAGAGATCTCTACAGAGGACAGATCCATGCTCAGGTAAATACCAGAAATCTTTGTAATCTTTAGGAATCTGACAAAGGAAAGAAAACTTGTGCACTCCTTTTGTCCCAGATATGTAAAGGGTGAACTTGTTTTCATGCTATGACAATAATGGTCATTTTCATCCTTATGACAAAGACCTTTGATGTCATGGAGAAAAAAATGTTTTAGGTAAGTTTGACTAATTTTTTATTTTTTTTATTTTTAGTATTAGCCTTTCTGACTTACAAAATAATGTCTACTAATAGTAATTTTACCAAATCTCTTTTTGTTGGATTATCTGTGTCATACAATTGACTGATGTCTTACTTTTCCATCTTCTCCATTCTCTTATCTCAAGTTTCCCAAAACAAAATCATTTAGACTGGATTGGAGCTTATATTCTTAGGCATAATAAAGGGAATAGCCTGCCATATGGTACTGAAAAGAAAAACACTCTACAAACCATAACAGAATATTATCCAAATGTCTTTTGAGTGTGAACACATACATTCTACTATGTAATCTGGTTCTGATGTTTGTTCTTAAGCTCAAAAGACTGCATACAACTTTGAAATACACTTTTATGTTTCATTTTTCAGCTGATGCCGTGAAGAAGAGAAGCTTGATGAGGCCAACAATGTGTGGCATCTGTTGAAGATTATAGTAAGCAATATATTTCAGAGTATTGGAATGAGCAGGGTTTATAATTAAAGCCTCTAAATTAAACTAGCTCATGTCAGATTGAGTTTAATTGAATGGATAGAGAATAAATAAGAGACCATAAAGAAAATGCCACGAAGAACCCTAGAGAAAGAAGAACTTCTGGAAGAGAAAATGTTCGAATTAAAAGCAAGACAAAACAAATCAAGACCAAGAGTGAGATAAAAGCTCTGGAAAGGGACCAACCAAATCCTTGTTAGTAGTGAAAGAAAATTTTGGTTAGCTTTGACTTATGGGAGAATTGTCCCTTCAAGGTTGAAAGAATGATGTTTCCATCATTTAACAACATGTAGTAGTAATTCATATTGACAATGTTCACACAAAATCTGCAGCACGTTTCATTGCTCAGTCATTCATTCTGTGCAAAATTTTTAAAATGCAATTTTTATCTATTTATTATTTAACGCTGTGTTAACAGCTGATTCTGTTTAAGTAGATGTAATAGTTAACAATACAGGTAATGTTCTTTTTACTGAAGTTTTTTAGAGAAAATACCCTGGACAGCTGTGTTCTGAGACATGAACCTGAAAGCAAGTATAGACCCTATGTGTCTTTGCAGTCTTTGAAATGGAGACAAAGAAAGCAGATACTGGAAACAGAGCTACTACAAAGTGCCAAGGGAATAACAGCTATCCAAAAGAGTTTTGTACTGAAGGTTATGCAAATGTATTTCTGCTTACCCTTTCCCAATGCTAAATCTTTCTGTACAAGTTGCTCAGATAGAAAACAGTCTGACTGACTCTCTCATTCCCCACAAAAAACTCTAACCAAGTTTTAGTTTGCTTTTTATAAAATTCTTTGAAAAAGTTTCAGGGCTTTTTAAAGTGTTGTATGATTTTGAAATCTCATGGCTTGAGCAGTCTTGATTGTGGAGCTCCGAGAACATTTGGGTTCATTTGTAGAACTTTGCATTCAAATAGCAATAATGAAGCTGATACAGTGCTAATAATACATTAATACTGTTTGATCTATAAAGCTGTGTATAGAATCCAGTATTAAGTCCTGGGGTACAGGACAGTCTATGTCATGGTTTTACTATTTTTGTTATTGGTATTCCACATCATAACATCATGTGAGACACTGGGAGTTAAAGAGTTAATGCTCCAGTTCCATAGATTGATGAATTTCTGAGTATCTGGTTCTCAGAAGAGAAGAAGGACTACATACCCCAGAGGATTTTGCGTTCCCATTTTCCACTCAGAGGGAAAGATAAAACTGCACACAAGTCCTGAGACTGCCTCTCTTTTTGCTGCTCATGAGCAGTGTGAGCTCCCTAGCCATCTCACCTTCAGCTTTAGAGTAAGACCTTCAATTCTGGACACTCTCTCTCTCTCCCTCTCTCTCTCTCTCTCTCACTTCATTTGATTTATTAGCTTCAATTCCAATTGTATAGTATTATATTGTGTTATTCTGCACTCCAGTACCTTATTTAGTAAATTAGCTTTCCTCCTTAGGTCACTGCCACTGTTTTGCTTTTAGGCCCATCTACCTACCTTCTCTGAACTGGCCCATTAACAACTGACAATCTATTACTGTGAAGTAATTATTTATTGGCTGCTGAGCCAGCTATGTTGAATATCTTGGAGTGTCCAGAATGCCAAGGCATTGACAAATCTCAGCCTTTAGTTTAAGTCAGACACATTAGATGCCAGCATATATTTTTTAATTACACTACTGTTAAGTTTCCTGACGTAATAAAGAAATTCATGTTCAGATAGAGAAGAAGGTAAGTTAGAAAAAGAGTGATTAGAAGAGCTTTTGAGGAGGAATAGCTTGTCTTTTAAAATATCCTTGGAGATACCAACTGTTCTACTCAGGTTATTAATGTCTTGAAAACCTGTTTCAATCTGATCAAATTGAAACAGAAAAAGGATGTACAGTAATGTCAAAAGAAGCTAAATGAACCAGCAAATATGTAATGAAAAGCTTCTATATTTGTTCTTATGTGCATGCATGTATATGTATGGAACCAGCTGATAAGTACCCATGTGTAATTTTATTTGAGTTCATATCACATGAAGTCACTTCTCCCCAGACCACCTTGGGTTGCAGGAGAATGGGCTTAGCAAACCAGCTGCAGCTCAAAGGATAAAGAGATATGGATCTCCTGAGACTTAGTCCATTGCTTTAGACAAAAGTCATAGTGTCGCAGCTTGCTTTTATAGCCTGCCCCAAAGAATTACAGCTGCTTACTTAATTCTAGAGATGACAATTAATTCCATAGGCAACAGTCACTCTGCAGCATTGGGAGCCACCCTGGTGTTAGCAATGCCTCCTGTGCATGCAACAACTTTCATTGGTTCCCTCTGGATTTTTGTCGATGCATAGAGGACCATGTGCCAAGCACTGCTCTGCCCTTCTAGGGATCCTGCACATGCTTCACAGTAGGTTATGTGAGTGTGGTTTATTCACATCCTGCTTCCCTCAACAGGGTTTGTCATTAGAAAAGGCAAGTAGCTCCCACATGAAAAAAAAAAAATCTAACACATTTGAAAGAAGGAAGCTCAGGTTTTTGAAAATCTTGCATCTGATGCCCTGAGAAATCAAGTATACTATTTTGCTGCTGCCTGGAGCTAAGGAATCAAAGTGATAAGTGGTTGAACCTTGCTGCAAATCCAAGTGGTAAAAAAGGCAGAGAGGGCCAGAAGAAGGCTGACTGAGGTTTAAAGAGAGAGGACCAGATCTGTGAAAAGTATATCAGAGCATTATAGCCTGTAAATACCTTGCTCTTAAATCCCTGCCTTTTGGAGCCTAATCCAAGCATTTCCTGCAGCAGGATGAAATGTTCAAAGCCTCAACTTCAGACGCAAACTGGTCTGAGTACGGGTATCTCTCCAGGGTCAGCAACCTCAGAGGCAGCCAGTACAGAAATCCTAGCATGAGGTAGTCTTATCTCTCTCACACTTCATAATGCCTTGCAGGAACTGTCTGCTTGGAAATTCAGAATCCAGTTTTATTAACGCAGAACCTTGTCATGAAGGCTGGTATTTCAAGGAATTCCTTAAAATGGAGCAGGCCTTATGCTCCATTTGAACCACTCTGAACCCAACAGAAGATAAGAAGAGCAATTATGAAACTGCTTGGATGATAGATGTAGGAAAAAGGAATGTACTGCAGGTGTCAGGCAGGTTATTTGCTGCAAGGACAGGCCAGGAAATGGGAGCGAGCTGCATGTCCCTATTATGGTGCAGTCCCACCAGCCTTCCAGATTTGGAGCATTGATTGGGAAACGTCTCATGTGAAAGAAAAACCAAAAGACTGAGCAGCACAAATTTTCATTTGTAGGGTTTCACAAAATGGGTTGTTGGTGGTTTTGTTAGTTTTGCTTCATTTCAAAGTAAAATAAAATTAGAAAGCATTTCTACTCTGCTCTTCTCATTTAGAGTCAGATATTGCTGATAGAGTTTATATTGCTACTAGAAAACATTTTTTGCATATGAAACATGAAAAAGATATATGAAATATACATATATTGCATATATGTGTAAGCAATGGGAAAATGCTGGCCTGTTTTCCTGCAAGGTCTCCAGAAAGGATCTCTTCTGTAAGAATTCAACTTGGACTCCTCATCTGTCCCTGGAAATCTTTGTGGGTGAGTGTTCAGACTGGAGCAGAACTCAGAACCGACAGGCTGCAATATGATGCTGCAAGTACTTTCTTGGACTTGCCTAAGAAACCCTTTGGAATTGTTCTTCAGATAAAGAAATAAAGCTCCTTATTTTTAACAAACATCTGTAAGGAGGTAATTAAGTTGTTGCAACACACTTTATTTTGTCAGGCAAATAGTATTTTAGATATTCAATTAAATATTACTATTTTAAACTACATTTTGTTCTCTCTTACACACTATATAATGCATATTCACTGTAATGACAGTTTCATCGTGCTAGAAACTTATACACAAACCTACACTTAAAAACAGAATTTTCTTAATAAAACACGCATATCTACAGTAACAACAATTGCAAAGAACACATTATTAGGTCAAGATTTCAGCAAACTTTACAAACTACACGAAATAAAAATAGCCCAAAAATATCAGTACACGGTGAAGTTCTTAGCAGAGAACATATCTTTACATTTGGTGAAGTTATACCTAGAAGTCTTTTTGCTTTTGTATTTTCTTAGAAATAAAATTATATACATTATTTAGTAATCCTCAAAATAGGAAGTATTAAATAGCACAAATAATATTACAGTCCTAAGTTTTGGTGCTGCCTACAGTAGAGGGGCTACTTGAAACAAAGAAAAACTGCAGATTCTGTATTTACATTTGGGGCCAAACACTCAGATGGTAGAAAGCACAGTAGCTAAATGGACAGCAAGGAAGTTCCATCAGTTTATACCAGCTGAGCATCTGGCTCCTGACTACTCTATACACAGGGGAAGGCTGCTAAAGTGTGGAAACTTGGACCGCTTATGAACTGACAAAAGCTTATTATATATATGCTGAAGTTTTCATGCAGCAGGAAAAATGTTAGTTTAAGTATAATCCCTTAAACAGTCATACCATAAGAATGGTATATGAAGCAGCTTTAAAAATACTATTTTATAATCACATGAAACTCTGAGCTATGCTGATTGTTTTAACGGAATCCCTTATTGCCAATGTTCTATTAGAAAACAGTGTAACTATAATTTCTGAGGCCTAATGGAGGCCTATTAAAACATCACTGTACCTAACCATTTAATGAGTAAATTGTACCCTTAAATACTTATTAATCACTGTACTCCATCTGGAAGCAATTATGATCCTCACAATAGACATTAAGATCATGCTAACTTGGCAGTGAATAGGAGATAGGAAGAGCATGGCAGCATGCAGAGCATATGCACTAATGTCATTCTAGGAGGTAGTTTCATTTTGTGGCACTCAATTTTTGGTTTGTAAGTTACAGTCTCCAGAAGTCAGTTGACTTCAGAAAAAAAGAAAACAAAAATGCATCTTGCTGGGGAAAGCAAAGTCTTATCTTTTCTTTTACCCACCTCTCCCTCTCTTTTTTTGTCTTATTTTTTTCTATTTTTTCTCACCAGAAAATATTCTGCTACCTCATGCAGACAGATTTAAGCTCATGGAAGTCAAAGGAAAATTTTTATCCACTGGTTTCCATGAGTAGAACCTCAGATACCAGTGTCTGCATGCTGCAGAAAGATGCATTTAGGCCTTGATTAAGGAGAGCACTTAGCTGCATGGTAATGTGCCAAGAGGCAGGCATTGCCATTCCCTTTGAAACAAGCACTGAGAACATAAACTGAAGTCCAAGAACTCCCATCAGCATCAAAGGGTCTTAGGGAGACTGTTTAAGTGGTTTATCGAATCAGGGCCCATTTCCCAGCTATTTTATGCCACGTGGCAATGATATGACTGAACTCTGGTATCATCTCACTAAGAGTTAACTCAATTACACTGGATCTTAGTTCACACTGGCATGAAACTTGAGGTGCTCTCCTACATCCTGCAGAGTTATGACCAGTGTAGAATCAAAATAACGCATAAGAGTTTCAACAAACATCAATTAAAATTTTTAATACTGTGTTTTAAAGTACAATATCCATGTTACTGGCTGGAACTAACCATTTTCTTTGTTAACTTTGCTGGGCTTAGAAGTTATTGTCATTGAATGGCTTTTTAAAAAGTTACTTTCTTTCTTTTTTCTTTTTTTTTAATTTTGAGCTGACCATACTTAGTTAATTATCTGACACCATCATAAAATAAAGCATATTTTTTTCTAAGGTACTCCCATGAATTTAATCCCAAGTGTCTAATTCCTCTGGAGAGACTCAGTGGATACCAAAACCTTCTTACATGATAAAATAAGGAACACCTGTCCCTATTTTTTTGGTATCAGTGTTCCTCAAAATAAAAGGTGATTTTTTTTTTTTTTTTTTAACCAGGATAGTTTGATGCACATGCAACCAATTGGCAATAAGATGTACTTTATTGGACCTGTCAGCTTCTTTTTAAACAAAAATATTTCAATTCAAATGTATCTTTCAAAATGTTGTTATACTTTTTGGTTTTATACCCTAACCAGTTTTTTAAATTTGGTTTTTCTCTCTTTTCATTTCTTTTTCATATCTTCCTTACAGGAGAAAAACAGAACAGAGGAGAAAATTGAGAAAATAACATTAAAAAGAAAAGTGGAAGTTCTTTAATTGAGAAAATCTAGACAACATTTTCCATGTCAAGAATCAGAAAACGTAAGTTTTAAAATCTTCAAAGATGTTCATAACTCATTTCTATATTGCAGATCAACTTCAATTTAACAATGGAATAGATTTTTTTTTTAATAAACGCTCTACACATTCTGTCTTTTGAAAAACAAAACAAAGGAGTGTAATTCTTTGAAAACAGCTCAAATACCCAAGTCACTTAGGTGCTTTTCAAAATTGTATATATAAGGAACATTCTCATGTTAGCACTGTACCACTTATAAAGCTATGTAGTGTTATAGGACATCGTATATTAATAAAAATCAATATGAGGAGAAATATTTTAAGTTACATTCCAGAACTCATTAATTTATTACAACTCATACTATGCACAATAATCAGTGTTTCCTCTGACAAAGTATAAAAACATTTTTTCTTTCTCTTCTACTCATTCCTTCATTTGACCTCTGAATGAATGAAACATTTCTACTATACTTTACTCGCATCTTATCTGCATGTATTCACATGATCTGAACAATGAGTGAAAGCTGTAAACCCAGTATCAGTAAACAAGTAGAATCTCATGTTCGTAAATGCAGTGCAAGGAAATTTTAGTACCGTCCTACTTGGAGCATGCATCTTAACCCAGATTCTTCCACCACCAGTCCAGTACAGTCCCAAAGTTGCAAGATATTACACTGAATTTGTAAAAATTTCTGTTCAATTTTTAATTAAATATAAAGATATTAAATATGAATCTGGTTTAAGAAGAACACTCATTTTTGTTTCCATGACATAGCCTAACCTAGTGCCAATAAGCTTTTAGGACTGAAAATACTCCACATCTTTTCTGTAGTTGAGTTACACTGCATTTTATTGGGAAGAGGATCTTTTCTTAGGCTTGTAATTTCATTTAATTTTTAACTGTATTTACTCAACTTTGTTCTCAATAGACAAATAGAAGCCTTCTACAGTAAGGACAAAGACAACTTTTGCTGCAAAGTAAAATTAAGAACCAGGTAACTGATTTCTTCTATTTCTACTTTTCCTGCTATTGATAAGAGCCTTCAGTTTGCTGTAGTCCCCTCTCATCTTCTGGGGCTCTTCCCTCCGCTGACCTTGCTGTCTACTGTCTTTGCAGTATTGATTGATCATCTGCATTTCGGAGTGGCTGAAAGCTCCCACAAAATCCTTTGGGTGGAACTGCAGTGCTCGCACTGAGCTGGCCCAGGTCCAAGGGGACCACTTGTCAGTCATGTAGGCCACCATCTCTGTATCCAGCACTTTGAAATTGATCTTTGCTAAGGTCTGCTTGAAATTGTTCTCTGTTGCAATGCAGTGATAAAGCCCCCGATCGCTGTCTTGGACAGAGCGAATAAGAAGTCCTTGCTCAGTAGCTATGATCCTCTCATTAAGCTTGACCTAAAT
The DNA here is from genome assembly GCF_038088225.1 of Cyrtonyx montezumae. NCBI lineage: Eukaryota > Metazoa > Chordata > Aves > Galliformes > Odontophoridae > Cyrtonyx > Cyrtonyx montezumae. The sequence goes on from NW_027072034.1 coordinate 151,029,447, forward strand.
GTAGAAAAGACAGAATGATCTTTATCAGGAACGTTACAAAACAATGCAGTACTGCAAGTCCTTGTTAACTGTTACTTTAAATGCCTCTATCTTTCTTAAAGGACATTTAAAAAATATTATATTTTGCTTCGCTATGTATCACAGTGGCCATGGTTCCTGCTAATGTTAGGAAAGAGATTACATCCTAACATGATGTGTCTCTAAAGAAAACAGTTTCAATATTTTTATTCATTACATCACAGTAGATTTGTTAGGGATGAAGATAAAGATGTAAATCTAGACTACATTAAATAAAATTTTTCAAACGTTCAAGCAGAGAAGTTGAGAAAATGAGCTTTTATTTGCCAAGGCTTCATGTCTGTGAACATCCTTTCCAGCCTCAGAGGTTGCTGTTGAGACTTGATGGAAGAAAAGTGCAGGATTAGGCCAAGGGTTGATCTGTGATTGAATAGAACGTGGCTTCTGGTGAAATACTTGGAGTGCTAGTGAGTTTCTGAAGCTAACTTCCACAGAACTCTATCTGAGCTGTGGAGTCTAAAGCCACAGCTCAGATAGAATTCTTCACATAGCATCAGCTATGTTACCTTATTGGAAACATAGAGCAATTTTTATACTCTCTCGTTTCCTTTCTGGCTTCAGACTTTGGACAGTCCCAAGAGAAGGTCACGTCATTTGAGGAAAGCAAGTTACCACAACTTGTTTGGTCATCATCTGATTATAAATGACTGCACATAATCCTTGGCCACGTCTGCTATGAAATAAAAATTATCAAAGAATACCAGTGCTGCTATTTGTATGAAATATTTTTCTATTTTGACACTGAACTTTTCATTACACCTGATACGAGAACTCATTTATTTACTGCGCTATTCTGTTATTGTAAAATGCTTTAGACGTTGTTCAGAAACCTGAGTGATTACATTCAGCTTGAAATGTAATTAACATTTTGATTATTTTAGTTTAACAATTTCTATTTAAAATCACATTGATTCTGGTACTGATATGGAATATAACAAAAAATTTAAAAAAAAAAAAAAAGAGGAAGATGTTGTTCTGAAGCAAAGGGTCAAAGAATTTCACCTAGATTACCAGGACATGGCATGAGTCTCTCAAGACTGCAGGACAGAATATCATGAAAGACTCAACAAAAGGCTTCTAAGTCCTATCTGATTTTGGAAAATGGCTTGATAGGAGAGTAGTGCTTTTCAGTATTTATAAACTATCAACAGACACCATAACACTTAATTTTTCCTTACAAAATATATTCCTTTTTATTCACACGGCAACTGCCTCTGATCTGAAATGGATTTTTCCCCTTTTATATTAGTTAAGATATATGTGTTCCTCATAAACAATCATACTCTATATTATAGTGCTGAAATTTGAGAGCCTTAGAGACTGCAGTAATGGAAAATGTGATTGCAGCATGGTGGGGAAATGCTTTTGTCAATATGTGTTCTTGCTAAAGAAACCTTTCACATTTCTCCCACTTATGCCTTTTATCTTTTCAATAGCACAGAAAGCAGAAGTCTGCAAGCAGACTTCTTCCTGAACTTTATACAGTTTACTGCCTTCATGCCTGTTTCCCAGATCAATAGTAAATCCCAAGTGCTGCAAACTTTCCATTTGCAATTAGAAAGGTGTGAAGGAAAAATTCATTAACTAGTTCCTTGACTTTATTATTTTCTGACAGATACTCTGTTCTGATCAGACCTGGTGGAGCTGAGGAGTGAAATGCCCTTCTGCCACACTGAACATTCTGTGTTGACTTATATAAGTAAAGGGCTGTCTGATGTCCTGCACCCACACAAATTCTCCAGCTTCAGTGTCTAATGAAAACATAAATGCCATCCTGCTTCAGTCTGGGGTAGGGATGCTGAATGAGGTCCCTTCTAGAGCTGCTGTTGACATTACTCACCTCTTTCCTCCTGTCATTGTCTTTCTGTAGCAGCCATTTAATAGAAGCCTGAGGGGATTTGGGTGTACATTCAAGAAAGGTGGTGTTGTTTTTCACTCCATATTGGACTGTTTCTGCTGCATTTCTGTATGCTAGAAAGTAAAAGAAGACAAGTCAGGCTACTGTAAATGTTGTATAGAAAACAAATAACTGTGCAGCACTATTTGCAATATAGTCAACTGAAGTATATCTAATCCTGATAATAGGAGATAATATGTTTGTCATGGTATGGAATTTTTACAGAAATAAAATGTAACAAAGAAAAGACAGCTCCAAATACTGGTGTTATCACTTGAATATTGATCTCTCCTGAGAAAGGAGGATACCTGTACAAAGGCAGGCAAACACATGCCCAGACACTTCTACGGAGTGGAGTTCTGCCTGGAAATCGCTCTTTCCCAGTGGGATAACTGAGCTGACGATGAACTGACATTCAGCTCTGAAATGAACTCATTCTCTACTAAGACAAAATAACCTCTTTGGAACTGTTCAATGTAGAACAACATTTTTGGTATACTTCTTCATACTTCAAAGTTTGGAAATTAGGCTAATATTGTTGGCATGATCAAAAATACATCATGGCATAAGGACATCTCCAACATTTCAATGGTCATGCAGTATCACAGGGAGGCAAGAGAGGGCAGACTTGACTCCCAATCATCCTTCTATCTAAAAAAGTAAGAAAAAGGGTCTGGCTCTAAATGTGAAATTCAGTGAACAATTATGCCATCAACAGAGACCAGGAAAGATATATAGCACTCCAGAAACACGTGGACAAGTGCTGAGTGTGTGTATGTCATCAGTTAGACTTGCTGTGGCCCTTAACAGACTCATAGCAGTTACTGAAAAGGAACTTTTAGATGTTCATTAATTGCCACAAATTATAATATTTGTCCTGAAAAAAATGCACTTCAGATTTAAAAGTATACTACATATTTAAAATAAAAATTCTTGTTTATTTATTTTCACAAAGGAGTAGTAATAATACTATTTTTTTTTCACAGTCCTAGAACTGGTCTTCCTCAGAAAATATTTTATCTCCTATTCTTCTCTACTTCTTTCATCAATTCACATATGAAACGGGAATCTATGCTACCAAAGGAAGGAGACTTTGTATAGTTTTTTCTTTGTGAGTTCTCAACACATTTTTGAGGTTGTGCCAAAATCAACTGCAATTTTTTAGGAGAATAATGTAGACATATTTTGCATTCAAAGGCCATAAACTAGCAAAGATCTTGGCTGTCCTGTCTGTAGCTTTGAAACATGGAGTGAATCAGAGCTGTAGCACTTTTTTTTAATTTTTTTTTTAGACTGGGGCTAGATACATCACATAAATGCACTTTTTAACACTATTCAAGTGTTCAGTACTTATCTAACTTCTTCGCTAGTCCATTCTACTAGCACTTAGGCATACTGAGGAGTAACAAAATAAAAATGCATTTCTCTAATGGCTACTCTATAACCATTAGAGAAATGCAATTATAAAAAATACTGAAGTACTTAACAGAAAAGCAATATTGCAAACCCTTTAGCTCTTAACAATCTCTTAAAAAATAGCAATAGGCTAAAATATTAGTTTTGGTCTACGGTATGCAACCTGTCATGCTTGAAATCTGAGTTTCATGACTGTTGTTCCTTATAAACTTGGAAGATTTCTTGTTGCCATCCAGATCTCTGCTCTTTTGTCCTTTAGGCAGATTTTAATTTTTCTTCCAACGTAGTTTTTCCAGAAGTAGCTTGAATTATACTTTGAAAGAGTCCAAGTTGCTATTTCTTTTCTATTTCCCCAGTGAAGACAGCATCATCTACCTACACTGCTGTCACCGAAACATCCTTTAAAATTGCTAAAACATCTGAGTCCCTAAATATATCAAAACTAAGAAAAATGTCTTGAAAACAAGATTCCCGTGTCACAAGAATGTCAAGGTTTAAATGTTTGTTTCCCCTCAGCCCACAAAGCAGACAGCTGACACTCTCACAGTTTCCACATTGAAAGAGGAGACACCTGTCCTTGGAACAGACAGTGGGTGGGTGGTCACTGCACATGACTGCAAGGTAGGACACACAGCTCAAATTTCTTCATGGTTCAGAGCCTGAACTTTGATATGAACGTCTCAGAGCTCAGGTGGATAATCTAATGGTGGGTCGAAGTTGATCATAAGTTTGTGATTAACTTGTTCAAACTATTCAGATTCATATAAATGACCTAACACTGAGTCATGGGGAGTCTGGGCAGCCAGAGCACAATTAGCCACATTTGGGCTGAGGATTCTATGCCTGACTTACTCCTGGAAAACAAGAGACCACAAGTGGAAGCAGGAGACTCCTGTGAGACCGAGAAAGAAAAAAGCAATACAAAATTTTATGTGACTGAATTTTTGACATGTAACTCCTTAAACATTCTTCTCTCATTCAGTCAAAAATTTAATCAAGAATTTGCAGAAAGATCTATTATTTCATCTCCAGATGACACAGTTGAGAGCACACTTTGGTGAGACAGGCTCAGATATTGGAACACGATTCTCTGTCTGTGTTTTGATATTGCCACAGCCTAGCTTAGACATGCAAGGTGTTAAAAAGGAGTAAGCAGACTTTATGTGCACACCTACTCCATATCTGACTGTTGACTAGCAATGTGGAGAAAGGGGCAGCTGGGAAGGCAGAGCCTTTTCCCCACTGTCTATCTGCACTGTGCCAGCCTGGCTAAGCAGTTGTACAACTAGAAATAAGGGACTTTATAAAGAGGTTCAAAGCAATTTATTTTCCTAGGTAAAAGGAGAAATTAATGAAAACTCAAAGGAACCTGCCGAAACATGTGCTCTAAAAACCAATAGAACCTCAAATTCTGTTCTATTCTAGATGTTCTGGTCTGAGCCTTAATCACATAAAGAGAAATTAATAAAGACTTAAAGGACTTAGAAAAACACTCAAATTAACTATACCTGTTTCTAGCCAATACTATCAGCTTCTTATTTCATGTGTTTTGAACTCTACATTTCATGGGGCATCATTTCATCACATTGATGCAGGAGTCATATAATTGCAAAGAAAGACTCAGACTTGGAAAATAATTATGCTTTACCAGTAAACCACACAGATGTGAGCTACAATGAATCACATGAGGAAAGCCATGCATTCTTTATATAGCATGAGAATCTCTAAATTACAGTACCTTTCAGGTTGAAACCTCGGCACTGAGTCAGAGGGTTTCCATGTCTCACGTCTTGCCTACGACTCCTCCTAAAATATTTTAAAACATAAATTGTTATTCCAAAACAGCTACACTTCAAAAAAAAAAAAGAAAAAAAAACACATTTTTTTTTATTTAACCTGATCGGTTATCAGGTATAGTTCATAACCTACTTGGAGGTTGCTTTTATGCTCCCAGGCATACTAGAGAGAAGATACTGTTTAAGTGAATAACTAGTTTGCTGAATTTTTGAAGACAATTATTCTTTTGGTAGGGAAAGTAGTTTTGCAATAAAGGCATAGGCGTGGAAGGGCTGGAGGTGATGCATAAAGCAGACATAGCTTTAGTGTTGCAAGACCTAACATTCAGAGACAGACCTCTCAGATTCAGATGATCATCAAACAGGCAAGCATCTTAGCATGAGATATAGAAGAGTCACAGAATTCATATCTAATGCATCAACAGAAAATTATGATGCAGGACATGTTCCCCACTCGATTTTGGGAGGCAACTTATTTTTGGTGTCTGCAGCCGCTGTGATAGCAGAGAGGCAGAAGTATTCAGACTAGTGAAAAGCTCAGATTCAGTTCTTCCCTTTACTTGAGGGCATATAACTTGTTTCCTCCCAAAAGATACTCTAACTCAACAAGTCTTAAAATACTTCAAAATGGGACTTCACTATACTACTCGGATTTTTTTCCCAGTTTACTGGGACTGGAAATACTGGCATTTTAGCTAGGAGATCACTGCTCACAGAATTCAGTGCATGTAGATCTGGAATCTGAATTTTTATTAGTATATATTACTTTTTTTTTTTTTTAATGAATATTCCATACATTAGTTCAATGTTTATTGAGTTCCATGAAAAAAAAAATACATTGCCAGTACACACTGTTGTGAAGGAATGAGATATGTAACTACAATACTTTGAACTATGAACTAATGACTTATGAGTAAGAAACCAAAAAAGGCCCTGGAGCTGCAGCATTGCTAAGTGAAGGGTGATGTCTTTCTGCTCATACTATACCAGATACTGTAGAAACAGTGAGAGACAGCCTTTATGATCCTTTGTTACCTGATCCTTCACTAGATAGTTTTAAAAGACAACATTTGAAAACTGATCTTTCAAAGGAGTCATTTCTGACATTCCAAGTATATTTTTGATGGTAAACATTAAAAACGTGATTATGCCTTAGGATCTTAACCTGTGTGAACTGCCCATGTTAAGTCAGAGGAGACGATAAATTTCTCAGTGAATTTCAGGATGACTGTTGCTACCATGAGTTGCTCTACTCCATCAGTAGTGGTATGCTTGTTACATTAAGCAGTTCTGAGGATCTAAACTTTAATACTTACCAAAAGAAGTCTGAGAAGGTGGTTTTAGAAAATGAAGATACTCTCAGGGAAACCAGTTTAGGCGATGAACAGAGACAGGGTGTCAAAAGACTCAAATGAACAAATGTGCCAAGCAGAAAGATATTTCTGCATAAACTATGGGGTTTGTCTCTAACTGTCAACGTTTTCTTCTTCATAGTCTCTCCTGATATTTAACAGGACCACTCACTTCCTTCACATGTGAAAAACAGATTATTTCTTCCTTACAATTCTAGGTATTTATTTTCATTTGATATAAAAAGCAAATTGCACATAAAATGTCAACAAGAAAGAACGTCCCAGTGGAAATAACCTTGGGTGTATACATGGAGATGAAAAGGAATCCACTGGAAACTGTACAGACTGCTTATATTTCACTGCTCATTATCTTTCGGTTAGTGTGGGAGTTAGGTGGCCTGAGACTTGGGGATTTTCTTTGTCTTTCCTCCCCTCCGTCTTCTGACCTTTGCTCCATGGAAGAAAACAATCAATTTGCAAACTGAATTTGCTAAGTGAAAGCAGTACAAGGCCCAGGTATTGTACTGTATCTTTTATACCTATAGCCATGTTGGGCTTTGTGTTTTTATCTGAAATTAGGAATTATTCGAGAATATAAAAATTCAAGAATTTTAATTAAAGCCGTCTTTAATCCCTAGGAGTGACATTGTCATCAGCTAGTTGGGTCACTGGAACAAGCCAGGTTCAGGGTGTGAGCACAATGGTATTCACAGGGTAAAGCTCTGGCATGTAACTGAAAGGTTTGTCTCCGCAGAAATACTTCCTTGTACATTCTGTAGCTTTGTTTGTATATGAAGTGGAATCTTAGCAATACAAGATCTCACTGCAGCTCCCTGCTATTAAATATTTCCCTAGGGAGGTGGAAAGAGGCTCCTGTTTTGCATAAGAACTATGAGACAGATTATTAGCTCTGTTATAAATTAGAGAGAAATTGCTCTTCTTGCCTGCATTAATAAATCTCATGTCAAAACCCCCAGAATTGCAAGCACTACATGGAAGTCACATTTGCCTGAGATTTCCATAGAAATAATTGTTTTCATTTAGGAGCAAGTGTGGAACAAAAAAATAAATGACTTAATTTGTCAAATAGCCTCAGTGATAGTTGGCTGTATTTAGGGCTATCTTAATTATATCCATGGTGAGCAACTGAATTTTAACAAAGGGAACAAATGTTTCACTGTTTTTTTTTTTTTGTATTTGTGTATATGAGACATCAGATTAATATTTATGATTATAAGTAGGGTGTTTTTTCTTTTTTTTCCCATCTGTTGCTTTAAATATGAAAAGGCAAGTTCTTTTAGCATACACTCTTAGGTGATGAACAATATGACCAAGCACCTCGGCTACAGAGGTGTTATTTGTATGTGCTCCTGAAAAGAAAGACATTCCACTTCTGTATCACATTACAGGGCTCTAAGCTACATAGCAGAGAAGAAGCTTCATTCCTACATTCCTGGCAGACTTTACAGGGCTACTCACCTTTTCCCTGTGGGATAGAACCTGGAGCAGGAGTTGCCATCCCAGGCGCAGTATGGGTCCCGGGCAAGGCAGCAGTCAGCACAGGCAGTCCCATAGATGTGGCAGCGGTGCAAGGGGACCTGTGTGACCCCTTCCTCTGAGCTCACGTACAGCTGTTGCTGTAGAAGGAAATGGAATGATTTATTTTAAATGTGGAGGAGCTTAGCCCAAGACTCAGTTCACACAACTAGAAACCGTTCAACTAATTCTGGAATTAACTCGAGACCAAGAGAGGAGCCACTAATATACGTAAAGCCAAAAAACAGGGATCTCTTGGGTGAATAGGACTAATATTTCCACCTTCCTGACAGAAAATACTTACAACTACTTAGAATGTTAATGGCTTTTAGGACATTGAGTGTCACTATTCCACGTGGGGGCAGGCAGGCAGATGTCATTTAGCTCAGATTTGAGAACTTGGTTTTTATTCACTGAGGATTTTTGGATCATGCCTTTGAACTAAGTATTTTATATGCATATAATCACATAAATAAATATTTTGCAGAGTTCCTAGTTGGATTCTCCAATGCGTAGATTTCCAACCTATAAATCTTAGAGATTATGGTGGGGATTAGAGCCAGGTTTGATAGCCTTATATACCTGGAAAAATAGGCCAGTAGAACTTTTATAATAAATGGTAACTTTTGCAAGGGAAGTTCAAAGTGAATCACAATACTCTGGGCCAATGTATCACTTTTACATAGAAACTTTTATTATTCCTAAAATATAAATGACTATTTAATGGAAAATCTAGAAACTTCCATGGTCTTTTGGTCATAAATCTAATAAATTACACTGAATTTAATTCAGTAAAGAGTGAGGAGTGTTTACTTCTTTGTAGTTTTCTTAAATATTGAGGAACACACTGCTTTGAAAACCACAAATGACTAATTTTTAGTTTAAGTGTTTGACATTTCATTAGATATCCTCAGTTATTGTCATTGTTCCTATTTCCATCTTTACTAGTAATGAACAGACATGTACAATTTCTCCATAGATCCAACATTACACTTTTTGTACACTCCATACTTTCAAAGGAAAATTTCTATTTAGGACTTAAATAAAATGAGTATAGATTTAATCTTTTAGTACGTTTTTTCTTATTTGCCTTTTTTAAAATTATTTCTACTGTTTAAAGATACTTTAAGTGATTTAGAAATCATAAATAATTAATATACATTATTTTATCCTACTGGATCTTGGACAGGTGAACAGCTCATGTCAGATCCTGTCATGTTTCCCCACATTTATTACAGAAAATGTCTATGCTTACTATGATGCATTACAATTGATCTTTTAACATTTTAAGTCAGTTTGATTTCCTGTTAATAATATTAAGCAATCATTCCTCTTTTCCATACCTTTTTAGATGAAATCTTCATTGTTGTTATAGGAGAATTACTCTGAAAGACAAAATTTCAAAGCACATTTACAAAGACTGTCATTAATGCACTTGCAAAATTAATATTTAAAGTTCAATAAAACCTGAGTGGAGTCATATCTAACAAAACTTTATGCATCTTAGAAAAGCATCACTCCTACTACTCCTTTGCTATTTTCAGAACTAAAGAAATTTCATAAATACAATTAATGTCTCAGTACATGCACTGGCTGAGCTCAACAGCATTATTATTCATTGTGTGCATTGATTTTTTGCACTACTACCTGCATTTGTGTTAGTTCAGCAATATGGGGGCAATGTGTTTTGAAGCCATTATTCTCACTCTGCAATAAGAAACTTCTGTTCTTCAAAACTGATGATACAGAAAAATCATGCAACAGCTCATGCATATTTACTACATGACTCAGTTAAGAATATGTCATATTTCTCCTACACGTTATCTACAGTGCATACATTTTGGCTAACATCCAACACATACTTTCAGATTATTGATGATAAGAATATTGAAAATGGCATGTGTGTTACTGAATGTTTTGTTTCCAGAGACGGTACAGTATACTACTGTGTGTCATCACTGGAGTCTGTTATTGTCTGTGTCCAAACCAAATCTTAAAGAGCTGGAAAAGGAATGATCATGTTCATTGCCTTAAGCAAGTGAAGCAATTCATTATTCTCATCCAAACAAATGATTAAAATGATGGCAATAAAAATGTTTAGCATTTTTTGAAGATTTAGCAATTGCTCAGTCACAAAGGAAAGCCCCACTGGTGGGCCAGGATTAACTGCAGTGGACTACAGACAAAGAGGTAAGGCCAGGACTAGAAAATCTGCCTGTGAATCACGTGAACTGGCAAAGGTTTGAAGGAATGTAGTGCTGCTCTGCAGTATTTTATGACTGAACTGTCTGGAGATTCAAGTTCCAGTGCAACACTGGATCTGATGCCACATCTTGGTTATATTCTGGAATCTGTGCTTTGCTTACTATCCACATTTATCAGAACAAAGCCAGTGATCTTATTCCCCTTAGAGAGACTTATTACTGCCACACTGCCTGCACAGACTCCAATTGCAGTTATGTATTTGAAGGTTTGGGATAAAAAGGTCTGTGCACAGATGTCCAGAAATGAGGCTTAGAATCAAGATTCTTCCCATCTCACCTATCTACTTTCTGCAAATGGAATAAGTAATAATTGGGCAAATGACACTCTAAGGGGTGTTACTCTAAAATTTATCTTTTCCAAAAAGAGGTTTTCAACAAAAGCTACTTATGCTTTTCTGAAGGTTGACACAGAAAGTATTCCTTTTCTTAGGGAAATAGCTGTTGTTGCATGCCTAGATAAAAAGCTTACATTTTTGTTTTTGTATCTTCTCAGTGAAATAGAAAAAAAGCCCATGACAAAACCCTTAGCTAAGTTTATAGATGAACACCATTTGACCTCAGGCTACTTATTTTAAAGAACATCCCATTCAATAATTTGACGGGGAATCTTCAACATGAGGATGAATATTTTCTTTAGGTTATTACAAGCTGCTACATGCCAGAGTGACTGACAGCAGCTATTCCTTTATTTCTCCCTCTAGATGTTTACATTTCTTTTTGGTTTTTGTTGTGTTTATCTTGTTGTATTTTGATTCCATAAGCTTTGAAGATCTGCAGCTGAGCAAAACCACTAGTTTGCTCCAGTTATGCAGCACAGAAATAGGAAGACTATCAGATAATTAAAGTGTCTTAGATTTTATCTGTAAATAGTGATAGTCTCAATATGGCATGCCAATGAGAAAAGTTGCCATCCAGAAGCCACTAATGTGATTATAAAAATCCTTCTATCTAGTATGACAACATAAAAAATAAGCAACTTATATAGAGGTAAAGAAGGATTTAAGCCTAGTTACCGTCCTCATTCAGACATTTTAGTTTGCTCTTTGGGTGGGTATCAAGCTGGCAGTAGGCACATTTACTTGGTCTTTTATCAAGTCACAGTTGCCCTTGCCAAAGTCTTTCAGAACAAAGTGTTTGTACGAACACACACATTGGAAGAGTAAATGTAGAAGCAAGCCAAACCTGAAAAACTTCCAGCTCTTCTAAAATGAGTTCTCCACTTGCAGAGAAGTTGGTGGGTAAGACAACAACTTTTTGTACAGTTCCTTGATCTGGAAAAGATGAGAAAGAAATCAGACCACATGACAAAGAGAAAAACAAGAAAAGATGAAACATTATCAACTATTAAAAGAAACCTTCAAAGCCAGCACTGTGAAATAGAGAAAGGTAAGAAAAAGTATTAATTTGGGGCGAGAAAGGACTATGAGATGATCCCCTCAAAAGACACAGATTTCAACAAGATTGTAAACAGTATTATTCTTATATATGAATTTCAAGAAATCATGGTAAGATTGGAGTAAGTACCACCATTCTACCTGGAAATATCAATCAAAGTCAGTAATGATCTTATGGTAAAAACAGAGCAGTAAGTGAAAGAGAACTACTGTATAATTGAAGTGTATTCATGCTCAGTAATAATGTGAAATGACAACTGATGACAGGAAAGGTAAATATTCCAAAGAATAACTATCTACTTTGAAAAATAATAAGCTGATTTTTTTGCAGGAAAATCAAGCAATACTTAAGCCCTTTGTATATTAGTAGGAGTTATTGTCTATGTGGAAAAAGAAAAAAAAAGGCAAGGAGTCACTGTGGTGAATCATTTATAGTTGCCATGTCAAAGTACAATCAATCCCCTCAGGTTGAAGAAGTAAGAAGCAAAAATGAGGTGTCAGTGGTGGTGTTTTTGTGGGTGTATACTGAGTAAGAAAATTTGTGATTTAGTGTGGTTATGTGGTTACAACATATGAAATGGAGCGGTCATTCTGTGGAGGTTCATAAAGGCTGAGATGCTCACTGACGTATTTCACATGTGGCAGAAATGAAAGACTGTGGAGAATCAGAAGGATAGATATGGGAAATGTACTGGAAAGAAACAGAACACGAAAAATCCCTCTCATCTGAAAGGTCTGGAAATTTGTCTGAGTACAATAAATTTATTTGTTCAGTATTGATTCTGAGGAATGGGAACACATGGTACGGATTCTGTTTGGCCTTCAAAAGTTTTATGAGCAGTATATACTTTTGCAGTTAGTAAAACTGGAAAAACCAGGAACTGTACAGCACAATATAGGTAAGTATCTACAAATATTTTCATGAATTTGTGACTGAGAAAGGGAAATACCAGTTTCCGGTTTGGCAATTCAAAATAAATAAAGAAATAAATAAAAAATAAAAAATAATAAAATAAAATAAAATAAAATAAAATAAAATAAAATAAAATAAAATAAAATAAAATAAAATAAAATAAAATAAAATAAAATAAAATAAAATAAAATAAATAGAAATTGAAAGCTGACAAGACTTAAAAATCTGTAGCTATCAATTGTGCGTGCTCAGGGCACATTAGACATGAATTTTTCATGAAAATTTTCTGTGGAAAACACTTATTCTCATTATACAGTGGCACAATAAACCAGTTCCTTCCAAAGAAATATTACTGAAACTAAATCTCTTGATAGCACAGCTGTGGTCGAGACTAGGTGCCAGTATTAGCAAAGCTATGGGAACCTGAGAGAGTTTTACAAACTGCCAAGACACACTGAAGCTTTAAACTGCTACAGATGCATCCTTCACTACAGCTAAGAAGCATGTGCATGTGTGCATGTGTGTATTTCTGCTAAAGAGAATAACCCACGCATAAATATACATAGCTTAAGTCTAGTCTACCTCTGTCTTTTGGCATCCTTTTATGAATGACAAATATTAAACTGTACAGTCTAGAACATTGCCTCAGAAGTGAAAAAAGGAGTTGCAGCCTTCTGTGATTTTTTTCAGCTGCCTGCAAAGAGTCAGCTACCTGTGACCCTGACTTACAGGATATGAAGCATGTTGACAGTGACCCTACCTGCAAAGGAATGTGAAGCTGAGCTTCCAAAGAACCGAAGAACCGGTTTGTTTCAGTGACCCATTAGTGCATGTCACACATTTAAAAATCCTAAATCGTCTTTGGTCCTCAAACATTGCTCGAAACTGAAATCATAACCTGAGGGGAGATTTTATCCAGGGCATTGTGAGAAAATACTGATAATGCCTGACGCCAAACCCTTGTGTCCTGATAACCTTTCCCATTTAGAAACAGGGTTCATATCTACCCTTTTGTCACAACCTAGCTAAACACACAAAGTTAAGGACTGTTTACCTTACGAGTCAATCCCTTTAACTCAATATTTTACCATTCCCTTTGACTCACTATTGTACCATTAAGGACAGATCCTTGCAGAAAGATATTCTCCATTGTTTTAAAGCAATTAGTAAAATTAATGTAATGCTTAGAATACATTTTCCTCTTAGGGAAAGTAGGCAATAGAAAGCTATTCATTAAATAAAGCCACTTAGATAATTCCAACAGACTGTACATATAAATACAGATACTTCCAGTAGTGCTCGTAGGCCATAACTCTCCACCGCTTTTAAAAAGAGTCTTTCTACTGTTACTTAGCCTTTTCCTTAAAAGATGAAAAGCAAATATTTGTGCTTAGAAAACACTTCTTATTCTTCAGTGGTACTGAAGTCTCCATTGTAAGCAAGTAGCTGCCATCAGTCACTTCTACGTGTTTATGTCTGAACACTGATGGCACATCTGAGTTTTTTTGAGCATTGTATTTGCTTATTTTCTATAACAGCAAGGCAACAAAGTAAATTCCATCAGTAAGAAGAAAGGTTGGAAAGGATATGTTACTGTGCACTGCAGGAAATGTATGCAAAATAGCAGTGTCTGAGTGGTTTTACAGTGTATTTCATAACGGGTAATCTTTTGTGTTGTGAGCCAGCTACAAGATCATTGAATTACTTACATTTTTCATGTCTAGTCACACTATGACATTTAAGCTAATTCTGCGAATATCATAAAAATGAATGAGATTATTTCTTTCTATGTTTACTTGTTACTTCCCAAAGTCCCCTTGAAAGCAATTCTATATAGTTATGACTTCACATACTTGTGAAAAAAGCTACTGTGTTTCCAGAACATAAACCCACTGCTAGAATGTCCCAGGTGAAGTGATAGACTTGTGCTCACACTTACTTGCCCTGACTTTTCACTAGGAACTGCTTGTAAACTCTCTTCATCCCAGGGCTGGGAATGGAGGGCAGATGGACATCTGGAGGAATCTCCCTTGAGCTGACAGCAAGATGACAGGGACAACTCATTATGACTGTTTTTCTGTTTCAGACCTGCTTGAGCAACTGCAGTCTCCAAGCTCCATGGGGAAGACAATGTCACTGAGAACACATTCCCTCCTGAGAGGACTGATAAAGAGGGAGTGGCAAGAGAGGAAAGCACTGATGTGTCATAGGCTATAAGATGGAGTAGAGAGTATGCAGAGTGGGAAATAAATTGAGAAGGAAGGTAGCACCCAAGAAAGGAAAAGGAGAGATAAATAGTTATAACATCAACAATGGTAGTAAAGCAAAAAGAACAAAAACTCCCTTGAAATGCAAAGCATAAATTGGGGCTTGTATTAACCAACTGAGCTTCATTAATACTAATGCCTCATAACAACACCAATTCCTGGTCTGACTGAACATGGGCAATAGAAAAAGCAAAGCTTAGTGATCAGTGATGAAAAATATGCAGGTATTTGAATGGAGTCTGCATTCCAGAAGCTGAATCTATAGGTCTGAATTTAAATCTCATTCTTCAAATTCCTCCTAGTCTTTCTTTCCCCAGTCCTAAGTGAACACTGCAGATGTCAGTATGATGAACATCGGAGAGACAGGACCCAGCCACCTCTAAGCCATGCTGTATGCACAAAACCGACAACAAATCAGAAATCCAACTTCCACATATCATAAAATAATGACTGCAAAGGACATCAACTGCTATTCTGCCAAAAGCTTCACACGGGGGCCTACTATGTTAGCCCTGGTGCAAGAGACATCACAACAAACCCTTCATAAGCTTTTCTCTTCTCTGTGCTGTACATGTCAGACCACAGGCAGATTCATTATTTTTGGTCTCTAAACTGAGTAGAAGCAGCTGCAGATAGATAAAATTATCAGGAAAAAAGAAAAAAAAAAAGAGTTGGCAGAATGCTTGAAATCTCTCTGCTTGAGACAGTGTTCAGTCTCAGCAAAGCACCTGGGATGGTAGCAGGTTAGCAGTGAGACCTGAGAGACGTCTCTACATTCAGCTGTAAATCAGGGCTCTAACCACAGCCACATAACTCCACCATCTGTTTTTTTCCTCATCTCATATTGCTGCTGTGAAACTTGGCGAAATAATTTCAAGCTGCATCAAAGAACAATAGTCAGGTACGAGCCACACTTGAGGACAAAATTTTCACACAGATTGAGCTGGATCCAATTTCTGGAAACAACACTATCTTGACTGAACAAAAAATAAGAGGAAACCAAATGTGTAGGGACATCTTCTTTACGTATCTTTTTAAGAAGAATTGGTCACTAAGAGGTTTTGAATGACTCACCCCTGTGTGAGCAATGGGAGGACAGGAGCCCTGTCTGCAGTGGTTGTGCAACACCACCTCCCCAGGCTCACAGACAGGAAGCTGTAGTCATTACAGCTGCGGGAGGCACGCTTGCTCTTCTGACCAGATTATTTCTCCCTGTTAGAATATGTAGTTTATTACATGATTTTGGCTGTTGTGTTACTGGAGGCTACTGTTGTCAGCAAGATTAGGTTTTCCAAGAAGACAGTCATCATGTAACACCCTAGAAACAAGTATTCTCAAAATTAATTCACATCTTTATGACTATATTACAACCTTATGCTTGGAAAGCACTTACTGTTCCAGACTGAAAACAAGTGTTGCATCATAAAAGTTATTAAAAACGTTGATCAACCTCATGCCACATCAGATGCATTTGGCCTACATTAATCATCTGAAACCTGAAGTGCCATTTCATGTCAATCCCTTAGTTTTTTTCACACAAAAACATATCCAACACTGATGGCAAGGACCTGAAAAAAAATCCTATCAGTGCCCATATCTGCTTAATGTATCCAAGTTTGACCCCAACTTTTAAATACTTTCATATCACCAGAGCTAAAAAAAAAAAAAAAAAGCCACATGCACAACTTCTTGGTTTTGCAATCTGTGTGGACTTTAAAGGCTTTCAATACTGCAAGCAGTAGGTGGCATGCTTAAAAAATAAATATTAATCTCAGGAAAATGTCCTCACGCTGTTTTACTACTGTTCTTAAAACTCAAATGCAGGACAATCTACCAAGGGATAAACTAGGAAGGTATTGTATTCTTGAATTCTTTACATAAAATTGGACTGGCTAAAGTGAAATACTAGTGTGAATCAAAAACTACAAGATTGAAATGTGGGCTACCATACAAATGGGATAAATGAAGCAGAATAACTGAATATGTTATTACTCATCCCATAGGAAAAAAACATTATCATTACTGTACTCGTCAAATATGCGACTAAGTGATTACATTTTATCACAGTGAATTATCCCACTGGTTTCTGGGAAGACAAAGTGCACAGTACCTTTCTCTTGTAGCACTGCTATTTATCTTAAAGACTTGATTCTTCTTACTCTAATTTGGCTCAAAGAGAGATGAAGTCCACCTATTTTGGGTGAACTGGCAAGTTTCTTAAGTGGTTTGAGAGTCTTCAGATTGAATAGCACAAAAAAACCCAAAAAAACATAGGTGATCCTTATAATTCGAAAAGTGGGTGGAATGCTGCAAGAATAATAACTGTGGGATTTATTTTCTTAGCTATGTAGGTGACAGAAAGAGAGATAAAGGCAACATATTGACTTTCAGCATGGACTAGTCCCTTTAAACTCAACATTTTTGTCTAAGGGTGCAAAGAAAACACTACATTTAGTTCACATTAATATGAAAAAATGACACAGCTGCCTACAGCCTCCCAGACCACAGCTACATCATGAAAACCACTGGGGTTCTTTAAGCTTTCTACTTCTGTTATTCCTCACTTGCATCCAGGAACTGATTTATTACTGAGGCTATAGAGGAGGAAGAGAGGAAAAGCTAAACATTTTGTGCTCTGCATCTGGCAAGACATAAAACACTCCAGTTTCAAGCATGAGACAGGTCACTGACAGTGACAGACATGGCTGGCAACATCTCAGTTCAGCAGCAGTAACTCATCATCTGAGCTGAGTGTAATTGTCACCAGGTGCCGTGACCATTGTCTCTGGCTGTGGGGCACCAGGCTCCCAAGGAAATTATCACATGAAATTCTCCTACACAGTGTGGTTTTTCCATTTGCTGGGATGAACTGACACCAAAGCAAATCCCCTCTGCATTCCTTTTGACAGTTAATATCTCTATTGTATTCTCCTGAGTCTCACAGAAAGCAGAGAATAAAGAAAACAAGTTTATCCTCTCAGTGTTTGAAACTTGATCACTTTTATTTTAAAGGATTGAGAAACACAGTAACTTTCACTACATCAGTTTCTTCTGAGGAAGATCTTGGAAGGTATCAGTGTCTCAGGGAATCACTGTGTCCTACTCAGGAATAATGATGCCCACCCTCACCACTAACTGGAAGACAGACAGCGATCCTTGTCTCTGATGTACTGCAGAAGTTAAAAATAATGCACATAAGGTATTAAGAGCTACAGGTTGTGTATTCTGTCCAAAGCAGACCCCGTGCTGGTACTTGGAAGCGGACTAAAAAAACATAGTACATGCTGAGGCATGTTAATGTTTTAAATCATCATAGACACCATTAAGAATGGTCAGCAGCTCACTGGAGTATAAAATGAAATGGCTTATATTTATCTTGCAGAATTACTGCAATGTTACATGCCATTATTGTGCATTTTCATTCACATTATTTTCAACGCATTTTCAATATTAACTAACACTGCTACATTATGGATCCTGAATTAGTTGGAAAAGTCTGTGCTGTGCATTTTCTACTTAACTTTAGTAGGATTTTCCTCCAATTAACATTAGATCTTTATAGAACATTTTAAGTTAGCGGTACCACTATATAAAAAATACCTAAAACAAGCATTTGAAAGATCTCTTTTAGTCTGCCAAGCTATTTCTACAGCAAGACTTTCTGCTTTGGCACGGAATAAAGCTAATAGACAAGTATTCTCTTTTATTAGGACAGAGATCTTGAGGAGCTGTATAAGAATAGTTGGGATAATATCGCAGAATCACAGGGGTTGGAAGGGACATCTAGAGATCATGTAGTCCAACCCTGCTGTCAAAGCAGGCTTCGTAGACCAGGTTGCACAGGTAGGTATCCAAGCAGGTCTTGAATGTCCCCAGAGAAGGAGACTCCACCACCTCTCTGTGCAGCTGTGCCAGTGCTCCGTCACTGCACTGTGAAGAAGTTCCCATGCACATTTGTGCGGAACTTCCTATGCATCAATTTGTGACCATTCCTCCTTGTCAGTATCTATTAATGCTTCTGATATTTCCACAGTAGTGCATGAAAACTGCTTTTCTTTACCTCTGAAGGAAAGAAGAAATATGACCCTAAATTGTCTGAAAGTTGAGAACTGCAGTTGTGTTATTTAAATTGAAAAGAAAATGTGTCCATATGTTAGGAAGAAAAATGACAAGGAAGAAGACCTGACCTAATTCACTTACATTGACCTTGCAAGTGGAATCAAAAGGATGCTTTAAAACTCATTCAGCAACTACCTACCTAGAAAACTAAAACGTCCAGATTAAAAATGGTTGAATTTTTTTACTACAATTTATTATTTAGAGATGTTTCTATCCTAATGATGTCTTATAATACACCAAGCCTTCACAGTACAGAAAATGGTAACCTGTGAGGTGTGATAAAATGTGAGCCAAGTATTTCTGTTTTCTTATTTCCTGTCCTTGAACCACAGAACCCTGTAGGCTGAAAGTGGCCATTAGAAGTTATCCAGGGCAATACTCCTCTTGAAGCAGGGTCTATTACATTAACATTTTCAGAGCCATGCGCTGTTAGGCTTTGAATCTTGTGATTCTTTAAAGATGAAGAATTCACAACCTCACTGGACCTCTGTTCCAATATTTTATCCCTCTAATGGTGAATCATTTTCCTTTCCATATAATTTCAATGCCTCATATTCCATCTTGTATTCATTGCTTCTCATCCTGACAGTGAAAACACTGAGTATATTAAATAAATATGTAAAACAATGTAGATGGTCATGAGATCTCCACTTTGCTTTCCCTGAATAAACACAATTTTCTCAGCCCATTCTCATCAATCACATGCTACAGTCCACCAAGAGATCTCAATCCATTGTGTCAATGTTATCCCTGTACTGGGGAGCCCATAGCTGGATATGGTACTCTTTGAGCGTCCTGCTGGCTGGATATGCTTCTGCTGATACAGTGCAGTAGGCATTTATACCCTTTTGGTATAAGAGTACCTAGCTAACTTTGATAGCTAAGGAGGTTCTTCTAAGAAGACTGAAGAGACTTACTTATAATTCCATCCCATTAGAAGCTTGACATTCTTGGAAGTGCTTTTACCAGCAGCTTCCTAAATCTATTATATCGGGCTGGTTATTCCCAGTCCCATGTGAGTTTACTGGCAGGCATTTTTTTTTTTTTTTTACAAGTAGAAAATAACCAGGACCCAAATAATAGGCAAACCGTAAAAGCAATGCAAACCATCTCTATAATCATTTTCTGATGTTTAGAGAGATATTTGTTCTCCTGGAGTTCTTTTCCTTTGTTCTACTTTAAACATCTGAAGTAAAAAAGATTAGCCTTTGTGTATATCAGCACATAATGTTGTGTTAAGCCAGTGGGAGTTTCACATGTGAATGAATCCTATAGTCTAGCCAGAGTTCCACTCTGCTTGTCTGCTTTAATCAAGAGAGTATGATTCATATCTGAGTATTTTTGAAAAATCAAATTTGATCAGTATGAGTATAACTCATGTGTTCCCAGCAGACTTCAGAAGCATAACCTCAGATTCAAATTTGATGAAGCTAAAACAAAAATGTAGGCCATATTAGAAATTATTTTAGAAAACTTGGATATAATTCTCTATCCACTACATAGTTCAGGTTCAAAGGAAACATAAAAATAAAGTAAAAGAAACAAACAGACATAATTTATGCATTTTTGTAGACACTTCTGTAAATAGTAAATATGTTTAAATAAATATATATTGTAAATTCAAATTATAAAGCAATGGATGAAAACAGTTACTGGTAATTTTGCCTTACCTGTTCCAAGAAACAAGACATGGTATCTTCCATCAGCAGCATTCACTCGATCCACAGCAATCTTTGTATACTTGTAGTCTGTTCCTATCCGGATGATTAATGGTCTCTTATGTATTGGGTAAATGGGATTATACATCAAAGGGTGATTTCTAATGAAGGTCACAACATCATCTGGAAACTCTTTGGTTGTCCGCATATTGGGTGTGAAGGCTCCTCCTGGACACTGCATAAGACATGCACAGTAATGCTTAGCTCTCATTCACAGAAATTTTCTCTCTAATTAATTTACAAGTATTGACTGAGAGCTGACAAAATAAGTTTCGAAAAGAACGCTTCAGACACTGACAGAAAGTGATGGTATTCCAGTAACTGGAATGAAATACTTGAACAGTTATGCTTTTGTCTCCCATCAATTCAGATAAAGCAAATGCAAACATATTTTTGCAAATAAAAAAAGGTCGATAGCAAGTTCCATAGTTCTGGACCTATTTCCACATTCATAGTATTTCCAAGTGTGCTATAAAAAAAAATCCAAGTAATTGACAGAGAAGATATGGCTGTTTTGTTATAGTACTATTAGAAAGACAAAAGGTAAAGTCTGATACATAGTCAAAGAATCAGAGAATCAGAGAATCACAGTCACAGAATTGTAGGAGTTGTAAGGGACATATAGAGGTCATCAAGCCCAACTCCCTTGTCAAAGCAGGCTCCCTAGACCAGGTTGCACATGTAGGTGTCCAGACAGGTCTTGATCATCTCCAGAGAAGGAGACTCCAGAACCTCTCTGGGCAGCCTGTACCAATGCTCTGTCACCCTTACTGTGAAGAAGTGCAAAACTTTGTATGCTTCATTTTGTGGACATTTCCGTTGGTCTTATCACCACGCACTGCTGAAAAGAGTCTGGCCTCATCCCTTTGCCTCCAGCACCTTGCACTTTAGATATTTATAGACATGGATCAGATCCCCTCTGAGTCTTCTTTTCTCAAGGCTGAACAGACCCAAGACTCTTAGTCTTTCCTCATAAGAGAGGTGTTCCAGGACCTTTATCACCTTTGTGGCCCTCTGCTGGACTCTTTCCAGGATATCCCTGTCTTTTTTGTACCGGGGAGCCCAGAACTGGACACAGTACTCCAGGTGAGGCCTCACCAGGGCAGAGTAGAGGGGGAGGATCACCTCCTTATTTTGGTTTTGCAATTTGTTTAATATCCCTCTTGTCATTATTTTTGGTATTCTGGTATTCCAGATGCTTCTTTAAATGCAATGAATAACCACCAAACTGATCAGCCCTGAGGCATTCTGGACTTCAAGATGAAAATAAAAGCAGCCTTAAAATGTTCAAGTGCCTGCTGACAGTGAACCTAAAACAAGATTTGATGTTTCTAAGATGTCAGGAGCTACATTATATCTGGTACAATGTGCTGGATGTACTCATTCTCATTTACACAACTACTTCAGCAACTGTTATCTCAGTTTTCATTGCTGCTCCTAAGATTTCCTTGCTGCCACATTGCTGGGATATGAACCTTTCCTTGGAGCACTGGAGTTATTCAGAAATGTTTCAACAGATTATTTTCCCGTTGGAAAATTTGTTAAATACAAAACATTTCATGAAAATTTGTTCCTTTAGATGAGAGCAATTAGGTCTAGGATGGAATTTGTAGTCAAAACCACAGACAAAAATAGCCAGTAGCTTAGGGAGAGTGTCACCTCACCTGACTTTTGCTGTCTCAAAGTTAAGACATTTATTCTTAGCCATCTAGCTTCCCTCTGTAGTCAGTAATTCAGACTAGATACCCTGCTTTTATATGGTTAAAATTACGTAAAATGAATCATATTTTGAGAGACTAGGAAATGACTCATATGTCCAGCATACCTGATGCAAGCAAAGATTAAAATCTGGGTCTTCACATCCCAGGGGATCCCTCTAACCACGAGGCAGGAGTGTCAGTTCTACTCTTGCCACTAAAAGCTGTTCCATTTTGTTCACCTTATTAACTATTTATTAACCAATGCCAGAAAACAATTACAAAGAGGACTGTAGCCTAATACCGGGTTTTGAAATCGGCTTCTGGCTTTGGTAGGGATAGTTTAAAAGAAACTGCTCTACCATCAGTTACCTTCAGCAGAAAGGACTGGAAGTCAGCTCATATATGGGTCTCTTTTCCCATCTGAAGTGCTTGACAATTGATTCTTCTGAACTTAGTTATTTATCCTGAGAGTTTCAGTTATGTGCTCACCACAGATGATACTACTACATGCTGGCTTTCTAAGACTGTTGACAAAATTTAATTCATATTATCTTGTTTGTCCTTCTCCTTCCTTTCATGGAGCTTCCATACAGTCTTGTAGGAAGCTATGACTAGTAAGAAGCGATGATAAAAGTATTGTCTTCATAAATCTGAGGTCTAATAGCAAGATTAATCTTCTTGGTGGTGATCTTCCAGCTAATGTTTCCTCTCTAGATGGACTGTTTCACCTGCAATCCAAATTCAACTTTTTTTATCTCACACAGTTCAGTTTAAAGAGTTTCTCTGAAACTTCCTGTCCTCCTGCCTCCTGTCCTCATATTATCATATGAATATCGTAAGACTCATGTCTTGGACTTCCAGCAAAATGCCTGCGCTATGGTTCATTCAAGTATGACTCTAAAGACTTACATTAAAATATTATTCTGTGCAACTCCTCAGAAAAAACATCTTTAATCAATTCATTCTTTTGCTATTCCCCATATAAACCAATACCAAGTGAAAGATGCTACTGAAGAACATTAAAAATTTCTCCTTTCCTGGAGGGGTAGAATCTGTATTCTCCACACTTCATTCAAGAGCTCAATTATACAATAATTGTGTTCACAGCTGATCATTATGTAGTAAGATTACAGACAAAAACAGAATTCTTTCATTTACAGTATACTCTTCATTGTGCTGTAGGTACAAATACTATTTCTGTAAACTGAAAAATGGAAACTATCCTCAAACATGACTGTATTTAGTAGGAAGCTGCCAATTATACAGTTTCTTTTTTCCATAAGTAAGTTTTACTTGTGGAGAAATAAGAAACCATTGGTATTCAGTGAACGGCAGCCAAATTCTGCAGAATTGATTATGGCCAAACAAATGTATTGCTTTATTTGATTCTACTGAAGCTATGCTGAAACCTTGTCACTGTTTATCCAGTATACTGAAACATAATAAATGCTCATTTCTGTCCAAAGTTTTAGTATGAATATCTCTCTAGGCAACTATAAAGTAGGATTTTCCATTGTATATATATATAAAAAATCATCCCAGTCTAGTTCAGCATTCTTTAAGTAGCAGTAACCTTCATTCCAGAAGAAAAAGGTTTATGTTCCTTAATGTGCAAACTTGGAAATTGATAGCTAATCCCAAGAATAAAATTTCTGAGCAGAAAAAATGATTAATGACCTGAATTTTACAGATTTTGATGTAATTAAAAAAAAAAAAAAACAGAGTTTGCAGAATGCATGTAAAAAAGTAAGATATTTTGAGAGTTTAGAAAACAAAATTAGAGAAGTCCCACCTTAGAAAATGCACCTTTGGATTGCTGTGCTATGGCTGAATTGTGAGGAAGATGAAAAAATTCAGTGATCAGAAAAACAATAATGATCATCTTAAAAAAAAACATGTTTCAGTTTTATTTTTGGTGTGATTTAAAAATTCATCTTGAAGTTAAAAGTTTGCCAGCATTTCTGAAAAAGGTAGATAATTTTTTGTTACCATGTCGAATCTATTCCTCAGATTCATCTGGACTATCACGTAAGTCTCCACAAGATGAACCTCCCTCTTGGCAAACCAAGAATAACACGGCAGTGGTTGAGGAAATATATACAAATACAATATTCTGAATCAGCAAGAAATGTTGAAATCACAAGAGCATGACACTTCCTACTTAAATGGGCCATTTATTTTGTATTTAAGTCAAGTTTAAACTTAAAGCCTCAGTGAACTCATCGGATTAGAGCTGTACAAATTAATGACAAAGAAAGAACCATGCTAGCATTTGAACATAGTGGAATATCATATATAGATTAGCTAATTTTACAGAACTGGGGACACAAAGTTCTAAGTCTTACAACCATTAAGAACTGCATAAAAATATGAAAAACAGTGTCCACAGACAGAAGTATGGAACCAGACTGTTGAACACACTCACAATGCTGTCTTTGTATGCTTATTTATGTAATTATCTTTTACTAAATCCTACACTCAAAATGTAAATGTACATGCAAAACATCTGACTGTTATTTAGTGAAATAGCTCTTACCATCTTTGAGCAGAAAGAACAACAGAGATTAATATCTTACATGACAATGAAAGTTTTTTTTCTGGAAGACTCCCAGATACTGCATGATTTGAGTGGTAAGGTGAGAAGCAAATAAAATTGTTCTGAACTGTAACTAAATGCCATAGTCACATAAAGACCGTTCTGGAATAAATAATATCTATTCATGTATTAAACAAAGAGAAGTAATTGGCAAGCCTTTATAAACATATTATGTACTTACAGTGCCAGGTCGTGGGTATGGAATTCTGCCCTGATATGGAATCAGCTGATGGTTTGGGCCCTCCTTGTGTGCAAACGGCCCATTGAACACAGTTTGGATATCAGATAAATGATACACACACACAGCTGAGCCTTTAAAAATGGAGCTGGAAAACAGTAGGAAAAAGTTAGTATTTTAACCTACCAATATTTCTTTAGATTTTCCATTATTTTGTACATTCCAATGCTGGAAGATACTTCTAAAATATCATAATACAATTTAATACTTCTATAGCATGGACTTTAAATTAACTGATCTAGCTTCTCAGGATACACCATTACCCTTTACAACTGAGCAATATTTTTGAACTGAAAAGAGGGGGAAGGACTTTACCTCTGTGGTAGGAGTAAGAAAATTTTCAAATGTTGACATTAAAAAAATATATAATGTGACCCCAGTCAAATCAGTGGCAAAAACACTGCTGACTCAAGTGAGACAACAGTTTTATAAACTTTGTGCTGCTAAGCTTAGCAGAGATTTCCGGAAGTCACTATCAATATATTAAACACAAGACCACCATAAGCCTCCTAAAATCCATGGCTAAAATGTTAATCAAAACATCCAGCACAATTAAAAATGGTTAAATCACTACAATTAGTTGCTAGTAGTTCTAAGTAAAATGGGGACAGTTTGTGGCTGTAAGAGTATTATACTCTGATGCAGTCCTCAAAGGGAGTTGAAGTATAAAGCTTCCTGAAGAGAAACAAGGGGGTCCCATTTGAGGCAAGTATGTTTTTTAGCACTGTTATGGGTCCAGCAATGGTCTGATATCTTCTCAAACAGTACAAGCCTTAAATGGCCTCCAGCACACAGTGACCATGCAAAGCATCACAGGAATAACTCTAGGGAAATGCTAAGACCTATTGCTGTGAATTAATTATCTTTCTCTCTCTTTTTTTTTTTTAAGCTTTCATTGCATATAAGATTTAGGATATTTATCCCAGTAAAGTGGAAGTGCCAAACAGTCTAAAATGTGTCTGATATCAACTGCAGGACAAAAGTAATCTAAGTAACTGTTTTCAAACAATGAAGAAAAAATCACTCTAGAAGAAAACATAAAATTTTCAAATATGCATTTACATAGTGCCTAAACAATCTAAGAGCTACAGATTATCCAGCAATCCACATTGCTCTCAGCTATATATATATTAGCAGGAAGAACCTTTTAGATGGATTATATTTGTGGAAATTTTTGTAGGCATTCAAGGTTTTTTTTTATTATTATTTATTTTTAAATGCATTTAATCATTTCAGATGCTTTCCACTAGATTTGCAGCAAATTATGCCACCAAGATGATTTGTCTCAGTATTGCTTATTTTCCTTCAGTATGGTCTTGATAAAAGTACTAATAGTTATTATTCGATGGGATGTATCTCTCTTGGTACTGTTATGAATTAGAGGTCTACAGAGGTGAAGAAAAAGGAAAAACTAAAGGAGTAAAAACAATGATGAACATTTTATTTGACTATGTAACATATACAATATCCCACCACCAACAATAAAGAAACCATAAACTACGTGGTTCATGATTACAGGAATGCATGTGATTGTAAAAGCTTCAGTAGAAAGTGAATACAGCTTAAGAGCCAGGAATAAGTTAATTTTTCTTTGGAATTTTTCTTTGTTGTCACCTTATATGGTCCTGCAACACCAAACCTCACTTCCACTTCAAGAATTCCAGGAGAATTAGGTATAAGAGTTTCCAATTCAGGCATGTTATATCCACAACCTAACCATAAGTGTGGTTTTACTGCTAAACATAACCTCAGCATTTTTTTCTTTTTGTGTAGAAGGAATCATAAAATATAGACAGTACCAGATGTTTACAAGTTATGGAATCTTTTTATTCCCAATTCAGTATTACAATGTCACATTTTCCTGGCTGGTTCACACATTTGAGAATGCAGATTCACATGAAAAAGGCAGAAAAGTTTATCAAGATCAAATATTTTTCTCATCTAAGGACTATTTAACTGGAAATTAACTTTAAAGGAACTGTAAGGAATAAGTTAAAATCTCTGCTGATTTGATCAAAGAAATGAAATGAAATTGAAATTTTCCCACTTACTCCAGCCCCCCATCCCCCCCCGCCCCCCCCGCCTTGCTACTTGCAGGTGGTGAGGGCAAGAAAAAAAGCGAAGATAAATAAATGTAGAGATGGTAGATTTGTTAGATCTGTCTTTGTGGAGAGTTTCAGCATAGTAAGCCACACTTGCTACTTCCACTTCCCTTGGGAGTTCACTGATTGCTTTCTAAACTTGACAAATAAGTGAATGCTACTGATAAAGGGTAGCTTAAAGTAGCAAGGATGTCACCAAACACCGTATAAGCTTGTCTTTTTACAGCTCACTGAAGCCAACGTGGGTTATTTGCCATCTGTACGATCATCTGCCAGCTGAGAGACTGGAAATGATTTGTATGAATTCCTGCAAGAATTCCAGGTTTGATCCTTCAGGGTGCTGCCTGTTCTTCAGGAGGTGTTAAGCACTTTCAGATGCTACACAAGTTCCCTGCTTTGAAGTCCTTTAGCCTTTTGCTGCTGATCAGTAACAAGTGGCCCTGCACAGAAATGCCAGTGTCAGCTGTCACTATGCTAGGGAGCAGCTTGGGCCATGCAGCACAGGGCACATACTGTAGCAATAGTAATGCTAACTGAGGCTGTTATTCCTGCATGCAAATATAGATCACGGGTGACACACAACGTTGCACAGCACAGCCTTGACCATAGACTATCTTGTTCAGCTTTCATGCAGAGTTGAGTGGCTCAGAACCACTTACCTTGATGTTGTAAAGATTCCATACACAAGCGTTGTTCTGGGGTTATCTGTCTCCAAAAGAAACACATCCTCTGAAAAAAAAAGAAAAAAAGAAAAAGAAAACCCTTTTTTTGAACACTGATAAAAACTTCGTTTTCCAATTTAAATTAAGACTTTATTCCTGCTGAAGTCAGTGGTAGTTTTGCTTCAGACTTGAAAAAAAAAACGACCAAACAATGTATTTATCACATGAATAGACCATATGCATAAACTTTGCAGAAACAGAGTTAGAAATTAACTCACACCATCTAGCACTATGAAGACAGAAGACAAAGATTTTCAAATATGCACAGCACCCATGTCTCACATTCCACTCAGAGCTAGACCTCATTTCAGCAGGTTATTTAGCAGTAGTCAAATATTTAAGTGGCAGCAGGTCAGACGATGAGTTCCCTCAGACAAATATAATCCAAAGGAGGATAATTAGGTGTTTTATCATCCTGTACACACCCTAGATGCCCTATCCTTAGCTCATTTTCAACACTATAGGAATAGCATATAGTTCTGCAGTAAAGGCAAGTAAACCTGCCAGCCTATGTTGTGTAGGGATTTATTAACTCTACTCGGCAAAACTGGACCTACTCACTGATCTGAACTTCCTTACTTTTACCTCTCATCTTTTGATCATTGTTTTTTTGTGTTTTTTTTTTTTACATTTAAATAAAAAATACTACCATCTTCAAGACTTTTACTATAATCAAGTCAGCTCTTAAGCTTATTTTAACTGAAAAAACCTGAACTATTTGACCTTTTTATAAAGAGAATATATTCTTCAGCTTTCCATTAATTAAAGTGTCTCCTTCATTAGGAATTTTTAAATATTCTTTCAAATATGTGAAAAGCAAAAGACTTCACTATGCAGGATTGGCAGTGTTACACTCTTATACATGAAATCTCCCTCAGATTTTTCTGTGTTTCCAGATGCAGCTATATTCTTACTGCTCACACTGAGAACATTGTCTCGTATTCTGTATTGCTCCTGGATTTTGTCATGCAAAAAAAAAAAAAAGTAGTTTTCCTGCTGCATTGTTGAAGAGGAATAGATCGGCACATGACAGCTCTAAAAAACAGTGGTTAGATGCTAAGCACTGAGAAGTTCTGAAGGCTGATATTTACCTGGAGAAATTTACAAAAAGGTAAAATTTCTTTTCCAGGTAAGGGGATTTTTGCCATGGATTTCTACAGGGACAACTTTTCAGTGTCAACATTTTCACAGAATCCCAGAATGGCTGAGATGGACAGGGCCCTCTGGGTCCATCTGTCCCTGCTTCAGCAGAGACATCCGGAGCACGGTGCCCAGGACAACGTCCTGGCAGCTTTGTAAGATTCTGTGGAGGAGACTGTGCAGCCTTTGGGCAACCTGTGCCAAAGGTCTGTCACCTGCACAGTAAAGAAATGCTTCTGGTATTCAAATGGAAACTCTCATGTTCCAGTCTGTGCCCACTGCTTCTTGTTCTGGCATTTGGCACCACTGAAAGAGCCTGGCTCCATCCCCTTTGCCATCTCCCTTGAGGACATTGATGAGATCCCCTCTGTAAGCCTCTTCTCCAGGCTGAGCACTCCAGCTCTCTATTCATCAAGGAGTTGCAGGAGCTTCAAAAATGTGTAAAACAGTATGTATAGGGTGCAGAACTTAGATAAAACCTTTTGGATATGTTCTTATCATACCTAGTTCATCAAAGTATGTTTCAGTTCCATCTTCATCCATTACTGAGCACACCAGTCGGGCTTTCAGGAATGTAGTCCATTTGTTCACAAGACTACGCTGACCACCTGTATCATTCTGGAAAGGAATAATGTTTTCAGAAAAATAAAATACAACAGAGATAATATTTTACTGGGTTTTCCCACATTTTCTTCAGGTTAATTTAATCCCATAATCTAGAGGTTTATACAGTTACATCCTATATAAAAAATAGTTAGGACTAAATCAAATGACTTCATCAAAATACTCAACAGCAAAGAGCTAATTTTCTAAGCAGGCTTTGTGGGCTGAAGGCTTGGGAGGGCTGGGCAGAAGGTGCTGTGCTGACGATGTATGTGTATATGGCTGGAGCTGACTCTTGAGTGTCTGTAGTACTCATGGTCACTTAGTGTGGAGAAGTCTATGCTATTGATTAACTGAGCATTCACAATACTCTACATGCTAAACTCTAATCATAGTTCTGGAATTATATTTGTTCACAGTGTTATTGCTGTTACCAGTAACAGTAAATTATATAGGGATGTTTCCTCTAGATCTGACAGCAGAATAGCTTCTATTAATCTATCCTGGCCCATGGGGTGAATGCTCTAAACTAAATTAAGAAATGATGGCTATTATGGATCAAGCTGGCTTTGCATTGTTGCAAGCCCTGATAGCTTGGCCCAGAACTAGCCTGTTCACAGCTTCTTCAGAGCTCTCACTGTCTCTCTCTAAAACACAGTGGAGTAGGAAATTGCTAAAACAAATTGTTCAGCCTCATTCTGCTGGTGAACACCTTAGGTAACAGCAGCATCTTCCAAATGGCATATCACAATGTCACCAAAGAGAATGAAAAAAGGATAATGTAGAAGCTGGGCACATGTTATTTTGAAATGCTGCACGTACTCCAGTGGTGCTCATATAGCTGTTAATCAGACTTCTGAGGCTACCCATAAGAGGTCCTTCATGGGGTTTCTTTTGGCACTGCTTTACTAGCATATGTGGCCTGTCTCAAATGTGTTGTTATATGAATATGATTGTATACAAGTATACAAATATGCAAGCACGACTGGCTCAAACTTGTTTTCATTGTCTTTGGGATTCTGCCACTGACTTCAGTGTAAGTCTAAACAGGCTGAGGCGCCTCCAAAATCATCTGGGCTTCATTATGAATGTAACAATAACAAATACAGCTGTAATAGTGTGAAATGTCTTGCAAAATGCTCAAAAAGGCCTTTGCACTCCTTCACAAAAATATAGAAAACAGAGATTATAAAACAGATCACATGGGTCATCAAACTGCCAGAGCCATATTAATGGAGTCCAAACACACCCTCACACCCTTGTACAACATCAAAAAGCAGTTTCAAAGAAGATCCAGATGAAAGATGGAGAATAAACAAACAGTCACAATTTTCTTCCCGAACCATTCCAAAGGAAGGAATGAAAATTCTAGCAGTAACTGTGCATTTATAATTTTGCTCTCAATAAAGAAATCCAGTTTAACAGAGATACTCACAGTTGTTTCAATCAATTTTCATATACTGTTGATTACAAATATGAAAAAAGAAGTGGAGACAATGAAGAATGGTGTGACTGAAAAATAATACTGCAGAGGAGTGGCTGTATTCACATTCAAAGTATGCACATTATGGTTACACTCAGTCGTATATCAGTGCATGAACTCAAAAAGGACAAGCAGTGAAAAAGACAAAGCAATATTTGAACGTTAAATTAACGTATTTATATGCTTGATTCTGATATTTCCAACATGCTTCAAAGATTTTGAGTGTGCACATACGAAAGACTGCTGTTTCATAATTTAGTTTTTCTAAGCAATGAATACAGCCGACTCCTGCCAAGTATAGAAAGTTTGGAAATTCAACACTGGTAACTATCCTGAGCCAGTCAGAGAAATACACAAATTCTTGGATCTCTCAGTTTCCATGTCATTATACATGATACATATACAGATATACATAACAGCTTCAGACTCTTGCTATGCATTCAATAATATCTGTTACGAACGTGGAAGCAGAAACCAGAAATTAATTTTGAAAATTAATCAGAGGCCTTTCAATCATTTTAATGAACAAGTCATTTAGCTTATCATGTCTTATGAGCAGCTTGTCCCAGAACCTGGCAAATAAAATAGTTCTTACTGGGCATATTCTTGCAATCATTGAGTGAATTTGCTTGGTGCTGCCACTGTTGTCTGTCAGTCTCTCTTTGAAGAAGAAGTAGATTTTGGCATCATTGGGGTCAGTGCCATCTGGTATGACATGAGCATCTACGAAAATAGGCTCTGAAATGAAGGAGTACCAAAGAGACGAAACCAAAAGCTGTATTAGTATAAGCAATTAATGATTTGACATTTACTGATGGCTTCAAGGAAACATGATATATAGAGGTACTGCTGTGGTAGGCTAAGCTATACACTCTGGCCTCCTGTCTGTACATATCATATATCAGTGGGCAAATAGTTTAAAGCTGGCAGCATTACATTTCTGCTGCCTCATATTTTATCCCACATCAGATTTCTAGAAAAGTGATTCATGTGTAGAAGCAGGAGTATTAGTTTACAA
Source organism: Cyrtonyx montezumae (assembly GCF_038088225.1). Taxonomy (NCBI): domain Eukaryota; kingdom Metazoa; phylum Chordata; class Aves; order Galliformes; family Odontophoridae; genus Cyrtonyx; species Cyrtonyx montezumae. The sequence continues at coordinate 151,061,799 of NW_027072034.1, forward strand.
CAGGGATTTACAGACTTAAAGGAAGAAAAGGGAAGAATCAGTGTACTATCACAGGCATTCCAGGAAAGACTCATTGAGGCAAAAAGCAAAAGTAAGGTATTTAAACCTCAGTAGGAAATTTATATGTAAAGTGCTGTAACAATTCGTAAATTATAGGAACATAACTCCTGAAATACTGATAAGAGCAGGATATGTAAAGGCTTGAATAGCATTTGAGTCCATAATAAAAGGTAGATAAACACAGTCAAGTGTTCAGGCAAAACACTGCAAAGGAGCTCTACAGAGAGAGAAGAATTATAGAAATGTGTAATTGTGAGTGTACGATCTCTGAAATACATGAACAGACTTAAGAGACAAATTACACCAGTGCTGTTACCAGCATTCTCCCGTAAGTGCACACTGTGAAATGCTAGTCACTATGTACTAGTTTATTGCAATGCTTTACTAGGACACCAGTTCTACTGGTGTTGGTACCTGCACTTATTTTTGGCAACTTCCTGTGCTAAAATATAATGGAAATTGAAGGGAGAACCTCAGGAAACCTAATATACAGCAACATTTTATGCATTAGAGGTGAAGGCACTTCCTTAGAAGTCAGATTGTCTGACAACTTGCTATTTGAAAAGTTTTCATATACTTCCCATCAAACAGCCTAGTTTAGTCATAATGCAGAACAAGGCATCAGGTGGCTGGCTCCCACATTGAGTCCTTCACAGTTCTGCATTGTCTGCAGTGTGCATTTCCATACATTTCTTCATGGTTACACTTCATAAGCTAAATTCAGAAAAGCTTTTTTAAAAGACAAGCTCCTTATTTCAAATGGAACAAAGGAGAATCTTGGTGAAACTCATGAGGCCTTGATAAAACAAAGGCTTCTTACCACTCAGCCACTTGGAGTTGTGCTGGTCAGTTCGCACTGCATTCCGCTTGGTCAGGCTCCGAAAAATGGCTGCATCCGTCCCCATGAAATCAATATACATTCCTGAAAAAAGCTCTTCATCTGCAACGAATTGAAATGGAGGAGCAAAATTGAATATACTGTACGGCTTTTGGGAAATATGTATTGACTAATCTACTTTCACTTTTAAACTTGTCTACTCTTTATTTTCAAAGGAGTCCATACAGATAAATACAGGATAGTGGGAGACAGGTATGTGGAGAACAGTTCTTTGAGATAAATTTAGTTGTGGAACATTCAAAACTATAGACCACTGCAAAATCAGGCTAGTGTTATCAGAAAGTGTCACATTCAATTTTTTAAGTGCTTAAAAAAAAACAAGGTTTTTTGTTATGGAAGTAGACAAAATGATCGGGCTGAGTTCTTTGCTGGAGTAAACTGGCACAACATCTATTTCAGTTAATGGACTGGTGCTAGTATATACCAACATTATTTTAAGTTTGCCTCAGGTAGTTTTAAGCTGACTTCAGTATTACAGATTCTAGACAATCTTATTATAGAACTATATGCAGAACTATGTGGAGGAATAATTGCCTCATATGGTGTGCTCAATTCTGAGTAAATGATCATTACGTGTGAACAGAATTAGACATGCAAATTCCTACATTAACAGAGATATGAACGTCTGCTCCCTGTGAATGGCAGAAAACTGTTCTTCAGTCAGACTGTATATATGTGTTTGTGTATGTGTGCATAAATACATACATGTGATCACAAAGATGATCAGAGGGCTGGAGCACCCCCACTATGAGGACAGGCTGCTTTTCAGCTTGGAGAAGAGAAGGCTCCGAGTAGACCTTACAATAGCCTTCTAGCACCTGAAGTAGGCCTACAGGAAAACTGGAGAAGGACTTTTTATGAGGGCATGCAGAGACAGGATGAGGAGAAATGGCTTTAAACTGGAAGAGGGTAGATTTAGACTAAACATCAGGAAGAAACTGGTTACTTTGAGGGTAGTGAAACATTGGAACACACTGCCCAGAGAGGTTGTGAATGCTTCCTCCCTGGGAGCACTCAAGGCCAGGCTGGATGGGGCTGTGAGCGACCTGGTGCAGAGGGAGGTATCCCTGCCTATATCAGGGGGTTGGAACTAGATGATCCTAAAGGTCCCTTCCAACCCAAACCATTCTATGTTTCTATGTAAAACTGTAATTATAATTACATATACTATCATTTTCCACTCTGTGAATAACCAAACAGTTTCCACTGACTAATGGCAGTGAAGCCCCAGAATATAGAACAGTAGCTAAAATAAACTCTAAGCTTCAGAGTGGGAGTGGTGGCTGAACACATTCCAATACAGCTGGGCTGTTTGATTTATGTTTTTGTCTGAATTCTTGGACTACCCAGAGAGTGTGGTCAAACTGGCAAGAGTCACAGTTTCAGAAAGACTTGAGGCTATTTTTATGCTTATGTATGTGTGTGAGTATGTGCATGTGTGCATCAATATGAAGGACTTTTGGCTCATGAGATAATTTAAACTCTGGAGATTCCATTTTCCAATTGCTGTCTACAGCCCAAACTGTACCTCTGTAGAGCAGCCAGTAGATATTGCTTCCACTCTTTTGTTCTCCTTTCTCCCAGCAAAGACAAGATTTATGCACAGGAGATTTAAACAATGCATGTTTGTGAAGCCTTTACCTCCTGAACATATATCAGCAGAATGATGTTAGATCTATACTAGTTTAAAGCTGATTTTGTATTTGACGCCTCATGGCCTCAAACCGTCAGGGCTTTATTTTTACTATGAAATAAATTGGGTGGAAAAGATTAAGCTTATTGTATTCATGAATCATTAAGTCCAGTCTTATGCACATCTACATCCACATTAATAATAGTGCTACAGTAAGAAATGTTAATCCTATTACATATCAACACTATTAGTTATGCCTTCAACATTCCTAATGTCTGCTTGTTAATTGTGTATCAGATATCTGTCAGCTCTGCTTCCTTTTGGTTAAACTCTTAAATTCCACACAGCACTAGGTCTGCAAAGAACAACTCGTTCACACTGCTTCTTTTTGTTACTGAGGGAATAACTCAACTGGAGATGTATGTCTGTGATTATAAATATCTCAGAGACGTACCATGCACATTAGTTTTGCCAAGCTTCTTCAAAGTAGAATTTTTGTGGCTTTGATGTAAAAATGTCTTTGTACAATGGCAAACTGTAGCAAGTTCAAATTTGTTGTTATGGTATCATTTTCCTCCTAAGGATGAATCAGCTTTCCTATCTTAATCTAGGGTCAGGTTTTATGCTAAGGCAGGAGGCTGGCAATGCCTCAAATTGTCAAGAAATTGCAGCTATATTTTAAAATGCTCCTTTTGTTGTGGGATAGTTACCCAGTCTGGCATTATTTTCTATGTTTTTAAATGAGAGGAACGAATTTCTCCTCCAGAAGAATGCTCAATGTCCAATACACGGACTCCGTATATGGTCCTGTATTTTAACTCACGCTGTAATTTCCAAAATCTTCCCTTCTCTAGTATGGGAATTGAGAAAAAAATTCATTCGAGATTGAAGTTTTAGAAGTAATTGATCTTTGCAGTAATAGGCACTTCCAAGAGAAAGTACAAAACTCAGTCTGTGAGACTGTTTTGAAAAAGAATGTGACCTCTGCAGAACAATTTAAACTTTGCCAATGAATTATGTCATAAAAGACAGTTTAAACCCCCAGGAAGGTTTCTTCTGAGATAGATCAAGGAAGATAATGTAAAAATCTACTAAGATGAATAAAGCTACCATTGATATACTGTAAAAAAAAAAAGAGGAAAATCAGCATACTATATATGCAGTAGTTCAGAAATGAAGTACTTCAGTAGATTTTCATAAAATATTGAAGGAATTTATAAATTATATTATATTTATTCTTTTATGACATTTAAAGATTCATATAACACTATCAGAGCAGCAATAAGTAGCTGTGGTTAATCCATCACTGGCCTTAAACAAACATTTACTTTACACAGCAAGATCAGTGAAAAGATAAAGATATAAGTGTAGTCAAGGTTCAGAGAAATAACTAGGTAGAATTTCCCTGTGTTCTAAAGGCTTTCAGTTCATATCTCTGTGTCTCCTTCACTAAAAATATTTGTAATGAGGAATTAAAGTGTATATATTTCAAACAGATTATGTAAGACAGACTATATGATATTTTCCTTAAGCTTTATGAGACTCAAAATTTCAAGTAAATATCTACATCAATCCATTCCAGTGAATGCCAAATGGCAGAAACACCACATGTTGCTCCTTCCTAAACCTTGGGCAAAACATCTAGTGTCTGTGTGTGACAAATTGCCGTTGCTAAAGAAAGCCTGAAAAATCTATGCAACTTCTGTTCCTTTTCATGGTCAAAAATACAGCAAAGATCAAAGCAAATGTTGAAAATGTGGAATTAAAAATCTGGTTTTGGAATTAGAAGTTAACAAATGTGATGCAAATATGAAATGAGGCATGCCAGGTAGAGAGGACCAGTGGTAGGGCCAACATTACCCTGCATCAGTGGTGATAAAATAGGACTAAGAGGATCTAATCATTGCTTAATTAACTAAACTTTAATTATAGTAAAGTAAAGTTTACTCTCTGACTCCTTTTGAAGGTGCTTCACATTGTCAGAACAATGCAAAACACCCAATATAAACTTGAAGCTGAGCTGCACTGTTTTACACACATTTTTCCTTCTGTCTGCATTGAGTCTTGAGTTATTCAAAGCCTATATTCCCTTTGAGATTTCACTTTGGTGGTCAATTAGCACTGGGGTAGTTGTTTTTATGGGGGATATCTCACAGTTGCTGAGTACAGTCACCACCAATTCACAAGAATAGTTGAGATGTGACAGTTGTATCAGTTTCTTGTCTTTTATATGGAAGAAAAATAGCAGCAGTGGTTGGGTATAAAGCCAAGTGAAGAATGAACAGACTTGCGATAGTGGGCTCTACCACAGAGATGACAACAAAAATGAAAATCAAACTAATTGTTGTCTTCAGGCTTTTTTTTTCCCTCAGTACTCTGAGTTTTTACAAATGATTAAATGAGACACAAGTGCTGTCTACGATGATCAGGGTCAGAAAGTGTTCAAACAGAAGAAGCTAGACAGGGTAATAGGAAGTTGAAACTAACTCTGGGAAAAAATGTAGAGCTGGAAAAGAGACAAACTTTTGTCTTCTGTTTCTCTTTCTTTTAACAGCTTATTTCTTATTTCATTTGTACATCAATCCTTAGCTTCATGTAAAACTTGTAATGAGGGTGAGTACAAATTTTCTGCCTATTAACATAGACACAAAGGACTCCTTTTTGGAGGCTGAATCCTGTGACCAGCTCATCTCTAGCACCCTGCCATTCCTCACCATCCACAATCCTATGGAATTAAGTCTTAGCATCTTGGAATACTTTTACTTACTGATCATAACAGACACCGTGTTCACATTTGGGTTGAAAGAACAACGTCCCTTTCCTGATTCACACTTGGAGTCAATCTTGAAGATTTGTTCCTGAAATGTAGATTTGTATGTCACTTTCTCATTTTGTCACATGTAATGTGATTTTACCAACATTAACAGTGCTCACAGTTGCGTGGAACTATTTCTTCATCATCAGCATCATCTTTGTAGAAACCCAGTTATTTTCTAGACTCTTGTTACAAATTTAAGACATTGAAACACAAAATTGTCCACTCTCACTCAATTATGCATTGTGGAGGTTGACTGATGTCTACAATAACAGCTGTAGAAATTGCACCAGTGCTTCTGAAATTATTTATCACTTATTTTATGAATATGTGGTGGTAATTATACTAGGTAACATTTTAATAAAGATGCTAGAAAAATAATACAAATTAAATAAAAATCTTTTATGACAGCTGTCATTTATTGATCATATAAATCATTTGATCTCTACTGAGCCATCAAATCTCAAAAAAATCCTGAATTATATATATTACTTTTGGTTTCATTTCTTGGATTATACACGCAGCTCTAGTTCCATAATAAAATATGATTCATTAATATCTTCTGCTGCATCAGAAAATTTTTGCTCTTTAGGAATCTTTGTGAGGAGCCTTGTTTTTATTTTCTGTGATTCATAAATAGGAAATACATCTGGCAAAGTCAAAGCAACCTGGACTACAGCTTAAAAAGCATACAGCCTGAATATCTTTAGAAAAATCCCCCATCTGGGTGCATTTCCTCCTTTTTCAGGTCCTATCCACACTGAAAAGTGCAGTATGTTCTTGGTTCTGTTTCTGCTCCTTGAAAAACACTGTCAGTAATACTAGAGACAGACCTCCAGCACATCTTCTTGCAAGCCACTGTCTATCATAAACAACAAACATCATTCTATAACAATCTTAAGATCTATAATAAAATTCTGAATGACAAAATTGCAAAGAGAATGAAAGAAACAAACTGAGGGCAGAAAATCCTTAAATTCTCTTTAATATTTAATGTAAATCTTAGTGAAATGGGAATACCACATGGATCACGGCGCAGCCATCTGCCAACAGCTAATTGAAGACTGCTAACTCAAAACAGCTACAGGAGGAAGTTTTATCCCCTACCTCTCTTTCCCCTCTTTTGTTTTGCCTAATTTAATCACAGAGATCTTATCTATTACTCTTGTAATAAGCTCTCTAAAACAAAAGTTAAAATGTAAGTACAAAATTTCAAATATAATCTTGGGTATTTGTTGTTGTTTTACTTCTAAATGAATATGCAGCTTGATGATAATCAATGTTTACTATACTTACCACTATTTACCAATTCAAAATGCTCATTTCTGCACTAGTAGGCTAGCTCCAGGTTTGCACTTGATTTTCATATATATTAAACTACTTTTTAGTCTATAATTAATTCACATAGTGATTACATTTCTGTTTGCATTTACTTTGACATTATAATATCTTCAGGTGACTAAAAGTTATTATCAAAGACCAAAGCAGAGTGCAGAGTTAAAAAAAAAAAAAAAAGAGTTTTTTTTTTTTAAATCTGCTTCAATGAAAAGAGCAACGTTCTGTTTCATTACTTTGCTTATTCCATGGGATTACGTGAAATTTTGAAAGCAAAGGGGGGGGAACAGGCCTAGGTCTTCGGATTGCTGGTTATTACTCTTAGTGTTTTGCAATACCTAGAGAAAAACAGGTGTGCTTTCTAAAACAGCAATTCTGCACCTGCAAAAACAGCCTTCTGTGTATGGAAAACCGTACTGATTTCAAGGTGAACTGACAAAAGCAAAATTGTGTTCCCTAGTCCCATCAGCATTGCATAGTTCTTCATTCTTCTCTATGCATGCACTTACACATGCAATTGGTTCAAAAGGAAATGCTTGATTTTAGACTGTTATGCTATTGTTGGACTGTACAGTAAGGGCTTTGAGCATGCAATGCCTACAGTCAAGTGTCTGACAGACTCCAGACGTCTGAAACAGCAGTTTATTTAATCAATAGATCATAGGCATGTAGCTGTACAGACAGACAAAGTGAAGCCAATTCTGCTCTTCCAAGACGTGTATCCTTATTTTTAACTTGAGAAATTTAGCATCTTCCATCATGGAGAACTCATGTACATGGAGAACTCATGTCATTTTTATCTGACAGAACTCTCATTTACAAAATCCCTAATACAAAGAGATTCAACGCCCCCTGTGACAGTACTATTTAAGCTGATAAAAGGACTTTACATTAATTAATTATCACCTTTAATTTTTTATGAAAATTTTTGAGTAATACATTAGCATAGGAGTGCTGAGAAAAGTAAACCTGTTTCAAAATAGAGCAAAAGAAGTTATTGCAGACCATTATCTAGATGGATGGATTTATTCACCCAGTTCTGCTTTCCTGTGCTTTTAAATCCAGGACTATGAGCCTCTACTCTCAGATAATCCATTAGGACTGAAGGTGCAGTGATTCAGATTATATCATCTGCTAAGGATATTGGAGCCCAATAGTGATCCACCAAAAGTCACTGCAATAATTCCATGTAAACCTATGTTGAAAAACAATGATTTATCCACCCCTCAAAAAAACTCTATAGTAGTAGTCGTGGTTCTTGACCAGAATCTTCATCCTACTCCCAATGAAATCAGTGATGAATTTCGCAGTGTCTTCCCTAGCAGTAAGCTCAGCTTCGAAGCTGCCCTCACATGGCAAAACTCCAGACAGCACTTGCTGATCTTCCAACACATCTGCTTTCATGTAGTACAGAAAAATATATCATACATCTCTGTGCCTGCAGACATGAATCTGACCCAAAAACTACTGTGGTGCTGGGTCTTGGTTAAATTGTTTTTTTTCCCCTTCTGGTTGCTTCATTATCTATTATATTTGCACATAAACATTTTACATGCAAATCGTGAAATGTGGACAATTTTAAGATATTTACTAAACTATGGAACTTTGTATATTTAAAACACACAATGAAATTGAATAAAGAAAAAAAAATAGAGAAAATTAGATTTATACCCTGAAAGGTTTCACAGTGGAAGAGAAAACTCACTGACTTCATTCTGGCAGGATGTCCTGGGACAAAAATTGTGCTGCAGATCAAAGTTATCTACACTTGGATTGCATCTAATGGATATTAAACCAATGTTCAGCAAACACTTCTATCCATGTATAGTTAGTCCACAGAAGTGCTTCTCCCAGGAATCAGTAACAACTGGGAACCATAAAAAGCTTTTTATCTAATTGACCATTTCAAGCAGTTCTTGACAATTCCAACAAACAGAAGGAATTAATCCACCAGAAAACATCAAATAAAAAGTAGCATTGTATGTAGTCCAACTTTTGAGATGACTAGAATTTTAGGCAAGCATTGCATTTGAGTACGGTTTTTGATTAGTTTTGCTGCTTGCTCATAATAGGGCTGTTAGAAAAACATGGATCTGTTCTTTTTCTGTTTTAGACCAGAAAAGGTACCTACTTGGTTCATTACCTTTTGAATTTTCAAATTTTTGTGTTTGCACAACACTAGTGGGATCCAGCACAAAATGAGAAGATGAAAAGAGGCTTACCTCAGACCTGCGTCCCCTGTTGACATACACACACACTGGGCTGAAGGCTCCACTGCCACAGACATACAGGTGTGTGCGATTGTATGACTGTATCACCCGCACAAAATTTCCACAGCCATGCTGCAGGGATTACAGAATAAACAGAAATGACATTGGCAAATATTATTGGATGTTGGGAAATCTAGGAAATAGAAACAATTCTTGTTTTCAGTTGCATCACAAGAACAGCTACCAATTTTGCTTGTCTCTGGCTTTGAACAGCTGCAAACATCTTCCTTCTTTTCTTGCCATTTTCTCTAGGCTCAGAATCAGGCATTGACAGGGCACTATAGAGGAGCAATGAGAATATTATCTATAGCTTTTCAATCTCTACACAGTAATTTGATTTTCATTTACAGACTTCCCTGTATATGAATAGGAAGAAGCAGGAGCACAGGAAAGCAATATGTAATCTTATGAAGTTTCCTTAAGGAAAAACATCTACATCAGTATCTTTTTTTTCACCCCACCTCTGAGTTGTTTTCTGTTGCTCATTTATTTATTTATTTATTTATTTATTTGTGTTTATTTTTCCCACTGTAGCTGAAGATAGTTCTTCTACAAGGGGAAGAATGCCTTCTCGCTTCAGCTGCAAGAGGCATCACACTTGCAGGCTCTTGTCCTGATGGAGGATTTCAACTACCTGGAAAACAATACGGGGAGTAATCCCAAAGACTCCTGGAGTGCTTTAAGGATAACTTACTGGCCTAAGTAGACAAACCAACCAGAGGTGAAGCATTACTAGATCTGCTGCTCACCAATGCAGAGGAGATCACTGAAGAGGTTAAGACTGGAGGCAACCTGAGCTGCAGCGACTATGCCTTAGTCACGTTCATGATTCTGAGGAGTATGGATATTGAACTTGACAAGGGATGTGAAATATAACAAGGAAATGTAGAGGCACATTGATCAGAAAAGACAGGCCAAGGAGAGTGTATCTCATCTGATAAATGAGAAGAGAGAACTGACTAAAACAGACATGGAGAAGGCTGTGGTACTCAACAAGTTCTTCACTCAGCCTTCACTGGCAGTCAGATTTCCATGCCTCTCATCTCCACAAATCTCTTAGCAGGGGTCAGGGTAGTAAAATTTCTCCCAAAGAGCAGAACAAGTCCAAGACTTCCTAATGAAGCTGACTGTGTATCAGTCAATGGGGCTGGATGACATGCATCACAGGGGCCCAGAAGAACAAGCTGATATGTTTGACAAATGGCTCTCCATATTATCTGAAAAGTTGTGGCTGTCAGAGAAAGAATTTGGTGATTAGAAAATGGAAACATTACTTTTTGTAAAGAGAGAAAGGAAGACAAAAGGATCTACTGGGGAGTTGGCACTAGATGATCTTCAAGGTCTTTTCCAACCTAAGCCATTCTATGATTCTATGATAATTAAAGAACATAGGAAGTCCAGATCTCAATATTGTTGTAAACAATTTCTTTCCAAATGATTAGAATTCTGAACAACATAAGTGAGTTTGCAGTGAACTATTGTTTCATTTTACAGATCAATAGTAACATCTTCAAAATAGCATGAAAACTGAAACAGACTGTTAAGTGCCACACAGTTTCACACTATCAGTTTTACAGTTTTCTCTTTCCAACATACTCTCATCTTCTCTTGCTCTTCCTTTTTACACTGTCATCTACTGTTAATGCTCTTTGGACTAAAAATAGACTTTTTTTCTTGAATATTATCTTACTGAGATCTCAGACCTGCCTTCATCTCCAGTCATCCAAACCTTCAACAAAGAAAGTGAGAATTGTGTTTTTTTTTGAGCATAGGATTGGAAACTGCGTCATCAGTCATCTTCATGAAAATCTGTAGAATTAATCCTCATTCAAACAGTCCAAACTATTCTGGTTCAGTAGGAGCTGGTACTCTGCAAGAACCTTTGAAAACTGGAGCATAATTGTAAGCAGCTCATTGTTCTCAGTTTCTCTGCAGGAAACTCTGCATGCCCTCAGAAAGACCCTTTAACCCAGTCAAAATTTATCACTTCTCCAAAGTGAGGGTTGTTCCTAAAGGTTTCTATTGTCTCATATATTACTCTCTTAGTTTGGCTCAAAAGAGGCTTTAGTATTGTCTTGGTATTGAAAATAGCTTTCTCTTAGCAGTACTACCAGTCCACACAATGTCTGTGAAAAGGGAAAAAAAAGTGAAGTTATAGCACTAACTTATGTACACCAGACTGCATACTGATGCTTTCTTTTTTGCTGTGTGCAAAACACTTTCTCAGAAGAGCCCTAGAAAAAGCAGTACATTCTGAGAAACCTCAGAAGAAAAGTCCTCAGGGAGCAGAGCAAGGAGCCAATGGTTGGATGAACAGTACAGGAATGGGGTATTTGCATTTTGCTCCAATAGCATGCCATGCACTTTCTAAACTGTTTATGGCAAAACTGCAAGGGTGGTTAGATGAATGAAGGATTTCATTAAGGACAGCCCTCTGAGGTTGCATCAGATACGTGGTGTATTTTTGCCCCTATTCTCTGATGATTTATGGATGAGTAACAGAAGTTGGCTCAACATTAACATTATCATGTTTTAATGCTCACAGGCAGGAAATCTATTTTATGATCATCTGTGAGCTTTTGCCTATTTCTCCACTACTGACCTACTGAAGTCCATTTGCATTTTGCTGTGTGATTAAACTGAATATTGCACTGTGGCTTCACAATCCAACAAGAGATTATTCTTTTAGAAAATACTGTGCAAAACCATCCTTCAAAAACTCTACCAACGCCAGGATCTGCTGTATTGTACCACTGTATTTTTCAGAACAGTGCATTTATACCTACTTTCTATAAAGAGAGTAATGAGAAATTATCACTAAATTTGGATGCTTTTGAAGGTGTCTGAATGCAGATGGGAGAATAATCAGCTGGCATGCAAAATGAATCAACATAACCTCTCGACAGTCTTTGTTTCAAATGATTCTGGAGAATCTCTTCACCTCTCCTAGTAAGGCATACTTGTTTGTTTTTGTTTTGTTTTGTTTTGTTTTGTTTCATTTTCTGTTTTTCCCAATTTATTGAATTCTGAAGGTGCATTCTGCTTATATAGCCTGGCTTTTCATAATTTCAGTTTGCCATTTGGTCTGTAGAACATTTAAAATTCAAAATAAACACTTCTTTCATTTTGCTTTTGGCTGCAGTCGAGCTGCTCTGACTTCATTGACAAGAATGTAACTTGTGTATGTGTGTGGATACACATGTAGAATATAACTTACTGTAGGATCTTTGCCAGCCATTTTGCACTCTTCAACCTTGTTTGCTGATGCTGGCCACAAGATCTGTGTGGAAAGAAAGATTTTTTAAGTAACATAATTATTACAGAATTTATTTTTAAATAATACACAAACAAAAAAATCTCAGCTGCCTAAGTTATACTGTTATATATACCAAGTTACATAGGTTAATATTCTGATTTTTTTTACACTTAAATTCTAAGAATTTTAACTTATAAATGAAAATAATTTCTGTCTTGGCAGTAAATGAAATAAAGACTAAGGTCTTTGGCTGATATAGGTTACAATCACTATACAATCTGAAGATAAGTTAATTATTTTATTTTATTTTTCTAAATAAGTGAGATTTCTCATCATCTTCTAAATTACTGTTCTTTTTTTTTTTTGTACTTTTACTGAACTTCTATAAATAGTTAACAGTGGAAAATACAGTAAAAATACAGTAAACAATTATTGTCATGGTTATTAAACAGTAAGGGTTTGCATATTTAGTGCTAAAACTTGATTAAAATTTTAAGATTTCAAATTAATTTTTTGATTTCTTTTTCTGCAATTTAGATAGCTTTCTGACAAACACCACAATGTACAAATATTTATCTGAGCTATACTCAAACTCCCATGAGTTTCTTCTGTTATTTATCTTTAGAGTAGAAAAGACATCATTTAGAAATTTCAATCTGTAAGTTTAAAAAGTGACATGATCTGATAACATTTAGCCTCGAGATAATATAAGTAATAGCATTAAAATCTCTCTCCATATGTAAACATATATATTAATTTACATTTATTATGCAGAAGTTACAGGTTCATAGGTATGTAGTGTTTCAAAATGGCATAAAATAAGTAAAGTAAATTTGTTATAAAAATAAATGAACTAGAGAAAGAATGTGTGGAACAGCAGAGACTAATTATGAGCCTGATATTGGGCGATCACAATCACTGCCAGAAAACTTTTGAGTATTTTGCTTCTTCCTGATTTTCTATAATTTCATTTTGGGCTTTCAATGTCTAACTTGATTGCTGAAAGATTGCATAGCGTTATATAGCAAAATTTATGCCATAAAAGTCTTTGTACCTTACCAAAATCTATAGAATCAGAAGCAACCTGTTAAGGGTGTGCAGTGCATGACACAACCACTTCCAGACCAAGTTAGCATGAAGACCATGCTGGCTACTTCCAACCAAAGCAGGTAGCCCCATTACAGATACCATTAGAAGGGAGATGGACATATTCATATAAACCCAAAAATTGGATTTAGTTTAAATATGTAAGTTAGAGAGTTAGTCAGATCAGGCTCCCCACACAATAATTTCAGGTAGACAGCAGTGCACAGAGGGTGATTCAGAGCACAGTCTAATGTAAGTGCTCTTAATCACTCTTTACTGGGGCCTCCTATCTCTCTGCTGACACAATAAAGCCTTGGCTCTTAAATATCAAACTTCCCTACCACAAGTTGTATCTCTCTGCCCCTTGACAGTCTTGAAGTTCAGTAACAAAGCCCATAGATTAATTCAGTATAACACGGCATATAGGATACATTTTCAGGTGCTGTTGTAGAAGTAATAACCTGAAGGTGAATGAGTCAAAGTCTGTAATTTCTCAATAGTCCACTTCCTGAGCAAACAAATATTTCTGCAGGACGCTTATTTTAAAAGCAGAAAAGCTGGATTTGATTTGCCTCTGGAAATAGAAAAGGAGTCTCAAAATGTTTCAGTATTAATTTGATTTTTTTAAATAAAAAGAGTTCCTAGTACAGGCTGGGGAGTTGTGACAGAGAGAGATCTTAAAAAATGGCATCTCAGCAAGTGAGAGGAACAGCCACAAAAACAGTGAGATGAAGGTCACACTGTCCAAAAAACACCAAGCTGATGACGTCTCAGCTATCAAGCTGAAGAGTAAGGGGACAACATAGCCATAACAAAGTATGAAAAACAGTTCAGAGACTGAGCTTCAGTGTAAAATACAGAAATACACATAGTTGGAGGTTAAAGTCAGCTCGGTCCCTGTTGTTTTTTTTCCCTTTGGGCTGAAAATGATAGCGTGTACCACATTCTTCCTTACAGTCTCTCTCTCTCTTTTTTTTTTTTTTTCCGAAGTGCATCTCTGAATTATCTTAAATCTTCAAAAGGAGTGGAAACCATCAACTATTAACAAATTTTCCTTATGGGGCCAAGCCATGCTCAATGTCACTTCAAAACAAGTTAATAGTGACAGTGACTGAGGAGCAGCTGTACTAGCAGTTTGTTCATCTTGCATTACACATAAAACAAGTACTAGCAGTTCAATAAGGCGTGGATCTGGACTTCTGCCTACTGCAAACTAATGAAATACACATTTTCTGTCTTAAAAAGAAATGCAAAAGTAAGGAAATATTGGATTCTTAAAATAAATACTTACACTAAGAGGGTCTTGACTTATATTATTGATATTCAAAGACAGAATGTGATCTTTGCTGCCGACATAGATCCGATCCTGATCTTCATCCATCAATAGTATCCTGTAATCCAGAGGACTGTTTGATATTCTGTGATATTCAGAGGTCTTAGTTTCTTGCAGCTCTGAAATAGTAAAGAGAGGAAGTTTTTGCACGTATGTTCAATGGCCATTCTCACTTCACAGCTGCAACTCTTTCTAAATAAACAAATCTTCAAATTCAACTAGGAACAAGAGAATAAAAACCTTTATGAGACATTTAGTAATAATACAATAGTTTGAATGCAATTCTTGATTTGAATGCAAATTTTTCATATACTAACTACACATAGCTCATAAAAATCCAGCCTTGCTTTTTTTCAGTCATGTAATTAGTCCTTATTTTACAGGAACAATTATTTACAGCTTTGATTACTAAGGAAGATCATATATTAATTTAATCAATATATTCCATACATTTTGAAGTTTATGACAGCACAAAACCTACAGAGTCAATACAAACTAAGTGAGAATAATTCATTTGGTATTCCTGACTGGGCTTTATCGACAATAGATTTTTTACTGTTTCCAAGGTCAATTTTTTTTCAGTTCTTCATCATCATGCATGGCTTACTTAAAAAAAGTTGAAAAAATATAAAAAAGGTATTTGATCAAGCTTAGATATGTTCATTTGTTTTGTTATTTGTTTATGGGATTTGGACCAAACTATCTGAAATGTAGAACTGGCTCTTTTGTTGTTGTTTTTCCCTTCACTTAAAACTTTCTTCAAGGAACTGAAGTGAAAAACATCCTTTGATCTCAGCAGTGCAGAATCAGGCCTGTTTCAGGAATAGTACAAGCATTTGTAATGCAAGTAATACTTGCTGCCCTTGAGAAAGATCAGCCTTCCTGTCTTTGTTTGGCCAATATATTTTGGCCTCCATTCAGATTATTTTTCTTCTCAATAATAGAAGGGATATCTCTCAATAATTGATAATGGAAAAAAAAAAACTTTTATCGATTTCCCTGTATTTAAATGTTTAACATATAGTTAACATATAGTTAACAGAGTGGCAAATACGGAATACAGATGAAGCCCTCCAAAATTTATAGATCAAGCACTGCACCCACAACTCTTGTAAATTGTATAACTGTGAAAAAACGACTTGTCACTGCTTCTAAGGCCTGAAAAGTTTTATTTTTTTATTTTTTATTTTTTTCCAAAAAAACCCCAAGGGTTTTGCTCAATCATCTTCTATGGATAAGGGTAGATAATTTATCAAAAATTAGTCACATTAGATTTTCAGATCACTAGATTAATGTGGGCCAATAATATTTTGGAAATATATTTCTTGGAGAGGAATTTTTGACAAGCTGGATACAACACAGAAGCAAACTGAAGTCCTTAAGAGGGCTGAATTTTCTCTTTACTATGGAACTAATGACTGAAAGATCTCTTAACAGAATATGATTTGTACTGATAAATATAATATATAACCTTACTTAATTTTTGTATTGATTATTACATAGCTTCACAGAAGGATAAAAATATCTTTGATGGTTGAAAGATATGTTGTTTTGATTGACTTTTAGATGTGATAGTTTTCAAAAGCAAATGTTTTCCTATGCATCTTTAGTTAACGGTAATATTTAAAAGATCAATAATATTTCTATTTCATATTTTGCTCAGCAGAAGTTAAACATTCAGTCAAAGGCTACAGGCTATGCTTAAGGTCTTCAAGTGGAACTGCAGTCATTAAATATATATGAAAATTGCCCATATAATTTTCAGAAATCTGTCTTCAGTCACTGAAAAATCAATTATTTTATTCTATTTAAAAATGTCTTTATGTAAACATTTAGCTGGGACTTTCAAAAGTACCTGGGAGACTCATTCATACTGACATTAAAATTCAGACCCTTTGCTCCCTCTGAAATTCTCAGACTGACCTTTTATACCATGTCTGAGAAGCTAGCGCTCACCCTCTTTCCTGGGTGGGTTATTAACTTTACAGTAATGTTTGGCAGCTCTAAGGTGAAACTGAACCATCTCATAACTGTATACTTGATATGCTAGAAAAGCAGAGACAAACTGGGAAAGGCAGCAGTTTCCAGCAAAACATTGTGTAAATGTGAGCATATTGATTACATTATGTAATGTCCTCCATTATAGCTTCAGATCTCAGAATAAATGTAATAGTAAGTAAACCATGATCAACATGCAAACAGTAACAGGTATTCATTTTCCATAACTGTTACAGAAATCCATTTAACTAGGCATTCATGGCAGTGAAATCTCTATGGAGAATAATGTCATAGAGAGATCCTTGAGAATACTAATATTTTTCTATGGCAATCAAAGTAAAGATTATAATATATTCTCCATGTAAATTACTGCCATCACTTATTATGCAAGAGTAACCTTTGTCCATCCTCCCTTATAGGTCAGTGAAATTGGTTTTGGTTTTCCTAGGATGATAACACCAATAACAAATTGATTCCTACCATTAGAAATATGATATGGTTGAATAGCTCTCTTTTCTTTTGAGGAAAACCAAAAAGCATTGACAAACTTTCTCCCCACAATAGTTATTACTGAACCACACATGTGGAGTTCCCAGTGACAAGGAGTTTTCTGTGTCCACAGCATACAGCTTAATGAAATTTAGATCAGCACTCTTTAGTTATCCTCTAATCCACCTCATAAAAGTTAACACAAATATTATAGAGAAAATGACTTGCTTTCACAGGAGGAAAATACATATTTGTGCTGTATAGGTTGCTAATATTACAAAAGCCTTCGTAATGCTAAAAATTCATCTCAAACAAAGCAAATTGCAGCTATCAGAGACTGGAAATCAAGGAATTTGGAGATAACTCCTTCCACTGTTATATCTGAACTGTCCAAATTGCACACGTACATATGATCAATCAGGCAGACCTCTGAATGTCATAATTCACTACTTGACATAACCCCTTTAGCCCTCCTTATTTCACATTCACTGGTGATTGAAAACGTAACCCAAATTTCTTAATATAAGGGATATAATACCAAATCTGTAAGACAAAAGAAACCTTAATGTGAGTTCATCAGTATAAATCCTATATTAATATGGATGTTTGAACATATACTGTTGAATCTAATGCAATATTTAGTGACAACTTCCTATGCAACCATCCCCAGCCCATGTTCAAGGCACTGAGTTTATCCACAGATAAGATTTGGGTAGGCAGTCAGAGAGTGCATGCTGACTTCTCAGTGCTCAACTGTCTGTGGATTTTTAGGCTGGCTGGGCTTCTTGAGCTGATCTAGGACAATGTCAAGCTTTTAATTTACTTGTGGTAAAGTACAAGAAATAATATGTTTTCCTCTTTCTTGTTGGCACAGGAATTAATCCTCAGAAGGTTTCTTTATGGGGAAGCTTCAGAGAAGAAGCACAGATTTAGACATTAAAATAATAATAATAATAATAATAAAAAGGAATAAAATGTAATAAAATATAGCAGTGGATTTACACACAGAAAACAACAGTGAAGAGGAGGAACCTAGATTTCTGAAAAAAGGTTCTCCATGGGGAAGCTCTGCTGCCCAAATTGGCACAGATTTTACATAGCCTTAGCGATTTGAAAGTCAGCAAAACTGCACTCTTTTCCTTTATTCCCTCATGAGCTATGGGTGCCACCAGCAGCAGGCCATGTGTACATCCAGCAGTAGGCTTGAACACATTAGCCCCTAGTAAAAGAGACTATAAGAATCACTTAAGTCTTGTTTTACCATGAGTATGTGCCAACAAATGTGCCAGCCCATGCCAAATGTGAGACTGCAATATAAAATCTCAGTTTCCATGAACAGAAATAGAACAAATTTTCCTTCTCTCTTTATTTTCCTTTTTTCTTTCTCAAGAAATAAATACATAAGCAGAAAAATATTTTTTCTTATAATATCTAAAGTAGACAGCACCATTTTACTCTTCAATCACTTTCGAACATGTGAAAAAAAACATTTGTGCATATAAACTTAAGGAGACTGTAGGTAATGTGGATAGAATTGAAAGGAATGTTTACATATTTGAAAAATGTGAGTGGAATCAGAGGTTAAAAAAGTTAAAAATATATTATAAAAAATAAAGGCTCTTTTTAATTACTTTTTTAACCTCTTCCTTCTTATTTTGCATTGATTAACTTAGCTGTTTTCTACCCTTCTAGCAGAAATGACTGGAAAAGAAGTATTTAAAAGATAACAGATTTCATAAGAACCTACTCACTTTAACTATCGTTTTCTGGCTCTTATTTCTGATTTTTTTTTTTTAATGTAAGAAAATAGAAGAAATTTCTTATTTTTACAGTTCACAATACAACTGTGGAAAAGTATATAATTTATTATATTGCTTTTCAACTATGAGATGATACACTGTGACTACTTGTTTATGTTTGCAAAGAGAACACAGTCCACGTTTCCTTTCCAAACCTTCAGAACATGTCACCTTTGTTCCATCAATATACCTATTCTTTAAGAAGTCTGTATTGATTCCTTTCACTTAAGGGAGTGAGAGAGCTGTTACAGCGTTGTGCTGCAGCTTTTGCAGTGTTCAAACTACAAACCAATCCTCAGCCCACTCCCAAGTGAAGCGGATTATAAATGGGTCCAGAGTTATTTGGCCAAAGAGCCATCAGCAGCCAGATGTGCTCCCTTCCAGTCCCTTGGGTGCCTTAACCACTTGGGGCCCAAAAAGCTCAGGTGAACCTTTGACCTTTTCTTTCTTTATCTCTTCTTCACGCATGAGAAGTCTTACCACTTTTTAAAACCCTGTTAGAATGAAACCTGCCTTTTTCTAAGAGGCAATAGGCTTATTAGAACTGGAAATCACGGGCAGACTTGCTAGCTTCTGATGGTCTGAAAGGCTTTTAGTTACATTTTTACCTCAGGAAAAGAAAAAAAAAAAGAAAGAAGAAAGAAAGAAAGAAAAACGAAGAGTGAGGGTGAGGGAGTAAGGGGAGAAAATAGATCTACTCATAAAATAAGAGACTAACTAATTAACAAGATCACTTGGAGGATAGGGAGGAAGGGAATTCAGCAGTACAGGTTGAAACAAGAGCCCTCTTTGCCCAGAGCTGAAACATAGAATTTGCTTGGAGGAAACTTAAATTACTGCATTTGAAATAAGGATAAATAACACGGAAATGTCAACTGTATCTATACGTGATGATTTCACTACACAACTTGAATACTTCTTATTATACTTGCTAAATGAGTTGAAAATGGAATTTACATATTACTGGTCTATGATATTGAAGTCTTTTATAAACAGAAATAATACTGCCAAGGTGAAGTCTTTGGAGAATGAAGCCTAGAGGTCTAGAGTGTCTGAAGTATAATCTGTCACCTTGGGCAGCTCAACATACACATTAGGAGCAGTAAAATGCTCAATAGCTCTTTGTGAAGGGGGACCATGTGTTGATAGGAAAACACATGCCAGTTAATAGTTAACTTTAAGCAAAGCATTCACGTATGTCTGTACACGATTCCCTTTTTACAATTCACAGAACACACAGAAGTCCTACAATCCTGGTAGCATGGATTATTAAACAGCTTTTGTGAGGATTTTCAAAATTTGTTCTGAAAGTGTAATCACTTGTGTCAGCGCTGTTTTATTATGATTTTCTTAACATTGCTTCCACAACTATTAGAATGTTTTCCTCTATGATTTGCTGAAGGACAGGCAGACCTGCTGAGGTGTGGGCAGCTGCCAGTTTTGCACAGGAGGAATGTGCTTTCTAAGCAAAGACAAACACACAGTGAGAGAAAGTTACTTGCTTCCGTGTGGCAAATTGCAGCAGCATGGCTCTTTGGCACATTCATCAGTGCACCATACTCCATCAGGTTAAGTGCATTTTTATTGCTGATTTATATTATAAAGAACAGATACTGTTACAATGCTGGGTTGTTTTTTTTTTTTCTTTCTTTCTTTTTGATTTACAGAGATATTGTCATGATGAAATCATACCTCATTCCACAGCAGAACCTGGAAAAACATCAACATTTTCCAAACTGCAGTTGCATAGCAATTCCAAATCTTGTCAAATATTTCAATATTGAGATTCCTCCATTAAAAATTATGCACGACCACCCACACCCTTCAGCCACACATTGCTATAGGCACTTCAAGGCATAATGTTCAGATTATTCCTCCATTTATCTCACAGTAAATGTGGAACAACCCCTCTGAACCCCTCTGCAATCTCTATAGGTATTTTAATAAAAATAAAAATGCTGAAATGTATTCTTCTTATTTTTTAATAGATAGAGTGCAGATATAATTGTACCAGTCATCAGCTCTCTGTGTGTGTGTGTGTGCATGTGTGTGAGTGTGTCAAGATGTCTCAAATACTGACACACCATAGAACACAGCAGAAACTGTTGGTCTCGAAACAAAAGAAACTATCTTGACAAGTGTGGAGGTCTGCATAAACAAGCCAACTGGTATTAAAATTACTGCAGCTGAGGTAGCCATGTTGGATGGCAACCCTCTATGTGCCTTGTGTAGAAAATTAACTGCTCTCCAAGAGTTGTATACTTCAGAGTCTGCACACAATAATGAAGATTAATTTTTTTGTTTCAATTTGAAAGAAATGGAGATGAGGGTACTTGCCACCTTGCTTAAGGCTCCACAAGAAGAATCATTCTCATCCTCTAGATTATGTACATGTCCACCACATGGCTTTACCATTGGCATCTGATATGTTTTTGTTTTCCCGATTCTGAAGTGGGAAGCTTTAGATTGACAAATATAACAGTAGTTTTGACATGAAGAGAGTCAAAAAACATCAACACATCCATGAAGAAGTTAGACAAATTCTACTGGGAGAAGTAAATCTTTTTATTGTAATCTCTTGTGTTTTCTTGCTCTATTTTATTTTATATATTTTTTAATCGAACCAACATTTCCATCATTGAAGGAAAGGTTGTGATTCCCTATGTTATTCACATCCAAAAATGTTCCAAGTAGCTACCACACTAACTGGACAACTGAAGCCCTTACTGCATGCAGACATGAAAACTCTTTGATCTATGTTTAAAAAATTTTATGAGAAATGGAAGAAAAGGAATTATTATGATCTTCTCTCTAAAAAATGACTTGAAACAATGCTCTCTTACTAAAACTGCCAGCAAAATGAGACTCATGAGAACTGTTCTCCCCATTTGTTCAACTTCATACTTTTTACCTGTGAGAGTAGAAAGAGGTCTGGAGACTTTGTATTAGTTTTACATCTCATTCATGCTGTTATTATTTATGATAAAAGTAAACATTTTTAAGTTTCGGTTTGAGTACCTATTTGTTCCCCATAAACATGAGACAGCTTAGGGTAGCTGGGATATTTTTGGATAACAGGGAGGGAAGGAGAGGAGCAAGGAGAGTATAAGGAAGGTTGAAAGAAAGCTAGGTCATTTTACTGCTAGAACTGTCTTTGCAAGTTTACCTTTCTGTTTTCATGCAATAATGTCATTTGGAGTTTTACTAACAAACATAATGAAGATAGGTTTTGTTCTTCACAAAACTGACAAAGGCAGACACTCCAAAAAAAGTGCCATTTTCAGGGGATAATATATTTTTGTTGAATATTAATGGAGAACTGGAATAAAGAATTATTGAATATTGCAAAACCTCCAGCACCTTAAATAATTAAAGTATTATATTGGTCTTTCAAATTATTTTCTGACTGAAAAACTTTTCCACTTCAAGTCACATGCAGTCCTCCTTTTCTCACCATGCACATTGTCATTAAGCTGCAGAATTATGTCCTGATAAAATCTCATTGAGAAAAAAAATAGCTCAATCAGTGAAAGGTTTTATTGTGAGTTCTGTAATGAAATATGAAATCTCTTCACTGTGGTGAGAAAGAAGAACTCATTTCATTATATTTCAGTTTCATCTTCAAAGAGAAACCTCCCCAGAGGTTCTGCCAATTTCTCCATATCTAGGATTGGAATTACTGCCCATGTTGCAGTAATCCCTATCTTTATTGATCCAACCAACTTCAGCTGAGTTCTAAGCCCTGCCACTTTACCAACAGATCTTCAGAGGCCACTCCTTGCCCTTATTCTGTGTAAAAAAGGGAAGCTTAGTGCTTAGTATTTGCAGGCTTGGTTACAATTTCGTTATTACTATTATCATTCTAATCAAATTAGAATGAGCTAACAGGCAAACATCAGACACAAAGAGATCAAGCTAAGTCCCCAGTGCTTAGCTTTTATTCATTCTTCAATAAAATAATGTTAAATTTACTCAGTCATGAGCTGAGTAATGTTTGGAGGGCAGTAATTCACATTGAAAAGAATTTCACTGATAAATTCATTTCAATGGACTGGTAAATTAAATATTGTTAGATTTTGTCAATACTGAATACAGAGGGTTGTTTGTAAAAGAAATCATTTTATTAAAATAAAGAACCAGCTATGTGGGATAGTGGTATCATACACAACTAGGTAAGCTGCTGCTTCCTATTTTAGTATATTTTCTTGTTTTCTTAAAGTATCAGTATGTCAATAGATGATGTGTATCTATTTATTGTCTATATATTAGAGAATTGTTTGTATATACTAAGTTACAACTTAGAATGCTACCAAGCTATGCTTTACATCTCAGAAGGATGAAAGAAGCACATATCCTTTCTACACTGAAAAGAGAAAACTAAGAGAAAACTAAGCAGCTGGAGGTTAACAAATGGCATCTCTCCTTCAGTGAACCTTCACTGAACCTCTACTCCAACGTGTTGCCAGACAGGTCATTATACTGGAGATAACAAACTTTATCAAGACAGAAAGCCATACTCAATTCCAGAGTTTTTTCACAGTTATATTAATCCAAAACTACTCTTGATATTTTTACCTCTAGAATAGAAATATGAGAATGGTAGAAAACTTCTCCATGATATTCTTCATTCCATTTTCTATATTTATGTGTTGTTCTTCATGGTTAAATCATCCACTGTAATCTAATTTGGACTCTTTGATTTCGCATCCAAGAGGAGAGGCCACCCAGCATTTTGTGCTGACAGAAAGCAAGCTGTTTTCTTTATGTGGGTGTTTGAGAGGTTTCCTGAACTCAAGGAAATGGTGACTTGTGAGAAGAGTAAAGGTAAAGTCTACCTTTAAATATTTTCCTTATTTATGTACATATCTATGTACACATGTATATTAATGCCTATCCACTCTATCAGAATAGCCATGTAATTATATCAGATTACATATTGATATTTTTTTCCAAATAGCTTAATATCACAAACTGCTTCACTGGAAACAGGTTTTGGTCATGTATCCCAGAGGATTTCAGAGGCTGGACACAACTGGAAGTTATTAATTTCATCATCATTCTGCGTTGTGTTGCTCTACTCGCTCTGAATGTTATGAGTATTTGCACTGGTAAATTAATTATGACTTAGTTTTTTGGTTTTTTTTTTTCTTAGCGTCAACTTCAGGAACAAAATGTTTCCAGAACTGTGCACTGAATACCATTTTATTTATGCTTACTTTATTTCCATATGGATTTGGAAGCTGGAATGTGGTCTGTCACTATTAGGTATCTTTTATGAGATGCGGCTGTTGCTATCACTGGTACGGTGAGAGTGAAAGAGTGCTACACCTATGCCCCCCGGGGAGATGTGTTCAGTAGGTACCATGCTTGCTGTTTAAACACACAGAACATAACCATATTTCATTCTTTTTCACACCAGGAAGACTGACACAAAGAGTGAATTTAGGAGCACATTCCAGAGCTACATGCTACCATCAATCTTCAAGTGATCACCAGCTGGTATTTGGGTGCACAATAAAAGTCATGTTTACTGGGTTCAGCCTGGTGGATTAGAGTCCACTCAGCTCTAAATCCCATTCTGATAGTATTTTGCTTTTTGACTAAAGACTTGTCACATAAACATATGAGTTACATATGTAAAGTGGAGTTAACAGTTTACTGTTTACTTGACAGAACTGGTTCTGGGTTGTATTTAGTAATGTACAAAAGAGCCTTTGAAATTAAATGAATTAGTTGGAGGAGGTTATTTCAAGTGTGCTTCACATGCAAAAAGAGATTTTTTTGTTTGTTAATGCTTTAAGTCCAGACTCTTCTGACTTAATAAACTCAGCCAAAACTCTGGTTTGGATTTAAGAGATAACTTTATGCTTTTCTGTTTAGATTTCATCTGAACGGGAATCCATTTAAATAAACAAACCTTCTGCAGTCACTCACGCCATGTTTAAACTAGACTTGCCATATTTATTCAGCAGGATGACCATCTACTATTTGGCCAAAAGAAGGGAGAAATATGAGGATCTCCCCTATTGCTTATTCAGAGATATCAAAAAGTTTTAGAGAAAAGCTACATGTTCATATTAAACTCTTAAGTTGCAAAGAATCTCATGATTAGAACTGTACCACTTCTAGATATTTTTTATGCTCTAATGGGAGTGAACTGTTAGTTTGTTTGGATATGCTAAACAACAACAAAGAGAATATGAAGATAAATGGTTACTTCAGGTAAAAGAAAAAAAGAGCCAAGAGGAGTAACATATTCTGCTGAAGTACTTTATGGATCTCTTACAGGTTCAGCATAGAAATGAACTAAGGACTGAGTAGACTCATATTGGCACATTGCAAATATAGGATAAGAAGCAGTAGTAGATAGGTGAATAGTATTAGACAGAAGTGAATAATGATAACCACTTAGATCTGCAGTAAAATTGAACTAGAGGATGATGCAACTGCCCTCAGTACATAGCTCTGTGTACTTGATCCTGAAACAAAACAAAAATTCCACTTAGTTTAGAGGTAGCTTTGTGCCAAAATTCGTAGATTGATTCCTTTGTGTGTGCCCTGTACTCACATATTAAAAGCATAAGCAACATAATATGACTATTCATTTAAAGCATAATATAAGAACACCAAGAACAAAGAAGATTTGTTTCATGGTCAGAACAGGGTACTATAAGTCAGAACTCCTGGCCACTTGCTCTCTGACCATGAACAAATTTCTCACTCTCCATTTATTCCCATCTAACCATCTGCTATATGTTTATAATCACACTTACCTGCCTTTCATAATTACTATCAAGTTCAGCTAATGCATATTTGAAATAATAATAAAAAAAAAAAGGAAAGGCATCTTTATTCTAATTCATGTTTCTGCTAACAATTTAAGTTTATTGCATAACATATTTAAATCACCTTACAAATATACATGCTTTGGTGTTTCAGTCTCATATAAAGTAATGCTACTTAATGCACGATTCATTTCAGCTCTGTTAAAGAGACATTATCTCAAATTCTAATGTAATAGAAAGGAAGTCTCTGCAAAGTGAGAATCACGTGATTATGAAAGAGTAAAGAGAGACAGCTTTGAATGGCTTTCAGTCAGAATTTTTTTTACTTGTGGCTTGTTAACTCAATTTGACTTGTTCATGAAGAAAAATGCCAGTTACCTTCTGAACTCTTAGCTTGAACTAAAAATATTTTTAATAAGGTATATCTTTTAAGCTAATGTTTAGAGCTTTCACTACTATGTTTATTTATATCTATATTATTACTAGCTTTTTTTTTATAATTTCACTATAATTGCATTTCACTATATACTTCAACTGTTCATCAGTTATTAAAAACTAAGTCTAATCACTTCTATTAAAGTAATTCTTCAGAGCTGCTTCCTTTCCTTACCTCTATTTACCATTCAGTGTAGGATTACTTCTTGGTTTATTTGCAGTGAATGATTTTAGAAGTGGAATTTCTTGCATCAGAAGCATAGAATAAATATTTTCAGCTTATTTTTACATATTTTTGGCAGTATTATACTCTAAAGCCTAAATATTAACCACTGGAAACACTGTAGCCTAGAGATATCTGTTTCCCTGATTTTTGCTACAGAAGTTATCAAATGTATTCCTTCTTTTGAAAATATTGTTGGACTGAGAATTCTAACACTTTATGCAATTCAGGGTTTTACTGTCACTGACCAGCAGTCTGTTGACCTCATTTTCCACTAGTTTGCTCCCAATTTCCATTTTCAACACCAATAAAATAAACAGGGATCTACTGGAATAAAATATGTTGAAAATGTTAGAAATCAATTCTTAACTCTCCAAGCAAAATCAGCTATCAGAAATTAATTATCTGAATTTAGCAAATTTACCAGATGACTGCAGATGAAATTCCAAAAAATGTTGAAATATCATGGTGAGAAATGACCTAGAAGTACAGACCACTGGACTCTACTACTATTATTATTATTGCTGAACTGGAGAGCAGACAAGAGTTCTTAGATATGTGATTCTCAGCTTTGCAGTATGTGTCAGACTCTCACTCTAGTAGTGTAGCCCCAAGGTGGAACTGAGAAGAGCAGAAGTCACCAGCTTCTCAGAATAATATTTCAGGCATCAGAAGCCTTTCTGTCTTATGCTTATGACTATCACAGACCACCGGGTGCATGTTGGTGGGGCCTAACCATGCATATCAAGGTTGTGAAAGGATTTAGGTAGAGAAACAATTTTGTGTTAGCCAATCCAATTCAAAGACATGCTGTACTGAATATGTCCAGTAGTACAGATTTCAGTTATGACTATTTCTGATTTTGAGCTAAGCTTGATTTTCCTTTAATTAATATCCCAAACATAGGTTATTAATTCCCATCTAGATGTGTTTTTAGATTCAAAAATGTTATGCTGGTTAACTTCCATGTTATCCTTCCCTTCTATACTACACTTTCCTTACCTGAACTGCTGGTGTGTCTCAACTATTGCCATCTTTTTTACAGCTAAATCTAGTACAACAATGCCATTTTACCTTCCAAAAGGATTCACCAATAGCTATTGATTTCATAATAAAGAAAACATTCTGGAGTTTGATGAAACCCTTTCCATTTTGTACTTTGCCCTGTTTCACGTACTTGAACAGTCATGCAGATGTGATATGGTTACAGTCAGACATCTAGTACCTGATCCAAATTACAAGATGCAAAGCCAGCTGACTTATACTTTTCACTGCTTAACAAACAGCCTGTCCTTTTATCAAGCCAAATAAATGCACATTTTTTTTGAAATAAAGAATAGTGACAGACGAAGCTAACACTTTACTGCACACTGATTTCAGTTTGTTCTTTGTAATTTATCTCAACCTTTGTGCAGGTTCCCATATTCCTTTCCCTTCTCCTTCTCCTTCCCCTTCCCCTTACTCCTTCCCTACTTGTCTGTATGTTGAATATAAAATTGCATCAAAATGTTCAACCAGGACAAAAGAAAAATACCCAGACAGAAAGGAGTGTGATTGCCATGACACATTAACTTGCTGAATTTATGACCTTAGAAGGCATACAACACTCGAGGAAAGGAAGGAAGTGAAGACAATAAAATATCTGCAATTTGAATACATTTACATTTATTTCTTGATAACATTAAATGCTATTTAATATCCTGCTGCCGGTCACACACTAGGGAAATGCAAAGCAAAGGTCCTGGAAACTCTACTTATAGAAGCAATCAGAATGAGACTTTCCAAAGAAGCAAAAAAATAATCATGAATAAATGCAAGTTCAGTCTGGCTGTATGCCACTGATATTTACAAGCTGTTCACAAAGAACTTTGTGCAGGTCATATAATCAATACAGCTTCTGTCCTTCATTTCTGCTTTCTTTCCTTCAGCTCTCTAATGAAGCACGTTATAAATAAAATAAATAGATAAAACACTTTTAGCTGGTATGAAATTGTGGGCTACAACTGAGGTGACAGACAGTTCAGGTACAAGTATGAACAATACTATGCTTCAAAATTTGGGTAGCGTTTCTTCTGCAAAATTATAAAATGCAGGTGCTGTAAGACCATTCATTCCTGTGCTCTGGTTCACAAATGATTCATATTCAGCAAAACATCTTCTTAAAATTGCTGACTTCATCTATTCAGTTACAAAATATGATATTTTAAGTAGCTGTTAAAATTATTTATGGCTATTGTATTATTCTAATTAAAATAAACCCTATCAATTATTTTAATAAATAGTGGTAGCATGCTGATGTGTGTCTATAGTGAATACAAAGTGGAATTTGTTGGAACTGTTTCTTTTGATGGAATGATATTGTTACTCAGGAGACAGTACTTGGCTAGATTTAATTGAGCAAAGAAAACTATGTCAATAGCCTTGGGAAAATCCTTCTAATCAGAAAAGAGCAAGCATTTCAACAAGCTTGCCTGTGTACCGAAAAAAGAAAAAAAAAGAAAAAAAATCAAAAACATTAAGTAGAAAAGGCATAAAATAACTTCTGATACCAGTTAAAATAAGAGAACTCAAATAAATACAGTACCACACTGGAATAGACACAGTGTTAAAATATTCCCAGAATCTCATCTATTCATTATATGTCAAGCTAAAAAGCACTTAATTATAATGGGTGTGTATGTCAGAATACAACAGTGTGATAAGGGACAGGTTATTTCTGATTCTATTTCATGCCATGGAAGACAACATTCTTACATCTTTTGTCTGCTGGAGAATTCATTAAGCTGTCACATTTTTTCCTATGTCTGCCCTCTAAAATAATAGTGAGCAGTTCAACAAAGACTTGCCTTTTAGCTGTCCTTCCCCAGGTTTTTCCTACTGTAAAAAAAACAACCCACATTTCTGGCAACAAGGACCTTTTAGATTAATGTAAATTTGACTGCTGACCAACTGCATAACTGTGGGTGCATCATTTTACTTCTCCATTTTTCCTTCTGGCTTTGGTCTCTCATGTCTATTTAGATCATAACCACCTCAAGACAGGGCACAGACAGTTTATGAACTTCTCTGTAGACAGGTAGGGACAACATATTACATAATTTCAGTTTATTGCAATATTAATGCAAAAATTTTTTTTATGGTGGCTAAAAGGAGTTGGCACAAATGCTCTTTTGTGACTAGGTTTTAAATGGTGGCTTAGGTTGACAGATTTTAGGCTCCCAATATTTGTTTCAAACAGTCTAAGAGCAATATTCATTTAGGAAACATTCCTTCAGGTTGCCTCCAGTCTGCTTCAGGAGATGCCAGATAAATACATTATCATTGCTGGTGAATCACTCAGCCACATTAATGACTCAAGCCAAGGCCAAATCCTTTGTGGGAGTTAGGATTACAAACAATACAAGCATCAGCCTTTGGAGCAAATAAACAGGCAAGGAACACACAGAAAAAGTGATATGTAATGACTGCCTTTGAATATTAAGCAAGGCGAGTCAGTGGAAAGTGAAGTTGTGGAAGCACAAACCACCAACCCAAAGTCAGGATTGCCATTATGCAGAAATGCCAGAAAGCATTACAAGAGGAAGAAAGGCAAGTGCATTCTTTCAAAAACTGACAGCTTCATCACCCTTTCCGACTTAGTCAATACTTATTCAATCAAGTGAGGGCTCAGAAAATCCATTTTAAGATTACTTGGTTATCTGAAGGTAGGAATATAGTTTGCACTACTTTTTGTTTTTTGGTTAATACATTCTTATCCCAAGAAGACATGCATTTTCCCATACAGAGATAGGGTAGTCTTCAGGAAGTCATACAGTCTGTTGCAGGCATTTGCCTTGGAAGTACTAAAAGCTCCTTATACTCTAACAAAGAAAAATGAGTTAAACAGAGGAGGGGGTAGCTTTGATTCTCTGAAGGGAGCTTTGGAGGAACTTGACTTAATGAGTTGGAAAAGGGTCTAAAAAGTTGAGGCTCTAACTCTAATTTACTAATAGTTCTCAGTTTACTTGATCTGCATAAGGCCACACATCACAGTTTTAATTTCTCCTTAGATATCAGAGCTGCCGGAAAGCATAAAAGATCAAGGGCAATTTTTAAAACCCTGGTTCCCACAGATCAGTGTTTTGTTGCTGTTGTTGTTGTTTTCCCTTTTATGTCAAAATACTGCAGTTTATTTTAATTCATACAACTTGACCTGTTACAAACTTGTAGGAGTCATTA
This sequence comes from Cyrtonyx montezumae, assembly GCF_038088225.1. Lineage (NCBI taxonomy): Eukaryota > Metazoa > Chordata > Aves > Galliformes > Odontophoridae > Cyrtonyx > Cyrtonyx montezumae. Next base: position 151,092,432 of record NW_027072034.1, read on the forward strand.
GCGACAAGATAGCAACAAATTGTAGCCTTAATTAGGGTTAGTGTAGTCTTAATTAATAAATTTCCACCTTCCTTTTATGTCCTTGCAATGTGACTATACATATTCACAGCTGAACTGTACAATGTAGAAATTTGCACATTCTTGCTCCTATTGTAATCAACAGAACTCACAAGAGTGCACCAAGACTAGTGGCTGTATTTCCAGCAGGACAAGGTTATAAGGTAAAAAGAAAATAGGAACTTTTAAGATTTCAGACAGGATATAAGAAGAAAATAAAGGCAGATTTTTATCTGCTACAGTTGTAATATAGTCTTCACTAGGGTATTTAAGCACTTACAATTTAACTTAAAATATAAAAAAATACTCAGAAATGCAAGTTAAGCATGTTTACCTGCTCTGTTGAACCAGCCTTTAATTTCAGGTATAACAGGAAAGAGGAGAATGACAATCACACAAAGAGAAAATAAAAACAAAAGCAAACTCGAGGAAATGAAAATACTGAGTTAGTTATTACTAAATGAGAATAGTGATGTCAGTGATTTAAAATGCATATCAATGTCTTATGGAAAGATAGGAAGATAAAGTTTAGCTGGATATTGTAAATACACACTGGGCTGTCACAATTATTTACTGTCCCAGCAGAGGAAACAGCAAGAATTAAGAGTTGTGGAAGAAAATGAAAGTACAAAAAGAAGAGAGGACAATACCATTTTAGAAATAAGATTTACCAACACAGATGAAAATTGGTTTTCATACTGTTTTCCTCTATGCAAACCTGCTTGCAGGCATTTAAAGAGAGACATTTTTAAGATTCCTTCTGAATTAAGGATATGCTTAAGGATGGTGGAAGGATACTCTCCAAATATTCCAAATGCTAATATATGTATCTGATATTTTATTTTGTTTGACAGTGATAATTTAAGTGAAGTACAAAGCAAAACTGCAGCTCTATACAAGAAGCTGGATTGAAATATAAGGCAATCTCTGTCTAAATAGCAGAACCTTTTTACATCAAAGAAATCAGAAACATAAAGAGGAAAAAATGACCTCTCAAAATTCATCCAAGATCACAACTGGGAGATGTGCTAACTGCCAAGACCACTACGGTGTCCCAGGAGATCAAGGCTATCACCTTTCTCTAAGCAAAGAGAAATCATTTGGGAAGTAGTTGTCCCTAAGGAGGATGCATGCTGCAGAGCCAGGATACCTTCTCAGAGCCCCAGTAAAAGTCTCTGAAGCACTTCCAGTGTCCTTGAAGGAACTAAGTACTCTGGATACATACTTCCATGGGCAGCAAGCTAACAGCATGTGCTTCAGGAGAAAAATGTGGAAAATCCATCTTTAAACATCCATTAATTGCTTAACTAAAAATGGAAACACAATGAGAATTTATATTTTGTTTATGGGTTAAAATCATGATATCGATAGTTTAGTCCAAAGAAGTTCAAATTTTACTGTCTGGTAAGGATAGGTTTGCTATATGAGGGCTGCCCTTCTGTTATGTTGGCTCACATCAGAGGTGGATGTTGGTGAGATAATAGTAGAGGTTGAACCTTTGCAAAAATATTCTGTTCCATTTTTTTTTGCCATGAGACAGATGGCAGCAGAGGGGCAGTCTGATGAGAGGGGAGGGGAGGGGAGGGGAGGGGAGGGGAGGGGAGGGGAGGGGAGGGGAGGGGAGGGGAGGGGAGGGGAGGGGAGGGGAGGGGAGGGGAGGGGAGGGGAGAGGAGAGGAGAGGAGAGGAGAGGAGAGGAGAGGAGAGGAGAGGAGAGGAGAGGAGAGGAGAGGAGAGGAGAGGAGAGGAGAGGAGAGGAGAGGCGAGGCGAGGCGAGGCGAGGCGAGGCGAGGCGAGGCGAGGCGAGGCGAGGCGAGGAGAGGAGAGGCGAGGAGAGGCGAGGAGAGGAGAGGAGAGGAGAGGAGAGGAGAGGAGAGGAGAGGAGAGGAGAGGAGAGGAGAGGAGAGGAGAGGAGAGGAGAGGAGAGGAGAGGAGAGGAGAGGAGAGGAGAGGAGAGGAGAGGAGAGGAGAGGAGAGGAGAGGAGAGGAGAGGAGAGGAGAGGAGAGGAGAGGAGAGGAGAGGAGAGGAGAGGAGAGGAGAGGAGAGGAGAGGAGAGGAGAGGAGAGGAGAGGAGAGGAGGACTTTCATGTTGTAAAATTAAAAAAAAAAAACAGACACACAGACATTCTAGAATCAAACAAGCATGCAATCTAGCAATGCAATTTTCAGCACTCAACAGCCTTTAAGCACAGTATGTGACATGGCAAAGTTTTGCTACTTCAGAACCTTGTAACTGAAATCTATTCCTGCTTTCTGCCGCATACAAGGCCACTGATCACTGTTTGGTTTTCTGATTTGTCTTATCTGACATTTCTTACTCTTGCTATGCTTAATATGCATGCACTGAATGTATACAAAGCACTTTGCTATCTGTTTCCTATTAGTAGCGGATTTATGTCATTGTATTAGAATGCTATTGCAATGAATAAACTCATCACCACCCTGAAAACAAAAACAACATGAAGAATAGGAAGAAATGGAAAAGAAAAATCGGATACACATCCAGAGATAAAAAAGTTTTAAAGTTCCTAAAAAATACATATTTTGGCCATGTATGTACGTCTTGGCTAGTCAAATGTCCCAAACAAAAAATGTGAGGGCTTTGGCCCAAAAAAGTAGAAAAATTGACATTTTCATCACTGAAGTGCTTCAAAGAAAATTCAGAGATTGAAGAATGAATGTTTGCCCCTGCAAGATCAGGAGCAAGCAGCAGGACACAGTGGTCTCCAGTTAACCCTGCCATTCTCTTTCATGACATCAAAATAGGGTACAAAAGTTTCATTACCCTTTATAAATATCACTGACTTGAGGAATATTACACAAGTCAAAAGTTCAGAGAATGCTTTTTCTTTTTTTTTTCTTAACAAACAAACACGTGGCAGAAAATGAGTGTTCAGAGAAATCTGAATAGAGAGACATAAAGTATCTCATGGTAACCATTGAGTTACACCAATAGGAAAGAGCAGAAGCAGAACAAAATCTAATTCAAGACCAATGCTTCTAGAGGAGATCAGGAGTTGAAGACTTAGGGAAACAATGCTTCTGGTACAGCAAACATCATAAAGCAGCCATGGAAAATATCTGTCTCCTAGCAAGAATAGAATATGACTCAATCTCTGTGAAATAAAACAATAAAACCTCTTTTATCCCTCCAAAATGAGGCCACTCTACTGAGAATCAAAGAAATTAAACAATTTATTCCTTGAAATCTTACTATGGATATTGGTTCCCACTATTCTTTTATGGTTCACCTGAAAGAACAGCTGGATATTTCAGCTCTGGAAGAAGGGCTGAAGTATCACAGGACTTGTGGCAGTAGCTCCTGTTTCTTCAGAACAGCAGTAGCTGGATGTTTCCTGATGTTCTATAACTTTTAGAGTTATTCCTCTGACACAAACTGAAACATGATTTCAAACAAAGATAGGAAATTAGCAATGCTAATTCTCCCACAGGACTTGGTCCAAGCTCATTAGACCTCCCAAGTTTTTGTTAACACACCAGGCTCCCCATGCAGGGTCATGTGAATGGTTCTATCTCCACACCAGAGCATTTGCAAAGGGTATGCTGGGTGTGCTGGTGAGAATCTGAAGCCAAGGATTTCTGCAAGGGAGCATTCTTTCCAGAAAGTGCTCTTGAGCTCTTCCTGCTGTGAAGACCATGGTCTCTGCTCTGTGAGCTCATTTCCCAGTGCACCAGGACAGTCAGCTGGGTTTGGCATGCACTGCTCAGAGGCAGCAGAGTCTTAACTGAAAGTGGGCTGAAAGTGAAGGTGATCATGTGAGTGAGCCTTCTGTATAAAGCACATGACTTATTTGGTATAGTGTTATAGACAATAGAAAACCTTATTAAAAAGATTAATGAAGTGAAATAGAACCATGACCAGGAGTAAGTCTGAGAAAGGAAGGAGTGCAAATGAAATTGCAGAATCATAGGGTCATAGAGTCATTTGAGTTGGAAGGGACCCTTAAAGATCACCTAGTCCAACTCCCTTGCAATGAACAGAGACATTTGCAGCTAGATCAGGGGGTCAGAGCCCTGTCCATCCTGACCTTTAATGACACCAAGAACAGAGCATCCACCACATTCTGGGCAACCTGTCCCAGTGCCTCATCACCCTGACTGTAAAAAAATATCTTTCTTATATCAAACCAAAATCTCCTCTCATTTAGTTTGAAACTATTTCCCCTTGACTCATCACAGCAGACCCAGCTAAAGCATCTGTCTCCTTTCTTACAGCTCCCCCCTATAGATACTGAAAGACCGCTCTCAGATCTCCTCAGAGCATTCTTTTCTCCAGGCTGAGCAGCCTCACCTCTCTCAGCCTGTTCTTGCAGGGGAGGTGTTCCATGTCTTGGATCATTTTTGTGGCCCTCCTCTGGATGCACTCGAACGGGTCCACATCTCACTGCACTGAAAACTCCACAACTGGACATAGTACTTCTGGTGAAGTATCGCTTGTGCAGAGTAGAGGGGTGGGATCACCTCCCTTGTTTTGTTGGCCATATTTGATGAGAACATGAAAGCTGGAAGTTCAGCTTGGTGTTTTCATCAGTAGCAAACCAAATCTTGATTTCACTGAGGCTTTCCCCATCCATATAATAACTGACTGAGCTGTAAAAATGGGCTACATAATAATGAGGTTTTTGATAATGTTTCCCAGCACAAATATTTCACAGTAGCTTCATTTGTTGCCTAACGCTGCATAGGGAAATCATAAATGCTAGTTGGGAATATGTAAGTCTTTAGGGTCTCATAATGTATTTGTTTCTATTACAGCTAGGATTAAGCTGTAGGATTAAGAGTCAGTCCTGCAGGCTAAGTAATAACAGGTTTAATTAATGTGTTAAAGCCATATAAAGTATTCAGCTGTCTAAGTACAACAATTCTATTCACCCACGCTGACTGAATAGCAGTAATTGCCTAACAGCAAATCTAGCTGTGACACAATGCAAGCATTCAAATAGCAAAAGAAGGTGTAGTAATTAGTAAAAATGGTAAAACTAATAAAGCAAGTGTTCATAGAACAAAAATGTAATAGAAACTATATTAAAATAATAAACTGTACTTGTATTTATACTTGGTAAATAAAAGTTTTGTCTTTCATAACGGTTTCTTTCTCCCTCCAGAAAAGCATATAGTCTCACAGCTGGCATCCAGGAAGAGCTCTAATCCTGTTCTCTACACGTGTCCAGTGAAACATCAATGGAATTGACTTTATGTTATTTTTGGAAGTTTTCATCTTGAGTAGGAAGGGACAAGACTAAACTCCAGTTCTGTGACCAGATCAGATGCTTTGGCATGAAACAGCATCTTTCTTTTGGATATCACTAATAAGGAGTATGGAATATGCATTATTCGTATGGATAGTATTCATTTATTTTCAATACATTCCATGAAGAAATTTGGTGGAAGGGAAAAATTGAACTATTTTTTTCCAAATAAACATGTTAACGCTCTCCACCTTATATATCAAGTATTGTATTTTAAAAAATTAGGTCATGCTCACAAAACATGTTGTTGTTGTTTTTTAAATAGAAACTACCAGTTATGAATGCAGTGAGTAACGAGACTGTAACAAGCAGTAACACAGACCAAAGATCCCAGACTTCTTAAAAAAATTTAATTGCATCTTAGCATATGGCCTGGAGAAGAATGATCATAGCACACAGAACACATCACTCAAGCAGCTCCAGGTTGAAAGGTAATAGCTGTTTCACACCACAGAGCAAACAACATTTAAAGTCAGGGATGAGTATAAAAGTGAATACCAAACAAAAATTCAAGTGGTTCATCAAGCACTGTAGTCAATAGGTTTAGGTTTTATACTCCTATATGTGGGCTCAAAAGCTATGTCTGAAACTTCAAAATCTGCTAACCTGACCACTATTTAACTTTTCACCTAAAAAAACAACACCTTTCACAACATAAAGCAATCAAACTCTATTTTGTCTGTATTGCTGTAGGAGAGGTCGTTCCCTGAATCACCAAACTGTAGCATCAGCTGGGTGTGCCCGTGTGCAGATCCAGCTCCAATTAACTATGCAGCACCAAGAGCTGGCAGGATCCTTCTACAAACCAGAGCAGCTGCAAAACCTAGGTGGAGTGGTGTCTCAAGCTGTCTGTAATGAACACTAACTTGCTAAGTGTGGAAAAATACACCAAGAAATATTTACCGTTGAAAATATAACAAAGCTATGTTTTGATATTGATGGCTGACTTACACGATTTTTGAATATCTACTTGGGAACTTGTCAGTAATACTGGTTCATAGCTCTGGTTATCCTCTACATATTCAGATCCAGATAGGTAAAGATATCCAGGTATAAAAAGTTGGAAAATATTGGCTTGTGCTCTCATCAGTAATTGTCAAGGCTGAAAATAAGCATCACGGAGATTAGTCTTTGTGATGGTAAAATGCTCACGAAAACATGTATGCTATAAATAAGCACAATGAGCTTCTAAAAAGCATATGAAAAGGAAAATTCTTTCCACATCAATGTATCAATTCTAGTATGCTAATGCTTTTGATGCTTAGAAATTTTCTTCTGACTGGCCTTGTGAGAGATCAATTGGCTGTGTAGCAGTCAGGGTAAAGTATTTATCTGTATGCTAACAGTGCAAAAATAATCAACAGAAACAACTGCAGGTAGAAGAGTCTTGAATGCTGTAACCTATTCACTTGGACACAGCCTTCTATTTTATCAGCATAATCTGTAATCATTAAAAAATATCTCATGCTCTTCAGGCTCCAAAGAAAAGTGAAATCCTCAGAAAGTCAGAGCCCTGGCTATTTGGAAAAGATTTTTTTGGTACTTTGATACTGTATTCTAAGAAAGCAAAGCCCTACTGAAAAATGTCATGCCTTTGAAAACCCTCTTTAACTATCCTATGGAAACAATGACAGCATGGACACAGCATATTTGTTCTTATTCACTTCTCCTTTGTAAATGAAAATTCGACCAAAAATGTAAATGTCCATAGCTATTAAGCACTGAGAATCTATGATAATCTTGGAAGTATGTTTACTTTTTTTCCATGTTAGGGGGGAAAGAAAAAAAAAAGCAAACAAATAAACTCCAAAAAGATGCTAAGAAATCTATTGCATTTTGTATTTTGTACGCTCGACTGCATTGAAAATGTTCTTTATTCTGTATTTATGTGAGGAATTTCTTTAAATTTTAACCAACACTGAGGAATACTGAATGATATAATGGCCTTGTGAGTTTACTCTGTCGTGCACATACGAATGACCCAGGCTGTGCTGCCTGGTGTTATAATCAAATATAATATCCCCCACTGAAAGACAGAATCTAATCATCACCTGCCAATTCTCACTGATAGTCACAATACTTGCTAATTAGCTATACAGAAAAGGTCAAGGAAGGAGACACCGGAAATGAGATTCCTGTGGTGAAGTCCTACGTACAACTCAGTTTGACCAAAACAACTTACATCTGGACAAAATTAGCACTCATACTCCAGATTCTTTGAACTCAGAGATAGTGGCCAAAGTGGCTTGGAAGCAAATACTTATATGTATATATAAAACACACACACACACGACTCAAAAAGACTTCCAACCAAGCTTATTTTGGACTGGTCAACAAGACATATTAGAATCTGTGTCACATCTGTCAATATTCTACTTAGTATTTCAAACTTGTGGAAAAGAAAGGAAAAGGACACTCATCTTTGAGGGCACATTAAATGATGAAGATTACAGAGCTCATGGATGTAAAACACATAGCTAAGGCTTGTAATGCACAATATAAGAGTCTAAAAATGTAAAGAATCTCATTGTACCAGCCAGGTTAAACACTGAAATTCCAACATGGAAAAATATTCTGTTATTATTCTTCAGAGCTTGGAGTTCTTTTAACTCCTTTTTCCCCATTCTGACTCGTACATTGCATAAACTGATAACAAGAAAAAATATTATATATATCCTCAAAGTAGTTTTCCACCATTTCCACTAATATTCTCTCTCTCTAATACTGATTGTATATATTTTTTTCTGTTTGACTATAAATTTTTGCCTATAAATTTAATTAAATTCTAAATATAAAAGACTGTGTGTCAGTATCAGTGGCATAAAGCCAGAACAATGTAATGTTACTGTAAAAACTGGCACAGTTTCATAGTAACTCTGTATAGTTTCTTCAGTTAAAAATGAAGCTTGGCTAGCAGCAAAAGACTTACTGTTAAAAAGCTTGAACACATTTGTCACTCTCCATAAAAGATTGCAGAGGAAGGACATATGTGACATGTGCTCAGATGTCTTGTTTCCGTACTCTTTCCTCAAAATATTCTTGCAAAATATGCCACCAACAGCATGATGCCAAAGTGCCTTAAGGGTCACACTGGGCTTGCTTCACAGGACTACAATGATTATATCATGGTGGCGCTGACATGCAGCCATGTCCAAACAGCTGCTAAAGAGACAGGATACCATCTGTCAGGAAAACCATGCCCAGCTGCTGTCTAATCTGAAGATTACATTGCTGACATGATGCAGATGGCACGAAAAGCTTCATTACCAGGTTAGTTAACCAAAAAATCCAGTGTTACAATTAGCAGTGTCCTTCCTACAGATACAACATCGAGGCTTGAGGAAAATGGCATGCACCTCATGACACAGCAGAAGGCAGTACAATCCACCATACAGAAGATGAAAGCTAACAAAGCGCTAAAAAATCCTTTGCTGTGTGGCTGCTAGCACTCTCTGCCAGGATAATTTGTTCTTCTAAACAAATCAGGTCTGGGCTTTAAACTGTATCCTCCTCTCACCCCCCTATTATGTGGGAGTGTATCCTAGAACTCTGAGCAAGGAAACCAGACAGCCCTCAGCCAGCACCTCTTCCTTTGGCCTATGGAGAAAAGTTAACTCAGAATTTGGACAGATCTTCTACAGAATGTAACCCCCATAGCTTCATCACTTAGGTGAGCAAGAAAATTATTTTTGTTTTCTGGAACATCGGCTTTCTACCTCTTTATTGTTGAACCAGATTTGAATTTCTTCATCACTGCCTATTAAGGAAACTGATAATACTTTCAAGGACTTCAAAGAGCACAGTTAGCTGACACTAACAAGCCCATTGCTTTTCCTTCTGCTGTTTCCAAGAAGAAAAAAAAAAATTATCTGTAAGAAAAAAGATTGTGAAGTATCCCTTTAAATGTGTTTATGGCCTTACACTGCTATGATCTTTTTTTCTTTGAGATTAAAATTGCATGTTTGTTGATTAGAAAAAAAATTATACAGATTTCATTGCTGTAACATGAAAAGTATGAGTGGAATTTTCCATTTAAGATGTTTAGCAGTACAACTCACTTATGGTAAGATTTGTTCTGTCGCCATAAGTGCTTCTTGGAACCCCACCCTCTATTAACATTTAAGAAAAAAGAATGTCATTTCATAATACAGGCATACTGGATAATGTATGTCACAAAACGGTATGTTTTGTGGTCACTGCCAAAGTTCATAAAGGAGAAAAAACAAACAAAAAAAAAACAACCAGGAAGAATGAAAAAAATACTGATAGAAGCATTGCTGAATGCTAAAAAGGAGCTTTGTTTTAATTATGTAGTTAGTTTACAATTAGCCAATGCAGTAATTCCATTTAAGGTTACAAAATGAGGATGCAGAACTCATAAAGAACAGTGCAGCTAGTAAAGAAGCCAGATGAGTAACGTGTCCTTTTTATGCTTTTTCTTTCTCTAAAGCAGAGTTTTTAAGTAACAAGGTATGCAACAAAACATCAAAGAGTTACAGTTCAATTAGTCCTTCTTAGAATGCCCTCTCTAAATGCTATTTTTGGTAGAATTATATGAAATTCTAATTAAGTAAAATGCAAACTCTCTCCTTGGATGCACTGTGCCTAGCTTTAAACTTGTACATGTACCCAGTGTCTTGCCTGATGAGTGTGCTCAGCAAATCTAAGGTTTAGGAGCTGTAATTCCCTTTAGATGTCTTTGTAAACTGCAACAAGATACAACTTAGGATGAAAGTAAATAACAGAAATTTAAGTCCTGATTATGAACTCCCAGTGTACTTAATTGATCCAGACTTTAAATTGTTGTATCCTACCCAGTTAAGGTGACTCAGACTTTGAGTCCTGGCACACAGAATAAGAAATGCTGTTATTGTTCTGCCTTTAACAGTTATAGTCACCATAATATCTGGTATATTTGTGTCTTTATTCTCATAATGATGTACCAGTGCTGCTCCTGTGATGGAAAATTACAGGTAGAGGACTATGGTACTTGCTCAAAAAGCAGTGGGGAAGTGAACTGTCATCTGCAGGAGGCAATACAACTGCTTGGTAAGCCTTCTGCCTTCAGAACTGAAGAAATATAATTGTACTTTGTTAGTAATTAAAACCTAGATTAGGGTATGCAACACATTGAGAGAAACAGAGAAAGTACTGTATCATGCTGATTTGTGTGTCAGAGGAATAACATAGGCTCTCTTGAACTTGAACAATTAGGGTGACTTCTCAGTCCTACAGTTTACCTAGCTGATAAGTCCTCTGCCATTCTTTTGATGCTACAAACATTACTAAAATGTTAAATATTGCTGTTGCTACCATCTAAATGTCAGCAAAACAGGTCTGAATATCTTACAAACAACCAAATTCTTTACATACTTCAGTAGTGTAGCCTGGAGAAATTCCATTAAATATAATGGCTTGGCTCAATCATCTTTCTAGAAACTGGAGAATTTTCAGAATCTTAGGGGAAAAAATATTTTATGTTTTCCAAAACACTGTTTTCCTTTTAAGGGCAACTATGAAATCATAAAAACAAATAGTAAAGCTTCCACTATGTTTTTCACAAAATCTGGAAGCATTGTTTCATTCAATATTAAATGCATGTGTCAGTGTTCCTCTCAGTGAAAGTCCTCCTTTCTTTTCCTGTGCTGCTGTACTACCAGCAAAATCGAACGAGTGAGAAACCACACTGCCTGCACACCATGCGCTCAGAGTCCAGACAGCATCGTTTGCTGTCTCTGTAACATCCTAAACAGTGAAATGCTGCCAGTAACCATTCTTTTCCTCTCCTCTCCTCTCCTCTCCTCTCCTCTCCTCTCCTCTCCTCTCCTCTCCTCTCCTCTCCTCTCCTCTCCTCTCCTCTCCTCTCCTCTCCTCTCCTCTCCTCTCCTCTCCTCTCCTCTCCTCTCCTCTCCTCTCCTCTCCTCTCCTCTCCTCTCCCTCCCTCCCCTCCCCTCACCCTCCCTCCCCTCCCCTCCCCTCCCCTCCCCTCCCCTCCCTCCCCTCCCCTCCCCTCCCTCCCCTCCCCTCCCCTCCCCTCCCCTCCCCTCCCCTCCCCTCCCCTCCCTCCCCTCGCCTCCCCTCCCCTCCCCTCCCCTCCCCTCCCCTCCCCTCCCCTCCCCTCCCCTCCCCTCCCCTCCCCTCCCCTCCCCTCCCCTCCCCTCCCCTCCCCTCCCCTCCCCTCCCCTCCCCTCCCTCCCCTCCCCTCCCCTCCCCTCCCTCCCCTCCCTCCCTCCTCCCCTCCCCTCCCCTCCCCTCCCCTCCCCTCCCCTCCCCTCCCCTCCCCTCCCCTCCCCTCTTCTCTCCTCTCCTCCTCTCCCTTTTTTCTTCTTTTTTCTCTTTCTTCTCTTTCTCTTCTCTCTTTTCTCTTTTTTTTTTTTCCCTCTGCATTTTATAAAGAGGCAGCAGCTCCAAGAACAACTCTCTGGCAGGGTGCTGTATATGCTGACTTGGAAACTCAGATCTGATTGTAATGCAAACCAGCAGGCTGTGAAGAAAACCATAGTTTCTCAAGTGCAGCAAGCATTTCTCCCTCACCAGTAGTCCACAGAGACACTGTGTCATTAAAGATTTTATTGTCCCAGCAGATGGGGGTTATGTACCTTACAGACACTAGCATTTTCAATTACAATCCAAACACAACACATCTTTAAAGTGTAAATTTTCTGTAAAATGGTCTGAAAAGCATTCTGTACAGTTACAGAACTTTATCAAGATACTTAGGGAGCAGAAGGACCAGTATGACAGACCAGAAGCACATTTACAGTCATAGTTATATCTGATGAAAATTTCCTCCTATAGTTTCAAACAGAACAATTACGTATTGAAGTGCTGAAGCCATATTTGGTTCAAATTCACTGTAATTAAAACAGTTACGAATCCTTAAGATCACTGCTGCCACCCATTACATCAGCTTCAAATCCCTGCACAACCTGAAGATCAGCTCTGTGTCACTGGGTACCTGCTGTGCTACCTCCTTACAAACTCTGCATTCTTGCTGAGTTGTTTACTCTTCCAAAAAGATTATGTTTGTTGATATTCTAAATATTATGTAGATAGACTTTTCTACATACGACTGCACTTTAAAGTCAACAAGATAGAAATCTCATATCCTATGAACACAGTGCGTAGTATGTCATGTTTTGATACTTGTGCTATTTTTAAATGCAAGACCTGTACCTGTTTTGGTGCAACAGCCCTTCTGATGTTACTTAGAAGGGTTTAATTATTGGAGAAGAACCTGGGTGTTTTCCCGAAGCACAGGAAAAGACTGAGATATTAAAAATGATGCTGCTTAAGTAGCTGAACACGTTCCATATGGAAGCCCTGGGCTCCAATCACTCCCTTTTCCTCCATATGGGTAACTTCAAGACTAAAAGCCACATTCAGAATTGCAAACCTAGTTTAGAGTTTCCCCACATTTCAGTGCTTTTTAGAGGTGTTCTCAATTCTGGGTTCTGGGGACTTGTCATTGTCTAAGGAACTGAACTGTACATAACACACAAAACATTATCTGAACTAAGGCTGTTGAGGTAGCTATGGTAGTTCAGGACAGACAAATAAATGTTTCCCCTAGGTCTCTAATATTTTAATCATGGAAATATTAAGTGATTTTACAGCTGGAATCCCAACAGAAAGACACTGTATACATTTAGCATATTAAGTACTCGTCATTCCTTGTGGGCGTAACTGATAAGAAATGCTAACAGGCAAGTAGATTTGGCATATGTGTGAGGGAAAGGCTGACCTTCACAAAACGTTACTGATGGAAAAAAAGCTGATGCATTTACAGTCTACACTGGGGATACAGATCCGGCAGCCACTCTACATCATTAATGTTTTAACCAGAATCAACATTTACCTTTCATTTCAACTAGCCAAACCCACTTCATTATTATTAGCTTTTTTTTCTGTCCTTCTTTATTCCTTATCAGCATAACAAATCACATCAATCCAGCCTGACAAATGCATCCAGCTTCCCATTCTCCCATGCTCACCCTAGAAGTGATACCATGGAGGGGTCAGGCCAAATAAAACGTTAACACTGAATCTCAAATAAAAAATAAAACCCTTCTGCAAACTGCCAAAAATACAATTTCTGTCCTCAGCCAGAATCTCTCACACCTACCCTGTTCTTTCCTGAAAAAAGTTGTTCAGGAGTGATGGTGGCTCATGTTGTCTTGTTCTTTTAAAATCCTATAGCATCATCAATTGTTAACTCACTCCTCTGCCTCTCTGTGGTGAAATCACTAACTCAGATAAATGCTGGACTAAAAAGTTACATACAGGCACAGTAACACTTCCTTCCAAACAAATGTTATTTGTATGTATGAAAATTAAGTTGGCTAAACGTGACTTTTATCTTTTTATCTTTAAAGTGCTTATCTTTAAAACGAGGCAGATTCATGCTGGCTCAACCTAGGTGCTCTTCTCAGAGACAAAGAATCCATATTCAAGCACTTGATAAACGTGAGCCTTTTCAAGGCAAATTCCAGGAAAAAAGTGATGTACTTTTGTTGTCTATCCATAAATTTCATGCAAATGTGTAATACAGTTTCACAAATAGTAAATATTAGAGATATAGCTTATTCCAGAAAATTGTTGCATAATATCATTACGTACTGTTATCAGTGACTTCTTGTAGAAGTGAGTGCCTTTGAGATTATACTAAAATGCCACTGAAGATGTTATAATCCTAAAGAATTATTTTTCTGGATTATGTTGTTTATAACCTTTTTGCTTGAAAAAGGTAAAAACTTGCTTTAATATGTATAAGCCTGCACTGTCAGAACAAGAGTTTTTGGCGTAGCTCTAGCCAAATCACTTTCCATAACCACATTTTAAAGTTGATAAGGATAAACAGCACAAAATCATATTATTTCTATTTGCTTTTCTCAGACTGAAAATGTGACATGTATGTCACGGTCATGTTTTATGATTTTTGATTGGTATTCTGCATCATAACATCATGTAAAGCACTCGGAGTTAAAGAGCTAATGCTGTAGTTCCGTGGATTGGCGATTGTTCCAGACTTTTGGTCTCAGAAGAGAAAAAATGAACTAAAGCTCCCAGAAGACTTCATTGTTCTGTTTACGTTTTCTGTTCAGAGGGAAAGATAAAACTGAGTGGGAACCATGAGACCGTCTCTTTGCTCTCTGTGCTCCCTGAACATCACCTACAGCATTAAAGTAAGGACTTTGGTTTCAGACACTCATTTTATTTGATTTATTAGCTTCAATTCCAACCATATGGCATTACATTGCATTATCTTGCATTATTATATTATATTTAATAAATTAATTTTTTCCGTTAGCTCACTGCCACTGTTTTCTGCATCAAGGCCCATTTCTCTGCCTTTTCCCTTCCCCCATTCCATGTGTTTCTTAATCCCCTGTCACAGAACTTGGCTGAACCAGGCCGAACCGTGACACAGATTTTCTTAATTTATTGTACACAGCACAGAAGAACTTACTTACTACTAAATAAATAGTCTACTTGTTTACTGAATTCTGAAAATACATCAGGATTGAAAAAACTGTCAGTTTTTTTAATTTTAGGAAGGATTGTGGAATTCGAAGTATTTCATGAACTTCACCTTAAGGTGCAAGATTTCTATTCCTTTCTTTAGCACGTAGGTTTTAACCTTTTAGCAGCTAGTCTTTAAATGTGCTGCCCTCTCCTATCTCGTGTCACTGCATATTTCATAGTCCTCAAAGCCCTGCTGCAGCATCCTCACCAACCTCTGCTTTCTTCCATTTCCTTTGAGACACTGCTGGTATCTGCAGCCACACTTGAAGCCTTTGCCTAACGTGTCCAGAGAATTTAGAAGTGGACTCTACTCTACAGCATGCCCCATTTCCTTTTATAAAAGCATGTGGAGAAGTTCAATATTCACGTTTATTTAATATTAATGATCACAACCACTCAAGTTGCAGCAAGTAGAGATTAAAGATGAGCAGACACTGGCGGCCACAAAGAATGCTCAATGCAAAACATCAAGTTAAATTACCATAAGACCAATAAAATTATCCTGGCAAAACTTATTGAAAGTAACAATAAAGTTGTCTTTCAATTCACATTTTTCTTTCTGGTTTATATGCCTCATTCCAATAGCTCAAATTCTATTTTCTTTGGACATACCATACTGCTGCATTTAAAAATCTGGCTTAGCTAACATCAGAGTAAGAACATGGGACATCCCAAGAGGGATTCCAGAAATACTAGTAGACATCTTCAGTACAGGAAACTGAGCTCAGCACAGTAGGAAATATGGAGGAAAAGAATAAAATAAAATAAGTATTAAGGCTGAATGAAAAATAAGGGAAATGCCAGGGTTGCAATACTATGCATCACAACACAAATGATGGCATCACTCATAGATGGCCAGCATCCCAGAACTGTATCAGGAAATATGCAATTTTACACAAGCGACTGAAAAGGGAATTCCATTTTGCTTATTAAATATCTCCATTGTATTGCCACTGAAGTTGGTGGCAGAATATTGCCTTATTTTGCTGATTTTATGGATCTCAGATGGTAGTTTCTATAATATTTGCTCATTTTTAGTTTGAAAGGAGATTCACGCTAGAGCCAAAAATTATGACTGCAAGTACATTTTTGTACAAAAGGTTTCATTTGTCAGATTGTGGAGTTATTTACCTAAACATTTCATTTTTGAATGAATAGTCCAGATAGCTCTAGCATATCTGTGATGGAGAGACTGTGAAAATAGGATAACTTTTGCAATGCACATATTATATAAATATATGGAACACACAGAATATGCAGAAATGTATGAAATATATTTGTATTTCTGTTTCCTGTCTATGTAACTCATTAGCTTCAAACACTGACATCCCACCCTCCTTCAAAATGAGTAAAGAAAGAACAGTTTTCATTTTAAAAATGTTACAGGTTAGATTGCTGTCAAAAAGCACAAATGTGTATTTTATTTATTACACCATTCACATGGAAGCTAATGTAATGCACCAAATCGAAATGGAGAAGAAGAATTAGGAAGAATACCATCATTATACCATCCTGCAGAGTTGAAGAAGCATCAGTATATGTACATACGCTTACACTGTTTTTCTGATAAATGCGTAATTCCCTAGGGACCATTATTTCAATTCTTCCAGCACAACCTGTTTCAGTCATCAACTGCAAGTCCAGTGAAATTTTCTCCTATGAAATCATACTGTAAATTACATCAGTAACTCTTGGCTTTGTCGTTAGTGGATGTAGGGAACAACTGATAAACACTACGGCAATAACAGTTAGAAGACCATTATCAAGTACTCTTCTCCCACACTATGAGGTCTTTTCCTTCCTAGACTAAACAAACCCTATTATTTCAAGCTTTCCTTGCAGGTCATATCTTCATACTTCTTATCTCTCCCCTTTCTGTCTTTCAGATTTTTTCACTTTGCTTACATTTTGGTAAGTGTGGTGACCAAAGCTGCACTCATCAGCTGAAGCAGCATAATGGCCTCCTGTCCTAAAGTGGACATTTCCATGAATCTGTATGATACATTTATACTGTTACCAACTCTTAAGCAAAGAATTATGCCTGACTCCTTTTCTGAAAAGCTGCTGCCCAACTATCTTCCATTTTTCATTTGACCATTTCATTTCTTCTACCTAACTGCGCATACAGACTTTGCAGTTCTCCTTATTGAATTTCAATTTATCTGAGATCACTTTTCAATTCAGTGAGATTATTTTATATAGCTCTGACATTATCCTCCAAAAATCCTGTAAGTCCTCACAGCTTTGTGTCACGTTCAAATGTGGAAATTCTATTCCATTATCCAATTTATGTTGAAGTATTTAATGAATGACATTCCAGACATACAACTTAAAATGACTCTAGAGAAATGTTTCTAGTTTGACAGCAAAACAACCACTATTCTTAAATCGATTTCTATCCACTAAGCATGTATTAAATTAATGTAGAACTTCAGTTCTATAATTAACTTTTATACATTTGAAAAGGTCAAGTGTACAGTAACTACCTCACTTCCACAAAAGCAGATAATCTACCAAAGAAGGAGTTTGATCAGACTCAAATCTACTTTATTTGATTCTGTTCTTCTCACTATCCCAAAATGAATGCATTTTCTGGCTCCTTTATTATTGACAGGTCTATACTTCTTTATGCCCTCTGTTTACCTTTCCACAAAAGCAGCATCATCTTTGCTGTACTCTGATTCACTTGGATATTACCATCCTCTGAGGACTCTTGAAAAGACTCACTAACACTACTTATGAAGTAAGAAAAACAGTCACCTATTATGTTATTAAAAATGAAAATAGAAGTCTGTGGTGTTTAACTGTGAGAACAGAAGCCCAACATTGTTTTGGTTGGTGGCAGGAAGCACTTCACCAACCACATTTTGTGCTCGGGTATAGAAATTGCCAAGGAAGATTTCCATCAAATGGTTTGAATTCGGAAGCCCTGCTTTGCAGATAAACTTGTTAAAAACCTGGAGATCTTCGTTTTACTTCTTTCTAGTGTAAACTTAAGCAGCCATTCATACTTGAAAATATCTGGTTTGCCTGAATATGTTTTTAAATTTATCCTACTGTATTACAACATTTTTCCCCACTGAAATAAACCATTAAACCTATAACCAGAACGTGTTTATCTGTACTCTTTCCCATTTCTTATCCACAGAATCATAGAGTGATTAAGATTGGAAAAGACTACTAAGATCATGTAGTCTAACCATAGACCCATCCCCACCATGCTCACTAAACTGTGTCCGTCAGTGCCACATCTACCCTTTTCTTGAACACCTCCAGGGATGGTAACTTCACCACCTCCTTTTGAAGCCTGTTCCAATGACTCACCTCTCTTTCAGAGAAAAAAGTTTTCCTGATTTCTCACCTGACAGTCCCCTGGTGCAACTTAAGGCTAACTCCTGTCCTATCATAGTTACTTTGGATAAGAGCCTAAGCCCTACCTCATCACAAACTCATTTCAGGCAGTTGTAAGAGTGATAAGGTCTTGCCTCAGCCTCCCTTTACCCAGTCTAAACAATCCCAGATCCCTCAGTCACTCCCCACAAGACTTGTGCTCCAGACCCTTCACATCTTTGCTGCCCTTTCCTCCATTTATTTTTGTAGTGATGAGTCCAAAACTGAACACACTTCTTGAGGTACGGCCCCACTAGTGTCAAGTACAGGGGATGATCACCTCCCTGTTCCTGCTGTCCACACTATTTCTGAAACAAGTCAGGATGCCTTTGGCCTTTTTGGCCACCTGGGCACACTGCTGGCTCATGTTCAGTTGGTTGCCAACTAATACCCCCAGATACTTTTCCTCCAGGCAGCTTGCCAGCCACTCTGACCCAAGATGAAAATATCTTGATATTCATAGCAAGACTGAAAGATAAAAAAGTCTTTACAGTACCTGCAGTATACAGTATACAGCTTACAGTATATCATCCCACTGCTCTGAAGTAAGACTTGTGAGTAAGAATACTTTCCTTCTTCTCTGACTTAAGTAAAAAGAAGAGTTTCTAGGCCAAATTTAATTTTTTCTGGAGTTATTATAAAAAACACACACATTGAAATATTTCTATTTCAGTTTGATTAACTGCACTGCAGAACATTTCACTTTTGTGGAGTTCTGTATTCATTCATTCAACTTGAGAAGAAAAACTAGTACTGCAAATTCAAGTATTCAGGAGATGTACTCTGCCTGAATAAAAGGAATTTGACCACTATGTTATTATGAAATACAGTATTATAAATAGTATTTTTTTAATTGCATTAACATACTTTCCATTGGACTCCAATTAACTCATCCAGTGAGTGGAATAATGAATAACCTTTAAGTAATTTAATATTTTTTTCTTTCTCTTTTTCTTTCCTCAAGGATAAGAATTATTCAGCATCTTCTGAAGACCATATTTTAAACTTCTCTAAGTACTACATAGTATAGTTTTGTGTGCCTATAGAAATTTTATCTAAGGGACTATTATAATATGTATTAATTATTGTATACAGAAATCAGTTTAAAAAATACAGTATGCAAATGGAGAAACAAAAACATGTATTTTTAGACTAACACAGCATAGTACTTCGTATGACTAATTTCACGTTGCTTATTATCAAGCCTTAGGTTTAAATATTTTGCAGTTCTGCAATCAGAGACATCTCATGCCCTGTTGGAAGCACTTTGTGACCAGCTGAAAATGCTACTTAATTAATGTGTCAACCACTGTCAAAGTAAAGAAAAATAGAGGACTAAGTTCCCTCAAAAATGTTGAGCTGAAATTTTCCTGCCTTCCACTTATACTTTCCACACTCCATAAAAAAAAAAAAAAAAAAAAAAGGAAAAGGAAAAAGGAAAAAAATAAGAGAGTAGCAATCCACAGTGAAGAATCATACCTCAATTTCTGGTTCATTCCAAAGATAGAGGTAGTATGCAAAGAAATGGAATGATAATTTCACACTGATCATGAAAAGAATGAAGTGAAATTTAGGCCATTTCATAGCCTTTTAGTGACTGACTTGATCCTTCAGTAATGCTATCTTCACATGGCTGGGTTTTGGAAGAGTTTTGTAATGACTGTAATTCTCAACTGTGCTCACTCATCAGTTCTATTTCCAGGCTGTTGTAAAGGGGGATCTCTGTGAATAGCTGACCTGATATACTAAAAGGCTTCACATTTCACAAGCTCTTACGCTTTCTGATCTTTAATAATATAGTTTGTCAGTTTTTCAGTTCTTATCCAGCCTGGAGTCCTATCAGAAAACGCCAGCAGGCTCACTCTGAGATGCGAGTTTCTACAGCAACATTTAGGTCAGTCATGGGAATCTTTTTAGTGACTTCAACATCCAGCGCATCAGATTTTAAAAAGATGCCAAAATCAAGCGTTCTCCTGAATTTCACAGAGGTATGAATTCTTCAGATCACTGTTCAGATAACTTGCAACACACACTAGTATCTACACTTACTCATGACATCAAGCTTAGTCTGCAAGGCTGATATCTGTATACAGAAGGTCTTGACCAAATCATACATTACAAGAGATTCCAAGGCTCAGAGCTAAGGTAACAGAGACCTTTGAAGTAGATAATAAATCTAAGTAGTGCACGAACATAGTGGTTTTGTTTCTTGCTAGAGGATATTTTCAGTGCATTTATAATGTCCTTTGATGCTCCCTGCAGATTTGCAAACAAGAGGCCACAGGTCCTCTTGATGAAACTTAGGTTTTAAATATATGTAAAACAAGTTGCTGAAAGAGGAGGAGCTGGAAGTAAACAAACAGAAAGTTACACATATATTACCAAAATATGGTCTAGTTAAATTTTAAAAGACGAACTAGGCATTTTGGCTCTTGCATGTTACAAAGGGTTGTTTAAATAGCTTTCTTTAACTAGATATTTAAACTAAGAGCATCATGTCTGAACAAGAGATTACAATATACACCAGCAACGCGTTTCAGTACTTTTCAAACAAACCCCCCACAAACTATCTTAATTAGAATTAAACAGACTCAATTAGAGAAATAGCTGCCCTTTCTCCTACAAAAAAAATCTCCCATCTCTAGAGCAAAACCTGAACAAACTTTAATGTGTGGATCTGAAATGTTCAGATAATTTTATCCTAAATGGGAAGGTATTGTCTCAGGACCTCTTATCATACTACATGCTCTATATGGAAGCAAATATACAGAGGAAAACTGACATGGTATCTAAGGAAATTAAAAGATTCTGTTAAATAGGCTGTGTGCTACATGTTAAGCAAGAACTGAAACAGATGCCAGCTTAACTGAGTGTCTGGATAGCTTGTTGGTCACCACTCACAGCTGGAGGAGAGAAAGCTTGTTTGAAATGAGCTGAAATTTTCAACTTGCTTGACATGTATAGTCTAGCCAAAAGCCCATTTCTGACCTTCCTAACTGGAACAGAAACTTCAGATGAAAAACATTTTATGGTTGTCGCAAGCAACAGAAACAATGAGATTCTGATTATTACCATATAGCATATGAAAATAAAGGAAAAATGTACGTGTGTTTAGATCCTGTAAATAGTGACAACTTTTATATTTGGCACTTGAAGACCAATTTCCACTCCTCTGAAAGAGGTAGTGATACACTATACTTGGGAGTTTTTTTTAATTCCTCTGAGAGACACTAGGGTATGATACATTAGCAGCAGTGGTTAAAATAATCTTTTTGTGGAAGCAGATAGGGTGTCATTAGTAGTACCGAGAACAGCTTTTCCATGGCACACAGAATAAAAATGGTTTGTTTCTACAGACTTGGATCCATATATGCCATATATTGGTCTCTACAACAAAGCACAACAAATATCAAAGTAGGATTCTTTTAAAAAATCTTATTTGTTTTCTATTTTTCAGTTTGGCTTTCTTATTCCATAGCATACATAAATCCAGGTCTTGATGACTGCTAGATATGTTTGTAAAATCTGTTTGAACTTCACATGCATACTTAGAACTTGGGTTTTCTGCAGATAGTTTCCAGTTCATCCAAGTGCAGAGGGGATGATGCTCATACATGTAAAAGCCCCTCTTTAGGTTATGCTGTTTTACACTGACAGGATAGTGCCAGGTTTTTTTATTCCACAAATACGAAAATATCTTGCAGAAAAATACAGCTAAAATTGTGTATACTCTAAGTGTTCCTTGGTAGGGTGTGGCAGCTATAGTTAGCATGCTCATCAGTGAAAAAAGTGCCATTTCAATTAGCTTTTACAAACATTCATCTTTCACTGTCCCAAACATTTAAATGAGACTAGGCAACCCTTTCATCTAAATGAGATACTGTTGCATGCTGCCCCATTAGCTTACATAAAACTGCTGCTGTAAGCATCCATTACCACAACTTGGTAGTGAGAGACTCATTTTCAAGGTGAAACTACTTCCCTTGAGACTAGAGAGTATACGGCTGTTTGTTAGACCTGTTGGGTAGAGCACGTTGATGGGTAAAAAGGAAAATGATGGAAGAAGTTAGGTGTGAATCTTTGTTAATTTATTATTATAATAGTTCTGAAAACAACAATTCAGCCTTGGAAACTGCCCTTTTGGACCAAAAATGCTTCAGACTGTGTTCATTACCCAGATGTAATTTATAAGCACTGAAACTATAATCAGTAGTGAGATCATATTAAAACTATTAGATTTTGAGCTAAAAGAAAGTACAGAAAAGCAGCACCAGGGATTTTTGGTACACGTGACTGAGATCATAATTAAACACCTGTTGCACAGACCTTGGCCAGACAGCCAGACAGCTATGCAATCTGTAGGAGCCCTTCTGTGAAATCTTTAATGAGCTTTATGTTAGAATATAAAGAAAGCTGTTTTAGCACACACCAGAGGTCTACATAGTGTCCACTTCCAAAATAGCTGTAGGGGAAAAACATTATGAAAATGATCTTTCACACAAGATTCCAATTTTTTTTTTTTTTAATAAAACGTTCCCACACATTTATAGATCTTCATTTGGTGTATTTAAATTTCTGTGTTTAGCAGTGTAACAAGTCAAACATTGGAACTTTTTTGGATGAACAGGTAGAACATATTATATTAAGTAGAAAATTTAAACACTTAAGAGATTTCAAGTGAAGCACTTAAAAGGGGTTCACCAAACTTTTTCACCTCCCAACATTTTAACATGTTGATGAGACAGAACTGCCCCACTGAATGTACTCTTTAACTTTTCTCTACGCTGGACAGTAAGCAGTGTCTTCTTCATAGCAGAACCACACAGAAAAATAAAGAAAATAAAAATGTAGAAGAATTAGGTGAATGCTCATGAAGTAGCATTTAAAAATAGTAGCCTAAAGGCAAAGATCTCAACATTTGAGCTGACATTAGCTCTGTGGATGCAAGCTCCAGTCTTTTCAGATAGAAGTGTACTGCAACTTTAATCCCTACTGAAAACAGTGGCTTTCAGAGCAGTTTAGGCAACTGTACAACCAATACAAAGAGAGAAAGCAGGAAGATAGTTTCAGGCAGACAATATAAAGGAAATATTTCTAAATGGTACACATCCACAGATGAGGTTTTAGTTTGCTGTGGCTGAAGTGCCACACAACTGTAGCTCAGAAGTGGAAGTGATCAGTCAAACCTGTAGAGCATACTAAGCAGTTCTGTTTCAGTAATGATTCACAACAGCTAAATGGATAAAGTGGTCCCTTACATATTACCACTTGAGGGAGTAGTCCTTTCTTTCATCACTTCATTCAGATCTACAGCAGAGAAGATTCTCACACTCTACTACTTTGCTTCCATGTTCATCTTCTTAACGAATGTGCTCGGGCCATGTGCAGGCCAGCAAGATCTCTCTAATACTTCCAGAAGCCCAACTGTTTCCCAAACACTCCCACATCCTTTTGTTTGCCTCTTCTGGACAATGGTATGCTTATATTGGAAAATCAAATAAACTAGCAAAAGAACTGCAGTAATTTATGTTTTATGCAGCCCAATACCAGATAAAAAATAAACCTGCATCAACTGGATGTGTGTACATGTGAGTGGAAGGATCACAAATCACTGCTCCAAGATGCTTTGTGAATTCTGATCCAGGCAGAGTTTATTTCAAGTGTTCAGCTGGGAGACTCAACAGTAGCAGAAATGAAACACTGCATTACACTGCTTAACTGATTTAGTTTCCTGAGCTTCTATTCCACAGTCTCAGAGAGCTGAAGGTAGCAAAAGCAGTACCCAGCATTGGAGAGTGTACAAAGGTGAGAGGCAAAGCAGGAACAAGTACAGTGAAAGAGACTTTCAGACTTTTGTAGGTGCCAGGGTGCATAGGGAAGAGCTAACAGCCTCCTTAAACACACTGCAAGAAGACAGCAGCACTAAGGCAAGATGCTTCTTTTTTTCTTTCATGTCTTATCAGGACCCTGGAATGGGGAACAGAGTTAGAAAGTAGTAGATTCTCTTCCCCTGATCACACATAAATTCCAAGGGTCCCCTCTGCTCCCAGCCTTTAAATGCTGGAGAAGTCACCACATTGTCAGCCAGCCCGGTATTAGCAGACCAGTAGAGATCAGATGAGAGAAACTGACAATTCCAGGTAAGTAGAGAGTAACCATTTCCTACTGTAGGCGTTCTCATTGCTTAATGCCACCAAAAATTTCCTTCTTGGGAATATTACAGAAAGAAAAGGAATACTTGAAGCAACAAAAAATTTCTGTTATCTTAAACATGATTTAATAGATACACAGTCCTTCAATCCTCAGAATCCAGCATGTGGTCCACTGAAATTAACTATTTAGACTGTTTCAGACAAATCGAAGCTCTTCATTATCCCTTCTCTAAAACTATTTCCCCATTTAACCTAGTTCAGCATTATCCTGGATGGTCTGCTCATGTAAAACATGGTCCACTTCTTTCTTCCTCCTTCTGTCATTCCCTCCTTTTCCTCTTCAGCCTTCTTCTCATCCTCTCATCAGAGCCTGCAGCATGCTCATCAGCTCTGCTAAATACTTGTCCAGTCCAATCTATTCTAGGACCTATTAAAAGTCTCAAGTCTCTGGAAAAAGAAATTGCTCTTAAAAAGCTCTCGTGCATGAAGAAATTAAAAATGCATTTCAATCACTTTAAACAAATGCTGAGAGTTTCCACTGAGCAGTAATAACTCTCGGATGAAGAAAAAAGAAAATTGCTTCAGTTTTCTGACCTGCATCTGTAAGTTTGATCCAGCTGAATTCAGTTAAAGACAGCCATGGTAGCTTTATTAATACTGCTAGATCAGAGGGCGAGGCAGCAAGCCCTCAAATGCTCAGTACTGTCTAAACTTCTAACTCCTTCTGGCACATCTTGAACTCTAAAGTTCAGAGTCTTCTAAAAATACACAGTGGGAGCTGCAGGGCCAGCTGGCAGCGGCACCTCTGCCCCACAACACACTGTGGGCATGGGGACGGCCACAAACCTGCACTCACAATGCCATCTGGGTGAGAAGTCATGAGAGTGACAACAGCATCAGTGGTGACAGCACGGAGCAATGCCAGGAGCCCTGGCCTGCTGCACAGATCAAGCAAGGGCTGACAGATTTACCCACATATTCACTGGTCCCCTGAAATCAAATCCCTCATCAGGACGTTGTAGTATGTAAGGTGCGAGAAGCACAGGATCAAAACAACTTGGAGGAGAAGGATCATTACAGTGGCTTAGTATTATTACACAAAACATATTTATTTTGGAAAGCAAAAATGGAGGAAAAAAGTGCTTAAAATACAGCTGAAAATTAGAAGGATTGATTTCTCCTGTCTTATTTTCAGTTCTGATGTCTAATCCACATTGTAATATGATAGCAGAGAAGACTTTCTGCTCCTGTTTTCCAACCAGTCTTACAGATCTCAATCCAGTTTCTGCAGCTGACTCCAAGCTCTCTTCTGTAGAGCCTCCTGATATATTTAATTGCACAATCCAGTTTTCTTGGCTTTTATGCAAAAATTCTTCACAGTAGGTAGTCAAAAACTGCTTTAAAATCCAAGCACAGATTCTAACGTTCCAATGAAAACATAAGCATTTTGGATTTTATTTAATACTTGTTCTAATGCTTCTTCCAATTTTTTCACACCTTTAAGGAAGTGATAGAAATAATGGGCTCAAAAGGTACCACATATATTCATTAACTCTACTTAAAGAACAGTAGCATCACATTAATTAAACACCATTAATTAAACACCATTGCATACATAAAGTATACTATGTTTTAAAATTGACAGCTGCATTGTACACAAACATTGAACCACAAAGAAAGCAAAAGAACAAACCAGAAATTCTTCTTATTTTGCATACGGTATATAACTGATTTTATAATCCTTTGAAATGTCTGCAAGCTTCCTTCAGGCACCTTACGTATCTAAAATGAAAATATATATATATATCTGATTTATTTTGTTATTTTGCACTACCTGGAACATATTTTGCAAGGATATACTTGCTAGAAATATATCTAAAGCAGTAGGGAAAACAAGTTTTTCTCGAGCATCATGGAAAGAGGCTTTCTTGTTTTCTACTGTTCTTTAACAAAAGTCCATTCACTCCCACTAAGTGCTTGCTTCTCTCTGCCCCTTCTAACTTCAGCTGAAAGAACTGATGGATCAACTGAACTTTTTCTTCACAAGACTGCAAATTCCTCTGCAGTGCAACTTTTTTTTTTTTTTTTTGTGACATATTAAACAACTAGCATAAGGAGATAATTTTACATGCATATTTGCACAACAGCAGTGAAGACGCTGCTGCGAAACTGCAATTTCACCTCCTTTCCATCACTGTCTTCTTTTGGGGCATTTGAAGAGGTAAATGCTGACTAGTTATCCCGTATTCTGGCCTCCTTTGTGCAAAATATGTCCTGATGTCATTGGATAGGACTAGGAAGCAGCATATTGCTGAAGTGTATAATGAAGAGTGTTGGCACCAGGGACAATTGTCTGAGTAAACAATATTACATTAAGCCTGAGGCTCACACTAAACTTCAGACCTAAATATGGTCAGCGAAGTATGAGGTTGTGCACAGCACAAGCCTATAGGGTCAAATCAAACCTCTGCTTTCCAATCGAAGCCCTCAGCAGAACAGACTCATACGTTGAGGATAGCATGAAGATGGGGTTCAGAGATGATGAAATGTAATTTCACTATAATATTCCAGTAATGGTAACAATACTGACAATATCATTCATGGAGTGAGGAACATATTTCTACATCATAAGGCCTCTATCACTGGAGGAATCTGTGGATGTCCCATTCCTGGAGGCAATCAAAGCCAGTTGGATGGGACCCTGGGCAGCCTTATCTGGTGGGTGGCAACCAGCTCGGTCAGTGGTTTGGGACTGGATGGTCTTTAAGGTCCCTTTCAACCTAAGCCATTCTACAATTAAATGATTCTATGATCCTTGTACTGAGACCTATCTATTGCTTGACTCCATTCAACACAGACTGCGTTGGTGCCTAAGAGCACAGTGCAGCAGGGATGACAGCAGCACAGTAGAGCC
This sequence comes from Cyrtonyx montezumae, assembly GCF_038088225.1. Lineage (NCBI taxonomy): Eukaryota > Metazoa > Chordata > Aves > Galliformes > Odontophoridae > Cyrtonyx > Cyrtonyx montezumae. The sequence goes on from NW_027072034.1 coordinate 151,119,740, forward strand.
TGCTCTTACCAGCAATCCACTTTAGTGTGGCTCTGCTCCATTACAAGGTAAGGTAATTCTGCCTGAAGCATCAGGAAATAAATTGTTTGAGCAGATATAATTTCTCTCTGTGAGATTTCCTTCCTCAGTCAAACTGAGTGGCAAAACACAGGATGAAGTAGTCTCAAAACCTCGGGAACTACATACTCTCTAATTCATGCTTCTGTCCTACTGCACATGTGGTCCTTATAGGGCAAGAAAAGACATGTCTGAATGTATTAAAAAGCTGAGAATGCAGCCCCACATATTTGTACAGCTGGTGAGTCACTGAAATGTTGAAATGACAAGCTTTAGAAAACAACATGCATACAAGCATGCAAAGAGAGTGGTCCAAAGTCTTGGTGGAATTACCTCATTATCACTTGGATCGTACTGTGTTGCTGGTGGTATGTTAGGATGCCTAGGGACTTGTCCAACCATAATTTTACTATTGCAAATCTAATACCTTAATACGCAATTAAGAGGGTAGCACATATTCATTGACTTCAAGGGAGTTAGCCTGGATTTGCACACATCAAATTAATGTCAGAACAATGCAAGCACATGCACCTGCAAGAAATAAATTAAAAATGTACTAAATTGTATTTAGCATTGCTTTGAACCCTATCTGAAGGAAGTCTATCATGGCACAGCCCTATACCACTCTGAGATAATCCATGGAATAGTTAACCTTGCTGTGCCCTTCAGTATTAGTAATGTGAAGAGAAACTGGCATAAGTTGGGAATGCTAAAATATTCAAGAGACTGAGTGATGAAGGAAGATCAAGAAAATGAACGAACAAACAAACAAGCCAAAGCATGGTCAGCAAGGCTGAAAGATGACTGCGAAGCAACATAACAATGGTACTGTGTATGAGTGCCCTATGTACAGATGAGAGAGGATTAGGATGGTGTACAGAAGTATAATTCACTGTTACAAAGAGTTATAAAATAGAAAACAAAGGCTCACAGTTAGAAAATAATTCTACTTCCTGAAATAACAGCTCAGAAGAAAAGTTTCTGTGCTTAGGACATTCATTTCTCAACAAGAAAAAGCACTACAAAAATGTGCTGGAGCAAACACTTTTGAACTAAAATTAGGTAGATTAGAGGAGTTCAAGGTTTCTAATTTCTGATTTCAAGATTCCTATACTTATAACACATGCCATTTCACACTGTTTCTGCTTCTTAAGACAAAGATCTCTCAATGATATTTTGTGCATGTGTCTATGTGTGTGCATGCAGACAGGGACAGAGAAGTGCATGTACATGTACACATATCAGAAGGAGATACTTAGATATCTTTTTTACCTGGGGCAAAAATTATAAAAGTGTTCTGAATTCACATGTATAGATAGTTATCCTGTTGCTTGAGGGAATGAGGCATGAGAGCTCAAAGAAACAAGAGAAGTTAATGAAAGACAGCCAAATTTTCTGCTGGCATAATTTCATTAGAGGGAAGTGCAGCTGCCCCCACATACATAGCTGAGAAGGCTACTTGAATGATGAAGAGAGAAGTGGGAGTGAGCCTAAATGTGTGGTTTCAAATTGTATTTTTCATTGTCAGCACAAATCCTAATTGCAACATAGGGCAATTTTATTAATTACTCATTTCAGAATTTTCATAGCTTATATATATGTATATTGCCTTCCATTTCACAATTTTAGAATGAGCATCTAAGATTGTTCTGATATACATATTCACTATAAAGTATGCCTTATACTGAAGAAATGCACTATTTTCACCCTTTCTTTTCACTTCTGTAAAAATAATGTACAAAACAACAAAATTCACAGTCTACAATAATTTATAGTTATTTTGGGAACTGTAGTTTCCTCCAAGTAACGAAGTAAATTGTTCTTAAAAAGCACTTAATAGCAATTTAATTAACATTACCAAAGTTTAAAAAGAGATATCCACCAGGGGTTACATCCATTGCAGAACACAGGGATGTGTTCAAGAAATGCTTAGATACTGTACCAAGGGTCATGGTTTAGCGGGGAAATATTCATGGTAGGTAGACAGTTGGACTGATCTTGGGCATCTTTTCCAATCTTAGTGATTCTATGATTCTATACTTCTATGATATGCATGTCTATATGAAGCATTTGGGGATTATTAATATATAGAAATGACAAAATCTGTTCACTCATAACTGCAAAAGATAAAACTTCCAAATGCAAGAAAACTTTTTAGTGACATGCACAAAATTCACTAAGTTAGGCCATGTGTTAGCTGGCCTGAAGCGAGGCCAAAGGGCTAGCAGCCTTCCCAAAACTAAATGTTTCCCCATATCCAACCCAACAGCAGATCTCTGAGGCTCTATCTGTGCAGATGACAGTAAAAGAGAAGATTCTGGGGCCATGTGCTTAATGCTCCCTCTCTCTAATGGGCTGACTAACCATCTGGCAGATGCACAAAAGGAACCTGCTCTTCCATCACCCAAAAGGCTGCTTCTCATAGACAGTTTAGCTGCTACTTAGGATACTAACAAATTGCAATTATGAAAACAAGAATCTACAGTTAAGATTCAGATTTCATCTACTGCTCTTTATGTTTCTCAGCATAGTTCAGTTCATTCTGTACTTTTTTTTAATGATTCTATTTTATTTGATTTGAATATGGGCAGAGCTTAAAAAAAGGAATGAAAAGTTCACTTATTTGATAACCTCATATATCCTACTTATGACAGTTATTTAGGAAGCATGGTCTAGAATTGGAACTTCTGCCTCTTTGCTACTAAATTAAGATGGAAATTAAATCATTTTCTCTCTCATTTTTTACAATACACAATGAAGAAAAGAAAGTATTGTCTGCTCTGTTCTTTGAATGTAAACTATGCAAACATTTTTCTTTAGGCTATAACCTTTCATCTGAATTCCAGACTGACGGAGGTACCTCCCTGCAGACCTGAATAAGGGAACTAAACATTAAGACTTATGTCATATTTCAGTCCTCAGCAATTCCCCACTAGCTACTCCCAGGTAATGTTTAAAGAAGCATGATGTTTTCTTGCAGCATTTGTTTATTCAACAAGGATGCTTTAGCTCCCTGTCTGAGGTTCCTAACTCTCCCAAGGGACTCAAGTGTAAGCAACAGGCACTTAGCACTGGTTTTGAATCACATTCCAGGACCCAGCCATACAAAAACTATTGTTGCTAGACACTGACACAGCATTCCCTCACTTTGTAATACTGATTTCATGCAGTCACTGTCTACTACATTTTACTTCTGAATCTGCTGTGCATATAATATACAGCAAGCGGTATCATTCACTGATAAATTGTCTTTTGTAGCTCATTCACTATAATTTAATATAAAGTTTTCAAGTATTACTGTTATAGACCCTTGTAATGGATTGGGCCACTATGTTTGAACCATTATACAGGGTGGTTGTGGAATGAAAACATATCTCAAGTTCTCAAATCAGAGGTCATCAGTTACTGCAGGTATCTGTCAATCAGCTGCAAAGATCCGTCTTTTATCCTAGAGCTTGGGAAAGCAAGCAGTTGTGAGGATGCTTTGGTGAGAATTGTAATGTTGCTACAGAAAACTAATCCTTTCTATCCAGTCCTAAAATGCATTAATTCCTTTTGTCTTCTTCTGAGCTATTAGTGTATTTACCTAAGAGAAGTCTGAGTACACATTCTTGTTCCAGTTCTCATTTCTTGCTCTAAGGTAAATACTTTATAGACATATTTTTGTTTATTTAATGAGTGATATGTGAGCTTCCATTGGGTGCCTAAGTCTACTAAAAAGCTGTGGTATGGGGCTACCAGGCTTATAAGGTATGTAAACCACACAGTGAACAGTGACTGTATTCCTACTCAATAGTTAAAGGCACAAAAGAACCATGGGAACCTTGCTCCAGTCTTTATTTCTGGCTTTAGTAAAACAAACCTTAATTCTTTATTTGTCAAATTACTATCTGTTACAGTTTGAACTTTCCTTAAGCTTTACTCTTCTAATGAAGTTTAATCTGCCTCTGGTTTAAAGCAAAAGAGCTTTGTGTGTTCGTGCGTATGCAGTGTGAATGTGGTTTTGCAGAAAAGGAAGTATTCTGAAAGGTAGGGGCTAAAATCAATGGAAAATGGAAGCCAGCCTACTGCCCTTGTTTTTCCAGCTGTCAAATTTTACTCTAATAAAGTGGATAGTATTTCTTTACAACCCCATTAGTTTTTCCTAAGCAAACTGACAATACCATTCACTGTTCTGTGAATGCAATCTCCATAATTTATGCTATTCTTCTGTGAGAAATACCCTGAACACTTGCGTGTAGAAAAAGGAACCTTTCAGAAGTGTGTTCGAAGGCCCAAACATCTCTTCTACTTTATTTTACTTTTTTACTTGGGAAGAAGACTAGATACAGAAGGCAGCAACTATGAATCAAATTGGAAGAGACAGAAAGTGTGAAGAATTCTCAGGGCCGTGCACATTTTAGCTTGGCAAAATAGCACACGGTCTCTTAAAGAGCTTAGAAATAAATAACAATGGATTTTATAGAAAAGGAAGGACATTAAAGAGATCAGCTCTATAAAATCCTTCTTTAATTATACTATTTGAAAGACAGCCAAAATGGGGGTTGGGAAAGGGGCAAAAAGTAGGAACTTGCTACGTGAGACAATGTATGATTTCACATAGGATCTTCTGTTAAACTTGTGTCTATGGAGCAGATAATCAGCTTTCTGATTCATAGTTGTGTAAAGTGTGAATGTTTCTTCAATGTATTGTGCTGTTTAAGATTGAAAGGGCCAAGCTACTAACAGAAGTCAAGATCAGAATAGGAAGAAAATGTTCGCAGCCATAGAAATTTTACTTTAAATTTGTAGAGGTTACAGTTGCTCCCTCAGTACTTACATTACCTGGGTATTTGCAAGTATACATTACCATTATATTTTATTTTATCAACATCTCCATGAATGAAGAGGCACCATGAGCATAAAATATGTACTAGCAGTATTAGAAAGTTTATAAACATTTCTAGGTATCTGATGTTTCTAATGAAATATTGAAATACTAAGCTTCTTTTCTTTAAAGATGCTCTGGAGCTGAGAGTTTTCCTATTCCTTTTATTTTGGAAAATCTTGTCTTCATTTTGACTTTGCATAATTCAAGTCAAAACAGTAAGGGTGGTATTTGTATTTTATTTTTTTTTCTTTTCCATGACAGTCTTGAGATACTTGAGACTTACTCTTAGACCATTTCAGAAGAATCTTATTATTCTCAGCATAATGGAAAAAAGACAGCTTTAGTAAGATAGATATGAGACATATTTAATGAGGTACAGGAAAGACAGAAATGAATTATCACTACCCATCCTTCTCCAGGTTATTTCCACTAGCTAACACAAATGTCAGCACCACTCTGCTGAGAAAGAGATAGCTTTTTGCTTTTTATTTCATACTTTCTTCTCAACTGCAATGTAACATTCTTTCAATTAGGAAAATTAAATGTTCTTAAACATGAAAATATTAACTAACAATGCAATTACAGGGAAGTGCCATTTCCTTAGCCTTTGTATGAACTTGTAAATTACTGATTTCGTTCTGTAGTAGTTGCTTAACGTGGCTCATTTTAGTTGCTGTAATTGTCATATGATAACAAAGTGCACAGAAATCACTAATTCCACCTCCACCAAGCAAACCTCAACAAAAATCTTGAGTGAAGTTGTGTGGGGTAGTGGCTAAAGAGAAAAGAGGAGAATCTGAAAACCAAATTTATTTCTATAAATACCACAGTGTGGCAATTACTGGCATGGGCAGGGAAACATATAATGCACTCGTCATTCCAAGGGATCGGTCAGGGCTGTCCTCATGGCTGTAAGTGCCAACTCCACTTACACAGACTTTGAAACATCTGAAGGAGGTGAACTCTTCACACTGAAGTAGGGATGTAAGAAATAATAATAGAATCATAGAATATCCCAAGTTGGAATGCACCCATAAGGACAGGGCCCTAGGCAATCTGATCTACTACATGATCCAGCAGAGCAGCCCTGCCTGTGGCATGGGGGTTGGAACTTGATGATCTCTGAAGACCCTTCCAACCCAAACTGTTCTATGATTCTCTGATTCAGTGATAAGGATCATCAATTCCAATTGCTGGCTACACAAAGAACCATCCAGAAATCACACCTCACATCTGAGAGCTTTGCCCAGATGCTTCTTTAACTCTAGCAATTTGGTGCCATGATCACTGCCCTGGGGAAACTGTTCCAGGGTCAAACCACCCTCTGGTGAAGAGTCCTTTCCCGACATCCACCCTGCCCCTCCCCTGACACAGCTCCATGCCATTCCCGCGGGCCCTATCACTGTCACAGAGAGCAGAGCTCAGCACTGCCCCTTACACACAGTTTCTGTAAGACAGTCTTAGTTTCATGTGTGTGGTATCCATAAAATTGAACTCAGAATGAAAACTAGAAGAAACCGACTTTCTGTGCCTTTTTTCCCCTCACGAGTTTCCTTAGGTTTTGACATTTTGGCATGCTTCTGCCTAGGGTCTTACTGTATCTAGACTGCTCAAGTTATGCTGGAGCAGCAGTTTTCAGTTAAAATAATAATAATAATAATCTTTCAAGACTTACTCTAGCATTCTGGATCACCATGCATGTCACTGTCTGCCTGACCACATCAAGGCACAATACCCGCTTTCCTGTGCTGAGTACTGATGTACCATAAACAGTAGGTTAGACTTTCTGTCTGGGTGGGATATGTACACAAGCAAAAAATCTTAATCCTATAAAACCATTTGCATGGTCTACAAGCAGAGCAACGCTAAGTCTGTTATTCCCTTTACCTTGCTTTCAGCCCCCTTTTTCATGTGCTGAAGACAAGGCAGAAAAGGTGTGGCAGCTGGGCAAACAGAGGCGGCATATTTTGCTATGAACTGTGACCCCCAGATCCCAAGCATTATCTAGGGAAAAGAACCATAGTTTTATCCAAGAACAATCTTGTTGGTGTTCTATCAGTAAGGAAAACAACAAAGGTTTTTATTCTTCTAACAATTTTGAAAGAAAATCGTTTTATTTGTTCTTCAAAATATATCTTCATTTCTCCTGGACTTCCTTATCATTGGTATTTATTATAGTAGATAACAGCTGCTGAAAGCTTTCAATCATAGAGCTTTTGAAGGCTCATGGAAGCATCAAGCTAATGTTTTCAAATGGCTCTGGGATCTGAACAGCTATCCTCAGGATTAAGGAAGATGAAATGAAAATGAATACTCCTTTTCAGACAAAACCCACCTGTCCTTTACCACACAGAGAACATATCTATTTCACAAAGGGGAGTTTAAACGAACAAACCAATATGCTTTCTAGTTTATAATCCATATAAAATATTTTTGGTCCTACTTTGATTGCACCAACATGGCATAATTCTGCGTCTTTCTCCAGTGACAAGAATTATTGCTAGATATTTTAAATTAATAGGGAACTGATAATGAATGCATAGGCTTTTCATATTTAACTGCTTGAACAAATTGAGTTATGCACAGAGATTGAAAGGTATATTCAGAAAGTTCTAGGAAAACTTCTGTAAAAGTGGCTGGCAGACTATTTCCTCATGATACTCAAGTCTCAATAAATAATAACTACCTGAGGGCACAACACTCATATTTATCCACAGCCTCAAAAAATCCCACCTCAGTAGTTTAATCTAACCCACTGAGGATAATGAAAGGCTCCTTTTCTCTTCCCCAGCTGAATGCTGAACAACTTAATAACAGTTACATACATACACGGACATATGCACGGACCTTACTCCAAGTCTACTCAATTTGAAAGTAGTTGAGTAATGAAGTTGAAATCCTGTAATATGAAGTCAGATTCTGTTCATATTATATGTGGAAATACACATGGAGAGGGGTAAATAGACTGTGAACGCCTCCCAGAATTAACAGGTTGCCATTGGAATGGAAGAATCACTTTCTAAGACAAAAATTGAGTGGAAAAAAGAAACCCCACAAAATTTCTGGAGCACAGCGCATACAAGGAGAGGTGAAAGTACTGGGTTTGTTCAGATTTAAGTAGTGAAGGAAAACTGAAAATCTTATAACTGTCTATAATGAACTCCAGGGGAGCTTCTGGAATGTGGGACTATTCAATTGGGGGAAAAAAAAGCCATTAGTGGTTGCTCAGATAGGCTGTGGGATCTATACCCTTGGAGTTACTCAAGCATGAAGTGGACATATCCCAGAACATCCTGATCTCAACTTGGCCTCATCAGACCTGCTTTGAGAAGGAGGTTGGCTGGAAGACCCTTCCAACCCACATGATCCTGTGATTCTATGAAAGATGGGGAATATAGAGCATTTTCATTAAATAACTGTTAGAGACGATTACTGCTTTTCTGAGAAGTTAAAGCAAGTTTCCTTAAGGAAGACTGGGCAGCCTAGCAAGTAATACACTTTTTATGCTTTTTTCAAAGATTGAAAATCACACAGTAAATGTAGCTCAGAAACACACATCATATTACCAGACTTTTATATACAGGTTCTGTGTCCAAGTTTGTAAAAAGGAGAGCTTAATCTCACAAGCTCAGACATTGAAAACAAAATACCACATATTGATAAACTTTAAGATGATATGCACATGAAACAGGATGTGGCCAGGTAGTTTAGAATGTTTTACTCTGTTTGCAGTTTCAATATTATTTTTTTTACTTTTTCCCTACATACTTCTGTAATATATCAGGTAATATAGAACTCTCCCAGAAGTAGACACATATACATCCACAACCACATAATGTACTACATAAAGTTGATTTATCTGCTATATGTAACATTATATATGTGTACAGATACAAATTTTGAAAATAAACAGAAACCAGATGTCACCATAAGAAAAGATCTGGTATCTGTTCTGAGACCAAAGGTACCCTGTCAAATTTGGTCAGAAATGTCACTTATTTAATTAAACTTTAATTCTACAATTAGAATTTTGAAAAATAAAAAAAAAATCCTGCATCTACACATTCAGTTGCATTCTGTATACTCCATCATTAGCTGTAGTAATTTACTCATCATACCACAAGTAACAAGACAATCTTTTGTTTGTTTGTTTGTTTAAACAAGACAGCAATGAGACTGCATACAGAAAATACACACAGAATCATCTGACAGATTGCTTTTGTATTATTTCATGTAACGCAGCATATCTGTGACTTCATTAAAATTCAGTAGAATAGGCATTTCTATATTCTGCAGTCAGCCAGAGACAGGTACATGTTCTTCCCTTCTAGGCCAGGGAACTGTATGTAACACATTTAACTGCAAGAAGTGAAATCAAGTAGTACACAAGATTTCAATCCTGGAAAACCACACTTCAGGCACAAGAATTTGCAGAAGGCATCCTAAAGAAAACTTAATTCCTGATGTAGAGTGTTTATAGCTTCTACTGTGGACACACAGGCTGCCAGGTCATTTGGGTCACACTTCTGACCTTCCTGAGGAAAGTTAGCTTTCTTCTTCTGAACTGACAGATAAGCCGGTTAAGTGTCCTGGACACAGTGCCAAACTTGATACCAACATCATAATGCTCACACCTGCTGAACACTGATAAAATCCCAGAAGTGCAAAGCCTGCAGGTTGGAAAGGACATCTGAAGGTTATGCTACCCAAATTCCTCACAAAACAGGACTCACTACTGAGGTGAGATGGGATTACACAGGACCTCATCCAGATCAATTTGGAATATCTGGAGAGTTCATAGCTTGCCTGAACATCCTCTTTCAAGGGTGAAAAAAACCCCAAACCAATAGGAATCCCAAAATAAAGGAAAAGCATTACTATTTCTAAATATCTTTCTAAAATTTGTGTCTGTCACTGCATCTCTGAGAAACGCCTATTTTTGCCCTCCCATTAAACAGTTGAAGACAGCATTGAAAGCACCCTCAGCTTTCTCTTTACCAGGCTCAATTAACACAGCTGCTTCAGGCTCTCCTTGCCCATCACATGTTCCAGCCATGTAACAGATTTGTTGCATCTCACTGTTTCTTTACATCTTGATGTCTCTCTCTTATGAGGGGGCCTAGCAAAGACAACAATTATCTGTCCCTGATCACTCCACAAATCATATCAAATTGGAATGACTGCACAAAAAATTAAAATATTAATGACATAATAGGTCAGAACCATATTCAACTTCTGTATACAAAATGAATATTTTGCTTTCTATTTTGCCTTCCTAAAGAGATAAGTACTTATATTTTCTTCAACATGAGAAGAGCTAATATCTTTAGATAGTTAAAGTCAGCTTCAAAGGAGCTGGAGATTGCCTCTGCAACAGCTGTTATGATTGAATGGTCTTGTACAATGTGAGCTGGAGTGGAGTGAACTCATCCCAGCTCCTTGAGCCCGTAAGTAATCTCCCTAAGGCCCCTAACCTCTTGGTCACTGCTACATCACCTTCTTAGTCTCTAGAGAAATAGTTTCTTTCTCACAAGGACCGTTGAAAGCAAAAGTATCTCACATTTGCAAATCCTCTCTCACACATTTTCACATAGGAACTATCTCTATCAGCCAAGAATCAGACAAAGCTCATTTTCAGCTGCTCAGCAAACAGGCTGTGGCTATCACAGACACAAGGCAGGAAAAATAACCAAAGTAGTCAGTAAATAGTGAGCGAACACCTTGTTTATTCAAAGTACTGCAGTTTGTTGACGTTACATGCCATCTCAAGTTTAGCTGTTAGATGCTTTCTCTCATGTCCAGGTTTATTTGAAAGGGATCTTTCTCACAGCCACAGGAGAGTCATGAAGAAAGAGAATAATATCCTTAAAGCAAAATTTTACCATTCAGAGTCTAAGTGAAAACAGTTCTTGCCTTTTGGAAAAGACTAGGTAGAATTTGTTCACTTCTACAGGGACAAGATAATTGAGGAACCAAGTATACAAATGCAACTGCTAATACATAAAAATATTTGCTGGCAACTCATTTCAAACATGCCAGAGTTTTAATATTTTCTTTTCTGTAACTGTCAGCCTTTGAGAAGAATCAGGTGAACATCTCCTTATGTGTTGCTTTGGTGGCCTGGAAGGAATGTACATTGTGAGGTCAGACTCCCTCATAATCAGCATTCACTGTCTGGCCCCAACACCAGCACCAATTAAAAACCACTCAGTAGAAACATGAATATAACAATTTATAATGGAGAGCAATCTCATCACTTAACAGCAATGCTGGATTTATCTGGAGTGCTCTTACAAGGTTGGAGAGTGCTTTGACAATGACACTCTGAGAGCCTAAAATGAAATTTATCTTTTCAGGTTTTTCATTTTTATTTATTATTATTATTATTTTTTAAGAAGTAAATGGCATTTAAGTCATTATCTGTGGCAGATTTCTCTAACTACAAACAAAACCAACTCAAGAAAAGGGTTTTTTTTAATTAATTGTTTAATTTAATTAGAAGACCCATAAACACACCTAAGTAAATTGCCACTACAACTATGCAACCTGTTCCAGTATTGATTCAGCTGGCACAACCCTCCTCCATAAAACTCTTTTCAGAATCCCGGCATCAGGGTGGTCTGCTCTCCCCAGCTGCTATGGGAGAAACCAAATTCCTGTGCTTACCCTTCTCCCCCAGTGCCTGCTTTTACTGAAGTGGACATAGCAACAGCTTTAACTAGTTCAGATGAATACATACATACACACATACATGCAAGCACAGCTAAATTTATGTCCTCTCCCTTCCATAGGCACCACGCTAGTGCTTCATGAAATCTCTGCCCATCATCAGAGTGTTGCGGCAGGAGGAAGAATTTGTCTGCTGAAGAAACATGTAGTGCCAAACAGAGATGCTCCTGTGTCTCAGAGAAAATGAGACCAGATAAAAGCTCATTGTTTCTTGGATGTGGCTGGTGGGCCAAATCGTGGCAGCCAGATTTGTAACTTTTCACTTTCATTTTCTGCACAGGGTCAGTGCAGACAGTGACATACTTGACCACATCTGAAAGTTTCAAATGATTTTTGTAGTTTTATGCAGGTTTACCACTTCAGGAATAGATTTTCAGCTGCCCATGTGAGCTTAAGAACACATCTATGGACCTAAGTTCTGGAAATAATAGAGAAGAGTTTGAAAAACATCCAGCAAAATAAAGATCATTGATATTCAATTCTTCACTTACTTTATTTTTAAAAATCATTTTTGAAGTATCCATTTACAAGCATTCATAAGGAAAAAAAATACAGGAAATATGGATGATGGGCACCCTACTCATTGTAAAGGGACTTACTAAAACTATAAAGATGATATTAAATCTGAGGTAATTACCCTACAGACATACTCCTTTTCATACTTTATTGTCAAGCATGCATACCTTTCTTTCTTTAACAGAAAATACCTCACAAGTCCTTTAAACTCTTTTATCTTTACTACAGGTTTATCTGCTAGGGAAAAAGAAAAAAAAAAAAAAAAAAAAAAAGATGGTGCATTATTTTCAACAGTGGCAGGAAGTGGGTTTTTAACAAAATCAGCTTAAAAAATTCCAGCTGTGTTCACATTGAAGCCATCAAAAAGTTTAAGCCCAGGATCAGTTCTCCATGCCAACTAAATCCTTTTCAGGCCTCAAAAAGTAAATTTTTGAAGAAATGCCAGGCCTCTCCTTGAAAATAACATCTTAATTGGTTGATATTAAAAAAATGGAAAGTGCTATTGTGAAGATGTAAGTGTTTACGTTTTTGTATACTAGTTTGATCTTGTGGCTTGTAAGAACACTCAACATTTTAACACAGACTGTCTCACCGAACTGCAATGGCAGGTATGCAGGCTTGGTTATTTCAGAAGAGGCAGAAATTCTAAACAATAGAAACTGAATGTGTTATGAACTATCCTGTGCCTCCAAATCGCACCAGAAAAGTCAAAATGTGAGTAGCAATTCCAAAGAAAACATGTTTCATTCCTGAATAGCTGGGGCTCAGTAGAGGACAAGGAAATTCCAGTCTTGCTCTCTTCTGAGATCAATAATTGTTTTCAAGGAGTTTGTCTGTCACCTTTAGGTTCACACAAATGTTTGGGATAAAAACCAGAAAACATCATATGTACTGAGGTGTATATTTATGGTGCTTTGAATATATCTTTTTTCCTTTAAAGACAAACTACTTCAAGATTATGAATACATCCATCCTACTGCTTTTCCCCCTTTATTTTCTGCAGTGCTATTAATCTTTGTGTACATATATGTAGTGAAATCTTCAACTGTCATTCAAAACTTTGTCTTCTTGGTCTAATGTGTGAGAAGAAAAGAAAATGAACCCCCTCATTGAATTGCAGTCAGACCCTGGCCCCATATATTTCCTTTGTCCCTATAAATCTAACACTGCAGATTCTTTAAGTTAGGTGACTGAGATGTATGACCTGATTTACACAGATGTTAAAAGAAGGAAAATATTTATCCAGTTGAATTGACTCCGAGCTTACAGAAACTGATTTATTCTGCATAACTCGAAGCTTTTAAAAGTAAATGTTCATTTCATTAAGACAGGTAAAGGGAAATGATATTATAAAGCAAAAGAAGAAAAACTAAGAAAAAACATTTGATAAGTAGACCACATGACTGTGGAAGGCCATTTCTCTTAGAAAAAATTATACAAAACTTTTTTTTTTAGTTGCATTTGTAAAGTAATGTCATCACACAGAGGAACTATGAAATAGCAAAGGAAATGGTAAAATGAGATGATATGGAAGATAGCTGGAAGTTTTAATGTCACACGTTTACTGTCACTAAATATAACTCCTTTTTCTTCATCTCAGTATGCCAGTCTGACCTTTTTAATGGCTGAAAATAATGCCTTTAATTAAAGAATTTGGCTTCAGATTCCTTTTGACATTTTTTCATTTTTCTTTAAATAATTGCCAAGAGACATTTTGTTTTTCCATTAAGCAACTTGGCAACCCAAGATGACTGTGATGTCTCCTCATTCATAACCTAAAAGATAATTTAGGTGAAATGATCATTTATCCCAGAGCAGTAAGCAAGATTAAGCAGACAGTTCAAAAGTCTGGGTATTCATTCTGTTTCTACATGTTGCAATCCCAAAAATCTTATTTGTACTTGAGATTTGTATTACAAGTAAAATCTTCTCATAAAAAAATAGTTGTTTTTTTTTTCTTTTAATAAGAAGTGTCTGCTTACAGCCCCCAAATGATGATGATGATGATATTAATCTCTTTTTTCTTCCTCAAGATAACTGAGCTCATTAAAAATGTTATAACACACTTCAGATGGGCACGGAAATTTTATATCCTGAGATGGCAGCCAAATTCTATTTCTGAGAGAGTTAAGACCTTAGCCCTGAAGGATTCTCATAGGTGAGAATCTCTCTTCTCATGGTGATTCAATGGAATACAGGAGCTGTGCACTGATGAAACTCTGTTCCAGACATTTTTCTATCAAGCTGGTTGGATGGAGAAGGGGTGGGGGACAGAAGAATATTTGTTTTGGATAATGATGAAATACTCTGGATTGCAGTTTCTTGTAGACAAAACGTACGATGGCAGCAGGACAGCTTTTCAAAACGTTGTCTCTTGTTTTTATCTCTGCCTTGGAACATATAATTATTTTAAGGACTTTAGCTAAAATATTTATACTGATTTCTGAAAATAATCTGTGTAATCTGGAGTATTAATTGTGGAGGAGCATTCATAAAATATACTTTTGCATATATAACTGATTTGTCATATAAGAGAAGCAGTTGGGAGTATCCCATATACTCGCTGTTTTTCAGATGGAACGGAAACATGACCTCCACCAACCTTATCCACCAAAGGAGAACGAGATTCTGTTCCAAGGAAACAAAGTTATCCTTATATTTACGAGAAGGAGAAAAATGGATTTATCTGTAGGGTGTGATGGTCCTACCTCCAGAAAAAGTGTATTTTCACAGGAGAGGCTATCACTGCTTATCTTCATTCTGCTGCAGTACCAGAATCCTAGCTCCAGTATATCATCAAGCAGAATTTCTGCTTTCCAAAGAAGCCATGTCAGTGATGGATGAAATTGTGATGCAGATGCAGTTAGTTCTCAAATTGTACCAACTCTGAACAGAATAAGGATGGCTGTATGAAGGGAAAGGAGGAAGAATTAACAGTGTAAGCCCTTCATTAATCATCATCTTCCATTTCATTACTGGAATGACACACTTATCTTTATTTGTGCACAGTGAGATATCAGAACTTCTGAGTCGTGCAGATAATGAAGTATATTTCACACCTCAGGTGAATCCCTGAGGCCCCAACTCTGTAATTGGATGAAGAGGGGAAAACACAGAACCTTCTTTCAACCTGGTGCCTGCTGCAGACACAACAATCTGAATGTAAGATGAGATGGCACACTGAGAAATGGAAAATTGCCCTTATCAAAGGCCTTTTCCTTGAGAAAGAGTGCCTAGTCTTTTTATTGAGGGGTGTAATTGAGAATACTCAAAAGACAGTACCAAAAAGATCAAAATACACATACTGAGGTTACAGCCAGTTCAAGTGACGGGATGAGGTCTTGGTCTATGTATTTGTTCATGCCAGGATTCCAGTCAACGCACTTCAATAAAATGAGCAATTGTTGTGAGTTACATCACTAATTGTATCTGATACACAAAAAGACTTGTGCAACAACACATATCAAAGAGCACTGTGAACTCATGCAGTACGGAAACAGCTGACAGAGAAGCTCTTATTACTGATACACATACAATTCTGAAAAAGATAGGGTATTAGAAATGTCTATGTCATTTTTTCCTCATTACACTTTCTTTAAACATAAAAGATGTGTTCTATAATAATAGTAATAAGTCTATGTAGAGACTTTTAACATTTGCTTGAGACACAAAACACGAGGAGGACAGTGGAATTGTGCAAGGTAGCTATTTCTTCTATGAAAAGTAGAGACAGCTAATGATACACTGAATCTGTAAAAATAAGAAAGCTGTGATCTTTCTACAAAAAACAAATGTGGTTCAGATGCAGGTCAAATTGGATGAGTTAGGAAAAAGAAAGATTAAAGGGACTAAACGAGTTCTTAGACTTTCTAGCATGTGAGGAACAGTCAAGTATCCCTCCTAAGACTTCTTCATGAAGTTTAGATGATGAGATCATCCTGGAATAGGACTACACTGATAAATTTTTCCCTTAAATCTGGAGCCTGATAATTTATTACCTAGAAGACCATGTTCTTACATGCGGCTTCAGAGAATCTATAATCAAAAGACCAAACACTGCCTGTGATTTCAGCTTTATTACATGAGTTTTCACAACTGAACACAGTACGTACAATCTAACTCTGCATACCGAAACAATAGAATAAATTTTCTTCTCATACTCTTTCAACAATGGCAAAGAAAGAAAGTCAATTGCACTGTTGCTTACCAAGAGTTAGCATGAAAACAATCAGGCTTAAAGTTTACTTGGCAGTGGGTTCTCAGTAAGCTCTAGAAAAAAAATCAAGCTTTTATCCCATACTACCTTAAATATCTCTTAGAATATTATATGTTATGTTTAACTCATAGCCTATTCAAATTTACATACAAGATTTATTAAGTCTTCATCTGTTGTTTTGTAACAGTAAAAAAAAAAAAAAGGATTACAAAGAAAAACAAAGATCTAAAAGCTACCCTCAGATTGTAATTTTTAAATTACTTGTCTTTGATAACAACCAAAGATTTAGTTGTCAGTTTTACCAAGAGTAATAACACCAACTTCAATACTAAAGAGAAAATTTTTAGTTGACAATATTCAGGAATTAAAATACTTAGATCTCCAGAGTGAAACAACTGAATTGAATTTTCACATGATTGGTGCTCAGCACTTTGTAAATCAGCATCACTTCAGATCTATTAAGCCATGAAAGCCACAACTCAGTCACTTCTGAGAAAATATGACCCACAATTTGTTAAATACTGTGACACTAAAATACACTGAAGAGATTTCAATATAAGGTCTTAAAAAATAAAAAATGAGAAATAAATAGATGTTTTGCTTCTCTTTTTTCTTTCTTAAAAACCAGAACAAAACAAAAAACAAACAAACAAACAACCTACTACTCCTTTAATTCATTTTGCAAGTAGCTTTTATTCCATGGACACCACCAAATATTCAAGCAACTCTTTAAGCAAAACCCATTGCCTAATAGAATGTCATCAGCACAAAGTCCACCAAATAATAAATGAACTTTTTATTAACTGTGGTAACATTAACATTACAATGAGGGATTGTTTAAAAACAAGTTGTACTGCTGTTGCTCAAGAGCTCAAAGAAAACGGTTCTCAGTTCCTTTATTTCTCCTTGAGGGTAACCACAGGGGTTGCATTAAATCTTTTTAAATATGTTGACAGTTGAATGTGTGCTGCTGTTGCTCTGGTGACATTTTATGCTTTTTAATTGTCATTAATGAAGCTCACTGATACTTTCTTAAAAGTGCTTTACGTGTTCTAGTAATTTTATGACAAAAAGAAAAACAAAACAGTCTGCAAATTAGCCTTGATCCACTTCTCTTATGGAATTTTCATGGTAGACAATGGGAGAATCTGCATGGGAAATATCTGCTTGGCCAGACATTTTAGGTAGGAATGCATGAAATGTTCCCAATAAACTGTGAAATTATCACTTGATTTTGTGTCTGTATAAATTCTAAGTTCAAAGATGGGCTTGAATACATTTTCAAAAGTAGTGGAAATACTCTGACAGATTCAGAACCTGATGTTAAAGCAGCACAGCCCAGCTCACATTATGATTTTAGCAAGTTTGAAGATGTAAATCGGAGCTGGAACAAAAATGAAAGTTTTAAACTATCCTGGCATCTCATAACTCTACTTTTATTATGATAATACTCCCACTAGCCTTGAGAAAGGCTTGTCACTATAGAGGCTGAAAGATACAGCTCCCAGATATTTGTTCAGAAATGTAGTAACAAGGAGAAATGTATATAATTTGAAAAATAGAGGCATGATGCTTGATAGTTCATGAACAGATAAGTCATTTGCTATGAGAAGAAAAACTATGGTTCTTTAAATTATGATGGGTGATTTAACTAGATTAGGGAAGATCTATTAAGGCAGAAGAAGCTAGAGGAGGTAAGAGGACGAGAAATGGTATAGGAACACGTGTTGAGTCCTTCCTTATCCCAGGTTACCCAGTTCTCACATGCTCAGTGGTAACACAAACAATCCCAACACTACTGCAGCTGCTGCACCACAGACTTAACATCTTTTCAGTTTAAGAACCAGAAAAAGCTGGAGCCACCTTTCTTCAGCTGAGGCAACTCTTCAGATGTAGCACAAAATTGATGGCCTGAGCCATTACTGTTAAACAGACCAATCAAATTATGATAAATCACTCCAAGAAAACTGAGAATCCTATCACCTGATTCTGTATATGCTTGGTGCTGGATATAACTGCATATACCTGTGCAAAGCACATGGCTCAGCTCCAGGCTGACTTTTCCTTTTATCTTGAGTGAACGGCTATGCACAGTGCCCACAAAATCAGGCCTAGGAGCTCTGCATGACACAGGAATTTTCAAGAAACTCTGGGTGCAAACAGCAGTAAGTTCCACACCCATGTCAGTCGCACATTTAACAATCTCAACTAAGTCATGAACTACATTTTAATTAGACAAGAGGCCAAGCTTTTGATTTTAAAAATAGAAATTAGGGTTGCAATCCTTCACCCATTGAAGTTAATTGCAAAATCCCTATTATCAGGCTCTTGAGGTATTACCCAGGCTTACTTTTTAATTACAGTTGATTCTTAATGAAGTAGATGGCAAAGAGAAAAGCAGCCCATGATTCAAACGATTCACATTTTTATCTTTCTTGATGAACAACAGAATAGGTCAAGATACTTGCTGGATTTTCCCATGAGAAATGCCATGATGTGAATAAGCTCAATTGACTTGATCCTTAAGGAGTAGGTTAGCTTTGAAAAGCATCACTCATTTTCTCCTCCTGTACACATTCTACCCCCAAAACTTAAGCATTGTAATTACTGACACTAAGCCAAATCCAATTCAGAACTTGAAAAACATAATGTAAGTATCCTAAGCTTGAATGACTTGTCTTTATCGTCTAATGTCATTTAGAACATAAGGACCTCTAATTATAGTTTTATTTTCAAATGGTAGACTTTAAAAGAGTGACAATTCTCCTTAAAAACCTGACAACTTCTCAGGACATGGAGACAGCCAATAACTTGATATTTCTATGTGATTTAGAAAAAATACACTATGAAGCAGCTTATACAGAAAGATTATGTTATCACTTCAGCAAAAGAACAATAGAATGCTTTACCTTTTTCCTCTTATTTTACTAGGTCTTTAAATAAAGATTTATATAACAGCAGCTAGTAGAACTGGTAGGACCATTATCTTGTACACAAGAACCTGCAAACACTCATTTCACATAAAGAAAATTTTTTGATTTGGAATCAAAATTTGATTTGGAAATCAGGCTTAAAAATAAACTTACTGTTTTTATATTGTATTAAAAGATCTGTCTTATATTTCAGACATTACTTGACATATTATAAAATGCCTATATAATTTCTTCTATGTCTTTGACAGACTCACTAAAAAAATAAATAAAAAATATATATACACAAACATACTTTTTTAGAAAGTCTGAATGCTGAAAGAAGTATTAGGGAAATTTAAATTTTAAGACAACTGGAAAGAATCACTATGTTTAGATAACACTTTCTGCTTTCACTGTAAATGAGTCTCAGTTCTAGTCATGCAAAACATTACTTTAAAAAACAAAGCCATGGAACAAATCATGCAACTCCTATACAAGATGTTGTAGGATTAATCTGTAATCAGCTCCACTATGATGCAGAGCTGACACAGCTCCTTTCAGAGGAAGGAGGGCCAACCTCCTTTCAAATGAAGACAAACTAAAGTTTCAGTTTACCTGGTCATTTATTTATTCCTGAATCCCTAAGCCTCCCCCCCCCCCCAATCCTATGGGTGGCACTGTGTTTCAGAATGAAATACAAATCTCTCTGGTCCAGGTTAAAACCCCTTGTTACATTTCTTTCACAAGAAAGAGTGGGAAAAACCTGAGTGCTTCCTACCTCAGACTCCAACAGGTGATCAGGAGAAACCTAGATGACTGTCAAGGGTACTGTGGACAGAATATGCAACACTGCACCTGCCTGCTTTATATAACTGTGACAGGCCTACAAGCGCAGTACATGATCAAGTCCAAATTTGCTTCCAGACTGAGTTGCGTAGAATCAGAACCATCTACATTAAATCACCATTACATCCACAAGGAAAGGAAATTCCCACCTAGTTCTTCATTTGGCAGCTCCCTCTTGGAGCACCAGTTTTAGCATTGCCTTTACTGGAGCCATGCCAATAAGCACTATTGAGCTCAAACACTTACAACCCTGCACTTACAGCATAAAACACCTTGCAGTTGTTCAGTCTATTTCACATCTACAGAAGGTCTAATTAGGCAGGCCTCATTCCAATACCTCTCTGTCACAAGAGTGCATAGTTATAACTGTTGCTGTGAAAAGCAGTTTGAACTACTTCCTAACTACAGTGATTGTCACACAGGTACTTCAAAGATTGATCAGAGCACGCAGACTAAATCCATGGCAGAGCACAGCAGCTGCAGGACAGCCCCAGGCTCACAAACCAGCTTATACTAGTAGACTGTATCAACATAGGGAGCAGTGAGCCATCATGCTTCAGAGTCAATCTCAGAAAATAGAAAGGGTTGAAGAAAGCAAATGTTTTTGTATTTAGTGACAAATTTGGCTCAACTTTAACAGAAGCCCAAAGAACACACACATTGTCAAGTAGTGGCTAAAACACCACATGATAGCTAAAAATCAGCATTTAAGAGAGACCTTAATGCAAGAAGAATAAGCTACCTTGCTGTTGAAGTAATATTGAAGTAATTGGATTAATAATGTATTGCTCATCACTTCAGAAGTAAACATACTTTTCTTTTGAAAACAATTATTTCAATTACTTCTTTACAGAATGCAGGCATCCATGACTGTAAAATGTTAAGTACATCCAATACATTATATGAAGTGTGCAAAAATCACTATATTGCCAAAAGAATCTGTCTTGCTATCTTGGCCAACTTTCAAACAGCTTCATTTTCAGAGTGCAAATATCTCAGCTGGGCACCAAGTGGAAGTAAGTAAACTTATTAATGATTTCTATTATATGACATGTACCTCATATACATTTTCTTTCCAAAAAAGGTAAGACAAAATCTTCAGTTGTTGCTAAGTCGTAATAACTTTTAAATAAAGAAAATGTATTATTATTTATGTATGCATAGTAGCAATGAACTTCAGGTGAGAATTTAGACTGACAGGTACCTCAACAACACAAACCAAAAATAATTGCAGACAGACTAAATAGACAATTTCTACTTAGCTATTGATTTGAAGGCAGAGAAGAGCATGTTTGATCATAACATAAGAATGTTTATCGTCTTTCTTACCACTGAATGTTAAAAACACCCTTGCTTGAGGCTGGGAAGATCCTTTTACACTGCTAAAGTAAATAAATATCCCAATCACCGCGTGCAGCGCAAGAAACGCCATCTCGTCAGATTTGCAACTTAATATCCAAGAACTGAAACCTGAAAGAAAGAGAATTGGCATTACATGTTGTTACAATTTAGTGGAGCAAATACAGAACTACAGAACAATCTGTGCTGAAATGTTCTCCCATCTGATCCCATAATATATGATAATATGAAGGAGGTAGCACACTTCTGTTTTTTCTTTATAGATCTGAAAATGGTTTTCTCCAGCTGTGTTATGTGCTGGCACAAAAAGAGCTCTGTGCTGTTAGTATGAACCTGCAGAGCCTTAGTTTTGGCTACAGAAGACTACAGCATTTGATTCAGATTATTTAAATAAAGACAATTCCACCTGCTGGAAAAATAATTATACTAAATGTCAAGGCAGAGCAAAGCAAGGACAGGAGATAAAGTTTCACAAATAAAAAGCTGGCTGATATTTTTAGACCTCTCTGCTTAGTTAACATCATATATGATCTCTTTTTTAAAACATTTGATATCAAAGATGTTTGGAAATGAGTTTTCAGTTTGAGTTGAGTGCTCTAGTAGCCATCTATACCCTCTTTTAAGATGAAATCCTGACTATGTATGTCACTAATCTCAAAAGCATTGAAACCAAAAGTATTTCAACATGCTTGAAACTATTAATCAACATTTGCTTTTTGGACTATCTCCCCTTCCGGGTTACTCTATTTCTCTCAGACTTTTACAGAGCACCAAAACTGCCCTGCGTAGGACAGTGTGTAAACACTTGATACATGAGCTACTCCTCCTATACTTCTGCTGAATCTATGTTCGTTTGGTAGGGTGAAGATTTTGAGAATACTGAGCTCTTCAGAGAACAGAAAACACTCCAAACAAAACTGTATCATTTCATAGGTCAGGAAGACTCAAAACAGGCTTGAGCTCACTGGAGTCAGTGTCACTTTCTTATCAATTCCAGTTGACTTTGGACTAGACCCATAAAACCCAAATATTAGTAACTGAATATGAGCATCATAGATACACAGTAAACTGCATCTCTCAAAAAACTGCAGAGCCTTTCTACTGAACACCATCTATTGGTTGATCAGTTGAAAGTTAGTTCTATGGTAAATGGCAACACCTTGAAGGGCACGACTCCAAAGGCAAGAAGTAGATACCTTTGAAGTCTATGTATTTCTTTAATGAAGAGTATTGTTGCCTGTGCAATCACTTTACCCTTCCTTACATAAGCTCCAGCACTGCAGTCCCTCCAGTGGAAGACAGTATCTCTACATCTTTGTTCACTGAGTCTCTTCTGACATTCACACCTTTTCTAAAAGAACCGGCTGCAACCATCTCATCATGGGAGTAACCATCTGTCAGACAGGAATTACTTTAGGTCAGCACCAGTTCGGGCTGGATTCACACCACTAAGAGGAAAAAGCTCCATATCTCATTACCAGCTCTGTCATTCCCTATCCACGCACTGTAATTCATTTTTAAAGGCTTCTCTCTGCATTAGACTTTCACACTAAGTCGGTCTGGGATGAAGAGAGTGTGCAGGAGGGCACAGCTATGTAGCTCACACTGTACCCTGCCCTGCCCTGCCCATTTAGCTCTGATAAGTACATTAAGACCAAATAATGCTACCATTCTTCTAATTGACAAAAACATTGATGTCAGAAAATTTCCAGATACAGATCTGGTCTACAGAAGAAACATATCCATTATGGCCCACTTCCAAATTATTTCTAAAAGTCTGTTAACTAATAAAATGATAGTTGAAGAGTTTTGCCAAGAATAATTCTTAAACAAGCAGCACGAACTCCAATATTAATGCTGCTTTGTGGGCTTTAAACTCAAAACCTTGCAACCAGCTTATAGGATATCTTTTAACTTAGCCTTCTTCTAAGAGAGAAAGGCCATTAAATCCTGATGAGACTGTTTTGTCAGGCCAAAACAAATAGCCAATCACACTGAACATGTGATTTAACAGATGCAATGGGATTAGTATTTTACAGTAGTAGCACTTTGCTTTCTTTGCAACAGAGATGAAAAGTCAGAGGAAAAAGCATGTGGCTTTCTGTCTTCCCTTAAATGATACTGTAAGAAATAATACTAATAAAAAATAAACCTTTCAGCACTCTTTCCCTCCCACTCTTATGCCTCCTGCCAACTCCAGCACAATCAGCTACAGGAGGGAAACATTACTACATTTCATTGCTCAAATCACACATCTTCACCGTTCATAAAGAAGTGACAGGCAAATGTATGATTGAGACTATAAGCAGCATGGTTCCAAGCCAGCTATTAGACACATAAATAATAAATGCATACAGTGCCACAAAGGTATCTTCAGGGTGCCTGACATGTCAGTAACCTAATGGCAGTAAGTTACATTTCAGAGATTTACACATCTAGAAACTGAGTACAAACTCATTGCAGGTTTGAATCTCCATTTGGGCTTATATCCCAGCTCTGAATTTATCTCAGTAAGTCATGATACTATATTCAGCACGTCCTGTGCACATGATCTTCACTGACAACACACAGACCTCAAATCTTTTCAAGTCCTCTTAAATAATCTTTCAGGACAGACAAAAAGCAATATCTAATTCCACTTCTCTGTCTGCTGTTAGACCCCACTCAAGCTGTAAACAAACCAGCAAAGCACTACTGAAGAGCTGAAGCTTTCCTGACACAGAGGTTGCTTCCAGCACGCTGCTTTGCTTTGGAAACTATTACGCAGCTTTGCTGTAAGTGCTGCGCAGGTGTCATCTGCTGCAGCCTCACTCTTACCCTGACATCCCGTAAGGAAAAGCGTTCGCCAGAAGAACACGAAGAAAGAAAGGGATAAAAAAGAAAACCTCAAATTCAGACTGTGCTGATCTAGAAAATATTGCTTTAACTACCAGTGAACAGTAGGAAAATTCAGTTATCAAACACATTTCACATTTATTACAGGAGAGAACTTTCAGTCATGCTTACCCGGCTATTGGAGGAACCAGTAACAGATTTCTATCTGGTTTCTATCAGTTTATGGGCTCCACTCCTGTTACAAGAACGTTTTAATTCCAAACCTGACTCACGGTGGGAAGGGGAAACAAAATTAAAAAAAAAAAATCGTAAAGTATCTCTTCCTCGTGGTTGCAAAGGTACTCTTTGTTCCTTTGTAAAATAATCCTAAGGCACCGGGAGCGCTTCTCCCCGGCCGTCAATGAAGCACCTAGAAGTGAATGGAAAGTGGCCGCGCGGTGACGGTGAAGGCTCCGGTTTCCAGTTACAGCGCTGCCCGGCCCTCGCCGCCGCGCTGAGAGGCGAGGCACGGCGGTGCATCATTAGCTGAGCAAATAGGGGCTGGAGCTCATAAATAATGCCGAGGCCACACCCCGCGGAGCCGCCGGCACGGCCCGGCCCGCCCCAGGCTCCTCTCGGCAGCGCGGAGCGGGCGCTCGGGGTGGGGTTCCCGGCTCAATTAAGGCTATTGAGGGAGCAGCACCCGGCTTATCCCGGGAAAAAGGCGGCAGCAGGTTGCTCTCTAGTTCCCCTGCTAGCTCTCAGCCGCGTGTGTTCCGCGGCTGTGGAGCTCGCTGAAGGGAAACTCGCCGAGAAAGTTTCCTCCCCTCGGTGCCGCTGTGCTCCGACGGCAGCAGCGCGGGATCCGTGCAGGAGGAGAACGGCCCCGGGCTGCGAGCGGGACGGTGCGGGGCAGCCGTCGGGCAGGCCGGTAGATGTCACTGTGAAGAGAGGGAAAGACGAAGGGGAGGAGGAAACCAGGTCTTATCTACCGCCAGATAGGGAGATGTCTTTTTTTTGTGTGTGTGCGAGGACTTTTTTTTTTTTTTTTAATTTTCCCTGAATTGTTACCTCTATTTGAAACTTAATAGAAAATATGAAAAAAAAAAAAAAAAAGGAAAAAAGCCATAACGCAGTAGTTCAATTTGTAAATCAGTCTCCTGATTGTACCAGTTTTTCCATGAGCTTTCAGAATCTTCTCTGCAATACGGAAGACTGGGAGAAACTCGGTTTTTGCCCGAGGTCCTGAACTGTTACCTCTTGTAGGCTTTATGGTTTTACTGTTGATTAGTTCTGTTTTTTAATTTTTTTTTTCCATGGTGTTTTTTGCTCTCAGGGAGTAGACAGCTTTGAAAATTGAACCAAGCTGTTTTGAAAATGGGGATTGCAGCATATCTCCATTAAAGCCACTGAGATGTTCCAGGCAATGATATTTGGGTTCTGGGCCATGTGGGAAGGTTTTCCTAAATTATTTTATTTTTATTTTTTGAGTGTGTTCTGTTTTGGTTTGACATTTGGGAAGAACACTTCTTCTGAATCAAGATTTCCACTTTTGCAGTGGAAAGTGTTCAGTGATCCAACTGAGGGCTGTGATGCTGAGTGTTATTGCAGCTCTACTTCAAAGGATGCTCATGGAGCCTTGTCCTATTATACAGCCTTGTCCTATGGGCAAAAATACGTTAGCAAGTAAATAAGGACTCAAAGTGAATCAGTGCACATGCTCAAGTTATGGCTTTGTTTCCAGCTATTACAGTCTAGCCAAAATAACCAAAACAGCTAATAATACTAATGCATTGTAGCCAAAGTACTGAGCAAGTTTAGTCCATGCATGTGGATGTTTTTGTGGCCAGTATATAAGCCACATTGTAAAAGCTCACCCATATGTGTTGGGGTCATGCTGTTTGGGAAGTTTCTTCCCAGGCTTGAGTGCCTAACTGGCATTAGTGTTTTTTTCAACAGGAAGCTACTGCATTATGAGACATCCATAATTCCAGAGAACCTGAAAATAAGGGATGTCAGATTTGCAACTGATTCCCAAAAAGAAAGGAGTTCAGAATTTCATAAGGATTTACTCACTTCAGATTGCATTTGAAGACAGGTTAGTTGATGCCACCAAGTGAACTGAACTCTCCAAATCGTTGCTGTTTTTGTTCTAGTTCTGTTTAACACAAGGAAGCTATGCCGAAATACATGGATGTTTGCTGCCATTGAGAGCTGTTAAACTAAACCACCAGAGAAGTTGTTAATTCATTGGCCAAGTAATGTGGCTGTGAACATGATGCTGCTCATCCTTGAGATGTGGTAATGTCCAAATGCCTCAGAGTCTGACAGCAGCAACCTGGCAAGAGAAGAAGTCACTTGTCTGCTTTGGAAAATCCCCACAACTAGTGCAATTAGAGATCACCACACCAAGCAGCAGAAGTGAATCAGCTAACTCCATATTTTCTTTTTCTGTGGTCTGTGCAGGCTGATTCAGAGGAGAGTGCACAGAAAACCACAAAGCGAATACAAGAAATAACCTCTTAGCAGAATTGTAGTAGGTGGCAATGCCAGATAAAAATAATAATAATAATTAAAAAAGCCACCAAAAAACAATGGTGCTACAAAATAACCAACAGTGAAAACTATGGTAATTGTAGCCATCCTTCTCAAATATTTTTTCTTTAACTGTTAAAAAAAAAGTTTGACAGTTCTACTTTTTCTTCTCAAAGTTCAGAGGAAAGATCTTGTAGTTAAGATCACAAACACATGTTCCTAATAAGGCATCCTTAGGAAAAGACAACAGAATACTCAGGCATGAATCAACAGCAGCATTAGTTCAAGTCACTTGTGTTTGTCTGTAATTTGGTATATATGAACACCAGGGAGCCATCTGGCTATCTGTGTTTCTTTTTCATATGTGCTAGCTATATCAGAGATAAAAAGGTAAAATGGAACATTGAAGAAAATTATGGGGATTTCCGACACTCCCTCAAGGACTTTGGATTTTATAAAATAGTAAATGAACTACAAAGAGACAAACACAAAACTTTAATCTGTGAGATACCATCATACTTGTATATCTGTTAGGCAAATCAGGAGTATGCTAATTTTAAAAACAAAAAGCAAATTGAGACATGAATAAGCATGCCATATTGATTTATTTATATTTAATGTGCATATGTGCAGGTCAGAGCAAGATAATTAACTTTAAAAAGCAGTTTGAACTTCACAGCTGGGCTGAGTGAAATGGTTAAAGTTTTACTTCAGATGTTTTCTAATAGCATGCATTAGCTTCAAGCAAAACTCATGGAATGGAAATTGCTTTTCCAAACCATGAGGTGGGGTTTCAGTATCTACTGGCACAAATAAGCCCTATGAGTGAAACGAAAAGTATGCAAGACACTTGCTTTCCAGGCAGTGTATTTTACTGGCTAACGTGGGGATGAGGACAATTAAGTTCAACTCAGCTTTGCAGATGATTTTTAATCGTTGATGTATTCACTAAGCAGGCAGAGTGCTGTAGGATTTGCTTCTCATCCTGATTTGGTGCTTGTGGGTTTTATAACTGCATGCAGTTACTCCGAGTGGCATTACATGTGACAACCAGGCCCTTTCTCTCAGCTTTGAGTTGGAGCAGTTCTGACCCCACAGTGTGATCTGAGCAGACACTCATAGCCAACAAGCGGATGCTGATTTTGTTCTATCTGTGCATGGTATTTGCTTCTTACCCAAACAAATTATCCTAATGGACCCAGGCCTAGCTTTAGACCTAAACACTAACCAAAGCCGGGAGGAAGAAAGTCAAAGGCAGATCTTAGCTTTGACTTAAGGTTTTGGTTTGAGGTTTGGCTTTTATGTTTTGTTTGTGTTTTTCTTCCCCACTTAAGTTCCTGAAAAAGTGAAAAATTAATGGAAGCAGTAGGAGCACAAGGAGCACAGCTTTAAAAGATGACAGCAATGAATAAGGTAGAGGAAGAAGACAGAAATCTCCTAAGACACATGTTGAATGGTAAAGATGGCCTGATAGAAAAGAATCAGGAATTTCTCTGGATCTGCAGTACCTATTCATTAACAAGATGTTCAGTATTCAGTTTCTGCTTTGAACACGAGCACAAACATACTACTGAAGCAAGGTCAGATGTTATTATATCAAAACAGTATATAGTAAAGACATTAGAGTGACCACCAAATATAATCCTTATTTAAAAATCTGAGGAATTGCATATACTGTGATGTGCATTTTCCAAATGAGAAAATGGTATTAAGTTCTCTTTCTTCTGTCTTCATGTATGAGTGTCAAATCCTCTACAGAAATGCAGTCATTAGGTAATTCAATGAGTTCATCTTTGTTTCTTTGTTTTACAAGAACTGGAGAAATTCTGAAATGCGACAGTAGTTTATTTTAGGAAAGATGTTGGTTTTTTGTTTTTAGGGTGTGCTGATATGAATTGCACTTTATATTTTTATTCATGACAAATCATCCAAAGATTGCAAGAAACATTAAAGATAAGGCTGTTGGTGATTCTTCTGAATGATCAGAGATGGCGTGAGGTCTTTGGGCATAATGTGTCCCAACTGGTCAATGGGCTTATTCACATGGGTCAAACAAGGACTGCTCATGAAGAGCGAGGCTTCATCACAAAGGTCAAAGCCTTATAAAACCTCTGGAATGTAACTAATAATATGTTGTCAGACTGAATTCACCAAACAGTTTGCTTTTTACTACTTTATACTCAATGAAAGTTCATTTTCAGGATACAAGTTGTTTTTTCATAGTTTAAGAAAAATATGGTACTTACAAATAGGATCAGTGAAGCCATATTAATGAAGCACTGTTATGTGTCTGGGAAAGGGGCAAACATGCTCTTATTTTGATAAAACTCCAGTTGTCTCCAGTCAGATTGACATAGCGCTGAATAGCTTCCCTGGAAGTCATTGTGCCAGCACTTCACAGTGGGCTCTGTCATAGAATCATAGAATATCTTGAGCTGGAAGGGACCTATTGTGGTTTCTTTAAGGTCATCATCAAATAATTACTTCTGTGTCTGTACAAAAGATGTAAGCTGATTCTGGTATGCTA
This sequence comes from Cyrtonyx montezumae, assembly GCF_038088225.1. Classification (NCBI taxonomy): domain Eukaryota; kingdom Metazoa; phylum Chordata; class Aves; order Galliformes; family Odontophoridae; genus Cyrtonyx; species Cyrtonyx montezumae. Next base: position 151,149,121 of record NW_027072034.1, read on the forward strand.
CCAGGCCTTTATGGCCCTCCCTCTTCAGCGAGGCAACCGCATTACTGCTGTTCCTAGGAGAGGCACAGTCTTTTGGTCAGATTTTCCACCTTTTAGCAAGTATGACTAAATGAGGTCAGTGATATAACTGGAGCCACTCTGCTTAGACAAAGCTGGATTTTAGCTTTTAACAAATAAAACAAGTCATCATTATTTGGACTTAATAAGTGAATTAATAAGAATATGCATTAGGAGGACTTGAATGAAAAGGGATGGTCCTTGATGCACTAAGGATGGCTGCAGGCCAAGTAAGCTCTAAATACAAATGCTAGTGCATAGAGGATGCAATTATGTGCTTGTTGTCTGTGTACTGGAAGAATTTGGAATGAAGGTCCTGTGGTGTGAGAAGATCTACTAGGCCACAGGGAAAGAAAACAGGAGCTGCAAATGGAGAAGCTTTTTATCCAAACAGGAAAACAGAGGTAGGAGGATTAGGGAGAAGAGATTAATTTTGAATAGAGAAGGCCAACGACAACCCCGTGGATGTCACAGCAGCTTCCAGCATGAGCTGCCACTCCCCAGCCTGGTGCTTGATTTATTGCTACATGCTTAAGGGCTCACATCACTTCCTCTCACTGTGTTGGAAGGAAGCTTTGGAAAGGTAGTGTTTTTGCCTATGATTCAGCTATTTCACTTTTTATTGAGTATTATGCAAATCTCTGGTTGACAAAACAACAACAAAAAGCTTATGGTTTCATTTATCTTAGGTTTGAAACATGCAACCTGGTAATATAAAACCTGCCCCAGAAGCCTTATTATAAAATGTTACCCATCTCCTGTGTGGTCCTAGGTAGTATACCAGTTCAGTTCTATTTCCCACTGTCAAATGAAAGGTAATGACAGCATACCTTGAAGTCTTCAATGTATTTAGTTCTCTGTAAGTATAGACTAAGAGATACTGCTGGTATTTGTTAGCTAGTTGCTCACTGCATATTGTCTGCATACTGGAAGCCGTTGCTTTAGAAGAGGAGTGTGCAGGGCAGATGGACCCCTCTGCAAATGCCTTGTCCTCTTAAGCATGGCCTGTTAAAATTTGTCCCTGCTACTTTCCTAAGGAAGTTTTTCTCATGCAGAAGAGAAGTTAAATAACTTATCTTCAGATGAATGAAAAGCAAAGCTATTGAAAAAGGTCATAACTCAATACGATCATAATAAAGAGAGTGTAGTCGGGAAGAACCTGAATAATTCATCCCTAGGGATATTGAGGATCTGTGTGTATGGATCAGATGACACTGAATCCACAGGGATGTTTCTTTCTTTACTCATCAAGCTCCTTTTGCATTATAACCTAGATGTTACTAGAGTCAGAATCTTTAAGTAGGTCTCTGTTTTATTTTTTCTTAAGTAAGCAGTGGTAATTTTCATGGAAATCCAAAGCTCTCAGTAAAGGAAAAGGTGGAAAAGATCAAGATACCATGGAGTTCAAGTTCTGATTCTTGACCATAGCGTTATCTCAGTATTAAGGAAGGCATTCCTGCTTCCAGGAAAATGTTCTTTTCTGTTTCTTAAAAGGATATCATATTGTTTGCTGTGAATCAAAGGTTGCCCTGGAATCAGCATGATGCAGTTGACGTTGTATTGATGTTTTAGCTCTACTCCTGACATTATACTGCTTTGTGATATAGATACCTCTGCATTCTTCTAAGATCCTAAAGAAGATGAAATGAAAGCTCTGGTCTTTGTCATGTTCTGTGCTGTATACTCAATCTTTTCTCCCTTTGTCACAGGGAGTATTCATATAATACTTCCAGATGCATGTGATTCACAGGGACACCAGCTTCTGCTTTCATTTTTTTTTTTCATTGTCAATGCAATGGATGTTTTGAAAGTCTCTTCAAAAATTCTATTTTAGTATGGCAAGTTATCATATTTCAGTCACCAAATCCTTTCTTGAAAACCACCCCATTATATTAATTAGAATATGTTGCTTAAAACGCATGAGCAAACTCTTGGCTTGGGTAGTGAAAGCCTGTGATGTCAGAGTATGTTTTGTGGAGTCTGAGAGAGTCAGCTGACTTCTTTGTACAGTTTTAGGCCCTAGGACAATCAAGATATGGGCTTATCTAAAAAAACATTAAGTCATCAGTTTAAAATCAAATTTTATTATTTAAAAAAAGAAGGGCTGAAAGAATCATAGGTAATAGCATATTACCTACTGACTTATTGGTCATAATAGATTAAAATGTGATTTCTACATATTTTATTAATTTTCCACACAAAGTTAGCACAGCCTTTATGGAACTCCTAATGCAGAAGAAATGCAGCATCATATAATACAGAATTGTGAATTAAATCTAAGGATTTTCTAGTGTACTGACATTTTTATTAGTTTAATTTTGCTCTTGGCTTCTTATTGTAAGAATCACAATTTAAAGTGAGCCTACATTTAATTTTTTTCTCTCAGAATATAAACAATCCATTAAATATTTATCTTTTTTTAATCTGCCTCTCTTCAGAACATCTGTTAATTGAATCTTTATTTGAATCTATTAGAAATCATTTCTTTTAAGTCAAGAAGACAAAAATAAAATAAAATAAAATCTATAATGTGAATGGCAGCCAGAACAAAGTACCTTCTCCGCAATTATAACTTTATATGTTTAATCACTGTCAATTATTCAAATTCAATTAGGAAGAAGAAAAAAAACAACAAATGAAAAACGCTGAATAGATAAAAAATGTTTGTTAAAAGCTTTTCTGTTTGCTGTTGTCAATATTTAAAATACTTCATATGAATTTATCTTAATGTACTTCCAAGGAATTGGGAAATTGAAGATAAAGATTTTCAGTAACGTTTCATCACAATGTTGTCTGTTTATTCCTTAGAATTTATGTATATTACAAACACTTCCAGCAGTCATTGGAGAATTTGTCAACATCAATTAATATATATGCACAATATATACATGGTCTTTATATATATTTTAATTTTCAAATTGGCAGAGAACACTCATCAGAATATACTGAAATGAGTTTCTTATCCTAATTATCAGAAAAAAGCTTCTGCGACTCAGATGTCACAGAAGTGAAAGAAGTATAAAGAAAAACAAAAAACATGACTGATTTTGACCATAGTATCGTGTACAACATATTTTTCTTTCTCTTTTCTTTTCAAGGTATTTTTTTTTCTGAACATAAATTCATAATGTAAAATTTGCCATGAGAAGGCATTATTTGTGCACTTAGAACAGAAAATATATCTCAGCATAAACACACATTCTAAGAAATGAGAATTATTTGCATTCAGGTACAAAATGACTAATAAATATGTATACCTTTGTAATTAGGAATACCTTAAATGAGTCGCTGAGACTGGTTTAGTATTGTCAGTAATTTCTTTCTGCATAGTCTGAAAATGCAAGGCCAAATATGAGGTGAAGTGCTACTTCTGCAGTTTAGAAATTACCACAGAAGAAGGCAAAGTGAGAAGCTAGTGTTTTGACCTGTGGATGAAATTGAGAAAGTATGCCAAGGCAGAGCAGATGTGAAGCACTTGCTTATGCACTCCACGTGAATGTGAATCCAATGTGATACATTCAGGCACGTTCCTTGAAACAAGCAGCAAAACAGCCAAAGAAAATAAAACAAAAAACACTTTTTAAATGTTGTAATGAAAACAGATCTAATGTAAAGGAGAGTATGCATAACACAAGGGGGATGAATTTTTAATCATCTAAATCCTGGTCCTCTAAAGTTTTTAATGAGTGACATAGGCTGTGAGAACAGGAAGAATACGGAGAGGCACTGTAACAAAATGCAGACATGAGGAACCTTTCTGATGGAAAAAAGTTCTCCCCTTCATACCAGAAATTTTAGGGTAGAATTTAGATTCCGAAACATGCTGTCATGACTTCTGTTAATGTTGGCAAATGGTGGATTGTTTCCCAGGAACCATCAAATTTTTCAGCCTGGAACAACAAAACTTCTCAATAAATAATTGTGCATTATGTAAGGCTTTCAAAGTCCTGAAAAGCTGTTAACATGTTAGCTTCAATTCTGCATTTCATGACCAGCCAGTTTCATGGCCATATATTTTGGATATCTCAAGTAATCATTGTCCATATCTTACCCTGTTTTATCAGGTGTTACTAATGTCTCTAAACATAGTATTTGATTGTATTATCCTTCTTCAATGCATTCTTTCAATTCTGAATCTCTTCAGATCATTTTCTGACTCAATACGATTTAACATATGCTAGTGATGTATTTCATTGTCCTGTTTCTGAGAATTATGTAATTCATCACATGATATCTACCTCTAAATCACTGTCACTGAAAACTGTCGGAAAGATAATATTTGGCAAGCAGAATACAAATGGATTTTGAATAAATTTGGGATATTCTCCAGCTTGTCAGATCTTTTCTCCTGTTGACATGTGATGGAAAAGCACAGAGATCCAGCAGTAAGCTGTTATTTGAAGGAAACGGTGGATGAACACAAGTCTTTTTGTCATTTGGGTAGTTTTATTAATAATTATTAATATTTAAATATTGACAAGGTTAAAGATTTAAATTCTTTGAATTTCAATCAATTTTTTCATTGTGGGGCCATTACACTAAGAGTTGAAAAGCCGTTATGGTGGTTTCACTAAAAAAGTTATTGTTCTGGTAGAGCCAGTAAGTCCACTGAGTTATGAGCTAACAATTTTCATTAATGCCTGCATGTATTTGTAAGATCTAAATACATTCCCCAAGACAATGATACATCATTATCTGTTCTGGAAATTCTGGCATTAGAAATTGAAATAATGGAAATCATATAAAAAAAATTCTTCTTCTGCAGCCTCATGTTTTCCACCTTCTTTCTGCTTGAGGAAGAATGCCAAGATTTTTGTTAAATTAACCAGGAAAAATTTGAAGTGGTACAGCTGTGATAAATTCCAGTGTATAATCTGAGTGAGGCATGAGTACTGTGTTTGTCATACTGACTGGAAGTATGTGGCAAACAGAAAGCTCCATGACGAGCAGCTGTCAAACATGCTGCATTTGCTCCACCTATGGAATGTTTTGTACACCCAATTGAATGGATTCAGTTATTTGCTTGAACAAAATAATGTAATGTTTATTTGCCATTATTAGAATATTATAATCATTAATAACGTAATTGGTGATATCAAATAATAAATGACAAACTGGAGTTTTCAGGTTCATGTAAATAATAGTAACTATCAGGAAATTTTACCAGTGGCTGCTGGGTCTTTGAGAAGCAGCAGTGTCTTCTGTCTGGCCTGAAAAGCAGGCACTTCCATCCAGAGCACCTAATGCATCTTTTAGACTCAGCTGAGTGTGGATGTATAATGGTGTCTGTACCTACTTGGGAGCACACAACTTTCTGCCAGGCTGTTTTCTCCTTTGTGTTAGGAACAGGCTTATACTATCTCTTAACGATAATAGTCGAAAGGCAGTGTTTTCCTTCTGTTGTTTTAGTTCTCTGTTTAGCACAAACATTATGTATCTTGGCAACATACATTAGGTACAGGTTTAAAGGATTTTCAACACTTTGCCAGTAACTTTAAACACAGAGCTACTTCATGAAATGTTATTTTAGGCAGTTCATTACAAGTGTCTTTGAAAACAAGCAGGGTAGTCAGGTATGAAAGAGCTATTACTTTTCCTCTCTTAGAAGGAAATATCTGTTATCACTTCAGGAGTCATTGGCTTCATTAGGCTAACATACATTTTCTTTTACTCTCTTTTGTGGCATTGCTCTGAAGGAGATCTACAGCCTTTTACATACTGCAGACTTGTACTCAGGTGTCACATTCTCCTGTTTCTGCCTGTCTTTAGGACAATAGCTTTATTCAGGTGGGGCCTGGTCAAGAAGTAAGTCAGATTAAAAGGAAATATTTTCTTCACTTCTGTAGGTTTTTAATTTTTTCAAAAAAACCAAAAAACCACCACCAACAACAAAAAGGAATACGTTGTGTTTTTTTCTATAGTTTTCAAGTTATACTTCAATTTATTTTATTTTTTTGCTGTGACTTTGATCTTTAATTACTGTGTGTAAAAGTTTTACCTCGATTCCTGTGTGCCATCCTGTTACCTCCTATAGAAAAAGGAGACAAGAAAACTCTCTCAGTGTATTCACATTCTTTCTCTAACTTTTCTATAGGAATGGGAAACATTTCAGAGAGGATTTGTTTTTCAGTACTTGACCTAAAGCTATACTGCCTTTAGGTGGATCCTTAAAACTCTTCTGTTATGACCCTAATTAGCTCAAAACAAACACTGAAGAGCCTTCAACAGAATTCAGTATCATCAGAATATAACCTTTTGTTTTGAAGTTGTATGAATCTATCTTGTCCGAGATAGTGTCACACATTTCCTGAGTATTTATGAGGTATCCTTTCAAATCAAGCAAAGGCATGAATTTAGCAACCTAGTTAAATTTGAAAGGGATTACTGTTGAAAAAGAGCATTTACCAAGCGTGTTTTCCATCATATTTCAAACTCTCTGAGCATTGAAGGAACAATTCTAGTATGCCAAAAAAATTCTTCTAAAGTGCAAATGAATATTTGTGAGCCACCTCAAAGAGCCTCAGGACTCATTCCTGCTTATTTTCATCCTGGGGTAATGACTGGTTAAAATATTTTTGAATAATGAGAACATTATCAAAAATCAAGTCTATTCAGGAAGATGCATGAAAAGAAAATGGGGCTCAAGTTGTTGAATACATCTTCTATTCTGAATAATTTGACAGACTCTATTTACATCTTAGAGAAGATGTTGATTTCCTAGTTGATTTTTATTCGCTTTGTAAATATTTAAGTATGTTAATTTTCTTCTCCTGTGGTAGAAACTAATTGTATACAATGATCTTTTTAAAGCATCTCTGTTAGTGAAGAAGTATTCCGGCTCTAGCTGTTGACTACTTCACACCTTGTTTGGTGGTTTTCACAGGTGCAAGGTGATGTAAATTGCAATCAGAAGAGAATGATTTATTTTTTAATTTTATTTTCATGCTCTTTTTGTGCAACTATATTAAGTAAAAAACGTGATCTCTTTATATGTGATAGTAGTTTATGACAGAGGAGCACAGAATTTGTACGCAGATCAGCAGTTCTACACAGTCCAAACATAATTAATTTTTATATAGGATATACAAATGTGAGGAAAACAAAGGGAAGAAAAATTGATTTCTTTTTACTACTTATGTTCCTTTTTGGTCAGTTTATCACCTTCAGTAATATTTAAAATAAACTGAAAATAATAACATTCATGGGAATTCTGAGTAAAAAGTTCACTTTCTATATATATATATATAAAATGCAAACATCTAGTTATCATTATATGCACTAACGATTTTAGAAATAAAGAATACTTTGCTCTACAGCTTAAAAAACAATGTATCAATAACCAAAACTCCTTTATTTTTTATTTTTTAATACCAAAAGCAATTCAAATCCTTTGGCATTTAATATTTACAGAAACAAAAATATTCCATTCTTATAATGTTGTTTCAGGACTGTGCTATTCGGAATCTACCTTTTCTTTAGAAATCTGTCCCCAAGGATGAAACAAAATCTTCCAAGCTATCAAAATTAGTGCACTGGATCTGGAAGTTTGTACTGCATAGAAAATATCTGAAAGTATTTTCTTATTCCTAATATCTGCCTAGGCTGTAGGTTTCATCAGTGCATCACAGATAAGTTAGAATGTCATCTTTTGGGGAGGGGAAAGTTTCAATGAAATTAATCATAGTATATATTATACCATCTATCATAGCAGCAAACCACACTAGAACATATAATGTAACCCCCATCACAAAGGTGTGCACCAGTTTTGTTGTAAACTATATTCCTGTTAATGCAGTGTTACTCATTTGCAGTCACTAGAACTGTCAACACTTTTGGCACCTGATATGTGAGCTGAACTAAATTCCAGAATCACAGCATGAGTTAGATTTTCATGGATTTCATCTTGTTTGACTCCATCTCAAAACAAGACCAACTGTGATGTCAAATCCAACTTCTGAGAGTAATGACATTTTTGGTATCCTGTCAATCCTGGAACTCCCTGAGGATGACAGTATCACCTCTGAGCAGCCCTCTCCTGCATGTTGGCTCTCTCATAGCATTTTTTCCTCATATCTATGGGCGATTTCTTGACATTTATGTTGGCCTGTCCTTTCCTTGATCCCGTCCTGTCCTTACACTGTGCTCCCGTGAAGTGAATTTGCCTCTGTCTTTACAGTTCCCAACTATGTAGTAAAGAAGAAATTTAGGAAAAATTTATTATCTGAAAGAGTGGCGAGGCACTGGAACAGGCTGCCCAGGGAGGTGATCACTGTCTCTGGCAGTTTTCAAGAAAAGAGTAGATGTGGCACTGAGGGACATGGTTCAGTCGGCATGGTGGGGATGTATTGATGATTAGATTAGATGATCTTAGTGGCCTTTTCCAGCCTCCATGAGTCTATGATTTTATGACTGATTCTAAGTCTACTGCTTTATTCCCCTTTGTCTTTTCATTTTGTTTTCTTTAGTTAAGTTTGCTCTTCTTAAGCAGATATGGAGCATGGCAGGACGAGCCAACACAGTTGTTTGGTTTGTGCAAAAAGAGTTAAACTTTCTGAGATTCTATTTTAACTAGAAAATCTATGAATCAATGTTGGTTTCGATAAACTTTTGTACCACATGAAACTGTCTCAGCACATCCGTGATCTGAGCAATGATACATATTTGAATTCGTAATTGAGAGCTGTGATTTATAGTGAAAGTATGCGTGGGTAGTCTATGAATGAGTACCTCACTGGCAATCTGACCAACTTTGTGCAAGGGAAGTGAACTAATGAATATATATCATATGCTTAGCTTGTGTAAGTGGAGGTAATCCTCACCAACTTCAGAGAAGCCAACCTTGTTTACACCAGCTAGGAGCTAGACTTTTACATATAATCTGCAGCTGAATAAATGCAGATGTTAGCATTATACAAAGCTCACAGAGTTTCAGGTTACTTTTGTTAAACGAGGCTTCTAGCCCACAAGTTTGGATTTGGCAGCATGGAACCACACTGCTGTCTGAGGAGAGACATAGGTTTGGAAGTTAATGTGGCATTTCTGAGCCTTAGTAAAAAAACAAATGCTCATATATCCTAACTGTACAAAATAAAAAATAAAAATAAATAAAAAATAAATTGCAAAGCAGAGAAAATAAGGAAATAAAAAAAAAAAAAAAAGAAAAGAAAGTGAAGAAGAAATCTTGAATCTGAAACAGTGGGGCAAAATATGGCAGGATAATGTACATGCGTACAAGTTCCTACCCTTCCCACCTGCCTTTTCCAAAATACACACAAATACATTCCTCACCCACAGCACAGGCATATTAAGGATACACTGGTTTACCAAAGCTGAGATTTCTTCAGATTTATTAAATGTATTTACACCCATCAAAGAAGTACAAGGCTTCCTGCAAATACTATCTAAATACAGATGCCTGAGATAAAATCCCGTTTCGTGATGAGAAGGAGCTTCAGCAGTGTCCCTGAAGTCCATGGGAGGGCTCACATAATGAAGTGCTACCCAGCAAGAAAAGAGTTGCAAGAAGTAAACCTTTAGTTATTTAATAGCACTGGTAAGATTTTAAAGCCCACAAGGGTGTGCTAATTAGGCATGAAGGAAATAGTTGTCATGATAATGTATTTCAGTTCATTAGGCGAATATACAGTGTATTTAACTTGGCTGACATTTTCAGCACTGTTTGCAAACAAACCTTCTGGGATAAACTGAAAATTCATGATAATGCTGACATCAATCTAACCAGACAAATATATTTTGATTCTAACTAACACAAAAATAAGTGTTGCTACCTCTGTGCTGTTGCACCAACCAATGGTTTCCCATTTCCTTAGAAAAGAAAGGTGGGCACTTGGCACCAAAGGTAGACATTGTGCCTGACTAGGTGTCAGCTGGAATGGCTGATAGATCGTGATCCCACAGCTTGTAACTTCAGGAGAAAGTGGGTGGAGTTGCAGCCTGGAACTTTACCATCACATATATGCTGATCAGTATAGTATCATTGTTGGTAGATTATATGACTCATTCTCTGCAGTTTCTTTGCTGTTTCTTGTGTTTATTTATCAGGAATCTCTGTATATGTAATCAATTCAGTCATAAAGTTCATACAGAATCAAAATCCAGTTTTAATTCAATGAATTGTGAGATTGAAGTCCTCATTCTATGTCTACCTATAGTGGTTAAACAAAAATATCTTTAGAGAAAACCTAAGGCCTATGTCCTGCAGGTAGCTGGAGTCACCTGGCGAAGTGAATCCTTCTAGACTTTAATTCTGTGAATGATGCACTGAGCTTCAAAAAAAGAAAAGGTAATTATTAGTTTGCAGTGCAAGAGACTTTGCTACTTTGCCATTGACATTTTAACACAACCAGAGGGAAAAAGTATGTCTAAAATGGTCAACACATTTTATTCCACACTGTTATGTGTTCCTCTTCCCACTTTCTCCTCCATTTCCTTTATGGTTTGCTGAAGCATTTACACACTGGAATGGATTCACTGGGTTGGCTAGATTTACAAATGAAGATAAAGACAACCAGATCTGCAAAGCATTTTATGGTTTCTCCCTCTACTTTTCCTGCTAATGGGAGTTTGCTTCCAGCCTGAGTTACAGAGTTACAGGCAGATCTGAATGCCAAGTGGGGACATGCTGTATTCATTTCTGTTTTTAAATAACTGCACTGTGTCTCTGACTTGGTTGCCTTTACTGTAGCTTCCTGTGCTGGCAGCCAGCACACCTCACAATTGCTGTCCCTCTCTTTGATCTTCTTCTCACACTACACCTTATTCTGGCATTTTATCTAAAGCCAGCGATCCAACCTGGCGTCGTTGCTTTTTCTTAAAATACTTCAAAAATGACTGCCCACAATTTAAATGCTGGCTTTTACAAAAAAAAAAAAAAAAAAAAAAAAAAGTAATAAAAGAAAATAAACAAAGCAAAAGCAAAGTAAAAACCATAGTGATTATTCTTTGCATCTCCTTTTTTTTCTTTTCTTTTTTTTTTAGCAGTCCTGTGAGCCTTTTTTTCTTCATCTGTATTTTGCCTCTTTACATTTCATAATCTTGGGACTATATTCGCTGTCCATGAATAAAACTTATGCACTGCATATTATAGTAGTTACACAATTATTTGTGAAAGCAGAAAGTGTGTCGCTGATTTTCCTTTAAGCTGACAGGTATTCATCCTGGGTTCCTTTAAAACCAAAGTAAATCAATAGGATCTAATGAGGAGCGATAACATTGCATGCATTATTCATGAGAACAGGAACCACTGCCAAAAACTCCTGCTTAGGCTTTGGAGGAACTATATAAAGAGGAGCTAAAAGCACAGTCGTGAAGTATTCTGATATCCAGGTATTATCTTCATTCTCTTACAGCAAGAATGAGCACTGAGCATACATTTATCCTTTCTCCTCAATTCTGATTCATATAAGAAAGAACAAAACCTTTGACTATGGCAAACAACATAAAATTATGCTCCCATTTTCTTAAAAATATGTGAGCACCAGATGGAAGGCACTGCCACTGTGGCTGCTGTTTGGTGCAATATAATGTTGAATTCAGGTATAATGTTTCAGTGGTGGATGAGATAATTTTTGGAATACATACATTTTTTTAATGAAGAAACTGGAATGTACAGAGCATACAGAGCCATCCACTTAACCAGAGTGGTTCTGCAACACCCAGAAAATTGGTCATAGCAAAACATCCTGTGCCTGTACCTCCTTAATCATAGACTCACAAAGATTGGAAAAGACCACTAAGATCATCTAATTCAACCATCGCTCCATCCCCACCATGCTTACAAAACCATGTCCCTCAGTGCCACACCTACACTTTTCTTGAAAACTTCCAGTGATGGTGACTCCACCACCTCCCTGGGCAGCCTGTTCCAATGCCTCACCAGACTTTCTGAGAAAACTTAAAAGGTGTATGGAAAAGATCTGCAACCTAATTACTGCTGTATAGAGGGTAGATAGGGATCTATTCATGTATTTTATTTTTCAGTACAAGACAGACCCATCAGCTAGTCTGTTTTTACTATCTTCTAGTAGTACAGTTTAAAAACAAACAAAAAGTGATGATTATTCATGTAAAAGGTTTTATGACTTTGCAGTTCTTTGCCAAAGGTTGTTGTATTTGCAAAGTATTTATATGGATTTAAAGACAGTTGGATGAGCATTTAGAAAATAAATCTGAAAGTCGCTGGAGGTAGACAGACTAATATGTGTGAAATTTCTTATCATACATGCTTTCAATGATCCCCTTTTTCCTTATATGTCCAAATGCTGAGACATTACTGGGCTATACTAGTTACTAGTAACTAACTACTGAACAAGAATGTTTTGGGTTTTTTTTTCTTTTTTATATGATGAAAACTAACATAAAAGATGTCTTGGATTTATTTACCTGCAAACAATGCTGCCATTAAAGAATTCAGGTTTCCAAGTTGTCTACAATTCAGAAAAAAAGAAATTAGGGACAAAATTTTGTTTTTAAACATGTCTGACCAGAAAGACTTTCCAAATTGTAAGTCTGTAAGGGAATTATTTTCCTCACTTTTCATGCTGTTGCTTTAAGTTCAGTTTAATGCAGGAGTGTAGTGTAATGTGCCTGGGGATTTTGACTCACGTAGCAAGCAGACATATAGGAGCTCTGAAAATGAAGAATAATAAGTAAGTCTTCTTCAAGTTTATAATTAAAATGATCTTACTCTCCTCTGGTAGTTTGATGATGATCCACAAAGCTAGATGAGACATAAAGATGATCATTTGCCATTATTAAATACCCCATAATTTATTTTAAGTCTAATCTTGAGAAGTGAAAATGTTCCTGTAACATCTGGAGACTTGCAAAATTGCAGGTCTTAGCACTTATTCTAATTGCTGATTAGCAAGAACAGAGATGTTAGCCCTATGGTCCTTGGCAAATTCCAGCTAAATAAAAGTACTGTTTATAGTGGTGCCTACATTTTTCTCTGGTTTTACATGAATACACTATTTTTCAAGTCTCCTCCCTGAAAAGTAATATGCTGACTAAGTCAGAATGATTCATGTTTCATATTCTTTATGTGGATGCATTCCAATAAAACAGAAATCCTGAGAATGTCTGCAGTACTGCAGAACTGAGCTATACTAGATAGCCATCAAGAGTAGTTCACTAGCTTTGTATAATAAAACAATACATAAAGTAATTTTTTTCTCAATTGTCTAATATACAGAGAGATAAACAGACTCCACTGAGTCATAGCCATGACAGTAAGTACTGGATATTTTAAGCATGGAAGAACAAGGTTTTATTAGAGAGCTTATGAAAGGCTTCATGAGTTTCAGGGAGGAAATACTGGAAAGAAGAGCATTTATGAAGGAGGAAAGTCCCTCACAGGAAAAATGAATATCACTTGTTGAACTTTCCAACAATTCAAAGAGAAAATAAATTAAATTTTGTATTTTTCCTTTGAGGACTGGCAATATTTTTTTATATATATGCTGATCAAAGGATGTACAAAATTTGCAGATGATGGGATATATCTCACATATTGGCAGCTCTGAGCATCTTGACTGTAGACAGTGCAGTCAGCAGGTTCAATAGGATGATGTCACTTTACTCCTGATGAGGTCTGGGGATGATTTTTGGAGCCTATGTAATCTGTCTGGAGCATGGACACAGCCATATATCACATGACATCTGGATAACTTAAAAAAACTCTTCTAGATAAACTTAGCTCTGATACTGTAAAAGTTAGGAGATGGATGAAGTTCTTAAAAAAATGTGCTCTTGTTTAGTAGCCATTACCCAAATCCCTTGGCTACTGTAATAAGATCTAAGATCTCAAGTCTCTCAGCACGTTCAGATATGGGCCTCATGGTTGCATCAAGACAGAGGGATAGATGTAGCTTTCTGCTGGTGCAGGAGCAGGGGGCTTGCCCTGTGAAGGCCATGAGAGCAGCCCTCACTCCATCCTCCCTGTCTGACTCAGCACTTGTTCCCATGGCAGTCCAGGCTCAAATGCCAGGAATGCTGGGGTGTGAACAAAGAGGAGAAGTTTTACATTGCCCTATTACTCCACTGCTGTGACTAACACACTTGCATTACTCAATTACGTGTGCTGGCAGCAAGCATTTATATACATTTGGACTTTCAAGCTTGAGTTGTTTTTATTAACAGTTGTTAATAAAACCCAGCAGCTGTACGGGGAAAGAGAGAGTAAAGATCATGATTGTGTAGTCAGTCTGCAAGAGAGTCAAAAGATTTCAAGGTGCTTCCTCATGGGAATTCTCCAAAATGTCCATCAGAAGGCTGCGGATTGCCTAACTCCTGTTCCTGCTTGGCTGTAGTGCTTGGTTTACTGTGACAAATTGCAATGAAACCTTAAAGCACAAAGGTTATTGATAGTTCTTGAGATTTATTAACTCCCACTGAATCCCTTTCTGTGCCAAACATCAATTAGTAATTCCTGTGGAACCTGCTTGGGTAACCTTTTCTTATCTCTTTTTGGCAGAGAATAAAAGTTTTCCTTTCTGTACTGTGCTTCTGCTTCATTTGATGTTTGTGGATCTAGTTTGATTGCACTAGGCTGATATGAGTAAACTATGTAATACTTAACATTCTTTTGTTGGCATCAGATTTTCATGTATTTAAACATTTTTATGGTGATTTCAGTATTAACAAAGATCAGTAACTTGTATTTCCTGGTTTTTTAATTTTTTTAACAAATATGATGCTTTTTTTTTTTAATCTAAGTTGGTATCTCATGGGCATTTCCCTCAGTGACAGTGGGCAGGTGTAGATGAAGATGTACCGTGAAGGTAACTGGTTGTTTAGGTGTGAGGGAAAGAAGATGGTAAGGATAATAGAGGGAGAAAAATGTTCCTGCAGAATATCTGTGAATGCTCATCATGTGAATGCAGTGAACAGTCAGAGCATTAATTTAGTGGACAGGAGAGAGAAAGACAGCTGAGAAATTTGATTTGTCAATAACGGAGACCTTCAGAAGTTAAAATTGATTTATTAAGTAAAAATTGTAATTACAAAATGTAACAGGAACATTGGTATTTGCTCAGATTAAAAGAATACTGATTGCTGTTTCTGCAATGAATTCTTAATTGTTTTCTCCCTGTGCTTTTGACACCACATTTATTTGTAGTCAGCGACAGTTTCCAAGATACAGGATTGAGATTTTTTGACTGTCTTAACTTGGAAAACTGTTATTTGTACAGAAGTTGTTGGTGTTTTCTTCTTTCCTAGTACAATAATTGCTTTTGTTTAAAAGACAAACAGAAACTCAGAAACTCACATGCCAGACAACACGTAAATGATTCCATGACCCTGTTAACCCACTTAAGCTGACGTTTCTTATTACCAGTTCTGCTTATGCTTAAGGGAAATTGCAGCTTCTTTTTTCTCTCCTCTACAAACAGTTGTTACATCTTGGGTCAAGCCAGTTGTTCCAGGCCTAATAAAGAGGAAGCATGATGCTGTGGTATGAGTCACTGAGCTGATGATGCAAGAGGTGTCTTTTTCTTTGTGCTGGGAATTTTGGAGGATAAATGAATGAGCAAAACGTCAGACTGCGTAACCAGTAAACACACAATGATACTGGGCATGGCACACATAGGAAAGACTAATGACACCTATGCTGTAACTTTCCACAGATAATGCAAAGTGGAAAAAACATCATGCTGTCCTGTTCTATTCATTTATAGGGTCACATCAGGTTTTTATTACTGCATCAAACTGTCATATCAGCTTAGTGTAATGAATTAGAAGTAGAGGAATTTTTTTTTAATTATTATTGTTTTTAAGTGCTTTGATATTTAGGTATACCTGTTTGGTATTTTATCTGCTTTTCAGGATATAAAACACAGATCACTCCGAATGTAATGCCTCGTTTATTTCTATGGAAACTATAACAGATACAAAGAGTGCAATAACATTATTTGATTGAGCAAATCCTAAAGTACAAAACACTATTTTTCAACATAGTCACCACAATTATCTGTATAGTTTCAGTGGTTTCCCTTTCTCTAATCATCAGGAACTTTGCCTGACAGCCATGACTTCTTAAATACTATGGAGTGTAGCTTGGCAACCAGATCAGACAGCTCCTTCAGGACCCTGGGATGTATGTCATCAGGTCCCTTGTTCACACTGAATCTCATGAGGCAGTCTTCAAATTGCTGTGCTCTTAGAGTGAGACTTTGCTCTCCTGACCCCTGCTAAGAGGTTCAGAGATGTTCATCTCCCTTATGAGGAAAGGCTGAGTAACCTGGGTCTGTTCAGCCTGCAGAAAAGAAGTCTGAGGAGCGATGTGATTAATATTTATAAATATCTAAAGGGATGTGGGAGGGAAATGGATGAATCCAGGTTCTTCTCACTGGTGTGCAACAAAAGGATAAGAAATAATGGCCTAAAACTGGAACATATGAAGTTCCATATAAACAAGCAGAATAACTTTTTTACAGTAAGGGTGACAGAGCACTGGAACAGGTTGCCCAGAGATGCTGTTTAGTCACCTTCCATGGAGATATTCAAGACCTGTGTGGACACCTATGAGTAGGGTAACTACTTTATTGGCAGGCTGGACTCAGTGACCTCTAGAGGTCCCTTCCAACTCCTGCAATTTTGTGATTCTGTGATATGAGAGGCATCAGAAACATTATTGCTAGTGAAGGCTGACATAAAGAACTTGATTAGTAGCTGAGCCTTCTCTATGTCTGTTGTTGCCATATCTCCCTTCTCATTTTTCAGAGGGGGTACACTCTTCTTGGTCTATCTCTTCCTACCAATGTACTGTAGAATCCCTCCTTGTTATTTTTCACCTCTCTCCAAGTTCTGTTCCATCTGTACCTTGGCTTTCCTGATCTGATCTCTACACATCCGCATGGCACTCCTGTTTTCTTCCCAGGCCACTCATCCCTGCTCCCACTGTCTGTACATGTCCTTCCCTATCCTGCAGTTTGACCAGCAGGTCCTTGCTCAACCATGCCAATTTCCTGCTTCCAGATTCTGGAGTTCCCCACAACTTAAGGTCTGGGCAGCTCTGTTGTTACTCAGGAAGTCTGTCCAGGTGCACATGTTAGCCCAGTGAGGTTGTAGCCCTTCTGTCTGGGTTTCTGCCTAAGCCTGACATGTTCACCATTTTTGTTTCAAGACTGCTGAACTCTCCTGTTCCCAGATGAGAAGTAAGCCACCCACCTAGCACCCTCCCTGCTGGAATTGACACACCAAATATCACAACATGCCCAGATCACTGTGCTCCATTAGGGCTGCCTACGTACATGTGGAGGTGTTACATTGCTGCTCCAAGCTCTACCCCACCATGTAGGCTGCTCTTCTGAGGACAGTATGCTTCTGGCAGCTTTGGGTGGCCACCTTCTTGCCCTGGGGACTTCCTGATATAATAAACCCTTTTGCACACTGTGATTTATTTCTGCATATCTCTGCCAAAAAAAAAGCATATATGTGGTCTTTGGACCTTACTACTGTAAATTAAATATTTAATCTTATTATGTTTATACATTCTCATGTATAAGGAAGCCTGGATCAACTGCTTCTCTTGGGAACTGATTTCATTTATTCTATGTATTTCTGTATTTTCCATCCATATGCTTTTCCTATGGATATGAGTTTGCTAACAAGTCAAATCTTGTAAAAATAGTTCATTTTTATCTCTGACTCTATTTAACCTTTTGCCTTAGCTTTAACTCTGATGTGATAAGGGAGGAGTGACCTACCTGGGCCTCTCCTTGTGTCTTAGTTTCAGCTGGGACAGAATTGTCTTCTTCAGAGTGTCTTGTATGATGCTCTGTTTTGGTTCTGAGAGGAAAACAATGTTGATAACACTGTGATGTTTATAGTTGCTGCTAAGCAGTGTAACAGAGCCAAGGACATTCTCAGATGTCTTAAATCAACTGAAGGGATATTCCATACCATATGACATCATGTGGAAGGAGTTTTGAAGGGAGTGGGAGTTCATCTTTCTCTCTTCTGCTGCTTGGAGGACTGCTGGGCATTGGTTGGTGGGTGGTGAGCAGTTACTTGTGTATCGTTATATATGTTCATATCATAGAATCACAGAATTGTAGGGTTGGAAGGGACCTCTAGAGATCATCTAGTCCAAAACCCCTGCCAGAGTAGGATCACTAGACCAGGTTGCACAGTTAGGCATCCAGGTAAGGCTTGAACATCTCCAGAGAAGAAGACTCTACAACCTCTCAGGGCAACCTGTTCCAATGCTTTGTAACCCTCACTGTGAAGAAGTTCCCACACATATTTGTGCGGAACTTCCTATGCTTCAGTGTGTGGCCATTTCCCCTCGTCCTATTACCACACATTGCTGAGAAGAGTCCAGCCTTGTCCCTTTGCCTCCCATTTCTTAAATATTCATAGACATGAATCAGATCCCCTCTGAGTCTTCTTTTTTCAAGGCTGAACAGACCTGGGTTTAACCATAACACCCAGAAAAGAGGTCCAAAAACTCCTTAACCTCATCAATCAGCAGGGAGAAGAACTAATTGAGAAGCACTTTGGCATTTTTCAGAGGACCAAGTCAAGGACTGTTCTATCATCTCAGGGTACTGCCTCACATCACCCATATCTGGTGATCATGCATTCCACAGGGAATCCACAATTGAGTTTTCCTGCCTCTCTGCCCATACGCTCCCTCTACCTATAACATACTTGCTTAATCTATCTTTCTCAGAGCAGATTGACAAAGAGAAGGAACCTACATTAGGAGAGGTATGGACTTCTGGCTTCTTGTAACCCACAGTTCCACAGGTGTACTCAGAAGCTTCTGAATGCTTCTGCACCCCAGAAGCTCATCTGAGTGTTTCTCTCCTTGTGGAAGTATGTGTTGGTTTCTGCAGCTTTACTGAGATGTGTAATGGATTTTTTTTAAATTTTGTTTTGTTTTGTTTTTGAGGCTGGAGAAATTTACTTTATGTTCTCATTTGGATTATGTTTATGTACCAAATGAATTGCTCTAATCAATATGGATTGTTAATCTTTGCAATGCTGTCCCCAGATTTTCATCAGAATTCAAAATCTGAGGTGCTTCCTCAGTTTATTGTTGATAAATACTAGAAAAGATGTCTCTTCCTCCCAACATCTTCAGAAGTGAGATCAGTACCTTGCTGGATTAAGCTGCAAACCAAGCTGTTTTGCTTCGTGCATTATTATGTTACAACAAGAATAATAGAAACAGCTCTGAGATATTTGTAATATATATTGAATATTGGCAGAAACTAAAAATTCTTACAAGTGAATGTCTTTTTATTTTTGACATGATAGTTTTCTAAACATCATTACTACCTGGCTTTTTTTTCTTCTAGCAGAAATTTACATATTCTCCAGCACTTTTCTCACTGTTTGCATGTGTTGTTTGTCAATTATATGTTCATTTTCTTTAGGATTAATGCTAAGTATATATTGGCCTAATTTTGAAGAAAAGCACCAATCAAAGCCTCAGATTGTTAACATGCAGGATTGTTGTTATAATCTATTACAAGGAATAGTTAATGTAAAAGTACAGAAGTGTTCATGTGAAGAATACATGAAGAAAATAAATTAGTTTCTCTCTACCTAGGTTATAAAGACAACTCGTAGTATTTCAGTACAGTACCTAAAGCTATATCATTCCAGATTTACTGAGTGTTTTGCAATGGTGTTGTCTTTTGATTCTGATGTTTAGAAAACTATTGCCAAGTCAGAGATCTGGAACTTATTATAATTATGCATATGATAGATATGATAAAAAATGGCCGATTAAAATCTTAACTGAAAATAAGAAGCAAAACCTATCTTGACGATAACAGACATAACAAGAAATAACAGGCAACCCTGTGTGTAACCAGTGTCTTTGAAAATGACATTTAGATTTATCACTACCATTTTAAATTGCTTCTAAAAACAGTCACTATCCTGACAAAGAAGTTTTTCAGGTATGCTCTGTGCTTTTAATTGATATTTTATGTTTTTTTTTTTCTTTAGGAGTGACAAATGAGAAATGAAAAAGTAGTTTAAATCCCTCTAATTGTTCTAGATTTTATCCTATTACTGGTAATTTCCAAGGCTGAAAAAATATGTTCTTTGTGTTTCTTTAATATTTGACAATCTCTGTGGATAATGAACTATGTCCAGCTGTGGATGGAATCCCATTTTGCTTGAAATTATTAATGATCCATCTTGAAATATTTCCTAGAAATATTAGTTTTTTGTTGTAAATTGTTAGAATTACAAACCCCTTCAACTTCATGAAAAAATAGGTGCATAAGTTTTTAACATGTAATTACCTGTCTTTCAGGCAGAATAGATTTTCATCAACATCTGTTATTCAGAATACAACATAAACAATTCTGTATTTAGTTACTCTATCTTTGAAAACAGATGCTTTCTCTGGTCACCTGCAGGTGACTTCTGACTCAGCCAATCCTGTCATTTCCACATATTTCTTGAGTGCTGAATTTACAGAAAAAGGAGAGTTGATTTCTGGTACAACGATATGAACAGCACAACTTCTCTGCATTTTGAGTGGTGTTTGTTGTGAATTTTTAGAATGGTATGTCAGTTGTAAAAGCAATTTTTTCCAGTAATCCTTTTGTTAAAATATAAAAATTTGACTATGGTCAGATTTTTACTTTAAAAGAAAAGTCTGTATAAGAAAGAATTTAAAAATAGACAAATTTAAATCCAGCAGACGAATGTCTAATTTGTAATACTGAGAAATTATGAATATGCACCCAAGAGAAATTATTCCCCCTTCTTTTTTTTTTTTTTGCTAAGTACAACTTTTCTCCATAATACTAATTTTAGTGTTATAAAATAATGTAAGTTAAGGCAACAGGCAATGAATAACATTCTGTATATTTTAATACATTTGCTTTAAATACAACTTATTCTGTTGGTAATAGATACAACACTTTATTTGTAATCTGAGCTTAAATTTAAACCAAGAATAAAGTTGAAATCCTTTTAAAAAGTTACATAAAAGTAATGTGTGGCACTTAGCAACATGATTTAGTGGGCATGGTGGCGATGAGTTAATGGTTGGACTAGATGATCATAGAGGTTTTTTCCAACCTTAATGATTCTATGTCACTATGAAAATCTGATTATTATAAATTCTGCTATTACTAGGAATAAAAATGAATTCACAGAGATGAGATACACAAAGCCAAATTATTAACAGATTTTCCTTCCTACCTGAAAGAAATATAATTGTAGTGCTCAACTGGGAGGAAGATGGAGCCAAATACATATGCACATTGCCTTACTTTCCTTTCTTTCCTGCCAAGTATTTCTCCTTCCTACAGCTGGATGATCTAATGCAGGCTCAAAAGCTAACATACATAGGAATCATACCCTGAAGGATTAACTGTAACCTTTTGCAATAGCTCTGTGCTAGGGGAAGTGCAGCTCCATGCCTCTCTGAAAGGCAAACTCCTTGTACAATTCTGTGTACTGTGTCATCAAATCAGACAGTTCTCCCTCTCCTCCCAAATATTCAGTTCCCTCTCCATTTTTAGGCAGGAAGTGGAGTGAGCTTCTGGCCTGAGCCACTCCCTTTCTCTTTTAGGATGTGCAGCTGTGCTTTTGCTTTTATGAACACGTGCAGATAGACTTGAACTTATTTTGTCTGTACTCCAGAGTATGTGGGTGTGAGCCTGCTCCAATCTGTCAGTGAGCTGGTTATGTTAGCTTAGAGCTATACTGAACCTATTGAGCTCTGCTGAGACTCTGCTGTTATCACTGAAGTGTAATGACACACTAATGCATCTTCAGTGCTTAGAGAATGGACCAGAGTTGGGTCTGGCCAGGGCAAAATCATCATAGTGTGTGTATAGATTTACACTTGCAATCTTTGTCTACATCTTTATCTCGTGATGGATAATATATATATACAAATTATGGAAATTAGGAAATGCCTCCTATACATAACTTTGCTACCCTTCTATTTAAATTTCAAGCATCGGAGTATCAAGTTAGCCTAAAAATATCTGCAAGAGAAATTAAGGACCATTTGTGATTATTTAATTGGTTGGAAAAAAATCATTTGACATTCTTTACCCTTTAGTTTATTATAACGTACAGTATGCACATTTAATCAGGATCCTTTAGATTCTTCAGAGTAATGACTCATGGGTATAAGAGGGAAAATATACAAAAAATGCAAGTTACAGATGGACAAAATTAAGATTTGAATAGAATATTCGGATAATAGTTTTGTCATGTGTCAGATGGTATGTGTTATTTACTTATGCAGGGGTTCACAAGAAGAATTATTGGCTAGGCAAACTGAAAGTAGCCAAAATGAAAATGGTGAAATCAAAAGATGCTCAGGAATTTACTTTCGAGTACTACAAAATACATCTGCAAAACTTGGGAATTTTTATGCAATGAATGTTTTTTTTCCCTTCATTCTGAAGAGAGCATGTTCCAGGGACACATGAAGATAACACAGATGAAATTACACCAGAACATCCTTTATGCTAAATAACTTTCCTTTACAATCCCAGAAAGTCCTACACAGTTCCAGAAACACAACTTTAGGTCATTTCATGTACTTTTCACTGAAGAAACCACACATGTAATTATGAGAGAACAAGAGTCAGAGATGAGTGTCTCTCCAGTGCTGCATAGTGTGGTTCCACCAGTGTGCTTTAGAGAAAAGTACTATCATATTCTGTCTCTCTACATCAGGTAGCATGGGGAATCAGAAAACACTGCCTGGCAGAAGCATTTAGCAGAGTAAGTACAGCAGTAATATATTTAGGATGGAGTTATGAAAAATACTTTTCATTCAGGTTATTCTGGCTATCTATTTAGAAAGGAAACTGAACTGAAAGAGCCAAATCCCTGAAATCTCGTTTGGCCCAGACCAGAAGCAATGTCCTATATAAAATACAGGTTCCAAGAGAAACTTTGTATATCAGACATCACAGAAGTAGCACATTTCAACAACTGAATTTCAAACAAAGTCTGGAAACAGTATCTAGAAATGTGAGCACACATTTGTGGATCTGTAAACACTTTACTACTTGAAAAATGTAGTGCCATTAGTCCCAAAGCTCTTCAGGACCCAGATTTACTGTTTTTTTCTGGGAAAAGTCAAGACCATGTTTCAAAATAGAGTGATGGAGTCACTGCTGTGCATGTTTTCTCTTTTATAGTCTGGATACAACCAGCCATTCATCCACAACTCGCAGGTACTTCCACTCCTACAGAAGTTTAAAAAAGGGGTTTCAGACTATCAGAAAAAAAATCTTATATTCTTTATCCTGTTGGCCTTCTCAAGCTAGTTCTTCTTCTGCCTCTTACATTCCAGCTGTTTTAGTTTGAATAAAATACAAAGCCAGGAAGAATTATTTGTTGGCTTAAACATTTCTACACTCCCTTAGAGTGGTTTGTCTTTGTCTTTCTAAATGTTTCAAATTTATACAAGATAAAACATGTCAGAAGAAGGCATTAATAACACTGAATGACAGAATCCCTATGATCCAACAGTTGTGGCACTTTCCTGGAAGGTAGCTCAACACTCAAAGGAAAAGAAAATAATCTGAGTCACTCTCACACATGTAATGAAGATTCAAGTGAAATATTTATTTTAACCCAAGAGTATTCTTTTCCCATTTAAACACACAAAAGTAATCCTACATTGGACTGAATTGTAAAGGAAAGGAGAGGATTGGCTTTTCAGTTGACAAAAAGTGACAACAAAAACTATTGCACAAAACATCTGAAGTTGTGGAGATTATTGAGAGAAGATGGAATTATAAAAAGTGGCCAGTTTAGAAATAACCCACCTAAAAACTAGAATGATTAATTCTAACACTTCCTCACAGTCTAGTGCACTTTTTATTATTATTAGTATTTCAACTAAATTGTCAAGTCATTGTTCAGTGAGAATAGTTGGAAACTTCAACGAGAATTCAACCAGAAGAGCTATGAGTGACATCCTCACCTCCCTGTTGTCAATGAAAACATATTTCCATTTTCCCCATTTAAGACAGAATATTCAAAGTAAAGCAGCTTTGAACTGTAGAGCGTGTCTGGCAATTGTTTATGCATACTATATATTGCAGAACTATGTAGAGAATTCAGAACTGTAATTGAGTTAGTAGGCTCAGTCTTGTTGCAGCATCACAGAGTTTATAACACAGTGGTGCCTGAGCAAGTCATGAAGACAGCCTGAATGAGATTTAGCTTAACAGCTGCTCTTTCCTACTATACACCTGAAATAGTGACCTTATATCTGTTCACAATCTGTAAAGAAAAATAGGGAGCAATTAATCACCTCATAAATAAAAAGCTAATGTAAGCCAGATGACCTGCTCCCTACCTGTTTAGTTCTGTTGACTACAAAGAAAGGGTAAATAGATCAGATGTGGAAAAACATTATATACCTGCAAAGTCATATGGGATGAACATCGCTGTCCTTGACCTTGTCGTTGTGTCCCATATATCTAACGTTTTTAGCACTCTGTTGCTTGCAGCTGAGTGAAGATAACCTCAAGCATGTTTTTTTTCAGTCTGCTTTGCCAATACTTGTGATGGGGATTTTTCAGAGGTGGAAATATGCAAAATTTTATAAAGTTTCACTGATTTGTTTTGGAAAAGGAAAAGGAAGGAGCGTAGTTAGTAAATGGATTCTTAATTGTTTTTTTTCCCCAGATTATTCATTATTCCTAGTGAGCTGGAGCGCATACTAAGAGTTGTTTCAACACAGTGTAGACGAACAGTGACTAACCTCTCTGTAAGTATTATTAGAATCTCCAAGACTTCCAACCTCCATCAATTTTAATAAATGTGAGACTGCAAGAAAGTCAACAAAACACTGAAATGTAAAATATTTATTTTTGATTGCAACTTTCTTCTTTACAGGAAGAAAAAATAATGTGTTTCCTTGTATTTAGTGTAGTACTTTCCAGTCTGATTTCAGGAAAAGAATCACAAAGATAGCTTTTAGTGCTTTATAAGAACTCCATGGGCCTTTTGTGTCTGCAAAAACCTCTTAGAAATTTCCCAAGAGAAGACCGTTTCCAAGACTTAGAAATAATAACTATACTATAACTTCTGGCTAGCAAAGGAAAGTAGATGAAAATCAAAATCAGGAATTATATGTTTTTCAAAATGAAGTTTTGGTTCAGAATTGCCAAGTAATAAGCTGTCATTTAAAATTATTTAATTTCCATTATTCCATTTATACTGTTGGATTTCCAGAGTCTTTTTTTACTTTAACATCCCTGAAGCAGATTTTTAAATAATAGCAGGTAAGTTCCCTTACATCAATAGTTCCCAGGAAATTGAAGTTTAGATCCTGTTTTAAATCCAGACTTGAGGAGATTGCACGTTACAAAAGCCTGAAATACTTTACTAGTCATATTTCCTCAGTTATGATTCCTTTGTTCATTTTCAGCTAGAAAAATAACATCCCATTGCAACAATCTCATGATAATTATGCAAAATGATATGTTATAGTATCTCTATTAGTGAGATCTAATCAGGAACACTTTCTGGCAGAACAGTACTCTCAAAGGTGCAATCCAGCCTTCAAGGATTCCCTTAGTACAAAAAGTGGAGACTGTGGCTGTAAAATTGTCTCCTGAAAAACACGATGCGTGATGAGCAGGATCCCAGAACTACTTGGTATAATGAATCCAAGCTAGGCTGTTTCTCATAGTGTAGTCTGAAAACATTAATATAAAATAGTTTTTTCCTGGGACTTCCTAAACCTCAGAAGCAATTAATTAGGCATTCTGTTTGTGGCCTGTATCTCCACAACCTTCTGGACTTGAAGTCTGCATTCTGGGTTTTCAGTTTCTTTTCTGTCTGTATAATCATAGGAAATCTGTTTTACTCAGGAAGTTCAATTAGCAAAATCTGATTTTCCTTCATCTCTAAAATATAAGAATTTAGTTGAACGGAACTACTAAATTTATGTATAAAGGTCATAGTAGATCATCATTGTCAATTTATATTCAAAGACTGAGACTACCAAAACTTTGGATATAAATCCAGACTGAATCTAAACTCTATTTAAAAGAAAAGAAAAACAACAACCCTGTATCTTGATTCCAAATTCTTAGTTTTTTGCCTTCCAGTAAAATTAATGAAATACACATGAAAATATGCTAAAGAAGAGGATTCATGCTGAGCTGGATATAAAAGCAGTTGGGAAACCTATAGGATTGGTGCCATACAAAAGATCTTCCAAATTCTGTCTGAGCAGCCAAAGTTTGAGACAGATATGGGATTTCCAGACCTCAAAATCTGTATGTATTCACAAGTGGATGACAAAATTAAGCTGAAGAGGAATAAAAAAAGATGTTAATACGGGAAAAAAAGAATTATTTTACACCACACATTCATTGTTCAGTGATCCATACAGTACTACAGAAGTTGCCTATTGACTTGGCAGTGGAGGTGACTAATACAAGTTCTGTGTTATGCTTATAGGGGAAACAGCAGGGTCCTTAAATAAATAAATAAATAGATGTTCCAAATAACCAAGAGCCAAGATGTGCAGTAATAAATATTTGGCACAGTGCAGAAGTAACAGGGTTTTCATCTGTGTCTGTGTGATACAGAAAGCCTATTTGAAACTCTGCTCAGTCATGACGTCAGTCTGGAGGACCTCCTCTCTGGAGTAGAATTTAAGAGATAATTATCTCAAGATTATATGGGATTTTACAGAAAAATGGCAGCTTTCTTCCAGCCTCCCATACTGCAGTTTCATAGTAACATTGGCTTTTGACAGATTTTAATTTGCATTCACAGCAGATCATTGTCCAATTTGAAATCAAATCTAGCATACCAATACAAGCTACACATCTAATGTTTTTCACCTTTATCAAAAAGTTGGAAAATAACACACTGATGGACTCTGTTTAAGCTAGAAGGCAGAGAGGTGAAACTCCCTACAATCTCAGAGCTACAAAAATCCACTGACTAGAAAGGTGAATCGTACACACAGCTGAACTGTAGTAAGTTTCTCTATAGGCTTCTTTTAATGGAGTTAGAGAATTGACATACTGTGTCTTTAATAATATAAAGGAAAAATAAAAGTATGCTGATATCGTTGAAATTTTGTGTGCCTTGGGATATTTGAATTCAAAATTTCATATCAGTTACTAGAGTTTCTGTGTCTGATTCATGCTACATAACTAAATTAGAGGTTCATATGTGAGAGTACAGGTACAAGTTTTAAACAATGTAAAGAAGTAAAATAAATACAAAAATTGAAATTATTTATTTTTGTATAATTTGCTTAGGAAAAATTTATTTAATCTCCAGCCTATGGTTTTACTTGTTTGTCAAATCTTCAATGACATTCTGAGTTGAAGCTACAAGTGTATTTATGTGTGAATACATTTGTACATGATATCTGCTAAAGGAAGAAAGACAGTATACTCTAACCTTTGTATTCTCCTTTGCAGAAAACATGTTTTCCTGGTCTCATATGCTGTTTTATGTTTCAGGGTGGCACTTTTTATATTTAAATATTTAAATATATATTTTTATATTTGTATTTATGCATACATACCTGCATATATTTATATATACATGTGTGAATATACACATGGACATATGTAAACATACTTTTTATATCAGTATATGCACACACCCATACGTTTTAAACTGTGTTTTGCTGTTCTTTGACATTTACATTATGAGAAATCTACTTCACTCTGTGTGAAGCTACTAAATTTAGAGAAGACACACCGCTGTAACTAAGTGAATTAGTTAGATCCATCTATCTACCTATGTCTGTTTGTCTGTCTATCTATCTATCTGTCTGTCTGTCTATCTAAGTCAATTTCTGTTCCTACTGATAAAATGGAGAAAGTGTGGGCAAAAAGTGGTCATTGTTAAGTAATGAGAACCAATTGGCACATTTATTATGCAATACTAGCACTTAATTAAATAAGAAAAAGGAACAATAACATAGTAAATTAAATATTAAAAATTGTGACTTTAATTTAAGTATTTGTAACAAGGTATATAATTTTCTGGATAACCTAAATGGATGTAGTACTTTTCAACACTTCTTGCTTGTACAAACTCACAGAACTCTCCAAAATGGAAGGCAACTGGAGATATCCTGGTGCAGTTTTGTGCTCAAGGGAGCGCCGATGTAGATCAGATTGCTCAGGCCCATGTCCAGTTGGGTTTCATCAGGAATGGATATTTCACATCCTCTGTAAGTTTTGACTCTCTTCACAACCCCAAAAGTTTTACTTAAAGCACAAATGAAATTTCCTGTATTCCAGTCTGCAGAATTTATACTAGGGGAGCAAGGATTTCAATTAAATTGTGTTGAAAAAACACATTACCTTACCAGGAAAACAGCAAATGCTCTACTTAGTTTAAGAAAGGAAGATTTATTTATGACCAGACAAAATCTTCATTCTCAATATTTGTTTGTTTTAAAACTACAGGCGATGGGAGAATGCAGCATACCTTCAGAAAAGATAATTAGATCTGGTATCATTTGTCATTTCCTCAATTAACTTATTTTCTAAAATCAGGAGATGTAGCAGATGTGATCTGTCTGGAGTTCTGTGAAATATTTCTTGTGATCCCACGTGAGAATTTTCTCAAAACTAGAGAAAGTGGAAATTAATGGAGCATCTTTTTGCGAACTAATGACTAATTAAAATGGGTTGAAAATAATGTCAGCATTCTGCTTAATCAGATTTTTTAATGATTTTTTCCCATGGCTGTTCTAACTTAATATTTTCATGATCAATATTGACATTAGATTAAAGATATATTTAAAGAAATCTGATGACAAGTTTGTTAGATGCCATCTGAAAGAAATGTCATGATATCCAGAATGAACCCAAATACTTTGTCGTTTGGTGTGATGCTAATGAGATAAAATGTAATAATATGACACATAAATTAGAATGTTATTTATTAGATAAGTACAAATGTGCTACAGAGAGTAATTCATTGTAAATGGCTAAAAAAGATTAAGTCCTGTACATTAAAGTCAATTACAGCATGATTGTGCATTACCAATATCAATGAAAAATTCAGATGCGATCCCAACGTATATCTGATCAGGTATTTCCAGCAGAAGGAGGGAAACTTCAAAGTAATGTGGTCATATCTTCTGAGACATAATTTCTAGTCTATATGATAAAGCAAAAGCAATTACCTATATTCAAGAACAACTGAAGAAAGAGCAGCTAAGACAACTGACAGAATGGAAATCTCTTCACGAGGAGAATAAAAGAACCTGCTTTTTTTGGCATTAAAAAATGAAAATGGACATGAATGGACATGTTATTACTAAGCAAATTGGATTAGTTAACTAAAAGTTATTAAATACAAGAACAATCTTGACAAAAATTACTGTAAACTGTAGATGAATTCAAATAACACAAATTAAAATGTTTCTGTGTAATTAAAAGGATACTTTGGAACATCTAGTTCATAAAATATAAGATTATAAATTCTGGACAAAACTATTAAGGAGATTATATGATTTGATTACAAGTAGTAGACTCAAAGTGCTGCCCTTCATCTGTTTCTCAAAGCTGATGTGTAACTGTAATCTGTGCTGCAATTGGAGAGATGCAAGTCTTTAAAATCTCTGCCTCTTGGAGCTCTACGTGTTATAGCTTCACAAAGAATGGACTGTTCCAAATTTCTTGAACTCCCATCTTCAGGCTGAAGTGCAAGTTAATCAAGTTAGAATAAAAATGGCAAAATAAATCATTGAGCAGGAATCTACCAAATAGTACTTATAGTGGCAGGTATTCTTCAGATTTGTTCTTGTACCCATCAAAAAAAAAAAAAGAAAAAAATTCCACTTTAAAATAAACTGATAAATTTCTTATGATTTTCCAAAGTTTATCTATCACTTCACTTATTTTATAAATGGATCTTTATTTGTAACTTGTCACAGTTCTGCAATGTAACTGTCTTAGGAAGTGTATCCTTCTGATTTAAAGTATTTAATGCTTGAACTTGATAATGCAAAACTGCAGTTTCTAAATTCATATGTGTCTAGTGTTTGCCATGATGTCTTGAAACCAGAACACATTGCTAGCATTCTTGTATTTTGGCTTCAGTAAAATGATATTTTTTTCAGTTCAAGTATTATAACTATACAATTTGGACTAGCTCCAGTGCTGTTTTTCAGCACCATGAATCATTCAATAATTAACTTTCCAGAGCCAATACATTCATTATTTAATTGTTTTTCTCCACCTGAGAAGTCACAGAACAAAAGGTTGGGGTAGCTTGTGCTCATGTTTATTCAAATCCTTTTCATCAAGAAGTTGACCTGCAAATCTTGTGAGGACAGGCTCTCTGAAGAGCTTTCCAAGAGTGTTCCTCAATCCAGCCTGGAAATCATTCAAAAAATAGATTTATTTTTTGTTATTGCACAACTTTCAGTTCTATTCTTGTGTCAGAACTTAATATTGCTGACCAAAGGTGGAAATGGTAAAAGGTCAGAGACTTTTATTGAAGTGAAATTCCTATTTTAGGAAGCTGAGTTTTACTGTCTGAGCTAGGGGCAGTGGTTTTAATGTTACATTAGATGGACAGATATTTTAGAGTCTGATGGCTCTGAGTTTGCTAAAAGATGCTGTGCAGCTATACATATAATTATCTTCTTTTAAATGGAACAAAATCATACTTGGTAAAAAAATCTGTATTTATTTGTCAACAGACTGCACACAAGCTGAATATTTGAAAGGTCATTTTTGTTGTGGATGTTATTGTAAACATTATTATTGCGGCTTCAAGTGGAAATTTTAGCAATGGTCAAATAAACTTAATTGCAGCTAAAATTTAGTCTTTATGAATATTTAATTTTACTAGATTCTTTTGAGATTGCCCTTCAGTGGTAATGTGTTGAAGCATGTGTTTTCCCAAGTATGCTTTTCTAAAATTCTAAAATTACTCAAAATTTTTCATTTTTCTATTAACGATTCTTATGTGTGATACGTTTGCGTCGATTAATAATTAAACTGCAGTTTGTATCAGAATCATAATTGCTTACACAAGACTTTATTCCCTTGCTATTTTCCAATGGCTTAATTATAAAATCAAATGAGTGTTTTATTAAGAGAAAACTTTCCCTCCTAAGGAGTTTGAAAAATGCCTCAGATTATATCTGAACAAGCCTCTACTGTTAGACTACTATCTTTATAACTGATATAATTGTTTATAACTATGGTACATGACATATATCATGTTAACTAGTACTAATAACTACTTTATTAAATATGTGCATCTTGAGAATCCTAGAAGCTTTCCCATAATAAGCAGTATGAAAGCAACAAATATATTGTCTGTCTTCCATCCATGGCCAGGCAAAGCTCTCAGGTCACATAGGTTTCAATGCCACCATTTACTGCAGGTCACAGAGATACAAACAAGTTGAACAAAAGAAACGCCATTTAACAGAACTAGAAAATGACAGTTTGTCTCCATCCCCAAGAAAGAATTCTGTTTTATTTTAAAGGTGATACAAGACGTTAGACACTGCTTGCTACTTACTGTAGCTATAGCTATACCACTCAGTGTTCACACAGCATTGAAAGCTAAACTTTCTAAGTAGTTTCAATTGCAAGTTCTAAGGTCAAGGTCTAGAATAGTTGCCCAAGCAGCAATAACTAATAGCTGCAATTCTTGAAACTTGGCACCTATTCCCAGCAAGGATATTCAGAATAACAAGCTTGACTGAGGGGAAGAAGTTTTACGTGTGAAGTCCTTTTCACTTTAAAATGCTGTAGTAAAATAAAGTTTGAAGATCAAGAAGTGGTCCACAGATGTCTTTCCCTGCAATTAAATTGGCAGGATGAGAAGATAGTTTTGGTCTTCTAGTTCTTTAAGTTCTGAATCACTTTTTGCTTAGCGCCTAGTTTCAATAAATCACAATAAGGTCCCTCCCAAAATTTCTATATATTTTTGTTCTCAGTAATCACCAAAGCCCAAATATTCTCGATAGCATGCCTTAGAATATCTTGGGAAAATATAGGGATAGATTTAATTTTCTGGACATTGGAGAAGGAAACGGACTCAACATTCTCAGTTTTTAATATTGTTTTCTATGGTTCTATTATAGAAATTGTGTGAGGACAGTTACTGTTGCAGTGAAACAATGTGAAACCAGTGATTATGTTAATTATATTATGTGAATTATATTATGTGAATTATATTATGTGAAACCTGTATTTGGAAGCATTCATACTGAATGTTATTTCATTATGGGCATGCAGATTTGGTCCTGAAATGCAGTTGCTGTAAGCAAGGCCTCCATAACACAATGTGCTTCTTTGCTGGAGTGAGTGTGAAGAAAGTGTGAGGGCTGAACTTGGAACTGATTGATGAGCTTGGAATTCAGAGTTGTATTATAGGTTTTCTGGGTTATGGTGCTGAACTAATGAATTTTGCTAAAATTCTAGCTTAGGCTTTGAAATAGGCCCTTTAGATCTTCTGCTATGAAACTGTCAGGTTATGCTAATAACTGCAGTTTTGAAATCATGATATTTAACCTCATATCCAGTGATGAATTATTTTCTTCACAGGTAAAATAAGACTATAGTGTTCTTCAGTCACTGTTTTAAAACACTCTAATGAAATGAGACAATCAATCTGTAATAGGGTATGTAAACAAACGTGCTGTTATATAGCCAAGTGGTCAGAAGAAAAGTAAATTTGCTCTGGGCAAGCTTATTCCAACATGAGAAAGAGGACGTAGTTTTTACGTTTCACTGGTTTGATTGTCATTGGTTTCACAATAGTTGAAATACAACAATGGTATAAAATATTTTTAATTATGCCACATTTACTGGAGAGAAAAGTTCAGTAGCATAGTGAATCTATGAGAAGTAGTTGTATGACAAATCTTTAAATACCTACCAAGCTAACAAAATCAAAGCCAAGTGATGATATTCATGTTAAAAGAGTTGCCCTTGAATACAACTATAAATGTTATAAGCAGGACAATTTTTATAGTCAGGCTTAAACTTTTACTGAACAAGATATCATCTCTGAAACTAAACAAGGTCATAGCATATTTATATATGTAATACACACACACACATATATATAAAGACAAAAAAAAATTTCAGGTTTTAGGAACATTTTTTTTTCAGCCATGAAATGTATGCAATAAATTTCAAGTTTGGGATGATTTATCTTAGTTTTATTTCATTATTTTATTTAATAGAGTAGCAAAATATTTAGTACCTGCAGAGCTGAGCCAAAGGGTGACAAACCCATTTGACTTGACTCATGGTACAGAAAGAGAGAAGAGAAAGTATGAAGGAGGAAAAATATCTCAATCTGATTTTCTTTTGCATTTGATTCTCTAAAATTTGCTCTTGGTCATTAACCACCATTCACAGAAATGCGCTGTGGGAATGAGCTGAGATCCCCTAAATCAGAACCACCAATTTAAGTTGATTTGTTAGCAAAATTTTGTCATTTTGTTACCCACATCATAATAATTTATTTCAGGAAGTAGGAAATGAACAGAAAGTATGAGAGATACTTCCAGCCAACATGTCCATGTTCCTCGGTAACTGGCCACCTGCTCTAGGTATTTCTACTTGAGGAGGGGCTTGAACCAGGTTACCTTCAGATATCCCTTCCAACCTCAGCCACTCTGTGGTTGTGTAAAAATCTTGCAGCAGAATATGAAATTATTTTGGGGCAGAAAGGTGCTCTATATCACTTTGTTTTGGAAACTCAACAGTGCTTGAATGATGAGTAGCATTTCTCATTGTAGTTCAGTTATGAGTGAAATTAAATGAAGTAAAACACCCCAGACAGATATGACTTACTCTGTGTATAATGCTTTACATTGTTTTCTAATTGTTGCAGTATCTTTCTCTCAATGAATGATAAAGTACCCAGAGAAAGAGATCTGACATAAGCTTTTAAATATATTATTATTATTTTTTTAAACATGTTTTGTCCCCCATCTTAACGAACACAGTCATTAAGAGAAACTGAGGGTGCTGCTCTTCTTTCCAAAATTTGTACTTAACTGAGATCAACGTTTTGGCTCTGTGAAGTAGAAAACTCCCATTGACTGCTGAGGTCAGGAAGGTAACACTAGATAATAGGCGCTATGCTGTCCTCTCAATCGTATTAACAAAGAAGTTAAGAGGTCATTCTAAATGAGATTTACAAATGTATAGTTTCCAAGCCCAAATTTTATTTGAGAGAAAGCCGAGACACATGTTCTTTAAATTACTGCAGCTTGTTTGTGATACAGTTAACTTAGAGGGTGTGTACAGCAGGGGAAAATGGTGTATACACTAAGAACTGTTTACACTGCAAATCCTAGGCAACGGTCCTCCTTTTTGGAGTTATATGTCAGTAATACAGGATCTCTCAGATTTCACAAGATGAAAATCAAATAAGATTAGGATAATAAGTTTTATGTAACTATACTGTAAACTGTCAGGATTTCTTTTACATTTATTTGGAAGAAGTTACTTAAATTATTGTTTGCACTAAAGTAGAATGGAAATTCTAAATATTGGCTGCTGAACCAGCTAGGGAGTAACCAAACAAAGGAGGAGGAAAGAAAGGCAAAGAAAGGTGCCTAAATGTCTGAGGGTGACCTTAAGCATATGCAGATGTTAATATGCAATAAATTGAAGTCTTATACAACATATACAACTGTCTTATCAACTGTAAGTTGATCTATACATTACCTATGAAATAATGCTCTTTTTCCAAAACTGTTAGACCTTTAAATTCAAATCAGATAGCTTAACTGAAGTGAATGTATGTGAGAGTTTTAATATACATGGCAGTATTTGCCATCAGTTTTCATACTGAATAAATTTGAAGTCATCACAAAAATAGATTTGATTTGAAATTAAATTGAGGATACTTGCTCCTATTCATATTGATGAATGATGGTTTCCAGTTAGCTCAAAGGTTTTGTCTCATAAGAGGGCAGAGCTTTGGTGAAAACAACAAGAAAATAACAACAAACAAAATCCTTAATGTAAGTTTATGAAAGGGTGGTGTTATATATATACATTAAAAAAAAAAAAGCAAACAAAAAAAAAACCCAAAAAAGAAAAAACAACCTTAAAGGCCAAAACAAGAAAGATACTGAGCTGTTGGAGTGTGACTGAAAGAGAGCCATAAAGACGATCAGAGGGCTAGAGCACTTCTATGAAGAGAGACTTGTTCAACTTGGAGAAGAAAATGCTTTGAGCAGACTTCATTGTGGCCTTCCAGTACTTGAAGGGAGCTTACAAACAGGAGGGGGACCGACTTCTTACACTGTCTTCTAGTCACAGAACAAGGGGGAATGGCTTTAACCTAAAAGAAAGGAGATTTAGGTAAGATGTAAAGAAGAAACTCTTTATTCAAAGTTGCCCAGAAAAGCTGTAGATTCTCCATCCCTAGAGGCATTCAAGATCAGGTTGGATGGGACCCCAGGGCAGCCTGATCTGGTGGATGGCAACTCTACCCATAGAATGGGGTTGGAACTAGATTGTCATTAAGGTCTCTTCCAACACAAGTCATTCTGTGATTCTGTGATTCTATGACTAAGAGAAGCAAAAGGAAAAAAATATATATTTCCCAAGAAGATGTGGACTCAGAATATCTACTTAGAAAAATATTCATTTTTCATAGGGAAAATAAAAAGACTAAATTTTCAAATTGTAGATCCAAAATTGAAAATGTAGGAATATTTTTTCAAGGAAGAAAATGTGTACTATCAGGACATTAGGAAAGAGCAATTTGTGTGTGGTCATTTTAATGCAATGATGATAAACAACTCTGATTGAAGAAAGGGGATTTTGGCCCACAAAGTCATTGTTTACCAGTCAGAACAGAGATTTAAGAAAATACAGCCTTGTCTTTATTCTAATTTGTAGATTTTGAGTAAATCAAGGAGTGTTCTGTTTAGATTAGTTTTTTGCTGAATGTCCCTGTTTACTTGTACTAAGTGCTGCTCAAGAAATTGAGAAGACATAGACCAGACATTCTATAATTTAAACAGACTGATAACAGAAAACATACTGTATGCTAAGGGGAACTGTCTGCTGATTTTTCCTTCATTTTTATTCATTTATTAATTTAAATAGATTTTAAGCCACCTGCATCAATTTGACCATGTTTGACTAACAGCTGGCCATAGACCAGGATAGCAGCAGAATCAACTCAGAACGAAAGTTCAGTTGTAGACCTAGAAATATGATGAATTTTCACAGTACAAATGAAGACTAAGAAAAAGTCCATGACACAGGAACTGTTTTATACATAAGCACTGTGTGGGAATTTTACCTTAAGGCTTAGAGTGTAGATTCAGGCATCTACGAGTTTTGCAGTATGCCACCTAAAAGTCTGTCAACTGGGACACCAAACTAGAGCCAAAATCCAGAATCAATTTCATTGTCTCTCCAGTCATTTTGTGGAGAGAATTAGAAATCTCAGGAAGATGACTGAAAACTCGCATTAGAGCAGAGCAGCATCTGGACTCCTCTCCTTCTTTGGAAGGTTTCAGGTCCAAGTTTCTCTGCTCAGATCACAGGGCCAAACTCCTCTGAGGGGTTGTTTGGTAAGGCAATGTTTAGAACAGACTTCATCCTACCTGCTGAAAAAAGTGCAAGATTAAAACATCACTGAAACCAGACAGCCTAGGAAAGAGTGTGACTCCATATTTAGTATTTAAGGTGATTAACTTGGTAGTTTAACTCAGTACAAAACTTTTGTATCTATGGTGCTGAGCTGATGTCGGCTGTGTTCCCAGATGTTGGGACTGCAGCTTGGAAGGAAACGTGCATTCCATCCGTGTGCTCTGATAGTGCAAGTGTTACCAGAGGGACTGTGTTTCTCTGAGGTTAAAGCCTTACCACTGGAATACAATCTGTTTCCCATCTGTTCCTCTGACCTCTTCTCAACCAGTGAGTTCTGGAGCAATTTTAGCAGTAGGCATGTGGAGTGTGCTTCCTGCCTGGACCCACTTAGTGATTAGGACACTGTGCTGAGAGATATGGGTTTGAATCCCTATAAGCAGGTTAGAATATTATTACAACACTTTCTCATCCAACTCCTGGGTTTGACAGCCAAAAATAACATCAAAGTGGTATCATTTCCTTCCTAGACTTAGTAAAACTTTTAGTAACATGACAGGTATACAGAGTGGATAGCCCTTAGTTTGATCTTGTTGCCAATGTGGAAGATGTATGCTAATTGTAATGAAATCAGTTATTTGTCACTCAAAAACATTATTTTCAGTAAGGTAGAAAAAAATTTTGTCCCTTGGGATTTCTTTTCCATTCTTCTTTTCTGAATGAGTTATAGGAAATCGTTTTACTCAAGGCTATACCATATTAGGAGAAATAATAATTCCTTCTTTTCCGAATGCAGAACACCCTTCAGGTTTCTCTCCCCCACCTTCTGCCCTGTCATCCTTCATTTTTAAAGGCTTTTCTGCTTGTACTGAACTGTGTGTGTTAATACTTGCCCTCCTGCAGTACACGGGTGGAACGTACAGTCCTGTCCCAGATACAAATGTTTGGCACAGTGTTTTCACCCTGGAATAGACTGTTTATGAGTTTCTTCAACAGCATGACAGTGCAGTGTGATTAAATACTTTCATATTTCTCTCTGTTTTACTTTAGTTTATGTTGACCAAACATACGACATTCACATTCACCTACTTGGAACCTCATCAAAATGAATTATCATTATTTTGTTTGAGACTGTGGCTTTGTTAACATGCCAATAAGCTGGCTTAGAAAGTAAAGATACAATGGAATATAAATAATAAGCAGGATATTTCTCCATAGAAAATGAAGGCTGAATACAATGCTGGGCTGATATTAAGTCCACATAATAGAGCACAATCAACTGACTTAAGTGTAACAAGACTACTTTCAAGAGCTGAGTGAAATTTGTCACTCTGAAAGTTTGCTGTAAATATTATTTAAGCCAGTTCAGTATTATTCACAAATTGGCTACATCTCCACATAGTTTTGTACAGAAATAAAGGAAGAGAAGGAGGAAAGGAAAAGAAGAGATAGGAAGGAAAGAAATCTCCTTCATTCTATAGGTCAGACTTTAGGATTGTTTCTATTCATAAATGTGTTTGAAAATATTTCCACAGGTAAGTATTTCGTTTTCTCAGGCATGTCTCTTTATATGTCTCACACAGTGTATAGGGCAGTGCAGCTGACAGAGCTTTTTCTTTATGTAGTAGAGATTTAAATACTTAACAGAACACTGAGATACATTACAATTATTTTTACTTGACAGTGGTTTGTTCACCAGTAGAGTGGGTAGGAATTTAGCCTCCTTCCTTTAGTTTAGGAAAAACTGTGTTTGTAGAAAGCATGACTGCAGCAAAGGAAAACATTTCTGAAATAAAACCTGAAATTTTTCAGTGGAGCTTACTTAAGGAAAATCATGCAGAAATTGTTCTTCAGCTCTGTAACACACAGTGCTACCTGCAGAATAGGCTGCTGTGTAAACAAGCACTGTTACATTCACTTACATTTATGAGAAACTTCCATAGCCTCCACTTTGTGAGGACAAAGTATGACATCATCAGCCTCCAACTTCTTGTACCACATCACAGTTTTGTGCTGGTTTCCAGGCAAGTTCCAATTTGTTTGGACGCAGTTCATTTAACTACGTGTTTAAGATGAATCTTGGTAATAACACAAACATGACCTAACGGTAAATGTGGAAAGCTGAAAGTCAGGCTTGGATTTTTAAAGTTTATGTTTTTCAAACATAACTGTCTGGGAAATATTCCAAAGTGAATATCCAAATGTTATCTATCATACTCTTGAAACCCTTGTCCTGATTTCTGATTCTAAGTTTCATTTGACTGCTTGTTTAATTTTAACTCAAAAATCTGAAAAATCTGGTCATTTTCTACTTCTCTTCTTCAATGCAAATTAGTGGAGTGGGCCAAAAAAAAACCAAACAAACAAAAAAAAACCCCTGATGAATTGCAAACTACTGAACTTAGTAGCATATCTACTTTTAAAATTGCTATTAAAAATAGGCAGACATAAAACATAATCTACTGCAGAACAGTTAACTTAGAAGTCATTCTAAGGAAGATCCAAGATAAAAGAATGATGACTGTTATAAACACTGAATTATTAAAAGGAGAAAAAAGGAACCTTTCTTGACATGTTTCAGAGCCGGTGCTACAAGGAAGGTGGTATGGGAGGTGTAGCAGAATGAGAAGCACAAATAACTTCTCAGGGAGAGTGTGCAAGGACAGAAGCACCTCAGCATGGCTCTAGGACTTAAAAAAGTACTCACCTGCCTTCAACATTTGTCTTTTACCTTGCGTAGGAACTATAAGCCAAAGCTGGAAATCTAAAAGTACTCACTGTTCTGGTTCTCAGTGTCCAGCACCATAGGCCTTAAAACCAGGAAAAAAAGATTCCAGGTATTTAACACAAGCTTTGTTACTCTATTTTGCTACTCCACTTGGGAGAAAGAAGTCCTTTCTGGGCTTGACCCACATATATTTTTTTCTCCAATAACACAGTTTACATGGATAGAAAATTTGACCTGCGGAGAAATAGATTCTCCAGAGCAGAAGAAATTGATAAAGCTGTCAAACACTCCGCAGTTGGTGGTGCTTAGGCCTTAGCCTGATATCTGCAACTAATTAATGGTATTACAGGGCTACAGAAGACCAGGAAGGGACCTGTGACAGTCTCTCTGTAGGGACTTCCAAGCCTAATTGGTTAGGGAAAGGAAAAATTACAGAGACTATTGATATACATATATGTATATATGTACATAATTTAATATATAATTATTATATAATTATTCTATATATAATTATTATATAATATCTATATATATATACATAAAAATAAAAGGGAAAAAATCACTTCAGTAATGGAAGGAAGGAAGGAATTCGGAAGGAAGGAATTCGGAAGGAATTCGGAAGGAATTCGGAAGGAAGGAAGGAATTTGGAAGGAATTTGGAAGGAATTCGGAATTCGGAATTCGGAATTCGGAAGGAAGGAAGGAAGGAAGGAAAGAAGGAAGGAAGGAAGGAAGGAAGGAAGGAAGGAAGGAAGGAAGGAAGGAAGGAAGGAAGGAAGGAAGGAAGGAAGGAAGGAAGGAAGGAAGGAAGGAAGGAAGGAAGGAAGGAAGGAAGGAAGGAAGGAAGGAAGGAAGGAAGGAAGGAAGGAAGGAAGGAAGGAAGGAAGGAAGGAAGGAAGGTAGGAAGGAAGGAAGGAAGGAAGGAAGGAAGGAAGGAAGGAAGGAAGGAAGGAAGGAAGGAAAAGGAAGGAACTAAACTATAAATGGAAATAATTTTTTATCTTTGAACTGTCATATTCTTTCCTTATTTAAAATGTTTTTAAAAGACAAGAAAGTATTTTCAGTGAAAATATTATCTTCCAGTATAATAACCATTAGAAAAACATTGAACAGCTGTGACAACTATAATACAATACACCATGTAGCAGGAAGGAAGGAAGGAAGGAAGGAAGGAAGGAAAAGGAAGGAACTAAACTATAAATGGAAATAATTTTTTATCTTTGAACTGTCATATTCTTTCCTTATTTAAAATGTTTTTAAAAGACAAGAAAGTATTTTCAGTGAAAATATTATCTTCCAGTATAATAACCATTAGAAAAACATTGAACAGCTGTGACAACTATAATACAATACACCATGTAGCAGGCAAAACATTTGCTTGGGATATACAATGACTGGCAAGTGCAGCCTGACCAAGTTCAGCAAGTGACACCTACATGAACAAAGGTCAAAACTCCTCTTCCATGATTTTACAGCTTAGCATTGTCCTCGAGAACAAGTCTGACTGCCTACTGCAGTGGCCTGGAATAAGCTGTTTAAATATGTTCTATAAATGGGAGGATGTCAAACAGTTATGTGATGGCAAAAAGAATTCAAGTTCATTCAAGGAAAGGCCAAAGGTTCTCTCAAGTCTGTCTCCACCAGTAGACCAGTTCCTGAGGTGAGTATAATGTGACTGCCTCTGACTTCTCAAGTACAGTGACCCATTTATATTTGAAGGTAAAGCTGTGAGAGTCTTTGGTACAACGCACATTTTACATAGTGTGGAACCTTAAAGATCCTATGATAATACTTGTAAGCCAACCAATATATGTATTTTACAGTGAGAAAACATAATATGAATGGGAGAAGTGAAAAATAAGATGTTAATACTTCCTGTATTCTGAAATTTTAAAACTAAATTTCTGATTTAAATATCTGAAATATGCATAGTGTGAAGAGCTTTAGTATTTAAATTATCTTGCTTAAATGTTG
The DNA here is from genome assembly GCF_038088225.1 of Cyrtonyx montezumae. Taxonomy (NCBI): domain Eukaryota; kingdom Metazoa; phylum Chordata; class Aves; order Galliformes; family Odontophoridae; genus Cyrtonyx; species Cyrtonyx montezumae. Next base: position 151,190,452 of record NW_027072034.1, read on the forward strand.
AAAATAATATAGAAAAATGTTGAAATATGGACTTTGTCCTATAATTTAAAATTATATACATTAGTTAAAAAGATGGCATAATTCTGTTTTAGCAGTATACTTTTGATTCCCTACTGTGTTGGTTTATTGCTTTTTCTATAAATAAGATATCTGCTTGGAACATTGGGAATGATTATTTAAAACTAATTTTCTTAAACTCTCCTCAGTATGTGTCCTGAATGCCTAAGCATGAATTAGAAGCAGATTTCATATGCAGTGTGACCACATAAAATGACCAGTGTAATGTCAGCTGTCATTATTATGTCTTTCTTTTGTTTACAGGCCGGAAAAATAAACAAATAAACAGAAAACCCACCAAAACATCATTTATTGAAGCATGTAATCAAAATCAACATTAATTCAATTAGTTTATATTGTGCTGAGGAGTCTGGATTGCCACTGAAGGAGAGAGTTTCAAGAAAGCTCTTTCTCATAGTCCCAGAAATTAGTTTATGTTTACTTGTAATTAACATCTGTCGCCTGATTTGAGAGGTCTGTGGTTAAATTAAAGATTTCCTTTCCTTGACTGTTTAAGATACTCCTATTTAGTCACAAATATACATTAAAAACATTATATTCATTCAGTGTGGTAGAAGATAAAGAAGATAAATGTCAGTTTTCCAGAGATCGGTGAATACCACATAAAATATGGTTTTACAAAAACGATTCAAGGAGCACTAGAGATGGTATTTAGGCAGATGATCTCTGTCTGAATAGCATTACCCCTGAGGCATGGGTTGGCCCAGGAAATAATTTTTTTCCTGATAGTAAGTCTTTGGACATTTTCCCAGGTAATGGAACTAATTTATATGATACATTTGTATATCTTAACAATCAAATTTTTGTATATTAACTTAGTTTTTGATTAAAAAAAAGAAAAAAAGAAAAGGTACATTTCAAAGTTTCACTCCTAAGCCTTCAGTTAAACTTAATTTCTTTATCCTCCCTGCTGTGGCATGTATAATCTCTTATCTTCTGATTAAGCTTTTTTTTGGAATAGTATTTGAAAATATAATTTGTCATAAAGTAGTAAATAGAAAATAAATAACTGTTTTCAAAGGTAATGTTCAGGAACATTTGAAAGAAACTGAAAACAAATGGATTTCTAATATAATATTTTCCCTATTGTCAATGGCTTATGGTCTGGTTTGGCCCAGTTCCATGACTAAAGGGACAAAGGAGCAACAGACCCATGCCCCAGGGAAGTGGAAGGGGGAAAAGGGAAAGGGTAGGGAGATGGGCCCAAAAATAAACAGTGGCAACGATCTGGAGGAAAACTGATTTACTATTTAAGATATTGGAATGCAGAAGAACACAATATAATACCACATACTTAGAATTGAAGCTAATAAATCAAATGAAGTGAGAGAGAGTGTGTCTGAAAACAAAGGCCTTATGCTAAAGCTGAAGATGAGACAGCTAGGGAACATCCACCGAGTTGAGCAGAAAAAGAGGAAGTCTTAGGACTTGCATGCAGATTTATCTTTCCCTCTGGGTGGAAAATGGGAACGTAAAGTTTTCTGCAGTATGTAGTTCTTCTCTCCTGAGAACCTGGTACCCAGAAATTTGGCAGTCCATGGCCTTGGAGCATTAACTCTTTAACTCCAAGTGCCTCACATAATGTTATGATGTGGAATATTGATAACAAAAATCATAAAAACATGACACCTATTTACATTGGAAACAGCTTTAAGTGGATGAACTTTGCCAGTGATGTATGTATGAGAAAGTATTTCTCTGTGTGCGGGTCATGTTATGCTAAAAGATAAGCACAACTGTGAAGGTTAGAATTGCCACGTCATAGATATCCAGAAGAGGCAAATGACTCACTAGCAGTAATTTGTTTGTGCTTATCCATAATCTTGCTGGAGGGGAAAAAAAAAAAGAAAATCAAAGGAGACAAAGCATTTTACGTACAAAGAATTGATAAACAAAGCATTTACTGCATAAGCACAAATTCAGTTACTCTTGATGAAGGCACAATACTAGTCATAAACCAAGTGTTTATTTCCTTTCTTTGTCTTCTTCCTGAATTATAGGACTACAGATCATGATTTCAGCTTATAGATTGCATGCTTTTCACTTTCCGTGTTATGTCAATCTTTTTTCTCAATGCTATTTCAGAGGTCCCTTTTTCAAAAAGACGTTTTCTTCTCCATTATTTTTCTTCAGGATGTCACAACAACAGCTTTAACACAAATTATCTTGTGAATACCTATTTATATACAAAAGTTCCTGTTTTTATACTAACAATACAAGGGAAAATTTGTTTGTTTGTTTGTTTTTAAATAAAGAAAATAGTGAAATATCAAAGCAAATTCTTGGAGTCACAATATGAATTCCAGATCAACTTGATGAAAAATAAAGAAAAGGATACATTTCTTTAGGTGGATCCTTCTTAAAATCTTAAAGAAATAAGTGAGAAGAAAGTAGAAAAGGCAGAAAATAACCATGAAGAAGTAAAAAAGAAAATGAATACTCAGGAGAATTGAAGGAAAGAAGGTCTGGAATTAATGTTATGTCACTCTTCATTTCATTCAAACTTAACCTGGTGGTGTTTCTTCCTGTTTCTGACAAACTTGACTTTGTACTTGGGCATTAAATAAGTTCTACAAGGCCATAAATTTCAAATTAGTATTCAGACTATGCTGGGGCTTGAATTTCTTTCCATTTGATAGAACAGACTTTGAAATCTAATTGCTCCAACTGGAACTTTTTAATTTGGCTACCATAATTAAGTAAGTTTTAGGCACTGCTTAAATTCTATTTCAAATTCTACTCTTGTCTAGTGCAGTTGAGGAGTGTGACTGTACTAAGTACAGCTAGGGAGAAAGTACAGGAAAGCAAATGTTTTCTCCTATTCTCTAAAGACAAGGAGGGTTGAATCAGATTATAAAACAATACCTAGCTGCTGTGACTGATTTCATTTTATTTTATTTTTCTGGATCATATGATTCAATGAATCAGATTTAGAGGTTTGCACAGTCGTCTTCCCTTCTGCTTACCATCAATACCTCTGACACACTCTTGATAAACACAGTATAAAGTGTTGGCATATTATAAACAAGATCATTGTTAGTCTGAGACAATGAACATTCCCTACATTATGTATTCCAGTTGCGTGGAGCAACCACTTTAGGAACTGAGGGGCTATTTCTCACTGTCCAAATGATGGATGGAAGATATCAGATACTGAAGTTTCTTTGTACAATGACTCAAGTAGAGCATGACAAATAAATTAGTATTTTGTATTTAATATCCTCACCTTAAAAAAAAAAGGGGAGGAAAAGAATGTGGTTATGACATGTAGAGAGGTAGATTTCAATGCTCATGGCAGCTTCATTTAATTGGTAGTAAACTGGTAAAATATTTTTATAGTTTAATTAATGTAGTCTGTAATCATGGGTTGTAGTTGATTAAAAATGTCTAGATTAATTTGGAAGGACAGATTTTACTGTGAGTAGGAATTGGATAAATTGTTTGAATGCTCTGAACAAAGAAGTGGCTACAGTTAGTAAGGAAAAGATGATGAGTGAAGAAGACAAAAAGGAAGTTATGAAGTGAGTGCCAACAGAGAAAGATCAGAAAAAATGATAGGAACTAACAGACAATAGCGGCAAGGAATTTGTAATTTAGTTGCATCTGATTATTTGATTTTGAAATCTGGATTTTTTTTTTTCTGAAGGCAGTAGGTTTAGGATTTAGTTGCAGAGAGTCTAGAGCAAGTTGCCTTAAACTAAGAGAAGTAAAATTAAGTAAAGAGCAAAAGGACAAGTGTGAAATTTTGGTAAAAGGACTTGTTTATAGAAATTTAATTTGCACAAGATAAAATTCAACATCACACTTCATGGAAAACCATATTACTTTTCTTCAGTTTAAGAAAAAATGAAACAGATGTATAGGTTTACACGTTTATGGTCAAGTAGACAGATATTGTCATGGCAGCCTTCAGGCAGAAAGAAAGCAGGCAGTTCCTGAGACAGGCAGAAGTGGGGAAAAAGGGCTTTGTGTTTCCGGTCTCTTTAAAAAGAGGCTTCCTGGGACCATCCCAGACATAAGGAAAAAAGTTCTGTGTAAAGTGAAGCCAAACTGTTTTCTTCTTAGCAGCTCTTTTCTGACTTCTAGATCTGGATCTAAACTACAATAGTTACTGCTAGGTTATCATAAATTTGATTTCCCCCTTTCAGCTCTGTCAAAGAAAAAAAAAAAAAGGAGGGAGAGCAGACAGGCACACTGAGCAGAGCCAGGCACACAGGCAGCATAGCATCAGCACCTGTTGCTGCAGCTACCCATTACATTCTCATAGTGATTTAATTAATGCCCAGTGCCACATGATGGAAAGTTAATGCCATAAGGATTAAAACAAAATCCTGTAGGGCAGCAGTACAATTTTATTGCTGCTGATCGGAAACATTGAGTCAGGACTGTATGTTACAGTTAAAATTCTATGCTACTGCTGTCACTGTAAACAATAATGAAAGTCCTGAAGCTTCACTTCTTCCCCAAATGCTAATAATGAAATGTCAAAGCACAATTGCCAAGTCTGTATTCTTTAAAAAAGCCTGCAGGAAGTAGGCTCAGAAATGAATTGCTTTATGATTACCAGTACTCACTGACTACTTCCCACCCCAGAAAAGTAATAAAATCCACCCAGGTGGTGCAGAAGGGAGGGGAAAGAAAAAGAAGAAAATGAAAAAGAAAAGAAAAATATGAGTTGAGATCTGTGTAAGAGTGTTTTGGCAAAAGACGAAACATTTCTTTTGAACAGATAAAGAAAAAGCATTCCATTACAAAGACACACCCTTTTGAGATATTTAGTAGATATCTGATCTTTTCTTCTATATTTAAGTATCATGAAATTAGATAATGGAGACATTTGCTTTCACTTCTTACTGACTCTACTCCTACAGTTATATGTGTTTCAAAAGGCAAAAATGTCTATCTTTGCTTGGTGAGCAATTGAGCTTTCCAGTATTTTCATTTCTATGAGACCCTTCATCCTCCGGTTCTACTTGGGTTCTTTGTTAAGTCTGACTCACATTTCCATCTAAAATAAAAAAGAGGGTAAATAAATGTTTATATCTGGAGGCAACATTGCAGGAAACAAAGCCATTAAAAATCCTAATTAGCCAAGTGAAACTGAAAGGGATTTTTTTTTTTTAAGAAAAATTTGAGAGACTTCTGTTTTACTAAAATGCACGCATAAATAATATTATTAAAAGCGATTTTAGGGTTATTATTGAGTAATTTCTCTGTACTGCAAAAATATAAGATATGGAAGAAGGAAGATGTTAGAAAAAAGGAGTTAGCAAAACGATAGGAAAAGGTTTACATCTAATGGACCAGCAAATAATACTGAGAGCTGTAATATCATATAATATATATACGTTATTTAATAAAATACTATTATATGGACCTAGATTGGCTTGAGCTGTGGGCCCAGCTAGGGTAAGAATGTTTTAGATGCTCCATTTGCAAAGGTATTTTTATGTTGTACTTCTACCGAGTGTAACTCAAGACGAAGAACTTCCCCAGAAAGGCTTACCCAATCATAATAATGCTGCACTGGATTCTGCAAAGGATTTTTCTGAGGAGAGCAGAGAAGAAAGCTACTTTTTGCTTGAACTCAGTGGAAATAATTCAGATTCATCTGACAGCAAGATGGAGCAGAATTTTGGACAGAGGTTCTCAAAAACAGAGAAAGAAAACACTCAATTTTAACAAAAAAAAAAAGGAAAAAAAGAAAAAAAAGGAAAAAAAAAGAAAGAAATAACCTATTGTAATTAAATCAACAGGGAAGAATTAGCACCCTTAGAAGGTAACATTGGGTTATACCATCCCACACAAGTAGCCTAAGGACCACACAGAAACTTCTCCATATCTCTGTTCAGTAACACCCTTTCTTGAATGAACTATTGGAAAAGTTGTGCAAGCACAGAGAACAGAAAGATCTGGTAAAAACAAACAAACAAACAAAAAATGCCTCTAAAGACACCAGACACATTTGACGTTTGACCCAGCCTGGACAGCCAGCACACTTGGAGAGAAAGAGAAGATTCAGTGACACATAAGGAATGTAGAAACTTGAAAATAGACTTGGCACTGAAGGAATAGCTGAATTTGATGACCAGATGATGGATGGCTAATATAAAATGACACTGAAGAGAGAAAATTATTTCCTTAGAGAGCAGGCCTTTTTGAATAAACCATCAGTATATCTGCCTGTAATCTATTTTTTCATGATACTGGAATTAATCATATCTTCTAGGCACATGTTCACCAATTTGTGAGGCCTCCTGATGTTGATACTAGATTCACAGTTAAGCTTTGCTAATTACAGAGTTGAAAAAAAGACATCTTGCAAGTTTGATCTTTTGTATCTTTCAAATTTTCTACTTTTATAAACCAAAGCAATAGTTAATATAGTTTAAAAAACAGGTTGTTTTCTTGTTGACGTGGATTTTATAATCAGAGAGGACAAGCTAATCTAGAAAGAAAAAATTTTCCAGTCAAGATATTCCTTCTCTAAACACTGTGAAGTCCAAATCTATTGTTAAAGTACAGAAATTTTTGGAAACTGCCCATACACATAAAACCTGAATTTCTAATCTTTTAATAGAATCTTTCATAATACATATTTCAAATGTAGTTTTGGGTGTTTTTATTACCTCCAAAATATTTACTTTTCATGTTAGTGGAACCATCTTACAAACAGTGAAATTATGTAGGCATTAAATGGTATAGTAATTCCTATAGGAGACCAATATTCTTTTGGAAAGCATGGAGAACCTGCATTATGGTTAGTTCAGTACAGAGTGACACTCTAAAGAAATGTATCTGCATGCACAGAAATACATCTTTATCTGATTGTGTATCTGAAGGGTATTTTGGAGAAAATGCTCTCATTTAGAAAACAAATTAGGAGATTTTATTAGCCTCTTGGATGCAGTACTTCATTCATATCTCCTATAAATTAGATTCTGTATTAACTTAGTAAATTAAAAATATGTTGATGCACATAAAATAACTGTCTCCACTAGGCCTTTCAAACCACATCAAGGAAAGAGATCAAATTATAGTAGCTGCCATAAAAAATCTTTCGTTTAGAGATTTAGCAATTACATCCTGCCCAGAGACAGAAAGATGATATATCAGATACTCTGGGATGGCATTGCTGAGAAATGCTGACTTTGTAATGGTGATTGCTTTGCTTGCAGAGTGAAGTACAATTAGGAATGCTGTGCAGAATTTAAGAGGCAGTTGAAAACCAGGCAGGACATCCTCACCACTGGGTCACTTGTCCTGAGGACAACTTTGAGATGCCTGAGCATCCATATGTTGCATCCTTTTTTGCATATGGTTCTGCATTTGGTTGTAAACTATTATAGCCACATGTTGCAATTTATGTGATATATTATGCTGGTTATCCAGACTCACACTTTACTACCTCCTCTACAGGATGGAATAGCATTACTGACGGAGGTGGAAGGGGCATTACCTCATTTTGTTGATGCTGCATTCACGTTGTCTTGGGCCTTTCACTGTCTTACCTGTAAAATATCAAAGAGCTTCACAGGTTCATTAAACACAAAGGCAGAGTCTATGGCAATGTTATTTAGCCCTGTGACATGAATATCATTTTCCTATACTTGTGTACAGTATTCACCATTTGCTTAATGAATCTTAGGCTTCATATGTTATATTTTCTCTTCCATCTTTATATAAGGTTATATAAAAGTCAGTCTGAGATATTCAACCTAGCTTCTTGGCAACAAGGATATGTTCTATGCTTGCTGTGTTACAACATATTTACTCTTGTTTTTGTCAAAAAGACAAATCCATGTTTTTTCTGGTTTCTGACTTGGGAGATTTGTTGCATGCTCTTACACCTAGTAATTTGAACATGTAGTGAATTGATAGTTAATCATCTGTCTTTTTCCTTCATTGTGTTCACTCACTGAAAATACTATAGTTGAGACTTGAGAGTGTGCATATACAACTAGACATAAACAACTACACAGATCAGAAGGGAAGAGAAATAACATTTTTTTCTCCTTATCCACAAGACTATAATATTAGAAAGATTTGTTTAATCTCCGCTGAAAAAAACTAGCTATTATGCATGTAAAAGAAAAAGGCAAAAAATAAAACTCTATAGTTTGAATCCAAGAGGATATTTTTCCTTAGGCATTAGTGCTTTAGCTGTTATATTGTTGATTTTTTTTTTATTTTTATTTTTTAACAATAGAGTTTTTATACATGATCATCTGTGACATTACAATTTGGCCATCATTACTTTTCTAATCTAGCTACAAAGATGCTGATAAGAAACATGTTTCTGATTGCATACAGTATCAGGCTTGTCTTTGAAAGACAAGATAATAAAACCTTTATTTCTTGTCTATGCAACAAAGAGATTATCTATTTCTTTAACTATCTCCTGTTATTGCCAATTTTTGTCAGTATAAACGAAATAAAACGTAAATGTAAATATTATTTGGAAAATTCTCAGTATTGAGAAACATTGCCAAAAATGTTTTCTGTTTCTAGTTCCTACCATAAATATTGAGCAGCATATAGTTGCTGACATGAAAAAAAACCCACACAAACAATGCATTAATGTAGCAACACAGAAATACTGCAAACAGAGACAATTTTCTGTGCAAAAGAACAGATTGATAGATATTTGGAATCCAGGTTTCCAGCTCAAACTTCCGTTCCTCCCTTGAGAGAGGGAGAGGTTGTTACTCTGGAGCAGTTCTTGTAACAACATGAAATTCTGCGTGTCAAAGGCTTTTAGTTACTGTGAAGTCATGAGTGAAAAATGTGTATTCAGATTGCCTGGCTTTCTCCAAATTACTACAGAGAACAGCAGGTGCTGCATGTAACATGCACGGAATCAGTCATATAGCTAAATCCAAGCAGCAGATTGCAGACTCAAGGAACAGTTTTTCTCCATTTTTTAGTCAGGGTAGAAGTGCATAAATGTTTCCAACATTGACTTTTCAATCTCTACCCATTTAAATGGACAGAACAGTGGCCAAACAATGTTTTTTGGTGTCCTAAGTTCTGAGTCTTTGGCCTTCCTATGAGAATCTCCTTGGCCTATGCAGTCCCAGACATACTAGACAAGATATTGGTTACCATCCTCAATACCACAGGCAATGATAGAAGCTTCAGCACTCTTTGTGTTCAAAAGGGCATATTCACTCTTGCATTTTTTTAAACGCAGCCTACTCTGCATATTTGTTTTACCATCTATTCATTAATAGATCTTTTTCTAATTGAACCTTGTGTAGAGCTTGTAGGCAACAAACAGCATTTTCAGGGAAGTCGGACTATGAATACATGCTTATTCCTCATGATCCTGTTTGTCAAGTGGTATCTTTGTGGCTGTTTTTCTACATAGTATCAATACAAAGCAAACTACTTCTCCCCAAGGTTGCTTGTCTTTACCAGACTCTGAGAAAATTAAGTACAGAGGCTGAAAACTGTGTGTTATTAATGTATTTAATTAATAACAGAAAATCATTAAGGAACATGCTGGGCTTCATGTGTCCTCTGTTGAATGTGTAAAGGTCAATATTTTGTTTACAAAAGACATATTTTCATAAGTTCATCTTCATCAACATACCAAGTTTAAAATAGTTCTTTATTCAGATTAGAGTTATTTTTATACCTGCATCATTTAAGTTATCCAGTTTAAAGCACAACCCTAAGAATAATTTCATTAGTTGGATCAAATGAAAGAATGTGATGAGAAGATGGGAACGATCATCTGGATGTGGAAAAGGAATGGACTTTGATTGTGTCTCCAAACCCATCAGTAAACAATAATCAAATATTATTAAGTGGATCTTTACCTAAAGGGAGCAAGCCAGAATGATTGTCCAGGCATACATGTTTGAACATACTACACAGGTGCTCCAATACTTCAAAGAATTTGCTTGGTTTCCAAATTCAAGGTGGTTATAGTTCATGCTTTTGAAAATTACTCATGAGCAGATTTAACTAGACCGGGTGATTAGGACACAAAGGATATGGAGAAAGCTGAGGTGCTGAATGATTTATTTGCCTCAGTTTCCAACAGCAAAGGCTCTAGCTGCACCACCCAAGTCCATAAAGCAAAAGTAAGAACTGGGAGAAGGAAGATCTACCCAAGTGAAGATCAGGTTCGAGACCATCTAAAGAACCTGAAGTTCATGGGACCTGATAAGATCCATCCTTGGGTTCTGAGAGAACTGGCAGGTGAAATTGCCAAGCCACTATCCGTCACATTTGAAATGTCACAGCAGTGGTGAAGTTATAACTGACTGGAAAAGGGGAAACATAACTTCCATTTTCAAGAAGGGTAAAAAAGAAGATCCAAGGAACTACAGGCCAGACAGTCTTACCTCTGTGAGTGGCAAGATCATGGTGCAGATCCTCCTGAAGGCCCTACTAAGGCACATGGAAAATAAAGATGAATTGATAGAGGCTGACCAACATGACTCCACAAAGGGCAAAGTTGGTGGCCTTTTATAATGGAGTTACAGCATTCAGTGATTAAAGGAAGAAAAACTGATGTCATCTACTTGGTCTTGTGCAAAGCATTTGACACTGTCCTGCATGACATGCTGGTTACCAAATTGCAGAAAAATTGATTTGATGGGTGAACCACTCATGGGATAAGAATTGGATGGATAATCTCACTCAGAGAGTTGCAGTCAGTGGCTCAGTGCCTATATGGAGATCAATGACAAGTGGCATCCCTAAGGGATGGGTGCTGGGATAAGTGCAGCTTAACAGCACTGTAGGCAACATGGACAATGAGAATGAGTGTACTCAGCAAGTTTGCAGGTGACACCAAGCTGAGTGGTGCAGCTGACATTCTAGAGGAACCTGGAAAGGACTGAGAGCTGCGCCCATGCCAATGTCATGAAGTTTAACAAGGCCATGTGCAAGGCCATCCACCTGGATCAAGATAATCCCAATTTGTCATACTATATTCCTTCAGAACTGCTTCGTTTTCCTTCACAGAAGACTTCATGTTTTCAGAACAGGCAGAAATCAACAAATAAATAAATAATCATCAAAAACTTGCCAAACAGTCAGAAAGGAGTGCTGAGAAGAAAATGCTTATCTGAGAATTTTCACTTTTCAAACCACTAGAATTTGTATTCAATCAAATAAATAATTATTATAAAGTCTTCTTTTTCCAGATTCAAGAATAAAGGGAATGCTAAGAAAATATCTCTGGAGAATTGACAGAAGCAAAGTGAGAGAAATAGAAATGAAAAAATAAATGAAACAGATCATTTTGAAGTGTTAATGATGTGTAGCTATGAAATGGCATGTTGTATCACCAGAACTACAATCTATATTTCCTGCTAAACCCCTGGTGAAATCTTTAACAACACTTTACTGGTATAAATGTGAGTCAGTATTTTCTGTGAAGTCTTGGGTTTGCTATTACAAAAAAACAGCTGAAAATTCCTTCTGCTCTCTCAAGAAGGATTTCCAAGCAAACTGCCTATGATTCTAGAGAGTTAAGAGAAAAGAACAGAACATTCAGAAGAGCAAACTATCTCATACAATCAGAATAATTTTTTCCAATATATTAGCTTGACAAAAATTTATATTTGCTATCAGTCTCTCATTTTGAGATCTGTATATACAAGGCACTGTTCAGTTTATTAGTTGCTATAGTCTATAGAAGATGTGTAATTTGAGTGAGTTTAGAAATTACCTTACATTTGTTAACGTAGAAGAAAGTTACACCTCTTTATTCAAGCTAGATATAAGAAGGTGGATATGTGGTAAACAATTTGACTGTATCTTTTAATATGGAAAAGGATGAAAAATTATATGAATTATTTCAATTACTTAGAGTTCATCTTTTGGCACTGAGTGACAGACAACTTTTAAAGTTGAACATCAATTAGTTTATCAAGTCGTATATCTCAGAAGTCTCAAGGCTATTGTTTGCTTTACTGTACCTCTTCAGAGAGTGATCTGAGTAGAGCTTAGTTGGATGCCATTATTAACTGGCTAACCTACTTCAGGTACATTTTGTCTGCTTGTATATTTACTGGGGAGGGAATAAAGAATTTAGCTTGTGGTGGTTGTGCAGAAGCAAAGATATCCAGTGTCTGCGCATTGACAGTGAGCAGCTTACTCCCTGCTACAAGCAATGCTTCCGCAAGCCCTGACTTCACTGTGAGACAATGCTAGATCACTCATCAGTATAAATATAATCCAGAACATGTGCAAACCAAACTAACTAGAACTGTATTAGCTGGCATTTTGTGCTTTTATGGCAGATTTTTACCAGCTGTGTGAGAACAGATGCTCCCTGGTCCAGTGCATAGGCCACTGGTTAGTCCTTCAAGATGTTTTGAACAAATCTGAACCAGCAGAGTGGGTTTACACTGGATCAGTTCTTAGTGGCATGTGGCCATGGAGTTTGGGATCTGATAGGAAGAGCCCTAGAGCCAAGTTTTCTGACTTGTTGAACCATAGCCCAGGTAAACATGAAAATAAATTTTATTCCATAGTATCAGATATTGCCATGCTGAATGGTTTACAAATGGGACATATGTGGTCACTTTAAAAAAGAAACACTGCATTTTTCCTTATGGTAAGTATTGTACAAGAACACTGGTATTTTTATTTCTATTTAGGTAACTTAGGGAATAGTGCTAATCTCATGCTCTTTGCCCCATGCTTGTATTTATTCAGCACTACTGCCTGTATATGCACTTCATGGACCCAGTTTTGACAGGATGACAGCACTTTCTCTCTTTTTACCTCATCACTATGATCCTAGTGATCCTAGGAAAAGATAATACCCAGCTAAAAGATAATACTCAGCAAAACCCGAATCTTTATCCACAGGCTACTGCTCAAACTGCTTTATTTGTTTGTTATAGTAGATTACTGTTTACTTTTTAATTGTGTTATGATAAAGGAACAAATGAAAACTCTATCTCACACCCTCCAACTCTCCCTGTTCTGTGTGAAAATAAATGACTTTGGGTAAAATTGAATTTATTATGAATTAATAATGTATAATTACAGCTATGTTCTACAACCAGTAGCATCAAGCTTTTTTTTTCTTTTTTTTTCTTTTTTTTAATAACCTCATTTTAATTAACAGTGATGAGACTCAGGGGTCTTTTAAAGAGTAGCATGCTGATAAGATAGATTTATGTATGAGACGAGTAAGTTAAACATGGTATGTCACATAGTAAAAGCATCAAGTCTATTGTAATTTCCTAAATAAATCATATTTTAACAGCAACCAAGAACCTTAGAACAGAGAGATAGTTTAATGAATACCAAGGGATAAGACAAATGAAGATTTCTGTGACACACAATTAGTACTAGCTGATTCAAGTAAAGAATCCTTGGTTTATTACCATCATAAGACAGATTTTTCCCTTGGAACTTTTTTTCTTAATATCCAATGCACTGGAGACAGCAATTCAGTGGGGGTTTGTTCAATTTCTACTGTAGTCAGTTGAAAGGACTCCAGCTGGGATCTGGATCAAGTCCTTACTGACACTGTAGGGTGGGGTTAAAAATGTAAAAAGCTATCGTTTCCAGATCTGACTATCTAGGACCAGATGTGCGAGGCAGGAAACCATATGATTATATTCAAACAATAAATAAAGAAGGAGTTGCCCTTGTTTAGAAGCATTTTCCACAAGCGGAGATTTTCTAGCCATGACAACATAGTGCAGGATTCAGTATTAAGTCATTGAATTAGTGAATCTCTATCCAGTGAAGCCTACTGAATCTTTGGGGACTCCAGATAAGCAGAAAGAATAAATGTAAGGGGTTACTTCGTGTCCAGCTAAAGCCAACAAAGGTTTTAATACTGAACTTTCCTCTGGTTTTAATTTTCTCGTTTTTGAGTTATTTATCTTCTTTGAATGTGCTTTTGTAGGATCCTTTTAACTTTTGTAACATATCAGCAGTTATTAAAAGTAGGCATTTTTGAAACATTTTCCTTGAAGCCAAATTTCCTTTTCTTTCCTTTCCTTTCCCATCTTTTCTTCCTCCCCTCTTCTCTTCTTCCCCATTTTCTTCTCCTAACTATTCTGTGTAATTTTTATTTTTAAATCAAATTGAAGAAAGAAGAAAGAGGAAGAATATTACAATGGCAACAAAACCAAACCCCACCTCCAAAGAGCAAACAACAACAAAAAAGAAACAATAGCAAACTAACAAATTAATAAAAAACTTGCCCAAATACTCTGCATATGAGTCTTATATGTTACAGCACTTACCACATCATTGTGCTTAGAAAAATATTCACTCTGTGATCCATTTTCTCTTTTACACCATGTTCATTAAGAGGTGATTGTCTGAAATAGATTAAAAATATGTTAATTCTGATTTGTAGCCATTTTATTTTGCAGCAACTTTTGCAGTTCTTTTTTCACTGAGACAAGTGTCTGAGAAACTTCAAGGCTTATATTTTCTTTTTTGCTTCATTTACACTTCACATTTATGAAGGGAAATTCTGACTCTGACTCTTGAAGTCATTTACCATTGCAAAACGTCCAATCGCATGTGCAACATGAAGAGAGAGGGAGTTATGCAGTTACTCATAGCTGGATCAGCCCCCAGAACCTAATAAAATATTTGAGCAGCATTTTCAGGATAACGGATCCTGTTCTTTAAGACTAAAAGTTTTCACAACTGTGAGTAATTGGATTAGTGTCCATGAGCAGCCACCATGAAGAGGGTGCCTTAATGCGAGCCAATGCTGAAGTCTTAGACGTGCTTAAAATCTCTAAGTTTACCAGTCAATACTTTCCCTTTTATTATTGCTCTAAAAGAATGTAAGAATTTATACATTAGCACAAAAGTAGACATTGTCTCCTTTTCATTTCTATATATTTCTCTGTCAAGGAGGAAATAACATGCACCTAGAATCCAAACCTCCCATTGTACAAAGAGAGTTAGAACAAAACTCAACTGTCATAAATCCCAAGGCAGATGCTGTGAAAGCTTCTTTCTCCCCTGCCTCTAGTACTGTGTCTATTAGTATAATTAAAAGATCTATTTAATGTGTCAATACTTAGTGAAGTATAAGGTTAGGTGCTATTTTTTTTTCATCTCCACAGAGGAACATATTATAGAAATATGATTTTCCAATGAGAAAATAGGCCAATTTTACATGCCTTTTTTTTTCTTAAAAGAAAGAACAGAAGCAATACTCTTAAATAATATAATGTGGTACAAGAGGCAGAGGATGGGTTTCTAAGTTCAAAACTACTGCTGAATCTGTGTGCACTAGAGGAATCAACTCTTCAACTTGATGGAGGTCACCCTTGTTCCAGCTGAGGTCAGTCTGATTAGTTTGGGCAGCTACTGAGACAGCTGGCAGCTGGTAAACAGAAGCTTTTTTATAAATTGATGATTTAGAGTAAATTAGGCCTAATACTTTGATGATGGCTAACATGAAAAATATTATAATTACAGCTCTGTGTTTTCTTTACATTGTTAGAAATTTTTAGGTTGCAAAAACATTTTACTATGTTTAAGGAGACAAAATGTAAAAGTCATAAAAATGTGCAAAAGATTTGTCTGAGATATACCACCACCACCACAATTACTTCAGTAGTCACTACTGTAGCCACTTTTGTGAGTCTTTTGGACAATCTGGTGAGAAATGTGTTGTTTTTTTTTGTTTTTTTTTTGAGGTATGTTGCAGTAATTCCCTAAAGCACCAAAGAGGTACTGGGGGCAAACCCTTTCCTATCAGATGCTGCATATGCCTAGCTATTAAATGAACACATTTCTGTTGGATGCAAGGAAATCACATCTGCTGTAAAAGATTCTCCTGCCATTTTGTAAAGAAAAGGATGATCTCCCATCTCTCAAAACCAGTCTCAACATTTGGTACTGAGGAAGCTTAACTCCATGTACCAAACTCTATTTTGGGAAGAATTTTGGTGAGGCTGTACATTTCAGAACTTTCCCTAGAGATCATTCTCTTTTTCCTTATCTCTGAACTTACTTAGATAATATCTGAAAATTTACTGTCTCTGATAGCTACCAGTCATGTGCTTTTAAGTAAGCACAGCCATGGATAAAGTGTGCCATATTATCCTGCCTCTTCCTATCTTCCTACTTACTCCACTCACCTAGAGGCATACCACTGATTTATACCAGTGTAAATAAGATCCATCTGTTGACTTCACAGACACACTGGTTGTTTATCTTGTTAAATGATACCTCTGTGAATCATCATTTCTATATGAATCTAGTCTCAAAGTAATAAAAGCAGGAGGTGTGGAGACAAGGACGAAGAAGAAGGTCTAGGCATGTGCCCTAGATCTGTGGAGCAAAAACACCTGTTGCTGAAGTGTCAGATCTGACCAAGTCCACAGCCAGCAGAAAAGCTTCACTTACTCAGAGCTGTGATCTTTAGAAAATAGCAAAGCTGAAGATTACTGTTCGCTTTCTCTTTTAATTTGCAACCACCGGTGTCCTATGAAACAGAAAACTGCAGAGCACACCAGCATTTTGCTGAAATTGGATGCATTTAGTAACTTACAGATGTTGCTAACACAGCCAACGTTCTTCACAAATCTCTTGTATAATTTGCCATATGTATGGCACTCACAGCTTAAAAATGTCAGCAAATAATGTACACAAGAGCATACATTTGGGCTCAGGCACACTGTGAATGCTGAAGTGAATGTGAAAGGCTACCTCATTTTGACACCTTTGGAACCACAATATAGAATAACATTTGAATGCCTGGTCACTTTTCAACAGATATTTTTATGCCATCAATAATATAAGAAAATAACATAATTCATCATAGAAATGTGGGCTCAATTAGTTTTGGGGAGGTTCAGATTGAACGTTAGGACAATCTTCTCTGCAGGAATGGTCAGGTGCTGCAATGGGCTGCCCAGGTTGCTGATGGAGCCACCAAACCTGGTGGTATTCAGGAAATGTTTAGATGTTGTCCTGAGGGAAGTGATTCAGTGGGAAATATTGGTGATAGGTGGATGGTTGGACTGGATGATCTTGGAGGTCTTTTCCAACTTTGGTGATTCTACTATTCTATGATTTCATAAATGTGAGGCATCTAAGCTAGCAGGACCTAGACACTGCTTAGCAACACTATGACCTGGATATAAGATGGAAAAAAGCTGCAATTGTTTTTGCAAAAATAGATATCTGTGCTAATAGATTTTTTTTCATAAAACTTTACATTGACACATATTTTTACGATATGGAGGAGAAACAGTTAACAGAAATGTTACAAATGAGGAAATTCTTTGCAACTGAGAAATGACTGGAAATTGAAAGCGCTCTCTTAGGCTTTAGTCAGCAGATGTCCTGCCATTTGGGTTCAACACTGTTCATGCTCTCAAATCAAAATCACATGAGGGCCTTTGGGAAGCAGAGTTTTCAGACTGCTTCCCCTTGCGATCTGTCAGAAGTTTTCCATTAAGAAATACCACCCTGGACTGGATCTTGTTAAGATTATGATTCTGATCTCAGCCTTTCCTTTCTCTCTAATAAATGACCTTTCATAAGGACTCTTTCACTACTGCTTGTCTATTCTTTTCTTTCTCCAGATAATTTTTTATCCTCAGTGAATATTTTTTTCCATCTGTTCCTGAAAACAGATTTTAAATGTGTAAATTCCCAGGCGAATATACCTCTTTCCAGAAACAGACTGAGATTTAGCTTGAAGGAAACTTTTTGCCCTCCGCTTTCCAGTCCTAAACCTGGAGGTTTCTTGCTTATCAGGAACTGTGCTTCCAAAAATCTGCCATCAGCATCTGGGCACTCTTCCAGGCACTGCCATCATGGAGCTTCTCCTTCTCCTGCTGAGAGGCTGGAACAGCAGTGACAAGGTTGCTAATGACTTTTGAAAGCATGTGGCCCCATGACATTTGCCATCACTCCTAAAGCTGTGCTCACCTGTTCAGCTAGTTGTGTAGTCACCAGGAGGACTGACATTGTCAAGAGGTTCTGCCTCTTGACTTTTGTCTGTTTGGGAGCAAGTCAGGTATAATGTGTCTCTCACAGGTATCTTCTTTCCCAGTAAAAAAAACCTCATAAATTAAACAACACTTATGGTTTGACTCTTCATATGATGAATACAGCTGGGAGCCATACACACAGAGGAACTTGAGTACAGACTTTCCTAGAGGAAGCTACAAATTCATTTTACTTCCTGATCTCATATATCTTATCTATTTGACTTGCAGACTGATAGACCAAGAGCCTGTATTACACTTGGCTTTGTCAATGAAAGAAAAGTGATTAACCTTGCCATGAAAGTGTATCACACTGCCAGGAAGCACCAGCAAAGGCTTAAATGGTCAGTGTGAGACTAATCTGAGCTCCAGTGCTGCAAACACAGCAGAGATTCTTTGTTCACAACCTCTCTGGAACCCTCAACCCCATGGCTCAAACCAAAAATGGGGTCCAGGTACTCTCTGAACTGTATTTAAGTATTCTTACTGCTTTTTAAAAGCTCCTTCATCTTTCTTTGTTTATAGCTGTTTCCGTTTAGACTATGTTATGTTAAGCTCAGAAATGGTTCCTGAACACATCCTGAACCGTGGGTAAAGATGCTTTTCTTTCATTCTTTCCACATTTCCAGCCTTCCTCACATAGACCTACCACAATGTTTCCTGAAATGTGTAATCAAGCATTGACAAGAAGACAAGAATAACAAGGAAAATTTTGTGGTTCACCACGTACATGGCAGCACTGACACCTACTCCTCATGCCAAAGAAAACCCTGGTCGCAAACCCCTCTTTTGTGCTGTGCATGAGTTTTATTAAAGTGGGTCTGACAAGTGATATGCTGAGATCTGCAGAGCCTAGATTCAAGTATTTATATAAAGAAATCAATAAGCCTCGACTAATTACTTCAAGTGAAGCTCAGATTGAGGGACAATTCCAGGACAGTAAAACAAGAGTCTGATTTGATCAAAGCAACCATCCAACCATCTAAACCGATGGTGCTCAGTTTGCTTCTGTTGGTGGTTCAGTTTAGAGTGCTTGATTATCTGAAAACTTCAGAGATATGTCTGAATTCTTACCCTGAATGGGAGTAATCACATATCTCTACAGCTGAGTTCTGATCTTTGTCTGTTTTAGATTATGTTTATTATTAAAAAATGCCTTATGCTTTCTATTATTTACATATGTATTTTATGATGGGTTAATAGCTGATTATTGTCTGTAACACAATGCAAGCAATACACTGTAAGTGATTATGAGCACATCTGTGGAAGATACAGAAAGTTACAATGCATGTATTGATCTACCTGGTGTGGCTTTGGCTGATGCTAATAAAGGAGATAACATTACCTACTGAGATAAATCAATAGGCGCTGAGAATTGCCAAAGGTCAGAGGAGCACTCCTGTAGCTTCAAGGCCTGTGCCAGTTTCAAGGTCCACAATCTTCAATGTGGCCTACTTTAACTTTTCCAGTAAGTCTGCCCAGTCATTCCTATCCAACGGTTTTCTGCCTGTTTTGCATTTGTTTGCCAGGGTAATATCCATGCTCTGGTGTGGAATGTCTGTAAAGTTGAGATCTAAGTCCAATATCTCTTTGGTCATTTTCACATACATTTGACCCAAATTTTAACAGGTTTCACATTAAGAAAAAGATAGAAATTGTTAGAATAAAGAAAGTAATATATACTGTTTTTGTTTTGTCACTGAATATTTAGAATTTATGGATATATTAGGGCTCTGCATTCAATTATAAATAGGGCTAAACATCCCAAGAATCTTGTTATCCTAAAATAAACTTTGCCTATCAATATACACATTATCGATACAGTAAATTCATAACACTTTCACTATTTAAAGAAAGGTATAGTTTTAAAAAGCCTATTTTCTGGGAGATTTTTACATACAGAAAAATGTTAAAAATCTCCTTAGCCATCCCATTTTCCAACATATAAACAAAAAGAAATATTTTTCCATATCTTATTATCTTGCATTTGCAGATTTTGATTTTTCCTCTCTTGTTTTTTAAAGACATCCCAATTTTCACCTGTTGATGATAAGTAACAAAGCATCAAAAGACATAAGCTTATTTCACAATTTCATAAAGTCTATAGCTTTAGCTCTGATATTGAGTTAGTCTGTAAACCTGAATGAGTAAGATAACATTTTCGGACCAGCATTCCTCCCTTATCTTTTCTTCCAACTTATTTTCTTGGTGACAATAAGACTTCTAAGTAGTTGGTCCTGAACTGCATTTGATCATTAGAGACAACTACAAAAAGATGAGTGATCTGGCTGTGTGGCCTGGCACAAAGGTGTATCCTGTAGAATATTAAGGAATATTCTGTTCATTTTATTCATGTGTGGTCTTGCATATTTCTTGCCTGTTGTTTATATTATACTGAGCATTTCTTCTCGTTACTCAGAATATGACAAAGATATAGTACCACTTTCCTATTTAACTTAGTAAATTCTTTACTTTCAGCCATAAAGCCTTCACTGCTGAAGTTTAAGATCGAACTAGGAATAGGTGAATGCATGCTTCTAGAGGAAGAAACATTTTTTTAAAGTATGTGAGGGTAATGATTTGTGATAAACATGACTTTGTACGAGGACTTGTAGATTAAGCTGATTACCCCAATGAAAGTTTTTCAAGATTTTTTATTCAGGAAAGTCCATATATTTCAGTACTAGCAGGAAGAATAAAACCACACATTTCATCTATTTTAGTTAAATAAACATTCTTACATCTCTCTTTTTTTTTTCTTAATGATTCTGTTCTGCTTTACAGACTTATATTTTCCCATGAAGAGAAGTGATTCCTAGAGTTCTTCATTGAAGCAATATTTGTAGTGACTGAAAATAAAAGAACAGAGAAATTCCATCTGTCCATCTGTCCTTATGTCCATCTATTCTAGCCAGTCTATTTTCACACTTTCAATTCTTTTGTCCTATCCAAAAAGGTTTGTTCTTTTTTCTTTTACTTCTTGCTTGTTATATTTTTTCTTCTTGCTTGTATTCTGCACTGCACTGACTGATTTTTATTTTTTTTATGTCGTCTTGCAACAACTAAGACCAAATCTAAGAAGGTGAAGTAGAGCTACAAGATCTCATTGCAGACCACTGAACACAGTATGTACTTGTTTTGTCAATATCCTTGCACATACTCTGTGTATACCTGTCTCTTGCCTATTATTTTAATGATTCCCTGCACCTCTATAATTTTTTCCCAAGAAGTTCATAACAAGATCAAGTCTCATCTCAGAGCCTCATATGGACTAAGTTCGTAAAAGTGAACTATAAGATTCCACCATCTTTAGTATTGGAAAAAAACACTTAAAATAGACCAGATGCCTTCCCAAATATAAATTTGAGTGAGGAATAAAAACGTCTTTGATTCTTGATACAGACATTCATTTTTAATTGAGACTAGGGATTTGTTCTAATTAAGAATCTGTAATACTGTCGTGATTTATTTGGGCCACGGTGTTTTTCTCTATTTGACAGGATCATTTATAATAATTAAACTAAACAATTTCCATATTAAGCCACCAGAGGAAGAGAGCAAGAGTGTTAAATTTATCTGAAATAAAAACTGAAATGAACCATGGCATTGTTCTGATTCTGGTACAGCTGTTTCAATTTTCAAACTTCTATTATTTTCCTCCCTCATGGTTTAAAATGTAGTGTGAATGAAATAGAAATGAAAAGAAAGTGGGAAAGAATATATTGCTCTGAGTATTCTGTGCAAACAGAAGACTAGCAGTAAAATACAAGGCCATCTATTTTATCTGTTTATTTATTTCAAGCTACTTAGAAATACATTGTTCTGGCAAAACCCTGAGTGCTCATACAAAATCTTTTGTAATAAATATTGAGAATTAAAGCCAATTTCCATATACCATAGAGAAAATTAACCTGTTGAGAAAGAGTTTACCATGACAGTTATCTGTCCTCAGGTGTTTATACATTGTTGAGGGAAAGGAATTCATGTGCATCCCTTCTTCATCCATCTCTGGATCTACATAAATATTTACAAATAAAAGGGTTAAAGAGTCTAAAATTTAGGATAAATACGGATAAAAGTCTAAAATTTCTCAAGTCCGCATATTTCTCTCTGGTGCATATGAGGATCTCATCTAGTGCTATTTTTGATCCTGTATTTAATATTATGCTAAATTCCGTAGGGTTGTGAATTATGTGCCTACACGTGGGTGAAATGTGAAAGGATATCTTGCAGATACCCATTCCAATATAATAATTTTCAGGTTATTACTCTGACTTTACAGTTTCTCCTCAAGCAAATGGACGAAGAAGATGGTAGATGAGAGGGGCCACAGCTCCATCCTGAAATATACTGGCAGCAAAGCTGAGTCAATGACTAGGAGTTCTGTAATATCCCATTGGTGCTTTTCAGAACAGGAATGAAACCTCAAGCTTAAGGCAAAAGAAGCACATGGGCCTCCACTAGTGCAACGTGTGCAATACACTGAGTCAAAGACTACACCTCAAACCATGAGGGAAACTGCTGAGTTCTGAGTTTACTTCACTGAGCTTTATCCTAAAAGACAGTAGATCTGTTTACTGTGTCAAAAGTTTTGTCAATTAGTTTTGACTTACCTCTTTGTTCTATTTAATTTATTTCTATTTTATGTCTGAATTCCACTCATACAGGAAAATGAATATGAAGCTTTTTTAAAAGCAGGTGGTTTCTTGAATAGGCCTTCTTATTTTTAAGTATTGGGAAAGAAATAAGACTTCTGTGGTCTCCAGACAAATGAGACATAGAGGTTGTAAATCTTTGACTTCCAAGCTGACCTTTCGTTACTGCTGAGTTGCTGTCAGCCATGCAAGGCTTGACAGAGCAGAAGTAGGATTAGATTTCAGAGAATTTAACCACCATACTCAGTGGACCAAACTCTTTAGTGCATGACCTGAAGAGTAATTCTAGCTTGCCACAACATATGGCTATATGTAGGTCTTAAAATCAAGTTCAATAAACATTTAAATAAACACAAAAGAAAGGAGGAAAAAGTGGAAACAAATGAGCAGATGCTAACAGAAGCTGGACTTGGCAGCTATGTCCACTTCAAAGAGTGATTACATGGATGTTTCCATCTTTTAAAGGGGTCTTTAGTATAAAACAATCAAACATCAAATGAACAAATTAAAGAGAAGGAAATTAATGTGTGTGGTTAAAAATTGGAAAATGTTAATGACTTTTCATGTGATTAAAGCAGATATGCCTTGTAGAGATTTCACCCATTCTTTAATTTCTGATTCTATGTCTGTGATCTGTCCCTGCATTGTTCTACAGTGTAAGATCTCAAATCTAAGCAGGCTGTGCAACTCTCCTTTAAGAACAACTGAAACTGTGTAACTAATGCAACAGAGGTTTAACAGGTTTGAGGGGTCAGTTAGAAGAAATCAGAACTCTTTCATCTATAAAGTCCAGGAAATGTGATTGCAGGTGTGATTTCAGCCCTCCATGTTCTCATTCTTTAGTCCTTACTGAAGGATATTCCCTCTTCCAAAGCGGTGTAAGTAAATAGCTGAATAAAGCATACCCTTCCTATGAAATTTCAGGTCATTCTTACTTGCTCATAGACAAAAGCCAGAAATAAAAAGACAGATAAAAATAATAGTAATAGTAATACTAATTGTAATAAAAACAGCAGGTAAATAATAAAACACAAATCTCTTTTATATTATAACCTCTAAAAGAAGAAGACAGACACAAATAAAAATCTAAAATTTTCCCTAATCTCCTAATCTCTAGGAAATCTTGGTATATCTCGGGAAGATTTCATATTTATGAAATGAAGTCTAGATTTCAAATCGAAATTACTTATTTTGGAAGTGCATCTAGTTAGAATTTTACACTTGATTGTTCCACTGGATTAAAATATAATTCAGTTAGATCAAGAGTATTCGGTTCTTTCCTGCTTTGCGGTCGTTTAACCCAGCAGACAGCTAAACACCAAATAGCCATTTACTCTCTCCCTCTCAGTAGGAGAAAATTGAGAAGCACAAGAGCTCATGTGTTGAGATACGGATAGTTTAATAAGAAAGAGGAAAGAAAATGAAATAGTAACAATGAAAAACAACAATAAAAACAATAAATAATTTATGAGCAGTGCAATTGCTTATTGATCAACCAGCCCTCTAGTAGGGCATCCACCAAAGCCAACTCCTTTAGTTCTGTATTTCAGCGTGGCACCATATGGTACAGGATATCCATTTCTCAAGTTTGTGTCAGCTCTCCTGGTTTATGCCGTTCCCTCTCCTTGTGCACTCCCATCTCCCCACTGGCAGGGAAGTATGGGAAATTGAAAAGTCCTTGACTTTGCATAAACACTGCCCAGCATCAACTATAACATTGGTGTGTTATCAGCATTATTTTCATCCTAAATCCAAAACACAGAATCATCCCAGGCAGTAGGAAGCTCAGCATTAGAAAATGTCTTTTTTTTTTTTTTTTCCTCTCAAAAAATTAAACAAACTCTCAAAGAAAAGTAAAACAATTTTTAAGCTTCTGATAGTGGATCAAAAGAGCTGAAGGCACATGTTAGTAAGTAAGAACTGGTACATGTTCATACTGATGATCCAAATTTCTTCTAAATATTTTGATAGGGCAGTTTTGTTCTGGCAGACTCAGGATCAGATCAAGTATCATCTGTTCTGCAGCTACACAAAGTCAGCCCAAGCACCATATGGTGTGCTCTGGCACAGCATGCATGCCACAGCAGAAATATAACCAAGCAGTCACACCAGACCTAGATCAGAATCCTATTGTTTTGGGGTGTATAATCAATTCTCAATGAATATGGAACCACTGTGTGCCACAGTTTTGAAATAAATACCCCTCCAGTATCAGATATTAGCCTTCATGTTTGCAAGGATATTATTTGTACAGATGTCCATTTGTGCACATTGGACATTGGTGTTTCCTTAGAACTTTCTCACCATTGTCCAATAAATTTTTTTTCTGCAGAATGTATATCTGATAATTACTTTTACTGTGATCTTTTCTCAGAAAACTTATTTTGATCCTGTGGAATTAAGATTCATTAAATAATAAATAAATTGTGCATAATGCTGTTCACAGGGTTCACATTGGTCCTTGCTATATAACTTTTTTCACTTTAATGTATATAATTATCTATATGTTTCTACTTTCTAGTTCATAAGAGGATATTTATTTATTATTATTGGCAATAATAATAAATATAAGGCAAATAATATTATAATATATATTAATATTATTATATATATATAATATTATTATAATTATATATAATATATATAATAATATTATAATATATTATATAAATAATATAATAATAATATAAGGCAAATATTATTTCCCTTTAATCAGACATATCTTTTAACTTTTTTTTAATCTTTAATTTATATATAGTCATTTTCAAACCTCTAAGTTCTCTGAAAAGGAGATAGAATTTTTGAGATTTCTAAGAAAGCAAAATTGCAAAAGATTCATTTAAAATTTTTAGAGCACCGTTTTGTGGGAAACAAATATTTGTTTCAAGTTTTAAAAAACTTTGAGCTTCTAAGAAACTAAAGAGAAATTCTTATATGTGGAGTATTTAAAAAAATCCTAAAAAATATTGAAGCACCAATTATTTCCTTAATATGTTAAATATACACTTATAAAGCAATGCCATAATGCTAAGCATGATTTTTTTTTCCTATGGGAGATTTATTTATTCTACTCTAATCAGTTCACACCTGGGTAAAATGAGTGTATGCAGATGTATAAAGCTTCTGTTATAATGTGGTACAGCTTCTACTCACAGGGGAATTCTCAGCTCCAAGAACGTCAAAGAGATTTTCTCAGACTCATTTCTTCACACCTAATTCATGTTTCATCCTTAAGAATAGTTAATTTCACAGTGCTCTAAATGTTGCTACTTTTACTGGTACAACTGCCAGATTAAATTTAATATTCTTACTATCGCAACAATTCAGAATTTTTTACTTTATCAAGGGCCAAAATAATGGTTCATGCCCTAGGTATTTCCTGTCTAGACTACTATATTGGTCTTTTGGATGCATTTTCTGCTTTTTCCATAGTTGTTTTCAAACCAAAATGTACAAAACTCTATAGATTGTTTCTTACTTTTTTAAGCTCTCAAGAAGATGATGGACTTTTTTCTTGGCTCAAAGTATTGGAAGACTATATCCCCAGTGAGGAATCAATCCTTTATTTATTCTTGAGTTATGATTACATGAGAAAGCAGGAACTACAATAGAATCTCCCTTAGATAATGAACAGCAATGACCTCTGCAGTATTCTAATTATGGTGTACAGATGAATGATGATAATACCCTGCATTCAGCTAGTCAGTAGAGACTCTGAAAGGTCAAATATTCAGGTGAGTTTCATTCACTATTTTATTCTGATTGTAGTAGAGTCAGCTGCCCCATCTAAATAAGCAATATCATCTCTATTCTGGTCACGAGAAGATCAGAGGATGTGTTTGCATCTCCAGGTATTTGAATTATTGTAGATGTTTGTCTGAATGCATCATAAAGAGTTTCTACATAACATCTGTTTCAGAGGATGTCTGAGCTTAGTTAAGACTGGATTATCTGCTTAACTTTTAGATATTAAATATGAATCCTATCTCTTCTTCTGGATACACTGTAACATGTGAAGGATCTCTAAGAAATAGTATCTAAAAAGATCATTATGTGATTAATACAAAATTGTCTGTTATTTGAATTAGTCTGATCTTGACCAACTTATCATATAGTTCAATAATCCTGATCTAACCTTTGTTTTAGTATCTAGTTCTCTAGCAACTGACTAA
Source organism: Cyrtonyx montezumae (assembly GCF_038088225.1). NCBI lineage: Eukaryota > Metazoa > Chordata > Aves > Galliformes > Odontophoridae > Cyrtonyx > Cyrtonyx montezumae. The sequence goes on from NW_027072034.1 coordinate 151,217,317, forward strand.
ATGATGAATTATAATCCACACAATAGATTCATATTATTAAATGATCTTGTTTCAGATTTTTTACTGAACAGTTATTTATTTCCCATAGTTCCTCCCCATTTTTTTGCTGTTGGACTGCTCCTCAGAAAGTTGTGACCCAGCAGTTACTCACAGATACCACTCGGCATTCTCATTCGCTCTGGGAACATATTCTGCTTCATGGCCTGTGTGATTTTCTTACCTCTGGGACTTCAACTAAGTAACTTTGTTCTTCGATAATCTTCTATAATCACAAATTTTATTTTACTCAGTTTCATATCTGATATGTTTTTATACAGTCAATATTATTCATGCATGTTTCCTAGCCAGTACTCCAACAAAGCTCAAGTGTTCTGTTGATACTGTTGTGAACAGTTTTTAACAAAGATTTTTGGAAAGTTTCCAATAAAAATTTAACAGAAGCAGACAAGGAAAGGCTAGGCAAACAGTGCTGCATTATACATGGCCACATATAATACTGTACTCAAGAAAGGATAAAGAAATATATTAGCTCAAAGGGACCATTTATGGGAAGTAATGATAATAAACATGAGTAAATATTTCAGAATCATCTTTAGTTTGAAGAAATGGCAAAGACCAATGCCATCTCTAGTACAAGCGTGTCTGAAACAAACATTGCTTCAAAATACTTTCACAAATAAATAGTTTATTCTAAATCTTTGTCAGTATTGGCAAACAAGAAGTAAGGCTGATATCAGTTGATTAAGGGTATGCATTTTTTTTTGTTTGAGATTGATGTAAGTGAAGAATTGCGTCTGTATTATGCTATTCCAGAAAACATCGAGCAGTACTGTCTAAACTGCAGTGACATACATTAGCTTTATCTACTTCCTTCTTCTTTCAGAGATTTTTTTTATTTAACTTGTCAGATCTGCAAGCAAGATTTTTCCATGCTCCTTTCTCTGTGAAGTGATTCTATGCAATCTGCCAGTGCTTTACTCCTGGTATTGGGACAGGCGAGAATGTACATGGGCCTCTTTATCATCTCACAACTGATGCATACTTGCTTAGAGAACAGGATTGGGCAAGGCTACAACAGTCCTTGGGTCATGCTAATAGAGAATTAGTGGGCCTTAAAGAGTTTATGAGTAATACAGCTTCTTTTCAAAATATTGACAATCAGGGAAACAAAATAGCAAATTTGGCTTAAATGACTTTAATATAAAAGGTTTCTTCTTTGTCTGTAGTACTACTCACTCATATAGAAATATTAAATATTAGTACAGATACTGAGTTTTGCAGAAGGAAACCCCTCTCAAGCAATTTTATTACTTTGGGCTTTAATGTGAATCCATGATAGTACTGAACCGTTATAGCATGGATACAAGTGTCACTGCTGTAGGTGGAAGCACTCTTCTAACGAAACAAGCCTGACTAATTCTACTAATTCTCTTGTTCTGTTATAGACCTCAGAGATACATCAGAAGCTGAAACCTGGGCTTACAGGAAATTGAGATTTTCTCCAGCAGTCTCATCACTATTTATATATTAATAATATCTGAGCAATTTGCTTTGGGTGTATACTGGATTTGCCTCTTCACATCTTCTTTGAATCCCAAATTTCCCATGATCATAACACCAATAGAGAATAGTTATTTATCAGGGCATGCTTTGAAGTTCAAGTTTTATTTCCCCAGCACTGATTTCCATGCATTATGTGATCACAAATTTGTAATATGTTATATATATATATTTCACCTCTAATAATAAATTTCAAATGCATTTTTATCATCACATTTCTTCCCCTCCTCTCAGTATAGAAAATCCTATAATATTACTTCACTCAGCTGCTTTGCTCTTTTTCTAAAAAAAATTCTCTTCTAGATATTACACAACAGTTATACCAAATATATTTACATGTTTAATTTTAAAATTGCTGAATGAAAATCAGTAATGCCGATACAGAAATAAATACTTTTAGAAGCTGCAATAGCACATCTTCATTTGAAATCATTTAGTAAAAGGTTTATAGTTTTACCCTCAAAAAAGTGTATCCTATAGTTTTGCTAAAACTGTTACTGAACTTTTGTAACTTTCAACAAGCCACTGTAAAAGTGGTTTTTTATTTTTATTTTTATTTTTTTGGTCTAGACATTGCCTAATACAATTTATGTTGAGTTAAAATTACAAACATATTGGCATCTCACTTTAATGCTTATAAAGTTATGAAGTGAGATGATTTCATAAAAGAATGAAACATATAGTTTGCTCTCAGCAAACACATGAAAATATAAATGTGTTTCTCTACTGCACATTTATCCCCAGGCTAGTATCAGTCTGCTTTGTCAAGAGGTTTCTCTGTATAAATGGGCTGTTGCCAGATCAGAATTGCTTTACTGGCTTCAGGGTTAAAACACGTGCCTTTCTAGTGCTGAGAGTAGGGAGAGATGGTTGGAAACCTCCAGCAATGGAGGGAAACCCATTGGATGGGAAAGGGTCAAAAGGAGGCAGAGGATGTCAGGAGTGGGATCGTGGATGCTTTTACCTTTCCCCTATTTCTTCAGTGTTTGTCAGCTATCTCATTTACCTAAAGGCAACCCTTAGATGACACCACTAACGAGCAATTTCTCCATCGAGGATATACTTCTGTTATCAAAGAGCTGTTAAAGGAATTTTATTGTTTTGTTTCTTTTTAAGGTAAAGTAATTCTTATCAGGATTAGATCTTGAGAAATAAGCTGTATTCTTAAAATCCATTTTCCGGAGCTAAAAGTCAGAAATGAGAGGATTGTCTGATTACTTCTTCCTTGTCTTGTTCCTCAAAGCCTCACAGGACCCCCAGCCTTTATGCTCAGAACAGTATCTCTCTGAGGTCCTCCTCATTTAATGTGATGTCATCACAAACTCAAACAGAATCTCTTTATTTTACTTGATCAGCTATCCATTCAAAGTACTTCCCCAGGAAAAGCTGAAAGCTCGCTCCCTAGTGGATATCTGGGTGGAAAACTCACAAGCATGTGCAATTTATGTTTTAGCTAACCAGCCCCCCAAAGCCCCTCTGTTTATTGTACTTTTGAAAGCTAAACAAAGCTGAGATTTACAATGTCATCGGAGGAGACAAAGTGAAGCTCTCTGAATGCATAAATATAATGTAATATTGTATAAAAAGTACATACATTTCACATTGATCACAAATACAAAGTTAATATGCTCATTCTATACAAAACTTATTTATATGATACACAGATAAATGCTACAAAAGAAGACTATATTTGATAGAAGTGAAATTCTGCATTTTTCTGTCCAATATGTATATCTTTTCTGTGTACTTTTTATTTTGTAGAATGAACTCAGAGAGGTAGCCCAGGGATAAGAACCAATGTTGAAAAGACAAATGGGAATGTGTAGCACTAGGGGTCGGGGACAAATCTTCCAAGTTTAAAAAGCTGTAAGCCATCATGAGTAGCTTAATTTAGAAAGAGGCAGTGCTGTAGACTCACACTGCTATGTTAGCTAAATTAGACTTATCTGTTTAACTTTGATCACAGTTTCAAATAAATTACTGGTGTGTGCCTTCACAGAGCTGCAGAGAAGCTGGAAAATTGGCTGTGCACTGTATACTTAGCAAAATCATGAAAAGAATCACAAACTCTGATTTTAGTTTGTGAAGTCTTTGAGAGAAAGCATGCAAATCCATAATTCCAGTAACAGGCAAAAGCTATGTCTTATGAATGCAGCAGAGGCAAATTTTAATATGCTGACTGCAATTGGTGTGCAATCTATTAATAAAAGTAAGAAAATGTAGCACTGAAGCAGTTAAGAAGAAAATTAATAAATAAATAACAAAGCATTTTAGTGTTTTCCATATACAATCTGTTTAGTCAATGGAATAAGACAACTGTGTCCGGAAAGCAATTTGGCTTATTTTAGAAAGAAAATTTCTTTCTGGAGTGCATTGCTCTATCTGCTCATTTGTTATGGAAAAAGACCAGCCAAGTGGTAGAGAATATACCCAATTAGAGGTGCTCTGATCATCTTCATGGCCTCCTTTGGACCCACATCAACTGTTCCATGTAATCAAGCATTTAAATCCATACTTACTAGTAAAAAGTTTCCAGAAGGCATCAGGAATTTTCTTACAATAAACAATCTAGTTTTTCTTACAGTTCTTATAACAGAAGATTCTGTATTGCAACTTCAATGTATATTCTGATATGTTTGTATTCATAAATGGGATACAATGTACAGGTACTGAACTAATGTTCTAATCTCAGTAATTTTGTGTTTTGATTTTTTTTTAATTTATTTTTTCTGTATAGAAAGGATTTTCTGTTTGTGCTTTTTTTCTTTTTGTTTATTTATTTTTAACTAAAATAATGCCTGGTGAAATTTTCAGCCACATAAACCATTCTACAGACTTTTCAAACCCTTAAATATTCCCTCAGAAAGTACACAGGGAGAAAGTAGATGCAGTATATTATTCAGAAAACCTGTAAAGTCATGTTTCAACAGCCAATCAGTTCTATGCCTGTCTCAGTGATAGAGAATTGGCAAAAACATCAATTGTAAGATACAAATTGACCATTAGAAGTTTCAAAAACTCATCACCTATCATCCAAATGGGTCTTCAGAAATGAAGGTGATTATTTTTCATTAAAACACACAAACAAAAATGACCACCATCAAAAAACAATAATCAGAAACCCAACAACAAAAGCAAACAGAATAAGACAGTTAAATTCTTCTGATTTTTATCTAACCCTAGAAGCACACACTGGAATGACTACCTGACATCTGCAAACTCTATTCTAAGTAGCTCCCTATGTTTAGTGAGAGGAGGTTTGCATGTAACTCAAAATATAACAAGCCTTCTATTATTAAACAGGGTGTTTTCCTTTCTTACTGCTCAGACTTTGCAGAAGTAATAATTAAAGTTTCTGGAAGAAAAAGAAAAGGTTACTTTTTATTACTGAACTTCACCGGTATCCTTTGGCACTTTAAAGTAAAACTAAATATGTGTAGGTAAGCAAAACCCATTCATGTAGTTTCTTAAAAGCATATATATTGCTATCTCATTTGATTATTCTGCTAGTAAATCCATTTAACTCTGTTGTTTTTAAAGGCACTCCTGCTGAGAGGATTTGATGTAGCACAAATTAGACAGTAAGAAGTTAGTATTATAAAAGATGTTTTGTCAATTCCTGCACAGCTACAAAGCTACAAAGCACATCCTGAAGGCAACAGCACCAGCGACAGAAAACATATATGGCTGATTTGTATCATTAAGAAATTTGTAAACTCACATCCTGTGTGAGACGGAACACAGAATCTGTGTGATCTGTAACGTCAACATCAAAATCATAATCATATTTATTTGGTTGAATCAAAGTATATATAACATTTGCTCCAAAAGCAGTGCCTCCTATTTTATTCTGTTCACCTGTGACATTAGAGGCAGATGTTGGTGGTATGAGAGTAGAGACTGAACCTTCCCACCAATATTTCGTCACATTCTGTTGCTGTGAAACAGATGGTAGCAGAGGGGCAGTATGACAAAATAGCATCTGACATGGAAGTATGTGTAAAGCAGAAGTGTGTCATTGAATTCCTCCAGGCAGATACAATTGCTCCCATTGACATTAATCAACACTTGTTGAGCATTTATGGAGACCAACCAATGGATGTGAACACGGTGAAGTGGTGGATGTTGTGTTTCATCAGTGTTGACAGCAACAGTGGGTAACTTCTGCTGGTCCAGGCAATTACAAGCACAGCATGTAGGCTCCTGTTCATCAGTAGTGAAAATGCAGAGCTAATGGTGGTGAGTGTGAAAAAACAGTGCTTTGTAGCTAAGAATTTCTATCAAATAATATTGTGTTCTTTGTATCTGTTTCCACAAAAATAAACAGAAGGCATTATTTTTGGAGCAACCTATGTGTTTTTGAATTCTATCCAATCTCAAATTTTCAAATGAAGAAGATTCTCTTTGCTGCATATTCTGTAAGCAGGACAAGTTGCACAGTGCTATGCAGGAATAACCTTCAGTGAATTCGTAGGACAGCACAGCTGATTGCCCATGGATGAAACAAGGAAAGTAACAAGGCAAATGTTTGGATGTTTAAGTTGCTGATATACTTTTTTCTAGTTTACGCAACATAATGGCTTATGATTGAGATGTAGTTACAACTTTTATTCAGCTGACATGTATTCAACTTACCCAAGTTTACAAATCAGTTTGGAAGAGCTTTGTCTTTACATGAAAGAGAAAACTTCTCAGCCTAAAGGAAGCCTCTGTTTAGGAAGAGGCTGTTGTAACCAGCTGCTAAAACCATTACAGCCCAAAGTGCATCCACCACCCATGAATATTTCAAGTACACTGAAGAGCTGCTTTTTCCTTTAGTCCTTGAGATGTTTATCTATTTTTGAGGATAACACAATAAATCATGCTAAAATTATCGATAACTCACTTTGTTATTTATTTATATTAAATTTTATAGCAAAAAGAAATTTAAGGCCCTAGAATCTCTTCCTTTAAGCAACATTTGCTGTTATACACAACATTCCTTTATCATAATGATGGGAGTATATCATGTCTAACATTTCTGCAGTAAATTCTTCGGAACTTTTACAATCTTCTTTCTTCAGATAAACAAGTCTTAGTTCTGAACAAAGAAATGGATCACAGTTAAATTGGTTCAGTTACCACAGAAAAAGAATTGTCTGACAAATGCTGCTCTTTAACTCTGTTCATGAGCCTCCTTTAAGCAATCCTTTTAAACTTGAATTTGACACAAAGACCCAAATACTGTTTCTGTAAAGGCTTAACATAAAATGCTTTACTACTTGCAGCCTCAGTTAGCCTCACAAATTTTTCCTTTATGCTCCATCTCTATTTGAAAGTAAGATAGCACAGGGTTCACTCTTCAGCCCTCAGGTGCTAGACAGAGCACCCTTACATGCACTGTCTGTTAGGAACTGTCCTGATCTCAACTCAAGGGGGTACCATGTGCTAGTGTTTGAACCTTGGGTCCTACCCTCCTTATTGTAGTAGCAAAAATGCAACCCTCAAGTAATTCACGATGTGTAATGCAGTTTTATACTTCAGGGCTGAAGTGTTGTTTTCCAACTGTTTACTTAGTTACAGCTTATTATGTGGCTTGACATCAGCAAAGGACATGCCAAGACACATGGTGTTGCTTATTGTCCTTTAAGGGCTTTTTCCGAACAATGAATAGAAGAGATAGCTGAGGAAAAAAAAAGAAAGCAAAATCTTCAGATCTCTCTTCACTGAAACACTGAAGACATTTACAGACATTTACAGGTGTTGTAACTAGGTTTATTCAAATAAAATAATCAGACTTAGTTATTAATAACTATTTGCTGCTTCACACAAGAGCTATGATTCTGTAGCAGAATATATCAGACAGTTTTCCAAACATCAAAATGGAGAAAAAAAATCTTTGTGAAAAATGTTTGTGAATGACATATAAAAGACAAAGAAGCAATGGCAAAGTGTATAGCTTCTTAAGATCTGAAGATTTTTAAAGATTGTTTTATTAGCTTATTGTTTTGTTAGTTTTCCAAATCTGTCTTAATGCACAATTTCAGGGTAGTGTGAATAAATCTGGAGGTAAAAATCTTTCAAATCTCTGTATATATGTTTGCCCATAGCTGTGTACTAATAACTGTGCTTTTAAAGGAAAGCAAAACTCAGTGAAAAAGAGCAACTGCACATGACCATCACCAGATGTCTTCTGTTTGTACTCTGACAGAGTGTGTTGTCCTTTCTACACCCAGTAGGCTTCAATGTACTAAGGATCTAAGGGGAGCTTGTTTGTCTTAAGGAAGATCAAAAATGATACTGTTTGTCTCTGGTAGCACAAAGCAGGGAGGGGCATAGTCTGCTGTATGTGTGCGTCTCCTGATCAGCAGCTCTGGATGTGGAGAATGAACAAAATATCTTTGGCTACATCTGCTCTGAGAAGTGAATCAAGACTCTTGTGTTTTCAGTCAGTCAAACCCAGACAGTTACAGCCAGTCAGATGCAAGACAGGTCTGAGGTGTGCAGAATAGTTCTCTAGTCCTCAGAGCAGACACCGTCTGCTCTATTGGGAGCTTCAGTACCATATTCAAATGTAAATAAAAACACTGCAGGCAGCTTCATATGCCTGAATCTTGACCTGTGCTGACTTCAAAGACTTGAGTACTCATGCGCAGATATCTACTGATGTTTGAGATGTCATAGAAAACTTATGATATCCATATAATTTGGTCTGAGAGAAACATCTGGCATTTCAGATCAGTAGCTGAAGATCAGTAAAGATATCACAAGGCATCCTATATGTGAGCAAAGTCATGAACTAAAAATGTCAGGTAATAAAGGTTTGGAGGAAGCTCTGTGCTCCACCAAATCTTTAACAGAAAGTGATACTTCTGCATACTCCCCTTAATAATATATTTCTACCTGAACTCAGTGTATCCTGCCTATTCTTCAGTTCTTCACATTACCCTTTTCAGGATGTGCAGACTTCCTCATGATCCCAGACCCAGTCTCTCATCCTGTTCTGCCTCTCAAAGCACAAACAAGTTCCTTTAAGATGAGACTCAGAACATTATTCTTTGTGGATGTGCCGCACTTTGTGCAGCAGATAACCACCTTCACTGTAATAGTAATGAGTTCCAAGGCTTTTTCACATCACAGATACCCAAGGACATGTTGTTCTTCACCTCTTGTACTAACCTAAAGAAATATTTGAAGTGGCTATATCTGTAAAATTTAATGATATGATGTAGTTCCAGAACATACTGAGACTGAAATGGAATTTTGTAATAAAAAGACAGGGAGTCAAGATGCTACATTAACTTCAGACTTCAGTAGGTGTGAGCTGATCGTTGAGTTTTCTAAATCAAACACTGTTTGGGTGTACAACACCAGAAGTAATTTTTTCAGAAAAAACCAACCAGACAAGGTTGTGTTTTGTAAATTCAGCACAGAAAGATTAATAATCAATCAATCAGTAGATAAATAAAAAGCGATAAACCAAATCTGTGATTCCAAATTTTAACTAGGACAGATATTGCTTATCTTTAGCAGATGAGTACTCTAGAAAGAAAAATAGGAACACCAAACACAGATCATGACAGGAAGGTTTGAGGTGATTGCTGTAAGCTATATTTTATATGAAAAAACAATAATCACAAGGTTTTTCATGTCAATAACCTTGAGTAAGATGGGGAAAAGTAGAGAAAATGAAATCACCTGTTCCAGATTCCTATAGACTACTTGTTATCTTATTGGTTTGGTTTTTTTTTTTCAGCAAGAAATCCCTTCCATCTGGCCACTCGATTTTATGTATCAAATTTCAAATTTTGTGAAAAGTGCATTTCTAAGAGGTGAGATGAGGAAAAAGCTCTAATTTGTGAAAAAGTTAGTGTTCAGCATAACTGAAAATAATTTATAACTAATAGGCAAACTCAAGTAAAGAAAGTTCTGTCTTTTCAGAAGCAAACAAGCAATCTGTAGATTTGGAAACAATGACAGGATAGCATGGAGTATGGTAGTGATTTCTGTCTGACAAATGAAAAATCATGATACACAGTACAAAGCAGTGGCCATATTATTAGAAAAACACATTAGTTCAAGGTTAAACTATCTTCTGAAATACTAATATGATATCCAACCTCAATTTTTTCCCTGTGTTTTCAAAGAACCTTCAGATTTTTGCATGGCAAGATCTTATACAGAAATAAAAACAAGTTCAAAAAAATTTCAAAGAATTAAATGCATTAAATGCTAAAGCAATCCTGTTTGTTTTTAATAAGCTCTGTTACATTTACAGTACAAAGAAAACATTCCAGTGAGTGAATGCTCCTATTTCCAACTTTATAATTTTCCTCAAGTTAGACCAAATGCTATTTTGATATGGAAACTAAAATAAGCATTAGAGAGCTATGTACTTTATGAAAACTGTGTTACAAATGAATTGCTTTGGCTTTTCCAACTGCTAATTTAAAGGTATTTCTTGCAATGCCATGTATATACAATGTTGTGAAAAAATATTTGGGTAAAGAAAGATGCAACAGCTGTGACATTTTATGCATGTCTAGATTTTTAGGATTCTTTAGAGTAGTCCTCAAAAAAATGGTGCTGCTGCTGCTTCCATAATCCATGTATGACAATCCATAGTACTGAAAGCCAGGCCACATTCTTTGGTTTCTTTTTAAATCTGTTGGATAAAAACTTGGCCTCAGTAAAGTCAAGTCAAAATAAAAGTTACCATTGATTTGAAATGGGCCCAGGTTACTCTCATGAGCAGAAAATGAATAAAGTTTTGCTTGAATGTCTAGATTTGATTCAACAATTTAGATTTATTAATTAAATCCACAAATTAAAGTGCAGTGTGCATTTTATCAACCAACACATCCATTCCCTTATGTACTTTGTGCTTATTTATTTGTCCTAACATTTCAGACAGAGAAAGCCTATTGTTCAATGTTATCCTAAATGTACTGTTTAAATGCATATATTCACATGATAGCAGTGTTTCTTGCGCATTGTACTGCACCAAAATAAATCTTACTTCCTTCATATTGACATAGAAAAAAAAAATAGAGATAAATTTGTTTAAAATGAAGCACAGTGTTGAAATTTGTAGAGATTTTGTGGATAAAATACCAGCTACATTTCTATAGATTCTGGTTATTCTGTAACAGCATTCAGGTCGTGTGCATGACCTAATAGTTTGCTCAGAAGCACAGTAACTGTGTTAAATTATAAATGTATTCTTATTATTTTAAATTATACATGGAAAAATTATTGAGTCTGAGGACTGAATGCTTCAGATGTTTGTTAATCAAAAATAAGTTATTTGATTGAATCAGTTCTGAGTTAATAATACTAACAAAAAATAACAGCAGAATATTTAAAAGATATTTAGTAAACTTACTGGAAATCAGTTGACTGCTTTAATCCCCACTTTAGGACAGAAATTTCCCTTTTATTTACATGAAGCTGCTATCAGTATCCATACAATTTCTAGCATGGCTGGTTCTGCCATTGGAAAGGTAAAGGAAAGAGCAGTTTTTGAAAGCAGTGAACTAGTTTAGAGTTGATTTGTCAGTGTGGCAAAATATTAATAGGATAGTTTCAAGTAAGTTTTTCCTTTTAAATAGTAGGAAAATATGAAATTATTCTCTGTAAAGCTAACTATTTGATGAGTTGACAGATTTTTTTTTTCATATTTAAAAGAAAAAAGCACTGTTATAAGAACTTATCCTTCAGTAATAAAGAAGTTCCCAAAAGAACCTCCAAGGACAATGACACCACCACTTCCCTGGGCAGCCTTCTTACTATGCTTGACAACTCTTTCTGTGAAGATATTTTTCCTAATATCCAACCTGAGATATTATGCTTTGGATTGCCCTAACCCAGGTGCAGGACTTTGCACTTGGCCTTGTTGAATCTCATCAGGTTCTCATGGGCCTACTTCTCAATCCTGTCAAGGTACCTATGGATGGCATCTGTTCCCTTCAGTACCACTACACCACTCAGGTCATACAGGAGCAAAAAGGAATCTACTTGCTTCTTTTCCAGGTTTTGGAATATAGTAGTTTAAATGCACTACAATAAATGTAACTTCTGTTATTTCTTTTATGTAAACATTGATCTTAGCAGTTATACTGTGCTGATTAGGTATCTTTGGCTAAATGAATATGTTCAGAATAAGAAAAAAATGTTTATGTGTCTGATGGAATCCTGCTTTTTGTCTCTGATTCACTTTTTAGTCTGCCAAAAATCCAAGAGATAACAATGGAATTTAGTCTACATTCTGATTATATCTATCAAGATAAATCTGAGCTGTACTCATTCCAGTTCATAGAATATCATTTTAATGGGTGTTTTCCTAACTTAACCTCTGGAAAATGAAATAAAAATAAAAGGTAATGTTTTAGAAAGAAAATCCATAACCTCTTGATGTCAGAATATTACCACAAAGAATATTTGAACTTGACCAGACAAACTGTATAATAGTAAAACCACTGTTAAAGGAAAGGGAGAATCCATTGCAACTACAACAGTTTATCTTTTTCACCACTGCAGTAAGAATAAATATAAATATTTATGTACCGACAAAGTACTTAAGAATAATGGAAGAGGGTGTAGGCAGGCAGCCATACAGTAAACTAGCTCTGTACCTTTCTGCAGTCATCGTATTTTTCTTTCTTCTCTTGGCATCCTTGGCAAAATGGTATTTATCTCTCACTTTATCTTGTTAAATGTCAGGCACTTGAAACACTGTAAAAAGGGTTCTCTTTATTCCAAGTCAATATTGGTAAGTCAAAATTAGCAGATTATCACTATAATAAAGCTAATAGAGCCCTGGAGTTACTGGATATTACTACAGCTTTTTACAGTTATGTGGTGGTGTAGTATTACAATGCATGGATGTACAGCTGATGTGCTCTGAGGCTGAGGGGAACAGAAACATTCTTTTCAGTTAGAGATTATTTCCTAATGTGGCTGTTCATACATAATACTTCTGCTTTTTGATTACTGTTTGTGGCCAGAAAGTTCAGACATAATATTGTCCCATAGAGGTTACCTCAAAATATTTGTATTCCTATGATGTACAGAAGTGTGTATTTCCACCTCTTAAGGACCATCTGTTACACATACTATATGTCGTTGTTCATTATTTTCTCCTTCCAGACTGGACACAAGATCATTAAAGCCATTGATTTTGAAAACAGATAAATATTTTAATAAAAATTAATATTCATGTGTTTTGTTCACTTAATTGCTTAAATAGGTTTTGAAGGAAATAGGAATTTGATTGATAACATATGAGTTTGTTGTTCACCTGCATGAGGATTTCTTCATACAAATACTCAGCTGTAGATTTTGTTACAGATTAGCTTTAAATGGTGATGTCTGTTTGAGTAATTAAGACTGAACTTCATTCAGAACTTTATCCAGGTTTGGTCCAAAGATGGGCTATTTCGTCTACTCGAAGAAATATCTTAGCAAATAACTAACAGTTATGAACTGCTGACAATCAAATGCATATACAATATTGGAATTCAAAAATTAATCATAGAATAGGTCATGGAATATCCTGTCTTCAGTGTCCTATAAAAAAAGATATGAATCTTTAACAAGTCAAAACAGAAGGGAGAAGTGTCTACTAAAGTAGTTTGGTGGCATTTCTTAGTGACAGTCCTCTAACCTAATGTCATAGATCACATTTTACACAAGTAGGAGGAAATTCAGCAGCACTTATCATAGGCTTTATGATTTTTACAGACTTTGATTTGGTAGGCTTTCTATCTTTCTGTGTTGAGTTTACCTATAATCTTTTTTGTCTGAAACAAAAGCCACCTCCTTTGTTCTTCGTCACAATGGACTGAGACCAAGGTTTGGAAAGTGGCAGCTGGCTGGATAAATCATGAAAAGCACATAGAAAAAGTTGGTCTGTTAAGAGAGTTAGAGAGTTTATTTATTTCAGTTCCAAGCATTCCTCTCTGACCAAGTCTCCAGAACATAATATAAAGGGTTACTTTAGATCCAGACAGACGTTTTGTGGAGGAAATATAATATGATCTGCCCTAAAAGTCAGGAAACATCAGGTTTTTAAGTACATATTTTATAGATTGTATGGAATATACTAGTATGTATCGAGAGAGTAAATTGCATATATTACCTGTACTGGTATATAAAGCTACACTTTATCTAAGGTTAAACATATTTTGGACTTTGGAAAAAAAAGTATGAGTATTCCATACAACTTACTGAAAAAAAAATAAAGTCTTTCTGTGGCTTTTCTTAACACTGTCAAAATGTTAATTGAAACCACTTCTCAGATAGATGTGGACTAGGGTAAAATGAGAGAGAATAAAGATTCAAAAGAAGAAACAGAAGAATATAAACCAGTTAAGTTTTCAAGATCATCAAACAGAAGATCACACCAACAGATAAATAATCTTTAAAAAGAATCAGCAATCTTGTTTGCAATGAACTAAAATGAAAATTTGTAACTTTAAGATATTGTGAGGTAGGAGAGGGGAATGTGAGTAAATCTAAAATTAAGTTTTGGTCCTAAGTAGATTAACTAGACTATTAATATCATGCAAAAAAACAATCTTTCATAATATTGACCTAATAAATTGTATCTAGTGAGTTTCTAGTTTTGTTTCTATTAATAGAATTAATTTTATGCAGTATTTCCTGCATGAAACAAGTGTAAATTAAATCACTTTTATTCAGTAAGCTTCCTATATGTCTTCAAATAGGAAGGATTCAAAATTAGAATTTCTAGCACATTTTATAGACTTGATGATTTTGATAACATAATGGCTTTTAAACTCAGTTTTTAGTTTAATATTTAGTAATTGGTAACAAAAAAATACATGTTAATAGAATAGAAAAACACATTATTGAGGACAGATTATAGCGTGAGCTTCCAAACTAATCTGTTTTATGTTAATTTCTTCATATGCATTACACAAGTCCTGATTTAGTGCCTTCAGAACTTGAGAACATGTAATAGAATTCCCTCTTGACAAAGAAGTAACCTCCACTATTTCTCCAATTTTCTGATGGATTTTTAGTTTATTTTCTCTCTTTAGAGGTTCAGAGTGCTCTTTGAGTTGGAAGAGTTGACCTACTCACCTGTAATCGTTTTAGGTGTAAGAAAACTTCAGTGGGCCAAACCTACAAAAGAATCTGAAGCAGTTAAATTTACTTTGTATGCTAGACTGTTGAAGATACCAGGCACGAGCTGTTGGATATACATATTTTTTTCCTGAGCATATAAAATTCATTTAATTGAAAGGAGAAAATAAAATTAATGAAAACAAAACAAAACAAAACAAAAAACAGAACAGTTAAACATCTTCTACATTTCTTTTGTGCATATACTGGGTGTAAGTGGGTGGTAGCTGGGCGTGGAGGAGGTAGAGCGTTTAAATGTTTGTCTTTCTAATCATTTTATTACTGGTTCCTGTATCTGAATCACTAATTTAGTGTTCAAATTATGTCAATTGGAAATAAATTTATCTAAATTCTCCAAATCAAATTTGTTTTGATTGTAACAATAAGTAGTAGGTGTTTTTCCATTCTTCATTTTCACCCACAACTTTTCTCTCTCATCCTTATTTTTTCCCATTGCCCCAGGCGTCACATTAGTCAGTGCATTCAACTGCTAGCTGTGAGACATCTTGAGTTTTTATCATTTTATATCAATTTTCCACTTTCACCTATATCAACCAGTTTACATTCCATCCCATATCATACAGCAACATTCTTACTGGAAACAAGTTTATTACTAGATTTAAAAAAAAACAGTTTTAAACTTTACCAGTCTTCTCTCTTTTCTACAATCTTTCTTTCATTTTTTGTCTCTTACTTAAAATGGTAAAAGAAACACTTGCAATTAGGTTTTATTGCTTTGTAATGTATCATTTTACTGTACTTTCCAATCACTTGTGTTGCATTCTTTATTCAATCCTAATATCCTTTTTGAGATGATTCATTGAATTATGCCTGGAGATCTCCTCCCAGTTCTGTTCACCTTAGCTATGGTGTTAATTCCGATAAACAGAAGCAAACAAACAAAAAAAAAACCACAATAAAACAGAATTATTTTTTGAAGAAAACTCAACTGCAAAATAGGGAGTATTAAAGTTCTATTTCAATAACAATTATGTGTACAACCCATTTTCTGAATTAAAGCGTTCTGTTAATCGACAGTTCCTTGTTGTGTTTCACCAACCAGGCTATCCTACCAGTTTTATCCTATGGATAAACTGCCTGTTCTATTCAGGAAATTACTTTGACAGATGAAGATTAATAAGCCTCCGTTTTACATTATTAATTTTTGTGCCATCAGTTGAATTTTAGTACTTAAAAATATAAGATGCAACTTCCAATTAGTTTTGGATGGTAGTGCACTAGAGTTTCTGATTTTTTAGATTTGTCCACAGTGTAGCTTAAATGCAGGGTAGTGTTTTCCAGATTATGTCTATATATGTAATTATATAGACTAGATATATTACTTGGGGTAAAATTATTGAAATATATTGAGTACACAGTATAGGATTTTTGTACTGGAGAGCCCAGTATTGTGTCCAGTTCTGAGCTCCCCAGTACAAAAAAGACAAGCACCTCCTTGAAAGAGTCCAGTGGAGGGCTACAAAGATAATAAAGGTCATGGAATGCCTCCCTTATGAGGAAAGACTGAGAGACCTGGGTCTGTTCAGCCTTGAAAAAAGAAGATTCAGAGGGAATCTGATCCACTTCTATGAGTATCTAAGGAGCAGGAGTCAAAGGGACAAGGCTGGACTCTTCTCAGCAGTGTGTGACAATAGGACAAGGGGAAATGGCCACAAACTGATGCACAGAAATTTCCACACAAATATGCATGGGAACTTCTTCACAGTGCAGTGTCAGAGCACTGGCACAGGCTGCACAGAGAGGTGGTAGAATATATCCTTCTCTGGAAATGTTCAAAATCCACCTGGATGCCTACCTGTGCAACCTGATCTAGACAGCCTGCTTTGGCAGGGGTGTTGGACTAGATGATCCCTAGAGGTCTCTTCCAACCCCTAAAGTTCTATGATTCTCTATGATTTCTAGTTGTGGAAAAAATAAATTGATTCATTTCTGTAAATTGTCAACATTTACCTAGGAATAATTGTCCCATTGACATTGTCTGTTTCATCTTATTGTCTATTGACATCCTTGTCACATGAAAAAAAGCAGCAACCTACATCTGCAAAACATAAAATAGATGAATCAGTCGCAGCCTGAGTATGTCTCATATGGAGCTTGGCAGGAATGCATATGAAAATTCGAATCTTATTTTAAACAAGTAATCATTGAAACTTAACAGATACAGTTTTCCAAAAGAACCATCAAAACTTTGTAAACCATACATGTTTTCAATAAGCATTTGGAATGTAATTATTCTACAATAAGTATCCTATTAAATTTAGAGTTGTATTTATAACAATTGCACAGTTCATACAGGCTAGAACAAATGGATCATATAAACAGATTTGATAAAGATCAACAGTCATGAAATACTTATACTATATATATGCTTTCATATTTATATAGATACAGTTTCTTAATGCATGTTTATGGAGAGGATGAATATTTCCTTTACACTTTAATATTTCACACATCTTGGCTGGAAAGGGAGGATGGGACTTTGAGAAGCCTGGCCCAGTGTGAAGTGTCCCTGCCTATATCAGAGGAGGTGGAACTAGATGATCTTAAAGGTCCCTTTCAACTCAAAACATTCTATCATTTCCATTATTATTTGTACATATTTCCTTCCTCATATATGTGTACATCTAGCCCATACAATGATTCCATAAAATTCTGTAAAGTAAATAATTTTAAAACATTTCTATTTTTTATTGTCTTTTCAAATCCAGATTTAATTTATTTTCAAGAAATCACCTGATTTATATAGATTTTGAGAAAGATAGAGTCAAATCACTTGTCTGTAGACTGCAGAAGTCTTCTACAGGCAGCTACTGTCAAATTAATGTAAACACATTTTTTTATCATAGTTTCACTAATATCTCGGCATTTAATGTTGAAAAAGAGATTTTAGAATATGTTTCAGTTGAGCTGTCTTAGTATTTGGCAGAAATAAATTCACTATTTTTTTCTTGCTAACTAGTGAAATAGCTGACAGTAATTAGCACAGATATAAATGTGTGCATTACAGGCACATCAATTAGTTAAATGAAATGAGATTCATAACACCTACAGTTGGGAAATAGCGTATTTGAGTGTTCCTGTTTATACTGGCAATCTATGAGGTAACCAAAAAACAAATTGAATTATTGTGCTCTGTAGATAAATTTATTCTTCTATACCAAAATATATGTTAATCTATCTCAGAAATACATACTGAAAACAGTGTGTTTTGCTTCTATTTACAGTGGTTGGTTTTTTTTAAACATGAAAAATTTAATTCTGATCGTGAACTTAGGACAATTTGCTTTATGAGGGCTAATTTAAAAATAATGCCTCCTATTTTATTTTGTTAGCTCTTGACGCCAGCAGCAAATGGTGGTAATATGACAGGAGTGTTTGAACACTCCAACATCCTATTACATTTTGTTCCTGTGTGACATATGGCAGCAGAGGGGCAGTCTGACAAAATGGTGTCAGATGTGGAAATGTTTATGAAAAAAATTGCATCACTGAATTCCTCCAAGCAGAAAAAATTGCACCCACTGACATTCATTGATGCCTGCTGAACATTTATGGAGACCAAACAGTGAATATTAGCACAGTGAGGAGGTGGGTGATGTGTTTCAGCAGTAGTGAGAGTGACATGAAGAGCAAGCCACGTTCCAGATGGCCATGCAGGCTTATATGAGTATAGCATGAAGGCTCTTGTTCATTGCTGGTGAAAAGACATAGCTAATGGTGTGTCTATGCAGGAAAAATAGTGTTTTGTAGCTAAGAATTTGCTCTATCAGAGTGTTATTGTGCTCTTTGTACCAGTTGTATTTTCCATGGAAACAAATAAGAAGGCATTACTTTTGGAGCAAGATATATAAAACTCAAGATAAAAGTTAGTCATTTTGAAATAGGGTGACAGTTTCAGTAACAATATAAAAACATCATTAATTCATCATACATTTCACAGGCATGTCTTAATGAGACAAATCTCTATCACATTAGTCTTTTCTTAAGAAAAAAGTTCCTGGAAAATTTGCAACCCATCCTTTTTTAAGAGTAGAACATTTGTTCTTATTAGGAGAGAGATATATGTTAGCTCTTGTTTTGCACTGCAAGGAATAGGTTAATGATAATTTTGCTCTCAATTCTATATAGTGACAGCTGACATTTTTTAATCTTACCTGATAAGAAGCTTCGTTGTCTCAATGGCTTCATTACTGTCAGTGATATTAAATGCAATGAAATGACAGGATTTGACCACTAGAAAAGTCATGAAATGTCATGGTTTTATGTGGAATATTTGCACAACCACACCTTGTTATCCTGTCTGAGATATAATCACCTCCCTGAAGCCAATCTTAACTATAAATCTGACAGGCATATCAGTATCTTCTTACTCATCCCGAATTCGAAGCAAGACCTGTGCTGAACTCTTCTGGCTCTACAGTTTCAGTCTGGCATGAAGTATACAGTAAAAGTAAAAAAGAATGCATGACCTTAATATGATCTGATGCAATCAAGTTTAGAAGCCATTTATTGCCAACACTCAACTTAAAAATAAAACTGACATTAATGACAGAAATATACTCTACAACAGGGTCCACACAGAAGATAGATAAATTGGTAACTCCAGCTTGGGAGAATGTTACAAGAATGTTGTTCAGGCCCGAGATAGGAGCAAGATCAAAAAGTTAAAAGAAGTCCTTGCTCAGACAGAGGACTCTGACTACATTCCCCCACTCCACATCCAATGCAATCCTAGTTTCTTCTCAGTTTTAACCCGTCATGAAGATATGATGCAGATGCAGATGTGCATCATTTCATAGGATACAAATCAAGTAGAGAAACAACTTAGTATGAGACTTTTAGCCTTTTAACAGCTGAGAGATGTCCTGCTAAGAAAATATGTATTAACTGACAGAAGACTATAAGGATACAGCAGAGATCTTAAAGAAAAATAAATAAGCAAGTTATAAAAACCCCACTCCTCTAGGCCCCACTGCTCTCATCATATAAGAAAGGCTTTAAAGTTACTAGAGAAATCTTAAAGATGCCTCCACTATGTGCTTTACATCATAAACAAATAAATGTATTAGACACTCTTGGACTTCACATTGCAGACTCTAAGAAAATTTGTGTTATAATAAAAGTATGAAATAATAAGGTGATGTTTTTAAAGTTTAATACATATAATGTTAGCAATTTTTCTGTTGGTTCTAAATATATCATTGGACCAGTGGATCATTGAGAAGTGAAATATGATACTGCATGTTATAATGAGTACATTTTTTGATGAAGAATTATCTGGAAAAGTGAAAAAAACAACAACCACCTATTGTCTCTGTAAAAAACAGTCAAATACCATTTCCACTCCTGCATTGTTTCTATATTTTTTCCTTATGCTGAATATCATCACATAAACTTTTTTAGTTTTCTTCAAACTAATTATGAAATTGAAGAGATATGCAGAAAGCTGCCAGATACCACTTAAAATAACTCCCTCAGGTTACACAGTCAAAAGCTATTGTGTTTTAATGAGACTTCCACTCATCAACTCTGCAATAGGAAATGACGTGAATATTCTTAGCTCACCTGAAGTGTGAAATAAGGTGTGTTTAATTCAAACTATGCTCATTAATGTTTTTTTTATATCACAGTTTGGAATGCCTACAAACATTTGATACATGAATAAATACTATCAATTTACGCTGTCCAAAGCACACTCACTAACATAGTTTAACACAACAAACTTCTTTTTTAATCACTTCCATATAAGAGTTTCTTATGTAAGTTTTGAACTTTGATATATGACTTATATATTATCCAGACCCATTTTAGTTTGGAGTATCTGTTAGTTGAGATGGTTTAATGTTGATACTAAAATGACAAAGTCCCTGGAAAAAAAGGAAAGTATTACACATTATTTAATTCCTGAAGGAAATACATAGCACAGTGTGATAAATTCCATTCTTATGTGTCTATTTGAAAAAATGCTGATAATTCTAATAACAAATGTAATAAATATGGGTAATTGGAAATCAGACAGGGTTAGAAAGAAAAGCAGAGCATGGATTTTTTTTTCAATTAAAGTGGATCAGCAGGTGTTTTAGTTCAAATTTAGATTCTCTCTATGAATGAATCTCTATGAGATCCCTGTCTTTTTTGTACTGGGGACAGAACAGGACACAATACTCCAGGTGATGCCTCACAAGGGCAGAGTAGAGGGGGAAGAACCACCTCTCTCAACTTGCTTTCATTCTGCTTTCAAAATGAAGCAGATATGTTGATGGATCCTGGATCTACTCTGTTCAGTTGACACAGAACTGAGTAAATTAATTAAAAGTAGGATGACACTGACATTTATTAGATTCTGTCTCTTCTATGAATCTGCATTCTTCCCATCACAAGATCTTGTGATAGTCATCTCAATGGACATCACTGTTCAGTTTACTTGAAAGTGTCAAGATACAGTGCCCAAGAAACAGTAATAAATAATTTCAAATCAGATATTTATGTTAGAAAATTTCAGTCAGATTAGACCACAAGCATGACTAATTCTGAATTCTTAATATAAATAGACATGTAAATGATGAAGGTATTAAAATACATTTTGCCACTACATGTTTATTTCAGTTTAATTTCAACAGTTTAATCTTTCTCTACCATCCAGCTTGCTTATGCAATCTTCTAAAACTTCTAGAGCTTGTCAGGTACAATATCACTCCCTTGATGGTAAATTTTCATTTTTATCCTATTCTTTTTGTCATTTCAATACCTTTCTTTCACACTAGCCCTCTCTTTTCCTTAGTTCTGTCTCAGTTTTTGATTTCTTCTCTGTGATGTGGCATGAAGAGCATTGTATTTCTAATCTAATTTTCAGTCGTTTTGACCAAGGTAGACTACTCAATGTCACCTCATTGTTATGCTGTACATGAAAAGTTCCTTGTGGGTTGCTTCTGGGATATGACATAGCCTCTATATTTTCTGTAGCTCTAATGTGATTAAGATTGCACTTGTGACTCTCTAATGGACATTAAAAACTCCTTGAGTTTTACACATACATTTCAATATGAAATCATAACAGACAATTAAAAAATGTAATGTATTTTTATTAACTTATTATTTATTATCTTTGTGTTCATATACCACTTCTTGGGTGAGTTACTGGTTTCCCAGACGTATTTTTTTCAAGCCATGATTAGATCTAAGAATCTGCATACAGAAGAGATCAGAAGTTGTTTTATTTGTTAAAAAAAAAAGAAAAGTAATACAGTGTTTATAGTCATTTACAGCTGAATATGTTGTTGAAAAAAAATGAGAACTTGATCTTCCAGTGAAGCACTGTAGAGCCGAGTGGCTATGGAAAATGAGTCATTTTTTGTTTTGGTTCCCACATGACCAACAGATCTGAACAAAGTTTCAGGTGCAGGAATGCGCTTTGCTCACAGTTTTATACTTTCCTGCTCAGTGAAATTTAAACTGGAGTCAGAAATTGAAGAAAATAAGGTGCTCCCAGTAGATATTTGACAGAGTCTTTAATAACTGTGTTAATGTAGAAGTCAGAAAGAAATCAAAGCAGCTTTCATAGTTTCCAGTAATGACACTTAGGAAAACTTTCTCTGCAGTCCCTGAGAGACAATAAATCCAGAGCCTCACAATGCAAATTTTACAGAGCTGTTTTCTGAGTAGAAGCATGCCGAGGTTTTACCTTTACAAGCAGCCAGGGATAGTGTTATTTGTCAGTAGTTTATTTGCCAGAAACATGGTTAAGACATTCACGAATTTGCAGAATGTGTTTAGATATTCAAAAGAAGCAGGAAACATTAGCAGCTCTTTCTTCATCAAAAAGCCATACCTCAAAAAGTTCTATAGTAATGTAGTACCAAAGCAGTATGTCACTCAGCTATGATATTGGAGATGCGCATACTTTTCTTAGTTTAACAAAATTCATAACCATTTTCTTCCTAATTTGCAGTAAAAAAAAACCTCAGCTTCAATAAAATAGGTTCTCAGAAAGAGACAGAAAACTATTTTACACACAGATATCTTAATCAGTGGGCAAGAGAATCAGCCCTACTTTCTGGTTCTGGCTCATAATTTCACGCACACAGATCAATGTATCCTCATAAATATATTAAAAGAAGGTTTCATTTATAAGTTTTTGGAAAGCCAACTATTGAATTTTGCATAGGAAACTAAATCCTTTCAGTTTTTAATAGTACAAAAATGTGGTACAACAGTGACAAGAAAGATTCATCACATGTTTACAGTGTTTTACAGGAGAAAATATGTATTTTACAGGAGAAAATATGGGGAAAGTCGTCCAAAGAGGAGAACTGAAACAAAGAAGTAGAGAATGGGAAACAAGAAAAGAGCAATATCAGTCACACTTTTTTTGAATAATAGAAAATTCTTTACTTTTATGTTCACTGTTGCATTTTTGTTTGTTTCTTTGTTTTCCCAGAAAGAAACATTTACTTGAATACGAATTTTTTATAAATAATTTGATTTATATTTTGCTATCTGAAGATGAATTGTATGTAAATATGTCTGCTGTTGGAGATAATATCTGCGACTGAATTGTGGTTCTTCATAGAATGATACTGAACGATTGCTGTTTGAAATAAACCTTGTTAATAGGTATTGCAGCATATCCCATCCAGGCACAGAATGAACACTGCAGCACATTGATTTTGCATGTGTATACACACAGAGCTCTTTCATTCTGGTTTGCTGACATACAAGAGGATGTCTTGCTAAAGAAATCCACGATTCTCAACAATTAACTTCTTGTATCATTAGAATATTTTTCAAGAAGGATTGGAAAGTTCATTGTGTATATATTAATGCTTCTTTTGCTTTGGCTAGTTATGATCTCAGCCTTAGTACATGTAAATGTAACTCAGCACTACCTGAAATGTAATATTATTTCTCCCATTGTGGACTAATTTTACATGTTTTAATAAATTCTAATTCTACTAATTATAAAATTGTCCAATAATATAGTCAAATTAATTTTACATCTCACTTAAGCCTAGCTTGTCAGATAATAACTGCATGCTGACATTTCTAACTCCTTTAGTGAGTTATTTTGATGACCCAATACTTCTGGTCTTCAAGCTGTCCTCGGTGCTAGTCAAGAAATGGAGACTGTCCAAGAGCATTACTTCAGAAATGAAACTGCAGTGATATTACTATGGGGGAATGTGCTGCTGGTTAGAATGAGCACTGCCTTTTTCTCCACCCCACAATGTGAATCTCAGAAATAGGATTAGATGATAGAATTACTTATATCTACATAGAAACAATTTCCTCATAGATCTTGTGAGGACATTTTTCCAGATGTCTTCTTTTTACTCAAGAAATGATGATGATAGGTTTTCAAGATAATCTTTTATATCTCTGCTTTCTTGCTTGTATTCTGTCACAGACTTCCTGAGAGCTTAAAGATCTCACCATGTGTTGTGGAAGAGTATATGGTCTTCCAGTTATTTCTGTCCCAGAGAGGCAACTCAGCCACTCTCCATCTTAGTGGTACGTTAAACATTAGGAGTGGGGATCAGTTCCTGGATAGTAAACCTCATTACAAGGAGTACCCGTGAAATTATTTGTAACTCAACCTAGACTAACTAAAAACAAAAACAAAACAGAAGAACAGAAGTATTTGTGTGTCTCAATGTTGTAATGTGCAACATAAGTGAGATACTTCTGAATCTCCCTCCACCCAGATTTGCATCAGCCTTTCATTCTGTCTTTGTGATTCGGCATGCATAATCCAGTGGAAAGTCATTAAAGCATTGTGCTTTATTTCCTATACAAATCCTTTCTTTTAGAACATGTAACAGAACTAAATGGAAAGCCTGCAACTCGTTTGAAGATTTTGACTGAAAAAAGATGACAATGTCTTTTCACTCAGAAATATCATTGGCCCAGAGGTGAGTGAACTCTGACCAGTGACCCCGCAACTCTGACACCAATATTTGCTACAATCTGCTATCTGCTTGGTTTCTACTTCTCTAAACCTTGACTGACAAATTCTTTTCCACCTTTTTAATGAAAACTAAGGAACAACAAACAAGCAAACAAACACCTGCCCTTCTGCAGGTTTTACATTTTCTTCCAGCAGAGACTCTGTAACATAATTATGGTTGTCTTTTGCACCATTCTCATGTGTATTAGTCTAATTAATTATAAAATTTAGCAGTTTCATCTAAATTCATCTAATTCATCTAAAGAATGATAGTTTCTGTCATTTACAGTCAAACAGATTTCAATTTTTTTTTCTTTTTTTTTTTTTTTTCTAGAAACGGTGAGCCTGCAGTAGCTTCCTTATACTGAATCTTGTTCCATTGAGTTCTGTATTTAATTTCACTTTTATTTAGGTACAGTCGCTGTTCTAATGGTTAAAAATGACCCCTCATTGACCAAGATGGTGCTGCAATTTACACAGTGTTTTGTCTTTGATGGTAGTTGCAGTTGTCCTCATGTGAAGTGAACTGGCTCTTCCATTCGATTCCTTAGAAAATGTCACACTTTCATGACCACTACCAGAGAGCCTGTAACATCAGCAACAAATGTAAAATGTTTTGGTTTGTTATGGCGATAGGATTTTGTTGTCACAGACAAACATGACAGGTAGCACAAAAATTCAGACAGATATGGACTGGATTTGTAAAAAGTATGTTGGCTTTTGATCATAGAGTTCAGCTGAAGTAAATGTAAGTAAAAGTAAATTTCAGTAATGTTGTTTTAAAGATTTCAATTATAAATATATAAAGGCAAAATTTGTTTTACTGGTTTCTATTTTTAAGACCTGATCAGCAATGCAAAATATTGATGCAAAATAACCTTGGAAAATCCAAGTGACTTGGCAGATTTCTTCTTCCAGAACTGTGGGTCTGTTTAGAATGTTTCAAAGACTGGTACACATTCCCCTTCAAGTTTTATGAATATTCCCAGCCTCCTGATCAAAATCAAGACTAAAAACTTAATGGGAAACACAGTGTGGATTTTAGCGCATAAATCACTGAATTATAGAATTATTTAGGTTGGAAAAGACCACCAAGATCATCTAGTCCAACAACCAACCTATCACAACCATACACACTGAAACTTGTCCTTCAGTACCACATCTTCCCTTTTCTTGGTTGTCTTCAGGGACGATGACAGTCACATCCCTGGGCAGCCTGTTTCAATGCATCACTACCCTTTGTGAGATGCAAATTTTCCTAGTATCTAACCTGAACCTCCCCTGGAACAAAATAAAGTGATTACCTCTTGTATTGTAATTGTTACCTGGGAAAAGAGACTGACACCCACCTCACCACATCCTCCATTCAGGCTGTTGTAGAGAGTGATAAGGACTCCTCTGTGTCTCCTCTAGATTGGAAAATCCCAGCTCACTCAGCTGCTCCGTGTAAGACTTGTGTTCCAGATCAAGAGACTTTGCATAATATAATCATGCATTTTTCATATTCCCACTAAACAGGTTACAAAATAAGAAAATTCTGAGAAAATAGGTGCAATATTTTAAGATCCCAAAGTATTATCAGCTTCATTGTTGTCTGCAGAGTTGCCTGTTCATTACAGGTGTCTCTATGAGTGAGAATTGTCTTCCATGCTGCTGAATATGCAGGTTGGACCTAACAGTTCCCTGCCAGTGAGAACAAAGGACAGTGCCCTCACAGTAGGTTTGTAAACACCAGCAGCAATCTAGAACCAAGTTATTTGCCTATCCAGTAATGACCAAAATATACACTGAGAAAGTGGACATGCTTTCAGTCGTGATGCTAATATGAATGCAAGGCATAATATCTCCATATGTTCCCCCCTCATCCAGTTCAGTCTGAATTCCAGGGGAAATTACAAGAAATCTGGAAACTGTATAGACTCACTGTAAACCAAGGACTTAAGATGCCAAGAAGCTTCAATCTTATCCAGATCCATACCACACCCTACATATGGATTGTGTCTAAATGTTACAAAATAGGCCTAACTATATTTGTTAAGGAGTTGCATATGTCCTTTGGAACAGAGCATTATATTGTCTGTTCCTCCATCCCTGCTGTGCTGACCAATAGCTGCTGATCAAAGAGTGAAATTAAAAAAAAGAAAAATCAAAGGAGGGCGATCTATTTTTACAAGCATATAAGTCAACTCATGACATCTTTGGAAGTAACAAAGAAAAAAAGTGTTCACATATTTCTACTTCAAATTATATACCTTATTCATTTTAATTCAGATCATCAGCAAGATATTACTGGTTCAACATCGAGATCTTTGGTTTTTTTTTCAGAAATGTTACTTGTGGCTTATTCTATGCTATATAGCATGACAGAAATTTTGACAATATCAAAAATCAAGTGTAAGTTAAATACTATTCCAATAGCTTACAGTAGGAAAAGGACACAAGGGCACGGTAACTGAATCTGCTGTTGTCATTTTAATCAGAATCAGTACTGTACTTTTGAACAAACTTTCTAGGCTGCCATAACTCTAGCGGTGAAGTTTGCAACCTAGAGCAGCCTCAAACCAGGAAGAATGGATTTCTTTCAGTGAAAATGAACCCAGAAGAGAAATTCCTTTAAGATGCTCTTAAAAATGAATATTTAGCTTCCCTGGAAACAGGGAAGAGGTATATTCTCAAATACATATCTTTAGATAATTTGGTATAGATACTGCATTTTCAAAACCAACAATGTTCTGTAAATCTGTTGAGATGAAATGCTTTACTCACTAGTATAGTTTTAGCCACGTGAAACAAAATGCAAATTTAAACGTTATCTAAATTTCATGAAAGATACACAGCAGACTTATTCATCTATCTGATTGTCTAGATAGGGAACTTATTTCGTGTCCACACAAATGCTCACCTTCTGTGTCTCTATTCCTATGAAGTCATTTAGGATTCTCCTCAAGTTTCATCCAGGGTAGAGGACTACTACACAAAGTACGAGCAGGTTACCCTCTGAAGGAAACCATTTCATACTGGAACAGAGTCAGAAAGGACTTCAAGTATGGAGTGGAGATCTGTTCCTATCAAGTAAGACTAAAATATTTTATTCCACTTGTAAAAGTAAAAGATGAGTGAAAACATGATTTGTGGAAGGAGTAAGAGTGTATATCAGTTAAAACTGTCTATAAATATGTTTAGTTGGATCGTAGAAGACAAGGTTAGTGTATCAGAAGAGTGCTCCAGGAACATTCATTTTAAAATGAAGAAAATAAGATGATTAACATTGACATGAGTTTATACTGAAGTTTGATACTAGTTTATGCAGGCAATCAATTATATATTATCAAAAATATACAATATCAGGAGCTCACATTCCCAGTTTCTGCATATAAAGCTTTGTTTCATCATTTGTTTCATCTTTAAAGGCCACCATAAGTCTCTGTGTAAGCAGATAACACAATTCTTCAAAATAGGTGTTTATTTGAGATGAAATCTAACAGCACAACAGCAGCCACATCATCATTTCTTACACTGCAGTTCTTTCCCTTATAATGTTTATACATTTTTCTATTTTTTTCAGAGAGAATGAAAATTGCTTGTTTTCTGATTTAAAGGAACAAAACAGCCTATGTGACAATGTCTGTTGTCGAGTGCATTGTATCCTGACAATACAACATAACACATCTTAGTATGCTTTTATTATGCTATCTGTTGTCAGTTTTATATCTCCACTGTTTTTATATCTACATGTGTTTCATGTCAAGGATATGAATGTCTCTTTTGAAAATGAACATGTACACTTATTATGGCATATATGCATGCTTGTAAGACAAAGGTCACTGGCTGATGTAAGTCACCATAACTAAAATAGTTTCAATATAAAATCACAGTTTTCAAGACCATTACTGTTGAATTGAAAATAATTTCTTTCAGTTCTAAGTTTCTTTTAGCAATCTCAAAAAGCTTACATGAGATAAAAAAAATACTAGTCCAGTTTCTACAAATTAGTGTTGTACAAGCTAAAAGAATGAATGCATTTCCATATATTTCAAATAATGTGTTATTTCGTGGAAAATACATTGATGATTTTTTAAATAAGTGGAAAATTTTGTGAAAAATCATTAAAATATTGCTTTTTTAATATTTATAAATTGTTTTTGAATCAATTTTATAAAGAAAGAAATCCATCATGGTATGTAAGCATGTAAAAATAGTCTAATTTTATTTTAGACTGTAGGTCTTTGATTGAAAACTGGAAAGTGACTCTTCTGAATGTAATTCTTTTTTTATCTGATCTCATCTCAGATGGTGGAATTACATTAAAATGTTCCAATTTATAGAATGTTGTGCCTCATAAAAACTCCTGGGACTTCTACTGTTCTGATTCATGTGCCAAGTAATCTCACTGATGTCAAGAGCCTGTGGATTTTTAAAAACAATTGCTTATCATGATGAGGCATATGTACATCCAAAATGTACTAGGGATGTAGTTTAAAATCTGTCTCATATTAAGGAGAATCTAAATGTTGTGTGTTATATATCACACTTGCATCCTTTTAATAGACAATATGGATTCAGACATATTTTTAGGTTAACAGTTTGGCATGGAGTATTTTGGAGTAAGCAGCTCACTGCATCTTAAATTAATTCCTAATGTAATGTGATCAAGAATAAGACTGAGGCAGTGGATGACATTCTCTGCCATTTTGTGGTTACCTATGATCAACTTTTATTGTATGATATGCACAAGACAGCGTTGTCTGCTTGCAGCCTGAAAGATAATGTCATGGAGTCATAGAATCATAGAATCACAGGGGTTGGAAGAGACCTCAAGAGATCATCGAGTCCAACCCCCCTGCCAAAGCAGGTTTCCTACACCAGGTCGCACAGGTAGGCGTCCAGGCGGGTCTTGAATATCTCCAGAGTAGAAGATTCCACAGCCCCCCTGTGCAGCCTGTGCCAGTGCTCCGTCACCATCACCGTAAAGAAGTTCTTGCACACATTCGTGCAGAGCCTCCTGTGCTGCAGTTTCTGTCCGTTTCTCCTTGTCCTGTCTCTAACACACTTCTGAAGAGTCTGGCCTCACCACTTTGTCCCCCACACCTCAGATATTTATAAACCTGGATCAAGTCCCCTCTCAGTCTTCTTTTCTCAAGGCTAAAGAGACCCAGTTCACTTAACCTTTCTTCATAGGGGAGATCCTCCAGGCCCTTCACCATCTTTGTGTCCCTGCACTGGACTCTTTCCAAGAGATCCCTGTATTTCTTATACTGGGGAGCCCAGAACTGACACAGTACTCCAGATGAGGCCTCACCAGGGCAGAGTAGAGGGGGAGGATCACCTCCCTTGACCTGCTGGCCACGCTCTTTTTAATGCATCCCAGAATGCCATTGGTCCTCTTGGCCACGAGAGCACACTGCTGGCTCATGGTCAACCTGTCGTCCACCAGGACACCCAGGTCCCTCCCTACAGAGCTCCTCTCCAGCAGCTCATCCCCCAGCCTGTACTGGTGCAAGCAATTATTCCTCCCTTGGTGCAAGACTCTACACTTGCTTTTGTTAAATTTCATCTGGTTTCTGACTGCCCAGCTCTCCAGCCTGCCCAGGTCTTGCTGAATGGCAGCACAGCCTTCAAGCATGTCAGCCAATCCTCCCAGCTTCGTATCATGAGAAAACTTGCTGAGGGTGGCCCCTATCCCGTCATCATTGGTCATTGATGAAGATGTTGAACAAGACTGGACCCAGCATGGACCCCTGGGGGACACTGCTGGTTACAGGCCACCAACCGGACTCTACACCACTAATGACAACCCTCTGTGCTCTGCCAGTCAGTCAGTTCTCAACCTAATTCACTGTCCACTCGTCTATCCCACACATCCTTAGCTTTGTTATAAGGATGTCATGGGGGACAGTATCAAATGCCTTGCTAAAATCTAGGTAGACTACTATATGTGTCCTCTACTATTATCTAAAATTATTACCCTAATTAGTAGGGGTCCTAATATATGTCTTGGGCTACACTAAAGGATGAGTGGCAAACAGCATAAGAAAAGATTTTTGCCCCTCTGTTCTGCTTTTGCCCTTGTGAGGCCCCATCTGGAATGCTTCCTTTGTGAATATCCCATATGGGTCTCCAGCATCCAGCACAAAAAATGATGTGGGGAAGTTCCTGGAGAGCATCCACAGGAGTCCACAGGGATCATCAGAGAGCTGGAACACCTATCATGTGAAGAGAGGCTGAGGGAGCTGGGCTTGCTCAGCCCACAGAAGAGAAAGATCTGGGGTGACCTCGTTGTTTTTCAGTATTTAAAGTGAACTTATAAAAAAGATGGAGAAAAAAACGTAGAAAACAGAGAGTCAGTTTTTAAACTAAAAGAAGGGGAGATTTAGAAAGATTTTAGGAGGAAATTCTTCACTCTGATGTGGTGAGATACTAGCACAGGATGCCAGGAGGAGTTGTGGATACCCCATTCCTGGAGGCATGCAGAACCAGGTTGGATGCTACCATGGGCAGCCTGGTCTAGTGTGTGGCAACCCTGCCCACAACATGGATATTGGAACTAAATAATCTTTAAGTTCCTTCCAACTCAATCTATTCTATGAATGGTTCTATGATTTTATGGTTTTGATAGTGATAGTAATTTTGTCACTAGAAATATCTTAAGCGTTTAAGGTGTTCATAAATGTCAAATGAACATCTTTTTCTGTATTTTAAAAATATTTTCTTTGAGACAAAAAGCTCACATTGTACCTAGTTTTTTGTGTGTATGCTTGTATTTTGGGAGTACTCAAATGCAATTTTCTGCACAAGCAGAAAATCTGGAAAGATTCACTCCTGCATGGTAGTATTTATATCTCAAGCCAGAAACACGGGAAATTGCTCCTGATTCTATCAAAAGGAAGAGAAAACGGGAACACAGGAAAGAAAAATTCAGAGCATAAGTTGACTATCTGAAATGAGTTTAAAAGTGGTAGTTTTAGGCCCATAATTAGGTTGTTCTGATCTTTCACAAATGTCTTAGAACATTTGATTGAATGTATTCAACCACTATTTTCCACTTCAATTGCTATAATCCCCATGCTAAGCAGATTCATCATGTTTTGATAAAACATCTAGGAACAAATGTTTTTGGAGCATAAGGAAAGTGTGTGAAAGCATGCTTTTCATCAGAGTTCTTTGAATGTTCCTGTGTTCTAACCAGAAAGGCTGTTTCACTGACAGTGATTCTATGTATACACATTTATCTCTGAAGTCCAAGTGACATCCCAGATACATTTCATTTCATTTGTGCATAGACTTAGGTCCATAGACTCTATCATTATTTGCAGGAGGTAACATTAAACATCATGTGGAAAAACTATCACCTAATCTTATGATGTTGCTTTTAAGTTCACATGAAAATTATGAAAGTTTCAAGGGTGCCCAAGGATTAACCCACAGGCTAATTAAGTACTTGATTTAGACAGGGAAAAAAAGTTATAATGCTGTGATTTGTACCATCTCTGATAGAATCAACTGGTCAGCATTTAAATGATAAGATTTGTAAAAAATATGGTCTTTAAGGCCCCTCGATACTTGTACTCCACAAAATTAAAAACAGATGCAAAATTTTAAATTAACATATATAAAATAATTTTATATTTCAAGGAATGGATTTGTTTTGGTGCTCAAAAGAAAACCAGTCAGATTTAATGGGCTATATAAACCTTAGTGAGCTGTACAAATAATATTGCACTCACTGCATAAGCAAAACAAATTTTATTTTTTAAAAATTGAATTTCTCCATTACTTCTTATAGTAGGAAGAATGAAAGAGTGTAAATAATACAAGCATGAAGTATAAATCACTACTGCTAGCTGTTACATTAACTGTTCCATGTTTCTGAACATTATTGAGCATAATAATAACAATAATCAAAACAGCAATGATGATAATAGTATTGATAGTTATAATAATGATAATACAAATTTAAATGAAATTCAAAACTGGCCTAGTGAGTACTGTTGCTAGTACTGCTTTCTAAAATTGCTCTGAAATTTTCTAAATCTCACATATACTCTAGCAGAATTTTTTAATCATGTTTTTTTCTTTTATTTTTATTTTTTGTATTTGTCGTGATTGGTGCTTTCTGATGTAGAAAGGGAAAGTAGGGAGGAAACTGTTCAGGAAGAAATGTGTCAAAACAAAAAAAGAAGAAAGAGAGAAAGAAGGCAGATTACTCAACACACGGAAATATGCCAATGTTCAAATAAATAGAGAAGGAAGTCCAGCAGGTGCCATGGCTCGAAATCCTTCTGTGTCTCTCATCGGTATGAATGACAGCAATAGAGGAAAACAGCTGCAAAATAAAGAAACAAGTCCAGCAAAATTACCAACAAACAAACATAGACTTTAATATGTGTAATGGTTTTATGATTTTTGGTATTTGTATTCCACATCATTACATCATGTAGTGCATTAAGAGTTAAATAGTTAATGCTCCAGCTCCGTCGATCATCAATAATTCTGGGTATGCCTGTCTCAGAAGAGAAGAACTACTTTCCCCAGAGGACTGTGCAATGCTTTGCATTTTTATGTGTTTCTGCTCAGAGGGAAAGATAAAAACTGTTTGTGTGTCACAGAATGCTCTCTTTCCTTTGGGATCGACTCAGCAGTGGGTGCTCACTGCCATCCGCCTTCAGCGTTAGCGTAAGGCCTTTGGTTTATCGGACACCCTCTCTTGCTCATTTTATTTGATTTATTAGCTTCAATTCCAATTATATTATATTATATTGTGTTATTTTGCTTTCCAATATCTTATTTAATAAATTAGCTTTCCTTCTTAGATTGCTGCTGCTGTTTTGTTTCTAGGCCCATCTCCCTTCTCCTTTTTTTCCTTTCCTCCCTTTCTCTTTTCCCTATGAACATACAAACCTATGAACCTTTTCCTTTCCCAGGACATGTGTCTATATGTCCCCCACACCAATCGTTGCAGAACCGGGCTGATCCAGCCCATAAACCTTGACAATATGTCAACAATTTATAGGAAAAACGGAGAAAAACTGTGAAAATGTATGCTCCAGCAATACATTATATGGTCTTAGAAATTACAACAGTGACTAAAACAATTTCACTTGTATCCATTTATACAACTGTATTATGGAAGTGAGAGTATAAGGGTTTATTTTCAAAATAGAATAATGTACTATGAATTTGCAAGTAACTGACGAACTCCCTAGTTTACTGAATCTGTTTTTCTCTGTTGTGTTAAACTGAGTTACTGTTATGGTTTTATGATTTTATGATTGATTCTTTTCTTTAACTCCCAATACACCACATGATGTTATGATGTGGAATATCAGTAATACAACAAAAATCATAAAACCCTAACATTTACAAATAAAATATAAGAAGTAAAATAAGAATTTTTTATTCATCAGAAGGATGTGATAGAAATGAAATCTGTGCCATTAACTTCAATGGGATAATATGGATAAAATAATCTACCAAATTTAAAACACACTATTGTCAATCCCACTGATAAATAATATTAGAATTATTCATCCAAAAAGAATCACACACAAAAGAATGTGTGGGTTTCTTCTGCTTTTTTTTTCTGTATTCCCAGCATGTAAGAGCAATTATTTTTACTATTTCCCATTTGTATTTTGTATGTGTGAAGTGCATATTTTTAATGTTAAAATCTTTTCATGTTAGAATTATCAGACTTTTCCATGTGTATGAATATATTATTATTTTTTAATTGAAGATGGAAGGAATTGTAGTTAATGTTCCAAATGTAAAGTGATGACTAGTGTTGGATGTATTCTCTTTGTAACTTACCTTCAGAAAATGTATACCACCCTATTTTCAGTTTATAGATTCAGTTTTTTAACTGAACAAAAGTGATCATAGACTGTGCACTGGTGTAGAAAAACTAGTATTCAAATTTTACTACTGCCATCTATTGAGTAGGTGGGAGTTACAATAGAAAAAGTAAAATCCAGTCACACCAGAAAGCACTTTACTTTTTATTGCAAATGGCAACAATATTGTGTAATGGTACCTGTATGTGTTAAATTGAATTAATTAGTGACACATCGAAGATAAATTAAACAAAATCATAGAATCACAAAAATCCCATCTTGGAATATATTTCTGTATCATGTGCTCCATACTTCTGTTCGAAGAAACAGCTTCAAAGTTGGATCCAACTTCAGAGGTATGCTCAGTTTGCTTAGGGTCCTATCCAGATGAGTTTTGAGTATTAAACAAGATAGAAATTTTAACAGCTGCTCTGGGAAACCTGTTCTGATGTTTGAGTACCCTCAGTGGGAAATTTTCCTATTATTTAGTCAGGCTTTCTTTTGATGTAGCTTGTACCCATTTCCTCTTTTTATCTAAAACTCGGAATCCTTTTTCCTTGCTTAAATTAAAATAAAAAAAGTTAAATTTCACAAAGCTTTGTTTTCATACATTTTAGAGGGACATAATATTTTCTCTCACAAATTTCTTATCAAAGTAGGGAATAATATATGTGGCAATTGTCCCCGAAGATCTTCATCTGCCACAAAATGGAAAACCCTAAATATACTTGCTGGAATATTATTATGGAATCATAGAATCATTTATGTTTGAAAAGACCTTCAAGATCACGAAGTCCAAACATCAACCTGGCCAGCTAAGTCCCATTGCTAGGTCTTGTCCCCTGTTATCAAGAAAGACAAAAGATGACAAGTCCAAGTCTAAATATAGTAGATTATCTCCCTTTCAAGAAGATGTCTTAGGGTAAGGAGATACTGAAAATTCAGTATTCCTGAGCAAAGGAAAATAATAATTAGCAGGGAGAAGAAAATCCCACAAAAATATTCACTATCAAAAAGTCAGATTTCTAGCAAGAAACAGTGAAATCTGTTGAGTGAAGAATTTTTAACCAGTCTTATTATCATTACTATCACATTTGTCCTTTGACTTTGTCCTTTTGACATCTTGAGTCTCCACTTTGTTTCAGTCCACATCTTCTGGTTTGCTTACTTGACTGTGTCTGTTGGCAGCAAGGGGGAGGTGCACAACTTCCTTGGGGGTCTTTCTTCAAAAAGGATGGTGGCAAAAATCTGTACAAGAGAAAAGTGCATAATCTCACTCAATTAGAGTAAGCTGGTCCCATTTCTCATTTAAACAGTTAAGTCTTTCCTAATGTCACTCTGTTTTATTGTTATCATTTATCCTCTTTGATTTTTTTTATTAATTTAATATGCAGAATGTGAAATATTTTGGACTCAATATTATTTACAGTGAGAATGTTCAGAAGCTCCAGATGTTCTTAAAAATCAGAAATCAACTTACCCAGTTGTCTCCTTCATTCCTTGTTATAAATGAAGTGATTAAACTAATCCAGATGTATCTATGCTTCTAATTCTATATCTGTCACACATAGCAAGGCTGCAGCTGTCAATGAATTATTATTTATTAATCTTCAGAACATCTGATGTAACAGTCTGATGTTCTGCTAAAATCCATGCAGCAAATACTGACAATTTTGCTAATTCTTCAGCAGACATTAAGAAGCAGATTTTTTCCCTCCTTTTAGCAATGCTTACATGGAAATGTTAATTCTAGGAAAAGATTAAAAAATAAAACAAACCAAAAACAAGACAAAAATGAATTTCAGAACCAAAGGCAGTATAGCAAGAGCTACTTTACTTATTTTTTTACTTAACTGAAGATGTACGGTGATGGTCTATTTTTAGTGCCATTTCTAATTCTGTAGCCCCCAGGCAATTCTAGAAATGGTCAGGCAGTTTGTTCTTGATTCTTCTGATGATTCCAAAAGAGCATAAATAGAGCAGATCTGCCCAGGAAGAAGGTAAATTGGTTGAAGCGTTCAACAATTTTCTGCATACTTTTTTTCTAAAATAAAGTGCCATAAATTTGGACTGTAAAAGCTGTCTCTTCAAATTAATGATCTGTCCTCAGTCATGTCTTTTTCCAGTAAAATCTGTACCAGCAGTAAATGAAACACTTTTTTCGGACAGGAACAAATCTCATTTTAGGGAGGGCTGTTTATCTAAAGTAACCTTTGTCTGCCAGTGCAATGATCTGAAGTATACTTAGGGCACCACAGTGTTTGATCTTTTGCCTAAGAAATCATTTCTTATAACACCTTATTTGCAGCTAGGGGTAAACTGCCTCCTGGATTGTCGTGCTAAGAAAATGGCTTCATCTCAAAAATAAATTAAGCATTACCTTCTTTTAAATACATGACTTTGGGATATAAAGATGATAATTACAGAGCAAAACTAGGAACTGTCAACTTTCCATGCTCAAATCAATCTTTTTAAGTCCTTTTTTTCAGGGCCCATAATATCTTGACGCCACTTTTGTAGAACACTCAATTACATAATGAGACAATTTCTGAAATATGCTGCAAAATCATAAAGATTTCTCATATCAATAAATGTTCTTGTGACCACAGGAGAGCAAGCTTCCATCCCACCTCTACATCATTAATCTTTCACATTGTTGTACTTTTGTTTTTGGAACTGTAAAACAGAGATTGAACAAACTCTTTTATCCATGATTATCCAGGATTAGCTCTATTTCATTGGTATTGCAAGATGACAAAGTGGCTTTTTTAATGTTAAAACCATAACATTACTCTTGTTCTTTCCTTTTAGTTCTATCTTTTTATATCAGATACCATTGCTATCAAAGGCACACATAAAGAAAAAGAATCTGATGTTACAACAGCTTGAACGTAAACCTTTAAAAATGCAAAAACAATCTTTTAAGAAGATTAGTTTAGAGCAAATAACTCAAATATGTCATTATTTTGCTTTCTGTCTTGTTAGATAAATCTGTAAAAATAAAGATAGTTTAAAAAATTCTCTCAATTTGGCCATACAAAATTTAAACCAATCAACCAGCAAATAATTCTCTACTGCCTTACTTACTGTGCAGTGCACATGACTTATGTATAATATCAAGAATGAGAGATTTTCTGTTCAGTTGTGTGCTCGATTCACCTCATGCTTTAGAACAGAAAAAGGAAGTAAAGAAAAAAATTAGATTGCCAGCACTCACAAATTTTCACAAATTATAGTTCCTGTGTGTAATATGGTACTGTGAGAATCAACTGGCTTCTTTTTTTCTTTTTTTCCTCCTATTAAAATTAGCTTTGTCTAACAGAGGGGGAGTAGAATGTATTAAAGTAGAAAAAATGTACTTATTGCTTGTGGTTTTCTATTCATCATCTTGCTGAGAATATTACCACTCATCTAGCTTTGTATGAACTACTTTCAGGCTGATTGCTTTCAGAGCTACTGCCTTTTGCACTAGTAGTTTTATACTACAGCATTCATTAGCAAAAGGTAAAACAGAGTAGGATAGCAGCTGATATTGTCATCAGCAGGATGTAGTTTACTTTTTAAATTAACAATTTTAAACATTTAGAGAACAACTCAATTGATGAGCTCATTTAACATGGATTTACTTAGAATTACAAATTCTCTTATAAATCTTGACATTTGTATTTAGTCATATGAACTATCTTGGCTTAAAATTAAATTAAAAACCCTAAGGTTTAAATACTAGAATATTAGAATATTAGAACACACAAAAATATAGTGTTTTCTAATGTACTGATCCATAGACATCTCTAAATGAAGTGTAGGTCAATTTGTCTCATCTGCTTGCCATGTATTAAACAGGAATTAAATGGAAAAGCCCATATTAGCTTCAGTTGTCCTTGAGTCTAAATGCATCAACACCAGTTCAGAACTCCTTGCTGTATTTGGCTATTTCTAATTTATCCTTCACTCATCAGTAGCTTTCAAAAGAAGTCTTTCCTCCACCCCATAGGAACTGAGATACACCTGTCCACAGCAAAATGGTACTCTGATAGCAGAAAATGTTTGTTCCACGATCTGCCATTCATTTGCTGCTATGGAAAAAAATACTGTTGGCACTAATTTAGGAGCTACAGAGCAGAAGTGATTAAGATCTGCTGAAAAACAAATACAGGCCTGTTATATTTCATTTTCAGCGTAGATAGCCACCACAGTGAAGAAAGAAATCTTTTAATTTAATTCAGTCCTTTTAATAAATCTGGAAATCTAATACACTATAAGATACCAATATTCTCTTGTTCCATAACAAAAATTGATTACCTGATGATTTTTTTTTTTTGTAATGTTTATTAAAGAAAAACAGAGAGAAATGAAGAAACACAAACAATTTTCATACTGACACAAACCCATCACTATGCTTTTCACTGTCCTATGCTCCCAGCCCAGGCTTTGTACACACTTGACTTTCACTAAAGCTTGTTAGGTTACAATTAATATCTCAGATCTAAAGTTGCTTTGTGGATTTTCATGCCTCCTCTGCTCAACTTCATGATTTCTACATTCATTCTCCCTGACTTACTCTTTAACTGACAACTACTGATGGAAATGAAGGCCAATTCAAAGATTTCTAACAGAAGTATGGGAAATTGAAGTTCTACATACCACTGTTAGATAATAAAGTCAGCAAGTTCTGCCAAGTTCAAAATGGAAAAAGGATTCAAGATGCTGGATTCAAGTGTTCACAGATGACTCATTTAATGTGGAAAATGAAGTGTTTTGGAATTATCATTTAGAGCAATAGCTTAGTTTTATGCCAGGAAATAAAAACTTCTTATCATTACAAGATGACAACAGGCCTCTGTGATAAGGAGTTCAGTTTTTGAAGGGTAAACTAAGGACACAGGTATGTTTAAACATATCCACCACTGGGTGAATTAGCAGTTCTCTATGAAAATCAGAATTATAAAGGTAGCCTCTATGGAGAGCAGAAGAGTGAATGTATTTTGTTTTCTTATTCTTTGGTTTTGATGTGGGTTTTTAAGGCCCCTTTCTGGTACACAATATGCTAAAAATTTGCTGGTCATATCTAGTGTGCTTTTCCCAGTGTTCTGTCATATGTTGTGAAGGTACAGACTATTGGTAAGTCAAATAAAACCATTCCAGACTCTGTCCTTAATGATTAGCTCTTAAACTAGTCCATAAGGTTGTACTGAAAAGTCCCTTTAATCCTGAGAAATTAGCTGAGACCACTAGATTATATAGATTGACAGCTAGAGAAAGAAAATTTGTTTGCTGTTTTTTTCTGAAGTGACCAGCAACATGTTTTCATTCATCTCAAACATTGACAGCAACATTTCTGGGTTTACTAAGACAGATATGATGAAGAAAGTATGTTTAATTGTACCTGAATTTCACATTCACACTAACAGATTTTCTCTTTTGCTTTCCCAGTTAATGACCTGCAAGATCAAAGCATCCATATTCCCCTGCCTGTCTCATGAGATATCTGCAACTGACTGAAAACTTACGCAGACAAACCCATCCTGGGGCTCTATTCAGATCTATTTTTCCATCTTATCACTTAGCTGCCAGGGTGAAGATCTTAATTTCTGCTTAACATCTTCCACTTGAATTTAGACCTGCATAGCAGTAACCATCACTTTTTGAAAAGATAAGATAAAATCAGGTAACAACTGTTCTTGTGCCTAGACTACAATTGCAGGGTACTGCTTTTTATCTATTCTTTACATTTCATTATTTTATTATTGTTATTTTTCAGACAAAAAAAAATCTTTCTTATAGTACTGAGGGATTGGTCTTCAGTTTATAGCTTCTCCATACGCCAACACCACTGTTTTCCATATTTTATATACAGCAATAGCAGCAGTAGCCAATGTTTATTAATGCTTTACAATTATTTACATTAAAATATGAATTATTGATGTAGGTCATTGCTAATTTCTAACTGAGACAATGAAAGAGTAACTATACCCTTGAAAGCAACATAGAACATGGTTTTAAAGAATATTGTGTGCGATGAGTTCAGCTTATAAAAAATAAGTTCTAAAAGCATGTTACATTTCAGCTGCATGGATCAGATATAGGACTGAATATTCTTTGAAGAGTAATTTAAATGTTACAGTAAGTATGGTCTTTTGATTTTATATTGCCTTAAATTAAGACAATTTCCATGTCTGTATGTTGCCCACCGAAATAAACACTACAGGCAAACTTGGATAACTATAAGAAATTATAGTGTTGGATATGCAATTTTCATTACATATTTTCTCTGTTTTTGAAAGAAGGATATGAAGAAAATGGCAAAACTCTTATCTTTCCTGCAGAATTTTGTAGATATAATGAGAATTAAAGGTATACATATATAGGCATAAACATTCTCCCCCCAGAAATCGTCAGAAAGTTGGCTTCTTTTCTTTTTTACCTAGTACTAGCCAAGCACTATAGTTTTCCCAATATCAAATGAATGTTATAAGCAATTTACTTTGCCACTTTATTTCTTTTCTTCCCCCCATGTTGATACACTACTCGTCAGATTTGATTTAAGTCCATCCAGATGCGTTTAGAAACACAAGTGGAAACTGAGGAATTTTTGAATCAGATTTCTGCTCTGCTGTAGCTTTCTAGTCAGCAATGATTCATTTTAAACCTTGACTTGCAATTCAGATTCAGCCTTACTTTCTACAAATTTAAAGTCAGTTTTGGACAATCACTGTCTGTTTTCTGTTTTTTCACCATTAAATGATATCTCTTTTAAACTCTCAAACACACTGTATTATGATTTAATTGATGATCTATCACAGGAAAACATGAGAAAGTTAGGATGGATGTCCTAGATAATTGTCATTCTTTGTTGAATCAAGCTGCAGCAAAATGGTAGGTGTCCAGTCCCTTCCTATACTAAATATTTCCAGCACTTTTCATTAAATAAAACAAATGGTTGTGTATATATAAGCATATATTTGAACAACTCTTTCAGCTCTTATCTCCTCCTGACAAAATACAACACTGAAACCATCTTTCTCCTTTTGTTTACCTGATCTGATGTAAAATGCTAAGTGGTGCCACCTGATTCATTGCTGTACTTACAATAGCTCCAATATCATGATTTCCATAACAATTTATCTGTTTATTCCTTGTGTGATCCAAGTTAGTCATGTAGAGTTGAATCTGTGTGGTCTGAAGTCTTTTACTGTTAGGACAGGAAACAGTAACTTGCTATCTGTTCAGTAAAAAAACATGCAATATTTAATTTAGCCATTATAGTCATACATAGGAAGAATAACTATATCATGTCATAGTAATGAAATAAATTCATTTCTTAGAATATTTCTATGATTCAGAATGAAATAAATATTTTTCATACTTTTATGTAACGCTTTGTACTAGAACTTGGCCTCATCAGTAAAATTCAGGACATTTTCAAATATTCTGTGATTTTACATTATCCATTATGACCAAGAGAATATTTTCAAAGTAACCTCTATTCATAAAATTGACACTATTTTATACAAGAAGCTTAACCTCAATGAATGTACACAAACTCTTTAGGATTATTTCATGGTATTTTCATTGCATAGATGAAAGGATTCTATTGTTCCTGAAGAAAGTCTGGATATATAACTTATTTTTGCTATTATTTTGAATTCATTTGAGAATAAATACATAGGAATTACTCATCTCTTTCCGAGAGTCAGCATTAGCCTTATTGCCATCTGACAACACCACTTTGATATACCACTGCATTATCAGCCTAATATCCTGGTAGAGGTTAGCTGCAAGTGCAGCTTATAAGACTAGAATAGTATCTGAACAGCAATGAATTTGTTTCATTGTTTAAAAGGAAAAAAATAAAAAGAAAAATACCACTCTGTTCTTTATTTCATTTCCATTGTAAGTAAATGTGACTTTTTAACTTTTTCTGCTCCAATTATGTTAATAAATCAGAATCAT
This sequence comes from Cyrtonyx montezumae, assembly GCF_038088225.1. NCBI lineage: Eukaryota > Metazoa > Chordata > Aves > Galliformes > Odontophoridae > Cyrtonyx > Cyrtonyx montezumae. The sequence continues at coordinate 151,259,752 of NW_027072034.1, forward strand.
AAAACCTCTGTTTTTCAGTGAGAAGCACTATACAAACATAAAGAGTATAAACACATATCAAAGCATCATAAAATCCTGATAAAGCAGTTCCTTCTACTTCTTGGATTTTTTATCACAGTAAATATAAATGTGAGACAGTGACTTAAGTGCTGCTTCCAAATGTCTACTCCAGTCCCCACAGAATCCATTCTAAGACTTTTCTTTCCTCTTTTCTTTTACTGTTTTCTTCTTTCTTTTTTTTTTTCCTTCCAGTTAAGGTATTCTAAACCTGGACTATATCCGTAATAGCAGTGATGGCATCTGGAAGGCATTTTAGTAACAGAAACTCAGCCAAAATATCAGAGGAATGCTACATGTGGATGAAGTGTACTGACTTAGTTTATGCAACCAGGCACTTAGTGATTCTACAGCATTGAAACTATAAAAACTTCAGTCTATCTTTTGATGTACAGCACTAGGACTCTGATGCAGTGTATTCATGCTTCATGAACTTCTTTAAATTATATTAATAGAATAAGTACCATATATATTCTAACTTGGTTAGAAATATAACACTTTAAGAAAGACAGACAGCCTTGAATTAAAAGCAAACAAACAAACAAAATCCAAACTAAAGCACAGTAAAATAGCATCTCTACTTCTGTATAAAACATAAACGGTCTGTGCTCTTGGCTGATGGGGACAGGACCTGGATGCCAGACCATGTGTGACCATCCTGGGGAGCTCCCACTGCTTCCAATGCCCAAGGAGTCCCAAGCTCTCCCTGCTCCTGACAATGCAACCAAGAACAGTATTAGGTTCAGGTACCTCTGAATTTTGAGGATAATTCACAGACAGCTGTGAATTTGGATTCACAGCTCTAAAGAAAAATCGAACAGGACTCTGATCTTTTATTGTGCAATCAGTCCTGTTAAACCTTTAAATGAATTACAGTCCTGCATTCATTATAGAATCCTTAATATTTCTTCTCTTGTGCCACAGGATCAATATTTGACATGTTTTATGTAACAGTTACTGTATAATATCTGTGGTACTACATAGGGGAGAAATCACCCCTTATGCTTTAACTCAGAGTTTGTGCAATTTCTTTAATGCTTCAGAGTGATATAGGGCATATTTCTATTTTACCATTTCATGTCAGCTGCAAAGATACACAAATGTTTTCCACTACCATCATATTACTGCAACCTGGTCTGAATTTCTGATGAGAGTTATGTGATAATTATTTATAATACTGAAGGAAATATAATATTTTATATCAGGGTGAGTATTGGAACCTTCCTTATCTTCTTCATTACTTCTTTTTCAGTTTTGATTTTATCAAGCTGCTTTTCAAGTCTGCATCAGTATGTAACACTCTCTGAATAAAAATGTTATCCTTTCCTGTAAAAGAAATATTGAATGAACTGGAACTGTTCCATTAAATTATATTTATGTCATGGCTAGTCAATCTGAATAATCATTTCTGAGCATTGTGTCTACATTTTGACTCCAAATGCTACTCGGCACATCCTTGTAACAGTTTCAAGTTGTTTGTTATCTCTCTGATGCCCCCGTCAGCACATTTTCCAATAACCCTTTACCTGTTATTGCCATGTTGCAAGGTACCTTTAACTGAACTGCATATGAACAACCTCACAACTGTAAAGGCTTACTGATTTTACTACCCTGTGAATTAAGCACTAGTTTTTCAAACTTGCTCTCCCCAGTTATTTTTTTCATCTGTCTATACTGGACTTCCCTCCCTAGAATTTCTAGTCTATGTAAAAGTATCTATTTCCATATCATTGTCATTAGACCTCCCGTTTTAAATCAGCCTAGTATTTTCTGGATATTCAATTAACATATGCTACATAGCCAACATCACATTATAATGTGTGGTCAGTAAACCAGTTTTCATCCTTCAGGAGTGTGATGGACATCTCCACTTGTAGTTCCAGCCAGTGTCCAGGCCACATGACACCACTCAGCTACAAGATAATTTAAGAGATGGTTTTCAAAAAGATCTGGTAAATATAACATGGTAACTAATTTTTGTGGTTTAACCTGGCAGGCAGTTAAGCTCTACCCAGTCACTCAAGGCAGTAGGATGGCAGAGAGAACTGGAAAAAAGGCAGAGCTCATTGAGCACATACAAGAAGAAACTGATTCACTCTGTGCTTGAGTATGTCATAAGGTGTCTTCTCAATGGAATGAAGATGTACTGTTCCTGTCAGGTGAACCCCTGGCTCCATCTCAGCCTACAGGGAACTGCAGGAAACAGGTGATTTCCAGCACTGCAGTGTAACACACCATCAAGAAAACAAGACTCCTCAAAAACTCAATCCCTACTGGTTACTTTAGTCTCTCTATTACGAAGTTTAATTCTTTTATAAAAGATTATTTAATTTTTTTTGTTAATAAAACTATAATCTAATGAGTCTAGCGGTCTTAAATCCTTCTTCTCAGCCTCTTTGCACTATATTGCTGCTTGTGTTTATGCTGCTGCTGATACAAACTCAGCCAGAGCAGTCATGGCCTGCTCTTAATTCTTGATCAGTTCATTGCTGCCTTTTTTTTTTTTTTGGAGTCATCCACAGATAGAAAACTCACAAATAACAAATCTTCTTCATATTGGAAAATAGGCTATCTCTAACAAAAATTTCTGGCTGAACTTTTTGGAATTTATCTGTTTTTAGCTTCTCAGTGTCAGCTTTCCTGTAAGAGCTGACTTGAGGCTTAATTCACTCTCCAGTTTCTTTTGAGACGTCTCTTTACTGGAAACCAAAATGTCTTCATAATTTGTCACATTCCTAAAAAATTCAGGCAACATGTTTAGTTTTATTGCCTGTGAGAAATAAACAAAAAGCAAAATAATGTTTTTTTCTCTAAAAATGGTGGAATGGATTCCTCAAATTACCTCTTACATGAAACACCTTCATGCAGAAAAAATTTTGCTGTACCTCTTTCAAAACTGAAGTTTATAGTGGAAATAAGGACACTCCTAAATACAGCCCTGGGAACTGAATTACAGTCATAAAAATGCACTGAAGCTTTGATGAAAACTATCCTTTATCCCACAAAATGCTTTTCAATGAATTTGGAGACTAGTGTCATTGTCGCTTATCTAAGATTAATGCTTCCTTCTCCTTCCTTCAGCTCTTCTAAGCTTGAACTCTGCTTGTTCCATTACACTTCAAAAGAGCTTTATTTCTGTTAGCTTCTTTTTTTTTTTTTTTTTTTTTTTGTTGAGCTGCTCATGGATATCAGTGTAGTGTAGCCCTTTGTTACAGTGTCTTGCATAATATAAATGATAAAACTCCTTGAATAAATTGTTGGGAGTTAGATATATTCAATCTCTGTTAGGCTTTTAGTAAATCCACGCAGCATAAAGATAAGAAGGTTTTCATTAGCTCTGAAATAATTTATTTCCCTGAATTATGAATACTGCTGGATACTTTTCTGCAAGGCTAATGTACTTTATCTGAAGCATTTAAGTTCATTTTCTTTAGTTATTCAATTTACATCTCATGTACCCATGAGAGTGAAATGATTGAAATTTAACTGTTTTCAGTTTCTATGAGTCTATTAGAATTTACTGATATTGCCAGCCACGTGGTAATTGTGTTAAAGATAATTTAAAAAATTGAAGAATTAAATTGGTAAATTAGCTATATCTGCTTAAAAAAATAAATAACACAACCCACACTGATTCCTAAGGGGATGAACAGTGAACATTCTTTGCAATAATTTGGGAATCTCAGATTATTAGGAGGATTTTGTACACAGTGTGGAATTTTCTTCTGGACAGATAGTTAAAGCTAATCAAAACACATTGTCCAGCTTTCATATAAAAAGCCTGAGATACACAAATGAATTATTTTACTTTACTTTTTTGTTGTTATTTTTCCCTCCTTCAGAGCTGAATTATGTATTCTCTCATTCATTCACAGCCATCTTCTCTGTTAAAATTACTTTTACAAAAATAACATTAAATAGGAAAAACTTGTAGAAAAATTATTTCCTATTTTAACAGTTATTATTGATGTCTTCACTACCAAAGAAAAAAATATATATCATTTTGTCATTTTAACCATCTATCCTTAGAGCATACTGCAATTTCTGAGACCTTTGGTAGGTAATGTCATGTTCAATTATTTATAACAATACAAGAGAAACATTCTCACTTCCAGAATATGAAATAACTTTATTTGTGTACATGACCCAGTTGACCTTTATGATCTGTAATACCCTGTGGTGAACAGTCTTACTGTGCCTGAAGAAGAATCATTTTCTTGCCATGTACTGTGTTATTTTTTTCTGTAGTCTAGTCCTTGATGATGATGCTTCCAAAAACACATTCTTACCATGACACTTTCTCTCTTCTAGGCACTTACATATAAACATTTCTCCATTGTAGAGATATGGCTCTTACCTGTAATATAGAAAAGGAAAATAAACGATTGAGATATAATCTTGCTTCTTAAGCTCAGAATTAATAAATTAAAAAGCTATCACTTATCCTGATCTTGGATATATTTAACCTTAGATAAACAGAAAATAGAACTAGGAAATACCAAGACAAGTTATCTTCACTGATCTTAGCAAAGCAGTTTCCAGATGACATTATTCAAATACTACAATAATAAATGTTCAACAACTCTCTTATGGAAAGTATTCCAGCATTTACCTATTTTTACTATAAGAAGTTTGTATTTTTCCTTATGTTTAACTTGTCTCCTTGCTAATCTCCATAGAAGATAATGCTTTTTGCCCCATTCTCAGTGAGTGTGGAGAACAGTTGATTTCCATTCTTTTGATGACTGTTCAATTGAAGGAATTTACAATGTCTTCTTCAATCTATCTTTTTATTACACTAAACAATTATTTCTAATGGAAGTCACAGATGTTATCCTTTGGGCATGTATGTACTCTTGTTTCGTAAAACTGTGCCTGTGGCTCAGCTTGTGAAATGAGCAACAAAAGATACTAGAATATGCAAAATTACCACAGAGCTGTGATGAAGCAAGTTCACTGTTTTAAGAAATTAATAATAGAAGGTGAGGAAATCTAATGATCCCTCCAGATATTTTCTCTGCCATATTTTATCACCTAATTTTAAATGCACAACTTGCTCATCATGCTTTGAATTGGAATTTTCAGCCTATCAGGTGCTTTCCAGCTGGCAGAAGCAGTTGCTCCATTGCTGCAGTTTCTAATTATTTCCTCCTTGCGAAGGTCCCTGAGTACTATAGTAAGACTGCTACCTGGTAGCAACTTTTGTATTTGAAGCCCTGATTTCCTTTCTTGAAATATGAGCACTGCTCTGAAAGAAATGCCTCCTATTTTATTATCTTGACCCTCAGTGTCAAAATAGGATATTAGTGAAGTTGAACTTTTCCAACAGATTTACTTTGTATTTTGTTGCTGTGTGACAAATGGCATCAGAGGGGCAGTCTGACAAAATGGGGTCTCACATGGAAGTGCATATGAAGCAAAGATGTGTAACTGAATTACATCATGAGGAAAAAATTACACCCACTGGCATACATTAATGTTTGCTGAATGTTTATGGAGATCAGTGGATATTAGTCCAATGGGGTGATGGTTGATGTGTTTCAGGAATGACACCATCATAGCAACTGTGAAACTATGGGTCATCTCTGCTGGTGCAGATTTTTATGAGCATGGCATGCAGGCTCCTGTTCATCTCTGGCAAAAACATATAGCTGATGGTGATGACTATGTTGAAAAATTGTGTTCTGTTGCTGAGAATTTGCCCTACCAAACAGCATTATTTTGCTCTTTGTATCTGTTGTAGTTTCATGGTAATAAATAGGAGGCATTACTTTCAGAGTATCCATCATACAAGCAGATAAGGTTTCTTGATTTAGTCATGTTTAATGTAGGTGCTTATGACACTGAATCCTCTTGGGATAAATACTTTAGTGACACTCCATTAGCAGTGCAACTACTCAGACATCCCAAATTATTACTGCTTTTAAGTCCCTGTAAGTTTTTTAGCACTCTGCTTTGTAGAATAGTTCTGCATTGCCTTTCACAGTGGACACAACTCCATGAGAAAGTTTTCATTTGGAAAATTTAGTGGCTTTCATGTGAAGCCAACATAGTTTTTCCTACTAGGTGTGGTTGTTTTCTTGACTGAAATTGAATGTCCAGGGCACCAAAATTCTTACTATTATTCTGTCATGTCATGTATTTCACAGAAACCTCAAATGTGGGTTTATGCCACTAGGGTACTGATAAGTGTTGTGTATTTGTGTGTGTGTGTGTGTGTGTGTGTTGCTTTGTTTTCTCTTTTTTTTTTTTTTCAAGACAGTCTTTTTTACACAAACAAAAATTAGATTTGATTCATGTATTACAAATCCCTCCTGGGAAATGCTGTTTTCATGACTAATTTCTCTCACTAACCACAGCTTTACAGCCTATGACCTTACAACAGCAAGCGAGCTCTAAGAAAACATGGGCTTGTTGTGACGGTTATGCCTTTGCTCATGTTCCAGGTCCCCCGTGGCTTGTTAACTCTCCACACAAATACTACTTCAATTGCCTTTAGGCCAACAGCAGTCATTGAATTGCCAGAGATCATGAAAGCAACCTGCCTCCACTGGACACTCCAGATTAAAAATAAAAGAGATTGTTCTAATTTATGTTAAAATCAATAAATATTCTTCTCAGTTGCAATGTATGAAACAGAAATCCCTAAAGGAAAATATTATTATTAGCCTTTTGTAATCCTATATTCTGTCTTCACTCCAAATAATATTTCTTTGATATTAGATTATGCCAATGACAAACAATAGATGACAAATTACAATGGAAGTGCTTTTACTGACACCTTATCACACTGGAAACGATTAAACTACATTGTCAAAATACTTGTATGTCTATCCAATCAACTGAGTTATGTCTTCTTTTAAAATACAAATGTCACATCACCTTTCAAACACAAACAATAACATTTTTGATGGAGTTCCTTCTAAATGCAAGTTTGGCATCCTTGTCTTGCATAATTTCATAAATGCAAGCTACAACTTTCTGTTAAGTACTTGAAGTGAAAGAGGCAAATGTAGGATAATAGCTGGGAAGTGGTAGTGGGCAGCTGAATAATACATCCTACATAGGTGCATATATAGCTGTATAACATACAGTCTGTTTATGAACAGAGTAAGTACTGTGAATTTTTAGATTATGAGAAACAAGGTTTCTAAGAAAATAGTTTATTACATAATTTCTTTCTAAATATTTCTTAATCTATTCTTTGCTATAAAAAGAATCTAAATGATGAGGAAGTAGCCTGAGAAATTTAATAGCTGGAAACTTCCTTGTGAACTAATACTGCATCCGTGGCCTGCAGTAGTGTTGGGGCATGAATTGCTATGAATAAGTCATTCAAACAAAGTTAGGTACCTTTGATCATTAAAAGACCTTGTTGCACTGCTTGCAAGAGTACATGAGGTGTTAAACTGGCTTCTGGACAAGTTTTAAATTGGTCAATTTAAATCTGGGCTATTCAAATTTGGTAATATTCCATGCTATTTTTTTGTAACTACAGACTCTTTAAAGAGATATTTCTTCACTTCTCTCCTAAACTGTAAAGTTTAGTATTACTGTCAAGGACCTAAAAATTTCACCTATATTCCCACAATATGTTAAAAGCATATTTATGTGCTCTCAGCAAGGACTTTGATTTCGAAATAAAACCCTACATCAGTGTAGTCCATAACTTCATACGTGAATTTTAAACTTTTTTATTTAAGAAGAAAACTCAGATTCAGGTAGCCTCTCCTAGGTGTCCAGCATAAATATGTCATCTCTTTTTGATTAATTTAGGTATCAAATGAGTTCAGTATGGTTTTATATTCCATTTGCCAGTTGTGTAGAGTAATTCAAGATGTTTACATCACTCTTTGACTGCTTGCTCAGTTTAAAAGTCTCTGTATGGTAACTGCAGCAGAGTTACTCATTTATAATTGGAAGATAAAAACCTATTAACAGGTCGTTCTCTTTTAACTTAAATTTCCTGAATCAGACCTTTACAGTCTGATTCTATTTTCATAATTCAAAATTACTCTCAGTCTTTTCTTAAGTGTGAGAGAAATTATCCCTTTCAAGATCAGGTGAAGATAAAAGTAACAACATCTGCATTGATTAAATGGGAAGATTTCTGACTCTGCTGCCTTTCTGGGATGGTGGAAAGTTACCTCTCTCACAGCCCTCAGGAGACTTTTTTTTTTTTCCAGGTGCCAATTCCTCCCACTGAAAACTGCTGAAGTTGAGCTGTTTGTAGGGAAGTCAAGATGATGTTGTTGACAGAGAAAGTGCAAGAACAGAAAATATCAGTTCCACAGTTCTGTGAAATAGGTTATCCTAGGGGAAGAGGGAACTTAAGCCTTGTTCTTTTTCAGGAAATGATTGTTAAAGAATTAAGAACTGAGGCCACATCTATGACTTTTCCCATTTGGTCTCTATGAAGAAAAAGAGAATGGTGTTGGAAAGACATCCTAGTGATAAGCTTAGGTGCTACTAAAAATGCAAACTGTACCTTATATGTTTTCAACACTTTCATTCTATTTAAGTTGTAACACAGATGGAATCTAGGAGGTCTAATTACTGCTGTTAGAGATTTTCCAAGAAGTGATAGACTAAGGTTTTTTTTTCTCTCAGTCATTGCAGCATATGCTACAAAAGTAATGCATTAACACTTCATCAATTAATGCACATTTAAAGAAATAAACATTCTTCATGAGAATCTTATGGCTTACCTTTGCACCTTTGCATACACAATGAAAGGTATTTTTGTGACATACATGGCTATGCAAAACAAATAACTGACGATGGAAAGGAAAGGTCAAGTTTAACTCACACTCTATTTCTGCATTCATCAGCATAACTGAAGTAATTATTAAGATTTTTTAGCTAACCAGCAAAATGTTAATTGTATAACTCAGACATTGAGTGACCTATTGCAAGCATCTGTATTGAATTAAAGAACCATATTGAGTTTGAAATCTATGAATATTATATGCTAGCATCCAGACCAAAGCAATACTACAATTTTCCATTCTGAACGCAAGCAATTCCTTGTTAAACTTAACTGCAGAAATTTCTTTTTTAATCGTTCATCAAGACAGGAGTTTCTATTGACTGATTACGAATTTTAGGTGCAACTGTAGTTTTAGCTTTTCTAATCCATTCTTGGCAATATTTCTTAAATTGAATAAATATAAATGCTAGTCAGGAGGAACACTCTGTTGACATTATATTGAAAAATGATAAGCCTTGAATTTGTTTTGATGTGTACGTTGAATGCAACTAGTGAGATTACAAAATAGCCAAACTTAGCAGCATTGAGATTATTTATTTCTCTAATTCTAATGTTCTTAACAGTAGACTTCTCAAAAGGAGTGTAAGGTGTTTCAGAAAGAGGGCAGTCAAGACTGTTTATTTTCTATTGAAAACTCTATTGTCTCTCTGTCAGTTGATGGATCTACATGATGCAAGGTCAGCCACAAGAAAAATAAAATGGCTGGAGGAGTGCATAAATCAACATAACTAGTTCAGAGAGTATCAAAATATTTTTCCTTTAATTTTTTATTTTTTTTTTCTATTCTTAAGAACAAGCAAGAAAAAAAGTCATGATAAAAGCAAAAGAGATTAAATGAGAAAAGAAATTAAGCTAATCTTTAATGACATCTATGGAGTAAAAACAAAACATACTGTCAGGTTAGGGCAGATGACTTTTCTCCTACATCTTCCTTTTATCGTCTAGTCCAGGTCATAAGCAATCTTTAGGACTGGATTTACTCTGGGTATTCAGAGTAGTAATTTCCATATCAATGATCTGAGCAAGAAATAAAATATTTCACTCCTCAGTCACACTGTTTGCTCTTCAGAGGCATAATAATACATTTTAGAAATATAATAGGTTATCTGTACTCTATATCAAATATTTCTGATTTACTTATAAGAAATAAGCTTTCTTAACTGGTAGCAACATGTGCTGAATTCACATGTAAAGGTAGCATCAATCTGTTGGCTGGAATTTCCCTGAAACCTAGATAAAACTGTAATAAGCTGTTTTCTTTGTAAGCTAATTTTCCCTATTGAAATCCATTGGCTTAATAAACAATTTTAAATAATATAATAGTAAAAAAGAAAAAAATAAGAAAAAAAGAGAGCTCTAACAAAGCCATAAACAGTGCAGCATACAAAACTCAATTTTCATGCATAACTAATTCCATTTCACGTTTTTCTTTGATGAAGCAGTGCTGAGATAGCAGTTTCCTTCCCCCTTCCTATGATGATACCTCACTTACACTTCAGGGTTTTTAAATATTTGCAGATAGGAGACCCAATTTAAGCTGCTCTACTCTTGTCAACCATTCTTTATCATACCCTCACTGCTTCTAGTTCTGGGGCCTGCCTTGACCTGCTATTTTAGCTTTGTTAAGATGTTTTAGTCCTTCAGTTCTTAGTGAAAACTTGTCCAGCACTCTAGGGCTAATACATTCTCCTTTGGTATATGAAGGAGACTCTAACAAGCAGCCTTTCCTGCTCTCCTATAGAAATCTTTAAAACAAATTACACTGCCTTCTGTACTGTTTTTCTTCTTAATTTTTTCATGCCAATGCAAGACACTACTACCGTTCAGTGCGTGCAGGCCCCAAACCCAGACACACTGTGTATAGTCAAGTGCTTAAAAAACCTGCATGTAATCACAGTGTAAAATGTTCTCTGTTTTATGATATGACCATTCTGATAAAAGAAAAATTTTCCCACTGTAAGATAAGATATGCAAAATAAAGATTTTTTAGTCATCTCTATTTGTCCTTTTTGTCTCCTTGATTTTGATGTTTACTTCAGAGTTTTAATTACACAGATCATTATAAAGTTTGTCATCTTCACAAATTGAAGTGGAAATGAAATAGAACAAGACAACAAAACTAAAGTCATATAACTCTTCCATGGTTTACCTAAAAGGAATGATTTGTATGTGTTACTAAAAGTCACGATAGCTATCATTTGTATGAGGAAATGCTTTGGAATAGTTGGTTACCATGTTAAAACCTGATATAGTTTATCAGTGCCACTGCTACCAAAAATATTAATGTATAATGATATTTCAAAGTGTTTTTTTCTTACAGACTCATAGGCAGAAATCACAATAATATTATCCTTATATAAATACAAACTTAAATGTGCATATTTATATACAGTTCATGGTGAATTTAAGCTCTTAGATTCCTATTAGAAATGTGTTAATTAATTCAGCAATGATATTCTCTCTCTTTCCAACAATCCCGTTCTTTTTTCATTTCCCATTAACCAAATTCAGAGCATAACCTCACAAAAGCTGGAAACAAACTTCAAAGAAAAGATAAAACAAAGAACTCCTAAAAGTGAGTTTTATTGTATCACAAGCATCTGGATCTTGGCATTATGGAAACATGGGAATTTTATCAGCATTGTTATTAGAACGGGCATCACTTTCAGTCTACAGAGAATAATATACTTCAGCTCTAAAGGGAAATACTGTATAGACTATTCCCATTCTCATAATATAATTATAGTCCTTTATAGTAAAGAAAAAATCATTTTATACATTTAGTGCATTTCTAAAATCCATCTTGAAAATTAATCTGGTTGGCTAAGCCTCATCCAACATCAGTAGAAATCAGTGGGAAGGCTCTCACTGTTTTTGGCAGTGTTTGTACTTGATTTTAATTAAAATATGCAGACGCACATCTTTTCATGAAGCAACCCAGTAGTACAATGAAAAGGTGGAAAGTTAATAATACACTTGAAATCACAGCATGTGATTGAATATTAAATACTGTTTAAATGGATTTAGCAACTTCAAGTGCTGCACCCTCAGTAAAATCCTGAATTGCTTTACCTTAATGTGTTATTTTTGTTACCTATTTATTTATTTGTTGGTTTGTTTGTTTATTTTTCCCTCTTTCTTCAGTGAGAGCATTTGTTTTCAAATACTTTCCTTTTTGAAACAGGGCTATAGTAAACTAACCCTAGGTTAAATATATGAACACTGTTTCTCAGTCTGCTGTACACTGTCCTTTTCCTGATTTATGAGTGTAATGTTTTCTATTTGTATAATAGCTTATTTTATTCAATTATACGTCTGTGAAATGGTTATATGAATCATATGTCAGCATGTAAGCCATGTGTAAAGATCTTCAGTATCTTTCTGCATAGCTGAAGAAAAGTACAGGGAGCACTGAGTGCTGTACATTATCACCTTTGAAAGTTGAATCTCTATATTTTGTATTATCTTCAGAGAATTTGTAGATGAATGTAAATATTGTTCTTAGCGCATGGTTTATAGATTAAGTCAAGCAAGCTATTTCTGATGACAAAAATGGCAAGATATAAAGTGATGTTAGTAAAAATTATATTCAATATAGACATTAGTAATGGGTATAAATGAATTTAGAATGTTACATTTAAAAAAATGGGAAAAAAATAAGTGGAATTAGTCATCTGAGTGAAAGGCTTTGATTCTGAAGGCACTTGGTACAGTAGAGAAGGGGAAAGATGCAAAACAAAGGGGACCTTATCTAACCCTGAATGAAAGTAATTGCAGATCAACCTATTCATTTACAAACCGGTCATGAACATGGGAAATTCTTTAATGGTTTCATTTTGAAAACAGGGTGAATGATAGCTCTGCAACACATTCAATGAAAATGTAAAGAATTGATGCTGTGAAATTCAATGATTAAATATTTACCTGGGGTACTCAAAAAGCAGTTTTCACAACTTCTCACAAAGGTCAGAGCCATCAGACTCCTCAGCTTAACTGATGTTTCAAAAAAGGTAATTTAAATGACATGAGAAGGCCCATTGTCAAGCTTGAATGAGTGGCAGGGATAAGATCAGAATTTAGGGATTCTAGTTTCCAATTTGTGAACCACATAAGTGAATTATATAATCGGATCAAATTCTACTTCCAGGAAGATTGCTAACATTCACAGAGGCAAGAGAATTCATCACCTCCTGAGGAGTAAATATTTTCCAATTCATTCTGCCATGCTGTTAACAGTTCTCTATCACAAGTCTCCCCATTTTTCCTTCAGAGCAGGAGCAAAAGCTTATCCATCCAGGAGCTCACTTAATGACAACCTGAGTGCCTAGTTGTGTTTGTCAGGGTAGCACAATGTATAGAAGGGGTCAGAAGAGAGCAGCTGTGTGCTTCAGCTTGCTTTTTAGAAGGCAAGCCAGCTGTCTCGCAGCATAATGCATGCATTGAGACAGCTGGACAACGTATTTTGGAAACATGTGGGAGCAACATATGTGCTGTTCCAGGTCACTTGGTTACTCATGCTGTGGAACGCCTTGTAATTCCTGCACGTGGATTCAGACTCTGGAGACAAGTAGCTAGCACCACAGGAAATTCAATGACAGGCAAGGAGTCAGCTATGCTTTAGTTCAATATTTAGCAATACGTAGAGGAAGTGTGTGAGTATGGCAGAAAAGGTTATCAAACAAAAGAACAGTGTGCCAGGTATAATAAGAGATGGATAAACAGCTTTGTTCATTTTGTAATGCTGGGAAAGAAGCATCACTTGTAAAGTTGCTTTTTTCCTTGATAGTTTTTGTTTGTTTGTTTGTTTTCTTTTTAAACACTGAACTTTTACTTAGTTTGGAAACTGTCAGACACATTTGTCCAACTGTCATTTTACAAAATTCTACAGCTAACTACATTGCTGCAGTTCTCTTAAATATGTATATGTATGTGTATGTGTATGTCTATGTGTATTTGTATAGATAGATAATTTACTGTTCTGGCAAAAAAGAAAAAAGCATGATTAGATCTTTCATATGTTCTTCTTTTGAAATGTATAGTTAATTATTCTGTTACTTTAGAAATGTGAAAACCTTTTAGTGGTATAGCATCCAATCCTTTTATGAATGTTTTCAATATAAATATTTTTTTACACAGAAAAATTAATAACAGATATTTTAATTGTCTGATTAACGCTTCAGTTTCTGTCTTGTTTCAGGAAGTTTTCTATATAGGTTGAAAAAATCTGGTCAGTATTCAGTCTGAACAACAACAAAAAACCAACCAAATAAATGAACAAACAAACAAATAGAAAACAACAATAACAACAAAACAAAGGGAGCAAATAAACCAAATACATGTGAAGGACCACAGCTGCACACTTCATGAAAATAACTCATGCCCATGAGACATATGATGTACTGAAAATATCACTCTGAAAAGAAATTGGGGTTCTGATGTAAGAAAAATAAAAAATGAGTCATCTTAAACAGCCATTACCATTAAGTTTTCTTCTTTAGATAAACTACAGTATGTAAAATATTTATTATATTTGCTTTTAACAAATGTTTCCGCTGCATTTCCATCTATTGACACATCTTCAGATTTTTTTCACCGCCAATGCTTTTCTGTCCCATGCCTTTTTTCACTTGGAAGATTGCAATGTATATAAATGCCTATTTTCATACATTTTAGTTCTTTTTTTTTTTTCCAAGAGAGTACTTAATTTACAGTAATTACTTTTTAGTGAATTCACTGAATTCTGGAATATTGCATTCATAATTTATTTTTCATGTTTACTATCTTAAAAGAAAAATACACCTGATTTTTTCAAAAGCCTAAATTTTGTTGTTCTTTATTTGTAAACACATACATTCATAATCTGTATTCCTCACACACACATGACCTTATTTTCCTAGGGTAAATTAAGACATCTGCAATATATTTTAAGTACAAACACTGTTTTCTGAGACTATTCTATCATTTTCAATCACACAAATTCCATATCCATTTAAAGTTAGGTTTTCTTTTAATATAAATTCAAAACTATCAGTTTGCCAAAAAGAAAAAAAGGAAAACAATATAAAATAAAACAAAGATACAGCTAGTCAAATGATGTATGAACATAATCTCTCGTTGTACACTGATCTCAAAGAAGAAAGCAATGTTAAAGAACAATGGATTTCAATTTCATCTAACTGCTATTAGTTTAACTGTAGAGTATCTATGCTTATCTAAACAACATTCATTATGTTGTGTCAAATCAGAAGTCTGTGAAAAAAAAATTGTGAATCCTCCCTCTAACATAAGTTTGCTTTGAATCAACTCCAATGCCAACATTAAAAAAATAACAAAAATAAAAAAAATTTAAAAAAAGATCTGATGCGTCTTAGACAATAATTTCTTTGTTAAACTTCACTAAAGGTATCTCTACTACATATTTACCTTGTGCCAAAGTGTAGGTACTTAGCTTGAAAGAAAATCGTAACATTCCTTCTAAGATAAATGTTAATTATTAGTCCACAGTGTGAGCAGAATCCTTACCTGTCCATGTCTGCACAGTATTTGAAATATTTGCAATACATATCAATTACAAGATGAAGTATACATTACATTGTTCACATTCTTCTTTATTTAAATTTCCTGAGCATGCTGTGAGACTTTTGTAGAATTTCCTGAGCATTTATGTTGTTACTTTCATTTCCTCCATCCAAGATTTCTGAAAAGTTATACAAAGATATCTGGTGATACCTGTAAAGCTAACACATAACTAAGTGTAAGAAGAGCATTACAAAGAGGCACAGTTAGCTATTAGCTTTGTGGTTTTGTTATCCTTGATTCTGAAATACGTTTATTGTAATGAATGTAGTTTTGTGTTTTATTTCTTGTCATCAGTGAGCAGAATGTTTCCATAAAACTGAAAAAAGTTATTTGGACTTCCTGAAACCGTTAAATAATTTTAATTAAAACTTCCACTGCTTCATGCATGATGGATTAATCATGAGACTCTTATAAATATATGATGTGAATTTATTCAATTGCATGTGGCATAGGAACAAATATCCTTTGAGGATGAAGTACCATATGTTTTCTTAAAAACACACACACAAAACCAAAACATATGGAGAGAAACAAAATAATGAAAACTTAAGTAGATTTTGAAATATGGACAGCGGAGTTCACTAACCACCATGTCTTGTGATGCTGTAAGGAAGTGACATGATATTCTAGAGGCAAACAATATTACCTCTGTAGTTCTGTCAGCATTCACTTCAAAAATAGTAGCATATCTACTCTAACTCCTTTGGTTACTAGTTTTCTATTTGGTTTTATAATTAAGCAAGTTCTTCTTCTAGATGAATAGAAGTAGATACTTTATGAATTATCTGGGGAAGGACACATCAAACAGATAAGCAGTCTCAATAATTCTCACATAATAACATTCTCCACTCACATTTTCCTAAGTCATTTATGACAGATATGTTATAATCTATTTATTTTTTTAATTTAAGTTTAATAAATATTTCTCATTGAACTTTTAATTCCTAACTATAATTTAGGTTATTACTTTTATAGCTGAGAGTATATGCAGTGGTACACAAGTGTATGTGGAGCAAATGTACCCATGCCCTTTGGTCCATAAAATCTAATGTAGGCTTTTTCAGAAAAGTGGAGTTGTATTTATTTTTCTTGAAAATGCTTCTGTGCAACTCTTGAAGCAACATTTTTTCCCTCTCATGTCAGAATAGTAAAACCATATGCACAAAAAGTTGTTCATTTTCTTTGTTGTATTTGTGATACCAGTTGAAAGTGGTATCATGTTGTCATTTCGTAAAATGAAATTTATTCAGTTAATAATCCACAATCAGTTGCAAATTATTTGAGTTTTGTACCAGTTATTTTATTAAAGAATCAAGCTTGAAAATCATCAAAGTATGGTTTTAACTGTAATTACAATTATATTCACATTATTAGTATATTCCTGATTCTCTAAAATCAGGTGTTTGTGTTTTTTTGTTTGTTTTATTTTACTTAATTTTACAGAGAAATAAGACATGATATGGTACAGATATCTATTTTATTCAGTCAGTACACTGTGATCCTTGAAGAAAGATATTCTGATTGTGATTTAAATAAATAAATTTAAATAAATGACTGAGATGCTCAAATATTATTATAATTTAAAAGAGAATAGTTCAAACACAATTTCACTTCTGATCAAATTTTTGCTTATGTGACAGGTTTCTACTGCAACTGAGCATTCTGAGCAATTTCATTGATATATGCTATGAACAAAGAAATAACGTAAATGTCTAAAAGAAAAAGTTGGTTGTTAATTCTCACCAAAATTTTCAGAGAGATTATCCTATGTATAGACACAGAGATGCCCGCCTCCCATAAAGATATTTCTAGCAGAAAATCTCCAACTTCTTTGACAGTCTTCTTTCTTTCTTTGCTATGTGAATCAATATATAACTAAACCATGATTTGTGGTTTGTCTTCATGATCTTATGAATGATGCAAAACTACTGATGTTAATCACATCAGCCTTCTGTGATTAGATGACTATGAAGAACAAAGCTATGATAAATTACTCCAAGTTGTCACAGTTAGATACAGAAATGCAATCCCGAAATAGTTCACATCCTTCTATAGGCTTTGTAATTGTGTATATAAATACCTTTCTTGAATATCAATTACAGACCTCCTTAATGCACTGCTAGGTGTCCAAAACAGGTTCACTAAAGTCATATTTTCTCTATACCAAGAGTAGCTTCATAAACAACACAAAGCAGTTTCTCCAGTCTTGAATCACTGAGGCAGCCTTCCACTGAATTTATTTCTGTTGATAAATGTTTTTTCTCATATTGGGAGACTCCAAAACAGATGAAAATATTGATTGTAATCCATTTAACTTAACTTGTTCTCTCCCATCTTTCTATTCTTTCATTAGTGGCAGGACGCATCAAGTTATCAAAAGCATAGGATTGAAAAATCCTTTAAAAACTCTACATTGTAATGTATTCAAACAGTGATATTAACCACAGGGAGTGTCATCATATCATGAATTGAAATCTATATAATACCATCAACCTTCTAAGTTTGCTTAATATGATTATAACATGAGATAAAGCACCTGACAATAGATAGTATTTTAAGTCAATGTGTTACTGGTAGTGTACATAATGTTGAGGCATTTGTGGAGTGGTGAAGTGTCTAAGAAAGGTGATGATAGCCTTCTTAGCTGTTATGTTTTTCCTCAGAAGATAACAGTCCTCCCTCATAGTTACAAGGCATAACTGTAATGCCATAAAATGTATTTTTGAAGATGAATCTATGTATATATCTTCAAGCTTATCTGTATTTGAAAGCTTGATTTGATAAAAAGCTTTTTCCAATAATTCACTTAACTATAGACCAACTGTTATTAGCCCATTCTTAAAACTGCACTTCTTAGTTTTAATAGAAAGAAAGGCAAACTTAACTTCTACTTTATAAGGCACACATATCAAAATATAATTTTATTACCTGTTCAAAGATGTTTTTACCTGAAATTCTTCAAATTAGATTTTGCATGTGTTCTCTCCTAAACAAAACAACAGAAAGATACTGAGATCCTCTCACATAACTCATGATTAATTCTATCATTAATACCACTCATGACAGCATTTTACACATGTTTCTGGGTAAATTCTTATTAGGAAAAAAAAAAGTCTTTCATGGTGAAATGATGGGAAGAGGGTTGTCTCTGTGAACCAAGTAATCCCAAATTTCCTGTCACCATGCTCTTCTGTATTGATTTATGAGCTCTGTGTAGAGTTCATGTCAAACAAAGTTACAGTAATACAGTGAACTCCCAAGAGGTAGCACTTTTGAACTCTGCAGACCTTCAGACCTTCGCTGGAAGTGTTTTCTAAGGTTCTGCACAACTGATGTCAGATTGAATACATCTGGGATAGATTTATATCAAGTTTGTTTCCAGTAGAGCTGTCCAACTGTTCAACACTTATTGAAAATCACTCTTATCCTTCAGATAACCGTGACCTATTTATCATTTTCTAATATATGAGGATCCATGAAAGGGATTATGATCCTCTGTAAAGTGTGAAAAGAAAATATATTCAACATTAATCTATGCATATTTAACCAATAATACAAGCAAAAAACTGCTCCTAAGTGTCCTTGGAATAGTGTTCAGCATTGTCCATGCACATGTAATTTGATGGAGGTGTCGTTAACATCAATATAATGAAAAAAATCCTGAAAGCACTTATATATCTTGAAAACTAAGAAGGATGAAAGCTGGCAGCACAGACAAAATCAACAGAAATAGAACTTCAAAGGATAGTATTGGCAGTGCTCAACTAAAGGTTGCAGTCTGCCCTTTGCAAACTAATCCCACAACTGCATGCACTATCAAAATCTTTATTTCTTTTTCATTTCTCTATTTCATTTGAAATTTTTCTTACTACAGTCAGAGAGTAGTTTGCACAGTGTAAACCATAATTTATAATTTTTTTTTCCTTTTTTTCCTACTCTATTTCCTTTTTTTATTCTTTAATGTACTAATGGACAGCTGGAAAAATGAACACAAAGAATATGGTAATTATCAGTATACAAAGGTAAAAATAGATAAATCTAGTATATTGAACATGGAAGAAAAGTGTGGCTGACATGCCATTTTCTGTATCTTTTTCCAAGGCAGGTGTGAGTTGAAAAAAATGTACATTTATTTTAAAAATATTCAGACTTTGCACCTGTGATTTCACCTTCAATGGAAAAAAAAAGTCCGAGAAACACCAAGTGCTTACTGTAACTCTGTGGAAAAGAAAAGCTGTCAGAGAGCACTGATATCTGAAGAGCAACAGTAGAAAATGAACTTGTATAATGGTTTATGAAGGATGCTCTGAATGTAATGCCTCCTATTAGCCCACAGATGAAGTGGATGTTGCTCGCAGTAGAAATTGAACATTCTCATCAATATCTCATTACATTTTGTTGTCATATGATAAATGGAAGCAGAGGGGCAGTCTGACAAAATAGTGTCTGACAGGGAAGTGCTGACGTAGCTAAGATATGAACTAACTGTGGGCAATACTGACTGCAAATACCTGAAGGCTACTAAGTACTTCACTGCAGGGATTTGAGTTGTTTTTCTGTTTGAAATTGCTTTATGATGAAGCAATACTGACAAGTATAGCATAGTTTTAGGAGGAAGCTGAGAAGAAATTTGACAATATGTTAAAACAACAACAACAAAAACAACAACAGTAAATGTCTAGACAATAAATGTCTCTAGACAATAAATGTCTAGAGAGTCTGCAACAAGTGATGTCCGGAGAGCTAAATAATTTTGATGGGAAGTTCCTGGAAAGCTGTGAGTTTTTAAATAAATCTAAGGTATATCAGAATGTTAGGATATGACAAAATGATATCAGGATCATTTTAAATAACGATGTTCATTCAGACTTTGTCTATTATTTCTGATATTTATATGGTATTAAATATGGCAATCAATTTCAACATTATTGCTTTAAACAATTTTTCCTATAAAGGTTTCTTAAAATTCTACATATTTTGAAGACACTATGCATCGTTTTAATGGCTACTGAACATGAAATTTTTATGTCACCAAAGCTATCTTGACTTTCAGAATTTGGCAGAAATCTTCAATGTGTTTTTATTCTGTAAAGATCTTGTTAATCAACTATTAAAACCTAATTTTTTTTTTCACAATAAAAGAGATCTAGAACCATACAAGAACTTGATTTCTAAGTATGATGCATTCAGTGGTAGCTCTTGTTTCTGTGTGAACTGGTTTTCCGGTATTATCTAAGATTTCACCTTTGTGCTTTCCTCAATTGAATTGTGGTTTTCATGAAAAGTACTAGTTTGAAAATATAGGTTGACAAATGCCCTTTAAAAATACTTCTTACTCAAAAATATAATTTTAAAATGAAACATTTCATTTTAGATGAATCAAATGCTCATTTTCTGTATACTTCATTTTCCTATTATAGGTAAAATAATTCCTTCAGGGAGATTTGGAAGAAGAATGCTATATCTATATAATGTTATTGATAGAGAAGTTAGATGAATAGATATATTCAATTCTGTGAAAAATAGTTGAGCAGATACAATTTTGATTATTTCTTCCACCCAATCTTCAGATTTATTTGTAGTCTGTGAAACTGTAACAGTAGCAATTGTATGGAACAACAGCAAAGTACTGGAAATTCTGACATAATAAAAAATGATTTACCTAATTGGTAGCAACGCAATTCATTGGCTAAATAATCTCATTAACTTGTGAGAAATTAAGTAAAATCAGTATCTTATTGGTGGAGGGAGAAAGGAGAGCTTCTTCTGTATAGCATTTGCTATGTTAGAAAACTTATTCCTCCAGCCAAGCCTTCAAACAAAGAACTGACTTCAGACTTTGCCATCTACCTCAACCCATGATCAGTGTCTGCTAGACTACTGAGTTATATGAAGCTATTACAAATTCTTTGGTGGAGAAAAGTAATGCAAATTATTTTGGACATAAAAAAATCAGAGAAGCACATATAAATGTTGATAGTATCCTTTGGTAGGGAATTCAAAATAGAAAAACTTTCTGTCCATTGTTAAAGCTGCAAGTATTATAATTCATGAGTACTTCGGTTTTTATTTTTATTTTTTTCAAAATCATATTCCCATTTATTCTTGAAAATCACTTTGAAATTTATTAAATATGATACTTCAAAGAGATGTGCCTTTAAACATTTGTAGTGATTTAAACTTTAACCACACAATGAACAAGTCATTAGAAACATATTGAGAGTAGAGTGTAAAGATGGGTGAGTGCCAGAAATGAAAGCCCCTGACCTGGTACACAGCTGATCACAGTCAGCAGTACTGGAACTAGTCATACAAATATTAATCCAAAAGACTTCATTGTATATTAAATTACCTCAGAAATTAGATGATTTAATATAATGGGGTTATTTTTGATTCTAATACAGCTCAGCTATGAAAACATTACCTGGTTATTTGAAAGCTAGAGATAGATACTGCCTGATTCTCAGGGCTGGATACTAAATCAGAAAGATACAGGCTGACAGCAAGGAGGAGAGGCAGAAGAAATGCTGAATCCAATATTTTGATTATTGAAGTTATTTGATAATCATAAGCATGGAGCTAAAGCCAAATAGCCCAAAAAGTAATAACAGCAGGGCAATTGGATAAGGGGAGAATATGAATGCAGAGGTAGAAGACCGAGGTTGTTTCCTGTACTTTTTAATAAGTGTATTGGACTGTGCTGTTTGGTCCCTTCTGAGTGCAAAGCATGCATATGTAAATACGTTCTTGCTTTGTCTAATACATTCTGTAAATCATGGGAATTTCCTTTGCACTATGGACCATGGTCCTTAATCCTACAGTTTTTATATTCTCATAAATATAGAATCATAGAATGGTTTGGGTTGCAAGGGACATTCAAGATCATCTAGTTCCAACCCCTCTGCTATAGGCAGAGACAGCTCCCTCTGGACTAGGTTGCATTCAGCCTGGCCCTGGAAAGGTTCCAGAGTTATCACCAGAAATCACCTGACAAAAGCTGGACATCTGAATGTGTCTCAAGCTTCTAGTGTGACATTTAATTGCATCTAATGTCAAGTTAAGTAAATTCATTATCCCTTGAAAGTAATATTTTCTAGATAATACCAAAAGTATAGAACCAAAAAAGGCAAGTTCAAATGTTAATGTGTTAACATCTTCAGTTAAGTCAGACAATGAATTTCACCCAAACATTTAGAATTATTTATTTAAAGAAAATTAACTGCTAATGGTTTGATAATTTGAAAAATGTATACAATGTTATTTATTATTCTAAGTTCAAGTTTAGGTTATATTTTATAGTTCTGGAACTAAAAAGGTTCATTTCATCCATGTAAGTTACAGATCCTTTTCAATTTGATCCCCAGCTCGGTAAAGAAGAAATACTGTTCTTGTTAGAAAATTTTGAATTCAACAATAAAATAGTTTAAACTTAAGAATATTATGGAGTGCAGTATACACACAAAGTAAGGAATTCAATACGTCAAGTAAAAGTATAATCTATATTTATTATAATATATTATAACCCAAGATAAATTCTCTTGTTTGATGAAACTACTGATATTTGGCATTTTAAAATTTATCAGTCTATAAAATTTAATATGTTAACAGTAGTTTTGTGCTTTCAAATTTATATATATATAGGCATTTTTAAAACCCAGCATGCAGTAGTACTTCTATGAAGACTGCTGTTTATTTATGCATTGCAGTAAGAGCATGCAGAACTAACGTTATTATTCGTTTTGACAAAACTTTACTATATATATACATGCACAGAGCCTTGTTCTCTTATTCTATACAGGACCTGAATCAGTTATGGAAAGGCATGGCTGTGGTCTGGATAGAAAGGACAGGCAACATCTATGGAGTTTTACTTTGTAAATATTCCCTAAATATCAAAAGATCATCTGGAGGACCACACAAGGTATGGTGTTTAAAAGATTTGGGAGATCATAGTACACAGAGATTTCTAATAGCTCCAAGCTTTGAAGATTTCAAGTGGTCTTTGTTGATTCATTCCCTCATAATTACTATCATGAAGCACAGTACTTGACATGACTGGGTTTAAATTTAATAAGTTTCTTTGAGATAAAAGTTTAGGTTCAGGTAGCAGACTGTGTCATGTTCCTGTATTAAAAACATATTGTATCTAGTGAACACTTTAAAGTGTCAGACATCTTACCTTTTAAATTTTAAATGAACTTGAATACACTTGAACATTATAGGTTCAGATGTTTTTCTTCACAGGGAATTTTCTTTTTTTTCCAAGGCACATTGGACTGTGTAATTTCTTAATGCATGCTGGGCTGCAGCATGAATATTTTCTGTGTGAGCAAAGGCCAATTAGTGTCAGTCTGGAGCTGAAAGTTCTTTACTTGATTTCTAGGGCCAGGAATTGCTCCTGGTCACACCCAGGCAACCTCAGGAGGCAGACATATTTAAGCCAAGGAGATGGCCCTTTGCTCCAGAGATGAATGAGCTCACCCAATGGCAAAGTCTGGCCTTTCAGCATCAGTGTATAAAACTGTGAACAGAGACAAATTACTTGGCATGGATTGTATAAGGCTACAGAATCACTCTGATCTTAGAAATTTGGGAAAGGGAGAAGTCTAATGAAAACTGTCAGCAAAGTTTTTGGAGCAACATTGGTTTTATTAGTAAGGTCATGCCAGTTCATAATTTTTGGACACTACTCAAATGACAAACAAAGCAAAGCTCGATTTATGTTTGTTAACTTTAGCTATTAACACATCAATTAGTGTTACAAGTACACCATGTCCTGTGCAACTTCCCCAAGCAGTGGGGACTGGAAGGGAAGGTGAGACCCAGTAAGTATGGCACTGGGCTGGGAGTGAGTGAGCATGTGAGAAGCAGGGAAGGATCTGCTCTCCTTCAATCTCAGGAATAGATCCATATCAAAACACCTGTCTGTGGTCTCACTCGAGAAACATCAGGAGTCATGAGATCAAAAGCTCTTTCTGATAGGTGGAGCAAAACAGAGTGGAGATGTAATGCCTCGCCTTCTGAACCTGATTCTTTACCCTTGCCTTGCCAGAAAGCAAAAGGCATTGGGCCTGTGGAAGGTGAACAGGGAGGTGAAGGAAGTTCAACGCCGGCATAGCTCCTGTGGGGTGTGATTTCTAAGATCAGAATTTCTAAGATGGTGGGTCCTGGATTATATATAGGGAGAGTCAAGGTTGAAGGGAGAACAGAGACAATGAATGCACTCAGGCACTACCAACATTCTTTCTATGGAAACTTCTATAATCTACATCTGATATTTTTTTTCCTATGTATCCTGCATCATTAGACTTTCTCTAGGTTAAATATGGCAAATCTATTTATTTATTTATTTATTTATTTATTTATTTTGGTCCACGGCTGTTTTTTTGCCTCATACTATCACAGATTCTCTGTGGTAAAGAATACTCTTTTTTATTTTGCTATGTATCAAAAACAATTTAAAAATATATACTTTAAGAAGATTAATCTGTGCAGAAGTGTAAATATCCTTAAATTAAAACAACAGTTTCAAAAGATGAGGTCCTTACTGATGTTGTATCTGAACTAGTATTATTCACAAGATAATGATATATCTATATAATTTAGGATATTTTACTCCTTGTAAAATGTTATTCTTTCAGATAAATTATGTGCTTTTCTTTCTTGTAATTATGTCAAATTCACAGGATAGTGCATAGTTGACTGTATATATTAGTCTACTCTGCTTTTGTGCATGCATGTAACAACTAGATCTACTACTTGATCTTGACAAAATGTTCAGAACAGTTGACATTTCAAACATTGGTACAGTAAACATGAAAAACAAACTGTTTCACTAATGACTTCTGTTAAGTCTATTTGTACTTTTTTTCCCAAGTATTACTGACATAAGGACAATACCTAGGCAGAATATAAAAAAACTTGCCAATAAATCTTGCACTTCTTCTATTTAAATTACTTTCAGTGTATAATATGGTATCTATAAAACTAAAATTTTAGTGGATTAGTCAATAATAATTACATATAACATTATTAAATATTAAAACAGAAAAAGGAGGGAAGGACTTTAAGAAACAGTAGAATGAAATAAAGGAAAAAAAAAAAAGTAAAGGAAGAAAAGGATGAATGTAGGAAGATCAAGAAAGCAATTAACATCCCGGACTTGGTCTGATAATGCCAGTATTTTTGCTGTTTGTTTTGATTTGATTTGGTTTGTTGGAAATGAGATTTTCTTTAGAATATAGAGTGCTATAAAATTATTGGTACTGCAGCCCTTGCTTTTGATGTTTCTTTGGCCACTGACCTCTTTTCTGGGCACAAGCTCCTGCAAATCATCTGATACAGACTTCTGGGTGTTTCAAGAACCTTGGCAATAGTTTGAGCACATCCTATCCAAAATCTTCCACCTAACATTTTCCATCATATCTTAACCATGTGGGGCCTTGTGGTAGAAGAAGACAGTGTGATGAAGGACTGGAAAGTCAGAGCAGATGCAACAGGATGAGCATTTTTGTCATGAGAGACAACTGTAAAAAGGCAGCACACACTACTAATTATACAGAAAAGAAGGACTACTTCCAAAAGATTTATAAATTAGCTGATCTTTAAACATGTTTGTAGAATTCGTCAAAAGAAATTTACAGAGTTTTCTAATAGACAAACATTATTAGAGGATATTAAACTGTGGCATTTAAGCACAGAGCTCCCTCTGGGAAGTTCCTGAGATGCCACCTTAGAAGAAAAAGCAAGATCATAGCCCTCTGAGCTCTGCAGGATGACATGACGCTCCGATGCAATACGCTCTGGTTTAAGAGGCCCAAATTCCTGCAGTGATAATTCCACATATAATCACTTCTGCATCTGAAAATAACAAGCTGACAAGATCCTCTCCATCTTTGCCTACATCCTGAAATAAAAAAAAAAAAAAGAGCAAATTTGCATTCTAAAGAGCCTTTTTGGATTGGAATTTAAGAATGACAAGCTGCTGCTCAGGACACAGTTGCTCCTGATGTAAAAAGAAGAACCAGGGAGCATTCTTTCAAGCAAACAATTTAGTTGACTCGAGCAGTGAAAATTAGAATTGTTAGGGCCCTTCTTAATGTTTATAGCACACCGTACATAGGTTTGGGGTCATTATTATAATCTCATTACATGAACAAGTCAGACTGGTTTTAATATCATAGGTGTTCTACTCATTTCAGCAACTGGTATTCTATTCAGTATCTACT
Source organism: Cyrtonyx montezumae (assembly GCF_038088225.1). Classification (NCBI taxonomy): domain Eukaryota; kingdom Metazoa; phylum Chordata; class Aves; order Galliformes; family Odontophoridae; genus Cyrtonyx; species Cyrtonyx montezumae. Next base: position 151,286,386 of record NW_027072034.1, read on the forward strand.
TTAAATGTAAACTGAAGGTTATTCACTGATTGCTGTAGAAATAACTGTCAGCTATAGGGTTAGATGAGAGTATCTCATTATCCTGAAATGGGAAAAGGCAGGCTATGGAAGATAAATCCATGCTTGTGCGGCTGAAAAGAAGGCCATGTGGAAGACACTGGAAGGCTGATATATTCATGGTTTGTTAGCAATTTTGATAAACTTCTAAAGTTCTTTCCCTTCTTTAGACGGAAATAATTCTTATTCATCTTTTCTTTTGTTAAGATGGAGTCAGTTGGGAGCACTGGATGCTGACGTACATCTTCTTGAGCTATCAGTGAGGATTTAGAAAATGAAGATTTACCCTAAAATGACAACCTTCAAAAAAATGTAAGCAACTCTTTTCATGCAGACAGTAAAGTCTTATGCAATTCAATTCAACTTATCCAGTTCAGTAAGAGAGAATATTTAGAAGCTTGAGACAAGTTTATAAAAGCAAATTCTTCTGCTTTCAATACTAGCTTTGTTTATATCTGTACAAAAGCATAAATTCAATTGATCCTGTAAAAAAATAGTTTTAATTAATGTATTCATACAAAAATAAACTATTTTGAAAGTTTTAAAATGGCTGTGTTTTAGGAATAGTAGCTAGTTGCCAAAAATCTTTGGTTTCAGAAGGTCAAATATGATATATAATTCAAATATAAGATTTTTAAACAACAGTAAATCACTACTTATCCATTAAGACAGTGCTTATACTTTAGCACCATTACACTGATCAGAAGTGTTTAGATTATCAGATTGGGGAAAAATGTACCTTGTCCCTTGATAGGTGGTAGTTTATAATTTGTTCTAAAATATCCTAAGAAGAGGGAAGAGTATGGTAGATCATAATAACAATATTCCACATTTTATTCTTCATGATTTAACCTTCTAATATTCGTCTTCTTCAAAATAGAGATTAGGATTTTTATTAGCAAATTTTTATGTTCAGGTATACCAGTTTAGATTTTTAATTGCCATTGGAAAACTTTTTTTGTTGTTGCTTTGTTGGTTTTGTTGATTATTTGTTTTTTAATATCTTGGTTTTATGATACATTGACTATGAAAGAGATTAAATAGACTATATATGAGAAGTAAACGTATTTATTGATTACATAAACTGAATCTGTATTTTATTTACATCAGTAATGCACATAAATTCAAAATAAATTATCATCTTGTGCTTTCATTTTCATTTAAGTGAAAATAAATACCCATTGAAAATAATTGTTGTAATTGCACATTAATTATCATATACCTGGCAAAAGAAATTCAGCTGATATTTTCTTAAATTAAAACACACACTAAAACTTTTAATACCTTCACTGTTTAAGCATTACTGTATTCTAAAGGCATATTCAAATGTCCATTATTTTGATAATTTAAATGGAATATGCAATAAAAATACATGATATAGGAAAAATACATATATATATACATCACTTTTAATAGGTGTATGTTTTTCTAAGATTCATCTCTACCATAAATAATCCTGGATTCTTCTATTTTAAGTTGATTCTACTTTAGGGCAAACTTCAGCATCCTGAGAAAGCTGTTGTTCTACAACAGGATGCCTAAGTATTCTGAATGAGAACCCAACGAGGGTATGTCCAGTCTAAACCACTTATCAGAAATCTCGATCTGAATTCTAGACTTTTTTGTACTAACACTTACCCAGAGAATGCCTGAGACTGTAAGATGTCATTCCTCTTGTTTAAGCAGTACCTGTGATTCAGCGAAGGCTGAATCAAAGAACGTAACTTCCTAACTAGCACTAACGTCATTTGCCAGATACTTGGTTTGTAGAAATGCCCTGTACATCTTTCATTAAATTCTTCTTACATACAACACATAAACAGTATTGGGGTCAATCTATACCCTTTTCTCAAAGCACCAAAATTATAGATATAGAGCCTACTCAATGTCAAGCATTGGATATCCTCATGGTAGTCATACTGCTAGCAATGCAATGAGAGTTTCTTTCCCTTGAGAAACAACTTTAAATCTCCTAAAACTGAAAAGAATGTAATTGTATGATCTCCCATTTCCTGGTTTTGTGCTTCAGTCATAACAGGTGCTCCTATCTTTGTCAAAAAAAGAAAAAAAAAAACCCAAAAAACTAATAAAACATGATTAAGCAATCATGCTCCAAAGGATGGCTAACTCCCTCTGTCTGTGAAGAAAGAACTTCAAAAATATATATACGCATGTTCATAAGTAAATACACATTCACATACACATGGAAAACAAGGGCAGCAATAAAGTACATGATCAATAAAAGGAAAATCAGGGAAAACGTTGCCCTGCTGCTGAATGGGGCAGGAGAATTGGTGACAAATAACAAAGCTGAGATAATCAGGGACGTTGTTGCTTCAGTCTTTACCAGTGAAACTGGTGAAGAGGAGTGCCAGGCTCCATTTGATCTAGAGGTCGAGCCTGACTTCAAGAAAAGTAAAATCGACCATTGGTAGAGGAGGACTACCTTAGGGAGACTTAAACAAACTAGATATACATTGTACTCAGAGGAAAATGGCTGATGTCATTGCACAGCAACTCTTGATTGCCTTTGAAAGTTCATGGTAATTTGGAGAGGCTCCTGAAGACTAGAAAAGAGCAAATTTAATTAATATATTCAAGGACCATAAAGAACCATGTGCTAGTCAGCCTCAGTTCAGTGTCTGAGAAAGGATGGAACAAATAATTCTGCTTCCACAGTGCTTCAAGCAAATTACTGGATCACATTTTAAACTGGTATCTACTGTTTTCAGCACAGGAACAGAAGAACTTATTGGAAAATTGCATGCAGCATCTGGATTTCCTAGCAAAAGGCAGTCCCAGGAAAAGGCAGTGATATGTCTGTGTAAATGCATACCCACACTACACAACATTTTCACAGTAAGGAATGCATTTTGTTTAGATCTGCCAAAGCTGCTTTATGTTAACTTTTTTTTTCAGAGTAATTAACATGAACCATTGCCTCAAGTTGTTTTTTTACTACATTCAAACTTCCTGCTACTGTTTGCAAACTGAAATTAAACAGGAAAATCTAAGCCCTCTATATATAATGTATACACATGCATACAAATATACACACACTTACAAGCAGACTAAATTTCAACCAATTCTGAGTGAAGGCCACCTTCAATTCAGTGTAAATCTATCCATGTCTGTTGCTTTTTTCTCCAGACTGAATGAAGAATTAAGTCTTTCCTTCCTGTGACAGCCTTTTAACACATTTCTTTGAAAACATTCAAAGAGGTTGCAATCATTTTCTAGGATATTCTGCAGACTGTTTTATTGGATATAATTTCCTACATTCTGCCAAATATAAACAGTGCATTTCTACAGCCCACTGTGCTTCTGCTACATTTGTAATCAGATAGACTGACAGTTAATAATTTCTCTTTTAAAGATTCCTGACCAGTTTCAGATTTTTCCCAAATTCTACCTGAAAAAAAAAAAAGGGGGAAGATCATTCAGTATGAAAATCTAAATCCTGAAAATGTAAGTTTTACTAGTAACCAATCAGTTAATCAGTGCTAAGTAGATAAGGGAATCAGTCAACAGCTCTTGGAGAGGAGATTTAAAAAAAAAAAAAAGAAGAAAAAAAAAAAAGAAAAAGAAATTCCTAGTTCCATGAAGATAGAATCCACCTTTAGTGGATGACAGTGAAGGAGTCCATAAAATGTAGAGAGGAAAAGGACCTGGGGGTGTTGGTTGATGCTCGGCTCAACATGAGCCGGCAGTGTGCCCAGGTGGCCAAGAAGGCCAACAGCATCCTGGCCTGTATTAGAAATAATGTAGCCAGCAGGAGCAGGGAGGTGATCATCCCCCTGTACTCAGCTCTGGTACGGCCGCACCTCGAGTACTGTGTTCAGTTTTGGGCCCCTCACTACAAGAAGGACATTGAGGCCCTGGAGCGTGTTCAGAGAAGGGCAACAAAACTGGGGAGGGGTCTGGAGCACAAGTCTTATGAGGAGCGGCTGAGGGAGCTGGGATTGTTTAGTCTGGAGAAGAGGAGGCTCAGAGGAGACCTTATTGCACTCTACCACTTCCTGAAGGGGGGTTGTGGTGAGGAGGGGGTGGGCCTCTTCTCCCTGATAAATAATGACAGGACGAGAGGGAATGGCCACAAGTTGCGCCAGGGAAGATTTAGATTGGACCTGAGGAAGCATTTCTTTTCTGAAAGAGTGGTCAGGCACTGGAATGGCCTGCCTAGGGAGGTGATTGAGGCACCATCCCTGGCGCTGTTCAAGAAGCGTTTAGATGAGGTGCTAAAGGATTTAATTTAGTAGTTGGGTTGAGATAGTGATAGGAGGATGGTTGGACTAGATGATCTTATAGGTCCTTTCCAACCTTATGAACTTATGAACTTATAAAAAGAACAAGGGTTCTCCTTGCTGCCCAGGGAGGTGGTGGAGTCACCAACCCTGGGGGTATTCAAGGAACATTTAGACACTGTGTTGAGGAAAATGGTTTAGTGAGAACTATTGGTGATAGGTGGACGGTTGGACTGGATGATACTGTAGGTCTTTTTGAACTGTGGTTCAATTCAATGATTCTAATGGAGTGCTGTTAATAGGCGTAAATATCAAGAGAGAGAGAACTAAGCCTAAGAACTTAGGAGTAAACTCATTCTGCATATTCTGTTTCTCATCCAATAATGAGTTGCATTTAGTAGTGAATAGTCACTGATGTGCTACTCTGGCAGCAGGTGACTCCCACCTATACTCCAAAGTAGCTTTGCCACATGGAGCTCTGTAATCACCTTTGTTTACTTTACACAATAACCAGAATTAGGGATAAACGACTAAAAGAGAAAAAAAAAGTTCTCCAGACAGAGGTAATGATTCAATCATATCTTTAATGTTTTTCTTCTACTTGTTCATAATAGAGGACTGCTCCAGATCTTCTCTACAGTAGTTATTTTTCAAAATCAAACTTAGCATCAAATTTATCCTATGAGTTTCTATGTTTTGGCATTGATCTTTCCCCAAACTAGATGTTTAATTTCTTCTTCTACTCCAAATTCTTTTTCAGAATTCACTCTCCTCAGCTGAATAAGTCTGAACGTAGTTTTAATTTTCCCTTGTAAGATTATTTTTTCTTCATTATTTAACTATCATTATTCTTGCCCTATTAAAACCAATCTCTCATTTTTTCCACAACTGTTTAATATATAACTCCACTTCTAATGGTAATGCTCAAAAGAGCATCTAAAAGAAAATATAACCACGAGATCTCTGTCCTCAGTACTGATTTTCAATTATTCTTAATTAAAAAATACTTTTCAGTTCTCTAGTAGTTTTGACCACCATTCTGAACTCAACACTAACATTTTTATCTGATACTAAGAAAACCTTCCAGTCTGATTCAGCATAATCCATTGTTTCCTGTACTTCTCAATAATTTATTACCTCTCTTAGACAGATTAAGAGCATCCACTTTTTTTTTTTTTCTTAATCTGGAAAAAATGCCTTTTCACTAAACATAAACACACATTTCAATTTATCTCATTTTCCATTTATTTATAAATTTCTGATTATTTAGTAACAAGCACTGTTTATCCCTTAAAGATTGTTGCACAGGACCATTATGATCTAACCTCACCAGACATTACATCTCACCTAGTAATTCCTAAAGCAAAACTCCTTTGAGCCATGACTATCAATTCACAGAAGTTTTATGCTATCAGTTTTAATAATTGATATTTATAATCTGTTTGATAAAATTATATGAGTAGTCATTATATGGTGACTTTTGCAGGACAGTTCTTCCATTGTTGAAAATACCAAAATCTTATTTGTGCATTTTGTAAGGATTTAGAAAGACATTGTCCTCTAATAGCTATTGCAAATAATATTAATAGTACAAAAATATAGAAGTGCAGAGTAGAATCTTTAGTTAAATGAATTCAAACATGACATTTACAAGAAATAATATAAAAATGTTTTTGACCTTTTAATAATTGGAATAACAACTCTAATGTTGTTTGAAATGTTCACATGAAGAAAATAATTTAGTGTTGATATTTGAAAGACAACTCTGATTTCTAGCAGAAGGTATTTATTTGCTTTAGCATTCTGAACTGAGCAGAGAATGACTCCCATATTAAAATGGTTGTATCTTACTCTTTCTTAAAACACATTTTATAAAGCAACATGTAAAACAGAAGACTGAGATAACTGAATGTTTTTGGCTGTACATTTTGCCTCATAATACCTTGGAGACATTATTATAGTCACCCCACCTCTGTTTTTACATTCTGGCTAATAACAAATGTATCTGTGGAGGCAGGGTACACTAAAGTGCAACAGACTGAACTTATAAGTTTGTTATGAGCTGACTTTCTTCCTTCCTTTCAGAAAATTGTCCTAAGAGACTTTTCAGGTGAGAGTCCATTAGCACAGATTAAATTTTTGCATGTTTCACTGAGTTCTACAAGCCAGAATTCCTACAGCAAATTTTTATTTGTCAGAACAAAATAATGAGAGTTGCATCTAAAAAAAAGGGCACTCTGTAACCCTTTTGTGAAGCTAAAATATGCTCAAGAAGTATATGATGTGTTGGTAGTTTTAATTAAAAGTGTGATAAATTATAAACAGCCTCTTTCAATCAGGACTGTCTAGGGGTGAATTTTTGGACCACATTTAGGAGATTGCAGAAGAATCACAAAGTACGTCTTGAAAATAAATCACAGAATCACAGAAACGCTGGAAGTGATCTAATCCTACACGTTTCAGCAACTATTATCATCAACAATACTAGAGCAGATCAGCCTTAACTTTGCATAGACTTACCTTGAAAATCTTCAGGAGTTCCCAGACTCCCTAGGTGACATGTTCCAAATATGAATTTCCTACTATACAGTCTGAACCTCCCAGGTCCAGGTCTGTGGGCCTTGTTTGTTGGCTTCTGCTACTACTGAGAAAATTTGCTTTCATTTTCTTTACAATAGCCTTCAAATAGCAATGGATTGCTATTAGATGGCCTCTTGACTTACTTATCAACAGAGGAACCAAACTCACTTCCCTCAGCTCTACTTTATAGATCATGAGCTCTTGGGCCTCAATATTTTTTAGGTGTACAGCAGACCCTCTCTAATTTCTTGACATACTTCTGGGCCCATGGTCTGGACAATGTTTTCCAGTAAGAATCTTATCATCACTAAGGGAAATGTTTTAACTCAACTTGCTCACTGTGCTTCTTTTTAACGCATCTAAATAGCAATTTGTGAATTGATATATTTGATATTTGAACAATTGATATATTGCCTTCTGAAACTAGGAGTCCATTTAACTGGTGCTTCTATGTGTTTCTATCTACTATATCTGAAGTAATGAATATGAAAGTATGATCCAAATGGCTCAGTAAACACAAAGTAAACTAAGATAATAGTTGTCTTGGGTTCATCTACAACGTAAAATGACACATTTTAAAAGTGTTGGTGATTTTGGAAAATAACTGTTGCTGAATATCTGGGCAGGTGTATGGGAACTGTTGAATCACAGCTTGAACCACTGATTGATCACCTGAGGCAAGCACTGTCAGCTGCTGGAGCAGTGAAGGCAATACACCTGTGTGACCAAGGGGGTGGAGTATGGCTCCACTGCTCCTACACCCCATTTAAGGGCTGACTTTTTTTTTTTTTTTTACTGTAAGTCTAGGACACAGGCAAGCACTTTGTTTATATTTATTTCTTTCTGCTGTGGAATTCTTTCTAGTTTTACAATTTGTTAAATACCATTCTAACTACAATACAATTTGGAACTCTTCATTTTGTTAACTATACAGTAGGGAATACTTATTTTTCTGTAATATTGTTTGGCCAGTAACAAGGAAAATTGTTATGTTTGGTGAATCGGTCTTGTACTGGAAGATATTTCATGTGCTTCCAATAACATCCAAAAGATAATTCATCAATATTCTGTAACAATAATCATTAACTGATATTTGAATGAATAATCTTTTAGGTAACTAATGGGCAACCAAAAAAAAGGAACAACTAAACTAAACTTCTTCAGGAACATGAATGGTACAGTAGTATGCAAAGCTGATAACTTACAAAGTTTAATCGTATCAGATCATCCCACAGCAGTGCCTTACCAAGACAAAGTTTACATGTTCTTCAGACTTCACTTTCCATTTCAAAGCAACCTTTCCTGAGAAATGTGGCTTTTCCACAAATGTAACTGGAGAAGAAACTTAAAAGGATGTTTCTTAATTAATTATTGAACTCAAATAAAAGCAAAACAAAATAAAGCAAAAACTGACAAACAAGCAAGCAAACTAAAACACTTCTATTTCACATAACAGAGCTGAGAGTGAACTTGTATGAGGCTTCTTCATTCCTTTAATTAATTTCTTACTCCATAATGCCTTATGATATAGAGGGTAAACAGTATAACACAAAAGCAGACATGTGGAGAGTTTTTAAAGAAAAATAGCCAAATTACCAAGAAAAACTATAGGCTTCATACTCATCCTAGCTTTGTTCTAGAAGCAAAAAACCTCACCCATCCAAAATATTAGACTTCGTGTCAGAAAATAGTAGACTGCCTTCATTTCCTATGCATGTGATAACACATGCTGTTTCTTAAAATAAATCTCAAGATAAAGAAGTTATCATATTTAACACATTAACGCCACATGCCATTTCAGACAGTCAGATAAGATACCATTGCGAGTAGCCCTAACTGTTGGTATTTATGCTATTAATCATAATCTCTCCTTTCCAACAGCATGGGGGGAAAAGTCAACATAGTTAACATAGTTCTCCTGTGTATGCTAGTCTTTACTTCTGTACTGTAAAAGAGTTTTCTTTCCAATACTTTCATTTGATCCATTCTGTCTTCTAATTTCATTGCGGATTACAGTAATCAATGACAGCTGCAAAGGGAAACATACTCAAAAATATTTTCATTATTTCAGATGAAACTGAAAACAAAATTTAGGCTGTACGTCATGGAATAAATTAAGTCTTTTGTGTTACAGATTACATTCTATATGTGATACATCACCGATTCCCTCTGTAATGTGGACCTCTTTTCCATCATGCTTCTTGGTAACCTTTCAGTGTGTTCAAAGGATAATAAAACAAAATCCCTTACAGAGGTCATTTAACATACCTTGTCTATTTTATATTCTTACAATCCATTACAATAAACATATTACAAATCTAAAATTAATAGACTTATTTATAATTATAATTATAATTACTATTATTAACAGATCAACCACTGGTTGGGATGGTTAGGTAATAGAACTTTAAGAACATAAGCTAAAACTTGTATAAACCACCAATATCAGTTACAGTAAAATTGAACTGTGCTGAGTTCATGGATTTATGTAGTGGAACTTTTTGTTTAAAGACTGATTTTGGTTCAGTGATATACTATCACTCAGAATAAATGTTGGCTGTACCTCATGTTCTTTCTCTCCCATTAACAGGCAAAAAGAAATGGTTTCAATAACTTATTTAGCTCATCTCCCATATTTTCCCAACAAGACTTAGGTAATGATTTAAGAAAAAAATGATGAAAAAGGAGTATTGTCTAGGATCACATTAGAATAAATAAAGAAATAAGTATTCAAGTAGATAAGAAGGGGGGGCTGTATAATTGATCTACTGGATCTGTGAAAACCTCATTTCTTATTCTTCCTTTTCTGAAAGATGTTATTTAATCTAGATAATGTAGTCACACATGCAAAAACTGAAACCTGAAGGTAATATGCTGTGTATTTACCTTTTGATTAATGAAGTGGAAAGTGTTTCCACACCTCGATGAACTTAAGTACACCTGATTTCCACAGAAACCTATAACTTCAATTTTTGTTTGTTTTTTCCATGTCAGCATACATTTCTATTCTGTAAACCACTCCAAAATGAATGTTTGACCTTGATGTTTTCAGAGATACTGACCTTTGTAGTGATCATCATACCAAATAAGTATCAAAATGGTATTTGTGCAGAAAATGGAACTTGAAAGTTGCTGAAGATTTCATACTTAAATTCTCAATTTGTATCATTATTACAAGACCAAATCCATATAAAAATAATTTATTTATTTATCTCCTTCCCTTTAAGATTGTATTATTTTATACTCTTCTTGCTTGTGCAGAGTACACACTCAGTACTACTTAACATAGACAAGAGAAAGCTATCTCAAAATGGAAATTGAGGGTCTACACTTGAAAACACTGAAAACCACATACCAGTCTATTTTATTTAACATAAAGTTGCAGTTTATATGCTGAAAACCCTTACCAGCTTTTATTTTTTCCTAATTTAAGTAGGGTGTGGTTCTTAAGTCTATTGTCAAGGAATTTTATTTTTTATATTCATTTTGGAGTCTTACTTTATTTTTACCTCATTACTTTTAAGCATGGCAAGCAAAAACAAATTTCTCCAAGGGTACATTTTATATGCAGTAAGGTGTGAGGGAAGGTTATTGAACCAATTTAAGATCCTCAAGGTAAAGACAGTAAATTCATCCTCTGAGCTGATTTTTTATAATCCCCACCTCTCGTGTTTCAATATTTCTATGCAATTATATCATTTTCCTTTATTAGTTTGCATGTTACAAAGGAAAATTTAGATACGTTGTCTTTAGACATTGTTGAATAAATAAGCCTATACATATCTGAGATAAATATATACCTCTTTGCAAACCTTGAGCCAGGTATTGAGTTTATACAAGTCAAAAGACAAATTTCAGTACTGCAAAGTTAGGGTTGTAACTATTGTAGTTGTCAGACAGCATGTATATCTCTTGAGAACATTTATTGTAAAGTCAAAGTATATAAAAAAAGAAAGTCAATAACCTCTTAAAATTGCCCACAAAATCAGTGCTTAAGTAAGAGAACATTAGCAGAGCAAATTAAATCACCATCAGATGTTTATGAAATACCATGAGCAATAACACTTTTAAAAGTCCAATGAAGACATTATTGCTTCCTTTAAGTATAATTCTGTAATGGAAAGTTCTTAAAAAACCCACTCCCCTGCAGAAATCTGTAGCCTCTAATTTAACTGCTGTTCCTTAATGAAAGAAAATTGCTGAGAGTAGGGCAAGGCATGATTGTATCATTAATCAAGAGACTGATCATGCCCTATCACTTTAATAATATCTCTAAAGATGACAGTGTATTTCGGTATCATCAATTTTCATTATAATTTATTATAAAGAAGGTATTCAGCATAGCAGCTTATTCCAATTTCAAATGTAGAATATGTCTATAAGATTATGCATGTATATTTTATAAACAAAAATAATTGTGATAACTACAGGAGGAATGAAAGAGGACATTTAATTATTTATTTTCAGGAGAATCTGAAGACCATCTCAAGGTCGTTTCACAGTCCAAACTTGAAAATAATAACAAAGTGATTTTGAATGTGCTCTTATACTTTGATTCAGTTTCTTCCTACAGGAAAGGGAACACAAATCTCTAAAGGCTCCAAAGATATGCCTGGCTAACTGTAAATTATTAAGACAGCAATATTTTCTTTCTGCTCGTTTTCCACTTTAGGGGAGGGACAAATATTTCAACTAATTTTTCTAATTCAGAACTAATAATTTTGAAAAGATATGAAAGGAACTATGAAACTCTTTATCAAATTTGTTTCAGAAATTCAATGTATCACCCTGTATGTTCCATGCATGGTCATTGTGAAATGTTATCTCAGCATGAATCAATGAAGTAGCTATCAAAATTAGCCAGTACTCCTGTTTACCAACTCCAAGACTTGTCAGTGACCATTTAAATCTGGTCTGATAAGCGCTTTCCAAGAAATTAAAACAGAATTGCACCAGCTCTGTGAGTTCTCATTTGACTTTGCAGAAGCCAGGGACTGGCAGTATGAAAACAACTACCACATTTCAGCGGTCTTTTTGTGATGTCTAAAAGGAATCACACCTTTTATGTAAAGTTGAACATGTAATGTTAGCCAAAGGGAAAGCTTGAACATTATAACCAGAGTATAAGAAATATTTACTAATGTTACTCCAGATAAATTGATGTTAATATAGTCTAAATAGAAAATATATATATTATTAATAATGTAACATTTCAAAAGTTAATCTAGTATCTATCTAGTATTTTTTTTCTCTAGTGTTAAGTTCAAATTTCCACTGCTGTCTGAAGCCTAAAGTCCATAATTCAAACTAGAATGAATTAAAGGGATCCATCACTACCAATCACTTCTGAGATACTGGTAGCCTTATGGCCATTAGTATCATCTTGTACTCAAATCTTCAAAGCCTCTTCTGTCACTCTAGATCTGGCCTCCTGTAAGCTGCATCATAGTTACAGAAGTAATTCACTCTTGCATAGCATAACAGCTTGTTATTCCTAATAATGTAAAAATTATTAATAGGCACCACATAATTATACTATGCTAAGTAAACTAAAATTAAATAACAGACACCTGGTCATCATTCAATTGCTGTTAAAACCAAACAAGCTAAAGAAAAACAAACCAAGTCCTAACAAAGCATTCCCTATGGCCCCAGGCCTGAAGTCAGCATTACCTTAATGTGGAGTCAGTGGTCTGCTACAGTGGTTATTTTTTCCTTGCTGGCCAACAGGATTACAGCAGAAGGAAGAGTATATACTGACTATATCACACAAGAATCATTTTCTGGCATAGACACCAAAAATGACAGCTTAATCTGGCTTTAGATCTAAACAGGCAAACTATCCCACTTGTGCAGAGGTCCTGGGTTGTAGTGTTGAGCAATTGCATAGCAATGTACATTTCCAAGACATAGGCATTAATAGATGGAAAAGCTTCATCATATACTTGCCTACAAACTGTTATACTATGTCATCAAACATATTTATTACCTCAACAATATGACATCATTTTAAGGGGGAAGAAAAAAGTGAATGGATTATTGTAGCTACTTACATCTTTTATGTAATCATTACAATGTTTTCTTCCAGATCTGTTCACCTGTTGACCATCCAAAGATCTCAAAGGAGTCTGCCCAGAGTTCCAGTAACAGCCTAGGGGATGCCTAGACTGGAGTGACTGACAATTAATCCATGAGAAATATCTAAATTCTGTGTGTACTATGCACCTAACTTTCAGCAGATATGAAATATGAATTGTGATTATACATGATGTAATGCATTCATGAAGGTCAGGCAAGCTTGCAGGACTTAAAGCAATAATTAATGTCCAAAATGTATGCAGTAACTATCTCGCAGCCACATTTCACAGATTTAAGGTATCCTCATAAAGAGGAAATAACAGCTGATGTGAATATGCAGATTTAAAGCTCATGATTCTGTAACTTCCAGGTGAATTACATCTTGCCTTCTGTAAAAGCATCCAGAGAATAGTATCTTATCTTTCTCTTGGCCTCTGAAACCAAAGGCTGGAAAAAAAGACTTAGAGTCATCATATTAGACTTCTATTGTAGCCCTGGAAGTTCTTGCTCAAAAGTGGAAAAGTCGGATTGTTAGCTGCTAGAATCTGAAATAATGACAAAATTATAGAATCAGTCTGTGGCCTGATTAAAAACAGGCTACGTTCATATATCAAGGCTCAAACTGGAGATTCAGACATGAGCAACTATCCTTCTAGAACCAGTGGGAATTTTGCTTCTTCAGAGAGGTGATCACAAACATGAAAATAGAATCATAGAATTGTTTGAGTTGGAAGGAACCTTAAAGATCATCAAATCTAAGTCCACTGCAATGAACAAGGACACTTGCAGCTAGATCAGGTTGCTCTCAGCCCAGTCCAGTCTAGCCTTAAATGACTTCAGGGATGGAGCCACTCTCTGGGTAACCTGTTCCAGTGCCTCACCACCCTTACAGTAAGAAACAACTTCCTTATATCCAACCTATATCTTTCCTCTTTTAGTTTGAAACCATTTCCCCTTGCCCTATCACAACTGACCCTGCTAAAGAATCTGTCACCTTCTTTCTTACAGCCCAAATTTAGATATTGAAAGATCGATCTCAGGTCACCTTGGAGCCTTCTCCAGGCTGAACAGCCTCAGCTCTCTCATCTCACCTCTTCAGGGAAACTGTTCTGTCCCTTGAATCATTTTTGTGGCCCTCCTCTGATTTCACTCCAACAGGTAGACATCTCTCCTGTGCTGAGGACTCGCCATGTTGATGCAATATTTCAGGTGAGATCTCAGTTGAGCACAAAGTAGAGAGAGAGGCAGGATCACCTCCCTCCAACTGCTGGCCATGCTTCTTTTGATGTAGGCCAGGATATAGTTGGTTTTCTGGGCTGTGAGGGTGTGTTGCTGGCTTGTGTTCAGCTTATCATCCACCAGTACCCCCAAGTCCCTTTCGGCAGGGCATTATTCTATCCTTTACTTACATTTACATAAATCAAATCTCCTGTTTCTTGCTTAGATACCTATGGTAGCAATTTTTTTCTGCAAATCTTTACAATCAATTTTCACTTCAAGTTCCCAAAACACCTACTGATTTTGGCACCAACAGTTTTTCCCACTGTTTCAAATCATTTACCTTTACCAGCACTGCTCCCCTCTCCTTCCCCACACATGCACACTCTGCCCAAGCAGTCCCCTTTTTTTCTGTTTTTCACAAATCAATGAAGGATTTCACTGGATATTCCTGTTACTGTGAAAGTGGTCATCAGCGTTCTATATTCTAACCAGTCCATTATCAATATGAAGATCTTGTGCCCTGTCCCATGAACCATAATTGGATGTTCAAGATAAGGAATTTTCAGATTGAAGTTTCCACTGTTCGTATATCCCATGCAATCTCAATATGACTCAACGTACACAATCACAAATGATTGTTTTCCAGTTTTCCAGAGCTGTCATGTCTTAATCACTGCACTGTATCAATTATACTACAAAATAAGTCAGAGCTCTGCATCAATATTGTATTGCAATTTTCTTTCCAGCAGATGTGGAAGATGAGTAGTGAATGACAAAGGTTATGTGTTGGAAAATGAAGCACTGTCGAACCATATTTTCCAGTATGCAATTCATAGATGCACTATGTATGGTTTGAGTAGCTTGAGTGATGTTCTGAATAATACACTCTCCAAGAAAAAGATCGTAATTAACAGACACTTTTGATTTAATATGCACACCAGCTTTAATATTTCTGACCTTTTCTTGTTTCCCTCAGTCACCAGCCACACTAGAAATGTAGTGAAAATTGGTAAATAAAAGTAGAGAACTGAGATACAGTAATGAAGAATACCATGTCAAAGCAGAGACTAAATTTAATAACATTGCAGCTGCTATATTTTGTGCAGTAAATGAAAACTATGCCTACATAATAAACACTAAAGAGACTACACAACATTGATTAGTTGTTCTGTAAGCAGGCACTCCCTATTCTCCAGACAAAGAGAGGCATGGACTAAATAGCATAAGATTATATAATTAAAGACTACATGCAGGTAAATACACATAGAATAACCAAAATAAAATGACCAATGTAATTGTAATTGTAGCCTTTTGTAATACAAGTGATTGAGTGCTTTAAAATATAACCTTAACAGTTTTAAAAGTAAGTAACTGATTTTATTAATTTTAAGAGAATTCGAGTATTTTTCAGAGAAATTACTGAAGTAAACAAACACTAAACAGGCCAAGTTTGCCAGCTCTAACTCCTGTAAATAAATTTCATTGACACAGTCCTATTCGGTTAATCATTTTATTTCTGGCTTGAGATTTTCTACCAAACTGTTTTGATGGAAAAAAACCAATTAGTTAAATCTGTACCTTCTAAAGAAACATAATAATTGCAATATTCTTATCAAGATAGATTTTCTTTGGTTGAGAGGTAATGTCTGTCAAAACAAGTACCAGAGTAAGATAAAAAAGGAGAAAGTGAAGCAAAGAAGTTCAAGGGAACAGATTGTCAGAGATCTATTGGTTGAATGAGTAAGGCCTTATGTGGAATATTGTCTGGCTTAATTCAGACCCAGGACTTGAATCAGAATATGGTTTGGGACTTTTCCTGGATGAGGTTACTGTAGTTTGTTACTAGTCTTCTCCAATTTAGGACAGGAGGGTCAAGAAATAAAATTTTACTTCATGTCTATAGAGATATGTGATAAGAGCGTTCATCTAGACTTTCAAAAATTTGATTCTGGTCTTAATGGGAAATATTTATTCAATGCTATTCAAGAGTTTGTACTCTCTTTTATTATTCAGTGCTCGAATACAACTTAGTGTTCCCCACCCTACCTCATGGCAAGAACATAAACCTCTTCTATGGGTGCTTAGTATTTAAGTATGTCACTGATATGCAGAGTGGAATTACAAGCCTATGCTTCCCAATGATATTCCTAATTATTGTACTATTTCAGGGTTAAGAACTAGACTTTATTTATTTCTACTGTGGGTAACAAAAGAAAGAAGGTTCAGTTTAGAAGTGTTTCTCAACTTTAAGCAGACATTAGAATGAATTACAGATAATGAGACTAATTAAAGACATCAGACAATAATAAGTGACATAAACAGTAATATGCATTTTACAAAGACAGATATTGTCAGAGATCTCTGAAAATGTAGCTTTGATAAGAAAAACTATTTCTGAACCAAAGGAAATGTTGTTTTGAGCCTCTATACTTTGGTAAGGGATTTGATATACTGGCACAAAGGAAATCCTTGTGAAATGAGAGAAGGGATTAGCAGAGGAACAGACTATTGAACAAAGGGATGTCTCAAGGAAGACAGAGATTGAATAAAATAGTATGAGGCCAGAAGAAAGCTTTTAAAGAAATTCTCTGTTTACCATCTTCAGATGAATCTGATTTAAAGTTCCTCTGAGGATTTTCAAACCTGATTAAAAGCTCATTGATACAAACCAATAGGTAGCAGGAACTGACTTCTTTACAGAGTAAGACTAGAACTGCCATTCAGTAACTGAAGAACCACAACAGTCAACAAATTTTCTGTGGAGAGATCTGGAACTCCCTTGAAAAAAAATCAGTTCAAATTAGAGGAGGTGGTGCAAAAAATTGCTGCTGGGATATCAAAGCAGAAAGGGAACCTGTCATTTAAGAGAAAACTTAGGGAACTGAGACTCTTATCAGAAAAATAATACAAGTTAGTCTGCTACTAGTGGCAACTAACATAGAGAAACCTCTGTACGAATGTAACAGCATTTAAGAAATACAGCATTTACCTTCTTTGTTAAACACTGCATCTTTTAATCTTATAGCACATCTCTGAGTACTCCTTCCTGGTACTAGTACTGAATCATTAGCAAGAATATTTTGGTACTGACATGTCACAATTTCACTGCTGCTCCACTCTATGTTGTTCTAATCTGACTGAAATAATGGGAAAAACTGAGTTTTATAGGCATACCTTCCCTGTGCCCTAATCATGCACACAAAAGGTCTTTATTCCAAGATCCCTAAGTTCATTGTCTGTACTTCCAAAATGTCACTAATCACAGTTAATTATCTAAGAATGTTGCTTTAAGCACATATGGGTTACAAATATGTCTTGTATTAGTAAGCTCAAAAACACTGCAGAAAGGACATATATATATAAATAACAGGCCTTTGCCGTTTTCAAAAGGCATTTTTGTTTTCAATTTTGCCAACGTGTTACTTAACTATGACACAATATTTTAGAGAACAGATGTTATAGAATCAAAGAATTGTTTGAGTTGGAAGGAACCTTAAAGATCATCAATTCCTACTCCTATGCAGTGAACATGGATTTTCACAGCTAGATCAGGTTGCTCAGAGCCCTGTCTCGTCTGGCCTTGTAGGACTCCAGGATGGAGCATCCTCCACTTCTCTGGGCAGATTATTCCAGTGCCTCACTACCCACACTGTAAGAGGATTTTTCCTTATAACCAACCCATATCTTTCCTCTTCCATTTTGAAGCTTCCCCTTGTCCTGTCACAACAGAAACTGCTAAAGAATCTGTACTGGTAGAATCTGTACTGTACTAGTACAAGGTACTGGTCTGTACAATGCCTGAGGGATACCACTCATCTCTGATCTCCATTGGACACTGAGCCATTGGTCACCACTTTCTTGGTATGATCTCACAACTACATCATGATTTTCCAGTGTCATGGTGGATTCCAACTCCTTTATGTTTCCAAAGCTCTCTGCTTTTGTGTACAGACACTTCAACTGAGCAGAGTCTTGTTACCTTCTTGAAAGATTGATTACTCCTTACTTCCTTTGATGTATCTATCCTTAGAGACCTTCTTGCCTTCATTATCATAAGATGCAGCAGATGAGGGTTCCCACTAGCACCTTGTCCCTTTAACTTTGCTATGCCATCCTGCATAGCAAAGTTTTTCATGGACAGGCTTGCTAATACACTCTTGCTCCTTCAAACCTAGTTTAAAGCTCTGTTAATTAGTCCAGACAGCTCCTGTGCCAGAATTCTTTCTCCCTTGCTTTGACCCAGGTGGATCCCATCAGCAGCCATCAGGCCAAGCACCAAGTAAACTGACCTATGGTTGAAAAAGCCAAAATTCCTGCATTGGTATCATCATCTTAGCCGTGTATTTATCAGATGGGTTTTCCTAGTACTCCCAGTATCCCTCTTTGCCACTGAAGAGATAGAAGGAAACACTACCTACTTTTGCACTGTTCATTAACAGCCTTGGTTCCATGAAGTCCCTTTTGATACACCTTAGGCTTCTCTCAGCAAATTCATTACTACCAGCCCAAACTATCAGTAAGGGGTAAAACCTGCAATGCACAAAAATTTGTGTAATAGTTTTTATGTCTTTTTGCAAGGAGACATGGCAGAAATCAATGTATTTATGGTAAGAAAAACAACAAAATCTGGATAAAACTACACTTACAAAATAAGAAGGGCCTGGAGCATCTCCCTTGTGAGGTAAGGCTGTGTATCCCGAATCTGTTCAGCTTGAGGAAAACAAGACTGAAGGGGAATCTGATTAATATTTATAAATATCTGAAGGGATGTCAAGGGAAATGGATGAGGCCAGGCTCTTCTAGGTGGTGTATAGTGGTAAAACAAGGAGCAATGCCCTAAAAGTTGTAGCATAGGAAGTTCCATACAAATATGCAAAAGACAGTAAGGGTGATGAAGCCCTGGAATAGGTTGCCCAGAGAGGTTATGGTGTCACTTCTGGAGACATTCAAGATCTGTCTGGACTCTTACCTGTGCAACCTGCTGTGGGAAACCTTTAGGTTTGGATTTTTAAGTTTGGACTTTATGGTCTCTTGAGGTCTCTTCCAACCCCCCGCAATTTTATGATTCTGCTGATATATTTTTTACATCTTTTCAATCTAATAACATAATTCTGCTCTAACTTGCTAAAAACGTTTATTTCACTGCACACTGTTTCATAGAATTCTCCCTTTTTTCCTGTCCTTAAAATGGAGACTTTTATGATCTAGCGCATTTAAGCTCAAGTTAACTGTATTAATTCCAGAAATAAATAGTGCTCCCAGATGATCTTTTTATTGAAAAGTAGGAAGAAAAATCTCTGGTACACTGCGACTAATACTTGGTTTTTGAAATATACACTTTTTTGACAGGATTTGAGTATTTTTCCAAATCATTTTGTGATGTTTTTGGCTTTGAATGCTTTTCAGGTATTTGGCCAGACAGTTGAATGGAAAAAGAAACAGCTGACTTCAGATTTGACTATTTGAATGTGAACAGTGTTCCTTGCTCATTCTTTGTTTTCTTCACACTGCAGCTTTCAGCCATCAAATAATCATCCAGTAAAATTAAAGTCATAGCTTGCATCTAATGTGGAATTCAACAAAAAGTGATTTTTGTCATTTTAGGAAAGAGGTGTATGCCATTGAATATTCTAATGTTTAAAATCCTTCTTTCTTTAACACAGTATACTTTCCCAATAGTATTCAGAAAAAAAAGAACAAAAAAATGTACAAGGATCATAACAATATTTTTCAACAAATATTGAGATTTTTTTCCCCTAATTTCATATTGAATATATGTATATATTTGTATCTACATTGATATTGTATTTACATTATTATAAAAAGTAATTTTAACCATACACTGGTATTTTAAAAATTTTAAACATTCTGTAAGAAGACAACTCATCAAAAGGGGCTTATTAAAAATCATTGTATAATAATAATTTAATTTAATGTAAATTTATGTCTTTATGTTAATTTATGCAGTGTTGATGCTGATATGATTGAGTAAAGAGAATTATGTCCTATACTGAATACAATGTGGATGGAGAAACAGGAAATCTTACTTATTGCCACCTTTTCCTCTGACTCACTGATCACCTTCAGTACACCTTTGTATTTGTAAAATGTGACTTCTAATCAAATTCCTGTCTACTTACTCTGCAGTCTGCCTTGAAGGATTTCCTGGATGTAGAGATGCATCAAGCTTGAACAGCCTCATCTGTGAGGTTAGATGTGTACTAAAACTCAAGTGTTCAGACTATGAATTCAGCTATCCTAACTTCATATTAAAATAGAATTTACATACAACCTTGTTCCTGAATGCTTACTATTCACTTGGAGCTGAATCAAGTAAAGAGCGGGGCGTCCAAGCTATCCAAGCTAGAAGGACCAGAACTAGCTTGTGTCAGAGGAAAAATGTAAATAATCTTTTTTTGCTATATCTAGAATTCTGCAAAAAAAAAAATCATTCAGATGTGAACTCAAAATATGGGTTGTTTCAAATTCTTTCTTTTACGCTTAGTTTTGAATGTTGTTCTTTATTTTTTTTTCTGGTTTTACTGATTTGTTTCACCCATTCAGTGCTAAAAGAAAAATAAAGAGATGTGAAGGCACGTGAAAACCATGAATAATGATGTGTTGAAAAGTCAAAGATCAGCATAAGTTTCTTCATGCTGTTTTAATCTGATTAAATGTAAATCAAATTATGTTAATAGTTAATATTCAAAGCACTTGAAGACAATGTTCCATTCCTTGTGACAAGAGCTTTACAATAATGAGCATTACATACTTTATTCTTTAGGTTGAAAAGGATATTTTGTACTTGCCAGGATGTCAGCGTGATAAATATCAGTTGTTTTTAATTCTAATGAAGTTGCAAGCATAAATAATAGGCAAATGTCAGAATTAGTAATTATATTTAATAATCCTAATTAGCAATACCTAAAGAATGATGTTAGCCTTAGGAGCAAAGTCAATCCAAGCTTATTCATAGAGAAATATTTATTCCTCCTCAACAATATCATCAATAGGCACTAACATGCATACAGATGTAAAAGTGTCTGCTTGCAATAGAAGTTATTGCTTGCAGATAGAGATACTTTTAGCATGTTATCTTTCAGTTTCAGAAAAACCTTGCAGGATTTGACTTTAAAAGAGAAAGATGTGACAAATGCTACACATAAAATTGCTAATAATAAATGTAATATTGAGTTAAAGATTAATAAGGCAGAAAATGAATAGTTAATGATGCAATTCTGACTCAAATGCCAATTGTCATTTTAGAAAAACAATAACTATCAAAAATAATTTAAAAAAACACAGAAACAAAACAAACAAACAAACAAAAAACAGAAATAAAATAAACAAAAAAGACCCCACTACGAATTTGTGTGTATCGGAAAAAAAAAAGGTATACAGAAAAAATACCTTCTATAATTCATAGCAGCACATCTTCACATCAGAACTGTAGATAATGGTTCAAATCTATAGAATAATAAATATGGATGTTGCTCTGAAAGTAATGCCTCCTATTTATTTCCATGCAAGGGACAATAGATACAAAGAGCATAATAACACTACATGATAGAGCAAATTCTTAGCTACAAAACTCTATTTTTCAGCATAGTCACCACCATTAGCTATGCATTTTTCACATGCTGTTCTCATAAAAATTTGTACCTGAGGAGGTGACTCACTTTCTACTGTTGCCACTGTTGAAATGCACCACACACTGCTGATGAACACTGTCTCTGATCCTGCACCTGATAAAGACTATGTCATTCAGTACCCTAAATAAACAAATAGAAAACAAAATCTGAGCATAAGGCAGCAAGGTAAAGATTTCTTGTGTAATTTGAAATAATATAAAATAAAAAATAAATTACAGGGCAATTCCACATCAAAATATTCAAGAAGTTCTGTACAACATGAAATAATTCATTTATTCGCAGTAATAGTAGTTTTGAAACTAGTACCCCTTCAAGAATAAGAGAATGTAAATCATTTGACCATAATTCATATTCTAATGTATTTAGAAATAAAAGAGCATTTGACATTATGAAATCTTCCCAGAACACAAAAATTAGCTGCTAAAACAAGAGTTATCTTATAAAAATAGGATACAAAAATGCCAGTGGTCAATCTGGAATAATTGGTAGCTCAATTTAATAAAACAGAGAGGAAGAAAAATGTACAAACAGTTTAAAATTGCTTCCTAGCCCACAACTACTAAAAATTCTGTCCACAGATTTTCTGCATATTTTTTGTACTGAATTTTCATATCCATCCTACCTCAAGTTTACAAATTAATGCCAAGTTACTCTGTGCTTTTTCACTTATGAATTACAGTTCACTGTGATACATTCTTATTTCAAGTTGCCAGTCTGAAACCCAAATATTGATGGACTAGAAAAATGATATTCTGTGTGTAGAGCTAAGACTCAGAAAGGAAATGTTTCTTTTTCCTCTCAAGAAAACAAAACTTTGCTCTAACTCTCCAGTTTGGCAGAGAGACTCTACAGGTCAGTTAGATGAAATAACTTTTAAAACATTTACAGGAAGACCTTAAAATAAGTAGATTCTACACACGTTATGTATTTCCTCAGATTAGACAACTTTTTTGGAGTCATAAGAAGGATTGTCTACACAGTCTCTTTAGAGGCTATTCTTTCTTCCAGGGACTGCTGTAAGCTTTATGACATAATTTCACATCCCTTTTGGTATGTGGTTATCATCCACTTCATCTAATTTGATTTTGTGCATGGAAACTTGGCAAATAATGCTGAACTTTTGTACTGTTTTATATTGTATTGTTAAAGAATTCTTATCTGTTCTTTTGGAAAAAAAAAGGAAAAAAAAAACATTTATTTTCAATTATGTTTCAGAGGGGTAATTTTTTAGTACATGAGGTAAAAACTTTGCTTTTCTCCTTTTAAAATGTCCAAGGGGTACCTGTTCCTAAGCTAGTCATTGTAGTCTGCCTTTGTAATCAACACAAAGAAAATATGAACTTCAAAACCTGAGAGACTTGACTTGTAAACAAATCTCTACAGATATGATAAGTGGCTTTTTAGAAGTGCATATTTTTCTCTGTTAACTTGGAAAAAAAACCCAACAACATGATACTACAGGAACCAGATGGAAAGAGATGTCAAGTGTTCAAAGGTTTCATTTGTGTCATAATGCTAATGGTCATAGGATTGTGTACCCTGCAGGGGAGGCAAGTACAGTCCTTGAGTACAATTCTGCACATCTCCCTTCCACACAGAACAATTCTCTTCAGACCACTAACCGATTTTTACAATTTAATAATTGAAAAGGAATTGGGATATCTTTCTTATCTCTGAGTAGGTTTTCATAAGCAGAAGTTGGCCCCCGTTAATCTGACATCAAGGGTGTGATCCTATGATCACAGAGCATCATCAAGCAAACACAAAATTTCTACAGGATTTTCTACAGGTTTCATCTACAGACTCCTTTACTATTCAACAAGACTTAATCATTCATAGCTTATGTGCAAAAAAAAAAATAAAAATTCATTTGTTCAGATTATTTATATTTCCCTGCTCTACACATAAACTATCGACCTTAAGTGCTTAATATATGTTAGGTACATTTTAATTTAGAGGAAAACTGAAGAATTCAAGATATTTTCCTTGCTATATCTGTGTTTTGCTTTGTCGGTTACTATTATTATTGTTGCTTTTACAAAGACTTGTTCTTGTTCACTTTCAAAACTCCATGCTCTATATGAATTAAGTCCTTTCAGTAAGGCATGTGTTAATTTCATATGAAAATAAAAATCCTGATTTTGTATTTTCTTTCCCTCAATTTTAGGGTTGTCATAATAAGCTCATCCCTGTGAACCTGCTTAGTTAATGAGAGTTTTGCTGCCAGTCTCAGATGTGCTCTTTTCATAACCTATATTAATCTCAGCAGCAGTGCTTAAGTAATGCTTTTATTTGAGCATTTTTACTTTCCCACCCTATCTTTATATGTCTATATATCTCAAAATCTGCATTTGATCTGAATAAATAAAATGGACTGCTGAGTGCTCTTACTGTGATGAGATGTTTCAGATTCATTCCACATGGTGTTGTTTGCTTTTTCACTGCTTTTTCATTGTTTTTTTTTTCCCTGTTTGCTATTGTGAGTCTTTTGAAGTTTACAAGACAAGTTCTTTCATTTATACAAGTGCAATCTCATTACCTCAAACAGGTGAAAGGGAGGACAGGATTTCAACCTGTTCCTATCTCTTGCTGTAAGTTGTACTCTCTTTTCTAGACAGGTATCATAGTTATTGGCTTTATTTTACATTTTCTTTTTATAAAAGCTCAAAGAATGTGCAAAGATAAGCATTTATCACAACATACCATGGATTCTGCAGTTTCTTTAATAAAAATAACCCAGCATGTGCCTGCTACAAGTTTCAGCTCAAAAATAAAACAGCTCTTCTCCACACTTCATTTTGTGTATAAGTGGACAAATACAGAATTAAAGGTTGATCGCAGGGGTCCTTCAAATGCCTGCAAAATTAAAGTAACAAATATATAGATATGCATATAACTTATATATAACTATGTATATACATCCAAATATATATTAATCTTCCTTATTTTTTTAGTTTTCATCTAGTTATGGTAGTTTAAATGGCTGTCAGGAACAAAATAATTTCTACTTCGTAAACTGTCTTGAAAAACTCATGAAATATCATGAGTATTTAGGCAAGTGAATCTAAAGTGAGTATATTCATAATATAGAAAAAAAAATCATTTCATTAACCACACAATTTTCAAAAGTTGGAAGATGCTTGTGAGAGTTTCTGAGACTTTTTACAATGTTCAACTCATTTTGAACATGCTCTTGATTAATTGTCTCAACACTTTGGAGAAGTTGATTCAAGTAGAATGAGAAACAGAGAAAAAAATCACAATAAGGTAAGAATGAACAGGAAAAAAACATACATATATATATATAGAGAGAGATATTAATGAGGTATCACGTCCATCTATATCCTCTTCCTCAGCTTTGCTGATGATGCAACCAGTTCACAATAACATCTTGAGGCCTAAATGAAATTTCCAATCAAACTGTAAAAACTCACTTCCAGAAAGAAAGCTTCTAGTTAGACATTACTTCCAATTTCTTTCTGAATAAGTGTGGAGTTTTTAAAACAAAAATATTATCTTTTATCACCTATCAAATCCTATACATCCATGGCTCATCTAGAAATACAAACCGTTATGTATCCCTTGTAGAATTGCTGTACTGCGAATCACATTTGAGGGGGGAGATTTTGCTCAAAGTAAGGCCCTTGAGGCCATACCCTTTTTCTCCAAATTATTAAGATATAGATTTCATGGGTGTTTGATGCACAATAAACTGACTGCAAGACCTTTTTCTTCCCCAGTGACACTGGCAGTGGGATTGATTGCACCCTCAACAAATTTGTGGACAACAGCAAGTTGTGTGGTGCAATCAACACATTTGAGGGATGGGATGCCATAAAGAGAGACCTAGACAGGCTCAAGCATTGGGCCGAGGAGGACCTTATAAAGTTCAACAGTCAAGTATGAGGTCTTGCACCTGAGTCTTGATTAGCCCAACTACCAGTATAAGCTGAAGGATGCATGGATGGAGTACAGCCCTGCTGAAAGGGACTTGGAGTTTGGCTGGACACAAGCCAGCAATGTGTCCTCACAACCCAGAAAGCCAACCATATCCTGGCCTACATCAAAAGAAGCATGGTCAGCATGGTGAGGGAGGTGATCCTGCCCTACTACTTAGTGCTAGTGAGAACTCACCTGGAGTTCTGTGTTCTGTGTTCTGAGTCTTCAGCACAGGAGAGATGTGGATTTGTTCGAGTGTGTCCAGAGGAGGGCCACAAAAATGATTCAAGGGATGGAACATTTCCCCTACATGGACAGGCTGAGAGCGCTCAGAATGTTCAACCTGGAGAAGAAAAAGCTCCAAGGTGCCCTGAGAGTGGCCTTCCAGTATCTAAAGAGGGACTGTAAGAAAGAAGGTGACAGATTCTTTAGCAGGGTCAGTTGTGATAGGGCAAGGGGAAATGGTTTCAAACTAAAAGAGGGTAGATTTATGTAGACCATAAGGAAAAAAATATTACAGTGAGGGTGGTGAGGCACTGGAACAGGTTGCCCAGAGAGGTGGTGGATACTCCATCATTCAAGGCTAGACTGAATGGGGTTCTGAGCAACCTGATCTAGCTGCAGTTGTCCCTGTTTATTGCAGGGGACTTGGACTTGATGATCTTTAAGTTTCCTTCCAACTCAATTCTATGATTCTATTTTCATGTTTGTGATCCCCTCTCTGAAGAAGCAAAATTCCCACTGGTTCTAGGAGGATAGTTGTTCATGTCTGAATCTCCAGTTTGAGCCTTGATATATGAATGCAGCCTGTTTTTAATCAGAACACGGACTTTTGGATTAAAGTTATTAGTTTCGCCTGGAGGCAAAAGTTTTTCAGCCAATAAAGTTTCTTTTGAAGTATCAGAATTTGCTTAAGTACAGACTAAAGGAAAAAAAAAATGACAGTTCAACTAAACAAGCATCACTCATTTAATCAATATACTCTCTAGTCAGGAAACCTCATAGAAAATGTAATGCTGCCTGTGCTATGCCTGCATTGTACAATGCTCTTCTGGTAACATACTGATTAGTTATTTTTCTGAACAGATGTGGCTGAAGACAAGGACACATGAAAAAGTGAGAAACAGCTCCGTAAGCAAGTACTAAAATAGATAATTACTATGTCACTTTATCATCTGATCAGACCTCATACAATTTTTTTCTGTTAATGACATCTTGATTTGTTATCCTAAAGCATTTTGAAACTGAACCTGTGATACACTATGTATTTCATATACTTCGATATTATTGCCAGATCTCAGTCTGACTTACCCCAACAGTTGAAGATGTACATACATTCAGTAGCAAAATATCCCAGGTTTTCAGCACAGATATCACTGAAAAAAATTCATGGAGAGTCAGACTTTAATAAAATTTACAAAGTAAATTTGAGGTTTTGGAGCCTTTCCTTACTCACCTAGACTGTTTTTTTCCTTAAGATATTTCCCAATTGCTTTACTCTCAATCCTTTTCCAGCAAAGAAGAATATTTTCTTTCAGTAAGTTGTTCCAACACCAGAAATAGTCTCTCAAGCAAAAACTAAAAGCCTGCACCATTAGCATCTAGTTTTCCTACATTTTTGTGATATTCTAACCAGTGTATTTTGCTTTACAGTCATCTGATTACATGCTATCTGTCTGATTAGAGATACTTGGGTTCAGTAATTATAGAATCATAAAATGATTTTGTTTGAGATCAAGTTTGACAACATATGAGGGTTGCTCTAAGAGTAATGCCTCCTATTGTTTTATGTAGACACATGACATCAGAGGCAGATATTAGCAGTCTGGCAGCAGAGGTTAAATTGTCAACCAATATTTCATTAAATGTTGTTTTGTAACAGAAGGCAGCAGAGGGGCAGTCTGACAAAATGGCATCTGACATGGTAGTGCATGTAAAGCAAAGGTGTGGAATTGAATTCCTCTATGTGGAAAAAAATGCACCCACTGACATTTACTGATGCTTGCCAACCATTTACAGAGACCAAAGAGCGGATGGGAGCACAGTGAAGTGGTAGGTGGTGCATTTCAGGAGTGCAGACAATGACATGACAACCCGTGTTCCAGATGGCCATGCATAGCTGGTGCAGATATTTACAAGTGTGGAGGCTTTTGTTCATCACCGGTGAAAATGCATAGCTAATGGTGATGCCCATCTTGAAAAACAGTTCTTTGTAGCTGAGAGTGTTCTCTATCAAAGAGTGTTATTGTGCATTTTGCCTGTGTTGTATTTTCCACAGGAATGAATAGGAGGCATTACTTTCAGAGCAACCTAAGTATCTAACACTGAAAGTGTTAGATTAAACCATATCCCTAAGCACCACATCCAAATATTCAGTCTAAATCTCTCCTTGAGGACATAACTCCTTGTTGGTTTTCCCTTCAGAAGCTTTGCTGAGTAGGGTTCTTACGACTTGGTTGTTACAACCATTGACCCAGTCCATCCAGAACATTCTGCAGAGCCTTGTTACCTTCAATGAATGCAATGTTCTTGCCCAGCTTGGTTTAATCTGCAAAATTCCTAAGGGTGAGATCATTGATAAAGATTCTAAAACTGGACACAGTACTAAGCCCCGGGGACTAGCTTGCCACCAGCCACCAATCAGACTTAACTCTGTTCACACTAATCATTTGAGCCCGGCCATAGAGTTAGTTTTTTACCTAGCAAACAGTACAAGTATAATAATTTTTATATATTTTTAATATATTTTTATATATTGACATTTGTCAGGATCTTCATAAAAACAGATGAGAAAAAATGAGTTACTGGATGAAACGCTCCCTCTGCTGTCCAAGGAGTGTATCAGTAGTGGTAAATTGATTCCTAATGCAGAAAACATTATCGGGGATAGACGATATCATGATCCATTAAGTGTGTTTCTAACTGTACTGGTGTGGCATGCAGCCTCAAGGGCAAGCTCTCAGCTCTTACCTTTAGTTTGGATGAAACTTAATATCTGAATTTGAACATTTCCTCTGGAACATTCAGCTTTATTAAAAGAGATAAAATGAAGTTGGCCCAGTTCTAATACCATAAATTGTACTACTAATCTGTTTCAGACACAGTGTAGGCCATCAGCAGCTGGCTGAAAGCCCTCTGAATCAGGACAAGTTGTTCTCTTGACTTTGCAACTTTGCACTGGAATGTTGGAAAAAAAGTTATGTTACTTCTAATTTCTGTTTTTTTTTTTTTGTTGTTTTTTTTTCAGGCAACTCTCCAAGCAAATATGAGAATGTATGTCCTGAAAAATAAACTGACATTAAAGAGTGGGATAATACCTGGATGTATGAAATGTCTTTTAATGGCAGAACATAGGAGATTTGCTCTTGACTGTAGCAGTGCTAGAATACCCTCCAAAATGCTTCACAGGAACACTGATATTCTGCTGGCCGCTGTAGTAATGCTTATCTTTGACTGTGAAAGTGCAGTTTCCTACACTGCAAAAACACTGCTAGTGCTGGCTCAGTCACGCAAACACGTGACCATAAATGTTCACGTACCAGGCGCCACATGTATTTACTTTGATAATGCTCCTAAGTTCTTTTATTCACCTTTTGAGAACTGCTGTACAAGCAAATATTTGTTCACAAGAATATTTCCAGTATGTGGAAATGTGGCAAACATTCATGCAAACAGGTGCGTAAGTGAATATTCAAACAGTAGTTTTTGAAATTCTTACTGAGGTTAAGGATCAGAATGAGGGAGATCCCTGCATCTTACTTAGAACAAGCAGTAATAATGTAGCAACAAGAACAAAACATCTCAAAGATACTCCAAAATAAAGAATAATTTGGAGATTCCCCAAATCATGATTTTTTATTTTTTAATTGTTATTAACATCGTTATACTAGTCAGAATTCTAATCTCAGCTTCAACTGAATTATTATTACTATTATGCTAACAGAAAAGATGTTTTAAAATATGACTTATTCCAATTAGGAAATTTGATTAACAGAAGAATAATTTTCTTCTTTGGTCACTGGTAGAAACAGTCCATGAAGGAGAGAAAGTATCCCAGACGAAACTCAAGCTCACTAGAAGTGGGCTTGAGGTATTCAGATCTCATTAGTGCCTCCAGAAATTTTGCATTTTATACCATTTATAGATTTTATGTTAGACAATTCTGGGCAAAAATACAGAAATAAACTTAACAGTAGAACTGCCTGCTGCTCCTGTCTCAGCTGAGAACTCTAAACCATCAGGCCTCTTTTAACTGTTCTCTTTTTTGAGTGTATGTTAGTGCTGTTAGGTCACATTGGTCTCTTATAAATTTCTACTTCAAAATCTAGAGATGATAATATTTTTCTATGTGAACATTCAGGATTGAAATCTCCACAGTTTTAGGAAAGTCTGGAATTTAGGTCTTTTACTTCTAAGGAAATATTCTGGCCACAGAAATGCCATCACTGCAAACATGAAGCAAATCAAGTCAGTTATGTCTTTATTACACCTAGTAATATAGTGCTCCCAACAATGACTCTTGTGATTGTAGCAGGAGAAAGACCAGTATTTATTTTCTTCAGAGACGATAGTATTCTTTTGGACAGGTTAGATTGCAGGGGAAGCTTTTCCTGAAATTTAAGGTCCTATTTATTAATTAAAGAAAATAATCTTTATTTTCCTAAACTACATTCTTATACAGCAGTTCAACCAGTTTCTGTGCCTAAATGCATGCTTCCATGGAAGATCTCCACAAAAGGCATCATATTGCCAAATTCTTCTAAATGTAGACGAAGTCTCATGCACCAAGCAAATCTCCCAGATAGGCAAAGTACATTTGGCAGGTCTATCTGGAAAAGTGGGGACAATCTTCACCCCCAAAAAATCAATCTATCTGAGCTGGAACTGGGTACAAGGTATTATGAAGTCTATATCTCCAGAGATCTAATGATTTTTAAGGGTTTTAAGGATTTTTTTTTTCCCAAAAACAGTGTACACGGTTGTAGGGTTGTCTCATTTGGAGGAGAGCCACATCTAGAAGTTTCACTTATTGCTCCATGACACAATGTTACTGTCCATTTAAGCTCTGCTGAGCCGCATGCCAACCTCACAAGGCAGCCACATCTTAATAGTTAACTCCTATTTTTGTGTGAATGAGAAACACATCTTGTTCAAGTGTCTGGTTAAATGTCTGACTGTGTTAGCTCACAGTTCTGATCAATATGACAATAATTGGAGAGCAGGCTCAAGTCTGACAAGGAGTATATTATTACTATTTATCACTGATGCATTAAAATGATAAATCAAACAGGAATGACTTGGATAAGTCAACACAAGATTTGTGTCTATTACAGCAAAACCACAGGCCAGAACCTCAGTAAAAATGCAGTGAATTAAACCAGTCAAAGTGTAAGCTGGATTTTCCATGGCTATGTGCAATTACATGGAAATTCTTTTTTTTTCAAGAGAATTTGACAGGAGAAAATTTAAAGTAAATGTTTCTGATAGACCAATAAATCTTGCCTTCCATGACTCATAACTCTGTCTCCTGGACAAAGTAGAAGTCAGTCACTTTATTTAGGTTTGAATATATGGCTAGAACTATAACATCACACAGAAAAAGATGGAAAATATGAAATTTCATAATTTCTTTAAATATACATTCTCTGTAAATATTCCATTTCTGCTACAAGAAACATTCAATTTCCATTCATGAGAAAATTCAGACATAGAAAGATTATATCACTTGTGATCACCTCATGAACTTTTCAGTCTATCAAAGCTTTTAACCTTTAACCACACAAAGATGTCTTTGTTATCTAGAAATATTACACTATAAATTATAATACTGCTGTAATACAGAGACTTTTGGAAGCTTGGCTTAGTTATTTTTTGATGTTTGTTTGTTTGTCTATAAAAGTTGAACATTTCACTGGAAATCTAATAAAAATATTTCAGTTTATATTATTTATTGTCCTTTTTTCAAGTTCTTTTTATCAACTGAATTTTTTTCTGCCTGGATTTGTGAGGAGTTAATTCCATGAAAATTAAACTGAAAAAAAAAAGAAATAAAAAAAGAAAAAGATTCTGCACATATGCAGAAGGAGAAAAAATTATGCGAGAGTTTCTACTTCTTAGAGGGTTCCTACTGTATCTAATTTTGGCTACCCTTAGGCTTCTAATTCAAATTTTTCAGCTTAGCCCCTATCGATCTGTGTCTCCCTCTGCTGATTACATAGCCTTGGACACTGATATATTTATATTCCAGTGTAGATAAGTATCATTGGAATTATGTTTGGTGCACAGGTATATAAAAAATAACTTTTATAATAACTAGCGAAAACTGACACTATACACCAAATCACAAACAAACCTTGCCTGGGAGGGATGGCTGGAGGAAAAGACTGAGTTTGACTTATTGAGAACAAGTTAGAAGGTTAGATTTTTCCAGGCCAGGTCATTTGCCTGTACACTGGTCCTGTTCATTCATATATACCCAATGTGTCTTTTTACCTTCATCACTTTACTTGCTTCCTGGTAAAATATGAATTGAAAATCCAAAAATTAATGAGATCAAAGTGCTGGGAAATTTGTTCTTCCCCTGGGAAAGGCATACCAGTGCTGGTTTCAAGGTTCCAGAATGCTAAGCGGAAAACCTCACTTCTGTTAAAGGACACAATTATCCAGACACACATGAAGAGGACGAAGAAAGACTTGATTGTCACTCAGCCCCAGGAAGCCAACACCTGAATCTGGTAAGTTGGACACAAGAGCTACACTAATTCTTTATGAATTACATATCCTCAAACATCAGGGCTAAGAAAACTAGTTAAAAATTGAGTTAACAATGACTGAGCATTCTCCTGGACGTGCAGATATGTTTTTTTTTCCCAGAACTGTATCTTCCTGGGGTCTTAGCAATCAGGCACAGTAACATCTGGGGTTTGTCCTGGGACTTGTCCATATTCATATGCTGAGCTCTGCTGCATGTGCCTTTGTGGAGTGCTGTCAGTCTGCACTAACAGGAGCTAGTGTGTGTATAAATTTTTGGCATTTGAAGCTCTGTGAAGCAAGCTGTCATCAGGCCTTTGCTCTCACAGCAGTGGTAATCATTCTTATAATCTGGCAATCACATTACACTACAGCCAGAAACTACAGCAAACTGAATATTTCCATGCAAATTTAATTTCCTTTTCTTGCTGCAAGCAGAATTGCTTTTACCTACTCACCCAGGTACTCTTAAAGGCAAATATCTCAGGAGGCTCATTACCAGTCCTACATTTGTAGCAATGCTCACATGGTGCAGAGTTTGGCTTTCGAATTCAGTGTTCACATTACCAGGTCTAGGACTCTGGAAGATCAATGTATGCTATAATTAGATTTTTAGATTCTTATTTTTTTCTTGCACTTTTTTTTTGTTGATTTCTACCTGAAAGTGCTTTTCCAGTTTTTCTCTGAATTCATTCACTGATGGCACAGAAGTTAGCAGCTCTGCTGAGTATATTCCCAGGCAGATAAAGTTATGGTAATTTCTGACTTCGGAGGCCTGTGATGTATGGTTCAGAAAAACTGAAAAAAGCATTACTTATTACCTTCAAGTACTTCATGAAAACCTTAGTAAAGGTCCAGTTTGTAGTCAAGAGTAGCTATAGTTTAACACAGAATAACATTTTGCAATGCTAACTTAATTGTATTAATATGAACTGAACAGGAAACCATAAATTTGTGTTAAACAACAAAACTTTGAAATAAGCACAGGGGTTGTTGGAATTTTTATATCATGTATCATGTATGTGAGTTAAATAATTATTTTTCCTTTTTATTAGAAGTTCTCCAGGGATGTAGTTAGGTATTATGTTTTTGCATGCATTGACTCTCTCTCTCATCAATTACCATTTTTTTGTGTGTGCATGTGTCTTTTAAGTGGCAGTCAGAAATCACAGCAGCATATGACTACAGCCAATTTGGTACCTCTGCTATCTACAGTCTGCTATTAAAGACACGTTTCCATGTCTGCTGTGTTATAATTTTACATAAGGAATTAAAACAGGATGCATCCATAACACTGAGCACTTGTATTGAATCTGTGGTAGCTCATCTTACATAGTTGAAACTTTTTCTCACAGGCTTCAAGAACTCTCCAGTCAGCTCGGGTGCAGACCCTGAAAATCCTCCTGGGTTGTGGGAATGTTAACCAGAGGACTGTTCTGAGCCCTACATATTTTAAACAATGCTGTTTAATGATACCAAAGTCTTTGGAGGTATCTGCTGTTTCCTGACATCTCTGTCTACGTGAAGCCTAGAAAGTCTTGTTAGTGCAGAACTTTGTTAGTACACATTCCTGTACATACAAGTCTATGTGGTGAAACAAAAGCAAGTTTAAAATTGTCCTTTACTTCAATAAATGTTTTCCCAAGAGCTTTCCATTTTGTTTTATTTCTCCTCTTCTGAAATCCACTTTGACGCCAGACAGTAATACCATCTAACAGAGGGCTAAAAACCAAGCCATGCAAGCGCAGTGTGTACAAAGGTAATTGTCTTTGCTTCCCAGTGATAAAACATATGAAAGAAATTACAGCTTTTCCCTGTTATTTGTGGGGTTGATCCAAAGCCCACTAATATCAACGGGGAACTTTGTATTAGAAAGTGTTTAAAAACGTGGGTAAGGAGATTTGTGATGCAAGGCCAGCATTTTTGAAAGTATCAGGAAAGAAATTTAGGACATGAGCAGAAGTCAACAACAAAAAAACAAAACAACAACCAAATAACTCACATAATTATTTACCACTCATTAGCAGAAACAAAGTTACTGACAGCAAGCACAGTATTAATTTAGTATGAATACAGAAAATAATAAATCATATATTTATATAATTATTTTATTTTTTTTTAGCTGTCATGACTCCATGGCTGAAGAAAAATAATTTTTTCACTACATTTCATTTAGGAATTTCCCTCCTCTACCTTATCTGTCTAAAAGACTCATATTCAGGCTGAAGGGTAATCTGTTCTTCTGGAGTAGCTTTTTGACAGTATCTCCCATTACAGCTCAGCTTTATTTGAAACACTACAACATTAACTGGAAAGAGGAACAGAATAGGATTCATCATGGTAAATTGCCTACAGTAAAATCCAGTTCCTCCCTAGCACATTAAAGATGAGATTCTTGTACACAGTACAGAAGTGACAAATTAAGCAATAGAGAATGAAAGTTCAAATACTGAAACATGTTTCTGGCTGCATATTAGATATCTTTGAGCAGAAATGCACATATCTGGCACGTTTTGTTAGCAGAAATCTCTCTGAAGCTTCGTCCCTTTTAGCAGAATGGCACTGTGAGGACTTGTATTACCTAACAAAAATCCTTCTTGCGAAGCAAACCCTAAATTGCTGCAGAAGCATTGATTTGTATGTCAACAAAGAATCACAGACAAATTGTTGATGTAAATGCTTGTCATCTAGAACGTTGAATTTCAGTGCAAGTATAGAATTGAGACTGATGGACCCCTGACACTGACAGAACATGGCAACTAGGTAAAAGATGCTCATCTCAAACTTACAGCACCAACCCCTTCACTTTTTTTCTTGTGTGTATCAGCCCTACAAAAATTCTAAAGCGATACTGCTTCTCAACCTTCTGATGTTTCTCTTCAGAAAAATAAACAAACAAATGAAGAAAGCAGGGACTGAAACACCAGTACTGGTACTAAGCAGTAGAGTTTAGTGGTCTGTTTAAGTAGTCTGAAAATTATGCAGCATTTCTTCTTGACAATAGCCTTGACTTAACCTGAAACTATGTTCTGTGATTTGTATACTCAGATGTTTTCTTTATATTCAGAATCCAACTGTTCTAAAGATCTGAAAAACAGAACAAAAGGAAAAGCAGGCTTCTAAACCAGTCTGACAACTGCAATTAAATCAATCATCCACTCAAATTCCGGTATTTGTAATATCAAATAATTTACCAAACACCTTTCAACCAAAACAGCTCAAGGCACATTAGTTTTAAAAGCACTTTGCTAGAAGATTCCAGTATTCCTCCCCCACTAAGATTGCTCTGTAAAGAATGCATTTCTTACTACAGAGGATAAAAAGTCACTCATTTATAATTTTCAACACTGATCGTAAGTTCTTGGGGAACTAGGCCAAGCCATGGACAAATTCCTTCAAGGGGGAGAATATTTAATGAAAAGAAGTTTATTCTGGTATCTGAACATAAAAATAAATTTAATATAAGTACTGTCTTCCATTCAATTATATTCTTGCATACAATCATCAGACTTCGAAATGAGAAGAGATGCTTGTGTTCCATCCTTGACAAAGGATAGAAATAGCAAAAGAGATAGAATATTCACTTGCTTACAGTTTGCAGTTCCATTATACCATGGATGTCATGAAGAACTGAAACCCAGACTTATAATTTTAATAGAGCAAACTGCTCATGGGAAACTGATGGAAAAAAACTGAAGTAAAAAGAGATTAATTTTTTTTTCATATTTTTCCCATCTTTGTGCCTGGAGAGAATATACTCTAGAATATCTGTAAAGTTTACTGGAATTTTTGCTGATATACCCAATCTTGACCTCATTATCCACATTCTTTATATAATTATGATGAATGATTTTCAGTTTAGTAGGACTGGCAATTTATTTGCTCTTCCTTTACTAAGTAACCCTATTTTTTCTCCCCTATGGAGAATATAATCCAGCGCTGCAGTCAAAGGTAGAATTCAGATTTTAAGGGAGGGAGGGCATGCATAGGCCACACATTTAATCTATGAGATTCAATTATTGCAGATTGATGAAAAATCTATTTAAGTAAAAGCAATGTATGGGCGCCATTGCTGACAACACTGCTACCTTCAGCAGGCATTGCTATTATAGGTGCTGAAGGGCTATTCAAAGATCATGTGAGTAGTGCCCACACATTAGATCTGAAAAGAAGTTATACTGAAGCGATTACATTCAGATCTGGTGATGAGAGTGGATGAATTGACAGCATGGTCTACCATCTTATCAATATTTGATAAGTGGATATTTATTGTTTTATACATACAAGGGACTTTAGACACACAACCTATATGTCTAAGAATATAAGACAGTGCTAAACAATGTGTAAGAACTCTCATCTGCATGTTATTAATATTATTGACAAGATTATCCAAAGAAAATATTGTTACTTTTGGTTCAAAAGATTATTCAGAGAAATACGGTATGTAGACCAGAACAATTTAATTTTATGAATGAAATGGACTGGTTGAATTCAACATTTCTTTTTATTTCCCTAAAAATAATAATACATCAAATTGGAATAAGTATGTGGATCGTAAATAGAACTCTTCAAGAATGAGAACTGGGAAACAATGTTCCCATTTTTCAACATGATATTCTGATGTTTAAAATCTCATTTTCATTGTCATTCCTATTACCATACAGAAATTTGATTTTTATGATCTGTAGGATCAAATCAAACATGTATGAATACAGAAGGTCAGAAAGAGAGCTGACAAAACTCTGTGCAATGTCCCTGTGCTGAGTCTCACAGCTGATTACCAAAGAATATCCAAAGGTACTGCAGAATCTTGATTTCTAAAAGAGGAAAGTAGTGTTTTAGACTGCAGTAAAATGGAAAAAATAGATAATAAAATCACTCTACTTTATTTTCCTTCATAATTTATGACTAAACAGTGTTGATAAGTATCTAAAATTACTGGTCAAAATGCCTGAGTAGAAATAAATTTCTGTCAGAGCTAAAAATTGCTTAGAGGTAAATAAAATGATCTGACAAATATTTTTCTTCATTTGTTTGTTTTTCTAGGAAATAATCATATCTGTGCCTTTACTGAATTTAGACAATTTCTAAATGGTCAGCTGCAATGAGATAAATACTTCTCACAATCCCACAAACTTTTGGCCTAAATAGCAGAGAGGTGAAGATATTACTGAGCATCTCTAGTGGACTTTTCTGTTATTATCTCAAAGGCTGGGATTTTATGATCATTTTCAAATCATAGAGTTATCACTTCTGCCGTAATTAGCTATTGCTTTCACAATATTAAATTCATTTGTTCGAACCAGAATTCAAAATAACAGCAACTCTTGATACCTGCCAATTCTTCCGAGGAGTATTCTCTTTAAGCATCACATAACCATGTAAGTACAGTGAGAAAATCTAAAAGACATGACAATTTTTATCTTCAGAATATCATGCTTCTGCAGTGTTCTTCAAATTTAATCTCTTGCAACACATCACGTGGCAATGCAGTTCCCCAAAGCTCAATCTGAAAGCCATTACCAAGAAAAATCTACAGTATATATTAATTGATGTTGCTCTGAATTTCATACAGATGAAGCTGGAGTTGGAAACCAAAACATTAGTCAAATCAAACAGAAATTAACATTTTTCTTCAAATTTCTGCAGCAGTTAGAATAAAAAAAGAACATGGTGACTGTATAATTTCCTATTAATGTAAGACTTGTATGTACTGCAGGAGAACACATAGTGGGCTGTGGTGTGAAAAGTCACACATAATAGTACAGTATCAAATCTCCATCTTCAGAAAAATAGAGCAAATATTCAGTTTTGAAGAAGATTCTGAGAAGCTGATAAATCGCTAGCAAGTATTTACTAACCAACATTAAACACCATTATTTCAAGTTCCTTGATACATTCTTAATAGAATATTTCTATACTTCATTTTTTTCTATGAGAATCTATTGAGGGTAAAAGTTGTTAAAAATGTGAAGTATATGTAAATCACCCAAATCATCAAGATTTACGTGCTGAAAAAAAGTCATTTCTGAAATCAGTAATATTATATGTGGACACTGAATCACACCCAGTGCGCAAGACCTTGAAGAGTTTCCTGCTGCATAAGACTATATTTATTACAATATAATAAGTATAATAAATAAATATAGTAAATAATAAAAAGTTTTGACGTAGTCTAACAGAGTAGGAATAGTACTGATATTCACATTCTGTTTTTGTCTATGTGTATCAATATTGTAAAGAACTCTTCTTTCAAATTATAGAAGATTTAGCAGGTAAGTATATTATCCAATGAAGTCTATAATGGTGATTAAATGCTCAGACTCTCTTACTGAAGCTACTTATTTTAAAGGACTCAAAAATTGAGATATTCTGCTTTGTATAAAAATGAAAACAGCACAACAGCAAGGACTTGAACCTGAATTTCTTTACCTTAAGTTGAACCATTGCTTTCACTTACACAGGGTAAACAGTTGGAAAAGTAAAGATGTATCTGAATGGTCTCATATTACTTTAAATACTTTCTAAATTCAATACTATCAGTTTCTTGATAACCAATGAGTTAAGTGTTTAGGGATCTCAGTAGACATAAGAAACCAGTGTTCATATGTTTTCTCTCTTTGTCTTGGAGTATGGGATAAAATTCAAGTCTTCTGCTGTCTATTAACATTCAAGGAGTAAGTGAAATTCTGAAGCCGTAATATGCTACACAGAACAGTTATGCTAGAGATCCAGCCCTTAAAAATGACTGTGAACATTATTGAAGAAGCAGGGCATCTGAGTCCTGCTGTCCACTCTGTGGGCCAGAGTGTATGGGAACTGCTGAATCACGACCTGAACCACTGATTGGTCACCTGAGGTGAGCACCGAGTCAGCCATGGGGGCACAGATGAAGGTGACCTGTGTGATTGGAAGGTGAGCTATCTTCTCTTTTGTATTATTTGTATCCTATCTATATAGAGCTACTCAAAATATACCATCATCTATACTATTTTTTTTGTGAAGTACCATCCTTGGGAGTTATTTACCCCACACAGGGCCATACAGAAAATATAAACTCTATAATGTCTTAAGAAAGTAAACTCCTTATTTACATTTACTTTTATTTTAAATAGCTTAGAACAGAACAAAACTACTCGTTCCCAACAATATGTTGAGAAATATTTTTTTTAACCAAACTTATGTAACAATTTTCTAAAAACGCCTTTCATTTGCCCCTTGTGTTTGAAGCAAACATCTTAAAAGATGTTACGTGTACAACACCAGTCTTAGGTTTGCCTTAACCTAGAATGGGACATTTCCAAATGCACTTACATTTTTGTGGGACCAACCACTTCTATTCAGATAAGTATGAGCAATGAGAATGTAATATAGCTATTACATATGACAATATGATTATGCAAAGGGTTTACAGATGTGAATCAGCAGAGTTCTAATGAATTCAGTAGAGTTCTGCTCGCTTACGTTAGCTGATAATCTCTGCATTTTGGGTGAAAGGAAGAATGGATATCTCCTGATTTCTTTTGTTTTCTTTCAGAGATCCCAAACTATTTCAAAAATCTCTAGTCCATGTCCTGACAAGATTCTGTTTCTTATCAGACTGCTTATCCCTCCAGTGCTATCCAGAGTAACTGCAGAGGAATGTTTAAATAGTAAGAAACAAAGGAATTGATAAAACAGAAATATCATTTAAGACGATAGCAGTAGAAGTACAGATGAAAATAAGTGCTAATTTGAAACAAACTAGCAGGCTATTGTCTTCATTTTCCAGTGAATCACTGATAATAAATCTGCTGACATTGCTCTTCAACAAGAAGATACGTATTATATGAAGCCCGGGGATGTTAAGAATGCAGGCTGTCATTCTGTAGCCACCGTGGCTTGCAAAAACTTGTCATAAAGGGGAGATGATGAAGAAATTGATTTTGAACTGAGGAATCTGACCTACCCATGTCAGTTTTTATGTTATTACACTTTCCATTACAATACATTTTACTAAGGTCTGAAATGTTCTAGTTGTGAGAAGTAAAAACTTCAGAAAATTCAGCAAAATAAATTTCACATTTTTCATATTTCATTGTGCATAGTATTGTGAATTTCTGAATGGATTTTCAGCTTCCATAATTGCCTACTGCTTTACATAAATGGAATATATAGAAGCCATCTTAAATTTTGCCTCACTAGGAGAGAATTCATCATGAATCTTTACTGAGATTTATAAGAAACAGAAAAATGTGGCAGTTTAAGAATCTAGACCATGAAACTTAACTATGAAAGATGTTATTCTAAACTGTCTTGACTACCAATACAATTTTTTAGGGAAAAGAACTAAGTGGAAACATCTTTCATGGGAGGAAGCATTTGCCCCATTTCTTTGAATCCTATTCATTTATCTGTCATGAAATGTGATGCTAATGAAATTACTGTAGGTTAAGGTGTATCTGACATCATGTTGTTAATCAGTCTCTAAAGGAAAAAGCTCTGAAGGCACCAGACTGCGTAGCCATTTTC
The DNA here is from genome assembly GCF_038088225.1 of Cyrtonyx montezumae. Classification (NCBI taxonomy): domain Eukaryota; kingdom Metazoa; phylum Chordata; class Aves; order Galliformes; family Odontophoridae; genus Cyrtonyx; species Cyrtonyx montezumae. The sequence goes on from NW_027072034.1 coordinate 151,327,418, forward strand.
AACCATATGAATATGCAAAAGCAGTGTCTGTAAGCAGCACCTGGGTGCACGGCCTTTATTCTGATTTATTCTCAAGGGAAATATATTAAGTTGGAAAATTCATGGAGTTTCTGTCTTCTCCATAAAATTTCTACATAAGAGTTGTTTGGCTTTGTAACTACTTGGTCTAATAGAGACCTGACTGTGTTAAACTCTCAAGGAAAGACCTGTTATTTGTAAAACTCACATGATTTTTATTTTCTGCACTGAAGCAGTTTACTACTTCTCTGCTTTCAACTTCCTTCAGGAATGAGATCTGAGTTCTGTACGTATAAAAATATTTATAGGAGCAGATGCTGCATGTGTGCTGACTACGTGAATTATCAGGTACAAGGCTCTTAAAGAGACTGGCTTGTTTGCCTACAAACATTACACAAGTTAATAAAATGTCTTTTGTATACTACAAAAGGTGTGTGTGTGCATTTGGGCTGCTCTGCATTATGATAGAGAGACTTGAAAACTCAAGAGATTAAACTGTAGTTGGTATTAAATTCTAAGAGGAAGAACATCTATAACAAAAACAACATAATTACTCAAGGAGCTCTGAACTATCATTTCAAATATTATGTTTTTACTCATTGCAACTTAGAGAGTTAGGATGGCGATGCCAAATCCTACGCAGAGGTGAATTGTCATTACTGGCTTCAGAGGAATTCTACCTGCTGATGCTACACAAAATGTCCTTCAAAATGCAATCCACTATAGAAGATATAACAGTTTCTATTATGAAAATATTCTGTAAAGCTATCACAAAAATACTTTTTCTATAAAGAAAACAATATATTAGAAGTCCATGATAAGCCCACTCATGCTGGTGTATTCATTCCAGCACAAGATGGGATTTTTTTACACCATGAATCCAAATATTAAAGGCTTGGAGAATGGTTCATGTTTTAGCTCTTCGTCCAAACAAGGAAAAATGAGCCAACATCTTCCTACAACAGGACCATGCAGAAACTCCAATGAAATACTGAAAGTCCCTGATATCTTAAGATTGGATACAAAGATACAAAGGGCTTCTTAAGGTCTGTTTATAAAATACTTCAGAAATTAGTCACTATTTCATGACTCTATTTGAGATTTAAAATGAATTTATTGCTAACAGATTCTGGGTGACTACCAGAGGCAGTACAGTCCTCTTCAAGAAGCAGAGAGATTGTGGAAAAATGTATGGGCACCTTTAGAAATGCTTCATTTAACAAGGACTGACCTTAAGCATACGAAATTTTGATGCTTAAGTCTGAGATAGATGTTATGCATACATTTGGGTCAACACACATACACACAAAAAAAAAAAAAGCTTCAGAAGGGGAATTCTAACCTGACATATTAGAAGGAGTCTTCAAGATATCTATCAGTCTACAAAAGAAGACTTAGACTTCATTTGTTTAGCTATAGACATTCACAACCAGGTGATGAGAGTCTCACTTATTTAGGCAGGAAGCTTTATTTGCCAATATATAGTACTGAAGTGTCTTTTTCAAATGAGAAAATTCTAAAGTTTCTCTTAAAAATTCTCTAGTTTCTTCTAGAAGAGATGCATGAGTACTCCAAATGAGAATCTATGAAGAGCTGAGGGGATTATACTGGTGCAACATGTTCTTAAATGCCAGGGATTTCTACATATTAATGGAGTGTATAATCAAATTCAATACTTCTAAATATACCTTTTCCATTCCCCTCTACGTGGGACTGGATAAATCATTTCCATTCTTCACCACAGTGAAGGAAATAGTACTACTGATTTTTTTATTTTATTTTACTTTTCCTTACAAGGCTGTTTTTACAATTTAGTAATTCTTATAGAACACTTTAATACGAATTATTGTATAAAATTCATAAATAGCACCCATCTATAAATTCAGTTGTGATTCATAATATAGATCTGCTCAGTTTTTCTTCTCTTTACCCTTCTGCTGCATTGTTTTCTCCAGTACATGAAAATATGTATTACACAGAATTAATTAAGATCATAGAACCATAGAATCACAGAATCATGATTGTTTGAAAAGACCTCCAAGAACATTGAGTCCAACTGTCAACCCATTCCCACCATGTCCACTAAACTATGTCACCAAGTGCCACATCACCGCAAAGATATTTAATCATGGGTACTTAACAGACTTCTTTGTAACTATTAACAGGCTAACCAGAGTGAATTTAGGAATATTCAAAGCCTCTGCCTACAGGGAAAGAGTAATTAATGTGCAAAGAAAGGTTAAGCATGCAAGAAAAATATTTTCATACTACTAAACTTTCTGAAGTAGAGGAGACTGATATTTGTGTTACTTCATTTCAAAGGTAGTACAGATTTTCCTTAGTAGACTGGCATAAACCTAATAATTGCTGTAAAACTGCAAGGAAATCTCCCATTCCAGTTTGCTTAGATAATATTTCTTTGAACTGGCTTCCAACACTGGACTCCATTCATAGTATATTTAATTCAAACAGAGTTTCCACTGTCTACTATAGAGGGGTAGCTTGCCCAAGTTTTATAAAGTAGAGCATATGGAATTATACTAGTTACTTGTAACAATCATTGTAGAAATTACATATACTTTAGAAAAGACCTTTGTCCTACAAGGTTTGTTGTATGTTTTGCAGTCTAACAGAATATCTATTCTTATATATATATAAAGTGGAAAAAAATAAGGAACCTTCTACTTAAAATAGAATGTGTATTGCAGGAAAGATAGTTACATTTTCACAATTCTTGGAAATAATCTTGGTTAAGAATCAGAGCTGGATGAATTAATTCAACAAACAGAAATATATATATATATATATATGTCTCCCTCTCTTAGCATACTAACTCTGTTTCCAAATGGGCTTTTTAATACAAAATAGCATTCACAACATGTAAGTTAACATCACGTACTTTCAATTAGATATGAATGCATAGTGTTTTATTAAGAATACTGCATATGTATAAACAATAGCTATAAACAATAAAATATCTAAAATTTTGATTTAATCTATTAAAACATGTGTTGTTTTTTTTTTTTTTTAATAAACATCTATTTTTAAATAAATTTCTATTTCCTGGTTGGTTTGTTGGAGAGATTTCTGTAATAATAAAAGAAAAATTAAAGAATCAATCTATGATTCTATTATCCAGGTGCAAGATGAGCTAACTTGTAATTCCTTTCCTGCCAGCTAGAGGTACAAACAAAACTGTTACTGTTTTGATGTAGAAATATCTGAATAATTTTTAAGGAATCAGATTCAAAAGAATCAGTAAAACACAAAGGGAATATGTAATGGTGAGACAATATTTGCATTTAGAAAGGTCTGGGACCCCATGTAAGTTATTTAATGCTGTGAAATGAGATGAAAAAATAACTCATTTTTTTACTTTCTGAAAATATCAGCTAGTTTTCTCTTCAAACATACAGAATCATTCAATATGAGTGAATTGCAGCAGGAAGAGCTAAGTTTCAACCAACCGTTCTCCATTATGCATTTTTTTTATCCAGCACTCTAATTCTATTTACTTTTCGAAAAGTGAAAATTAGAGTGAATCCAATTCTCTCCTTTTCCAAAGCCATCATTCAGAAAACAGTTAAGATAATTCAATTCCTGAGTACCTTTGTGCCAGTAGTCCTTTTAAATATAGAGCTTTCTGTTTTCCCAGAAGGATCTGGGCAACTTTTGAGAGGGATGTCACAGAAGTTAAATATTTAGGATGAAGATAAGGAGCAGTAATCTTTTTCTCCTTTATAGTCATAAAGATAAAAAAACCACCCCTCAGTTCTCCTGACTCATTTCGATAGATACTTTAGAATAGAATGGGTGCAATAGCAAAAGGGTTTGTTGGTTTGTTTGGAAGATGTTTTATACTTCAAACTGATGTTGACTACTTTTCTATATAGAGCTATGTAATCTATATGTAGATTTCTAAAACACCAAGTGAGCAAAATGTCATCTTTCACAGAGAAAAAAAATTCCATAGGATAGACAGTAGAATGTGAATTTTAATTTCTTAATTTTAATTCCTTTATTCCATGTTGCCTTTTACATGATAGAGAAGAAAAAATATGTTACTTATCCAGCTTACCTTCTTAGAGATAAATACTTCCACTTTTGAGATTTTGGCTTGGTTTGAAAAAAAAAAAAAACACATTAATTTCTTTTCTTTATTGTTATTACTTATTTTTAGAAAATTTAGTTGTCTTTACCTACATAAGGACATTACCATTGTAACATTTCCCCAAGCAGAAATTGCCATTTCAAGTCTCATCTTCAGGTCTTGGTGTCCCTCTGTCGCTCTGGCCAATGAATCCACTGAATAATTCCAAATGTTTTACAAACTAGGAGGAACTCAAGCATGCTGAAATAGTATGTGATATTTCAAATCTTTCACCAGAAGATGAAGTAGAGTTTACATGAAGCACAGCTTTCTGCCAAGTGCTTATGGCAAAGGATGAAAACTCCAAAGTTTTTCACTGAAAGAATAATATTGGATGTGGTATTTTATCAAAATAGTACTGTTTGTGAAAACATCTGAAACATTCTGGAATTCAAATACAAAGACTTAGCACAAATTAAGACTCCAGAATGAAATATTGCTAATCAACTTATTACAGTATAACAAAATGATAACTGTTGTGGTAATGTGCAGCATTATTACATTCCAAAATATTTGAAAAGTCACAGCTATCAGACTAAATTTCTGGTGACTAAAAAACCTCTCCCAGTTTAAGAAAGGGAGAAAGGAAGATCTGGGGAACTTCAGGCCTGTAAACCTTACCTCTATGCATGGGAAGGTCATGAAACAGATCCTCCTTAAACAGATATTAAAGCACTTGTGAGATGAGGAGGTGACAGTCAGCATGGCTTCACCAATGGGAGATCATGCCTGACCAATCTGGTGTTCTCCTATGACTGAGGACAATGACAGCACTGCTGGACAAAGGAAGGGCAACTGATGATCTACCTGAACTTTACATGTTCCCCCCACCACATTCTTATCTCTAAATTGGATAGATACAGATTTGAAGGCTGGACTATTCGGTAGATGCAGTATTGTTAGAATGGCCGTGGTCAACAGCTCTATTTCCAAAGTTGGACATGAGCAGTGTCCCTCAGGGTTCAGACTTGGGACTGGTGCTTCTTAACATCTTCATCTGTAAGGCAGATAGTGGTATTGAGTTCATTCTCAGGAAGTTTGCTGATGACACTAAGCTGGATAATACAGTTGAAGGAAGAGATGCCATCCAGAGGGATCTGGACAGGTTTGAAGAGTGGACCCACATCAACTTAATGAGGTTCAACAAGGCCAAGTGCAAGCGGTTGCACTTGGGTTGGGGCAATCACAGATAAGTACACAGACTAATTGGAAGCAGACCTACAGAGAACTTGAGGGTCCTGGTGAATGAAAGGCTGGACACGAGCCAATTGTGTGCACTTGCAGCCTGGATGGCCAACAGTATCCTGGGCTGCATCAAAAAAGGAGTGGCCAGCAAAGCAAGGGAGGTGATAGTTTTCCTCTACTCTGCCATTGAAAAGCTCTATCTGGAATACTACACCCATCACGTTGAGAAAAATGCAACAAACATTACAATGAAATCTAGGAATCTAGGAAGTAAATGGCAATAGAAGATTAAGTAACAATAAGTGACCACAGAGCTAACCAAAAATATCTGTAAAAGTAAATAAAGCACAAGAAAGGACATAATTTACTGAATGGTTAGAATAACTAAACACAACAAGCTGAGTCTAAAACAGTCTTCCAAATATTGTATGCCTAAAGCATACACTTTTGACTGATATGCTATACATTTTGCTACATTTTATGAAGATAATCTGTGTATTTCAAACTACACCAATGTTACATCTTTTTTGGATTAACTGTGCATTGCTAAGGACACTATGGCCTTCTAATGTATGAAAAGAGTAGTTTCTCCTGTATTTGAAAGATTATGACTGATGGTAATTTCCCTTTCAACATGAAATTATTTTTTTTCACAAATGTTCCTGAGATCCAGAAAACTAATATCCAGTGTAAGAATTCATTGCAATTACAAAGTTGTATTTGTCTGATTTCTTCATACTATTTCTTTATCAATCATGAAGTCTGGAAGGCAGAGGAGATGTGCCATAACTGAAGATTCATTCATCATTAGATTTTTTTTTTAAATAATAATAAAATAGCCATGAATTTAATAGACTTGATATATGTGAAGGCATTCCATAGTGTTCTCAGATTTAAAGATGAAGCCACTATTGAAATAGTCACCATCATCCTAGTTAGTGTTTGGGAACTTCATTTTTTGCTTTCTATATACAGTTAAGTCAAAGCTAAGCTCAGTAAGTTAATGTTATTGTAAACTGGGGATAGCTTGAACTTTAGGACATTTAAAATAAGGGCATATGGCTTTTAGAGACATTAGATCCTTTGTTATTCATTCTCTTTAGTATTTTAGTAAAGGTTTTAAGCTGACTCTTAGATTTAAGATTTCTTATAGATATCATATTGCAGGCACAGTGGAAAGCAAAACAGTTATTGGGTGTTATCCATTAAGAAGAATTCAAATGGCAACTGTTAACAATCTGTAACACCAGGGTAGTTGTGGGCTTTTCTCTATGTCATAAAAGGACCTCAAAGTTACCATAAAGCTTCATTCACTTTCGGTGTGAGAGGTTACACATGTGATGTTTTGTTTTACAAGCAAAATCTGCATGTAAGCTGTAAAGTGCCTGAATGCTTGGATTACAAAATGGAAAAATAAACAACTTCAATTGGGAGATCAAATATTCCAGAATTGCTGCTATTATATCACATGACTTTATTTTCCTAAAAGCATTTCAGAGAAATGTCCTGACAAATTAAGAAATGTAATCTATTCTGAGAAAATCTACAATATTCCAGTCAGGAAAATATTTTATTCAGTAGATATTCTTTGTGAGTCACTCCTAAAGAAATGCTTCACATTTATGCCAATGGAAACTAGAACATATAAAAAGAGCACAATAACACTGTTTGATAGTCTAAATTCTCAGCTACAAAACACTATTTTTCAACACAGCAATGCATTTTCAGCACTGATGACAACATGACATGGTCATAAAAATCTGCACTAGCAGAGGTGACTCACTGTTACTGTCACCACTGTTGAAATGCAACACTCACTGCCTCACTGTGCTCACATCCACTGGTTGGTCTCCATAAATGTCCAGCAAGTGTAATGGATGTCAGTGGGTGTTACTTTTCCAAATGGAGGAATTCAATCACACGCCTTTGGTTGATGCACACTTTCATGTCAGAAGCCATTTTGTCAGACAGAAACAAAATGTAATGGCTTCTACCGCTGTACCACCACCCTCTGATGTTGTGGGCCAACAATAAAATAGGAGTCATTACTTTTGGAGCAGACCCCATAGTCTCTAAAAACAAATAGAAAGTATTTTCTCTGAAATCTTTCCCGAATCCTTTCTCAACTCAGAATTGAACTTAAAGCTACTTTTTTTTTTTCTAATTAGTTTAATTATGCATTACTTTTTGTAAATAATTTCAGTTTTTCATAGTTCTCTTCCTCTGAAGTTGTACTATATGCCTTGAACATAAGTTTGAGAGACTTATTACAAATAGTTACAGTTTTTCAATCTTTGTAGGTTTTGAGTGAACCAGTCAATTCAGGGACTGTAGAGCTAACACTTTATTGCACTGCATATTCTTTTTGAACTGTGAAGTTTGAGAAGATCTTGTTAATGATGTTATTTTCAACATTAGATGTTTTTAATTGACTACACCACAGAACACTACTGTACAGTGGTATTGAAAAGAAGTCTGTTTCCAACCATTTAGTCTGTAAATCAAACACATACTGAATCACGACAACTGATGAAACCTAAGCTAAGCAACATTGGCATTACTGAAACAATTGGTATCTGTCAGCAATTCATTTAAGTGTGAACATTTTCACCAGTTACAAACACTTATCATATTTACATAGAAACTGATTTTTTAAGGACCTTCGTGAATGTAAACTTTTAATGTTACCTTTCTGAAGATGTAGGGGATTATTTTGATCACTATCTTTAGAAATCTATTTACATAGATTATTTTTCTCAAAATCCTACTACACTGTGTAAATTTATCCTAATCCTGTGTAAAATTATCCTAATCTATCCTAAATGATGTTTCTGGGAGTCTGACTTTGTAAATGACTACATTTTAAATATATATTTTAATCTTATTAAACAATGGAGCATCAATCTCAGTAAAAATGAAGATATTTATATTCTGCACTAAATTAGGTTATTTAATCAAAGTAACCTACAGAGGTACAGGAACACATAAAAATTAAAAAAAATAAGAAAAAATACCTCCTGTACAAAAGGACCAAAAATGAAATTATATTCTTCCCAAGTTAGAATTATGTATATTTTCCTTAGTGCGCAGTAATTTTAATGATCCAAGTGGTTGGATGCAGATTTTTATAGCTCATGAGCAGAAAACTACCTAATTCCCCAAAATTCCCTTCAAAGACAAAGCTTCAGATTTATTTTGATGAAATAGTGCCACCTACTGAAACAAAGTCTTCCATTTCTGTTGCACCAGAGAATTGTCAAAGAGATTTAATCCAGCTTTGTGAAGTAGAAAAATCTAGTACTCTTTACTATTTGAGTAATATCATTCTGTTCCTATCTATGATTTGTCTCTTTCTTTATTTTTTTTTCTGCTAGCTGCTCTTAAATTAAAAGCTACACTGCTTGGATGTAAGCCCTATCTCTGAATGGATTTGTGCACTCTAACACGCGAAGCTCAGAGTTGAGTGTGATATTACACATGCTATTGGAATATAAATAATGAAGGACATGGATCCAGGCTCTTAGTTAAGGAAGGGAGTCGACCTTTTCCAGCTGAAGTTTATTGGCAAATATCAAGATTTTCACAAATAAGTAAGCTAGGGGATTTGTTACAGCTTAAGTTAAAATAAAATGTATCCTATGCCTAGCATTGATATATAGGTCAATTCAGTGTTCAAGTTGTTTTCTTACCAGGCTCCCAGGAGACAGCAGATGATCCAAGTAAAACAGAAATACAGAAGGTTTGTCTCAATTTAGAATATTTTATTGCACAACATTTACAATATTCCTTGAAGTTATAAAATTAACTATGACTTTGCTATAAGTTCAGTTAGGAAACCTATAAATCAATTAATAAATACAAAGTAAATGGAGTGAAAAATAAACATTGTTCTTAGGATGGACATTTTTATCAAAACAATTCACAGCCAGTTCAAGGTAAGATATGTGATGGCAAAGACAACAGTCAGTTCTTCAGTTATCCCTTCAGCTTAGGAGAAAGACAAAGACCCAGTGTGAAAACAGCTGTGGGGTTGGCATCCTTAAAAATTATTGAGGCATCAGAAATGAGTCAAGATTACACTTTGATTTACAGACAGCAGGGCTGAAATACTCTCTTTACATTTCAGTCTCTGAATTCATCATCATAAGTCTTAATAAAATATATATTTTTAAACTATTCAGTGAAATCTTTAGAAAACAGATCATGGAGGAAGATTATTTAAAGTTCTCAGTTGCTATTTTTTCTCACAGCTCTTTAAGTGATAGTCATTTTCCATTAGCCTTTCTATTTCATTTGCAGGAATGTAAATTGAAAGTAATTCTAAAGAACTTCATTTCAGTATGTGAAATCCTGTAATTATTGGTCTGAAGAGCACTTGATTTGTAGTTCTCAGTTATAGTTCTGATATTTTGCTAATCCATCTATTTCTTGAGGTGTCAAAATAAGTGTCCAATTAAAACATTGCTTGTGATTAATGACTCTGGTATTTGAGTTATAATTTGCTTCCACATTTTCTGCAGTTAATGATGGATGAGGAAACCCATTGAGGGAAAACTCCTGTCTTATCCAGGACAGAATGTAAATCAGAAATCAGAGCAAAGTGGAATGCTCATTCCATTTTCAAACTTCATTTTCTAGAGGACAAGAGAAAAAAAATCAACATATTTATTTGGAATGTAAAGCTAGAAAAATAATATTGCTTAATTTGGGGCTAATTGACCATTAATTTCCATCTGACCATTTCACTGCAGTGCCAAATAGAAACTATAGTTTTTCAGTCATTTGCTTGCATAGGGGAGTCTGGATTTAAGTAGAATAGTGGTCTCAGGAGAATAATCTTGCATTTGCCTGAGTGAAACTCTTAGTATATAAAACAAGAGTAGCATCGTATTCCAAATTACAATTTGGCACTTTGAAATTTTTGTTTGAAAACTCATAACAGAGCACAGTATAATAGACTGTGTTTTCTTTTAGGCAAAGTGCTGCGTAGAAAATAACAATTTGTCATGTGGCAATTCCAGAGATCATTTAAAAACAAATAAGGAGATCCAGTTCAGCAGAATATTTTCCCTTTATTTGAAGAAGGTGAAAGAGAATTCAGATCCCTGATCTAGGACTAGCAGACAACTTGCAGTCTACATTCATGTTTCAGTTGAAGCACATGCTTAAAATAATACAACTAAATCTCCTACTTTAAACTGAACAACTTCTATGTTCGAGTCAGGACATCTCCAGAAGTTTAGACTGGTTTTGTAGAATGATTAGAGAGAAAATGGACATTTAGTGGTTATAGTGAAGCTTTGGAAGTAACATCTGTGCATACTGCTCTTGAAAACAACGGAGTGTGACAGGCCTTGGAAAATCCTTATATGACAATGGAATTAATGAAAAACCATATAGAGTTTAAAGGTAGTCTTCCATCAAAACACTGAAGTAGTTCCAGGCATCAATTTGAATAACAAAATCTCCTCTTCTACGTAAAAAAATCCGCAGAGAGTTTATGCATTAAAATCACAGATGACTGAGAGTTGTGACTCAATCAAAATCGTATTTGTGAAAAGCAGGAATGGCTTTTTGCATGAGAAAATATGTAAGAATGCTTTTGTTCAGCTGGACTGTAGTAACTTTCTGTCGGACTTACCCTGTGTTTGGGAGACAATATATTGCCATTTAGGGAAGAGGGCTTAAACAGAACAGATCTCTCCTTTTTCTAACTGCTCTGATAATGCTATTTTATCAGTAATTCAACACAGTAAATAAAACACATGCACATATACAAGCTCATATGTATTAAAAACAGATACTTTTTTACATGATTTTCCCTAGAGCTTAAGCTGTGGCATTACTTCAAATAACAGATTTGGTGATAGAAACAGAGTTAATCGAATATAAAAAGATTTAGAACAGGAAAACATGCTTTAAATAGTAGCAGTATAACTTGAAGGTGTAAATATCAAGTGTAGGGACAGACAGATTTCAGGTCTTCTGAGTCTGGATATAAGAACAGTGATTATCTGTTTAGTGCACAGAAAACTACACCTCAAAATTAGCTCAGGACCATGAGAAATGGCACTTATTTATTTCAGAAGAAAGATGTTCTTTTCCCTAATTAATATCTAAGATAGCCAAGGACAATCTTGAAAGATTTGTCTGAGTGAAAAAAGATGAAATGATATTGAGTCTTTTGTGTGCTAGTATGAGCACTGTCTAGTTTGTGCTCCTGTAAGATTCTCAACTGATACAGGAAACAAGGGCCTATTACATCCCAAGCTAAGCTAGATTTTATTACAAACATTACAATAAAACAAACAAACAAACAAACAAAAAAAAAAACAACCATCAAGAAGAGTTCAAGGAGTGGGGATTGTAGTAGCAACAAGACAAAAAAGTTCATCATAGGCACTCATTCCCCCTTGAAATAGATTGCCCTGGTATCATTTTTCAAGAGTCACTGGCCTACTAAAGGAACAGTACCCTACGGATTTCTACAGCTCATTCCTAGATGTGCATTTCTGTGAAGTTCTATTTCTTTTGGTATAACATAGCATGGTTATAGCTTTTGAAAGTTCTCATTCTTATAGAATCCTCATAAAGTCATAATGATAGACTTTTCAGTTTATAAACACCACAACATTTAAAAAATGCAGGGTTTTATTAGACTGTAATTAGATTCAAGGTTTTTCCCAGCTCTGGTTCTGAATAACAGTATAGGTAGTCTACTAACAGTGAGTACTTTATTCTTCCTTGACCATGAAGGAACTGAAAAATAATGATCTTGATCTAGAATAATATTTCTAAGATTAAGTTCAGTCAATAATATGTGTTAAGCCACATCATATAGGTTTTGCATTTCCACTGTGATTACAAGAGTATGAGATCTAATAGGCACATTTGCATGTCTTCTTTCAGCTTCAATCTATACAATTATGGTTTTGTATAAGTAATTTTTTTTCTTTTTCAGTCCAGAAAAAAGTAAGACTAAAGGAGCATTAAAGCAGGCATACAAAGCTATAGTCTTAGGAAAAGAAAAACACAATAAAAATAAGAAATTGAATCTGTAAGAATGCACCCATTATTTAATGTTCTTTGCCACATCTGGACACAGTGAATTTTCCGTTCTACTTCTTATAAAGGACCAGAGTACAAATAAATAATTGTTCCTCATCATTCTACAGAAGTGATCATTTATAGCCATAGTGTGGCAATTTAGTCAAACACCAATATTTTTCAAGGCATGAAATGGGTTACACTTTTCAATACAACAGCAAAGAGGAAATTAAATAGGACAGAAATTTCTTCTGTTCTGCTGCACACTCTTAACTCCCACTCACAAGTAGCACTGCTTGATGCCAGAGAAGCACTAGTTCTGTGACATATGGCATGTTCCAGCTCCTACTGAAGTCTACTGAGTTAGATCATGTTCTTAAAATGGGCTCTAAACAGGCCACAAAGAGCACAGCTCAGCTCTTTATGAAAAAGTTTCATTGTAGTCTGGCACTTCTGGGCTAACACTTCTCCCCCCCCGCCTTTGCTCTGTGGGTCCAATAGCAAGCTGACCATCTGTCTATAAAGGAGAAAGCTTTGATATGTATGAACAGTTTAGCTTTTACTCAGCTTGGAAGCATGCTGGACATTAGTGTGAAATGCTCTTAGAAAATCTGCCATGACAGTTTTACGAATGGATCATTGTAAATTTATACTTTGAAATGGTATTTAAGGACAGCACTTAACGATTAAAAAGGGAGTCAGCTGGACCAGGTATCTTGGAAAGGCTTTCTGGTTCATGAATAGTGATCTCTGAAGTGAGCCAAATTTTATTTTTCACTTCAGAAAATGATTTCTTAATTTGAAGCAATTTGTTCTCTTCCACAATACTGATGGAATAAAGTAAGCAACTGAAGAAAAAAATAATAAAATAATATATAATATAATAAAAGGTGAATATGTACTAAAAATAATACACATTCATGAGTGTAAATATGTACACATAAGTACATATTTAGACATTAGTAAATATGCAATAATACAACAAAAGAAACAGAAAAACATTATTTGTTCGCTTTTATAACAACATCATTCTCTGTTCTCATTTTCTAGGAAGTTTAAAGAAGTATGTTTATTCTGACCTTTGCATGGTAGTTAAATGCAAAAGGCTTTACTTGTTCCCAACAGTGAAAAAGAGTCTGGGAATGAAGATCTTCTGTCTTCGTTGTTCAAATGGTAATCTGTTGATTATCCGGCCTCATTTGTGGCTAGGTTTCCCTTTGGATTTCTATGGTTTTTATCCTCAGCTATAATAAATAAATAAATGGTAGAAGCAAATCTGATTGAGTGTAGATGTTAGTGGCATCTTGAGGCTTTTTTTATTTTTTTAGTTACTCATGTTTACCCTTCCTTAGTTGTCTGAGCCAACTTCTTTACTCTTTACAGATTTTCCAGCTAAACTTCAATATACAATTTCCTCTCTGAACTCCTCTCTCTTTCTCTCCTTCATCTCTGAACCTTTTCATACTTTTCTTCAACTTCCTTTCTATTTCTTCCCAGCTGGCAAAATAATTTCCTACCTCTACTCAGGTACTACACATCAAACTGTCAATTGACTGTGTATTTGCCAGTCTTCCACATATTCTTTCTGCATGGGTATTTTACCTACTTCATTTGCTATATATCTTTTGTTTCAGAACTGAGAACTTATAGACACACTAGTTAGAAAAGGTAATTGAAAGAATGAGAAGAACTAGTTTTATGAGATTTGCATTACAGGATATTTTGTTTTACAAATCTTTGATATACATCTTTGTCTATAGACTACAATGCACAGTGCAAGAAGTGAATGAAGTATCTTAATTTTCTCTCGTTCTCAGAGAATAATATTTTTCCCAAACTGTTTTACTTTGCTGATTCTATGATAACACATCCATTCTGATGCCTAGAAATAACAGCTTCTACACCAGGAATGAAGGAAGCACAGAATCTTCCCATGTGGCATTTGGAAGACATAATGAAGGAAAGAAAAATTTGTGCTCCAGTTTGCTCCAAATCTCATCTGTTGTTACATTAACTACAGAAACTGTTTTTATACTTAAGATTGTTTGAGTATAGAACAGACATCACTTTTAAATCAGTGTATGTAAACATTTCCAGTCTTTTTTCTAGTTAAGTATTTTTACAACACACAGGACTTACTTAACACTTCCTGCACCATAAAATTTTACATTTCTTAAGCTACAATCTTTCTTTCATATTCTTAGCTGTTCCTACAGCTGTGCATATTTCAATACCTTGACAGCCTGTCATATTTCATTATATAGAGAGATTTAGGCTGTCTTTCTGAAGATCTCAATTATCTTCAAATTTTATAGTGAATTGCACTAATCTCAAACTACAGTATCACTCCTGGCAACACTAATTTGAAGAAAGTAGAGGAATGCATTTATTAAAAGTGAAAATTATTTCCCATATAAACCTGGACTGTTAGGAAACATTTTTTTAATATGTAGAAAAATAAAACACAGAACTAATTTTTTTACTTTAATGTTCAGCAAATAATATTTTGATGAAGAGTCAACTAAAGAAACAAGGAGGATTGTTTCATCTGTGGAAGGATACCTTGTGTATTCTCTTGGTGGAGAGATGGAGGGAATTCATAACACTGGAGGCTAACACAAGAAAGAAGCCTGTATCTCCTTGAATCATTTATTTCAATGGCCAACAACCATGTGTTAGAACCAAGACATGAAGGATCACTGCCAGGCTCAAAATGAATATATATCTCAGTATAATCTGGAATGAAATTCTGGAATGTTTTCAGGATCTAGGAATAAGGTAATCAGAGGTGCCAATCAGCAAATTAAATTAGTGTCTTTACTCTGCCATAGTTCCAAAGAAAACAGTGAAGTTAAATCAGAACTGAATTCAAAGTTTTCCTTCAAAACACAGAAACTTGATTGAAACACTGGTACTTCCAACTATTTTTCTGACTGACTTCAGCCTAGGCTTTCATTTATTGTATTTAATTAAAAAAAGAAAAAAGAGAAAGAAAATCACAACAATTTTACAGAATGTACAAATATATTTATGACCAGTGTTTGCTGCTCATATAAACATATGGTTTATTTCTTTTTTGTTTTTAGTAGGCCCAAACATAGAAATGGTAAATTCTTCAGATAAGATTCTTAATATTATCAATCAGAATTTTTTGAAAATTATGGTGAGTTAAGGTAAGGAGCATCCTGACCTTCAAATTAATGATTCACATAGATCTTATATCATATGTCTTACAATTCAGTAAGTGTTATTACTAGGAAATGAGCTTCTAGAATTGCTTTTCACTTGCAAAGTTCAAGGACTGAATTTCAGTCTAAGTGCGAGTTTTATTAGTTATAGCCTCTCTTTATTTCCTATATATTTCCTGTTTACAAAAGTAGGGTTTCATTCCCATTAAATGTTGCATGCTTCCTGTATAAAACTTTGTGTAATAAACTCATGTACATTTTTCTGCTCAGACTCATCTTGCAATGTAGATAAATCCTCTGCGTGAAGACACCACAGTACAGATAAGGACTACTTTCAACTGAGTGAGTGAACAAGAAATTGATTCTTCTTCATTTTTAGAGAGTGCCACTGCAGCTTGAATGAGACTGTGAAAACAGATTTTCAATGTAAAATCACTTAAAGTAAGTTTTCATCTGGAAAGCATGTAGTCAGCAAATTTATCAGGCTGCATGGATTTATCTGACCACTGGGCAAGCTGGCAAGTACTCAAGAAAAACAAACTCCATCAGCAAAGTGGAGCAGACTAACAAATAAAAAAATATTTTTGAAAATATAAAAAATATAATTCAGCCTGAAATCTATATCTATTCTCTCTCTTTTTTTTTTTTTTTTTTTTTTTTTTTGGCTAGCAAGAACAAAGTGAGATACAAATGAAAACCTTAAAAGCTTTGGTTTAGTCAAGCACAGTACAGCTTCTAAAGAGAACGTGTTCTGTGATTTCCACAGCTCATAAGCTAGTCATATCTTAAACTTGAAACCAATCTATGCTCAAACATGTAACAGTTCTTGATAAGACATCCTATGATTCAAAAGTTGTTCAACTGTGGGAAAATATGCTTAAAAGCCTGAGTGCTACTTTTCTATCAGGTTGCCTCTGCCTTCCAGCAGTATTAGATGCAGCAGGGAAGTAAGGTTGGTTTAACTAGCACAGTCTCTCTTGCAACTTTTATAAAAGTGTTTGTTTGAAAAGAAGAATATTTTATTCTGACATTACTAAAGTCACTAAATCCAGGAAATCAATACCAAAAATGCAAATGATCATACTTTTTTTTCCCCCCTAATGAATGGATTAACTTTCTCCTCCTTCATTACAGTAGAGTAGTATTTTTCATACCCACTGAGAGAGATATTGGCAGCACTTGCAATTTCAATCAATCATTTTAATCAACAGGACTTTAATCTGATGCCTCAATTATCCACCACCTTATTCTATTGGAAATGTTTCTGCATTCCTTGATTGCTGTAAGTGATGAGACCACACTTAAAATGAAATCAGAATAACGGCACAGAAAGGGAAAAATCCCTTACACATATTATGTGTCTTAGGCTTAGCAGTGCACAATGTGGTTCTATTTCATAAATTAATCCTACTTGAAACTGGCAAAATCTATTATTCTGATGGTGAAAACAATGGTGACAACAATCTGTTTTGTGTTCTTTAGATTTTTAGCTGAATCTTAGATCTTCTAAGATTAAGGTGCAGGAGGGAAAGGGATGAGGCTAGACTTCTCAGCAGCACATGGTGACAGTACGAGGGGAAATGGCCATAAACTGAAGCATAGGAAGTTCTGCACACATGTGTGTTGGGAACTTCACAGTGCAGTGACGGAGCAGTGGCACAGCTGCACAGAGAGGAGATGGAGTCTCCTTCTCTGGAGACATTCAAGACCCGCCTGGACGCCTACCTGTGCAACCTGGGCTAGGGAGCTGCTTTGGCAGGGGGTTGGACTCGTTCTCTGGAGGTCCCTTCCAACCCCTATAACTCTGTGATTCTTAGCAGATACCCAGTACTTTCTGCTTTCAGTGAGCCTGAAAACAGCTTCTGAGAATTTAGTTTACAGATCTGTTCTTTAATCAGCTTAGCCACCAGCACTTAATGGTTTAAAACTGCAGAATTTATGGCATCACAAAGGTCTTCCTTCCGACTCCCTGAGAAAGTAATTCTTAAACAAGTAGCAACTTACAATTGCAATCCATTAACTAATGATAAGGTTAAAAATTCACACATACATACATACATGCAATATCCCGTGTTGGAAGGGACCCACAACGATCGTGCCCTGTCGCTGTCACACAGAGCAGAGCTCAGTGCTGCCCCTCCGCTCCCTGTGATTGCTGCAGCCGCCATCAGGACTCAGCTCAGCTCCTCTGCTCTGGGCTGTGCAAACCCGGGGCCTTCAGTCTCTCCTCACACACCTTGCTCTGCAGAACCTTCCCCATCTTCATAGCCCTCCTTTGGACGCTCCCTCATAGTTTTATGTCCTTCTTATATTGTGGCATCCAAAATGCACTCAGAGCTCGAGGTGAAGCCGCACAGCACAGAGCAGGGCAGGACAACTCCTTTCCTCGCCAGGCGGCAGCGCTGGCCCTGATGAACTCCAGAGCTCTGTCGGCCTTTTTGGCTCCAGGTCACACTGCTGGCTCAGATTCAACTTGCAACCAACCAGAACCCACAGATCCCTTCCCTGGGTCTGCTTTCCATCCCCTCATCCCTTCGTCTGTACACAGAGCAAGGACTGTCCCATCCCTGGTGCAGAATCCAGCACTTGCTCTCCTTCATGCAGATGGCAACCACCCTTGACTTTGTCAAGATTTTGGTGCAGTGCCTCTCTACCATCAAGTCAGTCAGCACTCCTCCCAGTTTAGCATCATCCACAAATTTACTTAATATAGCTTCCAGATCTTTAGTGGAGTAGTAGATAAATTCATTAAAGAAAGCCCTGCTTAAATATTCTGCCCTTCAGAATCCCACTGGTGGAAAGTAAGGCAACTGTCAGATAACAGCAAAGTGGACCAACACAGCTATGTTTTGATTTTCATGGGATGTCCTTAGGATCACATCCACCATGGCTTTATGATGCCATGAGCCAACTCCCTGCCAACCCCTATAAATACAGGGACCTTGACAACAGAACACCAGTCACTAGCTGACTTGCATCCTGTGGCCTTCCGGCACAAAAAACGATTTAGATAGAGCTCTATCTCCTCCCTTAGTGGAGAAGGATCTCCACCCTCATCCGACAAAGAAGCTTAGGTTTCAGGGCTGCAGCAGCAAACCTGAGCCAATGGATGTTGATCCTCCTGAAGGTAACATCAAGCACATGGAGGTGGATCTACCTCCAGAGGAGGAACCAATGGAGGTGGATCCATCTCTGTCTGGACAAGGCAAGTGCTATAATATCACACTTGCCAAAAGATGTTGCCAGATCCATTGACAGCGCACCAGGGTCTCTTGATATCCATCTCAGCATTGAAATGTCATCACTGCCAGAGAGCCTCAGTGCCATCTGCAGCTCCCTTCACCTTTCCTTCCCTGCCCTCCATCCTTATCTTTCCCCAGGATCTCTCATCTTTCTCAAGCTCTGAGGAAAAGGGAAGGACTGGGACCTATGTCCTCCATGTATCTGCATCAGGACAATGGGAGAAGTTCAGTGGACAGTCCTGAGCTCCCTGTGAGCCCTCAAGAAGAGAGCAGGGCTGGAACTGGTGTCCTCTAAGCTTCTGCACTGGGAAAACAGGAGTCCATTGGATGGCCCCAAGCTCCCTGTAGCCTTCAGACAAGTTATGAGGAAGATGACAGGGCTGGACTGGTGTCCTCTGAGCTGCTATGCTGGGACAACAGATGGAGTCTTTCCCTGAGTACTCTGACCTCTCTGCAGCCTCCAAGCAATTCCTGAGGAAAAGGGAAGGACTGGACAGATGTTTCTGAGCTGCTGAGCTGGGACAATGGGAATAGTCCAGTGGCAGCCCCAAGCTTACTGTGGCTTCCAGGTGAGCCCTGAAGAAGAGGGCAGGACTTCCTTTAAGCTGCATTTTTGCCGTGCTCTGTTGAGAATCTCTAGAAAGTATTCTCTCCTGAGTTCCAGGAAGTTTCTCTGTAGCATCTGAATGATCACCTAAAAGTAGTACAATTCTATTATTATTTAAAAAAAAAAAAAAGTAGAAAAAAAAATTTTAAATGTTTAAGACTGATTGTTTTACTGACCCTCTGATTGCTATTTATAAAGACTGAAACAGACAAACAGCCCTTGAATCTATACAGCTATTTCTTCTTTCCCAAATATTCAGCAGATGACTTCTTTGTCTTTCATTCAGGCTCCTGCATGTTGGACATACTGTGCTATTAACAGGAATTACCATAGTGCTTGAAAGGAACAAGTCAATAAAGTTGCAAGCTGTAACTCTACAATGGTAGAGTTACAATTAAGCTCTCCATCATCTGCAGATTCTTGAGTTTTCAGTCACTGACTAGAATTTAGTCAGACTGTTGTTCCCCTGATGCATTACAAAACAGAAAGCATGCTGCCTACCTGGACTACACATCTTGCAGCCCTGATATGTTTTCACTTTAATCAAAATGCAAAGTCCATCTCTGAATACCATGGTAATGCATACTTCATCAGTGTTAATACTGGCTTACCTGTGAAGCAGACAGTGTAAATGAGACATCTTTAAAGTAATTAAGGAATTCAGTTTATAAAAATAACTGTTAGGTAGAGAGTATTCATACTGGGATTTAGAATGAATAAGTTAATTCTGTCCAGGAGAGAAATTAGCAAAATGTCAAAACCGTGGTTTCCCCGTGACTTTGCAAACAAGAGCCAGATTTAATTTCTTGTGATTTTCACAACCTGAGTTAACAATGGGGAAACACCATTATTTCACTATGAAAGCAAGGATGGCATATGAGTACTTAGTGTCTGAGGTGGCTCCCAAAGTACAACCAGAGTACTGGTGTCATTCTGTCATCTGTAACATTTATTAGCTGTTTATCTCAACCATTGCACTGTCTTGTGGTATTACATTTCTGCATACTATAGGCATTCTTAAAAAAATAATCATCATCTCAGGTTTCAAACTGAAACTTATACCTTTTTTGCGTAGCAAAAAATAGCTCAGTGTTTGGCAGCAGGGAGGAAAGACATTATTTGCACAAACTTCAACTCACCTTAATTAACTTTGTTCTCTTCCCCTTTTCCCCAAGCCACATAGCATTCTGTTTCCTCTGTGTGCCTTGCTGTTACGTTATTCCAACTGCTCATGTTCTGTAAGTGCATAAAAGTAGTGAAAATATCCTTTAGTTTCTTTCTTCATATTCTGTCTGGCCAACATTTCTCTTCACATCAGGTGCAGTAATGATAATTCTGTGATTTGGACACATTTTAAGGACTGCTAGCAATGGAGTGCAGTGCAGATTTGTTGAAGTGTAAACAATAGAATTATAGGGGAGAAGTTTGATGCATGCTTTTTTGATGCTTGACTGCCATGCAGAGAGAAATTGGAATTTTCATACAATATTATGATTAATAGCATTGCATTACCGTGGCCTTGAATGACAGAAATACTGTTCTGGTGCCACAATCATTTTAAAAGTAATAATAAATAAAAAATAAAAACAATTATTAATTGTATGAACAAGCAGGATTAAATCACAAATGACAGTGCCATGAAAATAAAATCCATCCTAGGAAATAACACAGACAAGCAAAGGCTGCACAGAATTCTGCAAAGAATCTTGATCAAGATGTTCTGTAGCCCACAGTTTTCTGTATGAAGTGGTTTGTTTGCCTGTTGGTTGTTGTTTCAATGTACCTGCAGCAGATAGTTGCAGGATGATTTTCTTAATTGTATTAATATATCAATACAGGTCTACGTGCAGTAAAAAAATATTTTTCCAGACATTAAATATCTATCAAAGCACTGAAGCTCTTAACAATTTGTGGTTTGTAGTTAATTGCATTGTCACAAAGATAAAATGTGTTTGTTGGACTCGTAGTTTTCTCTAGCATACCACTTGTAATATATGGTTTCACTGGGAAACATTAATGATGATCAATCAACTAATATTGCTTTTATTTAGACAGATGGAGTACAGATATTAAACTTAGCTGATAAGCAGATGCCTATATTCATGTGACAGTTTTTAAAAAGGATCTATTCTTGTTTTCTAAGCTGATGTGAACACTATGCATATCCTTTACTATGAGCTGGGATTACCTAATAGATCTGCCAATCCCCCAAATTATTATTTTTTTAAAAGCTGTGTACAAGTCAGTGGAAAATAACTCATCCTTTTGAAGGTTTGAGAGAGGCTATTTTCCTTTTCAGGAAAGATGAGGATGAAACATCAGGAAGCGGTGGCATATATGGATAAGTGAGGCTTAAAGGTGGCCTTCTGTTCACAATTATTCTGTCAGAGGAGACTTTCACATAGTGCTGCAATTTATGCTACTGGCATTGGCAAAAAGTTAATCCTTGAATAAAATTCATTTCAGAAGTTAACCTAGTGGAGTTGACATATCAATTTAAAGTAAGAATCAGATTTTGCTCAAAAGTCAAAGAGTTGTATTCTAGTTATACAGTTCCAGGTATTTGAGGCTGTAAAAAATATATTTTGAAATAAAAACATGTATTTTGATTGATAATATTTTCTATTTTAGTAGCTACTATCTCAGCAATTAAAAAAATTCTAAAATTAAATACCATATAGTGTTAATAAAAAATCTACAGTTAATAAAAGATGTGAATATTATATTTTCTAAACATATCTTGATCCAATTGAAGAAATGCAGTGCTAAGCCTAACCCTCAATGCTTATTCATCCTCTTACCACAGAGCATCTGGCTGGTATGTGTTTCATACTAAGGACAGACTGTCTGCCTATATCTGTATCCCCAGTACTGTGTTGTAAAGAAAGTCACACATATTCATATATTGAAATTGATATTCCTAATACTTCAAAATTTAACAACTGCATGGTAAAATAAAGTCTTTATGTGTTCTTATTAGAGATCTCATCTTAGGAAATGCTGCTTAGACAAGCCCTGAGAATATATTGTCCACTGTGATATTTTTTTCTTCCTTCTGAATGAAGTAGCATTTTTTTACATTTGGAGTCATGTATTAGATGTTCTTCAATTTCCAGAAAACAAAGTTTATTCACTTATTTATACAACATATTGCAGCACTGCTTAAAAATTTGAGTGGTTTACTTATGTACTCCTGTATCATAGATCATGTCATGCAGATAATAAATCACATAATTGATTAATCCTTAAGGTGACTTCAAAACATTTTTTACATTTATGTCATGTGCACTGAGCTTAAGCCACTTTGAGCATTAAGTTAAGGAAGGCCACGCTTCTATATCTAATGTATACAGCAAAACATTTCTTGGTTACCTGTAATAGTACAGCTAAAATAAGGACTTGATGAGCTTGCAATCATAAATGAAAATATTTTTTCCTTCTCTTTATTTGACCATAATTCTCTCCAGTTCAATTACTAGTGAAAAAAATAATTCCAGAAACCTCATAGCAGGAGAGTTTGTTATTTCTGAACCTTTTAAGACAACTAAAATCTAAATAAGTCTAGATGATTTATCTTCAGGTAAATCCCACAAAACCCATTACTTCTCCTGCTTGTGCTTACCTGGGCCATGTGCATTCATTTGCATGCTTCTTCACCTTCTCTACCTGCTGTGATCCATCTGCAGAGGAAATGTAACTTACTGTCAGCTGGTAAACAGGGCTGTCTCTGTGACAGGTCTGAACACTGAGAGTTACTTAACTTTTTAAAAGTTTTGTTTCTGCCGTATCATAAAATGTTTTTCAGGTCACAGAAGGAATTTGGTAAGCTTTATGGCTAAGTGTGGGGAGAAGTGCTTTGAAGAGATCAACAGACACACTTGAGCTAATAATTCAAAATGCAGTTTTTAAAATGTTGTAGCAGGTCAAGAATGTGTGTCAAAATATACCAAAGACATGCTTTCATCTTACCACTTAGCATTTGATGACACCTCATCTTTCCAACTCCCAGATGCCTTTCAGACATACAATTTTCCTTTCCAATGAATGTAGATAAACTGAGTTTTACAGGGGTCTACAAAATATGAAAATTGTAGAGGCGGCTCAAGATAGTAAGAATATTTCATATTGTGGCCTTGAAAGCAAACAATTATATGGATATCTATTAGATTTCTGAATGAGATCCCTAAACATAAATGAAAAATTAAAAAAAAATATTTGAAAACATAGGTGTTGCTCTTTAAGTGTTAAACTCTTTAAGTGTTATGAAGTCTGATTGTATTTTGATATATAAATCAGGTTTGAGTCTAGTAACACTGAATGACATGGTTATACAGAGCAAGGGAATTGTGATATATGGTATCTATTTGTGTTTAAAAATCTTAGTTATTCTGGTTTTCACTAACTTGTGTTTTGCTTCTTGACCAGCTGACTTCAAACTTTTGGGAAGGGCTCATCCATGTACCTTCTTAATTTCATTAGATCACTCCAGTACTTTGATAAGTGGACCTTACAAGCCAAGCCAGGAATTATCATTTGGTTAATAGTAATTTGCATGTGGAATTTTCTAAAACATCCTGTAGAAGCAAAGGGCTTTAAAATTCAAAAGTTAACTATAGTTTAACTTTAAAACAGATACGTGAGTATGAATGAATGCATGGTGGCTCCCCTGAGGATGAAAGGGAGCCTTGTAAAAAATCTCGTTCTTTCTTATAAGCCTCCTTTAAGTACTGAAGTACTCTCAAGGCCTCTGTTCATTTTCATGGCACTCCCATGGGCCCACTCTAACATATGCCGCTTTAGTCCTGCCTGGTTCTGGCTGGTGCCACTCTACTTATCTACTCTTCCTTTATTTGTTCTAATACTATCATATACATTATATTTTCATAATAATAATAATGGACAAGAAAGTATTACTTCAGTGTTTCTTATTCCAAGCTGCCTGTTGCTTATGGACAATAAAAACTGAAAATCTATATTAATTTAGAAGAAAAGCATTGAAATTTCTATCTAGAGATATACATCACAGGAAATAGAGAGGATGAGGTTTTACAATTCTTTTAGGTTTCTAGTGACAGTAAATATCCTAGAGAAAATCTCAAGAAAATAAGAGGAACGATAGCGGAAGTCGACTGTATCTAAACTCATCTCACTATAATATTTTAGAATCTCGCTTTAATTTCACTCAACCTTAAAATTTCTTTCAAATAGGATTTTTACAACTCACATCATAATACAAAAGACTAAGATTTTCCAAAAATAATTTATTTAAAATTAAACTGATAGTCTTTATTTCCTTCCTGCATTAAGGAAAAAGTACCAATGTACTGTATTAAGGGATTTAGAAATGGCTTTTAAATTTATTTTAAAATGTCATAGAAAATAACATCTCTAGGAGGTAATGGTTGAAGATAAATTTGAGTGTATTTCTAAGCCAATACATAAGCATAAAATTTTACTTCAGAACATTCTAATATAGACTTACCAGTCTACAAACACATGTGCTCATATAAAAAGCTGTATATTTAACCACTTATGCTATAAAACACATATTTTAAAATATACACATCTCTACAGAATTTGACAGTTAACTGCAAGCTGTGTTATATCAGCATAGAGCTTGAGGTGAGTTGGAAATCTCCATTGTTTTTTAGCTGCTTTATTTGTAGGTTGTATCATTTTTGCCTTTGCTGCTTGATTTGAAAACAAACAAAAAAATAAACAAACCGGAATTTAAAATTATCATAATAGTAATAGGCAAAGGTACAGAAACTTGTTTAATTTAGCAGAAGCAGCAAGCCACTATAAAAATGAGTCTCTCTTTCTGAAATTGCATAATATTTTACAAATATGAGAATAGATATTTGTCCCTCCTGCTGAAAATACTCCAGCAGTAGTCTTACAGAGTTCACTAAGAGCAGTGTAAACAGCAGTAGGTGAAGAACTTGCTCAGTCATGAGCAGGAACATACTCTGCCCTTACCAAAATCCCTAGGAAAGTAGCTGTAAGCCTCTGCTTGCACCAAAAAACATGAGCTTCTGCTATTTGCAAAGAAGAGTCCTAATCACAAAATCACTCTAAGTTCAATATCTTACCCATAGGCAACTCTGTTCTGCAAAATGAACAGTTCACTGAACTCTGTTCAGTGCCATAAAGTAACAGTGAAGACATGAACACATGAAGACAGTGACACTGAACCATCTCATGGACAGTAGAAGCTGGGGATGCAGGAGATGTCAGAGCTGAATGCTCGGCACATCACATCTACTGTGCATTACTTAAATTAATGGGAATTCACCAAAAAAGGAGAGGACATGGAAGTAAGCATGGCAGCTTGTATTGGTAAGAAGGCAAATGAATGTTTCATCTCAAGCAGGAGAGAATGGAAATTTGAGAATGAATAATTTCCTTTCAGGTCTTACTACAGTGCTGCCTTAGAGAAGGGCTTGCTCCTCACTCTTTAACTCTACGACTATTTTCAGGCTGTTCGCATCACTTATCTCTGGGATGGCTTGAAAAAACAAATGCAAGGAGATGGATGAGAAGGACAGGGCAATTGAAAGCCTTCAAGCTTTGAAGTGATTTCCTCACAGCAGTTGAAGGTAATGCTTGTCAAGATAGTTTATATATATCTATATTGCTTTTTCTCTGTCTAATTCTTATTACAAAACAGGGCAGGGTAAAAAGGGAAGGTGAAATGTTTTTCTCAGCAGTCCTTGTTGAGTGCTCCTTTTTATCACACAGCACCTATGTATTCCTGACTAGCCAGGCATTACTGAGCAGAACTGCTTTCACATTTATACAAACTGTAAGGCATCTTTGTGCCAAGTACCAATGGACCTATGTCTGGGTCTCACTAATGGATCTTCAATAAATTCTGCTTCTTGCAGCTGTTTTCCTTCCCTTGAATGCACCCTCTGTTACCCAGCTGCTTAACACTTCTGTTGATCACAAAGGACATTTGAATCAGGATTTGGTGTACAGCAAGTCACTTACATTCAGAAGCATGTTTTATATATTCATCCTTATTTCCTCATGCTGAATGTGTTGTTACTATGACCTCATCACAAAATCCAGAGAGAAGTGTGGACATACTATGGAGATGAGCAGCTTAAGTAGATTTAGTAGCCTGGGAGAAAACAAGGCCATTTTGGAAGAAAATATATATATATATATATATATATATAAAGTGCAGCTAACACTTTCCAAGCCTGGGTGGCCTTCCTTTAGAAGATCTTTCATGAACTCATGAACTGAAACAGCAGTTTCTCTTGGTGCTAACAGCAGATGAGAATACTCAACACTTTGTACTAATGTGTAGTGTGGTAGGAGCTTGTATTCCATACAAGTGTTTAGCTGTTGTATACACATTAGTATGTGCAGTCTCTGCTAGGGATGTGGTAGAAATCCCTATCAACTCTTTTGAAGGTGGATTACTGATACAAGGATTCATGGGTGACTTGACCAATTTTCCAGTATAGCACATTAATTACACCTTATCTAAGTCTGTATCTGTACTGTTGGCCGTACCTCAGGAGTCTGGTTCTCAGACCAACTTCATTTGATTAAATTTACTTTAAATTTCTCTGCAGTGTGAAAGAACAGTTTGGGTGCACCAGAAAAAGCTGGTAGCCGCTGCTATTAAATTTCCTCAGTTTGGAGATGATTATGTAACTTAGTCATTCACAGAAATAGGAGTTGAAGTTTTTCCCTCATCAAATAGCAAACGCTCCATTGTTTTTGGCACTGCCTCAGCAGCAGCAGCTCTCCATTTTGCTACAGCCCTCCCACTCCCCACAGATCTGCATGGGCAGGTAGTAGCCAGGCATGCCATCCTGCTGATGCCATTGCAGAAAGGAGCAAGTGTTGCCCCTGTGGTATCCCTCCAGAGAGCACACCAAACCTTTCAGCTGATATAAACAAACTAATTTCTATAAGGACTGAAGAGCCTTAAGGATTCATACATTAGATGGCTGAAAGTGCAAGAATCAAAAGGAAAGAAAAGTTATATGCAGGCTGCCATTCCAGTGCAGAACAGCAATGCAAGAACCAAGCACAAGTTACTCATTCTGACAGTTTGGATTAAAATTGTTATGCTAGAGGACTCTGAATAATCTTCAATAGTTTTAATTCCTTCTCATTCTTTCCATTTTCCGTTTGTTTTTCCTGGAATACCATTAGGAATTGAGAAATAGCACTCATGATAGGCCTTACAGCAGAACAGCCTTTCAGCTTTTCAGTCTTACAAGTCAGACAGGGGAAGATGCTTTACATTGCTTTCACAATTAATACCATATAGGGCTGGCTGTTACACAATACACAGTGCTTGGGCTAGTACAATATTTGGCACTTTTCAGCTAGAACTGAATGTATAAATTACTGTTAACATCAAAAGACAGAAACTAATTCACAAAACCGAACTAGATGTTTACTTCTCTCTCATGTGTATGTTGTCACATATCATGTATGGAAATTCCTCTCAGCAAGATTTTTTTTCAATTGCTATATTCACTTTTCCCAGTGGAAACTAAGGTTTGTGGTTACAGTATAGCTTGTGTAAAACGGTACACTACAGACTTCTACAATATTGTCAAGTCTAAGGTCAGGCAAACAAGGCAAATTTAAAGCAGTTTGTTAAGTAAGACAGTAAACTGGAACTGAGCTGATATTTATCCCAAATAATACCTGAATAAATCACTATGGAGGTGTAACAAACTTTATGTGTACTTCTGAGACAACAACTGGACCAGTTTACTGCTCTAATTGCTTCTAATATTTTCTTTAGATTCTAGCACTTTGTTATTGTTCAGAGAACTATGAATCATAAGACCAGTTTTATTTCTTCATTCCTTCTGTAACTGCTTATTTATGTAATTACATCTGACTCTCCTCAGACTAAAGGCAGTCAGAATTACTTTCCCTCACTGTCAGGTGAGGTATTTTGTAAATAATACTTTAAGTTTTGGAACTTCTTAAAGGAGTAACTAATAATACTATAAAAGCTTGAGCAGAAATTTTACAAGATTCACTCATTATTTAGCATACTTTAGACCTTGGTCAGAAGAAAAGCAGATTTGTGTCAAGAGTTGGCACTGGGTTACAAGCACCCATCAGCATATCCAAAAATAATTCACTTCTAGTTTGAGATACTTCTAACTCTGTTCCAACTGCAGGGATGGCTACTTTGGTTACAGATTTCAAGAGTTAGCACTTCATATTCAGCATCAGAAGAGAAAGCTCAGTGAGGTCAATGTGCACAAACTGCTTGCTGAGAGAAGGGTGTGTGTTCAGGGAAAAGGAGAGAAAACAGTGCCAGATTCACTATCATCATTATAAACTCTTTACAGTATTAGCATTATGACTGCCTTAACTGGGGGTATTGTTGATATTACAAAAAATCCAATTTTCTGTTTCCTTTAATTTCTCTTTTATAGTCTGCTCGATTGATAGCTGGGGAAGGGGGAAAAAAAGTTCACTGACCAATTGTAAACAGTTTTCTTTCAAAACTAATCTTGTATGTAGCTGGTGTTGGGATGCTTATGGTGATAAAGGATTACTATGCTTTTGAGCCTTTCAAAATCATGCATGCTGCTCCCAGCTGTCATTCAATACCCAAACCTTGCAGCATAATTCACAAAATACATGCTAGTTATCCATCAAAAAATCTTCAATATCCTAAATTCTATTGGAATAAATAGGGCACACAATTAGATTACAGAGCGAAGAATCTCTCTGTGTACTTTGAACATGCCTTCATTAAACATGCCTTATCAATTGTTTATTTTCCAGAGAAAAACTATCTTGATTTTTTTCTAAAACACTTGGAGTTTTTGCTCAGCTATGTTTGAGGTTTTTTCTTGACTGAGGATAAGGGGAAGTTTGTAAGACAGGTTTATTGACTGTCTAGAATATTTTATATTCCAGTTTCTCTTGTCACCTATACAAGTAATCACATGAGTTTTCAGCTTAGTTCCAATGCTTTTAGCCAGACCAATGTCTGCTTTTTTATTTCAGCATGTCTAGGCACTGGCTGAGAGGATTCAGAGATCCTCTGAGCATTCATTGCTTCCATACACAGCACATACAAAACACATGCTTCTCACTTTTGCCAAGAAAAATAAATATTCCTAGCTCTGAGATGCTACTCTTCTCTATTTTCCTAAAGCATGAAGGGATGTCCTACCAGCTTTTCTCATCTGTCCACCACATTAGCTTTTTTCATGTCACACTATTGGTTTGTAGTTCAGAGGACTTGCTGTGCCAGTAATTAGACGTAGTATCAGAGGAATTCATTTTTATTGCATTATGTCTCATATTTACATTGAAAACCCAGAGCATGGGACAGGATCACAGCTTTACCTGACTCACAGCTGGCACTGTATCATCAATACAAAGCAGTGCAGGGCTAAATTTCAGAGGAAAGAAATTTTGATAAGGTAGAGGAGTACCAGGAGGAGCACGGTGTGTTTCAACAAAGACAGATGTAAGGCTTTGTGTCCAGGACAGACTAAGTCTGAAAATTAATACAGGTAGGAAAATGAAAGTTGATCAACAAGCTAAATATGCTAGCAATGAGTCCTTTGAGTATGTAGACTTACTGCACATGGAGCTATTTCATGAAGAGTATAGTGAATAGGTTGGGGGAAGTGTTTATTTTCTTTGACTTGGTGCTTTTAAGACCCACTCTGGAGCACTGCATCTAATTTCACACACACTCACCCCTTCCCCAGTCAAGAACTTTGTGGAGGGGTGGCTAAGATAGTTGAAGAACAGAAGGGGTATATAAGAAGAGGCTGTGGGAGCCAAATTTGTTTGATCTGTGAATAGGAACTTTAGTGAACAGTGTCAGGGACTCTACAGGTCTAATGTATGTACCTGACGGAAGACTAGAGCAAAGAGCCAAATTCTACTCAGCAATGTAGGTTCATAGGTTCATAAGGTTGGAAAGGACATACAAGATCATCTAGTCCAATCATCCTCCTATCACTATCCCTACCCAACTACTAAATCAAATCCTTTAGCACCTCATCCAAACGCTTCTTGAACAGTGCTAGAGACGGTGCCTCAACCACCTCCCTAGGCAGGCCATTCCAGTGCCTGACCACTCTTTCAGAAAAAAAATGCTTCCTCAGGTCTAATCTAAATCTTCCCTGGTGCAACTTGTGGCCATTCCCTCTCGTCCTGTCATTATTTATCAGGGAGAAGAGGCCCACCCCCTCCTCACCACAACCCCCCTTCAGGAAGTGGTAGAGTGCAATAAGGTCTCCTCTGAGCCTCCTCTTCTCCAGATTAAACAATCCCAGCTCCCTCAGCCGCTCCTCATAAGACTTGTGCTCCAGACCCCTCACCAGTTTTGTTGCCTTTCTCTGAACACGCTCCAGGGCCTCAATGTCCTTCTTGTAGTGAGGGGCCCAAAACTGAACACAGTACTCGAGGTGCGGCCGCACCAGAGCTGAGTACAGGGGGATGATCACCTCCCTGCTCCTGCTGGCTACACTATTTCTGATACAGGCCAGGATGCTGTTGGCCTTCTTGGCCACCTGGGCACACTGCCGGCTCATGTTGAGCCGAGCATCAACCAACACCCCCAGGTCCTTTTCCTCTCTACATTCTTCAAGCCATTCTGCCCCAAGCCTATAGCATTGCATGGGGTTATTGTGGCCAAAGTGCAGGACCTGGCACTTGGTCTTATTGAACCTCATCCCATTGAGCTCAGCCCAGCTATTCAGCCTATCCAAATCCCTCTGAATGGCCTCCCTACCCTCAGGCAGTTTGACACATCCTCCCAACTTGGTGTCATCTGCAAACTTACTGAGGGTACACTCAATTCCCTCATCTAGGTCATCAATAAAGATATTAAACAAGATGGGCCCCAAAACTGACCCTTGGTGGACACCACTCATACAGCACCATAATGTGAGTTGAAGGTCACAATTAGCAATAGCAGAAATTCTGACTGTAGTAATTTTCTTACTTCTATTCAGTAATAATGCTTAGCTGTTGAATCAGACTGCCCATTGACCGTGTGGAAGCTCTGTCCTCAGATACTTTCAAAACACCTGGTGAAAACCCAAGTTCTTTGAACTAAATTTGAAGTTGGTAGGAGGCTGGATCAAAGACATCTATAGTCCTTTCCAACCCAAAGGTTTTGTTTCTGTGATTACCATAATTGCTTCATGGGGAAAAGAAAAAATAAAGACCATGAGAGAAGTATGACAAATGGTAATCATAGCAAAAGCAGTCAGTAACAGCTGCAATGTGAGTAGAGTGTATCCTTGTTTTTCTGGTAAATTGAAATATAATTAATAGATTCTATTATGTATTCTTGATGCATTCTGGATTAAATGGCTCTCAGATTCAGGCTCCAGGTGATTTTTTTCCCCTTGATTACACCAATGTGGGATGTTGGATGATCTTAGAGTTTCAACAAACTCCATTCTGATGAAGACATCTTCAAGGTCTTCTGATCTATTGGTGTGGAGTTTGATAGCCTTGTCATTCTTTGAGATACAAAAGAGACTTTTCTCAGGTCTGTGGAATCAGATTGCAGTACAGATATATTTCCTTTATTTTGTGTCAAATGCATGTTATTTTTTCTTGTCCGTTCTTTGTTATATTTGGAAGTAAGGAGAATTCCCTTACAGTATGCCAACACGTATGCCAAAATACTGAGTAATGAGGTGAAGTGCTTTTAAGCAACTTCAGGATGAAGAATGTCAGTCTAAGATTTCCACTATCTCCCTCACCCCTAAACAGAAAACAAAAGTACTTTGTAATTGGCTGAATCTGGGGTTTAGACTTCTTCTTTTGTGGAAAAATAAAAAATGTGAAGTCTTAGAGTCCATATCTGCTGCAGTAGTTTCAATTTTTTTTTAGGTTATGATATAAAAGCCTTTTGGAGACACACCAGACTACACGAAGGGAAACAGATTTGATGTGTGTTGTACCAATTTGAAAAGGCATGTTGAGCCATCCTTCCCAATATGTAAGTTGTCTGCACTTATCACTGTTTTTATTGAATGTTTGTCCTCAAAGATGGTGGAAATCTAACCTTTCTTGGCAAATTTCTCTATTTAATTTTACTCTATGTGCCTCAGAGGATTTGTCTCCTTCTTTCCTTTCCAATATCTGTGTACTATTTGCCAGATCCTTTTGTTCCATTTTATTCTCACTGTAATTTCTGTACATAACTCTTCAAATACAAATTAAATTTCATGCTCTGAATGGACAACTTGTAGTTGTTTCCCCTCCTTTGTTTGATCCTATATTTTCAAATTTCCTAGACTCACTGTTGCCTTTCATTGACAGCAAGTATTCTGAACTTGCCTGGACATAGCTGTGAACACTTAAACACCAGATAGCTACACCTAAACAATGTCCAAGTGGTCACATTCTGTATACCAGTCCTAGAATATGTCCCTTGCAGACCATCTTCATCGTGTCCAGGCTTTCACCATCTCGTACTTCTGTTATAAAAATCTCTCTCTCTGACTTTGACAAATGCAGTCATATATCAAATCAAATATGAAAGCTATTGCAATGTTCATCCATTTTGCTTTACTTGCGATCTTCCTTGTCATATGCACTATCACATCAGCTTACCTTCATTTTAAGGACTCTTCTGATTCAGTGCTGAAATACTAGCATTGTCTCCAGCATTGCTATCAGTTTTCAACACCCATCTTTCAAACTTTCTGAATTTTAAGGGAAGATGCTTTGATTTGTTTCCTCATCATGTCTCTCTTATTTCATGTAACATTCATACAGGTGTTGTGTTATTTACCTTGAAATCCCTCTTTAAACTTTCCATCCCAGACAGAGAAGGAATCCAACCATTGGAGTACTGACGATATGCTCCTGTTAATTTTGCCTTGTGACTTTCTTACCTCTGTCTGACTGTATTTACTGTTTCCTAAACTTAACTCAAATAAAAACTCTCCTAATAACGAGCAGTATTTTTGTTGTTGTTGTTTCTCAATGCCATATCTTGTATTTGGTTCGTGAGTCAGACTTCAGTAATATATTAATAAGACCAGTCTAAGTTGTGAAATATATCTATAATATAATTGTGCTATTTGCATGTTTGCTTACTTCCTGTCACACTAAATGTACTAATCTCCTTCTGGTATATTTCTGTGAATCAGCTCTCTAGAATAAATATTGCTGTTACTGTAATCTTCAAATATATTTCTGGTGTCACTATAAAATATGTTTTCTGTGAGGCCGGTACTTAGGTGATACTCAATGTTGGCACCTAATAGTCAATAGGAGTTGAAATATGCACTGAGGGATTATCAGTGACAGTCATAGTCTGTAAGTGTGTGGAAGTCTATGAAACTTTGTTAGTTTATACTCACGAAAGATCTAGCAAGCAGTCTGAAAAAAACCAAGAGTTTCCTGCTGGCTCCTTTACAAGTGTATTAGTTCAAACAGGGTCTGGCAGTGGATTAATAATGTGACTCAGGATGTGACAGTCACTGGAACCTTGTTATAGTCAGAACCAGACTGGAATGTGAGAACTGTAAATCATAAAGTTGTCTGAAAATACATGAGATCTTATTGAAAGGATGTTAGAAAAGCAGTTCAAGCTAGTGACATCTCTTGAGCTTCTTCTATCAGTTTTATAAGATTTAAAGTGAAAGCTAAGGGTGAGAAAACTAGTAAGGATTTTTTTTTCTTATTTCTACATGTAGATGATGATTTAAAGTATATATTCTTCATAAATCTTATTCAAATATGTATGGTTTCATACACTCATGTTAAAATTCATAAGTTTAAGAGCTGTGGTACCCAGAGGGACCATAAAGTATGTTTCTTCTCTTTCACATAAAAAGAGGAGTAAATCTCCAAACTGGATTTTATCCAATAATTATTTTTTCATTCTATTTTATTTTTTAAGAGATCTGCATACTTCAACTTTTATGATAACTAAAAATAAATTGATACATTAAGAAGTACTGATTTCATTGCATGGTAATCTCATTGGTGCAATCTAGCATGCAGTGAGTTGACATATTTGAAGTGAAGAAAACTGTAAAACATGAAAATAATTATTTAGATAACATAGTAGTCTACTTATCATTGATAGACATTTACTAGGTATTTCTCAATTTTGTATGTTTTAAGTCCCTTCATTTTTGACATTTTCTTCTTCCAAGGATGGGCTTTCTTAATGGAAAATTTCCAATTATGTTCTTTAAAGGAAAGGAAACTTTGAAGACAACTTTCTTTGTATGACTGAATGTTGTATAGAAATCAGCATGGTTGTATTTGCTTCAGGCTAAGCAGCTGAGCAAGAGGGCACAAGACACATATACACTAAGAACAAGAGATGATGTTATTAAAGATTCAGTTGCTTGCAAACGCATGTATTTCAACTAGAAGAAATTGGGCTCATACCAATCTTTTCCTCAAAGGTACAGATTTTAAGAAGCAGCAACAGTTATTTACATGTTTTGAACTTTCAAATGAGTTCCTCCATATTTCTCTCAATCACATTCATAAATTCTCCAGGATTAATAGAGAAACGCTGTTTAGAAGAGATATACTCAGTTCTTAAAATATCATTTTAATTTTAAGCAGTTATTTAGAATATATTTCCTTGATATTAACCTGTGATTTGGAAGCAGTGGTTTTATTTTTTTTTCTGGGTTAAAAATGAACTTGGCTGATAAAATCTACACTTGTCTAGGTAACTCATTAAAACACTGAATTTACTTCCCATAACAAAGGAGAAGAGAACTTGAAGGTGAAGAGCTGTACATACTAGCTAGGCAACATGTTAGAAAGTTTGTAACTCATCTGTTGGCAGTTGGCTTGTTTGCCGCCAGTGTTCTAAATCTTCTCCAAATATATGAATAAAGTATGTCCTGAAGTCCTGTTGTGAGCAGATATCAAAATGAAATTGATTTTAAATTTGACTTTCTAATATAGAGGAAAAGAACATTGTCATAACAGTCTAACTATAGAAATAATGGGTGAGGGAGTTACTAAATGGGATTCTTTCACATTGAGTTGTGGTTAAGTAGTGCCTTCCATGGGAGTTTCCATGTATGCAGCCAGGAATTAACACAAGCAGTTAGTTACAGGAGCAGCAGAATTTATCAAGCCTGGATTCTCATGAGATTCATACAGTTCTCTCTGTTTCTGTAGTATCTAACACATTTTTCATTCATTTCTTTATTCATGAGTGGAGGTAGTCAGCTAAGTTTCTTCTCTAATCAGCTACCAATATTTTAAAAATATTTTTATATCTCTCAGCTATGAGTAGAATAGGCCAATGAGTGAAAGAAAATATTTGGTAGCAAAGGGGAGCTAGAATGCAGATAAAGAAAAACTGTTATGAAATACACCGTTAAAGAAAACACTTGAACAGATAACCAAGCTCTTCCTTGCACCAGGGTATGTTCACAACAGGTGAGTACACTGTTAAAGCAATGTTTGTCTGTGGGATACACCAGTTTTGATCAGAACTAATTACTAGGGGTAAAAAAAAACATCTACAGATCTTGAAATTCCTTATTGATCATAGTATCTTATAATTACAGAATGGCTTGGGTTGGAAGAGACTTCAAGGCTCATCAGGTTCCAACTTCCCTGCTGCAGACAGGATTGCCAACCTCAAGTACTAGATCAGGTTGCCCAGGGCCCCATCCAACCTGGCCTTGAACACCTCCAGGAACAGGACACATCCACATGCTCTCTGGGGAACATGTTCCAGCACCTGAACACTATCTCAGTGAAAAACTTTCTTCCAAGATCTAATGTGAGTCTTTCCTCCTTTAGTCTAAAACCAGTCCCCCTTGTCCTATCACTATCTTCCCATGTAGAAATTTGACTTCCTTCCTGTTTATAATCTCGTTTTAAATATTGGAAGGCCATAATGAGGTTTCCCTGCATCTTTCTCTTCTGCAGACTTAAGATTCCTAGCTCATTCAGCATGTCCTCATAGAAGAGGTGCCCCAATCCTCTCATCATCTTTACAGCCCTCCTCTAGACCCTCTCAGATGCAATACTCCTGAGAGGGCCTCATGAGTGAAGAGTATAGGGGGACAATTACCTCCCTTGTCTTGCTGGCCACTCCTCTTCTGAGGCAGCCCAGGATATCACTGGGCTTCTAAGCTACAAGTACACACTGCTGGCTCATGTTAAGGTTATCTACCAGGACTCCTACATCCTTCTCCCAGTCTGTATACCTACCTGGAATTACTCCAACCCAAGTACAAAATCTTACACTTTGTTGAACCTCATTAGGTTCATATGGGTCCATCTTTTTAATTTATTAAGGTCCTTCTGGATGGCATCCCTTCTGTATCTGCTGAGGGTGCACTTAGCTCATCATTAGCTCACATGGGCAGTGTGCCCAGGTGGCCAAGAAGGCCAACAGCATCCTGGCCTGTATTAGAAATAGTGTAGCCAGCAGGAGCAGGGAGGTGATCATCCCCCTGTACTCAGCTCTGGTACGGCCGCACCTCGAGTACTGTGTTCAGTTTTGGGCCCCTCACTACAAGAAGGACATTGAGGCCCTGGAGCGTGTTCAGAGAAGGGCAACAAAACTGGTGAGGGGTCTGGAGCACAAGTCTTATGAGGAGCGGCTGAGGGAGCTGGGATTGTTCAGTCTGGAGAAGAGGAGGCTCAGAGGAGACCTTATTGCACTCTACCACTTCCTGAAGGGGGGTTGTGGTGAGGAGGGGGTGGGCCTCTTCTCCCTGATAAATAATGACAGGATGAGAGGGAATGGCCAGAAGTTGCGCCAGGGAAGATTTAGATTAGACCTGAGGAAACATTTTTTTTCTGAAAGAGTGGTCAGGCACTGGAATGGCCTGCCTAGGGAGGTGGTTGAGGCACCATCCCTAGCGCTGCTCAAGAAGCGTTTAGATGAGATGCTAAGGGATTTGATTTAGTAGTTCAGTGGGTAGGGATGGTGATAGGAGGATGGTTGGACTAGATGATCTTATAGGTCCTTTCCAACCTAATGAACCTATGAACCTATCTATGTCATTGATAAAGATGTTAAAGAGTACTGGTCCCAAGACAGATCTCTGGGGGACACCACTCATCACTGGGCTACACCTGGACATACAGTTATTGATCACGGTCCTCTGGCTGTGACCTTCCAACCAATTCCTTATCCACTTGTTAACAGTTTATGGGCTGGTTCAGCCTGGTTCTGTGACAATGGGGGCAGGGTACCCATGGACCCATGCCCTGGGAAAGGGAGAAAGAGAAAGAGGAATAGGGAGAGGGACCTAGAAACAAAAGAGCAGCAACGATCTGGGGAGGAAAGCTAATTTACTAAATGAGATATCAGAATGCAAAATAACACAATATAATTGGAATTGAAGCTAATAAATCAAGTAAAATGAGCAAGAGAGAGTGTCTGATAAACTGAAGGCCTTATGCTAAATGCTGAAGGCAAGATGGCTAGCGAGGACCCACTGCTGGGTCCATCCAAAAGGAAAAGAGAGTGTCTTGTGACATGCAAAGAGTTTTTATCTTTTCCTCTGAGTGGAAAACACAAAAATGCAAATCAATGCGAAGTCCTCTGGGGTATGTAGTTCTTCTCTTCTGAGACAGATGTACCTGGAGCTATTGATCATCCATAGAGCTGGAGCATTAATTCAACTCTCACTGCACTACATGATGTTATGTGGAATACTCCTAGCAGCCACTCACTTCTGAGAGAGTTACATTTATTTCATCAAGGTACTGGAAAGGATCTTAATGCACTCCAAAATAGACCTTGATTACCTTCTTCTCTGAAATAGAGAATGTAACCGACAGCTGAGTGATTCTGAGAGAGGCTATAGGAGTTATCAGGGTAAGGTTTCATATTCATGTTTGGAGAACTGTGATTCCCACAGTCACAATAATCTGCCTTGGCTTAGTGTTGACATATAGCATCATCTTGATTATCACCAAAGCTGTTGCAGTTCTCAAACCTGGGCAAAACCAAGAAAATAATATTTTTAAACACACACTGTAATCAATTCTATTAGAAGGTTAATGGTCTCTTCATTTGTTTTCACAAAATAAATACTAAGTTTCTTTAATTTATAGTGTGCTTGCTCAATCACGTTCTAGCTAAAACTGCTAAATTAGTTGCATGTGAGTGGTGTTGCCTCCAGGGGATTAATTGCTCAGAACAGATGTAGAGGATCTCCCCAGCCTGGCTTGCAGTTGCTGTTTTGTATCAAAAACCTGTCAAGAGAAGCCAGCAAGGATTGCCCTTTGCAGGAGATGCTCAACTTTCAGCCTCTGGGCCCTGTGGATGTTAGAAGAATGACAGGAGACAGACACTGTCTGAGGAGAAACCCAACTGCTTTTCCATATTGCAGCAACTACTCAACTGACTCCAGAACTGTCTTTCACCATCTAGCTTCCAATTTATTGTCTGGCCTTGTCAACTTCAGTGTGATTTGAACATGCAGTTGAACTTAGAAACATTTTTTTTTTCCTCAGACTAAAGGTAAGGGCATGACACTGTATGTGAATGTGTGTGACACTTAGAAGTCAGGTAAAGTATTTCATATCTCCCTTCTTCCCACCCCCTATCCTTCCCTGAACTCTTTGTTAGCTAACGAATACACACAGTAAAACTTTGTGCCATATAGTAGAGTATCTACTGAGAGCTGAAAGAGAGAAAAGGAAAAACAACTCATCTTGCTTCATGAAATATTCCATTTCAGGAAGAGACAGTTTTACAGTGTTTAGAAATAGAAGGCAATTTATTCATCAATTTTGTTAAGGAATTAAGGTGTAATATTATTATAAACTTGTTCATTAACTATATTTAATGGTTAAATTCCTCAGTTTTTCTTATATTAATAACCTCTCAATAGCTAAATTAGTTTACTTGAATTTGCATGAGAAGAAAGAAGTTATTTGTCTATGTACAGATAATTAAAAAAATTAATACAAAGCAAAATGAAAAACTGCTTTTTTAAATCTTAGTCTTTAAGTGACATCCATGACAGCAATTACCAATAGATGTATGATTTTGAAAACAACCTAAATAGGAGTGAGCTTCTTTTCTCACTATGCTCTACTTAGCTGCTAGCAATCACAAGAAGTGTGATAAAGTTTTAAAGCCAGCCTTTTAAAACCTGGGTTTCAAGAGTGAGCAGCTTGAAAATTATCTATAATAATAATAAGAGGCTAGCTGATTCCATTAGTTGTATTTGAACATCTCAGTGATACAGATCATTATATTATTATGATTTATTTTATAATTTGCTATCTCCTTTTCTGCTATTTAGGTGGAAATTCTTATAAATTAGTCTTAACAGGCTTTGATAAATTTAGTTAATATTTTTTCCTTAGTGTGCAATGTATTTCAATTCTTTTTCAAATAAACAGTAACTTCTTGGTTTACCAACAGTATGTATTAGGAGAAAGATTTGTCATCCTAGCAGAATTCTGACACTTTGTCATTTATATATGTCACAAGAAGGTCTCTACCTGATAAAATTAATACTAAAAGATGGTGCTGACAGGGTTTTGAGATCTCAGTATTTCAAGTTTAAATCAGCCTCTCACATAAAATATTAAAAGAATCTCACTATCTAATGTGCTAAGTCGTTTTGGTTTGCAGGAGTTTAGAGAGGTTTTTAGCCATAATTACCCTTTTATTTTTAACCTTTTTTTTTTTTTTTCATGTCTGTATAAGATAACCTTCAGATTTTGTACAGACTTAGTTTTCTCCCAACTGACTTTTTAAGGAAAACTTATACCAAAATAGCTAGTTCTAACTAGTACCAGATTTTCAGCATTTTTTTAACAACTCCAACTACTTCTTATTTGGGAGCACAGTAGGCACTCATTTGGCTATCAGCTGATTTTATTTATGGAATATCTGAAACATGCACTTCTCCAGGATCACAATAGTCTTCGTATTGTGTATATACATTTGCAAAAGAGTCACACCTTGTATTTCATGAATGCATTAGAGAGTGCTTGAGTCATCTGCTGTAAAATATATATCACTATGCTTTGTGTTACCACCAAGGTTCAAGTTAGAGTGCTTTGCACTATTTACAGGCTTTCAGAAATGCAAAGATAAATGGGTTAGGCCAGGTATTCAACAGCTTAATAAATGAGACAGCAATGTTGCATAAAGGAATAGAGAGACTAATCTTAATTTTCTTAAATTAACTTTGCAGGTCTGTGAAAGGCAAGTGCTACTGCTTGCCTACCACCTTATTTTCAAGGCCGTGAGGCCCAGAGGAAGCTGCCTGAAATGAACAGAATTTATTAACAATGCACATACTTTCTTTGTACATGATTAGTTACTCTAGGTTTGAATATATCTCTTTTCCAGACTGTCATGCACTTTTCACTCAGCTCCAACCACAAAACTTGAACCCATGAAGGAAATAGTGTAAAATGCAATATATATAGACTTTAAGCCAGCTTCCATGCAGTTCAACTTGATTAGCATGAAAAATAATAAATATGAAAAAATAAATATATGAACATTACCTATTAATTTTTTATAAATTGTAATAAAAACCCAGCAAATCAGCTCATTAAAAAGCCTACTTAAAACATCAACACAAGCTTTTGTCCTCAGTCTATTGCTGACCTTTTCATGTAATTCCTCTCTTGTAGTAGGATAAAATTAGTAACATTAAATAGAGTTTGATATGTTTTTATTTTCTGGTGAGGTACTGCTTATTAAACAAGTTTACTGTTGTGTGATACTAATACTTTTGTGCCTGTTGCTTCATGGAAGCTTCATGGAACAAGCAGGATTTTTTTCTAAGGAAAATGGAGGGGTTTTTAAATGTGCTACATCTTTGATTAATTTGTTTTATTGAGGTGATGGATGGAGAAGAATTAAATCAGGCTTCAACTATACATTTTATGTTTTATTCTCAGGAAAAATCACCTCACCAGTTCTTTGGAATTAGAGTGGGCTAAATTTCCTGAAATTCTTAGTACATAGAATTATCATAGAATCAAGGAATGGCTTGGGTTGGAATTGAACTTAAAGATCTAGTTCCAACCATCTGCCATGGCCAGGGTTGATATCCACTAGATCAGGCTTCCCTAGGCCTCAACAAACCTGGTCTTGACTGCTCCAGGGACAGGGGATTAGCAGAATTAGCTAAGGAAACCCATGCTAGCTGTGCTCATCCCAGTGCTATACCTCTTCTAGATGCTGAGCTGAGAAACCGAGAGTCTACAAGTGGACTTGCTGTATGGAAAGAGATGGAGACTAAGTAACTTCTGGCTTCTGGTGAAACAGGAGGTATATTCAGCACTTCATGTGAAATCAGAAACAGCAAGTCGTAGCTTCTAATGCATTAAATAAAGAAGTAATAAGTTGAATAAAATTATGCTACCTTTCAGTATATGTCATTA
Source organism: Cyrtonyx montezumae (assembly GCF_038088225.1). Lineage (NCBI taxonomy): Eukaryota > Metazoa > Chordata > Aves > Galliformes > Odontophoridae > Cyrtonyx > Cyrtonyx montezumae. The sequence goes on from NW_027072034.1 coordinate 151,369,217, forward strand.
AATGACTATGGTAAGTCTACTAATAATAGGAAGTGTAGGAAATACTACTTCTCCAAAAGAGTGGTCAGGTGCTGGAATGGGCTGTCCCAGGGAGGTGGTGGAGTCACCGACCCTAGATGTATTCAAGGAACGTTTAGAAATTATGTAAAGGAATGTGGTTTAATGAGAACTATTGCTGATAGGTGGACAGTTTGACTGGATGGACTTGTAGGTCTTTTCCAACCTTGGTGATTCTATGAGTCTATGTCCCATTCAAATACAAATATATTATAAAAGATACTAATTAAAAAGATTGAGTGAAATTCTATTTATGCAATTCACTGTGAAGCTTTTTCTGGACTAATAATAAGCAGAAAATGTTTTTTATTTTCATAATTTTTCACGCTTTTACATTTTTGCTTCAAAATATATCTGGCCTCTTTCTTTTGCCTTCTCTCATTTCTTCCCTCCTCTCTTCCCCTGCAGAGGATCAAAATGCATAAAATCCACAGTCAGGACCCTGCAGAGGGAGTGTTGATACATCATTAATCTATCACTTTAGCTGATGAAAATGAACTAGAGAAAATGACAGAGTGCAAACACTCTGTGGGTAAGAGATATTGTTCAGCAAGTGCTCTTGAACAGACAGAACAAACATTAGAGCTGCCCCAGACTGTTAGCAGTGTACATCAAAGTTGTCAGCTGGAGGTGATTGTGTATGAAAATAATTACTTGTTCACTGGTCTAGTGGAATTACAATAAAAGATAAACCAAAGAGGGATGTGCAAGAGGCAAGTTCAAATCCCTCCATGTGTCAAAGGCCACACTTGTCTCAGCTGGAGTAAATTTCATTTTCACTTTCCTATAAATTTCATTTTCACTTCCTATAACTTTTTCCTATATGCTTAAAAAAATATATAGGAGATATCTTTTAAGAACAAAATGATTTCTAAATTTTAATTTGATGAATTTCTACAAGCTTACATTTTCTTGTAAAAAAACAAACAGAAACATACACTTTCTAATTGATTTTTCTACATTCATAAAAAAATTTGAAACCTAATGCAAGTGTGGTTAGTCAGAGAGACTTTTTTTTGTCCTTTGACGAAGGGTGAATTTCCACTCTTGGAAGGCAAATATTCAAGTATGCTTGTTCTAAACCACAGTGGCTTTCATGCTTAACAATTGCATGTCACATCACCTGTGACAATACTCAGAGAGAGTTTGGAGGAGGAAAGGTGGTGCCCTGTACTTGTGAGACAGACTGTAGTTTCAGTTCATCTGAACCTGCTTTGTCTTAAAAACAAACAAGATACTAGGAGCATATCTATTGCTTTTTGTTGTGGGGACAGTTTGCTGTGGGCAGATCTTTATATTACTTTTGGAGCTATTTGGAAGCAAAATTCTATATGGTTGGCTATGTGTCTGAGTCCTTCCTTTTGCCTTCTTTAAAAATTGCAACTGCTGTTTGTTCAATTGTTCATCTCTTGCTTGCAGTGTAAGATGTGCTTTACCCAGCATAAGATAAACATGATGGCAAGAGGAGAGACCACAGTATTTCCATCTACTTGAAAAAATTCCTGGACATTGAATGGTATATTCACCTAACTGTGTTCATATCCACTATTTTGTCTCTATAAATGTTCAGAAAGTGACAATGAATGTCAAGGGGTGCTATTTTTTCAGCATGGAGGAATTCAGCAACACACCTCTCTTCAAATGCAATTCCCTGCCAGATGTCATTCTGTCAGGCTGCCTCTCTGCTGTCATCTGTTGCATGTCAACAAAATGTAATATTGGTGGGACCATTCAACCTCTACTACCGTACCACCAACATTTGCCTCTTATGTTGTGGTCCAAAGTAATAAAATAAGAGATATTACTTTCAGAGTGGCTATCATAAAATAGCATGCAATCTCTATGATCAGATCCTCTGTTAACAAGATTGTTTGCACAGTAGTTTTTCTGAAGCTCTTCTGGAAGGTAGTTACTGGCAAGAGGAAGTTTTGATGTTTCTATTTACAGGTGTAAGAAGTGTGCTTGGCAAATCTCCTATGTTCAGGAGCTTGCTTGACTGTGAAATGTTGTAAACTACCAATGAGACTGTTTGAAATGAGTGTCCTGTACTACTCTTCTCAAAGTCCATGTAAATAATGTTCCTGGAAGTTTATACTTCTTTCAACTATGAGAAAACAAAATACACAGTAATTTTATAAATATATAGGAGCTATCTGCGAAAATGTCTGGCTCTGTGTGGGTGCTGGAAGGGCCAATGCAGATCTAGATTCCAGTGGGACTGCAGAGCATGAACATGAGATAGCTCAGCAGATAGAATGGGGAATCATCCATAGGAGCATGGTATAGAGACAAGCATCTTAAAATAAATGGCTTAATAAATGGCTTAATGGAAGGAAGTTATTATAGGTATAAAAACTCACCTGCAGTCCATGATAATCCTATCTGGGGAGAAGAAAGCATTCTGAGGCAGTACTGACTGTATATATCTGTAAATGTTTATATCACTATTAAACCTTTCAAACACGTATGCTAACACAACCCTATTTTCCTTTTGAATGAGAGCAGACTCAGCTCTGAGTCTGTTATCCAAATCTATGAAAGCATGCAATATAAAGTATTTTTTCTTATATAGAAAACACTCCCTAAAATAAAACTTTACTGTTTTATTTAGTTGCTCTTTTTAGAAATATTTTCCATTGTGTATTATATATTTGGAAACTAAATAAATGATGGATTTAATTTTAAATCAATCTGAAAATATTTTTAGGGCACTCAGTACTAAAGTGTAATGAAAAAAGTTTGTTTAAAGTCTGTGTATGTGGTTAATGGTGCCTTGTATCCATCCTTAACAGGAAAATGATATTAAAACATGATTAACATAGCGAGTGATTTTAAAGTGTTGGTGGCTTAAATATTCTGTTTAACTTATGTTTCTTTTTTTTTCTTTTTTTCTTTTTTTTCCTGTGGTTTGCAATGAAAGTCAAACAATATATATATATATATATATAAATTCCTTTATGGATTATTTTCTTTTATCTCAAGATTTGGTAAACTTCATAGTTAGGGAAAACATGAGTTAATGTACACCATTCCACTTAGTTACTAATGTTAGAGAATTTGGGGGTGTTTTGCCACAGGTGGCACATTCTTTTTTCACTGGTCATAGCTCTCCTTGACTTGAGTTCTATGCTGCACATAGTTAGGCATAGATAAGGAGAGGAAAATGACAAGAGTCATAGCTATGGCCTTATCTGGCCTGAATAGCTAGGGGTAGTTCTCATTACCAACCAGAGGATGGCTACTGGACCTACATCCCTTCTCATTCTCTAGTCTTATGAAGACCTCTCCCCTTCTTCAGCAGGCTATTCTTGGCCCATATTACTCAGCAGGAGAGATGGATGGAGCTCTGGAGGAAGGAGCTCTCACAGTGTCTCACTTCAAAAATTGATGTGGTACAGCTATTTGTTTTCATTTTGAAAGAAGCACTTAAAATCTGAATGAGAACTTCCATTTGTGATTGATGAGCTTATCTCTAGAGGTGAAAACAGATCTTATTCAAATCAGGAAGTACCCCAGTATAACATAATTTTCAAAAAATTATTTTTTTAATATAATCCTTTTTTTTTTGCATCTACACTACTATAACTTTATATCATGTTTAAAATAACATGCCAGAGATCAGCACCTCAACTTTAACACAATTTTTTATATGTTTATCCATCATCATTGAGCAAAGATTTGGGTTTGTGTTTAAACCCAAAGAGAGAACCTCGAACACGGCAGGTTATCCATCTCTGTGTCTTACCATTATTTTATACTGAAAGGTCCTCTTTAGGAAAATCCTGTATTTACATCACTTACAGATGAGATGATGTATGATCCCATACTCTGCTAATGCTGACAATCACACTGTATTCATTCTTTCCACCAGATGCACTGGCTCATCCTGTCTTATTACTTTGCTTAAATAACAGTATGAAAGTGTATATACTTCAACAAAAGCAGCAGATGTGGCCAGACACCTAACTGTTCGCCCTTGACCACATTCTGAAAACTGATTAATTTTTCAGTATTCCTGAAATTTCTTGTTTGGTTTGTGCTCCATCTGAATAAATGAATAATACCTATTATATATTATATATGAATATACCTATTACACTTTTGGTCTCGCTGTTGGTTTTGTTTGTTTGTTTGTTTGTTTTTCTTTTCTGATCTGTGTTTTTATTATTATTATTTCAAATTCACTAATTTAATTACACTGAAGATCAACGTAAGCACAGAACATGTATTTTTAAAATGATGTTTCTAGACTTATGTAGGCCAAATGGAATTGGAGCTCTAATCCAGCTCATTAGTGACCCCAATTCTGCTATAAAATTTATGAAAACTTTGTAAATATACATTTAAGTTGTGCTATGACATTTATGTCTAGAGAAAGGGTCTTGATCAGTTAATATGAAAACTACCAGAGTAGCTCCATTAATCAGATTTTGTTTCTCTGGCAGATCTGAATGTAAACAGTCGAGCAACTGAGAGTTTGTGAAATGTGTTTATTATGCTACCCTTTTAACCTCATGAACTGTTTAGTATTTTTAAATGTAGAACCACATTAATCACTCTTTTCTAGGCAACACTCAATGTAAAAACTTTGCATTCCTGAGAAGTCTCATTATAATAATAAAAATAAAGAAAGAATATAGTCAATATATCAAAAAGTTCTAGCCAAAGGAATATTACTCTTTTTTTTAGTACTCTCTGGGAAGGTAAGTCAGCTGTCCTACAACAGGGTCACAAAGACTGCTCCAGCATTGTCCCTAACCTTTTCTTTATTGGCACTAAGACATTGGTCAGTGCACTGGTGAGCCATTGCTTCCCAGTTTATACAAACAGCTGTACTGAGAAAGTGTGATGGAGTTTAGAAGGTAATTACAGTTACAGGCAGAGCAATAGTGATCTCATTGGCACAGATGACCTGGTCACCTGGATGCTAATGTGTTGAAAACACTTTGTTGTGAGGGAGAGAAAGACAAAAATCCTGCATCACCCTAGCAGGTTTCCCATGAAGTTGTAAAAGAAAGGTTGATAATTCTTTACCAATGTGTTACCTCTTTCCTGAAAATGTGTCTGTATGGTGACCCAGCTCTAAAAACAGTCAATGTTACTTTCCTAGGGAGCAGGAGATGGAAGTTTCAATCCCAGACTAGAAAGACCTTTAAACTTCCTATTCTTCTTGTATTCTAGCCTTTGAACTGCTAAGTGGCTCCTTCCAAGTCTTGTGCCAACATATGACCGGGTACACTACTGGTGAGTTACTCTGCATCCTCACTAGTACAGAGTGGGCTCATGAGTGACATGGTTGCACTGTTATTCCTCATCAAGCAATTTAGATGTGTTTTTAAATTAACTTCATTATGTAGGAATGCAAAACATTTTAGGATAAATTGAGACTAAGAGTTCCTCAAAATCTGTTTCTTTTTAGAATTAGCATGTGAACTGCAATGAACCAATACATGAGCCTCATCTTTCAACCCCGTTCACCTGGAAAATACTCTTCACAGTATACGAAAAGTGATTCATTAGACTGGTCTCAGAGGGGAAGCCACAAAGTAATTTTACATATGATCCCTGTTCTTTTGTGTTTATTGTACATCAAGTAGCAAAAGGTAAGCTCCATTTATTTTATCATCTTATTCATACACTATAGTTGTCCAAATGAAATTATAATCTCAGTATGAAGAGCACTCTGGCCTGTTTAGCCAGGCTAGAAAGGAGATGGATAAAGAAAAGAAAAAGGAATAAGAAATGAAAGTCAAAAGGGGAAGTGTGAAAGAGTGCAGAATTTTAATGAATGAGTAGATATACAGTGTATATATTGTACAAAAGCAGTGGATATTTAGTACCTTCTGGTATAGGATTATACATATTTGTTATAGGAAACACAGATAAAGGAAAGCTTGTTTGCTAACTTAACCAGCCTTTAAAATGTCCTCAGTAGGACCATCAGAATAGACACAAAGGACTGAAGCAAAGTTCCAGCGTAAGTTATCTCTCAAGAAAAAATACATGAAGTGATAAAAACAGGATAATTTTTCATTTTGTAGACAACTTTGCTAATCTCAGGTACTGTGGGAAATCCTGAACTAGGCATTACATTTAGGCATGATACACATTTGCACCTATCCATCATTGAATGGTTTGATCTCAGGTGAATTAGTTTGAACTGCTTTTTAAATTCATTTATACTTGTGATCAGAATCCCACAAAAGTGTATCCTGAAGTTTAATGTTATGTGCACTATGAAAAGGTACTGCTTTTAAACTTTGTACTTGGTCATCTGTATGTACTGAGAAATAACCATAACTTCTGTGTGTTCCCAGTTCTGCTCATGACTCTACACCCCCACAAATTCTTCCACAGTTCATTGGTTTCCCAGTATGTATGTAATTATGTGTCTATGCATAGACTCTAATGCCTATATAAGCTGTTCATACGGTCTGTAAATCTCTCCTTTTGAAAACTGTTATAATTTCATTATTTTGAAGTTACTGAATGCCTGACTATTGCTTTTAACTAAATAGAAACAATGTCTAAGAATATTTACTTGTGGGAATTACTGTTGCTATGAAATACAGAAAATATGAATACAGAAAAGCTTTACTGTGGACATATACTTTTTAAGTTGTAATTACAGCATGGTTTATCTAACTTGATTTGTAGCAGTGTTTATGTAATGGTTGGCTGGTAAGAAGATACCACACTTGGATACAAGCAGATAAATATGCATTTACCTCTGAGTCCACAAAAGCAGTGGAGATAAAAATAATGCATTCAGAGTATATAGTTCGTCTTTCTTTACTGACTATTTTAGATCTTTATAAATGCCATTCCATGCTGAGCTACTATGTTTTACTAGATATACTGTAGAAAATAAATTTAAACTAAGCACAAAAAATCCACTAGATGGCATTTGTTAGCTATAAATGAATTAAATCAAACTATCTAAAAGGGGACAAAAGAGATAAAAATGTTCTGACTAATATCTGTCATATGAATTATTTCAAGTGAACAATACTGTTATTTATGAAGAAAAAATGTTAAAACTAGATGTTAATCCAAAACATCAGACATAAAGGAGTTTTAGGGAATAGGTAACCAGTTATTCCAATTGAATTACTGTCAAGGTAAAAAATATATATATTTATACCTGACTGTCAGGTGAACAAAAATCTCCTCAGTGCCTCTCAAAGGTAAGTTCTTCTTCAATTTCCAGGCAGAGAAGGTGCACTCCAACATGTCTAAGAGTCTTAAAGCTGTTCTTCTTCTTCATAGGTTTAATTTCACCAGGATCCCAACATGCACTGTAGGGTATCAGACCCACTTATTCCTTCTAGCAGCATCTCTGCGCCTGTGGTCCAGTGATCCCATCCTGCTGATGGCTCCACCATCATCCAAAGATCTTAAATGCAAGAAGCACTATATGTACATGAACAGTTTTCTTACGTATGCAGATATGGGTTTACTCACTTCCAGCAGTGATACAAATGTTCCTCTTAGTGCATATTCCTGCATATATAATGGATAATGTATTCTTGCATATATAACTGATAATATATTTTTGTACGTTTTTGGCAAAAGTAAATAATAAATACACAACTAATAAAATAAAAACATAAATAATCTTTAACTCATTTCTAAAACCACTGTTGGTTCTTTTTGCATGCTCAGGCAGATCTCAAAGAAGTTGCACTTCTATTGTGCAACTGCTTTGTATGATACAGCTGATCAGTTGCTGCTAGATATACTTTTCTTCTCTTGAGTGGTTGCAGGACTGCCTGAAGTGCTGCTGCACTCAGGTCCCAGAAATCGATGTAGTGCTTTAGACTGCAGACCAAGGTGCTGTGTAACGCAGAACTTGGACTATCCTCTCTATCATGGCCTAAAACTGCCCAGAGACCCATAGCAGTGAGGGTGGACAGAGGAGCTGTAGACTTCGTGTGAACTCCCACAAGCCATGCTCTGCTGTGCCAGAGATGTGAATCAGAAAGATCCTATGGTACAGGACAGAGCTGAGGGCTTTCCTGTGTCCCCTGAGAAGACTGTCAGTTTTCAATTGCTGCAAGAAAAAGCTTGAAAACCCCTCAGAGGATGCTTCCTCCAAAATCGTAGAATCATGTAAGTGTTTAGGTTAGAAGGGACCTTCAAGATCATTCAGTTCCAACCCTCCTGCTATTGTCAGGGACAGCTCTCTCTAGACCAGGCTGCTCAAAGCCCCAGCCAGCCTGGCCTTGAATGCTAGAGGGGGCATTCACAGCCTCTCTGGGCAACCTGTTCCAGTATCTCATCACCCTCGCAGTAAATTTCTTCCTGATATCTAGTCTAAATCTGCTCTCTTCCAGTTTAAAATCATTTCCCATCATCCTTTTGCTACATGCATTTATAAAAGGTCCCTCCTCAACTTTCCTGTAGGCCACCTTCATGTACTGGAAGGCCACTGTAAGGTCTCCTTCAAGCCTTCTTTTCTCCAGGCTGAAGAGCCCCAGATCTCTCAGCCTGTCCTCATAGATGGGGTGCTCCAGCGCTCTGATCATCTTCATGACCCTCCTCTGGACCCACTCTAACAGCTCCTTTTCCTTCTTCTGTTTGGGGGCTCCAGACCTGGACACAGGACTCCAAGTTGGGTCTCACAAGAGCAGAGTGAAGGGGCAGAATCACCTCCCTCGACCTGCTGCTGTTCACGCTTCTCTTGATATAGCCCAGGATACAGTTGTCTTTCTAGGGTGCAAGCACACATTGCCAGCTCATGTTGAATCTTTCATCATCTGACACTTATAAACCTTTCTCAGAGCTGCTCTCAAGCCATTCTCCACCCAATCTGTATCTATTGCCCTGATCCAGGTGCAAGGTCTTGCACTTGGCCTTGTTGAACTTCATGTGTTTGGCATGGGCCCACTTCTCAAGCCTGTCCAGGTCCCTCTGGATAGCATCCCTTCCCTCTAGAATTTCAACTGCACTACTTAGCTTGGTGTCATCTGCAAACTTGCTGAGGGTGCACTCATTCCTACTGTTCATGTCACCGACAAAGATGTTAAATAACACCAGTCCCAACACCAGTCCCTGAGGAATGCTACTCATCACTGGTCTCCGTTTGTACCTTGAGCCATTGACCACAACTCTATGAGTGTGACCACACAGCCAATTCCTTATCCAGTGAGTGATCTACCCATTAAATCAATTTGTCTCCAATTTGGTGACCAGGATGTAATGCAGGACAATGTCAAATGCTGTACACAAGTCAGCAGCTCTGTTGAGATTCACCATGCAGGACTCTCTTCTTCTCTTGAGAAATGCTTTGATGCTAGTGTGCTCTTGCTTGGTCCTAAATATTCAGTCTGCTTATCTGAATCTGGCTCAGTAACTTGCCTTTCGGGCTAGGCCTCATAATGTTATGGCAATCTCAGGGTGTCTGACCTGGTTCCCCTCACCATGTCTGATACTGAGCCCCTCTCATCCAGCACCCACCCCTGTGAGTGGACATCCTAGCCTGGTCCCTGTTGAATTTTTCCGTGCAAAGAGGGCATAGAACTGTAAACTACAGACTAATAAACAGGTCACAAAACATGTGATTTTTCTCTGCAAAAACAGTAAAAAAAAATCCCATCTGAAAGCATTCACAAACTTCAACTACAATCTGAAACATTTGCTTTAAAAGATTTCTTCAGAGGCTTATAAAAGTTGTTTTTTGCCCCATTTCCCGGCCTTGCGGCCCAGAGCCCCCAGACTGAACAGCTCTGCCCTGCTTATGGTTGGAGCACATTGAGGGAGTCATGTGGTTGCAGTGTGGTGTGAGGGTGAGGGCTGACCCAGATTGTGATGTAAGGAGCTAGAGGGCATTTCCAAATCTTCCTGTTATGTTTTCTTTTGAGCCTAAGGCTTTTCAGCTGTCAGGTGTTCTCTCTTTCCAACAAAAATAAAAGATTAAAGTCTGCAGAAAACAAGCACATTCAAAAAATTTCCTTCTAAAGAAAGAAAACTCAATATCCTGTTGGAAAAATAGCTTTGGTGGAAAACAACGATCACAAACCTTGTGCAGTTTTATCCCAAGGTCAACCTGTTTTTTTAAACATAACCCATATTTGCAGAGTCACAGCCTGCAATTGTTCAATGTAAGGCAATGAAAAATAAAATGGAAATCTCGTTCAAATGTTCAGTGAAGAGAGTGTGTCAAATGTTAACACAGAATAATTTATCAAGCATCTGTTTATTTAATTAAGACGACTGAGACACAATTAGGCAGGCGATTCAGTTAGCACTTGTGTTGATCTGTTTGGGGCATTTTGCCAATCGTTTTAAGAAACCAAAGAAGTATGCTTATAACATTAGCACTAATACATTATTTAAAATGGAAATTACATTCAAAGCCTGTTGCAAAGTATTCTATCATGTTTAAATTATGGCATCCTGGTACTATGTATACAGAGTTTGTACGTAATTTTTATTGATATAATTTATTTTCACATTGAAGATTGTTGAAGAGCTGGATGTTTTCAATCTTGACTCTATCTACCATCGAATATTCTTTGGTGATCATCATGCCATATAGTCCAATACCACTATTATATTTTTTTCCATTAAAGAACTATGGTACTCCTGTTACTTAAATGCAAAAAGAGTTGACATTGAAATCTCAGTTGAGATTTTATCATGATGCTATACACACATGCATAAAGTTGAAGAAAACCCTCTTTGTCTCCTATTTCCAAACACCATTAACATAATGGAGAAGAGGCAATTGAATTACACAGTGGGTGGGAATGCAAATAAATGTTAACAAATGAGTATTTACTGTTCAGACAGCATTGCCTAGCCAGTTTTTACACAGAGGGATGTGATAACTCAGGCGCTAGAGTGATGATATTTTAATGTCAATATAATTCAACATTGATGAGGCAGCTATGCTTGCAATTTGTGTACATAGCAGTGGTACTGATCTTTTTAATCCAAGCTTTTGAATTTCAAACCATCTGAAAATGAATGCCATTGCTGCCCTCACAGAAGGAACCTACCAACTGTGCAAAATGTACCTCATATGTTCCCAGAGCTGTTTGTTCATTTCTGGAGATTCTTGGAAAATATCATTCACAGTTCCTCATTCACAGTTCACTACTGTCATCTGGTGGCCACCTTGAAAACGAACATTATTTTTTTTTCACCCATAGTTAAAAGCTGGCTTATGTGACCTTTGTTGTTGTAGTCATCCTCACCAGAGGACAAAAATCCTTCTCTCTTGTTTTCCAGTTCATTTCTTTCCCACTCTGATATTCTCTTCTGTTTTTCAGTCCATCACTCACCCATGTCTGAGCAGATTCCAATCCATTTCCATAGAGGACAGCTGTGATCCACTGCTTACCAAAATTTTTGAGCTCCCATCAGTAAGGGAAGTTTGCTTCGAGGTATGTGGGGAATTCCCAGAAATGTGCAAGTCTCCTGCTTGTCTTGCTCTCTGAGCTGCACTTAAGGCTGATATAAGAAAAATAAAACCATTGGGCTGTGACTGTGAAGACAGCAACTGAGATTTGAGCTCCATGAGAAGCAAGAGAGAATTTAAATGTGATCTAGATTTAATTCCTGACATCTGTGCAATTTATTCGTCTTTCCCATAACTTCTCCTTCAGGTCAACTACTCTTCCTTGACTCTTGGGAATTAGTAAGTTCAGAGATGAACATGATTAAGATATAAAAGGGATGGCTGAAAACTAGCACATGCCTCTGACATCTGCACTTACTGGAGAAGGAGGAGACACTGAAGGGCAGAAGTCAAGTTTCTCCTTCACTCCATTCTTAGGAGAGCCAAGAACAAATAATTGCACATTTGTATTCATGGGAATGCAAAATAGAAAGAAAGGTAGAGAAAGCCAGAAAGACCAGCTCTGTATGTGAGGAACATTTCAGTAGAAAATGATTTATTTGTGTGACAGTAGCAATATTTACAGTGTTACACCTATATATACATTTAATAAATTATAGTTTGTTTATTACAGCAACTATCTGATGAGGCTGATAAAAAATAAATTTATCAGTTTAGCATTTTTATCAATTTAGCAGTTCGTGTATTAATGTTGCATTTTATGCTGGCATAGAACACTTTCATCACGTGTTACTGAAGGCTGGAGAAAGATAAATAATTGTCACCAACTTGCACGATAGGGGTTTTCGAATATTTTTTCCCACACAGAAAACAGTAACTCCCATAGTGAACACTCCCCTCTGGTTTCCCCACAAAAATTGTTTGTTAGACAATAATAAACCAGGCTTTTTTAAACATCTAAGTTTTGTATTCCATCCTTCAGGTAACACCAGTACCATAAATATGTGTCTATAAATCTTGTTTTCTTTAGTTATTCATATAAGCTACTTAAAAGAAGCTGCACAGTAAATATCCAAAATGAATCAAGAAGTTTGTTTAACAAATCCTGAACCTTTCTGTTGTAGTAATTCACTAAAAAAAGAGCTACACAATAGTTTCATCGCACACATTATTATTATGAAAAGTGTGAGGCCTTAGAAGTACTAAATTTCAGTTTTGTCCCAAACAAAAGATAAAATCTTTAAAATTTTCATAAAATAAAATATTTTGAAATATATGTTTCAATCATAATTGAAATAATAATGTCAAAAGGAATCACTTTATTTTCATTTGAGTGCTTAGGTTGATTCATGCAATGCATTATTGCAACAGCTGTGAATGTTACTGGACCAGTTTTCTACCTACAAATTCTTCTGGTAGAAAATATTTGGTGTCTTATATTCTAGTCCTCTTTCTCTTAGAAGATTATAAGACACTAAACTAATCTGCCTAAATTCTAAATGCAACTGTTGAGAACAAATGCATTCAACATTTGTATGTAAAGAAAATGGATATTAAACATGCAACATTATTAGAAAAACAAACAAACAAAACCCACCAAAGTATTTTGCTAATGAAAATGCAAACTTCTGAAAACAAATGAAAAGCAGTTTTGCGTTTCTTTTGCCCTTTTCTTCTGTACCTGTTTTCCTGCATAACTTGCATCAGATAGCGTCTTGACTAACTTTTCCCAGAGACTACATCTCTGAAGAATTTCTATAACCGTCATAATCTCAGTATTTTAGGATGCACACTTGAATGCATTCAGTAGTACCTTGTACTGCTCCTATAAAGTGGAACTATGATGTTGTCTGTGTTTTATACACAAGCAAGTAAATTTTTTGTTACCAAACCAGCATTACACCAAAGGCTCCCAAGCTGACAGTCCAACCCCTGATGTATACAGATGTCTTCCTTCTTTGTTTTTAAATGTCAGCCAGTTCAGAAAACACTTATTTCTTTTTAGGATGAATCAAGAAAAATTGAGCTTGAATATAGAGTTTTCAATGAACAATGTGAAAAGATATGTTGAAGTTCAGGTCTCATTAGTACATGGAAAGTATAGTGACACCTGGTATATAAAATATTTACTTAAAATATATATATTAACAATGATACAAGTCTTAATACATGAATAGTTTTAGTGCAATCAATATGCCTATGTTTATGTTCAGTAAGATTTTTTTTTTAATCTCATAGAACTAGCACCTAAATTATTAGATCTTCCAATTTCTACTTTCTCCTACATGCTCATTCATAATTACAGGAATTGAAATACATATAAATTTAAATACATAAATAAAATCTAAGCAAAATGTTATTTACTTGGGAAAACAAAACCAAAAGCAAACATAAAAACAAATAAAATAAAAACAGCAAAACAGATGAACTGTAAAAAACAAAACCACTACAGGATATACAGTCATAAAGCCAGGATTACCGTTACATTTAATAGTGTATGAAAACAATGATGAATGGCACAGTAAAGTGAGATTCAAACTAGTAGAGAATTATTTACCTGATTAAGGGAAAAAAAAGTATGCTAATGTGGGTTTTCTTTTCATTATTGACACATCAGTAGTAAAAATCAAGAAACATATATGTAAGCATGACCTAGAAGCAATCACTTTACCTTAGATCATGAAACAATTCTCATGATGTGATAATGGAAATTCCCTTGACTGTTTTGCAAGATAAAGTTTGTTAAGCCAAGTGTCCTGGATTACATCTCGGGTTATAATGAGAATAGTTTTTCGGCTGGTACTCAAGTGAATCCAAGTAATAATTTTTATTTGATTATGTTCACGGTCATTGTTGGTTTAATTAATCCAAACATCAGCTCAACTTAACCTTTGAAATCATCTTAGAGGAACATTTCTATTGCAGAATATGTGTTTGTCTTAAGTGTTTTAGGATTTAAAAGCAAGAAAACAGAGGATAGAATTAATAATCAAACATTGCTATCAAAGTTGCTCCTCAACCACTTATCTTTCACAGACTTCTTATTATCATTACAATAGTTTTTTCTCCCAACTCTCTGATGATGTCACCTCAACTATACGGTCATCATGCTGGTTTCCTATTCTGTAGCGATTCTCAGTGTTCATGATCACTGCAGATCATGAACACAACCACAAAATTCTACTAAAATGTTGGGCAAATGTATATTTGTCCATATATATATATATATTTCCATAAAAAAGCCAACACACTAACAAGTCCAAATGGCGTTCTCTTTGTCTGTAGAAATGCACTCAAAAAAAGAGTTTTTTTCCCCATTATCTGGGCATTTTTCTAAAACCAATGCCTTATAAAATATGCAGGACCTCAGATGTGACAGTAGAGAAGTCTTAATACTAGAACTTTACAGCTTCATGCTTCTTCGTTTTAGAACAGAACTTTACATTTCATTAGAAATATGTTGCGGTTTCAGTTGCAGTCACTGCATTGCTTTATTTGATCCCAAACTGTTTCACTTTCTGGCTTGCTCCACTAAAATCTAGTCCCTCAGCTTCCAAGGACTGACCTTTGTAAACAGCCTTATCTCTATAACAAGCCAACCCACAAGCTTGGATACACTTACTGGAAATTTTTGCAACTTTGGTTTCAGCATGAACTTGCTTTCTAGGCTGATTTTGATGACAACATGAAAGAGCTAAATTTGGAACTGCAACCGAGGAAATGAGGGTCTTAACAAGCAAACATCAAAGTTGTCTTAATCTAAAAAGGTATCATGCAAGTAAACTGCTAGTGAGCCTTAAATGTTCAGGATTATGAACTAAAGTATAATTTAAAAAGAGGAAAGAAAAACTCCCCTGAAAGAGAGTTTATTAAAAGCGCAAGGTAAAAATGTTAACATTTTTGGTTTTTTCTGTTCAGTCAAAACTCCTTGGAAAATACCAGTATATGGTACACAAATGATGAAGAAAACACATAGAAAAAAAAAAAAAGAAAAAAAGAAAAATATTTCAACTGTAAATAGTTAATTCCTTTATTTTCATGTCTTTCCAGAAGATGGTAGTGTAGCATACTGTTACAGACTGTTGCAAAGCTTACCCAGTTTTGCAGCATGTTAATACAAAAACTAAAAATAAAAATAAACTAATTTGGAATAAAATAGCTTAAAAAGTTGCACTGACAAGACTTAAAATGTAGAGTCACCTTGGTCCATTTATTTATATTTAAACATCAACATATTAATAAATGAATCAACAACAGGACTACTTAGAAAGAGGATCAGAATATGTTTTGGATTCTGGAGATTATTTTAATGTGCCTGAGGAGAGAACCTTTAAATAAATCCTTAATGCATTGTCCTGTGGAAAGCAAGCACAGTTAATTCTTACAATTACAGGTACTGCTAATGCTCTGAACATTTTTTATGTATTTTAGAACACAGGAGAGGTCTACTTAACACAAGTAAACAGGAAAACAGGATATGAAACCTTAAAATGCTGCTATATCAAATATGCATTTCAAAATATGAAAGTACAGTGGCTGCTCCGAAGGCAATGCCTCCTATTTTATTTTGTTGGCCCAAACATCAGAGGAGCATGTTGGTGGTATGGCAGTAGAGGCTGAACCTTCCTCCCAGTATTCCATTACATCTTGTTTCTGTGTGACAGATGGCAGCAGAGGGGCAGTCTGATAGAATAACACCTGAAATGGAGAGATATGAAGTAGAGAAGTGTTGAATTCCCCCATGAGGAAACAGTTGCACCCACTGACATTCATTGATGCTTGTTGAACATTTAACTGGAACTAACCAGTGCATGTGAGCACAGTGAGATGATGGGTGGTGTGTTTCAGCTGTGGCAACAGCAATGTGAAAAACAAGTCATATTCTGGATGGTCATGCATGGCTGACACACCACAAAATGAAGAGTGGCTCAATTATCTCATCCATGCAAACTGGCTAATGCTGCTGACTGTGTTGAAACATAGTGCTTTATGTTGAGAATTTTCTTTATTTATTAGTGCTATTATGCTTCATGTATTCATTGTAGTTTCCCTAGAAATAATAAAAAAAGGAGAGATTATTTTTGGAGCAACATAGGTAATTGGCCAAATGCCATGTCAGAAGTTGTAATATTTACTTGATTTATGAGTTTAAGCTCTCAAAAGCCTTGATGATACATACTGGAACTACAAATTTTAGATCATTTCTTGCCTTACCCACAGAGGCATTAAAACTTCTTGTGAAAACAAAACAAAGCAGAAAAAAAATTGCTTCTGATATCATTTTCAAATAATTGATTTTTGGGTTCAATATGTGGGACTTAATCAAGCAATTACTGAATCAACTAAGTTGTATTTAATTAAAATATATCAACTAGAAAATCATCTAGTTTGAAAGAAGTTGAGAATTTCTTTCTTGGTACTTTTCACGTCTATTAAATCATAGTAAAACTGTCTAAATCAAAAGTCCTGATTTCAATTTCACACTATATGGTAGTTTTAATACATTCCTAGGTCATAAGAAGAGCTGAATGTTGCTTAATATTTTTTCCATGAAGATATGTAGATACTGTAAGTTAAGCTAACTTTCAGTAATGGTCACCTTAAGTCCTATCTTTCTGGAAAAGAAATTGACCTGAAACACTTCTAGAAACTCAAATTTATTTAATTATCATCACATTGACAACTTCTCTCTGGACTCAGACAGATAGTTCTTAAACATATACATTCTCCTGATCATTTGTCAAACATTTTAATGGCAATATTGTATTTCCACACATAAAGAGTTTTGACGGTTAGTGGCTTGTGATATGCTAGTCCCCAACAATAAGAGAACCATCCAATCATTCAGAAAGGCCTTTAAAGACTGATTCACAAATGTTAGCATACCTAAGCTGCTGAAGTCCTCGCAGCTCCCTGTAATAGTAAATATTAGGCCTAGGGTAAAAAACTGCAACTATGACTTTCTCCAAAGACAAAATGGAGTCTTCCATTCAGACCAGTCAGTTTTTACCAATAGCAATGCTGTACTCTCACCATTTTCTCCATTTGTCACAGGTAGTTGTAGTTTGGGCTAGGTAGTAGGATGAGCCACGCTGAACCCACAGAAGACTGTTGTCACAAACCCAAGGCCAGAATAATCTTTCTTAATTTTATTCCAAACATCACAGAAATTAACCATCTATCTCTCAGACTAGATCTTCTTCATTGCAACATCCAAATACACAGTCAGTGATGTTTGGTTAGAGTGACCCTGTGCGTCACTACAGTTTGATTTCCTGCATTTTTTCCAGATGTGACTAAACATTTGTATTCTTTTAATTTAAAGTCTTCTAACTAAAAGACCCTGAATGTTGCAAAATATATGTGCAAACTAATCCTGGCCCCTAATATATCATTTCCATCCCTAGTAGTGTCAATGAATGCTCTAAACCCTTGTTTTTAAAATGTTAATTTCCTGTATATGTGGCTTATCTGGAAAGGACTATATTTTTCTCATAAGTACGTCATCATACTTCTTTCCAAATGAAGAACAGAAACAGTTATAGAAGATATATGCAATTCTGGTGATCACTGTCATCTTCATTCAATAACAGGCCATTATAGTTGCTCAACTCTTTAGTACTGCTAAAATCCTTTAGGAATAATTATTTTCCTTCAGTATGTGCTGGGTTTTCTTTCTCTCTCTTTTTTTTTTTTCTTCTTTCATTTTACTTTCTTTTTTCTTTTTCTTTTTTTTCTTTCTTTTCCTTTTCCTTTTCCTTTTCCTTTTCCTTTTCCTTTTCCTTTTCCTTTTCCTTTTCCTTTTCCTTTTCCTTTTCCTTTTCCTTTTCCTTTTCCTTTTCCTTTTCCTTTTCCTTTTCCTTTTCCTTTTTCCTTTCTCTCACTATATAATTGAAAAAAACTTGTACCATGATTATAGTTAAACACCAGAACAAGGTTTCCTAGTGAAGTGGCAGATGCCCTAAGCCTGTCAGTCATTTGAACAACGCCCTTATTAATATGGTTTAACTTTGGTTAGCCCTGAAGTTGTCTGGCTGTTGATCTTCCAGGTCCTCTCCCTCTCCTTTCTCCTCTCTCCTCACACATTATCAAAGATGATTGCTCATAGTAAATATAATAAGATCATGATCACAATTGCCAGGGCACTCATAATCTTCCAAACTTATTATTAACTGATCTTTTTCTCATATAATGAGGTCTAAAATAAAATGAGACATCTTTTGTATTATAAATTTAATGTATATATTTTTAAAAGTCATTGCTAATTTCTTGAATGTTCAGCGGTGTTTCACTTTATCATTTCAAAGAATTGTCCAAGAAACAAGATTAATTTATTCTCTGCTTATTTTAGCTCATCCCCCCATCTATCCTTTTGAATTCTCTTAACTGAGATCTACTTATCTACGCATACTGGAGAAGGTGTCTATTAGACTTTAAAGAATTGTAGAATGCCTTGAATTTGAAGAGAACTTAAAGACCAAATAATTCTAACTCTTATGCCATGGGCAGGGATACTGGATCCAGTTACAAAGACAAAACCTGACCAGGGTTGAAGCATCCCCTACCTCTCTGTGTAACCTGTTTTAGGGTCTCACCACTCTCTGAGTAAAGAATTTCCTTATCTAAATGTCCCCTCTTTTAGTTTAAAACTACTATTTCTTGTTCTATTGGAGTGTAGCAAGAGTCCCTTCCCAGCTTTCCTGTAGGCCCCCTTCAAGTATTGGCAAGCTGCTATAAGTTCTCCCCAAACCCTTTTCTTCTCAAGACAAAACAACACCAACTCCCTCACTTTCTTTTCGTCAGGGTGATGCTTCAAACCCCAATCGACCTCACACCCTCCCACTGACACTGTAATATTTGTCGAGTTTATCTGGTGATATCTTCCATACTATTTGTCTTACAAAACATGAACTATTATTTCCTATTTTCTATGTGATTGCAAAGTTGAATTTTTTTTCTCTTCTGTCTGTGTCATGTGTACACCACCTTCTTCAGCACCTAATTATCTCAGATCCACTATTGCAATTCTCAGTGTGGTTTGGGGATATTTTATTTTTTCCTCCAGAAACAGTTTCCTGAAGTTACTATCTCATCTCCACAACACTAATGCATGCTGCAAAAGCTGTATCATGGATTAGTATCCCAACTCTGTGATACTGGGCTGAGTAAGAGGGACAGGAGGTACCAGACAAAGCCTATAATTGTTATGCAGTCATGAACTAGTTCAGAGAGTTTTTAAGTAACAATTTATCAGTAATCAGTGTTGAAATAATTGATTAGAGGTGAAGAGGAGGCTGAATTAGCAGCCTTTGAATACTTACTGGAGATGCCTGAGACTATATGAGTATGTGTGAGAAAGAGATTTATTCCAATATTATGTCACCGAACAATGAAATTAAGGGATTTAGACTGTTACCATCTGTTATGTCTGGTCTGTAATTGTTCTGACACACCAAGGTTCTTATGACCAAGGCCTCTTAATTCCATTTTCTGTCTTAGTTTCTTAATTGCTTAGCTGGCTATTTCACTCAGGATTGTGTTATTTGTTGAAATTTGGACAGGTCATAACAAAGTGAAAGCCTGCTCGGGAACAGTGTATCTTGAGAAAATATCCAGAAATAAATACTATACACAAATAAACTTGATGATTTAATATGAGACTGAGTCTTATCCAGTTCCACTGATCTGTTCATGAACCTTTTACTTAACTCACTGGATGAGAAAAAACATTTCTGCCTTGCTCCTGAAAAAGAACATTTAAAAAATCTGTTCAGTGGAACTGAATGAAGCAGATCCAGAGTTGTGATTCATGTATACAGGTGCTGAGCAGTGAACTCTGACAATTCCCAGACTCTTCAGCAGTTGGCCTCCAGACTCCCAAGGCTATCACAGATATCCCTGTTCTGAGCTGCTGAGAGCCGACTCCAGTTGGAAAATGTCATCAAATTTCCCTGAATGACTAGGTCCAAGAATCAAAGATTTTAAAAGTGAAAGAGAACTTCCTAATGTTTAAAATTGGAGAGGCTATAAATATCATGGGTCAGAATATCTAGGGTTTTTTTATTAATCTTCATTCTTAATAGATTATTTTTAAATATATAAAAGGTGCTTTAGATTATCCCTGTTAAAGGAAAGCAAACCTACTTCCATTCTTTTAAAGAACAGGTATGGAAACTCAGGCCTTATCATGGAGGTATACCAATTACCACATAACCTATGGCAAAGCACAGGATAACATAAGTCCATATTTAGCAATTGCTGTCACATAGCTTTGTTGCTTGCTGCAAGATGTGTGCGTTTTTCTGATGCTGGTTCTTGACTCTGGTTACCTTGAAGATATTTAGGCTCTGCTTTACTTTCCTCCAAATATTCACAAATTCTGATATCTTACTGTCTTCCAATTTTTATTTTCTATTTTAATTTCTTTTTGCATGAAAGTAATCTAATATGACAGTAAAGTAACCACAGACAGTACTTACCATGTTTTGCATGAGACTGATTCTACTTGTACACTGGCAAATTCACACCACTAATACCATACAAACATAGAATCATAGAATGGTTTGTATTGGAAGGGTCCTCAGAGATAATCTAGTTCCAACCCCACTGCTACAGGGAGAGACACCTCCCTTTAGACCAAATTGTTTTAAGCCCCATCCAGCCTAAACTTGAATGCCTCCAGTAAGGGGGAATTCACAGTACCCTGTTCACCACCTGTCTCACCACCCTCACAGTAAATAATTTCTTGCTAATATCTAATCTAATCTATACTCTTCCAGTTTAAGGCCATTTCTTCTCATCCTATACTACATGCCCTTATAAAAAGACCCTCCCCAGCTCTCCTGTAGATTCCCTTCAGACACTGAAAGGCCACTATAAGTTCCCCCATAGCCTTCTCCATGCTGAAAAGCCACAAATCTCTCAGTCTATCCCCATCAAGGAGGTACTCCAGCCCTCTGATCGTTGTCATGATCCTTCTCTGGACTTGTACCAATATCATTGCATCAAAGCACCTCTGATGCTTTTGGAATCAGTGATCAGAAAGTTTATCTCTAAGGATGACAGAGATGATCCATCTACAAGGATAAAATAAGAAAATATGTACAAAAGCAAAGCAAAGCCAGGAGACACTGACATACAAGGGCAAGGTAAAATTATTGTAGCTGACTAGCAATATTTACGTCCTTTCACAGACACACCAGAAAGAGAAATACTCATGGGCTGAGCTATTTAGGGTGTTGCATTAAAATGCTTTACTGCCTGGGAAGGAATCTATTGTTATCCCCCAATTCTGGAGCAGAAAAGCAACTGAAGAAAGGATTCAAAAGTAATTTCAAATCTAGTTATAAACATGACATTAGTATTCCATGGCATAGTATTGCAAGCAGTGACAAGAAAGCAAGTGTGATATCAAACAGAACTTGTATGAAAATACATAAAGATAGAATAGAGATATCTATACAGAAATTTGGCAAGGACACTGATTCTTACAAAAATTGGTGTATCATAATTAAACAAAAAAACTGTTCCTGGTTTATATCTTATTTGAGGCAAAGAAGGCTCCAAGATAGTATTACCTTACACGTACTTCTTAAGTTTCATGCTGTAGAAAAGGAAGCATAGTGTTGAACTGTCACATTTACTTCCAACACAGTTACAGCAATACAGAGAACTTGCTCTAGTTTCTTCTTAATTTTAGGTAACAAATTTAGAATCTAAATAAGGAGTGTAGTTGCCACAGACTTTCCATATACTTTGTGTGGAATAAGCTTCCTCATAGAAAGATTCAGATGATAGGAACATAATTCTGAATTTCTTTGAAAGTCTTATTCCTCCTAAGTGGGTTTCTTAAAACCGTAATTCATTGAAGTAGGTCTCACCTTTTGAAAGACATTTATTTTTGTTTTATTAAATCGTAACCAAACTATCATAATATCACAGGTGGACTGTGGTCTTATATCAGCAAATTGAGCCCATATGGTTAAATTCAAATAGAAATTTCACCTACTGATCACTTTACAAATGCTGAACGGAATGGACGAGGCTCTCAAAGAATAAGGTGTTAACCAGGAAAAATTAAGAATCTGTCTTTTCATGATGAATAGGAGAAAAGAGAAAAAAGTGTATCTTTTACATCATCAATACACTTTTGGATAATTTGCACTGAAATTTTCATATAGTCAGTGACTGAAATGAAAAATGTCAGAAACCGCTTCAAAGAAAAATCAAATACTAGATCTAGCATCTATTGCAGGCACAATTGTATTGATGCCAATAGCAGGCTGAACAGTCATTTTTGGAATCAAATGTAATAATGTGATTGCTCTTGAGGTCAGCAGGATAGCTTTGTTTCCATATAATTCAACAGACAGTTCAATCAGTGGCTGCCAATGTAATATCATGATTTGTTCAAAATGCATCCTTCTGGAAAGTCTAAGCTGTTGCCAGAGAAAAAGTGTGAACCAATTATTTGAGGTGCCTGGAAATAATGAGGTTGTAGACTAAAGGCAAAACGTAGAAGGTGAAATGCCAAGTTTTTTTAGTTTTATCATACTCACTCCTAGTTTTATGTTCATAGAATTTATTGCACATATATAATTCTATGTTTTGGGGTTTTTTTCTTTAAGAATTTTTGGAGTAATAGAGAGCTATTTTATTACTGTTCAATGTGTGTTGCTACTATTTCTCACAATAGAATACAAAGTCATTTAGCAAATACTTATCCAAGCATTCCAAATGGAGAAAATAATAGAATTCTTTGAGTTGGAAGTGAACTTTAAAGATCATCTAGTTCAACACCCCTGCAATGAACAGGGGCAATCACAGCTAGATCAAGTTGCCCAGGGCCTGATCTAGCCTTGACTTGAAAGTCTCCAGGGATGGAGCATCAATCTAGGCAACCTGTTCCAGTGCCTCACCACTCTCACTGTAAAGTCTTTTTCCTTATATCCACCCTAAATCCACCCTCTTTGATCTTGAAACCATTTCCCTTTGTTCTATCACAACAGACCCTGCTGAACAGTCTGTCCCCTTTCCTGTAGCTCCCTTTTATATACTGAAAGGCCACTCTCACATCACCTTGCAGTCTTCTCCAGGCTGAAGATCCCCAGCTCTCTCAGCCTGTCCTTGTAGGAGAGGTGTTTCAAACCTTGGAATATTTTTGTGGCCCAGCTTTGTACACACTCCAGCAGGTGCATGTCTCTCCTGTACTGAAGACTCCACATCTGGACACAATGATTTTATGTATTATTTTGTCTCTTTTCCTTGCGAGCTCTAATCTGTTAATGGTGAACATCTGTAATGTGTAGAACATAGTTTATTAGTCTAAGATACTTATTCCTACTGTTATGCTCAAGAACTTGTGTACTGGAAAAGAGGAATCAGAAGACATTAAGCAGAGAATTTATTGTTAGCATGATTGAAATATTAAGTGTCTAGTACGGATGGATTATCCATTTTTTTAATAGAAAAAGCAGAAGAAATATAAACAGAATAATGCTATAAAGAAAAAGTGTTACTAATTTAATGATAGTTATGCAGTTTATATCATTATACATAAAATTCTTAGTTTCCTCCCCTTTTCTTGAAGTTGGACTCACTTGTCTCCTGCCCAGCCAGATCCCAGTCTGGTGCTAGGGGCTGTTATGGTGAATTGTCTGGAGACTTCTCTGGAAGGAAGATGATGTTTCTATCAATAGTGTTATGGTTTGTTTCTTTTTTTTTCTTGCTTTATTATCTACTTGGGTTGTGTCTGCTAACAGACACCTTTTGTCATTCTCTATCACTGAAACTTAACATACATTACTAAATTTTGAATATGTTAAATAATTCTCTTTGTTGCAACTAAAACTAGATAGTGTTAGGTTTGTATTTCTTTAATTGACCACTTACAAGTTGTTACAGCCATGGGGCCATGGGGCAAGCTACCTATGCCCCATCTCTTCTCACACTAGCCTTGCATTCCTCTGTACTGCATCTTGCGTCTCTGATACTGAGACTCAGTATCTCTACATTACATCGTTTTGTTGCTGAATATATTTAATTCTGCACAGAAGAATTACTTGTCACATTCCCCAGTCTAAAATTATGGTTGTACCATACATTGATTAGTAAATGTAAAAGAATTACCTATGGCCATCTGATCAGAATATATATATGTATATATATATCCTGTTGCACCATAACTAAGTACAAACAGAGCTCAGTCACTGTGAGGAAGATTAGACAGTGATTTGCTCATATCTCACACAGTTCAGTTAAATAAAATAATTAGATGTAGACATCTTCTATTACATCTATTTCTGAAGTTTCAGATCACAATTAAGGGAAAAACTGTGACTGCATCCAAACACAAACTGTCATCTAAGACAATAAATACTGTGTGGTACTTAGCCACCTGCTAGATTAAACCATAACAGAAAGCTAATAGAGGATATTAATGACTTTGTTTTTGCCTTACACCTTCTGGATGGCTAAAACATTCTCTGGCAGAATTGCCAATCGCTGATAATAGTTAATATTGGTTTAAGATTTAAGAGAACTTTAGATTTCCAGCAACTGTGAATAACAATCTCTAGCCTGAGAGACACTATAAGTTCACCTCATGATCTATGGGAATTTCAGTATTTTCTAACATATTTCCACAATATCTAACATGTAAAAGAAAACTTCTTTTAGGGTGTTCTGCAGAAACATTAAAATTTATGTTACATTAAAAGTAAAATTTTCCGTTTTCTTTAGTCCACATTTTCTACTGCACTGCACAAAAATGTCCCTTTTCAGTGGTAACATCAAGGTGCACCATACCTTTGTCATAATCTAGTATTCCCCTCTTCCCTTCTATGATGTTTTTCTAATTATCTAAGTTTGTACATAATATGCCAGGGCTGTGAGTCAAATTATGCTTGACAGACACTATGTTTTACCATAGGTCAATGACTTTCCTATTACCAGGTAGAATAGTGTACTAATTTTGCTAAACACAGCTCATGTGTGGCCTGTATTAGGCAGTATATAATGCCTAATTCTGGAGTATAACTTAATAAGTGTCAAATGGATAAAAAGGAAAGGCTGAATTATGCTTTTAATTGTCTCTAATTCCACAGAACTAAAATGGTATTTATATAAAATCAACCTGTGGTGAAAGTGTAAATTACTACTTGTCTATTGCTTTGTGTCACTCCAGATTAATTTTCAAAGGCAACCGCCAGTGATTAGCTCCAGGAGGTGCTCTGCCAGCCACTATTTTAATGCTTAGCAGAAAGCTAATTTTATACAGGCTGTCATGTCTGAAAAAATAACCTGTCAGCCAATTATTCTGGGAATCGCTAAGTCCTTATAATCTGTTCTCAATTAAAAGAAATGAATCAAATAATGACCACTCAGCTAGCCTTACCTTGTTATGATGTAAACATGAAAGTTGTTTTGAATACTTAGCTTATTAAATGCTCCATTAAATGACTTAGCAAGTTAAATAGAACTGCCTATTATTCTCTGTGATTTTCCTTTTTCTTCAAAAATAAAATAAAATATGGTCAATCTATATTTGAGATTGACATAGTTTGAATTAATAATTTGGTAGGCTAAAGAACAGCAGGGAGGCCATGAAGCTGTGAATCATAGAATGTTTTGGGTTGGGAAGGGCCTTAATGACCTTATTTCACTAGTCCAGGTTGTCCAAAGTCAAAGCCAACCTGGGACACTTGAACACTTGCAGGGGTGGGACATCCACAACTTTTGTGGGCAACCTGTTCCAGCACTTCACCACCCTCTGAATAAAGAATTTCTTCCTTAATATCTCGTCTACATCTACCCTCTTTATTTTCATGCTGTTACTTGTCCTTGTCCTATGACTACATTCACTGATAAAGAGTCTCTCATAAAGAGATGATTCCTATAAAATTTTGCAGCTGCCAACACAGGTTAGAAGAATCAAAATAACTCTCTTTATCCTCAGATTTATGTGGTCTGTTACACTTTTGCTATGCCAAATGCAGAAGGCACTTGATCACTAAAAACTCCAAGTCAAATAGATAAAATAAGTTGCATTTCTTTTATTAATAACAAAATACATATCTGAAAATATTATACAGTGTTGGACTTCTCTGATCTTACCACTGTTCTTCATTCTGTCATATCGTTAACTTAAACTATATCAGAAACATCCAGACACAGTTTATTTCTTTCTACCCATTCTACAAATAAAAGACAATTCAGAGTTAAAGCATTTTACTGAACAAGTATTTATTTCCCCCACTCTCTCATTCTCTCTTCTTTTTTCTTTTTTGCTTAGCCAAATTTGAAAAATACTATAATCAGTCTTTATGATGAAATTGCTTTCAAAACTGACACTTGCTAACAGTGAAGACAATATTCTGGTGCCAGTGCATTTCTCCAGCTGAAACACACAGATTTAGATGTAGAAGAACTTTGAAATATATTTCAAAGCATATATGATTCACACTGCATGCTAGGTAAGTATATTTTTAAGTAGTTTTTAAGATAGCTGTAATAGCAAACAGACATGTCTTTGGATTAAAAAGTGAATAGGTAGCTCACCCAATGAGTACATATTGCCAGCTTTTCTGAACAGCTGTTTTTAATTTAAAGAACATACACAGCTAAATTAGTTGCTTGCAACTGTAGATTTTTCTACACCTCTGACTGGGTACACAGAACTCACTGAATTGTTCTTGGCTATTTAATTCAATAGCCGTGTGAGTGATGGCAATATGTTATTATGTGAGAAGAATAAGCAACACGTAATTTAAGCAGAGCTGGAAAGTGCTGAGCTGAACTAGCAGGGCAGCGTATCTACACTCAGAACAAGGAGGCAAAAAAATGCTACAGTAAAAAAAAAAAAAAAAAAACAATAACAATATATAATCTTCAGGAGCTTCAAGAAAACTTATTTCATTTCTTTAAAATTCAGACATTTGATGCAACCTCATTACCTAGGTTTTGTATAGAAATGAATGTATTTTCACAGAGTGATACATACCATCCAAAAATCAGTATTTTCTGGACGTTCTCTTGCTTTAAAATAGCCTTGTGCCTGTATATCAGATTTTTGTCTAGTAAGCATTGCAGTTATATCCCAAGTCAAAGAGAAACATCATATCTACTCAATCTCCTCTTTCTATCTATCATTCTTTCAGATGGAGGGTCGATAAGACAGAAAAAAATCCTTACTTCCTTTTGGAGATCAATGATCCGCCAGGTGGAAGGAGTTAACATTCTCCAGAAAAGTGCTGAGGTATTTGGTAGCTTTTAGTTTTTACCAATATCTTTGTCCCTTTCTACTCACATATACGTGGCTTGTATATTCTGTTTCAATTGTCCAATTACATTATTTGTTGTCTAGTGAATAACCCACGTGGCACTTAATCAAAAGAATTGGTGACAGCAGATCAACATTTCATACAGCTTGTGCAAGATGGACATGAGAAGTATTTTTCTTTCATATCAGTGTGAAAAGTTCAGTCATATATTTGAGAGACTTCTGAGTGCTTTCATTGGTGAATTATTCAAATCTCCGTTTCGTGAAGGTATACTAAAATTATTTAAGATACATACAAAACACAAACAAAGCTCCACAACCATTTACCAGAATGATATATTGCATAGTGCCTGTGAGAAGTGTGACCAGGATCTTTTATTTTCAGCTGTATTTCTCTGAAATTCATCTAACAACTTCAATTTTTCTTTTGTGTCATCACTCTCTTTATTTTCTGTAGAGTCTTACAGACAAGCAAATTAACTAAAAAATTACCTTTTCAAGCTTTGTCTTGGAAAAGTGATTACAAGCTCATCAATATCTTGATACTTATGTCAGAGTAGCTATAACTGTCTTTGTGGTTTTTTATTTCTCATCAAAGTATTCCCTGGTACTTCTGTTCTTAGATTTATTACTTTCAAATTTTTTCAGCTTGCTTTCTTAGTTTAATGTGACATTTTTTAAACTTGGATACCTCTCTACTACTTAAGTACTCTTCCTTCAGTGATAATTAGTCATCTGAAACATAAATAACACTCCACTCCAGGTTAAACTGGTGTCAGCATGTTGTGTTGGCTGGAGCATTACTTTTGTTTGTCTTCACATATGTTTCAAGACTAGCCTTTCCAGTATGCCGTGGGATAGTCTGTACAGACCTCTACATGCTCACCTCCTCTGTTTTGTTCAGACTCAGCCTTCCAGAGAGCACTTCATTGGTAAATGGAAAGTTTTAATTTGGCTTTCCCTGTTTTTAAAATATACATGCCTTCCTGGAAGTCTACAATATTTCACTTGTCTCAAAGGACTCTTGGCAGACTGCTTCAGTGTCAGTTTTGTGTTTAACACATGACTTGGCTACAACTTCTGTTTGCATGATTGGGATGAGACTTTAAACACTTTGAGGTTAAAGGATTCTTCAATAGTGGGTGGGCATATTGTGTAATTTTCCTTTATAGCAATTGTATTCTCATATCTGAATCCTATTTAGTGTTTCCATCATCATGATAGCTTTTGATTTTTCTGGGTGGCAAATTGATTAAATAAATTATGGAAGAAAAATCATATTTATAAATATGCTTTTCCCATCACAAGATCACAAGATGTCTACCAGACTACACCCAATAAACTGCATGAAAACCTGTTAACAATGAGACATCATCATTTGGAGAGGGTTTATTTGTTGTTGTTTTTGTTTCATTGTTGTTTCTTTTGTTGTTTAGTTTTGTTTCATTTTGTTTTAATTTTCCTACCTCTACTTATGACCGTGAATAATACTATGCAGTTAACAGTATTTGGTCAAATCTAATAAAATCCAAACTTAAAAAAACCTATTATCTACTATCCATGAGATATGCATCAATGAAAATCAGTCTAAACTGAACAAAACTGACCTATTGATTCCTAGTGCTTGCCTCCTGGTCTTGGTTAATTTTCAATCATTTGACTTTATTTGCATGCACACTGACAACGCTTCACATACTTTGATCCTGGTAATGAGGCTTTCAGTAGTAGGTGTATAAACCTGCTTTTTGTAGTGAGTTTATAAAGTGACCTCAGGTAAAATGAGTATCAAACTCATATTTTTTAAATAGTACATACTGAAAAAAACCCCCAAACAAATAAAGACCCAAAATTGCAAAACGAAACCATTTGTCTGTATTAAAAACAAACTTGCTTAACAAGAGAGGAATAATGGACTCTGGTCATGTGGCTACTCATAAATTAAAACATAATCATTGGGACCTTGAGAGGTATGCCCTATCAAGAAGGTAGGTACTGACTTCCAAAATTCTATCACATTGTACTCTGAAGTCTTCATGTAAAATAGTTCTCATAGGCATAAAAATAAAGGACAATATAAAAAAAATACACTTTGAATGCCTCAGTAAAGACATATTTTAACAAAAATCTATTGCATAAATTACTGCAGTACCAGGCTACAGATATTTAAGTTGAAATTTGAAATGTAATGAAAGTTCTGATGGGATGTTATTGATAAAGTGTAACAAGCTGATCAGCAAATGCAGGAAGAATTTGCAAGCACAACTGTTATGCCTTGTAGACAATGAAAAATCCAATATCCAAAAGCGTGACAGTGTTCGACTGACATCTAGGACTTAAAAGAATTACATTTAAAATATATAAATCCTTTATAAACTGAACTTTAATATAAATTTTAACCATATAATTTTAAAATTACAAGTGGTCAGACCTACTCACAGATCACAAAATCTTCCCTACACTAGTCCATTTTGCTGTGCTTACTAGAGAGAAGTAAACATCTGGAATCCCCAAACTAAAGCAAACACTTATGAACATGAATCATAGTTCAGCAAGCAAAGATGAATATGAAAGAATTTTCAGTCTTCATTCTGCCATCTTTGTTATTTTTAAAGAGTAAACTTATAGTTAAAATGGGAAGATCAGAGCTTTATAACAAGATCTGCATGTTAGGAAGATATAAACATCTTGAAATTGTGGACCTTAATAATACCATTAAGGAATCCACTGAGTCCCACTCATCTCACTCTCAGTGATTTTTGTAAATACATATCATTGAGTCACATTATCAGTCATCTTTCTCTCTATTACTGCTTTGTTGTTGTTGTTGTTGCTTTCTTTATTTTTTCTCAGACAAGTCTCCTGTATGCCTAAAATTGTGACACCATCAATTCTATAACATGATGCTTTAAACATCCACTAGATCTAGTTAGAGAATGATAGAATGCTAAAGCATGTAAGGCAATAAGCACTTTTTTTTTCTTGCTGGTGATCTGTGTCATTCTAACAAAGAAACACACACCGAAAAATAGATTTTGTGCCATATGACTGTAATTATGAGTGGGAATTTCTAAAGGTTTGAAAAAAATTATTCTCTATCTCAAACTTTAGTGGAGTATAGAATTATCCAGCTGGCTTTAAATGGTCATAAACAGTGGCAAAAAATAGTTTCGAATGAGGCAGTTTTTCTTCCTAATAACTGAATTCCTCTTCTGTAGGACTGTAGCTGACTTTGCACACCAAAGTAATGGTAGATATCTCTGTGTGAGCTGATTCTTCAGGTTCCAAAATAATCATTTTTGATTAAGAGCAATGTGAGCAGTCAGATCTGACTTAATGGAGCTGTCTAAGGTCTTTTGATATATTGGCTAAGCAGAATATTGGCTCAGGCTAAGCAGAACCTGGCAGGAATATTTCAAGTGGAGAGTTCTAGACTGTCACCAAAATTCAGTAGTGACATACCAACTGCATATGTAAACCCAAATGAAAAAATTGCCATTGACATAAATGTCCTTGGCTACACAGTGTGACATATGTAAGAGGAAATTGGCTTCCAGCCCAACACTAAATATTTTTCTTTAGAAAAAAAAAAAAAAAAACTGAAAAAAAAACATTTGTATATTTAGTATTCAAAATGATCTTCTATGTTTTGATCTGAAAATTTGTCAGGGAGGACACATCAAGATGATTTACCTCTCTTGTAGATAACTCCTTGTATCCAGCTTGTTTCCTATCTTTAGGCAGTTGCTTGCTCAGGGCTTTTTTCCTTTTGGAGAACTTCAGAAATGCATCATTCTTGCCAGTTCTTCAGTCCAGCGATAGGATTTTTGTGGAATTTGAGATTCTCAGTAGAGATTTCCAAAGCAATTTGTCTCTCCCCATCTGAAAAATACCTCTCCTTTGAAGTTTGGCTGCAGTTTGTTCAAAGCATTCTTGGACAGTTGAGACACATTGTATAAGGCTATAGCATGATGACATATTAAACATGGATCTAGAGAAGAGACAGTGAGGAGCAGAGGATTTGGAAGGCTACAAAACTGCTAAATCATTTAATCTTTATTGTCACTGTACTCATTTTTTACTGCAAAGGAGAGAAGGGGCAGAAAAGGAGGAAGGATATGTAAGCATATTTGAGCTAATAGCTATTCCTGTCTTAAGTACTGACAACATTTCAGTACTTCTAGGATCAGTGCCTTCATGTGTAGTCAATATACATTCTATGTACAGCTTTTGGTGGAGCTAAGCTAGATGCAAGAGAGACTGTACCAAGAAAGAAATAAATCAAAATGTTTATTTTAAGGATATGAAGATTATATGATGTGATTGAGCATTTTATATTAAAGTGTTTTCAATTCACATGATAATGTACTGTTAAAAAAGAGTGAGTCATAGCAACAGAAAACATCATCTAAAAGTTTGTAACTTAACAAATGGTAAACCAAGCAGTAAACAAAAGAATAGTCATGATTATTTAATGATTTATGTATCTGAGCAATCATTGGAAATCACAGGAAAAAAAATAATAAAACCAGCTCGAAGGAACATCTCCATGTCATCTACTACAGGCCCAAGATAAGAATAGGACTAGTTTATACTGATTTGGTGTTCTTAGGTTGTGAAGATCTCCAAGGTTGGAATTTCCCTATTTTCTCTGAGAAGCCTGCTTTTCATGCTTTTACTTGGTGTGTGGTGCATTCATCATTCTCTGTAACTAGTAAGAATTCATGCTGTTGAAGCCTATACTGCTGCTTTTTGTCTTCTTGCTTTGCATCTCTTAGAAGATTTTGGTTTTTCATTCTCTATAGAATGCTGTTAGACATGAAGACTGCAAATAGGTCACCCATTAGTCCTCATCCTTAGACTGGACAAATGCAGATCTCTCAGCTTCTTATTTTGTGTCAGTCCTTTAAACTTAGTGGTCTTCCACAGAACTCTCTCCAGCTTGTCAGTCTGTCCCTCACATGGCAACACAAAGCATGACACCACATTCTAGCTGAAAATGCATGAGTTCTCAGTGGAAAAAATAATATTGCTTCCAATGGCTATGTTCTTCCTGATGAAGTCAAGTATGCAATTATCTTTTACGGACACAAAAACACTCTGCTAAGTTGTATTCAACTTGTCATATAACACTTGAAGTCATTTTCAGCAGAGCTGCTGTATAGCCACCCGCTTCAATTTGCACTGATCCATCCCATTTGCAGAGCTGTGCATTTTCCTTTGCTTAAAATTATTAGGCTTCTTTTGGCACAGTCCTCCAAATCTCTTAGGTCTCCATCAGCAGCAGCTCTGCCCTTTTCTCATAAGTTCCAATCTGCAATTTTCTGCCGCGTGCAAACTTGGTTTTGACTGGGATAGTTCATTTTCTTCATAGAGGCTCTCATGATGCTGTGTTTTGAATTTTTGATGAAAATAGTTGTAATAACACAAATGTATTTTTCGCTGTTGCTGATCAGTGCTTACACAGAGCCACGATTTTTCTGATTCTTATGATGTCCTGTCAGCAAGGAGACTGGGGGTGTACAAAGATCTAAGAGGGCACACAGCCATGGCAGCTAATTCCAACTGACCAAAGGGATGTTCCATACCATATGCAGCCATGCTCAGCAATAAAACTAGGGTAAAGAAGGGTGAGGAGGACATATGTTTGCAATGATAAGATTTGTTTTCCCTGGAAACCATAATGTGTGATGAGCTCTGTTTCCTAGAAGTGGCTAAACAACTTCCTACCAATGGGAAGCAGTGAATTAATTCCTTGTTTTGCTTTGTTTGTGTGTCCAGATTTGCTTCACCTTGTAAACTGTTATTAACTCAATCCATGAGTTTTCTCAGTTTTATGCTATCATTTCTTTCCTCTATCCCAGCTGAAGAAAGTGACTGGGTGGTGCTGAGATGCCCTCCACGGTTAAACTACAGCAATGTTTTACATCCCATCATCCATATCACTAGTGAGGGTTTTGAACAGCATTGTCCCTAGTGCTGACTCCTGAGGAAGGCCATCAGTCAGAAGCCAAAAAATGGGCCATCACTTTTTGAGCCCAGCCATCCAGCCAGTTTTCCATATGTTATATAGTCCAGCAGTGTGTATTTCATCAGTTTGGCTGATGAAAAAGAAGACTGGGATATGAAGCTGAAAGCCTTATTAAAGTAACTGAAACCCACATCTTAACTACTTACTTCATCACAAAAAGCAATTGTGGTTTATGGGAATCACCAATTCATTTCCTGCTGAACAAGTCACTTTCCTGCCCTACAAGTTCTTGATGCTGGCATTCATAAGAGCATGCACCATAATTTTCCCAGACACCAAGGTGAGATTTGCAAGCCAATGGTTTCCCATGTACTCTTCCTTTCTGAAGATGACCGTTACATTTTCTCTTTCTTTGACAGTCCTTTAAAAGCATATTGTCTATACCTTATAGCCGTGGTCTCACATTGTCTTGTGATGGTAAATCAGCAGCTGGTGGTAAGCTGTAATAATAGCCTGCTATTAACATTCTTCTTTAGTTCCAAATCAAGCCAACTCATGGTTCATCCCTCTTAATTCCAACCCTATTTGTCCATGCAATCCTTCTACATTTCTTCCGGGTAGACCCTCCCTGCTTCTGCCCTGTATATATTTTCTTCTTGTTATTTCCCTAGGGATCCCCATTCATCAAAGTTGATACTCTGTTGCTCTTATAAATAACTATTTAATACTACAATAGAACGTTTTTCACATTTTTTTATTCAGGGGCAGTTATTCAACAGCAGTTAATCTTCTTAACTCCACTGAGTTTAGTGAAAGTATTTATTTATGTACCACCAATGAATATGATCATTCATTCCTTCATTTTTACCAGTTATAGTGATAAAACTCTGTTCTTCATGACATACAATGCAAATTGTACTTACAGTGTCTTTTACAAAATAGTTCGGAATAAGAGCCCATACACTGATGTATAAAAGAAATAATCTGAGGTGCCACAAGATACACAGTTATGTCTTGCTAAATGGAAAAATAAATATTGAAAATATATTCTCATCTGCATTTGTGTGTGTGGGTATGCATGTGTGTATATGTTAGAAAAATATCTCATTGCCATGGACTACAAGTAAAAATGTTTCTATTTTAGTTAAAACTTTAATGTTCAGTTCATTTTATACTCATAGAGTACCTGTATAATCAGTCCTTAGTATGTACACATGGGTGCATCTTGGAAGACAGAAGGGATCTACATATGACCGTAGGCACATATATGAAGTTATATACTCTGTATGCTCAGGAAGTGGAAAAGGAAGTATACTTACATGTGATAATACTAATTTTATTAGTTTTAGTATTGCTTTCTGTCTGGTAAAACAAGACTTTTTTATTGCAGCTGAGAACATACAAATAAGCATATTGTGATAATGGCAAAAGCAGTTTTGTGACTAATTAAATCAGGCCTGATATTCAAATTTTACCTAAGACAAAATACTTATATTTTGTTTCAGTTTTTGGTGTGATTAAAATCTTTATGTACTTGGCAGAGTAAATAACTGCATATTTGTGGTGAGTTATTAATTACAGAATTGGACAGAAGAGATCTAAGTACATGATTAAACTAAATTTAGATATATAGAATAGATATATATTAGATATATTTAGATATTTAGATATATTTAGATATTTAGATACATATTTAGTTCACTGTCAGATAAAGCTGCACAAATTTTTAAGAAAGGATAAAGTCTATATGTGGCTCCAAGTGAAACTCAAGAGAATTTCCCGAACTGCCTCCAGAAATAGTGCTCTGAACTTATTGAAGCTGTCCAGACCTGATCAACAAATACAGCTCTGCTACACAGAGAGTCTGAGTGGCTGTTATCAAAAGCATTAAACATGTTTGTGCAGGCAGTAGAAGCATGTACATTCACACAAATCACTTTTACAGTAACTGTGACAGAAATACAAGCCAACTTATGATCATCATCATGATTAAACATACTGGGAGATGACAATGCAAAACACAGAAGAAATCTGACAAAAATAGATAAGAGGGTGGATAAATAAATAAATAATCATTTGCAGCTTCTGAGTAGCCCTGAAAGGAAAATTCCTGCTTGGTTTTGCTCCCATGTGTTACATTTATGTGTTTTTTCCAAATACAACCCAACTCCTGTACCAGAGTGCTGCACCTCCTGGCACAGCTAAAGCCTATGGGTCTCTCCAGGGAGAGATACTGCGTGACAGCTGCTGAGCCTGCTCAGCCTCAGCCCAACGCTGAGCGCAGTGCTGTCCTAATGAGCTTGAAGTTGCCAGAGTTTTGCAGCTGACCTTAACATTCTGACCTCTCTGCCTGTGCCTCTCATCAGAAAAGACCCCAACATGCCCTAAATTCTCTAGCAGTCATGCTGTGCCCAGATTCATTTAGCCAGTCTAAATCAAAGCAATCCCCACATAGAAATATGCTGCTTTGAACTAACAGATTTGTTCTTATTTATATATAAAACTACATTATATATTATATATATACTAATACCCAGTATTAATAATCTGTAAAATATATCTGGAATTTACATGTTCGCTAGCAGACCATTTGAGGTGCGGTATGGTAAAAAGACAGAAATAATTTATATTGATAACTGTTCAGATTTTGTACTGTGATCCTTTGTCCTTCCCTCAGTTGCTGAGAAGTACCTTATTTTATAGTTTTTTCCCCTGCTCCTTCCCACTACCCTTAAAAATATCTCTGTGTACATGTGTTTTATTAAAAAAAGTCGGGAGTGTAGTGTATTATTCCTGGACAAATGAATAGAAAAGTGCCTAAAAGACGTTGCATTAATGGTTTGATCCAGTGACTATTAAGTCAAAGAAAATGATTGCATGAATTTAAAGTTTTTGTCATTGGTATCACAAAGAATCACCGTGTGACTCGCAGAGGTTGGCAGGGATGTCTGGGGCCACCTGTTCCAGCTGCTGCTCAGGCAGGAATGCACAGAGCCAGGTGCCCAGGACCACTTCCAGGTGGCTTTTGATGATCTCCACAGCTTCTCTGGGCAACCTTAACCAGTGCTTCAGTACCCTCACAGTAAAGAATCTCATCTGTTCCAGTGTGGGCCCATTGCCTCCTGTCCTAGCACTGGGCAGCACTGAGAATTGCCTAGCTCCATTCTCTTAGGTTTGTGACAGCATCCTTCCATCAGATACACAGATCACCAGTATGCAATAAATTTTTGTTAAAGTGTGAGAATCACCGTTCAAATATTTAGATTCAGTCATTAGTGATAACATTTTAATTATACTTTTTTTTTTTTTTTCCCCCAGGCATCTTGTACAGTAAACAAAAGCAAGGACAGAGACTTCATTTGAGATTCAGGCACTATAGAAAAAGATAACAGAGAAAGAGGAATTAACTCACCCCTCCTGGCAACCATTTGGGTTAAGGAATGAAGCCACCTCTCATTCAAACTATGGCACACTGGAAGGAAGAGAGCAAGAGAGAAGGGGCGGGCAGGCTCTGAGCGTATATGCACTCCCAGAGGCACAGCTGGAAGCACCACCAAGAGGATGTGCAGTTCTGGGCTCTTCCACTCCAGTCACTCAGGTGCTCATTTACTGGTTCAGGCTGTGATCAGGCAATTCCATTGCACATCTATAATTAGTACATTTTTTAATAGCATTTGCACTAGAGTTAGAGAACTAAATATTATTATATATGTTGAAATCCATTTCAGAGTTCTTTTCTTGGCATCTAAGTTCAATCTCCAGATCTCACATGAAAGTTCATACATCTTTAATTTGCACTTCTGTTTTATTAAGCTGAAATCATTACACTGCTAATGTGTAAAATCAATTCATTTTTCCATAAACATATTCAGTCATTATTTTACATAGAATAAATATATATTAGAATCGTGGGTTATTTACTTGACATAACATTAGATAAACATGGAATTCTCTGCTGGACTGAAACTTAACCATATGCATGAGTCCCTAGTTCATCACAGCTTTAAAAAGTTGCACTTACTTTAACTAAGTTGTTTGTAATACTCAAACTACAAAAAAAAAAAAAAAAAAAGACAGAAAGAAAAGAAGAAAGGGAAAAACCTTCACATTTCTGTAGGTCCTTGGCAGGGGCAAGTTTGCAACAAACTGTTAAATTCTGGCAGAATTATAATATGTTTATAAAAGGACACATATCTTCAAGCAATAGGTAATGCTATATGAATTTTCCTGCTGCTACAATGGTAATCAGTATGTAGAATATATTATGAAAAAATCAGTAAGATTGATAATACGTTATCCCCTCCTCATCCTCAGTCAACGGAATCCATTTGTTATTAATGGTAATACATTTAATTTAACTGATTAATTTGGAGCCAGGTCAGAAGTTAGGGAAGTTTAGGAAATGATCAGCTTGTAATTCCATATGCTAAATATTAAAATAAAGTGCCTCACACTGGTACTCTGGTAGATGTCACTTCACAGTGAATTAAAATTGCTTTAGACCTCAAGAATCAAAGAAGAATTCAAAATTATTCTGCTATATGGTCACACTCACGGATATAATTAAATCTCTGTCAGCACTTTCATTACATAAGGCCATTTTTAAGCAGTTCATAAGTTGTCCATGACATTTTGCTTAAAGTTGGAAATGGGCTGTGAGTTTCCTGCCTGGGAGGGAAATTTTGTTTCTTATAAATGTAATTGGAATCAGATTATATTCCTGTGTCTATTATCCATGACAAAGGGGTTAAAGAACATTATCTGTTTTTTATATTCCTCTCACACGTACAAAATAGCTCTGTACTTCATTTTGGTACCTTGCAGATAATTAGGCTCCAAAATTATTTAGGCAGATCCAGGGCATAAGTTAGATCAGTGTCCCACAGTCATGCAATCTAGTTAAGACATTACTCTGTTATGGTTTTGGACCATGACAAATGGAGCTCTCCCAATGTTCAGTGCACTTCAGGGAATGTCACATGGTTTGGATGCAGTCACACCATTTTGGACATTTGGAGGAAGTGATAACTCATACAGAAGCTATGCTGAGTACAATCCCATGTGTTTTTCCATTTGTTTGTAGGTGCCAAATAGATGTCTGTTTTATTTGCCAGTATAGACCTAGTCTTAGTATACTTCACAGAGACAGAATGATCCAAGATGTTTCCATTTTAGCATGTGCTCACCATGGTAGCTGGTATGTAGTGGTGTAGAATCATTTTAAGTTGCCAATTTGATTTGAATATAATTCTAAGTAAAAAGTTGAATTCCACAGGAGTCTCAAAAAAAAATTCTCACTTATTAATAGCAGTATTTATCTAAAATGTATTAATATTTAGGCAGAGCTTACTGAAAAAAACAGTGAGACTGTTGCAACTTTTTTAAAGGATGGTTCAAAACCATGTTGCTTAACTGCCTGTTGTGGACTGTGGAGGTGATAGACAAGACAAATGTATGCATGCCCTCTGCCAATGAATCCTTTGAAAGGAAAGCATTTGCTCATTCCCATGAGAAATCATGAGATTGCTGAAGAGGTTAAAGGAGCTCAGCATGCCCATCCACCATTCAAACAAAACTTTTCCATTATATCTTTCCAGCCCTTCTCTCATCACTTTTCATCACAAATGTAGTCAGAAGTTGCTCTCATGAGTGAAAGATAAGCAGTGCAGACTTTATTTATTTATGTACTAGTGTCATAATAAATCAGGCAATATGACTG
The DNA here is from genome assembly GCF_038088225.1 of Cyrtonyx montezumae. Lineage (NCBI taxonomy): Eukaryota > Metazoa > Chordata > Aves > Galliformes > Odontophoridae > Cyrtonyx > Cyrtonyx montezumae. The sequence goes on from NW_027072034.1 coordinate 151,408,545, forward strand.
AAATAATTATTTAATTTCATTAGTAGATAGAGTGCTTTTTAAATCACAAAGCATTAAATCCATGGGGAGAACATTCCTGGAGTCTGTTCTACCTCTAGCTTCACTCAAGGAAGGCAACTAGGAGGACTTGGAAGCAAGCTCTTTTGGGAAGACCAACTCTATATGCTTGAGGAAGATATTCACAAAGCTACCATGAGCAGTGGTTTAGTCTTGCCTATAAACATACTGGCAGTATTGTAATACAACTTGTCACATTTCTTCCTGGAGTATAATAATTAAAATTAATATGGTGTCACCGGTTCACCTGATTTAGAAAAATAAGGTAGCTATTTAATTTGAGCAGGCACTCAGGAGACCACAACCTTAATTTCCATAAACATTATATGAGCACACATGCAAACACAGTTTATCTCTGGGCCATGTGTTGTAATTAAAAAGGCATTTAGTTGCAGCTGTCACAAAATCTCCATTTTCTATGAAAACAGATTATTGATCTGAAAGGATCGTGCCTACCTGGCTGAGAAAAACCTCCCTGGGAATCCCCAACTGTTTTTGAATCTGTGTCATTATGAATATCTGTAAAGAAATTTATGACTTGATGTAAAAAGGAGAAGCCAAATAACAGAAGTTAATATCAGGAAAAATAAAAATAAAAATAAAACATGAGAAAAAGAATAGATAATATGGCTTCATTAAAAAGGCTATGAACACTTGCTAAAAATTTGGGAGCAATATGACCTGCCCCTCCCACTTCCCAAATGGAAGGGAAGGGTAAAGACAGGGGGAAGTAGAAGAGGAAGGGGAAGGAGAAAAGGAGAAGAGAAGGAGAAGGAGAAGAGGAGAAGGAGAAGGAAGTGGAGAAGTAGAAAAGGAGAAGAGAGAGAAGAGGAAGGGAGAGAAGAGGAAGGAGAAAGGCCAGGAGAGGCAAGGAAGATGAAAATATATAACTAAGCTTCTGTTGAAACAACACTGAATATCCAAGGCATATTTGAGCTGTGAAAACTGGAGAGATAAAAAATGTTTTACCTTCAGAAAAACCATGATAGGCTGAATTCTACCTTGACTGAGTATCAGCACCAACTTGGAGAAGCAAACAGCAGTACTAAGAAGAGACCGACTTCATTGTAGATTGCTTTGCTAGAAAAAGCTAAACAATTAAAATAATACAACGATTTAGCTTGAGACTTTCACTCCAAGATAATGGAAACTCCAGACCTAGTGAATTATGGACTCCATCTGCTGCAACTGACTCTCAGTAAGTTGGAAGTAAATATAGTCTCTGTGTCTTATGTAGAGAAACCATGTGTTTTTCTTGTTATTTTTCCAATTTTCACAAGTATACATAATGCAAAGTGCATTGTTGATATTACCCTGGCACTGAAGATGGCTGTGAGGTGACAGAATACAGAAAAATTCTGAAGAAATGAGGCTTATCATATACACTATTTAAAATAGCAGATACTTTTGCAGCTGCAAAATACACTGTATTGCTATTACAGCCTCAGAATTCAGAAGCTCACTTGTGAGAAGCAGCAAAGTTGTCAAAACACAAAGAAACTAACATCTAAATATCAAATAATATCCAAATGAGAGATAATATGAGTGAATAAATACATTCATAGGTAAGTCAGATGGGTATTGAAATTTGTTTTGAATTGTCCTGTGTACAGCCATAAAGAAAGCAGAACATGAGACTTGAGGAACTGATGAAGTGGGAAGGCCTGTTTTGACTATTTGATTGATTGTAGCGTTGTATGCCAGTTCATATAAGAAAAAGCATATTAAGCCTAAAGGAAATGCTGCACTAAACTATTTTTTCAGATCTTGGCAGTAATTACTTAATCTTTCACCCTTTTAAGAGAGTAAAATTTAGCTGTAAACACATAACTTTTTTTGAGGACTATAAAGAAGATGCTTTTTTCCATTCAGCAATTCTAAAACAGTCTCCTGTAATCTATGCAATCATCAAACTTTCAAGCACTTATTTATTTATGCATTTGTTTTATGCTGGACTAAAATCCACACAGATTTAGTTTTGCAGTAGACTTCTGAGATACAATCTAAAGTATGTGAACAGAAATAATACATCTATGTACCTTGTTTGCATGAAGGAATCTGCCATGTGGCTTTATCTGCTATGTCTGCAGTTACTATCTAAAAACCCACTGAAATGAAGCTGCTATCCACTGTTTATTGTACGATGTGAATAATCTTGTCTGTGCTTTAGGTTTTAATAGAGGACTCATTCTAAAAAGCTTTTTGTCCTCTGAAAGTTGTTTACCACTATTGAATTCCTCAAACTGCATTTTTTGAATGAAAAAAAGTATCAGCAAGTGCATCTGAGATCTGATCCTGGGACTAATTAGGAATGCGATGGGTCCATGCAAACTGCCCTTCAGAGTTTGGAAAAAAAATCCTTGGAAGAAATTTGACGTCATAGGAAAATGAAGAATAGCATGATTCACCTTTCCATGGCGTAACATTTCTAGGAACTTTGCCATGTGATAGTTGAAACAAAATGGATAATGGGAAATGTTTACTTTGAGTGGCTGTTTGGCACATGGGCAGAACAGAGCTATTTATGCTCACTTCACTGTGCTTATTAAGCATTGAGGGAGAACGGAGGACATGAGGAATATAGTTTATGGAAGGTAACATAATCCTGATCAAATTTTTGATTATTCTTTTTTCTTTTATTTCCCATATGGGTGTATTTTATATAGATAATAAACTTTCATACAATGGGAAGATGTGTCATATGAAAAAGTTCAGTAAAATTTTACAAAACACATTTTGACTCTGTCCAAGCCCCCTTATGACAACCACAAGGACTGGACAGTGTTTTCCTATTGAGTCTATAACATTATACTATGCATGTTAATATGAATTCTACTGTCTAAAATGCAATAAAACTTCAGATTAAGCTTCATGGCTTTATATTCCAAAATAAATGAACTATATTGTACACTCCTTCTTAAAATAAAGTAGATCAAGACATTATATAATAATGTCTTTATATTACTGTTAATTATCAGTGTCTGAAGTCAAGGTCAGAATATAAACTGCTATCAGTTTCCTATCAGAAAAAACAGAGTAGCTGATGAGGAAGTCCTCTTTGTCTTTAAAACTTGCAAAATTACTTTTAACGATTTCTTTACTTATTTATTTTTCAAAACACAGCAACACAATTAATTAGCAAGTGTAATACAGAAATTACAATAAATAAATAAATAAAAGCCACACCAACATTTGATCGTAAAAGGCAGATTTACCTTCTCTAAGTCTCTGTAACTAATATTTATGTAAGAAGTCAAAATAAGGCCATTAATACTGACATAACTGGTTAGAATTGTTTCACAGACACATTTTTAAGTGAATGAAGATTTTTTTTTTTTAACTAAAATTCTAAATTTTTCTAAAAAATATTTCTGAATTTAATTTCACTTGGAAAATGGGAAATTTCTATTTGTATTATTTTCTTGTATTACATCATTTAACTAATCAGACACAAATACAGGGCAAATAGTTATATGCCCATAAACATGAGAAATTTCATAAGGCCTGTAAGTATATTCAGAAAAAAAACACTTTACTGAATAAGCCACAATTTTTTTTTCTGTCAGGAAATAATTTTGCACAATGGAAATTATAAATTCCAAATGTGCTATTCATCTTCAAAATTATACTCAGCTCATGAGGTAAATGTTTGAGTATGCATCCAGTCTTCCACACTTCTAGTTTTTATTTCTGGATTCTAGTAATCCATATTTTGATCTGCAACATTCCATCACTGTGCAGAAATACAAAAATAAAAATGCAATATATTCACAGGGGACTTGAAAGTGAGCTAATTATCAAGACAAGCTATAATAGTTGTTAGTAATGCATTGCAGATCACACTGAATGTTCGGTCTTGGACTTAAAATGAATGTGCTGATTTTCATGGCCTCAGATTTCCATAACACAAAAAAAATTAATAAAGATATAGCACAACATAATAAAGCTACGTTAATTCATTTTTGTGTTTTAGTAGTTACTAAAATACAAAAGAATAAATTTCACTATCTTCATATGCAAAAGGCCTTCTATATATGTCCATAAATTTATAGTTAGCTTTGTATCCAGTATCTCTGATAAGTGCTGTTAATCTAAAAACCCTACTACTAGCCAATACAATTCACAATGACTTGAGTGATGTAATATGTTAGAAATTGAATTTAATTTTGGTCAGAATATTCACTTTCCCTTCCTAAATGGCTGTTTATGTTCAATACAAAAACTAATAATCTATTAAAACATTTTCATAAAACAACTTTTGGTTCAGATTCTGACCTCAGTTACAGAAGTGAATCTCCAGATTTATAGCAGCTTCTGTGAGCCTGCACAACAAGAGAATAATAATGACAATATTTTATTAGTACTAAGAATTCGAAAAGTACACCTTTAAAACCAGATAATATCTGTCGTCAAGAAACAGAAGAGATTTTATTCTTACAGCTGAATTAAAAGAACGAAGCGGTCATTGAAAATAACACTGAGATTATTTCTTCTCTCTATTAAGAACTCTTCAGACACTGGGAAAGGAAGTCCTCCTCTTTTTGTTTTCACTCCTAAATTCCAGAAGCATGATCAGCATAAAGATTTTCACCTCTAATATTATTTTACTTTATCATTAGCATTCAATTGTAAACTCTTAACAGTTTTAAAAATTCCTGGCCTGGGAAGAAGTGATAGATGAACTTGATCAAACAGTTGTTTATTGGCTCAATCTTGCTGTCTATCCCACTCTTGATCATCTGACCTGCTTCTTTTTACTCCAGAGGTTCCCCTTATTTTACAGTTTGCAGCACATGCTATGCATATCACTGGCCTGCACGTTTGAATTAATTATGCTTTCCTGAAGAAGAAATGGGACAAGAAACTAGGCCAATTATTAGCTGTTAACCAACAGAAACACATTCGTACTAGTGGTCCCAAATGTTCCCTGGCTCTCTGTTTAAAATTAATCCATCAGAAAATCACATGGAGGATGATCAAGACCCCCCTCCAATTATTTAAAATCATGTCATTAAGCAGACAAATGCTGGCACTGCAACTCAGCAGGCGCTAATTTAACCCATATGCTTTGGGATTGTTCCTACATCCATTTGTCCTGGCCAGAATTTATGCAAGATTTTTTTTCTTCCCTATAAATTATAATTTGTATTACAAGCTAACCATGCGATTTTAATTCTAAATGGAAGCTGTATAAATATAAAAAAGTTTTAGGTCAGAAATACATTTAATAATATCTTGGAAACTAATTTTGTAGAAAGACGTATTCAAGAAGTTCAAAAAATCTAAAGAGTGTAACAAAGGTATGCAAGTTCAGAAACAACGGAATTATGTTCCCAAATAAAAATAATTAATATAAGCTCCTACAGATACATTATATATGTATATATAATTTTTCTTTTTCTTTTTTCTGGAAATACCCTTCTAAAATATTAAATATGCGCCACTGTCTCAGCCTCATCATCAAACTCTTTCTCTACAGCTCTCTTTCTGTAATATCGCTTCTCTCCTCATTCTTTCTTGTTTTGTCACATTTTTAATATCTTCCTATTGTTTCATCTTCTCTTATTATTTCCTAATCTTTCCCATTTTTGGTATACCTTCCTTTGAAATCTGTACATGAAATAGACAAAATAGGTTAAGGCCTAACACCATTTGTTATTTTGTATGCTGATGTCTGTATGCTCAATGCAGTGTAGTTAACCTATTTATCAGCTTTTCATGTCATGAGTCATTCAGAAATGCTTAACATCTGCAACTAGGGCAAAAAGCTATTGATCAAATTATGATGAAGTAGTAATGAAACTGTGTCTTTTTTCATACTTGAAAAATATATTTTTATAAAGCACTAAAAATTTGTGTTTGCTAAAATACTTATGAAAAAAAGAAAAAGAAATAAAGGTTTCTTATTTGCCTGTTTACTATGTGGTTAATGTGTTTCGGAGAAGTAATCCCAGAAGGATGATGCAAGAAATAATTATCTACACAAAAATGCATTCTCATTATTTACAGCTTTGATCCTCATCATGAATCAGCATATGATTTAGGAGCTTTATTTGTTGATTTTTGTTATTAGTATGGTTTCTGTCTCTGTAACAGCAACTTACTAACTTAGCAACTTACTGGAAATGATAAAAAGTGCATAAAAGAAAAACAATATATATACAGAAGCAATAACCTCCTTCTTCAAACTTTCTTCATTTTGGGCTATTCTTTTGTATGTAAGCTGCACTTCTCAAATGTCATTTGATTTTTATTAGTATTATTAATTTTTTAATGGTTCATCACCAGTAGACTTAAGTATAAAATACTGCATCATACCTGTGTATTAACAAACACTTCAGTCATTTAAAGATTAGTTCTCTGCTTACAGGAATGTGAAAGTACATATGTAGTTCTGACTGCGGTATTTTTCTTCATTTTGGCAATCAAATTATGAATTTTAAACATCTCCTATTTAAGAAATACCAAAAGACAATATTACTAAAGCAAGCTCATCTCTTGAATTATGCAACTTTTACACATCTACAACCTTCTTATCAATGCAAAATGAGAATGAAGATAAACATGATTACAGCTTGGGTACAAAATCTGATACATGAGACAAAAATCTTGATGCTTCAAGGGAGATCTTCCCTCTGCCACAGGCTCTGGGTTGTCATCTCAGACAAAGGAGTCCTTCCTTTGCAGAAAGTATCTAAGGTATTGCAGTCTGCATTCCAGTAAAGTCCCTAAACACTTAACAGGGAAAAACTGTCCCTACTGCCTTTACAGTCTATTAGATGACCATTGTGGTGCTCAGGGACATGATTTAGTGGTGGGTTGGTAGATTTAGGGTAGTATGTTTAGGTTGATGTTGGGCTTGATGATCTTGAAGGTCTTTTCCAACCTGAGCAATTATGATTCTATGATTAATCTCTCCTCTCACAGATTAATTATGCTCTTCCTAGCTGACATGAAAAGACAGTGACAGAGAAGACAGAAACTGGAATTAAGAAAGTGATTGATGTATTTCTATACTTACTCCTATTTCCATAGGAAATTCCCAAACCTGGACTGATTAAATCAACGCTATGGGAAGGTAAGGAATGGGACTTAGTTGCAGGGAGAGCAGAAGAAATCATTCATGCTAGCAGAAGACGAGAGGCTAAAAGGAGGCAGACATTATATGTTAGACACTGCTGTTGGATAAATGTGTTTCTATAGTTCCAAGAAGACACTAACAGAACAGAGTACTCATTTAACTGGGATTTTTAATGAATTTGTTCACTTGGACTCAACAACTGGGATTTTTTTGGGAAAGTCTTGATGCTGTCCTTCCAGGATATTGGCTCTATAAGAAGCATTCCTGGTCAGTTCTCAAAATGTGATATTACTGAGAGCTGTGCAGTCAGGAGTTTGTGTATATTGACCAGCATAAAAATTTACTCATAAGCTGATCATTTTACAAAAAATGTGAAAGTTACCATTTGCTTTAAAAAGAAGACTACAGTGAAAAAACATGCTTCAGGTCTCAGTCAAGATAAACTCTACATTCCTACTGGATACTTAATCCCCTTCATGTGTTCTTATTGGAGATATATGTGAATAACTGTCTAAAATATTCATCTGTATAACCTGCTTTCCTCAGGTAGAACTTCAGGGGAAAACACAGATATGAATATTCTAGCTGAGACAGTTAAAACAGTACTAGAATATGTAAAGTCAACAGGGAAATTAATTGATATAAGAAGCCATATAAACTAGAACAGCAAAGTCATATAATTTATACAGCTTTTCTGAAGTTATGATTTTTCCCGCTTTTCTGAGTAGCTGTAAAGAGTTCTTGCATTTTTTCTTGTGCTCACTGAAATCCAGGAAAGATGGCATTCTCAGCTTTGCCTCAGGGGACACATGGCATGACACACTGATGAAGCAGCATACCTTCAGAGGGATTAATATTTATTATCAAGTTAAAAAAAAATAGCTTCATTGTGGTTAATGTGAAAAATTAGGCAATCCAAGTATGTGATTACTGAAATAGGTTCCACTATATATAAATAAGCATTATTTAATTCAATGCTGATCATCTAAAATTCAATTAAATGTTTCCCTGTATGTGTCCTCCTCTCTGTATCTGCCTTTTTTCAGGTGCTAATTGTGTGCATTCTGCAGGTTTCACTGGATTATTTTATATTTGTCACAGTGAGCTCCTGATACTCTAGCATTTCACATTTTTGACAGAATGCATTTAGAATTAACATTAACTATCTTTTGATTCACTTTGAGAGCAACAGAAAACCTCCCAGATATGTGCGCTGGAATTGGATCTTTGTTTTTGTAGGGTATGGTTTTCTAAAGCATCTCTCTCCAACTTCAGCTCAGAGGAGTATGTAGTGAAAATGTTTGTTAGCATATAGTTCTGAACTGAGAACACAGTTTTATAAATAATAAGTTCAGTTACACATTAACTGCTTAGCTGCAAGGTAAGTATAATATACAATAAGAGACAGTGGAATTGTTGGAAATTGTTAATTTTTCTAAATCCTTGCCACTTCTATTGTCTAATGTTCTTACCCTTTTCATAGGACTGTTATTGCACAATGTATCTTAAAGCAAAATTCATCCTATACAATGAGAGTTTAACAAAAAAAAATTTTTGGAATAAAAATTGTTTATAGATCATTTTGTAGTCTTACTTTAGAGTCAGTTTCATAATCCAGAGCTGCTTCAGAGCTTTTATAAATCATTCACTATCTGGATCCACTAAAAAGAATGTAGTTTTAGCTAAAGAATGCAGCAAAGAAAAATGAAAAACAAAATGGTTAAATGAACAATATGATATTTTTCCTTATGCCTTTTTAGAAAGTACTCTTGAAAATAACATTCTGTGAATTGATATTAATCTTATGAGGACAGATCACGTAAGAAAAGAAAAAGACTAGTGATCTAGTTCCAAACTTCAGAAGGACTGTGAATCCTGCTAAATTTTCATTTGCATGCTTCCAAACCATTTTTATACTGTAACATTTATTTTTGATAATGCTCAGAGCTATAAATCATTTTATTTTACAGCCCTTGAGTCTTAGGATTTATGAATGCAGCAGAAAATCTGTTTCATATTTGTATGCTCTACTGTTTGGAATTACACACTAGCAAAAGAAAATCTTTTCTTATACAAATGTGATAACAAAAGAATATACGAATTTGCCCTTGCTTAGGTATGACTAGTCAGACTCAATTGGGAAGATTTGGTGTGTTATTTTACTTGAACTTTAAATGATAAATTAAGTTCTTGGCTCAGAAAATGAGGAATTATATTATAATATATTTGAGTCCCATACTCCGTTCTGTTTCTGTTTTGTAATTCACAGGAAGGGGATCAAGTGTTCCTAGTTTAACATGACTGTGTATGAACTTTATTCACAGTTAGTTCCCAGTCTGGACATTAGTTCTCTTAGGTTGTTAAATCCTTTTTTTTGTTGCTGTTGTTCAGCCCAAAGTTCTGCTGTGAACTTGCGTCACTGTTTTCCAATACAAACTACCATGCACTTGCATTAAAAATAATCATTTTCACCTACAAATTCTCAGACTCTCATCATTGCACGTAGAGGATCTTGCTGTGTTTCAAATACAGCACAGAAACACTTACTAAATATATCTGCTCTCCCAGCATAAGCATAAGTAAACCTTTCATCAAGGAATGGAACTAAATTAATAAAAGTTTTTTTTTGTTTTAAATATATTTAAGCACTTAAATCATTTGGAAGAAAATGTGTGCAACTTACACAGATTTCAGAGAATCAATCAGATAAATGTTTGAGTTGAAAGCAATCCTTAAAGGCCATGTAGTCCAACCCCCCTGCAATGAACAGGGACACCTACAGCTAGATCAGGTTGCTCAGTGCCCTGTTCATCCTGACCCTGAAAGTCTCCAGGGATGGAGCATCGAGCATCATTCTGAGCAATATGTTCCATGCTTTACGACCCTTGCTGTGAAAAACTTTTTCCTCATCTTATCTTCAATGTAAATCTCACTCCTCTGGATGTGCTCTGACAGGTCCATGTCTTTTGTGCTGAGGAATTCATATCTCAAAGCAATACTCCAGGTTGGGGTCTCAGCAGCATGGAATAGAGGGGCAGGACCCTACTCTTACATCTCACAGATTATACTGATAGTGGGGGTCGCGATGACCCAGGTGAAAGACCTTGCACTTCACTTCGTTGAAATTCATGAGGTTCTCCTGGGTACACTGCTCAAGCCTGTCTAGATCTTAAGTGTATCCATCACACCACGCAACTTGGTGTCATCTGCAAACTTGCTCAGGGTATGCTCAGTCCCACTGCCAACATCACTGACAAAGATATAAAAAAGTATTAGTTCCAGTATTGACTCTTGAGGGACACCATTTGTCACTGATCTCCATCCAGACATTGAGCTATTGACCACCACCCTCTGGGTACAGTCTTGTAACCAGTAATAATCAACCAATTTCTTGTTGTGAGCCACATCAATTTCACAAGAGCACCATTATCATCACAATTCAACTCTGGACTGATTATAATGACAGAAAGTATAAAATCTCCAAATTGGAATTTTCTTCTATTTTAAGGCAGTGAAAAGACTAATGCAAGCTAGGAATATTAGCAGAATTTCCATGGTCTTGATCCTACAATGTATTCTGTTAGACAGTCTGACAGAACTATAGAAGTCACACTGAAATCAAAGAGTTGAATTCAAACAGATATACATCCAATTTTCACTGCAAGGTACATGCGAAGAATTAAAGGAAAGAGAAGATAAAAATAAGATTAAAATAATTGACATTTTTATTCATCCACATGTTAAATTAGCCAAAAATCCATTCTTAAAGCAAAGTTTATCTCTTTCAACATATGCGTTCCATGCTGATAAGTGAGTGCCCTAATGCTTACATTTAAATAGCATTTCTGCTAAGAAATCCATCTGTTCATGTGCTGTTTCAACCAATGGCATTCAAGTTTAGTTTGACAGACTTAACAGGCTACATCATCTTAGCAAGGCTGCGTCTTTCACTATTTTTCACAAGGATTTGTCTTTTCCCAGGGTCAGTTGTTCAAAAACAGCATACCTGTGATTCAATTGGAACACTGCACTGAAACTTAAGTGCTGTCTCTCAGCAATTCCTTTTCATGGAGAAGGTCTCCATCCAGGCATAGCCAATGAAAAATCTGTCTAAATGTACCCAGCAGATTATGGAGGAAATTGTTTCAGTGTCTTTTATCTATCTCAATAGTTTCTTAGGATATGGAGCAATTGTGCAGAAAACTACTGAAGCCATGTACATTTAAGGACTTGATACTGAAATGTCTAAGCAATAAAATAGCAGTTGGGAGAAATTATCTTGACTGAAACAAGTTTTCTAGTGCAAGTGAATTGCGTCCCTAATTTTTAAAATGTCTGATTTTATTTACATATGAATATGCATTGCAGAAGTATTATCAGCACTCAATATTTCAGGACATGAGATAAGAGCTAGCAAAGCAATATTTGATTTCAATTAAATTGATTTTTTAAAGATTTAATTAATTCAAAGATGAAAAATGAATAAACACCCAAGTATAGTTAAATGTCCTTGTCCAACAAAGGCAGTTCTTGATGTAGAATGGCACTTTTTCAAGTAAAAGTCAATTCAGAATCTGAAGACTGAAGCTACTGATGTATTTTAATTCATGCCTCAAATACGACTATTCACTGGAGGTATTTTACCTTAACACCTCTCAGAACACAAAAATAAGACAGAATAAGAATTAGGAGCTATGTGGACTTTTCAGATGCCTGTCTTCAAGTGGATGGTGTTCCTGTCTGTAGAGGTGGGGTGGCAGTAGATGATCTCTAAGGTCACTTCTAACCTAAAACCACTTTATAACGCTAAGATGCATGATGGAAGAGATACTTTGCTTATCCTCTTCAGGGCAGGTGAGAGTGTATTCACTTCAAGCAACTATTACATACCATTCCTGTTATTTCTCATTTAGCCTCAGAAAATCTGCTCTTTAATCCATCAAATTTACAATGTTATTCCACATCACCACCTTGTTCAGATTCTTACATATCTGCCTCGGATAGAAAGGACTTGCCACAGATATTTGCTTTTCTATCTCATGATGTTCCTCTGTTCTGTTAATTAGTTTCCCTTTTGCTAAAAACTGCTCCAGAAAATTTACCAGCTGACTACAGTTATGAAGAGCTTTATTATAGTGTGTCCCCGTGATTTACCATGTTTCAATAGCATATTTCTTGTCTCAAACTGCATTCTACACCTCAGAAATTATTTTGTACCTTTGGACGGCTGTCATGCTATGGTTCTAGTGCACTGAACAAGGTGCTACTTTATGTAACGCATTGATATGCTTTGCATTGTTAAATATGCACTCTGTCTGCCTAGATACTTTGTCTTTATGACAGTGAAAGAATTTTCAGATGTGCCTTAAAATAATGCATTCACCAAATTGCAAAGATTATACATATCATGCAAGTAAAACAGGGAGTATAGCAAGAATTTGCACAGCATACTTGTTTTTGTATCCTGGAAAAAATTCTCAAGCCAAATCTACATTGGCTGCTACAGAAGGTTGGCTTAATACCTCAAAAGAGAATCCAGGGCACTTGTTCAAACAGATCCTGTACCACGTGCTCTTAGCAGAGCTAGCAAAAAGTGGATATAACCAGGCAATGTTTTGAAAAGTGGCTCTGAAGTGAGGGGTTATGCAAAAGGCATGTATTCTTACTCTCATCTTGGCAGGGATGATTTCCAGATCCTCAGTTCCATTGCACTTCACCTAAGTAGACTGAATTTATTTGAATTTTGTGACTAGATGTAAGTTTCCTCAAGGAACTATCTGCACAGACATGATGAAACATTACATTAGGTATAGTAGTATTATTTTGTATCATTAATCTTTAGCTCTCATGTAGCATGTTGTAGGATTTGTTTTTCTCCTTGTCACATTTTCAACCTTCGATTTGCTGACATTTCAGTTCTACTATATACAACAAAGGTAGCACGAGATTTATGAAAGATAGCAGCTTAAAAAACACTAGTTTATATTCAAATAACACTGATCTATTGACTGAACAATTAAATTCATTGCTAACATGCCTGATTATGTAAAAAAAACACATGGTTTACGTCCACATTATTCATTAGTACACAGAATAATATTTAGAAAATCTGGTGTCTCTCAACTTCAGAAGCACTGGGTGAACACTGGTCTTCTCAGTATTGTCAAACAGACCAAAGTGTACCAAGCTACTTAACAGATATTTATTTACTTATTTAGAAAGGGAAATGAGTATGGTCATGTAAGTGGTTGCTTCTGTGATGGCAGCAATTTTTACTGTTACCAATATCTGAGAATGACTGCCTATCGTATTATTATTGTTATTAATATAAAGTAGTTAATAATGTTTTTATAAATGGCTTAGTGTGCTCCATAAAAAAATTAATAAGTTCTTGCCAATAGGACATGCTAAATGCAGAAATCAAATATTCACTTATTTTTTAGCAGCAGTCTGGGTAAAATCTACCAGAAGTGTTAAGACATAAAGTAAAATGTATCATTAATAAGTTTATGGAGAGAGGCACTTCAAATATTGATAATGAACATAGCAGATCTTTGTATTGCACAAATAAAATTCTTTCACAGTAAAGAAATTTCCAGATAGTCTACAGTCTGCTTTATGTCATCTACAGACTCAAAGCTGAATAGACATCAAAGTTTGCAATTAGGGAGTGTTTTCTTTAAATATCTGTGAGCATAAAAATAACAAACAACATTCACATTATTATTAATAATATGTTTTTTATTGAAATGTGTGTTAATCTTAATGTAGCAAAGTACAACGACGAGCAGGTGTAAATACTGGTATTAATTCTTGCTTTGCTAAGAAATTTATTTTGGTACTTACATTCTTAGCTGAAATATATTTTATCAGAGCCACGAAGAATCCTTGGAACTCAAGAAATTCCACATTTGAAAAAACTATTATTTTTATTATTGAATTGAAATCAAGAAAATATTGAATTAAAGCTTAAATGCTGTTGATTCAAAAACTGAAATATTTTAGAAGCAGGAAAAAAATATATAATTTATTTGGAAAACACTAAAGTAAAATAAGCTCAGAAGTTGTCAAGAATATAATTAATGTGAGAGAGAACGCAAAAAGTATGAGTAACTGTACTGAAACCCTGCAAAATAAAGAACTGCTTATAGTGCTGTTTTAGGAACAGGAAAAGACATCTGGGCTTCAAAGAACTGTGCTGCAGAAAGAAGACAAATCTCAAATCTGTTCAATGGAGAAGATATTTTGGCAACTGTCTAGGGTGGTTCCTCAGCTGTAACTCCTCAGGGTAGATTGTTCTGCTGACATTCAGTGACAAGTATCTACCAAAATCATCCTGCAATCTATTTTTGGTCTCAAAATATAAGGTTACCGAATTAGAAGAATAAACCCAACAAAATGCTTTTAAAATTTGAAGAAACGCGGTATTTTGGATTCTATCCATATTAAATACTGCTCTATTTCAAATATATGAGAACGTTTACTGGTATTAAACAACTCTGGGAGTTGTCACTGTCACAAATGAGATTAGTGTCTTGTACATTCCTCTTGGTATTTTCAACTTCTGAACCAGACAGTGAGTAAATTTTTATAACGAAAAAATTTTGCTATATTACTTTTTCAATATTCATACTGACTTTTTTGTCTCTTAAATGCTAAATGAACTTTAACCTTATGAATCTGAAAACGCTGTAGAAACCAAAATCTTATCATAGAAATAGAAAATATTGGACTTACAAATATCCAAGCCAAATACTCTCTATTAAACAGAAAATGAACAGGTGATAAGACTATTTACATCTCTGTCATTTCCTTTTAGTCTTAGATTCATTCCAGCATGTCTTTTTTCTGTCACATGAAGAGAATGCACAAGAAGCAACCTACATCAAGGGTTTGTTTACTCTAGAGAAAGCTCTGGTGTCTTTTACTCCCAAACCAGACTTTTGCAAATAGACTGATGTGAACAACATTTCTAGAAGGTGAAATGAAATAGTTTGAATATTAAATAATAGCTTGTTCTACATACATTGCCTTTCTTAGTCATAATTTTCAACATCTTCTCATAGTAATGGACATCCAGGAGGGAAGAATTACTTCCCTGAAAGAATAACTCTGTTCTAAATAATAATAGTCTAGTCTCTCATTTAACTATTAACATATATCTACATGCGCATGCTTCTCTGAGTAATGTGACATATTCTACTTTGTCAGTGTTACTGGAAACTCCTGTCTGCTCTCTGCTTCCATAATGTTTTAAGAAGTGATCAACTAATACTTTCACACAGCATTTTTCTTTCAATCATGACACAATATGAAGAGATACAGTATTCTCTATACCCTATTCCTGCTTTATATGTCAACATTTTCAGATTTTTCATCTTTAAACTGTGCGTCTCTCATTAATATATAAGTACATATATTCACAGGCACTACTGTAAAACATAAAATAATATAAAATATATCCACTGCAGATACAATTTTATGTCTATTGTTTCATGAGTTTCAAAACTTTTGAAAAAAGTTTTAGAACTACGGTCCAAGAGGAAGGAATTTTCCAAAAATTCTGGTACTTACTTTAACTTCTTGGACTGGAAATCATATGAAAGCGATTCTGGACGAGATAGAAATCCAGCTAAAGCCTAACTCTATGGTTTTCTTATTTGTTATCCATATCCCCAGCAAGTCAATAAATTTCTATTCAGTTTACCTGCTTTTCATTAATCACATTCTATCTCAAATTATTTTTATGATAATAATAGAGGGGTTATTGACGTGATTTTGTTATAATGATGAACTCAGTCTATAATGTGAAAAATCTGTAGCTATTTAAATTGAATTAGCAATCAGAAAAAATAATGAATTCCTCTCTAATTGTGCTTATTTCTTAACTATTGAAGAAGGTGTACATAACTGATGACATTTTCTGAGTATTCTCAAAGGCAAATTAAAATCTGATTGCTCTTGAGGCCTGAAGTTTTCTTCTAGGTAGGAAATAAGCCTCCAAGAATTATTTTGAGAAATGGTAGCAGAAAAAAACCTGGGATATTTCAAGACTTTCATTATGTATTACTCTTCATTAGAATTAGAGACACTGCAGAATTGTCTGTGAGTCAAAACTAATCACCAAATTTTCACTTATATATCTGATCTATTTTTAGTAGCACATTCCTAGACAGATTTTGTACTCGAGGGGAAGCCCAGCTCTACTTGCCACTAAAAACTACAGTAACATTGTCCTGTGACTGCCTTTAAACTTGCCAGACAGGATGCCTGCCCAGGAACTTCCCCCTAAGGTACTATCTTAGGAGAGTTCCTGGATCATTTCTTGAAAGACTATGATGTATGTCTCTGACATAAGGCAGGCAGGGCTTTTTCCTCACAAAAAACTCTTGTCATTCATATTTCACCACTTTCAAAGGAAACGGTTCTGACAGGAAAAAAACCATCAGCATTCACATATTCTTTCAGTAAATTTACAATTAATTATGTGTTTGTTTATCAGGAAGCTAAAAAATACTGATTTTGAAGTGCTTTCCTTTCCAATGGGAAAAAAAAAAGAAGTTGCTTTAGATTATAATCTCACACCTTTTTATATCAGTGAAATTATGCTGTCATTTG
Organism: Cyrtonyx montezumae; assembly: GCF_038088225.1. Classification (NCBI taxonomy): domain Eukaryota; kingdom Metazoa; phylum Chordata; class Aves; order Galliformes; family Odontophoridae; genus Cyrtonyx; species Cyrtonyx montezumae. The sequence goes on from NW_027072034.1 coordinate 151,425,301, forward strand.
TAACGACACTAGCACCAGAAGAAAAGGACGTAAATAAGCATATTTAGAAAATATGTGTACTTTCCTTGAGAGCTGAAATATTTTCTTTTAATATGGTATTTAAAAGGATTTCACATACATCCCAGATAATTTGAAAGCTCACATTTAAAAGAGAATTTCTATGGGATATAATTAAATCATAATTCAATCGGAAGTCTTTAGCAAACAAAGAAAGCAGATGGAAGGTAAGGTTCCAAAACTACATCTTTTGATAGTTAAATACTCTCATACCTTGATTGCACATCAATGGCACAGTCAGGGTAGCTTTCATTTATAAACCGAAAATTTAAACCTACCTTTGCACCTCATGTGCAAAGCCTGAGGGGCATGAGGGCTTTTAGAACAGTGGCTTATTAAAGGGACTTCTGCCTATTTCTTCTGATGCTTCTGCATAAACTTATAAAGTTTCCTTTAATGAAGTAGCTTGTAGTAAAGTAAAAGCGTGTTCTACTTGATCATGCTTGTGGAATGTCTTTTGTAAAGCAAAAATATTTTGGAAACTGTGTTTGTGGAATGAACATAGACTCCAAATTTGACTTTGTCCAGTGTTCTTAAGTGATTAAGTATGAAGAAAATCCAGAACTCACTCGAGTCAGCGTTGAATTCTTGTGAGCTGCCAACAATTCGGTAAGATTTTCTCCTTCCAACAGCAACAGGATCATAAGTCTGGCTTAGGTCTGTAGCCGTAGGCTTCATCTTCCTGAGACTCACTGAGCAAGTGATAAATAATGAAATCAGCTGTAACATTAGGAACCATGATAAATAAAGACTGGAGCAAGTCAGAACACTTCAAAAGAAAGATGGTAAAAATTTTATGCCAGTATGGTTGACTGGTCTAATGTAGCACTTGAACAAATTTCTTCCTTAAGGCATAAGGTTAGTCTCCCAGCTGAACATATTATTCAGGCACTGATACCCCTTCAGCAGACCAAGCAGCTGCATCAGTTTACAGTATACACCTCTCATCTTTCTGCTTTTTTTTTTTTTTTTTTCTGCCAGAAGTTACGCAACAGAACCAGGGGTAACAAAAGTAAATCTGTTTATGCCTCAGTACGATTTAATTCAAGCAATTCCAGCAGTTTTAGTTTTGGAGTTGCAAACATTTCTTTTGTCACTCATTTCCAGACTGTTTGGCAAAGTAGCGAGGTAAAAATTAGGAAGAGCTGTCATTCCAGTGGTGCTTAGTGGCTTATTTTAATCACTTTAAATAATATATTTTTCAGTGTTACACTTTTTGCATTGTATCTGTCATAGTATGATCACATTATGCCACCCAGGTACAAAATAGTCATATCATGGTCATATCTTCTTTTTTTTTTCCGTCTTACTACAACCAAGAAGTTAATTTTCAAAGAGCAAATGATTACTTTTAGTTAAAAATGAGGATATAAACAAGAGTTTGCAGAGGAAAGAGAACCTGAAGCTTGTCGTTTGCTTACTCCATCTTAAGTTTTGTTGTCTCATACTCAGAACTTCTACACTTCTATAAAAAAGATTAATGATATACTCAGGGCCTTGTTACCATGGATCTCAAGCACTTAGATAAAATGAAATACATTGAGCTGGGTCCTAACCAGTGTTTCAAAGAAGCAGCAACAGCTCACGCCAACTCAACATGTAATACTTCCTTTAGATATTTTCAAGCAGATTTTACTTTTTTTTCTTCTTGTTTGTTTGAACATCTGGTGATTTTCTGTACTCAGAGTACTCCTATGATTGCCCAAGAATATCATCAGAAGATCAGGAAATTTTTTTTTTCAAACTGTATACAAACCTGCTCCTGCATGAGACATTCAGAACTACTGAAAGTAAACTTATATTTTCTCCTGCTCTTTTTATAGGAAATTGCTTAGAAACAAAACACAGTTGAACAAACACTTCAGTAAGCTTTGCTTTTTTCTTTTTTTTTTTAATTTTCCTAGGGGTCTTCAAATACTTAGGTCATATTACAGTCGATAGCAGTTTGTTTTGTTTGTCTGCCATAGCTGCAGATGACAGAGATCCAAAACCCATTGATTTGAACGGGCTTTGAAACGATCGTAGGGGAAGAATTTGTACCACAGACAGGAACATTAAACATAATCTCTTAAGACCCTAGTTTCAGAAAAATGATTCAACCTCTTTTTCTCTCTTACACACACACAGTTCCTTAGGTTCAAATTCTGTCTCCTTTATTCGTCTTAGATAACAGTAAAGTCACTGAAGCCGTTCAAAGAGCTAGGTGAAATCAGATGTGAACAAAGCTTTAAATGTTTGCCTATGAGGTAGGAATTTTCCCTTCAGGCCTTCTTGAAAAGTTATCAGGCCTACGTTCAAATGAGGTCAGTAGATTCTCATGTGTTTTTATATACAATATTGTCAGCAAACTAAATCCCATGCATTAAAATCACATTACTTTACAAAGTCAGGTACTCAGTGGCTCGGGTATGCCACAACCTGGTGTTGCATTTTGTCAACACATAGAAACAATCTAACCTCAGGCTAGCTGTGATTTCCCAGGACTACAATGCACACATGCAGAGTGACTACTCCAGACAGCACTCAGCAACAAGTGCAAGTCTCAGACTTCCCCAGAACAGCAGAAAACAGGATTGATTCGGTTACTAAGAACAGAGAACTAAGAGAGTAGCCAAGTAGCTCGCTGCTATCAATCATTTGTTTTCAGCTTTCAATAGGAAAGAAACATCTTAAGAGTGCCAGGAGTGTATGTGGAGAGTAATGGTGCAGGGAAGAGGGTGAAAGGAAAGGGAGCTCTGACTCAGTCAGTGAATCATTCTGTTGTCATTCCCTCTCAACAAAAGTTCAAACATTTCGTGAACAACTGGAGATCTTCTGAGCAGATAACTTAACTGATAACTTAGTCCATGGAGAAAAGTAAGTTTTTTTCTTGGTTTTTTTTTTTTCTTTTCTTTTTTAATCTTGATAATCCAAGCATGAAAAAGTTATTGCATTGATTAAATCCACAGATTTCAGTGTTAACCAGATATTCTTCTGTCAATATATTGCATACATTAACTTGAAACATGGAAAATTATATTTATTTATTTGTTTATTTATCTATTTATTTTAAGAGAAAGATGAAATTAAGCATTGAACATGATGACTGAGATTTCCAGAATTACCTTAGGTGATAAACACACAAAGTGATCAAAACCCTTAAATACTTTGTGCATCCATTAGGTCTTGCTGGGGATTCTGGATATTTAGGTGGTCATCCTGGCTCTGTCACTGGTCCATTGGGTAATATGGATCGCTCATTTCCCTGCCCATGGCAAGGGGATTGGAATTAGATGATCTTTAAGCTACCTTCCAACCCAGGCCATTCCATGATTCTATGATTCTGTCACTTTATTGATGTATTTGTCATTACCTTGGAAGTGAATCAGAAGTAAAATAATGGAAAAGAAAGATGTAATATGCTTTACTCAATACTTTAAAAAAATATGATCAATAAACATAAATGATGTTATTTCAGTGTATACAGGACACATTATTAGGATATGTCATATTTGGCAGTGAATGGTCTGTTATATTCTAACATACATATTTCCCACAGTCTTTTTTTTTATTATTCTTTTCTGTATTTACTTTCTGAATTTTTATTTAAAAAATTGTCAAAAACATAGTCCCATTCTTATCACTTCTCTCAGTTAAAGAAAATAGATTCAGATAGCTTAAAGAATAGTGTGTTCTTATCCTCCACATTGTTTTGTGAAATAGCACATTGTTTGAAAACAAAATTACTGTATCCTGGTGATAGTCATATTACATGAAAAAACATGATTTCTATACCATGGACTGTATGGGAATTAAACATCTGCCTAGTATTATAATAGCTATATGAAAAACTATTAGACCATCAAATTATCATCTTGAAAAGCTGGGAACTACATCCTATCTCTAGGGAATTTTGGATATTAGACTGATGCAATACTTGTTCTTAGCCAAGTAAATTCTATGCCATTTTATTTGTTTCATTACATATAAATTTGTACATACATTGTTTATAGACTGTATATACTAAATAAGACCAGACCTTATTCACAGCTGTGAAATTAATCATCTTTTATGTACAGGGGATTTCAGGGAAAATTGTTTTATATCAGTATTCTGCCTACCCACAGTGTTTCTTTTCTTGTGTAGTAAAGCTTTAAGGCCATGCATAATAAATTAAAACATATATAAAAGCATAAGCTTACATGTTTCAAAGCATAAGTAAATCTTGAAAAATTTCACATAAGAAAGACATTTAACTTTTAAATTATTCCTTCAGTGATTTCCTTCCTGCATGTGCAGGTAACAAGATTTTCTATGAAAAAATAAAATAAAATTAAGGGGTTTTTCTTGGAGTGTAAATACAGATTCTAAAAATGCTAACACACAAAAAATAGCAAAATCATTTTTGTACTGTCTTATACACTGAATTGCCATTTATGGTGTTTTTCAGCTGGTAATTTTCTAAAATTACTGTGTCAAAGAGGCAACAACAACAAAAAAAGTTACCAATTGCCTTTTGCAAAAAAATTAAATAAAAACTCCGGATTCTAAACACAGAGACAATTTCGTTCAGTAAAGGAGCAGCTATACTGTTTAAAAGCACAACCATTTCTACTTCCAGATATATTGCTTGAAATTGTTGGTAAGAAATCTGTACTTAGGAGGACTATGTGCTGGGATTAATTGCTAGAGCTTTATAACACTGTTGAAAATCATCAGTACTTTGATGATAAGGGTTGGAAGAGACCTTCAAGATCATCTAGTTCCAACTCCCCTGCCATAAGGAGATTGGCTGCCCAAAGCCCAATCCAAGCTGGATTTAAATGCTTTCAGGACTTCCACAACTTCTGTGAACAACCAGTCACAGTGTCCCATCACCCTCAAAGTTTCTTCTTTATATATAATCTAAACCTACCCTCTTTTAGTTTAAAACAGTTACCCTTGTCCTAACACTACACTCCTTGATAAAGAATCCCTCTTCATTTTCCCTCCAGGCCCCTTTTAGATACTGGAAAGCTGCTAAAATGTCTCCCTGGAGCCTTCTCTTCACAAGAAAAACCTAAGATCTCTCAGCCTTCCTTCACACTACTAGCTATACTTATTTTTATATAGCCCAGGTTATGGTTGGCTTTCTGGGCTGGAAGTTTGCATTAATGGTTCGTGTACAGCTTTTCATCCACCAGTATCACCATGACTGCCCTCTATCTATTCATCATCCAGCCTGTATTCATTTTTGGGATTTCTTCCACACACATGCAGGACTTTTCACTTCGCCTTGTTAAACTACACACCATTTTCACAGCCCCACTTCTTAAGCATTTCAAGGTTCCTCTTGATGAAAGTCCTTCCCTCCAGCATGTCAGCTCCACCACACAGCTTCATATTATCCACAAACTTGCTGGAGATGTACTCCATCCCACTTTTTACGACTCTCACAAAAATGTTAAGTAATATCAGTCCCAATATTAACCTCTGAAGAACAGCACCGGTCCTCATCTGGATATTAATTCATTGACTACAGCTCTTTGGTATGATCATACAGCTAATTCCTTATGTATCAAGTGCTCCATCTGTCAAATCTATATCTCTCCAATTTGGAGACAAGGATGACATACAAGATTAGCATCAAATGCTTCACACAAGTCTGGGTAGTTACATCAGTTATTTTTCTCTTACTCACTAATGCTGTAAACTCATAATAAAGGCATGATTTTCCCTCACTGAAGCCATGTTAGTTATCACAAATCACCTCTCTCTTCTCCATCTGCCTTAGTATTATTTGCAGGAGAATCTGCTTCATGATCTTGCTGGGCATAGAGGTGAAATTAGCTGGCCTGTAATTTCCCTGGTCTTACCTTTTTTTTCCTTTTTAAAAATTGGGACTATTTTTCCTCTTTTCCAGTCACTGTGAACTACACCAGATTGCCATGACTTCTCAGATATGATGGATAGCAGCTTAGCAACCCAGTGCCACAGAACCTGTGAGACCTATATTTCCCTGAAACAGAAGCTGTGAAGCAAGCAGGATCCATACAGAAGTGGAAATGACACTCGGAAGCGATGACAAACAAGTCCTGCACATCTGTTCTTCATTTTATTTTTTTTTTAGACAGATCTAGAGAGATTTTCCAGATGTGGAACTGTTAAATGGCAGAATCACCCATGGCTTGTACAAAATATGTTGTTACTTCAAACTTTCACCCTTCTCTCAGGAAATAGTAGTACAGAGAGGCTCTGGGGCAAAGCCTGTGCTCCAGTAACAGTCTGAAGTGACAGAGAAGTATTAGATCAAGAGCTTCAAAGATCCAACCAGCTTTCTCACCAAGACTTACTAAAAACAGACAATGGGAGGAGTCATATGTCACTGAAAAGTAATTATGAAAGCTTGTGTAATGGCGAGACAGGGATTCAATAGTCAAGACATTTATGTATCTGCTTGAGACTCCAGATATCTCACTAGAAAAAAATGCTTAGCATCCTTCTAAGTAATACTTGGAAGTATTAAATGAAAATGAGAAAATAATTACACTAGCAAATACATATATAAGAAAATAAAAATAAATAACTAGAAAAAGAGCACTTCAAACACTGAACTGTAGTTTTATAAACGTTCTGAAGTTCAGCATTTTGTTGTATACAAAAAAACTTTGAGGCAAGAGTATCAATTAAACTACCATCTTAGGCATTTCCTATTAGTGTCTTAGTGCCGCTTATAGAGCCTGCTGCCATCTGAGCACACAGGAATCAGAGTGAAGATATAACCTTTCATTGTGAATTCTCCCCCTATGTTTGTGGACCTGAATTTTAGGCAACGCACTGCTGAGTTGAATTAGACCCTAAATCTTACTGAAGTTCGACTGAACCAAAGGAATTTCCTTTTTATTTTTCACTTTCTGAATGCTGGATTTCAGTAGCTCTAAGCATTTTTTTAAATTAAACTTTTTAAGCTAATTCCTCATTTGACAGTTTTTGAAGAAAGATTCAGTTTGGTTGCAGTTCTACAGAAATCATAGAGTGGAAAGAATTTTCAAAAAGAAGACTGAATCAAAAAGTCAGCAACTGAAAGTTGTAGAACGCACTGTCATTACTGAAGGTATAAGAACACATAGAGAACAAGATCATTAAAGTTAATAGTATTACATTCCTTCTATCCGTACTAATTTTAGGTCTTTACTTCTCCAGACAGTCAGAAACAATTTGAAATTACGGTTTGCCATACAAAACAGAAATTGGAACATGCTTTTTTTTTTCTCTCTTAACAGTTAACTAGGTGAAACCATACTGTTCTAATTAAAAAAAAAAAGTGTTTTTTCTGTTTATTGTTTTTCCCCCTAGTGTAATGTAAAAGATTATTACTATATATCAAAACATATGACCGTTTCTTGACCATCAAGAATTTTCTGTCTACTGTATGTTGAAATATTGTTTACTTTTCTAGTTCATACAATGCTTTAGTTAAAAGCAGCATTTTAAAAAAGGTAGGCAGATAAACATGATTGGACCTAATTGAGGTTCATCTGTAAGACAACATTTAGGGAGAATGAGTCATATGTTGAGAAATGTTAATCTGGAATCACAGGTCAGGAAATTGGGTTACAGTAGTCTTTTTCATAATGGGCAGTCAGGATCCTTTCTTCACATTCAAAACACTATTGAAGATTCCTCTTGAAAAAGTAAGATAATATATTGACTTTTTGTTAGCAGGAGGAACACTGAGTGTTTCATATGACCTGAAACAATGCTCCTAATGTTGCATTCTTCTTCTTCTTTTTTTAATTAGTGTTACTCTTGTTTCATTTTGACAGAGTTAGCATAAAGTAAGTTTTCAAAGCTGTGAACCCTGTCTCAGCACGTTTAAACATTTGAGCTTCTCTAATACAAAATCTTTCTTTTCTTCAAATATGTAATAACAGATGTCTTCCTCCCACAGTCTCTGCAAACAACTGCTTACAGGTGACAAGGAAATTGTTTTAAAACAATGTAAGACCTATAGTAAATACAACCCTCCTAATCGAAGAGACTTTAAGAGATGCATAGAAATTAAACACAGAAGATATGCACGACATTTTAGAAACAGAAAGATATTCATCAAGAAGAGGAAAATGCTTTCAAGCAAGGGAAGTCAAATAAACTGCAAACTCAGGCAAGTCTGGAATAAGAGAGGCCAAAAATCTCTTTGCTGGATAATTGCATAAGGGATAAAAACTACTAATAAAACTTCTTTAAACATATCAGAAAAAGGATGCTTGCCAGTCTCTCTTCAGGGTTGATGGATAATATAAATGACATAGAATCATTCCAACAAGATACAGCCATAGAAGAAATAGTAAGTGAAATATTTGCCTTGGTGTTCACTATGGAGGAAAACAGGTAAGCACTAATGCTGAGTCATTCTTGATGGCACACAAACTCAAGTAAGTACTCATACTGAAGTATGCTTATATAAGTTTTAGATCACTGGCAATGTGAAAAGAGCAATTTTTTTCCTCAAGAATTCAAAATCAGATTATGTTTGAGATTGCCAGAATTGTTCAAATCATCTTAGATTTTAGAAGACTGAAGATTCTGAATGAATTTACAAGGGAGAGGTTGGAAGAAATCCAGGAAAGCACATAGAGTTAGTTCCTCTTTCCTAAATAATGTACTTGGATTGCATAACTACAGTAATAAAAAAGATGCAACAGGTAACAATATGAGATTTTGTGAGGTGGGAAAAATCAAGCTTCACTGCATATTGTTTGAGAAACATAAGGATTAGAGGCGAGCTAATTAATATCTTACACATGGATTTTTGTAGTCTTTTCAAATGTTCCTTACCAAAGTGAGGATAAGTCCCCTCAGAGATCAATGCTTAGTTAAAAGTTAGAAAATAAATAGTGAAAACAAATAATTAATCTAGAAATTAATCTCCTGGTAGTCCATGGGGATCCACATGTCAGTACATATGCCTAAAGATAAAATGGCTTGGATTGAAGAGAAAAATAAAAACTTTGTAGACATACATCTCATACATTTTAAGGCAAGATAGCTGAAAACTGAGAGAGACAAAGAATACTTTCCATACGAAAAGATTTTAAATAGACTAAAACTCTTCCCAGGAAAAGAAACAACTGAGGGTGATCCGATAAGCATGAAAATCATGAATGGGATGGAGAAGGTGACAAGGGAATAATCATTCACTCTATCTTATAAAACAAGGATCAGAAACCACCAAGTGGAATGATCATGCACAAGGTCTGAAGGGAATAAAAGGAGTACTTTTTCACATAACACCTCATTATACTTTGGAACTCAGTACTACAGATTTCTTTCATTGCAAAACTGTAAATGGGCTTGAAAACACATTAAACAAATTTAGGAATGGAATATCCATCAGAATCTAATAAACCTGATGATGTGGTGCCAATCTTCAGTTTGAGAAATCTCCAGTCAGAGATGACTGGAAGCTTCATGGTTGCACAGTTATTGAAGCATTTGCTGAACACCATCAACAGTGTGATATTGACACAGATGAGTTTCTGGATCAAAACAGATGTTCGTATATTCACATGGTCTTAAATTCTGTTACAGTTTCTAGCAAGCTCCCTTTACCCTGAGCATAATTCCTGAGGATTACACCCCTTATATTCAGTCTTCAGTGATAAAATCTTCATCCAGTTTATTATTTGGGTCTATATGTTGCACGTTTGTATTCTTATTCATCTTCATCCCTTGAATTATGCCTACGAAAAGAGAGAGTGACAACAATTTTACTTCAAATGAATTCAATCTGAACACGAGTTTTTTTCCTCTAGAGGTATCTGTCCCTTTCCTTTATCCAGTCAAGTTTTTAAATTAGGACTCCTAGTTCTGTGTTAACAGTTGAGTAGGACAGATCTGGTTAGTAAATTTAGACTACTTTGATGTTGTTTTTTTTTTTAAAAAAAAAGAGCATGGCTAGAGTCAAGGTGAAAAGATATTTAGAAACAACAGGGGAAAGTGTGAACAGTAAGCTACAGAAGTTGAAATTATCAATAATGTCTGTTGTTAAAGAGGCAACATTCTAAGTGATGCCAGTCTGACAGTATAAGTCAGGTCATGTTCAGTGTATGAACTATCATGATTATGGATTCACAAGCAGCACGTTGCCCAGTTCATCTAGTGGCATTCACTGAACCTTTTCATGACCCTCTCATTATTGATCTAGTCGTGTTCGGTCAGAGCTCAAATGTGTGCATTACTGAAGCAATTTTGTCTGTGTCTAGTCAGAACTCACATGATTGACTTAGTGAATGGTGTAGTTTATTAGCAACCTATTACAGTTTCTTTTGCAAAGCATGTGAAGTTATCCAAGACGATACAAAAAATAGGTGTTCCTATTGGGTAAGTCAACCGATCCCAGAAGTCTGTAGGCATTCTCACAACTTGTCTGTTATGAGATCTTCTCTAATCTTTCCCCCTTCTGAGGCCATTTTCATACTATTTCTTATTTTGCAGGTGGACCTTGACTGATGCCAGTCATTACATATCTTTGTTTTGATTGATGTAACATTTTCTCACTTCACTTTTAAAGGTATAGGCTAAGAATTTCAGAGTGCATGATCAGTGAGGAATGGTATTACCTTGGAGGCAGGTAACTTTTAGGATGGAGATGTGTTTTGGTAATGTAATGAGCATATAATGTGCACAGGTCAACAAAGGAAAGCATCTTGTCAAAATCATAGAATCATAGAATGGTTTGGGTTGGAAAGGACCTTAAATATCACCTAGTTCCAACTCCCCTGCTATAGGCAGGGACACCTCCCTCTGACCAGGTTGCTCAAAGCCCCATCCAGCCCAGCCTTGAACTTGTGACCCCTCCTTGTGGAGGGGGAATCCACAGTCTTGCTGGGCAACAAATTCCAATGTCTCACCACCCTCACAGTAAAGAATTTCTTCCTAACAACTAGACTAACTCTACCTTTTGTTTAAAGCCATTTCCACTCATCTTGTCACTACATGCTATAATAAAGAGTCTCTCCCCTTAAGGTTGGTATGAGCCCACCTCTCAAGCCTGTACAGATTCACAGAATCACAGAATTGTAGGGGTTGGAAGGGATCTCTGGAGATCATCAAGTCCAACATCCTTGCCAAAGCAGGCTCCCTATGTCAGGTTGCACAGGTAGGCATCCAGACAGATCTTAAGTATTTCTAGAGAAGGAGATTCCACAACCTCTCTGGGCAGCTTGTTCCAGTGCTCCATCACACTCTCTATGAAGTTCCTTCTCATATTGGAGCAGAACTTCCTATGCTCCAGTTTATGGCCCTTGTCCCATCCCCACGGACCACTAAAAAGAGGTTGGCCACGTAACTTTCTCCTCCACACTTGAGATATTTATAAATATTAATAAGATTTCCTCTGAGTCTTCTTTTCTCAAGGCTGAAAAAACCAAGTCACCCAGACTTTTCTCACAGGGGGAGATGCTCCAGGCCCTTTATCATCTTTGCAGCCCTCTGCTAGGCTCTTTCCAGGTGATCCCTGTCTTTTTTGTACCTAGGAACCCAGAACTGAATATAGTACGCCAGGTAAGGCCTGACTAGGGCAGAGTAGAGAGGTAGGATAACCTCCCTTGACTTACTAGCCATGCTCCTTTTAATGCACTCCAGGATCCCATTGGCCTTGGTCACAAGGGCATGCTGCTGGCTTGTGGATAATCTGTCATCCACCAGGGCCCCCATGTCCTTCTCCACAGAGCTTCTCTGGATTCACCTGGGTCAACCTATAGTGATACAGGCAGTTATTCCTTCTCAGGCACGAGACGCTACACTTGCTTTTGTTAAACCTCATCTGGTTTCTTACAGCCCAGCTCTCCATGCCTACATTCCAGCTATCCTTTCCTCTAGATAGCATTCCTCCGTTCCATCTAGAATGTCAACAGCACCATTCAGCTTAGTGTCATCCACCCAACTCCCGCTTCCTTGCCAGTTTATGGCTTTCACTCTGCTTTTGTACCTCTTTGAACAATCTGTACTTTAATTTCCTTAATTTAATTTAATTACTTTAATGCATTAAGCAATTGTTCCACAGACTGTTAAGACCAGAACTGCCCACCATCATGAAGAACTATCATCTTTTATGTGTAATGCATTTCCACTCATGAAAGTTTTCAATCTGTAATTTTAACTTTGACTTATTTTTTGAGCCTCCAATGTTTGAATAATATGAGTAAGTCACTAGAAATTTACTAAAATTTACTAACTATCTTATTTCCTAGTCATTAGATGCCAGAGAAATGCTATTGAAGGGAAAAGTAGTTATAATTTATAGGGAATTATGAGGATTATACAATTTATATAATTATGTTAACTAAAAACATAGTAAAGTTTTTTCATAACTGGTAAAAAAAAGACCCATCAAGCTAATAAGAATCAGCATACTTTCCTCTGTGTACAGATGAAGAAATTCAGTCAACAATTCTGTTTTTAATTTTTATTTATTTTCTTCACTACACTACCTTATACGTTATTGCCAGAATTTTCAGGGAGATTTCTCTAAGTCCACATTTTCAAGGAAATGATGAAAGACTGTTCAATGTTTCAGTACATAATTTTTCACTAAGAGTTAGCTCATACTCCCATTCACTTCACGGCCAAGTTCAGGCTCATATTGAAAAAGTCAGTAAAATTTTAAGTTGATACTGTAGACTTTGAATATTCAAATCAATTAATCAGTTTACATAGGTTAAGATTTGAGAACTTAGAATTTTCTCTCTTAGTTCTCCAAAGCCAGTTCTCAAAATCTGTCATGCTTAGGCCAGGTAATACTTTCAACGACTTCATGTCCTTAACTATATTTTTGGTGTAAAAATGTTATCTCATGTAAAAGTGCCCTGATTTTCATAGGTAAAGCACAAACAGCCTTTTAACTGAGATTCTCTAGATAAAAGTGGAACATTACATATGTTTGAAAATGTTAGCATGCCTTTTCTTTTGGAGAGCCTGGGAGAACTGAATTTTTATATCACAGCAGCATCTGTGACATGCCGCTTTTACTATGTCAAATGGAAAAAAAAATAAAAGAAAAAAACAGTATTATTTGATACTAGACTTCCTATTTTGATGCTATTACTTTGTGTTTCAAATAGTTGAAGATTGAGAAAAGGTGTTCCCTTTCAGTACTCAAATTTCATGACACACTGCTATTTTTTCCCATCACAGGGGAAATCCCACACATGAGAGAGGATGTATGAGTAAAACTTGCAGTTACTTTGAGATGACAAATACCATGGTGAAACAAAAGAAATTTCCCATTAAAATAAACCACATGTCAGATTTCAGCTCAGATTCAGCCAGGTCTCAACTAAGGAAATGTGCCTTATTTCTGTAAGACTGTAGATCACAGAGTAAATACATATCTGCTTTACTCAAAGTGGCCCACGGAGAAACAAACAGAAATATGAGCTAGCGCTGAATATGAGTATAAACAGAAAAGCCTTCCAGGAGCTGGCCAACTCATACTATTACCAATGTACCCCTGAAGGAAAATGATGCACACATCTCCTTGCTCTAGGCAACACTTAATTATCTTATATAAAAATAAACTGTGGAATTCAAGGCCAAATATACTCAGTGAATGCTAGACCTCATTCTGCTCAAGGTATTCTCCTGTGACTGGATATAACAGCCATGAAGAACTGAAGCTTCTCACAAGGTCCAGGAAAAATTTCTTTTTCCATAGCTAAACAGATTTCTCAGAGACTTTCATTTACCAAATTAGGAATAATAAAAATTGTTTATAACAGTAAATTAAATACTGGGAAAAGAAAGAAAGTAAGAACGGAAAAAATGGTGTAAAGAAAAGAATGAAGGAGAAGGTAAGAGAAAGAAAGAAAGAAAGAAAGAAAGAAAGAAAGAAAGAAAGAAAGAAAGAAAGAAAGAAAGAAAGAAAGAAAGAAAGAAAGAAAGAAAGAAAGAAAGAAAGAAAGAAAGAAAGAAAGAAAGAAAGAAAGAAAGAAAGAAAGAAAGAAAGAAAGAAAAGAAAGAAAAGAAAGAAAAGAAAGAAAGAAAGAAAGAAAGAAAGAAAGAAAGAAAGAAAGAAAGAAAGAAAGAAAGAAAGAAAGAAAGAAAGAAAGAAAGAAAGAAAGAAAGAAAGAAAGAAAGAAGAAGAGAGAGAAAGAGAGAAAGAGAGAAAGAGAGAAAGAGAGAAAGAGAGAAAGAGAGGAGAAAGAGAGAAAGAGAGAAAGAAAGAAAGAAAGAAAGAAAGAAAGAAAGAAAGAAAGAAAGAAAGAAAGAAAGAAAGAAAGAAAGAAAGAAAGAAAGAAAGAAAGAAAGAAAGAAAGAAAGAAAGAAAGAAAGAAAGAAGAAGGAAGGAAGAAGAAGGAAAGAAGAAAGGAAGAAATTCTCATTGTTGCAAGTGATTACACTTTCTCCATCCCATTACTAGGCAGATCAAGAAGATAATCTATATGTTTAACATTTAGGTTATTCCCTTTGGACTCTCCAACTGCACATTGCACAAAAAATATTTAACCACTATGGATTTTTTTATTATCATTTCTGCATCATTTTCTGAAAAGATTTTTCCAAAGTGTACATATTAGCAATGTAATTTTAAACAGTATCTACCAGGAAGAAAACTCAGAGCAGAAATTACACTGTTGCTTCTACCTCCTCTATCTTTCTTTCATTCCCCCATTTTCAACTTCATAACATCTAATTTAGTCTTGTCTCAAATATTCAACAAAACCTACACAATGTTTTCAAGTCAGCCTGTTTTTGTGTAATTCTTTAGATAGACACAGGGGAATAACGTCTTCCAGAAAAAACAGGTGAACTAACTTTCCTGATGTGAGAAAAAGAAGTCTTGAATGGCTGACAAGATTTCAGGCCTGATATTTAAATGCAAAGTACATCTTGTTCTTCTTGGATGAAAAGTCAAGATTAATATATTTTTTTTAAATATACGTTTCATTCAATCCAAGACCCAGCCATGAGTCAGTTTTGTTTGTTTTTACCTCTCAGAAGCATTTGGAATATGAACATTTCTCAAGAATATCATGACACATTATATTTCTTCCTTTTCCCTGTCCCACAGGAAATAAGTCATCTGCCTCTTTTTTCTCTCCCATATAATATAGCTTAGTGCTCCTTCCCATGTAAACACCTCTTCCCTCCTCTGTGTTTCGCAGGTAGTATCTTTTCTTCCTGAAGATCTAATTGATAATACACATAATAAACAACAGAGCCATCTCCTTCTGATTGCTTCAGAAAGGTATCTGCCCTGGAAGACCTGACTATTTTTTCTAACTATGTCAGATGCTCTCAAAAGATGTTCCCTTACAGGGACATTGCTGCCTCAGCACACCAATCCATTAATTAAAATTTTGGTTTCTGTTATACATAATTTTAGGTTGATAGCCAAATAGAAATAAAATGTGATTATAAATTAATACAGAACTATTATAATATTGCCAGTATAGTATGACTGGCAACTAATGACATACTAACTGCATACCATTAAAAACAAAACATTTATGAGTAGTCAGTAACCACTTGTACTCGTTTTGACAGGAATAGCATTAATTTTCTTCATGGTAGTTCCTATGGTCCTATATTTTGAACTTAAGACAAAAGCAGTGTTGAGAAAGACAAAGGGCCTAGATCATCTCTCCAATGAAGAAAGGCTGAGAGCTGGGATTCTTCAGCCTCGGGAAAAGAAGGCTCAAGAATTTTTAATGAATGTCTATAAACACCTGATGACAGAATGCAAAGAGGACAGAGCTAGGCTCTTCTCAGCGGTGCCAAGTGACAGAACAAGAAGCAATGGGCACAAACAGGAAAGTGGGAGGTTCCATGTGAACATCTGGAAGCACTTTACTGTGTGGGTGATGGAGTACTGGCATAGTTTGTCCAGCAGATGTGAAGTCACCTCCTTGGAGAAGTTCAGAAACAACCTGGATGTAGTCCTGGGCAATCTGCACTGGGTGCTCCTCCTTGAGGAGAGATTGGGACCGGTGGTCTTTTTGTGACTCTGAGAACATACTGATGGTTTATCTACTGTTACATATCACCATCATCATCTCTGTTTCTCACACTGTAGGCCAGAGATGCACAAACTGAGAGGGGACACAGTAAGGACATTTGACCCAAGTTAAGCAAAGGGATGTTGCATACCATATGACATTTTGTTCAGTGACAAAAGCTGGATGAAAGGAAGATTGGGGAGTCTGGGGAGACAGAATTTTGAGGCCTGTTTATCTGGAAGTGCTGAACCTCTGCCTGCTGTTCAGAAATAGAGATTTTATTTTATTATTTTATTTTATTTTATTTTATTTTATTTTATTTTATTTTATTTTATTTTATTTTATTTTATTTTATTTTATTTTATTTTATTTTATTGCTTTGCTTTGCTTTGCTTTGCTTTGCTTTGCTTTGCTTTGCTTTGCTTTGCTTTTGTATGAAACTTTTGTTTTACATATATTAAACTGTCCTTATGCCAACTCATACATTTTCTCTGTTTTACTCTTCTGATTTTCTTCCCCATTCCACTGCAAGGGGAGTGAGCAAGAGACTGTGATGCTTACCTGTGCAACAGAATTATACCACATCACTGAAATTCAATTCATTCACAAATATAAGAATCACTGAAAATGACACACAAAAACAGAAATGTACATAAGCTAGTATTAATGATTTAGAAAGTAGAAGACTAACTTTTCTGTGAACAATCCAGCTGAGTTTTAGCTATATCAAGAACTTCTAGACGCCACCATTACAATTATAGATGGAGCTGTATCATTTCACCTTTTTCTGTATTACATTTCAAAAACACTTTGTTGAAAGAAATGGCATGATAGAGACTGAAGTGATGAATGCACTGAAAAATTGCTTCCTGTCATAAATGGCTTTATAAACCCACTGGGAAATTTCTCATGTCTACATCTGGTGGATGGTGACTAATGCAGGATAATCAAATTAGAAATCATTCAGCCAGTAGGGACTAGTGACCACACGAAGGTCCAGTGTCTAAAGCAAGATTAGAAGTTGATATGTGCAAACCACAACTGATTCTAATCAAAAGCAGATGCCTGATTTCAAATAGGTCTTCCTGGACGAATTGTCAAGAAAATTTAGAAATAATTGAGTAAATGGAAACAATGAAATGCAGACTACATCACAGTACAAACAATTGACAGTATTCTATACAAATGGGTATGCATAGTTTAAGAGCACAGATCTCATATCCTCAGAGAATACATATATTAAAAAATAAAAATAAAAAAGAATAAAAAATCAGACATTCTAACTGATGGTTGTGTAACTGAGTAACACTCAATGTGCATGCCACATACTAACATTCTGTGAAAATTTGGAAAAAATAACTAGATTGGACATTTGAAATAATATACTTATTCTTTGATTTTTTGATGGGGTATCACCATTAGAATCAAATGCTCGTTATTACTCCATAGACTAAAAATACATTTTGTGTGATTACACAAATATATTTATCCTAAAACATATCAAACTGTAAATATACATCTTAAAATGTTCCTAACATAGAATAATAAGAAACAGAGAATAGTAGGGAACAAAAACAAAAACAAAACAACCAGCAAAAAAAAAAAACACACACACAAAAAAAAAAGTACCGTTGAACTTGTTGCATGAAGATATTTCTTTTTTGGATATTTTACTGCAGTTCCATGAAACTTCTATAGTTTCTACCTATCCCAGTCATTTTCATAGTCTGTTGCCATAATTTATGAGTACTGAATATGCATATGTGTTTCAGTATTTTGAAGAAAAATACCAAACATATAAGACCACCTTTCTTTAATTTATTTAGCATACACACCTTATTTACACAGCTACAGAGAATCAAATATCATGAACCACCCACTGTATTACACAGTTCTAAATTTGTGTATTATATCTTACACAGAGTATGTCCTATATCTGTAAGGAGTGTACTGTCTTTAAAGAATGCATAAGGATAAGTTTTGACAGATAAAAGGTTGTAGTGCCAACAGAATACAACAATAAACTCTATATAAAGCCATGAGAATATTTTGCCAGTAACAAGCATAGTGGTGAGCATTAAAAAAATAAGTTTAACATTCAGATAAATAAAAGATTTTTACAAAGTGACTGCAAAATGCTGGGGTACAGGTTAACTTTACTAAATGAGAATTATTCTTCAATACTGAGTTCCTTTCTATTTTCATTATGTGATTTTCAGACTTTTTGCCATCTTCTCTATCTGAAAATTCATATGATTCATTATAGATTACTCACAACTTTTGATAGGCCAACAAACTCATGTGGCTTTATCTTTTGTCTAGTTCATATAGCTATTTTTAACATAAAAATGATGCTTACTGATATTTAATTACAATTCTGTATGTAAATAGATCTGTGAATTGAGATTTATAGGAACACAAACACAAACAGAATTGACAGAAATGTTCTTCCAAGCCAAAGAACTATTTGAACAAAGTAAGAGCCGGAGAATATTAGTAAACATGTGAATCAGAGGCATTCCTGCAAACTTTGGAGGTGAGTAAGATTAATGGAAAGAATTGAGCATACAATAAAATTATACCTCTCCTTTTGTTTGCTGAAAAGGATCATCCAAAAATCAAACGGATTATTCTATTTATGTATTTTAGTTAAATGTTATTGATTTTAATGTTATGATTTTCAATATGGTTTTGTGTATAATGTAAAAAAATATTTTTCCACTATTACACTTATAATATACCTGAAATCCTAAAAAGGAAAATTTGTTGGCATTTGGGTACAGATCTTCTCCACTGAAAACAACGTCAGAATGAGCAGGCTCAGTTTGATGGCTGCTAGTAACATGTATGCTGAACATGGTGTCACTAATCCAGAGATGAAATCTTACTCCAGTAGAAAAAATAGGGACTTCAATTTACCCAACAATATGAAACAGTTTTTTAAAGATCAAGTCTTGTATTGCTTCTAGAGTGATTGAGAGATTAAGAAAAAAAATATTTGTGTGAGTTTATGTAAAGTATATTTAGAAGGACAATTAATGTCTCAAAACAAATGTGCAATTAACGTCTAAGTCCTTTTCAGCTTCTGAATGGAAACACTTAGAAACAGGATAAAATAGTGAAAGCAGAAAGTACATTGCACACACTCAACAGAGAGGATTTTTTAGCATCAAAAAATACTCTTGTTAATTCTTTGAATCAGCAACATATGTTGTTTACTTATTGTTGCATCTTGCAGAAAAAATAAAGTTGGCTTCAAGAAATAATGAGCAGATGAATTTTAGAGAAAGAGGACTGTGTGGCTAGCATTACGAATACCAGACAGAAATGCCATTATACTGTGGGCTTTAAGTTTTTCCACAGCAAATAACAGCCTGCCAGGCAGACAAACAAATTAGCTGATGATGGACCTCCCTTTCAAAACTAACCTTTAATCTAAGACAGCACATTTAACTAATGAGGAATCCTCATCCTGTACTACTATGATAATAGGAAAATGTTGTAGAACTGATAAACTGAAAAGAGTCAGTCAAGATTTTGAACTTTCTCCAAAGTGCCTTTGACATTAGTTAGATGAGAATGTGAGGATTTGACTATTTAAGTAAGTCTCCAGTGATCTAGTCCCTTGAAGGTCTCAAATAACTTCCTTATTTGTAACAGACGCTTTGGCCTGCCTCACAAAGCAGACTAATGTATAAGTTCATCTCCTGCTAAAAATTGTTAGTGGTTTCAGTTCATCTCACTTAAATTTAACCAATTTAAATACAAGGTTCTAGTCCAAATATTCACTTTCCAAAATACCCACATGAGTGCCTAATACCTTTCTGTTCCTGCTTTGAAGTCTTTATTAGAATTTAGATGTGCTCAGTTTGAGTGAACTACTGTAAATTTGTGCTTTACTTCTGAAGTAAAAGGAGTTTTCGACCCTCTGAAGTCAGCTAACAAATGAGTCCAGAGTACATCCAAGTCAGGAAGGTGACATGCAGCCCTTACTCTACAACATTTTTTTCTACTTTATCATTAAGATGATGGATCAGTCTTTTACTTCACTGCCACATGATGCAAATTTAACTCATGCTCTTCCCATTACAGTAGGACTAAGAACTACTTCATGTGCTAGCTATTAAACTCTTTGGATTGAGGGCATAAATGGAGAGAAGGAGAGAACATTTTCTCATTTTTCTTTTTTTTTATAGAAGCTAGTGTTAAATTTACAGAATTAAATGGAACTATGTCATGAACTAGGTGAAGACATTTTGCCCTAACAGAATTGGAAAAAAAGTATGAAATCGTGTTTAAAATACACTGTAAGTTTAATAAGATTTTTAATCACAAGAGCAAGTAAATTTTACAGAACTGACAATGTTACATCAGTAGGTTAGTATAGCTACCATAAATTGGACAGAAATGTGGATGTTTTGGGAGCAGATTTTCACATTATCTCAGTTGCCATTGAGGTAAATATTATCTCTCTTTGCAGATCTGTTAGTAGACCTACTTTGTCAAAAGATAAGTAAAAGGAAATACTGAACAGTCCAAAGGTTTCTTTAGATTGTCAGAGTTTCCACGAAAAAGAGTGGAATGAAAATATAGCCTTTGGAATCAGGAATTTTGTTCAAAATAAACCCTTGTGTCTTTGGCATCCAGTACTAAATCAAATGGCTCAATCAGTTATTTACTTTCCTGATGGAGTCATTGGGAAACTTCACTGGACAAAGTTCATGTCATCCTCTGAAAATCAGAGAACACTGGGACTAAGAATTTGTTTATAAAAGAGATAAACTGTAATGATGATACTTTCACAATCTAAGTTCACATGTCTTCTTTTCTAGTTTCTGAAGAAATGCTTAGTCATTTAAGCCAGCATAGCTGCCGTTCAAACTATATTTAGTCAAAGGCAAAAGTTTAGGGGCGTGTATCTTGATAAGAACAATGCTTGTGGCTTATTTTTAGGTTTGGCAAATAGGGCTGTAATAAAAAAGCGCTGATATTATTGTTCTCAAGTTTTCTTATAAATTAAAACCATGATAAATCATCTTTACAAGACTTATTTTTCCATACCTTCCCCTTATTTCCATAGCACATCTCCACTTCCAGTGATGTGTTCTCTCTTGAAGATGGCACTTCTCTAAATCCTCTTGGTCTGCTTCTACACATACGTCTAGATCTCATGCTTATGAAATCTGGGATTATTCTTCCTTCATACCTATTTCTCTAAATTCTCCTTCTGATTCATACTTAATTTGAGAAGGTGTTGCCTAGGCAGCAAAAGGTTGATGGTGGGAGATTGTGAGATGTATTAGTTGTTAGGTTTTTAAGAACAAGAGATGCTCTGAAGGCAAATTTTGTCTCAATTTATAAAAAATTAAATAAATAAATTACATGACAAAGATAAATAAATAGTTGGACCAGAGAATAAGGCAAAAATGAGCTTTTCCTGTTGTATTGGTGGAACAAAGGGAACAGAGGGAAACAATATACTGTGAGGGTACACATGGCCCCACAGTACCTATCAGTACATTCACTACTCTACTGATAAGAGACAGTATGTACTAGCTGCTGGGTATAGTTTGTACTATAACACAAAATCATTGTAACATTCAGTGATGTGTATTCCTCTTTCTATTTGTATATTCATTTTTCTTTTGTCTAATCTTGCTTTTGCACATTTTTCTATGACAATATCAAGTAAGTTTTAGTTGCATTTGAGTGTGAATGTGAGTCTGTGCTTGACAATCTGTTACTGGACTATAAAGTTGGTTTCTGGTGTATAAATTTCACTGGAGCTGTGTTCTCAGAATTGTGGCAGTGCAGAACTAGCTTTGGGATCTCATCTTCTCTTCCTTCCAATTGTAATAGTATGGCTGCAATTTATGAAGAATATTTCTTGACAAGACTTACCTCCCAGAACACAAACAAAAAAAATGTTATTTAGATGAGATACTCCAACAGAATAATTATATTAACAATATAACAATATAATAATTAACAAAGCCAAACTTGACTTAATTTATGAGTTTAAAAGTTCTGTATTTAAGACTTCAAGGGCTAGGATGTGACCTCAACATCTTACTACATAAATAGACAAATCTCGTACTTTCATTTATGTAGCACTTATAGCCTCAGTAGCATTGAGCAGTTTATCTAAAGACAAATGGCTGTTATCACATAATCATAGCGAATGTCCATACAAAATAATCATATATAAATCAGGTCAAATATTACTAACTTTATACTTTGTTCTTTTCTTTAATTCCTACATTTTCATAAATCAGGCCTTCCTCCTAGTCTGAAATTACAGTATTTTAGAAATAAACTTTATATACTGATTGTGTGAAGATGAGCACATAACTGATGATCCTTTCCCCCAAAATGACAGAAAAATGTCAATAAGATATAAGTTTTTTGTTTGTTTTGTTTTTACAAACAGCTTTAGTATTATATGGACTAAAAATAGACAGCCCAAGTTCAAGAGAGAATATAAGGTATGCTCATACTATGAATTGAGAGCAGAGGTGTAACATATACTTCCTTTTGGGATTTCCATGGAAAAAAATAATTTATCTTGCAATAATTTGCAGAGGCATGACTTGGTACAACATCGAGGTCCAGAGTGGATAAAATGTAGAGACTATGGCAATAAAATAATAATCCAAGTGGTGAAGAATTGTGATCAGGTCTTCAAGAATGTTATTTCAAAAATCAGAATATTATACATGTTATAATATATGTTAGCCCCAAAATATATGAAGTTTCCCAAATACTGCCAGGGTTAAGTGTTTCGAATGACCAAAGAAAAAGAGAGTGTTATGACATTTAAGGACAAATTATCTTCAAGGTTTGCTAATGTTCATAACAGCTAAAACCAGGAAGGAAACAACATTTTATCTAGAATTCACTGAAGAGACAGATGAACAACAAACATGATACTTTGCAGTAGCAAGCAGCATAAATAAGAAATGTATCCCCCTTATCAACATGCCTTACCACAGGTTATCTGATTTCATTTGGAAAGCAATATTTTTACTATATTTATGATCCAGTGTCTTCAGAGATCTGATGCTGCTGTGGATGCTGTGTTCTGATCTGTACGTCTCAATTAAACAGACAGATTCAGTCAACTTAGGTCTCTCAAAAATCATTCTAGATAGAAGGCTATGCATGCAACAGATACAAATAAATGTTGATTGCTCTCTAGGTGGATCATAGAATCACAGAATCACTCAGGTTGGAAAAGACCTTAAAGATCATCGAGTCCAACCATGACCTAACCATACTTCCTTAATTCTAACAACCCTCTGCTATATCATGTCCCTGAGCATTATGTACAAACAGTTTTTAAACACATCCAGGGATGGCGACTCAACCATCTCCCTGGGAAGCCTATTCCAGTGCTAGGATAGAACATGACAAATTTTGTTTTGATCTGCCTTGAGACATAAGAGATTGGAAGGATACAGTGCAAAAATCTTGATTTTAAATAAATTGGAATAATTACAATAATGGTCTTCTTATAAAATAAGCCTCACTTTTAATACACTTCAGGAAGTTATAATGATGTCTGATCTTTATACCTATTTCTTGGCTGCAAACCAAGCTAATATCCTCATCAAATCTGATTGTCTCTGGCAGGATCAGAACCTCTGGCATCACAGAGATAAAAACACTGGTAAAAAAAATAATACAGTATTTTATTCTACATTTAGATGTCTCTTTTTCTACCACATACAAATTTACCAATATTTTAAACATTTGGTTTCACTCTCTCAGCTATCTTCCTATCTATTTTATTTGATTGTCAAATGTAGAACTGTGTCAGGGTATGGAATGGATAATCTGATTTATCAAGAGTATAAAATTCAGATTTTGTTCATGAGTATTATATGATGCACTTCATTCATGCCTAGCTAAGATGTGCCGTATCTACTAACTGCAGGTGTCTGGTGGACAGAATACCATCCAGTGCTGGAAATACAGGACAAAAGAGGAGAGAAAGCGGGAAAGAAAGGAAGAAAAAAAGAAAAAGAAAAAAAAGTAAAAATGAAATTCTAATGGAATAAATCTCAGATGGGATGTGATTTAGACCTCCAGAGGCTGCCACACTGAGATCAGCAGCTCTGTTTTCTAGGACAACCTAATCCTGTATTTGTAAACTATCTTTCTTGACAGGCAAGGAGTTCACTTCAGCTTTTTCACAAATACTTTTTTTCTGATGAGATAGATGACAGTCTTTTAAATACAAGCAATACTAGCAATACAGATTAGGGGTGACCACACTATAAATCTGTCTGATTGTTCCGGAGCAACACCAGATGTGTTCAGAAGTGCTTGTTTCATGGATGCAGGAAGTTACATTAAAGAGGCTCAGATTTGGTTTTTCTCATTTCTGCGACCAAGGTCTTCAAACTGGAAATGAACCAGTGCCTAAGCTTGATATACTAGACACAAACAACTTATAGTATTAAATCCTGAATGAATGAATCTTAGTCTTCAGTTTACACGAGGAGCATAAGGGTACCTGTCTGGAATGGAAGACTATAAGTGTGAATCAACCTGTCAAATCCTACCATAATCCATGTCAAGAATAAGAAACCACATATGAAAATACAAAAATCTATCTGAAAAAAATAGGGTCATCTTCCTTTATCTTTAAATATGAGGAAAAGGGTGAGGTTAAACCCCAGCTTTTCATGGAATGCAGCAGTTTCCTCACTCTGATAGAGATTCAAACATCTCAGAAATGAAGTGACACCTTTCACAGAAATGAATGAAAAAGAGAATGTCTCTGTAGTTCAATGTCCAATTCTACTGCCTCACAGTATGATAAAGACATGGACGTATTAGAAAAAGTCTGACAGAGGGCCACCAGAATGACAAAGGGTCTGGAGCACTTCAACAATAGATGATGAAAAAGCTGGTGTTATTCAACATAGAATAGAAGCTCAGGGGAGATTGCACGAAATGCTACCTGAGGAACAACTCAGTTTCAAAAGTACCCTAACTGATTTTAAAGGGAAAGTGGGCTGTAATCCAAGCAAATCTGACTGATCTTTGAGTGCAGAAACATGCACAAAACCCATGTTAAAGTAGAACTGAGTCACTTAAAATCAGAAGAAAAGATACTAGAGTAACAGCGTGCATAATATAAATATTTCCAGAGACTTAAGGGAGATATTTCACAAGTAAAGGAGGCTTCATTGTCAACCAGACAGGTCCATCTACCATTTTTAAACTGCTGAATGGTGTTTCATAAACAAAGTAAGAACACTAAAGATTTACTATGAATTGAATTAGTTTCTTTCCCTCTTTGCTTTGACATATTAACTAAGACACAGACTTACACCAGAAAGCTTAATAAAAACTTGGCAGAAACAAAGTACAAAACCCACAAGGAGTCAAAATTATTGTCTTATGTAACACAATAAAACACACTGGTGATGATTCAAAAGTCATGACAAAAGTCTGAACTGTCCACGTAATTTCAATATATTTAAGAACAAAGAAGCAGACAGAATATTACTTCTCACTGAGGACACTAATACAGTTCCAGACACCACATGGGAATAATACATCTGTAGATAGAACAAAAATATTTTCATAACAATGAGTGTAATCTCACTGTTACTCTGTTGGAACTAAACTATAGTTCTCTGAACACAGTGGTCTCCATAGTTTGTTTCTTCCAGATGACTTCTGTGTGTTAGCTAAACAAGATTTCTTCAAAAACAAAGCTTTATATTACCGTGTGTGCATGTTTGTGCATGTGAGTCTAAAAAAAGTTATTAAATACTATCCCAGCAACTACAGAATATCTTACAAATGATGGGGTATTGTTCTTTTTTTTATCTAACAGCTGCTTTTTGTTTAAGTAGTTTACTGTTGCTAAAAGCTCTGACAATCCAGATACTTCTTGCTATCAAGGTTTATCTCAACCTGTTAAAGTCTAGATAAGAGGTTGCCAGTTTTCCTGCTTCAAAGGAGAAAAGAGTAATTGGAGCTATAAACTCTCCCATTCATCATTAAAATGCACATTTTTATAGGACCACAGAAAGCATCTGTGTCTTCACTAAGATGAGGCATGCATTAGACAGATTTGAACTGAGACAGCTCAATAACGCAGATCACTTGTCTTACATCTACAGATGTTGATGTGCACACACTCATTTCAGAAGAGGGGAAAACAGAACACACTTAGTCAGAAGATTATTTTTACAAAATGAGGAACTCATACAGCACAACTCTTTGTTTTAGATGAAGCCAAGAGCCCTTAGCCCTTCACCAGATGGACTTGGTACTTGTCACGCGTGAGTTACACATTTCTTTTTAGTGCAGTTTCTCTCACTCATGCCTTGCTATAAAGACCGTTTTATATAAAGTTCAAGACTCATGCTCTCTTGAAGATGATTTCAAACACTATTCCATGGCCAATTCTGACAACTGTGCACTTATTTGTAGAGGGCTCTAAGAAAAAGTGGAATCTACCTAACAACTAGCCTTAGTTTGTACATTATGTTCATATTTCCTTATGCTTAATTTTACGGAGTCTTCCATTTTAATAACTTGCAAATTCAACAGAGATAGAAACACTTTCAAAGTGAATTAACTTTACTCATGCAGGATGTCTTTATCAACAGAATATATAATATCTGCAGTATGAAGTAAGGTTTTACCAGAGAACAGGTTCAGATATAATTTTTCATTCCCTTTCCCTTGTAATCAATAATTCTAAAATGAATCTTCACTTGTTTCCATCAGAATGACTGAAGAAAAAGGTTGCCTGATAAGATGATCATTGGTTACTCTAGGAAAAGATAATTTATATTAATATTTTGTCATCTCAAAAGAGGATTTGGGTTAGCATAGCACTGATAGATAAACATATGGTACTGCTAAAAAATCTAAAGGATTCTGACAAGTCTTTTCATTCATAAGCTGTCTCTATATATTCTTAAAAATTGTGGATTTTGTAGAATTTGCAAATAGCATCCAGTAAGCAAAATTACTTGCTCCATGAGGATGAATGAAAAACTGCAGAGATATCTTGAAGATGTTATATATATATGTGTAGAGATGAATTTCCTAAGGAATAAATCTCACAGGTTCATAGAATCATAGGATGTCTGAGGTTGGAAAAGACCTCTGGAAGGCTTCTGATCCAGGAAACCTTACTCAAAGCAGAGTCACCCAGAGCAGGTTGCCCAGTATGACTCAATCTGATCCTGTTTAACATATTAATCAATGACTGGGATGAAGGAATAGAGTGCACCCTCAGCAAGTTTGTTGATGATCCAAATCTGGAAGGAGTGGCTGACACGCTGGAAGGTTGTGCTACCATTCAAGCAAGAACTGGACAGACTGGAGAGTTGCACAGGGAGGAACATTATTATGAGGTTCAAAAAAGGGAAGTGTTGAGTCCTACATCTAGGGAGGAATAACCACATACCTCGGTACAGGTTAGTGGCTGACCTGATGGAAAAGAACTCTGTGGAGAGTGACCTAGGTGTTTTTTGGACGACAGGTTGGCCATGAGGCAGTACTGCACCCTTGTGGCCAAGATGACCAATGGTATTCCAGGGTGCATGAAAAAGTGTGCCTGGCAGGTTGAGAGAGGTGATCCTCCCCTTCTACTCTGCCCTGGTGAGGCCATATCTGGGATATCACTTCCAGTTCTGAACTCACCAGTTAAAGAAAGACAGGAAACTGCTGCAGAGAGTACAGCAGAGAGTCACAAAGCTAGTTAGGAGCCAGGAGCATCTACCTCATGAGGAAAGACTGAGAGACTTAGGGCTGTTGAGCTCTTTTCAGTGGTGCCCAGAAACAAGAGGAGATAATGGGCACAAACTGGAACACATGAAATTCCACACCAACATGAGGAAAAAATTCCTTACTTTGAGGGTGATGGAGCACAGGAAAAGCTGCCCAGAGAATTTGTGAGTCTCCCTCTCTGGAGATATTCAGAACCCACCTGGAAATTTTCCTGTATAGTATACTGCTTTAACATGGGGTTGGAGTAGATGATCTCCAGCTCCTACGATTCTGTGATTCTGTGGTTCTGTATCAGGCTCCTACAAGTGACTGGCTTGTCTCACATAGAAGAAATTGAAGAATATAGTCTGGGATGGTCGTTCAAGAATAGTAAAATAAAATCAGTTCTGAATTTCCTTTACTTAAAGAATTGTTGCATGGTAGTGAAAACTCATCTTGAGATCTGGCATTTTGAACAATATTGGCATATAATTTTTCACCAAGATGAAATATGCATTTGCAAGAAGAAAGAAAAAAGCAAGATACATGCAGTCTAATCTATTTAGCAATCTGTCTCTAATTTTAATGATGTATTTGTCATTTTATTGCTCAGAAAATGTCATTCATATGAAACTGTCACTATGATATTAGAGGGGAACAGCTTGTGTTAAACTGTGTAATGTCTTTGCCAACTTAGTTACATACTACCTCCTTAGAATTTCCTTTGCAATTTCAGGATAACAAAGATACTTTATGTACTACACTTCTGTACATAGCTGCTGTACAAAATGTGGATACACCTATCATTTGTTTAGTTAGTTTAGTCAGTTATGAAAGTTATTTTGAAAAGCCTTGTGTAAGAATAGTCTGAGGAGAAAATACAACATTATCCTGAAATATCTTTTAACATTTTTAAATAAGTAGTGATTAGGAGGAGATGTAAATACTTTCAAAGAGAATTAAAAAAAAAAAAAGAAAAAAAAGAGAGAGAGATGAAATTATTTTTCTCTGATAGATATTTAAAGATATTATCATGACCCATAATCACTGAGCTGGAGGAAAGGTGCATCTCTTTTTTATTGTTCATATATTTACATCAATATGTCTGCTTGGTTAATTAATCAAATACAAAAAAAAAATCACTGCTGGTTTACAATTTCCAAATCTGGAAAATATTCTGCAGGAAATAAAGATAAACACAAAGCTAGAATTTACTGTTTTGTATTGTTTTCTTTTTTTTCTTAAAATAAATGTATATATATATAATTTATATATAATATATATATTATATATAAATGTATACAAGGGATTTGGCAGTATATAGGCGCTCATCTACCTTACAGGAAATTTTTTTTAAGATTTTCTCTACTTTTTCATGTTCTATTCAAAATTTTTATTATATAAAACAAAAAAATAGCTAAAACTCACAAATCTTAGAGGCTTGGATTTCAGCTGTCTTCTATAGTAAAATGAAGGTAAAATCTGATTATTACCTTTCTATAGTTTTGTGAGAACAAGGTAGTGTAGAGCACTTTGTAACATTAAACATAATGCTGCATTCTTATAAAGTTGTAACTCAAAGCTTACATTCAAAGAAGTTTTCGTATTTCAGTTACATGAACTTTTGGCTGAATTAAGATGAAAGATGTTTGTTAAAAGAGAGGATTTCTTAAATGAAAAGTATTATTTAGGAAGCTCCAAGCAATTTTATTTCTACAATTTTTAATGGTTGTTTTCATTTTGAAACAAAATCTGTCTCTTAAAAAATTAATGATTATTAAAAAAAAATCAAAAAGGTATTTGAAGAGTAAAATTACTGAGCAGTTGGAAGGTCTGTGAAGAATGTAAAAAACTGTAAACAACAACAACAAACAAACAACTAAAACAACATTTTCATGGCTTGTATTGTCTTAAAAAAAAAAACAACAGTTAAGTTGTTATGAAGAATTGATACATACATTGAAAGGACTGTTTAAGAACCCATTCAACTCCTATGTAGGAGCATAGCTTCACGTTTTTCCCCATGAATCCTCCACTTGTCATCAACATTTGCTTTCAGTCCATAAATCCTTTATGCTAATCTCAAAGCTTTTGCCCTGTTTGTAGATCTACGGAATCAAGCATAACATAATGACACAGAATGTTTTGTTCAGTTATCCTGATCAAACAATTTGTATAATTTCACTATTTATTCTACATTTTTCATTCATTTCTACTGTACTTTAAGTGGTTTAGAGTTTAATTCAAGTTCAGAATACCAAGATTTGGGACTTTTGCACATGCACACGTAAACTTGTATTCTATAATGTAATCATAAAAAGGTTTTGACCCTGCCACATGTGAATGTTTTTGGACTACATTCTGATCTGAGATGAAGCACGTATCAGATACAGCTATCGTCATGTTATAAATATATCTCTGTATTCTATCAAATAAACATCAGGTCTGGTATACAATCTGTCATTTGCAATTCTGAATCCTAAGAGATGTGTCTAGACAAGTACTATAGATGCTGGGAAGATATATACTCTAAATTCTCCTCTGGAGCAGAGGCCAGTTATAGCTGCTCCCCATAGACTCTGAAATAACTGCACTGAATGTAATTATATTAGTGTTTTTTCTGTGTTGTCCTTCATCTACACAAAGACATAAAATAAGTTTCTGAGTAATAATCAACTGCACCTCATCTATTAGAGTTCATGGATTAACAGAATCAGAGAATCATAGAATGTCTTGGGTCAGAAGGATCATCAAGTTCCAGCTCCTTTGCCTCAGGCTGGTTTGCCAACTACTAAATCATGCATTAAATCAGGTTGAACATGGTCCCAGCCAATCAGGTCTTGAACTCTTCCAGGGATGTGGCATCCACAACTTTTTTGGACAGCTTGTGCCAACACCTTATCACCCTCTGAGTGAAAAATTTCCTCAACATCTAATCTAAATCTCTCCTCTTTTATTTTAAAATATTTCCCCATATCCTATCACTATTTACTCATGTAAAAAGTTGATTACCATTCTGTTTATAATCTCCCTTTAAATACTGGAAGGTCACAATAAAATCTCCCTAGAACCTTCTCCTTCCAACCTGAACTCCCAGCTCTCTCAGTCTTTGTAGGAGAGCTGCTTCAGTCCTATGATCATTTTCACAACTCTTCTCTGGACTCCAGAAGTTCAACTTCTTTCCTGAGTTGGCAGACCTAGACCTGGAGACAGTTGTCCAGAAAAGGACTCACGAAGACAGAGTAAAGAGGGATCGTCACCCTCTCCCTGCTGGCCACTCCTTTTCTGATGCAGCCCTAGATACTGTTGGCCTTATGGGCTGCAAGCATGCAATCAAGGCTGGCTTATGTTAAGTTTTTCATCTACCAGGACTCCTAAGTCCTTCTCAGCAGGGCTGCGCTCAAGAAGTTCTTCTCCAAGTCTGTATACATATCTGGGATAGCCAGACCTATGTTGCAACACTTTGCACTTGGCCTTTTTGAACTCTATTGGGTTCACATGAGCCCATCTTCAGAGCTTGTTCAGGTACCTCTGGATGACATTCCTTCTTTCTGCCATGTCAGCTGCACCACTCAGCTTGGTATCATCCACAAAATTCCTGACAGTGCACTCGATTTCATCATTTTTGTCACTGATACATATATTAAAGAGTACTGGTCCCAAGATGGACCCCTAGGGTACACCACTTCTCACTGGCCTCCACCTGGACATATTGTTATACAAACTGTGATTAAATCGAAAGTAAATTTGAATGTGTATCCTCATCCATACAGTTCTAGTTGTTGAAACTTTCAATGTCAGACTATGCTATATTTTGAAAAGGAGAAAAGGAATGTGTGGGAGCCATTAAAATTTCTAATGTCCATTTTGGAACTATTATTTTTGTTTATGGTGTTTCTGGCTTAGGTACTGTATAAACAAGTCCCTCCTGCAGTCATTACTCACATTCCCCCAAAGTTACAGTACTTCACAAATTTCAGTGGTTTAATTGTGTCTTCAAAGGAAGACACTTATCAATGGGACTTAAGTTTATGCTTGAAGCTAAACATATGTTTATGAAGGGACCCAAAACAGGTCCTAAGGGGTTGTGTTTTCCATTCATGTTGATATTATGGTGTTTAATGTGTCAGGAGCTGAATAATCTACTCGTTCTGAGTAACTCTCTGTAGACATATTCAGTATTTAGAATTAATATCACAAAGTCTACATATGAGATTCTCTTTCAAGACACTGAACATTATGACATAGTTGAATAGCTTAAAAACACACAGGATGGTGATAAAATGTACAGATTCGTCTCTTGCTAGGAGTATGATATTTCCTGCTGTGAAATGTTTAAATTGAATGAAACCTAATGTATTAGTTATCTTGGTCAGCTATCTTGTACACAATAAATTGACTGCTTTCTCTCATGCAACATGTCCAAAAGCAGTTATGTTAGGATACACATCAAAGATATCCTGTTAGGAGAAATATCCACTGTTGATTCTTGCACTCTTCCAGGTACCAAAGCTTCACGCAGCTTGCAGCAGAGTCCCTAGGAACTGTGTATCTTAATTTTTTTTAATTTCATGGTTTGACAGACTGCACTACATCTGCCCATACAAGAGAATTAATCAAATGAAATATATCTGATGAGATTTGCCAGCTGCTTTTGACTGCTATGTGGCAGCATGAAGCTATACAACAGTTGAAGAAATTTATGGCAGCTCTGTATTGTAAGAAACACATAGCAAAGACAAAATCTGCTGCTGAGCCTGACCTTGGCATATTTCACAATATTTTTATATTTCACATCATCAGTCATCTGATTCTTTCAGTAGAACTGTAGAGATCACCTTCATGAATAATAACATTAACCCTATGTGAAGAGCTGACTGACCCTCTACCACCCATTACAGTAAGTACTAAGGTGACAGAATCTACGGTAATCACATCAGTTCTACTTCATATTATCTTTATACTGGGATAAACATTCAAGTTTTTTGGGGAAACCCTAGCCCATTATTTATCCCTTAATACACTGCAACATCCACTGTCCATCTCTGCAGCTGAAGTTTTGGACCAGACTGAAGGCAGGCAGTCTTTTATTGTGAAAAAATCTACACGAGCACAGTCCTCAAAAATGTGAAATACTGGACAATATCCTTAGGGCTTTAAAGGTGAAATGTCAGGTACTTGAAGATCTTCCTAGTTTTTATATTAAGTGAAATATTTTCATTTCCTTAGAACTGATATTGTATTTGTTTTGAACGTAAGACAAAATATTAGGAGAGGTCTGAAGGGAAGTCCAGCACACAAGTGACTAATAACAGTCTAATCCCTCAGTACTATTGGAATAAAATGTATTTGTGTTTCTTTCTTTTCAGTCAAATAAACAGATAAATATATTTCCCCTGGCTTCAATTACAGCAACTTGGCTTTGCAGAAGAATCCTTTCAGTTTTGATTTCCTGTCAGCTTTACTAAAACATGACCACAGAGTATAGTATTCTATTTATGTGTTTTTATAGACTCTAAGCTTTAAAACGAGTGTTTCTAAATCAAATTGCAATACGTTCTAACTTGGATGTGTTGGTTTGTTTTATCTACACAGTATATCTCCACTTTTAATGAATGTGTGAAACTGCAAAAGTGGTAGAGAAAGGATGTGGCTTGAAAGAAAGCAAGAAATTTTTGAAAGCAAACTTCTTTTGAATCTTCCCATAGCAGGTAGAAAACAAATTAAACCAAACCAAGCTGTCTTTAACTCCCATGTACAAAGGGCTTGTCTCAGGGAAGTCAGTGCTATACTATAATCTTCCCTTTAAGCAGAGCTTTTTATAGGTGGATCTTCCAGAGACCTGACAGCAACAGGTGTCCTGAGCTGTGATCAAAACCTGCATGGTCCCTAACTGCTTTCTTATAGTTTGCTGCCCTGAGAACTAAAATTACTGTCCTACTTTCTCATTCCTAAAATTCCCTGAGTGTAGCCCTGGAAATTTTCTCCTCTGGCTCTACAGAACTTTTCTATTTCAAGTTAGACTTTAAATCTCTACTCATGCTCAAGTGGTAGCCAATCTTGAAGAGAAAACAAAAACTTACTTTATAAGTAGCAATCTCTTCTAAAAGTCACTGTCTTTTCTAGAGTGAGTATTATTTTTCTTCTCTCACACACACCACAGAGCTCAGTCTTTACAGGCATGGTCTTTGAAGAGAGGAAGGCAAATGTAGAAATACAGAGTGGTGTGATCACAGCACTTTATTCTTCATCCTGTTCAAGAAATTATTTGTTCTGTACTTTGAAGAGTAAAAATGCCCTGCAGTAGATAGGCTCAGTAATGTTGCTGAATCTATGCTGAGGGATGCAGACAGCAATGCAGAATGGGTAGGAAGAAAATAAAGAACTTAATCACTTCCACTCTTACTAAGAATGCATTGAGGAAGGCACTTTTGAAACAGAGAAAGTGGAATGTCTTCGGACAGCTAAGTGGGCCAATAAAACTGCCAAGATCAGAGTGAAGAGAAGAGCTTTCTAAAATGCTGCCTTTAGCAGGCCATAAGTCTTACCCAGCGGACAGTTCAAGCATATCACTTGCACCAGTCCTACTCTTCCCTGTTTATTTTCTTCTTGTCAGCATTAACGTTGAATAACAAAGCAGCAAGCAAACAAACATGAGGAAGAAAAACCCAATTGACATGAAAAAGAATTTGAGTTGTTTTTTCAGCAGTGTTGAGGAATCCCCTGGACCACACCATGCCTGCACAAACACTACTACTGCCTGCACCTCCATTCTAGAAGGTAAAGCTATGAACTTGTATTAAGTATCTTAAAATAAACATTTAGATGAATATGAGAGTGACAAGGCTACTTTTAAATATTTCAGAGGGATGCACATCCAGAAATTTTTTTTGGCACCCAGGTGAGGTGTCTTCCTGTAATACTTGGTTGCTTGAGTTCACATGAGCTTCACAGTATTCCTCCTATAATTATTTAGAAACTATTTTACAGGTAAGGAATATTTTATGAAGTGAAGAATTTGTTAGTGAAATGGGAATCACATTCTGTACTCAGTGTGGAGAGGCTGGAATTGTTGTGACCAGCCTCTCGGAAGTCTGCCCTAACACTGACAGAGTGGAATAATACAGAACTCTGCTGCCACTTCTTTCAAAAGGGAATGCACAATCCATAATCAAATAGGCAGGGAAATACCTCTCCAGAGAAAAAATAAAATAAAAAAATAAAAACAGAGAGGGGGCCTGGGGAGGCAGGCTGGAGAGAAAACAAATAGATTTCAGTTGAAAAACAGCCTGGTCTCTGTCAAACATGGCAGTAAAACTGACATACTCCTGCAGACTGAGTTGGTAAGATCAGCATGTCATGATAGAAAAATCACAGATAAGAAAATTCGGGGGTAGATTTAATGCAAAGGCTATCTAAAGAAAATATACATTTTTAAGCACGCATGTAAACAAGAAAGCAAGGTATGGCTAAGTCAAAACTTCAGTGGAAAGTTAAACTCAGCAATTAGTGTTATAGAGTTACAAGACTAAAAAGTCATTAACACTAAGTAGAAACAGAGATAATTAAAGAATACCATGTTCATAGTCTCTTTCCTAAGATAAAGTGGAATGTCAATCTGGAAAACCCATCCAGCACTGTAGAAGAGACTCATAAGCAAATGATTCGGATAGCAGCCCAGAAAGTGCTCCAGTAAGCAGGTTACTACAGGAAAACAATTTGCTTTAAAAAGAGGCTTAACACTAAGCCCTGACCTTACTGATAACTAACAAAATTAAAGTGCAATAAAAAGGAAAAAAACATCTGAAAGGGTCTCTAAGGGCCTGAGCATCATTTCAATAAACACTGTGGGTGCACATGTTTAGTACTGATTCACTTGATTGTTTGGGCATCTTTAGAGCCAAGTCTGAGCTCGTTCATTTCTAACATTTAGAGCCTTTATGTGCAGAATACAATTGCACTGATGGGTCCAAATTTGAACACAGCTGGCTGAATGCTAATCTGGTCTATTCATCTTCTTCCAGGACAATAAGCACCAGTGAGAGGGCTTATATATTGCTTTAGGCAGAATAGATACTTGTGCATACACACACAGAAATAAGTGCACACAGACACATGTAAACAGGCTGTCAGGGCAGAATTGAATGGATTGGCTTGGACCAACTATTCCAGAGTATGTTTGGAGGAACTCAGCTTGGTGCATTTTGTCCATGTAGTCACACTGCAACTCCCCCGGACATGGACAAAGTACTCTGTGTGTTAGGACTAAAAAGATTGAGCAGGAAATTAAGAAAACCAGCTGAGGGTAAGTGTGGCACGCAAGTCTCTCAGTTCAGTTTTCTACTACAGAGTTCTGCCGGAGTG
Source organism: Cyrtonyx montezumae (assembly GCF_038088225.1). Lineage (NCBI taxonomy): Eukaryota > Metazoa > Chordata > Aves > Galliformes > Odontophoridae > Cyrtonyx > Cyrtonyx montezumae. Next base: position 151,461,426 of record NW_027072034.1, read on the forward strand.
TTAAGTTTATAAGTTTATTTTTATTTATAAATTTATTTATAAATTTATAAGTTTAAGAAATTTATAAGTTTATTTTTATTTATAAATTATTAAGTTTATAATTGTTATTCTTGATCATTAGACAAAAATAAAAAGTCCTGGTAGATCTTTCCTCTCGACTGCCCTATTCCTATATCAAGACATTCCAGTTAACATTTTGGAGTATAGGGAAATGACAGGTTATAACTTTTTTCCTGAAGTATCTTCATGGCCTGAGGAATTCTGAATGGTCAACTAGATAACAATGCAAAGGCAGCTGCACACATTTGAGTGTGGTGTGCATATTGTTGTGTGTCCGTATGTAATCTGTATTGTTTTGTGTGAGCCTCTGGCTATTATGAACAGTTTGGAATGGATGGCTACAGAGCACCTCCCCACGGATAAGTAAGCCTTGCTGATGTGGAATATGTAGAAACCCCTAGCACCTACCTTTTCCTCCTGTCAGTACATTTGATCACAATCTAGGAACATCTGTGCAGATAGCTGCAGCCTGGTAGCTGTGAACATTTCAGGACAGCAATAGTTTTTCACCTCCTATGGGTATTCTTGGAGACATATACTGAAGATTTTCAAAAGCAATAATAATGATAATAATAATGATGATGATGATGTTCTGTGGGAACTTTTTCAACAGAAACTTAAACTTCAAAAGACTTGGTCAGTCATGGGGACTTCCAGCTGCCTTGTGGTGAAGCACAGGACAAACAAGGGTTTTTGAAATGAAGGCTTAATGTAAAGCTACAATAAGCAGTTGCATTTCTCAGCTTTAAGACAGAGAGAGAGAGAAGAAACTGTGGTAGCATTAGTTTTGTAACTGCTACATGAAGTTCCAGTACTGTTAAACTCAATGCTCAACATTATGGTATATATAATATGGTATATTTATGCCCAAGACGTGAGACTGTTGTTGACATGGTTTGTAACAGCAGTGTTGATGTAAATGCCTGTTTCCTTGGATTGTGTATCATGATGACATTAATCCACAAGGAAAGAAAACCATCTGGAAAATTTTCAGTTAGTATAATCTGAACTGAATTAAATATTACTCAGTGTAAAACCTTTCTTTAGCTGAGAAAAGGACTATACCGCTTGCTGTTCAGCTAGACTCCTCTAATCCAATGTGTTCTCCTAATGTCGTATTTTCTGCCTTGTTTTAAATAAACTGCTGTGAATTGCACTCTCTTGTATAAATTACCAGATATATAACCTAACGGAGGGCAGCACTATCTTAAATAGACACATATTTCAAGACATCCTTAACATCTCTTAGGTTCTGAAGATTTACAGGTTTTTCCTTCAGTGCTTTTACCCTAAGGAATTATGTTTACAAAAACTACATTAAAACAAATTGCATACACGGTGTGGCTGTTATTATTTTTATTATCATTACCATCATCATTTTAATGAAAAAAATATTTTAATTGGGAGCAAATTTCTTTAAGTAAAGCTCCAGTGGAACTTTGATGTCCACGTTTGAATAAAATTATATACTTTTCTCCTTTGCCACACAGGATCAATTTGGAACATGCCTTGAGTGCTTGAAAAAATCAGAATCTGAGTGTTTATGAGGATGGCCAAAAGATTGAAGAGGAGAATTTAGGATCTGCCCACTAGCCCTAGATAATGAGTTGACATTAATTTCAGTGCAAGTAGGATCAGATCTTCAGCTATAGAAGCACAATGTCCTCTCTGACCAAGTGGTGTCACTGCACTTTCTCAAGTGTCCTGAATCAGAATGAATCAGCTATTAAGTTATTCTGTTGCAACTTTTCACACCACATATCCTATGGTACAGAAACAGAGACTGAAAAATTTGTCTGTTCATTTTAGGGCTGACTTTGGCCTCGACTTTTTTATGATTTGCCTTTTTCCTCCCAGCTGTTTTCTTTCCTATTTATTGTAAGTGGTTTTTATTGGGACTTAGCTGTCCAGAAGTCGGTGCTTTTGAAGGCAAAGTTGATACACAACTGAACTCTTCTAAATGGCCTGCTCTGTTTACAAAAGGCTCGCTAAGTAACAAAGAGCAGAAATAAAGTACTGTTCATCTACGTGGTTTTCATCATTTATAATCTGTGGATCACAGAGTTCTTGCAACTGCAAAAGATAAAACCTTTACAGGAGATTGTAATAGAAAGGCAGTATTCCTTTGCAGATCTTTGTCGTGCAAGCAGCAAATTCTCATGACTCCCAGGAAGTAATCAGGTGACACAAACATTCTTAACATTTTGTAAAACTATAGCAAGAACTAGTTTTGACATACAGACTATACCTAGATATTTTTTATAATTTTGGAGGCATGCTTTCATGCTTGAAGTTACTGGCCAGTACCCTATTGACTTCAGGAGTTCTTCATAAAATCCATTGATTTTATGAACCAATTAAAAAATCTCCTTTTTGGACTACAAATAAAAATAAAGAAATATTTGCAATGGAAGATTCATAATCATACTTCAAACACTCAGTACACAAAATCATTTGAAGAATGATTTATTATTTATGTAGCTGGAGTTGTTGCAGATATGTATTTAAACCATCAAAATTTCAGTGTAACAAGAAATACATAAAATTTAGAAATTTCATCTGGATAATGGAAAACAAGCTATGAACTTACTGTCCCTTATTTGAACTTGCTGAACCAGAATGCCATAATGCTATAGCAGCTTGACAGTATTCAGCTGGACAGAGATACTCATCCAGTGATGCTAATAAGGTTCACAATTATTATTATTATTATTTTTAGCAATTGCTGTTGACTATTTCTGATATCAAGTACATCTAATTTAACACCTTGGTTTGTTCTCTTTGCATCTACTTATCTACCACTGGTAATACTAGGTGACATAGTAATGGAGGCTTTTCCTGAAATGTAATTGATTATCTTAGGAGACATATTAAATGCCAAACCTATCACCGTGGAACTGTAAGAAACTACAGGCTTCCTGACAAATACTCATGTTTAGATTAAGCAAACACTTTCCACTCCAAATTACTCTCTCATTGTATGGTTGGGTCATTGTCTACACAGAATTCCAGTACGAATCTCTTGGAGAGGCTCAGTAGGATCACATCTAGATTTGGTTTTATCTTTCATTTTTTGTGTGGTCTTGCTATCAAATGCATTAATATCTTTAAAATACCAGTCCTCTTTACTACGCACAGTAAAAGACCTTACTGAGCTTAGGAGTGGTAGACATCCATTTTTCTAAGGCTTTGCCTAACAGTGCAGTTCCAAAGATTCTTCTTTGAATAAGAAATATAATGCTAGTTAAGTTGATATTTTTTATAAAATACTTTATTAAGAATAATAAGAGTAAACAAGGTTACAAAAATACCAACTTTATTAACTAGTGAAGATGCCATTAATTACAGAAGATTGTAATACAGGTTATAACCACAGTGTTCCTTTTCGTTAGGCATTTGGTTAGTTATCATTAATGGAAGCATTATTTTTTCTACTTAAATATGAAAAAATACTCTTATCATACACTGAATTCCACAGGCCGCTCCCTGAATTGATCCCACAAAAGGAAACACCATACACAAATGCCCAAGATTATATCTAAAAAGGAACACTGTAAAATTTTAGGATGAAAAGCCATGTCAGTTCCTGCCAGCAGCCCTAACATTCATAAAACAATAATACACCAGTGCATCTGAGGGAGGAAGAAAATAGCTGATAAGGAAAGAAGACTAAACAACCAATATTGGTTTTATATAGGTTTCATGGGAGTGAACTGGTTTACAACCAGCCTTCCATAAAGATGGCAATAAAGCCATGCCTGCTGTGTAGTCCAGAACTGGTGTGCTTTTCAGCATAAAAGGATGCATGTAGTTCAGTGCACAGCTGTAGGGAAAAGCATTGAGCAAATGTCACCCCCTACTTTCTTGATAATCACATTCATTGATTTCAAGGGACATTTTGCCTGAGTAGATTTTGACCCTCAGAAGTACATTTGAACCCTTGTCTGAAAAACCCTAACTCAAGTGAGTAGCTCTGTCAAGTACATTGGCATTACACGCATCAAAGGTCTGCAGAATGCCTGGGAGAATTTTAATCTCGAACTACAAAAGATTTCAGCAGTAGCAGCAAAGATTTTGACCAGTACATTCCCAATGAGAGCTATAGTTTCTCTGAGGATCACGAGATTTAGAAATGAAAAAGAGATAGGGATAAAAAACAACTTTTTTTTTTTTTTTTAAGGGAAAGATGTTTTCATTAAGGAAAGGAAGAAGTGTCAACCAGTTCCAAGGCTTAAAGAAGATCAGTAATTGAGTCAACTAACTTCAGCAGCTTAAGATCAGGACTTAGGTTTGAAAATTTTGAATCCAGTTATTACGTTTTTCAGAGTCCATAGATTAGTTGCATCAAGAAAAAGGAAGATGAAATTCAAAGGAATTTAAGAATGTCCTTAGAGACATAAGAAATTAGGTTCTATATCTTTTAATTACAATATGTACAAAATCACATCTGCAAAATAAAGTCCAGATACCACTGAAGTTAGTAAGAGGCTTTTCAGAAATTTAGATGGGCACGAGGTTAGGTCCATCTTTTATTATAGAAAGAAATATGTTAGAACAATGAATGAGTATTTGTAGAGCATCCATTATTAAGAGAATCCTGTAGTTATAACAGTTGCCTGGCACGGTACCATTGGTACCAACAAGAAATATTCACAGGAATAAATGAAGTACAAATTCATTACCACGTATCATTATTCTTCTCTTCCTTTGCTTATCAGAGTCTCATGTGCCCTCCATATAGTGGTAGGGAGAGCAAAAGCACCTGATAAGCAAGTGCATACAAACATGTCAAGTTCTGGAGCATCAACTCTGCACAACTTATTTTACTGAGGTGATGCCTAGAACAAACAGGTAAAAATCCTTACACATTGTCTAACAAAAAACACTATTTTTTAATCATATATATGTGTGTGTGTGTGTGTGTGTGTGTAAAAATCACAGCCTTCTGCACAGCAGAAGATTATAACTAAAATATTTTAAGATTCAGTTTTTTAGATAGACATAACGCCTGCACGTATAATACAGTGAGCACATAACAGTTCCTAAGGTATGAAGAGCAAACATGGAATTATGTATCTGATCCACATTCTACTAATGACTGAAAACAAAACTCACTTGAGTTTTTTCAAAAGTCTCTCTCAAAAAGTTAATTGTTTCAATATGCTGCAGTCAGTATATACTTAGTAAGAATACAATCTTTACATAAATGACAATACAATAATTAATTGTAAATACAACAGGCTAAATCCTGCCCTCTTTAAGCCTGGTGAGTAGGAGAGACAAAAAGGAGTAAAAAAGCCTTTGGAAGCAGCCAGAATAGGTAGACTATCCATGTAGCATCCACAGCTTCAGGTCTCTAGTACAGGAAAGTTGCTTCTGTTCCAAAGAAACTATTTACATCAGGAGGACTTTCAGATGCTCTGCTTCCTAAAATATTTTTTTCCTATGCACCAGTAGATGTTGCTGAATGCTTGACACAAATCTCAACAAGCCAAGCAATTTAAGTGTGGGCTGAAATTCATCCCAGTTAACTAGGAGATGTAAGCATATTTGAGTCTCACTATAGCCAAAGTGCACTGCTGGAGAATAACTTGGTGAGTTAACAAGAAAACAGCCTCCCTTGACAGCTCTCCTGAAATGGTTACTTTCTGCCAGGGCAGAACTCAGCCCTGAGTCTCTCAAATGAAATAAAATGCTCTTTTATATGTCTACATCATCATGTCAGTTTAGCGGTTATGCAGTTAGATATGGTATATATACCTTACAATTTGCTACTGGAAACATATACAATTACACTGTCACAAGTGAAGTAATAGTGCAGTTACTTATGCAATTGCATGTACAGTAGTAAAAATAACTGGATATGTGTTATCTACTTTCTAGAATTTACAGGGTAGTTGGTGCCACCTATAACATATTACCACCTGCAAATTGTAGAATAATTCCAGACATACAGTTACATACCTAAGTGGGAACAAGCACTTTTCACAGATGGTGATTATTTGTCCCCTTTCCAACTCAACATAGACAGAAATGATGGTTCTGCATGCAGTCAGGAAACACAAGGTGCTTAACTACTAGTGATGATTTCCCCATTTCGTACGAGGTCATCTCCCTGTAATAATTTCGCTGCCCCGAAAGAGACCAATTTTAGGTACGGTCTTATTAAATATCTGAAGTCTCTGAAAGGCTTATCAATACATACAATAATTTTCTTACTACTGTCTCTCATCCAGGTGCCAGATTCAACTATTTTTTTTCCTGCAGTTAACAGTTACTTTTAAGTAAATACATAGCATCCTCTCAATTTTTAACACCTCTTGAGAAGGATTTAGACATGTTTAGTTGAAATACCTTTTAATGGCAAAAAGCTGTCAGTGGCAAATCATGACAACTTTTTCAAATCCTATCAGATACACATTCTAACGTTGTACATTCACAGTTAGTTCTGTGACTAACTTCAAACAAACCATCAACAGTTTGTCAACAAGTCCATTTGTATATCACTTTGCAAATCCAGGGAGTTTTTTGATATACCTCTTAGGGGACCACCTTCATACTAAAGGGATCAAGTACAGAAATAGAGCCTATAAGCACTGTGTGAAAGAAGGTGATACTGACTTCTATGAGAACTCCACTAACTGAAGGCTTGTTGAAGTTTGTCAACAATGAAAAGATTAATTTCAAAAGGGACATTTTTTTTAATGAAATATTGAATTTTTGACCTCTCTTAAGGGTTTGAGAAATAGTCATATATGCTGTCTTTGATAGATGTATACATCTCCCAGTAGAAATTTTGTTATATCTGATGAGAAGTGTATGGCTCATAGAAAGAATAAGTTGTGTTAAATAAAGCTATAATATGTTACTCCTTCTAAGATAATCTGAAGAGCAGCATAAAAGAGGTCATATGATCTTTTTCTACAAAACCATTAATCATCCAGTAATAATATCTTTGCAAAATTGTTTACCCATTCAAGTATCTTCAGGAGATATGTCACCATACTTGCATATACTGTAAGTTACTTCAATATTTATAAAACAACACTGATAGACAAAACACCGATAACACCCATAAATATTAAAAGAAATTCAACAAACTTGACTATCAAGTAGTTTAAAAATGGTTGATCATTACATTACACCTTAATTCTATGCTGTCCAAAATATCTCTGTAAATGGAAGCTGTTGAGTTCTTCAGGGTCTTCTGTAGGTCATCATAATCTTGTGTATCCACCGGGAGTAATATGAAACTCGAACAAAAATCCCTGGACGATTTCGGATGGCACACCCACGGCCGGGAACGATGACACCCACTACTATTTTTAGCCTGTTTTGTTCACAGACCAATGGACCACCATAATCACGCTAGGGGGGAAAAAAGTAAATAAATAATAAGAAGTCACCAAAAATGCTGCAAGACACAGTGCCACAGTGCCCATCTGTCCCCTACTGCCTGGTTTCTGTTGGGTTGGGCACAGTTCAATGAACTGGTAATGGAATTATCTTTACCATAGGACAAACCCCAGTCTTTAATATCTTTTTCACAACCAGAAATTATATGAACTAACATTAAAGTACTCTTTCATTTATTCATATGCAAGTAAACCTTATTTACATATAATTCTAACGAGTTCAGACTACAAGCTCTTATTCTGTTTCAGCTACCTGTAAGTACAATATTTCTTTTATAATGAGGATAAAGTGAGTTGACTAATACATATATTATTTGTGATATCAGTCTTTTCTTCAAAGACTACTGAGAGTAGTAACTATCATTACTATGCATCTGATCATCTATTGTATTCCAGCACCCATGATGAGAATCTATGAACTAATCGGACACATAAAATTTAAAAAAAGTAATATTTTGTAGAGAAAGAAACATGATTTGTTTAATCACTCATGGTCAGTAGTCTGAGAGTATGAGACACATATGCATGTATGTGTCAACTGATGTATGTATTCAACTGAAATTTGCTGTATGTCCAATTAATATCAGGGACACACTCAGCACTAAAGTCATCCAGTTAAAACAGAGTGAAACTGTAATTTAGTTACATTCACATAGATTTTAGACTTGAACACAGACACTGCATTTTTTTATCCAGCCAAAACTGTATCTAGCCAATCAGTACCAAATTAGGCAGTAAATGTTTGTATTGGGTAGGGAAACACAAAATCAAAAGACAAAGGCTAGCAATTAACATTGCTTTTTTTTGCTCTGGTTCTCTAGAAAAATGACAATGCTTGGCCTATATTTGTTTTAACAAACAAAAGATTTGATTTGACTGATAACAATCATGAGGTAGATAGCTCTTGAGGAGTAGTAGTGGTTGTAGGCCTCATGTAAGGATGAGGATTTGGCTGTGTGCATGTGTAGTTTATGTTGGCTAGGCAAAATAGTACAAAGTAGATCAGCCCTTGGGAGATTATCACAGTTATTGCCCTGAGAATTATCAGAGGGTTTGGATTATTCTTGCAGCAATGACTAAACTCATGCAGAATACAGATGAATAAGCAAAGAGGGATTTTAAATCTGTGTGCCATAGACAGATTGAGAAGATCATCAGTGTGCCTCTGATTAGGCACACTAAATTAGGTCTAGGCTTAGAAAAAGAAAATGCAGGTGGTAACCTGTATGCTACACATGTAGTAAGGTAAACCTGTATGATACACAATACTTGCCTAATTTGAGTAGTAGGGCAGTGAATAGTATTGTGCCAGCAATAGGGAGCTTTTACATGGACTTTGGGGAGTCATAGGTGTAGGCCATGTAGTGGGGCTTTTACTATGAAATTGTAATTAGATACATTCTCATAGATTGGGGACTTGAACACAGACACTGTAATTTTAATCCAGGTGAAATTTATACCGAATCTCCAAACTAGCTGGAAAACTAGTCAGTAAATGTTTGTATCACATAGTGAGATGCTGTTTCAAAAAATAACAGCTAATGTTTAACACTCTTCTCTGGCTCAGCAGACAAACAATAATGTGCCTGATCTAGGGGTTGGCAACTCTGCCCATGGTAGGGGACTGAAACTAGAGAAACTTTGAGGTTCCTTCCAACACAAGCCATTCTGTGATTCTGTGATGTTTGACCTTTATTTCCTTTTTATTTTATTTTTTTACTTCTATATGGCAGCAGATTATAAACAATAAAGAATTGTCAATATCATCAAAGCTGTTCATAAAACACTTTCAAGTGTGGCGTTTTATCTGCCAATCTGATTTTGTTTCTCTGCTTGTTCTTTAGTGAGGAAAGTGGCTTCAAAGCAAAACTCAGGGAGTGGAAAACCATGCATTGATTAAGACGGATTGCTAATATTAATCAGTCAATTTCTCATTGTAAGGGAAGACAAAGTGCAGGATCCCCAGCAGGCTTTCATCCAGATGATTCATTTATAAACCTTAACATGTCTAAGAGCTCATCTAGGACGAAATATTTTATTTTTAAGAAAAAAAGAAGTATTTATAAAGTGGATCCTATGATATATTAATAGTAAATGGAACAGACTTCATCTTGGTGAACTGTTTTTTTTATGGTGTGATACTACCTGTGGGTATGGAGAATTTCACATTAGTGTTAAGTAACCATCTCTTTTTCTCCAGATATTAAATGTATAATGGTACTCAGGACTTCCAGACATCATCTCATCAGGCAGATTTTCAACACGAAAAAGAAGATATCTTCCTATAATGAATGATTTATAGCATCTCTTCTCAGATGTCTATTCTCCAACAACACTAGTCCCAAGAAAATCAAATGTATTAAACTACTCTTACCGAAGCATCACCTTTCTCTACTCACTGAGATATTTCTCAGACTTTCTCAGGGAGATAAAATTCCTCACTTCTGTAATACTATATTTCATTATCTTTTCATTTACTTCATAACTTTATTAACTCTACTGAGCAGTGAACTTTTTTTTTTTGGGTGGGGGGATGTTACTTGGAAATCCTCATCTAGCTAAGAAGCTCAATTTACTCAAATCTTTTTTTTCTGCTCAATCAAATATATTGCTGTTTTGTTAGACCTTATTACAATTTAGACCTTATTATAAAGAAGACAAATTTATCTCAGTCTAGCAAGGTGTTTGGACACCTGAGTATATTTAACGTGAGTAGTAGCACAGTGTAACTGAGGAAAGAAACCTCTTTCCACAGTGTAGCAGCAAATAGATCATTAGAAACAGAAATCATTTTCCAATACAAAAGATTCGTATATATTTTTAGTGTACAAATTTCATGTAGAGAGAATAATTATCTAAAAAGTTATGTCCCAGAAAGTAAAACCAAGGATGATGTCTCCTAAAACATTCTTAGGAAATGTAGTATTTACCTCACAAGGACCAGCACCAATCGTTTCAGCCACAGCACAGATTTCTGACTCATTCACAGTGATCTTCCCTTTGAGATATTGGTTGCATTTCTCATTTCCCAAAATAAACAGGTTTGCTACCCGGAGAAGGCCGTCATAGTTAGCTACTGGGATTGAAAAGACAATAAAGACTGCATTCTATTTTAGGAAAAAAAAAAGATACTGAATATGCAATGCGGATGAACATACTTGCACATCTTAACTCACTGTACTTTTTCCTGACTATTCATATTTTCATTTAATTTCACTGTTATCTATAATTTTTCCTTTAAGGATTTTTCATATTTGCTACAAACAAAATTTGCAATAAATGTGCTCGGTGTGTATGTCTCTTCAGTTCTCTGAGGATATCTGAAGAGGATTTTAGTATTGAAAGACAGGGATAGATTCTACTGTCAGCTTTCTTTGGCATATCACAGAAATCAGGACAAGTGTGAAATGTTGTCTCTCCTGTAAGCAGAGGGAGGATTTCACTGCCTGCCTTAAACAAGGGTTAACATGTAATGGTGGCTGCTATGGCCTAAGGAATGACACATAACTTGAAAAATACCATAGTAGTATAGGGTTTTTCTTGTTCAGTGTTGGCTCAGCTACACTGATTTTGTACTTGCAAGAACAGAGCCACAGCAGGTTGAGGGAGGTGATCTCCCTGTACTCTGCTCCGGTGAGGTCTCACCTGGAGTGCCGTGTCCGGTTCTTGGTTCCCTGAGACAAAAAAGAGAGATCTCCTTAAAAAAGTCCAGCGGAGGTCTACAAAGACGGTTAAGGGAGTGGAAAGGCTGAGAGACCTGGGTCTGCTCAGACTTGAGAAAAGAAGACTCAGAGAGGATTTGATTCATGTTTATAAATATCTAAGAAGTGGGAGGCAAAGGGACGAAGCTGGACTCTTAAACTGAGCTTTCTTGTGATGCTGCACCATGCCCCGGCCCTACTTCCCTTAGACAGCTGTTGTCCAAACAGATGGTAATTTTATACGATCATGCTGGGAACATTAAATGCAGTCATCTAGGAGAGAGTTGGCACTGATTATTTGCCTCCCACTAAGAAAGTGGAGTAATGCTTACAAGGAAGAGAACCTTAGACTTGCAATGATGCTTCTGCTCTGATTTCAGGACAGCGTGAGTAGTTTGCTGCTGCTTACTAAGGATCTGTGGCAAAATGGCATTTGAGCACAATAATATTGCAGTAATTATTGTTAACTGGCAGCTATTAACTTTATCATCAACACATCATTAACCAGGTATAATATTTACCAGACTAAATAAATGTCTCTTCACCAACATATCTGTATCTACTTCACACAAAATCTGTGTTTAGTAAATGTTAGTAAGGTTACAAAGTCAAGTACTCTAGAGTTAGGACATGCCAGACTTAGTGCTACCTATGAATCCTTATTACACATTGTGTACATTAATTATCTTAATGTGATATGATTCTGTATTATTTTTTTCCACCAGGTGGCCTGCTTTGAGATGAAGAAATAATCATGTAGATGAATCAGAATTTTTCACAACAGGCTTAGAATTCTTCAAATCAATTATGCCAGATTTTTCAAATATGTAAATTGATCTTTTGTTTGTTTGTTTGTTTTCTGTTTGTTCTTTGAAATGTTTGAATCATTTTGTCTGCTCTCAAGAGAAAAGAAAATAAATAAAATAATGGATTAATAGAAAATATTTCGTGTTAATTTATCTTAGATACAATGCACAAAGACTTACAAAATTAAAAAAAAAAAAAAAAACGCTTGAAACTACATTTCTCAATGAAAAGTTTTGGACAAGTGTGGCATCAGGCAATACCAGCAGCCTCACCTATAATGACAAGAGGAAGGAAGTAAGCTGTCAACGTATTCATTTAGTTTTTAAAAATAATTTCTTACATCCAGTGTATCCCCATCCATAAACACTGCAACTGGTCTTCTCTGGAATGGTACATCCAGAAATGGGCAATCGGATTATTTCTACAAAATTTGTCAAAATGGCAGGTCTGAAAAGAAAAAACAAACAATAGACATGATAGACTGTATTTCACCAAGACTATCTTTAAAATAATATTCACAGCAATTAAAAATTGTGCCAGTTCTTTTCCTTTCTTTTCCATCTTTGAAGAATATGATGGATTCTTCTACTTATTTTGCGTGTTACACTTTTGAAATATCAAAAGATTTCTTGAAATGCTGTCACCACTCTTATCTTGTTTAACTTGTCTTTTCATCTTAAAAGTAAGTAATGATGACATTCCATTTGAATATAGTTTTTGAATAGCTTTTTTAACACAGAGAAAGTTTGAAAGTTTATATGTAAACAGATAACATAGTTGCAATCTGCTATTTACTTTACAAATGAAAATCAGATACAAGTCAATGAATATTAAAATAAATAAATCGAACTATAAACCTGGTAATCAGGAAAAAAAGACAAGCATGATTTTTCAGAAGTAGACTCTGATTTCTGAGTAAAAGAGCCACCATTTCTGGATATTTCAAGTGAAATTCATTCACTTAATATATTCGTGCTTATGTGGTAGTATTCAGAAACAACTGGCACGAACATCTTATAATTGGAAGTTTATCCTATAAAGATGTCATCCACAGTACCACAACAATACAGAACTGAATTTGCAATTCTTATTTAGGATGAATTTCATTCAGTAGCTGAAAATCCTGGAATTAGCAATAGTAGCTACTAACCTGCTAAGTTTCAGTAACACCAGATCTGATCCTGCAGGACCATATACCAGCTGGGAGATATTCCGAACTTGCCTGTGCTTCTCTTCTCCCTTTCCTTTGATATTATGGACTCCAAGCCAGGCTTTGTAGTCTTTCAGATCTTTGTAACTAAATTAGGCAAAGTAAGTTAGGATTTTGCTACATGAATAATAAAATAACCCCCCAAAAGCTCTGCTTAACATAATTATACTAGCAGATCGTAACTAACACTCACTAGAAGTCAGTTCACACTGCCAATTTCCATTCCAAAATCAACATCCTCAAATATAAGATTTTGGTCTGAAGCCACTGCATAATTTCATCATTAACTGTGACTAAAATGTTATTTTGTTTGCTACAAGTATGCAAGCATTTAAATCTTTGGAAAGTGTGAACCTTCAAACTTTTCAAAGTTTGCTGAAGACTTCTATTTTATTCTGTCCAGTCAGAAAAAGCATGAGATTATTCCCATAAAGGGGTAAAGAGGCAACTGTGTAACTACGACACTTGGACAAGGTTTGTACTTCTGTGTAGAACAGCCAGACTTCTTTTAGATTACAACAATAATAACTGAAAATGACAAGGCCTTTCAGGAAGTTTGACATCAGAAGAGCAGTGATAAACAGGATTGAAAACTGCTGCATTTAAATGCAAGTGGTTTTATTTATATTATTTTGTTTTATTTATAATTTTATTGAAATGCACGTATTTCAGTATTGCAAGACTACAGAATACTGTACCGAGAAGGGAAACACTGCCTTGCTGTGAGAACCCACTCTTCCTTTACCAGAGTACCTCCACAGATATGCTTATTCCTGTAAAATAAATATATAAATACAAAAGTAAGGATATTTTTTTCCTATCTGGACAAAATCTCTAAAGATTATTTCTGGAAGCTTTCATTTAGGTACTCCTTTGGTGCAGGGAAAGGTGGTGGAATGGAAGCCTTTGAAAACATTTCACTGTCTCTTTGCCATACAGTTTGAATACATGTGGTAGCATAGCTTAGCAGATTTGCTCCAGATCTGCATGAGCCAAGAGAAAATCAGTGGTTTCAGAATTGGTTCTATGTTGAGGGGTATTTTAATTAATATTTTAAAAGTGGATCTTTTCTAATAGGAATAGCACTGAAACATTCAGGCAAGTCCCCAGTCTGCCACCACATGTAAACAACATTTTTCAACTAGGTATTATTCAAAGCATTGACCTCTAGGTGGAGAGTTAATATTTGTTTACCAGTCCTGTGAGATTTCTGTCCCCACATACTTCAGTTGGAAACAATCTGCAATGTATGACATCCTACACATGATTACAGAAAATCTGCAGCATAATATATCAAGTAAAACTAAAACAATTAAACTTGACAGTTTGTTCAGAAATAAAGATGACTATGGAATGCAGATTAATTAGTTTCCTTCTTTTTGCCTCTGAAGTCACATTTATTTTCTACCGCTCTTTAAAAAAATGAATCACAATTGTCAGTGATTTGTGAAAAACTTAAAATCTCACCATTTATAAATTCAAACCGACAAATGTTCAATACTTTGCAAGAAATGGTGGAAGGAGCCCAGAGTTCAAAGAAAACAGAACAGAGGTGCTTGTTTGCTTTTATTGTGCTGGTTTTTTTTTTGTTTGTTTTTATTTTTCTGCATTTCATTTTGGGGGGGGGGAGGATGGGGGTGGGAATGGTGAGTTGGAGGAGGGAGTGATATGGAGTTATTTTTTGTTGTGTTTTGATTGAAGAACAAACTACATAGTCCAAAAGGCTGGATTCTTTATAAAATCATGATTCTAAGCAACCTGGTCCAGAGAGAGGTGTCCCTGCCATTAGCATCCTAAAGGTTCCTTCCAACCCAAACCATTCTATGATTCTATGATTCCCAGTTTTATTATAAACATTTCACAAAAAGGATTATATGTGTGTATTTCAATTCACTGTTCACCAATGTAACTTCACAAGATTGCATTTTGTGCTTTACAAGACTGAACAGTACGAAGAGAAATGGTAAGCCTCTTATTTAAACAAATCACAAATCCAGAACTGATTTCCTGAAATGAATGAAATTTCTCCAAATATATTTAAATATTCCTCATAACAGAATCCGCATCAGATATTTAGGAAAATATATCATTACTTAATTTCACGTTCATAAGTGGACCCCGACTGTCAAATTTGTAAGCATCAGTAAGAATTTGCCATTGCAGTTCCATTTTGAGGTGTACAGTTGTTGTTTTTTTTTTTTTTTTTTTGTAGAATAAAAGTTAGGATACAGCATAATTTATGAAACTCTTTAAGCCTGGAGTCATAAGGTATTGTTTCAGACGATAGGCTATCTGATTCCCTGGTAGCAATACACAATAAAAGTACATTTTTATGCCCATATGTAATACTTCAAAATCTACTTTTCTGCTGGAGCATTTCAGGAATCTCTTTTTTCACAAAAGAATCTTCAGTTTTTTATCCAGTCATCTGCTTAGTGGAACTCTGTAGTATAGCACAAAATCTGTTTTCAATTAGCTTTACATTAGCTATTTAAATTTTAGACACCCAGGTATAATTCCCCTTTCCTGGCAAAATGTTCCCCAGTCATCAAGGTGGCTTTAAAACCAGAGGCAAGATAAGCTTTTCCACAGAGATTCAGCATTCCAGCCCCCCTATCTGTTTATTTAGTCTTATGATGTTACTCTAGATATTTATTGCTGGACTATCTGCTAAACTTTTAGAATGTTCTAGTTCTGGTCTGTGCCCAGGAGCTGGAAACATTACCAGGACTGGTAAGGACTCCTGGGATTTCTTCAGCAGTGAAGTAATGCAGAAAATAGATTTTTTGTCATCTTTTTCCCTGAATATTGGTGGAGATCTATTTCACAACACAGTTTTTAACAGGGTAGCAAAACATAAGCTAATAGTAATGATCTGTGTTTTAATTTCTACTAGTAGACCTGGAAAAAAAAGATGCATGAGATCTATTTCTTCTTATTCATTAATTCTTCTTATTCATTAATTCTTCTTATTCAAGTAATTCACACTTCTAGCTGATGAGCTATGAACAGAAGAGGCAACAATTCTATATTCTGGCTTTTACACAGTAGCAAACTAAGATCTGCCATAATGTAATACACATTTCCAGATGTACATGTAAGGATCTTATTTTATGGAGTGAAACAGATCTCCTTAAAGCCCCTACTTATTTTTTAATACAAAATACAATTTAATTGCATGCAATGATATGAGCAGAAAGCTAAATTAGACATGGGTATATATCCCGAATCCATACCTAAATACTGTGCTGTTAAAAAAGTAAACATTAACATGGAACTTAATTTTCTTACAACAACCTATAAAATAAACAGTTTAAGGCTAGATGTGGAGCCAATGATGTGAAAAGGTATGCAGCTGCCAATCTAAAGAGCAGAATGCTATGGATGCTTTAGAAGCTCATATGTGTAACTTAGCAATAATGAACATACAACCTTTTCACTGGCAGAGCAATTTATAACAAGATGGAATCACCAGATGTTCCAGGAATGCTAATTTTTAAATGTCTTACAGGATTTAACTACAGTCTAGAAGTATCCTTATTCCAGTCATTGTTTTCTACAGTTAAAAACAAACATCCTACTAAATGCATTGTCCTTTTTATAAAAATGATAGTTACCTGTATGTCAAACTAACCACCCATCCTTCATTAGTCTGTGTTGGGATTCCATTTACAACTCTCAAATGTTTAGTTGAAGCACAAGGAATGACAGTATCTGAAAGCAGGTCCAGAGATCACATTTTACTAAAAACAGCGGTAGGAAACCTGTACAGTTACACATAAGGACCACAAGAAGGTCAATGTTTATCATGGATAGGGTATTCTTTTCTGAGCTAATGAAGTATATTTCTAAATTATCAAAACTACTTCGGTGAAGTTGGGTTCATTCCATATTGATTCAGTCAGGAATATTAAAAAAAAACCATTTTTAAATTTATTAAAAACATTTACATATCTACAATGCAAATAATGAAAGTTGTTACCATATCTCACCCCTTGCAAGAAAGAAAGGTGAGAATAAAAAACACAATAAAGCTGTTCTACATTTGCTTTTTGTAAAAATGTATTTTTTTCCCAATATGCTTATCTAATATCTTTAACTGTTCACTTTTTTCCTTCCCAGTCAGAAACAAATGGCTAGTCTTGGAGGATAAAATACATGCCATGCACAGTAAATCAGCAAACTTACTTACCATCCAAACTGGTTGTAGTAGGAGTTGTGTCACCATCACCTAGACAGACAAATAAGATATCCTTAATACAAAATTAAAACACATCTTAAACTTGAATACAGTCATAATAAACAGCAAAGGGCATATTTTTAATTCTAATATTTCACAAAGTTTAAAAAATCAGTGTTTTCATTAATACTCTATAAAAGTACAATTTGATAAGATTTAATGAGATTGAAGAATTTAATTCCAGTAGAATGGAGTAAGAATTAAACATTCTGCACTAGGAGTTTCAAGCATTATTCTTCTTGGCTGAATCCTGATTACATCAGTCTATCTGTCATGTTCAGCTTCTAGACTTCAGTTTAACATGACAAGGCAGAGAAAAGAAATGGTGACTTTTCTCTAAGTTTTCAGGAACTGTAGTTTTGAAGAAATTTTCTAATTGCCCTAAATACCGTTGAAACTTCAAAAGTTCTTAAATGTTACATTCAGCAAGAACTTAACTGACTACAGAGAACTGGCCAAGATCTGCAGGCAGAAAATTAGAAATGCTAAAGCCCAGCTTGAAATTAGGCTGGCTACTGCTGTAAAGGAGAACAGGAAACCCTTTTACAAATATATTAACAGCAGGAGAAAAACTAAGGAAAATTTCCCTCCTTTACTCAACGAGGCAGGCAATATAACCACAGATGATAAGGAAAAGGCTGAGGTTCTCAATGCCTTCTTCACATCTGTCTTTAATAAACAGGACAGTTATCCAAATGGTACTTGCCCTGACCTGGAAGTCTGGGACGGGGTGCATAATGCACCCCCTGTGATTCAAGCAGAGACGGTCAGAGATCTTCTCCTCCATCTGAACTCCCACAAGTCCATGGGGCCAGATGGGATCCACCCAAGGGTGCTGAGGGAGCTAGCAGAGGTGATTGCCAAGCCACTTTCTGCCATCTATCAGCATTCCTGGTTATCTGGAGAGGTCCCACAAGATTGGAGGCTTGCCGATGTGACTCCCATCTTCAAGAAAGGCCGTAAGGAAGACCCGGGGAACTACAGGCCTGTCAGCCTGACCTCGGTATCAGGGAAAGTTATGGAACAGATGATATTGAGGGAGATCACACGACACGTGCATGGCAATAAAGGGATCAGACCCAGCCAGCACGGGTTCACCAGGGGCAGGTCGTGCTTGTCCAACCTCATCTCCTTCTATGACTGGGTGACCAGACAGGTAGATGAGGGAAAGGCTGTTGATGTAGTCTACCTGGACTTCAACAAGGCCTTTGACACGGTCTCCCACAGTATTCTCCTAAGGAAACTGGCAGCCCGTGGTGTGGACAGGTTCACTCTTCTCTGGGTGGAGAACTGGCTGGAGGGCCGTGCCCAGAGGGTAGTGGTTAATGGAGTTAAGTCCAGCTGGCGTCCTGTAACGAGTGGTGTCCCCCAAGGGTCAGTTTTGGGGCCCATCTTGTTTAATATCTTTATTGATGACCTAGACGAGGGAATTGAGTGTACCCTCAGTAAGTTTGCAGATGACACAAAGCTGGGAGGATGTGTCAAACTGCCTGAGGGTAGGGAGGCCCTTCAGAGGGATTTGGATAGGCTGAACAGCTGGGCTGAGCAAAATGGGATGAGGTTCAATAAGACCAAGTGCCGGGTCCTGCACTTTGGCCACAATAACCCCATGCAATGCTATAGGCTTGGGGCAGAATGGCTTGAAGAATGTGGAGAGGAAAAGGACCTGGGGGTGTTGGTTGATGCTCGGCTCAACATGAGCCGGCAGTGTGCCCAGGTGGCTAAGAAGGCCAACAGCATCCTGGCCTGTATTAGAAATAGTGTAGCCAGCAGGAGCAGGGAGGTGATCATCCCCCTGTACTCAGCTCTGGTACGGCCACACCTCGAGTACTGTGTTCAGTTTTGGGCCCCTCACTACAAGAAGGACATTGAGGCCCTGGAGCGTGTTCAGAGAAGGGCAACAAAACTGGTGAGGGGCCTGGAGCACAAGTCTTATGAGGAGCGGCTGAGGGAGCTGGGATTGTTTAGTCTGGAGAAGAGGAGGCTCAGAGGAGACCTTATTGCACTCTACCACTTCCTGAAGGGGGGTTGTGGTGAGGAGGGGGTAGGCCTCTTCTCCCTGATAAGTAATGACAGGACGAGAGGGAATGGCCACAAGTTGCACCAGGGAAGATTTAGATTAGATTTGAGGAAGATTTTTTTCTCTGAAAGAGTGGTCAGGCACTGGAATGGCCTGCCTAGGGAGGTGGTTGAGGCACCATCCCTAGCGCTGTTCAAGAAGCGTTTAGATGAGGTGCTAAAGGACTTAATTTAGTAGTTGGGTAGAGATAGTGATAGGAGGATGGTTGGACTAGATGATCTTATAGGTCCTTTCCAACCTTATGAACTTATGAACTTATGAACTTATGAACTCTATAAGGATGTGCTCCCCAAATTTTGGCTTTGTTCTTCCATCTAGTCCAAGTCACAGTGCAGTTACAATAAGGTTACTTAAATTTTATTTGGAAGTTTTGCCTTCAGTAAAGTCTATCGTGTGGCCCAGAGGTATGAGCTAGATGTATGGGTGCAGCTGCTAAAATTTGAATGACCAGATGTTGAAATGTCTCATCTAACTGCATTTCCATCATTATCTGTATGTATATGTAAATTATGTGGTTATATACATAGTTAATTTCTATGGGTATGAATATGCACATGTATTTATATGTATATGTGTATGTACATTTACAGACAGCACAGTTTGAACATTCTGGGTAAAGGCACCAAGTAGTAATAATCTAATTACAAATATATACTAAACTGCTTACTAGTATGTAAGCAAGCTACTCGTTGTTTAAAACTAGTTCACACAACTTACAGCCATAAAATAGACATATTCAAGTGTTGGCATTTGAATCCAGAAATCATCATACTCACCACTACTGTCAATACAAACTTAACTTTACAAATGTCTTTTGTGAATATTTCGGAACAGATTATAATATATATATTATAATAAAATATAAAATAAAATAAATATATAATCTATTTAGGAATAGATTAATTGAGATTAAGAACTTAGAATGAGTGAATAAGCTTTATATTCCTTCAGTTAATGTTCTTTGTTTACGTAACCTTTTGCACAATTTGTTTACTCTTCACAGAAATTAAAAAAAAATAAACTACAACTTCTTATATTATCTCTTCGAGAGAGTAGTTCAGACTATGAGGAAATGCAGCAAATTGCTGCTAGGAATGGATTTAACATTATCCTCAAACTCTAGACATCACAGTCATGTACTCAAAAGCCTAAGTTACCATTTAAATGTCCTCCCAGGAAATACAGTTATGTGATTTAGAATAGGAATTAATGAAAAAAATCTTGAGCCTACATGTGAATTGCACATTTTTGGGCATAAATCTATTTTTTTTCCACCTAGCTCCAGCTTATTACTGAATTCCCCATGTTTTTTATTTCTATTTAGCTAAGCTATGTAGCTTTATAATAAGCAATTTTAAAGGAGAGATTTTCCTGATTTTTGCCAAGAGTGAAATCATCCCACAATCATCCAGTAGCAGGATCTAATATATATAGCACATATTCACATCAGCATATGTATAGTGAGTTATCCTCGCTCTAAACATAAATACAGAACACACAGAAGATAGCTGCTATCCCTGAGTTTCTTAAGGCCATAGCCAGCATTCTGACCACTAGATAATTGTTTGTCTCCATCCAGCCCTTATTCATTAGCTAGATCTGCTGGAGAGTGTTTGATGATCTGTAATAGAGCTTTTAGGGTTCTACTGCATAAATAAGTCTTGAAATCTCCAAGCTGCTTAAGGAAAAGAACTTCTTGTCCATATATTGCAGAAGCAGCTTTCTCCATTCCTTCAGTCATGCACAATTGAGTTACAGTATTTCTGCTGCCACAAATTACAATGGAGATGCATATATATATATATATATATATATGCATGTGACACCATGTCTTCACTGAGAATACAGCTGACAGTGCCTGAGGCATAGTAAGTACTCACATCGAGAAATAGGGCAGTAATCCCAGGGAATGAGAGGATCATCTGTGTAACACCAGGGACCATGAAAATCATCATCTGGATTGCGGCAATAGTTTTTCTTCAGTTTACTAACATCTGGTTCTCTGAATATTTGTATATGCCTATAGGGAAAAAAAAAAAATCAAAGTGCTGAAAAACTTTACGCTATAGCCCAAATTTTCAAAGGTTAAATATTGCTTTGCTGTGCACTGTAATATTAGCTGATTGAGCCTGCAGGTCAGGGTTTAGAGCTGGTTAAAATCAAAGGGAAGCTGAGAAAAAGATTTGCTGGATCTGGCCAACTTTCCTTTGGTTAGTATTTTAAGTATTGAGTCCAGTGGACAGCTGGGAGATTTCTCACTCAAACTCAAATCCACGGATACCTGCAAGTGCAATCTTTAAACTGATTTGAAAAGTGTCTATACTGCATTCAGCAAATCTGCTTGGGAACATAAGTATCTTCTCCCAGCAGATTAGCATTTAGCAGAAGAGAACACTGAATCTGCATAGAAGAAAATTAAACTGCAGCTAATGAAAGCTAACGAAAGGAAGTTACCCAAGCAAAGCAGCAGCCAAGGAGAAAGGTGAACGGTTCAAATTCCAATTATAGGTGACCTAAGCGGCAGACATACACAAAGCATTTAACTAAAAGTGAAAGTCTGGGTGACAATCTGAAGTGGAGAAAGCTGTTTATTGCTATCTGTCAGACAGAAGCATACAGGTTTCTTAAGTTACAGCTGTGCTGCCCTCTGAGCTCATAATCAACCACGTGTGCTACTTCTTGTATACCCAAAACCAGAGTAACTCCTGAGGTGGGACAGATAATTTCCCAGTATTTCCTGGGTGGAACATTAGTGGCAGTAAGGGAAGAAAGGCTGATGTGTACCCATGAGCACACCTGCATCATGCATCCAGTTGGTACAAGGTTCAAAATATTCTTCACAGCTAACTGAAGACTTATCTGAGCTCTCTGACTTCCTGATCTTAAATCTTCTGCTTTAGATAGAAAGTAGGCTGGAATATATATGTTGTCTCTGACCCTGGGTAAGGGAAATAACACACAGTCCAGCCTGTGATACCAGACAGTGCCACAGAAATATGCTTTTTATTACACAGCTTCTCTGAAGGTTCACTTACTGAATTACACTGATCCTATTACTCCTTAAATTTATTTATCTACCCTTCTGAACAGGGACAACACTGAAGATTCTGGAGTGACTTAGGAAGTCTTTTGTAATTTCTGCTGAATCATTTTTACCTTAACAAGTACGGTATAAACAAATTTGCTATTTCCACTGCTTGGATATCAGAAACCAAAGCAACGATACACTATAGAATCTGTAATTTGCTTTAATAGTATTTGATGTCAATGTCATTAGATCATAGACTCAATATTCAATTTCAGTTTGCAAGGAACAAAGAGGAAAATGAAAAGGAAAAAGGGATAGGAAAAAGGAATAGGAAAAAAGGAAAAGGAAAATGAAAAGGAAAAGGAAAATGAAAAGGAAAAGGAAAAGGAAAAGGAAAAGGAAAAGGAAAAGGAAAAGGAAAAGGAAAAGGAAAAGGAAAAGGAAAAGGAAAAGGAAAAGGAAAAGGAAAAGGAAAAGGAAAAAAAGGAAAAGGAAGAGTTCCAGGGCATACGGGGCTATTTTAGAATCACTGAAGTAGAAATTTAGATGCCATCTGGAGGTGGTATTTATTCAGAACTCAATGAACAATCTCTTTTGTATGTACTCACCTACGTAAGTCTTCAATATTCTTGTCCCATGTGGAGCAAGTTAGTCCAAATCTTGTCTTGGATAGATTCCCCATGTAACTCTTTCCATTGCCACGATAACAATCTGAATATGAAATGTTGAGACAAAGAAAAGTAGAAGGTAGCTGTGCAATCCTGAAAAGAAAACTCTTCCTTTCCATCATAAATTCCAATAATTAAATACAAGTTTTACATTTAGCAAGCTTTATGATATAAATCAGACTTCAGTATAAATCAAATCAGAAAGAAAACTTCAGTTTTAGATACATAATCCTTTGCTTGAGACCTTTGTTCTCAGAACAGTAGCATTTTAAATGTCATCTTGTTTAGATAAATTGAGAGATTTTCTTTCATAAGTAAAGTTCTGTATAATTTATAATGGTTGCACCAAATATTTTAAAACTTGTCAAGAGTTTTTTACAAAACAAAGCAAACCCTCTCTTTAATCTTCCCTCCTCAAAAACAGGCTTTCAGCCTGTGTATCTTCAACAGCCTACCTTCATGTAAACTTTGGATATTCGCTACAGTACATAATTCTTGATTTAAGTTCTATTTTAGTAAAATTGAAAAATCTACATGACTTCAGTTTTAATGTAATTCAGAATCTTGCCTGTTGCCTCCAGTAGAAGTCATGTTTAATTCATAAGCTTTAATCACAAGCTTTTCTGAGACTTTTCAAAAGGATTATTTAAAATGAGCATTAAAGACTTTTGTATTAAGCATTTCATTTCATATTCATCAGTATTTTTACTTTTTGATAACTGATACTTAAAAAAAACACCACAGAATGGAAGTCAAAGCAAAATCCTTGCTCTAACTGAACTCTTGCAATAGTGGTTCTTAATATCTTAAGAGATAAATTACCTAAAATCTCAAGTAGATTTTAATATACATGCTGAAGTAAGGTAATAGATTGCAAATATGAGTCTGAGATTATGTCTTGGTTGATATGAGTTTTCAAGAGGCAATAATATTCCTTAGAGAAAGACCAAGACCAAGGCATAGTATGGACTTTACAGACAGATGAATTGGAAGAGAAAAGGCTATAGGAGAAAGCTCATGTGTTTTTCAGCTCAACTTCTTTTAGTCAAGGGGTGTGTAGGGTAAAAAAGGTTCACAGCCTCGTATGCAAATAAAGAAATAAAGTTAACCAAGAAATCATGAAAAACCATCTTGGTTTTGGGAAAGGGCTTCCAAATTAAGAGTTGTAATAGAGTAATGATTAACCTTGTATAAAAATCAGACCGAACAACAAATCTTTGCTGCAATTTCCCTGCTGGAACTGAAACATGAACTGAGAAATGAATCTCATTTACACCATGATGAATCCCAAGTATGCAAATAACACTAAAGCATATCTACACAGGTGTAATGCAGATGAACTGAGATTAGCTTTTCCAGTTTTCATGCTCTCCTATTCACCACAGTGAACAAGTACAGTGTTCACTTAAGGTCATGTTATCACCTTTCCCTCTGTTACCTTGTTCATTTGATACATCACACTTAGGAATCTGGGAGCAATAACCAATCCGGATGTTTGGGTCTGTAGTAAAACACCAGGGTGATTCAGATCCATCTGGATTTCGACAGTAGTTCTCCCTCAAATCCCTATAAAAATAAATATGTTAGCTCACAGCAGACATCACCTAAAAACACTGATGCATTCTATCAGATTTCATTATGAATTAGTAATAATATAGGCTCCTAAAGGTCTGTGCGCAGTGTCAAGTGCGGGGAGCTGAAGAATCAGTAAGAATACAGTGTCCAAAAAGTATAGTAATGAGAAAAGGATTATGGGAATTCATTTTCAATGCACTATGTTTTGACTAGCTGTAAGATAGCATTTGAAGATTAACAAGATTTTCAATATAGCTTATTTTTATTCAGAATTCTCCATCCAAATTTGAATGCAAGCTGACATTGGATACACCTGCAATCCATTACAAGTGCTTTTAAACACAAACACTACCAGAGTGCTTAAAATTTCCTGTGCTTGAATTGTTCTGTTGAGCTGAGAGGAACAAAGTCCTTATGATTGTCAGCGATTCATTTAAGAAACAGAATCTTATAATATGAAAAAAATGTATGTTGAAATCCTATACAGATGTTACATTTAACGTTGGCCACAAGGGAATATATTTAAATGTCTCTTGCAGCTTGAATTAAATAATCAAACCTCTCAAATGTAAGTTTTATTTTTCCATCTTCTGACAGTTGTTGCCATGTTCTCTGCAATGTTATATTTCACTGCATTTTTCCATCTGCATCACTTACTGATAACAGACTATGAAAATAATTGGTCTAATGCTGTAATTCTTCCTCTGTGTTCTGAACATCCATATAAGTGGTTCAGTTGATTTAACTCAATCTATTGGTCTGAATAGCCACTATTCACTGAGACATCAGCTGAATAAAAAGCCTTAAAGATTTTAGCCACTATACTGATAGGGAAATTAGTAAAACCACACAAGGACCAAAAATTGCAGCATAGGTACAGCACAAATTTGATATAAATGGTAGATTGTCTGAGAAACACCTATAGGGTCATGCTCAAGCATAGATTTACAAGTAGATTCAAGATGGTTGTGCAGTTAACTAAGGAGGTTCGAGGTCATTTCCTATTGTTGTCACATTTTCGGTAGATTTGTTACTGCACACAATATTTGATCAACATGCCAAACAATAGAGAAGAGCCTAAAGTATTAAACCTAACTGTTCTACTCAAACAAGGTAATGCTAGAGAGAGAATCTGAACTGAAACTGAAGTTTTTTCTTTACCTTGAAAGATCTGCACCATTAAATCCCTACACAAGTCCACACTGTTATTCAGCCATCAATAAAGACATTTATATACATATAGATATATATGATATTTATAAAGTGCTAATTAGCTAACTTTCTTCTTTACTCAGTGAAAGAAAAGGCCTGAAAGATTATGATTAAGGTAACTGCCTAAAACAAGTAGATAATTCACCTACTGTGAATATGTCTCTCCTTTTATGTAGAGTACAGGAAGCTTAGATCCCTAGAGGTCCTTCAGGTAAAATCAATTTTATTTGTGTAAATACATCAGTAAGTTAATGGAAAAAGGATTAAAGATATGGAAAATAAAAGAAGTGTTGCCAAATATTATAGATACTAAGTATCACCAGATTTATTTCATGAAAAAAAATATTTATTTATTTAAAAAGTATTGCTAAAGTATACTGAAAAACAAAAAAACATATATTTTTACCCCAAATCACCTAAAGCTAATGTTTTGAGATAGGAATAATTTATTTTCCAGTATTCAAATATTTTCCAGCAAGCAGAGTAGATGTATCACTCTGAAGAATTAGGGACAGGGATTCCACAGCCTACTTTGGTAGCATGAAGTTTAGATAAAAGCAGGAGTTGCTCTTTGACCACTGCAGTAACTCCCACTGTCTCTACTCACTTGCACTTGAAGTTCTCAGGAGTAATGTTGTGCTGATGAGGAAACTGGGAATCCCACCGCTGGCACTGGATCCCACTCCATATGGTGTTGACTGTGCCACGGTAGCCCTCGCCCTGCCCCTGGATGCACATTGTTGTCTCAGACACTGTCCCTGTGCTGTTCAGAATGCCCACATCTGAAAATGAAGAGAAGAGATTCTGTTTTCTTTTCTTAAAACTGCGCCTGGATCAGGATGTGGAGTTATAAATCTACATTGCAGTCCAAATTGTGGAATTGATGTCCTTTGTCAATCTGTCAAAGAATAATGATCACCTCTTCCCATTGACAACATCCATGAAATCAAAATGCTCGTTTATGCTAGTTTACCACTTGAAGACCAAGAATCAAAAAGCTGTGTAATGTTTAGAAACTTTTGTTAGATACTTGACTCGTTCTATAATATTGAAAGTCAGGCAATAGTCTTAGTTATTGTTTTCAGTTCAGCAAATATTTTCTCATTTGCTTAGCTTTACACAACTGAGTGACCACCCATGTGCACACTGTTAAATATGTTAAAACATGTTTGCAGGACAAGAATAACCTAGATGGCTTTCTCCAAAGAAGTGCCAAAATATCAAGTCATAGAAAATAAGAACATTGTAGGAAAACAAACAAACAAACAAACAAAAAAAAAAACAACAGATAAATCTTATTCTAAACTAATGTGCTAAATATTCTTTGAAGCTTCTCTTTGTATGCCTCATATAGTTGGAGAAAAAAATAGTCTTGCTTTTGGAAATCAAAGATCATTATTCTCTAAAGAGAGACAAATGTTTTAAAGACCAAGAAATTCATCAGACTCAAGATCTTTTACAGATGTTGATATACTCTGCATTCATTCTGGTGTGGGCTGTCTTGAACTAAATTCAGAAAAACAGTGGTTTCTGAAATGACTCATTCACATAACTTGAAAATCTTTCTATTTCTTATGCAATTTTCATAATTGGAAATTAATGGCACAAATATTGCATCAGCAATATACAAAGTAGTACAAAATTAAAGACACTACATTAATGCTTCTGCAATGTCCCCAAAAGCTCCCAACATAAGATTTTTTTTAAGTAACTGTTCATCTTTTGGTAATTGCTATTGTTCACAAGAATAAATTTATTAATTATCCTAAAGTATTGTTGTCAGCAATAAGTACGTTAATAAACTTTTCAAATTACTTTTCTTCAAATAGTCCAGTGGTTAGAAAAATATTCATGTGTTTTACTGATTATATAGTTCATGCCTACTAACTTCAGCCAGTTCTGTGAACTTGTGGAGAATATGGTTCTTCAGGAAACCAAATGTTGTAACAGATGGGTTTGGTTGATTTGCTGTCTAATCTTCTATGTTAAAGACCACTTTCCTGTCAGAGGATAGCGTCAAGTTGTGCAATTGAATTATACATCTCTACATGATAAAGAAAATTTCCCTTTTTCTCCTCATCTGGGTGATATTTTTGCATCACAGTTTCAAATTAATTTCCTGTCCCAAGGTAATTTGTCTGCAAAGGTTTTCCTGTTACAGTGGGATTGTCAGTTCTAAATTCATTCCAAAATGAAAACTGTGTCAAACGCAGACTTCTGCAGGTTGATAAATGTAATCTGTCCAGTAAGTTCATCAAATTAATCATTAGTATTCATTTTATAAATAATTGGACAACAGCAACAACAACAAAGGACACATTTGTATATCTAATAGAAATACATAGCTGTATGTTTCAGTTTTCTACTGTCAATAACAAATGAAAACAAATTGGAATTATATCCTTACAGATTTCTGAAACTGATTATACTGAACATCACTGTAACACATTCAAATACCTATCTGTTTTTGAAAAAAGATATGCATCACTTTCATTATAAATGAAAAAAAAAAGAAGAAAAATGATGTAAAATTTGGAATAAGAAAGTCAGCCACCAAGATAAATTTCAGCATACATATGGCATCCTGGCTGCATAATACTTCTGAAGTTACTATTGTATAACTCTAGCAGAAGTCTTCCTAATAGTAATCATGCATAAAATTTCAATTTAATGCAAGTTTATCATACTCAAAACAAGCTCTATACAAAGACCTTATTTATTCATATGAAATTAATATTTCAACTGTAATTTTAGAATTAAATATTGTAGTACATCTACTACTCTGTAGTGTCATGCCATTGAAAAACAAGATTGGCTTTTATATATTTTGTCCTTTTTTTATTATTGCATGCCTGAATTGAAACTGCTAGTGCACCAATTGATTTAAGCAATGCTACAGCATTTTTTGTAAAGCTTTCCTTCTCATTCCTCTAAAGATACAGAGCTCACTAAGTGTCTTGACAGTTAACTCTATATCTTGAACATCTTTTACATCATTTTGTGTTAACGTGTTCTCTTTGAATGAACTAACCAGACAAACTTGTCTTTCCCATTATCTTGAATAACGTAAACTTGAATAATAATAACTTGAATACTTGCAAAGCCAAGTCATTGCTGGAAAGCTTTACATTATGATGGCTAAGAGAGAAAATATTTCAGGCTCCATAATGCATTATGGATTAGCTACTCCTATTAGTTTGTGGCACATCTCAATGAGAATTCTAGTAATGAAGAAGATCTTTAAAATATTTTTCAGTTAAAAAATCAATTCTATCATTCCAAAAGTTTTAGAGAAATATGCCTAAATTCTTCTTGTCATACCACCTCTTTTTCCTAGAAACTTCTAGTTTTTGAATTTGAAAAGTGATACAAAAAGCTGTTACTGAAATACAATTTTGAAATTTAAACCTGAAATTCTCATAGCTTTGGTCCTCAGAAATAACCTCTCCCATTCTTTCTTTTGAATCCCAAAACAATCTGAGAAATGATCAAAAAAGGCTTAACAAATTCAGCAGGTCATGTCCACAGACATGATGGGAGTGGTCTCCTTGTACATGGGAACAAAAGGAGGGCTGGACACGCACAGAGACATGCAACAGCTTGGAGAATAATGACTGCCTTATTAGGCATTACAGAGGTGTTCTGCAGACCATAATGCAGTTGCCAAACTTTAAGAAATGTCCAAGTTGACTAAGTCTACAAACTTGTCTTGCTCTCGAGGCTAATTACTCCTGTCTCTCTCACACACACACACACACACACAGCCTAACACCCTAACTCCAAGCATGGATAACAGGCATAGAGAACACTGATGAAAGTCCTGCTTCTGAGAGCACAGTCACTAATTTGCTCGGAAGGACACAAAATGACACCAGAAATCAGTAAGACACCTCATCCATTTCCTCCAAAGTCTGAGCCCCTGGAACACAGTGGGCTTGGTTTTTGTTGTTGTTGTTGTTTGTTTGTTTTTTCAGACAGAAAACCACCATTTATTAAGTTGGAAGGTGAATTTGTGTTCAATACACAATTTCTATGTAGACAGGTACTTTGATATCACATTAGAAATATCTTTACTTTTTTTTGTTCCAGTTCAACATTCTGAACTGATGGAAAAAGTGCTCTCAAAGGAAGACCACATAAAAATCATCTCATGAAAGATTTCTATTTGTGCTTTGTTGATTGACAATTTTTATTCCTGTATAAAACTTCATTATAAACTGAAGAATTTATTAATGTCAGCAGCATTTTGCTACTTTTAAACTTTGATGCAATTATTTTTAAATTCTGCAAGACTCAACCATGCAACTCAAACAGCTGTATTTGAACTTTCATATATTCATGCTGAGGTCTTCAATGAAAATTCAATATTCAGAGGTATCCTTTTTCCACAAAACATTCCTAATTTTGATGTCTCAAACTAAATAACATTATTAATAATGGACAACTCATATATTCATAGATGCTTGAGTAAAGAGCTGTAATGTTATCCAGAGCTTCATGTATAAAGCCACAGAAAGTCTTCTCATTACTGGTTCTCACAGTAATGCCAGCATGAGGGAATCAGCAGGGGCCTTGAGTCATTCTACAGCTGAAGCAACCAGCCAGAAGTAAATCCTGCACAAATATTAGGTCAATGGATAAACTCTGACTAACTTAAAAGAAGGAAGAGATTTTGCAGGACTTTACTGTTCTTTCATGGTAACGCTATCTAAGTATTTTTGGAAAAGATCTGGTTGGAAAAGAAACATAGTCCTAAATGGTTTTTTCAAGAAAAAAAATCTACAATAGCTTACCTAGTTGAAATATTTTTCCTAGTACAAAACTCAACAAAAAGGAAATGTACCCTGAATTATAAAGAGAGATCTTAAAAGGTAAATTTTAGGAGTTCTTTAATCCAGTCTTGAAACAATTCAGAAAACAATAATGTCCCCATGATCAATACAGTTCCACAGGACAGTGATTTTCAGGGAATAAGCTGCTCATACTTAGTTACGTTGCTTCCAGGCATCCCAACCTCAAGCAGTTCAACACACTAGTGTGACAGTTCCTTTCCTTCTGTTTCTTTCAGTGTAATATCATACAGTATGCAAAACATGGAAAAACAAACAAGCAAATGCCGTACTTTTATAGCCTTGAAGAAAAAGGGGTTTGTTTCAATTTGTACTGTCTCACTTAGGATATAAAAGAAAGTGAAGAAATAAATTAGATCCAGGGTCAAGAATCACAATACTGAAGAATACATTATTACCTTGGACCAGCCATTTGTCCTTGAATAGACAGAGACCTTTCTGAGTTGTTCCAACACAAACAACTAAGCTTTAAATCCATATAAATATATTTGTTTTGTTTTGATTCATTCATAATCTTTACCTGGATTCAGATTTTCATTGTTAAATCCCTGCACGTTCAGGAGAGCTTTTAGATCTCACTTTGAAAACTATGCGAGAAAAGATTTAAAGGACCTTCCTTGAGGGAAAGACTCTCTTTAAGAAAATACAGAGTAAAGCAGTTGCAATGCACACTTGAACTCTTCTATTTACTTCTGTTTAAAGCACTCTAATTCAATAAATAACTCCTTAATTAGAACTTCATATTCAAATAGGCCATTTAAAACACTGCTTTTAAAATATGGACAATCTAATACTGGTGATTCTCTGACTTCCAAAAACTGCAACTTTTTTTTACATCCAGACTTCTCACTTTGCAGTTTTATCCCTTGACCCCTCCCGTCACACCCAGCATCAAACCCAGACTGTTACTGAAATATTTTAGAACACTGAAGTCTCCAGTTACTGATGCTTACTGTCTATGAGCAATGACAGCAAAGGTTAAATCCGTGCTAAAATCCACTGAGTTGGTTGAAAATCACATAGGCAGCAACTAGACGCTTTCCTTAACATATTAATTGCATGCAGCTCTGCATCTCTCAAACGACTGACATAAGTATTTTTCTACTTTTCTCCTTTCTGTACCAAAGCACCTCTCTACTCTTTAGTTCATCCATATAAATATAGCTATTTTATTATTATTATTTATTTTTCTTTTTTGAAGCATCAATTGTTTCCCACTCCTATCTTTCCTGTAGCCCATATCATCATTTGTGGCCAAGTAATAGCCATTTTCTTTATTTTTCATTTTCTGTCATTGCTTCCATTTCTTCATTTCATCCTACACTTCTTACTGCTATTACAGTTGTCCTTTTATCCTCTCTTCTAACTAAAAATTGTCTCAAGCCAAAACCACAGACACATATGTGAGCAACTTCAAACCAATCCTGGGGTCCCTGAAGTCTTAATCCAGATCCAATTTTTGCAGCTTGAGCCATCTCTAATCCCTAATTGCTCCTGTCATCTCTTTCTCACAGCCTTGGCTGTAAGCCACCATGTTTTATGCTGCCTTCTGTACTTGGAAATAAAGTTACAATGCCCTCCTGTCTCCTTAGTCTTAAAAACATATTTATTTTCTGAATGCTTCCTTCCACTGACTTTTTTTGCTTGAAATTTTGTATATGAGCTGTTGTCAGCATTTTGGCTATAGAGCATACTAGCACTCATGACATGTAGCTAAAACCACAAACAGCATGCTGCCTTGTGGTCACTCCCCCAAAGAGAGGACACCTACGTTTTTGTACAGGGTCCAAGGGTTTGGATTTGCAGAGCACTTTTTCTAATTAGTATTTCTTGTAAAATATATAAACAGTCCTCATCAGAGGAATTAAAAATCTGTGTGGGAATCCAAACCACAAAGCTATAAAGACATATAACACATGATGTTCTCTTTTTAGTGACCGAAATTGTACACAGCCAGAGCGTCAGAAAACAGAGCAGCCACTGAAACCCAGAGTGGTCTAGTGTTTTGAGCTCCCTGCTAGGAGGTGGGAAAACAGTTTTTGTATGTGCCTCAAGAATGACAGAAAACTCAGAACAGGGCTCTGGTATTTTACATTCACATTCCAGTCACTGAATTGACGATATAACTGTAATATCTGCAATAAATTCCCACTTGAGTTTATAAAAAATGTGGTGAAAGTACTGGATTATGTGTAGAGGGTAAGGCCATAAACCTGTGCTAAATATACTTTGAAAATATCACCTACATGATGCACTTTCAAGACTGTTACTTCTGTATTCTTATTTGCACAGATTCCTT
The DNA here is from genome assembly GCF_038088225.1 of Cyrtonyx montezumae. NCBI lineage: Eukaryota > Metazoa > Chordata > Aves > Galliformes > Odontophoridae > Cyrtonyx > Cyrtonyx montezumae. The sequence continues at coordinate 151,494,571 of NW_027072034.1, forward strand.
CAGTTATTTCCGAAGATTCATATATTTCTGCTGTGAAAATGCATTTTAAGTTAAATTTCCACTGATCTTAATACAGTTTCTACTTCACCTTAAAAACATACTCTTGTAAATTCTTTTTATTTTTCTTTTTTTTTAATTTAATTTAATTTTTCTTATACTGGTTTGGGGATTACTTTTTCTTTGGAACTATAGTGTAACTGTGATTTATATATACAAAGGTAACACTGCAGTAGTTTGCAGAAGCTATCCCACCCAATGGCTTTTGTAAAGCTTAGTTCAGGCTGTACTGGAAGTTACATGGACTGTAAGCTTACGTGACCAGCAAAGCCAGATGTGAATCCTCAGAACACTGACACATCAGCTCAGGAAATGCCAAAGGATAAAGGTTTATAAAAGTTGCATTTGTGAAACAGTCAGCTGTAACTTAGGAATATTTTTATTTTCATAATAAACTCACTTCTACTGGGGGAAAAGAATAGATCTATTATGCTACGTATGATTCATATATTATTGAATATTTAAAAAAATAATAAAAAATAAAACACTTAGGAAGCTCAGTTTAGTTAGAAAATAAACCATTGCTTAATGAAAGACTATTCAGCTACAGAGCTAAACAAAATTGTGTTCACAGTAGGAAAAAACTGAACTTCAATGTTTAAATTATCAAAAAATCTAGATAGAATTACATGAATCAGTACTGTAGTTCACAGGCAAGATCTTCAACATGAGTGTGGCTTAATGGCTGCCTAATACAAAACAAGAAGCCTTGCGAAATTTCTTCTGTCTCTGGAGAGCCTGATTACAGACATTAACCAAAGTGGCAAATTATCTGCACTTTTTCACAGTGGAATAATTTTACTAATTTTAACTACCTTATATTGGATTTATAATGACTTGTGATAGTGTGGAATAAATTCACTTACTCCCTTCCAGGGAATACATTCAGAGTATTCCTCTCAACCTTTGGATAGTAAGCACTTCTGATAAGAAGTGACTGACACTGAGACACTGCACTGGGCTAAAGCAAAAACTAGCAAGGAGAGAACAATCCGAACTATGAATGGTGGAAGCACAAGACGAGGTAGGTGAAAACAGAATCCCATACTTCCACTTCAAATCTGATATTGCTCATACATAACAGTTCATGCCAGAGCCATTTCCTTCTCGCTTCCCGGCATATACATATTGAAAAGGCTGTGGTATGAAACCTTTGCCAGCAGACTTTGACAGCAAGACTGACATTCAGGAATCCTAGGTCCCAGAGACCAGATTGAATGGATGGAGAAAAGAACATGTATCTTTGCTGGAAGAAGATCTGATCAAGGAAAATTTGATCAAACTGGACCTGAAAGTGCTAAGGGAGTTGGCAGATATGGTTGTGAAGGCACTCTTTAAATCTTTTCTGAGTTGTAACAACTGGGAGAAGAATGAAGGAAAGGAAATTTCACTCCTATCTTCAAAAAATAAAAATAAAAGGGAAGACTCAAGGAACTCAAGAAACTATAGTCAGCAACACCTCTATGGGAAGGTGATGGAATAGCTAATCCCACAAACTCTTTCCAGGAACATAAAAGAGAAAAAAATCATTAGGAGTAGACAGCATGGATTCATCAAGAAGTCATGTGTGACCTACCTGATAGGCTTCTATAATGAAATCACAAGCCTGATGGATAAGGAGGGAGCAGTAGATACTGTCTTCCTGGATTTCAATATCAACAAACACCTGAAGGGAGAGTGCAAATAGGATGGAAACTGGCTCTTTTCAGTTTCACTCTGTGCCAGAAAACAGGCAATGGGCACAAACTGGAACATAAAATGTTCCATCTACACATCAGGAAGTACTTCATTATTGTTCAGGTGACGAAGCACTGGCACTGGTTGTACAGAGAGGCTGTAGAGACTCCTCCTTAGGTGTCTTCAAAAGCCACTTAAACATGATGCTGGGCACCCTGCTCTGGGTGTCCTTACTTGAGCCAGGAGTTGGGCTAGATGGACCCAAAAGTTTCTGCCAATCTTAGTCATATTATAATTCTGTGAGATATGGATAGATAGATAGATAGATAGATAGATAGATAGATAGATAGATAGATAGATAGATAGATAGATAGATAGATGGATAGATATCCATTAGTAAGGGAAAAAAGAAAACAGAATTAAATTATGAAAGCACACTTTTTTTTTAAGGTCCATTACTGTCTCTATTTTGTCTAAATTTGAGATATTCTCACAGCTTTTTCTCTTCTTTTAAGGAAAAAATAATACAGAGAACTTTGAGAATTAAAGAAAATAGTCAATGAAAATTATCCCTTTAATGAGTTTTTTTTTGTTGTTGTTTTTTTTTTCATTTTTGAACTCTCATATAAATTCAGCTCTAGGTGATCCTAAAATGTTCTTTTAATAGAATCTAGTCTTCTAACCTCCACCTACGAGAGATAAATGAATTGTGTAATGACATAAGCTTACTGAAGTAGCACTTAGAGCAAGATGAAAGGCAGAAAGTCTGTTTCTGAAGACTTTATTTAACACTTAATTTTGGTCAAAATGGAGCAGAACAGTAAAGGAATTTGTAGTTTAACAAACTTTGCAGACCTCAGAGAAAATGACTCATAACAGCTAACAGGATGCTGAGATTTTCACTTAGAAGCTTCCCTCTGACTACAGAAAATCAGACAACACTGTTCTCCTTTCTTGCCTGTGTTTCTTGCAGCTTGGCCACAACGCTGAGCACATGAAGCAGTAGGGATTCTGGTAACGTCATATCTTGTTTTCAGACTTTGCCTCAAATCCCAAAATTTTTTCAACACCATATTTTATGTAAATCAAATAATGAAAACTGTTTTATTATTGTTAGACAGTCTTTAATATTATGCTTCCATACTGACTATTTTGTAGGATAGAGTTCTTCTAGGGCAAAGTTTGTATCCCAGATTTGGCACTGAAAAGTATAGGAGATAAGAAAGGAGGCTACCATCTGTAGATCCCACACTTCATTTGTTGCACGTTACACTCTGCAAATGAAGTAGATGCAAATGTTGATTTCCTAATAAAAAACTGTCACTACAAAGCATAATTTTAGCAGCTGCCTCTGCCCCAACGTTCCCATAAAACTCCAGAAAAGCTACTTCAGCTTAATTTTCAAAAGGAGTCCAATAATTTTACCTTTCTCATTGTCTCTGTACTTCTTAAACCTAATTATCTATAGAAAAGAGCTGGAAGAGCTACCACAAAAAAAATCAGCAGGATCTAGGCTTTGAATATAGCATGTGATCTACAGTGGTAAAATCTCTACAAATTCTGAACTAACGCATCTCAGAGAAGGCATCTAATGTTTGTATATCTTAATATCACTTAATATCAATTTAATCCTCTTTCCGTAAAATAACAAAAACTGCCATCTCAATTGCCTATGGGCCACCAATTTTGCAAGGATGAAAGTCACAGAGAAATACATGAGTAAATTAATAATTCTTTCTTCAGCATAAGGTTGAATAGTGAGCAGGAATCAATGAACAATATGCAAGAGGAAAACAAAACAAAGATATGTTGATAGAGCAAGGAAGGAGGTCTTCTCTAAAGTATTATGCATTAATCTACACCCAAATTGAAATGCAAAGACCCAACATGCACATGAGATCTTCACTGCCTTGACTTTATTAGTTCTTGATGTCTCTACATTTTTATACAATTTCCTGTATAAAAGAAATGCACACACACATACTCAAGCACTAAGTAACTCATCTCTTTTATTTCCTATCCAGAATAAATATAATGCCATTATAGAAAGACATCTTTGAAAACTGTCACGGAAGTACAATGAATGATATAGCTATGGTCCTATATTGCTTGAACTGTCTTTGTCCAGATTTTGAAAGGGAAGAGGAAGTAATAAATTCTGCATGAACTTACCACAGGTTTTAATCGCACAGAACTCCCAGGGGGTGTTAGGGTCAAGAGTGTAGCACCATGGTCTTAGCTTGCCATCAGGATTGCGGCAGTAATTATCATCAAAGCCCTTGTCAGGATATCTGCAAACCAAAGCATGAAAAGTGTCAGGCAAGCCTTCCTGGCAGTAGTACACAGGTTTGTACAATGTACATAAAGGACTGGCTTTAGCAAAGGAAAATAAAGAGCCGGTTCCTATTAACCTCTGGTCTGATCCTGCAAGATGGATGCAAATAGTCCTTAACGCTATTAGTAAGTTAATAACATAAAATCTCTTTCTATGTGTGCAGCAAAATCAGGCCTCCACAGAGGGGATTCCCTGCTGAGTTAATGCACAGGCCACCGGATGGGGTAACTCTGCTAATTGCTAAACTCTTGCTCTCTGTCTGTCAATCGATGACCAGACTCCAAAGCCACTTATTTTTTTGAAACAGCCCAATTAAGTGTGCATTATATAAACACTGCCTGGCAGACTGGACTCATTAAGAAAGCAGGTTCTTCAGTACAACAGCCCTGGGTTCAGACTGGAAGCTATTTTGAACAGCTCTGTTACTAATGATAGTTCCATTTTTGTAACAGAGCTTGTTCTAGGTCATGCCCTTATTTCAAGCATTGAGGGGAAAAAGGAGAAAAATAAGGAATTAATTCCATCTCACTTTATCTCATTACGTTTTGAAACCATTCTGCCATTTAATTATTTCCATGTTCCTACTGCCATCATTGAACTGTCCGGAAGATTCGAGATAAGGAGATTCTTTTTGTATAAAAGTACCATACAAACATCTATAAACTTAAGGAGATTCATGCATACATTTTTTTTTTCCTACAGTGTATACAAATTGTCTTGGTTTTCCAGTTTTAAGGAAACATGTTTGTAAAAGAAACAAAAAGTAGATTTGCCCCTGAGGGAAACAGGAAAAGTTTGTTAGTGAACAAAGAACTTAACTACCTGGGAACCTGAACCCATTTGCAACTGCAAGCAGATGTGTTTCACACGAGCATTGGAAGGTATGATTTACAAGCACATGTTTTTGCTAAGATGCTTTTTCTATCAAACAGTTATCCTAATATCAACTCATACATTTGCAACATGATCTCCCATTCTTTTGGTTAAAACAGTCTCCTTTATCTATGCAAAGGACATGAACAGGATTCAAATGGAATTAAAAAAAAAAAAAAAAAAGAGAAAGCTCACAAAAATGAAGACTGAAGGAATTTTAGAATGTGTTAGTTTCAGATCTAGCAGCAGTACCCCCTTTTCTCCTAGGTAGAAGAATTTGAAAAGGAAAAAAAAATGCATCCAAGGATATCATAAGGAAAAAGTTAATGGATTAATAGTATAGCTGAAAACACAATGGCTTTGGACACCTGCTACGTGTAGGTATGAATATTGATGTTGGTATTGTATGTTGTTCGTAATATAAAGAGTCTAAGGAACCAAAGTCCAGGAATGTCAAGGTCCCTGTAGTCTTTCCTCCCTAAAACCATTCAGAACAACAGAGTACGTAAAGAATCCACTTTCTAGAAGACAAATGTAATTCCTAGTATTGTATGGCATGTAAAAAATGTTATTTAGTATTCAAAAGTAAAGTATAGGTGTAATAGTTCTTCAAGGGTAAATCTTTGACAATTTTTGTCAGATGGTGATGTCCAGAATTTTCCATCCGTGTATCAACGTGTCTTCTCTGTGAACAGCAACCTTCCCTCTCTTTTTCTTCACACAACATTCTCAGGCCTGCCTTTTCCTCATATAAGATAAACAATGTGCTTCAAACTATTCCACACAATTCCACAATGAAGAATCCTGTGCTACCTTGTCCCTTTGCTCTGCAGATTCTTCTACCCCACAAAACGCTTGGGTATAGATCTCTTGCTTAGATAGAATAAAGAGCCCAAAGTTTCCAAGATCTTTCAGAACCCTTGAAACAGCAGTACTGCTCAAACTGCAATGAAGCAAGAAGATACACATCTGGTGTCAAAATCAAGACTTTTTTTCATTTTCTCAGAAAAAAGAAGAATGTAGATGAAGACGTTTATTCTATACAGCAGACAGATGCCAATGTCTAGCTCTGCTGTTACGAAATTAAAACTGAATGTCTGAAACACTTTATCAAAATTTATTTCTACTTAACTCTTTGTCATTTTGTAAGGGATACAGGACTGAAATTTTGATTTTTTTAATATTATTTTAATTTTAATTTTTATACCAGAGATACAAAGCAGAGAATTTTAAGAAAAGAACACCTACAATCATTAAACTACTGTATTACACTTCAATCCTACTTTCCTACAGCATTAATATTTACTTCCACGGCATAATTGTTTCTGAGCAGAAAATATGACTGTAAGAAGAAATTCTGCTTCTTAATGACCATCAGTGTCTCTCGAAGCCATTATCCTCAATTGTCATTCTTTCACAGCGAGGCAAAAACCTGCTTCACATGAAGGACCTGGAGCTTCAGAACACAATTCTGCATCCAGTGAAGGTTAAAACTGGGTCATACATGAGTTGCTCCAGGGATTTCCTACTGCTAGCTTCAATCACTTCTAACAGATATTACCAGTTCTCTTCTGTACTCTAATACCTGAAAGGAAAAAATCTAGAACAATTCACTGAGATGACAAAAAGTAAAAGTGGTGCATATTCACTCTAAGCTGAAAAAATGTAAATTATGGTGCACTTGAAAGCATCATTAGTTTTACCTCTCTTTTTCATTATTGCAATTGATGTATTCATAAATACAAATAAGTTGTAAATCTATCCAGCTACAGTACTCCTTACTGGTTTCCAAGTTATTCACATTACTCCTAGATAATATAAGGTAAGCCTCTCTAGAGATTGCTATATCATTTGCTCCAAACCTCCTCCCTTATTTTAAAAGCTAGCATTATCAAAGTGTAATTGGCACTACATTTAGTGATCAGTTCCTAAAGTTTAACATTAGTGTACTTGAAATGTCCTGTACACTGGTTACAGTTGTGAAAGCATAGACAGCTCAGTTAATATGGATTGTTTTTTGTTTAAATTATTATTAATAAAACAGTTTGAAAACAATCAAGAAGATGTTTATTATTGGAATTTTAATTAGTAAGGTGATCATGACTGAGACTGCAGCTAGTCTGAAAAGTTATTTCGTGAACAAATCAAAATTAATGGAAAAAGAAAAAAATCCTTCAGGCAGTAAAATTATTGTTTGTACCCAGTTCTATAGATGTTTTGTTCCCAAGGAACAAAATTCCTCTTGTGAATTATTCTAGAGTATAAAGCAAGTGCATGACAAAACTCAGAAACAGATTATCTTCAGTCCCAGACTGCTAATACAAAATATTTATTGCAGCAGAACTATGGGAGATTGCTAATTATTCATGAAACTGATCATTATAGCCAAAAAGAAATAGAGTTTATGTCTCAGAAGCTCAATAGATGCAAGTACTTAAAATTTTGCTGAAAAATAGGACTTCCTACTGTCTACATTACTGTATTTCTGGGTATAAAAAATAAACTAAATGTAGTGGAACCCTTCAAAATACATGAAAATATATTTCATTTTCTATATGAAGATTTCTGACAGTGGAAGATCTCAAGTATTCTGAGACAGTTGACATTTATAGACTTTTGCTGGCAGTTGGAGTTTATTCAATTCATTTTAAAAGTGCAAAAAAAAAAATCCAAATTCCAGAATAAAAATAAAATGAAACTTAGTCCAGTTTAAGAGAGACACAAAGGTTCTTCTTCATGACCTAAAACTTGTCACAGACTTCTTCCATAAAAAAGTGTTACAGATGATCTTTAGCAGTCAGGTGAATTTTACCCTATAAGACAATTGCTAAAAATGGAAGGCAATTTATCTTGCTATTATTGACTCAACTGGCATTATATATATATATATATGCATATACACATATCAGTTAAAAACATAAATCCATGTTGAATGATGAATTGCTTTTCCAGGTAGAACACGTGCTGTAGGCAAATACTTTGGTCAAATAGGTTGGATCAGCACACAAGTGTTTGAGTTGAAAAGAACCTTAAAAGGCAATAGTCTACCTCCCCTGCAGTGAATAGGAACACCTACAGATAGATCATGTTGCTTAGAGCTCTGTCCAGCATGACCTTGAATGTCTGCAAGGACGGGGCATCCACCACCTCTCTGGGCAACCTGTTCTAATGCCTTACCACCCTTATAGTAAAAAAAACTTCTTCCTTATATCCAAATTAATTCTCCCTTCTTTTAGCTTCAAACCTTTTCCCCTTGTCCTATTTCAACAGAACCTGCTAAAGAGTCTGTCCCCTTCTTTCCTACAGCCCCCTTTTAGATGCTGAAAGGCTGCTCCCATATCTCCCAAGAGCCTTCTCTCCTCCAGGCTGAATAGCCCCAGCTATCTCTGTCCTCACAGGACAGGTGCTCAATCCTTTGGATCATTTTTGTGGCCTTCCTCCATACACACTCCAACAGGTCCACATCTCTCCTGTACTGAGCACTCCACAGCTGGATGTAATACTCTAAGTGAGGTCTTACCAGTACAGAGTAGAAGGGCAGGAGGATCATTTCTTTTGCCCTGTTTACCACACTTCTTTGGATGTAGCCCAGGATGGAGAGGGCACATTGATGGCTCATGTTTAGCTTGCCATCCTCCAGTACACCCAAGTTTTTTGGCAGATACTTGGTTAGAACAAACCAGCTACAGCTTTAAAGTCATTCTGTATTTCAAATTATTGCACTGTGGGTAATGCTGCAAGTTTATATATTCACAAAGCATGTTAATAACTTTTGCAATAAAAAAAAATCAAACTGTTATTTACTCAGTAATTTTTTTCAGGTATTTTAAGCTGACTGAAACTGCATAACAATATATCCAGAATCATTCACAGGTGATTTTTTTACTGATTATGAAGCAACGGAGGAAATTTTGATGAACTAATACAACACATATAAGCCACTGCACTCTACAGAACTGGGAAATAGTCACTGCTGCACAAAGCAGTCACTAGTCTTCATCCTGCATCTCCATCATGACAGCAACAAACCTGAACACACCATGGGCCAGATCTTCAAACAACTAAAAGTGGCCAACTCCATTAATTTCATCCCAGCTCATACTTCTTTTGCCCAGCTCATTCTAGAATGTGTATAATTTTCAAATGAAAACCACACAGATTTTCATGGCACTGAGGAAGATATTACCTCTCTGGACGAAATTTGTGTTTGTGTGGTCTCTGAAGGTCCCAGCGCTGACACTCCTTGCCTGACTCAGTATGATCCATTGGCCCTCTGTAACTCTCTCCATTGCAGGTCATGCATTCAACTAAAACAAAAAATATATATATAGTTTTCTAGTCATTTATTATGTTGGTTACTTACAGCATAAAAAGAAGAATTATACCCCTGCTGTTATAAATTGAAACCAACTTAGAGAGGTATAAAGGTTGGTATCTTTTAAGTCAGGGCTGGCCCCTTAGAATGGGAATTTCCTTTGGGATTGAATTGCATCTTTTTCTCAGATCTAATCCAGATGCGTAAATTTGGTACCACTTTATAGGACCCTCATAGTTTGGAAGCAGGTAGGTGTGAGCTGCTAGAGCCATCTATGTTCCTAGTTGCTTTTTAATCTTACCTATTACAGAGATTTATTTGAGCTCTGCTTTTACTCTCTAATGCCCTGCAGATAAAGTAGAAAGTGTTATGATTACTGACATGGAGAGTCATACACCCGAGGAAGGAACATTATTTGGAGGTGATATCTTATAATGAAGTAGTATTCAAAATCCAAAATCACTCAAAGTCATACAGCTCTGTATAGAACAGCAGCACTAGTTAAGGTGCAGAATAATGTCTGAATTACTAATTTCAGTAAGTAGTCTTTAAATTCACAGCACTTTCAGCTATGTATAATCTTGTTTCTTTTCAATACTAACTCTTTCTGGTAGCTTAAACAATTACACATTTTCAGTCTTGGTTTAAGAAAGTGGGAAGGTGGAGGAAGAGTGAGTAAAAGCTACGAAAGGGATTTGAAATTGCAGTTAAAAAAATGTGCTGCATTATTTGAAATTAAAATCTTAAAATCTAATAAATTCAACATAATTAACTATAGACACATTTCTCAAGTGCACTCTAATTAGAGTAAATGTAATTAAGGAGTATTTCATAAATAGTAACTTATGCAACTACAGATCTCATTCTTCAGTCAAAACATTCACAGCCAAAGTCTTGATCCCTCAGTAAGCTCCAGGTCTTAACCCATTTGAAACTCACTTGATCTTTAAATATGAGTTCTTAATAGATTTTCAAACTACTTATAAATCATTCTCTTCCTATCTCCTTTCCCCTTCATTACCCCTCCATTCTGTAACTATTGGACATAACATATTAGTGGGAAAATTGGAGGCATCCTAACTTGAATATTGTCATGGCTGTCATGCTGAACCAGCCCATAAACCGTTGACAAGTATTTAAATGAACTGATTGACTAGAAGTGAACTGGCTGATTAACAAGATATAAAAGCTTGATTTGGAAGTTAACAGAACATAAGTCAGACATGATGATGCACATCAATTCAATTTCAAATTCTGTGACTTGAAAGTGGAATGCGACTGGCTTTCCTAAACGTTTTCCTTATTTATGTAATTCATTTGAAAAGCAAAATACGTTTTTACTTTAAGCATTTGTCATGTAATTCACTACTTACATATTTTCATAAAAAATAATGAAAAGCTGACTTTGCATTAGATAATTTAATCAGCAGTTGTAACAAACTTGTTAATGCAATCACTCTGTATTAGACAATGAAATAAGAGATGTTTTTGCAATCAGCACAACTTCATTGTTCTAAATTTTCTGTGACCTGAGCAAGAGCTACTGATCCTGATGTGTTCAAGATCTTTTCCTCAGACTACTTTTCTTGCAGCAGTATTAATTCTAGCTAAGAAGTCACCTTTTATTACTGCAAAGTCCATATGTGAGTATTACTGAAGCTAATGGAGGTTCTGTTTATACAAGAAAGGCATCTTTTGGCATGAGCACTGCCTTACCTTCAGAGCAGAGGGGGATGTCGCAGACTTCATGGCGTGTCTCTGGGCTGGTGGTGAAACACCACGGCCCTCCCTCTTCCCCTCGGGGGTTTCGGCAGTAGTTTTCCCGCAGGTCTTTACCCCGATAGCTCGAAGGCAAAAAGCTAGTTTTAAAATGACAATCATTACAGCATCAGAGCATGCAAATTTCAGTGTTAATCATACTATTTTTTATAAACAGTTAGAAACAATCATATTTCTGCTTCCTTCTCCCTCCACCCTACCTACACAAATGAACACATCCAAGTATCTGTCCATACACAAATATACATCTTCAGTCAGGATTATTCAAACAATGACCTACATCTGGGACAATTTGTTTAGGTTGTAGCTTGCCTTAGAAAGTTTTATTCCTATTCCTCAGGTGTCTTGAGCCATTTATCTGGCTCTAGAAGACCCCTGGACAAGGAGAGTAAATTTATTATGGGAGTAGAAGTAACAACTATTGGCATGTCAGACCTGCGGTTCATTTATACTTTGCGCACATGTAGCAGGCTTAGCCCAGCTGGGCTTGATGCACACCTATACCATAAAGACCACAGACAAGTGCCATACATGGTCAGGCAGCAGTTAGAATTGAGCACCACATGAACATGGCTGAGCAGTGTGTCACACTGAAACTATGCCTGCATTGTGTTCCAGTACCAGAAACTGCCCCAGATCCCTCTTCCAATAACTTGCTGCATGTTTTGACACACGTCCTACTGATGTCACCATAGGATCTGCTACATAAGGACCCACTTGTCAGTGCTATTGCACAAACTGGGTCGTATGAGAGCTACCTCACTGACAAAAACTTTTCTCACCATTTCATTATATTTTCTTCCTTTGGTATAAAAGCCTATTAAATAACAGTAGCATTATTCCTTTGCATTAGAAGTTTTCAGGTTAATCTAAAGCACTTTGGTTCTCTTAAGGGACGGAATAGAAATGTGTGCTGATACTGTATTTTTGGCCTAACAGATATGTTCAGTGAGACTTCCCTGTTGATGCCCAGTCAATCAAATAGAAATAGAAAGCCTCCAGGGTTAAGCTTTTGTCTCCCTTGTCTGTAACATTATGTGTTGAAGAGACAAAAAATGTTAACCCCATAGTAAGAAGCCCAACCTAAGTCCTCATAACTGCACAGACAGCACATTGCAGACAAACCCACTGCTCCTACACTGACAGATTAATTGCAATGTTGCTTAAACATCAGCTAAATTCTATAGTTAAACATATATATATACAAGTATTCAATTCAGAATTATGCTTAATTCCATGACATTCTTTTCTTTTTTTCAATTGAAAAGTTTTGAAAAATACATTCTATATCAGAAAAAATTTGTAATTTAGCTTCATAGTTAATAGTTCATTTCATGTCTGTGATTTCTGACATTTGTTCCATTTTTTCTTCAATACATTTAAATTGCGGGAACGTTACAAATAAACTACACTTTTTTATTCTGGAAAAGACCAGCACTTTTTAATGAATATTTTTTCTTTTCTTTTTTGGCTTCTTTTTTGTTATTTTTAATCACCAAGAGAATTCAAAAGTATCTATATTTGTGAGGAAAAAAAATGCTATAAAATTTCATCTAACTTTCTTTGAACTTATGTAGGTACTTGAGTTCACGAATATGAATGAAGCACTGGAGACAGTCTTTATATACAAACACTGATTTAGTTTATATACAGAAGAAAATGAGAAATATACGGTCTCTGTTGTCCTTGGCTAATGCTATGTTATGAATGAATAAATAAATATATAAAAGCAGACAAACAGAAAATTCCAACAATTCCAAAGTGACATTTTAATCATGTTTTATTCCAGTTAATATTATCTTTGAAATAACTGAGGTAGAAAATGCCTCTGTTAATCACATTTTGGTTCTAGTCAAGCCAACATGGAAGCAGTACTTAAAAGTGCTTTTATGGTTTTTGATGCTGGAAGAGAATGACATATATGTCATAACTGCTACTTATGACATTGTTGCTTCTATTTCCCCTCTGCAGTCTTGAAAAAAAAAAAAAACCCTTAAAAAAATTTAGTAAATACAATTCTGGAGAACTTTTTCTGATGCTACGTTACAATCTGCATATATGGTCATGTGATATGTCAATGTAGGTTAGAAAAAAAAAATCCTGGAAAATTTTTCAGCATACATACAGTGGACATTAGAAAATATTGGCGTCTCAAATTATGGCAGGTCTAATGTTAAAACATCAAAAAACATTGTTAAAGGGTAGCACTAGAAAGTCATGATGGATCACATACACAAGTAGCTTCAACACTTATGGAAGCAATATTCTTGAGGGAGGAAAAGATGAGACATATTAAGGACTCAATAAGAATTATACAATAGACCCACTTTTAAATTTGTATACTGGTTAAGTCCAATTGTATTAGCCAAGGGAAAAGAAAACAGAGCCAGAATATGAAGCCAGTAAGAGTAATAATATAAGCAGATTCCAACACAGCTAAACTAGCAAAAAAACCTGTGAAGTGCTCGTCCAGTCAGACTTTTTCTGTTAGACTCTTTTCCTATTGGCTTTAGCCAATTTTACAGTGGTTTTAGCCATTCACATAATAAGTGCTTAAGAAAAAAAATTTTGAGAGAGACTTTTGTAATTTGTGCAAGGATAGGAACTAAAATAATGGAATCCTGATTTAATTGAGAAGTCTTCAGGTATTACTGGAACAAAAAATAATTAAACATATAATTAATTAAATTTAACCAAAATTTGAAGTTTGAAGTTATTTCAAATTTTGTTGGAAAGATCAAGAAAAAGTCAGTAAATTATATTTCTCCCTTGAATATGAAAAAAAAGGATTTATTTTCTAAATGGCAGTTTGTGACAATCAGATGCTGAGAAAAACTGACCTAAAAATCTAAGACTTTCATAATAAGTTCCAAACACACCACTACTGTCTGCTTCTTCCCATCTCCCTCATGTCTCTGATGATGAAATCATATTTTCTGATGTTGAAAAACAAAATTAGCAAGCAGCCACCTCATTTATCCAGTGACCTTTTAAAAATTAAACTTATTGCACAAGAGAGGAGAAAAGTCATTCTCATAAAATTCATCACAGAAGAGTGGCTGTCTAATTGTACTATATAGAGCCATGTTTGCTATGTATTAAAATGTAATTTAGTGTCATATTTCTTTATTTTATTATGTAGTCACATACATATTATATAAAATTAATGCTTATCCCTGCTTATTCTGTCATTACTGAGAATTGTTTCACCTCTAACAGATGAATATTGTGTACCTCAAAGTGTTGAGTCTCGAGAGGTCATTGCCATGTGAGCTGATGGCATTTATCATATGTTCACAATTAAGCTTGGTCTGGTCCAACTCTGAAAATCAGACACATTACTATCTATATTGTAAGCAACTGAGTCCAGTCAAGTCCAAGCCTGAGGCTCAGCTCTGTGACACATTATAAGAGGAGAGATCCCAAGTATCTTTTGCCTTTTAAAGTTGTTCCAAGTTTTCATCTTGCACTCTAGATAGATTTGGTCAGGACAGGACTGAGCAGTACACAGCCCAGTTCCTCATTAGCAGTCTCCAGCTTGGCTCTTGCTAAGCAAAGTGCTGATGTTGGGAGAAGAGATCAAAAGTCAGCAATGTGAATGGGAAACTATCGGGTGAGAGAAAACATCTTTTTGTATCTGAAGGGTTTATCATCTAAATGGTTGAAACTAAATTGAAAAGAGTCAAACAGAAAAGTTCATAAGAGTATACAAGTGCCTCAGTTTTTTAGATAGTTTCCAGCAACTTTTGCTGTGTTTCCATCTGCTTTTATCATTACTCTTCCTGGCATCAGTATTTTGTTTTCTTCTCTTTTCTTTACCTAATGTATTTGGAATGGGGCTATTCTCTGGGTGTAGATATGCCCTCAGTTCCTCACTGTACCAGATCTTAAACTCAAAAGTTTAGCTGCATCAGTCTTTAGTTACTGCTTATATGATCTGAAGGAAAGGATTTAAATCTTCTGCACAGTCGTTTCATGTATTTATTGCCTGGTCTAAGTGCTTTATGGAGTTTAATATATTCTACAAATAGTACAGAATAAATAGTAACTATGCAAAATATGGTAACAATAATCATACACTGATCAAATAGGTGGGCTGATATTCTTACCATCCTTCATTTCCTATACTATATTTTTTAAAATGACCCATTTCCTAGGAGTCCATTAGAAAACAGTGATAAACTTTCAGACTCCAGGCTGAAGTAAAGCAGCTGTTTTCCTACTGCCAGGAGGTAAGAGATCAAAAGGAAATAAACAGCTAAAAAATCCAGTGCAGTAGAGGAAGAGATCCAGACACACAAGCTGGTATTGGAGAGAACTCTTTGGAGAAAGTCTGAAAAGGTTGGGTTTTTTTGTTTTTGTTTTTTGGGGGGTTTTTTGGTTTTTTTTTCTGGGACCTGGAGAATGGCATCTCTTGAGGAAAGGCAAGAATACTCCTAAGAGATTTTGTTGTTTAAGGTCAGTGTTCTCATAAATTCTTTGTCTGCTAATAAGTCAAGCTGTGCTTTGTGGAATCTGTCTGAGCACTATTCCCACTGTCTCTGCTCCTGAACTCTTACCTGTGCTCATGGGGGATCATTGAATTCCAGGCCTGACACTGAATACCACTTTTGGTAATAGATATTGTTCCTTTGTACTCTGCTCCTTTTCCAATTATACAGTTTCTGACATAGTCTATTGAAAGAAAAGGAAAGAAAATTAGGACTTTCATTAGACATTTTATTAGTGTATCTAAAAATAGAGCTCACCGTCAGATTTCACGTAAAAAGAATACATTTTTAATAATCTTTAGAGGCATCATTACTCAAAACATACTTCTGCTGTCCACATACATTCTTGTCCCCTTTTTAAAAAAAAAATTGTGAATGTTAACTTGACAAAGGCAGCTACTGAAAATATTACCAACGTGCCTGACTGACAAGAGTTCATACAACTTGGGACTTAACACCCCCACTCATTAATTAGGAAAATAAAAGCAATAGTAACTCAATAATTGTAAATAATACAACTGAGATTGTAAGTAGCAAGCTGATATAGTAATTCAGATTACTACACGTGATATTAGATGAACATGTAGGTTGGAAAATGGGTAAGAACAAGCATGTAAACATCACTGCCCTTGCATAACAGAGAAAGAAAAAAAAAGAAATGGGAAAAAAAAAAAAGGTATTTGCAGATAAAGCTGCAAAATGTTCAGAATGCATATAACCACCTGATGCCCACAATACATCTACAGCCAAAAAATCACTGTCTGACTTCAGCTTTTATCCCCCATCCATAGTTGGGAAAATAAAATAAATAAATAAATAAATAAATCAGTTACCCTTCTTTTCAAACAGATCAAACGCATGGTCTTGCTTCTTTCTCACACCATTTGTCAAACTGTTGAAGGATAACCAATGGCACCGTTTTGTAACTCTGTCATAAGCAAAGGCCCTGCAAAGAAAATCTGGATGAGAAAAAAATCTCTGTGTGGTTTATAATAATGACACATGGCTTGCCAAGGAGCAAGCAATGACTGCAATGACATCAGATTTATTTTTACTGGTAAAGTCAGAGAAACAGCCCAAATTACTATTTAAACCCACAACTGTGTTGACAAGAACAAAGAAACAAAGAAATTAAATTGATGTGGCCATTACATTAAATACTAGCTTGGTTGTTCACACTAATCTAAGAGTTCCCTTGTTAAAGAGCTTTGTTTGAAAAGTGAGATAAATGTGACTGAGAGAGCATTTGTGTCCCTAGTTGTGTTGCTTTCTGGGAAGGAAAAAATAAAAATAAATGACTAAAACATCTCTGGTTTTCTTGAAATATGCCTGTGAAATAGTTAACTACCTCACACTAATAGCACATTAATAGCTTGAGGAAAATTCAAGTACAAGATTGTTTCTTGCCTAGAACAACAGAGCTATTTGAAAACAAGATTATTTTTTATTTTTATAAATAATCTGAACTGTGATAGTGTACCAAACTTTGTCCTTGCTTTGCTTTGCTTCATTTTTCTTTTCTCTCTTATTTTTAACTGGTTTCAAGGATAGAGTACAAAGTGTGCTGAATTGAGCAGAATTGGGGGGGGAGGGAGGGGAGGAGGAAGGAAAATGAACAGAAATCAGAACAGCAAGACCACTCCTTGCCAATATTTTAGATAGAATATGAAGAGTTTAAATCTCAACAGTATTCTGAAAGAAATTTTCTTAACTATAGGTAAAATATTTTAAAGGGTTTTAAAAACAGTTAACTGTCTGGAGGAGCATAACTTATTTCAATTAACAATAAGACAAAACAAAAGTAAAAAAAACCCCGAAGAACTGTTTTTCTCTTAATTTTCCAGTAGAAAAAATATAACAAAACACTCACATGACACTATTGTCTATAAACGACAATGAAATCTGTACTGGTCATCGGCAAACCCAAAAATTCTCAGCTATTTTGTTCTGATCTGAGAAGCCATTTTAACACTACCTGATAGCATGCAAAAGACACATGGAACCTTACACTTTATCCTTACTTTGGCTGTGCACCGCATCTCCATCTTAAAGATCTTGATTTCCTTTTAATTCTCCTCTTGCCACACAAGTTTCTGTGTGAGAATTTGCTGGCTTCAGTTTAAAATATTACAAGATCCTATCCAACCTCCCCTCTTTCAAACATCCTCTTCATTATCTTTTCCATCACCAAACAGATTTTTCATCCAACTGCTCTCTCTACTCTGTTGACTTCAAATGTTTCCAACCTGCTAACCTTCATCCTTCTGCCTTTGTTCAGCCTTCTGTTCTCTCCTGGCTACTTCTCAAATATGAGCATATCCAAGTGCCTTCAACTCCATCTTCACAAAAATAACCTTGACCTTTCCTGCCTTTCCAATTACATTCTCCATTCCCCTCCTCCTTTTTAAAGTGGGAATGCAGAATGCACTGTTTACAAACATTTCTTTCATTTTTTGCCTTTCAGTTGCCTTTTGGTTTCCTTCCAGCTTGGCTACATGTACTTCTGCACATAAAAGTTTCTACCAATCTTTTCTTGGACACAAATCCTGAGGATTTTTACAGTTCTGAAGTCAACACATTTAGGCAAATTCTTAGACTTTCTTCTACTGATACTACTGATCACAATTTTTGTTGTTGCTATACGTACTGAGATAATCAGTAAAATTCCTGATCAGGTACTGGAATCTTGTTGTCTAGAGTGGAATCTCTTGCTGTCTAAATATGGAATATAATGACAAAACAGAATGTACGAAGATGACAGTGTATGAAACTATTACAGTTTTGTAAGTAAGAAAGAGACAACACAAGTGCAGTTATTTAAGCAATGGTCATCTACTGTTTGGATCAGTGCTATCACTGGAATCAAGTTATGAAAATGTGAATAAATAAAGGAAAATGCAGGTATATAAAATAAAATATTAAAAAGTAATGTTATGTCATCTTTTGTTCCTATGTCCCCACAGAAACCAGCAGTAAACTAGTTGATTTTAATTTCATTTGATATCAAATTTCATCTTGTAATATCCATATACTGGCGATAAGTTAAATATCGGTGATCCTAAGAATAAAAGGGAAACATTACTAACTACTAGTTCCTTTAAATGGGAACTCGTCACAGATGTGTTTACAGTAGCATCAAAGAACCATGCACACTATAGCAGGACTCATCTAGTACCATACGGAAATTCTGCTCACAATTACAGAGATCTCTCTTTCTGCATCGTGATTGCACAGAGTAATCAGCTACACCTCTATTGCTAGCTTTGCTGCTGAACAAGTGCAGGGAAAAATGTGAAATTCAGAGTATGAGGAGTCAGATCTATAATTATTTTTAATCTTGAGTTCAGAAAAGCTATGTGACTGATTGCAGTACTGCTATCTGTGAGTACTATTCTTCCAAGCTCTGTTCCCAAGGTCCCTCGTGGTTTCTCTTTATTCTTTTATTGACTGAGTATGGCAGAGTTTGCCCTTAATGAATCTGTCAGGCAGTGGAAGGGACTGACTGTCCCAATAGAAAAAAATCTTCAAAAATGATAAAGAAACAGAAAAGCAGAGATGTTCTGGATAATTATTCATATAAAGTAGAATCAGTGAATATATTAACCTACTTATTTCTTTCAGGACAAATAAGTGTACTAGTCAGAGCAGCTACAACTAAAGAAGTCCGAAACAATTTCCTTCAGCGGGTGTTGGAATACAAAACTATTGTTCATATGGCATCATACAAAAATTTTATACTGTGAAATCTAATTTTACAATACTTTTTGCTGCTGAACATCAGAACTTAAGTATCTCTTGATCATTGAAAACAACCTGATCCACTTGGCAATGGTGTCAGTGGTAGGTCTGCCAATAGGGAAAAGAGTCACATGTATCAAGTGAAAAATATTAGTGTCTGGTAAGTATTTTTTAACAAAAAATTGTGAACTCTACTTATTGTTTACATATGTAAATAGGCAAAGCATGAAACAATACAAAATAGACCTGACAGCATTGGAAGTAAAGGCTTCAAGAAGGATCAAAGAGCTTTCATTTTCAGTTAGATCTAGCTTCTATTTTAGCAAGAGTACATTTTCTTATATTTCAAGATAAAGCTGACTTTTAGCTCAGTGCTCACTAGTACAGAAGCCATTCATTCTCTTGAAGATTATCCTGTGTTCATGTTTTCCATTTATTGGTAATGGTCTAGACTAAGAAAGGCCAAGGGGACAATTCAACTCTAATACAAAGAAAAAGTAACAGTGATATATTCCAAAAAATAGTAGAGAATACATACAAGGCAGATAAGCAATCAGCTGTATGATGTGTTTGTAAGAGACAGCAGATGTTGTAGAATTGCTATCATGTATTTGTAATGACTATGTAGCTGAGAAGGTTTGATTCCATTGTATCAGGTTCATAGTACTTGCCAGTGAATTTTAGCAGTACATGTATCTGTGCTCCATGTGTGAAGTTCCCATTGACTTCAGTGGGAGTAATGTGTAAAGAATGAAGACAGAATATGGTCTGAAGTGATGCTGAAGTACTGCAGCTGTGATGTGTGACAACATCCATTTTATAAGAGATATAAAAATCCCAGAAATGTTCACTCAACGCTACAGTGCAGCACAAGTCATCCACAACTTAACGAGTACATTTTTTCAGCAATATTCTGGAAAATATTACAGATTGAACAAGCTAGGACAGAACAGCTCAGATAGATAAATCTTCAGAAAGGACAGATACTCTCAGGGCAGGTAGAGCAACAGCAATATATATATTTTTAAAAGTCAGACCTTTACGTTGTCCTCAGTACAAGTCACAGCTGGTGAAAATTACAGTAAGATGCTCAGCCAAAGAGTATTATGTAAGGATCTGTTAGGAAAAATGTAATAGTAATAGAGATACATAACTTACTTGCAAGTGAATGAAAGGCCTTTGTTCCTGCTGCATCTCTTGGCACACTGCTCAGTGGTATTTAACAGCTTGGTTTTAACTTCCAGTGTTTTGTTTACTTTGATGAGCATCAACTCCCCTGTTTTTTTATAGTCATGAAGAGGATTTCTCCTTTTTCCTTTACCTTCTAAGAAAAAAGCAAGGAAGAAAGCAACAACAAAACAAACAAACAAAACAAAAAAAAACACTGTAAAGGAGAGTCACAAGATTAAAGATGCTATTAGAAATGAATAACTTTTACTAAGGAATTATAGCTGTACTGGTACCTAAAGCATGGTGAAATTCATAAAACTAAGGTACAAGTAGGTACATGAGATTGATTATTTTAGGTGATCTCCATTCTTAAAAGTTGGTATGGTAGGAAAAAAACTCTTTTCAAAGAAAGGATTGAATGATACTCGAAAAGGGTGGGAGGAAAGTTTTTCGCTCAATATTTGTTTCAGAACCCCTGAGATATGCCCATTATACATCATGAAAAATGACAAAATTAAACAAAGGTCTTATTTTGATGGACAGAGCAGAATTAAAATCAGAAAGAGAAGGATATAAATATTATAGGGCATCACACTCTGAACCTGATAAACTGTTTTAAAACAGCGAACTTTTTAATCAAAAGTTAATAACAGATTTGGAGCCTAGAAGTAACACAAAATAGTCAATTATGCTATTTGTTACTCCAGTGAAGATTCACTGTATTTGGTCAGGTTTAGAAGTCAATGAACAAGAATTGTTAGCCTAAAGAAAAAAAAAAAAAAAGAGTAGGGGAGACAGAAGCTAGAGCATGTAAAGAATCCACACAGAAAAGATTTCTACAGGAAGATCTATTTCTGTATCTCTGTTGAAAGATCCAAGGGAAGGAGTTTAAAATAAAGTAGGGAAGATTGTCTAGAGAAATTTGGCTAAAGTGGAAGAGGAAAAATCTTTGTATTTTACAAGAAAAAAAACAATTTTTCTAATGTGTATGTACATGTTTGTTTTTTTTCTCAAAGAAACCAGTCTGACAATACAAGCTGCTCCATCGTCAGTGAAGGGAGATGAGTACCTTTGGATAAAGTTTCTCATTATTCTATGGTACATGAGTAGCACAGGAAGGATAAATTGCCCTTTTGATCTATTTCTCCTTTTTCACACAAAGATCCAAGATTACCCTTTTAGATTCAATGGTTAATGCAGGAAGAGAAAAACCAAAATAAAAAAAAAATCCTTAATTAATGACCTAGGTAACAATATTTTTCATAACATCTTTCCATGTAACTATTTTCACATCTGTCCTTTTATTATTATCTGCAGAGGATCACATCACAGTGACAGCAGCCAAGTTTTGCAGACTAATTTATTTAATTTTGCCAGAGTTTTGCCAGTGTATGAGTCCTCACCATAGCACTCCACTGTCCTGAATAGGTTATTTCCCATACAGGTGAAAAGTGCACATAAATCATTTTCGTTTGGTGCACCCTGCAGAGAATTTCAGAATAACTCCATAAATTGTAAAGCTCCAATAGCTGAGGTCCCCAGGACTATTAAGTTAGTGACAGTTTCACACACTGTGAAGCTGAAGAGGCTTCCTTCACAGAAGTAAAGTGTTTCCTTCACAGAATTTCCATCCTTATCGCAAAGGGATCACATTTTTACTGGAATCAGTAAAATCATACCTCTCAGTGGTGAGTTAGTCCAAAGACAGATAAAAATAGATCAGATATTTAAAGCAGAGTTAATCAAGGTTCAGTTATTAAGTGAGAAAGTGAGAGAGACAGAGAAGATCAAAGGAAAATAATATCACTGCTGCAATGTATCTATAAAAAACCCTTCATCCATTCTACTTTTCTTTTAGAACTGCTGAAGGTGAGCAGTACTATTCCCCTGCACCTAATTGCTAATAATTTTAATTCCAAGCACAAGTATTTTCAGAAAATAAATTAATTTCCCTCCAAATAGAATCACAGAACTTCTTGGACCTGAAGGGACTACAAAAATCATCCAGTTCCAAGCCCCTTGCCACAGGCTGGGTTGCCTCCTATTAGATCAGACTTCCCAGGGCCTCATTCAACACTGACCTTCAGAGATGGGGCATATACAACTTCTCTAGACAACCTGTATCGGTGCCTATTATTTTCATAGGAAAAAGCTTTTTTGAAAAGATCAAATGTTAACAATTTTGGTATCTTGTCTAGGATCCATGTCTGTTATCATAAGCATTTTCAGTCTTGAATTTGCACAACACATATATATCCCAAATGGCTCGATAGACTGAGAGAAATGTTATGATAGGACTCTAAGTATTAGCATCATTACTGGAAACTATTTTGCCTGCACTGAGGCTGCTTGCTTTTATTTTTATATTTTTTATGTACCTATGAAAGAGCCAAAGTGCTGTAATAACAATTGCATCTGTTCTTTAAGGCAACCACAGAAAAACAAGTCTTCCATTAAGCTTTTGTGGTAAATGTCTCAATCTATTTTCTTACAAGATGTTGCTATATTGTCTCAGCCAAGATTTTTACATCAAGTGGAGGTAAGAATCCGTACAGAAATATCAAAGTATTTTCTTACAGTTCCTGATGCTAACATTTCCCATTTTCTGATTGTCATTATCTTTATCTATGATAATAGCTTCTCAAACTCACCAGTTAGCATGCAAGAATAAGAATGTTATACAAACAAATTAAGAAATGCTATTCTGCTTGAAAAACATGGTTCACAGTAAAGCTTTTTTTTTTTTTCACTGAGCTGTTGTCCAAAGAGGATTATGGGTTTGATCTTGCATTTAGCAATTCATAACAGCCTGATTTACTTTAGCTTTCTAACAAAAACATTCTATGACTTTGCCTATAATCCAAAAGGCAAAGTGCCAAATACATGGTGTGACTTTGTTAGAACCATCTGAATAATGCAAAACATTAATTTTACAACTCTAACAGCAACAACAAAATTTAAAAAAATAGTTTTTATTTGTTCAAACAAGGTGCTTTAATTCTTAAGATCTCAGAATACTGTACCATAAACGTTCTACTTTAAAAGCTAGTGTGCAATATTCTCTACATAGTGCTCCGTGACTGACATTTATTTCAGTTTTTTAAACTTAGATTAATCATTACTTTGTGGGCCATGCCTTCTAATGCTTCTTGTATTTGAATATTATATTACTAGAGAACTCTGTCATACCACTTAAATTTGAAAATAGTAACAGCTAATTCAAGGACAAAAGAATGTACTCAATATGAATCAACTTTTTTTTTTCCTTAACAAAGACAACCCCTAACTGAATGTATTTCTTCAGCTGACTCAAAGTATTATTGAAAAAGGTGAAGGTGGTGCCTTTTTCTGCCTCTTAATATTATAGAAACCATGGTCAAGCAGAAAAAAAACAAAGCTCAGACAGCACATGAGGAAATGGAAACTACCATCCAAAACTAAGTAAAGTATTCACTTGAAAATAAATATTCCTCACAGTGAAAGATGTTGCTTTAAGCTACAAGAAAAAAACTTTAGGTTTTCTTACTATCTTTTCTGCATGAAGTTTCTGTATAGTCATCTGTGATAGGAAGTATTAAGTGAGTTTGCTCAAACTATATCACATCTGGGGGAAAATATTTCAGTAATCACCTTATCTTGGAGTAGTTTCGGTCTAGGCCAAATAGGTAAGCAGACATAAAGAAAATTAACATTTTGCAGCCCTACTGTTAGAAGACTCACAAGGCAGTTGTCATACCTGTATTCTTCAAACTGTTTAACCATTATGCATTGGACTAGTTAACTATAACAACTGGACTAGTGAGAAAATTGCAGCAGAATCATATCCTTTATCTCTTTTGACTCTTTTTCCCACATTAAAAAGAGATTTGTGCTCAAACTGTCATCCTACCATTCAATCCTGAAATTATGTGAACAAGTTCTACACCCCAATTGAAAGTGTTACAACTAGTAGAAGATAGTAAGTCTGATATTAAACTATAAGACAGTCAGGAAATTTAGTGTGAATTTAGTTTGGGGCCACTTCGAGCTCAAATACTTCAGCAAGTCACATATCAGACTCTCAGATTTTAGTCTGACCATAAAAATGACCTGTTTTCCCACTTTTTGTTGCATAATAAAAAACCAGTATCACTCAATTTATACCAATGTTGTGGCAATCAAGAGCATGTAGGAAATCAACAGACCTAAGGATTACCTTTCCACATTACAATGAGATCAAAACACGACCTTTATTGTCTACAGTAAAATTTTAGTTACATTATCTGTTATTATCTGCTTCACTGGTAATCCCTTTCTCCTTCCTCCACCAGTATAACTTTTTAAATTATATTTGTATATTTAGGCTTAGGAGTTATAATTTCAGAGCACTGGAGCATACTGCTGTCTCCCTTGAAAATAATCTCCATTTTATGGGATGTCACAGAGTTTTGTGATTGTATGCTTTTATTAATCAAGTCTGGAGATGTATTCAACAAGTCAGTTTTCATGGTTTCCAAGTCTCGCTCTAATCTGTGCAATAGTTAGTGCTTTATTAAAGAACTCCATCATGGAGACATCATAATGTGAGAGGTATCATTCCGTTTTTTTCTTTCTACCTTTGTATCCCACTTCACTAACCAGAAGAAATGCATAATGACTCAAGGCTGAATTTTCCAAATGAGAAGGTAAGTACATTTAAATTCAAGTTTTATGTTTGAATCAAGTTCCTTAATGAAATCTTGTTCTGGTAAGGAGTTTTATTTCCTTATTTTGCCTGTTTACACTTCTAGACTTGGATTATATCTTTTAGAACTTCGGCAATTTCCCAAGTGGTCATTTGTTTTGCTGTGTTAAACTTTCAGCTGGCTAGGATAATGAAAGATGTCTCTTTTAAAATGATAGCTACTGATGTAAGTAAGTTGGATAAAGATCTTCATATGGTAGATGGAAAAAGATGTTTACACTTTTTAGTTCTGAAAAAAATAACAGCCCCGTAGCAGTACCACTAGTCATTATTCATGTTCGATGTTTGTTGGATGTTAGGAGTAAACTAATTCTTTGAGGAAAAAAGAATCAAGAAAAGGAAGATACAATGCATAAATCTCAGGCAGATTTAAGATTTAAAACATATTTGACTGAAGAGAATTTATAAAGTGTTATTTCAGAAATATAGAAGAGAGATATTCCCTTTCTCTATTATCAGTAAGCATTTTAGACTGATGCTCAGTATTTTTGTATTGTATTTGTAATGAAATGACCTTGAGTAGTTAAAAGATGGAATAATTAAGAGATCCAATTACTTGTTTTATAACAGATAACCAAATCAAATTAGCTCTAATTTTTTCAAAGAACAATCATCACTGCAAGCCAAAGTAAGAAGAATTTATCCATTGAGCTAGGAAGAAAAAGAAACATGAGAATTGAATTTTACTTGAAATTTATGCAGGGAAGTTGCTGGTGGAACTTGAGTCAGGGGCAGAAATCAGAATTTTACCATCATATGAAAGACCTTCTGGAAAAAGGAATAAAAAACTTAACTGCATCTGAAATAAAAGGAAGAACATTTCAACAGTAAATGTATCCTGTATTTTTTTAACTAGAAACACTATACTTAAAAAAAGAACAAGGTTATGCTCAAAGAAATCTATTCATAAGTGTGTATTTAAAAGGGGGAAAATAAAAGAAACAAGCAAATTTTAGATCTTGATAAAGTCTACAAAGCCAATTATGCAAAATGATGGATGATCCAATATCTCAAAATGGTTTTTCAAAAGAGATATCAAAAACAAATCTTATCTCAGTGTAAACAGTGATACTGTAATAAAAAAAAAATAAAGCTTACTTATATGCATAAAAGCACTCATGGCAAATTTTGTGTAGAAGCAAAATCATTGAGTACAGTTTGCAATAAAGCAAGATTTCTCAGCAAAGTTGGACTGAATAACATTAGGTAAATTTGGTTTTGTCTATAAAATATGATTTGTGAAATATTTTTAATTAAATTCAACAATGTATCTTCAAGATAATGCTTTTCAAAGGACATAGAGCATCAAGGTAAAATTGTGTATTGATACAGGCCCCAGTACAATACCATAAGCGTACTGATTTCATTAAGGAAAAGTGAACATGAAAGTAGGTGTTCCAAGATGGTTTCAGATACCATAGGCTAACAGTGACTGACTGTATAAAAGTATGGTCACTGTAAAAATTAAAATAAAATAAAACGTTGAATGTTGACATCAAAATCATTTACTGGGTCATGAAATAATTGCCATCTATGAGAATAGTAAGGAAGCAGTTTTTTAAACAAATTCACTCAAGACAGTTTTCTCTCTTAAGTCTAGAAGACTTAATTAGATAACGTGAATTAATACTCATAATTTTAACTTACTTTTAACTTTGTTTCAACGTACTTTCATTTATTTTGACTTCTCCTTATGCATGTTTCAGTATCAGAAATGTCCAGTTTCCTGGCTAGAATGCAAAAAGTGGACATCTTTTCCAAATGACTTCTCATTTGGAAAGAAGGAAGAAATAGAAAAGATAGAAAGAGAGATAGAAAGGAAGCAAAAAAGAGTAGAAGAAAAAGAAAGCAAGAAAGAAAAAGAAGGAAAGAAAGAGAGAGGAAGAAAGGATGGGAAGAAAAAATGAAAAAAAGAAGGAAAAATGAAAGGAAGAATGAAAGAAGGAAAGAAAGAAGGAAAGACATAATGAAAAACTGAAACAATTCTGAAATGTGCCCAAGAAAATAACTCTTTATACTGAATAGATTAGATGCCAGATTAAGTTTAATGTGGTTATTTATGTAAAACAATAATTTGGCATGAAAAAGTTTATCAACCATACCCATAAGAACTGCAGTCAGCTATACAGACGGAATGTCACCAAAATAAAACCAGCTGTCCAAAGAGTCATCTCTCACTTGTCACAATTAAACAGTTTCTCAGAAAGGTATCTGGAGGATCATGTGACTTTTCTTAACTTCTGAAATTTATTTTCTTGGCAAAAGAACCATCACAGGAAAAAAAAAAAAAAAGAAAAATCTGCAATTTTTAGAAAGCAGTTTGCAATATATAATATAGAGATAATTTTTTCCTTATTTTTATATTGGCTTTCAGTCTAGTTGTTGAGCAGATTCAGGAAATGCAAAGAATATATTTCTTTTTGGCTTTATGTTACATATTACCACTCAGTCACACACCCACACACACATACACACCCATGCACACATATCCCTCATTAGCAGCTGCAAAGATTGTCATTTTCTTTGGAATCCAACGTTCAAATTTTTGCGATGTCCATCCTTTGTAACTCTCTACTAAAGTCAGCATGAAAACTCAAGAAACAAAGGATAATGGTAACAACTGATAGCATGTTCTATAATTGGATGGTAGATGCAAAAGGACAGCTCTTTCTCTTCCAGGAAAAGGTTATCTGCACAGCAGGATGCTGAGACCCATTGGCAGAAACAAACGGTCTGCAGTTTGTACTCTGGCTTGCTGTATCTAACCTCTGGCTAAATTACAGAGAACTTTTTCCCTTGTAAGATTTTTCATCCTATGCATCTGCACAATAATTAAATCCCTTCTATTTCTTATTGCATTCCACAATCTTTACAAATATGTGGTGCTTTTTTTTCCAAGGCACCCTGTGCATTGTGTGCTCCATTTGCCATGGGGTTTCAGTCACAAGTTGGAGTGTTTGGGTTTGGAGGCAGGAAAAAAAGAAAAGCACAAGCAGACAGGACAGTGATTTAAGCAAAACAAAGAGGGACCTGTATGAGGAGTGACAAGAGCCTTGCTATATGTTGTGTATATAAAAATGGTGCTGCTGGCCAAGGCAAGGAGTCACATGAAGAGTTAGAGCTGATGGGAGATGGATGGAGCAGCCAGTCCTGCACTGTGCCAGCAGCACTGAGAACTGCCAGGGATGGCCAGCCACATCAGGCAGCACATGGGTGGAGGCTCACAATTCATTTAGCTCCATCTCCTGTAGCTAGATTTTGCCAGAACATCTGACTAATCTGGAGCATGTTCCCAGTTCTGCTTCACTGCAACACTGCTTTACGTGTTGGTACTAATCATATACAGGAGTAGTTCTACTATTCTCTAATGGCACTGCCAAAAAAAAAAAAACATAGAAAAGATGAAGGAAAGTTTAGGCTATCTTCAGCCCTTCACAATGCTCGTAGCTGCCCTCATTTCTTACTGCAGTGTACAAACTTTGCTCACATCTGGAGGATGCCAATTCTACTCTTCCTCCTTTCCAAGCAAGTGTGGAAATCAATTGTTTCTCATCTCCATGCTGCCTTGTAGCATCTACCCTTCTACCCCTCACCTCAAGACTGATGGGAGAAAGTGAAATTCCAGTATTCATTCACTAAATGCAATTGCAAAAAGTTCAGGGCAACTCTTTCCACCCCACATAAAGCTTTTACCCATCAAGAGGCCCAGTTATCCAGCCTTCAAATCTCCTTAGAAAAGTTTGAAATGCTTAAGTGACAAACTAATGTTCAGTGTAAAGATCCAAAAGGGAGATATTATGCTCTCTGAGGGAGTCTGTGAATTTCCCTTCCAACCCTGGCCTCAGTTGAAATATTACAATAATGACAGATGAACTCCTCCAATAAGAGGCTTTCCTTTCCTTGAGTTCAGTGCATAATTTTCCAGAGTTTTATGCAACATTTTAATCTCATGTCTTTCAACTCTAAGTTCGCCTGTAGGTTGCTTATGAAAATGGCATTAATAGAAACAGAAAATCTGTTAAGCAGGGCATGAGCGTATTACATGAGAGAGCAAAACAAGCAGCCCCTGGCACAGAGCACCAAAAGGATTCCATTAAACAGAAGGAATACAGTCTTCCAACTGGCAGAGTAGCATTTTGCTTTGTTGATAGTATATAGAAAAATGACTATCTACAGCTGGGGTGGGGAAGTATAAATCACATTAAACTTTAAAATATACGTAGCTAAGCAGACCACAGGAATACACAACTTTCATATATTGATTATTGGTATGGGATTTCTTGAAGCAACAGTTATTTATAGGAACTACATGCAACTCTCACATCTTCATTACAAACTTCTTCAAGTGATCTGAACTACAGGAAGAGCTGAGGAGTAATGGTAAAGAAACACTCAGATGCCAGTCTTTCACAGAAAAATATATTTAATTTAGATTAATCTTTAGCATTCATTCTTTTGCAATACACCAATCTAGTTTCATTACATACCCAGACCTAGTTTCACTAGATTAACATTGTTAAAGAAATACTAAGAGAATTGAATATTAAGAATGTCTCAGTGAGGAAGAAAATTCTGATAAACTTATTAGCTTCAGAGTAATTTCTTTCTGCAAGTGACAGAAGCTTACAGGATATCAATAATGATTAGGAAAGTATAGTAATCTTGTACATTTATCACTTTCACCAATCAGCCTCTTCTCTTCTACGTATTACAAAAAAAACTCAAAAGTGACAGGATGGACAGTTTGCTAGCATTAAACTTCTTCACCCTCCTTTTTTTTTACCCATTAACATAACTGCATGTATATTGGTAAGAAAACTGAGTCACACGGGACATTGTTTTCATACAGAACTTGGGACACTGGAGCCCAAACCTAAAAGATCCAGTCACAGAATAAATAAGACTCATAACTAGGTAAATTTAAACTCAACTTTTACAGAGCATTAGGAGAAAATAGTATGGGTAAACATTAATAAAATTCTTATTATATATATTTTAGATATTTTCATTACTTAGCTTTCTTCATATACAAAAATAATAAATAGACATATATTAAGCTTTCTTGAAAACATCTCAATAAAAATAATTCAAAACCCTTCTCCTTCCTTACACTGAAAAATCCTGAAACATTTGTTGAGGATCACCTATTTTTACAAACGAAGGTAACTACTATAGCAGTGTATGGTTAAGAGTCATCTTTCTTGTCCATAAGACAAACAATAGGATTGATTAATATTAAGGTAGGTGGAGGAGGAAAGTTAAGGAAGGAAGCATTGCCAAGAAACAGTCATTATGAAAGTTGGCCAGAAGACAAGTTTTACCCTAAGAAAAATTCTGAATTTTAGGAAATCTAATTTCCCTTCACGTCAGGATGAACCATACACTAAACTGAAGAGTTCATTGGTTAGGGTACAACTACAATCATCAGTCTACTGATACTCATAGTATCAATCCCTCAATCTCTTCCGTTAAAATATTATTAGCTTGGGAAAATACAGACCTGACTACAGTCAGGCAGAACAAGGACTTCCTCTCTTTCTAGGAAAGCATCCTAATCATCAAAGGATTAAGCAAAACCTAGTTGCTTATGAACTTGGCTATATGCCAGTTTCTGTCTGGTTGGTCAAATGAAGTTACAGAAGGCTGTTCTGTTTTTTTTTTTCTTAAACTCATCAGTTGATGTGTTTCTGTCCCAGGTGAGAACAGCTCACTCAGGTACTAAAAGCTATTGTGAATGTTTCTTGATGCAAATTTCTCTTTCATTTGATAGGAGGGAGCTAGGTCAAAGAAATTTTCTGTCTAAAAGGAAAAGTTTTGATGGGTCAGCATTTTCCAGTAAAAAAAACCACCACTATTTCCTCAGAAAGTTCCAAACTAGCTCTAGTCATCAAATTTTCTGAAACGTCACATGTCCATAGAATGGAAATTGCAATGTATGCAGAAAAGGAGTTCGGAAAAATGTAGTAGTATAGTGGCTATACCTCTCTTTCACCTGCTACTACTGGCTATGAAAACAGAATCAGTATTGAGCAGACTGAACACAGAAGCTTTCATGAGATGTTCAACACCCTACAGAACTGCACTCTTACTAAGGGGGAGAACTGTCATGTCTTTTGCAAATGATGCTATTCTTTTTTTTTTTTTTTTTGGACTTGCACACTCTGATCATAAACTTTCCCACTTTTAAAATACTATTTCAAAGTATTTATTATATTTTTTCCTAGGAAATGCAATCACACCTTGGAAGCTATTGACACCACTTGCCATACCTGTTGCTTGGTGCCCTCAAACCTTGCCCCTGAGCACAGACACTGCATGTGCCTGCTCTTGCTCTGCCTGCTTCTGGCAGATCCTTTCCCTGAATTGTAGCTGTGTTTTGTTTCTGTCTGTCCTAAGGTCTGCCTCTAACAATATTGGCGGAAGGAAGGAAGCAAAGGCTTGTAGAAACCTTTGCAAACTTTTTTCCTCAAGCATCTCCCCAGAGGGCCAATAGAAACAGAGTTAGCTCTCCAGATATCCAGTCCAAGGGGGACACTTCAGGAAAGAAATTCAGCTAAACAGCTTCCAGCACTTGATTACTTATTGTTTGTTCCTTCCCCCCTCACTCACCACCCCCCCCCTCCCCCTCCCTTCCCGCTCCCGGATTTCATCGGGAACGTCTAATGAAATTACAAGTACTTCAGTCTGGAAATAGCACGTTCGTGCTGCTGAACTCTAGCAAGGGCAGTCCCTTTCAGCAGCATGCTATCTTATGCTTTGGGTATTCCTCATCCATTTATTTAAATTAACATTTATCCTAGCACTTACGGGCAGATGTTTCCTCATACCCTGGCTATAGGCAACGATGAAACGTCCTCCTCCTGCTCTCCGATCTCCCCGTCCTGAGACTCCCGAGTGCCCCTCAATGGGAGGGGAGGTGATGGAAGCAGCAACTTGTCCCCGCCGAGCACAGGTTGTCCCGAGCCGACCCGGGATGGGCACCGGCACCCAGCACCTCCCCCCGAGCCGCGCCCAGTGCTGGCGCAGCGCAGGTAGAGCTGAGGGTCGCCGGGTAGAGAGGGGGATAGAGGGGAGCGATGCAGCTGTGAGCTGGGGAGGGATGGGGGGTTGCCGCTAGAGAAGTGATAGAAGAACTAACCTGCCGCAGGGATGGTGATGGGAAGCAGCAGCAGCTGATGGAGCAGCAAGGCTGGCAGGAGTTGGGTAGCCCACATGGTGCTGGCGGCCCCCCCCGGAGGCTGGAGGGGAGGAGATGGCTCCTCGGAAGGACCCTGTGCACAGCCGGTCACTAGAGGAGTCAGAGTGAGCCGAGCTGCTTTTTATTGCGATGATCTAAGTTTGTTGTGTGATTAACTGGAAAGATCTGGGTCCCAACTCCCTCTTACGGTAAGAAACTGTTCAACAACATATCCTCTCTGCCTCCTCTCCCCCTCCCCTCCCCGGGAGCTGCCTCCCCTCCCGCCCCGCAGACAGCCCAAGGAGAGGGCTTCCACCGCAGCGTGCCTCCCTCCTTCCTCTCTCCTCCCCCCACCGCCTCCTTTCCGCAGTCCCTCCCTGAGCTCAGCACCAGTACCGGGCCGAACCAGGTCCCCCACCTCTGTCCCAAGACCCGTGCCTGTTGCTTCAGAGTCCCTCAGATCTTCACCCTGCTCCATCCTGGCCCCCAACCGCTTTACTCTTTCACCTGTGGCCAGGACAAACTTTTCCCATCTTCTAGACATCTCCCCTCCTGACCACTCCCTTTCTCTACCTGCCCCTTGTGCCTATTCATAGGCAGCATAGTATCATAGAATCACTGAAAGGCTTAGGTTGAGGGAGATCTTAAAGATCATCCAGTTCTGAACCTCCTGCCACAGGCTGAGTTGCCACCCCCCAGATCGCTCTGACCAGAGCCCCATCCAACCTGGATGTGAACACCTTCAGGGATCGGGCATCCACAGCTTCTCTAGACCATGTGTGCCAGTGCAGTGCCTCAGCACACTGTGAGTAAAAAATTTCCTCTGCCTAATATAAATCAACCTTATTTTAGTTTAAAATAATTCCCCCTTGCCCTATCACTATCTCCCCATGAAAAAAACTTGTCTTCCTCCATTTATTTTTTTATTATAAGCTCCATTTAAATACTGGAGGGCTGCATTGAGGTCTCCCCTGAGCCTTCTACATAATGAACAAGTCCAGCTCCTTCAGCCTGAAGTGTTCCAGACCTCTAATCATCTGCATGGTCCTCCTCTACACCCACTCCAACAACTCTGCATCCCTCCAGCGCTGGGGGCTCCAGGCGTGGGCACAGTACTCCAAGAAGGGCCTCACAAGGGCACAGCAGAGAGAGACATTCACCATCTTTGCCCTGTTAGCCACCCCTCTTTTGATGCAGCCCATGATACAATTGGCCTTCCAGGATGTAAGCGCACACTGCTGGCCTGTGTCAAGCTTTTCATCCACCAGTTTCATCCTCCAGGACTCCCCCTGCCTCAGGGCTAGGGACAAAGCAAGACCATTTTCGTTAGGAAACTCACCTTTCCTCCTATGACTTCCCTTGGCCATTTTCCTGGCCTTTCCATCACCCTCTTCGGCCATCTGACAAGTGCCACTTCCCCAAAATTATGGCAACTCAGGGGAATCTAAAGGTCAAGTATCAGCTGGCTGGTGTTTTTCTGTGGAGGCAAACCTCAGTCCATAGCAAGGCTCGTCCTTCCTTCCATCACAGACAAAATGACTGTAATTCTTCTATTGCACTTCATTTTAACTTCATGGAAGCAATGGCACTGGTGTTTGTTTAAAGTCATGAAGCTGGCCTTCTGACATGTGGGCGTACAAAAATAAACACTTCTGGAAAAGTTTTGCCTTAATTTAAACCATTTCTTTATCCCATGCACCCACCTACTGTCTATAGCCCAAGCGTGTAACAGCACAGGCAGCAGGAAAATGTTTCTCTCAATTTTCCACAAATAAATCAGAGTCTTGCATGTGGACCCATGCCATATAGGTCATAAGTGGGTCTCCTTCTCCAGATCAGTTTCCCTTGCCCAGATTTACTACTCAAACTGCTGATAAGCAGCTTTTCTTAACAGTGGGGATGTTGCTGAAGTAAGAAATGTTAATTATCTTGTATTCAGTTTTTGTTTAATTTCCTGAAAATA
Organism: Cyrtonyx montezumae; assembly: GCF_038088225.1. Classification (NCBI taxonomy): domain Eukaryota; kingdom Metazoa; phylum Chordata; class Aves; order Galliformes; family Odontophoridae; genus Cyrtonyx; species Cyrtonyx montezumae. Next base: position 151,528,868 of record NW_027072034.1, read on the forward strand.
CATATCTAAGTATATACGTGTGTATATATATGCTTTTATATCTATATATGTACATATATATGTATGTATGTATCTATTTATATACACACTTCTTTCTTTTCACTATTTATACATAGTGGCAAAACACAAATTTCCCATTTGAGAATTGCTGTCTCAATAGGAGAAAGAAAGGGGACAGTAAGGAGTTGTGAGGGTCTGTGAAGAAAATATTTTGAACATTTGATGTTACAGGAAAAACAAATCTATCTGGAAAAAAAAAAAAACCCTTTCTGAAATATGAAGAATGAAAATTATTTCTAGAGGTTTGGGTTTGTTTGTTTTGTTTTGTTTTGTTTTCTTAGAGGCTGTTCTTGTTTTTCTCCAAAGAATAATACTTTATTTGCTGGAGTCCCTTAGAGATGCACAACCTGACAATACAGAAGTTGTATTCCCAGTGCCATTGACCTTGTGTGAAATCCTTGTCCACTGCAATTAATAGAACATGGATATCTCAGTTTCTGTTTTTCTTCTTGTGCTTTAAGATGGGCATAAATATAAACAATAAGTAAAAAAAAAAAAACCATAGCTCCATGCTGAGCCCAGAATATCCATATTCTGTTAACCAAATGTATTTGACTTGTGCATGTGATGAGTGACCTTTATTGTATAAAGCACAGAATCATGCATCATTAAAATCAAGTAGATCTTTTGCCACTGACTTCCCTAAGGGGGACTTTCTGGCCCGTAGTCAAATTTTGCCTGAATTTGAGGAGGGTTTCTGCTGTGGCTCATGAAGACTAGGATGCTCCCTAATGGATAAAGTGTTTAGCTGTATGGATTTCTATTATCAATATACAATCCTGTATATTATTCATGATATTTTTGCTGTTCTGACGGAGAGTTCAAGTCATTGGCATAGATGTTTTAGCTTTAGTCCTGATGCTCTATTTGTCCAGTTTTGAAGACCTGCTGGAGGACACCTATGCCTTTTACACAATCCTTATGTACTTTCCTTTAGTGAAGACCAGGGTTTTCAGACTGGAAGGCCAGATAATGAAGAGTTTAGAAAGGAAACAATCCTATAGGTGCTACACTATATTCATAAGTAGTCAAGGCAAGTGTTTGCATCTGGATTTGGGAATTGAAAATGCTCCTTGGTCCTGTATCACATATGGCAAAATATAAAATAATCCTTTTTCTGTGTCTTCTTGCCCCACGTGTTTTACAACTGAAACATAATATTGTACTTCAGTTCAATGAAATTTTACCTTGAAGTGAAATTCAGTATGAATAAAGTCTGCAAATATCACATTTCATTCTTAGCCTTTCTAAAAAGAATTCCATGTCAGGACTTAGCGTGCATATAGAGAAACTAAATAGCAAAGTAGTTTAACCAAAGTTGTAGGTTTTATGTGAGAATATTCTGTTACGCATCATGGTTATATCTAACCATATATCTAACTACATCTAAAAAGAAAAGAGTTACTGTATGCTTTTCAAAAGATACATTGGCTCAGGAATGCCTACGTGAATAAAAAGTTTGAAAAAGTTCTATTTTGGTTGGAAAAGTAAGCAGACATGACCAAATACATAAAAATTGCTATTTTTATATTTTGTTTTCTGACCATAACCACAGTTGGATCTGATTCTCAGATGTAACTTGCTACTCAGAAATGCTAGATATTCATAGTTTTGGCAGGAATCTTCACACACAAAGAGTAGTACCAAGTCTTAAATTAGCTTTAAAGGAAAGCTTTTCCAAATGAACCAGCTTTGGTCATTTAAATCACCTACTGTGTTCAAAGTAAACCTTTCTACTTTGTAACAATTTCTATTCTAAGGTTCCATTGGATAATAAGACCAATAAAATAAACAAGTGTGCATAGTAATTATTCAACACTTAGTTGATTGATGAAAATGTTTCAAGCTACTTGAGAAGCATAAATAAAAAATATATGCTTCATTTTATAAGCAGGAGATTTTTTTATTGTCTATAAATAAATAAACTGAGCTTGAGACTAGGAAAGGAAAAACAGAAGTATGGACTGGGGGCTTTAACACTACTTAGAAAGGCAGATTTTAAGCAGAATTTAACCCTGCTAAGGCACCTGAGGCAGAGACCAGCTGGTCACATGGCACTTCCCAGCTCAAGCCTCCAGATTTCTTCATGCAGGTTAAAAAAAAAATAAGTAAATGGGGAGAGGGATGGAAATTGAAAGGAAAAGGGAAAAGAAGAAGATAAAAAGATCTCAGAACAGGGATTACTATGTGCAGTTGAATGTTGAAGCTCAGCTGCCCCCTGAGTCCAACATTTTAGAATCAGCCAAAAGAATTTTGCATGTCATCATACTAAATGCTGCAGATCTGAAGTGCTGGTCCCAGAAGGCAAATTCACCCCACCAGTCAAGTGCTTACACCCCCATGCAGTGAAGCAGGAGAGTTTGGCATCTCAGTCGAGGCTTCTTGCTGATGATTACTCACCAGGGAGACTCCAGGATGATGACAAGAGCTACACCTCCCTCTGTGATGTAGGCACTAATCGACATGGTATTCACAGATAAAATCCCATGTGGATTTAGTAGTCTAAACTATCTAGCTTTAAAAAGCTCATTTTTCCTTCGGCTTTTGTCATAGTTTATGAACAAAAATTAGTCAGAGACTGTTACCTGGCGTTATAGGCACAAGGTTTGGATTGAACCTTTACAGATGCACTTTACTCAAAAGTGGGCTTTTGTGAACAGTCTTCATACCTCAACTGAGCACTTTCATGGTGCAAACCATGAAAAATCATGCAAGATATATGTAAAAATGTCTAGGTTATTACACTATCCACAGATATATGCCCCTGGGGTATGAAATGTAGTTTTGAAGTTGCTGAGGTTAAAAAGGAGCATTAACAACAAAATGACCTGCTCGTGTTTCTTTCTATGTTTTTCTTTCACATATGTTCATAATATTCTAACATATTTAATTCATAACTGCCCACATTCAAACACTCAGGCACTCAGTTCTAAATCCTAAACTCTAGTCATTTAATCCAGTGTCCATTGCTGCACTCGTTTAGTAGCATAAATATTTTATGGCTTTCCTGTGTAAATCACACTGTAACAGTTCTTTACATATATGTTATACGCTGATTAAGGATAGATAAGATGTCTAACAAAACAGCTTTTAAGTTCTGGTATAAAAGATGTGTAAGCCATTTATGGCACGGTGCCAAACAGCAGCTGATGCCAAACTAATCCTTCCAGATTACTTTAAAAATAACTATTTCCAATATTTTGGTAAAAAATAAAATACCTGTTTATACATACATGTATTTCATGTATACCAAGTTGATTTTAGTAGGAATGATCTGATCAAATTTTATCGGATAAAAATTAGATGTTTTAACACCTTAATACTTTATTAACATCAACCTAAGTCCTTCAAACTATTTACATGTGAAGATTATTCTTTTCAGAAAAATTCCCTGTAATATCCAAGGAAAATTCTCAGTATGTGCTGTATTGTGGTTAAATATTCTCAGAATATGACCTTTCTACTTTAGAATTAAAAAAAAAAAATTAAATACATGGATTAGAAATGTTACACTTTTTGTTTTTTGTTTTATTTGTTTATTTCCAAGTTTGATCGGTTTCTGCAGTGCCAGAAGTTCTATGAAAGGTAAATGCCATTGGCAGTTCTAGTGTACTTTGCCTTTATTAATCAAATCCTAATGTGTTCCTCAAAACCTTTACAATAGATTAGTTTTGTTGTTCAAGAACCTAAGAAAAAAATTAGCCTCTTTTTGACCTTTTTTTCAGCTAAAATCAAGTTGTGGTACTGGCTGCTGGAAAAACAAACAGAAGTTAAATATGTTCATTATGAGGCAACAACCCCAGAAGCCCTTAATTTACATACCATAGTTACTGAGTTACTTCTCAGAGAATAGTTATTCTCCATATTATTTAACTCTTCAAGTATGTTCATGTGGGTGTATTCCATAAATATTCTGTTTTTATCAAATAAAGAAGTGTTTTTTCATGCTTATTACAAGATACATTCTCTAAGACAGAGTGATCTCAAAATCAAACATTTAGCCCAGTTCACTGGTTTACAGACCTTCATTTTTCTGCCTTTTTCTCCATTTTTGGAGATGATCTTTTTTTTTCTTTTGATTCGCAAGTCCTTCATTCTTTTATGCGAATTACAAAGATTAATTGTAATCAAAGGAAACTATAGTAAGAAGTATAATTTATTTCCAGTCTACCTTATTGTTGGAAAAGCTGAAGATATCAAGTCTTAAATACTCAGCCAGTAAGATTATCTCCAATCTCCTGCTTTTTGTACCATTATTATTATTAGTGTTGCTGCTATATCTGAGCTAAGGTGGGAAAATATGTGATTTTGACAATACAGTAATGCTCACTCTGAAACTTTTGTATATATCTATATAATACAGTCCCCCTCAACTGATTTGTAAGTTGTTGAAATCCAAGGAAGTACTTAAGTTAAAAAAAAACAAAAACCATAGAGTACCTATCTGAATAATTTTGTTTTCATTTAACTGGCATGAATGATAACATGAAGGTGTGTGAGTTTTTTTTTTTTTTTTTTTTTTCTTTGCTTTTTATTTTTCCTAAGATCTACATTTTAAATCCCAAATTAAAAAAAAAAAAAGTTTTAGATTTCTTAGAAAAGTTTTTGAGTTTCAGTTATTTTTTTCAAATATTTTAAATCAGGACATTTTTACTTACAAATCTAAAGCAATCAAAAAATAAAATCAAACAAGCATGCCAACAAACAAATCTATTATATAGTACTAATATTTTAATAATTAAGAATATTAATATTTCTGGCTGTAGACATTCTGCATTTTGAAAATTTGTTTTCAATATGTTTACAGAAACATCAGTTAATTTGAACTTTGACTGTGAGTTATACATTATGGAATTATTTCAGCAATTCAAAATACAGAGTTAATAGTCCTTTTGATTTCATAAATTTAAGCCTTCCAAAACTTGCTTGTCAAGAGTAAATTCTTTAGGATTTCATATCAAAGAGGAAAACTTCTACTTAGGGTGCTGTTAAAGGTTATAAGAAGAAACCTAAATGGGGATTCATCAGTTTCCCTTCGATCTCTCAGACATAAGAGCATATCAGTAGCAACTCAGAGAAGACACAAGCAACAAAAAAAGAACTTACAGTTGAGGCTGTAAATCTCTGATTTTTCCTGGTTTAAGGTTTGTAACCAAAGTGACAGAATGCTTGCCAAAATGTCAGAAAAGACGTTATCAGAGGAGAAATCTTGAATTCTATTCAAGAACAAGTTTGGGGTACTTTATTTGAATCAAAGTCTCCTTGTTCGGGATATGAGCTTTGTAATGCAGGTATTGGAAAGTAGTCAAGTAATCAAAAGAGACATTTGGCTGAGAATTATGACAGAATCTCAGAGGAAGTCTAGAGCAAACTTATATTTCTTGGTTGCATTCATTTCTTTATGTACTAAAGAGGAACTTTTTTTCAACACAGTTTTGTCCCTTAAATAATCAGCCGCTGGTATTGACCGGTGTACTGAAATGACATTGGCAGTAACGTGATTATTATTTATTGGCTATGCCAATGAGACATATGCACAGTAAAATTCATATAAACAAACATAAAGCAATAAATGTATTTATAATAGTGGCACAGAAAAAAAAATACAGAAAACTGTTTTTTTGGTTTTTTTTTCTGCTGACTACCAGTTGTTGTTTATCCTAAACAGAAACACATTATTTCTTACTTTGTATTATTTTTGTGAGTTCTTTTGAAGTCTTTCTTAGAATAGCAATGTACAGATTAATACTTGTACATTCAACTCCCCAGATCAGTAACATTGCTTTTAATTTCTCAGACTGAGTTGAAGGACATGTCTGTGTAGACTGGAATTTTATCTGACAGTAATCCATGAAGGATGTCTAGGGAAAATATAAAAACAGAACAAGTTTGTAGTGATATTTCCTTCAACTATTTTCCAGCCTACTTACATTTCTGGTCATCTAAATTTTTATGCTACAAAATTAATGACAAAATTAAAATAATATAAATTGAATTCATTTATGACTTTTTCTCTCTTCACACTGCTTATCATAGTTCCAGTGTAAATACTACTTAGCCAAATAAAAAAAGAGCTCAATTACTTGGACAAAGAATTTTCAGTTATACAGTTTTATAGTTGCTTTTAAAGTGAGATGGAAAAAAATTTCACGCAAGAAAACTTGTAAATAATATCCAGTTCAGCACTGTGACACGGTAAGTGTTTCGTACCACTATTTGTTAGCATTCCTTAAGAGGAAATTAAACAAAGAAGGAAAAAAATACATCTCTGTCATTTATTTGTATCTCATGCAAACACTTGAACAAGTTCTGAATAAGAAAATTGAACCATCACTTCTGAAAATGCATAAATTTCCATGCCACATATCCAATTATCTAATTTTTACCATTCCAATGTGTTCCTTCAGTTATTCCCAATAGACTGAATAATGTGGTTTCACTTCACATACTAAAGCTCAGTGATACCAAACTCTGTTTTTGCCTGAAATTATTTTATGGGCATGTCCTTCAGTTATGGAAGCGCTATAAATAAATCATTGGGAATGTGACTGAGCATGCACAGGAAATAGAGGGCTGGGTCACTCAGCTTGAAGTGAACAAGTTTAAAATAGTTTTCTTATAGTTTCTCCAGGAATAATAATAATAATAATAATAATAATAATAATAATAATAATAATAATAATAATAATAATAATAATAATAATATCTGTATTTATTTTCCAAAAGTAAAGTAGCAAACACACTATACTATCAATCTGTACTGTATTCTAACGTTATAACAAAGTCCCCTTGAAAGGTCTGGTATATGTTCAGCATTGAATAACGAAGACTCAGAGGGGATATGATCCACATCATTAAGGTGTGGAAGGGAAAGGGATGAAGCCAGCAATTCACAGCAGTTTATGGTAACAGGACGAGGGGTAGTGGTCACAAACTGAAGCATAGGAAGTTCTGAACAAATGTGCGTGGAAACTTTTTCACAGTAAGGGTGACGAAAGACTGGCACAGGCTGGAGATGATCTTTTGGAATCTCTTCTGATTCTTTTGGAATCTCTTCTGGAGATAGTCAAGACCCGCCTGGACACCTATATGTACAACCAGGTCTAGGGAACCTGCTTTGGGAGGAGGTTTGGACTAGATGTCCCTTACAACCCCTACAGTTCTGTGATTCTGTGATAAAGCTGACATGATATGTCAAAATAATCTTCCAATTTTTAACAGAAGTTATAATTGCATTTTTTATGCTGTATATTACATTTTAAAAACCACTGAGCACTAATTACTCTGGTAAACCATTTACATGATTCCTTGCCAGTAACTGACAGTGAACTATGTATTCTTCCCTCCCTCCCTCCCTCCCTCCCTCCCTCCTTCCCTCCCTCCCTCTCTCCCTCTCTCCCTCTCTCCCTCTTTTTTGCTTTCTCTTTCTTTTCTTTTACTTATTTCTTTCTCACATCCTTTGTCCTTTTTCCCTTCCTCTTTTTCTCCTTCTCTCTCTCTCCTACTCTTTCTCTCCATTACTGTCATCTTCTGACCATTTATCTCTGTGCCTTTCTCTCTCCTTTCCTTTTTATTTCTTTCTCTGTCTCTCATTCACTTCCTATCTTCTGGGAGTTTTATTAAAAACATATGCAATTACAAGATTCTTCTTGTAATGCAAATTTAAAAGTGCAGTTATACAGGATAAGTTTTATAAATTATTTTTATGTAAAACAAACACTAGAAGAAAAGTTTACAAAGTATGAATCTCTTGGCAAAAATTAGTAAGTTCAGTTTCAGCTAGTAGGCATTTTAGGAAGTATACCAAGCTACATTAACTAGCATCCTCTTGATGGTCTTGTTTTTCCTAATTTTTCAGACACATAAGTGACTGTTGAAATATGAAGTTACAGTAGAACCAGAGGACCTACATCCTCACAATGCAATAGATTCTGAAAGAACAAGAGGCAAAGAAATAATACCAGCCTGAAATGTTCTACCACTTATATAATTGTATTCATATAGTGTGATGAACAGAGGCCTATTACATCTTTATTTCCAGAGCTCTGTTGCAGAAAATTTGAAAGATGGAGGCTAACAGTGGAGACCAGCTTTTATACAGGCCACAGAGCTCACATCTGAAGGCATCACAGTTGAGAGCAAGAACGATATATCAGGATTATTACCCCTAGTATGTCTTGTATAAACTCTGTATCACTCTTCAGGAGAAAAAGAAGAAATTGTTCTATCTGCAAAGTTTTCTAAATTTTGTGTATAGCCATTCTCATCTACATAGAAACTTTATAGCTGAAGAAAAGTGTGTAAAAGTCAATTTGGCGTCCTAATTCACATGAACATTTATTCCACTGTGTTTTGGAAAAGATATAACAGATCTTTGCTCTAGACTTCAGCCTTCTTCAATAATATAAAGTAATTGTTGTTCTGTGTGGCACATTTGAAAAGGTAATAAAATAAGTTCAAATAATACATACCTTAGTTACAGTATATTGATATTTGTTTTAAACGTCTATTGTTTCTCATCAAAATTACAGTTCTCTTATACTGAAAATCATAGAATCATAGAATGGCTTAGGTTGGAGAGGATGTTAAAAGATTGTCTAGTTCCAACCCACCTGCTGTATGCAGAGTTCCTACCCTCTAGATAGTCTGCCCAGGATCCCATCCAGTCTGGCCTTGAATGTCTCCAGGGATGGGGCACCACTTTAGGCAACCTGTTCCAGTGCCTCAGCACCCTCTGAGTAAAAAATTTCTTCCTAAAATGTAATCTATATCTCCCCTCTTTGATTTTAAGGCCTTTGCCTCTTTTCGTGTCACTATCAGACCCCTCTCCCTTCAGATACTGGAAGGCTGCAATGAGGTCTCCCTGAAGCCTTCTCTTCTCCAAGACAAACAAGCCCAACTTCTTGAACTTTTCATAGGAGGGATGCTTCAGCCCATTGATCATCTTTGTAGCCCTCTTGTGTACCCACTCCAACAACTCTATGTCCTTCTTGTACTAGGGGCACCAGGCTTGGATGCAGTACTCCAGATAGGTCCTCACAAGGTCAGAGTAGAGGGGGACAGTCACCTCCTTCTCCTTGCTGCCACCTCTCTTTGATGGAGCCTGGGATACAGCTGGCTTTCCAGGCTGCAAGAAAACACTGGTGGTGCATGTTCAGCTTTTCATCCATCTAGACTCCTCTGCAGGGCTGTTCTCAGTGAGTTCTTCTCCCAGTCTGTACTCGGAGCTGGGACTTCAACACCTTGCTCTTGGATTTGTTAAAAGTCATTAGATTCCTGTGAGCCCACATTTCAAGCAACTGTCCAGAACACTCTGGGTGGCACCACTCCCTTCTATTGTGTTAACTGAACTAATCAGCTTGCTGAGAGCACACTCAATTGCACAGCCTATGTCATTGATAAAGATACTGAAGGGCACAAAAGGAAGCCATAAATCAAGAGTCTAATTTAGGAGAACTGAGATTAATTCTCACACACAGGCTTTTCTAGTTGGCTTGCTCCATGCAAATTTCAGTTTAGGATCCACCTTCAAAAAATCTTTACAAAGTTATCTTCAAGATCTCACCTTTCTATGAGAACTGCTCTGAAAGAAAGGTACCCTATTTTCATATGTTGGCCCACGACGTTAGAGGCAGATGATGGTATGCCAGTAGAGATTCAACCTTCCCACCAGTATTACATTACAATTTATTGCTGTGCAACAGATGACAGCAGAGGGGTAATCTGACAAAATGGTGTCTGACATAGAAGTGCATATAAAACAAAGGTGCTTGTTGAATTCCTCCATGTGGATACAATTGCATTGAACTGAAAACTCATGGACATTGATCTACACTTGCTGAACATTTATGGAGAACAACCAGCGGATGTGAGCACAGTGAAGTGGTGGGTGGTACATTTCAGCAGTAGCAACAGTGGGGCACCTTTGCTCTGCTGTTTTTATGAGCATAGCATGCAGGCTCTTGTTCTTCATTGGGGAAAATGCATACCTAATGGTACTGAATATTCTGAAAAATAGTGTTTTATAGCTGAAAATACCAAACTGAGGTATTGTACTTTTTGTATGTGTTGCGGTTTCCATTTTCTGAGATTAAATTAAAGCTATTAGGCACAGCAACTCACTAGTATGTCTCTTCAGAAGTCAAAGACTGTACCTCATAATTGTCCTATTCTGTAATATAAATATGACAGCATGGTTAGAGGTAGCAAAGAGAATATTTATGATTTAGATATCAGGTAAAATTTGCCTAAGTAGCACAGGCAGCCAAATCTGGTTTATTGATTCCTTTTATGGGACTAGTTTCCTAAATCTAAAATATATATAGTCCTTACCTTTTATATTGTTTTGTTGAATTCATTACTCCTGATGACAACAGAGAGAAATAGAATTCCAAATTGGAGATTTGAAACACTCATATGATTGAAAAGTTATTCTGAATGCATTAAATTTTCCTTACATCAACAAATTCTCTCTGGAAAGCACATATAGTGTACATATATATACTATCAGTCTACTAACATAAGTGGCAACATTAGTTTAAAAATGAGTGGGAATTTGCAGGTAATGTATTAAAATCAGAATGACAACAAAAAATTAAACTGAAGAAAAAGTACATTCCAGAAGTCTCTTTATTCTATTTTTTAAGGACCTGTGAAATTATATAAGAATCTGAACTTTTTGATGGATATCAGAATGTAAAATGACATTTTCCAATTTGAAGAATTTTCTAAATATTTTAACTGAAAATCAGAATTAATATGTAAATATAAATATATATATATATATATATATATATATATATATATAACAGAATTAAAATAGAGTAAATCATTTTAATTATTGCAATTTGATACATTTTTAGTATCAGTTCCTCCAAATATCAGATTTTCACACTTGGTTAAAGACAGGAAAGAACCTGAAGTGTAAAACCAAACCAAACCAGAAACAAAACAAAACAAAAAGCAAGTTTATGATAAGAGAAAATAATTTCCTGTGAAGTTATTACCTCTGATTAAGAGGCAATGAGCCAAAAGCTCAAGAGGTCAATGATACCAGTGTAATGTCATGAAGATAGTGCACTGAAGTTATAAATTAATACACAAATAAACTTTACCTAATTTTAATGTGTTTATTATCACTGTGATATTCCTTGATTTGTTTTTTTTAGTGTAGGAATCCATACAGGAATATGTGAACATAATATGCAAATCTGGATATGCGTTATGTCCATGAATAAATTTCTTAATTTCAATCATCTCAGTTACTGGTTGCAACAACCCTTACCCATAATATCCAAGAGGTGCTGTGAGGCTCTGCTCAGTCATTAAAAGCATTAAAAGTATCTGACAGCATTTCATGAGCCATGCTAAAAGCCTATAACTTCAAAAAATTATATGTTCCTAGGATTATAATCCATTAAAGGAAAGTGTATTTCTTCTTCGCATTTGCGTAGTCCGGTTTAATAGACTTAAATAACGACCAAGTAAATAGAGAACTTCTCTGATGATATTTTACTTGCCCTAGTATAATACCAGAAATCATCATAATTTTTAAAATACTGATCTTATTGATAGTAGTCAAGAATGTACAAGAAATGCAGTGTTTCCTAGAATCTTGGAGCCAGAATTTCACATGGAATATTTTATGTGGTATATTTTATTAAGAATATATAAATTTTCTCCTTCACTATTCCACCACCTGCAGTTTGGGCACTTGGCTGATGGTTTTTGTATTTTTGTTCTGTTTTATTTTGTTTCCTGAAGGAGAAGGACACTTTTGTAAAAATAAATAGATAAATAAATAAATAAAGTAGAAAAAAGAGAAAAACTGGGATTCAAAATAAACAGTTCTCAGCTTAACCACCCTCATTAGATCCACAGACTTCTCTCTTAAATGTTCAGATATATGACTATATATGAAAGTCAGATGGGCATAAGGAAATGATTTCATTTGCAGTTTTGATTCATATGGCAAACAGCTGCTGTTCAGATGAGCAAACTTCAGAGAGGCAAATTTGTTAAATTCAGACAGAGAATCTTGCAGTCAAAGGTAAATACATTATAGCACCTTGTGTCTTTCATTTACTATTGTCACCATTGAAAATGCATAGTTTCTAAAGACATGTAATTCTTTCCTTTGAGAGTAACTTAAAAGACAGGAGATAACAAACGTACAAAATATAAGATCCGAATAGTTATCATTGCTGAAACATGCTGTAAATGAGAACGAGTCCTATTAGCCACAGCAGTTTACCACAGGCATTTACAAGAATGTGTGATTACCCATCTTGCATGGGAAGCCATTCCAGAAAAATAATATTTTTGTTTTCTGACAGAATAGTTCAGTTTCAAGAGTTCTTCACATATCATTGAATCCAACAGTCTGATCGTTTCAGGGCTCACAGAAAGTTGAAGCATATTATCAAAGGTATTATCCCAATATGTCTTTTATCATTAACAGACACAGTATGTCAATCACCTCACTACGAATCTGGTTCCACTATTTGGCCACCATCACAGTAAAGATATTTTTCTTAGTATCCTGTCCACACATCCACTGGTGCTGTTTTGTGCCATTCCCACGTGCCCTATTGCAGTTTACCACAGAGAAGACTTCCACTTCCTTCTCCACTTCCCCTCTTCAGGGAGTTGCAGAAAGCAATGAGGTCACCTCTGAGCTTCCTTTGCTCCAGCAGGACATGCCTTCCAGCCCTGTTATGACCTTTTTTATCCTCCTCTCAATGTTTTTAATTGTCTTAACATCATTTTTATACTGTGAAGCCCCAAACTGCACAAAATATCAAGGCAAGGCTGCACCAATGTTAAATACAGTGAGAGAATCACCTCTTTTGACTGGCTGACTGTTTAGTGTTGAATGTACCCCGAAATGCAGTTTGCCCTCCTGACTGCCAGGGCACACTGCTGTCTCATGCTAGCCCAGTTGTCACCAGAACCCCAATGTCACAAAATCACAGAACTGTAGGGGTTGGAAGGGACCTCCAGAGATCATTTAGTCCAACCCCAGTCCCTTCCTGTTGAGCTGCTCTCAGGCATTCATCTCTGTCTGTACTTGTGTCTGGCATTACTCCATCCTGGATGCAAATCTTTTCAACATTTGTTGAAAATCATGTGCTGCTGACTGCCCAGGGCTCATCTATCTAGATTCTGCTGCAAGGCCTCTTGTGTATCCAGATCATGGAGAAAAACTGAAGTTGTCACTGACATTCAGTTCTAACCTGTTTCTACCTATTAAAAACTGCAATTTTAATAACTGAAGTAGACGTGTGAAGTGAGACCCATGATATTTCACTAAGCCTGCCTGCATCTAACTTAAATGATTAAGTTCTTGAATATACTCTTTCACTCTCCAGATTTCAATCTGAAGACTAGTTTTTAATATTAGATATAATTGCATTTTATGGAGACTTAAATTTGAAAAGAAATATGACACTACAAATACTTTTTTTTCCTTATTATTACACATATTTTCCTAGTATTATTTTTATTATATTGTTTTTTCTATGCCTTCATCTGTGGCACATTATCCTTTATCTCCACATTCAATGACCATAGATTCAACTACTCAAGGAAGAATTGCAATTCCTGAAGAAATCTAGAATGCCTTACTATGAACTTCATAACTTGTTTTGTTTTCACGAAATTATTCCATGCCTTCTGATGCTCTTTCCCATAGATTTCCTTGATAATTGTCATATTCTGAAAGAAAATTGTCATGTAAGGCTGTGACGTATTTATTATTTACTTTGTACTTCAATGTCAAGTGAAGCCTTATCGATTGACACTGAGATTTTACCATAAGTGTTCTGCTTGTAATTAATTCAATGCAAATTCTGGAAGGCACCTATTTTAGAATTTTCAGTCAGTATTTTTAAATAAATAGTAACATTAGTCATCTATGTTAAGGAGTTCTTAAACCCATGTTCTCAAGAATCATTAATTTTAAATACAGAGAAGATAACTCTGTGGGTCTATGTATTTTGAATATTCTGTTTGCTATTGTATTATTATTTAGAGAGGATGTTTAGACTTCCTTATAAACATTATTTTCAGTCTCCAAAAATTTAAGTTACTTCTTCTAACTATTATTCCATACAGGAAGAAACTATGTCCTAGAGATTGTGGGCACGAAAATTGTCAGTTTTACAGAATCATAGAATGTATGAGTTTGAAAGCAACCTCTAAAGGACATCTAGTCTAACTGTATTGCTCAGGCAGGGAGGCTTAGAGCTTGTTGCCAAAGTCAGTGCTGAAATGACTTTTGAATATATCCAAGAATGGACTGTAGTATGTTTCAATGCTTACTGCTACAAGAATGGAGTGTAGCAACTTCCAATGTTGATTTTCAGATGGAATCTTATGTTTAAGTTTGTACTTACTACCTCTTATCTTGTCAGCTGACACCACTGAAAAAAAGCCTATAATTCTGTAACTCCCTGACATAGAGCTGATTAGGTATCATTATTTTTAGACAGAGACTCCATTACAAGAAATTCTTCAAGGGATTTTCAAACTGAGAAGAAGAATGTATCAGAAATCAACTATGCCTTGGAGTAGCAGATTTTAACATTATTCAGCTTTAAGTGTATGAAACCCACAGTAGTAAACACTCATTAATGCATTCCATCAGGGCACATGGACTTATATAAATTCAGTTTATTACATTTTTCCTGACCAGTTCCTCTTCCACCAAAGATCAATCTTTTTTTCTTCATACTTTTCCAAGGTCTCTATCTGGGATATAGTATTTCTGAAGGTTATTTAAGACTGTGATGAAGACACTGGAGCTCTGGGCTGTCTCCAAAGAACAACAGTGAAGCTGTTAAGTGGTCTGGAGAACAAGTCTTACAAGAAGCAACTGAGAAAACTGGGATTTTTTAATTTGGATAAGAGAAGACTCAGGGGAGACCTAACCACTCCCCCTGAAAGGAGGCTGTAGCAAGGTAGGGGTCCTCCTCTTCTTCCAGGTAACTAGTAATGCCCTTAAGCTGCATTAGGGGTGGTTTGGGTTGGATATTAGGACAAATTTCTACTCTGAAAGAGTCAAACATTGGAACAGACTGACTACGGAAGTGGCGGAGTTAATGTCCCTGATGATTTTTAAAAGGGTATATATGGCACTGAGGGACATAAGTTCATAAGTTCATAAGTTCATAAGGTTGGAAAGGACCTATAAGATCATCTAGTCCAACCATCCTCCTATCACTATCTCTACCCAACTACTAAATTAAGTCCTTTAGCACCTCATCTAAACATGAGTTTAGTGAGTATGGTTGTGACAGGTTGACAGTTGGACTAGATGATCTTAGTGAAGAAATAAAGGCATTCAGTATCTTATCCTTTTTCATGACCTATGTCACCAAATTCCCCACTTAATGCAACAATGTACCCATTTTCTGATGTATTCTTAGAATCATAGAATCATGGAATCACTAAGATTGGAAAAAACCTACACAATCATCCAGTCCAACAGTCCACCTGTCAACAATAGTTTTCTCTAAACCATATCCCTCAATACAACATCTAAACATTCCTTGAACACCTCCAGGGTCCTCCTTCACTCCTTCAGAAAAGTTGTACTTCCTAATGTCCTGCCTGAATCTTGTCTGGTACAACTTGAAGCCATTCCCTCCAGTCCTATCACCAGCTACAAGAGAGATGCGGCTGACCCACAGCTCACTACAACCTCCCTTCAGGTAGTTACAGTGATCCACAAGGTCTCCCCTGAGCCTCCTATTCTCCAGACTGAACAATCCCACCTCCCTCAGCCGTTCCTCATAAAGCCTGTGCTCCAAACCTTCACCACCTCTACAGCACAGGCCTTATGTAGAACGGCTGAACGAATTGTGAACTTAACCTATGAACTTAAGAAGTCCTTCCTGCTATCCTTCACGTTCCTTGCATTTGGGTTGCGGTTTCTCTGCAAACATTAATCTTTCTTTGTAGAAAATGATAGCAAAGGTTACTTTTGATGCATGTTACACAATAAACACTTCACAATGTTTTTAAAATCATCAGTAATTAATCTTAAAAGTTTTTTTACTTTTCAAATAAATATTGTATAAATATTTTAGAAGCAAAAAACCAAACACAGTGTTCATATATTTGTGAATGGGATGTAGGGAAAACTCATAGGGAAAGGATGACTCACAGACAATTCGTAAAATTAGATGCTATGCAGATAATGAAACATTCACTTCCGTCAGTTAAATTAACATTCTTTCCATGAGAGGTACAAATCATCTTTCATTCTTGCCTCAGCCTCAGCTTTCCAGAAAGTAATACTCAGAAAGTTAGATTGTATCAGTTACTAAATTGTTCAGTCCCACTATCTGAATTACCAGGATCAAAATTTTGACAAGCATTGCATTCAAACCCATGTATCAATCACAACACAACCTGTGAGACTGCTATAATCTCTCGCTATAACCTCTCACTACTATAAAGAGAAGGGAGAGGAAATATGAAGAAGAAATGAGTTATAAATGTTATGTACCAGCACATGGGGCAGAAAAACTGTGCCAGCTCGTATTAGGACAGTACACATCCTAAAGATAGAGGAAGTATTTCTTTCTCAATTGAACAGGAAGAGGAATGTAAAGCTGAAATGCCAAATACAACCTTTACATTTACATTATAATTATCAAGTCTAATTAACATCAAAGCTACTCAGGTACACTTTGTCCTACAGCTGTAAGAAACTCAGGTTTTAGTTTGGAAGTGACATGGCTTTTTTATTGTAAAGAATTTGCATCCTTCTAAATAATTCTCTCTTACAGAGTTTCCAGCTTGGGGTCAACAACTGCAAATCACTTTTTATTTATCCAGTTTACGCATATTTAATTCTTCTTGTCTTCTTTAGTGTTTTAATCCTTTTAGGGATTTAAATTCTTTTGCTATTATTGTTTTACTATTGGCAAAAACGGCAGGCAGAACACAGGATTATTTTCATTTCTATTAATACTACTTCATACATTAAAAGAATCATGAGTTTTTCTAGGATTAATGATGTTAAAATGTTAAATGTTTACCTGTTATAGGCTTCTCCTTCTCACTTCTTCCCTATTTTTAATCTTCAGATAATCCTCTACTGAGCATTTACCTTCATTATGAAGAGAATTTCTTTGGAACAGACTAGGACAAAAAAAATTCAGTTAAGAGCAAAAGTGGTGGAAGGAGAACCAATAATGAGCCTTCTAGCCTCATCACTGTATGAACTTATAGAATGTCTATATTACTGAACTTCTTAGGAAGTTAAATCTGAAACTATTTCAGTATAGGAATGATGAAAAATAGAAGGTTAAAGATCATAGCTAGATAAAGCAATGTTCCCCTTGTGATTATTTCTTCTGAAATAATTATATTGGTCTGATGCCTAGAAATTAAGTTTTTCTTTCTAAGCTAATTGTACTCAAGGCCAATTTCTTTTGCTTGAAATGCAGCCTATCTTAGAATACCTTTTCCAGCTTCCTGATATCAACAAGATGAATCACTAGCTAACAGCAATATATCTCCACTTTTTAACAGGATAAACAGACTAAGCCATTGTAGTAGTATTCATAGAGTAGACTCCTTGAATTTGGAATAATGAATTCACCTGATTTTTTTCTGTTTACTCCTTAATGAATCATGAACTAAAGTAGAATTTTATTGTGAAATCCATGTTTAAGTCCTGTCACGCTGCACCATTGAATTTGATTATATTCCTAGCACTTTAATTCTCTAAGTCATCATTCTTTACATGAAAATGTTTATATTTAAACTATGAGGTATTAGAGTTATCCTAATTTCAAAATACAAGCATACAGCAGCCTACCTTCTTCCAAATTTACAGAAGAAAGGTGCTAAGGTAACTGGACCAGAAGAGAATTGCGATATATTCCAGCTAGGTCAAGACAAATTGTTCCAGGATTGGAATATTTGGTAGCCACACAGTATAGTGGGACACCCAGTCCAGATGCACATCTCCTCATGTGATAGAATGACCATAACCTATAGAAACAAATTTACTCTTTATTCTGTAATCCCTAATGACAACTATTAAACAAAAAAATTTCACTGTCTCTACCCTGATAGTTATCTTCATCATGACGCATTGTTATACCACCTTCACAAAATCATAATTCATTTTCTGAAGTAAAATTAATTGTGTATTTTGTGAATGACATGTTTTCTTGGTAAATGCATTGTATAGATAACAGTGGTATCAAAAAGTTCTTCTGTGTATGGTGTGATTAACCTTGATAAATTCATTGTGGACTATGTTATTTTCTATTTTCTATGTTAATTTTCTATTGTGAAGTTTTCAATTAATCTTTCCTCCAGGTGTTCTATGTTATGAAGGTCAAAATATTATTCTTCAACTCCCTAATATCTAATTTTTCTCCTTTTAAATAAAAATTATGCATTGTCTAGCTTCTGGTTAAGAAAGACACTCTTCAACTGGACATATTTTATATTATTTTTTGCTACTCATGCACTTTTTTTTGTTTGTTTTTGTTTTTCTGGGATGATACTTCTGTGTTTAACTTCGAAACACATAAAAATAGGTACCACCCAAAGGCCTACTCATCAATGGAGAGACAGGAATTTTCAGATTCCAGTTTGGATCTTAGGGAGTTTGAATTGATGTCTACAGTGGCTTCTCCCTCCCGCTGATTCTAAAAGAGCATGGGAGAAACAGGCTCCTAATTGCTTTGTTTAAGTATTTAACAAAGTTGAAACTTTGCCAAAGCTGTGAGTGCACTTATGAGTCCAAGAGTCCTGTCCAAACCCAGGGCTCCCCATATGCTACTATTGGTCCAGAACTCTCCACCACCTCCATTGTCATCAGCCCCTGCTCCAGCAAGGCTGCAGAAATCTATTCCCAGCCATATCACCACTCTGCCCTGCCTGGCCAAGGACCCCACCAAGCTGGGTGCATTCTGCTGGCTGATGTCCAGGTGGCTCTTGGCTCATGCCTGTGTCCCCACAGTCCTGCTGTCCTGTTCCAATTAATAGGCAGGAGAGGAGGTTCTTTGGATATATGTGTACCTGATGGCACAATTAAGACACAACGGGTCAAATGTTAGCCAGACCAGTTTATTAAGAATTCTAGTTACTTGTAAAGATGGGGAAGGGAAGATGAGTGATAGAGAAGAGTTAGGAAATAAAAACAAGAACTCTTTGTATAAAGCAAGAAAGACATAGTCACCACTGGAATTCCAACGTAGCTCGTCAGACGCTGATTGCCAGTAACGATGGGTCATCAGGTCATTGGAAGTTGTGTTATTTGGTTGACAGCAACTTCTTTCCAGTTTCTTAACCACAGTACAATCTTATTTATAAGTCCAGAGTGGTCGAGTCAGCTCTTTTTGGAGTGACAGCTCCTGGCTTTTTGGATCTCTGCAGGAATTTTGTTCCAATCTTCTGGGTCTTGCCAGCAGATAGGAGGGAGCAGGGAGATGCCAAATTGCATCTTGCCTTTGCAGGATACAGTGGCATCATCTCCAGTCTCCATTACCAGTCACAGGCCAGATCTTCCACCAGTAAACAGTCCTGAGCACTCCCTTTCGAGGGCAAACACATCCAAATAAATACTTTCAAATGTAAAACTGTCCACAAAGTGGTGTGGGCTGCGTGACACCCACTACTTGCCTCCTAGGTAAGTCAGAGTCTTATCACAAAAAATGCCTCAGAAAGTGAGCTTTGAGCCATGAGAAAAAAAACAATTGCTGTCTTTCACACCTGCCCAGGCATCCTGGTCTGTACCTGTACCTGGTACCTGTCATGGGTCCTGAATGTAACGCCTGCCCAGAGGGCAACATCCTATTCCCATCCCCAGAGAGCTACTCAATGCCTGGGACAGAGCTGGCCCCTGGCTGCTCCCAGCCCCCTCTGCTCTTTGCTGGGAAGGATGGGCCCTTATTGTTAAGTCCTACCTCCCTCAGAGAGACCAGCTACCTATGGCCCATGGTGCATATATGCCCATGATAGATTTGAGATTTCAGTTAAATTCCACTGCACATGTGACACTTTTTTCCTGTCTTTTTCTTCATTCCAACTCTATTGAATGTTTGGGTTTTGGAGCACATTATGTTGTCTTTAATTTCGCTACTTTACTTAACAGGAGTCAGACTTCCAAGTAGACTTTTACTCATTTTTATTTCCTTTGCAAAGGCAAACCTAAATTGACTTTTTGAAATTGTCATTTTGTGCTTCTATTTACTTTCTGTAATTTTCAGTTCTTTCTTCATTAGAAGTAGGCTCCCTGTTTTCTTCTGACATCCTTTTTATGAGATGGTTGTTTATCCACTTAGGCCTCTAAAAGGTTTTATATTTTTTTCTTTCTGCATGAGATGAAAGTCTTGGATAATTTTTGTACATTTGACTTAGATAAATTCCAGCCTAACAAGAAGAAGTTCTTGAGCTCTTTAGTTCAGTTAGCTTCATTAATTAATTTCCTTAATTCTTGAAGTTTATTCTTTGGAAACAAGGAACAAAACAAATCCTTAGCTCCTGACCTATGCTGCTGAAGTCATTTAGAAGGGAATGAGCCTAGAATGGTAATACATCCCTGTTTGCACAATGTATTCGTAAAGTGATTTATACTACTCCAGTCAAAATGCAAGCACTTCTGTTGATATTGAGTTTAATTGAGCACAGTAATGACTAAAGGCTCTTAAAGGTCACTGCATCCAGATGTTCAGCTATTAGTCACCATCACCCAACAAACCTTCTACAGTAAATAAAGATAAAATAAGGAAACACTGCAACCTTCAACAAAATTAGTGTGTGACTGGTAGGATTATATACTTCTGCTTTCTTAGCTATGTTAAATTCCACCAGAGAACAAAATCTTACTGAAAATAAATTTTACCCTATAAGGAAGAACCAGCCTTTGCTTTATACAGACGAGTAGGCTTTACTTTCATGAGTAATTCAATCTCAGATTGAAACTTAGAGTTTTTATAGTGATTCTGATATTTTAACCAATGTATAATCATAGTATTTCTTGCTGAACATGACTACATGGGCGTGCACTTTTGCCTTTTAAAGTTTAAGCAACTCGCAGCAGCTTTCTTATCACAGTTTAGGATACACAGCTTGGGAACTAACATAAAAAAGTCTTTTCTTCTTTGATTTCAGAAACTAATCCTATTGGAATCAAGGATAGCATTCATTAGTTCAGTTAGTTTTTTTATCATTTAAAATCATTTCTTGCTGAAATAATAATTAAAACCAGGAACATATGAACTGACAATGTCTAATATTTCACACTTTTGCATAGTATTTAGTAAGTTAATCTAAAATATATTTTCAATATTTTTTCTGCTGTCTTTTGAAATACATGTAGTATTTCAAAAGTAACACCTTCTATTTTTTCCATGGAAACTACAACCAATATAAAGAGCGCAATAACACTATTTGATAGAGCAAAATCTCAGCTACAAAATGCTATTTTCAACTTAGTCACAAACAAAAGCTATGGTTTTTCATAGTGACAAATAAGAGCCTGCATGCCATGCTCATAAATGTCTGCACAGCGATCTGCAACATGGCTTGTCTTCCACATCACTGTCCCTGCTGCTGAAATGCACCACTTACCGCCTCACTGTACTCACATCCACTGTTTGATCTCCATGAAGGTTCTGCAAGTGTTGGTGGATGTCACTGGGTGAAATTTTTTTCTCACACTGGAATTCAGTGACATATCTTTGCTTTATATGCACTTCCATGTGTCACACAGAAACAAAATGTAACAGAACATTGGTAGGAAGGTTCAACCTTTCCAGCCATACTAACAGCATCCACCTTTAATGTCATGGATCAAGATATTAATGTAGGAGGCATTTCTTTTGGAACAGCCCTCATATGTACAAAGGCATTTCAGATTTCTGTAAGAGAGCTGTATTTCAGCTTCTTGTATTCTGTACTTACACAGTTCAAAAAACACAAAGAAATTCTCACCACTTAGAAACTAGCCTAGGATTTAGTTCTAGTAACTGATAAACTTTTATTTTAGAAGAACATTTTGTTGTCAGCTTTCTCTTGTATATGTAAATTAGTGATACTTATTCATTCAGAAAGATGACAGATAACTAGAAATTCAAACTACTACTGATCAACCATTTATCATTAAATTATATGCAAATTATTTTCATATGTAATTGGAATTAACATCAGCAACATTACTTAGATACTTTAGTTTATCATGTTACTGTTACAGAAATGATATAAGAAATCTTTAATTTTAATGAGATATAGACCATAGAAAATTCCTACACTGCACAAAGAAATCAATTTTACCAAATTTTCTTTTCAATCCATCTCTAGAGTGTTTTATCCAAAAGAGTGTGATCCTTATTTATCAGCACTCTGCTTCCCCAGTGAGATAAACAGCATTCTTCAGAAGATATATTGCCAGACTTTACAGTAGAATTCATTTGCTGGGGTGATAAATCGTGAGTTAAGCCTGAATGCAGTCTCATTTAATCCAAGAACATTGTCACAATTTATGTAACAGGCTGCTCTAAAGGTTAACAAGAAAACATCCTATCTCTTTTTTTAAATGTCATCCAAATATTTTATAGATTTCTCTCCATCTCTTGTTGTAGAGCCTTTAGTTGAATTAGCACAGCTGTCTATGAGATCAGATTTAAGGCCTTTCAATATTCCCTTGACATTAGAATTGATGCCTCAAGAGTACTGCTAGGCAAAAGGTAAAGTAGACTAGTGCAACTTATTTTCTAAACACAATGTACATAGAAAGAAGTGACAGCATGTAGGTAAGAATTCTCTCTATATGTTAGGAGGCTGTTAAAATCCTGGAAACAACCCTTAAGGGTCCAAAAGCAAATCCAAATTAAATGCAGTGAATCAATGCTATATTTTATTTAGCAGTGATATTGAATGGCAATAATCTTACTTGGCAAAAGAACATTTTGAGACTGGATGAAAACATGACCACTAGCCATATGGTAAGGAAAAAGTATTCCATGCTCTTGATACTTTTTTCTTTGCTAGCCAATTTTCTAAAATTAATCTTGTAGTCTACAACAGAGTACATTTCTATGCTTTGGGATAGATGATCAGAGGTTGTCAGTTTTCTGCATCTCCACAAATGAAACCATTCAGTCAACGGACAATTTAGAATCATAGAATCATGGAATCACAAAGATTCGAAAAGACCTACATGATCATCCAGTTCAACTGTCCACCTTATCAATAATAATTCTCTCTAAACCATGTCCCTCAACACAACCTCTAAACATTCATTGAACACCTCCAGTGTCAGTGACTCTACCACCTCCCTGGCAGCCCATTCCAGCACCTGACCACTCTTTCGGAAGAGTTGTACTTCTTAACATCCTGCCTCTACCTTGCCTGGTGCAACTTGAAGCCATTCCCTCTGGTCTTATAATGAGTTACAAGAGAGAAGAGGCCAGCCCCCAGCTCATTACAACCTCCCTTCAGGTTTTTATAAGGTCTCCACTGAGCTTTCTCTTCTCCAAGCTGAACAATCCCAGCTTCCTCAGCCACTCCTCATAAGGCCTGTGCTCCTGATCCCTCACCAGCTTTACTGCCCTTCTGTGTACACCATTGAGGGCCTCTATGTCTTTCTTGCAGTGAGAGGTCCCGAACTTATCTCAGTATTCAAGGTGCAGCCTCACCTGTCCTGAGCATAGAAGTACAATTACTTCCCTCCTCCTGCTGACAACACTATTTCTGATACAAGCCAGAATGCCATTGGCCTTCTTTACCACCTGGGCACACTGCCGAGTTTTGGCCAATATTCCCAGGTCTATTTCTTCTACACAGTCTTCCAGCCACTCTGCCTGAAGCCTGTAGCATTGCCTGGGGTTGTTGTGGCCAAAGTGCAGGACCTGGCACTTGGTCTTGATGTACCTCATTCCATTGGCTTGAGCCCAGTGATCCAGCCTGTCCAGATCCCTCTGCATGGCCTCACTACCCCCAACACTTTCAGTTGACTTTGTATCATCTGCAAACTTAGTGAGGGTGCATTTAATGCCTTCATCCAGGTCATCAGTAAAGATACTGAAGAGGACAGGCCCCAGCACCAACCCCTGGGGAACATTACTTGTGACCACATGGATATAACACCACTCACCACCATCCTCTGGGCCCGGCCCTCCAGACAATTCTTTATCTAGTGGAGTGTACTTGTCTAAGCCATGAGCTGCCAGCTTCTGCAGGAGAATACTATGGGAGTCAGTGTCAAAGGCTTTGTTGAAGACAAGGTAGACCACATTAACAGCCTTTCCCTCATCCACCAGGTGGGTCACTAGACCATAGACTGAGGTCAGGTTGGTCAAGCAGGACCTGACCTTCATTAACTCAAACTTCAGGAAAATAACAAATCACTGAAATAAAGGAGCAAAAATTTTATTTTCTTTTGCTTTCTTCCCATAAAGAACAGTTTTACTCTAAGTAGGTCTCTTGTCTCACGGAACAAATTATCTGAGTAAGAAATATGGCCTCTGATTGTCCAGCTACTGGTATTGATGCACCAAGGGAAATTCAAAAATTATAATGTGATCACCCCAAACACTAACTACTGTAAAAGAGGGAAAACTATCACAAATTTCCAACCATTAAACAGAAGATGAAACACATTATTCAAAAAAAAAAAAAAATTTCCATTCAACCCTTCTAAATAAGAACTATTAGAACAGATATTACATTGGTTTCATAATCTTTTTTTTTCACAATCTCCTTCCATATACAACTCCCCGTGTATACCAACAATATTCTTGTTTCTGTCCTAGTTCTCAAATGGTGTGGTTCGAAAGTCATCAGATGAGTCCTTTCTCTGTCTAATCTTATTTTGGAAAATAAGTCAGTATGGTTGGGACATGTACATATAAAAAATAAAGGATAGTATTTTGTGTGCTAATAAACCCTGTTATGACCTGTTCTTGTCTTGCAAATACCTGAAGAAATGGGCAAGAGGAAGGGCTGAAGATAAATTACATATTCGAGTTTTGAACTGACAGGACTATAATTTTAATTTTAATTATTTTTTTATGTAGGTGTAAAAGAGAATAGTTAAATCTTACTTAGAATTTCATGGGACTTAGTTTATTTAGCACATTGTCCATTTTCACATGGGCAGGGTGACTCAAGGACAAGCAGACTGTGTATGAATTAAAAATCTATACAGTGCTTCTTATTTCAGGTGTTGTTGGTTTTTTTTGTTTTTTTTTTTTTGCCAATTGCTTTTCACTTCTGAATCATCAATTGTAATATTTAAGGATGGTACCCAGTAAAGGTGTTTCATATTGTTATATATAATTTATATAAATTATTGTCATTGTGGTTAGTTACAGGCACAGAGATGTGTTTTATGCAAGTATAAGGCTTTTAAGAACTTTAGATAATCTTACTCAAATGACTGTGAAATCACCAATATCATAAAAGTAATGCAAAGGTGTATGTTATAGATATACATTAAATCACCTGAAAAGTGACCCGGATAAAGCAGCTAAATGTGTTATCCTATAATGCTGCCACTAGCATTTGCCAAAATAAATGGAACTTATTTTACTTGAAATTGTCATCAGTTTTTCATTTGTGCTGTAAAATTAGCAACTACAGCATTGTTGGGAACAGGGAGGAGAAAACACACTACATTTTGAAGTTTTCTGAGCTTTAAAAATGTTTTTTCAAACACTTGGTGTTTTACTACATTAGCTTAAGCATTGTGAAACATCCCATCCACCCTTGTAATTAAGCTACTGTTTATTTGTTTTTATGGAGTTTAAATTAAAACCATGATTTTTCCTACCTAAAGGGAAGCCAGGGTTGAGCAAACATCAAGAAAATCACAAAAGAGAAACTTCTGTATGATGTTGCTTGTTTTTCCTATAAAATATAAAGGGTGAAATCCTAGCCTATTGAAGTCATTGGGAGATTTGTAATTGACTTTGAAAGGCTGAGATTTTACCCTTAAGAAACACGGCTAATTTTTCCAAAAACACTCTCCGATTTGGAGTTTCTTGTATGTGCCTACTTGATCCTTTGACTGTGCTGAGCTTTAAAGCTCTAGAACTCAGAACTGCTGATGCTCAGCACCTCTAAAATAAGCCCTCACTTGTCTTAATCTGGATGCTTAAATCACCAGTGCAACAAGAATTAAAAGCTGCCTTTGGAAATTTTTAGCCTACTTCTTTAAAAAGGGTTTAAAAAAGCCTTACTGTGCATATCAGAAGCTTTTTTTGTTGTTATTAAAATAAGCTGTGTGAAATAAATTGAGAGCAGAAGTGAAAACTGGCGAAAGACACAATGGTGAAAATTGCAGATTTTCAGTGCTGCCCTGGTTTTATAACCCTACCTCATTGTATATGATGAAAAAAGGGGAAAAGAGCTAGTGAAATACTTCCATCAGACTCTATTAGGAGATATGAAGAGTTTGAAACTACAGAAAAGAGAAGTGGCACGTTTACAGCATTCACAAAGGAAAGGTAGAGGGGATGGATATATTTATAGGGCAAGTTTAAATTTAGATTGGCAGTTTCAGATTGTTTAAACAATTTCCTCATCACAGGCTGTAATTTTTTTCTTTCTGAACTCATGTATTTTCCATTTTGCTATCAATCATTAGCAATAGAAAACTCTAAGAAACATATGTAATTGCTTATTAAAAAACAAACAAACAAAAAAAAAACACCTTGTATGGATTGAAATCTTGAAATCTTGAAAGGTATAGAATTGTCTCTGCATTGTCTATTGCCAGCAGATGTTACGAGTTTTTTCTCATGCTTTCTCCTTTGTTGCAACAATGGGGCAATGCAGAAGAGAAAAAGGGAGAAATTTCTGAGAAGGCAGAAAGAAAAAGAAAAATCCCAAATTCAATTCAAAAATCATGTGACTTCTTACTGAGGTAGATTTAAAAGAAGAAATGCATTGTGTCTCCATGCTGGTAGAAGTAGAACAGGTCTGAGGCTGCTCCAATATGCTTTTTTTTTCCACTGGATGCATGGTCTATTTTGAGAACAGGCCAATGTGGGTCTTTGTTTAATTGTATTGTAGCAAATGCCTATGAAGAAATCTGAAACAGCCATGAGCATGCTGCCCACTTTATCTAAAATCCAATGATGCTGCCTCAAAATAGAAGGTAAAGGCCATACTATGGTGGAGTACCAAACCAAGATAGTTATGGAGCATTGCATTCTTACAGACTTGGGAAAACAAAGATTGATGTGGTTAGCGTCACCTTTGACTTCTTCCCAATAACCTGATACAGCTGAGGTGTAAGTGCAAGTTAAGAGCAAAATTTAAACTCATACCTTCGGCGCCTTAGAAGCTGGAACTGCCAACTCTGCCACAGGACCTTTACCCCTATGCAGATTTTACACCCCTAAACCAAAGAAAGGGAATACCTAACAAATGAACGGAAGTGGTTTGATGGTATATCAGAGACAGAACACATCCACCAGGGAAAATATTAATGATGTGGACTCTCTGACTTGATGGGTGATTCTTATTCTAATGGCCTAAGTAAACAAGAACTGCATTCTGCATTCAAGTGGATGACTTTTCTTAAGCACATTGCAAAAAATTAATTAATTTAAAAGTTGTGTCAGCTATGATGCATTCAGATCACCTTAGCTTAGTGGAAGATTCACCTCCTGAAAATAATTTCTCACCACTTACTATTGGCCTGAACTTCACAAGGTAAGATTTGATGGTCTGTAAAAGTCAAGTCTTAAAGTCTTCACAAGAATGAATATATATACATATGTAATTTTTCTCTGTATTTAAAAATCTCCAAATCTTGTGATTAAAAAAAAAAAGAAAAAAGAAAAAAGAAAAAAGAAAAAAGAAAAAAGAAAAAAGAAAGGTCAGCCCCAAAAAATAGATGAGGCTTAAAAGTTTCAACATGACATGGAAATTATTGACACTGTACTGCCATGTACAGTCTTGTTCCAGACAAAACCAGATACATGACTTGAAAATTTCCTGATGAGCATACTTACTTTTTGATTGAGGTTCCCTTTTTTTATTAGTAACTTGTTGGAGACTTTATTCTGTTTCCAGTTTGTTTTACAGAGTTTTAGATATTAATGTGCAGAATATAATTAAACTGAGAGATAATAAACTTTTGTGGTTTTTGTAAACTTTGTAAGCAAAGGATAAATCAAAACATTAACCTCGAATTAGTTAAATCATGAAGACTTTTTATATTTTATTAATATATAAACTAAGCACATGTTTACTACTTAATCTTTTTATTGAGTAATACCCAATTATGTACAATATAGTAAGGAAAATAGAAGTTTGAAATTTCCTTATCCTAGAAAATTTTCATATCTGTTGTCTACAACTGCAGTTTCTAAAAGTAAGTTTTAACTTTTGCTGAAAATATATAAAGTATTTAAAATAGTAACATCATTTCAAAGTAAAAGCATTCCAACAAGTACTAGAGATAATGGATATTGGTAAATATTTTACAGTGTGCAGTAACGAAATATGTAGAACTTGTGTATAACCTGAAAAATCTGATAAAATTTGTAATCTGTACAGTCAAGAAAATGCAGACACATACATATATATTTATGCTTGAGAGGATAATTATAAATGTGTGCAAATGGAAACTCAACAGAATTGAACCTAACTACATTACACACTTTGAAATAATGGTCTCAGAAAGAAAAAACTTTTATAGTTAAGTTCTACATATATGATTTAATATAGGAAATACATGATGAAAATGAAATTAGACTAGATATGCATATATGCCTAACAAAGTACAACATATCTAAGTTCATAAGTTCATAAGTTCATAAGTTCATAAGGTTGGAAAGGACCTATAAGAGGTATTGAAGGCAAAAACACATTCTTTACAGTAGAGGAGCTTTTGAAAAAGAAAAGAAAACAAAAGTTTGCATGATAAATGTCAAAGAAAAGTTTTAATTTAATTATATATGATCTTTATTCAAATTGTCACACAAACATGTATTTCTTTGCATTATGTTATGGACTTCCAGCAAAAGGACAATAATAATATGTGAATCACCTGACTTTCCCTTTGACTTTTTTGTAAACCCAAAGGAAGTCAGAGAGTCTGTTACCATCATTAGTGTGTTAATTAGTCTGCTTGAAGACAGACAGGAATGCCAAATTGTACTGTTTTTCCATAAAGGTATGGGAAGATGACATATCTGTGACCACTTCCACGTTACCGGAAAGTGATTTTCCAACTCTTTTATCACACCAATTCACCAGAAAAAAAGCATGTCAGCAAATCATGTCCCATAATTTTTTAAACAACTTAATTCCAAAATCTGAGTAATCTGTACCAAATTCTGCTCTCTAATATATTGGAATATTTTATCAAGGAAAGATGTTTACTCAATAAGACTTTCTTTGTCAAATCATAGACAATACAAGCACTTCTGCTTCAGTAATTAATTTCTACTCATGTTGAATCTAGAGGGCAATGAATGATTTACATCAACATTGTGTAAGAGTGGAGGAAATCACAGTTAAGATTTTTTGGTATCTGGAGTTGGCTGAAGCTGAGAATAAGTTGTTTTGAAGACTGAAAATAGTAGTTCACTGACATCTTTCAATGTCTATATCTATAAAATATATAAAGTAAGGTAAGTACATGTTTCCCTAAAACAACTACATATATAATTAACTGTAATTATAATTGCATTGCTAGAAAAAAAATACAGTGTAAAGAATAACTCAATATGAAGACTGTATTTTTACTTGGATCTCCATTTTCAACATTAGTTTCTGAATTCATTTTGTAATGTGCGTAAACAACACCAAAAAAAAAGTCAATAAAAATAAATAAATTATCCTTGATAGACTATAAATGCATCTTCCACGCAAATCTATTTATGTCTTAAAAAAAAAGAAAAAAAAACCAACAACAAAGTTTACAGTTAAATCACATTAATTACTAGAGTAATTGGATGGATTTTCTGAACAGTATATGTTCTCCTTTAAAACTCAGCTATTCTAATTCAAAGTTATATTTCAGTCTGCCTCTGAATTTCAACTCAACAGCTTTTTTTGCAAGCCAAAAATTCTTTCTAGGTAAGATATTTACTTAAATGTATTCCTGTATTCTATGGTTTAATTTTAAAATAACCATAGCAATATGTAACAATAGCTGTGAGAATGTGACACGTTAGCTGTTTGTTCTTTGTTCACAGTAGCTGTATTTACAGCTACTACGTGGCATTATTCTTACTCCTCCAGTAAAAATGTGATTGTGATACTTATGAGAAAAACTGAAGTAATATTTTATCTGTTGTTATTACTTTTCCCACTGATAGTGCTGCTACTTTATTACAAAAATACAAAGAGTCGCTGGAACTGTAAAAATAGATAGAGAACTGACATGGAAGTGTGTATGAAACAAATGTGTGCCACTGAATTCCTGTATGCGGAAAAAACTGAATAGATTGACATTCACTGATGCTTGCTTAACATTTTTGGAAACCAATCAGTGGATGTGAGAACTGTGAGATGGTAGAAGGTGCACTTCAGCACTGTCAACAGTGACAGTGGGCGACCTCCATTGGTACAGATCTTTATGAATGAAAAATGCACAGCTAATGGTGATGTTTATGTTGAGAAAAAAATTCTGCAGCTGAGATTTGTTTTCCAAAATGGTGTTGTGCTCTTTATATCTGTTACTGTTTCCATGGAAATAAATAGCAGGCATTACTTCTGGAGCAAACTACATTACATGAATAAATGGAATAGAGAAGTTAACAATAGAAGTCCTAGGGAAAGATTAACAAATTATCACTGTTTAATAGTAAGAGTTTTCAAGATTATAATGGCCTACATATACCTATGAGAAAGTCAAGCAGTATTGTCCTAGAGACAGTACAAATGCAAAGTGACAGTACATGTTTTGTAACGTTTGCACTCTGTATATACATGAAAGAAAGAAGACAGTGACTGCACAGTTTGTAGTAAAAATAAGACATCAAAAACAGAAAGTGGCTTTGTGAGCATCGGGATAGTGCCATGTTAACTGCTTCATTTTCCTTTGACAGAGTTTTTGTAATGCTATTGAACTTCAGATACAAGACTTTGGATAGTAATAAAAAGTGATTACTAATATAATTCAACTTTTATGTCACATGCGACTTTTTCACATTTTCACATATACATTGGTTCTATGAAAAAAACAAATAGCTTGAATATTAAGTGAAACAGGTACTCCATGTACTCCCCCACTAATCATCTGTTCAAAGCAACTGTTAATTGCTTTGATGTCTGATGTCTGCTGATTTTGAAAATAGGACTACTAAATTCATATTACCTTGTAAAGTCCAGTTTTTTTGCATCTATTTCCTGACCTGGAGCAGATCAACCATAAGTACTTTTAGACTGACTCCAAGAAATTCTTCAAAGGATTTTCAAACTGAAAAGGAAGATGTATCTGATATTTGCTATGCCTAGGAGTAACCTTCCCTTTCCTTCCCTCACCATTCCATTCCTTTCCTTTTTCCAAAACAAATGAATTCAGGTGACTTTGCAGAAGAAAACTGCTATATACTCTAAGGAGTCAGTGAGAAACACATGACTTCCTAAAGACCATCCAGAAGATAATAGAAAGATTAAAGCACATACTTAAAACAGTGTGGTAAACTGGCCTGAGATTTGGGTTATTTGATTTCAACAAAGATGAAGCATAAGAAAGGACTGAGGACGCATAGAGCTTTCAATCACCAACCTGTTCTATAACTTGTGGCATTATACTGTAAAAAGATCCTGGTTCAAGGTCTGTTTTTAAATTTTCAAATTACTCTAACTAATTTAGGAGTCTCAAGCTTATCATTACTTGTAAATGTACAGCTGTTCCATCCATCATCAACTTGCTAATAGGCAGTTGTGCGACTCTCAGGTGCCTATTGTAAGAAATAAGAGCAGTAGGTAGCTGCTACAGCTGGAATCCCATTCTACCTCAGCAGCTTCTTAACAACATTCTCAGATGTGTAAATGATCCATTAGCAACCCAAGGGGACTGCTACAAGAGTAAAAAGCTACCATCACACATTGAGATGAACCTTTCACATTGTCATGGGAAACTGCTGGAACAGAAAATCCCTGTGCACCAAATCAGTAGAGCACAGGTCAGGAGAAAAAAAAGATTGCTAACAAATATCAAAGATAATGATGAAAACCCAGCGAATTAATGGAGAACTGCTCTCCTGCATGAGAAGCTTTATTGGACCATTCCTATCCATATCTTTTATTCTGAATCTTAGAGTGCTTGTAACACCTCAGTTGTTGCCTTTATTGGTAGAATTAACTGCTCAGTCCAGCACATAAGCCATGCTAGCTTTCCTCTGACTTACTGTTTCTGACCTGGCTCAAAGCCTACTTTGATCTTCCTGTTGTACTTACTGCATTTAGTCATTTCCCTTCTATTTGGCAGACAGTTTCTCCCTGGACCCCATGACTGTTCTGTACTGCTAATTCCTCAAATTGCTCTGTCAGCAGCCCCACTGGCAGATATGTTTCCTCATTACTGGCCATTACATCAGGACTCCCATTTTTCATGTTTACATCTATATTTATTTGTATGAACTTTTTTCTTCCTCACTTAGGCTAACTGTTTAGAATTAACACTTCCATGTTCCAGGCCTGAGTTTTGGTTTTACTCGTTCTTTTATATTGATATATAATCTAGAATAACTTGTCTGATAAGTTCAATATGATCCAAGCAAGTTTTCTATGCTAGTTCCTATAATAATCATAGATAATTGTGTTCTTGTATTGCTTGATGCTCATGTAACTGTAGCTTAAAATCATTTGAGACCTTTTTTTCTAATTTTTTCATCATCCATTCTTGAGGAAGTTTTGGTTTTAGTCTCACAGCTCACGAATTCTAAATCATTGTCCTACTATACTAACACCTTTTGTGCATCTGAATGCATGTCTTTTAGGTTTAATTAAGTGAACAAAATCTTTTGCAGTAGCCATTCCCTTTGCTTATGCACAGATCATATAATTCCAGCATCTCTTTCTAGTTTCCAGTCCATATATCACATAGCCCTTGCCAGCCTCTCACAGTGTGTATTGCACATTGATTTCTTACCAGTCTCTTTATTTCTTCAATCCTACTGCTGCTTCCATACTCATTCCTTCAATTCATAGATGTACTGTCGGTAGTACAGACCAGCTACCTGGTTTAATTCAATCAGTTTTCAAATCTGAGCAAAAAATAATAATGAAATAAAGCAAGAAATTAAAAAAAAAATCAAAGAGAGAAAAACTCAGGACAGTTTTCATATGCTTTTCTACTGGGTAACTGTGTGATCTCAGAGTCATCGTTTCCCCTCATGAGTTTCTGGCTTGTGACACAGTGAAAATGAGATATCCTTAGAAGAACTGTTTTGTGATAATCCTATCAAACCCCTGCAAATAAAATAGGTACTAATAATGGCTTTTTTGTTTGTTTGTTTCTAATATAAAAGTCAAATTTATTTCTGGAGACTCAAGTGAAAGTTCAGAATATATTGGTAAAATCTTTGGTTCAGATTGCACTTCCTGCTACATACAGCAGCGATCCATTCACATATCCACTTAAACTGTCATAAATTGTTATGGAAATTGCAACAAACCAAACCAACCAATCAACCAAACTAATAATAATAATAATAATAATAATAATAATAAACACAACCAAAACTGACTTCAGATACTTGTGAAGACATAGATGTAGACAGATCATGTCACTTGATCTTGCCTGGTTGTTTTTCTGTACGGCTGCAACACCCACAACTGCACTTTCACTTCCTGATCATTCTTCTGGAACCAGAGTACAGTTGATGACTCAACATCACCTTCAGAAACTACAACTGTTCTTCTCTGAGGAGTTTAGTTTCTGTTCTTTTTCTTTTGGCTACATAATTTTAACGTATTCTGTATGTCTAAGAAATCCGTGTCAGTGTCATTATTCATTTAATCATAAGTCAGATATCTAAAACAGATCACAGAAATATGCAGTGATTATTTCAGATGTTGATAGCTACACTATGCTTCCGTAATATTAACACAGAAAAATCTAAATTTAGAATTTAACCCTTTATTGGCATTTTGCGTATTACTATTCAGTAGCAACAACTATACTGATGCAGAAAACATTTTCTGACAAACACTTCCTAAGAAAACAAAATGATTGATCAAGTGAAGGAAGATCAAATATGATTTAATTTATTTGCCCCAAATTCACTTGGTAATTAGGACAGAAAATATAAACGTGCAAGAGTGGACTAAAGCCACTAACAGCCACAGGACTCTTCACTGAACAGAGGACTGAGGTAGAGGTAGATGTCATCCTTTACTTTTGGGAAAGTTTCCTTTCTGCTTCTCAGCCTACTATCACTGCTGACTCTGAACTAAGAAATACCATGCTATCCAAAAAGCAGGATTAGAAAGGCTGAAAGCAAATCACAGTCTATTTTTTTCTCTTTTCTTTCATTATTTAATAATTACCAAAAATGAATTCGTAGTAGCCATGTGAATATGAATAATTGCTCATGTAATTTGTGGGTAAGTTATACATTGTATCTTCACCCAAAACATAAGTTAGTTCTGAGATCATTTAAAAATACTGCTCATAAAAGCAGTTTTTTCTACAGAATGTATGACACTTGCTTGTGGTGGATCTTACTGGAATGATGTTCCTAGGTGAAAGAAGGCCAGCCCTGAGGAAGGACAAGGCTGACCTTATTCACCTATGACTAAGTAAAGTTCACCTAGTGTAGAACCCAAAATCTTGAAACTACCCCCAAAAATTTGGTGATTATTATAATAATACATAAATTTCTGAAGGTGATTTGAAACTGTACAGACTTAAATTCCTTATCTTGAAATATCCATGAAATATCTTTATGTTCTGATTTTCCTTCCTACTTTCACTTTGACATTGCATATGATGGTGATTTAACATAGACTTGAGTTGGAAATACAGTAAATCATGGTACTGCTCTGAAACTTGTTCAATAAAGTGCATCTATTCTCCAGACATATGGGATTTTTAAAAGCATTTGTAGAGCAACTTCTTTTCTGTGTTTTATTTCATTCAGCTTATAAGAATACTAAAGTCAATTATGTCTTCTAGAAATGGAGAACAGATGGAGATAGACTGCCCATACCATGCCAGCTGGACAAAAAGTAGTAGACTTGATTGCAAAAGTAGCCAAACTTGCCTCTTTTAGTTAAAGTAAGATACCTAGCATTATCCATCTACAGGAAGAAGAGGTGAAAGGGGAATGTGAATCTTATATAGATAAGAGTGCATTACAATACACCAATCTGATGTATGTATTTAAAAGAAATGTTTAAATTTGCTGAGAAGCTAAAGAGAACATTTATTCTCTATTTCCTTTAAACTTGTAGTATTTGAAAATCTTTCTCTTATATGTTTATATTCAATTCCAATGTCCTAGTTCCACCAGTACTGGATTATATTATTCCTTGCTTTTAGTGTAGTTAAAAAAAAATCCAAGTATGAGTTAAAAAGGAAGGCAGGAAGGGAGGGAGGGAGGGGAGGGGAGGGAAGGGGGGGGAGGAGGAGAGGGAGAGGAGGAGAGGAGAGGGAGAGGAGAGGGAGAGGAGAGGGAGAGGAGAGGGAGAGGAGAGGGAGAGGAGAGGGAGAGGAGAGGGAGAGGAGAGGGAGAGGAGAGGGAGAGGAGAGGGAGAGGAGAGGGAGAGGAGAGGGAGAGGAGAGGGAGAGGAGAGGGAGAGGAGAGGGAGAGGAGAGGGAGAGGAGAGGGAGAGGAGAGGGAGAGGAGAGGGAGAGGAGAGGGAGAGGAGAGGGAGAGGAGAGGGAGAGGAGAGGAGAGGAGAGGAGAGGAGAGGAGAGGAGAGGAGAGGAGAGGAGAGGAGAGGAGAGGAGAGGAGAGGAGAGGAGAGGAGAGGAGAGGAGAGGAGAGGAGAGGAGAGGAGAGGAGAGGAGAGGAGAGGAGAGGAGAGGAGAGGAGAGGAGAGGAGAGGAGAGGAGAGGAGAGGAGAGGAGAGGAGAGGAGAGGAGAGGAGAGGAGAGGAGAGGAGAGGAGAGGAGAGGAGAGGAGAGGAGAGGAGAGGAGGGGAGAGGAGGGGAGAGGAGAGGGAGAGGAGAGGGAGAGGAGAGGGAGAGGAGAGGAGAGGGAGAGGAGAGGGAGAGGAGAGGGAGAGGAGAGGGAGAGGAGAGGAGAGGAGAGGAGGGGAGAGGAGAGGGAGAGGAGAGGGAGAGGAGAGGGAGAGGAGAGGAGAGGGAGAGGAGAGGGAGAGGAGAGGGAGAGGAGAGGGAGAGGAGAGGAGAGGAGAGAGGAGAGAAAAAAGGGAAGGAAATAGGGAAGAAACATTGTTTTATTTAATGTATAGGATTTAAATGTCAGGAAGGAAGAAAGAAAGAGAGTCTTTTAGATTCTGGTCAATCTGTACCAGGAGCAACCAACTTCACAAATAATTCGTTCTCTTGTGAAATAAATGTAAGAAAGCTAGTCAATGCAATGAAAAATAAAACAGAATTTTGAGAGAAAAATAATGAAAAACATAAAAGTTGAAAAAAAAAGTTTTTACCTTATGAAATTCTGCCTAAGATGCTAAGTATCTTCTTTATCATAAATCAAAGCAAATAATTCTGACTGCTGTTCTTTCTAAAGTCTGCTCAACAACATCAGCCACGTCACCAATTTAAAAGCTTCTGAAAAGTAACTCAAAAAACCTCAAATAAATGTTTAAATGTGGATCTAGCAATATAGTTCTAGCCATCGGGTTTTGGAAATATTGGTTTGAAAGTTTCATGCTTGTTGAGTAGTGTCTAACTCGGAGGGAGATTTATTTGTCACACAACACACATTCTATGAACTTCCTGTAGTCTTTAAACAGAAAAATGTTTTCCAAATTATCTTTGTAATTGTGCATGTAATTTCGATTAAAATGAATAGAAGTGGTGTGTCCAAACCATGGGACATAGAGTTGTAAGACACTTACTTCCTTGATTTTTGTTTCCTTGATGATCAGATCCAGAGAGAGCCTGTTTAATAACAGCTTACAGTATCATAGAGATATTTACATCAACATCAAAAATAGCCTCTTTTCATACCACCACAATCCTATTTTCTTAAAATCTCCCTATACTTGCATTTGAAAGCTTTTCTTTGATTTCTGGACTGACCAGTTCATATTCACCTACTTCTACCCTGTCCTTCTCACTTTAGTGTACTTTTCTGCCATCATCATGTGCTTAAATGTGAAAATAAACATTGATTTACTACATTATTCATTTATTTCACAATCTGTACATTTAATAATTTAATAAACTTTAAATAAATTTATAAGCTTAGATCCAAAGCACTGTTTTTAGGGGTCTTTTGCTGGGAATACTGTGAATCTGGAAGCTGAGAGCTTCCCAAATTTTCCAGAGGACAGGAGGGTATGAGACAAGTCTCTCAGAGAATGTTTCCATTCTGCTCATCAACAGTTTTCTTAACTCAGTTACCTCCCTGGGGAGCCTGTTCCAGTGCTTAACAACCCTTTCTGTGAAGAAGTTTTTCCTTATATCCAATCTGAATTTCCTTTGAGGCTGTTTCCCCTTGTCCTGTCACCAGCGAGAAGAGACCAAGCCCACTCTCACTGCAGTCACATTTCAGGTATTTGAAGAGAGCAATAAAGTCTCCCTTCAGCCTCCTCTTCAGCAGACTAAACAGCCCCAGTAATCTACATGCAGCCACATAATCTATTAAACTGTCTGTCTGGTCACTGGCCAGTTTTATAAGTATCACTCTGCAATTCCTACTATAGTACCTAATTTCATAAAGGGGTAGAGGTTTCACAGATAATTACATTTCTGGAAAATTTTTGAAAATCAGGAACATGCTGGAAGAAAGGAGAGATTCTCCACAGGGAAGTCAGGTAGAAACTAGATGTTACCCACTACCTTTGGAAGTTACTACATGCCCAGTGATGCAGAGCATAATCCTAGCTGGTCTGACCAAACATACATGTCTTTAGATCAGGAGTCTGGAAATATCTATTTAAATCTGTGTATGTTAGGTGTGAACTAACCCCATTACATGTGCTTCTTGGCTGACTGTGGAGTTTATATTCCATAAATTGAACTATTTGAACCCCTGCTGAAGTAGGATGAAGCAACACAGGAATCTTACCATGAGAATTCATTAATTATCCTTGCTATTAAGCAAAATCCACCTTCACTAAAAGTTTTCAGACTTCTCAGAAAATGAGTCTCAAAACTGAACGTGTAACTGAAAGAAAAGCTACTCTTTATTTTACTTAGCAGACTCAACTAGATGATTAAATGGTACTTCCCAGCCTTAAGTAATATGATTATGATAAAGTCTCTGACTTAACTGTTGATGATCTCATTACTAGAAAGGACAAAACAAATGTCTCAAAATTTCAGGTCATTCCTAAAGATGATTTAGTCTGTGCCACGAATAGATTCTTCAGGTGCAGATATAAGATTATAAATGGCAGCTGATAAACCCAAATTCTTTCCAGAATTTGTCACATATAGAAATTTAAATATTATGCTTGAGTTTTCTTGTTTCAATTTTTTTCAGTCATTATTATATAGTTATGTGAATGAGCCATTCTACATGGACATTGATATACTACAGATGTCTCTAGAAAACTTCTTACTTATAGCATTCTTAGAAGCAAAAGCCCTGAAAAGCACTAAGAAAAAATCACCCTTATGATTCCTTTCCATATAAAAAATTCCAACTGTAGAATCAAAGGCAAGGAAATCTGAACTTTATGGTGAAAGTAGCTGCTATAAGTTATTCTCTCAATATATGTTTCATACTATTATGAGAATTGAAAAAACTAGATTCAAGTCATTGCCAGAAATCTTTAGGAAATTACCTGCTTGGGGATATCAAATGGCTACTACTGCCAGATCACTTTCTGGAAAACATAAGGGTTTCTGCAAACATGCTTCTACCTCTTTGTTCCCTATTTTTCAAATGATCCCAGATTTAAAATTTTCACCTTCACAGTAAGGGGCAAATTTCCAGCAGTGCCTATCATACCATTCCCAAAAGTGATCCTATTAATACAGGAATAAATAGGCTTATCCAATTTGAATTTGGCTCACACTATAACTGTTAGGCATGTTTGAAATTTGCCCTTTTACACCATTGTGCAGCATGAAGAGAAGAAAGCAAAACTACACTACGTTGAGCTGAGTTATCATTCAGATAAAAATACAACGGAAATCCACTGGAAACATTTTGTGTGTGTGGTTACATCATTGACGTCAGTTCAGAAGTTCTGTGTATCTCAAGAACAGATGTCAGTTTTCAAATGTTTTGTATTATAAATAAATTGGCTTTTGACCCAAATGATGAGATAACTGTACTTTGGCTGTAAATACAATTGCTTATGGATAAACAATTGCAAATTTCCAGCTCTGGGACATGCTGATTTATGAAAATGCTTGACTGCAAAAAACCTGTTGGTTTGAAGGTACAAAGTATATCAATGAGAACTGTAGTAAATATGTCTGGATAAATCATTTCAATAAACATAGAAGTAGTATAAAGATATTCTGAAATACAGTGAATAAAATCATAATAATTTCTCATTCTAGCTTAGATTTCTTGAATACTTTATCAAGGAGTATAATGATAGAACAAGAGGTAGCATTCTTTAAACAAAAAAAAAGGTTAGATTTACGTTGGATTTAAGGAAGACATTTATTACTATGAGGGTAGTAAGGCACTGGAATAAGCTGCCCGGATAAGTTGTGGGTACCTTATTTCTGGAATTGTTCAAGTCCAGGCTGGATGGGGCTTTAGGAAACTATTTATAGTAGGTATGGCTTCTGTAAAAAGTTAATCCTGAAAGATGATGAATCTGAAGCCTTTTGGTTTTTTTTCTTTTCCTTTGTTTCTTCACTGGCTTTAAAAGGGATTATCTGAGAAATGGACTAAGTATTTGTGAAGAAAAGAACATATTCTTAAAACAATTAGCTATGCAAAAATTGTAAATGTAAATTAGCTATGTATAAAAAATACATCTTTAGTACAAATAATTTTTTATTCATCTGCTTAAATCATAGCTTTTCAGTTAATTATGAATAAACTTACAGAAAAATCATGCATTTTTCTGCATTGCTTTTTTTTTTTTTTTTTTTTTTTTTTTTTTTTTTTGCTTGAAAGTTCCAAACTGAAAATTCAAGCCAAGACTAGGCCAATGCAGAAAAGTGAAAGCTGGCTCATCAGGTCTATGTTGGCACAAGTTTTATTTGGAAGATTTTTTGTCTCCTTTCTTGGACACTATTTCTCTTTGCTTAAATTCCACTTCTGAAGAAAGATGGATATGTGAAAGTGGAGATATGAATAGATTCCTAAACTGAATTGGTAGGACTGATAACTAAGGGATTGCAACTAGCTTGCATAGTACTATGATTTCCTAAGAGCATCTTTTTACTGTTACTGGATCTCTCCATCCAACTTCTAAGCATCATATAACCATCCCCTGCTGATTAATTACTATGGTTAATAGGTTAATAGGTTCATAGGTTCATAAGGTTGGAAAGGACATACAAGATCATCTAGTCCAACCATCCTCCTATCACTATCTCTACCCAACTACTAAATTAAGTCCTTTAGCACCTCATCTAAACGCTTCTTGAACAGTGCTAGGGATGGTGCCTCAACCACCTCCCTAGGCAGGCCATTCCAGTGCCTGACCACTCTTTCAGAAAAAAAATGTTTCCTCAGGTCTAATCTAAATCTTCCCCGGCGCAACTTGTGGCCATTCCCTCTCGTCCTGTCGTTATTTATCAGGGAGAAGAGGCCCACCCCCTCCTCACCACAACCCCCCTTCAGGAAGTGGTAGAGTGCAATAAGGTCTCCTCTGAGCCTCCTCTTCTCCAGACTAAACAATCCCAGCTCCCTCAGCCGCTCCTCATAAGACTTGTGCTCCAGACCCCTCACCAGTTTTGTTGCCCTTCTCTGAACACGCTCCAGGGCCTCAATGTCCTTCTTGTAGTGAGGGGCCCAAAACTGAACACAGTACTCGAGGTGCGGCCGTACCAGAGCTGAGTACAGGGGGATGATCACCTCCCTGCTCCTGCTGGCTGCACTATTTCTAATACAGGCCAGGATGCTGTTGGCCTTCTTGGCCACTTGGGTACACTGCCGGCTCATGTTAAGCCGAGCATCAACCAACACCCCCAGGTCCTTTTCCTCTCTACATTCTTCAAGCCATTCTGCCCCAAGCCTACAGCGTTGCATGGGGTTATTGTGGCCAAAGTGCAGGACCCGACACTTGGTCTTATTGAACCTCATGATTAATAATTAATCATAAAACAATAGGAAGGCTTGAGTTGGAAAGGACACTTACAGGTGATCTATCCCATGTCCCCTACCATAAACAGGGTTATCTTTCACTAGATCAGGTTCAAAGCCTCATCCAAACTTTAAACACTTCCAATGATAGGTTGTTCAAACCTTCTCTTGGCGACATGTTCAAGTGTCTATTGATCTCAGTCATTAACCTCCAAATTAAATCTCCCTTTCCATTTAAAATCATTACCATTTGTCCTGTCACTACGAATCTTGGTAAAATGTTTTTTTTCTATTTTTGTTATACTCCTTGATATATTGAAAGGCTAC
Source organism: Cyrtonyx montezumae (assembly GCF_038088225.1). Taxonomy (NCBI): domain Eukaryota; kingdom Metazoa; phylum Chordata; class Aves; order Galliformes; family Odontophoridae; genus Cyrtonyx; species Cyrtonyx montezumae. The sequence goes on from NW_027072034.1 coordinate 151,570,561, forward strand.
AGTAATGTCTTAGAATCTTCTTTTCTGCAGGATGAAAAACCCCAGCTTTCCTGTAATGCTACATCCCTATGGTCATATTTGTGGTCCTTCTTGGGACACCCTGTAACAGGGCCATGTTTTCTTGTACTGGGAAACCCAGAGCTGTATGCAGCACTCCAGGTTAGTCTCTTGTGAACAGAGAAGGGGGAGCAGTCACCTACATCCACCTGTTCATCACATTTATTTTATACAGCTGACAGTATGATTGACTTTTTGGGATACAAGAGAAAACTCATATCCAATTTTTCATCCACCAAGTCCTTATCTGGAAGACTGCTCTCAATTGATTCATCTCTTAGTTTGTACTGACAGTGGTGATCCTAAAGCAGCTGAACTTCTTAAGGTCCACGAGGACCCAGCTTAATTCCATAATGTCCTAAATACCTTGCACTTCTGATTACATTTAGCACTTTAACATCTCCGTAACAGACTAATAGTTGATGGAGGAACATAGACTACTCTTACACCATCTCAGTATACGCAAAAGTCAGTTTAAAATGTGCTACATGTTCATGCTCTATACATGAGAAGCTGGCATTGGACCTCATTCCATTTAATATCTTCATTGATGATCTGGATGAGGGAATTGAGTGTACGCTCAGTAAGTTTGCAGATGACACCAACTTGGAAGGAATTGTTGGGTAGAAAGCCCTACAAATGGATCTGTGGAGGCTGGATTGGATGGGCTGTGGCCTATAGGATGTAGTTCAACAAGGCCAAGTGCTGCGTCCTGCACCACAACCTCAAGCAATGTTACAGGCTTGGGGCAGAGTGGCTGAAAACTTGTGTGGAGAAAAAGGATCTGGGGGTGCTCATTAATGCTCAGATGAACATGAGTCAGAGCTGTGCCCAGCTGGACAAGAAGGTTAGTGGCATCCTGGCTTATATTAGAAATAGTGCAGCCATCAGGATCAGGGAGGTGATCATCCCCAGGTGGCTCTGATGAGGCCACACCTTCAGTACTGCTGCAGCATGGTGGGATAGGCCTTTTCTCCGAGGTAACTCACAATAGGTTGAGACAAAATAGTTTCAAGTTGTGTCAGGAGAAGTTCAGGTTGGATATTAGGAAGAAATTTTTCTCCAAAATAGTGGGTGGGCACTGGAACAGGCTGCCCAGTGAAGGTACCCTGGAGGTGTTCAAGAAATGTGTAGATGTGGTACTTAGAGATATGGTTTTGTGGGCAGCCTTAGTAGTAGGTGTGCAGTTGGACCAACCCTAATGATTCTGTGATTCTATAATTCTAAGTCACCATAGTATAAAACAGATTAGATTAGAAAGGGTAATAATGAAATGGAGCTTCTGTTTCTTTTCCTGAATGATTGTAACATTCAATTTTGGCTTGCTCGGGACTGGGTTTCTCTGTTAAATGATGTTTTACACAATGACTTTCCTGTGTATGCTCTAGACATGCTATTCCACAGAAATCCCTGAAAGAGACTATTTCTGCTCTATTATCTCAAAGCTTGATGGACAAGCCCAGTCAAGTCTTGGACAAGGGTTTTTTTTGTTATTGTTCAGACTTCTTTGGTCATTTTTTTTCAAACTCTACAGCCAAGATTTAATAGTCTTTTATTAAAATTTTGAGAAAAATTCAAGGGGAAGAAAAACGTAGAGAAGTAAAGGCTTGGAGTGCCATCTGGACCTTAAGTAAAAATTTTACTCCACTTTGAGAATAAATTAATAATGACAACACATAACATATATTAACCCTTAGAAAGTCCCTCTGCAGAGTGTATGGAACTGACATTGATTAAAACAGAAATCCCACATGTGTTTTTGTCCTGTTCTAAATTATTTGGGCCTTTGCAAGACAGTGCTTCATGCATATCCAAAAATAAATGCATCTTTGACAAATCACGTAATTTTTGAATAATTTATTTTGAAGAAAGAAAAAAAAGCCTGCCTGTCCATCCACAAAAATTAGTAAAATTAATTTACTGTTTGCTAGGGGAAGATTAGTTTCTTTCTGGAAAATAGTAGGATTTGCCTTGTTATCTTAATAAATTCCAAACTTTTGGAAACATCAGAACTATGAAGATCAGCATTCCTTTTTTTTTTTTTTTTGTCTGGACTACCTTTACAGAGTTCAATAATTCATATTTTTAAGCACACACTCTTTTCCGCTGAGAAAGAATAAAGATCTTTGGAAGACAGATACTAAGTGAACTTATTTACTGCAAAGTTCAACAAAAGCTTGCAAAACTTGCAAGACTACAAAACTGCACAACTAGAACTGGCTTCTATACAACACATACCTTTCTTTTCTTCCAATTGTTTTAATTCATTCTCAGTACATCAAGTCTTCTAGGAGCACTAAAAATATTAATGAACCAGTGATATGACTTTACAAATTACTGCAATCTGTCCAACACTTCATAGCTCCAAGACATTCATTAATAGGAGACAATCATCTTTTATCCTCCTACCTGATTGATAGGTCAGGCAGAGGGCAGCTGTAAAATTTCATGATGAGCACATGTTTTAGGTGTGGGGAATGGACATGAAATGATGAGGTGTTTTGCAAAAGATCTAATGGCATCTCTGTGGCTGAACCAGGCTTGTTGAATGAGATTAGTCTGACCACCCAGTGAATCCTACAATGTGAAAAAATATACTGTCTTTTACTGTCAGTAGGCATAAATAGTCATTGGTACGTGAGTGCTATGTCAACCTAAAAGCAACATCAGATACCTATCTCAAGAGATATAATATAGAAGCGTCAAGTTAGGAGAAATGGGATTTCTGAATTACAAGATTGCTCATATTTTCTTTGTAATATCTTTGAAAAAGGCATAATTATCATAATTTTAATAATGGGAAATTGGAAAGACCAAAAAAAAAAAAAAAAAAGGCCAAGAAAGGGAAAAGAAAAAAGAAAAAAAGGGCTTTAGTGTGAATTCTACGCAGGCAGAAAACTAATTAAATGATTTCTAGAACCCTGTCTGGTCAGTTAAAAGGCAGAATTAGACACATTAGGAAGGAGTAAAAATAGTTATTGGTCATTGGGATCTTTTCAAAAATGTAGGCATTGCTTCTTTTTCTTTTTTCTTTTTTTCATACAAAACTAGTGAGGACTACTCTTTTTATACTATATTGAAGGATTGCAAGTGACCCTCACATCTTCTGTGACTAAGTTATCTTCATAAGGCTTAGACTTTCTCATATGTCATTTCCCCGTGTTTTCCTTGAAAAGTAAACGTTACGTTTGTTCTGGCATCAGTTTTCAGTGATGTTCAGAATACTTACAGGTACCTGCATAAAAACTGCAGCAGTGGCTGCCTTTTAATAGTAAGTATTTTCAGGGAAAAAAAGATTCAGATCCTACACAGTACCTATCATTGCCATCAACTGCACAGTTCCCTGTTAAAACACAATCTCATTTTATCTCATTAAGCTGCTGTTTAGTTTTGCTGTTTTCCATCTTTTCTTGTCTGTGTATCCTAAATTTTCAGTGAAGTAGACAACCTAAGACTGGAGGCTACTGAAGGCATAGTGTCAAATTAAAGCTTTACATGATACAAGTGGTGACATTCCAAAAATACCACTTTATGGCTGATTTCATAGAACAGACGTTATTAACTGCAGCATCTTCATTTTCTATTTTTAAAGCATGAAGGAATAGGTTATGATAGCAGCTGGCAGCAAGAGAAAAGGAGAAAGATACACAAGCAATGTCTCTTGCTGTGTAGAATTATTCAGACCTTGGTATTGTCAGATTGCCAGGGAGAAGTCTCTGCAAAGCATCTCAATGGACTCCTGAGTGACCGTCCATACACTGAGCAGGGCTTTCCTTTGGAATTGCTCATTTTAATAGAGGATATGCATCCAGTTTGAGACAAGTGGACAGAAATTTGCCCTACAGAAAAGTGGTCTAACATCTAACAGCTGAAAGATCCTTGATCCCACTCCCTGCTGTAGTCACCTCTCCTTTCTAAGCCATTGCTTCAGAGAGTGACTTCTATAAGATTTCCACAGCTTTCTAATTTAAAGGGAGTTTTTTCAAGCACCAAGAAACTGGTCAACTGGTGCATATATTCTTAAAAGCTAACATTTAAAGTTTTGTATTTCGAGAAGTGTTAAGCAAGAAGTGATGATGGCTTTTTGATTTGTTTGTTTGTTTATTTATTTATTTATTTATTTATTTATTTATTCTAAAGCAAACTCATCATAAAATGCATCTTTACTGGAAAATTATGAGTCTCCTAAGGAAACAGTGCTCTCAGCGCCTTACGTTATCCTCTTTCACAGGTTCAAATGCAAAAATCTGCAGTCCTCAGCTCAGCCCAGTTTTTTACTAAGCATGTGTGTATGAATGTGGAATTTATGCCTTTGAGTAAAAGCATTTGCAGGCAACTCCCAGCCATGTGAACAGTATATTCAGGATTCTCAAGGTTTTTAATGATTTAGCTTGTAACTATATAATAGAACCAAAGAATAAATATGAAAAAAGAAATCAACTTTTTGAAATGGCTGTTCAATCTTGGAAAATGTATTCTTTTTATTAAAAAAAAAAAAAAAAGGAACATTGGAAATTTATATGGCTCTTCACAGAAAAATAAGATATAAAGTTAAGTTTTACTTATGATTCAAATCAAACCAAATGTTCAGCTCTTCTGACTTTCACAGAACTTTCACTAGGTTTCTTTTATGTACCTTAATTTTTTCAAAGATGTAGATATCTAAATATCTTCATTTAAGATATTCAACCAAGGCAACAGAAGCAAAAAGTCTGTCCATATTTCATCATTTAACATGTCAGCTTGCCTTTCTCATATTCATAATGTTTACAGAAGAAATGGCTAGTATTAGAGGAGGCTGTAAACCAGACTGTATGCATCTAATGATTGGTTTATTGAATTTATATTTTAAAAACTCACAGTGGGATTGGCTGAAAAAAATAATGCAGTGGAAAATTTAAATTATCCTTGCATCTCTTTTTTTCTCAGTCATAAAACCAATGGTCTTGTACAAAACCTAAGGTTTTTTTGTTTGCTTGTTTTTCTGGGGACTTCTTATAAGTTTCAATGGCTTTACTGTCTGACGATCTGAAATAAGAAAATCAAAAGAGTACAAAGTTGTTACTTCAAAACCAAATTTAAGAATAAGAATCGTAACTCTTGATACAGCTAAGCATTGACTTCAATAATATTATGAAGCTATAAAGATTTATACCAACAGAGGCTATCTTCCTGGTAAACTGGCTCACTGTCAGAAAGCTGTCAAACTTTTTTTCTCTCCTTACTGGCACACACGTGTTTCATTTATGCTTCCTGGCATAAACTCCCCATAAACTCCGCTGTTTTGCTATGAAGTATGGCTTCCATGTTGAACGTCTAATTCTGCTTCTCTTGAAGCAGATACCATGCTGACACTGCTGGAGCAATAACACAGATGCTATTCACGTGGATTTAACTTATTAACAGCCTTCTGGTCTTTACATCAACAGCAAAGCAATCAGAGCAAATGAGATACCACTCCCAAGTTTGTAACTTGTGTTCAAATCCAGGAGCTGGAGGCTGCTGGGGGCAGCCCACTTGCCAAGACACTTGCTTCCAAACCCTGCCTCGTGGCAGCCCACGTCAGTGATTCACAACAGCACAAACCTTCTTGTGAAGCTGCACATGCCACCTAAAATTACTTTGCTGTTGATGTAAAAGCCAAAAGACTATGAATACATATCCTGCCTGCAAGTAGAACAGTTTTCCTATCTCTGAACCACAGGATGAGTGTGAGCATTTCTGATCAGTTACTGTAGATGAGTTGTATTGTTTGTACATTTATATTAAAGAAAAGGTCTTGGAGAGGAGGGCCAAGAAGATGATCAGAGACTTGGAGCACTTCTCTTATGAAGAAAGATTGAGGAAGTTGTGTCTGTTCAACCTGGAAAAGGGAAAGCTCTGGGAGACCTCATTGTGGCCTTCCAGTATTTAAAAGGGAGCTTATATCTCTGGCTTTTAACATGGGCAGACAGTGATAGGACAAGGGCTAATGGTTTTAAAATGAAACAGGAGAGAGAGATATATTAGATATAAGAAGGAAATTTTTTACTAAGAGGATGGTTAGGCCTTGTAATAGATTATCAGAGAAGCTGTGGGTGACCCATCCCTGGAGGAGTTCAAGGCTGCATTGAATGGGGCCCTGGTCAGTCTGATTTGGTGGGCAACAACACTCCTTATGGTAGGGGGATTGGAACCAGATGGTCATTAAGGTCTCTTCCAACAAAAAACATTTTATGATTCTATGATTCTGATTTAACATAGTCCTATATACACAGCTCTCATTATCTCACACTAGTTTGCTTGAAGCCAATAATACATGGATATGGATGTCACACCACAAGTGTTTGCTCCTAGCACATACATCCGATGTGACTGAGCTGAGCTGCCTGCTTAACCTCTTTCATTCACAGTACCTGGGGGAGGTGAACAGACTTAGCCTGTGACAAAGCCTTTTAATATCATCTCCCAGCTCTCTCTGTTAAGTCTTTTAGACAGATTCTAGGATCAGCCTCAGGCCCAAACAGAGCTGTTGAGAAGATTTCTGTGAGTGCAGTTTGCAATTGCTGTACATATTGCCAGCACTAAAGCTACAACAGCTAAAGTAGGATGCACTGTGCCTCCTGTCACTTCAATGAAAGCTGGCAAGTACTGTGGGTGGAGAGATCATGGTCACAGCACTGAGTGCAACACTGGAGAGGAACTATAATACTTTCCAGAATGCAAGAATGTAAAAAAGGAATAATTAACCATTTGGAAATGCCAAAATCTTTTTGTTGAAATATACATAGGTCACTCCAAAAATAAAGTTCACTATTTATTTACATGGAAACTACAATAGATACAAAGAGCACAGCAAGAGCATTTGAAAAATTAAATTCTCAACTACAAAATGCTATTTTACAACACCATCACTAACATTTGCTATGTATTTTCAGCAGCGATGAATAAGAACCTGCTTTATCTCAAAAGATCTGTGAATGTAAACTAAGAGTCTGATCCATACATTTTAAAGCCAGAGTGTTTATTATAATGTTTTGAGACAATAACTTGCATTGAAAAGGTGGTCCTTTTGTAATAAGATCAGGAATATTCATATGTTTGTATTTTAGTCTGTTGCTTTCTTTATGATAAATATAATATAGAGGGGATCAAAGCTGAAAAATACAGAGCTAAAGCCAATGTACTTCACATCCAAGGGGCTTTGCAATTCATATTTGATGTTGGATACATCTGCCAGTCTCATTTTTTTAAAATTCATTCTGGCTTCAAGAAGTACCAAGAAAACTGTCCCATATTAGGAGCTTGTTTGGTGTTACAAGCCCGGCAGACCAGCTTCATGCATGCAGTCCCACTCTAAAGGTGTTTCTTCAGCCAAGGCCTCTGCCTGTGGTGAGCCAGAGCTAATGGCTGGGGGAAATTGGCCTGTCATCTAGGATGATGGTTTTTTGGGTTTTTTTTTAGTTTTACTGTGTAAGCTTTTTGCCTGTACTGGTCTCACCATAGAATTCCTGTTTCCCATTAACCACAAGTAAAAGAGTGAAATGCTTGTGGTTGTGAGCCCCAGACTAACTGACCTAGTGCAGCCCTGAAGTGATTTGGGTTATACTGGGAGAGTGCTTAAGTGACTCAGACATCCCCTGTAGCTTTACATAAATTATGCTTTGGCTACAAATGGGCTATAATACTCAGGTAGGAGAATTCATCACACCCCCTCTTTTAATCTGCATATAGTAACCTTAACACTCTGGTAGACTCTTGTAAGGTAAATAACTCCTAATGATGATACTCCACCAAGGAATAGTATAGAGGATGGTATATTTTAAGTAGTTCTATATAAACAGTTATACAGATAATACAAAAGAGAAGATGGCTCACCTTTATGATGACAAGGCTCGCAGGGGACTCCACATGGGAGTGATCTCCAAGAAGAGATCCTTCCCTGGTGGTGGTCAGCCCTTAAATGGGGTTTGAGAGAGGAGGAACCAGGCTCCACCCCTTCCACCCACACAGGTATATCACCTTCACCTGTGCCCCCATGGCTGACTTGGTGCTCACCTCAGGTGACCAATCAGTGGTTCAGGCCGTGATTCAGCAGTTCCCATGCAACTCTACAGAAGCTTTTGAGTCAAAACTATTCTTATAAGGGCTGAGTTTGTGAGGCTGTAGCAGTTACTGATTTTACAGACAGAAGTAGTATATGACAAAAAACAACTTTTTGTTGTTGCTAGTGGCTGTTGAGAGCTCAGCCATTCACAAGTCTCTCACTCATCGTTTCTAAGATCTACATCAGTTCTCTGCAATCGCCAGTGGTAACTGGCTATACCATTACAGTCTGCAAAAATGCTAGCAAAGCCATAAACCTGCTAGCATATATAATAAATCTGGAAGTAGATGAAAAACCTTATCCAAATTTCAAGAGAAAAAATTAGATGGCAATTTTGCATAGTTTGGATTTTAAAAATTGCTTTTATTCTCCCTGGTGACCACCGTTAGGACCATGGGAATTACATGAAACTGTGTCAGGGGAGGTTTAGATATTGAAAAAGTGTTCAAAATGAAATGCATTGCATGAAATTGCAAAATGAATGAAATGCATGAAATTCTTGTTGCATACATACAAGTTCTTTTCCTCCCCCTATCAGCAAGATAAATTCTCTGGTTGGGAATGGAATGGAAAGTGAAAGGCCCACACTACTCAACACTTCCCTAAGTAGTCTTACAAAAATAAGTCCTTGAACAAGAAAAAGCAGGATTTACAGACTGGCCCAACAAGGTAAACAAAGGCATCACAAAATTCCATATGAATAAAGCTTCTTCTGTCAGGGTCATTATCCAGCAGATTAGCTTGTCCTTCTGAAAAGATGGCAAGGAAATTTATTCTATCACAGAACCTGAATGCATCCTAAATTTCATTACTTATTAGCTTTCTGAGGGTATTTACCATTTTTACATGTGTGTAATAACAAAACCTGACCTTTTATGTTGGGGTTTTTGACAACTAGGTAAAAAAGAGAGGCTCTGAGAGACAAAATTTTTCCTTTTCCTTTTCCTCAACAATACTGCTTACTCTTCTGTGGGAATTACAAACTCTTAATGGAAATGTTGACATCTTTTCCCTACCCACAAAATATGAGTAAACTAGAGATCAACTCATGCAGCAGGGAAATACCCTTAAAAAAAGACTTCAGCATCCCTGTAAAGTTAGAAATGAATAATAATTTGTCACTGTTGATGCAATATGACATAAGCCCCAGGTGTCCAGTACACTGGAACAGTTCCTATTGTCTGAGACACCACAAGGGCCAAGAAGGCCCTTGAGAAGTGGAACTGATGGCTCTTATCACTGATGCTGGTGCTCACCATCAGAAGGAATGCTGGGAAAACAGGCACTGTGAGACACACCCAGACAACATCAGTGGGCTCATGAAGAATGGGATAGACCTTTATCTGTAGATGAACTTCATAGCTGTCACTATTATTTCAGGCAATACAAATGTTGAGAAGTGAAGTTGTTTAAGAGACCCTTTTCTAAAAACAACAACAACTAAATGCATTTTAAACCAGAATAGTTACTTCACAGCCTTTATCCAGATAGTCCAAACATAACTGATGGCTTTGGAAAGAGTTCAGCTTCACAGAGAAGTTATTGGATACATTATTGATTTTCCTTATACTGCAATCAAATATCACAAATTATTTACTAGCCCTCACTTGTGGACTGAATTCAACCTTTATGCTCTATACATACAGAAATACACTTATTACCTCAAACATGTTACAGACAAGTTATTTGCTTTGGATGAAGGTAAGACTATAGCTGGAATATTTTCTTTGCAATCTTTGTAACAGGGACATGAAATTGTTAAAAAGAACTAAGCTCACAGCCTTCCATACCAGTCACAGTAGTTATTTCATTTCCCTCTGTTTTAATGTATCACCAAATGCCACACAAGTCTTAAGATGTCATAGATTTTAAGTAAGAATTTACTGAAAATTTTGCCATTTGTTGAAATAACAAATCTCCTTCTTTCTATCTATCTATCTATCTATCTATCTATCTATCTATCTATCTATCTATCTATCTATCTATCTACCTACCTACCTACCTACCTACCTACCTACCTACCTACCTACCTATCTATTGCATGAGAATGATACAAAAGCTTTTATTTTGAGAGCTTAACAGTTCTCAAAATATTATTTTTAAACATGAAAATATGCAATCACAATATTACAAAAGATAAAATTAACAGTGGTATCTCAAGCATAAAGAAGCTTTGAAAGGGGGCATAAGAGAACCTCACTGTAGGCATAAGTATATTAGCTGTTAAATACTTTTACTCACTGAGAGTATTTAAGCACATACTTCTCTTCATTCTGGTGAGATGTTCCCCCCAGCAGTACTGTAAAACAAGTGTTAAATTTAAAGCAAGTGCTCCAGTTCTATGGCTTTCAGACAATTGACTACAGTGATCATTTGGTGGAGAAACCAGATGGTACTACTAGAAACCTCAGAAAGCTTTTCCATAAATAACATTTCTATTTTAATCACAAATGCTCCTTGAATTGCCAAAGCCAGAAATGAAGATGAGGCTTCTTTCCCTTAATTGTTGTAAGCTACAATTATTAACACAAAAGAAGTGGAGAAAAAAAATGTGATACCATTATCACAGAGTCATAGAATGGCTTAGTTTGGAAGGGACCCCAAGGATCATCAGGTTCCAACCCCTCTGTTGCAGGTAGGATTGCCAATTGCTAGATCAAGAACTAGATCAGGTTGTTCAGGGCCCCATCCAAACCAGCCTTGATCACCACCAGGGTCAGGGCATCCACGACCTCTCTGGGAAGCCTATGCCAGCCACCACACCAATCTTTCACTGAAAAGCTTCCACCTGATACCTGATCTTAATCTTCTCTCTTTTAGTTTAAAATAATTTCCTCTTGTCCTACCACTATCTTTCCATGTAAGAAATTGATTTTCCTCTTTTTTATAATCTCCCTTCAAACACTGGAAGGCCATAATGAAGTCTGCCTGCAGTCTTCTCCAGAATGAACAAGCCCAGCTCTTTCAGCCTATTGTCATAGGATATGACAATAGGCTTTTTAGCCTATTGTCATATCCTATTTCAGCCTATTGTCTCCAGCCCTCTGATCAACTTTGTAGCCTTCCTCTTGAAGTTTAGCATCTTTCCTGCATTGTGGGCCCCAGACCTGGATGCAGTACTCCAGATGGAGCCCCACAAGGGCAGAGTAGAGAGGGACAATCATCTCCCTTGCTCTGCTGCCCACCTTTCTTTTGATGCAGCCCAGGATACCTTTGGCCTTCTGCGTTCCAAGTACTGCTGACACATATTAAGTTCTTCATCTCCCAGGACCTCTAAGTCCTTCTCAGCAGAGCTGCTCTCAAGGAGTCCTTATCCCAGTCCATAAACATAACTGGGATTACCCTAACCCAACTTTGCACTTTGCTTTGCTTTGTTGACCCTCATTACGTTCACATGGGCACACCTTTTAAAGTTTTAAATGGCATCCCTTCCTTCTGCTGTATTAAATGCACCACTCAGCTCTGTGTCATCAGCAACCTTGCTGGGTGTACATTAGATGCCATCATCTATGTCACTGGTAAAGATATTAAAGAGTATCAGTCCTAAGACAGACCCCTGGGGATACCGCTGATTACTGGTCTCCACTTGGCTATTTATCCATTGACTAAAATCCTTTGGCTGTGACCTTCCAACCAATTCCTTATACACTGCACAGTCCATTTTTAAAATCCATCTCTCTCCAATTTAGAGATAAGGATGTGGTGGGGTACCATGTCAAAGGCCTTGCAGGAGTACAGGTAGATGACATAGATTACCTTTTCTTTGTCCACCAATGTCTTCCCTCCATCATAGAAGCCCACAAGATTGTTCAGGCAAGACCTTCTCTTGGTGAAGCCACACTGGCTGTCTCAGATCACCTGCTCATCCCTCATGTGCCTTAATATGTCTACCAGGAGGATCTTCCCAAGCACAGAAGTGAGACAGTCACCTGCCTGTGGTTCCCCAGAGCCTCCTTCCTTCCTTTCTTATGGAGAGATGTTTACATTTTTCCAGTCCCTGAGGACTTTTCATGACAGCGATGGCTTTCAAATATGATGGAGAGTGGCTCAGAAACTACATCAACCAGCTCCCTTAGGACTCTGGGATGCATGTTGTCTGGCTCCATAGATTTGTACACATTCAGTCGCATGAGGTGATCTCAGACTTGTTCTGGCCTTACAGTGGAGGGGATTTTGCTCTCCTAGTTCCCACCTAGAGGTTCAGGGATGTGAGGTTCAAGGATGTGAGAAATATGAGAATCCTGGCTGCCAATGAAGACTGAGGCAAATAACTCAGTGAGTTTCTCAGCCTCTTCATTTATTGTAGCCAGTTCGCCTTTTTCATTTATCATATACTCTCTCTTTGGCCTGGCTCTTCCAATCAGTGTACCCATGGAACCCATTATTGTTGTTTATAACATCACTCACCAAGTTTAGTTCCATTTGTGCCTTGGTTTTCCCAATCCCGTCTCTGCATGTCTGGACAGCATCTCTGTATTCTTCCCAGGTGACATGTCCTTGTTTCTACTGCCTGTAGTTGTCCTTCTTTCACCTCCATTTGACCAGTAGGTCCTTGCCAAGCCAAACTGGCTTCCTGCCTCCCCTTCCTGATTTCTTATTCTGAGGGTTGGAGAGCTCTTGCACTCAAAGAAAAGTCCATCCTTAAAAAAGCAGCAAACTTTGCTTCACAACTTTGTCTCTAAGGACAGCTTCCTGGAAGACCTCATCCAACAATTTAAACTGTCTGAAATTTGCTCTCCTGAAGTTCAGGGTCCTGGCTCTTTGGCAGTCCCACATTTCTCAGATGACAAATTCAACAAAGGAGTAGTTGCTGCAGCCCAGGGTGCCTCCAATATTAATAATGTCAATGATCTCCTCTGCACTGGTGAGCATTGAGAGCAGCAACTCATCACCTCTGGTTCATCTGATCAGTACCTGAAACAGAAAGTTATCTCCAGAATTCTCCTGGATTGCCTGCAACTCACTGTGTTTTTTTCCCAGCAGATATCCAGATGGTTGAAATCCCCCAAATTAGATGAGAGCCTATGAGTCCAACACCTCTTGCAGCAAGAAGGCCTTGTCAACAAGCACCCCTTGATCAGGTGGCCTGTAGTAAACTCCAGCCACCAGCTGTCCTTTAGTGGTCCCATTCCTAAACCTATCCATTCCTTCTTCTCTTTCCCACACCAGAGCTTGAAATCTATTGGTTAGTAGGACTTCAGAAGCAAGGAGGAGTCTTCTCCTTTTGCTCTAAGCAGAGATGAAGGTCCAATCTCCCTCACCCTCCATGTGTTTACCATCAGATTGGAAGCCTGCTTATCTTCCTCCCCTGGCTGGATGGGGGGTGGTCCCAGTGGTCCAGGTTCTGTCTCTGGCATGTCAAAGCACTGCAGGAGTGCAATGGCACCCATCAGCAGCACTCTGACAGGTGCTCCTCATGCCTAGCAAGGCTGTTCCCTGCTTTGGTGCAGAATACATCTGCCCCACAGCCGACCACCTTGCAGAAAAGCTCTACCTCTATCCATCACAGCTGATGAACTAAAAGGACAGTCAGGTGTTATCTACTCAGTGTAATGCTATCACTATGGATCAGGCCCTGGACAACTTGACCTATCTGTGGTGTTTCTGTTCATTGTAGGGGACTTCGATTAGATGGCCTTCAGAGGTCCCTTCCAACTCTAAGGATTCTATAATTCTATGATTCTATCATTATCCATGGTATTATGATTAAAATACATGAAGTTTTCACCTTAGCTTTTCTTGGGAGAAAAAAAAAAGTGTAAAGAAGATATACTTACAATTTTCTTCTAATATCCATAATTTCTGTTCAAACAGACTTTAATTTATGCTTTGCTAATTGAAACATATAGAAAATATCACATTCAGCAAATACTCTTGCTTCTTAAGCTCTTTCTGACTAGGTCAAAAAAAGGGGAACCCAAGATGAAAGATGAATAGTGTTAAAAAAAGATTAATCATGAATCCTAAAAAAAAAACTCATGAGACAAAACACCAGTGAAGTCACTTTAAAAGTATTCAGATGATTTTATAGTCTGTTTTTCAACAGCTGCATCTGTTTCTATTCCATTTAAATGCAAATTAGACTTCTATAACCTCTGGGTTCTTAACAGATGTTGTCATGAAGTTGAGCATTTTTACATAAGCAAAAGCTAAACAAATTAATTTCAGGACACCCAATGTTTCCAAAAGGCAACAGCCTGGCAATACCAGATTTTATTACTCTTTGCAAAACATTCTAGACATACTTTTATTTTTATTTTTTGTGGCTTTAATTATGAATTTCATCTGACAGGTTTTCCTCTGACCATAGGCCATCAAACACAGAAGCTGATGCTGGTTCTGTTGTGTGTTGGTGGGCAGAAATAATTGAAAGAAGCCTGTAGTCATTGTAAGCAGCAGGACCAAAGTAGTGCTGCTGAGCATATGGTTTGCAGTTTGCTAGCAGTCTGATAGGCTAGGAAGGAGAAGAAATGCATTGGATATGCTACTGGCAGAGAACAATTGTCATTGTCCTAAATGATGAGATGTGGACAGGACAGATGAGTCTCACTGGACACCAACACAAGAGTCAAAGAGCCCTGCTTGCACATTGTTCATTGTCTGTACAGTCTGGCATCTCAAAGCCTAACCTTCTTATAAGACAAAAAGGTTTCCAGTTTCTTATTACTCTTAGCCTAGTGAAAGAGTAACTATCTCTTCTAGCTTGGTTAAGATTTCCCTAAATAGTTGTTTCTTATTAAAATTGGTTGGCTTTTCAGAAGTGGATAATCCTTGAACCTCCTCTTCCAGCCTCTGCTCTGAGAAACAGTTTTGAAAATCCAGAATTCTCTTCAAGTAAATTATTCTAACAATGAGGAAATACTAAAAGCAATACAGGACAATTCAAAGGTTTTAACTGTAGATCATCCATCACACTGTAGCAAGAAACTGAGTTCCTATAATTTAAGTACATCACTGTTATACTGATCTACTACTGATCAAACAGCTTTGGTTTCTGATATCCTCAAAATATGAATTAGCTAATTTTTTCAGCAACTGTGAATTTCATTTTATCAAAAATTAAAGCTA
Organism: Cyrtonyx montezumae; assembly: GCF_038088225.1. Lineage (NCBI taxonomy): Eukaryota > Metazoa > Chordata > Aves > Galliformes > Odontophoridae > Cyrtonyx > Cyrtonyx montezumae. The sequence continues at coordinate 151,585,772 of NW_027072034.1, forward strand.
AGGATATACTGCAAAATTATAGACATCAAATTCCTGGTTAGTTTTAATAACAGATCCTGTATCTATTGGGGAAAGACTGTGCCTAGAACTGCACTCATTCCATATTCTGTTCTTATTAATGATGTCTTTACTTGGCTATATTTTTTATATGATTTATTATAAACATACATAAATGATGAAAGAAAAACAGCAGAGAAAAATACTTAATTATGTGGCAATGAAAATACTGTGTTCCCTATCAACAAGCAATTCTACTGTGCATCTTTTTTTCCCTCATTACTTGGAAAAGGATTTATAATCTGTGTTAAAAGAGGTGAATACAGCTGAACTATAAAGAATAGCATTCCACATTCTTCTGCAATTAAAAGCAGTTATTTCAGCTATTAAAAAACAAAAACAAAAACAAAAACAATAAAACTGAAATGGAAAAAAAAAAAAAGAAAGCAAAAGGAGGGAGAAAAAAGAGCCTTCTAGTAACAGAATATTTATTAATGTGAGACAATCTCTTCTGGAAACAATAAAGGTGCCTATTTGTGCAGTCCTCTGGATAGATTTTCATCCAGAACAAGACTAGTTTCTATTTAAGTCATTTCACTCAACAGAAGACTAGGAAAAAAATACCACACTGTAAGTTCTCCTTCACGCTCTACAAAGGAGGCCTTGCAGGCAGGCTGCTTTTAAGCATGGTTTTACTCCTGTCATCTGCCACAGAAAAGCACAGCAGGGTGGCTTGACCTTGTGAGAACAAAACACAAAGGCACGTTTTTAGAACCCTATAGATAGTACCTAAAATTTATAGAAATATTTATGTCTACATACGTACTTGTACTTCTCTCCAAAAATGTTAACAGCTCAGTACCTTAGTTTAAGATGTACATTCCCTAGGAGATGTGGAAACAATTGAAAGACATTCTCTCCTAGTTACCTTCCAGTGTTTTCTCAGTGAATTTTTAGGCATCCAAAATCTGAGGTATGATCAAGCTCATTCAATTTCTTGCTGTTAATGGAGGGAGACAGAGAGATAGACAAGCACTTTGATTCTACTAGCACTGATCTTCCTCAGCATTCCCAAAGAACCAGGCAGTTCTGTCACAGACAGGAAATCAGCTCAGTCAAGCAGATCCAGCTCATGGTGAGCAGAAGGCACAGCTATAGTGACAGATATATCATCTCAGCAGACTGCTGTAGCTAGAAAGCATATTCGTATTTTCACTTCTCATACCTCCACTTTCATGTCCCTGGTTGCACAGAGTCAAGTTCAAGAAAAGAAAAGTAAACTTGTTTAACTGAACCATGAACTGGCAGCCAAAGTAGTGGTCAGGTAATCCTCAAAATGACTAACATCACCTCTGTTCTCCCATGTTACTGTCCCAACTGTAGGATTATAAAATTTTGGATATAAGCACAAGTGGATGGAATTTTTGTGATGAAAATCCAGCATACATCTGCCATCTACATAGATACCTAAGCTTTACAAATGTTTCTAGGTCTTAAAGTTCGGCATATACCTATCTTTCTATTTCTTTTATGAGATAGTGAAGTGATAACAATTTCTTAACTATAATAACAATAATTGGAAAAAAAGTTTGAAGGTAGATTATATTTACTGTAAATCTTCAAAAGGTCAAAGGTATGAACTTTCAAGGACACTGAGCTAGATTTCAGTGCTACCTCTAAGTGCTCAGGTTCTAGATTTTACTGTGTTTTTGTTTTGTTTTTTTTCTTGATTTTACTGTTAGTGCTCAGGTTCTCTTACTCAACGAAAACTTCAGACAAAAGATGGCTTAGAAACACATTTTACACTTTTAGGACAAGTACTGTAAATGGAAACATATGATACAGAAGATGAGTAAGACTCCTTTTACCATCAACGCTACCTCTTTTCTACTTTGGAAGGAATTCAGTGTTCTCCAACCACGTTTTTTCTCAGAACAAGTATTTCTCAGGACTAGGAGTTTGAAGTTTCTCAGAACTCAGAAGTTTGGCATCTCTTCTGCTGTGTTTTCAGAGGAATGGCTGTTAGAGCAGACATAAGTCTGCATCATTCTCTGGTAGCCGAAATTTCACATCTGTCTTTCTTTAGGTGGATTTTTTTCAGTCCAGATCTTGGTCCTAGGAATATAGTGGATCCATCAAAACAGAAAAATCAAGTTTGAAATTCATGTATCACTTGGTCTTTCTCAGATCTAGCATCCTCATGCCTCAGTTTCAACAGAAAGGTTGCACATGCAACTGCATCTACTAGATGGTCACCTGAATGGATCTATCCCTGCTCCACTGACCTCACTGAGTAGACCTTTAGTGATCAGCCTATGAACACAGGCACCCAGAGAAACACTCAGTGTTCATAGAATCACAAAGTCATAGCCTTGAATGCCTCCAGGGATGGGGCATCCACAACCTATCAGGACAACCTGCTCCAGTGCGTCACCACTCCCTGAGTGAAAATCTCCCTCCTAATATCTAAATATATATATCCCCTGTTTTATTTTTAAACCATTCCCCCTTGTCTTATCACTATCAACCCATGTAAACAGTCATTGTCCCTCCTGTTTTTATGCTCCCTTCAAGTACTGGAAGGCCCCAGTGAGGTCTCCCCAGAGCCTTCTCTTCTCCAAGCTAAACAAGCTCAGTTCCCTCAACCTTTCCTCACAGGAGAGGTGCTCCAGCCCTCTGATCATCATAGTGGCCCTACTCTGGACCTGTTCCAAGAGCTCTGCATCTTTCTTGTGCTGGGCCTGGATGCAGTACTCCAGATGGGGCCTCACAAAAACTGAGTATAGGAGGACAATCACCTCCCTCTCCCTGCTGGCCACCCCTTTTTTAATGAAGCCCAAGATACAGTTGTCCTTCCAGGCTGCAAGTGCCCAGTACCATCTAAGGTTCTCAAATTTCCATACATGCTATTTCCTATGCTAGAGTTCCAGAAAACTATCAGATGCAAATGCTGCCATTATGCCACTACTTGTAATTTGTGCAGATTACAGGTAACCAGGGTAGGCCAATGCTCCTAATTTGGATGTCATTTGAAATTACGTATTGGTACCTTTCCAGGTACAGCTGAACCTCAGCTGCCTGCAATTTTCTCCTAGAACTAACTGGTTCCTGAAGATATAAAAGCTTATCTGTCAAACTAACTCTTTGCTATGTGATTATTAACTACTTTGACTCAGAATAGTTAAGTAAAATAATTCATGTTAATTATGTTTACCAAAACTTAACATTATTAATCCTAGTTGCAATTACAGTAGTTTTCACAGACTATAGCATATGTGTGTGTATGCACATAAGTTTGCATTATAATGCATCAAAAATTTATTGTTAGATTTTCAAGCCACAGAGGAGAGACTGAGATCACAAGAAGAGTCTGGGTTAAAGTAACAAAAGTTAAAATGGAAATTCTGATATTGTTTCCACTCCCAATACCATGCATTTATTCTGTTTATGAAACATCTAAGTAAGTGACTGAAAATAGAGAAGATGTTCTTAAGAAGAGAGGAAGAGTGAATACTATTGAAGTCCTATACTTTGTGTTGCCTTTCGTAAAATAGCTGTAAGAAATGAGCAGCACTGAGAGCCCATAAAAAATAGCATGGAAGTAATAGAAAAAGTAGCAGATTCAGTTTTTCCTTAATGTGAAAATTTCTCACTCGGATACAAATCACAAATGCTTACCACTCCCCGAGGGCATTAACACACTAAGCAATTTGAATATCAACTCTGCAGAACATGAGTCAAGAAAACGCTTGTAGAATACAAAAGAGGTTCAAACACGCAAAGAAAATGAGTTGCTTCATTAAAAGGGAAGCCTAATTAAAAGGATGAACAGTTTCAGAAGGAATGGTTAGCTTCTGGATAAGTGATATTCTAAATCAGAAAAGCAGTATTTAAAAGGAATACAGTTAGAATCTAGGTAAAAAATGACATTTTCTTTCCTTCCTCCCCCACACATACTTTGGGAATACAAGTTTAAACAGATTCTGGAAAGGGAGATGTTGTTTTCTATGTCTTTTGCAACAGGCAGAGAAAATGCTAGACCATTTAAGGTGTGCATCTTGCTCAGTAGAGCATGACAAAGAGCACTGGGCTAATAGATGAGACAGTGAGGGATTTTTATAACACAGCAGTTACATAACTTCTTGATTTTTGTAGATGGTTAGCAGCAACCATTCTATATTGAACAATGTGAAGTCAACTCTCAAAATAATACAATATGACAGGCAAAGTGTATTTCAGATTAATTTGCACTGGGGACTAGTAGAAAATATTTCATTGCAATGCACTCATTCCCAAATTTATCTCCTTGTGAATTCCAGATATGGGAGAAACAAACAAACAAACAAAGACTCTGTTTTCTGAAAGAATCAGTTCCTGGTGTTGAATGAATAGAGTACTTTAATAAAGAATTAAAATTTAAAATGTACTGGGAAGGAATTTAGGGATTTCTTTATTTTTGCTTCTCAATGGAGCTCAACATACAGAGAACATGTTACAATTAATTCAGCATGTGGGGGTAATCATGTTGTTACATGGCAATGTTTAATCTAGTTGAGGCCAGTAATCTCTGGATGTTGATCTGCAGTGTCATGTGCTGCCTTGTAGCATTTCCACATGGGTGATCTGATACTTCACAGCATTAGAATCTGCATTTGATTTCTTGCTCTCTTATCTGACTCCTTGGGGATTCAGTAAATTCAGCTGTAATTTATGACTGCCATTCTCTTTGGGCTTTGACACATACACAGCAAAGGATTAAAATCAGACTTCTAAAGCAGTTACCATCTGCCCTGCCCTTCTGATGGAGATTGCCAGTCTCAGCACACTGTCTGAAAAACAATGAAGCAACTCCTAATCATCTCGAGCCTGTTTATGAAGGTGCATAGATCCACTTGATGTTTAGCTGAGAACTGCAGCAGTACAGAAGCTGATTCATAAATCAAGCAGCGAACATGGTCAGAGGTGGGGCAACAAGTTGAGCAGCCGCCATCTGAATTTAGTCTGCTTCTGAATGGGAATGAACTCTTGGACTTCATCAATGTTTTCAAGTTAGTAAATGACAGTCCTTCCAAAAGCAATTGTTTCAGAACAACAGAGTAACTTCAGATGCTTTATAGACTGTTATTGTACTGATTGCTTTACAGATTCTCAGTTTTCATTGGTTACTTTTTCATTAAAATAAATAAATAAATAAACCTGAAATTTTCAAAGCCATAACTAATGCAGAAATGAGGGTTTACTGCACATCCTCCTTTGATCCCCAGTATGAACTGGGTTAAGTCACAGTCTATGCTTTGGAAAATCTCTTTCAGTCTTCTGTGTAATTATGTCGCAAACTCAGTCCTATTATTTAGTTAAGTATGTACGCTCTATTACAAGTTTTTATTATACAGAGTGAAAAATCAAAGTAGCTGTTGATTTTAAATGATAAATTTTTATTCTGAATATACTGTTTTTGCACAAGAATTAACACAACAGTTCTAGGATTATAAACTTTTTATAACATTATTGTACAAATTTTTACAAAAATTTATTTTTTCCAGGCTTGTCAAGTTCCACAAAAGTGTCAAGAGAACACAATAAAAGGGAGAAAGACTTGCTTTGCCTTGCAAGAGCAATCAAGCCTTTTTTTTTTTTTTGCAGAAACGCACACTAAGCATTTCAATAAAAATATCCCAGAAAGCATGATCCAGACATTCCATACAACACGAGAAGACAGCTTTGTCAGATCACAATCACATTTTCATGGCAACTGAACAAGACAGTACTCTTTTAGCCTCAGTGAAATTATTTCTTCAAGATGGTATTTTTCTTTTAAACCATAAACCATACAGATGGAAGTAGCTAGGAAGAAGGTGAGGCTAACTTTTCAAAACTCTTGAATTGTTTTCAGACACTTTATTTTAATCTTTTTACAGTAGTGTACAATGAGTATTAACAATATTAACATTGTGGTATGGAAGAAAAAAAATATCTCGCCTTTTTTAAAGGCTTAGATGTCTGATGAAGCTAGGGTAAAATTTCACCTAAGGAGTTATTAAAATATCACCTTCAGTCGACATTCTAAAAACATCAGAGAGCATTGCAGTGCCTTGTAGGCATTAATATACCTCTTAATAACCAGTGTGCTAGCATCTGAATTTTAAGGACCAGTGAGACCTATGTTGTATTTTGAAATTAAGAGGTACTAAGCACACTTTCTGAGCTTACGTGCTGATGGGAAAAAAAAAGTTTGTAATGTCTCTTCTTTGATACCAAAAAACTCTCAACTGTATCAAGTAACACTTGGGTTGCAAAGGTCACTTAAAAGGGATACTGCCTATATGAACCCAGTAAGGCCAGTTTTTAAGTTAGTAAAAGGAATATTATAGGAAAAATTACAAATGGCAGCAACTGTTGGTTTTTTTTTTGTTTTTCTTTTTTTCTTTTTTTCTTTTTTTTGTCAAGTTAAGCAGTAAAGCCTCAAGCATTAGAAACATGAAAAATATACTAAAATCTTAATGATACAAGACGTAAAAATCTTGTCAATCAAACCTGCTATGTCATGTTAAAAACCTGTTACAAATATGGACCACGGTTAGTGTTTTGGCAGTAATGCTGGTTGTTTAAACAAACAAAAGGGAAAAAAAAGAAAGAAAAGAAGCCTTTCATGTTAAGTTGTCAAATCACATTTGTACAGTACCACACTGTGAGAACTTTAATGGTGATTATTTATCAGACATACAGTAGGCCACATGACTTCTGTAAACGGAAACAGTTACAGCATATTATCTCTGTCCCTTAGTGCTATTTAAAGGATCTGAGCAAGTACCATCATAGTTTATTATCTGACTTAAAAAAAAAAACTTTTTAAAGCATACTGTAATTTGAAAATGTCTCAATTTCAAGCCTAGGATCAAGTTTCTTTTCTTACAAAATTAAGTTTACTACTGCACAGTATGTGAGAGTAAGGATATTCTTCTCCATAAAAATAAGTATGTATTCATGGAAGATATTTCTAACTGACTGTTCTTCACATTTTGAGATAGCTAATGTTCACACTGCATTTGCTTTCTAGTTTTCTGGTGTTTTGTATTTTATAGATACATCACTTCCATATAATCAAAATCCTGAGTTTTCTATCAGGCAGGTTTAATGTCTGAAAGGCTAGGTACATATAAAGAAATGATTCTTCAAGTCCTATAGAGGGGAAGTGTGGAGGAACAAAGAGTATTTCCCTCTCTGGATTGCCCAAGGTTAATGTGTCTGCACTGCATGGACTTCTCCCTCTTTTTTATATGCGAGCCCTCTAAGGAAAAAGGAATGAGAGCAAAAGCCCCAATTGGTTTCTGTGGCATTGTAGGTTTGTGATATCTTTCTTCCTTCCTACAGACTCTAATCAAATGTTTATTAACTAACTCAGAATATAGCTCACATGTGTTACCCAATTATTTTAACTTCTCAATAATGTAACTTTTCCATGAAGGGTTTCTTTTGGGTAGCTAAGTGAAAAATGTATATAGTACTTATTATACTGGTAACCTTACAAGAAACTAAAAGAGGAAGATGCAAAGTAATGTATATTTTAACTAATCTTAAAGTAAAAGCAAACGAGCGTGTTAAGTATTGGCTTAATCCTACAAACCTTGTTCCTTCACAGATTTTATCTGACCACGTTAAGGAAAAAATGCAGAATAGAGTTTAAGGATTAGAAAGATTCAAACAATTATTACTGTGTTTTGTCTTTTTCGTTTGTTTGTTTGTTTGTTTAATAAGAAGTGCAATAATATAACTAGAAGAAGAGCTGCAAGATTACCTTTACTCACAGCATTAAAATTAGCTCACCTTCCCTGAGGAAGACCTGAAGTCATCCAACAGAGTTGACTGTAATTTTGACCCCATGACTGTACAAGAGATATTTTTTAAAAGCTAAAATTTATTACAGAACAGAAGGTCAGTTTTTATGGTTTTCACTCATTGTACTTCCAAAAATGAGAAAATACATTGCTGGAGCCAAGATTCATGAGGAAAACAACAAACCAGCTGTGGGTACAACTAGAGTAGACATCTGATCTTTTAAGCCATGCCATGGCTTTCAGTAGCTTCTTCACGTTTCATAGGGTATTAATGCATGCCCAATTGTTTCTTTAAGCTTTTGACATGATCAAAATTATATCAATCAATTGCCAGCATACACATACCAATGCTTTGCATTTTCTTAATTTTTTGAAGAGCTAGTATATTGTGCCAGGTTAATATTTGCATATTGCAGTTAGCAGAATTATACAATATCAGCAGAGTTGCACATTCATTGGTTTAGCTGTCTTGCAATACTGTTTAGCTCTGAAAACTAGAAAAAAGCACAAATCATATTTTGCATCAACACTATGGTACACTGTAATATTGTAATTTACTGCACCAATCTGTATCACCAATGAGGTTGTATAAAAACAACTTCTAAAATTATTATTCACAATCAAGTATCAATGTGCATACCTACAGATTCAAGGCTCCCCATTTGTTTCCCAATCTCAGAAAACAGGTAATTTTGCTGTTAATTTTGCTATTTTCAAAAATAAATAGCAACAGTATAATTTTTAATATTCTGGATGATTTTCAACGCAAACAAAGGGGGAACCTGATATGAACCTTAGTGAGCATATACTTTCAAAAATAAATATGTAAAATCTGATTTTTTATATACTTAAAATATCTGTACACAGGTTTTAATGTAAGATCACTATTATGTAAAAAAATCCAACTCAACCTTTTTGTTACAATAGCTGAATTTTCCCTATTTTCTCAGCTTTTCATTGCACAGTATATTCAGAGCTCTATTTTGTAGTATAATTTAATATGATTTGATTGCAACACATTGCAATGCTCAGTTTATCACACAATAAAAGAACCACTCAGTTACCTTTGCAATGGACTACACTCTACCATCAAAGAAAACTAACTGAAAAACAGTAACGCATCATTATCATCATCATGCAAAATACCCTTGGAAACCAACATTCAAATATCACATATACTTTTTTTTTTATTCACAAGTATTTTTTTTTAATCTCTGAAGGACTTGTCTAGCTTTATATGTATATCTGCATTGTGAAAAGTAGATGAATAGTAAATAGAATTATATTTCTGATAAAAGATGACACCAAGATTGAGAAAATCATTTTTAAGTTACACTCTCAAGCATCTTTATAATTTTTAAAAATAGTAGTTTCCTCCTTTCTCCATTCTTTTCTGTAAACTAACAAGTAATGAGCTTATCAAAATATTGCCAGATACCTGTTCTGATTATCTTTGGAAGGACAAACCACTCATACAGCATTTCAATCTCGCTGAGCTTCTGATGAAGACTAGCCAACATTTTCATTTCACTCAAACAGTTTGAACAGAACTGATGTTCAAAGCAGCCACCGTGGCACTAGCAGTGTATACTGGGGAGCATACTCTCTTTTTTTTTTTTTCTTTTTTCTTTCATAAATAAATGTTCATGTAAAAGAATATAAATCTTCAAGAAATCCAAAGCTTAAAATAAATGAAAATCATATACATAAGCTATGGTCAGGGGAGCCCTTTTACATGGAGTCATTACAACAACGAATGAAAAAAATCTTAGATTCCCCAATGAAGCGTGTACAGAATTCTGTTCTGGTGGCATAGATGATGCAGCATTCACATATGTGTAAGGACTGACACTCCAATATGCAGCCACTTTGAGTGCCTTTATGAATCTCACAATGCATGATAATCAGACATGAGCATTGCTGTTCTGCTGCTGTCTGAATAGCTGATCCTTTTAAAAATGAAACTGAGGCTATTGTTCTGGCCGGATCTTGATTAAGTTATGCAGGTTTTTTTTGTTTGTTTTTTTTTTTAGCATGGTCATAACTGGTAGAGTCTGCTGCCAGATAAGAGCCAAAGAAGGACCAGCTGACTTCCTACCATAGCCCACAGTGATGGACTCAGACCAGAGGCACCACCGCAATCAGCCGAATCTTCCTGTTGACAAGGAAAAAAATAAATGAATAACATTAATCACATCTAAAATTCCTGAAAAGTAATCTAAACTTTAGACTTCAGCATTTTGAGACATAATTTTTGGTCTTAAGTACATTATTATGTCTAAAACAACCCAAACAAACAACAAAATAATTCTAAAAATCTTGTCTGATTTTTGATACAAAGGATGACATTACTTCATTAACCAGAGACACAGGAAAATTCATCAGTTACAAGGCTTACTGCAATCACTAGATGGAATGCTTACACTATCAAATAAGAAATGCTATGAAATATACATGGGAACCCTAGAAATACATATCTATGTTCCATAACATTACATCAATTTGGAGAATTGGAGCATTGCTTTACAAACATTGAAAAAAAAAACCCATAACTTTTCAAGATAAGAAAACAAATATCAGATGAGTCATGCCCATTACTTCAACATGATCACATATTAAAAATAATATGCTCAGAAAGTGAATATATGATTAAAAAGAAGGAAAATCCTTTCTCTGTCTCTGTTGTATTCAATTCTGAAACAAAGTTCCAGTTAATTGTTTTGTAATTTCTATGCAGTCTGTAAACAAGACAGACCCCAGTTTTAGGGATCTCTCTGAGTTTTACTGCTTTGAAGTGCACCAGTGGACCTAACTATCCATTATGCCACAGAGCAATCTTCGAACTTCTGTTACTTGGTCTTACGTTGCCCTGTCATGCACAGTATCTTTCACATCAAGAATTCATTTGCTAGTCTGCTCAAAATACATTTTATATCTGTTCTGGAGTCTTTAACATGTAAGAAGATGTAAACCTTCATGCTTCTCAAGAGTAAATAGAAGAAATCTATTTTTAGCTATCTAAAACCACAGGGAAATGCTTCAACCAGTCCTTGCACTACTTTGTTCACAAAGTTCCATATTGACAGGTAGCTATAAAGGCTGAAAATGTTGATTCTTCTGCTTGTTTTCATGGCATTTTACAATGATAGCTTAAAAAGACACTTCCACTTTATATTCAACTCAAAGGATCCAGAGACTTAAAGACAAGATAACAGTGTAAGCAGGGAGGGAGACAGTTCCTCTCAGGAACTGGGGAAGCATCTTCAACAGGAGGAACATGTCCAGGAAGGACAGACTGCACCTTATTTGTAACACAGCCCAGCTACTGGCACAGAAATTGGAAAGGTTGCAGAGGAACATTTTAAGCAGAAAGATGAGGAAGTCTAATCAGTATTGAACAACTGCTGGTTAAGACTGACATGCTTTTGAGACAGCTATAACTACTATTCAATGTGCCTGAGAAAAGCTGATAAGGAAATAAAAAGTACAGTCAGAAGAAATAGGAAAGGCTCATTAAAACACTTGCTATTTACTAGCACATCCTCAAACAAAACTTTTATGTGTTACTACAGTACTGCAAGAAGCTAAAATTAAGGTGGAATCGTGAAGACAAGTCATCAGTCAACCACTCCAAAATAATAATAGTTAGACTTGTGATGGAAGGAGAATAACCATTATGACAGAGCATTATTTGGCTACCAACTTGATCAGCAGTGTGAGAGTTTCAGCAGGGTGGTGTTTTGTTAGGAGTAATAGAAAATGTGATGGGACAAAAATATTAAGGAGGGTGTGATCGAATCTCTATGGGTAGTACATTTTAGAGTCTAATAATAAAAACTTAATACTGGTATTGCCTTGCTGACCACATGATGAGTGTGATAAAAATCTTCGAATTGTATGTGAGATTAGAAAGGCAGTATAGAGACTGGATCAATGCACTATGAAGAAAAAAAAATCAAACACATTTTTAGATGTGATAAATGATGGCTTCTTGGGAGAGTCTTTGAATTTTCAGTTGCATGGGAATTTGGGATAATTTCCAAATCCTTCATAGTGTGGTGCCCTCTACAACAGCAGTGTAGATCTAGTAGCTGTGTAGACCACAGTGCAGATGAACTTAGCATTACCAGGCTAAACAAATCCAACACAAAAGATTCAAAAAAAGGAACACTGTGAAAATTACAAATCACAGTTTAACAAAGTCATAAAAAAAGAAACCAACAAATCTAGTTTCAGAAAAAAAAAAAGAAGAAAAAAAGAAAGAAAGAAAAAAGCAGGAAAAATCGTAGGAGCAGTGGGCCAAAAATCAAGACTTTTAACATGGATACAATTGCTTTTTAGAAATTTTGCACTGGATTCCAGGTTAAGTGAATGTTATGACTAAAACAAACAACTAAAACATCAACAAAAAGAATAAAAGCAAAACAAACCCCAAAACAACAAGAAAAGAAGCAACAATATTGTATAAATCAGTAGGGAGATTAGGCAGGCTGTCATAGAAGATCAACATTTAAGGAACGAAATTTACCCAAATGGACAAAAACAAGTAAGCACAAATTAGATATAGACAGGCAATTGGGAGAGGTGATACACTTTTTTTTTTTTTTTCCTGATCTTCCTGCAACATGTGCTAAATATGAAGGTAAAAAGTTTTGGATAAATTAAAAGCACAAAGGTTAACGAAACTGTTTGATAACTGAGGTGTAAACAGGAAAGTTGGGGATTACAGGAGATATAACAAAGGACTTTAATGAGTTATTTGTGTCAGTTTTTAAGGGTTGAACACTTTCACATGATTCCCACAACACAAAATACATTATTTAAATCAAAGAGGATGCAGATCAGTTTGGAATGAATATACTGGAACTCAGATTAAGTAGACAAGTTAAATTCAGTAAATTGTCAGGAATGATAATATTCACTGACAGTGCTGAAACAACTTGGATATTAAAAAAAAAAAAAAAAGCAAAAATCAGCATTAAAATTCTTCAGGAAAAAAAAAAAATCATTCTGTGAAGAGTTTACATTATATCAATATTATATTATACCAATTGTAGTAATTTCCAGACAAGTCTCTGACATCAGTTAGCATTATAATTTAGCTCCGTAACACTGACTTAAACTTTTCTATTTCAGTGGAATCTGCAAGTCCAAAAGTCCTAAGCTTTCTGGTCAACAAACAAGCGAACTCCACTCCAGAAGTTCACCAAATTTGGAACAGGACATTAAGATTTGAAGATGCACTGAACTTTCTGGTTTATTTAGTTTGGCTTGATCATGTTTTACATCTGCACTGCATCTTGAATTTCTGAGCTTTGCAGACCGAATTACAGTGGTAAAATAAGCAGTTATGACGAGGATAATTTTTAAGTATTCTCTCTGGCATCAGTTATTCTTTCCATGTCCTAACCCAAGAGGAAAGTAATAATAGCAGGGAAAATACAATCTATTTAAAACTGTTTTCCTTCCTGGACTGCACACCGTTTGCTTTAACTTTGTGAAAATTATCAGGGGGAAAAAAAAGGCACAGAAAGTCCAATTATAATTTACATAAATTGAAAAAATCTAGAGCAGAATGGAAATAAATGGAATCCTATCATTAATTTGGATGAGAATAAAATCAGATTCAGTAAAACCTACAGAAGTTGAGAACTTATCGATTGCTTCCTGTAAATAATATATCTAAGTTTTCTTACAAGAGCATCACTCTTTATCACTCTTTAATTCTGTCAGTACAATGAGACACTCAGCCATTTTCTGAGGATTTCACCAATTTTTTTCAACTGATTACATTGGTCACTACCATGTACACCTAAGAACCCTAAAAAAGCAGCAGAATATTTCTTACATTGGAAATAATTCTCTTCAGCCAGTTTCTTTTCATCAACAGTGTATCAGAAATTTCGTGCATTAATAAATCACATGTGAAATTTCCTTCTGTGCTTGAGGTGAAGTGTCAAATACAAATGTCATGTCTTTCATGTTATGCGTTATCATAAAACTCCTGAGAGGGTTATTTTACATCACACTCCATGAAAATTATTGAGCACATGCAAAATGGAACTGAATGCTTTTATAAAACCTTACATTCATTGCTGAGTAACAAAACCATATATTCACTGCTATATAAATCAACATTTCCTGGAATGCAGTGCCAGTCCAAAAGTTTAAGAACGCATGTGGAAATACATATATATACGCACCTAAGTCTACATACATTCTTTTTCATTAGAAGTACACAATACTCATTTTGAGTACTAAAACTGTCTTGAAATGTTAATCAGAACCCAATATGTTATATTGACTATAAATGGGAAAAAATTTAGATGCCAGCCAAAGATCTAATCTGACCTTTGATACCAAATGATTACTGAATGTTATATCTTTTGTAAGCTAGTATTTATTATTAGTCCTTCTCTTGTATGGGAAACACCTCAGCTTGTACTCAAGAGTCATTCCAAGTTTCAGTGCATAGGCTTTCATAAACGTTGTTACCTTCCTTTGTCTGGATATCACATGATACTGTCCAAGCTATACAGCTGCCCACATATAGATCAACAATACCATCAAGACAGAGTTTTATGGGGTGCTAATCAGCCTCAAAGCTCCCAATGATACCTTGGGAGCTAATGGAAGTAAGGCGTTTTCAGAAGGGCCTAACAATCTCTTCTCTACTCTCTTTATGCCGGCATGGCAAACAAAACCAGTAGGAGCAAGCTATTCAAGTAATGATAAAGACTTGGTGGGAAAAAAAAAAAAAAAAAAGAAAGCTGAACCTGATCAGTTATTTTATGTGTGCTGGTTTCAGTGACTAAAATTAATGTCCTGAAGGAAACTGTTACCAAAATCACAAGTTTCTTAAAAACAGAATGGATGAACAATATTACTTTTATAACTTTCTGCTGCCGGAAGTCTATCAAATAAAATGATGTTTCTTCATGAGTTTCCAACTACAAGTTTTTCTGGTCTGCCTTTTTGAGCAGAAAGATCATTATAGGCATAAAGAACTCAGCTCAAGGTGAGTCTTTGTCTAATGTTCATTAGGCTGTAGCTTTTTAATTAAAATAAGGTTACTTACAGAGCAAATTGCACAAGTAAGAATATGAGATGTTAATCTAGATGTGAATGTGAAATACCACTGCTGTGGGGGAAGGGACTTTCACCCTTCCTTCCAACCTTCAGCCATCTCTGTGAAAGCTGGCTAGAAATTAGATTGTTTAAACATATAAAACGTAACTTCAAAATTACTCAATTATAGCTGCTAGAGATCTTTAAGTTTTTTTCACTGATGTTCAAGTGATATTAACTGAATCTTCCCCCAAGTATAAAGAGCATATACATCATTACAAGAATGTTTTATATTGTTACAATTTTTAATATTCTATCATTAATTCTGAAAACTGATCACTAAGGTTCCACTTCTACTTTACGCTTTACTCTTTACTTTGATACATGTTAGTATCTCCCTCTAGTGGTTTTCTGAGTAATAATATTGATCGGGCACCTTGGTAGCGTACAAGTTCAAAATTAATCTTATTCTCATTAATCAGCAGTTCTCTTTGCATATCGGTTACCAGCACAGTATTGGAAATTCTCACATCATTAAACACAACACAGTCAAAAATTTCAGAGCCTTGATTATGAACTGGAATGTCTGAAATTGGTCAAAATTCAGTATTCATGTCTTTCAGTAGAAGCAATGTAATGAAATGCATGTGTACTGTTACGTTCTATCAGTAACATTTTTTTTTAACTTGAATGAGGTGAAAACATCCGTACACAGAGCATTTATCTTTGGTATCCTCAAGTACAGTTTTATTTTCACAGGTATCATAGTCACTTCTGTTTGCTTCTGTGCAGAAAACTTTCTTTTACTTTAACAGGGACAGGCGAAAAATATTTTGAAGAGAATGACACTGATTCAGTTGGTCCACGTGTAGTCTCAAAGAGACAACTATATGAGCCCAACAGGTTTTCACATCTTTGTATTTGCAATGAGAGAGGTCTCTGTGTTCTCTAACTCTGATTTATAAGGCTCCAAGCAGTTTTTTTCATATTTAATTTCCTTTAATATTGCAATAATAATTTGCTCCAGACTGCAGCTTTTGGGACATGCTTCATTCAGTTTTCTTTTGTATGCATATTACCAGAAAAAAGTCTGCTATTTTTTTTAAGCCAAGAACAAAACAAAAAATTAGAGAAAGTAACTGACCATCCACACCACATGAAAACTTGCAGAAAAATGAAGATAGGAGCAGACGTCATGGCAGAGGCACGACTCGTTGTGCATATAGGCTGATCCTATTAATAACGGGCAAAGTAGCAAGTAGAGGAAAAGAAAGAAAACACAGAAAAAAAGACATACAAGATGAGATATCATGCAGTTTGCTGGCAGTTAGCAGAGTTAATGTGAAAGCATCCACCCAAGAGCAAGAGATTTTGCAAATGAACTTAACCAAAACAATCCACTTTTACAAAACACATGACTTACACACTGATTAGCACATCAAGCTAGTGAGCAAGAGTTGTACTTTCACACATGACAGTAGGAAGGATATTGAATATTTACAATGGAAAAATATTTAAAATATGTTTTTTCAGCTTTGTTAGTCTTTAAGAAGACTTCTTTATTTAAATAAAATCTTATTACCAGAAAAATTTATTGAAAGTGTAGAATACTGTCTGGATTTTATTGTTTTTTTACTTGTTTTTTAATAGACAACTCAACCGTTGTGCCTACTTGGATCATTGGATCAAAACCAGGTACACAATAGTTAAATAATCAACTAACTTCACCAGAAGTGTCAGAGAATCTTTCCTTTTGCAAAAATGGGATGAATTATTCCAATGCATTTTAAAATTTATTTTAATTTAATGGCAACTATTCTTCTGTTCAGTACTCTTTGTCTTGTAATTTATTCTGAACATTCTAACTAAACATGAAGTATTTTGAAGGAGAGTTTATATTCAAAGTAAATAATATATGTGCCACAGTTATCATTTTTTCCTTGAAACTGCATTTATATATACACTACAAGGATAACTAAAGCATCACAGCACTGCTAATTTCAGAAAATAAATGCAGTTTTGTGTCTGTTAAGAATCTGACCTAAGGTCAATAGATTCTTGCAGAACATCTAAGAGCAATATCATCCCAAACCAGATGTTTTTAACCATGTTACAACAAATCAAATCATATTCGGAAATACTATTATAAAAATACAGGAATATCATCTGTTTGCCCAATCCACAGATTTGGAATTGCATAGCACTGTACTCTGCACATCAGTTTTATCCTTGCTGTGGTTACTTTTGTCGTAATCATGTGTGAATGTACTATAGTTATAGGAAAGGTAGATAAGAAAGCAGCTGTTAATTTTATGTAAATCATGGGATACTTGAAATAGAGTGACTATGGTCTAGAGTGAACATGTTTAGTGATAGATTATAAGGCATCAAGGAACACTTAAATACAGTTACCCCTGCTCACCTAGAACAACTCTACAGCTGTTTTTAAAGATAGAATCGAGTGTTGCAAGTTCAATTTTACCTGTTTGGCTTCATCAAAACAGACATCGGGACCTTTTCTGTATCTGGGCTGTTTGACCATTTCACAAGGATTTGGCCCTTCATCTGTGTCTCTAGTTAAGGAGCATATCTGGATTTTGTGCTTTGTACATTACCAGGATTAATATTTTGTTTTTATTTTATTCAGATAGCACTGCAATTAAGATCAGCAGTCACAGTTCCCTAGTTAAGTGAAAGAAAACCAAATCAAACGAAAGCAAACCAGAATCTCAGCAAAATAGATGTCAAATATCTTCTTTATGGATACTGCTTTAAAACAGAAAATGTCTTTGTACTTTTAACACTCAGTATTTTCAGATCAATATATAAAAATAAAGGATGCTTCTATTACTACTGCATAAATATTACAGAAATTATTTGACAAAGTAGGAAGCCTTCTGTGGTAATTGTGTATGTTACTACTGAGTTATTTGGGCTGAAATGAATAAGCACAGTAAAAGTGAAGAAGCCCATCTGGAAACGTAATGTTATATACCAATTGGAGATCGCAGTGACGGCTGTGGCAGCAGTGTCAGGGCCTATAAGAACTACTTATTTTACTATACCTGTATTACTCCAGATGTTATAGAAAATACCATGTAGACTTTAGTAGTAAATGAAGTGAGGTAATTCATTGGTTTATGACTCTCTTTGAAACGCGTATTTGCTGATATTTAAGCATAAATATTTCACATTAACCATGGACTAAAAAAAAACAGAAATCATTGCAGCACACTAGAAAGCCACTAATACAATGAACTCTCAAAACAGTCTTCTGTTGAACCTGCTATTAGTATCCAGTGTGCTACATTTTTTGTTTTTGCAGAGTTTTAATATATATATATATATATATATTTCATTTCTCTTGTGGTAGTACACACAGTAAGCTAGAGTTTGTTTTTCTTTTAAATATGAAGCACTAAAATTTTTTACTTATTTTAGTAGTTTTAATGTAAACTTGAAGCAATCCTATTCATGCACTGCTGTGGAGTACTGCAGAAGATTCACTGCAGTAAGAGGAGATGATCAAAGGAAGAGAAGGCAAGAAGACAGGGAATTTAGTTCTACTGCTCTGCAATATATTTCTGTCTTCATTCAGATTTTATCATACTCCCCTCTCCTCTCCTCTGTGGGGGCCCAGGTGAAAAGGAAGTCAAAACATAGAAGAACTCTTAAAAGACCGTGTGTACAAGGAAAGCTGTACCAGCCAGAAGGAATCAGAGCCTAATAATAACCATCTGAATAACACCTAAAGGTCATTCTGCCTATTTGTGTGATGTTATGCTACATCTGTATTTCACAATGTATCCTAGTTATAGAAAAGAAAGAATAGTCTAGTACTGCATAGTTGAAACAAATAATAAAATAGTACATTTAGTCAATATAAGCCCACCCAGCTGCAATTTGAGGTCATTTACTGCCCTCTGAAAGGCTGGATCCCCACAGGGTAATGAACATAATGTGCCTATTTCTCATCAAATGTATTCTGTTTTCTAATAGCATGTCTTATCCATAAATTCAGGCAGCGGCAATAGTTAATCAAACTGTCATGGACTGAAGCCAATTAGAGTATTAGTCTGTGTTTACATAGTCCTGTGACAATATGAGTATTGCTTCCACCCCAGTGTAACTTCCTCTTTCAGACCAAGCATAGACAGAATTCCTATTTTATGAATGTAGGGATGAATGCAGTGCTTGTGCTAAAGAAATACAGTCATCTCTAATATCATTTGTTTTTATTTCAGGTATAGAAGTAGGGTGTCTCAACCAACTTCTTGACATGAAATTATTGAAATATTATTATTATTGATATTGTGAAATAATTATGAAATTATATATATATATATATTTCATATTCTTTCATAATAATATAAATTATTATTAGTCTCTGCCAAAGTTCTCCTGACCTGTATTTCATATATATTTCCATCAGTTATCTACCTGTACCTAGTGGAGTGAAAGAAAGGGGCAAAGTTTCATGTTAGAACAACTTTTCACCAGATTTTTGTTTTAATGCATGTTCTGCAAGGACGTACTTGGCAGGTACATCCTGTATCTCCAGCCAGATATGAAGAATTTCCACAACAGCAGCAGCTGGAAAACTCCATCCTTTGATGATTAAAGCAGATTCCACAAGGAGTAAGTAGTTCTTATCAGCACAAAGTATAGATTAAATGCCTCAGTCACTTTGCCTGAGTGTTGCAGGCATCAGTGCAGCATTCAGCTTTTAATGACCAAGTCATCTTATCTTGGTGTTACCCTTTTTTGTTACTTCTCTACACAGATATTCCTTTGCCTTTTCTTAAGGCTGAGCAAGCTCAGTGTCTCGGGCTCCCTTCATATGTCCCACACTCCAGTTGCCAGTCACCTTGGTGGTCCTTCACCAGGCTTGCTGCACTATGTCACAGTACAGTACTGAGGAGTCCAACACTGTAGAAAGCACTCCAGGTGCAGTCTCAAAAGTGTTTATGAGATGGGAAGGATTATTATGTGGCCTGCCTCCTTTATTACTAGGCATATTGCTGGGCCAGCTGATGTTCAATTTCTTCTCCATCATGATCCTCAAGGCATTTTCTGCAGAGCTGTTTCTCATCACTCAGCCTCTAATTGTCTTCTTGCATGCCATTATTTTGTCTTGGATCCAAGACATTGCACCCTTTTCATTATGCTCCTCTGAGCCTATTTCTGCTTAGGTCCTCTGTAACAACAGCTTTGCCCTCTACCTCAAAGCCTGCTGCTTCAGATGATTCGTGTTGTCACCCACAAATACCTGCTGTTTCAAGTAATCCAATGGCAACCATGCTACTAATATATACACAAACAGACCATCATTTTACAATTATATTGCAGTACGTCATATACAGAAAAGTCAATCCACATCACTAAATAACTTGATTTTAAAGGATACCCGGCTTCTCTGCTTGCATCAGTGGCTTTGGATCACAGGAGCGGCACAGCAGTTGGCTGTCGCTAATAATGAATACTAGATTGGTGTTTGAAATCTTCTCTGCATGATAAAGTCTGTTAAAAAAGCAGACAATAAGCAATGCTTAAACAGAACAAGGAAAACTGAATATGAGAACATACAGCATTGAATTAAAACATAATCCAACTTCTCAGAATCAAACTGCCTTCTCTTTTCTATTAATGAACATCAGGAAACATTAATAACAAATTTTGTAATCTATTTGACATTTTCAAGATTCCCTCTTCCAGCTAGACTTATTGGTGAGAAAAAAAAAAAAGGAATAGCATATAGAAGGCCTTTAACTGATTTAACAGCTAGCTCTAAAATAGTAAAATAGTGCTTTTAAAATGGTAGCTGTACTGAGAAAGAAAATCAGCTCTGCATCACTTCTTCTCCTGGCAACGCTGAAAAACAAAAAAGCACAAATGAAAGGAAACCACACACGTAAACGTACCTATAAGAAGGAATATAAACCAGTTTAGGGTTTGTGTGCTGTGTTTTGGATGTGTTTGTTGCATTTATATGTACAAATTATTCTGCAAGTGACCTTTCAGTTAATAGGGTCATTTTTAATTTACAAGTAATTGAAGAAGCAGTATTGTATCTTTTAGATATAGATGATACACTTCACATATTAGATACTAAACATAAGACTGTATCTGGATTTTTCAAAGAAAAAAATCGTGTGCTATCTAAATGTACAGGAGAGGCAGACAGATCTTCCAAAATCATAAGACAAAAATGATAATATTTCTTAGTCACTAGGAAAATGTATCCTAAATGTCAGAGCAAGACAACTCAGGACAATGTTAACAGGTTAATTACTTTTAATGGATTCCATAAAAAGAACGCTAGTTTTTTTTATAAAGGTGGTTGTCATTTTTTATAAGGAGATATTAGGTTACTCAGATGTAAATACATTTTGTCACAACCAAAATTTTTGAGAGGATTAAGTACAGTAGGTAACAAAATACCTGATAATTAAATAACTGATACTGTAATTACATATCTGTTTTAACCAAGCTCATGCCACCTCATTTTTCTTGTGTTTCCCTGGCTTTATAACAATAACATATCCATCATAGGTAGAAACATGGTAATTATTTCTCTTAAAACACCATTAGCTTTTCTTATACCATTGATATTTTCAGATTGCCAAGTGCACACTAAAGAACACAACTGTACCAACTGGAATACCTGCACATGCAGAATATCACAGATGTCTTTGCTTTCATTTATTTTTTAACATTTGCTTGTGAATTTTAAACAGAGTAATCCTGCTGTTAAAAAAAATTCAAATGTCTACAGCATGTGTACAAGATTGGTCTTTTGTTTTCTTTTCTTTTGAGAGAGTGAGGATGACAGTGCAGTATCATCTTCAGAAAATGTATTTAGATAAAATGTATTTCCAAGCCTTCTGACAATACCCTCAGGAACCGATGAATGCTGAAGCTAATACGATCTGTAACAGCTCATACATCATCAGGACTATTGATTAGAAGGTAAATTTGAAAATAAATTGCATAATCTTATTTACCATCATAAATTTCTGTACAAAACCACAATCAAGGACATCATTTGCTTCTGAATTTTACAGAACTCCTTTAAGTTTATGCAATAAATTAAAAGAAAACCAATAGTAAAGGAAATAGAGGATTTGTTTTCACAGAGTGTATAGAGTATAAAGCAAAAAAGAGTATTTTTTATGACAATCATTCATTAAATTCAAATACTTTCTAAGCAAATACAAAGAGAATGCAGTTTATCCATGTTACTGCCTATATACCTCTACACTTTATCCAAGTTTAATGTATTTAACTTCAAATACGTTTTTACTACTGCAATGATGTCTTTAACATTTTCACGATAAATTAATATCCACAAGCTACTGTTAACAGGCCTACCTTGAACAGTTAATGCAGTCTACAATCCCAATAAAAGATTTATCATCATTTTCAAAGAAATACTGAGTTTGCTCAGTGATACAACTTGTTTTAGGCAAAGCAGTAGAAAAATCATCATCTTCCATATCAGCTGCCAGAAAGAGGAAAATAAAAAAGAAATAAATACATTTTTAAAGATGTGGACAAAATGAGGAGATCCAAAATATGGCCCCCAACCTAGATTCTTACCTTCCAGTTCACTCAAAGTTGATTCTCTAATATTCTCTTGACTTACCTGCCTCAAGGAAACGTGGGAAAGTCAAGCTCAAAAACAGCTGCTGTAAGATAGACCTGAACACAGATAGAGAATGTGCATTTGTTAAAGGCTTTTTTGTGTCTGTATTTTGCTGTGTCCTTAAAAACGACTCAAATGAAATTAATTAACAGCAGAATCATCACAGCTAATTATGCTCTTGTGAGTTGTTAAAGCTGTGCTTGTTTACACTTCAGAGTTTCTTTCTATCCAGTTTCTTCCATGTCTTTTTCACACAAATCTTCTATTTAAGTGTTGA
This sequence comes from Cyrtonyx montezumae, assembly GCF_038088225.1. Lineage (NCBI taxonomy): Eukaryota > Metazoa > Chordata > Aves > Galliformes > Odontophoridae > Cyrtonyx > Cyrtonyx montezumae. Next base: position 151,608,594 of record NW_027072034.1, read on the forward strand.
GATTTGCTATCATTTTTGCCCATAAGTTATATAATGGAAATGTTAACTTTCCATCCATATCTTTCATTTATCTCTCTGCAGGAGGTGGAAGAGGCAAGGTGGTGTTTCTCCAGCACTCAAACCAACCAGAACTCCTTTTGAAAACACTTAGGTAAAATACTGCTGAATTAGACACTTTACACTGATTACAGCTCATTAAATTATCAGGAGATGAACACTGGCATATTACAAGTATATCACAAAAATTATGATTGTAACAATTGACTTTTAAAATCATCTCCGTTCCTGCTCTTGAGGTATGGAATATATTTTCTTCCTACATGGCTGGCACAACACTTAAGGAAATCTATATATTTCAAAATTATTTTCTGTTACTTATGATCACATTTTTCTTATTTCATTTACTTGAAGCAAGTACTGGCCTGTCACACAGCTCACTTCTTTTCTACTGACCTTCCAAAACAGGAATAGATGACATTCCACTACTCTGCCTCTGCTTGAACCTTGAAGCTCTACCTTCCCGTGGTCATGTTTTAGGTTTGTTTCTAACTAAAATTTGATGAGCAATCCTGATCTCTCCTCATCACATCTGACTGTTAAGCAGAGGGAAGAGTCTGCCTAACTTTACTCTAGGATCTTCTCATTTTCTCCTTAGACAGTGTGGTCTACGTGTAACAAACCCAAATCTGCCTGTCATGTTTCCACTCAAGTCAGCGCTTGAAGAGGATCTGAATTCATTTCCATTCCTTTGTGCATTTAATCATCATCAGGTGGAGGGTGAACCAGTCATCATGGATGGAAAGAGACCTACTGCTATTCAACTGTGATGGAATCTGTTAAATGAAAGTCCAGCCCATTGTAAAGGCTTACTACAGAATTTACTGAGAATGAATGAAACAGGCAGACAAGGAAAACTATATGTTCTAAGTTAAAAGCGTGAAGGAGAAACAATATGCACTCTCTTAATGCTGATGGATCCCATATAAACTTCTGAAAATTATTATTCATTCTTTTATCCCACATTGTTGCCAGAAACATTATGGTATTCCTCAGCCTGCTTCTCTTATTTCTCTGCATTTGCTTCTGACGTGCCTCATTTAATCCATTTTTTGTCAGCCCCTTTCACTCTGCTTGCTTAATGGCCTTCTCTGCCTGCTCATGACCTAGATTCCATTAAAAATATGTTCACAGAAAGAACTATCATGTGGTACTTTCAAGTTAAACATAACACAAAATAAACCTCAGCTCTAAATTGAGTCCAGACCACAGAGACTGATTTGAACACTGATAAAATAAAGTTTTTGTGTTTGAGAAGAACTCAAGTATCTCTTCTGGATTTTTGCCCATTTCCAGTTTTTGATGTTTGCTGTTGTCCAAGAAAACCAAGATTTTAGCTGTTGCTATTATCAAAATGTAACCAACAATAAAAAACAACGTACAGTCTTCACAGTGCAAAACAAGTGAAATCATGTTTAAAGTACTACATTTGTCCATCTACTATATATTTTAACTTGTAACTTTAAAAAATGGGTAATTTATTCCACCTTGATAATTACTATTAAAAAAAAAAAAGCATAATGAATCTTTAGAAAAGTCAAGAGAGAATCTCCAGAAGTGCAATTAACACCAATTTAAAAGTATAACATCAGCCCCAGTAGCTTAACCCAGCTTGGTGCTGGGTAAGTAGCCGATGGAGATTTCTATTTTCATGGCTCTGAAATAGTAAAATAATTTCTGTGGCCATTATTAATTACACACAAAAAAGTTAAATGAAAATAAAGCTCCTAAATGGATCCTTAGTATTAAAAGTATTGAGTTGTGGTAGATAAACCTAATTACTGGTGTAAATCTGCCTCTCAAAAGGTCAATCCCAAAATACCACAACAGTTCAAATATAAGAATTTTTTCCCCACTATGGAAAATGCTACAAGACACATCATTTCAAAGAACCAAATAATATATTATTAAAAAAGTTAACAGACACATGTATAAACAAATAACACTAGTTATTCTGCAGTCTGAAGCAATTTTTTCTTCTTTTTATTTCACCGTAGAGAAGTATTAAATATCTTAAAATGTTTCACTGCAGAGCAAAAATTTATTTTCTTAAGACTTCTTGCAAGAAAAAGAGAAAGACTGGATTTCAAAATTGGGAATGAAGTGTGCAAAAATTCTAAATATAGTTTAATAGAATCATAGTATGGTTTGGGAAGTGACCTTAAAGATCATCTCATTCCTTCCTGCACCTCCATAGTCAAGGACAACTTAAAGTAGGTCCAGTTGTCTAGAGCCTCATCCAGCCTGGCCTAGAACACTTCCAGGAATGGGCAACCTGTTCCAGCACCTCACCACCCTCATATTGAAGGATTTCTTTTTTATATTTAATTTAGATTTAACCTCTTATAGCTTAAAATCTTTAGCCCTTGTTCTATCACTATACTCCCTAACATAGAGTCTATCCATGTTCTCCCTTCAGAGATGTCAAACAGACAGACCAATTTATTTGCTGAAGCTGACTTGTAGAGTCAGAGCACGCTGACACAAAACATGGCAAGAGTGGTTTTGAATTTGACTGCTGACATATCACTGACGGATGACAGTTCAAAAGAGTTTGGAGACATAATTAAGAATTTTCACCATGAGGAATGATCAGAAAGTAATGGTTCAGAAATATTTTATTGGGAAAAAAAAAGGACTAATAGTCTCAACCTAGTGAATAATTCTAGTTTTGACATAAAGATTTCTTGCATGCTTGTACTTACCAGGCAGCTGCCGATGCCCACCATCCTAGATGCAAAATATCTGCTACTGTAGGCTGGCAAAAAGAGAACAAGACTCTTATTTACATAAACATCTGCACACTTTTAAAGGAATGTCAGCTGTCTCATAAGGTACTACTGACCACATAAGCTGAACGAAGTCCAGCTCCTTGCTTTGGTTCTTCTTCAGGATCACAGACTGATTGATAGTCATATGACTTGTTAAAGGCATACAGGGACATGTTAATTAAGTTTCTCATCAGGCCAGGATCAATTTCACCAAAAAATCTTCCAATCTGATGGAGAAGAATGCATAGAGATAAGTTAAAGAATCACCAAGTAGTTTTTGTACAGAAAAACAAAGAATGCTCATATTTTTTCTTTTTTCTCTAGAAAGAGTCATTCAATTGTGCCATCTATGATATTATTTCTGCTTGAAAAATATCCATTCTAATAGCTTGATTGAGAACTCTGCTTAGGAAGTTATTGTTAAATACACAACCAGTGAGACAATCGCAGAAAGAAGAGAAAGGCATGTGGATGCTATACCACTTGCCCACCTCACAAACTTTATTCATCCATCAGCAGACCTATCACTCTAAAGGCAGAGCACAAAGAACATCAGCAGAAGTTTAGCACCTTGAACCATAAATAAAATTGTGAAAAATGCTGATAATATGGCTGGAATTCCTTGTTTGTTTTTTCCCAAACTGTATTTTAATTTCTGAACAATTCCTTAAAACTCTGAAGGGCACTGTAAATATATATAGAAAATAAAAATGCATTATTATGGAGAGCTGAGAAATAAATGCTACTTTTTTATTGTAAAACTCCTCCCTGTTGTGATTCAGTTACAGTATTTAAAAATACACATACCTGTTGGGTATACTCATCTCGATTTGACATCAAAAGAAATCCACCGTCATCAAGGATAACACAGTCCACATGCTATTATCAGAAAGTAAAATATGTTTTGTAGAAATGATTTGTCAAGACAACTCTTTGTGAGAAATGTTTTTATTCTGTGTTTCAGAAATACCTTCAAATCTATGTGGCTAAATCACAACCCCATAGCTATGGGCCAATAGTACGCTAAAATAAATAGCATTATCAGCATTATAAAAGTTTGAAGGGACAAAAAGCTTATTTGTGGCTTAATTTCATAGAAGTTGTTTTATAAATTCTTATTTACTCAATACTTTCTTTAGCTGTAAGAGTGCTATATCATATTAAAGCAGATTGAATCTGAACTCGTAATAAGGGACTACAACTTCTAGTGTGCTTTCAGCCACATGTAAAATGTTTTACCATTTGCATCTTCTACAGGTAAAGGCCCTAAAGGTAGATTCTGAGCTTCCTATTTGAGACTAATTTCACATTTACCTGTGTGACCTGGTGCAGGGAATGTGCTTTGGCAGGGGGGATGGACTCGATGATCTCTAGAGGTCCCTTCCAACCCCTATGATTCTATGATTCTATGAGTTCCGTATAATTCATGCTTGCCTACTTAGTTCCTTCCCAGTGTCAGGTGCAGGACTGGGAAGTCCACAGGTTCCCTGTATTTTAGGCTTTTTTTAGCTCCTTTCAGAGATTAAAGAGATAGTGAGATTTGGTGAGGCCAAATAGCCACCCAGAGTACCCTTTTTCAGTGTAACTCCTCCACTTAACATTCTTGCAACTCCACAGAAGAACTCAAAGAAGACCTTAATAGAGAAAGCTTTTAAGCACATGGCAGAATCTGATACCGCAATAGCTGCTGAAAATGTACTCTCCTGCATGCCAGAAGAGTTATGGGATTCCCAAATCCTAAACAGGCAGGAAAAAGAGGAAAGGATGATGGCTAATCATTGCTGAAAGATGCATGATGTACTCTGATATTTTTCAGTTTGCATTTAACTTTTTCTCTAAGTTACTCCTCTTCCAGATTCCTTTTTTCTTTTTCCTTCTTTTCCTTTTCCTTTTCCTTTCCATTTTTTTAATTTACCCAGGATCCATCTTATGCTTTTAAAGTCATCTTTTTCTCACATTTTTCTTCGTGTCATTCTTTATTGCTCTCACTCTTGTTTTATTTCTTCCCTCTAGTTCTCATAATCTTATTGCGAGGATTCTTGCAACAACCACTTCACCTGACTTTTACTCCTATCTTTTACACTCTCCTCATCTAATTTTTTCAAGACACTAATCACTAAGTTGCATTTTCTCAATTCTAATCTTCAAATAATATCATGAAAGAATAATGGTCAATGCATCATTTTTCATTATCTAACAAAGATTCATAAACTGAACATATTCTTACCATACTGTTTCTTTCGCAGCCACAGATTTCACTGTTGCACTAAAAAACAGAAGGACAGCAATCTCCATAAGAATGTTTCATAAGAAACTGTATTTTGCAGTGATATTTATCAGTCAAGACAATAAGTGACGTGAGTTTTTGATATCTGTATATTAACCTACTTTAGGGGTGCTGTGTGTGTGTTATCTGTTGCAAATATATCAGAACAATCTGCATTCAATAACTATCAACAGCACAATCACTACTGTCTTTCACAGATCCTCTGGTCCATTTTCCTTTCTGAGAATGCTCACAATGTTAATGGTAAATAAGTTCTTTCTATTACAGATTAAGGTACTCGTCAAGATCTCAGGGTTGTGAATATAAAATAAAAGGGAAAGAACACTTGCACTTGCTTGTACTTTGAGTATGTCAGAAAACGTTATGTCAAGTATTTTTTTTTACTGAATAGCTTCACTAATCTCAAAGTATGGGAATCTTATCTGATAAAGGATGTCCATCATTTCCACTTAGCTTTGATTACCAGCATATTTCTCTTCTTCTTGCAATATGTGTGTATATACATGCACAACTGCTTCCGTGCATTATGTTCTGAGCAAAACAACCAGCAGAAAATGGTGCAGTCACTCATGTAAAATCAATTCTGAGTCGTTAGTCTCTTTTTCATTATTCTTCTTTTCCTTAAGTGCATTTGCCTATGCACTGAACTACAGCTCTAATACCCTACTAATGCCCTAGACATCGATTTCCTTAATATAGAAGCAAACAATCAAAATTTCCTCATTCAGTTGCTCCACAACTATCTCCATTTTATGCCTCCCCATTTCCAGTGTTTCTCCTTTAATTTTTGTTCTCCTTCACATTTATACTTAAACATAGATATCTGAAGTGAAAGAGCTGAAATGCTGTCATGTATGACTGCGATATAAAGCTTACTTAATGCTTACACTTCCTCCATATTAAATAAAAGTAAATTCCCTTTTTATTTTATTTTATTTTTATGGGGAGGGAGGGGGGGGACGGAAACTATTTTGCAGGTTTTATTCACTAATAGATCTTAGTAAGATGCCTGCAGGCTAAAGTATGTCATTTTTCTTTGTCTTTATCCATGTTCTCTAATTATGAAAGCAAGACACGTACAAAATACAGCCTGTTTCAACACAGATTTATTTTGTGCATTTGGATGATTTAAATACCACAACTACTTGGCAACTATGCATCAGTGTGACTCTGGCACACACACACAAAAAAAGCTGCTAGACTTATTTGCATCTGAAACTTTGAGAAATGCACATAAAGTTCAAAAAAGACTTGGTCAATTGCTTACCAGACTCTTGATTGTGGTTTTTGTGAAATTTTCCATCCATTTGTTTGCATCAATTTTTATTCCAACAACTAACAAGAAATACATGAAAGACTTTTAGTAAAATGAAAAAGAAAAAAAGGTAACAGTAGAATCCTAAGAAGTAGGAAAAATTATAAGAACATCTGAATTATTAAACTGGAAAATGAAAAAATATGAGTTTTGCTCAGTTGCCTGACCACCAACATCCTTCATGAGACTAAGTTAAATACTCTTTCTCAAACGCAGCCTGATATCTGGCTTTATTTCCACTAGTAAGATTGAAAATCTTAGAGAATAAGAGTATTATAGAAACTGAAATTCCTTTGAAATCTCCACTAAAATTTAACATTGAGCAATAACAAAGTAACTCCTGTATTTAGACTTTTAGCACCGTTACAGCTTACCTGCAGGTTTCAGAAGTTTTCCATTAATTGTTATTTCCACCGCCTTGCTTACCATAATACCTGATTCATAGCTATTGGCACCGCTTTCTGACAGTATGTTTGGGGGAAGAAAGAAAGAATTACAAGTGAGATATAAGTTTCTTCTGTAATTGAAATTAAAGGTTGTTCAAATACCAAGAACAATTCAAATAATTCTTATTTGAAAACTCTGACAGGGCTGTACCTTGTATTTATCACTTGTAATTGTTCAGACCACTAACACCTTGATGATTAAGAGAAACAGTCTTTTTTAACTTCATTTATGTTTGGTACATGGTCTTTGCACAAAGTCACCATAGCCTTTGCTCTACAAACACAGCCATGATAATGTTTCATCCATGAGCAGGTCTGTTAAAACTAGGCACACAGCCAAAGATTTTATCCTGCTGTTGTCTGTGTTTTTCAATACAGAGTATACTAGCACCACTCACTAACTGACAATTATTGCTCTGACAGACTTCAGCCTGCTTTCAACACTGCCTAGTATGAAAAAAAGCAAGTTAAAAGTACATTACCTGGAGCTCTTTGAGGAATAACAAAGGCTTCAGGGAATTTATTTAATTACCTTGTTAACATTTTATCGAGAAAAGATGTAATAAATACATGTGAAATAACAGCAATAAAAGATCCCATATGTTTAAAAGGGGAGTACGTCATTTGTAGTAGCATCTGCTTTTAGATCAGCTTGGCAAAGTTAATGCTGCTCATCAGTAACAAGCACTTACTATTGTGCACGTAGAGGTTTTAAATACCACAGTATTTCAGACGAACTACTTTTGGTTAGTAATAGTTATTTGAAAAAGGATTTTGATAAAAAGCTTAGTTTAAGCTGCATTTCAGTGCACAGTTGTAGACTCCAGACACCTGCTCCCTCAAATCTGAGAAAATACATAGAACTCAGCTGAAATAGGGCTTTTAATGTAGTGTTATTCTTCCGCTTTAAACAATTCTGCCAAAGCATCTTTGGAAACCATTGTTCCAGTCTAATAAATGAAAACAAATACACTGTGTATTGTCTCAGCTTTGTTAATGTTTTGCACACACACAGGACCATCAATGTAGATGATAATTTATTATGTCCCTTGTTCAGTGCCTTCCCAGATATCTTTTCCTTAATAATAGGTGACATCCCAGGATTATTTTTTCAAGTGTTGCACTTGCAACCTTTGCCACTGAGCTCAACTGGTATATGAAATTTCCAGAAACATTCTAATATTACACTAGCTTGCTCTGGTCTTTCAGAACAGTGATGACTTACTGTTGTAGTATGGAGCTGTGAAAATATAGTTGTCATTATCTAAACTCCGTTTATAGAAGCTGACTTCATAAGTTTCTGCATTTTCCAACCAATCTTCTCCTGCCCTAATCACAAAGAAATAGCAACCAAAAATAAAAATGGTTAGCATCTCATTAAAGCTGTGCTGCACAGGGTTTTGTTGCTTCTGTTTGTTTTAATATTTCACAGTTGTAAATAATGTGAGATTCACTTATATAGTTCTTAGATTTTGTTAGATTTAGTTGGTTAAGTGCCAGAAATAACTAGTAAAATGTAAAATTGAGGGGAAAAAAATTATTATTGGTACAACATGGACCTTCTCTCCTTATTTTTAGCTGTAGTGAGATAACTGCAGCACTACTTATAACAAAATATAAACAAAGCCTGGTGCCACATGCTATCTTAAGAAAACAGTATCCTAAAAGTTTTAAAAAATTAGTAACATCAGAACAAAAAATAAACTTATCTGCATAGTAAAAAAGTTTTGGGGAAACACAGACTAACCTAACCAATCAGGTAATTTTGCCATTCATAGTATATCTGTACCTGTGCCCTTATTATTCCTGGTCACCAAAGTGAGTATTTAGGTGTTTGTAAGTACACTTCAACATTTTCTTTTCCTTCTGTGGCAAAAGAATATATTTTTCTCTTAAGTCCCTAACTATTCAGCCTGCTCCCATTAGTCTAAAAACAATCATCTACTCTATGCGGTCTGATGGCTCACCAAACAAATGAATGCTTTGGAGTAATTAGGGATTAACATGGTTCAATTTTCAGCACATGGGTACTCCTCTTATTCCTTTACAGTGCTGTGAAATCTGTATTGCCAACACTTGTTTTGGAAATAATGTTACAGATCAGTTTCAAGCAGTGACGTAGGTAAAACTAAAGAAAAAAAATTCAACTTATAGTTATCATAGCAGATATAGACATTATCGTCTTATAGTGTTTTATAGTAATATTTACCTTTTGGGGAACACTCTGGTAATTCCACCATCCGTGACAACAAACTGTGCAACAACCCCATCACTACAAACAAAAATAAGATTTAAAGTAAAAACTAACTGAAATTCTTTTAAGTTTTCATGTCACGGATACATAATCATGATATAAATATCTATTCTGTGCAAAGATTAACTGTGTATCTCTATATATGCATATACCTATAAATTACATTATTAGAAAATCATGAGAAAGAATATGGTTTTTATTTTTCAGGCTTCTTGTTTATTTTTCAGACTACAAAATTCATTACAGCAAAGTAAAACAAAACAACAATCAATAGAAAGAATACTTACAGGTACAGCTTACTCCAATAATTCTGGACGAGTTCATTTGTAAATCCTGCATCCAGCAGAACTCTGATGACCATATCAGTATTACCTAGTAAAACAGTCAAGACACTCATATGAAAACATATGACATGGGGCTTAACCCACAAGTATTAAATTCTGAGTTGTTAAGATCACCACCAAAATTAGGCTATTTCTATTGTCATTCTTACTAACTTCAAGTTAGGTCAAGTATTCCACGTTAAACAAACTGCTCAGAAACTCCTGACTTGCTTAAGTATTTCCTTTATTAAAATATAAAATAAATTTTTTTACCAAAGGCATAAGAAAATTGCTTATAGCACCAGGTCTCAACTTTTCAAGGACACATTTAATTTGGAAATCAAATTATTTTTATAATAAGCTTTCATTTAAAAGTTTTTTATTCCAGTTTGAAGAGGTTTCAATGAAACATTTACGTTTTACTGAATATTTACACACTTACATGTTACAAAAGCAGAGATAATCACCACAATAACAAAAATATTTGAATTAGTCAAGTCCTAGCTTTAAAAAAATAGAACCAGAAACAACAATAAGAACAAAAAAACCCCACAACTATTTGTCTTCTTTTGAACTAGTAGCTTAGATAGATATGTTGTTTATAAATATCTTTCAGTCAATAGTTTGAAGTCAACCCTTCTCAACCATCTTCTTAAGTATAATGTAAAAAGAAACTTCTAGGAATGGTCAATTGATGTAAGCATGTACTTTACTAAGGATTTAAATACAGATTTAATATTTTATCAATAATCAAAATACAGTGGACCTGAAATGTAACTAAATAATGTAAAAAGAAAATCTCTCTCTTGGTCTTTAATTTCTTACAGCAAAGCAGCATTAGAATTTTTACTCAAACCCAGAGCTCTGAATTCTGCAAAATTCCAGATGCTCAGCCTTCAAGAGGAAGCTGAACATTCCTGGGGAGCAACAAAAATCCAGAAAATCCCTTTTCTTCATTATCACTCCACTCTTTCACATCATCTTAATGCATTAATTTAATACTGATTAGATATATTTATATGGCTTGGCAAGGTAAATCTTTATCTAATGCCACAGATTCACCTCCCTTATTCACAAGCATGCTATCATGTTATAGTACACAGTATAAGTTAGGGTACTGTCATTGGATGCCTTGTAGCAATCCACATCTTACTGGAAATGAAATCAAAATTCTGAATGCAAATATTATGCCTTCCAGAGTGATATGTATTTCCACTAATACAGATTCATCTGATATTTTGCTGCATACATATTTGTTTAGGATTCTGCCGTATTTCATGCATGTTCATAAAGTGAAACTCGCTTACATAAAGCAGACAATTCACATAAAGTAGACAATTCACATAAAGTAGAGTGAATTGCTCTTAGTAATGACAGAAGTAGTTCTCTAACTTTGTGTCTAACTTCTAAAAGGCTCAAGTTGGATGAGATGAGTCAATTAAACTAATAGGATATATATTATTAATACATTTAGGCATTTAAATTATATTTTATGTATTATTTCCACTTGCGTATGGCATTAGTTATTCTTTCTGAAGAAAAAATAATTAGTTGAGTAAAATTTCCTTAAATCAAGGATTATAAACATTTTTGCATGCTTACTTAAAAAGCCCTAGGGTATACTATAATATCACTAAATGTACTCACAATACTATCTCATACAACTAGTGAGTATTAAACTAGAGTTTTCAATTTTTATGTGTTTTAATCATTTGAGGAAAATGTTTTCAATTCCAAGACTTGAGTCAAAGAACTCAAGAAAAATTACTGTTATTCACTGATATAAATGAATGAGATGAACTTATTTAAAAAGAACTCCCTTTTTCTCCACCACCCATTAGGTTTTTAAGACAGTTTCACTGGGAAATTCTTTAAGCATTCAGTCTTGCCAATACATGGCCTAGAAAAGAGATTCTTATGATGTATTTTTTCTGGATGAAAGTTACACAGTATGACCTTCACATCAGATTGACCAGGGATCTCATACAGCAATATTGTACAAAAAAAAAAAAAGAAAAAAAAAAGCAAGAATAAAAAAGTGTTTATTCAAATTATTTATAAATTATCAGTAATGCTAAACAGAATTCTATGCATAAACAAATCCAAACATTTAATATAATACTGGTGGTTTGATTAAAATGCTAAACTCGTTCTAAATAGAGTTAAAATTTAAATATGTTAGTACCATCTCATAGGCCGGTGCCCACCAATGCAGCAATTCCATCTTAAGCAATTTAAGACCAAGTGAAATCTCGTTAACCAGTCTTTGAAACAGCAATAGATCTCTTCTAACTTTTATTTTGGTTTTTACATTAGTTCTCAGCGCTTTCTGTTTAGTTATTTTGGTTATATAAGCTGAACAAGAAAATAGGCACCTTGAGATGCATTTTGGCTGATATGCTCAAGAGGAAAAGCTATCAATTCAAAATATTTGGAGTGCAGTAAAACAAACTAGTAGTTCATTGCTTCATAATATAATGTTGAAGGGAAGCATGCAAAACATGGGATAGAAAAGTCCAACATCGGATGTATTCTTAATTAAAAAAAATAAATACAGAAGATTTAAAAAAATAACAAAAATGCATGATTGGGGCATGAAAGCTTTCAGTTTGACTAATTCTCATTTATAAGTATCATTTCTAAGAAAAAAAAATCAATGAATTGAAAAGAGTACTTACATGATGGACTGCTTGGCGTATTTCTATCAATAAACTCATTGAAGTTTAATAAAAATTCAGTGTTGTTTTCTGATTTCTTTACATCATTACAGTATTCTCTGAAAAAGAATAAAACACCAGCCTTCTCAGATTTGTTTTGTAAGTTTCTGAAGAAGATAAATACGGATCTGCAATCTGAATGTCCAAGGAGAACTGTGCCACTACTACGAAATGGTTGGAACCACTATAGTATTTTATTTCCATGGTCAATACATCTCAAGCAGTAGTCCTGATCAGAGTCAGTATTTCAGGTATCTACAAGAAATCAGGATTCAGGAGCCTGCCTAAATCTGAATTATCTTAAAACTCCATGCATTAGATAGGGCACAGATTCTCAGATTCTCAGAAAAAAAATTGTGCAGGTCATGTTAGACCACAGAGTCTGTAAACTAAACAAGGAAATGCCCAATGAAATTATACTCCTATTGGGTTAAACTGTACTGGAAAGTATGTTGGAGACACTGTCACTTTATGTTCAGCTAACACTGGATTTATGGGCTGAGATTCTATCTTCTGAGAAGTCTTAAAGGCAATTTTAATAAGGTACACACCCCATACACATATAAATGCTCTCTGTTTTGACATATGCAAGCCAGATGAACAGTAAACTACTGTCTTTTTCATTATGTTAGAAAGCAATTTATCAGTGTTCAATTCACTGAATACAAGCAAGCACAATAAGAGTCACTGGGATTTTTCAAGGCAAATATTAGATGGCAAATGGCATTAAACAACTCTAATGAAAATCTAGAGAACATTCAGCAGTCAAGCCAGGAGATCATTTTTAACTGAACTTTCTATATTAAATTAACTTCATGAACAAAAGAAGACTGAGTACCTTATTAAGCTTTCTTATTAATCTCTACTTATTTTATCATTAACCTGAAAGAATACAGGCATAATTTGCTATACTGTGCCATCATTCACATTTAAAGAAAGCTCCATATTAAACAGAGTTTTTTTCATATAGATCAGTTTGACAACTAGTAACTTGCTGGAAACTGCTAATTGGCACAATTGATCATCACTAACTTCAGTCCTTCAGAAAAGAAATTAACAGTTATGATAAGAACAAAACTGAAGGTAGAAAACTGTCTTACATATGTCTCACAGATGAAACAATCAAAAAGAGTTTAAATTTAAAGAGAATTTTATAGGATTAAAAAAAAAAAAAAAGAAACGGAACAATTTCTTTTTGTGGTATTTACCATAATTATCTTCTAAATGAGCTTAATTTTTCAGAGCTATTTGTCTTGTTGTGTTTCCTGGTAAACACTTAACTAAAAAGGCAACCAAGACTGAACAATTTCACAAGAAAAAAGAAGGAACTAACAAATTGATTCAATTTTCAATGACTTAATCAATATCTATGTTCAATGAGCCCCAAATTAATTCATCTTTAAGTGATAGAGAGCTTTGAAGCTCTTCTCTTTGAACTGAAAAAAAAAAGAAAAAAAATCAAGGTAAGTATTATGGTAGCTATTCTGTAAAAGAGAAGCTAGAGTAAAAACCAGTAAAATCTTAAAAGATGCAGCCACAAGAAATGGTCAGATGCGTACAAGATTTCCAATAGAAACATCAAGAAATGATGACATAACAGATTTTACAGCTCCCTCTGTTTAATACAAAAATGAATGAAAGTCTGAAGATGCTGTCTACCAAGAAGAAAAGACTGATCTTTAAAAACAAGGATCTGGTAATTATTTACTTTTTTTCTCTTTTAGTAATTCAAAAATTTTATTTGTGAAATCCATATTTTTTTTTAATAGCCTTTACCTGATCAAATTCCTACTTATTGTTGAAATAATATTTACTGCTGGGAAATTAACCAACCTTGGTGCTATAAACGTATAGCCAGCTTCATCAAAACGATCAAGCTTCAGTGTTTCTGAAACTACAAAGATGAACAGTGAAATCAAATAAGCAAATGACATATCAACATCATTCCCCTTCTCATATATTTGACTAGCTTTTGCATGCATCCATGAAAGAAAAATGTTCATTTTGCAACACCTTCCTAATAATATGCTTTATATTTATCAGTATTTCACAGTTCATGACGAAATTCTTTAATTATTATATACAACATACAATTGGCAACAATACTATATCTAACAATCTAATCAGAGGTGACATTTAATTAGCATGAAAATTTGAATTATATTAAAATTACAATCTTACTCAAAGAAATATTTGGGATAAAAATTTGTTAGAACATGAAGAAAAATGCTTATAAGAGCTTTCAACAATAAAGCTTAAAAAAACCCTGCCTATGCAAACACTGAAGTGCTACCTGAAAATAATGGCTTCAAAAGCTGGCATTACTGAACACCAGGTGAAAGGACCAAACAAACAAGGAGTAGAGATTTGCAACATACTGAAATGCATATGAAAATAGAAAAATATTTAGCAACATTTTTATTTTCTATTGCTGTGGTACCCAATGGGAAAAGTCCTGAGATGAAGAATACAGAGGAGAATGTCCAGTAGGAAAAGAAATACAAGTGAAAAGTTTCAACTGCAGTAAACAGAAGGAAATTGAGCAACGAGAATATACTTGCCCTTTTTGATTTCCACTATCCATCAGAAAGAGAAAGCAGGGAAACAGAAAAAAACAGGGTAAAGCAAAAGGGGTCACAAAACAATATTTTATTCAAACAATTCCTTGAATAAAAATATTGTGCATAGAAAGATCAAAGGTTCAATTTATGTACAGTTTTAGTCTGGAAAAAAGACAAACATCTGAACACTGGAGAATATGTCCTCATCAATCACTTCTCAAGTACCTTCTATGCTAACCATCATGGTGGCAAGTTCAAGGGTCTGTTCTGCAGGTATACTCATGTAAGCAATAAAACAGATTTTCTAATCCATAAAAAGAACTGCATTCACTCACTAAAACTTTCATTTTAAATTACTTATAGTTTGACAAAGTAATGAAAATAAACCACTGATTATTAAAAACTTGCCTTATTCTTTATATCCAGGAAATAAAGGTAGGAGACACTGACTCAGTGCTAGTCAAGTATTCTCTAAACTAGCAGTTTATATATGTCAGAGAGGTTCACATCTCTATTTTAACCTTAACTGAACATTTTTACAAGTTTGTATACAGTTGAAAGGATGTGCTGAGTTCTATTTTGTTTACTATCTAGATTACTATGCACATCTACTAGTTAGATCTAGTTAGCTACACCTAATGAATGAAAAGCTTTTCAGTACTTACAAGTGTAATTCCCAATTACCTCTCCAGAATCTGTGAACGGCTTGAAATTAGTCTTGTAAAAAAAAATTATATTGCAAACATCCCATCCACTAAATCTATCTTTAGAATTCAAAACAAAAACCTAGCTGCAAGCCAAAAGAAACCATGCTTTTACATTTAACTATTTCTACAGGTATCAGATGTAATTTCCTAAATTTGATACTACAACTACTTTAAATATAACAAACTGAGCTTAATTGCTATAGATCATATCCTAATATTTAGCTAATAGGATGAAAAAAAAATTGTGTCCAGACCCTTAAAAAGACAGGAACAGAGGATACACAAAGCAATGATTCTGTAGGTACATAGCAAGGGGGAAGGGACTGTCAGTGAAACTGGGGTACCTGCACATATTCTATCTTTATAGAATATTTCTTGTACCTTGGATGTTATAATGAATTAGAATCATTGCTCCAGATTTTGGGTACATTATGATAACATTAGTGAATTCAAAAGAAGTTATGAATTTTAAACATTTTTTTTTAAGTGAATCTGAGTCTTTGCTATACTAGACAAAATCAGGGAACCTCCATAATACTTACATCTGGCTTGAGTTATTGGTTCTTCTATTTTAGCTTTAATATAATAAAAGCTGTATGATGGTAACACCAGTGCCAAACTACAAGAGAAAAGACAAGTAAAACAATTATGTTATTTGCAGCCATTTTCTAATTTCATCTTCTAAGTGTTTTGAAAACATTTGTTTGGAATTGGATCTACATGTGTTGGAATAGTTACATGTAAACATATCAGCCTCGTACTTTATAATTAGTAGAAGGTTCAAAAATGTCAAACAGTCAAAAGTCAAACATTTAGGCATAAATGCACTTCTTTCAAGGATAAGGGCTGAATTTTGAAAAAAGAATTGCATATTAAAAAATCATGATTTCTTGTATCATTCTCTAACATGGCGACAGTCTGTAAGAAACAGCATATAATACTGAACTAACTTGTATGCGGTATATAATGACAAACTGTACTAATAATAAAACACCTACTGGCATATGTTAGGAAAAATATCAAGCAGTATTTAAATTCACTTTATGTTCAAGTTGTATGATATTTTTCCGAATTGTGAGTTCATTTCTAATAATCTTTGAACATTGCACTGCAGTACTTTAAGATTTGCAATGCAGATAATTTCTTTTATTTCATATATATTTTCCTTGAAAACAAACAAAGAAACACAAACAAGCAAGACCCCTTCTTGCCACTAGTTGTATACACCTGTAGAATTGAGAAGTACTCAATTTGAAAAAGGTATGTAAAGGACAGAAGGTGCAAATAATCATTAGAGAGAGTTATCATCTCCCATATTGCATCCTTGCTCAGTTTTCATGAATGTAGAACCGCAGTAGTTTCTAATGCAGAAATTAACATTAAAAAGTTGTACAACTGGGCCACATATGAGATGACCTTTAGTGATAAAAGTCTATTTAAATGGCACATATAAGTGAGAGCACTGCATATTTGGTGATAGCCTTCTGTGAATTCTCCTCTAGGGAAATCACTTGCAGTTCGCTTGCCATTAGTAGTTACTGCTAACAGAACTTGCTAATTAAAATCTATAATTTTATGTGTAATAAGCTGGCTGCAGTGTGACTCCATGGATTTATTGCTGAATTAAAAGCAATGGATCTTGAATTAAGAATGCATGTAAATCAAATATAATTCTTTACCAATTGCTAGATGGCATACCATGATTAAAAATCTTATTTCCACTGAATGTAATGATAGAAGCAATATGATATGAAAATGTACCGATGAATAAAAGATAAAATGCTATATTTATGCTCACTTGTTAAAACTTTGGTTTTGCTAACAAAATCATGTTTACATTTGTATTGGCTGTAAACCTTTACAGAACATAGCAGAAAAGGAAAACCAACTCAGATGATAACTGTTGTAATTCATCACAACAAAAATAGTATTTTTGTCAAAAAGTTGACTCAGTATTTGTGCCATCTAGTTAACCAGGTTGCTTATGTTAGTTTGAAATTACATGCACACCAATGTTGCATTCAAGGGGAGCAAGCTTTTACAAAACCGTTTACTCGCTGCTGCAGCTATTCACAGATGACTTTCACATCTGAAGCAGTATCAGTGATAATTAGTAAAACTTGTCACAAATAGATACAAATTTCAGAGATAATCAGTACCATAGTTTTTGTCCCTAAGATCTGGCAGGTAGGTTAAGTAATGTGATATAAGGAATAACATTGATTGCAAGAGGTTTGCACAGAACAATGTGCTCCATTTTGTATTTAGATGAAAATATAGCATCTTTCTTCTAATACACATATTAAAAACAAGAACATGGAGGCAATGAAAAGAAACTGTAGAATAAGAGGAGGAATCTAAGAAAAAGTGCACAATTATGAATCAAAGTATACAATGATACAGAAAGTAGGAGAAGATAAGAGTCAACCATAAAATCATTTTTTCCTGCATGCTGAAATACATTAGTATGTTAGTCTCAACAGCTGATTTAAAGACTGAGGTTCCGGTCTTTACACAGAGCCACAATTCAGAGCTGCAAATGCTTAAAGGAACCCAGACCTCCCACTGGTGAGATGACCTGTCCTGACTCAACTAATATAGAAAATGTAACATAAAAAATACTAGTCTAAAGAAATGAGAAGGGAATTTAACTAGATAAAAGTCAGAGAACAGAAATGAGTTACCTGTAATCAGTGCCATTCACAGCAGTCCATGTGTATGTTCTGTTTCCTTTATCGATATATCTCTACAAAAAAATATTAATGAAGAAATAAATTATTAATTCCATAGCTTCAAAAAACATTTTTTTGCACTGTAACATTAAATTCAATGATAAAAGGCACCACAAGCATACGGCTAGGCTCTTTCTTCCCCTGTAATAAAACAGAAGTGTGAAAATGACCACGATAACAAACAAGAAGTGTCTTTTTTGACTTTTTATGATTGAAAGTCCTTTCATTACCTGGCTGCTTCTTTTCAGTACAGTGTGATAGTGTAGATAACTTAGTCATTTGGGGGAAAAAAATTAAAAAGATGCATGTAACTAATGTTCTGGTATATTTTGTATTTGAGGTAAAAGGATGAGTAAACAGACACTCCTATAATCTTATTTATTTTTAATGATGTGTCTATATTATTACTTCAGCTTATGAATAGCTATATACTTGAAACTCACTGTGACAACTCCAAATCATGCACAGAGGGATGGTTTGTAGATGTACTCTGGCAATAGAAAAGCTGTTTCCAAGGTGGAAAGGCAGGAAGAGAAGAACAGGGCTTGTATGAAATTCTATTGCCAGCAGTGCTTTGAGCATGCTAGAAGGCAAATTGGCTGAAAGCTCCCATCAAAGACAACACTGCATATTAGATGTCCTCATATGTCTGCTCCCATTTACTCTTGCCTACTTTATTACTGAGCCATCTGATCCTATCTCACCCTAGCTGGTCACTGCTGAAGAACCTACATATTATTTCAGTTCTTGTGATCCTTCAGTTTGCACTACTGCCTACTCCAGCTGCCGAAATGTGGCAACGCTTTTGTTTTTATGGCATCTTCCCTGTTAGCTGGAAAGCCCCTGAGGACCTGGAAGACTCCAGCACACCCCACCCACGCTTGCTATGAGTCCAGTTTCTATGTTGTAGTATGAGGTCATCTCCCAGGACACTGCTGGGGCCAGCTGCAATACAAAAGGGAAGCAATGCAAACTTAAACCAAAAAGCAAAACAAAAAGGACATCAATTTCGAGCCTCCAGACTGCAACTGTCAGTACAGAGCAACAGACCACATCAGCCATTTTTATAAGAAAATATATGAAGCTATCAAATCCTAAGTGATGATCAGCTCATGCATGGCCCACGGTTTGAAGCAGCTTTATTCTGGCTCTAGCAGCCTGGAGCTGGGAGAATGCAATAGCATGAAGCAGTCACCGTTGCCAGTCAGCTCTGGCTGCTCCCTTCTCTCTGAGGGATCCAAGCAGAGGAAAAATCTTGGTCCATGATGCAAGGTAAGTAGAGAGTAAATGATTTCATGTGGTTCTTGAAATGTTTGGGAACAGAAAGCTTGAGATAATCTATTCAAATACAGGTTGTGGTTGGGGCTGTGCATGACTGACACATTCTCGGGCACCCAGGAATCATGTTTGCTCTTCTGGCAAACTGTCGTAGGAATGACTGCTCTGGTCTTTTCACAATGTACCTCTAAATCTGAGATTGCAAGCATGGCCTGAGAACTCTTTTAACAATTTTGCCACGAATGCAACTTCTTGTGTAGCTCCAATGATGCTAATGTAATTTTGTGACTGCTAATTTTACACTTTTCTAACCACTCACACAGAACCTTTTTTTACCCATAGACTTGGAAAGCTTCTCCTTATACAAACAGCACAGATCTATAAATGTAAGACACCCCATTCAGGAATAGTTTATCCCCAACACAGACTCTAGGAGGACCTCAGGCTCTTCTTCAACAGTGGGTCATGAATCGCAGTCTCGCTTCTGAACAAGGAGACAAAGCAGAGGCATAGTCTGATGGCTCACTGAGACAAGACGGGCTCATGAAACCAGAGAAGTAGCAGAACTTACATCAGATGGGGCTTATCCCCACTGTACCATGAAAACCCTACTTGTTCACCATCCTCCAATAAAGTGGAACTTTTCCACACAACAGCAATCCTCTACAGACTGTAAAGCCTTACTCAGGAGTGCTGGGATGGAGCCCGTCTTGTAAGAAAGCACAACGGAGAGGCAGAGCTGAAGGCATAGGGACTGTTAGTTCAGCTCTGCATTGGAGGAAGAGAGAAAGAAGTGAAAAGCAGCTGGTACACAGAAGTAATGTGGGCATGTTTATGGTGATTATGAGATTCTAAGTACAAGGACTGAATATTATGGGTGTGCTTTGCAGCTTGACAATTTAAATATGTCAAGTATGAGTTAAGTCAACTTGCCTCAAAAAAGAAGTAGGAAAGCATCAACTCTGCCATTTACACGGCTAATGATCATTACCACTGTTGCTCAGATAAAACTATCTATGTTCACATTCATCTGCCCCCACTGAAATTGGGGTTCTCAAATCAAAAAGAGTCTATGAGATCCTAGACTTTCTAAATAGGGTATCAGAAAGAAGATCATGCATGACATGGAGTCAGATTTCATAGACTCTGCAATGTAACACATATGAGGGTTGTGTACTGTCTGATATTTTCTTCGTATTCTTGTGATAATACATTACATCAGCTATCTTCAAGATGTTTTACACTCTTTGCAACAGTCTTAAAAAAATTTAGAACTGTAACTGTAGGGCATCCTCAGGCCATATTTGCTCTTTTGGCAAACTGTTATTTCTTCTCAACAAAGTTCCCAAGAAGAAAGGTGTACGTGTAAGGATCCATATCATATTTCAGTATTTCCTATTGCTAGGAAATATATCTGTCTTATTAGAGAAACTCAGAGTGATGTCTGGAGTGAAGATTTTGGACATGAAATTTAAAAGAACTAAACAAGCACAAGTTCAGAAAGCAAAAGTACACCAAATATCTCTAAAATGACTTTGCTTATCCCAAAAAGGCCTGATTTCTGGCATATAAATGTTAATTTATTTCTCAGTACTTTATTTAACTAAAACATAAACTATCTGATTCTCAAACATCTCCGGAAACAAAATAAATACTTTGTTTTGAGATTTACACACAGAATTAGGCTGGGTCTACTTCTTGGTGAATAGAGTTTAAGATCTCATCAACAACTGCCTGATTAATGAAGTATCAAACAAATCAACAAACAAAACTATTCTCCTTCATAAATAATTAACTTCTTTAAGACTGTAATCCAATAAAATAGAAAATCTTGGGGAAAAAAAAGGAGTAATATAAGGTAACAAAAAAATAAACATCTTTTCACCATTTCACAGTATTTTGATGGTTTTGTTTGCTTCTATAAATGTAATTGTCTGTGTTTCTGTCTTACCTCATCTTGGGACTTGACCAGAGTTTCGAATGTTTTTTCTCCACTTTCTCCATCAATCATTTTTTTTCGAATCTATTGGCAATAAAAAATAAATTAAAAAAGTAAAAACTAGGTGTTACATATAACTTGATTAATGTTCTCTGTAATTAGAAGTGTTTTATAGAAGCACAGAAAATAGTAATTAAAAAAATTTTCTATTTTCAGGTTTTTCCAATTAGAAGTTGCTTTATCAAAATATGAACTGAACTAGTAGATTTACGAAAAAGCAGTTTTGGTATACTTTGCATATGAAGAGAATCTCATAAAAACACTTGATATTTTGTAATAGAGAGAGTATGAATTCTGTATGAAAGAGAATGCGTTTTGGCTAGCACTTCTACTGCACCCCAGTACACCTGATTCAGCTAGTTGTGGTGTATCACTAATACTTTCTTTAGACCATTCTGAGAGTAATTTCTCTCTGAAGCAGCTGTTCTAAGAAAGTGAAGGCAGAATGTAACAGATACCAAGAAGTCCTGCTTATTTTCATCATGAAAGACCAATTTCAAACTGAGAATATCTGTTTGGAAACATTTGGAAACTCCATTCTATGTCTGAAGGTGACTAAACTTTTTTTTTTTTTTTTAAGATTTTGGAATGTATTGTAAAATCAATAAAAGAAAAAACGTATACAGTTTTGTTGTCAACATTTTCAGTAACTTGATTTTTCAGTTCCTTCTCAGTTCCAGTACAGCAGTAAGTTTGCATAAGTCATTCTCATTGAAGAGAAATATAGATAGATAGATAGATAGATAGATAGATAGATAGATAGATAGATAGATAGATAGATAGATAGATAGATATAGATTTCAGGTAATATATTAACATCTTATTTGTCAATTTCTTACACGCTGGTTTGGCCTGGATGATTGGGGTGGGGGACCCATGGACACACCCCAGGAAAGGGGAAGGGGGGAAGGGAAAAGGGAACTGGGCCTTGAAACAAAACAGCGGCAAACTGTCTTGTTTTTAAAAATTTTTCACATTTTATCTTCCCTAAAATTACCACTTAATAAAGAAGTATGGAGAAATATTATTTAAACAGTTACAATGAATTCAAAAAAGGATAAGAATATAATGCATTGCCTTTGCTTAAGAATAATACTGGGCTCAATTTGCAGTAATCTTTAATTGTAATTTAATTCCTCAGAATCTTGAAAAATTTGAGCTATGCTCTTAGAGCAAAATAGATTCCCATGCAAAATGTATAATGTGTTTCTTCTCAGGTATTACACAGCAAAATACGAGCAGCAGCAGGTACAAAGGAACCAGACAATCTCACCTCAACTTTAATATCATTTTCCAGTTCAGCATCCAGAAAATCCAGTGTTACTGGCTCCTGGGATTTAGGATTCTGAAGCAGAAGACATTAAATAATCAAATAATAAAGAATAAGTACTGTATTATTACAGAGAGGTCCCTAGAAATCATTCTAATCCCTTCATTTTGAGGTAAGCTACTTAACTGGGTTTACTTACCATTTATTTTTATCTCTTATAGAATGAAGAATTATCTCTGTCATTTATTTTATTTCAATGGACAGGGAGGCTAATTGAGCAAGAGAAAATCAGATTATCCCTAACAACTAGTGGCTGTCCACAGTCTGTCAAGCAGGGGGTTCATGTTGGGAAGTTGCTTCTCCTACTGCTAGTGTGCCACAGTACGGTGTGAAAATAAGTGTCTGGGGAAGCCTCAGATAATAATCTTCCATTAGGCATCCTGACTCTACAAAGGGAAAGCTGTGAGAGCTTTCTAGCTGACCAGTAAGATGGGACAATTGTGCTACTTCACAATTTTGCCAAAAGCAAGAGTGCAGACTTCCTGTTTTGAGGTGAGAATGGACTGCTTCAAGACTCAAAGGGGCAGCTATTGTAACAGGATTTATAAGAAAATAGAAATCACTTTTATTGTGAGCATTAGAGGACTTCCCTGAGCATCTGGCAGCTTTGAATGCATTCCTCTTGACATCAGTACTGAGCTCTCTGTTTAAGAGATAGAAACCTACAGCAGAGAAATTCTGTGACCTGGCACCTTTCAAGACCCAAGGGAGCTGTGATGCTCACAATCCACTGTGATGTTGACTAATACAGACAAGCTAGTGGTATGCTTCTGCCATATTGTTTTGGTGCTGGGTCTAGTTCTGCTGAACTAGCTTCAGCAACCCAGCAGGCTCTGATCCCTTCTCAGCTACAGTTTGTATTTAACTGAACAGAGGTGTCTTCCACATATACTATCTGGAATCTGACTTTCTTATTTAAAAAAAAAAAAAAAAGGAATTTTAGCTAAGCCCCTAAGACTTTGTATTGCAGACAAATATAATTAACTAATCTTAAATACTGTGTAAAAATCTTCACTTATCATCACTCAGTTAATACATCCATTTAATGAAGGATCTTCAGAAGTAACTTAATATATTATTTAATTATTTAAATCTGAACGTTTAAAGGAGGAAAAGAAACACAGTTTTATTGAAATATTTTTGATAGATAATACATACATTTCTGTAATAGGATGTTTTGTATATGGAAAGACCTCAAGATTTTTTTTTTTTTTACATTGTGACAGTTTTATATGTTGTGAGCACTGGTTGTCAGGTATTAGCAACACAGAACAAACCAGTGGGTGGTACTAGTATTTCAAGACTTCAGTAATTTCTGATAACAAACTTTTTAGGAGATTTCAGTGATCCAGCTACAATATGTTAAGGGCTACACTGAAGTCCTCTCCTTCAAGATGATGTTTATATTCCTCATGTGCTAGCACATGACAGAGTTAGGCAATGTAAACTGGCAAATATACATGACAAATGTACATGTGACTTCTATGAAAGTGTGTTTCATCACAATTTAGATATGCACTCCCAGTTCATACTGGCAGAAAGTTCTTCTGAATAGCTGATAAAAGAGGCTTTCACATAATCTGGTGCTTAATACTAGTCTTTTTTCTCAAGACTGCAATACACTACGGTGTTATAAGATTGCTCTTTCATGTTTTTAAGGTACAAACATACATGATTCTTAGTATATGTAATTATTCACTATCTTAGCAAGTAAGACATGCTGCCTACTAATGGGAAAATGAAGCTATTTATTCATTTCTTTTTTTTTTGCCCATTGATAACTTTAAACTATTTCTAACATACCTATTTATATAAGATAGATAACTTAATTATAACTTTAATATAGCAACAAAAAATATGCTCTGCTAATTCAATATATTAAATATGGCTTTTTCTACTGCATTTTTTCCCAACATTCCACACTACCAAAATAAATAGCAAAAGAGCTAACGTAAAAAGAAATAAAAAACACATTTTCTTACATGCAATGGATAATGAATAGCATGGTCAAACCCAAACAGCATGCATGAAGGCATTGCCATGGCAGAAGTGGCATTTATGAAGTTCACATTCCATTCCAGCACACAAAGGAACAGAGAAGAAAAGAAATGGTAAAAAAAAAGAAAAAAAAAAAGCCATCACAACAAATCAAGGTCAATATTCATGTCAAATGATAACCTGGGCTAGCCATAGGCAAGGAGTCCCAAAGACAAATAGTAAACTAACAGTCTGACAAAACTCAAGTAGACATTCACAAGTTTTCTTTGTTCTTTTAAAGGGATGTTAATCACCACATATTCTTCATAAGGTGCATATTAGTGATATTTTATAGATGAGTAAGCAAAGCATATATAGAGATACAATATGATGTGTGCTAGAGGCACAAAGTAATTTCGTATAGATTAGAAAAAAAAAATCCTAAACCAGAATATTGATGGGAAGACTTTATTTCCCCACTATGCTTTTTTTTTTTAATTATTTTTTTTTTCTCAAGGATGTTTATTTACCAGTATTTGGGCTCCATATTTTTTTCTTCCTAGGTTGCCATTTTGCAGGGTTTATTCTAAGCAATGAAGAAACAAACTTACTGATCAGTTTGCTCTTCTCTATATCCAGTCATGCAAACAAGATGACTAGAATAAGCACAACACCACTTCATTCACCAGCACAACTTAATAAAACAAAACAGAAGTAAATCACTAGCAATGAAGCATGCAAATGAAGAAAATGCAATCCATTTTCAGCACAAAAAATAAAGGCAAAGTTCTATTACTTCAATGACAAATCAAGAAGGAACCGAAGAAAGAAAGAACTGGTGCAGCAACATAAAAAAAAAAAAAAGGGTATTTTGAGGAGGTCAATATCCTCACAAATTCCATGGAAGAAATTCTATTTCTTGGTATGAGTTGCAGGAATCTGGTTCCTGTTCAGACTTGGGACCCTAATGAAGATGTGGGCTGTTAGCCTTTTAAACAAATAATGGTCAGAAGGCAAAAAAATCCCAGGCCCCAGAGAGAGTCACAAGAACAGCTTCCAGCATGGGTGGATGCCCAGCACTTTTCCAGAGTTGCACATCCCTGGGCAGATGGTACAGAGTCCAGCCACTGCCACAGCATGACCCACTGAGGAGCTAGCTGTGCTCTGAACATTGTGATGTTTTATGCTCAGACGCTGATTTCTCCAGCATTTGAACAAAAAAATCTAGTCTGGAGATGGTCTTCTAGATATAGTATAAACACAGCCACTCGAGGCTCAGTGAAATCACTGAATTGTATTAGATCAGGATTTTACATCAGCATTTTAATGGTGCTGCTATGCAAGCCACTGGATTTACATTACATGTTTCCATAAATATAAGAAGTTAACATGGTGTTCTGCATACAATTTTGTTATTTTGCAAATTACATAGTTAATCTATTCATTTAATTCCTTTTATTAAGTTTTCATTAGGTGTTTTCTCTCAGGGATTGCATCACAGAAATTTTACTTAATTTCCTCATTGAGTTGATGGCAGTTAATCCTCTGGATCTGGATTTTCTAATATGAGAAATTTAATTAATAACTGGTAAATCATACGTCTTAGTCTGACTTCAGTGGAAAAATCAAAAGCTAAATGGATGAAATTCTTATATGTTATAAACTGTACAATTAAACTTAGAAATCAAGTCATTAAAATTATCTTCTCTTAGGGTTTATGCAAGCATACTCAGCACAAGTAGTCTTGTTTTTCCTAGTCCTCACATTCATTTCAAAATCTGAAGATAATTTTTGCAGCACAGCTCTAATTAGCACCTATTAGTGAAACACCATAATTTAATGGAATGCCCTTCACTACAGCCAATAACATGTTTTTTATTATTTAAACAAGGAAGGATGCAGGCTTCATGCTTTGGGAGCTGTTTGTCAGGGTAAACAGTTCTCTAGTTAGATTTTTCCTAGTAAGCAGGACAGAAGCTTTCTAACATGTTTCCAGGCCTATGCATTCTAGCGCAGTAATCACCTCCATCCAAAGTTACCTGTACATGGGGTCTCCTTTTTCTCAAATTAACTTTTGGTATGCCCACACCAATTTGCTGAAGTAACAAAAAAGCAGCAATTTACTTTTTTACACTATTAATGAACAGACCACTTATAGAAGTGAAATCTTTCCTACACAACTACATTCTCCAGTGCACACAGACTGGAACAAGGGACTAGACTCCATTTTGCTCAGGAATTCTAAACTGCATGTCAGAATTGTGTTTGGGTTTTGCCTAGAGAAACAAAAACACACAACTTTTAAATAATGTGAATTAAGTTAACAGAGTTTTCCCTCCCACCATACTCTGCCAGAATTAAATTGGAGAATAAGAAGAGTTTCACTTTTTGTTTACTGTCCTATCTGCTCTTAAATCTACCTTCCGTACATTTCTTTCAAAAATCTAAACCATAGGACCAAATAGTGGAACACACAGAAAGCATGTGCAATTTTATAATTATCATTAATTGGATTTTGATCAGAACCATAATGAGAGCGTAGAAGAGGATGCTAATCTGTAAAAAAATTATAAAAAACAGAATTATCTAATTAGAACGAATCTTGCTAACATATGCTTAATGTAAACTAATGACTCAATCCAGTGGCTACATTTATTTGGTGAAACAGGCACCTGCTCTTTCTCAGGACAATGGGAAAATACACACACACAGAGTACATAAACAGAAAAAGATATAATTATTTGTTTAAAAGTGCAATATAAAATTGGAAATACATATATTTTATTCAGTTTAAAACTATTAAACTGAAAGTTTAAAAAATATTTCCAATGTTATACTTTGACACAGTTTTCATGAACAAAACAAAACACGAGAAAGTTCTTCAAATTTTTTACCTGTTTTCAATATGTCTTTCTAAACATTATTGTCAGTTGTATAAACAGATTGACAAGTTTAGAGTTTCTAAGGGCTTTTTTTTGTGTGTGAGTTGCTACTGGAAGAAAATTTCCCAAAATATTGTGTTGAACCAGTTTTGATTTTAGATAACAGATTTCCAGAAGGAAAAGCATTCAGAAGGTACTACTAAAGGTTTAATACACCCTCACCTCTTCAAAGGTAAAGACGTAGTTATGTTTTAGCTTACATTTACTGAAAAATTGCTGCCAAAGAGGGTTAAGATGTTAGTTAATACATTAATGGCTACCAGGATGTTCAACTAAAATTAAGATGACATGTTAAAGAAAGTCCATGAGTTCTAAATATATCTTTCTTTATAGTGTACCTTATTTTTAAAACGTAGTTCTTGTATCAGTCTGTATAGCATGCACCACCCCAAACAAACTGGGAGTGAAAAAGTCTAGTCTGTGTAACTGTTAATAACAACAACAATAATAATGCATATGCTTAATATTACATAAAGAAATTATTCTATGACATAAAACACATCACATAAAATATCATTTTCTTAACATACTCTAAATCATACATTTGAGCAGTATTTGTAAGAAGCTCTGGACTTAAATATTATTTGAATTAAAAACAAGAAACAACAACAAAAAACACCTACACAAAGAAACCATGACAGTTAGTTTCCTAGTAACCTGTTGCAGTCTATCCAGGTTTAGCTGGAAAAAACTGAGTTTTTCATTCTCTAACAAAAGTTCTTTACTATTCAGTGTTACAGTGTAGAATAATTGCACATATGAGATGAACAGAACCCAAATTCATTAATTTATTACACGATGATGCTTAAAAGAAGAATTTATATATTTATACTGCTTCAACTGTTAACAAAAATTGTTAACAAAATTCTAGTTTTATTTGAAAAAGGTAACCCCCTGCCATTATCTGAATTTCTAATAATCTCTAGGGATGAGAATGATGCAATTTGTCACAGAATAATTCACTAAGCATAATCATAAAATCAAAACTTCTATTTTTATCACATTATGACAATCAAATGCATATATAAAGAAATAGAAGTGCTTGTAAATTTTTAAAACCTACACTAAGTCCATCTTTTTCTTGTTTTACTTCTTAAAGGAGTACTCTTCAATTAAATCAATAGGGATACTCTATCAATAGTTAAGATTAAGCTACTCCTTCTCCAAAAGCATTTTCTTATTGTGGTATTTTTCCTACACACTTAGTAAAAGATTTCAAACGTATTCATTACTTCAGAAAATTAATTCACACATTCTCAACTCAAATTCTGTCATCTTGAGAATTAAATGAATCACTTAAGTATGTAAATTAATTCTTCATTTATTCTCTGTCTTTGGAAGTTAAATATGGTAAAGTATTGAACAAGCAGTCTGCTATCCCTTCTGTAGTTACAGTAGGATTTTCTAGTGAACAAACAATAGACTACAGTTGTCTTTCTTGCCTCTGTACTCACAACTTGCAATTATCTTGCTCATAGATTGCTCAAACTGTCTAAATACAAAATTTTAATATTGACATCTGAACTATGCAGATATGGTCTTGGATCTCCAATACTTATTCATATTCATCATTAATTCTAAATTTGTATCTGAAAGCTACCCATATATTTATATCAACTCACAGTGGTTTTATTTATTCAATTTTGTTAATTCAGCTAACTTTTTTTTCTCTTTTAAAATGATGTATTTGTGCATTGTGAACAACTCGAGGGACAAAACTGTTGAAAGTTTGTTTCTCACGGAATTAAAGGATTTCTAAATTACCACTAAACAGAAGATTTGTTGACATGGAGCAATCCTTCACTAAAACAGAGATTGAAGTTCTGATTTCTGAAAAACATTTAGCCATTCACCTTGAAGTATCTCATCAAAGCAGTCCATACAAGGTTAAGACTACTATTGTTAGATAAGAAATTAGACTGAAATATGGGTTTCAAAGTTGACTGAACTTGGAGGAAAATTGTATCCTAATTAGATTTAGGTAGTTTTCATGTCTGGAAGACCTTTCATAATTTGAACTAAAATCTAGCATTCTGGGAAAGAATAAATATTTTGATCCACCCCAACTCTGCAGCTCAGGTTTCATCTCTCATAAACAGAAAGTAAGCAAAGAAACAAATATGAAAAAGCAAGTAAAAATAGTGTGTGCTTGTATCTGATTTCTGCTGTTTTGCAAGTATGAAAGTTTAAACTTCTGGAATAAGAAAGCATTAAAAAATAAATGTACACTACTATTTTGAGTTTGCTTCAAAAGCATCTTGAAACATAGTACAACTTTTTTGTAATATCACACCCTTCTCTATTTAAATTCTTTTTTTTGTTGTCTATATATATACTGAAATACTTATTTCACATTATAGATGTCTGTGTCAAATATACATCTTTCTTATTTCATTTATAACAAAATTCAACAAAAATCAATGCTCATCTTCTTGCCACCTGAAGTGGATTTGGATGATACCATACATACACTGTCCTGACACTATGCAACGGATAATTATTTATTATTGTTCTCTTGCAATTTAGTTCATTCATGTTACTTCTCACGATGTTCCCATACTACAGAGAACAAAATTAGAAAGTTTCTCATACCTTTGGTTGGAGATTTGGATGAAGTAGCACATACCCATTAGGATCAATTGCAAAGTAGTATCCATTTGGACAAAGCTGAAAGAAAGAAATGAAGTTTAACGTTGTAAATCCTTAAGTAATAAAGAAAAATTAACCAGTAGCTTTATAGCAATAGTTACAATGAGGAAAATATATCACCTGAGGCATCATGAAGTATGGGAGATACTAATCTAGAGAAAAAGTTTTTAAAAATGTTTACTCTTTCAGAATCATAGGATAATAATTTGTATATCTGGAGTTCATGAAGTCCAATCCCTCACTGAAAGAGGTGTACTAAATATGCTCACTACACAGCTGACCTTTTCTATCAGGACCTGTTGCTGAATTCTGTTGAACTTGGCCTCCATTATCAACCCTCCATCTCCATTCCTGCTTTTTCATGAATCTGCCCACAGACTGTACTGTGGCATGGGATTTTTCCATCCTTGATGGAAGACCGTATTTGCCTTCGGTAAAATTCATGATGTTCCTTTGCTTCCTCAACTGTTGTTTTACACAGTAATGTTTCTTTTTTGTTTTGGTTTGGTTTGTTCTTATTCAATGATATTGAATGGTGTACAGATAGACATATATTGAAGAATTTTTCTACAAACAAGTGTCCTCTATTAATGGTAAGTATTATTGTTATTATTATTACCAGCCACAGTTGTTTGTATACTCTGCACTCTGGTAAGAATCAAGCACTCATCTGAACAGCAATGCCTAAGGCTACAGAATAATAAATACTTGGAATATATCCTCTAGTGTAAAAGTTGGCTTTTACAAATGCATTCTGATGGACAGTTCACACAGAAGCACAGATTTGGCTGGTCAGAAAATCTACAACAATGGAAAAGAGTATTTGAAAAGAAGCCTGCTGGTGTTTTGACTCACATCCAGTCATTGCTATATGACTGATGAAAAAGCAGACAAAGAAATTATACACAAATCACGTGTAAAGAAAAACTACCAATGCAAACAACTCACCGTAAATCGAGGTGTCAGCTTTTTTATGTCTTCCAGAGAGACATCAACCCCCATTACTCCAAGAATGAGCTGATTCTGGTAAGATTGTTAGAACATTTGACATATTTACAATACAGAATAACTGCAAGTCAGTGAATTTTGCCTTCATCTCTTGTTTGACAAAAGTACTTGAAAAGTTGCCTATTTACTTTTGGGCCTATTTTTAATATATTTAATAATAACCAATGTGATTAAAAATAATATAAAGAATTTAGTACAGATTATGGAAATCGTTTAGGGAGATGATAATGTTTGCATTCCAGGATGAACAAACAATAAAATGCAAGAACAAAACAAGCAAAACATATTGCTTGTCGAATTACTAGCAAACATATAGAGCTACTAATACATACTCTCAGGTCGGGTTGACAGTTAAACTTATTAGACTATAAGAGCAGTAGGAAAACTTCATACTTATTTAAATTGTACACATAGCACTATCTTCTATTATCATTACAACTAATTCATTTATAGTCTGCATCATTGCCTTTTATACTGAATATTCACAGCTTCACAGTTTTGTTATAAATTTATCTGGACTTCCCTTCCTAGCAACGCTTAAAAAACATCACTTTCCACTTCCCATCTACTGAGCACTTAGCTCATTATCACTCTCATCAGGTCGTAGAGATCGAACAAGGTATGCCATAACCTGAAACTCAGAACTACAAAATGAGTGATCTGAACTTTCTTGTTCACAAGAGGTTAACAAGGAACTAGAAAAAAAAATTATTTCTGATATATAAGACAATTAAACTGTAGAAATTTCTATGGAAATGCACATTTTTCAAGGAGTTTAGCATTAAATGTAACTGTTTTCTTTCTTGTTTGCTTTAAATAACAGCTTACTATTTTTCCATTTTGTTCTTTTGTTAGATTGAAGACAGGCAGAGTTCCTGTAATCACGAGACCCAGCTCCTAAAAAATAAAGACACACAGAGGAGATAAGAAGACTTTTCAGTTTAATAACAAATATTCACAGAATCATGGAATTTTGGGGCTGGGAAGTGATCTCTAGAAATCATCATTGAGTCCAACCCCCTAAAGCAGGGGAACCTAATGCAAGGCTCTACACTTGCTCTTGTTGAATCTCTTCAGGTTCCTTTCTGCCAAACTCCCTAGTCTGTTCTAGTCATGTTGAACTCGATTCTTAAATTTGAATATTCTATACAATATAGAACGTTGAACTATAATACATTAGAAAAATCCTGGGATTTCTGTAGTTAAATGTTTGATTCAAGTATTAAGAAGAAAAAGGAAAAGGGAAAAGAAAAATAGGAAACAGATAAACTAGAATAGGGAAAAAAAAAAGAAAAAAAAAGAGAAGGAAAAGCCATACAGGAGGTTGCTTAAGTTAAAGAACTGATGTGAGATGTCAATTCTGTTTGTTGCTAACGTCAAGACTTGAGAAAAAGCCTGTAAGGGGACTAGATATACCTGTGCCCTCCTCTGTGATGAGAAAGCACACAGATTTCTACCTTTGCCTCTGATAGTTCAGCATGGGTTGGTCTCCACCTAATAAATATTATTACTAAAATGTTCTATTTTTTATAAATATATATGTATGCATACACACAAATATACCTATAATTACATACACAATTCGAAACATGCTTACAAACACACTCATGTAGGAAACTTGAAGGAAAGACTGAATTAACCCAATGATAACACACAGCAACATGATAGAAGTTTGCAGATATCACTCTTCATTAAGCAGATCTCTTTCCCTTCCTACTTACAAATTTATCTTTGGCTTTACAACAGGATATGTACAGAACATAAGAACTTTCGTCACAACTTCCTTTATATTTCCAGTAAGTACCTCAACAGTAACCCAGAAAATGTGGTTAATGAACTTCTGGTCATTGAAAGTCCAAAGAAAAATGGGTTCCTCTATTTGTCATGCTCAGTTCTATGATATGTTGAAAAACGTTTAGAATAATGCTTCCAGGAGGAAGTGGCTATTGACATGACATTAATGACCATATGACCTTAAATAGATACATGATTCCACATGACCATTTAACAGTAATTTCGGCTAGATAGCATTACTCAGAAGAAGGTTATCTGGAGCAACAGATTAGATTGCTAATAATAATAGTTTGCTGTTTGTAATTTCCTGAATATATTTGTTTTGCAAGATTTGTGATAAGTTTAGCAGTAAGGAAAGTATTTCATACATTTATTTTTTTTTTAATTTCCCAATTATATACACTTCCCAATTAAAGAAATAATTACTTTGAGCAAACAACTAATTACAACTATGATAATATAAAGATTCAAGTTCAAAACTTGTACATATAGCCCCGTAAAATTAAGAGGTTTTATTCTCCCTTGAAAGCCTAGGGAAAAAGAAAAACAAAACCAACAAGAAAAAACCCTCCTCACCAGTAATGTAACTGATTATCTGATGATCTCTACTGCAGCATAACACTGCAAAACTTATATTTTTTTTCTTTTGTTAATTTGTGGACATTGATGACTTCCAGCTAAGGATCTGCACGTCTGCATGTAGGATTCCTTTTCTCTGTTAAAGTTGAGAGCAGTAATGAAAATACCAGAGGCAAGCAAAAACCAGCACGTTCGCACAAGTTGTTCAAGAAGTTGCTCTATTAAAGTGTTCAGATGCTAGAAATGCAAGAATATTATGTTTGGAATTATAAAAAAAATAAGTTCTACTCTAACTGATATCCTATGCCTTTCATCTGAAGAGATCAAGAATTTTACTTGAACAAATAACAGTCATACCAGAGCATCAAGATAGACATTTGTCCATTGGACCTGTTTGGCCTTCTCTCCAGCTAACACCATTGGCCTCCCCAAAACATCCAGATATTCCTGCCAAGAAGAGTAATAAAAACTTTTCAGAAAGCAGTTATTAGATCCATGTCCAGAAACACCATAAGAAAACAAACAACAGTAAGAAAATGAAAACAACAGGGAAAAAAAAAGAAAAAAAAAGATGATTAGGGAAATAAGTCAACATTCACCAGTAACATAAGTATTTCATTTATATATTTATTATAATTTTACTACCCAACACCTCAGTCTTCAGACTGCAGTATACACTACCAAGACAATTTCTGTGTTTCAATGTGAGTTGCTCAATCACAATTGGACGATATAGATACATAACTGCTGCTCTCTTTTCTTGAAGTGAGAATTACAATTATATCTGTTAAAAATTTAAGTGTTGATGTCATAATGAAATTATGAGCTGACCTCAGATCCTTTAATACAGAAGAGATAGTGAAGGGTGAATGGTAATCACTATGTGAGGTCTGGCAGCAAGAACTTGTGTAACTCCTATTGAACCAAAACTTTCAGAATTTTAAACTTGCATAGTCCGTGTCTTCCCTTAGTTCAGCACTGCAGATAAAGCTGGTGATCTTAAGAGTTATGAAATTTCTGGTCTGAGATGGGAATAGTTGCCATCAAACTTGTTTTACTCAACCTTTCTAATATTAATAAATTAAATATGTTAATATCAACCTTTAAATATTAGAGATATTTCTTGCCAGACACTATCTGGAAGAGTTTAACAGCATCATAGGACGCTTACTCAAGCCAATAAATAACTTATTTTTTGCCAAAAAAAAAAAAAGTCTTGGCTGGTCTTGGAAGTACAAATAACTGCTATGATATTTCTTTACTTTTCTTGACATCTGAATGCATGAACTTTCAGACAACAGGAAATAATCTTTCCATCTACACTGTCAGTTTGGATCATATCATTTAATTCCAGGATCCTGTGCCCTTAATTATGTTCAATATTGTCTTCTAAATTGTCCTTGAATTTTTAAGAGGAAAAGCTATGTCTGTCCCAGACTGGTTAGACCAACTCAAATAAGCAGGATTGTATCAGGACACAGTTTCTGCTCAGTTGAGTCCTGAAATTTATCAGGCAGATCCACTGATTTATCCATGTAACACAAACCTGTCTAGAAAAGTTATAACAATTTTCTTGTTTTAAAGAACTTTATAAAAATTACTGCTATATCTCAAGATCAAAGAGGAACCACGTAAGGCGATAAGGAAAACTGAACCCAAAATACAACCCTTGTCCAAAAAATGTAACAGGACACAGATTACTTCAAACTTTAGGTTGTGTGCATGTGGCCAGCCAGTTTTAAAGGATGCTAGCATGACTAGAATGCATTCAAGTTACTGTAAGCTAGCTGGCTGAAGTAACTAAGATCACACTGTAAATTAGCTTACTGAAACTATGCAGAAGGAAAAAAATAAATGAGTATATTCTAACAGAATTATACCTCATATGTAATTGAAAACCTTAACTTTTTCTCTGTTCTTAATGTACTCTATGTTAGAAAATAGTTTAGAAGAGAGATTATCCTGCTTTCTTGTGTTACAATTGTATTACATTTTGCAAACACACTTACCTGGGTGTTTATTCTTATCGCTCCAATGGATGGTATTTCATAATAATAACCTAAAATTGGGATCAGAAATAATACTGTCTTACTATAACACAATTGTAGTTTCTTCATCTTAAGGAATTAAATTTTACTCATAATTTCTAATTAAAAATTTATAGAAAGTACCATGTATGAATGCAACATTATTTTTTGTCAACGCCACGGCAACTCATCGACACATATGCCATACAGGCCATGCTAATTATTCTTCACCAGCAGGAGTGTATTATGTATTTATTTGTCTGTTGTTTTTGAAGCTAGGATAATGTACTGAATTGGTATTCTTGTACTCCCAGTTACTCTGAAGTGCCAGCATATTTAATGGAGTTTCAAAACACTTTGAATGCAACAGAATTGTATGTTGAATGCACACATATGACAATGCAAGAATAGCTACAGTGTTTTGCAATACTGAAGTTCAAGCATAAAAAGATAAGGGAATCTTGAAAGAAAAAAAAACTGTAACCAGTATTTCCTCTAAATATCAGAAATGTCTTTCTTCGTTACTGATATTATCCCTTATTTGCCTGAATTAAAAATATTGCTTATATTCATCAATAAGACTGAAAAGAAAGGACATAGATTTCCGATCCAAGATGTGAGATCCAGTTTCAGATCATATGAATGAGTCAGTTAAGAGGGAAGGAGAGCAGGAGAGGCAAGAGGATTGGGGTTACTCACACACTTTGCTTTAAATAATGTGTGACTGATGACAAACTAAAAGCTTTAATAAAGAAAAGTTAAAGAAAAGTTTTCCTTTTTGGATGTGCAAACAAATAATTCCATCAATTTTGGAAAGATGAGTATGATAATTATCCTTTGATAATAAAATGGTGAGTTAGTCTGAATTTGTTTAAACAGAATGGAATTTAAATTCACATAGTATTCTGAGATACAAAGATATTAATTAAAAAGTTGTTTAAAAATTAAAAGTTGATTTTCTGTAATTATCTCAAAATACAAGCTATATCTTGTATACCTCCTGCATAATTTAAGTCAGCATTCTGAGAGATTTGTTTCAATCTGAGAGGTTATAGATTCTTCTCTATCATTACTCTTTCTATGGCTATATCTTTGTCTTATGTTTAAAAATTCACTTTTGCAATTTATCTCTATTTATTTCTTTTCTTGTTCCCTAGTTATATGATGTCTGAGACACTTTCTTCTCACAGTTTTTCTAAATGCATCTTTCCATAATTTTCATGCAGAAATTTTAGGAGAAATAATTTTACTTTCTTACATTTATTCTTTTTGTTTCTTTCAACAAGAAAACCAAACCAAAACAAAACATAAATTTAGGATGCACTCAGAAACTAAAGAATCACAGAAAGAATAGATATGGTATTTTCTTTTTATTTGAGAAAGAAAAAAAAAAGTCGGTCTCTTCTAAGTGTTGGAGAAAAAAGAGAGATGACATTCAATCAGCCAACAAACAAACCATAAACCCCTTTGTCCAAGCTCCTGAATATAAAACATCTTTGACTAATTTTCTTATCTGTCATCAGCTACGTTTTCTTAGATAGCTATTACAAAAAGAACACTCAAAATGTAACCCTAACATCTTCTTATTATTATAATGAATACTATAATTGTACTTTTCTTACAGCACAGTATTATATAATATCAAATAAACACAAAACTTATTTATCCAAATGTATATACACATTTCATCAACTTTTATGTAACTGATTAAAAATACAAGAAAGCTGCAAGTTAGTTGGAAAAAAATGTAATTTTTAAAGAATGTTAGATGTATTACTCTAGCAAATAACAGTGTCAAAGACATAGTACCTTTATTTTCACAGGCCATCCACTGTATAGGTCCTTTGTCATAATTATGTTGACCAACAGAAAATGTGAACACACGTACCTATGCATATGAAAAAACAAACAAACAAAAACATAACATAAAACCTAACTAAGTAACACAAATTAGTTGTGACTCTCAAGTGAATGATTCTTGGATTTTTTTGAATATACTTGAAGCAAAAAGAAATCTCTGTACTTCCAAGTTCAATACAATAGAGTCCCTGGCGTTATGATATTTATATATACCTATTCTATTTTGTCCCACCAAGTAGAACTCATTAAGAATGTTCTTTCATACATCTTTAATACTCCGAAGCTCTAGTACTGGTTATTGTCCAAAAATCATTTGAATTTCTTTTAATTTTTTCTAGTAAGCTTATTTTAACACTTCATTTTTTAATTAAATTAGTTGCCGTTGTCTTCTATCATTCTGGTAGAATAAAATAAAATAATTAATAAAAATTAATGAAATAAGATAAACAATTGAAAACCAGGATTTCTGTATGTAGATTTAAAATTCTACAAAACACATAGAAAAACTATATCACTATGTTTCAGTTTCCAGCTGAATATTCTGCTCAGAAGCTGAACTTTCCTGGAGAAGATAGGAAAAATATCTTCCCCACAGTTTTAAAAAGCCAGTAACTATTTATTTGTCTCTCGGAAGGATTATCCAACAACCACACAGTCTTTCCTTTTCAGGTATGTCTTCACGGACCTTCATGTTTACCACTTCACTTTACAAAACACAGATCATAATATGAAAACAAAATATGAATTTCTATCCACAAGACTGAGTAATAAAGTACCGTTTTCCTTAAATACAATAAATATGAATCTGCATAGACTCCGTGCAAAGTACTTTCTGATTGATACTAAATTCTTAGGTGGTATTCATACAATTTTTCTGGACTTTATTTAGTATGTGCTACCTAAACCTTAATTTGTCAAATAAGCAAAAGAAATTGTGTCACAGACAGAGCTGATGCATTAACTAAGAGCTATAGGAATAGTTCCAAAACATCACTCAACAGGTATCAATTGGTGAAATTTTATCACTGATGACCCCTATTTGGAAGAAGGGCAAACCAAGCTTTGTGCTAGATGTCATTTTAATTAGGGAAGTGTTTTGATTTGCTCTCACTGTACAAACCTTTTGTTTCTTCTAGTAGAATTAAAGCAACTACACAGGCACGATTCTTTTAAAAATACAGAATACTGAGCTACTAACAAAACTACCCTGTATAAGGTCATTTCTCAATAACAAGTCAAACCAAGTGCAGTTTTAGTTACACAGACAGGTATGTGAACCATTGTGTATCTGATGCTGAATTTTGTTCTCACAGTTCATATGGACAGACAGGTGAGAAATATCTTCAAGTACCTTGAAAATATCAGCACTGCTAGTAAGAACAAAACTTCCATGTGTCTGCATCTTATTTACCTTTTTTATTATGTATCTATCACATTGTAAAATTGGTTTTATTTGCCATCCTCATTTGTGCCCATTTGTTCTTGACATTTTTTACAAAATGACAGCTGTAACCCTTCTAATGGATCTCTCTGTTTCTATTTAATTGCCATCCATTTTTTCTCAGTTGAATATCATAGTGTTGTTTTATATGATATCTCTCAGCTCACGGCCCATCCTTTACACTTCTGCTTTTTTGGGGACTCAAAACTGTTCCTAGTTTAGTGTTCACTAGAACAATTAAGATTACATTTTTCTTAAAAATTATGGTGAAACAAGACAAAATCCAATAAAGACCACTAGTTAGATAGTTGAGTGAGATGATGTCTCCTTTGGATTAAAAGCAACTAATTAAGTATGAAAGAGTCATGTGGGTTTGCTTGTGTGTGTATAAAACATGAGTCAATTAGACCCGACTGTCTAGTATTTGATCTCAAATATAAAAATAGGACTCTGCATTGGACTCAAGTTGTGAAATGGTATGTAATTTAGAGGAAAGAAGCAGCATGTTAAATCTGCAATTAATTTATAAAGAATTCACAATTTAAATTATTGACAACAACTGGAGGACAATATATCTGATTTAGTGTTCCTTGGATAATTAGAAGAGATAAAGAACTGCAATGACAATTTGAGTTTTTAATTGTTACTTGGTTTGGCAAGAGGGTGGAACATTCAAAAGAGTTTTCTTTTTCCTATTGCCTCATCTGGAATTGAGTAGAATGACAGACCAGCTGGAAAAATGAGTCAGAAAGTCAAATTAAACAAGCCTATTTTAGTGAAAAACATGCTCTGTGCTAACATTTTCTGTGGCAGGGCCTAGTGTCAGCCAAAGGACTGAGAGCCGAAGGACCTTTCCCTTGTAGACATCTTACTAAAGAAGACAAAAGAGTTTTAAACTATAAAAAAAAAGAGACAGGTTTAATTACTTCTACTCATCTTGGATGAGAAAATTTGTAGAAACTAACTAGATCAGAAAGAATGGATCTAAGCATCTCTCCTTCATTTGTCCCTCCTTTCAATTTTGGTTTCCACCAAGTAAGTGGATTTCTAAGTTGAAGAAAGCT
This sequence comes from Cyrtonyx montezumae, assembly GCF_038088225.1. Classification (NCBI taxonomy): domain Eukaryota; kingdom Metazoa; phylum Chordata; class Aves; order Galliformes; family Odontophoridae; genus Cyrtonyx; species Cyrtonyx montezumae. The sequence continues at coordinate 151,648,712 of NW_027072034.1, forward strand.
GCCAAGCATCTTTGATCCCTAGAAGTTGTTTTTCATCTGAAATAACCACTGAGACCTTTTATTTCTTCTTTGTAGTTCTCTGTGAGCTCTTAGATTCTATGAACACAATAGGCTCCTGGGTTCATTCACACAGGTCTTCTTTCCCCAAACCTTTCCCCAGGGAAAATCCAGTCTTACAGGGGAGATTCATTTGTTCTCTTCATGTACATAACATTCAAATTAATAAAAAGTAATGGAAGAATCAGAATGAAAGAAAAAAGAATGCAAAACAGAAAGACAAAAAACAGAAATAAAAGATAGGAGCTGTGTGGTTCTCAGTGGGACTATTGAAAATACAGTTATTCTAGAAAAGTCATACTGTCATGGTGGAGAAGTAAAGATGGTCAGAATCCTAACTTCCAATATCAAGAGTTCAAGTTCAGCACTGCGTTAGTTCTGTTAGGATAATAATATGTACTAACTCTGTATTTTCCACTCTTCAAACTAGACTTTTATTTTTATATTAATTATTATTTATTTTCAGTGTAAATAGGGCAGAGTAAAGCAATATCTTTATTAAAAAGTAAAAATGTTTAAAACAATGTGAGGACAGACAGATCATGAATGGCAAAGGCAAAGGATGCCCAGAGAGGCTGTTAAGTCTGCATTCATTGAGGTCTTCAAGACCACATTAGATAAAGCCCTTAGCAACCCAGACTGACTTAGTCCTGACCTTGCTTTGAGCAGGATGTGGGACAAGAGAGCTCCTGAAGGTCTTTGCATCCTAATTTATTCCACAATCTTTTGCAGGACATAAAAGGAAATAAATGAATACTAAAAAACAAAAGCAAAGAAACGAACAAAAAAACTTAAAAATCCAGCTCTCAATCAGAGAAATTTCTGGACAGAAAAAATGATATAGAAAATAGAGGAGGAAGTACTGTATTGAGAAACTTAATAATCATATAGTCTAATTTTAAAATTAATTATTTAATTATTTTCCTTTTTACCTTGAATTTCACTCTAAACGAAAAAATCTCATAAAAATCGATGTGAACGTAAGAATTCTGACTTCTACAGATATGAAGTGATAAAGATACTCAAGAGCTGTGAGGAAAATAGAAATGAGGAGCTACACACAAGTGGGCTAGTTTGGTTACAGATTCCAGCTGCTTTTTTTTTTCCTATTATATTTCTTCATATTGCCATTGGAATAAAATAAAGTAAGATTAATTAAGATTCTTTCTTCAGATGTGTCATGTTAGAAATACTACAGAAATCTAAATAGTTCAAGGCAGCTAACTTCAGTACAAAATCAAACTCATGGTTTAGACCACTACATCACATGTAGGCAAGGTGTAGGTCTACAATATTTTGAGAAATCGCAACTATTCTGCACAATGTCTACAGTAGATGAATATACATTTCTATCGTTGTTTTTTTTGTTTGTTTGTTTCATTTAACATAAATTATTTTTCTTAAATTCTGTGCTGCTGCAGTGGTAAAGCTATCCGTTTGTGTTCTTCTCATCATTACTCTGTTTAGAAGATTAACTCTCCTTTGGAGATACATATTTCTCAACAGAGCAACGTTTACTTAACTACAGTAGCCAAATTGAATCTCATCATTTTACCACAATTGTGTACAAGTGTGAAAGACTGCATCTTTTTCCACCATTAGATAAACAAAGTGAATCAAAAATTGATCTAATCAGATCACATTCTTTCAGTTTTTTTGACAGTAAGTTTTCAGAATATATTAATCTGGGCTTTGTAACTTCAGACAAAAATCCAGAGATGTATTTATTTATTTATTGCTATTATTAAATTAAAAGAAAACTGTAATAAAGATAAATGTATAATTCACTAATTCCAGCATCATCTAGGAAATTATTTTTCCTATTAATGTGTTTATATAGATTATCAGATATGATGAAAAATTGTTTGAAGTGAGAGCAACATACCAAGATTGTTTTTCTAAAAAAATATATCATAAAACTGCTTTTCTATACCTCACTATGCAGTCTGTCTCCTAAATCCCTTGTAAGCATATCTTTTAAACCACTTAATCAATTTGCAACTCTTCTGCTGTAGATCAGGGAAACGTTAAGTGGTTTTCAAGGTACAACAGTTATTATTCTCCGTGTCTTCTCCTTATTGCCTTTACATTTTTGACTTAACTCTGTAACTGAACAGAATTTTGAAGATGTTTTCAGATTCTGCTGGGAAGTAGCTAAGACCAAAAGCCATTTATAATCAATTTTAATTAAAAACATAACTTAAGAGTTGTCATCTGAAAACCCTACAGGGTAATTTGGTTAGCCATAAGAAATGCCAAATACTGAGTTTCACCTGGTCCATAGTCTTTTGTCCTTGCCTGCTAGATTCGGAACTTCAGGGGACATAGTCATCATGCATTTGGGTTTTATCAATAAATGTAAAGCAACTTTGCTTTGATAGAAAGGACATGGAGAAGAGATATAGAAGCTGCATGTATACCAACAGGAGTAAGGCTGACAATAATGTGCTAGAGGTAACTTCTACGATCCCTTAGGCTATATTTATGCACTAAATAAAATGGGACATCACTCATTTTCTTTCTCAGGCTGTAGGGCACAACATGGCTCACATCTCTATGACTACATTATTTAGTTTTCCTCCCTCCCAACTTCTACATCATTTGATTTCATTATAATGTCTTTTGGGATCAGATATGGCTCATGCTCATCCTTGAACTGAACCCCTCAATACACTGTTTAAGAGAGCTGAGTGCCACAGGCCAAGATCCATAGCACTGGGTCTGTTAACAATTAAACATTATGGATAACCGTGGACAGTTCTTCAGACTGCATGCTGGCCTTGGTTAATGGGTATGGGCACAGCTAATCATAAGAGTAAGGCTTGTTTTCTTGTGAATGATTGACCATCATTCTTTTTTTTTTGTTTTCAAAACCCATGACTGTAGTGTCTCTAACATTTTAAATGAGAGTTTAATGCTTCTCAGTTTAAGCGAAACTTCTACTGCTCTGAATACCAGGCTCTACAAAGTTCAGAAGTAGGAGACTTAGGCCCTTCACTGTCTAAGCATTTTCCCCTTAACATAAGTAAGTGTAGAAACACAAAGAAGGTCTCAGGACACAAAGTTACTAAATTGTAAAGATCTAGAACTCAAAATGGAGAATTCAAAATATGATGTCAAGTTAGGAAATAGGATGACACAGTAACAGAAACATACCAAGTTGTATTTTTGAATCTTACATCCAAATTATTATTTGTCTCTTTCTTTAGGTACTCTCTGGAAAAAGTTTCAGAGTTGGAAAAAAAAAAAAAAAGCAAAATGGTAAACAGTAAGATTTTACCTTTCAAATACTTAAACACAGAAGATAATTCCAGGCTTAACACTTAACATCTTTGAATTTATAGATGTGAAAAATGCATTAATGCATTTGATAAAACACCTACTCAAGTCCTTCCACAACTGAACCTCTAGAATCACTTCCATTCAATCCTTAACTCCAGGATACAATGCTAGCTTGTGAATTCCTAGTCTAATTGTAGTCTTCCTAACATAAATCCTTCTATGAAAATTATTGGAAAAAATTTTGGAACATCTCCCCTGCTTTGGATATGACTAAATTATACACAGGCCCAAAAACATTTAATGATTCTGCTATTTTGGGACAATAGACGCAAGTAAACTGATGTGTTGTGTGGTAAAATACAGCTGCTGGTTTTGATGAGAATTTTTGTTGCCCCACGATGAAAACATATTTGCACTAAAAAATGGGAATATTTTCTAGTGTAAAGGTTGAAAACATTATTTGCACTATTACAATGTAATACATTAGAAAATTTTAGAATTATCACTTCAATTGAACTGAGAGATACTAATTCAGTTGTACTGTTCTACATTTTATTAGTGCCACCTTGTGGAACTATAGCAACTAATTCCTAACTGACTGAGGCTAGCAGGTGATGTCCCTTCCTGCCATGCTGGAAATACAAAAGTTTAGATACACTGCTGATATAGACTACTCTATCTATGTTAAATCAATTATAATTAGACTGATGTATCACTAATGATGTGATCATTTCAGTTTTTATGTTGTTAGACCTTTCACGAGACAGAAGTATCACAGAAGTAAAAGCTGAATTAGTCAATCCTGACAAAAACTTAATGTAGAGATATTACATGACAATGAGCAGGCTATGTCCTCTGCACTGAGCTGCCTCCATAAGTAAAAAGAAGTTCTAATATAATCATTTCCCAGCTTTAGGTACAAACCAGCTGTTTTATTAGCTCTTACAGCATTTGTCCCAACAGCAGTTAAGTTAGAAAAACTGTGATTTCAAAAACAACAGTCAGATTTCATTATTATGTGCCTAAGTTCAGGTTTTAGAGTCGATTTGGATAAAAAAAATGTGAAAGCTGCTGGGGCAACACAATCCACACACGATCAGGAACTAAATTATTGCTCTTTCTTTCTCTCCTTTTCCTTGGTGCTCACGGGATAAGTCCTAGTACCTTGGTTGAGAGTGCACCAGTTGTCACTGGCTGAAAACTAGCCATACATATGACTGCAAAAGTGTCCAAGCCCACATCCTGTCCCATTCAAATTCATTTATATAAGTGATGCTTTTAGACACTGAGGCTGACAGGTGATGTCACCAATCATATAATGTAGTTGCTGTATGCTTAATTCATCCCATTGAAAGTCATGGATTTATTTCACCTGGAAGAACCTCAAACATCCCTGAATTAGTCTTCTGTGGTGTGGATTTGCAGCTGTAGTTCTGTTTGAAAGGGTGCTGACACACTGGCAGCTTCTCCTGCACTACTAACTCCGCTCTCCTGAAGTTGCTGATCTCACCAGACTGCCCTACCTTGGAAATAAATCTAGTTATTCCTTGTGAATAAATGTAAGCAATACTCTTGAATCAAGTGATTTTCCAGCCACTCAATTCATCTCTAAGTCATTCCTACTTCTCCTTCAGATTAAGAAATTAAACTATCAGCTTTTTCATGGTTCAACTATTGATTATTTTCCCACACAGGCTTTATTTACTCATTTGATTTGTTTCCTTCTTTGGTTATCTTAATAATATTTCTTTGCTGAAACAGAAAACAACCAAATTTCTCCTTTCCCTAAGCTATCCTGACATTCAGAATTTAGCATTCCCTGAAGAAAATTTCATTTTTTCCAAGAGTTCTTTGTAAATTTGGTCGCTCATAGTGGAAAGCAAAGGAGGTGACAAAGTATTTCCCTCTGTACTCTAGATTGAAAGCATTTTCAGCATTTCTATGATAGCCAAAACAACATTTTGAGGGAGCTGAGCAGCTGGAAAGGACCAGACTAATTAGAGGGATATTTACTGTTCCTATCATGACACTAAGAGTTTTCTTTTTAAAAGGATTTAAAGGAATATTTTATATTCCATTGAACAAATTCTATCTAATAAAGGTACTTCAAACTCTGGTTTTTAAGTTTTTAACTCTATATGGTAGAGTAACTATTAAAATTTAAATTTTAATATTTTCTAATTTATTCAGTGGTCTTTCTTTAAATCAGTATACTTTGTCCCTTGTATATTTTCTCTATTATTTACTCCCACTACTCTAGTTCTTGTATTGCTTGGAAAACACTAACTGAAACAGAGTAGTTTCAAATGCCAAAACAGTCTTCTAAAAGAGAGACTTTTCACCTTGTTCATGTGATGTTTCGTGGAGATCAGCCTGGGACAGGAACATTATCCTAAGGCAATCTTAAAAGTGAGAGACTTAAGAATGAAAATTCTTTAAGTTTTGTTCAGTTTTTAAGAGAAGAAAAAATGTTAAGCACTTAACAGTGGAAACTTACCACTGTCACACAGGACTCAGCTTAGGGCAACCTGACCTTGTATCTGTTGGCAGGTAAAACATTCCTTCATTGACACAAGCTGGCACTGACAATGCCTGATTTCAGCAACTGGCAATGGTCCTAGAATATCTCAAAAACTGAGTCTTATGTGCAGTCATGTATTAGAGAATGTCCTTCACAGCTAGCAATTAATACAATCAGTGTGCATGCTAGCCATTGTGCTTCTTGATAAACTGCACCTTAGATCAAAGGATTATCTATGAGAAACACTACACAAATACATATCATCTATATGGTTGAAAGATAATGTTCCTCTCTCTACTTAATGACACATATATTCATAACTATTGTAGTCAGTTTAATAAACTTAACTGTAAGGGGGAAAAAAATACCACAAACAAAAACCAGAAGAATCAATCCTACATGCAATCCACAGGTAAAACTGGAGTGTTGTCTCTAGTTTTGGTGTGTTCAACAGCTTGTATCAGAGTCCTCTTTTTATAAACCTAATGGCATAGTTTACATTCAAAATAGCAGAGAGAAGAGCAGACAATTGTATTTAAATGACATTCTGGGTAACAAGACATGGGACATATTTCACTCTTTGTGAAGTAACTGAATTTTAATTCTTTGCTACAAAGTCTGGCTTTTTAATGAAAAGATGAGAAGAAACATTTCATCCTTATTTAGATATGCTTTTTAAAGAGAAATTTACTGGAAACAAAATACTGCCTGAGAAATGTTTTGTTTTGTTTTGTTTTCTAATAAAACAAACTGAAACTGCAAAAGAAAGCACTGAGGTTACTGTTTCCTTAGAATCATAAATCATAGAATCCTCAGACTTTGAAGGGATCTTTAAAAGTTACCTAGTCAAAGTACCCTGTAATGAACAGGGACATCGACTGCTAGATCAGGTTGCCCAGGGCCTGACTCAGCCTCACCTTGAAAGCCTCCAGGGACAGGTCATTCACCCGTGCAACTTGCTCCAGGGGCTCAGAACCTTCATTGTAAAATACTTTTTCCTTATATCTAATCTAAATGTACCTTCTTTAAGCTAGAAATCATTTTTCCTTGTCCTATCACAACAGACCCTGCTAAAGAGTCTTCCCCCTTCTTTCCTTTTATTTCTCCTTTAGATTCTGAAAGGCCACTATCAGGACACTTTGCAGCCTTCTCTTCTCCAGGCTGAAAAGGTCTTTCAGCCTGTCATAGAAGATGTGTTCCATCCCTTAAATTCCTTTTTCTGTCCTTCGTCTAGATGTGCTCCAGCAGGCCTATGTCTCTCCTGTAATGAGGAGTTCACATCTGGATGCAGTACTCCAGGTGAGGACTCACCAGTGCAGAGCAGAGGGGCAGGATCATCTCCCTTGACCTGCTTCTTTTGATGCAGCCCAGGATACAGGTGGCTTTCTAGGCTGCAAGGGCACATTGCTACCTCACGTCCAGCCCCCCATCCACCAGTACCCCCAGGTCTTTTTCTGCAGGGCTGCACTCAATCCTTTCATTCCCCAGCTCGTATTGGTAGAGGGGGTTGCCTCAACCCAGGTGCAAGATCTTGCACTTGGATCTGTTGAACCTCATAGAGTCACAGTATCACAGAATTGCTCAGATTGGAAAAGACCTTCAAGATCATCAACTCCAATTGCAACCAAACCATACTACCCTAACAACCCACCACTAAATTATATTCCTGAGGACCACATTCAGACAGTTTTTAGGGAACACCTTCAGGGATGGTGATTCAACTACCTCCCTGGGATGCATATTCATATTCCAATCCTTTATGTGAAAAAGCTTTCCCTTATATCCAAACCTGAACTTCCCCTGGCACAATTTGAGGCCATTTCCCTTAGTCCTGTCATCTGTCACCAGTGAAAAGAGACCAACCTGCTCTCACTGCAATCACTTTTCAAGTATTTGAAGAGAGCAGTAAGGTCTCCCTCAGTCTCCTCTTCCCCAGACTAAACAGCCCCAGTTCCTTCAGTCACTCCTCATAGGGCATATTCTCCAAGCCCTTCACAAGCCCCGTTGGTCTTCTTTGGACCTGCTCCAGCACCTCGATGTCCTTTCTGTATGGAGGTGCTGAAAACTGTACACAGTACTTGAGGGGAGGCCAGTGCCAAGTACAGGGGAGGATTACCTCCCTAGTCCTGCTTACCACACCATTCCTGATACAGGCCAGGATGCCATTGGCTTTCTTGTCCACCTGGGCACACAGCTGGCTCATATTCAGTCAACCATCCACAGTACACCAAGGTCCCTTTCTGACGGGCAGCTTTCCAGTCACTCCTCTTCAAGCCTATAGAGTTGCCTGGGGTTGTTGTGATCAAAATGAAGTAACTGATGCTTGGCCCTATTGAAACTCATATATTTTACCTTGACCCATTGATCCAGTCTATCCAGGTCCCTCTATAGTGCCCTTCTACCCTCCTGCAGATCAATACTCCATCCCAACTTGGTGTTATCTGCAAACTTACTGAGGGTGCACTTGATCCCCTCATCAAGATCATTGATAAAGATGTTACAAAGGAGTGGCCCCAGTACTGAGCCCTGGGGGGCAACACTCATGACTGGCTGCCAACTGGATTTAGCTCCCTTGACCACAATTCTTTAGGCCCAGCCATCCAGCCAGTTTCCACACAGCAGAACATATGTCCATTCAGACCATAGGCAGCCATCCACGAGGATGTTGTGGGGGACAGTGTCAAAGGCTTGATTGAAGTACAGGCAGAGTACATCAAAAGCCTTACCTTCATTCACTAACCAGGTCACCTTGTCATAAAATGAAATCAGGTTGTCAAACAGGATCTACCATTAATGAAGACATGCTGACTGGGCCTAATCACATGGCTGACCTTTAATTGATCCACAATGACTCCTGATAGTAACCATTCCTTGGCATCTAGGTGAGACTGATAGCTCTTCAGCTACCAGAATCATCTTTACGGCCCTTTTTGAAGATTGGCATCACATTTGCCAGTCTTCAGTCCACTAGGACATCCCTGGTTAGCCAGGACTATTGAAAGATGATGGAGGATGTCTTGGCAACCACATCTACCAATTCCCTCAGCCCTCTAGGGTGCAGTCCTCCCAGGGGACTCTCTCAACCACAGTCTGAAAGAGACCAAAGTCTTCCCTCCAGAAGTTAAAGGTGGCAGTTTTGATTACTCCTCTCTGTGTCTCAACAAGGATTTAAAAATCTATCATTTCAGGATCACTTTGCCCCATTCAGCATCCAACCTTTACATCCTCCACAAGATCTTCTCAGTTAACAAACAGTAGGTCCAGGATTTTGATTCCCCTTGTTGGATTATTCACAAACTGAGTTAGGAAGTGGTCTCCCATGCACTCTAGGAACCTCTGGGACTGTTCCCTTTCTACAGTTTATAATTCCAGCTTATGTCTGGGAAGTTGAAGTCCCCCATGAGAACAAGAGGCAGAGACTATGCCCAACTATCTTTATTTTATCCTCCTCTTCATGAGGTTCAGCTGGGACCATTGCTCAAGCTTGTCTAGGGCCCTCTGAATGACATCCCATCCCTCTTGTGTGACGACTGCATCACACAGCTTGGTGTCATCAGAAAACTTGCTGTGGGTACACTTGACCCCACTGTCAACGTCACTGATGAAGACATTAAAGAGTATTGATCCCAGCACTGACCCTTAGGGGACACCACTCATCCCTAATCTACATACAGACTTTGAACCATTGACCACCACTCTGGAATCAATCCTGCAGCCAGTTCCTCATCCATTGAGCAATCCACCCATCAAATCCATATTTTTCCAATTTGGAGAGAATGATGTTGTGGGGTAGCAGGTCAAACACCTTACTGAAGTCCAGATAGATGACATCAGTAGCTCTTCCCTTGTCCACTCATGCAGTGACACCATCATAAAAGGTCACTAGGTTGGTACAGCAGGATTTGCCTCTGTTGAAGCCATGCTGATTTTCCCATATCCCCTCCCTCTTTCCCATGTGCCTTAGCATAGCTTCTTGAGTACATAAGAATGTATTCTTCGTTACCAGAATAAACTGTAACTTTGTTTCTTGAAATTTTCATTTCCCTCTTAACCTGTCATCTTTTTATACTGCTGCAGACACACAAGTTGTGCTACCATCTGTTTGTTTCAGTTCTTCCTTTATTCTCATGCTTACTGCAAAGATTGCCATTCTGCAACTTCTTCTTTTCAGCCTCAGTATGAAGTCTGCTGCATACTCCCATGCATTTTTCCATCAGTATATTGGCCAGTATTTTCAAAGATGTCCCATTCCATTTAAAATGCCCATCCAGTGGACTAATGCTCAACTAGTGCTCATTACTTTCCTATCAGCTGGCCTAATCAGCATCTATCACATCACTTAACAATAGCTGACTTATTTTTAAAATATATTCAGTTGTATTTGATGTGTTATCACGTATCAATTCTTCTAATAATTGGACAGATTCTGCAGTTTCTTCCCAGAAAGCTGCAAACTTTATGCAAACCTTTTAATGTTACACATTGGAATTTTCTGGTATCAGTTAATACACAACTGACTGAATCACAATTGTGCAAATTCTAAGAAAAGCACTTGCTAATTTACATAATTGCACAGGCTTTTCTCTTATGTCCAGTTTTGCTTCTCCATCTGCAGGATACAATTCCTTCAAGTTCTCACCATTTTTATATTTTTTAATGAATGGGATTTCTAACTCTCTTTTATGGCTTTTATAGCAACGCAGCTCATACATTATCAGTCTGAGTTGCAGTCACTAGAGAGTTCTTTGAGATTTACTTATGGTACTTCCTTCATTAAACACTGGAAGCTTAAAATAAATTATCTTTTTATAATATGTGTTCAAGTTGATAAAGCAATATGATAGGAAACACAACTGTTGAGTACACTCTAGAAACCTAGGAATATTTTTTGTTCTAGAAAATGTTAGAGTTTTGTTGTTGTTGTTTCTATTATTTTTTTTTTATTTCTAAGTTAACTGAAAATAAAGAAGGAATAACATAAATGGATTGAAGGAGCAATAACTGATTTTGGAAGTTTTGGCAGAAATAAAATAAGGATAACTCTACAAAAAAGACAGACTTGAACAACATTCTCAGAGAATCAGCTAGTTGAAAATTGAGGGGAGATAACCTAAGAAGAAAGGATTACAAGAAAGACAGACATTCATGAAAAGGAATGCAGTCAATTTGCAAATGGAAACTTCCCAATGTGATGTACAAATTCAAATATACAAACAGAAATTGAAGAATTCCTGTAGTCTACTTCCTGTAGTAATAATCTAGGAAAAAATGATTTGCAGGAAAGAAAGAAAAAGATATTGGTTCAATAACCCCATGTGGTTCCAAAAATCAAGTTATATTCCATGATGCATTTATCTAACTGCTGCATAAAAAGAAAAAAAAAGTCATAGAAACTACTCTGTTCTCTTGAAACTTCAGTTTCTCTAACTGTTCAAGTGCATGTTTTAAGTAAGGTAGAGGTAGAGATAAAATGAATCTATACGCAACAGAGGACAGAATAAATAAGAAAAGTATTTGAAGATATAATTTAGGAGTAGTTGGAAGAAATATGTTTAGTGGAAAAGAAAAAAAAAGGGAAGTTTGAACTGGGTCACAAAAGTTGGTTTCCTAAAATGACAGAAAAAACTATGATAAGAATCACCACAAAGACCATAAAATTAATTAAAAAAAAAGTAAAGAAAAAAAAAACAATTCGGAGCTTTTTATTATTAGTTTTACAAAAAACTTTCTAAGCAGGTATGTAGTGAAATAAAAATTGTAGGTAACTAAGAAAGCTATAGAAGTGGATACTGTAAAGAGTTACACAAATATCATCAAGAATGGTGTAGTTACTTAATTACTCATTGCAGAAAATCTCAGTACTCCAATTCTTTAATTAGAGAATAAAACAATCAACTCATACTGCATTCACGGCAATCACAGATTTGTAAGCATAAACCCAATTAGTACATGTGAAGACCAAGACAAGACCAACACCAACACTCTGAGCTGTAATCAAAACCAGTTATGCTGCACGTATCATTTTTCTTCTGTAAATAAGTAAATTGCAGTCCCATTCTTTTATTTTCATTCCATAATAACCATAATGTACTTTCTATATGAAGCAATATCTTATCCCTGTTACTGGATTAATCATTTCATGCCATCTGCAGCATTGACCTGTGACACCTTGAATCAATCACTATTAATGCAGTGGCTTGTAACTGAAGATTAACAAAAACAGACATATCAAATACTCCCCTCCATGCCAAATTTGAAAGAAAAAAGCTGTCACTTGGGTTTTATGTAACACATACATATGATTCTAATATGACTGATAAGATTACTTTTCAACAAAACTACATTAAAAGTTTTATTAGCTTTCTGCAGTTCTCAGCATGACCTCGTGGATTTTATCTTGCAAGCAGATAAAAACACCGCATGGTAACCCAGACGGTCTCATGATGATAATGAAACAGAAGCCTAAAGAGAGACTCAGTACCAACATATGATGCCCTGTGAACTTACACACAAAAAGGCTTTTCTGCACACTTATCTTCATCCCAAAATAAACCCTCATCTGCTCTGCTGCACTTTCTGCTGTGCTTCCTAAGCCTGCAGCAATCTTGTCCAACAAATTTGTGTGCATATATGGAATAGCATGGAAGACTTGTTAGCTAAAGGGAAATATGTGTGAAAAGGTGACAAGAAATGGGTAGCAATTCCTTATTGAAAGTTTATGTGAAAAAAAAATATAGAAAAGATTTTATATAGTCTAAATGAAAAGGCATCAGTGAAAGACAATGTGGGAAAAGCTGTGGTAGACTGCTCAAATCAAACAGCATTGCCAGCAATGGACCCATGCCAAGGTACATCAGCACAGCTTCCTTCCTAAAAGGATAATATGTACAGATTTTTGAAAAAAAAACAACAACAAACCATCAGATTTCTAATAACCATTTACTCTATTTCTGAGTGCAGGAAAAGACTTCACACGCTATCAGGTAACTGTGGCTCAAAACTTAGGTAAATGAGGAAAAATGTTTGGGATACAGGAAAAAAAAAAACGGTATCACACAAAAATAATCAAAAAAAGGATAAAAAATATTATTTCTTGGATTTACACATTTTTGACCTTAAACTACCTAGTATTGTGCAATTTAGATATTATTGAAGTTTTCCCAAACAGTAACGGTCACAGGAGGAAGACTACTTGTATGGAATATTTATATTCATTAATTAAATGACATTAATTATGTTAGGAAGAAGAAGATAGGACAGAAGCTAGGACAGTTGAGTATGTTGTGAATCCTTCATAAGTAAATGGGGCTAAGAAAGTGGTAATAACTATATATTTAATTTAGCCTAAGAGTAAGATATTTCTGCAGCAAGCTGTCTAGTAACAGTTGCCACATTAATTCTAAGGAAAAAAAGAAAAAACAACCAAAAAATAGAACACATGCACACAACAAAAAGCAAAAGGAATGGACTGCAAAATGTGTGAATACTGACCCAAATTTTACCAAGAATGTTTTAGCGATACCAGTTGTGAAAGCCACAGTGCATAAAATAAATTAAAATTAAGAGCTGGATACATTCTTAAGACAGAAGTGATTAGGGAAGGAGCCAGTGAGCCAGTTTAACCAGCTGGCTGGAAATGGTTTCTGTTATGGGATGATTCTCTGTACCATCACTTCAATAAGATTCACAGCACAAGGAAGCTGTCTAGGGAGAAATAAGAAATAACAGCTTCTGCCTGAGTAAAGATCACAGAAGACAAATGTAGTATGGTCCAGACAACAATCTAAAAACTGAAAGCTTAAAGACTAGCTAAGCATTTTTGCTATTTTATCTATCAAATTATACTACGTGCCATTCAGACATAAGCTAGAACTTTGCTCACTTGAGACCTTTATTTCTTTACTTTAAGCTGTATGTGTTATAGATCTGGCACAAAGAAATGTGAGAGCTTTAACACTTTGGTAGTTGTTAAGTCCCATCAGAGGTTTATATTGTTGCTGAGAAACATGCAGCTTCTATTTTCAGCTTAGTAAGTAACTTCAGAGTAAGTTACATTTATTCAGTCTGACACCTAATCAGAATCCCATGGCTATCCCAAGTAGAAATGTCATCAGCTTTCTCAGTGGTCATTTGTAGTCAGAAATAATGCCTTCAGGCTTGTCTGGAATGACTCATCTACCACTGCCTAGATTAACACTAAATGTTTATCTTTTTGTTTATATTGATATGCAGTTGTGCTATAATAGATGCAATCCAATGGATAAAAAAAAATATAATGGTTCCCTCCTTACATAATGATAGCAGAAGGAATTTTTCTTTTAGAAGAATGCTTTGCAAATGTTTTCTCTTAGAGGTTATAATTATATCAGTCAACAAAACTACCGAATCTGTCACATTTGAAAGAAGACACTAGACAGCCCTAAATTTTTTAGTGGAACTTCCAGGTTGGACACTCTTCACACAGGGCTCCTATCACTGTAGCAGCTCTGTGTTCACCACACACAACTATTTAAAACATAACTGAGTTGTTGAAACACTTATCTTGAAATCTTTTCATCTCAAATGACAATGTCACAAGCTTGTATTACTCACTACTGATAAGTTGGTGAGAATGAGACATGACACTGACCTGGTGCTTCTCCTCCCACCTGAAATCAGTCCATCTGACCACCCAAGACATCTTTCATGACAGGAAAATTCAGACAACTGAAAGTGCATGAGCTACATATAAGATCTTTTCCCTACTCACATAAACTGAGCAGTTCTTCATAACATAGATTTACGAGTATACAATCTGCCCTGAAGAACTGTATTCATTTTCTATTTTTAAGTTGAATTTAAAATTCTTAGGATGGAGAATGCCTGCTGTATCTGTATTTCAATTGAATTTATATTGCTATCTTCAGTGAAGCCATCTATAGCGTGAATGCAAATAAAAAGCAAATTTACAACCCACCTTCCTAAAATTCATAGTGTGCCGTATTTCACACATTTAATGTGACTGCCCCAAATGTCCCTTTAAAGGTAAACATGCCAATATTTAAATATCACATACAGCATATAGTTGCAATTTGTAACATTAAAATCTGGGTTTATAGAGTGAAAAAGTCATGCAAATGTAACAGTAATTTTTCAGTATGAAACAGATGAAAACTAGGAAAGTTCCTCCTCAAAAAAAGTTTTCTAGATTTTATAATAATCTTCATACTTTGATTTGTAAAGACAGAAAACTATTTTAAGCATACCTACATCCCAACCCAGATATATGAAATTTTGTAATTTAACAGAGCATTTTTCCAGACTAGGATCTAAAATGCTTTTTGGTAATTTTAAATTGCTTATTGTATCCTTATGTATGCTTACTATTAAAAAAAAAAATTAAAATGCAAGGATAATTCAAATGATTGTCAGGGAAGTTTGATTATTATTTCTAATGAAATAATAATAATTCTAAAAAATGAATTTTTTGAGCTATACCTGCAAATTGTTCTGTGTCTCATTTATTTCCAAAGCTTAAAATCCTACAGAAAAGCTGTAAGGGATGACATCTAACAATCCAGCAAGGAAATATAATTTCTTACACATACAGATTTGTAGATACCCAGAACTTATATTTGTTGGAAATAACTTCAGTGCAGATGCATTGAAAGGTTAATTATATGTAAAAAGGCACTTAAATAATCAGTAATCCAGCTGTGACTGTTACCATCAGAACACACTTGTTATATGTAATAAAAAATCAAACCTATTTGGTAGAGAGAACAAGAAAGCGAGAGTGTATTAAATATAATTGTAGCCATACTACTATACATCAAAACAACTCAACTCTAGGCAGTGTAAATTTGCAGTATCAAGAGATGCAGTAAAACAGCCATTCTAAACTACGTTTCATCAATTATACTTCACAGGATGATTGATTATCAGGCATGATATAAGACCACAAATCACAGCACTACAAATCTGTTACTTTGAAGTAGATATTTTGTTGTACTTTTCTACTCACACAGCAAATTTAATGGAAAATAATAAGAAATGAATAATGCATCTTACCCCTCATTTGTCTCTCCTTTAGTTTACAGCATTTGTAATATAATAAAAGCTATCAAGTCCACTACTGAAGAGGTATCTCTGCATATATTTTCAGAATACAGCTGTAAGTGTCACACAGTGAGCAAGTTGCTATGATTTCAACTGTTCCTTCTAATTGACAGTTTAAAAGTACAGGCACAAAGAATAACTATATAACACCACATCATTCTATGTGAAATACTATTATAAAGCAGACTTAAAATTATTATTCAAGGTCACTACATGAATCACAGGTGGAGATGAAAATTGTCTTGCATTCCTAGCTTTCCTTTTGAAAGGATCAGTTCACGTGAATGTGCATGTTGAACAACAAAACCTATTGAAAATATGCACAGTGAGGAGATATAGGTCATAGTATTTATCTACCTGTGACTCCACTTGATAGTGCAAGGATTACAGTAAAGCAAGAAAAATGCCATTAGAAAGCTTAACTCTTGATGGTTAATCTAGCACTTTTATACCACTTGACAACAGTGAGTTACAAAGTGCAAACATTAGCTACATTTTTTTTCAGAGAAATATAACAGACATAGACAGCTTTATGTGCCCAAAGTTTCAATAGCAACACATTTTTTAAAGCGTATTACACATACAAAAATGAATTAATTTCTGTATTTAAACATTCCACTATTGCACTTAATATAAGAAAATCCTTCATATGTCACTTACTTTTTTGTCTTCATTATATTTATGAAATATTTCTTGTGCTCTTTCTTCACCACCATCCGTAAACAACATAATAATCTTATTGCAGTTAGCTCTAGAAACACTGTGCTGTAGGAATACAAACAGAAGCTTATATTTTATTTCAGGCTATAAAGAATAACAATTGTTCTATTTGATGGCTTTCACGTCAAAATGTTTATTACTTTAACATAGAAGGAAAAATTCCTGCACTCTGGGAACAATGAAAATACTTACAAAGTCTTCCAGTATTTTATTTAGTACTTCCTTATAAAACAAAACAAAACAAAAGAATACCATAAAAACTTTATTTTTCATTCAATGATAATTAAACCCAACACTTTTCAGATCTCTTCAGATAAATGAGGACCACCACCAAACTTTGACATCATCTCCACAGCCGAGCTCTACAGATGTTCTGCATCATTACAGTGATCTTAGATTTGTACAGTGACAGCCTCTGAACATTTTTAATTTTCTCTTTTCCATCCTTACTGTCATTCTGGAAATTTGGAAACAATAACCTTCTAATGAATTACTGAATATGCAGTGAATTACTAAATATGAATTACTGAGTGTGCATTTAAAAAAAAAAAAAAAGAATACACATTTTTTTTTACTGCTGGATTCCTACTCAAACTCTCTTCATTATTTCTCGAGAACAAGCCTGGAACAAAGAGAACTGACTAGAAGCTCCTTGAACTCCTATTTACTAGTTACTTTGACTGCTGAAAGGCACTGAGGAAAACACAGTGTACCATGCAAAGAAATAAAAGTGGAGTTACAAAGCCAGAACAATAGAGACGAATAGGAATTTTGGCTCCTTACAAAAGGACCACTGGCTCCTCTGCTGGCAATCATCACGGCTCCTCACTGCCTGAAACGTTGTATCTAGTCTAAACAATTCTTTCTGAAGTTGTACAGCCAGAATTCTTTGTGTTGCATACGAGTGATCCTAGCCAGGAATGCCCTAGTACTTCTGAGTAGCTGCATGAGAAGGAGTAAAGTAGTTAGAAATTCTGTAGACTAAAATGAACCTCACCCTCCATAGGCTACATTTTGCTGCACTCACTATACAGTCAGGAAAAGAACTAGTAAGGTGACATCTCTATAGAACCTAATCCTCCCTTGCTTTAGTCTTTGTAAATAGAATAAATGACTAACTTTCAACTGGATAATCAGGTGAGATGATCCCACTCCCCTACATTACTTTTCATCCTGCTCTCTGATACGATTCCTTGCTCTTCTGTAATAGAGACCCCAAGACCAAAGACTCAAACATCAGCAATTGATCCTCAGTATTGCAGATCCACAGTTCTACAGTTCTATCAGCGGAATAAAACCCAAAACTTCATTTGCAGTCACTATATTCATAGGTGAATAAGTATGCCTCAGAAATGTTCTGTATTGGTAGCTCAGTATCCAGTGAATAAGTACCTATTTAATCATAAAAAAAAGTGCAATGATTTTCCTACAGATAAAAAATCCCTGGAAATCAATACATTCTCTTCAATCTCAACAGCACACTCTTGTTCATTTGGAATTAAATAATCTATGACCGCTTTTTACTTGTGAAATAAAACTTACAAGATACTGCTCTGGGTTGCAATATTTTTTATATTGAAAAAGTAATAGAAGTGGAGTGGATAGTTAATAAATAAAGGAATACAAAATCTTAAACCTGCTTTCATAGCATAAAACTCAAAAGAAAACATGTTGGAACCAAGATTTGGTATTTGGTTTTAGCTCTCTCTTGTTCTTGATGAAGGTCAACTCAGTTTCTTTCAAAAACGTAAGCAAGACATTATCTGCTTTATACTGTGCTTAGAACTGTGTGGTTTTTTGTTTAATGAGAGTTACATATCCTCAAAATTAAATCATAAAGTGTCAAGCTTATACTTTGTGAAATGACAGCTTAGGAATACATTTCTTATTACAAATTTTATCCCACCTAGAAACAGAATATAAAGCAACCCAAAAATTATCTACCTGCATTAAGAAGTGATGAATAAAAGACAAATCACAGTTAATGTGATATGAAGGAGAAAGTCATGAATCGCTGAAGTTAAAACAAATTAAATTAGTTAATGTAATAATAAATAATGAAAAAAAATTCTCAGAAATTATGGAATGATGTTTACTAACATTAAAGTGAATCAGCATGTTAAAAGATGAAGCATTTATTATAATCTAGCAGCAAATTGGAAAACACATTTTATCATAACAATAGAGAAATATTACTTTGGTATGAAGGAAAACTTTTTAAAGCAACTTTCATCAAGAAACAATGTACAAAAACTATTATGAAAATTTAAGTTGCTTAAAATATTCAATTTCCATTGACCTAGAAGCAGTTGGATTACTTGAAATCATAAATAAATCTTAAAATCATAAATCTTCCCTGTGTTCAAGCCTTCTTTTATGGCCTAAACAGAAAGTACTTACATGATATTATATGTTGTAATGTAATACAAATGTAATACATAATCAAATGTAATACATAATGTTATCAAAGACGAATGCTGTGAGGAACCAGTTGTGTTTGTCAAAATTTACTGCATCTTCCTGACTCCTTCTGCATGAGACAGCAATGGGTAGAAAAACAGAAACAATGCTACTAAGGCTGGCCTGAGAAAGTCTAACCACCTTTTAAATCCTGCAGGCAGATTTCTACCTCTATCAGCAGACAAAACACAATCTTTTTACACTAAAGCTCTCTGTTAATCAAAACTGATCTGCTGAGTTAATACTGTTGTGTATTTTTTTTTTTATCTGTACCAAAATTTCATGAGGTCAAAAAATTTTGCAATAGTTCTACCCCTAGACTACATATACAACATCTGAAAAGCTCCCTGAAGTCCAGAATCTGTTAGATAAGGAAGATAAAATTAGTAAAAATGTCTCCACTGACAGAAATTATGGAAAAAATAAAACAAGTTCATTTAAAAAGCATACATTTCATATTTATAAAGTAAGATCCTTAGCTTCTGTAAGTTGGTATGGCTTTGTTTCCATGAAGGTAAAGATCAAATATAAAGTCTTCATAAAGATAAAATGTAACATTTCTCTGGAGCAGGAGTATTATGGAGAAGAAGTTCAAAGCCTTATAGCTTTCTACAACTACCTGAAAGGAGGTGGTGCTGAGGTGGGTGTCAGCTTCTTCTCCCAGATAACTAGCTATAGGATGAGAAGGAATAGCCTCAAGTTGTACCAGGGGTGTTTCAAGTTGGATATTAGAAAGAATTTATTCTCAGAAAGAGTGGTGAGGCATTGGCACACGTTGCCCAGGGAGGTAGTGGATTCGCTGGCACTGGAGTTGTTGAAGAAATATGCAGACAAGGTACTTAGGGACATTGTTGAGTAAGCAATATTGGTTGCAGGTGGATGGTTGGACTAAATGATTTCAGAGGTGATTTCCAACCTTGGTGACTCTATGACTCAATGAGTCTATGAAATATTTTTTAAAACAGAAAGCCATTAAAAAATGACTAATAGAACAACATTTGTGGTTAATAGGAAACATTACTACTCAGAAAGCCATTGCTTACATTAAAACTAGGATGTATTACGAAATTAAAACATGAAGACAAGGCACTCAGTTTTTGAGGAAATTGCTCACTTTGCCCATTAGATAGAGAAATGAATTGTAATTCTCTCAGATACCTAATATTGATTATCTAATAGTCATTTGTTACTTCTGTCCTGCTCAAGCTGAAGTCAATAATTCATAAAACATAATAAAAGTATGTATATGAATGAAGTAAAAACAGTACTAGCAAAGTGAAAATCTATTCAAATCTATTCCCAAACCTTAGCAATCTGTCAAGACTTGGATGTTCAACAAAGAAAAGACATATTGTTGGGATAAATTCACTTGCTAAATGAACGTATTGTACTGATTATCTGTGATGATAGAGGGGCATGCAAACACCTTCTGAACATTCAAAGTCTCCTAATTCACTTTCAGAACTGAGAGATGAGTTTCATACTTACATTCAACAGCTGTTCAAAAGCGTAGCTAAAGCCTTTTTTGTAATCAGTAATTCCTTTAGCAGAGATTTTATCCACAGCCTCCTTCAGCTTCTTCTTGTTCCTCACATTAGCTTGGACAAGATGATTAAAGCAACTGACATTCTGAGCATTATTGTTAAACTGTAAAACAAACAGAAATAGTATTAAAGACACAAATCTGCAATTCATTTAATTTTCTTTTCTAGTAATATAAGTAGTAAATGATAATGTCTATCTGGTCCAAGATATGAAATTTGTGACACCTTGATATGATTTTCCACTATACTGTGAACGCCCAGCAATATTTGGTGATTTCAAAATTGGGCAATAAATATAATTAAAAAGTCATTTGGCCCTTCATTCTTTGTTGCAACCCAATAATTTCTACAATAAGACAATGGAAAAACTCCCATAAATTTTATTTCAAGCTCATGTAATAAATGAAACACTGAATTTGGGAAATCAGAAATGAACAGAAATATGGGAAAGATTTTGAGTTCTTAATCACTGAAAATGTTGGTTGAATTATCAAGCAATTTCTATATTGTATGTGTTAATTTATGGCTAACCTTCTGTCTAGCAATGAAACTTGTAAGTCATAATAAATTAAAACAGATAGCTTGTAGAAAACAAAACACTCTTGGGAGAAAGGAAGGATGAGAGTATAGCTAAAAGAGGAGAATATTGCTAAGAACAAGGCAAATTTGTGTATCAAGAAAATAAATCTTTAAGGTCAATTTATGATTTACTTAAAAGCATACACAGAAGAGCTTTTAAGTGCAAAATTTTGTCTGCATAAATATAAATCAGTTTACGGTCTCCGTATAATGATACATATACACACACATATACATACATACATTTATATCTCAGCAGAGGGAAAGGAATGTAGAAATAAGTTTAACTCATAAGCTATCTCTGGTGAAATCTCAGTGAAAAATCTTAAAATAACTTTAAAATCAAGTTTATTTTAAGGTTTTAATTCTCAACATTGAAACTAAAGAGAAAAAGTAAACAAGGTCATGGATTTCAGTAACTTCTCATACTATAAACCTTTTAGGATTTTATACTAAATTATACATAGCAGTAAGACCATTAAAATTAATATCTGTAATTCTGACTTACACAGAATTTACAAATTCAATTGTACTCGGAAAAAAATTAAATGCAATAATTTTATTCTGCTTTTTGCTTAAAAAACAAGTAGGTAGCAAATATTACTTTTAGAGCAGGCAACAGTTATTAATAATGAAAGAAATGAAACATAAGGAAAGGATATCTGTAACAGAAAAGCACTAAGAACTAGATACATATGGAAAGCAGAAACATTTGTATGTAAAAGACAGAAAGCAAAGAGGAAACAAGACAGTTTAATCACTGAAACACAGAAAAGCACAAAGGTATCAGGGATTTAATTCTCATAATACGGTTACTATAAATGCAGCATAATATAACTAAAAAATATCCATTAATAGAAGTATGAAAATAGGATGTAGTAATGAATATAACATCTTTCAGTACTCCCACTGTC
Organism: Cyrtonyx montezumae; assembly: GCF_038088225.1. Lineage (NCBI taxonomy): Eukaryota > Metazoa > Chordata > Aves > Galliformes > Odontophoridae > Cyrtonyx > Cyrtonyx montezumae. Next base: position 151,670,887 of record NW_027072034.1, read on the forward strand.
ACCATGCACACTTCATTTTTCAAATAAATAAACACATGGAATTGGAATACATAGACCCAAATTTTTAGTTTGAATATTACTTTAATCTATCCCACGTTTCCTAGAAAAGAAGGATTTTGGTAAGGACTGACTCTCTACTTTTATTACAGTGTAATACTCCCAGCTAGACTCTAGAACTTTTATTTGCATGATTTTAAAGCCTTTATAATTTCTAACATGCTTCCCTAACTCTCAAGTTACTACAGCCATTCATTTTTCCATTTCTCCTCAGCATCTTACATGCTGTGTTTAAGCAGCACATTTAGCCTGCACAACAAAACCACCAAATGATCACGCAGCTGTAATCAATTCACGTTGATGCAGAACGCTGACACACTCAATTGTGTTTCTTACAGAAACAGCCAATAAATCACCCTGTGATCATTAGACATGTTGGCCATGTGGTAGTGAAAACATAGTGCTGTGAAATTATTTCAGCGTATCTTAACCTGAATTTGTAAATATGCTAGGGAAAAAAAAACATGCAATTTAAAAAATACAACTTCTGAATATAAATTCTAATTGTGAGCTGGGATTAGAGTGGAATCACAGGTAGGATAAAAATGTCGTCTGATAGGTACCTTTGCTATAGAAAAGCCCATTTCATCTGAAAAGTAAATTTGAAAACATTCATGAGTAACATTTGATGCAAATTATTTAATGAACTGATTTCAATGTTTACAGTTATTTCATTGAAGGTTTAATGATGAGTGAAATTTTCTCCCTGAAATTCAACTAAAAATAAATTAAAAATTTAAATTGTCCCCTAGCAGTGCTGCAATAGTTATCGAGGTAATCACTTCTATGGTCAGATATCTAACATATGGATTGGTAATTAAGGATACAAAAATGCCATTTCAAACATTTTCAGGAATTCTGGATCAGTTTGTTTTAACAATTAACAATTAAACTCTATTGTACTTCCATGTGATTTAAACCGAAGAAAAAAAGAAGGTTAAGGTCAGTATAGCTGCATCTACAGTCAAATGCTGATGTAAAATGAAAGAAATTGCACATTTGTAGAATGGTGAATTAGATCACTTGATGACTGCAAAAGCTATTATTCAATTAAGAAAACATATGAGCTAGTTGCTCTGAAACACAACACTAACTGTTTATGTTAACATCAGTCAACATAGCAAATGAAGAAGGGGAAGGAATCAGTAGATGGAAAAATAATCCTCCAAACTGAACGCTTACCTATTTGCTAGGAGGTGAAGAGTTTGATGACTTAAATGCAACTGATAAAAATATCTAAAAGGAGGAACAAAATTCAGGGCTACATTTAGTGAATCTGAAAACCAGAAAAATACTGAAGTAAATGAAGGATTTCAAGTGCAAAATCCTTCAGAATGCTCTTACAATTGGCCTGTCATTCCCAGTACACAATGCTAAATAAATTTTGCTCTTCACCTAGTTGACTGTATTACAAATACCAAGACTATTCATAACATAGAATTAGCCAAATTGAGATAGCTTTCTCTAGTTTCTGTTACACTAACCTGAAATATAGTAGAAACAGTGGTAATAATATTTCACACATTTAGGTAGCAAAATATGAAATACCTGAAATAAGACTTCGACAATTACTGTTTCCATTATTTATCATGTAAGAATTGTTATAATGCTTAAGTTTGGCTCCTTTCTTCAAAATCAGATAACATTATATCCAACCACTTAGTATCTGATAGGAAGAAAGAAAATCCAGCATTTCAAGAAACAATTCAGAAAGTTCCCATTCTTATCAAATCAAGTCCTATCAAAGGTTTAAAACTGAAGTAACTTTAACTCATACTTTATTGAATAAAATACTCCCAGTGTATAAAAAAATATATATATAAATTGGATATTTGTTCTACTGGAATTTCCCCCTAACTATTGCAGTACTGATAAACATGTCATAAAAATGCTATATCTGGTAAAAAGAAAATAAGTAGAATCTGTGTCCAATGCCATGAGCTGAATAAGTCACTCACAAAACAACAGATGACATTTGGAAGTAAACCATTCAATTATTCCTACCTGAAAACTAGAATATTAGAGGATTCAATGGAAGAAAAACAAATAATGATTTCAGACCTATTTCTTCAAGTATTATGTTAGGTCAAAATATGACTATTGATGGACTCTACAGACAGGTGTTTTAACTAAGAAGGCAGTATAAGTCAAAAGAAAAAAAAATCTCATGAAAAAAGGCTGCAAAAAGAAGAAAGAATAAGTGTCCAGAAGTGACATATACAGGAACTGAAATTTAATCTAAGAACACCAGAAAGATCAAGGATATAAAGTAGTCTGGGAAAACAAAAAAGCAACTAACAAAAGAAAAAAGCAGAACATATGTAATTTTCTTTTTTTTCCTAAAACTGAATTCAGTTCGAAGTACTAAATTCTGAAATGAAACACACTAGCTTGCCTACTGGAAAATATTTTGACAGATCTACCTTTTGTAGCTACCAGTTGACCTCTTTCCAGCTAACAAGCTTCAGGAAGAAACACATAGCATGTGTTTCCCAAGGCCATCCACGCTTCAACATTACATATATTAGATATTACTGAGTATCCTGGAATCCTGGTGAAATAGAACTAGTCTCATTTTATTAGAGAGAAAAGTGAAGCAACGGGGAAGAAAACAAGTTAGAAGCAAAGACATGGCTATAACCTTTAATCTCAATTCCCCACTATTAGAATATCAGAATATACTGCTGCCTTTTCATTTTCATTAGTCCAACTAACTCATAATCCTCAAATTTGCCCTTTGATAGTTATTATTTTCATAGAATCACCAAGGTTGGAAAATACCTCTGAGATCATTCAGTCCAACTGTCCACCTACAGCCAATGTCCCTAAGTATCTTGTCTACATATTTCTTCAACAACTTCAGGGCCAGCGAATCCACTACCTCCCTGGGCAACGTGTGCCAATGCCTCACCACTCTTTCTGAGAATAAATTCTTTCTAATATCCAACTTGAAACACCCCTGGTACAACTTGAGGCTATTCCTTCTCATCCTATAGCTAGTTATCTGGGAGAAGAAGCTGAAACCCACCTCAGCACCACCTCCCTTCAGGTAGTTGTAGAAAGCTATAAGGTCTACCCTGAGACTCCCCTTGTCCAAACTAAACAGTCCTAATTCCCTCATAATTCCTCATAAGACTAGTGCTCCACACCTTCCACAGCTTAACTGTCCTTCTCTGGACATGCTCCAGGGTCTCCATATCTTTCTTGTAGTTATGGCCCAAAACTGAACACAGTTCTTGAGTTTCAGCATTCTCAGAACAGAGTACAGAGGATGATCACCTCCCTGGTCCTGCTGGCAATACTATTTCTGATACAAGCCAGAAAGCCATGGTGACCTGAGCACACTGCTGGCTTATTGTTCAGCCAAGCACCGACCAGTACCTCCAGGTCTGTTTTCTCTACACAGACTTCGAGCCACTCTGCCCCAAGCCTGTAGCATTGCCTGTGGTTGTGGTTGTCAAAGTGTAGGACCCAACACTTGGTCTTGTTGATCTTCCTCCCATTGGCCTCCACCCAGCTATCCAGCCTGTCCAGATCCCTCTACAGGCCCTTCCTGTCTTCAAGAATGACACTTCCCCTAAATTTGGTGATATCTGCAAACTTACTAAGGGTGCACTTAATTCTCCAATCCAGATAGTCTGTAAAGATATTAAACAGGATGGACCCCAAAACCAACCCCAGAGAACACCACTCATGATCTGCATTTTGCCATATCCCATTAAACTACAAGCGCAATTAAGGCAGAAATTCTTAAAGCATAAATTCTTAAGAACAGCTCATCACTTAAGTGTCTTGAAGATGCACATAAGGCTGATCCAATTCATTCTGATCTTAAAGCACAGCAATAGAAAAATGTCAATTTCACAGACAATGTATAAATTGATGAACATTCTAACTCTCTTCATACATCCATTTATCACTTTCCATGTATCTCTATTTATTAATTTCCTGGGAAATACATCAAATCTAAATCAGCAATCCAACGTCAATCATTCTTCTGGCAAGTGAAGGAAGTTATAGAAGTACATATGAATATTTTCTATTGATTCTGCTTCTTTCATAAGAAGAAACCCCAAAGAATTCCATTAATTGCACTCAGTATTGACATTATATGCAACATTAGAAAAACAAGCAGGCACTGAAAACATCAGTAGAAGAAGAAATAGAAGAAAGAGTTAAGTAAGAGGATTTCTGATGAAAATTCATTGCAAATTGTGGTGAGTACGTTGAAAATAGCATTTTGTAGCTGAGAATTTGCTCAATCAAATAATGTTATTGTATTCTTTGTATCTGCTGTTAGCTTTCAAATAAATTAATAGGAGTAATTACTTTCAGACTTACCTGTGCAGTATACTGTGGTATCTGTCCTGATCAAAAAGTGCTTATTAATTTTTCTGACAGTCAATAATACTTTTTCTACTGTTTGTAATATTTTCATACATGTGTGTAAATAGATATACAAATAAAAATATTTATGTGTATGACACAATCAAGAAAGAAAGTCTTATCAGATGCAGTCTGGACAATACACTTATTCACTGAGGAATGTCACAATTCTCAGCAACTGTAGTAGTAATTTACATGAACACAAACCCTAGAAAAAGAAATTGAGGAAAGTCTTGTTTTGCAGAAAAGTGCTACAAATCAATTTGAAAAAGAGAAAAAGTTTTGCAAATCATCTAATTTCTGGAAAATACAAACAAACCAAAACTAATGAATTAACAAAAAATTTAGAACATTTTGCACAGGTTTTAGCCACTAGGTGGCACTGCAACAAAAACATTTGGACTGTTCTCACAAATGTTACATTGAAATATGAAATATACTTCTGGTGTTGTACATTAGTGCCGTCTACGATCTACATAAACTTCTCATTGAAAATAAAACATACTTTTGTGTGATTAGTAAAAAAGAAAGAAATATTATAATCAGAAATGTCTATGTACTGAAGGCAACTTCCACATGCTGGATACAGGATATCACAGCTCTAAGAGAATGGATTTTTTTTTCCATACAAAAGGTTCAAAACATAATTTCCAATGCAATTACAAAACAAGTTTGCCATACTTATAATGGAAGAGCTGTAAAAGCTAACATTTCTCAACCAAGCTTCTTTTTGCATCTCCAAACACCACAGAAACGAAAACATTCTTATTGAACAATATCACCAAATCTAAATAAAAATTTAGATTGTTCCAACCATCCTTACCTGCTAACTCCCTAAATATATACTTCACTTATCTCAGTTAGCTTATTTCTGATTTAACACATTTTAAAATATTTTTTTCCGAATGTCTTGAAGTGATATTTCTAAACTAAAAAGTAACCTAAGAAGCAAAACAGAAACTCTCTACTTCCTGACATTAAATGAGAACCTGCTTTAAACTTCATGCAAATTACATTTTTTAAAACATTTAGAAATGTTTCTTTTATACAAAATCAGATAAAACATTGACAAAGCAATGATTCCTATGTTTAAACTTGCTACAAAGCTTAAAGTTTAAAAACAAGATTGTGATAGTTGAATAAATCAGAAATATCACTCTGAGAATACTCAAAATTCAGAAAAATACAGTGAGCTCACTGAACACCTAATCAGATATACTACTTCAGATTTTCAGTATGACAAGCTTTGTTGCTATACTACTTCTACCTAGTGGCTTTATCAGCTTGGTGACCCAGTTGTAACTATACATATTAAATAATAGGGAAATATATCTGATTTTATCAGGCTTTCCTCTTGTAACTCAATCCCTCTTTGCTGCTTTCTTTCTTTCTTTCCTTTCCTTTCCTTTCTTTTCCTTTTCCTTTTTTTCCTTTTCCTTTTCCTTTTCCTTTTCCTTTTCCCTTTCCTTTTCCTTTTCCTTTTCCTTTTCCTTTTCCTTTTCCTTTTCCTTTTCCTTTTCCTTTTCCTTTTCCTTTTCCTTTTCCTTTTCCTTTTCCCTTTTCCTTTTTTCCTTTTTCCTTTTCCTTTCATTTTTTTAGAGTTTTTTAGCTTAGAATGAGACAAATATTGTAGAAAGGACTAAGTACTGGATAAAAATATGCTCACAGTTAATTTAGTTAACCTTTCTAATCAGTGAGATTATCTGCACATAGATCAATGCAAATCTCCCACTAAGTACAGCAAGATGCTCACATTCCACACTGTGAATCTTACATTTGCAACAAAGAATGTCATCTTTGCCCATAGGTATTTCAGCAAGAACTTGTTTATGGACATTCCATGATGCTGCAGCTATGTTAGCACGTACTCTTGTTTAATGAATACCACATTTCTTAGTCTTACTGGAAATTTCTGTATGGTAAACTTAAGCACCTGCCAGAGAAATGTTGTTATTCTCAATTATGTCAGAGCTGTAGGGCTGTAAGGTTCACTGTATGCCAATGCACCCCAAATCCACTGTACGAGAATATGTAGCAGGAGAATTTCTAGAATACAATTTTATAGGTATTTTTATTACCTTCATACAGTCAATTCTCAGTTGTTTAGACCATGAAACACCACTAACCAAAAAGGTTTGAATTTTATCTGTGAAGTTCCCATTCTGACATCAAAAACAAAGCGTATGTTTAACCAATTCACCATATAACAAGACATGTGGATGCTCCAGTGCCAGGCCACACAGCTGGGGGAGGGCAGAGACTACAGTGTTGCCTCCATATTCTCAAGGCTTTGTCTAAACTTGCCTGTCACATTTCAGGACAGAAGTGCTCTGCCTGGTTGCACAAGGTGCCTGGGCAGGCAAGCAAGCAGTAAGGAGGCCATGGCAGCATGTTACTGAAGTGCAAGAGGCTGCTGCTAAAGCAGTGAGACAGGCTGGAAATGTGTGAGTCTACAAAGAGTGAGACTTGAGAATTCTGTGTGTATTTCATTCATGTTCTGCCTAAGAGCTCCTTGACCCAGATAGATTCTTGATATATATGACTTGAAGTTTCACCTGCTAAATGGAGAATAGTTATGTGAAATATATATTAAAAATAAGTGACAGTGAATGAATAGTCTCCATCCTGTCAATAAACTTAAGGACAGACTGCATTTTTCTATTTTATCATTAATATCATGAGTCATCTCTCTCTACCAGATCACTAAAGCCAGTACAGCCTGGCCTCTTCTGAACTACTAGAAGATTTCTTCTTTAGAGAACAGCAAACTTTTAGCTACGCTGTCATGGCTCCCCGTAATCAACGTCTCCTGGTTCTGATGTATCAGAAATGTACTTTTTTCCAGTATTTGATATGCTTCAGTCTTTACTGAGAACTTCACTAGAAGTTAAAAACTGGAAGTAGACAATTGATTTATTAACCAGTTTAACCAAGAGCAATCACCTCATTTTATATACCGCTAATACAGTCATTTTATGTACTACTGATCTATTAGAGAGCTAGGATTTATTTTGGAAATGTCAGAAGCCTGTGCCTCGTGCTGTTAGAAGTCTGACTTCCTGACATTTGACAACTACAAGAGAAGACACTAAAAATCTGTATTGATGCCCAAAGCAATCCCTCAAAGTGTGAACAGAGGTGACTTTTCTAGTCATCTGGAATTGTAAGTTATGCTCTACAGTAATAAATGTACAGTTTCCAGAAACCTCCCTGCTCTTGACATCCTAAATTAAAATTTCATCTTCTAATTTCTATTTCCTTTAGTTCTTCTTCCACTCAACTACACTATTCCTTAGAATTAATACTTGTGACAAATCTAAAATGAAAACAATCTTATTTTAAGATTTGCCCTACTTCAACAGATTACATTATTTTTTCTTCAACATATCTGCTAGATATTTTTATTCCATAGCAAACTAAAACTATTTAATAATACAATGGTAAAAATAAAGCCAATATTAATGCAACAAATAGTAACCCAAAAGATAAAATAAGTGTAATTATTAAGTCTCTAATCTTCTTATATATGCTTGTTTCTATGTCCTTTGTAATCACACAGGACTTGCTACAGGACATCTTATAAGTAGGAACTAAGATAAGGAATGGGATGAATTTAGGAGATTAGGGAGTGAAAAACTGTAAGAAAGAAACAAGAGGAAGGGGAAAAAGTGTTGATCGTGCGTAAATAGTTTGCTTGTTTGGCCATGCCTCTGCCTGATTAGTACAGTCTGTCTTGTGTTCATATTAAACTCCTTCTCTCTCTCTTGTATCTACATGTGCCTGTGCTTGGGAGTGTGAATGCAGCAACCAGAATCAGGCCTGGAGCAGAGGGCCTGCACATCTTTGCTGCAGTAGCTGGAGAGACTGGAGTAAGTGTCAGATGAATAGATATAACTGAACTGTTAAGTACACAGGGAGAAGGCGAAGGTGTGTAGTAAATATTCCCTATTTAGAAAGATGAAGGCTAATGTAATGATATCACATAAGGATGATGAAGTGCCTTCCAATCGATTGGTAACTAGAGTGGATGAGAAACAGATATTTCCGACAAACATTTAAACCAGTCGGACAAAATGGAAAAACAAAACCACCACCAAGTACAAATAAATTCTTGATTTAAGGCCAGTAGGGACAATGAGATGATCTAGTCTGACCTCCTACACACTGCTTCAACGTCCACATTTTACTTGCCCTTAGAATTCCCTTGTTTACTCCTGTAATAGACCTTAAAAAAATATATAAAAAAATAGTGCTAAATGTTTGCTTAAAGTATATTTTCCAGGAAAGCATTAAATATTGATATGTATAGGACATGAATTTTTCCTTGCTATTTCTTGAGGCATATTAAACATTTGCATGCCTCTCAAATTTATTGGGCTTCAACTAGTGATTCTTGCACTGTCTATATGTAACAGTTATGAAAGTTTATGGATGGAAGATTCTTCCCTGGTGACAGCACTTCTTAGCTGCTCTCAGATTAGTTCTCAGCCTGCTTATTTACAAACTTCAAAATTATCCCTCAAAAACTCAAACTGCTTTTCAGTTACTTTTATGACGGAGTTACTGACATTTGTCAGCACTTGCTGAATGTTTATGGAGACCAACCAGCGGATGTGAGCAAAGTAAGGTGGTGGGTACTGCTTTTTAGCAGTGATGACAGGGAACTAAACAACAAGCCATGTACAGGTGTCACATCACAAAATGAAGAGCATCTTGACCAAATTATCTATGAAAATTGGCTAACAATGGTGAATATGTGACGGTAAAATAGTTTTTAGTTGCTGAAAATTTGTTCTACGAAATAATGTTATTGTGCTCTTTGTATCTGTTGTAGTTTCCATGGAATTAAATAGGAGGCATTACTTTCAGAGCGACCTGCATATCATTCCAAGCATGCTCAAAATATTTAATATATATTTTCCAAACAATACATACTTTCTTTAAAATTTTTACAAAGGTTAAGTGATTTTAAACAGTCATATCATTCCTAACTGTTAGAATATCTGTTCTTGTGTTTTCCTTTGTGTGTCTTTTCCCACCTCTACAGACTGGAAGTTGCAATGCACTCCCCCAGCAAACTGCAGCCTACACACCATCATAAACAAATTACACTCTCTGTGTCAACATTTGAAATCAAGTCACTAAATCATAGCGTGCTGGGATGGAATTGCTGCCCCTATCATCTACCACTTATTGCTATCAAAGCATATAACCGGATTAGTGGGAAAACAGCTGTATTACTCATACATTTAAGCTCTTTCTAACAGCAGGTTTTCTTTCTGCAACAAAGCACAGCACTTCAGATAAGAAAAATGCAAATCCCAGAGGAAATTGTGATATATTAACCCCTGGAAGTCATTATGTGACTTAACAGTTCATTCAGCTTTTTCCCCCCTTGATTTACATGCAAGAACTATATAAATTCAGTAGAAATAATATATTTTAGCACTTCTACTTTTAAGCCTTTTGTTTCCCAAGACTTCTATATACACAAGGCAGGGTGGGTTAAATAATATTTTCAGTTTCTAGAAGAGGTTGGCATGAGCTTAAATCCATGCTTCAGTTGTGGGTATGAATCACAATACATATGGGTTTGTGGGACAACATCTTGGCAGAGGTTAGAAGTAAAACAGCTCTTTAGCTAACTCAAAACCTCATTACCAAGCACTCTACAGTTATTAAATCTAACAGGACATAAAACAACTGTTGATTCCTTGGCCAAAAGATCCAGGAGGAAAAGAAAAAACATGTAGATAAATTCCAGTGTTCATACATCAAGTCATTAATATTATGTTAGCTGAAAGTTATCATCTTGGGTTTTGGACTTTCTACTTAGCCAATCAAGTCTACTACCTGGATGAATGCTATATAAAGTTATGCATTTAGCATGTTTCTGTGAATAATTAAAAGAGCAAATACTACTGAGCATGGTAAGTCATCACCTTTTTAAGCAGTGCTATCTCTGATGCTTAACTTTGATTTGAGGATTTGCTTAGACTGTGGAAAAACTGAAAAACCTGAAAAAAAAGGGAAAAACTCTGAAAATCCACAAACTTTGATGCTTACAGTTCTTCCTTAAAGAATATATTGAAACAGTACAACCAACAACAGTACAACAGTTCTGTTTGTAGCAAGTGATTTGCTTGCTGTTATAGAAAGAAAACAACAGAATAAAATCTCACAGTTTCAATATGTTGTTATTTAAACACATTAAAACAAGTTATACAAAAGCAATTTCAATACTGCTATGATTTAATATGGAATTTTAAATTATAAATGAAAAATAACAAATAGTTCTTTATGAAATATTTAGAGATGGTATTTTCTAGTATGTGTGCTTCTGTGAGCACTGCTGTCGTAAGATAATGAATGTAGCTCATGAGTGGAAGGGTCCTCTTTAGTTCTGCAGTCAAATATCTGACAGGTGCCTCTAAAACAGTAAGTTCATTCAAAGAAGGAAGGTTTCTCCATATTGCCAACTACCAGCTACCAACCACTGAGAAAATGTATTGCAGAAAATTTTCAAAGATTTCCAGTCCTTTTTTGAAACAAATCTCATCCACAGTAACAGCACAGAATGTTTAACCAATAAAATACCCTAAGTTTAAGACTTTCTGCCTCAGCTTTAAGATATACAATTTCTGGTCAGCTAGGAGTAAATGAAGGAAAGAGCTGGAAAAACTGTGTGAATCAGCAGGAATTGAAGGTCCACATCTTCCAATGGCAAAGGCTGGTATAGCTCCATTATTGTTAATAAACAATTTCTATCTGTTTAAGATTAGAGAATTGACATTTTTTTAAACACATGAACAAGAGCTAAGCTGTCTAATGTCATCACATAAAGCTGATGTTCTTCTAAGAAAAAAGAAATTTTTTTCATTGCAATTTAGATGAGAAAAATCTTACTATCTTATCCAACACTAAAAATTTGGAAAAAAGAAATGCCATTGCAAATAAGAGCTTCTCTCTACTACTTGGGAAAGATCTAGCTAGACTGACAGCAAAAGATGAAGCAATAAGTGGTGTTCAAAGAGAATTCTGATAGTGATATTTCAGGTCTTTCTCCCTGCAGGCTGGCTACAACACATCTGTAGAAGTTGAAAATTGCCTCCAAAATCATTCCAGAGTTACTCACCATGCAGGCTGTCTCTTGTCATTAAGAGTATGCCAGCACTCCTATCTTAAATCCTTAGAATCAAAGCTCCACAGTTTAACAACTTAATAAAGAATAAAAAAGACTTGCCTGAGGCTAGACCATGACATCCAAGGTATAAGTCTGAAAACTGCAAGTAGCTCATACCAACTTCCCTCTCCCTAAATCTCTTTTATTTTGCCTTCAGCCTTCTTGAAAACTAAGGGTTTGCACTTGAAATTCCATAGAAATATTGGAATGACTGAAATGCTACTTCAAAACAAAAAAGAAGTAAGAAAGAAAAAGCTACTATAAGAACCTATTTAAAAGATATTTTTTACAGAAACTGAAATTTTAAGACTAGTAGTCAAGTTTGTAGTAATCATGCATAGTACTGAAGTTAGATCATGTTCTAAAATATCTTAGCTGTGGAAAATCCAACCTCAAAAAAGCCAGCACCTCCTGCATTTGATAATCATAACAATCCTACCATCTTTGCACCAGTACTTGGGCCTGCACATCAAATACAATTGCTTATTATTACATATATTGCTTATTATTATAGGAAAAATTGTTTTGGTACCATCAAATTCTGAATTTTAGAACTTCTCTAGAATATCTCCTCAGCAGGTTGGAGGTACAACTGAACATCTTCTCTTGTGATGCATCAGTTAACACAAATACCTCATTGTCTTCAGTCTAGAAGAAAGAATTCTCCCTTACCTCTCTGTATCATACTATCTCAAAAAATAGACTACCATAGCAAAAAAATGAAATAAGGGGACTCCCTGGGATGTATTTCAAGAGGATATGTATGTACCGAACAAACAGAAGATACATTAAACAAACCTCAATATTGAAAAGGAGAATTTGGCTATACAGAGGTATATTTAAATGAATTTTGCTTTAACTGCTTCCTTGTTAGTGTAGTTGATTGACCTTTATAGAAATGTCTTCAAATGAATGTATTCCCATAAATCCACAGCTGCTACAAATCCTGCTATTTCAAGAAAATAGCAAATTGTGGGGTTTTGCAATATTTCTTTAACCCTCCTAGCAGCTTACTATTCAAACATCTCAAATCTGACACTGAAAATTGTTTCCTCATGGCTTTGCTGTCAATTCATGTTTTATTGAAAGAACAGATACTCACCGAAACTACATTCACAAAGTCATCATCAGACAAGGTCTCTAACATTTCAATGACCGACGTGCGGATCAGCTTCAGCGTCAATCCACTGACACTCCCGCTCCTAACAGAAAACCATAGGATAACAGAAAAGATGACTTTTAAACATTTCATTAAAAAGAAAAAATAGAGAGAGAGCAGCAACCAGCACCCTCAGCAACCTTTACACTTGAGTTTTCAGTAATTCTCCTGAATTCTCCTACAAGCCAGTAGTGTTATTAGAATTAAAAATGAAGATATTAAAATCCAAAATCTTATGACTCAGATTGAGTTGTAATGATGCAGCATTTTTTTCATCATTTGGGAGAGGTTTTGTCTCTCTCAACCAATGCATTATACAAACATTTTATATTCCTATCCAAAGATTTACAGATTTGGATTTTCAGACTTGGTATCTTGTTTGATTCAGAACTGGTAGCTTGTTTGATTCAAGAAAAAAACTAAATCTAAGTGTAGAAATAACTAATAAACCTCACTCCAGATATGTAAACACCACATGAAATGCAAATTTTCTTACTAAGAATTTTTGGTCAGCATAAAGTGATCTGTCTGACGTATCAATTTAAATGCTTCCTTCAATCCCTTGTCATTAACTAAACAAAAGAAGCCTTGCCAAGTTGAAGAGAGAGGGTTTTGGTTGTTTTAATCATTGTTTTTCTGCTAACTTTCTACACTGCATGTAATAAATATCTCAGCATAAATATCAAACATTGAGTTACTTTATATACATAAAATCACAAAAGGTTTTTTTCATATTTTCTGATAAATTATTATTTTTTGTCTTTATAAAATAACCTAACTTCCTAACTTAAATAACCTGTCAATAAGAATAAAAGAAATATTCAAAAAAATCTAATATTTAAATCACAAAGCCTCCTTTTCATTTTATTTCACATTTATTTTAGGGGAAAGTCTATCTATCCAAATCATTTTGATTGCTCAGGGATTAATGATTTATAGAAACTGAGCTTCAAATAAGTACAGTAAAATGTGAACTCTGCATAATGCTCACCCTTCAGGCTCATGAAATGATTAAATCCACTGTCATGCTTCCAGTAATTTGCTTCTGCTTTTGTGTTTTACATCAAATCTTGGCATGTATGTGAGAAATTTTCAATGATTACTTCAGTAATTATTAAGAAGATGAAAGTACAATAATATCAAAGTGATTTAAAAATACTGCTTTGTACATAGTTCAAATAATTTTCAGGTTTGTTCTGGTCTTTTTTGAAATATATTTTCCTATGTTTGTTTGCTCACACCTGATTTTTGATCCTTCCATACAAGGACTTCTTAATTATCTCTTCTTTCAGCATGCAGGGATTTGTTCAATAGATCTAAGTATTTTTACCTCTCTAACTTCAACATCCAGATGTTAAACACTTACGCATCAACTAAAATAAGCATGTCTTTGGGAGATGCAGCTCCTTGGATATACCTGAAATAAACAAAGGATATTAATGATAACAGATTTGTTGGATGTGATGGAGGACACTCTAAATTAAACCAACTGAAACAAAAGATGTTCCCTTGTTGTAACTATTAGAAAAACATGTGCCATCTTTTTCTTTCTTGGTGTGCCTCCTTCCAAATAAATGAAAATTAAAACTGCAATAGGAAAGCCTGGAAGTAGGATATAATTATCCAAATTCAAGACTTTCACATGCTGATAAATGAAAAAGCATGAATTCTATTTCAGAGCTAAAGGTCTTGATGACAAATGAATTATTGCATTAGCCCAGCTTAGGGAAAAATACTTCATTCTTTGAAAGAGCACATTCAACTGGTTCTGAATCAAGTATCAGTATACCTTGAAAAGCTTACAGAAAAATATAAGGAGAAATAATCCTACTATTCTCCATATTTTACTGGAGAATCTATTGATTCTATAGCTGGACTAAATCACTGAGACTTACTTGTAAACACTTGCAGAAGTCTGGAAAATTGCCTTCTCCTGATAATTCAGATTACCTTTAGTTTTGGCACAAAATCCTCATTTTATGTGGAGACCTATTTGATGTTTATCCACCTTTGAAAAAGTCCATGTAATGCAACAGTATCATACACTATGTTGGATGTCACAAGTAATATAATCTGAACTTTCTTTTTTTCAGAATAATTAACTGAGTTTATATAAAGAAAACAGCAGTATCTAAAAGTAAAAACTACAGTCAGAACAAACTATCTTAAATGTCTTATCCAGAAAGCAGGAGATGCATATATGTCAGTTCTTTAAAAAAAGCTTACCATGGTCTTCTGCGAACATCATATAGATCTATTTTGTTTGGAGTTCTACTATTATCTACCCATGGGGAAGCTAAATAGGAAAAAAACACATATCATCATGTAGAGTAAATATAAATCTTTAAGTTCAAACACTTAAAATGTAATGAATAAACATCACAGATTAGTACTACATAAATATGTGTATCAAAATTCGGAAATGTTGAAAAATATCTGTATTTTTGTAATAACTTTTTGAAGTACAAACTGCTGTAAATTGAAACATATAATACAATGTAGAAAATATATATTTATAACATTTTTTAGGGATAAATTATGTTGGGAAGAACTTACTGACTGTATTTAACCACTGAGTTAAATGGGGTCAAAATATCAACTGAAGCTTTTTTGATAAAAAAAACATTACTCATCAAGAAAGGACTTTATTTTAAAATACTTATTGGTCAATTAATGCTGCATATAATAAGATTATGCTCATTTAAAGCACAGGGTGTCTAAACGTGTATAAAAATTTTAAATTACTCACTAACTCAAGAGAGTTCTAATGAAAAAGGCAATTTAGCCAACTAACATGACAGTGTAATCTTTTCTGGAAATAATAATAATAATAAAAAGATGGAAACATCTTTATCTCCATAAAGAAAATGCTAAGATTAATAACTTTTTGTAAGCATTTAATCTAAGCTGTACCATGATTTTCAGCAAGGATAGATATCTTTGTCTTACGGTAATAGAAAACGAGCCTTTCAAAACCATTTGACAGCATAATGAACACAAAAATGTGAGAAGTTACACGAAATGAGATAATGTTTTGCAATTTGCTCTCTCACTGTATGCCAACAGCACTGAGAGAGTTATTTTCTGATATTTTCTGTTATTCTTCTGTCAAGGAAATAAAGAAACCTATAGGCAGTTCCAGGATGTTTTCTTAAAAAAAAAAAAAAAAAAAAAAGCACTCATCTAAGAGAAACGGGAAGACTTATATCACTATATGTGGACAACAAATAAATAAATAAATAAAGATGTCAGCTTAGACTAGACGCAGTAGATGTCTTTTTAAAACTTATTTTACTAAATGAATCCTTTCTTAAGTGACCAGAATTTGAGTTGGTGCATCAGTTACTACCACATTTACATAGAGTATAACCCACAGGATATTCATCAACATAACAGCCACAGAGACACTGTGTACTCTGAGTACTGAAGAGTCTCATGTTACAGTAGTATTGGAATGAATTCATCCTAGAATGTCAGTTCCTTTGTGATTTGGAGGGTGAAAGATTTGAAAGTTCCAGATATGAGAGAAAAGAATTTTTGAGGTTAATAACTTTCATTTTTTTAGTGACTTACATACCATCACTTAGGTAAACAAAGGTTCAATTCATCAGCATCTCACCAGTCTGAAACCATGGTTAGAACATGTTCAGACATTCTGTGGCCATCCAGATTAACTCAGCTGTTGAAATTTCATCTGAAAATCTGTCTATGAATTTCCCAGGACTTGAAAAATGAATGCACTGATTTAACACTTTCTTATGAGGAAGAAAGAAAAGTAAATCAAGATGCTGATTTACATAGACCTATCTTTAGCCAAACCTTTATGCTTTCAATAAAAGTCAACGTCCTACCAAATCTGTCCTTGATCAGCCCGTATCTAGAACAGTCTTTATAATAGAGGATTATATGAATCTATCCATTTGAATTTCAAAACAGAAGATAAAATGTGATATATGCTGCTAGTGAGACTCTTAACAATTTTCACTAAGAAGTTAAACCTTTTGTTTGAATGCTATTTTTTTTTCCTCTTTTGAGAAAGGTAAGTTCTACTCCTTACTTTACTCTCCAATGCAAACAATGATTCAATGAGATTTTGAATACAGGATCTGAACAAGAGTGCTTTAACATCAACATATATTGCTTTAACAGTGGATACTGACATAAAGATTTATAGGCTACTGGAGCAAAGGCTTCATAGCTAATAAATTATCAACTGCAAGCCATAAACATTAAATGAACATTTAGCTATAATTTATCTGATATTATAGCATTCAATAAGACGACAATGTGACTTACTTCACATACTATTTTGAACTATAGTCAAACTTTTTTAAATTTTAAACTAAAATTGGATTATATATTTTACGTAACAGAAGATAATGAGAGAAATAATCTAGCTAATTTTTCCTGCAAAATCTGAAATCAAGTATGATGGCACAACAACATGTAAGGATGTAATTTCCCTGAAGTTAACACCAATTTCCTGGACAGGATGTACGCCATAATTTTTCAGAAACTAAGTGACAAAATTAATACAAACATGAACTTGCAAGGAACCACCAAATAAGAAAATCTCTCATGACTGTTTTTTTTTTTTAATTTCCAAAAGCACCTGTCTGTATGAAATTCTTCCTTCCCTTCCCTTCCCTTCCCTTCCCTTCCCTTCCCTTCCCTTCCCTTCCCTTCCCTTCCCTTCCCTTCCCTTCCCTTCCCTTCCCTTCCCTTCCCTTCCCTTCCCTTCCCTTCCCTTCCCTTCCCTTCCCTTCCCTTCCCTTCCCTTCCCTTCCCTTCCCTTCCCTTCCCTTCCCTTCCCTTCCCTTCCTCTTCCTCTTCCTCTTCCTCTTCCTCTTCCTCCCTTCCTCTTCCTTCCTTCCTTCCTCTTCCTTCCTCTTCCTTAGAGATTTTTATGATTTTTTCAAGATGATAAAAGCTCTCTATCCAAAAATAACTAATTATGGAATTATAACTTCATAAAACATAATTAGAAAGAATGTTGACCACTAGAATAAGTGAAACATATGTTGGCTTGGACCATATAAAGAACATCCTATGAAGCTACTTGGGGGAGTTGCTTTGGATATTATTGACTAAAGTCACATGAAAGAAATCATAAATTACACAAAAATATTACTGGACATTAAAAAAAAAATCTGAAATCAATCATTTTGAAATTTACAATTCTATTTATATAACCTATTGTTTAAAACATGAATTTTCATGGCTTGGAATCTGGCTCACAGAATGTCTTGAAGAGATCAGCTTGAGTGTTTTTCATTGTTGGACAGTATTGAACTATGTCAACACTACACAATTCTCCGTTGCATAAATTAGGTTTTATTCATGTTCTCTTTTAATGATTTTCTTGCTTGGCATGTGGTTAATTTGATATTTTATAAATTATTCATTGGATTTTATATCCCTCCCATTTCTGCTGGTTGCATTATGGAAGTTGTAGGGATGTCTGTATTTCAAGCTTCAGATAGGCATGCTATTCTGCTATTTCCACGCTTGTAGAGGAAAGCCTCAATTTTGCTGATTACATACAAAAGTAATTCATGCTGTATGGAAGTTGTCCATGTTCCATGGTGAAGCCTAAATGAAAGGATTGCTCAAGGGAGATCTTGACTGCATCTGTCCATTTATAATTCATTTGATGATTTTAGTATGTGCTGAGAAAACAAAGAAGCACAAGTGTCAAAGGGGAGGCTCTCAAGAGAGTTCTGTGCAATGAAACCTCAGTTACATCTGCCTCATTCTACTGGTTAGGTACACATGCACAAGAAACAAAGAGGCACGAATTATTAGCAGCTTTCCATCTCTGTAACACATTTGGGGAAAGAGGCTAAAAATTGATAATAAGGTAGGTAACAAATGTCAATTATCACATTCCAGATCTGTCTAAGTCCAAAACAGTCCAACAGTGAGCTTTCATAGAATTGCAAAATGGCTTACTTGGAGGGGACATTAAAGATTATCTAGGTCCAATTCCCTTCCATGAGGAGTTTTGTCAAGCACTAGATCAAACTGCTCAGAATCCGATCCAACTTGACCTTGAATGTCTCCAGAGATGGGGCATCCACAGGTTCTCTGGGGAGCCTGTTCCAGAGCCTCACCACCCTCTGAGTAAAAAGTTTCTTCTTAATATCTAAACGAAATCTCTCCTCTTTTAGTTAAAGCCATTCCCCCTTGACCTATCACTACCAGACTGTATAAAGAGTTGGGCCCCCTCTTACTTGTAAACTCCTTTTAAGTATTTGAAGGCCACAATGAAGTCTACCCAGAGCCTTCTCTTCTCCAAGATAAGCCCAGCTCCTCAACCTTTCTTCATAGGAGATGTGCTCAGTACTCCAGATGAATTTTCAAGGCAGAGGGGGACAATCACCTCCCTCCCCCTTTTCCAGCTCCTCTTTTGGTGCAGCCCAGGATGCTGTTGGCCTTCTGGGTTGGAAGAGCACACTGACAGGTTGTGTCAAGCTTTTCATCCATCAGGACCCCTAAGTCCTACACTACAGGGCTGCTCTCAATGAGTTCTCTCAGTCTGAACTCATATCAGATATTGCTTCAACCCAAGTGCAATATTTTGCACTTGGCCTTGTTAAAAAAGATTCTCGTGTGCCCACTTTTCAAGTGTGACCAAGTCTGTCTGGATGGCATCCAAACCATTCCATTGTGTCAACTGCACCACTCAGCTTAGTGGCATCAGCAAACTTGCTGAGCATATACCCAATCCCACTATCTCATTTTTAAAGTCGTTGATAAGTCCCAGGTTTGTTGTTATTATTACATATTTATTGGGGGCACCACATGTGACTGACTTCCACCTGGACATAGAGCCGTTGATAACAACTCTCTTACTATGACCATTAAATTAATTCTTATCCATCTAACATCTAGCTTTCAAATCCATCTCTCCAATTTAGTGATAAGGATGTGGTGCAGGACCATGTCAAAGGCCTTGAGTTTTGCAGAAGAACAGGCCTTATGTAACCACATCCATTGGTCTGAAAGTACCAAAAAACCCTAAACAAAGTTATCTGAACCTATGATACATACTTCAATCTGCATCTTAAAATTAGCCCTTCAAATAATTCTCAGTTATCTCAGTTCACAAGCAGGTATGTCTGCCTCTTTGTGCACAGACTAAATTTCATCTTCTATAAATTTATTTGTTTCATCTGTAATAATTCCTGTCCAAAAGGATCTTTAAAGCTTGGGAAGATATACAGAAGCAACAAGGTGGCATTTTTTCCCTTTAAGAGTGGAAAATATGAACATTTCCATGTGTTTTAGAAAAACAGAAATGATATGAACTTCATCATGAAGATGGCTGTTGGATTAAATGTCCATTATCTTCATAGAAATAACATATAAGCCTGTAGGTGGATCTACTTGAACAATCACAACATTCAGCAAGGATACTGTAAGAGCTTCTACATCGTAAGAATAAAATTGAGCCGGCCCATGTCCTCTCCTCCTAAGAATCAGAGAACTATTCAATTTTCACAGTAATTGTGCTAATTGATTATTTACAAGCAGTGTTACTGGGGAACTTCTGTGATTTTTTTTTTTAATGTAAAGTCTCCTGTATATGTTGAGTTGTTTACAGGAGCTGTCAGCTATAAATTATGGACCCATTTGAAAAAAAAAAAAAGAAGAAGTTCTTAGTTTTTCAAAGCTTTTAAAATTCATTTTGTATGGACTTTTCTAGGCTTTCTAGTCCCTTAGTACCTGCTACAGTAATGCCTTTCTGAGGAAAGTTCAATATCATAGCAGCAACACTTGCTCTCCATTAATGGTTAACACAAGAGCAGCTGTGCACAGAAAGTCCTTCATTTGGAGAGATACCACTTTCTTTTATTAGAAATTGATTTTTAAGTCTATTCCATTATTAATTCGCAGCTGAGTGAGACCTATCTCTAACATCTGGAAATTTATTTATTTATTTATTTAAGGGGAAGAGTTAATGCTAGCCCTTTTTTATCTGTATTTTTAATTATAGAATTTTAAGCCTTTATGAATTAAAAAAAAACAAAACTGCAGAATTCTTATTCTTTATCTGTGAAATTTCTCTAATTTACATCTAGTAAGCCCTAGTTAGATATGAAGATCCAAATAAATAAAACACCGTCATGAACCATATAGAGAATTTTTTTCTGAAACTATTTTTATTGGATACATAAAGACAGAAAAAGAGGCTAATATATGATCTGCAGAAGTGAGGACAAGAATTTTTTTTATTACTATTATACCATGCTTTGAGATTAAAAGATAATGCTATGGGACAGCTAGGTATCACTAAATGGAATTAGCATCAGTACAGGTAAACAAGCCACAGGTGGCTGCCACCTTGAGAAAAAATAGGTGAATACAGATTAAAAATAAAGATGTTTTGGCATGTAGTTAATAGAGAAGAAAATATTATGTTTGTGCTGATCAACAGAATAGAGGTGAGAAATATTCCCATTTTCACTTTACAAATCATTTTGTGGAGCAGCAGTTTTAAATGTTTGAAGCAAGTTGAAGATTGTGTTATTTCCCATCAGGGGACGTTTGGGGACTGAAAATTTGTATACAGTATAGCATATTATAGCAATTATAGCATAATCTAGATGTGTTTGAAAACATGATGTCCCCAAGATATGATAGAAGAAACAAAACATTTGAATACTGCACACTGGGAAAGACTGCCAGCCATCAGTCACACCATGAAACTGGCAGAAAGACCACTTCTAAATCTCTGTATTGTTCTGTTTACCAGCACGGACATATCTGGAAAGCTGCTGGAGCAGCTAAGCTTAAGATACAGCTGTATGTGCCCCCAGGATATGTTCAGAAATGCTTAAAGAGTTACTTAAAGAAGTATGTAGACATTCAGTGCCTAAACTGCAATCTCATTATGTATCAATTCACTTATCTAAGGATGTGAACTCCAATTTGCAACATGAATTCAACACTTTTAAGGGAAATACATTTCTATCCCCACAAACAACAGGACTATAAGCATCTTCCAGTGCTGTTTTATGTCTACTTCACCTGGAAGTATGGTAGAGTTCGTCTCCTTAGGAAATATAACTTCTTCAGAATTACAATGCTTCTAACGTTCACCTAAAACGCTGATACTGTTGTGCTTTTTACTGGCTTTTCTGTAGCTATATAAATAGGAGCAGAGACAAAAAGAAAATCCTCTTTCATTCATTTCCTTCTCTATTCCTCCTTCCTTTTGTATCATGAACTTATGAACTTATGGATAAAATCAAATGAAGAGAAAAAAAAAAGTTTATCTAGGTTCTGTGTTAAGAGAAGGGCTGATGAGCTACAGGCTGGAGGTTGCTTTTTCATCTTTGGAAGAAAATAGAAATCACAGAACTATGCAGAATTTTGGGGGAGACAGTGTTACTGCTTTGGGGATTAAGTTTTAAATTAAAAGTTCTGTGTTAAACCTGCTAATGGAAGAGGGAAAACCTGGAACCTTTGGGAACAGGACAGGATTTTATTTTTTTTTTTTGGTACCAGTTGCCTCAGCTGTTCTGATCTTGACCAGGCGTGGTACTTTGCCATCTTCAGCTAACTGCACATCAATGATTACCACAATATGTCTAGGCACAACAGTTCTTAAAATACAATGAATCTATTCACATATTGTCACGATTGTGTTATTGCTAAATAAATCTCACCTACTGTAGTCTAACAGTACTTATTTCACGAATACCCTCCGTTGTTTTACACTGTGGCAAATGCTGCATACTGAACTGGCATTGCTGACCTAACAGTTTTTCAGTACTAAACATTCACCTGAGTTGTTGTCTTTTTATTTTATTTTTTTCTGTAAAGCTTTGCAGTCACATGTTCTTAAATGTATTTATTATTATAACTAGAAAGCCTCTTGTATCGTATTTAATTACAAATGGATATGTGCTGTCTACAGTTCAAAACAAAACACACCCTTTACTAAAGATCTTCATTTTCCAAAATAAACAGATAGATGTGAGGTAGTGATTAATAGCAGTGTTTTTTAAATATGTTTTATTAGTAATTACTGTAGTAAAAATAATGTGCTTCCCATTGCAGTATTTTAATGAAACATTGATTAACAATTATAATCCTCATTAGTTCTATAATTAAGAAGGATTTCAAGATTAAAAGAGGGAGTAGATGGTTTGTACCTACACTAAGAGATGATCTAGTCCAACCCCCCTGCCAAAGCAGCTCCCTAGCCCAGGTTGCACAGGTAGGTGTCTAGGTGGATCTTGAACGTATTCAGAGAAGGAGATTCCACCACCTCTCTGTGCAGCTGTGCCACTGCTCCGTCACTGCACTGTAAAGAGGTTCCCACACACATTTGTATAGAACTTCCTAAGCATCAGTTTGTGTCCATTTCCCCTCGTCCTATTATCATACTCTGCAGAGAAGAGTCCAGCCTCGTCCCTTTGCCTCCTGCTCCTTAGGTATTTATAGATGTGGATCAGATCCCCTCAGTCTCCTTTTTTCAATGCTGAACAGACCCAGGTCTCAGCCTTTCCTCAGATGGAATGATGTATGTACTGGAGCACTCATATGTAATGGAACACAGCATTTATCTTCACTAATACTTGCCACTGAAACTAATGAAAATGTTGATACTAAGTTTTTTCACTAGTCTTTGTATTTATTTTAAGGAAGACAGAGCTTGTCAAGTAATTTTGTTCAGGAAAATCTCAGTTCAAGGAAACTCCATCAAGTTGACTAAAGATTTAACTGAAAGGTAAAAACTTAGGTTTGAGGCCCACAGAGGTATCCTGAATCTTTTAACTCTTCAATTTCTATCTTGATGTTTGCGAATGAAAGTTGAACTTAGTATATTCGAGAGAAAAATGTTTAGTAAAATGAATAAGTAAACTATTGATCTATAAATACAGAAGTCAATCTCAATTCAGTCTCCAGTGTTTTTATTAGGGCATCTTGCATGGTAAAGACAGGAAGTTTCCTTTATTGTAATAGTTCTGCTACCATTGCAAATGCCAAGATGTGTCTTATTTGAATACATGTTTCTAATACTCAGCTTTCTTCTATATTAGTGTATGTCCATTTACATATGTATCATCCTAAATCTGGTTTGTCTGGACTACGTATTTTCTGGTTAAAAAAAAATACAAATAATGACAAATAGCTTTTCTCAGCCTAGGTCACAGTTAGAAGGAAACTGTCTGGACCCCTTGATAGAGAAAAGGGAGCGCAAATATTCTGAAGGGTCAGACAAAGCACAGGTGAAAATTATATCTTGTATGGCATTATAGAGGAGTCTACAACAGTGCCTACAATAGAATACCTGTAGGAAACAAAATGAAAAGAAGAATAATTTCCATTGCATTTCTGAAGTACGTTTCACACATTTTCTATGGATTAGGCCTTTCACAACAACTCCTTCATGTTGCTGGTTCCAGTGGTGACAAGGACAGGCTAAAAGACTACAGGTGACAAAGTGATGAACTATCTAGCTAATTACTCAAGGAAGTGACATACTATCAGACAAAAACATCTCAGGAAACCTGTGACTGAAGAATCTCTCTGCATCTTAGAGGTACCAAGGACTGTTTATTAGGAGAGGTAAGACTGAATGGATATAACTCACTTCATAATGAGTAGCTTTGCATTTTAAGCATTTCAATTTTGCTTCTTGATAATCGCAAATCCTTCCACAACTATCATCACGATACAGAAATTCATGTATCTGCAGTAAGCTTACATAAGGCAAATATACAATGAAGATATGTTTGACACTTTATAGCAATATTTTCAAAATCTAATGTGAAAGGCAGCTCTTCTGGTATATGAAACCTTGTTTCATTTTCAGAACATTTGTATGTGTCAGATAAGTATCTGCAAACTGAAAAAAAGTTTACAGAAACAGAGTTGTGAATAACTGTTCCTAATTAAAAATCTAAAAAACAAGCAGCTTACTGTTTGAACTACAAATGGAAGTGGTAAAAAATTGCACAGAACAACACATGTACAACTTGAGGTCTGTCAAACTGCTCCAGAATACTTATTGGATGTACAAAATTTAGAGATCAAGAAATTACTCGAAGATTTATGAAGTTACTTTCTGATATGACTAGGCAGCTAATAAAACCCTAGGCACATGGTTACAGACCAAGCAGTAAGTGAATAGTAAGTATAAATTTGTGTTTAGATGGAGTACGTACAAGTACCATATCTAGATGCAAAATGGGGAAAACAAGCTTTTCATGACTTACAATGGTGCCCTAAGGACAAATACGTATGAGGCTGCACTTGTTGATAAACATCTGAAGTAGGCAGGTATGCCAAATATAAGAAGATATTTTTCAACACATGAGAAAATCTTACACTTGAAAATTAATTTCACAGAGGTTGACATAGAGATGTATTTTAGAAATATTTCTTTTCAGCACTTGGAAAACATCTCTATATGGTAAGTGGTGATAAACAGTGACCCCAAACAGAATACTGACAGATATGAAAAGCTGTGAGACAGAACCTTCAGAAATAAAAGAAATATGAAATTAGCCTTTCCAATATTATATTTTCTGCAACATCTCCCTGTATTTATTTCATCAGTATCTAGCAAGACGAAACAAACAGGATTCAAGAGCTATGATATATTTCTTCCTGCAGACTAGCCTAAGGCATTTTATCTGCTAGTGTCAGCAGTTGTGCTAATCACAGTCACATCTTTAGCATAACCTCATTTTCAGAAACAGCAACAATCCTGTATAATCAGAAGAAAAAAATTTCAAAGATATTCCTTAACCAGTAAATAAGATATTAAATGCAATTATGGACCATATGGAATGAGTATATTATTTTGTCACTGATAACAGCATCTAGCAGGAACAGCAGTAGAAAAGGCAGTTTGTATTTCCATAAAACAAAACTTTCTGCTAGGTTCTGCATATCAGGTATCAAATTAAGGCTACAGTTGTTTAAAATTCAATAAAATTTACACCTGTTGAAATTGTTTTATGAGCTTCACTAACAGGATTCTTTGACAGCTGGAAGAGATACTGTTCAAAATAATCAAGTTGTATCTGCTGACTTTAGCTCAAATAGTAAAAACATATCTATTCAAGACCATGAATTCTGCATGACACAAGCATGGTGCAATTGTATTTTGATTGACCATCATCATAAAGATTACCTGTCTAGTCACTATTTTCAAAACTGGACAGGTACAAAATCTCACTAACAAATATTGAACCAATTTTTTGCACACTGAACAGAAAGCAATACAAAATGAAGATATAACTGTTCTGTTTTTCAAAGGCCATAATCTTCTGTTCCTCTTATTCTGAAAAATACAACTACTGAGTAATTTAATATCCAGTTTCCTCCTCCTCATACTAACTTTATGCCAGAGTAACTTCAAAGCCTTTGAGTTACTTCTGCTTAACAGAAATCCTACCTACATAAGAAAGTCATCTTTATACGTCTTACATTTCTTCTAAATAATTCAGATTTTGAAGGCAGTACGTGGGATAGCACAGGACTCAAGGAGACTTCAGTTACCTGGGTAATACCTAGCGAGGCCAGTTGCACTACCAAAAACTTGCCATAATAAGGTTGGGTCTTCTTCTCTGTTCCGCTTGAATACATCATCCAACGCTGCAGTCCAATTGAGTTCATTTAAGACTATTGTTGCTGTCAAAGATAAAACACATTTCCAAGTTAAAAAGGAACATCATAATAAAAGTTGCATTTACTATAATAATAATAATAATAAAAAGAAACCAATTATGGAAAGTAACAAAATTTCTAATCATTTTATAGTTAATTTGTTTATTAATTAAGAAACACTTCCCTTCCAAGAGAATTTTCTTTAAGTTTCTCATATTCCCTTCTTTCTATTCAATTATTTGTAAGCAATGGCTGTTGATTTATTCATGTACTGTCTTCTAAAAATACACTGCTTATGAGATACTACCCATATTACCCTAGTTGCACTTTCCAGTTGTAGAGAAATAAATGCAGTCGTACACAGGCATATAAAGATGATGTTTTTATTAATCACAGCACATTGCAATTAGAATGGTGTCAACAGAAGTAGGTGAGTTTTTTAGAGAAGCTAACATAGCTTTCCCTATCCAAACAGATGCTTTCAAGGGATTCTACACAAAAGGAAAAAAAAAATGGCAACCATGTGTACTTGAATTGCAATATTAAGGTGGAACCCTCATGCACTCATTATTGCATGCTAACAAGTTATTTATGTTTATAGATTTTATTATTTATAGAAAGATTAGCAGTGTGAACATTAGTATTTATGAACTGGGTCAGTTAGACAATGAAGGTAAAAGCAAGAATATTCATATTTTTAAGTATGATCAGCTAAACACTAAATGTCCAGACAAGATTGTAATTTCAAATTTCCATATAGTATGGTACTGCATACAAGAAAGAATTTTTATGTTCTCTTACAAATGGGCAAGTCAAACAGAAATAAAACCGGTTCATGTTTAACACAAATGAGTAGCACGATGATATAAATTTCCACATATAGGTTTACATTCTAGACCATGAAAATAGAAATAAGGACAGGTTAAGTGTTAACACTTGACAGTGCAATTTGAAAATTAGGTTGTTACAGGTACTAGAGAAATGAGATTGTAACATTACATTTTATAGGCTTGTTTTCAAATGTTAAGGAGAAAATTGCTACATGCTGTGTTTGGCAGAAATGTTTATCTGTTTTTCAAAGGATTTTTAAGGTAATACTACCTTCTCAAGATACATCTTTTTATAGAAATACCAAATTAAATTTCCAACTCCAGAGATTCCCTGTAAACAAGAAACTTTATAGTGTATACTTGTCTTTTTGTCAATTAGAGAAGTATAAAAATATATATTTACTTGAAAAAGAGGAATAATTCCCTGAGGTATAATGAATAACTAATCATCTTTTTTAAAATGGTTGCTCTTCAACTATCTCCTTCAGAAGCAGTTAGATCTACCATAAAAAACAGACAAACAAACAAAAACATTACGCAAACTTTATAAATTCATTCTTTGTTTCCAATCTTACTTTCAGATGTTACTCAATGAAGTCATTAGGAGCTTTACCATTTACTGACTCAGAGAAGAATTTTTTCACTTGATTTTTGTTGTTTCCTCACTTGATTTACAGAGTACTTGGTACAGTGGAAACCTACGTCAATGGTTCCTAAAGGCATTTATGGCATAGGGTACTTAAGGCACATGGGCAACAATAATTCTTACCTCTAATAGCTGACAAAACATTCAGGTTTCAGGGTCCTCCATGGACTCCCTAGCCTGTGAACTATGTAAGCCAATGCATCTCTTTAACCTTGTAATCTTACTTAAAATTGTGCAGCTTCTATCCCCAAACCTATCAGGTAGTTTTCCACCCTGCTCAGGCCACTCATATCCCTATTCAGTAAAACCTTCAATTAGGAAAATAAATAAATAAATAATCATGATCATACTTGCTTTTCTAAAATGATGGCTATGCACCCCTTGAAGCAGCTCCCTCACATATCAAATTGAATACAATATTTCCAAAGATATTTTGTTCAGAGAGTATCCTCACTAATAAATAAACTATATTCAGTATAGGTTATAATAGACTTATTACTCTACATTTACAAATATTGCTGCAGTGTCTTTAGAATCATACAACAAATGCTGTAGGGTTTTATCTACATGAAGATACATGTAAATACATGCACATATACACATATATGTAAAAGTATGTTTCTAAAATACATGCTAGAGATAACAGGAGGAACTGAGAATCTACAATTAGTAAAATACCAAAGTACTGCAGTACCAAAGTACTAAAGAATGGATAAATTGAAACAATTTCAGATTTTTATTAGATTTGTGTAAATAAGGCTATGAAGCCAGAAATATGACTGTTCAGATTTATTTGTAATATTGGTGGATCCTTACAATCATAGTAAAGATCTTATGTCCCATGTTTCCCTCCTCCACTTTCTCAGCAGCTTTCTCCCAGAGACAAATATAACATTTTACAAAAAATACAATTAAAAATTCACACCAGGTTGAAAGAAAACAAGAGTAATAATGTGAAATTGAACGTGAGGAACAAGAGAACATCCAAACAGAAATCAAATGAAAAAAAATATATATATGGTATACAGGAAAATGCTACTAGCAGCATGTGCCTGGAAGAGACTCAAAGAACTTATGTGGTGTGACTGTTATGTAAACAGCTTATTGAATGATCGTTTAAACAATTACTTCTGGAGCAATTTACTGTTTGTAATTAAAACTTGCTCCCTTTCTTCAACATTATATATATATTCTTTTTTTTATTATTATTTCATTAGTTTAATTGTATGTAGAATTCACCCATATTTGTTTTAACTAACCCAGCGAACAATAAAGAAGAAAAAGGGTGCTGAGAATTTTTGCTTTAATCATTTATTTCTCTATTTTCCAGAACATAAATTACCCTTCTGCTTCTCCTAAAGATATAGTCTGGATTTCAAAAGAGAAGCTGCAAATCAGTTCCCCTACTTTTTACTGTAATACCTCTGGTTACAGGCAATTTAAAACCAATACAACTTGATACTAGTTTAAATACTATAGCAAAGGATTTGAAACTTGCCAACTAAAGAAAAGAAAAAAAAAGCAAAAACTGCCAATGCAAACAAAGCCATTCAAATGTCTCGTACTAAAATATGATTCTTAATTTGCACATAAAAATTAATAGAGCGTGATTTTGACTAGTTCTTAGTAGAAACCATACCAACTTTCAGAATATCTTGATTTGAAATACATGAATGTATACTGGCTTCATGAATATAAGTGAGAATATCACTTTTCTGTTCCAAAAGAGCGGATTTTAATAAAACAAAATGTTCAAACACATTATAGTCACACCTACTGAGATGCAGCATAGAATAGAAAAAAAGGTTTAAGACAACATTCTGTACTGTAAAGAGCTTGTGACTGATAATTGTCAGAAAGTCTACATCAATACAACTTTCCAATAACTTCATTTCCAATTCTGCTAAAAGATGTCACTGAAGATTACTTCTTCTAAGTATTTCAACTGCTACCTTTCACTTGATACAGACAGGATGAAAAATAAAATTAATCACAGCGCAGTAAAAATCATCATTCTTTATTCCATTGAGATCCACCTATCTTTTCTGTTTTCCCTCTTCTTCATCACGTGAGGATAAGGGCCTTGACAAGGAATGGATTCAATTTTCCTCTACAAATGCAATCAGTAATAAATTGAGAGCACTACTGCTCTCTCTTTAAAAGAACTGGAAGATGCTTCTGATGATTTATACAATATACAGGCCCGGGACTGCATACTGGGCAGAGTATAACTTTATTTGAAAAGCCCCAGAACTATTTAGTAAATCAGAAAATGTGTCGAATGCCGCTCCCTGTTGAGGCAGCTACACCTATCCTGGGGAGAACAGAAGGGACTGCTTCTACAGACCACTAATTGTCTTTTAGTGTATGGCAAGTATTACAGTTCCATTTAAAGAAGTTGACTCAAATAAATTTGAAGTTTCTTTGAAAATAACACTGGCTATCTACTCCTATGAATGAAGTATATCTTTGCAGTCCAATCTTATGGTATTTGAAACTGAGAGAATATATTTCCAAGTGCTTATTGTTGTATATACCTACATGGACACAGGTTTCAGTTTGTAGACATGGTAAAGATATTTTAGAACTGCTGCATGTATAGATTGTCTTTTTTATTACCTATGTTTTTCTCATGACTTTGACTGGGATGGAGTTAATTTTCTTCCTAGAGTTTTATCTAATGTCATCTTTTGGATGAAAAAAGTAGCGACAGCACAACATTCTTTTTTTTTCAAGATTAAATTCCTTACAGCTTATTTTTAATTAGATGCTTGTACTGATCAAGCACATATTTCTAAATAATTCTCAAATACAATCATTTGAAAACCTAATATGGCAACTTAAGCTACAATACTTCAGATTTAGGTGTATGCTATTTCTCTCTTGCAAAGCTCAACAAGAGCAACAGGCAAGAGCAAAGGAAAGATTGCAGTGACCAAATGCAATATGGTCAAAATGAATACTGTCTCCTAGGTAACTAGTCCTCTCAGTGGAATCAGAAATCTGAATTTATATGCTTAGGTGTATTATTATTCATAGAATACAACAGGAAAGTGTTCAGCTCAAAGAGTCATTAGAAATCAATGACAATCAAACAACTGTACAGATTATCAAAAGCCAATTAAAATAATAATAAAAACATCTGAGAACTGGGGAGTATTTATTCCACATCTCTTTGTAAATAAATCAGAGCTCCAGAGGATGTATTGTTATCCACTCACAGTAATGACATACACTGTTAGATATATACATGGATCACAGGAACCATACTCTTTAAATATAGTTTGTGCAAAATCTCCAGAACACTGTTTAATAAATTAGTTGTAAACCTTGCAGTAACTTTCACTTCCTCTTGAATGCATCTACGTGAAAATGATGGTGCTCTAATATGTGCAACTATATTATGAACCAGTTACATACTTTGAAAGGTAAAGAATAGCATAAAAAAAAAGAATAAAACCTTTTGTCGTTGTTGTTTTTTAACCCAAAGGAGCATTTAAGAAATGAAAAGGAATTGTATTCTTTCCATTCTTTTCAATGGTGACCAATTAGATAGGTCATTATTTTCACTGCTGCTCTGTTTCATCTCTTCTATGCAAATGAAATCAAAATCTTGCCTTGAAAATAGTATTTGTATTTCCTATCATAATTGAATTTAAAATTACTGGGTAATTAGAATTGTTCTGACTATTCATTCAAACATGCTTAAGAAATAAAGTGTTGAAATATACTTTTTAACGCAGGTAGTAGCAGTGAAATCAAATAGAACTGAAATCTAACATTGCTAAAAGAAATGTTATAATTAGGTATTTTACACTCTTAATTAAAAGCATAAATGAATAAATGTCATGTACTTTTTCTTTAAATGAACAATTTTTGCACTCC
The DNA here is from genome assembly GCF_038088225.1 of Cyrtonyx montezumae. Lineage (NCBI taxonomy): Eukaryota > Metazoa > Chordata > Aves > Galliformes > Odontophoridae > Cyrtonyx > Cyrtonyx montezumae. Next base: position 151,702,665 of record NW_027072034.1, read on the forward strand.
CCGTTACATATCTGACATTACATCTCAGGCAGTTCCATAAATAATTTTTTGAAAAAGCCACTGAAGTCTAGCATACTGTTATGTCAGTGTCAAATCAAGAAAATTAATTGGCAATGCCATATGATGTGTGCTGACCGGCTTAGCCACCGCATGCTGATAGCTAGAACAGCACACTGAAAGCTCATTAAAAGAAGAAATGCCCAGGAGAAGGAAATGAGAATCAGAATGTCAAGAAAATAAGCTTCCATTATAGCTAAACTAAAGAGAGTTAATACAATACAGAGTTGCAAAACCTTCAGTACACACTCAGTTTTTAAACATATTATTTATGCTGTTATAAAACACAAAAGACACCCTTATTAATATATTGCAACATATTGTTGGTATTACTGTCTTACAAGTCACAAAGGAGGATCACTGTCTTTTACTTTGTGTTTTCTAATTTTCCATGTTCCAGCATGTATTTGAAAACTGAGGTATACCTGATATGAACAACTATATAGTATTTTTTTTTCTTTCCTTTTTTCTTTTTCTTTCCTCTGGGAAGAGAATAGGAAGATACAGAAGATGAAAGATACAATTTATTAGAGGAGAGATGGACAAATTACTGATTTTGCAGAGCTAACCAATGTAAGAGACTAAGTAAGACGAAAACCAGAATTAACTTAATAAAATAACTACAGCACCTCCTCATTTTTTTACTATTTTCATTTTTTACAGGTGACTTCAGATGTCAGATTAGTAAATCCCAAACAATAGCTGTGCAAAGTGAGAAGGAAAGGGCACAAAAGCCATTCAACTCATACAAAAATGTTCTCTCTCATGCTATATCCAGCGTATTTCAACTATTTTTCTCATTGAAATTTTAATTTATATTACTTGTAATCTGAAAACACAATTAATTCAGAAATGGATGTTGCCACAAAGTTAATTTTATGTAATTACTTATTATAAATTCTCATTTTTCTTGCAACATGAATACTTCCCATCAGCAGCAATTCCTTCTATCCTGTCCAGTCACGGCAAATTGGAAAGAGTAATCTGATCCAACAAAACTAGATATATTTTCATGCAATAGCATAAAGAAAGAAAGTTTGATACATAGTCTGGAAAATGTTTCTCTCTGTGTTATGCCAAACAGATGAATTATAAATGGACAAAGTACTGAACAAGTTTACTGAGGTAACTGGTGAAGAACAGAAAACCTTTCTTCTGAATGGAGATGAGATTTTGAGTGATTTAAGCAAGAAAAATGAAGCTGTATCAAAAAGCAAGCACAACTCTATAAAGAACATGCAAGCCTAAGGATGATCCTAGCTCAACAAAAAAATGGGTACAAGCTAACTATTAACTTAAATCAGGAAATTAACAGTTCTCTTTTACAGTAGAAGGTCTTCAAATGGCTGATAGAAGACATGAGCTAGGAGGCAAGATGCTTTAAGACAGAGTTAATCAGTTTCTTAAAAGAATGACTTGGACTAAATTACCAGTCAGAATTGACAACTAAAACCTAATCACATGTTTTATTCCTAAGCTTCTTTACAAATATACATGTTCCTTTAAAAAGCTGCTGAAATCTCAAGTAATGAAGTTTTATACAAACTTACTGAAGCAAAAGAATCAGAACTGAAACTGTCTCATTCATTTTTTAATAAATGAATATTAAATATTTGCAAACCACCTATATAGTTTATTACACTGATATATCTATATAGTATATAGATACTTATTCTCTCTATATATAATATTCCATCATTTACTATATAATATTGTGAAAATATATATTGTATTCATTACCATGTTAAAAATTTTACAGTACATATCTATTTTATATTTTTGTTTTATACAGAACATAAACAACTTTTTTGTGTGTTTTGGGTATTTTTTTATAAATATTAAAATAATACAGTGGATTTAGCTAATGGATTGTAATCTAGTCCCTATATACATGAAATATTGATGAATAGCAGGCTGGTTTAATCTATCTAAATGCATATCTGGCAACAGAAATCCAAGACACACTGAGTGTGAGGGGAATACAATGCACAAGCGAGAAACGTGAGAAAAATGATGATGAGATAAAACCTATTTTGTTAACTGAGCTGGTACAGATGTGACAATCACTGCTCCTTGTCAATATTCTAATAATTTCAGACAATTTTGTTGGGTAAAAATAATGAAATTTCAAAAATATTTCCTTTTTGTTGATGCTTTTGGACAAGAGATGCATAGCAGTCCTCACTGTGGATGAATTCGTTATGCCAGAAATTTGATAAGGATAACTATCTTCTGAAATTCAGCTACACAAAAATGTCCCCTCCCTTCACCATATGAACCATCTGTTCCACAGGCATCTGGCTTATGGCCTTCTTGGAAGCAGAACATAAAAGCAAAATAGAAATTTTTATTCTGTAGCATTACATTGTTATAGGTCCCGTATCTTGGCTGATAATTAAGCTTGATTTTCATATTTTTTTCTAAGATATATAAAGGTAACACTAATTTAACTCTTCTCTCTTAAAGAGTGAAAGTGTGCAGTCAACTAGAAAGGTGTAAGTCAAAATTTTTCTGCCTGTATAAAGAAGGCTTTCTTATTCTTATAAGTAAAGACTTGGCTTGTACCTTTAAAAGAAGAATATATATATATGAATGTAGAGCATTAAATTAATGAAGAACAAAACGCAGATTCTGAATCCCAAGCTTCAAAGCTATTAGGCTGAATTCTACAATTGGAGTGAATCCTGGCCTGCATTAAGTTAATAATAAAACTCCTGCACTGTACAGGGAAGTGATTTCATCCTCTGCCTCCAGAATGCTGTAATCCAGTAGTGCTTATTTGCTCTCCATTTAAGTACTATATTGTCAGTCTAACGCAATAGGCAAGCCACTGAAAGAAGAGCCATGACTTATTATTTTAGATTTTGCAAACAATTAAAATGAAAAGAAAAAACTACCTGACCAAAAAAATAAACAAACAAACAAAAAAAACCAAACAGCTACCTGACTCAAACTACATTGTAAATAATAAAAGACTCAAAGGGATCTTCAAGATTTCAGAGCAATCAAGTCTACTTCATGACATTAGTACTCTCTTAGGATTAATCTGAGGTTCCTGTATTCATTGCGTTATTCACCTTTTATGGCAGTTCTACGAACAATGTTTGAGCAGAAACATTTTTATATGCATGCAATTGCTGATGTTTTCCTTGTTTTGATGCAATTTACTTATTTTATGATTACACAGAATCACAGGAAGATGCAGTAAAGTTGCAGGAAACAATTGGGATGAGATGAACAAAGAAATCTTATTGCCTTATTGTTGACTCAGTTTTTGGAGGTTGGGGGTAGCAATCTCCCACGCTAGGGCCACAGCCAAACAGACACCAGTATGGTGATGTAGAAAATGGCAAAATGGTGTTTAATAAGGCACTACAGTTCTTTATATACATAACCAGCATTGTCTACGCCCCTTAAGGCATGCGTCACCCATCAATCACAGAGCAGAGGAGGTCCTATCACGTCACATCCCAGTGCCTCATCCACGCCTACTACAACAACTTATACATATCTGTTTTTAAATACTTTAAACTACAATAATTTTTTTAGTTACTTTAGCCTTCTGTGCTTGAATTCAATGGCCATAATTTTTCCTGAATTAGTAAGAACTGCAAACATAGACCTTCTAACATCAGATGAGCTGCTGAGTTTGTGGCTTTTAAATGCTTCTGTATAGATCATTTCAAATGATAGAGATGTCTTAAGGAAATAGAGACACAGATGGAACAAGCACTATGGAGAGAAGAAAATGGACCCGCAATCAAAATTTATAAGAATAAATTTTAAAGACCTTTGAAGTCATAATGTGTTTTAAACAGCTACCTTCAATCAAAGGCAGGGACTGACAACATGGAGTACTGCATTTCCTAGAACAAGGAGGAGGATAAGTAGTATGAATTTGAATTCAGTATTAGTCTTTACAAGTACATGCACCACAAAGCAAAATGCATCAACCTTCACCCCCAGTCTTCTGGACAATTCTACCTATATTTAACTTTCATAATCAACAAGAGGAATCAAAACCGAATGCCAGGAGCTTAACATAAGCTAAATCCCACCATACTTTTTCAGTTTGCATCAGTTCACGAGGTATTCCAGCAACACACAGGTCTGAAATGTCATCAAGCCCTTTCAGTAATTATTTTCAGAAGAAAAAGGGAAAGGGGAAAGGGACCTAAAGTGTTGTTTCAAATCACTTGGAGGGAAAAAAAAAGAAAGAAAAAATAATAATGAAAAAAGAAGTGCACATAAAGCAAGAGAGACTTATGCTGTGAGAAATTTAATTTTTTAAGGAGTATTTTTGCTACATGTAATCTTCACTGTAGCAGCTATTATTAACAACAATTTCACTACTCTTGCCATCTTTGGCAGCAAATGTGTTTGGATCCAGCTACAGCTAGATTATCTACTATAACTGAAATGAGAGAACAGTCAGCTAACAGAAGTGGATAAGAAATCTTGTTAAGGATCTTCCTCAGATATCAAACAGGAACAATTATTCTTAACATCATTGCCAAATTTAAGTCACAAACTTCCTATGTCTTTAACATCTTGAAGGCATTTTGATTGATTTCCTGATATAAATTGGCATCTTGGCATAAAAGTATCTTCTTGATATATGTGATTTCTATATTGTTTGTTACATGAAGCAATATCTGGTTAGCAATTACAAACATCAGAAGAGTCACATGTAAACAACTTGTTCATTCCCTTTTTTCAAAATATTAATACAATTGGAATTATTTATGCTTGCAGAAAAGTAAAAAAAATGCATACTTTTTCATGCCTGAAGTATTTTTCTGTTTCTTATCGTCTGGCTTCAAATCAAGGACAGGTGTTCGGGTGGCAGTTTTTTCAGGGTTTTTGTGTTTTTAGCAAAATATTAAAAACTACTAATCTATAAAATATTTTTATTTTTCTTTTATTTCTAGTTTTCTTTTATTTCTATTTCTACCTACTACAATTACACCTATTATTTTGTTCCTTCAGCTATTTACAAGATAAAACCAAAAAACCTATAGGGCAAAAAAGATGACAACTTCCTACATATTTACTTCAAGCTAGAAAGAAAGAACATTTAAAGACGTTTATAAAACGTCTTTAAAAACATAAAAACATTTAGAGCAGTAACTAAGGGCACTTTTTTTTCCTCAGAAACTAGATGTCGTGTGTGTGACCTTATCAGTAATCATCAATTATCAATCTTCTTCACCCATTCTTGACAGTTTATGTAGTAGTAAATTATAAACTACTGTCAAAGGTGTCTAGTTCACACTTCATGCCAGTGTACAAGGAACTGAAGATTCAGGCAAACCATCATCTGCTCAGAAGACCATAACCCCAAAGGCAGTGGAATGGAAAGAAGAAATGTTGTAGTGAAGTAATTTTTCATGATTAATTAGTTATTTATTAATGTATATTGATTTCATTTTGCTAAGTACTGTCCAATCACAGAAGCAGGAATCCTGCATGTCTTAAGGACACTAAAACAAGAATTAAGACCTGACATCCTCAGAAAAACGTGACTAGAAGATTGAGGGAAGAGCTGTACAAACAGCAGAGCAGGAACAACAACAACAAAAAAAAAGGCAAATAAATAATAAGGAGCATTTGAGCGTTTGTAGATAAATTCAAGTACACACTGTAGCACAACCTATTATCTTACGTCCAAGGTCTGGAATTCCTGAGGGCTAGACTCAGCATTAAAGACTGAAGCAAAGAAGGCATTGAAGGCATTAAGAATTTCTGCCTTCTCAGCATCCCCTGTTACCAAGGCATCCACCTTATTTAGTAGGGCACTCACACATTCCCTAGTCATCTTTTTACTATTGACATATGTTAAAAGAAATAAAAATCTTTCTCATTATCCTTTACCTCCTTTATAGGCTTAATTCCAAGAGGGCCTTAGCCTTCATTGTTGCATCTCTACTGGCCCTGACAACACTGCTAAATTCTTCCCAGGTGACCAGGCTCTTTTTCCACATTTCATGGACCTTCTTCCTTCCTTATAGTTTATCTATGAGTTACTTGCTAATCCACGCAGGCCTCTTGCCACCTTTCTCCAATTTCATACTTTTAGTGATCCACCAATCCTGAGCTCAGAAGAGCAGCATTGACAGATTAGAGGGAAGGAATGCCATCCAGATGGACCTGGACAGGCTTGAGAGGTGGGCCTTTGCAAACTTGATGAAGTTCGATAAAGCAAAGTGCAAGGTCCTGGGTCAGGGCAATCCCAAGCACAAATACAGGATGAGAAGAGAATGGCTTGAGAGCAGCCCTGATTTGGAGATGTCAGTTGATGAAAGACTCAACATGAGACAGCAATGTGCTCTCACAGCCCAGAAGGCCAACTGTATCCTGGGCTACATCAAAAGAAGTGTGACTAGTAAGTCAATGGAGGTGATTCTGCCCCTCTTCTCTGTTCTCAAGAGCCTATCTGGAGCACTGTAACCAGTTCTGGGGCCCCTAACACAATAAGAACATCAAACCATTGCAGCCAGTCCAGAAGAGAGTCACAAAGATGATCAGAGAGCTGAAGCAACTCTCCTATGTTGACAGGCTGAGAATTGGGGCTCTTTGGCCTAGAGAAGAGAAGGCTCAAGGGAAACCTTAGGACCTTATAGTGTTCTTACAGTACCTGAAGAGGGTCTGCAGGAAAGCAGGGAACAACTTTTTCTAAGAGCAGGTAGCAACAGGATGAAGGGAAATGGGTAGATTCATTCCATCAATTTACATTTTGCTCATGATTTTGCTTTGTATAGCTGAAGCTGTAAGTGCATGTCCCCAGAAAGATGTGGTTAGGTAATTATTAAAAATAAAAAAACAAAAAAACAAAACAAATAAAAGTTCATCTGTACTATTTAAGGTTGTTTTCACTGTGAAAATGAAAAAATAAATAAATATCAAGGCTTATCACTAAATTCTTTGGAAAGCTTTACCTGCATACTTGAACACACAAGCAGCTTCTTAAAAACGCTTGCCAAAAGCAAGTGGCTAGTGGAAAAAACTGCACCCACTGACATTCGTTAATGCTTTCTGAATATTTATGGAGACCAAGCAGTGGATGTAAGCACAGTCAGGAAGTGGGTGTTACACTTCAGCAGTAGTGAAAGGGACATGAAAGAAAAATCACATTCTGGACCGCCATGAAAATCTTACTCATCTCTGGTCAAAATGCAGAGCTAATGATGGTGATTGTGTTGAAAAAGAGTGTTTTGTTGTTGAGAATCTGATCAATGAAATAGTGTTATTTTGTGCTTTGTATTTTCTGTAGTTTCCATGGAAATAAATAAGAAGTGTTATTTTTAAAGCGATTAATGTTTATAAATATATTCAAGCCTGTCTTAGGCTTCATTTTAATCTGATCTTCCACTGACACACAAATGCATACAACACAGGAAAAACGAAATCCTAAAAATTAATACTTGATTAGCTATAGCTTCACTAAAGATGCCCGAACAAAAATTGTCTAAGGCTACTACACACAAAATTTTAATCCTACTTCATTGAAACGTGCTAAATTTGAGAGCATCCCTGGGTATGAAATCAGGACACCATTTCATAAAGTAACCATATTCACTGATTTAATTAGCATTACATTACCCGAGATATTGCAAGTAATTCAGTAGGATCTGCATGTAAAAACTGAATCAGCTGATGCATCAGTAAAATAAGCATACAAATACACTGGTGAGAAAGATCTCACAGATTTTAATGCATACTTATATGGTAGATTCAGAGATTTTCCCCTCAAATATCAAGAGAAGAAATGAACACCAACACTGTCAGCAACCATATCAGTACGTATTATATTGTTCGATTTTTATTAATTATTTTTATGCCCATAATGTAAACCTGAAAGAAAAAACAGAATGTAGTTCTCTGGCTTGCTCTTTAGACTACTCCATAATGACAACAGTCATGTCCCTCACAGTCCATTTCTTTTCTTTCTTTTCTTCTTTCCTCCCTTCCTTCCTTCCTCCCTTCCTTCCTTCCTTCCTTCCTTCCTTCCTTCCTTCCTTCCTTCCTTCCTTCCTTCCTTCCTTCCTTCCTTCCTTCCTTCCTTCCTTCCTTCCTTCCTTCCCCCCTTCCTCCCTTCCTTCCTCCCTTCCTTCCTCCCTTCCTCCCTTCCTCCCTTCCTTCCTTCCTTCCTTCCTTCCTTCCTTCCTTCCTTCCTCCCTCCCTCCCTCCCTCCCTCCCTCCCTCCCTCCCTCCCCTCCCTCCCTTCCTCCCTTCCTCCCTTCCTCCCTTCCTCCCTTCCTCCCTTCCTCCCTTCCTCCCTTCCTCCCTTCCTCCCTTCCTCCCTTCCTCCCTTCCTCCCTTCCTCCCTTCCTCCTTCCTTCCTTCCTTCCTTCCTTCCTTCCTTCCTTCCTTCCTTCCTTCCTTCCTTCCTTCCTTCCTTCCTTCCTTCCTTCCTTCCTTCCTTCCTTCCTTCCTTCCTTCCTTCCTTCCTTCCTTCCTTCCTTCCTTTCCTTCCTTCCTTCCTTCCTTCCTTCCTTCCTTCCTTCCTTCCTTCCTTCCTTCCTTCCTTCCTTCCTTCCTTCCTTCCTTCCTTCCTTCCTTCCTTCTTTCCTTCCTTTCCTTCCTTTCCTTCCTTTCCTTCCTTCCTTCTTTCCTTCTTTCTTCTTTCCTTCTTTCTTTCTTTTTCTTTCTCTCTTTCTCTCTTTCTCTCTTTCTTTCTCTTTCTCTCTTTCTCTTTCTTTCTTTCTTTTCTTTCTTTCTTTCTTTCTTTCTTTCTTTCTTTCTTTCTTTCTTTCTTTCTTTCTTTCTTTCTTTCTTTCTTTCTTTCTTTCTTTCTTTCCTTCTTTCTTTCTTTCTTTCCTTCTTTCTTTCTTTCTTTCTTTCTTTCTTTCTTTCTTTCTTTCTTTCTTTCTTTCTTTCTTTCTTTCTTTCTTTCTTTCTTTCTTTCTTTCTTTCTTTCTTTCTTTTCTTTCTTTCTTTCTTTCTTTCTTTCTTTCTTTCTTTCTTTCTTTCTTTCTTTCTTTCTTTCTTTCTTTCTTTCTTTCTTTCTTTCTTTCTTTCTTTCTTTCTTTCTTTCTTTCTCATATCATATATAAACTGATGCCATTTGAAGTATTTTTTGGTAGTCTATGCTAGTGTTAAGAAGACGAACTATTCTTCCAAAAAATGAGCTTAGAAGACCATTAGTAATTTACATTTCAGAGCAAAAATACCAAACTGAAACACATCTCCTGAATATAGCTGTCATTATGAAATCCAGAAACTCATCTACTCATCTCCACTGAAACACAATGATCAGAAAGCTTTCTTCTGTGTTTCTTTGTCTCTTTCCAGTACTACCAAATCCAGCGCATAATCATTACCATATACGTACATGCTGATCTTTTGTAACAAATATACTACTGTTATGAAATAAAAATCAAGTGGAAACAAAGAAAAGGAACAATTAAATAGCAAAGAATAATTCTCTTCCACCAAGTAAGTGAAGTCAAGTGGACCTGACTTTTAGTTCCTGAGAGAAAGCAAGAAGAAACCAAGTTGTGAACATGCACGTTTGTACACTTAACTTGTATAAAAGAGGAACCTGCTGTGCTTTGGTGTAAAATTGAGCCCTAGAAATGACTTAAATGAACCCTCAATCCTCTGTTTACTTGTGGGAAGTTACGTATAATTTAAGGGTGCTAAATATGTAGGTAGAGACAAGGACAACAGGCATTCACATTTGAAAATGTGTCCTGTTATCGCCTATCAACTTGGAATTCATGCATGGAAGGGAGAGCAAAGCCTTTTATCTTCCTCTCTGATTCTGAAGGTCCTGTAATTGTCATTATTCAGTAGGAGAAAGAGGAAAAAAAGCTTTTATGAATGTCATACAAATAAATACCGCTCCAGGTAAAAGAGAATGAGAGGGAAAAATTACTGCAGAAAAACTCCCACAGGTGTGCAATGGAATCTACCAACTATAGGAAAAGAGATCAGATTGTGTAGGTTAATACAAGGACCTGGAAACTGTGGCATTCTGCAATAATCACACAGGAAAATGCAGTAGCTACTGAAAAGGTAGCCAAAGATGAATACAACATTATTAAAAAAATTAGAAGTAATTATCAAAAATTATTAAAGAAAAAAAATCCTACACTTTTTCTTTTTATTTTTTATTTTGCCAGAAGACAAACAAATAACATTTGCATGAGTTAGAAAAATGAAAGCAAAATAATAATAGTAATATTCTTTAGATATACTATCACATGCCCTGATTTTTTGATGCAATATGTGAGTTCCTGCTGTATGTACTGTCAGACTAATCTTGTTATTGCAAGATACTTTTATTTTTTTTTAATCAGACTGCATTGTATTTTATCGAACTCATGCAAGCAGCAATCTTTCACATGTCAGATTCTATTCCTACCTATATTACCTATTTTATATTCATTTTATTCAAGCAAAGAGCTTTCACTTCTCTTGTCAGCTTTTATTTAATTTTTTATACTGATCTTTTCAAAGGAACAGCTTTCCACTTCCTTATCAGTTTCAAATGTAACACATTCATTTTTATTGTGAAGTCATTATTTGAATATGCCTCTACATTTTCCAAATTACAGCAATTCTACAGCTAAAAGAATTTTAAAAACTTGATTTCAGCATTCTCCTTAACTACTACAGATAATCCTAAAACTCAGTCATTTGGTCAGAGAAAAATACAATTCTTAATTCTTAGCAATCTTGGATCATATATATAAATCCTTACATCAAAAAATGACAGACATCAAATCAACCAATGTGCTAAGAGTAAAGATAAACAAAAACATCATAGTTGTGTGGTTGAGTTTACGTGTGTATAATGAGACTGCATGACTGAATTTTGGTACAAATAGATTAATTATTTTATCTATAAATATAGATAAATAGATATTAAACAATACATACATGATACATATAACATGTATATCATCTCTACATTATCTATATCTATATTTTATATACTTATTATTTAGCATATGTATATATATTCTATATCATATCATATATAGTCTGTCATATTTTATTATATTTTATTATGTAATTACTTTTAGATTATATAATTATAAATATAAATTATCTCTACATTAATTATTTAATCATTATTTAATTATAATACGAATAATATATAAATATGAACATTATATGTATTATATGTTATCTATAATATATATAATATGTATTGACTATATTACATGATGTATGTATCATATATTGCATATGAATATAGAGATAACATATTTTATATCTATTTATATCTATTGATAAATATATATACTCCTCAAAGAAACACAATCACAGAATCATAGAATGGCCTGAGCTGAAATAGACCTCAAAGATCATCAAGCTTTAACCTCCTGCAGCGGGCTGAGTTGCCAACCACAATAGGAATAACAGGAATGGCAGACTGGAAATATACAGTTTATAGAAGTGAATTAAAAGAAAGGGGATACTTTGATAAATGTAGAATACTAAAGGAATAAGCAACTCCTTTAAGTAATATGAAATTTTAGAACTTTAGAACTAGAGAAGAAGTCGTTTTCAAGAAAAGCACACTTTTCTGCCGAAAATGATTATCTTAATGATGGCCCAAATGCATTCCTTTAAGTATAGATTATCTGTACAAATAACATTAATCAAACAGTAAAACTTCACAGTTACTTTAATTAAGAATGACTTTCTGGGCAACACTAGAAACATTTACCAGAAAACATTTCACAGATTTGAAAAACATAAAAATATTTATAATGGTAAATCCATAGCAGCTGTCATTTTCAATAGCTGCTAATTTTCAAAGGATACTCTATCAATGCAATCTCTGTAGTTGATGACAGATTAACAAATTTATTCCCAAGTTATCTTTTCCATATTAATATGTTACATAATGAAATACTTAAGCAAACATTCTTCACAGTTAATTTGACAGCAAAGTTTACATTGCTGTTGGTATGCTGGCAAAAAGTAGTTCAAATCCTCCTAAGCATCCACCTCTGCAGAGCTGAGGCTACACAATGGCATCTCAAATTGACCTTATTCTATATCACAGAGGTCATGTACAGATACACAGGTTCTAAATTCTGTACCTGTACAGAAATATCAGAAGCATATTGATTCCTCTATAGTGAAACCTGAAAGAATTAATTTCTATACAGAAGATCGTACTGAAGAAGGCTTGTTGGCCCAATTTTCCACTTAACCTAAGTAAACCATGTTATTTACAACAAAAAAACCCTGCTATTACTATTGAATATGCAGTAAAGAATAAAAGGCAATTTCTTCTCTTTGATGAAGTTAAATTGCTGTTGCTTCTAAGTCACCTCATTTCCAGTTACTGTAAGTGAAGTTTTCTTTCTTAATAAGTGATCTGTGTACATCACTGTGAAAAAAGAAATCATAGTATCATCTCTTGATACAATTTCATACCTTAGCAGTGGACAGCATGAGATAGTTTAATGAAAATTGTAAGTGCTTTAACCAAATAAAACTGAAAATCAAACAGCTGATGTGCAATTTGTAAAGGCAGGATCTCTTCTGTGTGTTTTTTTCCTCCTCCTGTCTATGTTAAAAGCAGTTTTGTTGGGCTTGTAATATATGACTGAAACAATGGAAAGACCAGAGAAGGAATTTTGCAGTGTATATGTTTCTGAAATTTGTTTCTGATAGAAATAATACATCTGTGTTACTTCTATGGACATGTACATGCAGAAGGTACCCAGTGAGAACTGCTGGCTGAGAAAAACTGAAGACTGGAAGTTTCAGCAAGAACAGCAACTAATGTCAGGTAGAAATCTGAGGGGATGATGAAAAGTAGGGAGAATGACTCTAGACATAAAACTGCTTGTACCGGAGAAGGTAAATCAAAGACCTGAGTGATGCATGGGCAATCAGTGGAAGAAGGTAACTGCAAAAAAACAAAAAAAAACAAAAAAAAACCCAACAAACAAGGTATAGACTAGCTAGTGAAAAAGCTGCAGTATAAATTTGATGTCTTCAAAGCTACAAAGGAAAAACAAGCTGCAGCAAATGATGGAAACAAAAGTGAAAGTGGCTGCCAATTCAAAAGGTGCAGCTGATACTGTAATTCCTCAGAGACTGCCTAAGACAATATTTCTTTCAATATTTGAGAAAGAGATGTCAGGATGATGCACATTTAGTTGAAAGAGTGGGATGCAGAAGACCAGAAAATCACACTAGCAAAACAAGAAGCCTTTAGGAAAACAGTTCTAAGGAAAACAGATAGGCTTATTATAAGTAAAGTACCAGAAATCAGACAGGTATTGTCTCCTCGGGACCAAAATGTACACTACTGAAAAAGATTCCAGACAGCAAGGGAGAGGCTACTCTTTATTTTTCATGAGGATATAAATAATTCAGCTTAGACCTCCTCATAGATCAAAAGAGTGCTCAAGTAATAAAGCAGTTTTAAAAAGTGGAGGGAGAAGTAATCCTCAGAAAGGAATGTTCTTGTTCACTGCAAATAAAATTGGCCCAGAAAACTATCACTGCACTTTTGTGATGCCTGAGCACAATAAAAATAAAAATTGTACTCATGATTGTGCACATGAGTAAAGATTTCAGGAGTTTCTACAGAATTAGTGAGGAAAGTAAGGGCAAAGTTGGCATCAGTTTTCATCTAGGAAGGAGAAAATGCAAAACCACTTAGTATACTACCACTATGCTTCATGTAGAAACACAGATAAAGGAGAGAAACACAGCAGTGTTCAAGGGAAGCATCTTGAAGTACCAGCCAGATCATTAGCATCTATGCATCAATTCTGTTAAGGGATAAAAATTTAAATTTATGTCATATTTACAGTATTTTGGACAAATCCTGCAAGAATTAAACCATCTGGTAAAGAGGAAGGAATTGAACCCTATGTGGGTCATACACAACAGAAAACATGATTGGAACAAAATGTGAAGCTGTAGTGTGGTCGTGTATCTTTGGGGAAAAATATACATGTATTTAAATCAGGGCATTTTATTTTATACAAACCCTCAGATGGAAATTTCTAAGTTCTGTTAAAAGCACTTAGTCTCATGTCTATATAGTGAACTCCTCCTAAAAAACAAAAACAACAACAAAAAAAACCAACCAAAACAACAACAACAACAAAACATATAATAGTAAAAATTACACTTTCATGGGATGATATGTCCCATGTCCTTATCCGATCAGATCCAAAATTAATGAGAAGGTTCAGATATTTCCAATCAGAAGACAGACTGCTAAACGGTTACAGTAACCAGGCACTGTATCATTTGTCAAATTATAGCATAACTTGAAAATAGGGAGAAAGCTGCCTCCTAAGAGATGCACTTCAGTTCTGCAAAATTCATTCTTATAGGACTGATTAAGGGGGAGGATCACAAAATAATTCATTTTATGAATCCTGGTTTTGGATGGGACAATTTTCTTCCTAGTAACTGGTATGGTGCTGTGTTTTGAATTTTAATGAGAATAATGTTGATAACACACCAACCTTTAGTTGTTTCTGAGCAGCACTCACACAGAGCCATGCGCATTTCTGTTTCTTGTTCTGTCTGCCAACAAGGGAGCTGGGGGTGCACAAGGAGCTGGGAGGAGACAGAAAACTAGAGCACGTGACCAAAGGGATATTCCATGCCACAGGGCATCATGATGAACAATGGGAGGTTGACCTAGGGAGCTGCCATTGTAAGAAGTGGCTGAACATATGTTAGTGGATAGAGAGCAATTGCACTCGACATCACTTTTTTTTTTTTTTTGTACATTCTTTTACCGTTGTTTCCCTTTCCCTTTCTGACATATTAAACAGTTTCTATCTCAACTCATGAGTGTTATGTTTTCTCCATTTGTCTCCCCATCCTACTTCAAGGGTGAGTGAATAGCTGCGTGATGCTTAGACATCTGCTGAGTGGAACCACATTATGTCAAAAACTCAAAGAAACAAAATAAGGAAATTAAGGAAAACAACTGATTGAACAAATATAAAGTTGTCAGGAAAAAAAGCATCAGCTTCACTGTAATAGTATTTACAGTGTCTATTTCAAGTGGAAAACAAGGAAATAAAGGTGACATCATCTACATAAACCAGCATGTTAAACACTATACCAGGAACAGAGGTGCAGAGGAGGAAGGACCTGAAGACTGAAGAGTATTCTATAGAAAACTGTCTATAGAAAATTGTCTCTTTTGCTTCTGTACCTTCCAAGAAATATTGTTGGAATAAAAAAAGAATATCTCTACGCTATCAATTTGTACCTTCATTCACAGTAGTGCACAGTGATCATTCCGATCAATAATAATTGACTGCATAGCAATAAAAAGATTAGATTGATTGTTATGTAGGAATAACAGGAATTAATCTTTTCAGTATAAATTGGTAGACATATGCAGGCTATTTAAACATTAGCTTCAACTAAGGTTCTTCTGCTGTATACTTAAATCAACACAATAAAATCACCCTAAGTAGAGGTAATTATTCAGTCTTCAGGAAAATTCAAGGATCTCTTGCAGTCCAATGTATCTCAACAACATGAAATATGAATAATACTAACTATATATTTTCTATTTAAATCTTCTTTTTATTTGTACTCTACATACTATGGTGTTTGGTCTAATGATGTTATACCTGTGCAAAATTATATCCAAGAACAGGAAATAGACTTTTAACAGTAGCTCCAGATATACATAGTAATCCAATTCATCTAATTTTTTCCCTTGCTTAGTGGGAGACGGAAATGTTTTTTTTCTCTTTACAAGTATCACAATAAGCTTTCAATTAATGGTAATCAGTCTTTTGATTAATATGTTTTATTAGTATGATGTAATGTTTCCTTCTATGAAGTTTACTATCACACTTATCTGTACTATCTCAGCATTTTTAGTAGTTTGTATCAGTGTGAAATCAGAAAGTCCTGCCAATTAAAAACTAGGTTGGAAAGATATGTGGAGTGAAACAGATAATCTCAAAGATGTTGGTAATAGAAACAACATTATATCTAACTTTAGGAATTTTTTGTGTATAAAGATCATTTCAGAAATTCTGCTAGAAGCTGCAATTTCTGAATTAGAAAGGTCTGGATGTAATTATTAGTGCTATTACACGTGAGACTGGCAAGCTGTCAGTCATTCATGTCCAAAAACAATGCTTATACCAGAAGTATTATCCAAGGATTATCCAAAAAGAAAAGGATAAGAGAAATTGTTTATTGCACTGCACCAGCTTATATCTTAATTAACATTATTTCCTTCGTAATACTTGTAGTCAGACATCACTGTACTTTACTTTCTTCTATATGTTAAATATGGTTAACTATTATGTTCAATTCTGGTTAACTAAACTACTGATTAAAGCTTTTCTGCAACAGATGCTGTCACGCTATACATGCTCCCAGGTATGCTGACTCTAAAGTTTCTACAGTCCAACATGCAAATCCTTAAACCCTTCGTGTTTCCCTGCAAAGTCAGTGGTAGTTGAGTGTTTTTCAACAAACACCAATCAAACAAACAGACAATCCATCCTCATGTGTTAGAAAAAACACCATAATAATAATAATATAGTGACCACATAGTTGAGGTGTGACCCAAGGGATACATTTACATTTTAAATTCCATTTTATCCTTGACCAAAGGTGGCAAACACACCAAGGTTTGGTGGGAAACGCACCAAGGTTTCACAGTAGTGACACACTATTTGCAAGAGAAAATCATGCTGTTTTAAATTCTGTCATGGAAGCAGTTGTTCTGTTTACACCATAGGAGCAATTCATAAACACAGGAATGCAGGTTAAGAAACAGGCAAAGCCTGACCGCATTCAATGAGATGCAGTATCAGGCTGCTGCGATTACTGCATCTCATCCTGAACAGGATCACTACAGTCATCCAGTCTGAGAAACAACACTGCAAACTCAGGTACTGAAAAGGCAGCTTGAACAAAGCAGCTGCACTGAACAAGTAGGAGTTCAAAAGTTCTAATACTCTGAAACTCACTCTAGATATTAAGATACATCTTACTAAACCCCTCGATTAAAGATCATCAGGAGGGAGAAAGAGAAGCTGCTGTTTGTCTGGGATTAATAGGGCACAAAACTGTCAAACATTTTGGTTGAAAATGTTTGCTGTAATAATGTACAACAACTCACAATTTTTTTTGTTAGGGCTCTTCTCAATTGTCATACAGCTTTTCTCCTCATATTACTTGTATCATTAGCAGGTTTTGGATTTTATTGTTGCTGTGCTTTTGGCATATTAATCCATCACTGAAGGCCTGGAAAATCAAGTCATTGAGACAAATAATTCTCTCAGTGACATCTACATGCTCATTTAGTTTCTGGCAAAAAGAAAAGAGATAGGATAGGATACAAACTGATCAAAATTAAACTTTTGCTACAGCTGGAATGACCTCTTCCTTCCCTTGGAGGGAGGATCTTCCTAATAAGAAAGATTAAATTGGCTTTTTCAAAACCTGAATACTAATGACCAGTACCTATAACAGAATGAAACTAAGCTAACAAACATCTTGTACTCATCAGGCAGAGAAGCAATTGCTCTGTGGGCCTGAAGAATTGAATTTCATCTCAAATACATAAACACGAAGATTTTAAAATGTATTGTCACTTAACCTTCAAGCTCAAATAAAGTAGATTCAGGCTAGATATAAAGAAAATATCTTATATAGTGAGGGTGGTGAGGCAATAGAACAGACTGTCCAGTGATGTGGTGGATGCCCCATCCCAGCAGACTTTCAAGAATAGGCTGGATAAGGCCCTGGGAAACCTAATCTAGCTGTGGATGTGCCCGTTCATTGCAGGCAAGTTGGACTAGATGGCCTTTCAACTCCAAGGATTCTATGAGTCTATGAAAATACAAAGCACTTTCATTTAAGGCATTTAAGGAAAGAAGCATCTGTATATACTTAAATGCACTCATCATGATGAACAACACTGCATAACTGATAACTACAGGGCTATGCACAGTACTACCACAGCAGAATAAATCATAGGAAGAACGAAAGTCTTTACTGCTACATTACATCAGATTTAAAATAGCCACTTCATTCTTATGTAATTTTTGTTTTTAATTATAATTGCTGGAGGGAACCTCTAACTGTGCTGTATGTCCGCTGCCTCAGAAAGATTGTTCACGTTTTGTTTCAATACTTAATGAGTTGAATACTTAATAGTATTCAACTAAATAGTTCAATACTTAATAAGGTGAATGAATGTGTAGGAGGAGTCTATTAGAGAAGTATTCTCTCTTTTATGGATGACATGAAAGGTATATGGATAGTTAAATTAACAGTCAATCAGGACTTCTGAGAGATGTGACTAATGCATTTATTGTTACCTTTACAAACACGTTTTTGCAAATCAAAGAGTTTTTTATTCCTTCCTCATCTAGAATAGGATTTTAGTGGTTATTTATTTATTTATTTGTCAAAGCAAAAGATTATTGATATTTGACGGAATATTTATACTGTGAAAAGAGAAGCAAGTACCTGAGCCTTTTCTTTTCTTGTAAAGAAACTTCCTACTTATGCAATTTAAGCAGCATATTCTGACATCTAATTGAAATACATACGTTTTGTATCTTACTCATTATGTAAGAGATACTGGAGATATTCAGCAGTGACAGCATACACATAGAAGAGTGAAAAGAAAGTTCTCTATACATCTCACTTCTTAATTTATTTTATAAATTAGCTAAAACTAGATTTCAGCTATTTTCCTGTCTTTCCTGGGAATTTCTATGAGAAACTAATATCTAGATCAAAAGAGGTTTTGTCAGGCCAGGTATCAAAAAGCCACCAGGAGAGAAATCATTTAGAAGCTGCTATAAGATGAAAACAATCAGGCTTCTGATACTTCAAATCCCATTACTAATTTACAAAGTGGAGACAAACCCATACTCCAAAGTGCTTTTGAAGAATGCTTCTTGATTCATTGCTAAGTGACTGGAAGATTGATTGTATGCTTTCATTCTGAAAGATGCCATCTTTCCACTGTTCTTCCCAGTCCCCCTTTCAAACTTTTTGATAGTGTTAGCCATAAATGATTCCAATTTAAAAAGAGAAAAAATCACTGCATTTCCAAATAAAATACTGAGGCCCTCACCCCCAAGAAAGACTTAGATTTTTCTTATTTATATGCAACACAAAAATCCATCTTACAATGTAAATACCCCAAAGATTTTTCAAAAAGTATTCATTATATATATAATATATATATATAATTAAAGAAACAGATTTGTCATTAGATCATTTCTCAGAACAGATTTTCCACTTCCTTCGATATAAAATCCTAATTCTCACTCTGCATTATGAAGTGTAAGCAAACCTTTAGCCTTTGAGAGTTTGTGTATCAGTGTATAGATAGCCTGTGTTTTGAGTAGGTAAAAAAAGGACGTCTGCACTTTTTCAAGATTAGGTGAACTGATATAGAAAATAACTTGCTTTCATTAAGAAGTAACACTTCTTCAGAACTTAAATCAGGGTAGCAAATAAACTTTCTTTAATTTTTCCAAAAAAAAAAAAACTTGTTAGAGTTATATGTGATAAATCAGATACATAAAAAATATTTTAAAAAGGAAGAACACATTCAAAATATCTAAACCAAAAAAATATATTTTGCTATAACGTACAAATGATCTCTTATTTAAGGCAACTAACAATAATGGTAGGCATAGAGTGGATAAAACATAAGGATTTCATAAGGAGATCAATTTTCTAATATCCAGAGTGTGCATTTTTCCTACATTAGGGGAAAAAAAAAAGAGACAGAAAAGAAACATTCTCTCATCAAAATTAATTGTGATTTCATGTTTCCACTAATTGTGGTACATATCTTGGATAACATTTATTTTTTTGGAGCCAAACAGGTTTGTAAAGCTGCTAGAGCGTATAACTTGCTCTGGTATAACACACCAGGCTGCTTCAAGGAGCAGAAAATGCTAACTTATATGTCAGTAATTACAGGAACAGCAAGTTGTTACTAAATCAATGTCTCATCTGGAAAATACATTTTTCCATTTTACCCTGCAGTTAAGGAAGTGCCAAGAGGTCATTATCCAATGATTTTCTATTACATCAGCCCAGCATCAGAAATCTTTGTACAGCAAGTCACTGCTTTCAGAGCTCATTCTCAGAAAACAAACAAACAAACAAAATCAAAACAAAACAAAACAAAACAAAAAAAAAAAAGCAGAGCACAGAGTGAATTTGTGCAGGTGATCAAGCCTCACTACAGCCAGTCTCACAACCTGCCAGCCCAGTAATCTATAGATAATCCAACATCCAATTTGTTTTAGGTAACTTGGAAACCTTAAAACTTAAGTTTTCCCAAAATTCTTAACCAAGTAATTAGTAATTCCTGTACTATTAGTATTTCACCTCTGACCAGCAGCTACCTGGTTGTCAGATATTTTTTCTACTTCTTGATAGGCTTTGACAAGATATGGCTAATCACTATCATTGTGAATATAGAGAACAAAAAGGAGCAGTGACCCTTCAACGTCATGTGGCATTTTGGTGGCAGACATGAAGTTGGGATTCACGTTTTCAAAAACTCATAAAGAAGGTAAAGTTAAAAGCAAACAAACAAACAAAAAAACCCACAACTCTAATGTAGGAGATAGTCATAATAGGATGTCACTGTAATAAACTATAAAGAAAATTCCCCTGTACCAAATGCAACTATTTTCATTTTTCCCATTTATTTTTCCCTTTTTCAAAATTAGAACAAAGAGAATCTGGTCAAGCAAGTAAATAAGAGAGTGCAGAACAGGAGTCAGCCTCCTAACTTCTGCATTATAACCACACCACATCAGACAAATTATAAATTTGACATAAAATTTTCCTTACTTTTTCAAATGAACTAGAATTCAATGCAAATTTAATAGCTAATTTTGTCTGAAGATCTCTATTAGTTTAAGTTTCATATTTCCTTAATGGAGATACAGAATAGGAAGACCCACACAGCTGAGTTCAAGGCTCTATAGAAAAAGAATTTTTAAGATACCATACTCGAAGTAGGCTGAACTCCCTGACTTTATGTCAAAGATGAGACTCTTATAGTGAACTACTAATATGAAATGAATTCAAAGAAGATTGTAGAAAAAAATGTAACAGAACAGCATGTCTCTTATAATGGTCTCTAAGAAACACTTTACCAAGGCAAGAATAGTATTACTACACAAACACTCATAGCTGGTAACATACTCTGAAGAATATGCATAAATTACAGTGCATGGCAAACAAAACACAATATATTGACACCTCACATTGTACGTCAACCCACCATCCTGTCTATTTTATAGCAAAGAAACACTGGTAGTTATTGTTTGATTTTTTATTTCTATTTTCTCATGGGCATATATGAAGTTTTTTGGTGTTTCATCTCACATCTGTCAGGGAACAACAAAACTAAACTTAAAACACCTGAGCTCCATGTGGCTGTTTCCAGTTCAACTAATTACGCTTTCTCCCTGTCCACACTCTACTACCATTAGGATATCCTGACCATGGGCTGCTGCAGTGCTCAAATTCATAAAATCACAGGATAATTGATATTGGAAGGGATCTCTTGAGATCATCTGTTGGAAACAGTCCCTTCTACAGCTCAAACAGGAACAGTTAGGGCAGTTTGTACATGATCACATCCAGTTGAGTTTTTAATATTTAGGATGGAGACTCCAAAACCTCCCTGAGCAAACTATATAAATAGTCACTCACTCATAAGGTTGTTTTTTGTTGTTGTTTCTTTTCTGTTTCATACTTTTAAATCTTTGTTTGGATTCAACAACATGACACTGAAGCAATGCACAAAATACATATTTGTTCTGACCACTTTAATCAGATACATAGTAAGACACTCATTTCTGAGATGGGTATTTCAAATAAAGGAAAAATAAGCCCAAACAGCCAAGCCAATTTTCATTCTGAGAAGAAAAAAAATGACTAGGAAATTCTAAACGAACTTCCCCAGCTTAGTAGTTACTTTCTTCTTGCATTCTTCATTTTCGACTGTTCGGACCTTTTTTGGAATGCGAACAAGGTTATTTGTTTCACCACTTTTAACACGGAATATCAATAATGATTTTCCATTAAAAAAGAAAAAGAGAAATATGAATAATTTCGAATATTATTGGTATAGTGCTACTACAAAAAATCTCTTTTCATCCTGCTGAGCCCATAATGCAGGACACTAAATGACACAATTCTCTCTTTGGACCTTCAGAATTCAGAAAACTACTGCACGCCTCTGGGAACACATTTATGTGGTGAAGTATCAGTGTACTTGCCATTTTGTATTCACAATCCTTATTTATTCTATTTATTTGCCATATGTGATGTGACTCCTTTTTTATTTTTAAAATTGTGGGTTTTTTTCAACTGTTTCTAATTGAAGATTTCATTATTTTATTTCCTTCAGCTTTGAGTGGTCTGTTACTTGCTAAACCCATCACAAAGAGCTATTCAAATGAACTTTTGATTTTCAGCTACCAATTGAGAAGGCCAAGGTCCAATTTTTTTTCCTCACTTCTCATTATCTTTCCCATTGTCAGAATCTATTTATTTTTCTCTACATCATAAAGGTGCTGACCCTGAATGGACCAGAGTGTTTTCAGTGATAAACGGATACCAAGGACAGTCAGTGTCTCAGAGGACAACAAACAGCTTGAAACAGAAATAAATTACAATGAAAGAATGAACACTGATACAGGTAATTATTCTGAAGTCATGCCCCAAACAGCATAAACCTACATTTATAAAATAAACACCATGTAAGCCAAAAATTAATTTGCAATAAGATTAATGTGTAGAGCTATTACAGTTAACTATCATTATAATGTTGACTGATGGAAAAGAACAAATCTCATTTTGAAACATGCTTAGCTTAAATGGTTTTGTGCAGGTAGGAGCACTTTTGCCTGAAGCAGGCCTGGCAAACGGGATGGCTACAGCAGAATGGGCAGGTGACTGTCTCATTGAAATGGCCTATAGAAGCTTAGAATTCCTGCTAAAAAAGAAACAAAACAGGTACTTCAAGCACAAATGTTTTTCAACACATATACAGTTTATTCAGCTACACCGTACACGCTAACTAATGATCAACATTTTTACCAATACGTTCTTCTACTGAAAATAGGTGACAAACTTGTTGAATATTTGTATACCAAAGACAGAAATGAATACTGATTATAAATTTTCAATATTTCTTTTCAAAAAAATTATATCTTGAAAAATAATCAATTATTAAAAAATAAAAAAGGAGAAGGAACGGAGGTGCCAGGAGGAGGAGAATTAGGAAAGTTTGTAAGTTGCCCTACTTCTTATTTCAGAGGAAAGTGAGGGGAAAAGAGAGAACAGTACTGGTTAATGAGGCAATGTGAGAGGAGACTCTAGGGAGATAGGACACAGTAAAGATGACAGGATACCACGGCTGCAAGATGTCTATTATCCTGAAGAGCCTTTCATATATGAAAAATTATCCAATGGGGATATAAAAAATGACTGTTGAAACACTTAAAAAAAATACTGAAGTCCTACTGGTAATAAAGTAAGTCAGAGGACCGAAAACTGAAGGTATGAAGATGTTTACTCAACAAGAGGATAAGAAGAGTAAATTCTGAATAAGATGCTTAACAATTAAAAAAAAAAAAACAAAAAAAAAAAAACAACTTTAAATTGTTTGAATAAACAGAGAGATATACTGACTCTGTGAGGAGGAAGAATGTTGAGGAATCTAGAATCAACACTGTCAAATGAGTACAATGTTTGTAAGACATATGCAAGAAGAAAAAAAAATAATGGAGGAAATGCAAATTTGAGCAGAAGAGGAAAAGGCAACCAAGAAATCAGAACCCATGGGAAAACAAACCAAGAAATAAAGAAAGAAATAAACCACCTTTCATAAAGAAAACAGAAAAGTTAACTTCACATTTGTATGAAGAGTAGAAAAAAACATCTAAAAGATTATAAGTGAAGGCTTTTTAATAAGATGGAAGATGAGTAAATCCAAATAAGTGAAGTTTGCATCATATACCTGTTATAAACATCAATTTTTTCTGGCTTAAAAGAATCTGAAAGGGAAGTATCTAAACCTCACTGGAGAAATGAGGATCACTAAACTACCATGCAGCAGATTACAGGTAGTAAATGGTGAGTAATTTTTAATCTTATCCATCAAAATAAAATAGAATAAAATGGTGTGAGAAGATAACGAAGACAAATAGGCATTTTACAGATAAGTTTTCTGAGCTGCAGTTTAGGATCTTCTGTTAACAAGGAATATGTATCAGAAAGAAAAATTGCATTTCACTCAGCACTAGCCATCATTTTAAAATAGATGTCTGTACAAATGTAAAAGATCTAAACAATTTCTAAGGCTAACTTTCCTATAAATGAAGATGAAAATTGGAGAAATAGACTCTAGCAAAAGTAAAGATCCCAGGGAAGGAAAGATGGAAAATAAATAAAGCCAATGTGTTACTGATAGAAATAGTAACATGAAAGAATCTAGTGTCAGACAGAGAAATGACCATATCTAATTTGGTGTTAAATAAGCTTCGTCATAGAGAAACTTAAACTACACTGCAGTTTCTTATAAGCTCTATAGGCTCTACGTAATGGACTTAAATACAGAGAAAATGCCATCTCCTCTAAAGATTGTCAAATCTATGTGTCTACATTAAAACTGCTCCTTGTAAATTCCTTTGATTATCCAACTTCCTGACCTAAACCTTGAACTGAAGATATTATTTGCAAAGGTGATACTCCTTTAAAACATTAATAGTCAGTACAATGCTGGGTAAGGTGATAACACAGATGATACAATTATAGTAGATATACTTCTGAAATTTGAGAGAAAATCATTAAATAATGGATTTTATAAAATTTAAACATATTTTCTTTCCAAGGGAAAGTCTTCCAGCATTCAGCTAATAATCAGTCTACTAAACTCTTCATATAGTATAAACAAGACAAACCAACAAGTAATTTCTAAAATTCTTAATAAGCAGAGAGAACGGTTCTGTATTGAAATATATTCCTAGCCCTCTCATGCTTTTGGTTAAACGATGTTTTAAGGTCCTTTAGAAAAACACCTTACACGAAGGGCTTAGAAAAAATCTGCATTTTCTTTTTTAGACTTCAATTACTTCAAGCAATTTAGTACGTGCTTTCTGGTAGTCAACTTACCTCATCATATCTACTTATTTGTCAGAGGCTGAAACACATTTAAATGTTTACATTAACTATGAGCTTGCAAATATAACAAATATTTCTTTCCACATTCTCATATGGTTCTCTGGACACAATTTTGAAATAATGATTATACAAAGATTCTGCTGAATCCTAAAAGACTTGCATATGCTGTGAATTTACAGTTACAAAAAGCCAGAGTAACCTCTTGATTACCATTTCTCACTGTATGGCAGCTTTGAGAACAAAACTGCCATCTCTCACATCTCCACAGCCATCTGTCAAGTAATGTAGCTGATAATGGCTGAGGTGACATTTTTCTTTCCAAGAGGACAAACACAAATCTCAGGTAACACACACATCAACCTTTTTTTTTATTATTTTTTATTTTTTTAAATTAAGCAAGATTTATAACATCATGAATCCTTAAACTGGTTTCTGCAAGGGGGAATTCCACGCAACAGAATCAACAGCTCTCTCAAAATCTTTGTTAAAATTGTCTTTTTTCCTAACATTTCCAGTAATAAAGATCTACTGATACTTAGAGTATTCTGCTTCGCAGTCTTTATTTTAAAATGCAAATGCATCTATTAGCTATTTTTACCAGAAGAACATACTGCAGTGCCAAATTTCCCATTAGAACAAGGGGATTCAATACTAATTGCTGCTCCAAGCGGTACATAAGAGAGAAAACATTGCAGAAGCAATGGAGAGAGATCTGAGGAGCAGCAGTAATCATCTGGCTTCTAAAATAGATTTTGGCAGCATACAGAGCTTAAACATTTATTACTCAGTCAAGCAGTGTAACAGACACTGAAATTTCTGGACCTGCTATTATGTTCATGCTAATTCTGGATATATACTACATTTGTTAGTCAAGAAATGCACAGTGAAAGCCACACAAAATGATGGTGATTATTAATGGTAAATTTATCAGAAAAAATAATATTCACTGATTTTTTCACAATTTAATTTTACACCTTAAAAAAAAAAAAAAAAAAAAAAGTAGAAAAGCTAAGGTATCTTGCAACATTCTACCTGAAATCATATGTTTTGAAAATCAAAGACCTTTGAAGAAAAAAAAACCTGAAAAGTCTCTGTTGTAGGAAATTCTATTTTCTTGAAACCAGAATCACAATAAATATTTATTATGGGTTTGACTTCTGGTATGGCTTTTCACATCTCCTCACAATGTTGAAAACATTAAACAAGTAGTAAATTATATCTTTCAAATATTTACAAAAACTTTATAGTGCCAGAGGTTCGCATAGCTCAACTCCTGGTTAAAAGAAATGGAACAACAGAATATAGAAATGTTAGTGGTTGATGTTTCCCAAAGGATGCACTGTGAAATAAACCACAGTAAAAAGAATGGTCGTGGTTAAGACCCACTTTGTTTTATTGAAACCCAAATTCAAAATGCATGTTTTTTTTAATTCTTTTTAAAAACACAAAGAACAACAACAACAAAAACACTAATTATTTTCTGGATTTAATGGAATAAATGAGGAAGAAAAATAAACTCCTCCTTGACCATTTACTTCTCCTTCCAAATTTAGATTATAACACTCAAAGTTAGAACATGAAATTAAATCAGAATTATACACTCTCTCTCTCTCTATATATATATGTATATAAACAAAAATAAAATAAAATAAAATAAAATAAAATAAAATAAAATAAAATAAAATAAAATAAAATAAAATAAAATAAAATAAAATAAAATAAAATAAAATAAAAAACAACAACAAAACCCACATATCTGTCTGTTCACAATGACTTCTAGAAAGAAAGTCTCCTCTATCTACCATATTCAGGAAACTTGTTATGTCTTTTACCAGCTATACGACATTGTGATTCAGAAATGTAGTGGATGGTGAACCAGTCTTACATGTCTGTCAAAAACTTCAGTACTGTTGTATACCTGTCTCTCCTGTATCAATGCCAGTTTATTTTCTTTATTTACTGGGTGTTACATCAGAAAAAATAGAAAATGTTAGCTGAGAAAAGTCTTCAACACAAAATACAGGATACAAAAGTGAAAGTGACTATTTGTTCTTTCCGAATTCAGTTAAATAACAAAACCTGTCAGAAGTCAGAATCTATAGCAAACATTTCAGGCATGAGTTTCTATGTTATATGCCTTTTCCCCTATGTTTCTAGATAAGAATGAACATTTCTGAAAAGTTAAAAGAATTTTAACATTCTCTGAATGTTATGTGGTGTCAATAATTTCATAAAGCCATCTTTCAGTCAGCTCCAACACTAATACACACCAAATAAGTATTATAATTCAAGTGTACATTGTCTTATAAAAGCTAATCCTCAGTTAGTTACTTCTATTTCAGAAGCAGAATAGTTCACAAGGCCGACTTTCATTTTGTATTCTGTAACTATAATCTCAACTGTAAATCCACTGCACATAGGCTATGCATCATGACAGAGACTAGCTCTCTAAGTAAAGATTTTCAAGTTAGAAAAACTATTTGCTTTTGCTATATGTGTAAGAACATTAACTCAGGGAACTATTTGCTTGAAAATAATAATTTTAATTATAATTGTCAGAACACAGAAAACAGTACGGACAATAGCTCAGTCTTACGTGTCAGTATTTTCCCTCTAGGTTTAAAACTGAAATGACAAAGCTGACTAGTAGTACTTAGTGACTTTGCCATAACTAACATTTGTTTTACATTCACACCAAATCATTGTGTTTGATATTTAAAACAGCCTAACACTGGAAATTTTTTAAATTTCCACTTCACTCAATGCATTTTCTCACAAGTGGCTCAATGACTAAAACCACTGAACACATAAAACATAAATAAAAAAAGAAGAAACAGTATAAGATACTCCAGATCTTAATAAATTCTTAAAGACCATGAAAATTCCAATCAAAAATTATAATAAAATCCACTGTAAAAAAATTTAAGCAGCAGCAAAATTTTGACTGTGATCTGAATAAAAGTAGGGTAGTAACAAACACTATGTATATTTTAGCATTGTTAAGCTATAGAAGCCATCCTTTAATTCTAAGTCTTTGACTGTTTTCATAAACTGAGAAAAAAAGACTGGTTGCTGACCAAACATATTCCAAGTGAAGTAATCATTTTGAAACGTTATTCTCCACATATAAGCACTGTCAGTCTGACACTTTAATCAACTCTTCAATGATAATCAAATAATGACATGTGGAAGTAACATTTCAAATTCTTACTTAGATGAAGCAAAGCAGGAGTAACCACACAAATAAACAGCCCTTGTTTACATGCACCCTTTCTAAAACTGTAACAAAAGCACCAATTTCTGTTTAGAGTGACCACTGTATCAGATGGTATATTATTCATCTCAAACAGAGAAGACAATGTATGGTGTTATCCACCAGGCAGATTAACATTATTTGCTTTGTGCTTTGGATTTTTTCTTATTCTGGCCTGCAGTTCACATGTTCTGTTTAGGAATAAACAGATTACAGGGTCAATTGGAACTTGGAAATTAAACTTTTCTTATTGCTAATATGAGATGCATGACTAATTCCTACTGAATGCAATAGAAAGCTGACCTTCGGATGTGCTCTGTTTCCGACATGCGGATTAATTTTATGTCAAGATCTAAATTGAACTCTTGAAAAAAAAACTGAATTAAAAGCCCAATTTATGTTCATTTTACTGGGGCTGAGTTTTCTTGCAGTGGGTCTAAAATCATCAGGTACAGAAAAATTAACTGACTTTTTCCTGTTTCCATTGACGGTTTGGCAACAGATACAGAAGAAAGCAAAAATAAATTTCACAGCACTTATTTTTGCAATCAAATAAGCTATGAATTGACAAAGCAGATGTAGTGAATGGATATTTGTAATGGTATAATAAAATAGATTACTTCACAAGAACTTCATCGAAATATTTCAAACTAAACCAATCACTGTACATGTATGTAGTAGACAACTACTATTTTATAGCACATACTAGTTTCTCAGGTTTAAATACATGGCACACTGAGAGATAATGTCAAAACCAGCATCCTAGTTTCCAAAGGCTAAATAAAAAATGGACCCATGCATTTAAAACTGCACATGATGGAAAATCCAAATGTAGACAATATTTAAAAATTATATCTAATAATTGAAATGAACTAATAATGTGTCATGGTTTTATGATTTTTGTTATATTATTGATATTCCACATCATAACATCATGTAGTGTATTGGGAATTAAAGAGTTAATGCTCTAGCTGCATGGATCAAGGAACTGAAGACTCATTAAAAACTGCCTTCAAAATCTACAAACAATTTTCAAAATGTAAAACTGTTGCCTACTACAGTAGGCATTGAAATCTTTGTCCAAGAAATGACAATTTACATTGCTTGCAGATTTTCACAAATATTGCTTGTGAAAATAAAACTAATGACTAGTTTTAGAAGTCTTTTGTTGTATGACTACATTCCAATCACTCACTGTGCTTCAGATAACACTCAAACATTGCCATTATAAAATATACCCATCAAAATACTGAATTTATTGATGTAAAATCCACACCTTTTTTAGGTGCTCTTGAGTTTTTACCTCTATAAACACCATCAGTAGCTGTTCGAATAGAAATTACCCTTTTACTAACCTACCCAAACATTTTGCTGACAAACTACAGATGATACTTTCTTAGGCATCCCATTCCTTGAATCTAAATTCACTAGTCATCCAGGTATATCTTTGCTAGTTCACATGATATTTAAACCGAAAGAATCATTAATTTCACATGATCCATGTATGTTATGTTTTTACCTCTCAATAAATTCACGTTTACATCTATGGATATCATTTTTACATATTGACTTTGCACCTTTGCTATGGAAGTCATAGTCTCTCATCATTTTTAGGTGAAGAGTTTGTACAGTAACACTACCTAGAATTGTTTTTAATGCACATAAGTGTTCTTAGGATTACTATCTCAAAGTTAAATTCAACACAACAACAAAACATTTAACATACTGTTACAATTACAAAATTTCACATGGTGTTAAAAAGAATTCTCAAGACTACAGACAAGTTTTTGTAACAGTTTAGCTGCAAACTATTAATAATTATCAACTTAAAATAAAAGAAAATGGCCCATCTCTTTTCTGTAATCCTGCAATTAAGATACATTTTACTTATTAAAACCAAAATCCCAGAGTAATCCTCTAGGTCTGTCATTCAAGAACACTGTATAAGAGTATCAGCTGTTATGATTCTTTTCCTCATCATACCGACATTTCCATTTTCACCCTTCTGTCATTTATGTAAGCCACATAGAATGGTCACCATGAATTTTAAAGTGCTTAGGTCACTTCAGGGTCTCTCTTTTTGATGAGATTTTGAAAGAGGAGAAAGGCTGAATACTTAAAATTAGCATCCTAAACAAAGAACTCAAAAAAAAAAAAAAAGGATCGTATTACATTTTTTTTCAAACTTCTTTTTAAAATTACTCAGTCGCTTTAAATGCCAAAATCTCTTCTTAATGGGGAATTTTTTTCTTTATGATGAACACAAAAATAGAAGTTATTTTCATCCTGAAAGATAATTGAAATACTGAATTTGCAATACTATACAATTAAAAAATCCTCAACAATATATTTATTTATTTGACACAATTTAGAAAGAGTTTCTTCAAATTCTTTGCTACTCTGTTACTACAATTGTGGAAATGCATTGCATGTAATGCAACTACTAACATCTTGCACAGGATGTTATTTGCTTGAACCACATACATTCTTGAGATACTTGAAAATGATTCAGTAATTATTTCTGCCCAAGTCCAAAACAATGTAAAGAAAGAGCTGTCAATAATTCTTTATATTAAATGAGTACACAGCACAGAAAAAGAATAGGTAAGAAAATCAGAGTATGTAGGAGTTAAGATTTGTCTCCAGTTCCATTCTGGAAATTCTTATCTTTCCATAATGGTCTCTAATTATGGCTCCAACTAACTCATAAGATACATACCTAACAGAACAAATCATTAGCATCATGAAAGGAACAAAAACAAACAAACAAACAAAAAAACACAATATCAATATCTCTACTAAGAATACAAATGAAAAATTGATTTGTAGTTTATTTGCTTTGAAGAATGGGATACAATAATAAACTTATAACAGTAAAATCAGTTTGTTTACGTGCTACTTACAGCCTTCATAAATATCTGTTGGAATGTGAACTGCTGCATGTTGGTAAGACGTTTGGCGTCGGAAAACAGGATCTTCTTCAAATACTGGTCTGATTCTCTGGCTGCCAGATTCAGTGTCATTCTTTTCAGGCTTTTTAAAAAAAGACATGTAGAGTACAAAATATTACAAAGTATGCTAAAACGATTCCTCCTTTCATATAAAAGACTCACAGACTTTATACCTAAAATTTTGCATTACAGTATAGACACACTTATTTGCTCCATGTCCACACATACATATAATTCATTATGAATTACAAGTTATCAACAGAACTCAGTGAAACTAAAAGCTGCTAAAAGGAAAACAAGAGTCTAGCATCTTGTGTGCTCAATCACATAATGCTGTTTGTCATCCTTTTATTACTTGTAATCATACGCATTGAATTTTAAATATAAATACCGCTTATCTCTCTCTTTTTTTTAATAATATTGTAAATCACATACCTTAAAATATGATACCACAAATACATACTTCATATATAGGTGTTTGAGAAACAGTGATGCACATGTAAGACATGAAAAGAAAATGAAGCCTTTTCATAAGTTCTGACTGTCACAGGTTTTGCTTATTATTTTATGTAACTAATAAGTCTTGATGAAGATTACAGCTGCCTGTCTACTTACTACTACCGCCTTCCTGTCTCAGTTTTGTATCCCCTCTTACTTGCACCACTGCTTCTTGTCTCCTTCAAATCATTTCAAGTCATTTAGAACAGGATTTAAATTTTTTTTTTTTGTTTGTTTGTTTTCTTTTTATTTTAGCTCAGCTACAAAACCACATGAAGCACAGAAACCAAGGAGGTAGTGAAGATCAAAAGGAGGCTGGCAATGTCTTTGCCTGGCTCAGCTACAGATGGAACAGGAGTCTCCATGGCATAAACAGATTGCCACTTTAATCAATAATGAATCAACTACGATACCAAAATGATTACTTAGGCCAGCAATTGCAAATAATTATATGGATATTTTTAATACTTCAGAGTCATCATTTTTTAAAAAATGTATTATGAGAAAAACAGTGCTGACAAAGAAGCATCTGTCTGGTGAGTCAGGCACACAATGCACTGAATCTATTCTCTATATACTTCCAATGATTCCACGATCCCCTATCAATATATAGACAGCTGAATTTCAATTCAACTGCAAAGTATTCTGATTAAACCAGTTTCCTTATCTGCCCCTTATAAGGATCATGGAAAGATGTGTAAGTTAAAAACCTGAAATAAACAGCATTATCAGGCAGATGGTAAAGAGGTTGTATTCTTTGGAAACATAAAGGGTAGAACTTGTCCAAAAAGTGAAACCCACTGATTTCAGTAACATAGCAGTTAACATACAAGCTCCTTGCCCCAGGCTGTTTTCACAATCAATGAAGAGAAGTAGGCACTATTAGAGTGCAATTCATCTCATCTCAATTAGATACCTACTGTCCTGTGACACGAATCACGAAATAAGTGTCTCTCTCCTTCCATCAGCTGTAGTTGTGTAGGCCAGCTATTCTAGATATAGACGTCTGCAACCTAGCTGTCTAGAATTAGTGAAGCTGCATCTCACAATGCACATCTAATACACTTCTGGAAATAAATGAAGTTGGGCACTAATTCTAACTACTTTTTTATGTAGTATAGCTATTGTATCTTACGCTAAGTGGTTCAGCTTGTTTTTTATCCCTTGACCCAACTATGATGGATGAGGCAGAAGGAGACACAATTCTTAATACTCAAAGTGAGTATTTAATTCACAGAAACCTATTGCCAGGTAAAGTCTAAGCAAATAATTTCATTAAATAATCTAAATTTATACAACATGGTAATTAGTTATCATTACACTCTTTGCAAAATCTAAGGCCAGATGTCAGATACTGTTTACTTTCCTGTGCATTATTTCCACTAACAGTGCCACTAGACACATCTATTTGCTGTTTGGAGATTTTAAGATTGCCAGAGGACTTCTGAATATCGTTACTTCTTCATTCCATTTCTTCTTAGAAAGTTGTGACTAAGCATTGGAATATGAATTAGAAAAATGGGAAATACTTGTACAACGCAATCTATATTTCTCCATCCAGTGTGCCACTTGCTTAACTCTACCAGAGGTAACAACACTACAGCTAACTTTGAAGTAGACTGGAGCTGGCATCAGTAAATGTTTATGTGTTAGGTAATATGAAATGACACAATGATGATGACTTTATTTGAGTCGTTCGAATTTTTTTACTTTTTTATTCCTACCAGATCTATCTAGCTATAGATAGATTAATTATTCATCTATCTGTCTGATCACCAGAACAGGAATGCTATGCAACATGAAGCAACTTCTGGAATTCTTTTCGTAAGTTACCTTTTTGCTTCATGCTGCTCAAGTTAATGAGTATGTCTAAATCTGCAAATGCAGTCTCAACAATTGATCTCATGTATGAAAAATATCCCTTCCTGCCTTCAAATTAAAAAACTGAAAACACTACTTCTGAAATGAGTACCAACAACTACAATCTCCTGCTCCTTTCACAGAACATTAAAAAAAAAAAAAAGGACACCATAAAGCCATATTATTACAATAAAATATCATAATAAGTGGATGTCATAAGATTTTTCCAACGAATTTTCAACAATAAGCACTTGAGAGGAAAACAGTAATATAGAATGTGGATAAACCATGGATCCATACTATAGGTTCCTGCAAAGAGATTGGGACATGATTTTTTTTTTCTTTAATTCTAATTCCTAAAGCATTTGAACATTAAATTTCATCATTGTTCAGTGCCATTCTGAACAGAATAGAATTAAGCCTTCAGTCTCTCCTACTCTCCCATAACTCATGTTATGGAAGAAACTTCATTTCTACTACCAACATCTGACTGAATTTCAGTGAAGTAGATTTTATGTAAACCACCTGAACATCTTTAATATTAAAGACACAGTCTACTTCCCACACTTATAACGATAAATAGAATCACAGAATTGAAGAGTTTGGAAGGGACCTCAAGAAATCGTGCAGTCCAGCCCCCCTGCTAAAGCAGGTTCCCTACAATATGTCGCACAGGTAGGTGTCCAGACAGGTCTTGAGTATCTCCACAGAATGAGACACCTCAACCTCTCTGGGCACTGTTCCAGTGCTCCACCACTCTTACCTTAAAACAGTTCTTTCACATATTTGTGTAGAATTTCTTATATACAAGTTTCATGTCATTGCTCCTTGTCCTATTACACCACCAAATAGAGTCTGGCCTCATTCATTTGCCAAAACAAGACAAAACAAGATCTAAAAACTGTTCTACTCTGTTTTGTCATTGTTGTTTTTCAATTTAAATCATTCACCTGCTCCAAGCAGACTCTATAACTGCTTCTGAAACCATAATGCAATGCAGTGGATCTGCTAGAATTAATTAAAGCAATCTAGAGGATTTTACATCCCCATTGTTGACTTTCTGTGAGCAGTTTGTGATTTATAATTCTGAAACTACGTATCTATGTGCCCTTCCCCCAACACCAAAAAAAAGAAAAAACAAAAAATTAAAATACAACCACAATACACTGAATGATGAAATCCTTCAACATTCTGAAATCTCCTTTATATGGGATTCGACGTTTGTGTGTGCATGAGTTCTGCACGCAGCAGGCAAGCATTGGAAGTATTACAGGCAAATTGGTACTACACTCAATACAACACTTCTTGACCAGCAACACAAATACATGACCTTACACATCCAATGGCTTGTAGTGGATTCTTTTCAGAAAGTTACTCAGATTTCAGCTGACAACTACATTAATTACAAGTAAGCTACATCTCTATTAGGAAAAAGAGAGAGAGAGAGAGAGAGAGAGAGAGAGAGAGAGAAGAAAAGATGAAAAAGGAAAACCCCAGTGTTATTAATTATTTAAACCTGGTATTTCTATGAAAAGTTTGACTGGATTGCTGCAGTGGTTGTTAAATTCTTAATAACCACCTAAACCTCACTTTCAAGAAAGTAGCAAAACACCTATTTTCAAGGAAAGTAATCTAGTGAATGTAATTACAATTCAACTCCAACCAATTTCTCTCTTAAGTCAGGAATTGAAACACAATCAATATTGGCACAGAAAAATCCCACATGAGATGGTGGCTGAAGATTAATTTTTTATCTATTTAAACCTGGTCTTCGCTTATTGAATTACACTGTTACCTAGTACTGACAGTCAGCAAAATATCTTAATGATTTCCCTGCAATGAATCTCCAGACCCATTTCTCTGTCCCTTGTGAGGAAGATAAAATCCATTTCTTCTTCAGTTCACATTTGTGCCAGTTTAAGGCTATTTTTTTTTTAATAAACATTATTTCATGTGTCTATGAAAATAAAGGGAAATTGATGCCACTGGCAAGATTTGGGTAAAGTGGATTCTTCTGTAAATGTTTTTTGTGATCTTGCCTAAATCACTTATGGCATAATCTAAAATGAAGGTTACTTTTCATTCAGAGGGACATTGATACCATAATTTTACAAACCAAAACACACTTGAAATAACGTAACTACTCTCTGAAGGGTTTTATGAACTTATACTAAGCTATATACTGGAAGCGTTATGACAAGAAGTATCACTGAAAAATGTGCATTGAAAAGCAAACTGCCATTAATTGAGAATGAAACAAAACAGCTTGTAGAAACTCAGTTTAACTCGCACTTCACTGCAACTAAACATAACCTGATTCCTCTTCACAGCATTCAGTTACTTTTTATCATCATCATAGCAATAGGAAGATGAGTGCACTTTTTATCTGTACTATTATATTTTCTTTTAGTTGAAAAGCACTTGTTCACTGTGAACCTCGAGATAAGAATTCAAATTCCTACTGGGCTTAAGCAGATAGAACTTGTCAATCCATCCCATCAGCCGAGACTGTTCTATCATCTTCTAGATGATAAGCTGAAAACTGAAAGTACAAGTTCAATGAGCTGGTCTGCTTCTGATACTGAATTCAGGAAGATCACCTACACACAGCCATGGGTCAAAAGCACAGAATCCACTATATAAATGCTTGTGATGGCAGAAACGCTATTTTCTAAGTGTCTTAACAAGCTAAGACTAGGGAAGTTAGATCAGGCATTAGGTTGAAGGACTGAAATCCCAAGTCACATAAGTATTTCAGTAATTAACAGAGCTTATCTTAAAGACACCTATGCAATCAGCTTTTCTTTTCTAAAACTGATATGATATTTCAGCGAGTTGGAGTTAGTATGTGTTGAAATTTTGATTTCTTATTTAATAATCAAAACATAATTGAACATTTTGTTCTTTTCTCGTTATTACAGATTACAACTGACCTTCATCTCAAAGCTAAATAGAGGCTACTCTAGTGACATGAATATGTAAAAATTCACATAGTCCATCTCCAATATTTTCCATAACTATAAAGGTAGGCAAAATGAAATCCATTTTAAATATTTAGGCATATAATATGTGCAACCTTTTTTTCCTGCAGTCATCAGGAACATCTTCCAATTGCCAAATGAGGTTTTAAGAATGATGGAGAGCTACCTTACAACAACTCCAGCATCATTTCAACAGTCCCATCTCTTCTTAAGGACGCGTGTGCACATCTGACTTCTCTAAGTGCTTCCTAAAGTTATATTCTTTTATTATGAAAATATCTTATAGATCCATAGTTACATTAGGTTGGAAAGGACCTACAAGATCATCTAGTCCAACCATCCTCCTAACACCATCTCTAACCACTAAGCTACTAAATCAAATCCCTTAGCACCTCATCTAAATGCTTCTTGAACAGCGCTAGGGATGGTGCCTCAACCACCTCCCTAGGCAGGCCATTCCAGTGCCTGACCACTCTTTCAGAGAAGAATTTTTTCCTCAAATCTAATCTCATTCTTCCCTGGCACAACTTGTGGCCATTCCCTCTTGTCCTGTCATTATTCATCTGGGAGAAGAGGCTGACCCGCTCCTCACCACAACCCCCCAATCTTCTTACTCACAACTCTACTACCAGGCTCAGGGACCCAGCAGAGTGATGCAAAGAAGGCAGTGAGAATCCCTCGCTTACTATATCATTAGTTGCTAACTACTTAAAAGTTTCTTTAGCCTTTCTTTTGATGTCAGTGTTAAAGAGAACATCTCCATATCCCTCTTGGGTAGCACACTTTCATCTTGAGTTCTGAGACCACTGTGTATGCTCCCACATGAACCTCTCTAGTTCATCTGGTTCTTTTCTATACAGGGTAACAGACTGGGAAAAAATGAGGGGTTTAAGACCAGGATGGTCACTATAGGTGTTTTTCCTACCAACCCCTAAGGCACTGACACAAGTGTTTTCTTCAGCACTGGCTTTTACAGTACCTTGACTGGATAAGATGATATCATTAGACACCATGAGGAATATCAGGTCATGCTAGAATTAAAGGAATTCTTAATTTAACCAATTTAAATATTACAAGCAGATCAGAAAAGATCTAGTGAATTACTCGAAGATATTCTTTTAAAATTCATGGCCTTCTTCAAGTCACTGTATTTAGATCTCATTGGAATACTTACAGTAATAATAGAAGTAAAATTAATGAAGGAAAGAAACAGGTATAGCTTGCATATAAAGGTTCTGCAGAGAACTTAGCCACTGTCTGCAATTCCAAGAGCAAAATGCACTATGGATAATTGAGATTTTTCATATAACATCTGAATTATAGGGTACTCTACTTCTATTGAAATAAATTGCACTGCTCATCTTTTACCATCTCCACATCTGATTAAGGATAACATCCCTCAAGAATAATATCTGTTAAATCATCTTAATGCTTCATCGGGAATTGGTTATACCCACTGAAAGTGAACAATTAATTAACTGGATTTTTTTCATCTGATGCAATTGTCTTTGCCATGCTTTTCTAAGTCATTGACTGATTCTGTTTCATAGCACATTCTTATCTTCAGTCATGCTGGTGAGAGTCCAGATTTTGTAAATCTTGCAGTATACTAATTGGTTGCTCTTTCTTCTTAATTTGTCATTCTTCTCTGTCAATAACAACATTAACAACAGTAAAGTCCTGCTCTGGGAAAGAGATTGGACTACATGACCTCCAGAAGTCCTCCTCATCTCATTTTTTCTGTGATTCTGCAAGTTAACACTAATGAAGCTGAAAACACTATACAAACATCACTCACTAATTCATGCTTACATAAACAAGAAGACAGCTTTTTACTAATTAAATGACAGCTGTATTTAGACAGATAATAAGCGTTAAATAAAACACAAAGAAATACACTCACCTCTGAGTTACATATAAATAAATAAATAAACAAATAAAGTTTCCCTGCAGACTACATACAGTAAAATAATTTGAGTGAGCTGCCATAGCACTGCTCAAGTATATATGGTTTTAAATAATGCTAGTATGGTGAAAACTTAAAAATATAACGCATCAAAAAACGACATGAACAAAAGAGGAATGAGAGGAATTTTAGAAGTGTATGCTATCCAAGAAGAAAAGCACATTAGAAAAGTAACTGGAAAGAAGAAAGTTAAAAAAGAGAAAAAAAATGAGAAAAAAAAAACCACTCACACACCACTCTCACCTAGAACTGGCCAATGAAGAACTCACTAGAAATAGCTATTCCTAATTCTATAAAAATTCATATAATAACATCAAATGCTGAAGTTGCTTTTATTTACCAGTAAATGATTACTTCATATTCACTGCAATCGTAATAACTCATGCATCTAATATTAGTAGGAAATATCCTCAAGGAAGCAATTTTCCATTATACCAATGAATCACTCACTTTGGGGCTGAATTTTGATCTTCAATGTGACACAAATTTAGCCTCCATAAGGAGAATTTGAGATCTGCTCTTTTGTGCAAATCTGCCTTCAAGGTAGGATTTTCCATATTAAGAACCTCCTCATCTTTTTAGGACATTGACAACTACAGTTATCAATCTTTCCATTATTATTTCATAACTCTGTTTCACAGGTAGGAAGTAGCTTTGGGGCAGTCATATATTTCATTATCATGCAGTTTTCTTTTCAGCCTTGAAAATATATTCATTTGGGAGAAGAGTAGACTGGCGTAAATTGGAATGAAAGAATATAAACCTGACACACAGTTTTTTAACCAGAATTCTAAAAAAAAAAAAGGGAAGAACACTTGCTCCCTGTGGCAACAGAGCATTATAATTTCAGTAAGGAGCTCAAAGAGATACCTTTTCTCATGGGTTGGACTCACGTTTTCCCGTAATAATTTGAAATTGAAAGTCCCCAGGTCTCACAGTGACATTTGGCAAAAGATGCACATTCCTAAAAAAGTTTTGGTACTGCCGCTGTCAGCCATGCACTCACTGTCAGCTGAAATGTTCATTTTCCAAAATATAGCATCCAAACCACGTTGTTAAAATGGTATTAATAGGTTTCAGATAGGAAAGAGGGAACTGCACAGCAAAAATACTGCATATTTTCCTAAATGGTCTAGAAGTCAAGTTAACATGAAACTGCAGTACAAAATATGCACTATACCTAGTCTAAGTTAGTCCAAATTTAAATTCACTCCTGGTCACAAATACCACAACACTATAAAGCACCAGATATTAAATCCATAGTATGTTCAGACTTCATTTCAACTAAACCTGACTATCTCACTGACTGCTTTTACTATGTTGATCATATCTTCAGAGTCAATCCTTGATACCATAAATTACTAGAGAAGAAAAATACTTATATAAGTCTCTAAGCAAAGACTCGAGGCGTCTGACAACATTGACAATATGCCTCTAAATGATCCGCGTCTCTGCTAGTGAAGAGGAAAATTTAGAAAAATTATCTGTTAGATAATGATGCTGTTATTTGCTTACTTTTGTCTAATTTCCACATTGGTCATAAATAAAAATTTTGAAAAAAAAAATGGGGTAAAAAGTACTTTGTTTTCTAAATTTCAGAAGAGAATTTTCTGGAGCTACTGAGGTGATTGGACCCAGTATCTCTGTTTTAAAGTGGGGACATACACCACTTATAAAGAAACTAGGTTATAGCTTGCCCATGTTTAACAAGAAATATTAGAGTATTCTAAAAAAACTACCTAGAAATAAGTAGGAATAAAAAAATTGTCATTACTATTATTATCTAAGTACAAAGATCAGCATTTATGCTGCAATTTTATTCTCAACGGGAGCTAGGATATCAGAGGGGGAGTGGAGTGATAGAAGCTGATCTCCTCTCTCTGGTGATAGCAACAGGCCTGCTTTTCCTTAGGTTGTAATATCTTATACAGGAAGGAATTTATTAAAATATAGGAAGAAAATACACAGAAATAGAAAAGGAACAAGATGCAAAGAGAAGATCAGAGAAATGATAGGGAAGGATTCAGGGAAGAATGAAATTAAGCATCTGAGCAGTTCAATACATAGTGGATGTAATCAGGTGAATTACCTGAACCAATGGAAACAGAAGAAATTGATTTGGCAAGGTTCTATAGAGAAGACACAAAATCACTAGAAATGAAATGAAGACTATTACAAAAATGAGGAAAGGAGTGAACAGTGAAGCAAAGATAACTGTAAATAGGGTGGAGAACACATGACAAGAAGAGAAAATGAGAAAAAGAGGCAAAGCAATATTAAAACCTTTGGAAAAGGGCTAAACTACTAATGTGGTACCATTCAGTTGTCCAATAAACACACTGCATCATTTGTACAGAGTGATCCAACACAAGTAGTTGACATCTGCAAATGAAAGTACATGACATGGATCACAA
Source organism: Cyrtonyx montezumae (assembly GCF_038088225.1). Classification (NCBI taxonomy): domain Eukaryota; kingdom Metazoa; phylum Chordata; class Aves; order Galliformes; family Odontophoridae; genus Cyrtonyx; species Cyrtonyx montezumae. The sequence goes on from NW_027072034.1 coordinate 151,743,815, forward strand.
TATATCAAATGGAAAAGGTTCAAGGGAATAGGACAGTGAACGAAAACCTGAGAGGCCTGTATTAAATTTAAAGTTTTGCCATTATCTTCCTACATATTATGAAAAATGAGAATATAATACCTCCTACCTTGTTGTGAAGATAAAACCCATTAATTATCATGAAGTGCTCACGTATTACAGCACTGTGGGGGAAATGAGCAAGTAGAACCTAATTACTGCTGTAGGATAAAGAGCACAAAAGTTATATTACTGACTGATGGAGGAAGATGTTACAAATTGATAAGGCCAAAGAATATACTTATTTTTCCTTAAAGTCCAAGTAAACACAGTCATTATATTCAAAAAGCCTCATCTAGACTACAGTTAGAAAGTGAAAGAGAAGGATTTTGTGTATGTGGTACATTAACAGGAAGAAGGAAAATAAAATATAATGTAATATAAATATATTAAATATAGTGAAGAATATTAAAATACAGAAAATAATACACTAACTTAAGTTAGAGGACTGTTCCTCTTGTAAAGCTATGATTTTAAAGGATTAGTGGAGCTAACACAAGAAAACAGGACTGTGAGATGAATCTCCTCTGATTTTTCAATATCAAAAAGTTACTATTTAGAAGATAAAAAGAGAGAAGCACATATCTGCAAGTCATTCAGCTGACCTGTGTCAGATAGTTGCCTCAGACTAAAACAAATGGCTATACACAGTGACTAGATTAATCTCAGATACCTAATTTTAATGAATAAATTACTGGTACTAATTATTCCTACTTTTACTTATAGAAAAAGCTCCAATAAAGGTCCATTGCATAAAAGAACAGAAATTATGAATTTATTAGAGACAAATAATGCATGGCAGAAGCAGTTTTACTAGTCAATGTTTCAGAAATGACTCATTTAATATCTCTGCCTATGAGAAAGGTGCCATCTAAGTTGTCTCAGCTGTTTCATATTCTCTCATTGTCTAGGCTTCCATCACTAAAATATCTGATTTGTTTTAAGACAACGTATACATAAAGTAATACACGTGGCTAGTAAGGCCTGAGAGTGCCCTCAGAGCCTACTTACTTACCCTATCAATAGTTCAGCCCAAAACTACACTGTTAAGAGACCCTGAGCTGGAATTGCCATTAGGTATGTGAGAACTAATGCTCTCTTTCCTTTCCTATTTTTTAGCTAATAGAAGTGCATTACTCTAAAGGGCAACCTAGAGCAAAGGAGTTAGTATATGTGATGCACAACAGTTTCTTTGTTGACTATAAGGTTGTCTTCCTAAGATGAAATTAATCTGCACAAACTTCTTCCTTGCCCTTAAATGAGCAACAATCTGCCCATTTTCAGCTGTATTATTGGGATGTTTTATTTTCTTGTTGTCATCAGAGCTTATTAAGAGTTACCACTTATATTAGATCTTAAGGAAGATAATGTTTAGCATTGTTATAAAATGTTCAACTCCACCAAACAACAAGGAAAAGAAATAAAGGTATGTTTTACAAAGATGAACAAACACAGCCCTTAGCAGAAAGATTGAACCAGTACATTATCAGTGGATAAGATATGTAATTAGAACTCATGGGGAAATTGTCTTCAATTCAGCCAAAGAAAGATCTGATCAAAGAATCAAAAAGGCATAACTGCTACAGTGTTACTTGTTTATTGACAGAATGGCCCTGATGAACAAGGAGTTATTTCTACCTCAACAATAATTATTATTACAAACTTCTTTCCAAGAGTTTAAAAAGATGGAAAAAAGAAAGAAAGAAAAAAAAAAACCGACAACAAACAAGAAAAACCCTCACACAGAAATAAAAATAGGAGTTCTGGTGAAATAAAATAGTTTTTCTCCAGAAGGACAAAATATCTGAAAGAAAGTCAGAGAAACAAGTAAACTCTAGAGCAAATATTCCTTTTCTGCTTTGCCTAAACAATTTGAAGTCACCTCAAGACCTTTCCCAATATAATTTTCATTGTAACAGATGGAGCAGGCTTTTTTATTTCATACCATAATTTACCATTACTGTACTGTAGGGTACATTTACATTTAAAAGATAAATGAAATCCAGTTTCGTGAGTAATCTGTACCTGAAATGCCAGAAGAGATCTATCTTTCAAATTAAGGATAGTTTTGAGGTATACACATTTCAGAACTTGAGATAATTTGGTATCTGAAATCTAGTACTCCTAATTCTATATAAGCGTATCAAATAGTTTTACTTGACATGATATATGCACCTTCTTTAATTGCCTTATAGCAGAAGCATCAGTTACAACAGTGATGCCATCAATCACTAAAAAATGCTTGATTAAAAAGTGCAAATGATGCATGCTAACATTTCTGGTTAAAACGTTTACAAAATCTTTTCCAAGGCCTTATAAATTAAATCTATAATGAAGACAAGAGGTTTTATTATCCTTAAGTGAAGGTGAAAATAACTTGCCTTGTCCAAAGACATTAAGAGTTTTAATACTTAAAGCCAGATAAGAAACTTCAAATCACTTAATGTAAGAGTTTTAGTAGAACTTGAAAGAAATACTGTACATTTTCTTTAAAATTTGTGATTGAATTTTCAACTTCTCCCAACCTTATTACACACATATGAGTGATTACAAAATGCGTGAAAATAGTTACTCAGTAATATCTTACATCTGTGTCCACCTTATGTGGAAGAATTCTTAGAGAGCATACAGAATAACAGAGTACTCCAAGTAAATTATTTACATTTCTCGTTTTGATTCTCAAATCCTATAATCACATTTCAAAAAGTGAATGACATTGCTGTCAGGTTATTTATCTTCCTACACATTCCCTGATCAGCAATGCGAAACAGTGTATGAACAAAACAGATCTTGAGAATTAAAACAAAACTAATATCTGTCTCTCAAGGAAACCTGTAAAGAAATTTCTAAGTTTCTATTTCTCTTATTTCTGCTAAGAAATTTTTAGATTATTTAATTATCTAGTATCTAGTTTATCTAGTATTTAATTAATCTTTTCATTCCCTTAATTCTCTGAGATTATAGGCAATGAAAGAAAAAAAACCACAACATATTACTTACATCATTCTGATCATCTTTTGCATTGTAATAGATTATGTCATTATTCTGTAAAAGAGGAAAAGAAGGAAATTTGTTAGTTTGAAAGAAGGGGATAAATTTCACTAGCAGCAATCTGTACTAAAATACAGAGGTAAACCTGCAATTTTTTATGCATTCTCTTTGAAATTTGACAGTTGCATGTAATATTTTCCATTCCCATATTCAACTTAATTCATCTTATAATTTCTTTCTGGGAAATTATGTAAGATGTGCTAAGAGCTAGAAAAGTACACATTGTATGGGATGAAATCCAGAGGTCATAAAAGGCTCCTGAAAACTCCATCTTCTAGATGTATGAAGATTTTTCCAGGCAATTAGGTGAATTACACATAAAGACATCCACCAGATACAAGAATGCACAGGTATTTCTGTGCAAGTGAAGTATTTGTTGCACACATTTATTTGTTTATTTAAATCACAGATCAAAAATAAAAATTGAGAAAGCACCTCACAAGAAAGTCTAACTGCTGTAGTGTACAATGGAGTATGAGAGCCCTTCAAAAACAGTACAAAAAAATTCATACAAAGTAATGAAGGAGAATATTATTGATGACCAAATTATTACCAAATCAGTGAGCAATTCAATTCACTATGTTATCTATAGACATTTGAAACTTATGGAATTTTCTATGGAAGACGTTTTTGTTTTTTTTTCTTGATGTTTCTGATCCATTTAATAATGCTACAGATTTATATTCACTGTAAAAGCTTTCCAATAAATTTAAATATTCTACTGTACCTTACAGTTCGTTACACTTTTTAGAATGAAAGTAATTGTTAAGTGCAATTTTTATGAATACATATACATTTTTTTTTTTTCAAGCCGTAGTAATTGTGCATAAAAAAGCATTAGCTAACCTTCTTCACATCCAGTAGCTTGTTTAAAATGGGTAACTGAGGGTATTATCTGAAAATAGCCTTATTTCTGTTGATGGTAAGCAATACTTTTGGAGACTATATGAATCTAAACAAAAACTTCACTACAAAATGCTCTTTTCATTCATGAATACAAACAAGAAAGAATGATTTCAGTAATCATTTTTCAAGTGAGCAAGACAATGAAAATTATTACTTGCTTTAAAAATGTACCATGACATGCCTCAACTTAATACAGTTCACTTTTATAAATAATCTCTTTCCTTCATAAATAATGATATCATTCATTCTCATTTGTGACCTTTTTGAGATGTGAACATGAAGTATGTCATAGACAAGCTAAATGTTGATATGAAGTAAATGTTGTTAATGTAGCGTCATCCTCTTTCCCTCAAAATACACTTTTCCAACTTTTCATCAAAACGCTGTCCTATTCTCAGCTCAATATGTTCCACATTAGTGTCTAGGTACCTAAGACAGAGCTCACAGTGTGATGCAGATAAAGGATGAAACTCCTTTCATCATTTGTCATGACCCATAGCCATCATTATTAAAGACCAGCACTAACAGTTTATTCATTACTTGATTGTTATTAACAGAATCACAAAATCATAGACAATCCCTTAATGAATGGGACCAAGAAGGACCACTGAGTACTACATTTGGCTTCACAGAGGACCACTCAAAATTCAAACTCTATACTGAGAGTGTTGTCAAAATTTACCAGTTTTAAAACAAGATATCAATTTAGTTCCCCACTCTATTACTACTTCTTGTTTACCCTATACAATGTCATTAAATCACATAATGTACAGACTTTTAACACTGTACTCTGAATACAATTATGTTTATAGAATCAGAGTTGTACTTACTTAAAATTATTCCTTGTTGTTATAATTATATTTTCCCCTTTCTTTTACATTTTTATTTGTTTAATTTCACAAAATGTAGAACTGGATTCCTTTCTCTTCTGCTGGACTAAATAAAATATTTCAAACCACCTATTAAAAATTTATGCTTCAGATGCACGATGTTTTTGCTGGATAATTAAAATAACCTCCCCAACATGAATTAGATACTTTGTTACATTATACTTGTCTTGTAGTTCATTATCCTGCCCGGAGACATTACCTATATGATGCATAAACTAGAACTGACATTGGTCATATCTCACTGCTTTTAATATAGAAAATGAAATACATGGTGCTACATGACATTGAGTGCTGTACAATTCACAGATTAGATTCATGAATTTTTAGTGGACAATTTTTCATAATTTAACCACTTCCAGATGGCAAGAACAAATTGTTTTGTTGCTGGTTCTCAAGGAATAAGTTTTGTTATTTATTTATTTGCTCGCCGACACAATTTTAATCTTCATGTTTTTTATACACTTCTGCACTGCTTTGCCATCAGGCAATGCTGCACCGTTTTTCACCAACCTTGAGATAGAATGTAAATGTAATTGATTTTTTATATTTTATTTTTGTATGTTCTTTTTGTTTTTCATTATACCATTTCAAAAAGTGAAGAATAGCTTTTGCTGTCAAAAATTCCCCTTCCAGAGCAAACAGTTTCAGGATTTAACAGATATATGAAAGGCATAAAAATTACTTTACAGATTAGTTCACTGTTGTTTTTAATGTGACTCTATGCTCTTCTGCCTTCATAAAATTTCTCCAACCACAATTTCACTATTATTATTATTTAAAGATTTTAGATTGTGCCACAATCTTTACAATGTTTTCCATTTCAATAGCACTTTGTTTCCTGGATTTGGTATAAAACAATTCCATTGGGAACGCATTGCATTTGGCAGTATTAATGACTTACTAAATTTCATCATACAGAAATTTTTTTATCTCTACAAACTCAGATTCATCAAACAGAATAAAATTCTGGGAAAATGTTATTTTTCAAAACATCTGCAAATGCTAAATTTGGATTTACGTCAAGACTAACATATTTTGAGTCTTTACAGATCAACTTCAAAAACAAAAAGACCAACAACAACAAAAACAGAAACATGCAGTTACCCTTGATGATCTTTATATATCCCTTCCAACTGAACTGAATAGGATAAACTGATGGGCTGAGGCCAGAAATATGAAGTTCAACGAGACCAAGTGCCAGGTCCTGTACTTTAGTCACAACAACCCCATGCAGTGATACAGGCTTCTGGCAGAGTGGCTGAAAAGCTGTGAGCAGGGAAAGAATCTGGGAGTGTTAGTTGACAGCCAGCTGAACATGAGACAGCAGCATGCCCAGATGGCCAAGAAGGCCAGTGGCATCCTGGCCTGTATCAGAAATGGAAACCGGGCAGTATTGTATAATCAGGATTGTATATGATGCTTCCCAGAGAAACTAGTTAACCAGGATAATGTGATGTAGTCTAAAATAAGGTTAGGAACACATGAAAGACTGAAGGAGGAATTCAACTCAATTTAGAATTTACCCTGTAATGGACTACCTGAAAATAATAAGGGAAAAAACAGTTTTTGGAAGCTTTTCATATAGTGAGAAATTAACATAATTTAGACATCGATTACCCTTTTCCCTAAAATTAGCAGTTCTAAAACAACTGTATGTAAAATGTGAAAGTGAAAAATAAGGCTTCTCCCTTATTTATTTGCTATAGAGATGCTAGGAGATAATAAATTCCCTGAGAATACAGAAGTGCTTTTGCTAAAGTTGTCCATACTTTGTTTGTCCATGCTTTATTTCAATAAACAATTGTAGGTAAACCTAAAATTATTGCAGCAGATTATATTGTAAATATATGGTACTGAAAAATTATCAATGCATTTTAAAACATGCAATAAATACAATCATTTCAATAATTTGCAAATAACAGTTTTTCTACAACCTCTAGGTATTCAAAACAGAATGTGCTAAAATGACCAAAGCCATGGAATGTATATTATTATTACACTTAGCCTGCTATTATAGTGATATCTACAAGGATTCTTCTGTTCTGCTGATAAAAGATAATAAAACCAAGAATAAAGCAAACCTTGTAACAAATATGTTTCTGATCTTCTAGCTGTTGTTATGAAATACATTATCTTTCCTTGGATGCATAAATACATGTATGGTTTAGAAGTTGACACTGTCCTGTAAATACACATGGCAAAGTAGATGCCTGCATCTTTATGAATCCTCGTGTAGTAAGAGTTCAGGAATAAGGATAAGTATTACTAAAATCTGTTCATTGGTTTTCAGTTTTATTGGCTTGTCTCCTTCAATCAGAATGATATGCAGCCATTTTACTTTTGACTGTTTAGTGTAAAAACATATTCTTAAAATTACAGAATCAAATTTGGGGAACTTTTTAAAATCCCAAATTAGTCCAAAAAACTTAGAAAAGACACAGAACTCTAGGGAAAAAAACAGGAGCGTGCAGTAACAAAGATAGCAGCAACAATCATGTATTTTCTCTTTCATGGACATCTTGAGCAGTTGAACACTTAAATGACTAAATTACTGTAAATGTTTACAAATGTTAAAAAATATTCCCTTAAGTGCTTGTAAGAACCTGCTTTAATTGAACACTTCCTTGTGTCTCTTTGCATAAAGCTGTGCAAAAACAATAAAGCTCTCACTAATACCTTTAGAGTAATTAAGATTTAAATCCAGCCCGATAAATCCTATGATAAATAATCCATCTGATTTTAATCCCTTACATAGTCCAACATGTGCTTTAAGGCACAATTAGACTTCAGAAAAGAAAGCTAATCCAACTATATTTCTGTTTCTGAATAGAATGACATTAGGGAATAAAAGACTACAAATGGGAGAACGAAGAAAGAATGGCTATTATTACCACCTGTTTTATTATAGCTTTTTAATTCTCTGTCAGTGAAATGGCACATGTAAAATAAGGAGATTATCAGCTAATATATATGTACATTTTTCCTTCAGTATCTATGAGCATGAATATTGATTTAGCTCCTTTATTTAGAGTGAATATGGAGTTCAACAAAATTGATTACAATTTACTATTTCTGAAAAATTGATGTAAGAAATGGATTGGAAAGTGTATGTAAAATAGAACTTAAAAACAAAATCTTAAGAAAAATCAAACTAATTTTGAATTAAAATTTGGCAAACATAAAGCAGCAGTTCAACAATAAAGCAATAACAGTTTAAAAATATTTCCCCATATTACTCTTCATATGGAGAAATGAATCACAGAAATTTCACTTGAATTAAGAACCAGATTCTCACAGTAGTAAAACTAACACAGTAATTAAAATGTTTAGTCTGGATCTGAACTAAAATTTATGATAAGCCTATTTTATAAATGGCTTAGGATTCTACTGAGACTAATAATTGTAATAAGGAATTTAAGATAAAGATTACAGGAAAGATTACATGAAGAAATATTAAAAATGATACATGCTGTCATTGAATACACTTTATTTTTAAAGGCAATAAATATCAGTTTTATTATGAGTATTCATTATGAGTATTCATTTACAGTATATTTCTACATTAAGATTATCAGTCTGTGAATCTTTGAATGTACAGTCAGTTTTCATGGGATGGATACACGGTGTCTGTTCACTTGTCAACTAAAATTATAAACCAAGTGAGTAATTTACTAACAATCTGCATGCTGGACTGTGTGTGACTAAAACATAGACCCCAGATATAAAGGGATAAATTATTAGGACTAAAATTCCAATTAAAAAAAAAAAGTTAGCATTATTTTCAATTTTGATTTTTTTTTCTGAATTAGAAGAACAATATAGAAAAGCCAGTATGAGTTTCCTCACATTAACTGATGATTTATTTTTTAAAGACATCTAATGCAAGTGATCCAGCTAAGCTTCAGAAACTTACACTTTGAAGATACAGCTGTTCTTAGTCAATGAAGACAAATTCTGAGAATTTTGTGAAGAAGTACAATAATACAGAATAAATTTTAATATGCAAAACTTATGTCAATTGTTTTCCTACAAATACTGGAGATTGAGAGAGCTATTTTGCCAAATCACAGTATTTTTGTGGCAGATGGTAGGCATAATATTAACATACTTTTAAGGGTAAATAATTGTTAAAAATGGAAGATCATTCTTCATGTTGATACACTTCTTGAAAACTGTCTGGTCACAGGAGCATCGTGACCTTGCCGGTATCAAGAACTGAGCAGCTGAGTATGACAAGAGCCACAACAAATAGGCTGAGTGCGATGAACCACAACATGCCTCAGTACAGGCTATGCATCAGTGAATGACATGAAAATATGTGAAATGCTGGTACATCATGATAACAGATTGATTTAACTGGCAGCCTGTGACAGTGTCTGTCTATAAAACAATCTGTAATACAGACCATACAGAAACATTGCCAAGGTGATGTCTGACATACCAGGAAATGAGAGCATCGAACTGAAACCACGCCCTGTCAGAGTTGAACCACTACCCAGCATCCTGCAGACCTGAGAGTGCTGTGCCAACCCAGCATGTGTCAGTTAACGTTATGCATGGAGTACATGTGTGCAATGGCTGTTCTGTCCAATCCTACTCATCACTCGATCCACTTCAGAAAAGGAGCTTCGAAGTAGCATGTTGTCTTCTCTCATTTTCTCACCATGACAACATCCAATTATATACTGATTTTATGCACTGTTTATCTATCTATCTATCTATCTATCTATCTATCTATCTATCTATCTATCTATCTCTTTATTTATTTATTTAGTGGTGAGATGGTAATCAGTAAAGCTGAGTAAGAAGCTGGTTTATATACACATTCATGCATAGGCTCATATGTGCATAGTCATGCACATCATATTACATGCACAGCACTGGTAACCACCATAAAATGTACTGGAAAGACTGTTCCTGTCTTCCAATTTCTAGAATGGATTATCTAAAGTGCTATAGACTTTAATTTGAGAAGTAAAACAGAGCATGAGGCTTTATATAAGGAAAGTCTGTTCCTTTTTCCAGCAGTCTTCAATGCGTTCTTCACATGGAGGATTCAAAGAATCAATGGCAAGATTCCCTGATGCAAACCTTATCAGTGTTAAGCAATGGAGCAAGATAAGAAGCTCTTGCTCTTTAAACATCCTCAGTATTTAAGAATATTATTTTCTAATCATGTATCCACTTGAAAACTATGTTGAAATCGCTTTAAACTCATTCACTAAACTTTTAAAAAAGTTTTTGCAGATGTTTTTCATATATTTGAAATAAAAAATATAGAGGCAGTATAGTAAATATCATCAGCTTTTCACACTGTACTCTTCAGAATACACGTTCTGAAGAATTTTTGCATTATTTTATTTCAATATGAACTTAAGATTCACTGAATTCAACAGAAAACCCTCTGGAAAAGATCCAGTATGGACACACTTTTTGAGCTGTTAATGTGAAGTTAATAAGAACAGTACTGTACTCCCAGTTCATACAAATTCCCTGGGAAGCACTGTTTGCATCTTCATAGAAGAACTTATAATATCCCTCTGACTACTCTGGTAGGTAACAACAAGTCACAATTCGGAACAATGTTTTCTTCCTCCCATTCTACCATTCAAACCTTCCTCAGTGTTCTTACAATCTCCCCAAAGAGAATAAAAAAACTAGAATTTTATGTATGTGCATCTATCACAAATGAAGAGGACACAAAACAAAAAGGATATTGTTCTGAGTTTGAAACAGTTGTTACATAGATACAAATAAATATCCTGTATTTCCCTACTAGTCACAAGCAAGATGGCCAGAGATTATTTTAAGGAACAAACACACACATAAATAGTTTTTGGTAAATGTATTATTCCAAAAGGTTCAAGAAGCTGCTAATCTTCTCATCATAGTAACTTCCCCAAAGTACAAACAGCTGAGAATAACTTATTTTTATAAGATAAAATTCAATTGATTACAAAGAAGATTTCCAGGTGGGAAAACAAAAAATTTGTTAGCACCTAATTAACCTCTGTATCAAACTATCCTATCAGTTTAATTAAAGCAGTAAAGTATGTTTATTTTAATTTATTCAGCATTAATTTCTTTAGCTGGTGAAAGAACATAATTGTAAATTTTATACAAATTGTAAAGAGTATGACCAGCACAGTACAGGAGCCTAGTTAAACAATTTGGATATGATTTTACATCAGCTTTGCAGGACATTGACATGGTTATTCTAAATTCTTACGTAGGTGCTGCGATGTCATGAACTAAGCTGCATTTTCATCAGAAGAGCAGTGGCCAGTAGGGCGAGGGAGGTAACTGCCCCCTCTATTCTGCCCTTGTGAGGCCCCATATGGAGTACTGGTCCAAGTCTGGGGCCCTAAACATAGGAATGATGTGCTGCTTTTGGAGAGGACCCAGATGAAGGCCACAAGGATGATCCAAATCTGAAGTACGTCTCCTACGAAGGCAGGCTGAAGGAACTGGACTTGTTCAGATTGCAAAAGAGAAGGCTGTGGGAGATTTCATCACAGCCTACCAATATTTAAAGGGAGTTTATAAACATGAGGGAAATCAACTTTTTATACAGGTGATGTGAAATGCTTGTGTTTATTTTTAAGATTATATTTCTCCCACTTTTTGAATGCAGACTCATATTCATTTAGCCCATACTTGGACAAATCAGAAGCTGCTAAACTGAAATAGCACTAAGCAGAACCTCAATTTATGAGAAATGCTGATAGATCACGAAAGGATATAGAGATTCTCAAGCAAGAAATCTTGATTTGATTTTTTTTTTCCCAAAAAATAGCTAGGAAAGACAAGATTTATAAAGAGTGGACTTCATAAAGTAAAATCCAAAAGCTAAAACTTCCATAATCTCACAGCTAAATGTATGTTAACCTAAAAAATCCTCTCATTTAGTAATGGATAGCCTTAAGTAACTGAATCAAACCTTTATATTATATGTAATTACGGTAAACTATTGATTATACTCTTACACAAACTTTTAAACCCATTATTTAATTTCCTACTTCCTTCAAAATCACACAGAAGTTGATGAAATTAAAACAACTAATTCTAGGAAAACACTAAAGTGTTTCACTGTCTGCAGTAAGTTACTACCTGGTTGTTCCAATTGCTTAACATCTGTACAAAAAGGAAAAAAAAAGTAACACAGACTTAAAATATATAAAAATTTATATTGTATGTAAAACATAGAAAATGTTATTCCTTATCTTAGACAACCTGTCTGAAGATGAGGGAAAAAAAATGCAATTAAATCTCTCCAATTCATTCAAAATGTGGTAAGTTCCTTTTCAAAAGGTAATAAAGTTGAATGCATTATATAACTTGTCACCTTTTCAGACTGCTTTAATTCACAGACATAACAAATGAGTCTGGCATATTGACTTTTAATTATATTAATAGGGCTATTGCTAAGATAAATCTTACCCTCTTCATTAACATTTTACTGTAAATGATTTTACTAGATCTCTGATGTCTCAGAAGGAAAACAACTATGGGCAGTAGTTACCAGGCTTAAGAAATATCCCATGCTCATTTAATTAATAAAGACAGGAGTCATAATTTAATTATGCAGCTCTGACATCTATTTTGAGCATGTCTGGCACTCAATCACTGTAATAAAGCAATGTTCTATGAGTACACCGTAATTCAGAGGCAGTTCAGCTGCACGAGACAAATCAGCAGCTGTGAAGTGTAATTCATATTGTTATATAACATAAAATGATGAGGAATTTTCTAGTTAATCACTATGAGCAAAAGGACCACATCACAAATCATTAAAATTTAATTACCTTTCTTCCTAATTATTGGATACATTACACTGGTATGCTGGTTTTCATGCAGAACATCACTATGATTTAAGACCTGTATCAATGTATTGAAATTAGATTTCATATTGTTCATATAATGACTGCACTAAGTTAAAAGTTACTTGTGTTTTCTTCTATGGACCACTACAGGGTTCTTTTCTTGTCATTCATTTGTTATTTGTGTCACAAACTGCAAAGAAATAAGGAGACATCCAGCTATTTAAGTGCAGACATTTCTATCAAAAATGCAGCCATACCCTTAGAGCCAGACTAGAAGCAGACACAGTAGCCAACATTAGACTACAAAATGTAATTACAGCCCACTCTGACTAAATCAAAAACATGGAAAACAAGATTGGCAGCTGCTGGCTGCCGGTAGGATGGAGAGAACACCATTCTCATCTGAATAATGTGTTCTACCTAAAAAACAGTTTCAGCCCAAGGCTACAAATATGCTCCAAGCAGCAAATGAAACAACCTTGGATCTCCTTTGACCACTCCTGATTTAATGTTCCAGTTTTCCCCATTTCTTCTAGTTCTCCAAACCGTGCTCAGGTACAGTAGTTAGAAGAGTCTGTGCTTTCAACAACTCAGAGAAGTTCTAAATTTGTATACCTTCCAGTGAATTTCTAGAATATTTTAAAAACAAAAAACTGTTATTCCTGGCTGAGAAATATTAAATTTCACACCATTTTACCATTTCTATCAGAATCTATCGTTAACAGCTATGTTTGGGCCCATATGTTTTGTATATTTCATTTTAAAATTATTGTACTAACATTTATTTGAATTCCCTTTCTTTACAAAATCAGGGTGGACAGATAACTAGATAAAAGTGAGATGCATGGAAATAGCCTTGGCAAAAATAAATAAACTAAAGCTGGACTATTACAGAATGAAAATAGGGTGAGTATTTGATAAAAAAAAAAAAAAAAAAAAAAAGAAAAAATAAAGACAAGGAAATATAAAGGTTTCTGCATACCTAACCAAAAATGTAGAGAAGTTCTGGAATGAAGTACTGGTGAGAGTAAACTGGGTAAAATTAAACTTACATGGATATAGAACTTTTGCTCAGTCTTCTTTCATTTTTTAGGTGGGAGAAAAAAAAACCAAAAAAAATCCTCACAAAGCATAAAAAGTTTTAACACCAGAAAACGCCAGAGTTATGTGGAGTTATGTGCAGGCACAGAGAAATATCAATAGAGCCAAGTTCCTCAGTTTTACTGTTCCCATGAGTAATTCTTAAGAAATGTAAAAATGAAGTTTCTCTCTTGAGAAGTGGTGAATCTCACAGGACTAAAAGGAGAGTCCCCCCTGCATTAATTAATCACCAGGGATTATTCCTCCAGTTTTAAAAGGAAATATCAATTTTGGATAAGAATAGTTACATATTTATATTTATTTCTAAAATTTTTAACTCAGTTACAATGCACGGTGATCCAGTTCAAGTTATAATTTGGGGCTAACAAATAGGAAAATTACAACAGTGTGATAGCATTTCATATGAAGACAAAAATTACAGGCAGACATAGAATTGGCCAAAAGCTGTCAAGACTTGCTAAATCCTCATGTTCTTTCAACTAAACCTACATTTGTTTGTGTAGGAATTTATGCAGTCCTCATTTGCTCATAGTCGACAGCAAAAATGGAATGTGGAAAACAAATGTTTGACACAAACTACATTTCTGGCCAAATCTGGCAAAATTTTATTGTTGTTTCATGCAGAATATAGAATACTCTTAACATAATGCTCATTTTGAACAGTCCCTCTTCTCCATGTTATGTATAGTTTTTGCTTTGTGGCAGGCCCTCATAAATATCTGCCATTACTTATATTCATCATCATTATTTTCAGGATGTAAAAGAGGCAGAATTTCACCTTTTGTTTAAATTCTATGAGGAATCAGAAGTACACTATGCCCAAAGGACAGCAGAATTGCCAAATCCCTAAAATGTAGCTCTTAATAATAAAATGATTATCTCCTGCTTTCAGACTATTTTAAAACAATTAAGAATGAAGTTCATATTAACATTTCCAATGTAATACGACTGCAAAATACTACAGATATTAAAAAAAAAATCCTGCTTACAACTACTGCACAAGCTGCCATTCCTGCAATAACAACTCTTGGTATATTTTAGATATACAATGCCTGGAAAATGCCTTCTACAAATTTTTTAAAAGCTCAGCCTCCCAAGTACCGTTTTCTCTCTTTAAGGATAAGTAATGACAAAAATTAAGTCTCATCTAGTATTTTAAAAGAACAAGCTAAGCTGTCAAAGCCTGAATGACTCCTGGGACTTTATCATTTGAAAAACAGAAGGAAATAAAGAAAAGCAAACATACCTCAACAAACAAATAAATAAATAAATAATGAATCCAAAACATTTTAGAATTTCAAAAAAGTTCTATTTCTAACATGAAATAATATGCTGTCATGCTTTTATGATTTTTGTTATTGGTATTCCACATCATAACATCATGTAGTGTACTGAGAGTTAAAGAGTTAATGCTCCAGCTCCATGCACCATCGACAGTTCCAGGTGTACCTGTCTCAGAAGAGAACTACATGCCCCAGAAGGCTATTCACTGTTCTGTTTCCATTTTCCATTCAGAGAGAAAAATAAAACTGTTTGCACGTTACGAGATGCCCCTTTTTTCCCTTTTCTGCTCATGTCATGCAAACAGTTTTATCTTTCCCTCCAAATGGAAAATGGAAACAGAACAGTGAACAGTCTTCTGGGATACATGCAATCAAATTCTTATTATTTTATTTTACCAGTTCACCTAAGATAGTTAAAGAAAGGCCCAGAGTTATTTTTCCAAAATTTAAATTAGCTATTGAATTTGAAAATGCTATGTAAAATAAATAAAAAAATAAATACCTTCACATATGTTGAGGCCCTGGAGCGTGTTCAGAGAAGGGCAACAAAACTGGTGAGGGGTCTGGAGCACAAGTCTTATGAGGAGCGGCTGAGGGAGCTGGGATTGTTTAGTGTGGAGAAGAGGAGGCTCAGAGGAGACCTCATCACAGCCTACAGCTTCCTCAAGGGAGGCTGTGGTGAGGGAGAGGTTGGCCTTTTCTCCCAGATAACTAATGACAGGATGAGAGGCAATGGCCACAAGTTGCACAAGGGAAGATTTAGAGTGGATATGAGGAAAACTTTTTCTCTGAAAGAGTGGTCAGATCATAGAATCAGATGCTGGAATGGCCTGCCCAGGGAAGTGGTGGCGTCACCGTCCCTACAGCTGTTCAAGAAGCGTCTGGATGAGGTACTAAGGGATATGATTTAGTACTTTTGTGGGTAGGGATGGTGACAGGAGGATGGTTTGGCCAGATGATCTTGTAGGTCCTTTCCAACCTTGAGTTTCTATGTATCTATGAATGTTAAAAATTCAATGAAGGCTCTCAGAAAATATGTAGAATAGCATCCTGCAGAAAGCTTTTCTTAACATATCGTACCTCTCTATTGTAAACCAAGGAGCCTCCAGGTTGTTAAGAAACTGAGAATAATAGTATATCCTGCTTTTAATAAGATGTTTGTTCAGAAAGCACATTAAAGAATCACTCAAAATGAAGGCATTAATGAAGGCATATGTCTGATGTCTTAATAAGAAAACACACCTTTCTTCTTTCCTCCAGCTCTTTTTTGCCACCTTCCACTTTCAATTTTATTTTACTTTTTAATGAGTTTCCTGGTCAACAAGTAAAAAGCACATTAGATGTATTTTAAAATACTTGATGTTTTTCAGACAAAAAGTCAGCAATGACTGAAAGTGTTTCATCTTGTCATTCTAAGAGCTGTTTTGTTTGATTCCCTACCAGTGAAGTAATCTGTTGCCCAGGTGAGATCCTTGAAATGGTCTGCATTTTAAAGTTACAGTTCTGCACTGAACATTAAGCACAATAACAAAGGACAAATAACCAGATCACACAGCCAAAACGTTCTCTCTACTATTGCTGTCATTTAAGACCTCTGCTAATATATAATCTTGATTCTGATTGCAAGGTTGCAGTTCGCCACCTTCTTTATTAAGGTTCTATTGTGCTTAAGACTCCTGTGGTGCAGGAAAAAAAGAAAAAAAAAATCAAAACTAAAGTGTTCAAATGATTAATCATTTGGGTTTTCTTGTGGGTTGCTCTATTATTATTATTATTTTTCCCCCTTTTGGGCATATTTTTTATACCCATGTACCCTCCTAGACATTTGTAAATAGAATCACAGAATCACAGAATTGTAGGGGTTGGAATGGACCACTGGAGACCATCTGGCTCAACCCCACTATTAAAGCAGGTTCCCTGCAGTAGGTCAGACAGGACAGTGTTCAGAAGGGTCTTGAAAATCTCCAGAGAAGGATACTTCACAACATCCATAAACCAGAGGGCATCAGTGAAACTCTGTGGAAACAGTGTGAACATTAGGAATGCAAAACAAAATCTGCACTCATCTTATGAAACCTATGACACAAGTCTCCAGGAAGGCTTCAGGATGATTATATCCACATGTCCACAGTGAAATTCCACATTATGATGAATCTCTTCTTAGTAATTACAGCAGCCTCGGGAAAATAATTTGAATGCTTCAAATACTGTAATTTTTATATTTAATATCCAGTTTTGAGAAAGTGCTGGTGAAAAACTCCCAAATTCTTGTTCCTGCAAAATTTGCTCTGCGTTTTATGGATCAAAAAGATGTGAGAAATAAGTATCTTATGAACATCAGAACAACACCTGAAATCATAGTTTCAGTCAATCAGTCATTCACGTTTCCCTCTGCAACACAGATTGCACATACACAGTTCTAACCCGAGTAGGAAGATGTAAGAATACAAACAATCCCTGACAGAAGAAAGGTGATTTCATTCCATTCAGTGAGATATGGCACATTTAATTTAAATTATGCACAAATCAAAGCTATATGTCACATAAGTGAAGGTGGCACATGGCCCTTCAGAGAAGAACCTATCATCTTCCCTAAGATCCTTACCATCTGGATGTCAATTTAAATCAATCATTCTGCATAGTTGGTTTTTTTTTTCAAGTCACTTGCTTCAGAAGGATGAGGCTTCATCCAAAATTAATCAAAATCAACTGAAGACTTATTTCACTGAGTTTTGGATCAGAACACTGTGTCAAGATACAGACATCTTTGACACTGCCCATTTTCAGAACTGTTCAAACTTTCCCAGAATCATTAAGTACGGTTTACCATAGAAGGTTCACAGACTTGCTTTCTACCCCTGGGAAATGGTTCTACACACCTGAAATCTGCAACCAAATCATAACAGCATGACACTGCATCAATGCTCTCCTCACTGGACTACAGGTACAATCCATAAGGGAGGTGCATCATCTCTCCACTGGTATTAGAGAAAAACTAATGTACCTTGTCACCTCCTCTGAGTGTCTCAGATCACTCTTTCAAAAGAAAAAGTGTGTCTAATAAATTGCCTTCTTAGAATTATGAAGTACTAAAGTTGGAAAATTTATGCTTTTTTAATTTTTATTTTTTATTTTTTCCCAGTTAAAGCTTTTAAAATGAAATAATTTAGTGTTGTTTAGTGTTGTTGCCATGTCCACAACAAGTTACAGACAGGCTTGAAACCTGTGGCCTACTGCTGCTCTGATCCTCGGGGTTACCTCAATGGATCAGCTGCTGTTATCAGAGACTTGTTTTGTCTCAGTTATCCTATTTCTCTTTCGTTTTTTTGCTGAGTAACTCAGTTTTATGCAACCAATGTTCATTAATATACATATATATATATATATATATATATATATATATAGTGGCATTTTAATGTGATAATTAATTCCTAAAAGTCTGAATTTCAGTTTTTGTCTAAGTAAATGGATGCTAATAGGCCATGCAAAAAGACACTTCTTATTAAAATACAAATGAAATACCCTTTATGTTTATACATGTGTAAGAAATTAATATTGCAGCTGAGCTGGAAACAAAATTGCTTTAGTTAACCAACCATTGCAACGCAATCAAATGCAGTTATCAAATGTAATTGTGTAAGACCATTTGGGAAATAACAGCAATTATTTCATAGACCATTCTCCCCCTCTCCTTCCAATTCACTTGCACAATTTTTTTTTCATGCATCTCTATATCAGCAATGTAATTCGACCATCACAAGTGTCAAAAACACCATCATATAATTCTGCAATATACAAGAAAATTCAAATTGACAAGGCTGTTTCATTTACCAATATTGGGTTGTTACTCTGATTTGTAACTGCATTAATCTAAAAATGTTTAAGTATTTTTTTATTTCTCCAGCTGTATGTGCAGCTAGGGAATTGTGCAATGCTGATGGAGCAGGAAACAAAGAATGGCATTTCTTTGTTTGCCTGAAGCTAAGTACTTTGGATTTGACTTCACACACTTCATAGCTATTCTCTAAAGATTTAAAACTCCTCTAATGTTAGTATTATTTTGGGGCTGTTTGAGAAAAACTGTAGTTCGATATTTTAATTAACTATGTGCTTAATCAGACAACAACCCATATTACAATCCAATATTAATGAAAACTGTTCTTTTTTTTTTACTCAGAAGACAGTATCCTTAATTAGTATTCATAATTAATATCCCTTTGAATTGTTTTGTACTTTTTAGTAAGTTAATTAGTAATTACTGAAGTTATTTTGGCATTTAATTATCAATGCAAAACACCAAAAAACATGATCATTAGTTCTGTTGGCCACCTGAAAAATAGTGGCACATAACTCATTTTAAATTTTGATTTTTTTTTTTTTGCTTGAGCCATATCATATACACTCAACAATCATTCATACATTAATAAAAATAATGCAGCCCCCACCTCTGCATTAATCTGTGTATTCAGAAAGATGTACAAGACTGTAGGATAGGAATATGTGACTATTTTAGCTAAAATCAGATATTCACTGTTCAGGAAGCCAATGGGTCACAGATTCAAGTTCAAATTCCTATCAGATTTCTATATTCACAGTTATTTTTTGTTTTTGTAAGGATTAACAATCTATTTCAGTTAAAATAAAATTTAAAATTTCTATAATTTTGGTAAAGTTTCCTTTAAAAATAGATTTAAAACTAGGAACACTTAAATTTACTGCATTATCATTCTTGAAGGAGTTTCAATTCAATATACTACAATACTAGAAATAAGGGAGAGACTTTCTACTCCCATAGAACTACAAATAATATGAAAATTGAATTTCAGTAGTTTTTAAGTGCTTCTATCAACATTTTAGTTTTCTTTTTTTATTCTGAAAGAAAATTCTCTCCTTTAGATAATTCTGACATTCTTCAAATGAAATTATTACCTGAAATTAAAAAAAAAAAAAAATAAGGGGATCAAATCTGGATCTTCAAACACTTTTCCCTGTACTGATTAATTTAATACATTTTTGACAATTTCTGACAATACTGAATTTTTGTTAATTGTGATGTTAACCTGAGAAATGCTTACATGCTTCTTCTGCTACAGTCTGTTCATGAGTGTATACTTGGAATAAGTTGTTAAAACAGGTGATGAGAGTCAAGATTGAGAAATCTCTTGTAGCTCTGTAGTAAGGCCATCCCCCTTTGCCCTTCCTCTGTTGGATCTGTTCACTGAAATCAGCCAGTATATAACTCTCTAGAAGGAACGCTCACAACAGTTACTCCTCAAAACTCCACAGGCTATTATTTACTGCACTGTGACTCTCAAGGACATCAATGATCATGAACTCACTAGAAGAAGAAAGACCATCACAAAGAACTTGTTTCTTTAGTTACTTATGTACAGTGTTGCTGGCAGGGCTCTCATCACCCTAAAACAAGTACTGGGAAAGGAAATAAATCTCACAGTGCGTGATACAGACCATTCATAATGCAATCAAAGCAATCAGAAGAAATGCTATCAGTGAGAACTGAAGAAAGTTTTTCAGTGTATCTTCCATGTTACATCACTGCCATTAGGAGAATGAAACTTACAGTGAAAATTAAGTTTATCAGAAAGATCTGTGTGCAAACTAATTTGAACAGGCATTTTCTAAAAAGTAGGCCAGAATAGAAGAATGATTACTTCTGGCAAAAATGTAGCAAATTAAATTATAAGAAGCTTAATGCATTTATTTTAAATTTAATTGCATAACCTAATGTCAAGGTTGTTATATGGCGCATAGCTAATTTCAAAACAGTAAAGCACAAACTTGGTTTGCAGTTACTTTATTAAAAAAACAGATGTCTTTCTTTTCTTTCTTCTTTTCTTTTTTTTTTCCCCCACAGTCCTTCCTTGTACCATAACATTAATATAAAATTATATTTCAAACCTACTTTGGGGTCTCTCCTTAACAATGAATTGTGATGACATCAGAAGCTTCTCAGTGAAAACTGACTTCTACTGGAAGTAAAGGGTGAAAAGAAAAACAAAAAGTAGGTACAGTATTGTTGATAGGAAACCATTGTGCTCTGTAAGAATGAAAATGATCAGAAGGAGCATCTGACCTTGTTCACATTGTTCTGCACATAGCCCAGAAAACCTGTGGGTTTTGTTTCCTTCTCAGAGCAGTTAAAGATCAGCAGAAAAGGTCGCTGTAGAATTTCCAATACTTCATCCCCATGGAAGTGACACTCTGTGTTTTACCACATATTAAAAGCTGCGCCTGTGCAGGGAGCATGTGTAAAAGCATTCAGACCATACCCAGACCTTCTCTGCTCCCTAAAAAGGCAGTCACTCTAAGTCAAATTTGAATTTGACTTAACCGCAGAGTCTGGGTTGTTTTTTGTTGGCATGTTTTCGGCTTGATTTTAAGAACTTTATGTTCAAGAGTATGGAAAACTGGAACATAAAGGACACTTTGGAAAAGCATTGTGCATTTAACTGTATACCTGTATGATGCCAGTGGACATGCAGACACAGTCTAGGTTAGCAAAATCACATAAAAGCACCAACTGCTTTTATTCCTGAAGTGACAGCAGCATAATAAATGACTTCAACGCTCTGCAGGAAACTGTAGTCTAACACTGAAATCTTATAACCATACAACACCGTATTAATTTGACTTGAACATCTATAAAGTATTAATGTTGTGCATTTCAAAATGATACATACATTTTTCAGGTACATCTGAAGTGACTGAAGATGATAATTTGGATTTTGGCCAGTTTCTTTAGTAAGTACCAGAATATTCATGATATGTTATTATTATAGAGAAAGATTCTTAAAATACTCAGTGTATGCAGTCACATAAACAACAAAATTCTTTTGTATTAAACTTCTTCCTATCACATAAAAATGTGTTAAAATAATTTCTATGATTCTCCTTCAGAGCTCAGAGTAGCACAAATTTCACTAACATTTGCTATCACTCAGATGTCTCCTCTGAAATTACTCCTTGTGTATTAAAATAGAAAGTTGTCCAGTGTATATCTCAGAACTACACTACTGAGCGTGTGAAGCTTGTTATGACCCATGACAGGAAATGTCCATTTCAGTCTTTACAGATCCAGTCTGACTGGTTACTGAATAACATACATTTGCAGGTAACAATTCATTCTGCAGTAGATGTTTGTAAAAATAAAATGAAGAAAATTCATACAAGGAAAAAAAAAGAAAAAAATGAAACTTACCCCAAATTCATCCCTCCACTGATGTGATGCTTGGTACTTCTCTGCTTCTTTAGCGAGGCGCTAAAGACAAAAGAGAGGACATCCATTTTAGTTTTCCCTGATTCTTCATGGAGCAAAATGTTTTTATCTTCTTCATTGATACATTTCTTTCTATACATATCCATACTTTTGCACTTAATTGAAATTGGAGTATATTTGAGTAAAGATGTGCTACACAGCTTTTCAGAAATGCAATTTTGTATATTGTTTACACTGCCAAGCTCTGCAGCCATTCATAGATATCTTAACATACCACGGCTACTTAAGAAGTTCTAGTTAAATCCAACAATACTTTTCAAAAAATACTTTCTCCTTACACACCTTGGCTTATATTTGTAACTTTATCGTCCACACACAAGCATTTATTAGAATCTTAAAACACTATAGTGCATACTTACTTTTCATAATAAATGATCTATCTTCAATTATACAAAGTAGTGACATTCTCTGTGATGATTAGGGACCCATAAAAGAGTGGCAATTTGAACTAAATGTAGACTGGTCCAAAAAATTCCATGAATGTTTGCCATTGGAGAACATCAAGTTTGCTCCTAGAGGGCATTTTTCCAGTTTAATTTAGCTTGAAAGAAGTCCAGTTTGTACAATTAGCCCCAGAGGAAGCAAAGCACATCAGACAATCGGATGATTCCCTTTCAAATAAATCTACTAAGTTGATGACATGTTCTCCCTCAAAAAATTTTAAGATTTTGAATATCAGCATTTTTACATCACTATTTTATTACTACTTTGAATAGAAAAGCTGTCAAGCATAATGATTGTTGTCCAGTTCTGCTACAGACAGCATCTCTGCTGCCTGCGGCCCTAAGGCAGGCACCTATACTGGAATAAAGAAATTATATGAATGCAGTTCACATGCACTCATTTATATTCTGATTTTTAAGTGAGTGGCTTTGAATACTATATTATTTCACAGCTCAATAAAGCTGTTAATTTCTGTGCAGTTATAGTCTCTTTCAATAGAATAGACCTGTATCCACAACCTAACTAGGAAACAAAATTATTTACTGCGTAATAATAAGTGCAACATAGAGCCAATGATCATTCTAAAATTCATAAAAATTCCAACACAAAATGAACTGGTGGTCTAAGTAACATTTTTAGTTCAGTCAACTGTCAATTCTAGTTAACAAGAAGAGGAATATGACCAGAAAGTACACGGAAGCTTGGACTGCAGACCTGCTGCTGTCACAATCTCATCTCAGTTCCAGTACATAAGGACACTCCATCTCACTCCTCCAATATTTACCAGTTGACAACCTTCATAAAGTAAAATTTAAGGCCTTTTCCATGTCCATTTCATTTGCAACCATCTTGGTTTTTTACAAGATTATGTGCTCTGCTAGAAAAAAAAAAAAAAAAAAAAAAGTGTACTTTCCTATGTGTTTTATTGTCACATTCCCATTTTCCACTCAGAGGAAAAGATAAAACTGCATGCAAATCCCGAGACTTCCTCTTTTGCTGTTCATCTCAGCAGTGGAGGTTCCCTAACCATCTCACCTTCAGCTTTAGCGTAAGGCTTTTGGTTTTGGACACACTTTCTCTCATTTTATTCAATTTATTAGCTTCAATTCCAATTATTATGTATTATATTATTTTACATTCTGTTATCTTATTTAGTAAATTAGTTTTCCTCCTCATATCATTGCCACTGTTGTCTTTTTAGGCCCATTTCCCTACCCTTTCCCTTTTCCCCTTTCCCATGGCTTGCGTCTGTGGGTCCCCTGTCCCATTAGTCACAGAACTGGGCCAAACTGCCCACAAACCATTGAAATTTTTTGGTGGACAATGTGGGCAGTCTGAATCTGAACCTTTTTTTTTTTTTTAACATTAGCAGAAAGAAGGATTTCTTCAAGTCAGGGAGCTGCAGAGCACTGTAGCTAGCTTTGATGTTCATAGATTGGATTACAGTCTGGGTGGACTGCCAGACTCTGGACACTGTAATGAGTTTTGTTTTTTTTTCCTTACATTAGCAACTGCCAACTATGAGTTTGTTTTTGATTTCTGGAGAGCTGTAAAAAGGATTAGATTTTTTGGAACATATTAGTTTCTTATTAGATTCATCATTCTCTGTTTTGGAATTGTGTATAAATATATATATGTATGTATACGTATATAACCGATTAATGGCAATGGTGGAAACAGCCCAACCATTTGCCAAGGGTTGATCCAAACTGCATTGGAACAGGGCAGTGCTCCCAAGCATCTGCAGTATACTGACAATACTGTTGTGTGGGACCATACAGCAGAGGAAGTTTTCATAAAAGGAGAGTCATGGTTTTATGACTTTTTTGTTATCGGCATTCACATCATAACATCATGTGAGGTACTGGGAGTTAAAGAGTTAATGCTCCAGTTCTGTGGACTGCGGATTTTCCAGGTGCCTGGCTCTCAGAAGAGAACTACATATCCCAGAGAACTTTGAGTTTTCTATCCAGAGGGAAAATAAAACTACACGCAAGTCCCAAGATTACCTCTTTTTTTTGCTGTTCATCTCAGCAGTGGGAGCTTCCTACCTGTCTTGCTTTCAGCTTTAGTGTAAGGCATTCCGTTTTCAGACGCTCTCTCTCTTTATTTGATTTATTAGCTTCAATTCCAATTATACTGTATTATATTGTGTTATTTTGTATTCCAGTATCTTATTTAATAAATTAGTTTTCCTCCTCAGATCATTGCTGCTGTTTTGTTTTTAGGTGCATCTCCCTATACTTTCACTTTTCCCCCTTCCTGGGATGTGGGATGTCCCCTGCCCATCCAGGAACCAGGCCAATCCGGCCCACAAACTGTTGACAGCTGCAAGCTGGTTTCACTATTGAATGAAGCAAAGTGAAAGAACCTGCAAAGGAAATTCAGTTTCTAGGAATAAAGTGGCAAGAAGGCATTGTCACATCCCAGTGGATGTGATTCACAAAATTACTGCTATGTTTCCACCCGACAGTAAAGAGGAAACTCAATCTTTTCTGGGTGTAGTGGGCTTTTGGAGAATGCATATTCCAAACTATAGCCCTGTTCACAGATGGATAATGTCAAATTGGGAGGAAATATAGCAGATGGAAATCTGCTCTGAGGAGCCCTACATGACAAATTGCAGAGGCCACTGAAGGAAAAGGAAAACCAAGCCAATGAGCAGAGGTAAAGGCTGTCCAACTGGCCTTAGATATTGCTGAACAGGAGAGGTGGTCAGTTCTTTATACTGATTCATGGATGGTGACAAATGCTTTATGGGGGTGATTACAGCAGTGGGAACAAAATAACTGGCAACTAAAGGGTAAACCTATTTGGGCTGTTGAACTGTGGAAAGACATTGTTGCCCAAATAAAGAATATGGTTTTAAAAGTGTGTCATGTAAATGCTCATGTGTTGGACTACTGAAGAACAAAATAACCATTGGGTAGATTGAACTGCCAAAATTGAGATAGCTCAAATAGACTTGGACTGGCAAAACAAGGGTGAATTATTTCTAGCTCAGTGGGCCCATGAGACCTTGGGCCATCAAAGAAGAGATACAACATGTAAGTGGGCTAGAGATGGAGGGGTGGACTTAACTATGGACACTATTGCACAGGTTATCCATGACTGTGATACATGCACCACAATTAAACAAGCCAATTAGATGAAAATTCTCTGGGGGAAGGGCGATGGCAAAAATATAAATATAGGGAGGCGTGGCAGGTTGATTATATCACCTTGCCACAAACTTGTGATGGTAAGCGTTATGCGCTTAACATGGTGGAGGTGACCTCTGGGTGGATGCAGTACCCCATGCTACCACCCAAAACACCATCTTAGGTCTTGAGATCCAAGTCATATGGTGACATGGTACTCCAGAAAAAATTGTCAGATAATGGGACTCATTTCAAAAATTCTCTTGTAAATGTGTGGGCCAAAGATCATGGCATTGAGTGGATTTATCATAGCTCCTATCACACACCAGCTTCAGGTAAAATTGAACGATACAATGGATAGTTAAAAACTGCGTTGAAAGCAATGGGTGCTGGAACATAGGAGAAGAACTTGGCAGAAGCTACCTGCTTGGTCAATACTTGAGGATCTATCAATCGAGATGGTCCTACCCAATCCAGCTCTCTACATACAGTAGGGATAAACATTAGTTGATATGAAATTTATGCATTCCAAAAAATAAAAAAAAAAAAATAAAAACAGAATAGTCTCTCGAGTATTATCTTTAATAAGGGAAGAGTATAAGAAATACTAAAAAAAAAAAATTTATGAAACTAAGATTATCTCAGCAGATCTTCATTTCTATGTAAGGAAGAACCTCTACTACTATACATGGACTCTAATGACTGAGACATTCAACTTTCTACAAGGAGAGTGATTTGTTAAAAGAAAGAGCAAGAAGCCAAGACTCCTGGGTCAAACCGCCTAGATGGTAAAGCTAACTCAAATTACCTATGTTTTTTTTCTGCAACAAAAAGAGAGAGTAATTTTTCATGTCTCTCAAAGAAGTCATGCCTGCTTGCTTTTAAGGTATGCAAATGTCAGGTCTCGCCTTCCCCATTTTGATGGAGGAGTCTCTGGAGAAGACCAGAAGAGAAACACAACAGCGTGCTGCCATCTGATATGTCCCATTTTTCATTCTCATTACCACAAAGGTTTAATAAGGCAACACCCTTCAATACCATGGCCCACTGCAGTTTCCTATACATTTCTCAAGCAAATACTGAAACTTTGAGGCAAAAAATATGCAGAACAGATTCTGAAACAAACATGCAAAATAGTTATTCTGCATATTAGGCTTCAATCATTTCTCACTTTGTGTCTTGTATCAGTGCTGTGAAGGCAACAACTGTAAAAAGTTTTCTGGCCTTGAACAAAGTTCAATTTAATATTATAATTTTTACATATAAATGAATTACTCAGGTTGGAAAAGGCCTTCAAGATCATCAAGAGAGAAAAGTTGATTAACCAAATATCACTGAAAAGAGGTGAAGGAACAAAACTAAAATATAACAATATTCTGGTTTACTTAGAGGTATGAAAGTTATATACAGTCTGCTGATAAACAAAGATTCTTGGATTATGTTTCCATGATACTGTAATCTCTGAAATAATAAACAAACTGAGAAACCATGCCCAGGAATACAGAGTTGCAAACACAAACAAAACACTGTAGTATATATTCCTATGCTTATGAAGGATGCCTGGCAGAGCTGTAATGTGGTACTTATACATATGGGAACAAAAGAGCTGATGCTAGATTTAGGCAATGAAATTGATGTGTTAAGTGCTTGGAAACACTGTGATTAAACAATTATTCCTAGATGAAATAGGTATTTCTATTTTATGTTTTTTAATCAGTG
Organism: Cyrtonyx montezumae; assembly: GCF_038088225.1. NCBI lineage: Eukaryota > Metazoa > Chordata > Aves > Galliformes > Odontophoridae > Cyrtonyx > Cyrtonyx montezumae. Next base: position 151,771,526 of record NW_027072034.1, read on the forward strand.
AAAACTTATTACTGCCTTACTATTTTCTGAGTATCAGTTGTTCAGAATCCATTATCTTTCAGAATAACTAGACCGATAATAAAGTAACAATTACCCTTTGAAAGACAGCCACTGCTCACAAATAAGTACTGTACATTTTTTAAACAAACACTGAAGAAAACTGAGAGCTACCAGCTCCTAGGGCTTCCTTAAATCTTTCAAGGATATTTGTTACCTTTAAAGCAAAACATATGCAGGAATTATTTACTTTATCAACCTATCCTCTTTTCTTTAACTTTTAAAGGGATTATAAAAGATTATCAAACACTACTCCAAAACCCTTCTGCCAGTCAGTCTGAGAAATGACCATTTTCAAAGGTCCTGTCCCTAGATTCCAAGCATTTGCTTCTATCTCTGAAAGACAAGCGTTTAATGCAATGCACACAGAAAGAAAGAGACTTCAAGAATCTTTATCTGATCGAAAAAGATCAACTCCCTTGGCCTATTCATCTCGCAGCCTTTATTTGTGTGCTTGTCATATCTTTATCTCCTCCTAGTCAGCAAAAAATTCTTTCAGCCAATAGCCTAATTACATTTATATTCAGTAAAACAAATCAATTTTTGAGTGCTTCCTACTCTCCTTTAAGTATTTTGTCTTGACAATAACATTGGAATACCCTTGATATATTATTAGAAAATGTGTAAGCTTCAAATTATTAGACATCAATAGCCTAACACAGCTTTCTAAAGTAGTGATGCTTTCAAGGTTATTTAAATAAGAGATATACCCAGGGAGAATATGCAATATCAGGCTTAAATAGAACTATATAGAAATACGCAATGAACTTTAAGCCCTAATTTTTAAAATATGATCTAAGTATTCAATTCTGCTCTTGTGTAAACAAGGTAAAATCCACAAGTGGCATCTACGACAGCAGTGATAAACATGGTTTTCACGTATGTATCTAAAACACAAATTCTGGTCTTCTGTAGGTGACTACAAATCACACTTCACTTACAAGACAGAAATACAGGAGGAAAAAAGTCTGTCAGACTGGGATGTAATGCAAGAAATACCAGTGGAAAACTGACACTTGAAACAAACTTGATTTTTTGTTCTTACTTATAAAATGACTGTTCTATACAAGTTCTTTTCTAACTGACACAATCAACTGTGAAAAGCAATAATGTTTCTTTCCAGTTTTCTACTTGCGGCTATCATCCTCACTATTTTTACAAATACTGACTCTTTAAGGATACAATACCACTAACTGTTAACCGATTTTATCTGTAGAATAGTCATAATGTACAGAAAGTAAGACATAAATTAGAAAAACACTGTTTACTGAGATAATTTCCCTGTAATACAGAATACACACATACATGATAGTTTGGTCCTATAGCTGAATGCCCTTTGGTGCTTCAAATAACCAGTGTAAGAGATAGCAGCAAAATTGAAACAAAACACAATAAATAAAAATGAAGATTTTCTGAATGTACCTTTATTTTCTCTAGTATTTAAATGCAAGCAAGCACACCAGACAAAATCAAGAGAGGGCAAGAATAAACTGTTTCTTTTAGCACAAGTTTAGTCTATATATAATTTATTTGCAATTTAAAGCATTTTTATCTCTATGACAGAGAAATAACATTGAAAAAATGGCACACAGTAATGCAAGTGGTAATTGCATCATATTTTCTACACTTTATCTGATTAAATGTGAGGTAAGTCATAAATTGTTTGCATCTATGCAGCATGTAACCAGCTGTATTATATTTGAAAGTTGTTAGGCTCTAATACATTTGCTCAAGTAATCCTCCAGCAATTGCTTGAAAACTTAAGAGCTGACAGGAATCATGTAATATTTAACAACCCTTTTTTTTTTTTTATAATTATTTTCTTTGGGCCCCAGAGCATCAAAGAAAGAATACATTTATTCAAAACATGGCCAAATTTCTCTTTTCTACATCTGAATTTTTAAGGTTATTTTATGGTGGCTGACAGTAGGTGTTAGCTTTCCACTCATCTCCAGCATGGTTTTATCTCATGTATTTACACTGCAGAGTCATGGCCTCTCCCTCACTCTAGCATCTGTTGTGCCAAATGATCACAGTCCAATCTATCATCTGTTAATGAGAACATCTGAAGCATATAAGGTCGCAGACAAAGTGTGTTTCTAATTGATTTCACACATTCAGCATAAATCTTGTATGATATATTTACTCCCCAGTGATTGTCTGGAGCCAGCTTCGCTTATGTCATAGGAAAGAACAAATGAATTATATTCATAAGAAAGGCCATATGAGAAGTCTGCTGATATTGTAAGCTTTGCCACTTTTAAAATATTTTACTGAACTAAATCTACACGTAATCATAATAAAACACATAATCTAATGCTATCAGCAATTGACATAATTTTTTAAAAACCTGATGTTATACTCTGGACCATAATTCAAAATATCACTTCGGATTTTATCTTCTTTTAACTCCCTATTGAAAGGGAGACCTGATAGTAGCCTTTCAGTATCTAAAGGAGGGCTATAAGAAAGAAGGGGACAGACTCTTAAACAGGGTCTCTTGTGACAGGATAAGGGAAAATGGGTTCAGACTAAGGGAGAGGAAGATTTAGACTGGATATAAGGAAGAAGTTCTTTACAGTGAGGGTGGTGAGGCACTGGAACAGGATGTCCACGGAGGTGGTGGAAGCCCTGACTTTGGAGGCATTCAAGGTCAGGCTGTATCAGGTTCTGAGCAACCTGATCTAGCTTCAGGTGCCCCTGTTCACTGCAGTGGAGTAGGACTAGAAGAAACTTACAAACTTCTTCAAAAGTCAAACAATTTTATGATTCTATGATTAGTAACCACCAACATCGGTAGAATTTTTGTCATCGCGAGCTGTGTTAGAAAAAACTCATCCTTCATTTAAAAATAAACAATTATTTAACACAGTGCATGCTTGTCTAATGCATTTCAATTTCTTCTTTATTAATGTAAGTGGACATTTTATTTCAGATTTTTTATAAAGACATGACCTCGTATCTATCACAAGGTTTTCATGTTGGCTAATAAGAAATCTAATAGAAAGAATTGATTTTATTACATTTGCTTAGAAGATAGAGCTTAAAAGGATTTCCACAGCTTTAAAAAATGAAGTGAAAAAAACTTTCTTTTTTTAAAAAACAACATTCAAGCCAATCCGTATTCATGTTATTTAATTAAATGAGTGAAGAGTGATTCTCCACAGAGAAGATTCACCCTTCTAGCTGATGTGCAATTCCAGAGCAGATGGCCTAAGATAAATTTAGCCATTGGTCTGAATAAGATCAGAAATCAATGAGAAGCTAGATCTGACCTAGAGTATGTGAGATTATAATACTGAAGGTGAAGTTAATACTTTCTGACATGAATAATCATATTGATTTCAATAGCAAAAACTGGAACAAAGAGCCCTAAACAAATACATCACACACAGGAGTCTGGACATCCAAAATAGTGTGCAGTCATATGTCTCAGACAAAACTTTAATATACAAGTCAAAAAGGATAAAACCAATAGGCCATTTGGCACGGTAATGTTTCTCCATGACATAAAAGCTCTCTTCTCTAAAACATGAAATAGATAGGAAGAAGAAGGAGAAAAAAGCTCTTTCTCATATTATACGTATTTAACAAAGTAGCTAGAGGTATAAAATTATCCAATGGAAAAAGCAAAGCTGTCATAGTGCCAGTACTTCTACTCTTCCTACCCCCAAAAGAGTGCTGAAAGTGTCTTTTACATACAGTCTAGTAAAGATTTAGTGAGAAACTAAAAAGCTTCAGAAGTAGTGACATGATCAATTAATATCAAACAATCTTTGATTTTGTCCTGAAACAAAATCTCATTACAGCTAGAACCATTCACTACTGGAAATCATTCAAAACAAAACAAAACAAAACAAATAACACAGAAAAAGCACACATGTAAAGTTCCAGGAAAGCAGTATAGATGCCATGTACCAGTCTCAAAAATAATAGGATTCCCCTTCACCTTGGACTCTGATGTTCATAATCCTAACTAGCACAAAAATAGTACAAAGTGAAAAGAAATAATACATGAGCCATCAGTGGGATATCTGAGTAAAGTGCACAAACATTCCTAGAGAGTATCTTTCTGGGAACCAGAGAACAGTGTAAAACAGACCCAGCCACAGTGAAGGACAGAAGTCCACAAAACTGACCTCCAATACTGCTTCACTGAGAAAATATAATACAACTTTAATATGCTGCAGAGCTTGAGTACAAAGTATCTGTGTTCAGCTATTACTAAGTAGCAACAACTAACTCAGGAAATTCTCACCAGAAGGTAGAGAAGCAGTTCTTTGTTAATTCTACATTTTCCACATTTATGGGAAGAGGGAGGGAAGAAGAAGGAGGTTTGGTTTGCAAGCTCTGAGTACATTTCTAAGATGTGTGAAATCAGGAGAATAAAGCTGTGCAATATTATGACAGCTTGGTACTGCCAAAATGTTTCAGTAGACAGGAGGCTAAGACAGAAAAATGCAGATAAAGCTATGAGGAAAATTGTTGGAAAAGGAGAGTAAGAAATAGCCTGTCAAATTCACCTTGACATCTAGCAGTGACATTTTGCTAGAGTGGGTTATAGAATCAGTAAAAGACTACTCTTAGCATACAATTTATACCTCTCATTTCCAGAGGTTTCAAACCCTTAGAGCTTCTTATTACATTTTCACTCTAATAATTTATATGCCTTAAATGGAAGCTACATTAGTGCTATATTTTTAAACAAGCTTGAAGGATACATGCTGAAACCATTAGACTGAAATTGCCAACTGCTCCGACAAATCACAAATTGCATAACACCACCAGCTACAGTTCACTGCCTGCCTTAGGAAACTCTTTTAGGCTTCACAGCTGAGCTACTAACTTCACAGCCGTAATTAGAAGATGACACATGCACTGAGTAGATGTGCCTTGTTACCCTGCTTCTTCAACTGTAATGTATGTATAGTTTTTAAACACACAAAAAGAAGTCAGAACTATGTAAATTTATTTTAGAAATAGCCAAAGTAACCCACTCCAGTACAAGTGTTCTTACAGTGCTATCAATCTAATTTTACTCTAAATTAAAGGTGAAAACTAATTAACATAGATGCAGTCCAGCTCAGTTCGCAGCTCCTCTAAGAAATCCTTATTAGGTTCTGAGACAGAAACAAAACAAAACCCTCAACTGCTTAAAGTATACACATGCATCTAGTGCAACTAAAATCTGAGCACAATCCAAATGAGGACAGAGGCAACTGAAATACACATGCAGCTGAGTAATTTCAAGGGAGAAGTGAGGAAAATGAAAAAACTAAGTAAACACACCTTTACTAAAGAAGACATTGATACAGTCTTCTACCACTTATGCAAGGAAAACACTAATGAAGTCAGTAGGTTTAAACAGAGGTTGTGGAAATATCAGTTGCATTATGCCTCACCACCTTATAACTGAATCAAAAAGATTTAACAGAATGTTCTTGCAAACAGGCTCAGTAAGAACATATGAAGACTTCATTCAAATAACTTTTATTTTTATTTTTTGCTGTTGTTTTATAATTGGAGCCTTCTACTACTTAATGCAATTCACAGAGATACAGTAATGTAATAATTTCAAAAGAAGATTGTAAAGATGACAATGCAGAATGAGGATACTACAGCAACAGCTGAAGAGACCGGTCAGCTCTTTCATCTACATAATCAGAAACAGCCTTAAATTTTGTCAGAATTGCTAAGTATTGACATTAAAAAAGAGCAAAATCTTATTATTGCAACAAATAAGAGTGAAGAGATCTTTTTGCCACTGATTCTTCTGCAGAATATGAGGAAATTATTTTATTTAAGACACATTGAGGTTCAATAAGACCAAGTGCCGGGTCCTGCACTTTGGCCACAATAACCCCATGCAATGCTATAGGCTTGGGGCAGAATGGCTTGAAGAATGTAGAGAGGAAAAGGACCTGGGGGTGTTGGTTGATGCTGGGCTCAACATTAGCCGGCAGTGTGCCCAGGTGGCCAAGAAGGCCAACAGCATCCTGGCCTGTATTAGAAATAGTGTAGCCAGCAGGAGCAGGGAGGTGATCATCCCCCTGTACTCAGCTCTGGTACGGCCGCACCTCGAGTACTGTGTTCAGTTTTGGGCCCCTCACTACAAGAAGGACATTGAGGCCCTGGAGCGTGTTCAGAGAAGGGCAACAAAACTGGTGAGGGGCCTGGAGCACAAGTCTTATGAGGAGCGGCTGAGGGAGCTGGGATTGTTTAGTCTGGAGAAGAGGAGGCTCAGAGGAGACCTTATTGCACTCTACCACTTCCTGAAGGGGGGTTGTGGTGAGGAGGGGGTGGGCCCCTTCTCCCTGATAAATAACGACAGGACGAGAGGGAACGGCCACAAGTTGCTCCGGGGAAGATTTAGATTAGACCTGAGGAAACATTTTTTCTCTGAAAGAGTGGTCAGGCACTGGAATGGCCTGCCTAGGGAGGTGGTTGAGGAACCGTCCCTAGCGCTGTTCAAGAAGCGTTTAGATGAGGTGCTAAGGGATTCGATTTAGTAGTTGGGTAGGGATAGTGATAGGAGGATGGTTGGACTAGATGATCTTGTAGGTCCTTTCCAACCTTATGAACCTATGAACATATGAACCTATGAACATTCATAACCAAAAACAGCATTGTGATGTCCAAAGTAATTAATGATTTATAATGACGGAGCATCAAAGTAATCATTAGGATTTCCAGAAATGGGATATAGACTGCCTCACTACAATAAAATTCAAAACTTAGATGGTGAAAACAAAGTGAAGAAAACAAGAATATATTCCCCCAGATTCCCAAATGTATAAACTAGTATCAGTCTGAATTTGCCTGATTAAAAGTACATTTAGAAGAATTAAACCATGAAATTACTTTAAAAACAACATCAAAAAACAACTGAATTACAAATGTGGTTCTAACAAGGCAAGATGGTGTATTAACAGATTTGCAAGTAAAGGAAAAAAAAGAGCAGAGCAGGTGGCAGGTGCTGAATAATCAACTGATCTGATTAACAACAGTCTATGAGTAAAAGCCAAGGAAATGTGTAATTGTTGGCAACAACAGAAACAAATTGTACATAAAAACTGCATGCTTTTTAAGGCAATATTTCCCTAATATAAGTAATTCTAGCCAAAATAAATAAAAAGTGTTTAAACAGATTTGAGTAGAAAGCTCAGGAAACTGGAAAGGAGTATGATCTCTATGGACAAAACACATGTTTTTTCTTTTCCTAGAAGCAATATCTCTGGTAAAATGAAGACACTTGAAAGAGGCCAAAACTTCAACTGGTTCTGTATGTAGGTTTGCACTGTGGTGCCATCAGTGTTGAAAAAATAGACCTCCCAAAGCTACTTCAAGTAGTCTGTGGCTCTAAAGGGATTGTAAGAAAATAATGTTTAACTATATCTATTAATGTGCAAATCTTGTGTTGTCAACTTTCCCTCTTAAAATGAACTTGCAAGCAGCCAGAAGGTGTAGCCAATAGCTATAGGAATGAGACATTCTTATTGGACCTAAAAATCATTATTTTTTCCCATATCCATTTTAAAATGGCATAAGAAATTACCACATAGATTTAAAATTTGTCATTTGTAAAGTAAATTGAATAAAGACATCAATACATTTTAGGACATCGCTAAGATTCCTCAGCCCTTCTTTCCCAAATCCATGAAATGCTTTACCTGCTTCTGGTAGCATACTGGAGAATAATTAACCATGAAGACTCCTTGAGAGGAGGCTTCTCCTCTGGAGAGGTCTATTTACTAATTTCTTACTGTCTGTCAGAAAACTTTCAGATTTTAACGTAAGTAACAGACTAAAAATGAAAAGCAGGAGAAAAGTGACTGTTTAGATAGGCACTCTCTACTTCAGTCTGTTTAGTCCCTGTAATATCTTTCCTTGTCCTTTGAACATGTAGGAAACTCATCTCTTTCAAGCTCTCAATCAGTTCTCTGCTATCAAATAATAGTTTTGTCATAATATAACTAGAATGTTGTACAGCAACAGTTCCTGTACCTAAAAGAATAAAAAGTTTGTGGATGATGACAAATTCTTATCCACTAGGTTCAGGTCCACCTAAGATATATAGGTCTTAAGTATATATCCATGTAGCTGGTTATTAAAAGATGTGAATTATTATATTAGCATTATTCCAATAGGATGGAACTGAAGTTCATGTGTGGACTTCCACAATCTTCCCTGAGATTTCACTTCTTCTGCCCCGAGCACTGTGTGTGTGGGGTGTGGAAATCTATAACTGGAGCTCCTCATCACCTAGATTCAGCAATGACCAATAATCATGCATTGCCTCAGCCATTTTCTCTCTTTGGCATCTCTTGTCGTGCCTATATCATATGTCAGATAAAACACTGATTCTTTTCTTCTAAGCATTTTTTTGATTATAAAGAAAATATGACTTGGTTCAGGGATACCATTAACATGTTGGGCTAAAGCTGGTTCACATTTCTTCACTGTGTAATATCTTAAAAAATGGACTCATATGGGAAAATGTATTTTTTTTTTCAGCTCAAAACCCACAGTTTAAAAACTAATGTTGCATATTGTCATGGCTGTAAAAGTACTTAAAATCCTTTCAAAACCTGAAGTTCTGTTAAGAGTATTTCACGTATAAATGAAAATAAAGCAGAGAGATGAAATAATTTTGACTAAAGTCCCACTAAATCCATATCATTTATCCTTTGGGTGAATCCATTCAGTTTTCTTTCCAGTTATTTCCCATTTTATGATTCAGCACATGACCTATAGTTATGCTTAAAATCTATTTGATTTACTGGACTAGTGATTAATGATAGCTTATAATGTAAGCACTTGAATCAACACTCAATAATTTCTTTACAATTAAAAAGTAAAATAAAATTAAAAAGACTTCTATAGTGCTACCCTCATAGATGAGGCATTTGAGAACTTCTACAAGGGGTTGGATTTATCAATGATGATTTCCACCAAAAGGTGTTTAATTAGGATGTCTCACACTTTTCAGTGTATGCAAATCTAATTGCCACCTTCTAGCTCAAAGAACACAATCAAAAAGCACTATCCCATCTCAAAATTGGTTAAGTATTTTTCTCACATCACTTGCAATTCTGGTACTACGCCTTTTTTTTTTTAGTCTTCCACACTTCTTTTCTGTAAAGAAAATATACTGAACTATACCAACAAGTTTAGCACCCTCCAGAATGTATGTTTCTTTTTATTCCAGCTAGACATCCTTATGGAGCATTATCATCTGAACCAAACTGAGAACAGCAGAAAGAAATACAGCAAAGTTAACACATAATTATATATATATAAAAAAAAAGCAGAGTGAAACCAGGTAGACATGTCAACAGTGTCATAGTACATAGTATATCTCTGTGTATCTAAAGCAAAAGGTGGCAGCACCTTGTTAGACTGGAAATTTGTTATAGCTAACTCAGTCTTTGACCACAACTGACCTGAGCTTCACTTAAAGCCTCACAGATCCTGCCCATAGGGAAGAGTTCCTTCATTTCTGTTAAACTGGCATGTTGCATAGTAGAGACAATATTCAGAAGTCAACCTGGATCTGAAGAGACCTGAGCTGAAATCTGAAGGAGTTGGGCCGACTGTTAAAAGTTTGGAATACTTGTGAAATCTATAGAATGATCCTTTTAAGATCTAGATACATAAATATATATATATATATACATACATATATATACATATACATGTATAAAAAACTACATATAACTTTATCTTTTCTTGTTTCTTTTTCCTGCCCTTGCTGTTCTTCCCTTTGGAACTGGAAATATTAGCAGGTGCCAACAGATTACATATCAACGTTAACAAATAAGAAACAGTCTGAAATGTAGCAGCCACTCCACCTGGCTTCTGGATACACACCTATGCCTTCCTGCTAACTCATCTCCAGATTGCATCAGCAAATCCACTGGTACTCTGACACACTCTATCCACATGATAGCTGGCATTCAACCTCCCAAATGTCCAAAAGGTGAAAAAAAGAAAAGAAAGAATCAGCCAAATTTGCTATCTCATAATTTTTTATAATTATTATTCAAAGAGAAGCTCCATAAACACAAAGCTACTTCCTGATTCCTTCAGGTACACTGCTTTTATCAAATACAAAGATGGTGTGGTGTGCATATAAGCATTCAGATGACAACTATAACTATTAATTTAACAAGAAATAAAGGCAAAAAAACTCACTGATGTTCTGTGTGATTTCTGAATAAAAATGCTGCAGAAGGAAGATTTACTTACTTTGTGCTTGAGTTTTACAGATACAGTATGATTACTAAACAGAAGGACATAGCATTATATTATACATCTGACATCATATGCTAAATAGTTCACACTAAACACTCATATTTGCTTAATTAAGAGTTGTATCCTCATCCGTGACCATTTTAGCAAGTTTTTAACTAAAGGACCCATCTTTTGCTCTTGAGCGCTTCCTCTAGAAAAAAAAAAATATATATACTATGTAAATAAAACATGATATAACTTTTTTTTTTCAACATATAATGATTTTGGGCCAAAACATGTAACCCAGACAGATAATTTTTACAGCAGTGTGATGTGTTTTACTCTCTGTTTTGGTTTTAATTTGGTTTGTTTTGCTGATAGATTGCTAAGCTACCTAAGTTTTAGTCTAAGTTTTTGCAACATTTTTTGTTTTAACTTTTATTTTTGTGTTTTTAGACTCAAGAAAACATACAGAGAAAGAAAAAAAGGCACAATACGGTTTTTAAAATAAACACAACCCATTTAAATGAACAAAAAAATAAAAATAAAAATAAAAAGCTTAATTTTCTGTGAAATTACCAAGAATTCCTAACAAACAGTATTAGCTTAAATTTACTATACAACTTGTCATGCCTAATACAAGACAAAAAAAATTCTGAGAAACTAGAAGAAACTGTCCATTGGACGAAAGGGAAAGAATTTCTTTGGATGAAGCAGAGAGGTGGATTTGATCCAGACACCTCTGCTCATTAAGAAGGTCATACCTCTCTCATTTTTCTACCTTTCATTTCTGCAGTGATACAGTAACACCGAAGGAAGCCCTCTAAGTCTAACACCACAAAATACTGCCCAGAGTGGGAGGAAAGTATTTCTTTTCTTTACCTCTTATTTCAAAAGTGACTGAACTGGATTTGTTCATATTTGACAAAAAAAATCAGATGCAGTCACAACTCTATCCAGGAAGCACTGATGCAAATCATAGAAGAGAAAAGAAGATATTTGCATGTGACATTATGATATTTTATTTTATTTTTATTATATAATTATTATAATCTTATATAATATTATTATTTATATTATTTTTTTAGCCTTCTCATACAATCTCATATTTGACTTTGCTCAAAGTGTAGGGAATTTCTAAATCCTGTTGTCTGAAGATATTTTAGTAATATGTAAGGAGTCAAAAATCTTGACGTAGCTACAAGAAGGCATTATACAATTCTGATACTCTTAACTATAATGGCTACAGTCAATTCACTTTACAATGCTCTATCACTCTAATCTGTAATAGTAGAGTGTGAAGTACAAATAAAATTGCCTGCAAGAAAATCACAGAAGAGAATGACATACTGCGCTCAGAAGCAAACTGTGATCTTCTGAAGGTTTTCTACTCTGAAATCGGTAGAATCAATTTAAGTAATTACAAATGTCCTTACATTAAGTGTTGGTTTTGTTTATTCAGTTATTTAATTTCTTTTGTTTCCTAAATTTTCTAGTTAATCTGGAAGAGTAAATGTTTACAAAAACTCCTGTTACCTCTAATCAAATGTTTCACAGTACGTAATTAAATCCAAGCCTTCTTAAACTGAATGTTTTCTCAGGCTGATAGTTTTAAAAAAATTAATTTTATTTCAGTGGATGGACATCTCTTCAGACAAATCATATCATATATCTCATGCACAACTGGAAAGGAATTGATGCTGTATAGACATTTATACTTGCCTTTCTTTCTTAACCAATAATTCTAGTGGTTAAAGAGCTAAACAGTAAATCTTTAATCTTTAACTTAACTTGTAGTATCACCTCCAAACTTAGCATAAACCTAGTCAAGTTTCCAAAATAAAATATTTTCCAATTTGGTTTAGGAGGTTATATTTGTTAATAATATCTGAAATATTTTCTAAGACTGTTTCTAAGCATAGTGTTTGTGATTGTCTCAGAAAAGTACTTATTTTAAGCAATCAAGTTGTCAGATTTGTTTTAAATAGAATCTACACAACACTACCAAAAACTGCTCACTTTTAACACAGATTTTGGTTTCTTTGCTTTCGTTACTCATGGGAATAGCACTGACTGGATGATATCACGAATCCTAAGCAAATTAGGTCACTGATGCAAAACCTGTGTAAATAGTAAGAGGAAGGAAGGTAAATCTAAGATGCTGTAGCAACAAGACAGTTATGTCATATCTGCTCCTAATATCTGCTCCTGATCAAGGTAAATTCTAAAATCAGTGAGATTTATTAGACCTACCCTGCAGCTACAGACAACTGAATCCTGGACCAAACATTTTATTTACCAGAAGTTTGAGATTTCACAGTACAACAAAGAGAGGAAGAAGTGCAACTGCTCTGTGCATGAACCCAGAGGAAGCTTTGCATGTAAACTTTTCCCATTATCCTGAAACAGAGGAGATAAGCCCAGATTTCCTGTCCCTTATAGGCTGAATCTTTTAAGAGACTTGCCTGAGGAGAACTGCATCAGAAGGGAAGCCAAGAAATTTACCTACTGTAGATCCATTCCTCCCTCTATGTAATTATGGACAAAAACATTGTTCTTTTCTACAGGCAAGCAGTACTCTCTTCAAGGAAAGATACTCTCTTGCTTGAGACAAAGCAGTCAAAATTAAAACATAAAAGATTCTCAAATAGGGTAATTTTACTGATGTGAAATGTAGAATACCTAATTACTCTTTTAGAGGTAAGTCCACATCATCTAAAAGTTTAGTATAAATAACAAACTTCATCGAAATTTCAATACAATATAATCTACACTGCTTTTCCCTTGTCAACAGCAATATTATATTCTAGTTTAGAATTCATCATTTCTAGGAACATAAGGATTTCAAGTTGGTCACAGATTCAAGAAAGCTTCTGTGCTCGTGTGAGTCCAGTGATGTTTCTATCTCAGACAATATATGTGTGCTAAAATAGCTAGGTCTGAGAGATTAACAGTTCTCCAGAATACCCAGATTTGGCATTTAAAACTAGTGTTATGGTTGCCCTACAAACAAGTAAATACTTCTATGAATATGCAAAGCATTCCTTACCAGTGTATGTTAGCTAACAGCTCTGTGCAATAAGGAATCCTATTATTTGCTCCTACAGCAAGCATGCTCAATCTCATTATCAGTCATGGGACCCATTTCTGTGTACATACCACAGAATACACTGCAGAATTGGAGTGTAGCAATACAATACAAACTTTTTATGCAGATGAAGCCTTGGCATACCAGAGCAGAATAGAAATCCCTAAAGAATAAGAATTCAAACAGTATCATAGCACATCCTGAATTTTAGTTTAGATAATAGCCCAAACTGAGCTGAAATGATCTTTCTCAGTTGTTTAAATCTCATTACATATGCCCTATTTAATTTCCTCTCCATTTAAATTGATATGAAACATAAAAAAATCTCTAAATAATTTAGTGTGAAAAGCACACATGCTAATTAAAAGCTAAAACTTGAAACTCAAGCATACTATAAACACTTCTTTTCAAAAACAGATAAGATTCCTCTTTTCAATTTTGAAGCTCTCTTCTGTGTTGTTTTGAAGAGGCACAGTTTTTGTAGTATTTTTATACCAGAGTGAAATTTGCTTTGATTTTATGTCACTAATAAAGACTTGGATTTTTTAATTTTGTTTAAATTATAACGAATTAATTAAACTTAAATGCTGTATTCTTAACCACGCAGAGTTACTTCTCAAAATTAAAAATTATATAGAAGTCATCATCATTATTAATTGTTCTCTCAAATTATACCTTGAGCATTTAAATGCCACCTTTCAAGATATTATTGAGGTCATATTTGCTGGCAGACATCAGTGGGAGGGGTGGATGGGGCAGGAGAAAAAGGGCTCATTAATGCAGCAGCACTTCCCAACTGCACATCCATGTGCCTCAGACACATAGAAGTCAATAATTAAAAATAATTTTAAAAATTCCTCTCCTTTAACCCATGGATTGCATTGCTGTATACTTCACTTTTATACCCAGTAGATCTTGAAACAGATATCTGTACAGTAAGAGCTGAAGCTTTTCTTGGTTTTCAACAATTTTCAATGTCTTCCAGAAAACATAATGAATTTATATACCATTCAATTTTACACTCATCTCTATCTAGTTTCAAAATTATATGAAGTTTCCAAATGAGAAATGACATCTGAATCTTGAGAAATGACATCTGAATCTTGAGTAACATTATCTTACATTAATCTGACTGAAACCATACAATCCTCAATTTCATTTCCCACTTTCTTTCAAATTTCAAAGCTGCCTTCTTATCCTACAGTGAGCTTGTTTTCAAATCTACATTAAAACGCTTACTATTCACATTCTTATTCTATACTACATATGGAGATATTCAAATAATCAGTACACATTTTCAAGCATTTAAAATTATATTGCTACTCTTTGCATTCCTATTCTTTAATTGCTCGGTCATGAAATGTATTAATGAAAATCTCTTTTTGAGATATGAAAAATGAGCTCTGGTTTTGGTAAAATAAAACTTTTATTATCATTTCATGAATTATTATTCATATTTAGCTTTCTCATTAGGGATAGTATCCTGGAGACAAATGCTGTTCTTGAACCCATTACTGTCTATTATCCAAACAATTTTCTTACTCTTTCTCTCACACATATACACAGAAATTGGAGCCTATAGTCATCTAACGTATAAATCCAAATTGCATAGAACCTGGCAACATGATGACTTTATATTGTCAATTTCTGCCTTAGATGATAAATGTGAGAAGAGACACCTACTATTTTTTATTTGGAGAAGGGTTGCTTTGTAGCTTAATTAAAGCAGTTTGTGACAGTTCAGAAGATAAGAATTTGCTTCAACTGAATGTCTGACAACAACTTAAGCTTAAATGTGATAATGCAAGAAATTGTGTGATATTAAACCTTAGTCCTCAGCTTTGTAAAGGTCAGTCTTTAAAAGTCTTTAATCTTTCTTTATATCTACCAGTTTATTGCACAGAAATACATAATTGCCAACTTAGCAAGAGACTTTCAACTAAAATTTTGACGACATATATATATAATGGCTGCTCTGAAAGTAATGACTCCTATTTTATGACATTGGCCCACAACACAGAATGAGATATTGGTGAGACAGCAGTAGAACCACTATGGGTAAAATTGGTGATACTGGATGGTTGGACTGGATGATCTCAGATGTCTTTTCCAACCGTGGCGATTCTGTGGTTCTATGACTCTAAGACTTTATGACAGTGATAGTGGTTCACCACCACTGGTGCAGACTATTGTGATTGTAGCATGCAGGCTCTTGTCCATCACTGGTGAAAATGCATACCAAATGGTAGTGACTATGCTGATCACAGTCAGAGTAGTTTATTTATTATTATTATTATAGAGTATTTTAGCTGAGATTTTGCTCTGTCAAGTAGTGTTACTGTGTTATTTTTGTTTGATGTAGTTTCCAAAGAAATAAACAGGAGGCATTAATTTCAGAGCAACCTGTGTACCATCAAATGTGTGTCTGTGTGTATACACACACACACACACAAGTATTTAAAGAATGCCTGCAGTAAGTTTAGTATCTAGCATCAAACACCTAGAGAACAATTTTCACATAGTAATATTTTGTACTTCAGATTTAAATATAGAATCTGTATAAATTCAGTAAGAATTCAACTATAATCCAAATGGGTCAGAATTTTTGCAACATGTTTTTCTGTCTGTGTCCTGACTTACATGGTTTGTTGTGTTTGTTATTGGTTTTTCATCAATTTAGAAACAGCATCTTTTTCTGAATGAGGAGCTTTTATTTAACGTTCATCAATGTTGTCAATAAATGGTTCCTCGGATACTTAAAAGAATAATTGCTTCAAATAAGAATTATAGCAAGAAAAAAAAGAAGAGAAAAAAGAAAAAGAGGAAAGTAGGACCATATATAAGATAATATTTCTGTGAATCAAGCTTATCCTCCAGATCAAAGAAAGCAAGAACTCAGATTCCAGTCTTTATAATCTCTATTAAGAGGCCAATGCAAAAGATTTCCTAAGATTCATTATGTACAAAAAAGGAGGAAAAAATGGTAAGTATGCATGTGTTAGCAAGACTTTGATCTCAAAGCAATTTTGTATTATTGGTCAGGCTAAATAACACAATGTATTTTACACAGTATTGTATTACATCCTTCACTGTAATGTAATCAAAAGCAGTTTCTTCCCTCTGGCATGTATTACAGAAAGAAAAATAATAGGAACCTCCACTCACCCTACTTTACATTAAATGAGAAGAGACATTTTTCACTAGTTTCTATGCAAAGAGTGTGTTTGCCTAACATGTTAATCCCTCCAGGTGTGACTAAGAATATTTCAAGGATACACTCTCTTGGCAATAGTGTCAGTTACTCCCAAATGTCCAAAGAAGATGCTGCAAATAACTATCCTACAGAATACACAATGAATTGTACCCCCTTCTCTTTGTCTTCTCCTCCAGCTAGTTGACATAAAGAAACAGTGGGAAAGCAAACATGTTTTTTCTGCTATATCTGTTTTCAAAACGTTTTTGATGCTTTATTTTTTTCCCAAATTCTGTGATTGTCTATAGTAAATTTGTGTTCACTTTGAACCTGTTGGCTGCTAAGGGACTACTCCTCAAAGGCTTGCAAGCACTATTTCTTTCTAGCAACAACAAATGGAAATAATGTTACATACGAACCCTTTTTGGAATAGCCAAGCCCCATAACTCCTGTAACTAAAGATATTTGTCCTCTTTCAAGAGTCAATCAGAGGGCTATACCAAGTGCTTAAACGCCTGGCAAATCCTAGTGAAGCATGAAAGGTGGTGGTATCACCAGAACTTTTTATTGCATGACTAACACACTTCATCATGGCGCAGACATAGTGAATGAGTTTGACTCTGCTCATTCCCTTGCCTTCCACACTTCTTTAAGGAAATAATTTGTAGCAAGTTGTCAGCCTACTATACACTGCAATTCTAGCCAGTCCTAAACTGTCAACACAAGAAAGTCTATCTTCTTTACTCTCTGCCCCTGTTTCACGAGCACTAGGATTGCTTTAAATGCCAGACAGCACACAGACTTACACAGCTGTCAGTAGAAATACATTCAAATGCTGCAGACCTTTTTGCACAAGGTTCTCTTTTCTTAATACACATGGATGGAGAAAGTACACAGATATAAAGTGAGATTAAATTCTAGTAATTAATTGTAGTGTATTTAGTAATAATGTATTTTGTCTATCAGGAAAGCAACTGAACAAAAAAATCATAACGCATCTCCATATCCTCCTGCGTATGGTTTCTTGGTAGGAAAGTATTGAATGAAAATGAAAATGAGAGATAGAAGCTGCTCAACAATGCTGAAGGCGTGCTCTCTTCCTTCTTTTTATTCAGTGAAAGCTGTCAAAAATCCACTTCCTCTGAGGTACTTGCATTTAGCATTGGGGCTTGTCGATTATTTATCGCAGAGAGCTCTGTCAGACGAGGATTAAGATGTCCAAAAATTCCCAAGAGGACAATTCATCATAACACAATATAGCATGCGAATAATAGACATCCACAAAAGCCTCTGCTGACATGATGGCAGTGAATGATAGGTGAATTGAGGTCATACAGTTGATGTGAAGACATTGGACATTGTATATTGAGGCTGTCAGTCAAGCCATTACAAAGAGGAAAGTACATGAATATGAAACAGCAAATAAACAGACTGGCTTTTGTTTCCTTATTCCCCTCTAAAGCAGATAGGTACTAGTGCTAATGAGCAGCTCTGTGTGGCTGTGTACTTT
This sequence comes from Cyrtonyx montezumae, assembly GCF_038088225.1. Taxonomy (NCBI): domain Eukaryota; kingdom Metazoa; phylum Chordata; class Aves; order Galliformes; family Odontophoridae; genus Cyrtonyx; species Cyrtonyx montezumae. Next base: position 151,789,607 of record NW_027072034.1, read on the forward strand.
TTACAGTCGCTGTTATTGCTCCTAGTCAAAGACAATATCCTGTAAGGGTTCCAGTTATGAATTAATAAGGCCAAGTGTGGGTTTCTCTTTTGCTAGTGCTAACATCACTTATTTCTGCCTTTTCCACACTCAACATACATGTGAGGAGACAACTCTGCTTCAGCAAAAAAAAAAAAAAAAAAAACATTTTAAAGCAAAACAAATTAATGTTACATATTTTTTATTTATTATCTGCTTTACTACCACAAGTCAATAAATCCAGAAATGCCACTGACTCTTAACTATCCCTCTAAATAAGACTTTGTATATAAAACGAGCATTTGATAAAAAAAAAAGAGTGAAACTGAAATCTTATCCAAGTCCAATCAAGACTATAAATTCTTAGTGATCTGCTGAAAAGGAAATGTCACAGAAGAAAGTATTCCTCATAGCAAGACAATGTTGGTTACCTGCTCTCAACTCTATTTCATGCTTGCATCCATTCAGTGCATTCCCTGTCCCTTTCAGTTGTTTTTTTTTTCCAGTATCAACGTTCTTTATCTCTCTTACTCTGTTGTACCAACAAATACAGAAGTAAAAAAAATATTGCAAATACTACATACAACAGTTTGCAGTCTGCTGCACTATTCCTGCACCCTTGCTTCACCCACTTATGCACTTTACTGATTTAATCTTTGTTATTAACAATATACTTAGAGAAAAATATAGTGCACTAAAAAAGATGGGGTTTTTTTGTTCAAAAAGAAAAAAAAAAAAAAACAAAGACAACATTGTGATAGTATATAGAACACAAAGATCTCTCTGACTGGTTTCTCAAAATATGTCTGTCTTTCAAAATGTCAGTAAACCAACCAACTGCCTAGACTTCCTGTCTTCGATGCTACTGCAAATTCAACATAATTCAGTATCAATCAATACAGGCCCCAGCTTTGACATTTGCAGCTACCTTCCATTCCTCTATGTCCATCTTACATCAGAGCTTGCCTTCTCAATCCTTTTCCTGCATGACGATCCACTTCAGTAATCTCCACAGCTTTCCATCTCTCCTACTTCAGCTGGCAGCACAGATGAGCCAGTTTATTTTCCTAGAGCCAGACTTTAGCATGTTCAAACACTTTTCAAACACTCATAATTCTCAAATTATAGCATTAGAACACATATCCATGCTGACTTTTCAGAATTAATAGAGAACCATGGTAACTGCTCAGAAAATCAGAGTTCTGTAAATTATACCTTTAAATCTTTTTCTCCCTTTGTTAAATTTCAGTTTTGTGTCCTGGGGGGGGGGGGAAGATTCCAATATATTTGGAGATCACAAAAAATTCAGTAAAATTCTGCCTTACTGAAAAGAAAAAAAATAGATTGGTACTGGCTCTTTTCACTTCTTTTGTTGAATTCATGTACAGTGCAGTTTTAAAACTGGAATATGTAATGAGTAATTGAATGGTTCCATCTGGTTCCACACTCCCCAGACCAGTGGTCATTGCACCAAGCCTGCTGGAGTTCAAGGAGCATTTGGAAATACTGTTTGAATTTTGGGTGGTCCTGTGTGGAGCTAGGAGTTAGAACCGATGATCATTTTGGGTCTTTTCCAGTTCAACTTATTTCATTATTCTATGATTCTATCATGGTGAGCTGTTTTTACCACAGTGATCAAAGAACAGATTTTTTGTCTTGATTTATTTGACAAGTGTTTTGTGGAGAACCCCTCTCCCACAAAATATCATATTTAGCAATCTCTACTTCTTTGTTACTACATCCACTTTTCAAATATCATTTTAAAGTGGAGCACAAAGTAATTGCAATTTTATCTTCTCCTCATTTATGACTGTATAGATTTCAGTTAGCCTCCCAGCACAACCTCCTCAACTATCTCAGTCCCTTTGTTAGAAAGCTGAAGAGTGCAGGACTATGTCATGTCCTTGGTAAATTCTAACTTCCACAGGAAATTGTTCACAACAAAACATGATAAGTCTATCTTCCTAATATGCTATAATTGTCCATAAAAAGATCATTTGTAGGCTCTGTCATTCCTTATCTGTCATATCTGAGAGTTCTCTACTTCAATTCCTTCGCTGTTCTGAAATTACAGTTTTTTTTGTTTTTGGTGGGTTTTTTTTTTCAGAATAACATATAATCAAGTGGAAAGTGAGTATTTAACTTTCAACCAGCTCTAGTTGCCCCTGCTTGAGAGGGAGTTTGGACCAGGTAGCATCCAAGGTGCCCATCCAACCTCCACTACATAAAGAGAGCTATTGCAACATCAGGAAATATAAGAACATTGATTCTGCTAATTTTGTTTTATTTTTGAAGTTATAATTCTAGGGTAGAATTATAATATATTTTAACTTCTCTTGTGGCCTTTCTGAATTTTGAGAAATTTCAATCCTCTGACATATTAACATTTATTCTGTATTTCCTGCTTTGACTCTAAGAGGTTATATTGATCTCTGCCTTCAAAATTTACTTTCTCAACAACATTTGATACTTGTTATTAAGCCGGGACCATTTGTCACTTTCTCTCACTAAAATGAGTCATCCTTTTAACATTTCTTCTGTTGTTTTTTGTTTTGTTTTGTTTTTAAATCTAAAATAACTATTGATTTATTGTCAACACTTCATATCTTCTCTGTTAATGGAATCCATGGACTTTACCCTTCCTTATTCTATTCTTTAATTGCTATCTGTGGATGTTACAGATGGTCAACTTGATCTTATGCTCAACTCTTAAAGGCAAAGGACTATTGTGACAACAAGGACATTTATTTTTCTCACTGCTGTCTTTGTGTCTTGACATTTTTTTCCCTCACAACGGATAATGGTTCCCTTTCAGGAGTTAGAAGAATTTATTCTCAATGTGCTATTATGTTTCAATATTTTTGATAACCAGAGTCATATTACCCTCAACAAATTCCAGATCCATCTCAGGAACCAAAGAATAATTTTGATTGTAAGGGACATCTAGTGGTCAGCTGCTTCAGCGCCCACTCCAAGCAGCATCAGCTTCAAATTTGGATGAGGTGGATCAGGATTATATCCAGGGGTGTTCTGATTTTATATCGAGGATGGAGATTCCAAAGTAAGTCTGGGCAACCTGTTCCAATGTTGATTATTTTTAAAGTCATAATTCCTAATATCTAATTATAATTTCTCATGACGCAAGCTTCATCCACTCGTTACTTCCTGCCCCTTCCCTGTGAATTAAAGCATCTACATTTCAATAAATGTTACAAGTACTCAAAATTTACACTGAGCAAAATGCATCAAAGAAAACTGCGTGTACCTTCTGTGGTACCCTCCATAATATTATTTCAAGAGATCATCTCTCTCTCCCCTCCTTCTCAAAATATCCCATTGTTTGAAATAAGAATCCTCAATTCCAAATCCTCTTAGAAAACAAATTTACTACGTTAGCTACCAACTAACTACCAAAGTTGGAAAATAAAATGTATGCTTCATTACATCTACTGATTAACTACAACACAATAAGCTCCTGTTAAGAATTTCAGCAGGATTAAACTGAATTTGAAATTTCAAAAACAGAATAATTAGAAGGAAAAAGAATTTTCCAAAGACAAAGGTGTCTTTGAATCACCTCTCCATCATACACTGAGACACACTGCTGCTGCTATCCCAGTTAAAATTGTATAGAATGTTAATTGGACTTTCTTTAGGATTTGTGCTCCTGATTAACTCTGTATTATTTTTGAAATTTTTACAGCTATTTATGGGTCTGATACAAAACTCACTGTGGACTTGATGAGTTCGAGAACATGGATTTGTACAAAGCACAGTAAGTAACATGGTAAAATATGTGTAAAAATATAGTAATTGTCCTTACTATATTCATGTACTCATTTTTACTGATAGCAAAATATCCAAAGAATCATTTCACAGGAGAAATAAATCTATTTTATCTCTAATTTCCTGCACTGAAAACAGAAAATCTTACAAAAGGCACTTATTGACACAACACAGAACCTTACCATGAGAAATGACTGTGAAGATTTACAGTCATTTAATTTCAAGATCATAATGAATACAATATCTTTGTACTTTGAATATGCGAGTACTTTCATTAGTACTTTGGGTCCAACTATGCACCAAAGGTGACTAGGCACTGCAGCATATAAAAATTATGCATTTTTTAACAGGATCACCTCTTTCAAAACAAAGGCTTTTAAAAAAAGACTGAGAAAAGTGTACTGAAAAATTGCTTTCTGGGTATTTGACTCTTTTAATTGAATGCTATTGCACCTTTATGTGTAATATAAATATATATCTATACATTAATAAACACTAAGCAATCAAAAAAAACAGTATTATCTTTCTGATACACAGTTGCATTTTTCTAAGACATTACTCAGAAATTATCAAATATGATACCAAACTTTTTTTTTTTTGTCTGCTCCCTTGTTTGTTTGGTTTTTGTGTGTAAGAAAATCTAATTACTGTTTCTTATCTTACAGGTACATTACTGGTAATGTGCTAAGAAGTGGAAGGGAAAGGGACAACTGCTCTCTTTGCATATGCACTCAATCTACTTTGCATTACATTAGGCTACCATTCTCTTTGTTTCCTCAAAGGATCTTCTTCTCCACATCCCAGGGCTTACATCAACCCATGATTTTGAAAACTAAGTAGTTTGCAAAATGTTTTAAAGGAGATGAAATAATTTCATTATATCAAGGAAGAGGGATTCAATACCTCAGTCACAAGCATTTTACTCTCAAATCATAATATAACTGGCAACAGGACAGAGAAAAAATAAGAAAATACTACTTCTACTGACAACTAATTCCATAACTAGCCATGATGTAATTCATACTCTAAATCATTACTTTAAAGACTTTATTCAAGAAAAAAAAAAGCCCTCTAAAAACAATGGAAGAAATTATTAATTCCAAGCATATTTCTTACTCTGAAAACAGGATCTCAACAGATGCATGTTTTATGAGAACAGAGCTAAAAGTACAGTCAGTTTTCCATATTCATGAAAAGTGTTGCTGAAAATATTCACTGTATTCTTATTTAGGAGAATGTAAATTTTCCCTACCACACTGTGTAACATTCTATAAAGGGAGAAAACTAAATGTTTTCCTTTGCATGGCAGTTTGTTCATCTAGTTTGTCTTGGGCAATCTAGTCTTTCTCATCTCCATTTTATGGTATTGGGCTATTTTGCTTTTACAGCATGCTCTCAGCTTTGTGTCTGCAGCTATTGACAGTCAGCAGTAGCCTTTCAAGCACTCAGTGACGGAGTTATCTGAAACATTTAATGACTGTAACTCCTCATAAGTAAGTTTTACCTAATAATTGGCCTCAAGGGTATAGTTAAACACTTTTTTGACTTTGCTTTGGGACATCTAGCAGCCCAGCATTCTCAATTATTGTCTCTAATTGGTGCTCAGCTACTAATATGTTAAAGGATTTGAAACTTAAGTATAGTGATTGAAGAAATTACTGCTTTCTACTGGCAGTTCTTCCAGGTACCCACAGCACCTCCACGCTGTAGTTCTCCCCCAGTGCCATTATCTGCACATCACCCTAAAGAGACAGATCCTCATTTCCAGGTGCTTCTTGCAGGATGAACCGAAGTGTTGGCATCTGGGTGCTTGAATGCATGAGGAAAAACTCCTATGGCACTACTCTCTTTTCCTATCTAAATGCAGGGCAGCTGCAGCTATATGGTCAGAAAACGTAGTGTTGTCAGTCTTCTCTAGCAACAAAGTAGGAAACTGAATGGGAAGCACACCGTGGGGTCTGAGAAAAGGAAACCACAATTCTCTTCTGAATGCTGTCATGGGTTTTCTATGAGAACTCTGGCACATCAGGAAGTATTAAATGAGCATTCAGCATGTCTAACTGATGATTAGACAAAATACCCATCCCTCCTGAATATCTCCTAACTCTCTATGAGCAAAAAGCAAAAGCTGGAACCAGTCACTATAAGAATCAGGATATCACTGTGAATAAGCATTGGCCTCAATCAAGACTGGCAATTACTACATACATTGCAGGTATGTCTTAGGTATGCATTACAACTGTGATGCTGGGACAAATGGCACGATTTGTTTTAGAAAAACAGTATTTGCTTCCTTGATGAACAAGAAAAATTGCTGTGCATGGTGGAACACCATTTCCTTAAGAGCTGCATACATTACCAACATTGTTTTATTACTACCAGACAGTTTCTTTATACCAAAAATCTTGGTAGTTTTGTGTTTTGTTGTTTTATTTTCCATTGCTTTATTTTCATCTTGCTTTATTTTAATATTTCACTGCTCCCAAAGCTTTTGGTAAGAGGATAATTAATTGTGTTTCTGTATTCCTCACTTGATCAATAACAATAAATTGCAAACTGGAAATTCCAGTGCATCAGTCAGAGCTCCTGCAGCCCAGTCACTACCCCACCAGACATAGAAGTGTGCTGCTTCTATCCAACTTTTCCTCTCTAAATCTCCTATATGAGCCCCTTCGGCACAGTCAGCTGTCATACATATCTTCAAATATATTAAGGTCTTGTTTCAAAGCAGACCAAGAGAGAACACAATTGACATCTCTACATACTGTTGAATTCAGAAGACATTTCATTCATGCACTCTTGAATTATGCAAATGAGCTGATGCTGAAATGCCTCTAGAATATGAAGTTCTCTTCTTTACATCTTCACCAAAATTTCATAGGAGAAATAACTCAGCTCTGCACTGAGATTACCATCTCACTATTGATTATTTGCACTAGTCATTCTTTGAATAGTGGAAGTTGGGGCTTCTTTAACTTCAGGAAAAGGTTTCAAGGCAATCTGTCTTAATAAACATTCATCGTGTTAAAAATCTTCCCATTAGGAATCAGATCAGAAGAGATTGCATAAAACTGGGTCTTGTCACTAACAACAATGACAAAATTCACTCTAAATGGTAATGCAGTAAAATAAAAAAAGGGTAAAAAGAAAAAAAAAGAAAGGTCAATTGCTTGGATCTCTGGAGCTTCATGTAATTGTAAGAAAAAAATACTTTTAACATAAGGGACAAGAAATAACAATACTGTGTTATCTGTAAATTGACAGTGATTGCAATAGTGATGAGAAGGCAGTTTATCTTCATTTTGAAGATAAATAATTATAACTGTACATGCTACTATATTTATCAATATTCTAAATTACAGTACTTTACACATCAGTTTTTGTTTCTCTTCATCACATTTTTTCACCAATAGAAAATTTACTTTCCATGGTACTCAAACGTATCAATACCTTTATGTGCCTCTACTAATCATCAGTTAAACATAGTCTGGTTCTTTATCATGATCTGTTTTTAATCTGACATTGTTTATTCATATAATGGCATTTATAAGGATCTGGTTTGGATGTCAGAATATAAAAGGAGGTTTTAACACTATAGTACAAATTGATGGTTTACTTATGAGAAACAGAAAAACTACCATGTGTCTGCAGCCTGCTGAAAGCACAAGAGCTGTATGGACACTACATTTATCCTGTTCTTCTCAATTTACTTTACAATACGTATGTATATTACAAAATTTCAGGAAATTAATCATCTTCATGAGACCTTGGACAGCAGTTTCTACAATCTTCTATGTACAAACAAGAATTGTCTCACAGCATAGAAGCTGAAGTAGTTCTATTGAATACTTCCCTATATTTAAAAAAGAATCATGTTCAGTTTTTAACTGAGTGCACATCTAAGCCTAACTCTAACCTGTTTACTCTGTTAGAACATATTGATCCCATAACTTTTGGCAGTACATAACTGCAAATCCCATTTAGAAGTAGCCATTAGGCTGGATAATGAATGAGTGTCCTGACAATGGCATCACATATACATCACAGTAAAAAGCAGCTGCAGATGACTTTCGCAGTCTGCCAACACATCCACAAGCTATTTAAAGCAAGCAGTGATACCAGCAGCTGTAATGCTGCATTGCACTGACCTCTGCCAGGCCAGCCTCAGGACTGTGGCTTTAACAGTTAAGTATGCATTTCTCACTAACATAGAACATAACAGAACTTAGTCTCTTTCTAACTCAGGCAGCAAATAAATAAATGTAGTAAAATAGATACGAGGAGGAGAGGAATTCATGTTCCCGAGCTTTAGCAACTGTCTGATGTCCAGCTCAGACTAGGCTGTGTGAAAACAGCTCCTGGGGTTGGCAGGTAACAACAGTCCATCAACTCCCAATTTTTTTTACTTCACTCTGGAAGATCCTTTGCCTATTTCTTCATGATAGAAAGATGCACCTTTCTTATTTTTTTTCCTCTTCTCTTTTGAACATATCCCTGGTTAGCAGAATATGCTTCTGATTCCTCAGATGGAGTCAATAGGGTTTAGCCAAACACTAAAACACAATCTTATGTTTCATAAGGAATAGACCTTGAAACCATAGGGAGCTTCAACATTTAGCCCTATGTAGTCTATTCCCAGGGAAAGGAGAGGTTTGTTTACACTGTTTACAGACAGGGATTTCCAATCCTTGGAGGTTCGAGATTAAAGTTTTATCATCATAAAGAACAATCTCATGAGTCCGGTGGCTGTGTGATACAGTTTACTGTCTTAACTTATGTGACCCAGCTACTGCTACTGCCCACAGTGAATGCTTACTCTAATTCTGAACAGTTTAATCCATACTATCTTGTTGCTCGTGTTTTTGTTGATCCTGTCACATTCTGATTGACACTACTGCCATTTGTTTCTTTGGTCTAAAGAAATTGTATTCTTTAGCAGGAAACTGATGTCAGTGTAATGAATTACACTGCATGTGCCTAATACGGTAATGCTGATAAATCCATGTTTGCATGCCTCAAACAACAGCAAAAATTCTGAATAGCACAGAGAGAAGGGAAAAAAACCTCACAATCTCCTAACACGAGGCACAAAGCTTATTTGTGTCTAAAGAATGTCCCATCAGTCCTCAGTGATTTTCTATTCACAGCAGGTACAGCGTATTAAGCAGCCAGTCTGAAGCATCTGTCGATACCTCGGGCTTCAACAAAGCGGCTGCTACTTACAGGCTAGCCCTGGCTGTAAGAGTTCTCTAGGGAGGCTCAGATATTACAGTCTCATGTTAAAACTGCTACTGAAACAAATACTTTTTTTTGCTTGGCTGCAATATTAAAAAGTGATGCTTGACCAGTAATTAAATAAGCTGCCAGATAACACAACAAGTGTTGGGCTAGTTAATATATGCAGATGTCACTGCAGAGAGTGATCTAGTAAACAAAACAGGAAACAAAGCACTAGCTCAACATATTAACCTTTCTGGGTTAAGCAGGCTGTGAGTAATGAACAGAAATAGGACTTTTTTTTTTATTATTAAGTCAGAAAACGATCTCCCCATCCTTGTCAAACACAGTGAACATGCGTGTGTTACTGACGTTTCTGATCCCCACTTGCTGCAAGTCCACTTTATATCAACCATCTCAACCTCATCTTTATATTTAAGGACTAAAAATTTAATGTGCTTTTGAGCTGGTTTTAACTGGTGTTATCAGTTTGACTCCCTCAGTATTTTTATCAAACATCATACCATGCAAAAAACATGTGACAAACATAGACAATCAGCCCTGTCTTAGCACGAAACACTTGCCAATATGTTAACTGCTTAGTTAGCCAGCATGTCTAGAGTGCCTCCTTGATCAGATAGATAGATAGATAGATAGATAGATAGATAGATAGATTTCCATGTGAAAGAACTTTGCTGCAGCATGTAGACAGGCAGCCAGCCATCAGCCTTCAGTAATGGGTGGATGCATTACAGAAAATGGGAGAGATCTTTCCTAGTGCACCTGCCGGCTTGGGTTAAGATATGAAAGAACTTGTTTCCCCAGGCATAAATCTAGGATCTGGCACGTCCAAGAATGGGGATTAGTAATTCCTACAATTTTAAGATGTAAAGTTTGCCAGTGTTTCTGTTTCTATATATATATAAATATTAGAGTTCTTTTGAAACTAGTCAAGTAATTCACCTTTCACATGCTTCAGCTGTTAATTCCTTAGGTTAATCACGCAACGTAACCATGAACATTTTGTGAAGAGTTGAAGGAAATAAATAATAAGATTGATGTAAGTCATTCCTCACCGCTTTTTGAGGAGAGAATTTTATCATTACTATCTGCCTTGTCAACACTTCTCAGTTCATGCATTATTTACCTGCTAAACCATGGTGACAGTGGTGGAGCAATAATGCTTTGTTTGAACCTCCAGCTGCCATCTATGCAAAACAGGTTGAATGCCAAAGAGATATGAAATATTCATGTTTTCCCTTTTTTCGTAGCTGACAACATCTTAAGGCACAGAGGATTTTAAGGCTCAGTATATCAGTCATTCCTCTTTCATTCAAAATATCAAAAAATGTCAAGAGCAGTATAGGTAGTATTCCTTTCTTGCTATTAGCTCTTGATTTAGCAATTAGGCATAATTTATAAATTAATTTTATTCTTATTCTGAGTAATAATTTAATTCAATTTATTCTTCAATTTATGGATTTCACAAATCAAGTCAGCCTTTGCCTTTTGATAAAAGCTGTAATTTTTGCTTGTAAACTGACTACTAAATACAAGATTCTAAAATTTCTGAGACGTGAGATTTCATCAGGATGAGTAGGAGTTTCATTGGGTATTTATCAAATAGTATTTATTTACCTCATCAGACACATTTCATGGCATACGAAACAGTTAAAATCTGCTTTCCCTCAAACTTTGTTAGGCATTATTCCCATTTTCTACTCAAACTTTTGATGCTTCTTCCTTAGCTAGCTGTTTCTACGTGGAATTTATTTTGTCAAAAAGGGCTCCTGTCAAGCAGCAGATGAGTATGAAGTTTTTAGATGTGCATATGTCTATAATATGAAAGGAGGTTTTTTTACTCCAGATATCATTCACATCTTTAAACTAAAAACTTACTATTTTCCAAGGTTGTTTTTTTTTTGTTGCATGAATGAAAAATTTAAATGCAACTTTCAGTTGCAATAATGTAGATAACATGCTTCGCCTTACTACTTCTTGTCACTGAAAGCAATGTAGTAGCATCAAACAAATGACATATCTTGTAACAGAATAAAACACTCTACATTTCATCTTCATCTCTTCGTAAGTATTGGAAATAACAGTACTATGGCCTTGTAATATTCTCATGACTGTTTTTTATATGACACTGTAAAAACTTTCAACAGGCACCATGCTCTGTTCTGAATTTAGTGAAGTGTTTTGGATATGTTGGAATGGTAATAGAAATATTTTCATCTTCTAGGAAACTCACGCAATTCCCCATTTGAACATAGATGTAATAAAGTGTATAAGAAAAACATATTGGACATTAAGTGGTTTTAAATTTATAACTGCATTTATGATTTTCTATAGAAATGCTGAAATATCTCTTTTACTCTTTCATGAGCAGAAAAAGATTATATAATTACCAGTTACTACCAACTTCAATGTCACAAGTGTCAGACAAATTTACAGAAACATTCTGATTTAATTTATCCCCAAACGTCCCATTTTAAACTGTCATAAAAAATCCCCCAGCTGCTCTCACAGAGTGTTGCTACAAAATACTCTTAAAGGAGCTGTCAAGGTTCAGAAATGTCAAATATAAGACTGTAGAGAAATATTCTCCTCGGAGATATTTTGTAAATGATACCTTCCTAGCTTCCTCTAAGCCAAAGGCGTTTTTAAAAGAATGGTCAATGATCAGCTAAGAATGTGTTACACTATGTTACTTAAATTGCTTAGCTTACTGTGAACAGCTTCACTAAAGTGCCTGAAGTGCAAGGGGGATCATGACAGTCCCTTTCCTCACATTCCTCCTATGATAAGAAAATGTCACCAGAGGTGTGAGTCACTGAGGAGTGGATTTTTCACTTCCTTGGACCTCAGACTCACAACAGAATGTCTAATAGAGAAAAGAAAAGCAAGGTGAAGTGAAGAAGACAGCATGGAAGCTCATTAGGCCAAAAAGCAGTAAGACCAGAATTCCAACAGTAAAAGCTGAAGTACTGAGTTAACAAGAAACCTCAGTAAGGTCAGGTCAGAAGATGATAGCTATAATTCAACACTACAGTCTAAAAAGCAGGAAAGGTTTAAAAATCTAAGTAATAAGGTGAAGGAGGGAAGAAGGAAGATGGTGACTACAACACTCTACAGGAAATTTTCAGCATATTGTGATTTTATATCTGCTGAAAAATGTCAGTGATTTGTTACCCAGCCAATACCACTAGAAATATAGAATGGAAATAAATAGAGCTTAATTATTCTAGCTATGATTTCAATCAATATTATGACTGCGAGTATCTGCAGAAATATAATACTGCAGATCCAACAATCACATACCAATTAGCATGCAGAAAAATAAATAAATAAATAAATAAACAGTAGTGACAGAAAAAAAAACACCTCTGCAATAGCCACAATACATCTTAATTTATATCAGTAAGCATTTCAGAAAAATGCATACGGTGGAAGTTTGATAACAAATTCACATAGGAAGTTTAAACAATCAGCAGTAAAAAGCTACTGAGTGCATTTAAACTCACTGAGTAAAATCCCCCTGTGTATACTCTACTATGGCTCCATTGATTTCACTTTGAAGTTTATAGTCTGGTATTCACTGAAGTCGATAGTGCTGAACCATGGTATCATCTGCAGATATTGCCCTGCATGCATAAAAATAAGGGTCACATTTTCCCAGCCCAGTTTCTGTACTGTTGCAACTGTTGGACTCCACTGCCTTCCACCTAAAACTAAAATCATTCATACACTTCCTTGCTAAAAATACAGTATTTCCAAGAAGGCACTGGAAAGCAAACGTGAAAGGAAAAAATGAAGGAATCTTGAATCTCTTAACCTTGTGTAGTCCCCAGAGCAAGCCTTACAATCCACAATTTAAATATGCTTCTTCGCTCACCTCACAAAATCTCCTGATAGCTGCCTCAACATAACAAACTCCAGAACCACTTCAGGAGAACTCATTCTGGGTACTGGTTTTGAATATTAGCCTCCTTTTACAGGTGTGGTGAGAAGCAGACTCCAGAGAGGAAGCAAACTTCTCCCACTCTTTCAGATGAGTTTCAGGCTCAAGAAGAGAGAGATGCTCAAAGTGAGCTGTGCTCAGTGGCAGGCCACTAAATGAGGAAGGCATAACAAGGGCATTAAATAGCACTCCTAAAAGCATCTGAAAAGGCTGAGAAACATGAGTGAGGAGCAAAGAAGCAGACCACCAGGCTCTGAGAGAGAAAAGATCTGCTGGGAACCAGAAGGACTATCAGAACATCTGTGCTGCAGCTCAAGTAGATACCAAGGGAATCACAACCAAGCATGTAAGCAAGGATTTCTGTCTGGGAGCACATTAGGAAGGGTGAGAACTGTTGGAAAATCTTCCAATCTTACCACAAATAAATAAATAAATAAATAAAAGAGTTTGGTTTTTTTACTGCTTATACATATGATTTTTTACTTTTTCAAGCTTAGAAGTCTTCTGTATTTCTTAAAGGAACATACTATAGCAATTAAACTTACTGTTAATGGTAGAGATTCTTGCACCATGCAGTTGCAAGCAATTAATTATAAATGGGGCAATTAGAAAAATCAGTAAACCAATACTGATTTTCCATCCTTCACGTTTTTACTACTTATCCAGGATGCCTCCTGCTCTACTCACTGCCCTTTACCCTCAGCATGACAATACAGTCACACACTCACATGTAATTTGGTTATTTTTCACTCATATTTTTTAACAAATTTGAAGGATATTCTTTATCCAGTTGAAGCAAGCACCATTACTTTAGTGTTCATACTAGAAATAAATTGTCACCAGCTATGCAATGTGCTCTGGTGCAGAAAATGTCACTTCCTTGTAATGAAGCAGAAAACACATGATGTGTCTGGAGCTGTTGGGCACAAAGCAAACTCTCATATCTGTCAGCGTCCCAGCTACTCAAACAGCAAAACACATGTCTTTATGCATCTCTAGTAAATGCAGTCTCAGAAGTGTTCTTTCCTCATTGTATTAATGAACAAGAATCGCAATTTGCATATTTTAAATGAATAATTCAGTAACTGTATTCAATAAATTGTTTTTGCTTAACTTCAAGGAATCACAACTCCAAACAAACAGAAATCTTAAACATGTTCAATCAGATTTCAAAAAATTGTACAAAGCCAAAGAGAAACAAAAGTTAGACAATATATTATGAGAAGCACATTTTTCCTGTAAACTTCCCAAGAACAATAAACATCGAGTAAATGAACCACTCACAAACCCAGACCCAGAATATGGATGTGCCTTTTTCTTCTGCATATACACAGAAGAAACTGTTCCAAAGCTAAGCATGCAAAAACAGGGATTCAGCAGGACTGAGGCTGCCTGCTTAATGTCACATTGACTCTCCTGGGACCATCCGTGGCCTATGATTAAACCATTACGGTTTCAGAAGTCTCATACCAGACCAATTAGCAAGGACTGACATTTATCACTAACATTGAATTAAATTATTGCAAAACAAGTACATATTTATGATATATACCAGATTTTTTGTTGTACTGAATTTTCTACCACACTCTACACTGAGGTGGGCATAGAAAATTGCAGCTGTTATGTCAAACTGATAAACCACACACTTCTGTTGTAGATTAATTGATAAAGGAGAGCAAGAATTACAACCTGATGAAGTACTGCTGCAGGCTTATTTCTCTCACTGAAACAGTGTCATGTGTAAACTGGGATTTTGACCTGGAATGTACCATGATCCTATCACACCTTAAATATCTTTTAATGTATGCTTTTACGACAGATCTTAGAACAACTGCTAGTCAACAGCTCAAGAAGAATTAAATTCTCATTTATTCAAAAACATTCATTCTTCAAAATTCTGCTGTTGAAATGGTTATCAGCTACACTGTGAATGATTATTTTTTTTGCACTTTGATCACTGACTTGCTCTTGCACACAGCAATTTTGACCGCAGAAAGAAAAATAAATCAGTAACTAAAAAATATAGTACTGATACACTAACACATATAATTGTTAGTAATGCAGATGTTCTTAAATATCTACTCGTATGTATAGATTGGGAAGGAAAAACAAATTATAAGAGATGAAATAACCTCTTCCCTACTATGTTAACTTCCAAATGTATAATTTCATAACATTGCCCTTGGACTTGATGTACTGATGCATTATTTAAGCAATGAGATTTCCCTGGTAACTCAGAAAGTTATTAATACGTGATCTCCTTCTTCAATCAGTTCTTTCTTGAAAAATACAATCATCCACAATCTTTCTCATTATATTGCAATCAAAAGAGCTACTGGTAATGAAAACAGAAAAGGAAAAACAAATTTGAGTCCAAAGATCTGTTGATTTTCTTAATTGCTTATAATTTAGAATATCTATGCAGCAGTTATTCAAACAATAAGGAATAATAGCAAATTAAAAAAAAAAAAAGGCTACAAGAAGTTGAAATAAACCTTAAAGCACAAGCACTTGCCTATAAGCTAAGAAATATAATTATATTTCCAACAGATTTTATGCCAAGCTTACTTATAACAAGTAAGCAGGTTGAAATATTCCAACAATACAAATTTTTTACTCTTTTCAACAAATCACGTCCTCATTTATATCATATTAAACTATACATTCCAACATAGACATGGTTCATTGGATACTAAGAGAATTATTTATTTATTCACTTCTTAAAACAGAAAAATTTTGAAGCAATGTAAAATGCTGGGCATGCAATTTTTTTTGTTTTTCACACCTGTATTTCAAATGCTCATTTGTATGCAAAGTGTGATATTAATGTAAATATTTTTAAAACTGAAGAAGAATGCAGGTGTCAAGAAAGATAGACCAAATTTTACAAACTGTGTTGAAATTTTATACAAACTCTATCACTGTTCTTAAGCTGATTGGTAGCTGATTTGGTGATTATCAAAATTATTTGGATTTTTACAGTTGTTCATCTGATGACTAACTGAAAATAAAATAGCTTTAGGAAAAAAAAAAACCATAAAAACACATACCTTTCAATTTTATGGCAAAGGCAATTTTATTTTCTACCATTTATTTCAGCTAAAAGTAATACCATTATCATCCAGTACTCCAAGCGACATCCTACACAGACAAGTAGTGTTTTTACTTTCTCATTCATTTGAACCCTTCCATTACAGCAGTGTCACATGGCAAATTCTATAGTGACACATCAAATCCTGACAGGAAGGCATTAGCTTCTGATTTGCCTATTAATATCAACTATCTCATTTTCAAGTGCAACAACTGAGTCTATAATCACTGTTTTTCACTGTGTATTCAGTACTGTGTTACACTTCCATATTTTCATGCTTGCCACACAAGCTGAAACAGGCTAGCAGAAAATACATGCTATGCATGCAGATGGTTTGACACACAAATGTTTTCATTGTCAGCTACATAAATCCAGACCTTGGCAATGCATAGTAGAATAATTATGAAAGTGAAATTAAGCTAGACTGTGTAAATACTACAGGAACGTGTTGCAAGGTTTATGATGCACAGAAGACTGAACTGAGATATGAGGGGAGGAAATTAGCCAAGTTAATTCATGACATAGTTCCAGAACTTAAGAAGCATGGAGAAGAGGTGGCCTTAAGCATGGACTTCATTTATCCACTGTGTTGCCTTCCCATGGGTATTTTCCTGTTTTATAGGTAACTGGTTTCAATGGCAGTATGCCAGCTCTGGAAATAGTTGATGGAATTGTTCTTAAGAAGCAAATTTTATGACCAAATTATTCTTTGTGAAAATTGGACAGTAGCAAAACTGGCAGGACTCTGTTAAGAAAGGTGTGTCGTTTATCTATTTATTTATTTTCTAAAGGTGAGCTTTACGTTAATTTAATTTACAAATACATAGGTAGCAAGCTGAAGGTGGAGGAAATAGGCAAAGTAGGCTTTTCTTCCTGTACATAGTTCTCATGCTCTAAAAAAATGGCCACACTTTCCTTGGGCATCCAGGACAGAACTGAACTATTCACCTACAGCTGACAGCAAACTAGCAGCTTTGACAGCAAACCCTGCCTAATGTCAGATCCTACTAGGGCTGGTGTTGTCTACCCTTCAGGCTGTGCAATCAGATAAGTAGCACACCTGCATCATCACTGTGAGAAAGAGAAACTCTATTTTACACTCTAGTTTACTTTTATCTTTTCATCAGTACATGACAAAAACATAATAAAAAGCCTCTCTCTGAACAACTCACTTTTCTCAAGGTGTAAATTGGTGACTTCAGCTCCTTTGTTCAGATTATCAGCACAACCATGAAGGAGATGCGGAGAAACAGCTTTACTGAAGAGTCTGGGAGATCACAGAGCATTTTGTTTATTCAGCTTTTATGGACTTGGAGAACAAAGGAAGATTTTAATTTTGACTTCTTTCCCCCCCCCCCACCAAAAAAAAAAATGGAGTAAGATAAAAAATACTTTATTCAAAATAGGGATTTTGACTGGTAGTAATATAAGATATATGACTGACAGTGGAATAAGAGATTTCACGTACGTAGTCAGCAAATTGATAATGCTTTTTACAGGCTTATCATACTTTACATCCTAAGTACTCTCTATTAACAACAATACTATGTCATAGGAATGAAAACTAACACCAAATTCTGCCTGGTTATGACTTTTATCACATCAGGTAAGCACAAGGTGCTTCAGTTCACATGTTTGGGGTCCAGTCGTGTTTTTGCAGTCATACTTTTTCTCAAAAATCTAAATTCCTTGCCCATAATTTGCCTCCAAGCTATTGCTTTTCTATTCTTTCATTACTCCATTGAAAAGTCCACATTCTTCCTAATTTGTTACTAAACTTCCTCAGGCACTTGCTACTCTTCAGTCTGTTGTAAGGGGGTACATTGCTCATAGACTCTCCATATCAAATACAAGATTTCTCATGTTATTTCTATCATGAGCAAGGCATTTAGTCCTAGATGTAAATACCACTGATAAAACAGGAGGAAAAAAAAACAACAAAACTGGTATGTTGGCTTTTAAATAGGTTTTCAGTCTATTACATATATTTATTAAACTCAACAGAGAAATCTGAGCTGATCTCTGTCTGTTCCAACACAACCAGGTGAACTTAAAATGAGACCAATGGTGTGAAATTAGTACATCCAAATTCAGAGCATTTCAGCAAATACTGTTAGTTAATAATCCAAATTTACACTTTTGGTCTATGTTTTGAAGCTTCTCCTTGTTCTGACAGATTTTATCAGATACTAAGAAAACAACTGACAAGTATGTCAGAGTAGGAACATGATGCTGTGCTACAGTTAAGTTTACTTTGAGACTAAGTAAAACCTGTATATAATATTTTTGTGAAAAATTGATCCCTTATCTTTTTATAGACTAACTTGATTTTTTATTTTTTTTAACCAGCAAGCCTACAGCCTCTTCTTGAGTGCCTCAGCCCTTTTCAAATAAAATGCAGATACCTGCTGCTTCTGGCTTGCGAGCTGCTCACACCAATTCTCAGATCACTAAGAGATGCAGGGCAGCAGATATGCCTGGAGGCATTACTCCAGCAGTGGCAGATTCATGAACCTCAGAAAGGTCAATGGCTTGAGGCTAGATTGTGACTCTGCTTGTGTGGGAAATTCCTGCAGCCTTTTTAACAGACAGGGTTTAAATTGCCTATCTTCACTAGCAAGATCACCGGGGTGCACCAAGTAAATAGTTATTTCAGAAGAGCACTGATGTCCTCAGCCACCTCAGAGTCACAGCACTGCAGAGTGCAAGGAAATGTGAATACCCATAGAGGATATTCATTTGTACTTCAGCCAGCCAGTTTGCATTTTCCATTAATTCTCAGCATGTTCAATATTCTGTATAATACTCCTGGTGGCCTCTGGACCCTGAGCGCTGAATAACAGTCTGTCTGTTAACTCCTCTCTTAGGACTCCTATTTTCTTGTGGTTTAAGGCTGTCTGCCAAGGCTTGTCTTGATTACATACATTATTTCCCACGAACAGTGGGGCTGCTGTGGTCTATGAGGCTCACACACGGTGTTTTATCAGTGCTATTTTACATCTTCCTAAAGAGACGTTTACCTCAAACCACAACACATCTCTGTTAATTAATAGGGATTTCCTAATTTTATATTGAAGATATAACTGGTTGTTTGTTTTTATCCATCATGAGATTAGCTAATAGATAACAGCTGCTGAATTTACCCTTCTTGACATTTGTTACTTTGCAAATTGTTTATTTAAAATACCAATCATTGATTTATCAGAAGAAGACAGAGTTCAATTTTTAACATTAAATTTGCAAGATATGAACATGTCAAATAGAAATTAAAATGTTATTTAGATTATTTCCTATCCGAAGCATGCTTTGCAACCTGTTAATTGAAATGTTTCTGGCTCATCTCTTTAAAATAGAAAACCCCAGACAGGTTCACACCTTAAAATCTGTACCTAAAGAACAAAATCAAAGCACAGAGGTAGATATGATTCTCAATCCAGAGGATGAGGCTGCAGGAAGAGCTGCCTTTTCCCAGCAGAGACACGGCCCCAGGCAGTGCCTCCCAGCCCCGCTGTCACACAGCACTATCACATGTCAGTCCTTTCAGGGTCACTGCCTGGTGATAGCGTCCCAAGACTTCTCTGTTTTCCTCACTGTTTCTGACACTTCTGAATGAATATCTCCTTGTATAACCTTGCTGCGCTGCAACAGTGTGTGCTGCACAATCATGTATTAGGGGCTCTACACTCTCTGTTTTGAACATTAAAAGAAACCTTTAACAAGAGCTACATAAAGTTAATTAATGAGATGTCTGGCCATCTGTAATCAGACTTGCTCCTTGAAATATGTCCACAATAAAATCATTAATTTTCCAAATATCCTTGTCATTGGTCAATCTCAAGAATCCATGTTCAGATTCCATCTTTCAAACACACCACTTTCAGCACAATGCTTGTCCAGAGAATACTTTTATTCTTGGCTTCTCTGATTTTTCTAGTTCTCCATCCACTTTGGACTTTATGACATAAAGTTTAGCAGTAACTTTTCCTTCCCTTCCTTTTTCTTTCTATTTTCTTTTCTTTCTATTTTCTTTACTCTTTTCTCTTTTCTTTTCTTCTTTTTTCTTCTCTTTTCTTCTTTTCTTTTCTTTTCTTTTCTTTTCTTTTCTTTTCTTTTCTTTTCTTTTCTTTTCTTTTCTTTTCTTTTCTTTTCTTTTCTTTTCTTTTCTTTTCTTTTCTTTTCTTTTCTTTTCTTTTCTTTCTTCCCTTCCCTTCCCTTCCCTTCCCTTCCCTTCCCTTCCCTTCCCTTCCCTTCCCTTCCCTTCCCTTCCCTTCCCTTCCCTTCCCTTCCCTTCCCTTCCCTTCCCTTCCCTTCCCTTTCCTTTCCTTTCCTTTTCTTTTCTTGTCCAAACTAAAACCTTCTTGTGGCTCACTGATGAGACTGCTCAGCCCCAGTGGGCTAAAACAAGACTCAAACTTCCTTGTTTGGTTAAAGCAAAGGCATAAAAAAGGGAAAATAACGGGAGATTTTTAGATGGCTTAAAAGGAAGAAGAGTGGTGAGACATGGGAATACGTTGCCCAGTGAGGTGATGAATGCCCCATCCTCAGAGACATGCAAGGTAAGGCTGGATGGGGCTCTAAGCACCTGATTTAGCTGTAGGTGCTTGTGTTCACTGCAGGGGAGTTATACCAGATGGCCCTTAAGGGTCTCTTCTGACTCAAAACGATGTTATGGGGAGGGGAAAAAAAATGAAATAGAATTAAATTAAATTAAAAAAAAGAAAGGAAATTTGTGTTTCTAAACTTTGGTCAGTCGATTGGACATGATTATAGGGGGAAGGAGCAAAGCAAGCACAGCGCGGGAGCAGAGCAAGAGCATCTCCAAGCGGGACCGCGGCGCGGGAGGAGCGGAGCGCAGGGCCTGCCGCGCTCCTATAGCGCCCCCTGGCGGCGGCTCCGCCGGCACCGCGCAGCGAGGGCAGGGCGCCCGGCCGCGGGGAGGGGGCCGCGAAGAGCGGCACCGGAGCTCCGCTGACAAAGGAATAGAGGAACGCTAGTGGTCCGTGCGCGTCGCAGAGCCACGCACTCCGCCTGACAGCTCCTCGGGGTCTGATTTTAAAAGTGCATGTTAATTATCTTACCTATCGGTTGTAAATTGTTCAGATAAATGGTGCTGCCTTTAACCTTCCACGCGAGCAGAATAATATGGCTGTAATGCCTTAAGCTTGAAAAGTGAAATGCGATCTTCGATTTTATGTACTGTTATGCTTTACAATGCTAGGGAAGATTTCTTTTTAAACAACACACAGCAAAATCTTTAAGTACCCATCCCACTGAGCAGCACCTCACAAATCCTGAGATGATTTCTCTCTCAGTTTTATTACTCGCACCTTTTGCGAATGTTTCTCTGCTCTAAGAGGTTTCATTTCTACCACCACAGATTTCACTGAAAACCATTTTTATGTACACCAGCATTTATGCCTAATTTATCTGTAGAAAAAAAGGCTCTGAATTCTGCAGTGTGAATGAGCACTAATAGCACTGCCTTGTGCTCATGTATCTCACCTATAACAAGCACATACCAGTGGCAGAGTAATACTTAACCTGACATCCCTTTCATTTCCCAGAAGTAATTGCTGCATTTCTTTTAGCATTTAAAACTCAGCCACCACTGCAGCGCCCAAAAGCACATGTCCCTCAGGGATTTAAGAGCATAATAAGAATCCTGAACATCATCAAAGTATTACAGTGTTCCTGCTTCTGCTGTGCAGAGCTGGAAGGACCTGATACTCAGAACTCACAGGGTAAGAAACACAAGCAGCACACCAACCACCTCACCATCGCCTTCAACAGCATCAGCTTAATCAGTGCTAACTGGAACTTATCACATCACATTCCTGGCAGATTAATTCAGCATTTGTACTACACCTTGGTACTGAAAGATGCAGAGGGATTAAATATTGTACCTATGGCCCAATCAGAAACTTTGCTCACCAACAAGCAGTTTGAAAATATTTTCTGATTTTTCATTTGCAGTACTCAGAATTTGTGCAAAAGAAACTACCTCAGTATTCTAAAAATATTGAATCATTGCTGTGTGATCTTTGTACGAATTTTAATGCATAAAGATATATCTGCAGACAAAAATTTTAACACTGTAATCAAGTAAAAAAACCTTTCCTCCAGAGAACATTTTAAAAATGAAACCATATGTTAATTGTGTGCTAAAACTTCTCTTAGTTAATAACTAAAGCAATGCAAATAAAAACACAATTCATGACAACTGCTAGTACGTCATCTAAAATTAGCTGGTTTTATAGCTTAACAGCAGCGAGGATGCTCCACTGATCTAAATCTGAATGCTGAACTGCTGAACCCATTTTCTGGGATAAATATAGCTGTTCTTTCGTGTTCCACTTTTCTCTGGTACTTGGATCAGTTTTGCAGTGTATAATTATACTACTGCATTTATATAGTGCTTTCCATCTGCATGTCTCAATATGCTTTTCAGACTTAATTAATATGGAGATGGAAATCCTTCATGACATAAATATTATTAGTCCGATTTAAGAGAGGAGGAAACACTGTCATGAAAGAGGGGATCACCCAGAAAAGCACTGAAATTAAGGCCTGTCTCCTGAAATCTATATTTTGTTGCCATCTCCCTTTGGAGACATGAAATTAATGAGCTGTTCAAGCTTAGCTTTTGGACATAGCAGGAAATACCTTGGCCTGCACCATGTGAAGTAGCTTGACGCCTACCTTATCACAGAATCATAGAATGGCTTGGGTTGGAAGGGTCCTTAAAGGCCATCTAGATTCAACCCATTGCTATGGGAAGGGTTGCCCCCCTCAAGCTCAGGCTTTGCCCCATCCAACCTGGCACCTCCAGTGATGGGGCATTTACAGCTTTTCTGGACAATCTGTTCCAGTGTCTCACCACCCTCTGAGTAAAGAATTTCTTTCTAACTTGAATACACATAGGTAAAACCCAGCTGCTAAGTAATTCACCTCTGTGTCTTTTTACCTTTTTACCCATTCCCAGAGGCCTATCACATACTTAGGGAGCAAGCTTAGTGTGAAGGGCAGTGCGATTCCACATGTTCCCTCAAAGCATCAATGCTTTCATGCCCAGTACCCAAAATAAGGAAACCGAGCAGGAGAGGTTTCACTCACATCTTGCACTCGGTGGAGAGTGCCTTTTCATCTTGTTTTCCTTTCCTAGCTACTCTTTAGCAGAAAATTGACAAAATTGCTAATCGTACTTTTCTTTGTGAAGTTAGTCTAGAAACTTGCCTTCAGTAGTGGTTTTTCACTGGAGTTGCCAAATTAGAAACTCCAGAAGCAGAGGAAAAGGTTTTAGATATACATATATTCTCAAAATATTTTACTAATTAAATTAATAAACTTGAGAGACTGTGAAATCTTACCTGCTTTGCCAAAATGTCCATATCATATGACTATCTGGGGAGCTCGCATAGAAAAGAAAATGCACTCTGATTTTTATAGGCAGCTTTTTAGCACATTTTTCATCCCAAAGGCTTCCTAGATGCAGCAGGAAGTTCACACCCTGAGGAGCCTGCAGAAAAGATGTTGTCCAGCAGCAGCCATGCCCAAGGTAAGTGAAGAACTGGATACAGATAAAGCTATTAATGCTTTACCGTGCTCGTGTGAACAAACCCAGCTGAGAGACAGGGCTTATTAGTGGGAATATAGAGTCATGAAAAGGAAGGATACCTGCATAGCAATATACTGTGTTAAATAATGAATAAGTCATGCAGAAAGAGAGCAAAGAAATAAAATCCTTATTAGAATTCCCTAGCCTATCTTATTTATCTAGGTCATTATAAACCACTCTATACCTCTTTGCCTGACAAAGATCCTTCTATAATGTGTAGAAAGATACAACGAAGTAAAATCACTGCTAACAAGAACAGCATCATGAATTCTTCATGTGTTTTTTTCTTCTATCCAATCTAAATTTCCCCTCTCTTAGTTTGCAACCATTTCCTCCTGCCCTATCACAACAGATTATGCTAAAGAGTCTGTCCTTTCTTAAAGCTCCCCTTCAGTTACTGAAAAGCTGCTCTCAGGTCTCCCTGGAGCCTTCTCTTCTCCAGGATGTACACCCCAGCTCTCTCAACCTGCCCTCACAGAGGAGTTGTTCTGTCCCTTGGATCATTTTTGTGGTCATCCTTCAGACATGATCAACAGATCCATGTACTCCTCTATTGTACTAACGATGACAAGGACAGGCTGAGAGGTGGGGCTCTTCAGCCTAGAGAAGAGAAGGCTCCAGGAGGACATTATAGTGGCCTTTCAGCATCTGAAGGGGGCCTACAGGAAAGGTGGAAAGGTACATTTTATAAGGGTATGTAGCGAAAACAAAGTGGTTTTAAACTAGAATAAGGTAGACTTAGACTAGATATTAGGAAGAAATTATTTATGGTGAGCATGCTGATATACTGGAACAGGCTGCCCAGAGAGGTTGTGAATACCCCCTCCCTGATTGCATTCAAAGCCAGGCTGGATGGGGCTGTGAGCAATCTGGTCTAGAGGGAGGTGTCCCTGCCTATAACAGGGAGCTGGAACTAGAGGATCTTAAAGGTCCCTTCCAACCCAAACCATTCTATGATGACTCTACATCTAGACACAGAATTCATCTGTGTTGCCCTCTGTATCTAGTTCCACACAGCTGGAACTCTTAAATCCTCCTCCTTAGATGCAGCCATACAAGAGCACACCTGAAAGTTGGGATTAATTATATCCCAATGCTTTTGGTAAAGCTCTCTCAGCTAACTCTCCAAATCACAGTCCTAGATAAGAGTTAGGGATAGCTCTGATGTCCAGATAGAACTTGATTCCTTGAGGATGCTGTTTCAGAGATGCACAAGTAAGCCATTTCAGAGCCTTGCAGCAAATATATAACCACAGTTCCACGTCTGGTCTATTTTTATTTATTTATTTGCCATTACTGCTTATATCAAGTGCAGATGTTTAACTTACATTCATTCAAATCCCTGGATTAGCATATAATAGTATCATATGAATACAAGAAAAGGGATAAGAAAATTGGGTATACTGATAGATGCCCTCAGTTTAGTGCCCCAGAGCTTAACCTTTGACTTCTATTGAGCATCTACACATATGATCTTCCTGGCTTAGAGCTGTACAAGTGATTGTTAGTGACAAAGATCAATCTGATTACTGGCATAGTGGAAGAATGGAGAAGCATTTGGAGATACAGTGTCCAAGTATGCATTTGGCATTCCAGAGAAGCTATGAAATTTACTGGGAAAGACACTTAAGGAAAGCATTCTGCTTCTCTAAAGAATAAAAAGAGCAAATTTGCCTATTTCCTTGCCCACACTTCTTTCTTCAACTATAGCAAAATTTGTGCTGCTCTAAAATATGTACTTTAATAGTGAGGGTTATACTTATAAAAAGCTTCAGTTCTGTTGGCATTCTGGCATCACACGTTTGGGACTAATGTATAATTTGCTACAAGCATAGCTCATGGATGAAATGTTGTTAGTAGCATTCTGAGCAATTTGTGCATGTTTCAGGACCACTGAAAATTATCTACATAACAGATTTGAGGTAGATTCTGATATATTTCAAATTCTTCACACACTTCTGAGCACTACAGATACTCATGAGCACAAAGAGCACATTCAATGTAATAGCACAGTGGTAGAAACAAAAATAGTTTGTCCCAGCCTTATGTGAAAGCTGGAAAAGAAATAGCTGCTGAGACCATGGTGGAAGGCAGTCAATAACACAGCAGTCCTGGAGGACTCTGCCTGTAGACTCCAAGAAATGAGCTACAGAACCCAGGGGAAGGTACAGAGAATCATTCAAGCCTGCCCAATTAGACCAGTCTTCAAGGACTTTAACGAAGTGTCTTATTTTTTAAAGGTGTAAACAGAACCTCAGGTAGTATAAATTACTCTTGTCACTTCAATTCCACCATCTATTTAAACCAATTTACACCATTTGCCTTGGTGAGCAAAGCAGAAATTGACCCAAGAAGAGATATTATGCTGCACTTGCAGATTAAAACCCCTTGTTCTCAGGAAAGGATTGTGTCTGTAATGCACAACCCATTTTGCCTCTGATTTAGCTTAGATGGCCTGCTTTAAACACTCAATAGCACTAAATCACCACGTAAACCAGAGCAAGAGAAGCAACCATCATAGATATAGGACAGAATGGATATTTAC
The DNA here is from genome assembly GCF_038088225.1 of Cyrtonyx montezumae. Lineage (NCBI taxonomy): Eukaryota > Metazoa > Chordata > Aves > Galliformes > Odontophoridae > Cyrtonyx > Cyrtonyx montezumae. The sequence goes on from NW_027072034.1 coordinate 151,815,843, forward strand.
TATTTTATGTAATAGGTTTGTTTAAATTCAGTATTAAACTGGGAAAACGATAATCTGGGATTCAAACAGGAGTCATAAATACATTGGTTCATATTTAATTTCCACTGCAGAGCAGTCATGTCTTCTAATGACCTGTACCAACTTACTACTAATTCTGACAGTATCCATTACAGATCTACTAAACTGCTGTTATCCAAGGATTAAGTCTTGCTAGACAGCATGAGCATGAACAAGTGTTATGGGATCAAAAGAGTACCATCTCCTCCCAGGAAAATTTCCTTCCCAGAGTTCAGATTATTTGCTTTCAAAGAAAAAAGGCAAATGAGTATTAATTGAAAAGGCAGAGAAGTTATTTCTAAGTGCTCTGTTTTGAATGAAAATTCTTGATCACTATTTCAGTATAAAATGAATGCTTAAAGGTTGTAACACAGGTTAATATATTAAGGTCATACCACAGTGTGAATTGTTTGGAATTATTTCCTGCTAACTTATTATATTTCTAACTTATATTATTATTTCTGCTAACTTATAACTTATTTCTAACTTACATTTCATTGACATATATAATTTTCTGATCATAGATAGTCTCAATAAACTTTTTGAAGGCATATTTTTTCTGTGTGTGCTGTTCTTATCCCTATCACCTCAAAGCAGGCATAGGGAGTAACTGATAGACCATCTACTTTTGAGTTCACTATCATGCTTGATTTCACTTCTCAGTTGACCTCAAACGCAATGTGCTGAATTTCTTTGTGAATGTGCAGTTTCAGTTAGGCACTTGTACTTAGAAATGCTGATAAAGAGATTCCTTGTACAAAACCAAAGGCAAAACATTCTGGGCAGAGTAGTAATATCAATGACAATACTTTCCACTGTTCTACTGTAGGGTTTGAAGATGGGAGGAATGAGTTCAGCTGGAGAAAAAGAACACAAAGGGGAACACATGAAGAGAAGACACAGAGAAGTTTGGCCTACGCTATCTCAGAGCTGGCATACCCAGAAACCTAATGCAGGAGGCTGGGAATACACAGTGGCACAGCCAAGGGTTGGTGGCATGTTTTTTCCTTAACCAGAAGGGTGATTCTGCAGCAGTCTCACCACCCAGCCTGACACATACCTGGGAATTGCATCTTGTGAGCCCACACAGAGGTACTATTTCTTGCAGTACCTATACCAGCATGGTATATTGTGCCAAACTAGGAACTGTTGTCTAGGAAATTCTTTTCAGGCTCTCTGCTTTCTTGAGTGTAGCTCTTCCTCCAATTCACTTACTCTAGTGCAATTCCTATCTAAGGCGGACCTAACCTTCCGCAACTTGAGGGGAGGTATTGCATAGGTTGCAATACATCTCTGGAGATCATCTGGTCTAACCTTGGTTTGAAAACACAGCATTAGATGAGGTTATCCAGGGCCCCGTCAAGTCTCCCTCCAGGAAGGGAGATTTCACCACTGTTCCAGGTGACTTGAATGTTCACATGGTAAATCATTTTTTTTCTTATACTGAGACAAACATTGCCCTAAAGCTGCTTGTACTCATTGTCTCTTTACCTTATTACCATTTATCCTTGGGAAAGAGAATCTGTACTTCCTCCTTAATTGGACATATGAATTGAAAGTATGTGATTAGATGACCCTATGCTTTCTTTTCTCTGAGCAAACCCAACTCTTTAAACCTTTCTTCATAAGTCAACTTTGAACACAGGACGATGATCTCCATTTCTGGATGACTGGTGAACTGCTATTAGGTTTACCAAGTCATTTTGTGCCCTTTATTAGTCACGAAAATACATTAGTGCTCTTCCAGACTTTTGCAATCTCTCCATTATTTAAACGTATATTAAAAATGAATAACACTGGACAACACGTTATCTTAGCCTAAGGTGATTCTTAAGATTCTTTTAAAATATGTATATTATTTTGAAGGTATTTATGCCTTCTACTGTTTACTTAATTCGTTTAATTGTTAATTAGTGTTTTACTGCTTTCTTATCAAAAGAAGTCATACAGCAGCTATTTCGATTAACTTGGATAGGTTAACTTCTATTGCCAATATTCTGAAGATCTGGACTCAACCTAGAAAGTTACTAAAGCTTATTCAGTAAGCAGCCAAAAATTCAGGAATCGTGCATATAGAACGAAATCGGGCAGGAAAGAAACTGTCTCTAGAGCCTAAGGCACATTCGACAACACAGACTCACATTTATGCAGTCTGCTAAGCTGAGACAAAGACAGAGTAGGCACAAAATGAGCAGTCTCTAAGCCTGTATACTGTTTTTCTTCCTGAAAATTTGGAACATGCATTCTAATGAAGAGTAGGTGGGAGTCTCTTGGAATAGGCTACCAAAATCACACTCTAAAATTCTGCCCACTAACATCTGCAGCACATATGCTTTGCTACAGGTCTGCTGGGCACCCTGCTATCTTTTACACCTGTAGTCATGGATTTTTCTTCTATATCCACCTTAGTGGATATAGAAGAAAAATTCTTCTTGTACAAGACTTTATTGGTATATTTAACCTGTTATTTTATTTCCAGTTTGTAAACAATCAAAAAACCCAGAACCACAGCCTTTCCAGGGTCATGTATTCCAAAGTTTCAGAAGCGAAGTCCCTGGTTAGGAGCAATGAGCCTTTCTTGTAACTGTTTTGTAGTATCATCTGGAGGCACCAAAACAGTTTTAGTCTAAAGCAGAACAAACACATAACAAATGACACTGCCAACTATGAGGAGCTTACTATCTCAAAAAAGATGGTAAAAATGCATATTATTAGTCATTTTTTCAGTAACATTTAGTGATTAAGTTGCTTGGCTTAATCATGAAACACAAGATATCTGGCAGAAAAGCAACTTAAACTGATCTACAACTGTCTTCACAAAGAGATTTTTGTTCCTCCACGCAGAATCTTTAGTCACTGATGTTCAGATTTCTATTATTTCCATTGAAGTTGGCTTTTCTGAGTGAGGACAGAGAGTATTACAGTACTGCAAAAATGATTCCTCCTTACGCTGGTATGGCAAATTGCTGAGGCTCAGCTCTCCAGCGCCTTTACAATTAATGGTCTCTGGAGTTCTCATTCCTGAAACAGTAATTACACTATTTTAAAGTGCAGCTTAGAGAGGCTGGAAAACAATTTCATAGACTTTAAGGATCATAATGGGGGTGTGGGGGGGAAGTAATTTTATTTAAAAACCTAGCTGATAGTAATATTTACGTGAAGTAGGAATTTTATCTTAATTCGTATCACTCTTTCCCGGAAATGTTCACTGAAAACTTAACAAGAAAATTAATTTAACCAAATCAAGCAGGCAAATTTAAATGACTCAGTAAATTCACTCCAATAGTTGATAAGGCAAACAGATGATACTAATGAAGAAATAAAAGGACTGCTCCAAAAGTAATGCCTCCTATTTTATGATGATGGCCCACGATGTCAGAGGCAGATGGTGGTATAGCAGTTGAGGCTGAACCTGTCAATATTCCATTGCATTTTGTTGTGTGACAGATGGCAGCAGAGGGGAAGTCTGACAAAATGATGTCTGATATAGAAGTGCATATGAAGCAAAGATGTGTCACTGGATTCCTCCATGCAGAAAAAATGAACCCACCTATGTTCATCAATGTTTGCTGAACATTTATGGGGATCAAAGAGCGGATATTAGCACAGTGAGAAGTAGGTGGTGTGTTTCAGCAGTAGGAGCACCAGTGTGAAAGACAGTTCACATTCCAAACAGCCATGCTTAGCTGTCACATCACAAAATGAAGAGTGTCTTGATCAGCTCATCCATGTTAATCAGTGGATTATGATCAGAGAACTGTTTACAGAGCTGAGTATTGGCTTCAATGTGTTAGAAACAATGGTGTCAACACTGGAATATCACAAAATTTGTGCTAGGTGGGTCCCAAAAATGCTGTCTTGGGAACAAAAAGAACATTGTATGGAAGTTTGTCAGGTTCTGTTAAACATATATGAAGCTGACAGTGACAGTTTCCTGGACTGCAAAATTAACTTTGATGAGATGTAGTCTCATCGCTATGAGCTGGAGTAAAAACAGCAGTCCATGGAGCAGCAAGGTGTGAATTCCTCATCAAAGAAACAGTTCAAAACATATCCCTCAGCAGGTAAAGTAAAAAAGCATAGCTAATGGTGGTGACTATGTTGAAAAGTAGTGTTTTGTACCAGAGAATGTGCTCTATCAAATAGTGTTTCTGTGTTCTTTGTATCTGTTGTAGTTTCCATGGAAATAAATAGGAGGTTTATTTTTGGAGAGACCTACATATTCTCTGCCAACACATTTACAGTCCTAAAACTGGTCTGTGAAATAAAACAAACAAACAAACAAACAAAAATGGCGGCTTTCTTCTTAATTATTTATTACTAATTTCAATATAACTAAAGAAAAAGAAGTACTTTTCCTGCTCCGTTAACAGTAAAAGTGGTTAGTACAAAGGAAGAGCTAAATGGGACATTGCAAAAAGCAGTCTTTCAGCACAGCTACTTAGAGGTAACTGTTTCAAACAGGATACAACAGAGTAGAGCCTCCAGATCCTCAACACCAGAAAAGAAGAAAAAACTTACTATTTGAGGCTGATGCAATAAATACAAATAGCCTTATTTTCACTTCCTATTGCAAGAAAAGCCTCTGATCACATCTCTTTACAGCTCAAGGCATTTTCACTGTCCTTTCTTGTAAGGAAGAGGGGGAGTGGATCCACCCCCTGCCAGCAAGAGAGCTGAGAGCTCAGCAGCAGTGTCAAACAACATCCTTAACACCACAGTAGGTAAATGGGGATAACTGCACATGCACATCTCACAGAGGTTTGGGAGGACAGATATAATAGTGAGGCTAAAATACAAAGAAATGCAAAACCCAACCCTTCTTGGGGAAATTATTTCTGAGAAGAATGGATTTTATTTCCAATATATCTTACCCTCAGTTTGAATCCTCATCATCGCAATCCCTTTCCCACTATTCTGGTCACACTCTGTGATATTACTCTGAACATGCTCCTGCATGTTTCAGATATAAGCTCCAATGTTCCCCCACATCTTAACTCTTCTGTGAAAATATAGTGTAGTTCAAGTACATAGTACAGACTTCTAAAACCTCTGCACTGAAATTAGCCTGTTTTCAATTTTGTGTTTGTGTATGTGTTTCTTTGATTTCTTTCAGTTCTCAATACTTTATCATGCCCAGATAAATACATGATGTGTCTCTTGTCCCTGTTTAAGTACCAGTGATCTGTTTCCATTAAAAGAGTGCAAATGGGATTTATTACCTGCTTTTTTTCCCACTATAAAAAAGACTTTGTCAGCATTACCTGGGCATAATAATAATTCAGAATATTAGTCATTATATTTACCACCCCACATTATGCTGACTATTTTTTATTTTGTATGTATTGGTTTTGTTTTGTCAAGTTTCCTCTTGCCCCTCTGTGGTTTTGTGCCTTCAATGGTATTTGAAACCAAGCATTGTATCACATGCAAATTTAATGAATATGCTGACAGCCTCCTTCTTACAGATCATTAATGATGATGTTAATCCAGGACAAACTTAAAATCTCCCCCATGATAGTTCATTAGACTCCTCTCCACCGGCTAACATAGCTGGCCAAATTTACTCTTGGTGTCACAACAAAAGATAATTCAGTGAATTTTAGATCTTGTGCCAATGTACATAAGCAATGAATCTGGCCTGTTACCTTTCATCATTAGCCTTTGTTTGCAGTCATGCACTTATTTTACAGTGGCATGACAATGAATAAAGCTACTTGTAATTAATTTTGCTACTGAGGCTTCATTTAACAGTACCTGGCACTTCCGTAAATGATGTGCACTACTGTTGCTTCTTACTGATCTTATCAGTACCACTATATATATTATATATATATATATATATATATATATATATATATATAGAGAGAGAGAGAGAGAGACGATTTGTAAGAGGTCTTCATTTCTATTAGGAATTACAAGTTTTGGTTATACACCTTATACCTTACATGAATAGCAAACCTGCTGCCATAACCCAAAATCTATTGCATTACATAGTCACTTCGACAGTGTCTATGCAAGTCTACAGAATTTTTGTGACTTTAGGTGATATCACATTCCCAATGGCTACAAAAGCATTTTAAAAAAGAAACTAAAGAATCGTAGGTGACTAACATGATACTTTATGGATTTACAATACCAAAATAAGGAAGAAGTATTATGCAGACTGATGCAGAGGACAGAAAGAAACACAAGTTATTTACAGTCCTTCCTTACAAAGAAGGAACTGGAGAAAAATACCACACAAATCAGCTCCACATGGGAGACACTTAAGCACTTCATAATGGCTCTCTGCACTGGAAGGAAAGCTGCCATGGGATAACAAGGTTCATTCTTTACCTTCCAAGTTCAGCTGTTATCCTTGCCATTGCCATCAGCACTAGATGGCTGAATACCTCACTGTCAGAGAGGGAATGAGAGTATGTAAAGTGTATGTAAAGTAGACATTTACACAATATGTACAAAGCAGTCCTGAAGCAGCGCTGGAGACTTTCCTGCTTTGTACATATTGTTCAGATGTCCACTTTATGTACAACATAGCGAAGACTCCTAAAAAAACTGAACAGACACCCAGTTGCACAGTCTGGTTTAATATATTTTCTTCCTACAGCAAATAAAAGAGAATATCCAGGGGAGAATTATAAAATAAGGTCAACAATGATACTTATTCAGCCTTCAGTAATTTCCATTCAAGCCCTCCCAGAACCCAACAATGTTTTTTTTTTTCAAGGTATTCCCACAGATCTGCTACCAGGAGCTCCAACCTAGGTGCAGATCCACCTCCTTCCTCCAATTCAGCATCAGAGCTTCATATAATGGCTTCTACTTCTGTTTCTTGAGGTTAGTCTTACCATATTTAGCCAGTTTACACAGATGATGACTAGTTGCAGCCCCTTGAAGAAGCAGTTGGAAGGGTTCTGTTGCCCTGGAATGAGCATGTACTGCAAAGACCAAGTGATGTATAAAATATAGTGGAAGAAGGTGACAACATATTGTAAGTACTCTAAAAAAGAAACATGATTCCAAGAGTCAGCATAACAGACCAAACATGTGATGAGATTAGAAATATCTATAAACTATCAATCTACAAAAAGTATTGCTGTTTTTATTGATCTATCTCTTCAGCTCTCTCCATGTACTGGCTTTCAGTTTATGTATTCTACTAACCCTAAAAAATCTAGTCTAGGCCACACTGCAAAGACCAGAAGTGTCTTTCCAGCATTCACAGCATAAAAGTAATATTGTAAGAGTCCTTTTATTTTTTTTTCTTCCTTAAATAAAAGCATTTTAGCCATCGTTTATCAGAGAAGGCACAGAATGTATTTGGGCAGTAAATTGAGCTAGCTTTCACAGAAACACAGGATAAGTATTTCATGTTGTTAATAAGGAAACTAGTTAATAAGTGAAATTCAGAATAGATTTGCAGGTAGAAGAACTAACTGCAATTCTGAGCAGCCACAGTATCGCAGTTTCAGTTAAAAGTGGTTAAGTTCTGAAGCACAGAGAGTTTCACTGCCAGTTAGACAGTCTCTCCAAAGGAAAAAGGAAAATGAGGAATGCAGTGTAAAGCACTACCCATGCAAAGCTTAACCATTGTTATACAGACGTTCATTCCTTGTGCAATGAAAGAATATCCAAGTGCAAAGCCGCTGTCCATCCCATTTGTAATTATTAAGAAGGCTGTGGTTGTTTTTATGGGTTTATTTTGTTGTTGTTTTTATTTTGTGTTGTTGTTTTTTTGTGTGTTTGTTCTCCTAAATATAAAAAGGAATAGAAAACTTGCCAAAAAAATAAAGGTATTTCTTATCCCCTTTCACAATGCCTGTAGGATGTACACACAATGGGAAATGCATCTTTTTTATATTAGTGGTTCTATTCTATACCACTATGGAAAGTTTTTAATGCCAAGTTAAATGATTCCATTTTTGAAAATCATTTCATAAAGTCGTAGAGGTTGATTTGCAAATCAGTTATCCCATTGGTCTGTTAGGAGCACAGGGATCCTTATTTCACCCCGTTAGTTACGCAAGTGTTTACTTGGAGTCGATGCAGACATATTTTACAGATTTTTTTACAGATACAGATTTTTTTATGACTAGTCTGTCTAGTTTCTAGTATTTTTTAATAATTTTTGTCTTTTCTGTTAATGAGTGCAGGGTTTATCCATAAATACTCAGCCTTGCTTTTCACATTCAGATTAACTGCCAATTAGTGCTAATTGGACCTGGCAAGATTTCTGTTGATGGACACATATGTACCATGAGACAGAATGAGAAAGCTAATTAATTTTGGATAGGTCACTCCTGGCTGTCAATTTTTCTTTTAACTCTAGGTGTTTGAATATAACTCTTACTTCAAATCAAGTTCTTTGGAAGGTATTCACTCTCAAATGTAAAATTGGGAAGCAAAATTAAAGTGGCCACAGCTAAATCTGAACAAATATTGACTTTTTATGCATAGATGGGTTTATTTGCCAGATGGTGGGATCCTTGTTTTTGTTCATCTTCGCTGCGAGTCTCTGATTATAGATGAAACTCTCCTAGCGTGCTTACAGTTCCTTTCATTTCTCAGTTTCTCTGCAGGCTGCTGCAGCATCTGAACTGAAAAGACTTCAGGGGAATATTTAAACCAAAAGATGCAGTGAAAAGGGAAAAGGCTTTAATTAATAGTTTGACAGATTCCGTACAAATACTTCTATTAGGATACGGCTGTGAAAGCTTCAACACAAACCTGAAAGTTGACAGCTCCTTAAATAGTCAGTGCTTAATACAAGTGAAAGAACTAATATGCCAGACCCCTGAGACCCCATAATAATTTTAAATAAAGTAGCCAGTCACCTGTTATGGAGGAATCGTAAGACCTGTTTTACAGGAAAGCATCTCTAGTTCTTTGGATCTCTTGCTGTTAATACATTTTAAGATGTGTTTCTCCCATGCTAAATTCCCCCCCTCCAGCTACACTATTCAGGAGGCCTTTAATCTTTCTGGGGTTTTTTTTTGTTTGTTTGTTTTTGTTTTTGTTTGTTTGTTTGTTTTTGTTTTGTTTATATTCCAATGAAGCATTAAAGTCTTTTTAAGGACGACTGAGTTGTCCTAAAGTTTTTCAGGCTTTCTCAATAATCTAACTCAAGGACATCTCCAGCTTTTTAAGCAGGATTTTTATCAATAAGGACCATAAAAATGCCTTGCAAAAACAAAAACAAAACAAAACAAACAAATCAATCTATAGAATGATGTTAATTCATTGTTGGTTTTTCACCTTGTATTTTGAAGCCTGTAAAATACAACTTATGTCCAAAAGGATTTGCATACTAATTTTGATAGCTTTCAGATCGCAGTGAAGCTACAGTATTAAATGCCACCAATGTTAAAGAAATAAAATGCGATTTAAAATGGTAACAACTAGATCTTAGGATATTTTGGAGTGCATATCTTCTCATAATCAACCATACCAGTAGATAAATAGACTTCTTTAAAAAATCTAGTGTTTTAAATATTGAAGTATAAAGACACAGATAATACTTAAATATGTCCTAGTGAGAAGGAAAAAAAAATTGTAAATCAAAGAACAGCTTTCAAATCTGTAGTAATTTAAATTCTGCTTTGATAGAAAATATATGTGTAAATCTTCTGCTTCCTCACCCATTTATACCATTGCACTGTTTCAGAGTTCTAAGTATAACAGACATTATTAGTATGGTCCAGAACACTGCCCAGGCTGTTTTCCAGTGGAAAAAAAAAAAAAATTATATTTTAATTTTATAAATTTTATATTGTAATTTTATAGTTGATCAAAAGTTTGGAGGCTTTTAATGTTTAAGAGTTGATTTTGATCTATTTTGAATAGGAAAACGTCAGAATAGTTCCTTTCACTTGTCTTGTTTCACTGCTGAATTTTATTTCATTCTTGATTTTAACATCAAATAAAACACAGCAAAGGTTCTGAAACTTTAATTTTAATTCTATGAAATTTTTACCAATTCAGTTAATCCGTGAATGAAATACGCATAGAAAAAATATTGACTTTTCAGCTCCAACCATCCATACCACAGATTTAAAACAAATAACAAAAACAAAAACACATATTCCATAAAGCTACTAAACCTCAATTTTCTCCCTTTATTCTAACATGAATAAAATGAAGCTGTATTTTGCAGATACTAAGCTGACAACAAGGTCTTATTTAAGATCATGTATCAACAGAGATGATTATGAGTCATACCCTGTACAGAATTTACACTGTAAGCTGTTGTGCATGCATCACAGAAGATGACTTGAAATGCAACAAATTGTATTGTTGAATGATGAAAAATTAAATCTAAACACAGGTTACATTATTTTAAGTTTTTATGTCAAATATCTCATTCTTATTGACAGAAATGAAAACTAAAAGACCACAAATTTTCTTTTTTTTTTCCCTTTAAAAAGTCTGTCCTCATTTATGGTTTAATTTTTTATGTAATTTTATAACAGCTAACCTTGACTCAACAATAAAGTTAAACCAGAATATATCTATACAGGTACATAAAACTCCGGGATAAAATCCAGCCCACCCTTGATTTAGCCTCTGCTTCACTGTAACTTTATAAATCTAGATCATTAGGATGGGACAGGAGATCCATTCCACCTCCCATTTTTGCCAAAGGTCATTTCACAAAGAAAGTTATATGCTACTAAAGACCTTCTGAAGGAAAGTCTGTTTATGACTTAATTTAATTTCTGTCTTTTCACTGACCACACCATCATCTCTAGGGAGCTGAGAACTCTGCCTATATGGACTGTGTTGATTTGCAATGAGAGTTTGCCTCCCTGCTCATTTGGGATCCTACTTGCCAAGGACAGGAGACAGTAGGAGAATGAAACCACATATCCCATGACTCTGCTCTTTTGCATTGGATAAAGCATATCCTAAGTAAATTTTCCATAATGGTATTTTCCATTTGTTTTCTTCTGGATGAGAAGAGCTGCAGGTACACATTCAAGTGATATGCAAGGCAGCTCAAGCAAAACCAGGCAAGCAAGAATCCAATTTTAACCTAAATCTTATGTTGTACACCCAGACGGAAAGATCTATGGGATCAAAAACTTTCCACATATATATATATATTTATCATTCAACCTAATAAAAGACACTGAACATCCTCAAAAGTCTTTAAGAATTTGCTTTTGTAGAAAACAAGCACGCATGGCTGTTGAAAACAAACACCCATTCCCAGAGAAGCTCTGAAGTCTCCACCTTGGAGATTTTCAAAACCTGCCAGACATAGTCCTGGATCATCTAGTTCTGATCCCACTGCCATTAGTGGGAGTGAAGGGAGTAAATTTTGGATCACTAGATCTGGTTTCCCAAAGCCCATCCAACTTGGCCTTTATCACTTCCAGGAATAGTGTATCCACTATTTCTCTGCACAACCTGTTCCAGTGCCTCACTACTTTGATGGGTAAGAATTTTTTATGTCTAATCTAAACCTGTCTGGTTTAAAAACATTACTCCTTGTCCCATCTCTCATCATTTCATTGGAATTGAGGGATTGTTTATTATGTATTTTTTCACACCATCAACTAAGTAGTAATAAAATTGAAAAGCCTTCAAATCAAAGGTAAGTTTCCAGAAAATACTGGAAATTGAGAAGCTTCTCCACCCACTCCACCCCTTTCTCCTCGGGGAAGGGTGATCTTGTTAGGCATCTCACAGAACTGCAACCACATCAGCAGTCATCTGTGCATCAGGTGCATATATGCTCATAGCTGCTATCAGATGGTGACCATCTGATGTTTCTGCTTAAAACATAGCACTGCTTTATTTATTTGGTACCTTCTATAACACATATTGTCTGTCAGTCTCACTTGTACATACTGCCTTGCAGAAACTGCAAGACTTCACATTTTTATTCTGCTTAAAGCCTGTTGACTCTCATAAAGAAGTCTGTTGTTTTTTTTCTATAAAATCAAAGTTTCTGACAATACCTGCAAGCCCCAACTGTTCAAATGAAATTCATTAATATCTTCCAGCAAAATTAGTCTCTATTCCATTCCACTTGGGATACAAAGAAACACCTAATATATAATGTAACCTGAATAACAAATGGTAGGTACAAGGAATAAATAAATAAGATAGACAAAAGGTTCACTAAAGCACGTAAAACATGCTTCTACTACCTGCAAAGGTGATTTTTTTTTCTCCTATGCTTAAAATGCACAGCAAGAACAAATTGCTGTAAATTACTCAACTCAATAATCCTGGTGAGTTCCCAATATACATGCTCCAGATGCCTTCAGGTACTGCAGGAAAACCTTGGGAAATAAAAAATTTATCTCCTAGGCAAAAACTCTATAAAAATGAAATGTTTAGTAAAGGGCAGTAACATGTTAATTTACTAGCACTTTTCATTCTAAAAAGCCACAAAGGCTTTAAAAGAGAAATGGCTAAAAACAAGATATAACAAAACAGATGTCACAGCAAAATTAAGGCTCCACAGGCAAATACACAGAAGTCCTAAAATGCCAAGCTAAGTTGAAATATGTCACTTTACAACTACCCTCAGTGAAATACCTCAGATGCATAATACATTTTCACTCAACAGCTAATTAGCAATTGGAACTCACTGCACCAAATTAACATTGAACTAAGACCTTGGCATAATTCCAAAAGATATCAAATATTCCCGTGCAGGTATTTTACATGGCCCCATTCAGCAGAAATGTCCTAGTAACCCTTGCTGAGAGGCAGCAAAGTATCATTCTGCAAGTGTATAAAAATCTAAACTAAGTTGCTTGCCCAAAGTGAAATAGGAAGCCTTTAGAAATTCTCAGATCTTCTGAGAGCACCAGCAAAATCCAATATTTTCCATCATCCTGCATGGACATCCTTTTTTTAATCTCATTCTTTGAAACCACTGCCTCTAACAATACAGGGATACCAATTACATTCACAGTGGACGCTAACACATGGGAAGAGCACCTACATCTGCCAAGGAGGTGTCTGCGTATGGGCATGACATGTCCATGGGCTCATGGAGGTATAAGCAATTTTGGAGTAAACACTTTTTGTACTCATAAAAAGAAATTTAAACATCTAGCATTTAGAAATCAGAACAGATCTAAATGTTTTGATTGGCTTTATTTTGTAGCTGATTGTTTTTACTGATTTTACTGATTGTTTTAATGTAAAGTGCTGACTAGTTCAAGAATGATCTATAGGCATTTTACAGACATAAGTAATGCAAGTACTACATAGAAGTTTACACTCAATCTTAAACATTTCAGTTGTGAGTGCCTAGGATCTTATTATAGCATATACATTTCTTTTCTGTTTTCTAGATAAATGTTTTCTGGATAAATGTTCCCCATTTCCCCTCAGAATAATACCCTTCATTTTGTAGAGAGACAGACAAGGCATAAGAAATACAGTCCAATTTACACCTGAGAATCAATCATTATAATGGTTAGTATCAGCATGAAAACTGTGGTTGGAATTCAGAGATTTCTCTAACCAAAATTGAAACATAAAGCCAAGATATAAAAGAACCATTAGGAAAAAAAAAAGACTAACAAAAATAAGATAATTTTAACTTACACTGACGTGCAATTATTATTTTGATATTTTTGATGCTATTTTAATCATAGGGCCTGATAACTAAAAATAATTCTGCAGAAACAGAAGGAGATAAGGATGATCATATAGTACACAAAATCTAAATACTGTAATCTGATAAATAATGCTAGATTTTTGTTATTGGATTATTACGTATTATTCAAATGAGCTAATCTCCTTCTCTGCAGTCCTACTTCCCCTCAGCATCCAACTCAATTACAGTCCAGATTGCAACTTATCACTTTATTTTCCTTTTTACTGGCTTATGCAAGATCACGTTATGGTTTTCTTGGTTTCTATACCATTTTCATTCAGAGATTCAAATGACTAAACTAATTCATCAAATAAAAATCTTTCTTCTTTGACTTTGTCTCTTGTAGCATTACTATGCTCCACTGGATCCATTTTCTCTCTTCCTCATGTCCCCCATTATGTAGTGGGGGACAGTATTAAAATCCCCTATTAGATTTCTCTTTCTAAGGCTGAACAAACCAAATTATCTCAGCTGTCCTTGTTCCTTATCTGCTTTAGGCTAAGTTTAGACTGTTTTTTATTTTATTTGATATTTCATAATGGCCATATTATGCATATATTACACACATAGATGCACACTCCCACATTTTATAAGGATATCTTTATGAACATGGTCCTGATCATCCTGGTCTAAGTGCCTCTACTTAAGCAGGGACGTTTGACCATATGGCCTCCAGAGGTCTCCTCCAACTTCAACCATTCTGTGATTATGTATGAGGGAGACAAAGCACTGGAATGAGTTGCCCAAACAGGCAGTGGAGTCTCTTACATAACATAATCACCTGTAGGCTTTCCTGTGCCACCTACCCTAGGGAAATTGCTCTGGAAGGATCGTTGGACTACACGATGGCCCAAAGTGAGACTGATTTCCACGTCATGCTTGGCACACAGCGCCAGCATGGTTCAGAAGTTATTTTGTGTCACTACATTTGGTGTCTCACTTCTGCAGCTACAACTGAGAAAATATGCAGTTGAACTACAGAACATGCTAGGTTCCCAGCAAGGTTTGGCACTGTGCACAAGACAGCACGCTGGCACAGCGCCGACAGCAGACTATGTTTAACAACTAATGATATACATTACCATAGTCTTGACACTAAAAACACATATCCAGTGCCAGTCATTCTGTTGCCATTTAAATTCATATACGTCTTGGGATGGTTTCCATCCATACTGGCAGCCAAAATGTAATGAATAAGGAGGCTCCACTTTGTAGATAAATAAATGTGGGATGTACCTACGTTGATTTGACAGATTGTAGGAATCATTTAAAAATATAAGAGTACAACATACAAATGGTGGCATTAATCCAGAACGAGGACAGGAATTCATGAATTACATGCTTTTAGATAGATTAGAATTAAAAGGAGGAGAAGGAGAAGGAGAAGGAGAAGAGAGAAGAAAAAGAGAAAAAGAGAAAAAGAGAAAGAGAAAGAGAAAGAGAAAGAGAAAGAGAAAGAGAAAGAGAAAGAGAAAGAGAAAGAGAAAGAGAAAGAGAAAGAGAAAGAGAAAGAGAAAGAGAAAGAGAAAGAGAAAGAGAAAGAGAAAGAGAAAGAGAAAGAGAGAAGAGAGAAAGAGAAAGAGAAAGAGAAAGAGAAAGAGAAAGAGAAAGAGAAAGAGAAAGAGAAAGAGAAAGAGAAAGAGAAAGAGAAAGAGAAAGAGTATTTCTTTCAAAAAATATTTCAGAATTTCAAAAAGTATTTCAATTTAAACAGTAATAAAATAAATCCTTCATGCTTATTGTTCACATAGTACCTTTTTCTTTCTAAAGCCCTCCTAAACACAGGGCAGTGGAGCAGCTTGTGTCTTCTAGCACATAAAACCAGCACGTAACTAGGAGGAGAAATGGCAAAAGATACGGCAGGCTACATCTCAAACTGCGGAAGAGCTGAGAAATTGATCTCCCTTTGGTTCTCCCCTAAGACTCCTAGCATTACATCCTATCAAGAAGTACCTAGAATTCTTCCTAATATCCACTAGTAATCTTCTAATTGTTATTGGCATAGTTCTGCAAATAAACATACTAGAAAAATCAAAAGTCTAAAAAGGAAGAACCGTCTCATGAAAAGATAAAACAAACAAAACAGAAACTGGAAAGAATTTTTAACTTAAATAATTTTGCTTGCTTACTAGCAAGGGTGCTATATTTAAAGCACTGCCTGTTTGGACAAGGAATGTCATTTATGCAGCTTGGTAACAAAAAGAAAAGGGTACTAAAATAGAAAGGATAGTAAATAAATACAGAGATTTGAATTTTAGTTCAAGAAATAAAACACCTTGAACAGTAGTGCCCAACTTTCCAATTCTTAGGCTAGTCTACTTTTTTTTCACTGCACTTTCCTTCATTTATTGCTATTTCATAAGAAACAGTGTTCACCTTTCTGCACTGTTTATTTAGCATACTGTGAATTTAAGGAAGGACATTTTTATGCTCTAATTTTAAAAAGACAATCAAAGCTTATACCAATGATGCCTTATGTTTCAGAAGTCAATGTTGAATATGAATTATTCTTTATATTGAGATTGTCTCCTTTGAGGATAGAAAACCAACAGTAAAGAAAAATAGCTTAGAAGAAAGCACTTGCTTAAGGGGACAAATATATATATAATGTGGGGAAAACTTGTAAAGAATATTTTAAAAAATCTTAGAACTCTATAGCAAACATTGTTTTCAAGTACTGTGTCACCTGTAGCATGCCAGCATTAGAATCACAGAATTGTAAATATCTCTAGTGGCAAGGGACCCATAAGGATCTTGAAGTCCAACTCCTAGACTCCATACAGGTCTGCTCAAAAGATCATACGTCTGAGAATGTTGTCCAGACACTTCCTGAACTTCAGCAAGCTCAGTGCCATGGCCACTTCACTGTGGTGTGCATTCCAGTGCCTGACCACCTTCTCAGTGAAGAACTTATTCCCAATATCCAACCTGAATCCAACCGATTTGTTCAGAGGAATGAACATGGTCTGCGTTCCTTTACATTATTTGTATTTATTTTAACCATGCTCAATTAGCTTTTTCTTGAAAGAGTATTATACAGTTTGGCACTTCAAAAGCATAAAAAAAAATCTTGGTGCAAAACAACTTGTATGCTTGTAGCATGACTCAATAATTTTATAGACAGAAATATTACATTCATATCACAATAGAAAAACAACATGCTGTTAAAACTAGAAATGTTAGTATGTAAATTGCCTGCATGGATTCTAATTGAGAAAGGGAAATTTATATAACAAAATATAAGTTATCTCAAAGCCACATGGTTGGAAAGAAGCCCAAATCATATGACAGAAATGACTCCGAGGAGACAACTTGATCATTCTTATAGAAAAGCAAAAAAAAAAGTAAGCATTAAGCTTATTCATAAGAACAGTGAAGAAACTGAATAAACTAGATGTGGATTTAATATTAGGTCCTCCAAAGATGACGACAGCACTCAGCTGCTGTTAACACTAGGTAACACTAAATAACATGAAAATGGAAGAGGCTGTAGTATTTCTTATATTTTATTTCAAAGTGTTGCCTTCAAAGAACCTGTGTTTTGTTTTGAGGATATCCAGAGAGATACATTTTACAAATGTATACATTTGTCAATGACGTTGCTCAGCTCTCAGCATATTTCTATTTATTTATTTATTAGATTGCATTAATGGCATTGCATGTGGGACATACAGAAATCACAAACACTTCAAAGCATGAGCCTTTGTTAATTAGCCAGAAGCAACTTGTGAATACTCAGGGAATCTCTCACCGACAAAAGCAGACAACACCCGAGCAGGATGTGACCTTCTAGGAGTTTATTGTGGCAATTATTCATTAATACAGAATACATCATTAGTTACCATAGGGACTTCTACAATGTACTGGAAATACGCAAATGAAGAAAATCAGAAGTTATTTTAACTATGTATACTAGATTGAACTGAAAGTATTTATATTAATGTGATGATGTATCTGTGTTCTAGTTATAGAAAACAACAATAACTCTCAACAGATGTAGCCTTAAAGTGTGTGAGCACCTAAGCACACTATGGACTTCTCTGTTTTTGTCCAAAGAGAGGACAACATTAAATGTCCAAAATCTCATTTTAGTGTTCTGAGTGATGAAAAAAATATAGATAGATAGATAGATAGACAAACAGACAGACAGACAGACAGATAGATGAAGATATATATATATTTTCCTGGATATTCATGATTTTCTGCCAATAAAGCAACAAGAGGACATCTGAAATTGGTAACAAAGCTTTAGGTTTTATCTACTGTGACTTTAATGAGGTATATAGAAACTCGTAAAAAAAACTCAAACCAGCACGGCTCTATATCTTGTGTACAGACTGCATATGCATGAACATATATACACAGACAGAGACATTTATACACATTAAAACAACAACAAAAATACCTAACTTACAATCTTTTAAGTAATGCACTAATTGAATTAGCACATCTTCAATACTGATACAGTGCAACATTCAATTTCCATCCTGCCTCTCAACTCAGATCTAGTAGTTGCACTGCTCACCTCTTTCTGCAGTCCATAGTAATGTACTGCTGTTACCAGATAGGATGACCAGAGTGAATTTTTGACATTCCAAGAAGAGCACACTGTGTGAAGAACTCTGACACCTCCATATACTCTTTTATAACCATATGTGTGATTATTATTATATTAATGGTGCCTCTCTCAATAGGCTTAGAAAATGAAAATGCATTTCAAAAGAATTCAGACATATGGAAAGTTATTCTGAGAAAAGAATAGGAGGAAAACAACCATCCTTGCTCCCTTTACACACGCTCATTGTGCATTCAAATTCAGTAAATCTATTATTAGTGCCATAAGCATTTCTAGTACTATGAGGAGACTGCTAGCTTCACTCATTTACATTACCAGAATTCACCAGTAATCACTGGAAAAAAATATGATTCCTCACACTCTCTGATCTTGCTTTGAAAGGACCAAATATCATTATCTGCACCTAACAACAAAAAGAAAGCATTAAAGAGACCATTTCAATGGCATGAATGTGCATTTCTTAAAATACCTTCAGAGAATTAAGTTTTAATATGACAAGAATAGCAGGACAGTTAAAAGGCTTAACTTGGTTTGTCTTGGATCTCATTTATTAGAGGGATAGGTCTTATCGACTTACAGATATGTCCTCTGTATCACAGCATGATATGACTTAAGGCCTCCTGTGTTATTTTTAGACACACTCCTCGTGATAGTAGAATACGATATGTCTTAGTGCTATTAAGTGAGTTCCCACTGATTTGAAATTTCATTAGGCTCATGAACTCCTCCAGTTGGCAGATAAATTACATTTTCTGATTTCTAAAGCTGCATAAGGAATCATGACCTATTCCTTCGCATTGCTTCCTCAAATTACCCTTCTGTTGGCTAATCTCCACCATATTTTCAATTTTCCCACAACACTCATATGAGTATTTGCACACATACACTGCTAATATCACAAAGCATTCTCTCTTTGTTCCAAAGCTCAAGATGCTTTATCTAGGTTTCCGTGAAGTGAAAAAGTGATGTGAAAAAGCAGCCAACAAAAAAGCAGTTTCATGTCATATGTCTCCTGTCTTTGACTAATCTGAAAGTCACTCTTTTTAATGACTTCTCATAAATAATTCAGTTTCTAATTATGCTATAAGCCCCCTAACCCAGAGAATAATAAAGAAAGGAAGAAAGGTAGAAAGAGAAGAAGTACATATGTCAGATCAACTAATGCTACTAAACTACTCTGCTCATGCCTGATGCTCCTGCTTCCTAAACCTTGAAGTGTTTCTCTAATAAGTAGGATAAGATTACATGTGAACTTAGAGCTGGAAACAATAATTCTCAAATCTCCTTATTCACTTCCCATTTTCCCTGCTACAGAAGCTGCAGATATAAGGGAACCCTGCTAATGCTCTTGTTCCTGTTCTATTCGACTTGCCCATGCCAACCACATCCTTGTGGTTATGGGATGATTCCCAGCACCTGTGTGGTGCCCGTACCACAAGGAATGGGATAAGCCAACCCCTGTGAAATTGATTCTTGCCCCTCACTTTTCTTTTTTGAACAACTCGATCAGAGCTGGGAGATCAAATACTTGCAACTCTGTTTTTCCCCACAATTCACTGTTTTACAGCTGAGACAGGAATCTGCCCTCCTACATGAAACATTCCCATTCCCTAACCCAGAGAAGTGAGCACATCAGTAGGAAGTCAATGGCTATAATCACATGAATGACACCTTACTTCTTCCAGAATAGAAGCGCTCTCTTGACATCCAGGTCTCACTTTTCTACTGCACAAAACACTGCTGCCAAATCAGCCACTATCTATTCTCCCTCACCTTTTTTTTTGTTGTTGTTCTAATGAAAATGCAACTGCCATACAAAAAGCTGGTCAAGGTGGAACAGACAGCACACAGACAGCTGAATGATCACCTCCTACCTAGAACTATTTTTTAATTGCAAGGTCTCTCAATACACAGCTGAGCATCTGCTCATTAGCACTACAGCACTACTTCTCCTACTGACACTTCCTACCCCTCCTCCTCTCCAATCTTTAACAAGTAATCGGAAAGCATTTGCAAATTGCAAACTGTCTGTGACCTGTGGGGTTACATTTCTATTCTGCATATTAATACATTTATTTCTAAAAGTTCCACAAAAAATAATGAGCAATCCACACTCACTATGGCTTTTGTGAAAAATCTCTGAAATTTACTTTGAAGGGAAGCTATTTGGTTTGTCTCAGCTCCTTTCTGAAACATTATTAGATACCATACACGGCTTGTGGGTTCCCACATTCCCAGTTTTAGAATTCAATATAAAGAATCCAGCCCACACTGCTACAGGCCAAAGCTCACTGTGTGAAAGCTGCTGCAATGGTAATTTATGCATAATGATAAATCATCACAAATCTATTATTTAGTTAGTAACAGGAAGAGGGAATGGGAATCGCCTGCATCATGAAATGCAGTGGATTTGATTTAAAAATCACAGTTCATATGAAATCACATATTTTGACTTCTCTTGTTTATTTTACATCCAAATACTGCAGAAGTTAAGAATAGCCAGAAAAATATACAGGTTGGTTTTCTTTAGTTCTGCTGAATTTTGCTATATATATGGCCCATCACCATAATAAACGAAGCTGTATCTACACTTTACATGAATTTCAAATCGTCCATCCCTCAATTTCCCTTGATTAAAAAAAAAATAATCTTGCAGTAGAACAGATTAATTATTTATTTTTATCTGAAAGAATATGTTTTTCAAAAAAAGCCCCGCCAATCAAACTTCCTGGAGCTTTGTGAGTTAGTGTATAATCAGTTCTGGAAGTTTACTACAAAGGTTGCTTCTGTATGTCTGTACAAGTAAACATGGACTTTGTACACCCGGCACCCTTGATACAAAGCTCAGTGACTGAAGCAGAACATAAATACTATGTGGTTGGAAGATTGTGCCTTCCTGTACCAGTTCCTCTTATCTTACTACTTAAAATATTAGGATGCAAAAGACCACCATATAGATTCACGTTAGATAAAGTGACTATGAGTGAACTCTATGTTTGCCCTCTTCTATGTGAAGATGCATGGCAGGCTTCAGAGACAATGTTTGTATTAGGCAGATTTTCCGTGTGGGTCTAGGTTACACAGCACTGAAATCTCACCATCTGTTCAGAATATACCAGCTTTAAATGGCAAAAGCTTTACTTAAACTTTTTCAGATGGCGAGGGAGAGTGCAATACCCTCTAGGCATGCATCTAAATCAAATTTTCTCTCTTCCAAAAATCCCTTTCACTTTTGGATCTAGGCTGAAACCAAAATATTAGAAGACAGATCTAGATCTTGTTTACTCAGCCACAGTAAGGAAACCTGATTCCACGTAATTTTTGAAGTGGGTAAATTACATCATGTTTATCTTCTACCTGGAGAGAATTAAAGCAGGCCTAATTAATACAGCTTTAAGTTGATTTTTTTTTTTAGAAGAATATACATTCCTTATTTTTTGAATACAAGATAATAAATTCTACAAGGACAGGATCCCACTGGGGTCCAAAGCAAGCCCACAATCTTGGCTTGTATCAGAAATAGTGTTGCCAGCAGGAGCCAGAAAGTGATCATCTCTCTGTATTCAGCACTGGTGAGGCCGCACCTCAAGTACTGTGTTCACTTTTGGGCCCCGCACTGCAAAAAAAGACATTGAGGCTTTGGATGGCGTAGGGAGAAGGGCAACAAAGCTGATGAGAGGTCTGGAGCACAAAGTCTTATGAAGAGCAACTGAGGAAATTGCAATTGTTCAGTCTGAGGAAGAGGAGGCTCAGGGAGTCCTTATCGTTCTCTACAACTGCCTGAAGGAAAGTTGTGGCAAGGGGGGGGGTCAGCCTCTTCTCCTGTGTAACTAGTGATAGGACTAGAGGGAATGGTCTCAAGTTGTGACAGGAGAGGTTCAGATTGGATGTTAGGAAAAACTTCTCCAAAATAGTGTTCAGAGGCTGGAATGGGCTTGCCCAGGGTGGTGCTGGAGTCACTACCCCGGGTGGTGGTCAAGAAAAGTTTAGATGCTGTACTGAGGGACATGGTTTAGTGGGAAATACAGGTGACAGGTATGGATGGTTGGAGTGGATGATCTTGGAAGGCTTTTCCAACCTTAGTGATTCTATGATTCTATGAAATCCCAGGTATATAAATTCTGATTTTAACTTAACATGGAAAGTAAATAATATGCCACGAATATTCACTATCATAGCATGTTAGGGAGTAATTCCCACAGCTTTGCATGTGCCTAAGCCAAAAAGTACATTTAAAACTGTAAGCACATCTTTCAAATCATAAACGAATGACTGCATCTGAAATCTACATGCATCATACAGAGAGCCCTGTGCCATTTGAATCAGAGATCAGAGTCCTTCAGCAGGCATCAGCATTTGGAAGAAAGCCAGTTTCCTTTTTCACTCAGTCATCTAATTGATGTCTAAATGGCTCAGTCTGCAAACTAGAAGGCTTAAACAAGTTGAGCACACCGCTGCCTTCCTTTGCCTGCTAGGACAGCCTTCATATTTTCTGACATTTCAGATTTCATACAGTGACCAGAAGCTTCATAAAACTGTCTCCTGCTTTATGTTCCCATCCGTTTTCACAGTGCAACGCAGTCACTTTTCTCACAACAAGCTACTAATGTTAATTTCCCTTGCAAACATATCCATCTTCTGCTGCCTCCTGCATCAGCCATATTTCAGCCAGTGGCTGCAGCAGTTTAAGTCCTGACATACATAGCACCACTCCTGCCACCTATTCAGTGCATTCAGAACATACTAGAAAAATTTAATCCACACATTAAATCTTTAATCAGATATATGAGCTCACTGCAGGATTAAGGGACTCAGTGTGTTTAGAAAAATAATGTCATTGTTAAGGATTTCTAAAAGAGTTATCATGCTTTTTGTTCTCCTCAATGTATTCTTTCAGCAAGCAAACACTTCACAAGACCTTATTTTCATGGACATGCATAGTCCCCACTAGTACTTGGAATGACAAATACCTGTGTGTATATATATATTTTTTTTTTCTTTAAAAGATCAGTAATAACAATATTTAATTTAAATGCAACATGTCATTTTCATCATTTCTCAATTTAATTGGACTTAAAAGTTCCAGTTTTACCTGTTTACTCTTTCTGCATAGACTTACAACTCCGCCTGCAGCTGGGAGATATTCTACTAAATACCCTTAGCCTCCAGCTGTGAATTATGGTTGAGAAATATCATCAGAGATGCTGAAACTTCTGCTATGAGCTGGAGTGGGATCACACAATCATAAAGGTTCCGTTTAGACTAAAACTCCATGAATTCTGTCCTCCAAGAGTAAAATCAAATATGAAATCTAATCTTACTTTATGAAAGAGATGAAAAATCCAAATCTGTACTCAAAGAAAAAAGAAGTATTGGCCTGATTTCACAAATTAGAGACTGTGAGATATCTATTGCGTTTCTTGCTTTGAAAGCTGTATTAGCTCCTGCTACAGGTTGGCTAGCTCTCCATATGGTATTTCATTCTGGTGCAAAGCAAATGTTTCCCTGTTAACTTTATATTTACTAATTTCATTCATTAATAATTTTGGTGAAGCTGAAGGAGTGTATGCACTTTGTTATCAAGTCCCATACTACAAATCCACAGTGACACCCTGAGAATGAGAACAGGGTTCTCTCTTAACTCTGCAATTCAAAACTGCTTTTGTAGTCTCACAGGGAACAAAATGTTTTATCAATAATTTAAATAACAAAGTCTGCAGGGCATTAACTTACAACTGAAAGTAAATAAGCATTGAAGCTTTGTAAAATTGTCTGACACTGGCAACAGGATACCATTCTATTTTTTTTTACTGTTGTTTTATTTTAAATGTAAGATACCATGATGAACTGTGATGGATGAGTTCCAGGTCCTAAAAATCTAAGAGTGACAAAGTATACAGCTATCACTCCCCGTAGAAAGCTGGCAAATCATAACTATGTGTTAGCACTGGCCAGTACTGAGCAAGAATAACTCTGTTCCAAGAATCGTTCTTCTCTTCATGAGATCGATTAAAAAATATATAGAATTTGTCCTGGTGTGCTCTACAGCGTGAGCAATCTCACATAGCAGTAAATTCCTATAATGCTTGAGGATGCATTGAGCATAATGACAGATTCAACCTTACTAAAAGAACCAAAAAGCACACAACTAACAACATAAGTATCCCCAAAACTGAGTAAAAGACCAAAAGTTTTGTCATCACATAAAAATAAAATAAAATAAATAAAATAAAATAAAATAAAGTAAAATAAAATAAAATAAAATAAAATAAAATAAAATAAAATAAAATAAAATAAAATAAAATAAAATAAATAAAATAACTGTGAGCAAGAGAAATACATCATGAAAATACAGAAGAAAAATTTGCAGTTGAAAGGGTAAGCACTGAAATCAAATGTAAAGAAGCACTGTGATGCAGGGATAAGGAAACTAGTACCACTCTAGCCAGCTTTGGCAAGAACAGGGAAATAAGGCAGGCTTTTTTCTTTGCCAGGATTGTTCTTTAGTTCAGAGATAGCACCAAGAACAAGGACGATAAATGTAAAAATTCACTTGAATGAGCATGAATCAAGGAGGCCAAGCAATATGCATTTTTCTTCCCTATGAATTTTTACCCATCTACTGAAGCATAAGCTAACTCTTGCCCCTTTCCAGTATTCATTTTCTTTTTATTCCAACAAAAACAGCTGCTACAGAACAATATTGTGACAGTGTTTTGTGCTAACAGTATCTTAATCGGTTATGGAAATGAAGCAAGTGCTACCTTGAAAAATGTCTCTTATATCAATGAAAAAATAATAAATCTTGTGCATACAAGCTCTTCAGAAAAATAAGTGTGCCTATTCCTTGCTCTTCTTATTAGCAGTTGAAAGATAAGATCTCAGACTCCTTCCTGTCCCTCACAACTTCTCTTCAAAACTTCTCTAAACTTTACTTCCAATCTTCACAGGGATTTTAAATATATCCCTTTCTTAAAAATCAAAAAATTGGAGTGGAAAAATAAAAAAAAAAGGCTGTATAATATTGCTGGAAAGGAAAGAGAAGTATTGTTATGGTGAAAGTGAGTAATCAATGGCTTGCCATTTAATTTGAGGCTGGTAACAAGCAGAGCACATGAGGGGTCAGTAATGAGGCCAATACTGTTCAATATTGTCATTGACAACCTGAATGGTGAGACAAAGCACATCCTCAGCAAATATAAAGGTGATACTTAATTAGGGAGTGTTTGACATGTTGAACGTCAGAGCTCAACCCAAACAGACCTTGAGAAACCTGAGAACTGAGTCAAAAGAAACATCCTAAACAAAAGGACAAAATTCTGTACCTAGAATGGGATAATCCCATGCATCAAAAGCAATTGGGAGCTAACTGGGTAGAACACCCTGTAGAATGGGTTCAAAAGAGGACTACCAGGATAGTTCTGGGCCCAGAACGTGTGACTAGAAGAAGCTGAGGCTATTCAGTTCAACAAAGAAGAGACATGAGGGATAATTCAGTAGAAACATACAACTGTTCGCAGTATTGGCAGAAAACAGAAGGGTCAGTTACCATAAATTGCTGCTTTAAAATTTTGGCTTTTATATTAAGTAGAAAATGCTCACCTAAAGAGTGATGCAACTCTGAATCAGATCACAGAGAAGCTCCTGAATCTCCACCATTGAAGGATTTTAAGATTTGACTAGGTAACACTACAGCTGAACCCAGTTCTTGTGCTGGAAACAGTCCCAGTTGAAGCAGTAGCCTGAATTAGATGACCTCCAGAGATCTCTTCCCATTAACATTTCCATGATTTGATAGTCACTGTGACATACACGCAGTTGGCATACGACAGAAATATTTAATCTATAAATTATTCAGTCTGAAAGAAGAGCCCCAAAGGTCTGTATTTCCAAGCAGCATTTTGAGAAACATAGCATACACATTCTTTGACTGCAATTTGGGAGTGGCACAGAATAGCAAATAGGACAGAAGGGGAAAGTGTAATAAGGGAGGAAAGACTCAGACTATCTGGGTTGAAAGATAGAAAAATAAACAGGAAAGAAATAACGAGGTTGGGAAAAAAGATAAGAGATAAGAAGAGAAACCTGCTGAAAGAGGAAGGGCTGATGAAAACAGATGGAAGGAAAGCTCTGGAGGTTCCTCCTGCACATGAAGACTTAGATGAGCATCATAAAGGAGAAAGGAGGAATTTATCATGCAGGGAAATAAGAATGCAATGAGGAAGTAGACTAAGGGGAAAGGAGAAAAACAGAAAAGGACCAGCAAAGTAGAAATGTAAATAACAATTATATTTGGGAGTAAATAAACGAAAGACTTTCTAAGCGGAGTTCTAGATTCCGAAGTTTCACTAACTTTCTCTAAGCAAAGATTTATTTGAAGTAAAGTAAAACACAGAGAGTATCTGTGAGGACTTCTGGTGGCTTTAGAGATTCTCTGTCAGAAAAAGTAACTTGTGGCACAGATGGAAGCTGGTGCTTAAAGATGGGATTTGTCTATTCACCTTAAATGCTGTGGTCATGATCACTGAGTCTATAGTGTTCAAAAAAAAACAAAAAAGGAAGGAGAAACCAACACATAATCAGCATGTCAAAAACAGCTACTGGAAAACATTTTTTACATTTTGTCAGTAATGTAAATCAACAGACAGAGATACAGAATTATGAACTACTGCTGACTGCTAAATTACTTCATTCCAAGCTACTTAACTGATCAGCAACAATTTCTGAGTAAGTTAATTAAATAGAAAGAGTTTCTTTTGGTGATTAAAATCAAGCCCTCAGTAAAGGCCATAGTGTCACACAATAGTAGGGGTTGGATGAGACCTCTAGAGATCACTGAGTCCAACCCCCTGCCAAAGCAGCTCCCTAGCCCAGGTTGCACAGGTAGGCGTCCAGGTGGGTCTTGAATGTCTCCAGAGAAGGAGACTCCACCACCTCTCTGGGCAGCTGTGCCAGTTCCCTGTCACCCTCACTGTGAAGGTTTTAATGTATCCTACTGAATGCCTTGTATATGAGACAGTCCAGTTTAACTCTGCAATAAAGCTTTTAGGGTCCATATTCAACCCCAGTCTCCATAGAAGACTCATTTTTTTCCAAACCTAAAGGAAATCTGACTTGTAAATCAATATGGCAAAGAAGTAGCTTTTTAGTGCAATTCTACCATATACAAATTTTGGAGTGTACACTTAAAGGCAGAGTATGGTCTGCAGAAATTTTGCCCTTTTTTTTTTCATTAAGGAGCCTGAAGTCACCTAGCATCTCATCAAACTTCAGTTTGTCAAAATCAATTTGAAAAGCAAGATTTAAGCACTTTTGAGAAATTTAACACAAATGTCCCCAGAAATGTTCCTGCTGTTTTCAGAGGCAGAGTACCATGTGATAATTCACTGTAAAGGTCTTTGAAAACAGTGCTTTTCATTTACTTTTCAGTCTTCTGTTGTACTGAAATAAAAACCTACAAATTTGGTGTCTATTTTTCTTGTGTTTGGATTCACCTGACCTCACAGGAATTCCAGTGAGAGCACACCACGTCTGCTACCACCTCTTTACTCTGTAGTCTTTGCTGTCTCTTATCTCTGTGAGCTGATGTTATGAACTAAAACCCATAACAGCTACAGATGAGTTGAGTTACTCAAAGGCCTGAGTTAACATCAGGTATCCCTGTTGTATCCCGTGATTTCCAGTTTATTCTAATTCTTTACTACTGAAAGGATTTTCAGATTGCCAGTAGAAATTTTGTGACTGTCCCTCTTGATCAACAAGAAGCTTTAGAATCACTCAATCATTAAAGTTATAAAAGACCACTAAGATCATCTAGTCCAACTATCAACCCATCACCATCATGTTCCCTAAAATAAGTCACATCTGTTTCAAAGACATCACGTGTCTTCAAAACCTCCAGGGATGGTGACTAACTAGCATCAGGTTTTCTTCCTTAACTCCAAATTATATCTCAGATTAAGAAATGTTAATCTTTGCTAATTTAAGAGCTCGATTTTAGAATTGCAGCCCAAAATGACAATAACTGCAGACAATCACATGTTTACACAGAAGTTTTGAAAACCGGGGGAATGCATCTTGCAAAACAGCTGCTCTTGTGAGCTGCAGCATGCATATAAATGAGACTCAAGATCACAAATTCCTTGTAGTTTTGGCATCAGCTCAGAAGTGCATCTATAAAAATAGATCCTAATGCTGAACAATATAGATAGATAGATAGATAGATAGATAGATAGATAGATAGATAGATAGATAGATAGATAGATAGATAGAGCTACGGTAATTAGATTCAGGGGTTGAATTGAACTGACATTAGATATGGATTCTAATGTAAATGGCATTTACTCCTTTCTGAATCCAAACATTTCACTGTCAATTCAAACCAATTAGTATTCTCTGGTACTAAATGCTGCCCTTTCTCTCCTCTACCTTCATCATACACACTTTCATTATTTCAAGCTGATCTTGCAACTCATCAGTCAAAAAATCTTGCTTAACAATTTAACAGAAGCATGGGGTAGAGATCTTTTTTACTGTCTAATCTTCTCAACCCGATATGCAGTATTGTGTATTTGTCCATAATTAAAAATTTTTCCTATACTTCCTTCAAAACAATTGTATATGAAACAGGTAACATTAGAAAATAAAGAGAGAAGCAAAGGCTTCTGCAACACAATCACAGTTACACAGCACAAAGCATTTGTTATTATTTTTAGATCTACTTTTTCATGCCTTCTAATATCTGGCATAAAGAACTAGTAACAGTGGCAGCACATTATTATCATCTTTTGAGGTTGTTCCAACACAGGTTTGCATATGACAGAGAACTTATATTATTTCTTTTAAGGATGGTAAAGAGAACATCTGTCTTCCACATACCAAATCCATCAGTGCTCCCTGCCTGAATAAAGTCAGTGAAAACTGACAACTTGTCGAACTAATCAGATTGCTTGTGATTTTGCTCCCATCTGATGTATTCTCACAAAGGGAACTTCTCATCTGTTTCTCCAGAAATGAAGTCTTTTGCCAGCATTCATACCAGAAATGTGCAACGAACTCATCTTGGCAACGAATCTTTTGATTTAATTTCTCAGTTTTTTTCCTTGTCCCTCCTGCATTTTAACAGTCTTTAAAAAAATGCCAATTGTTGGCTGACAAAGCCTCCATTTGTGTACTTGCAATTTCTTATCATTTCATTCCTTTCATACTATGTCTGTGCATGCTTTCTGAAAGCAAACAGAGCTTCTAAATGATTGATATTCACCAATCTGTACGTAAATACTTAATCCTAAAGAGAATTTTGCAGAGCGAAAGCTACACTCTTGTAGTTTTTCAGTTTCTCTAAACTTTCCACATCTGAGAAATGACATCAGGTAACGTGGATAACACCAGGTAATCTAAACTACTCCACATCTTCCTCTCATAAATTACATGAAATAATGAAAAGAGAAAAAGATTTTACTTACAAATTGGAGTATCTGCAATATTTGTTTTAATGTCATAAACCAGTTCTTAATGAGATAATAATAAACTAGAAAGTTCTGCCTGATACTTTAAAAACAGTACATCTTCTGTACTTGCTGTCTGACATGCCCTATAATTTATGGGCCAAGTCAGGAAAGATCAGTTAATTTCATTTAAACATATCCTGATATTTGTTAGCTGAAGATGTGAGCTGTAGGGACACAGTGACTGTGTCCCTTCAGTGTGATAACACAAACAATAACAAATCAGGCTTTAATGAAGGCATATTCTCAAGCACAAGCACTACACAATGTTTAGTCACCAAGCAGACGTGTCTCAATGGTGATGCCAATTAACAGGCAATGTAAACCTCGCTGCTTTAATTAAACATGAGAACTTACAAAGGACCTCCAGCGAGAGACTTGTATCTCTCAGAGCAGCTTTCTGAAGTGAAACTAGTGAATGCAATACTTTTGTATGCTTCCCAGAATGCCTCCAAGTTAACATATCCCCTTTTTTATTAGTTATTTGAAACTCAAAGAACCAGCCCAAGAAGAGGATTCAGCACAGGCTGTCTGTTGTTCAATACTTCCATCTTAACTCTACTGCTCTTCCGGATAGGATAGCACAGTCACATCAGGTAAAAGAGCACTTCCCCTCAGGTTCCTAGCCATATCTATCATTCCTGCAAGGAGTTCTATCATTATCCCAGGAAGAGGCCCTCCTGCAGAGAACCCGTGGCCTGTATGTGCTTTTTGTGCTCACTCCAATGAGACAAGTACCATCTAGCTGGGTTTAGCACTGTCATTTTCATTGAGAACCTGTAATTATCTTCCAAAGGCGACGCTTCAGTCTGTTTAACTGATGAAAGGCCAAAGACTCTCAATGGCACAAAGTGACTAATCACAGTCAGCTAGGGGAATATCTCATCAGAGCTGATTCACATAAAAACACAGCATTTAACACCATTTGCACAGTATTGCAGTTTAATGTCCTTTTGCGACTCAAGCTCCATACAAGAACTACATTTATTTAATCAGTTCCACTCTATTCACTCATTTAATATACAGCTAGATGTCCAAGGCAAGTCTCATAATGCAGTAGGAACTTTGCTGCTCTGGACTCAATTGACTGCCCTTAAGATCAACAGTGGGAACTGAAGCTGAGAGATGAAGTCTATAGAAGGAGATAAATATTTAGCACGATTATCTTTATTAATAGACAAAGGCAGTAATAATTCCAAGAGCATACAACAGTACATCCTTTGTCTTATAATGGGAAATATAATCACAGAATCACTGTTGTCACTGTTCTGGAAGGTCGGACCACCGGGGCTAGCGATCTCCCCTGCTAGGGCCATTGCCATCAGAGACACCAATATGGTTATGTGGAAAATGGCAAAATGGCATTTAATAAGGCACTACAGTTCTTTATGTACATACATCTATCACCATCCACGCCTACTACAACAAATCACCAAGGTTGGAAAAAACCTCCAAGATCATCCAGTCCAGTCATCCACCTGTCACCAATGTTTTCCAGTAAACCATGCCCCTCAGTACAACGTCTAAAACGTTTCTTGAACACCTCCAGGGACAGCGACTCCATCACCTCCCTGGGTAGGCCAGGTTTTTCTAACATCCAACCAGATCTCCTCTGGCACAACTCGAGGCCATTTCATATAGTCCTATCACTGGTTACATGGTAGAAGAGGCTGGCGCTGACCTCACCACAACTTCCTTTCAGGCAGTTATAGAGCACGATAAATGCTACCCTGAGCCTCCCCTTCTCCGGGCTGAACTATCCTAGCTCTCTCAGCCACCCCTCATAAGACTTGTACTGCAGATACCTCACAGCTTTGTTGCCCACCTCTGGACATGCTCTGGGGCCTTGATGTCTTCCTTGTAGTGGGGGCCCAAATGTGAATACAGTTTTCAAGGTGTGGGCTCACCAGTTCTGAGTACAGAGGGAGTACTCCCCTGTTCCTGCTGGCAACACTATTTCTGACACAAGCCAAGATGCCACTGGCCTTCTTGGCAACCCGGGCACAGTGCTGTCTCATGTTCAGCTGAGCACTGACCAACACCGCCAGGTCTCTTCCTTCTACACAGTCTTCCAGACACTCTGCCACAAGCCTGTAGCATTGCTTGGGCTTGCTGTGGCCAAACTGCAGAACCCAGCATTTAGTCTTGTTTGAACTGTTATCACTTTAGCCTCAGCCCAGTGATCCAGACTGTCCAGATCCCTCTGAAAGGCCTTCCAATCCCCAGGCAGATTGACTCTTCCTGCCAGCTTGGTGTCATCATCAAGAGTGCACTGAACACCCTCATCCAGGCCATCAATAAAGATACCGAACAGGACATAATAAATCATAAATCATAGGCCCTTCCTTTTGAAACCAAAACTGTTTTTACAGACTGTAGTGAAATACACATCCTTCTTGAAGCAGAAAATGTATTAAACTGAACATAATACACTGTGATGTTATATATTAGAGTAAGAAAAGGTGAAGGAGGCAATACAATTTTTCATCTAGAACTGGAGTAGTTTTTTAATAGTTAAGCACAGTATAATTTCCTAAAGCAGAGTTTGTCTACACTGGCTACATCAAGATATTGAAGTATTTGGTCTCACACACACAAAAAAGTCTTTTTCCTTAAAATGACCATCACTTCAACAAAGAGATAATAATTCATACGCTGTTAACATCTCCAAGTAGCAACTAATCAGACTACAAACAAGGACCAAAGCAGTACAGCATGTTTAGAAGATACAAAATGAGTACGTACTTAGCATAGCACTGCAAGTCTCTCCAGGTGTAAAGAAATCAAACGTGGTTCTCTAGTCTTCACAATCATCCTTGTCCCCAAAAATATCCTGAAGGGTCCTAGCACTGAAAGACACTCAGATTTACTTGCTCATCTACACTATTCCTACAGGAACTCCTTTGTGTGTATGCAACAAGAAATTAATAGAAAATTTGAATCACTTCCTGAACTATTAGCCTACAATAGAGCCCCATCAATTTTTTCCTTCCTTCTTATAGTCTGTAGTAGAGTACAGAGCAGATCAAAGTGGGAGAAGGAGAAAAACGGGAAAAGTAAGATTGAGATTCATCTGAATGGAGAACTAAAGCAGAGGCAGTCCAGCCTTTCTCTTAAGTGTCTAAAGTGGATCAAATGAAACATCAATTAGCCATGGAAATGGCTGTTTCTCTCCACTGCTTACAAAGTTTGTTTAGATAACTAGCTTACGTGCAGACATCTGTATCACAGAAACAAGACTTTCTTTACATGAAAGTGTGATCAAACAATCCAAATCTTCCAAGGAAATGGGACTCTAAATCATCATATGTGATTTAAACTCAACCCTAGCAAAAAGGGTTATTTAGCTAACAACTTGTAAGGAATGGACAGAAGCACAAATCCTGCCATGCAGGCATCAAACAAACAATAAAACCACAACACATTCATGGTCTAACATAGTTACTAACTCATCAAGTCATAGAATCCTAAAACAGTTTGTGTTGGGAGTGATTTTAAAAATCATCTAGTCTGACTACCCTGCCATGGGCAGGGACACCTTCCATTAGATCACATTGCTCAAAGCTCTGTCAATTCTGACCTTGAAAACTTAGAGGGATGGAGCATCCACAACTTCTCTTGCTCTAGTATCATATAACTCTACTAGCAAATAATTGTTTCCACATATCTAATCTCAATGTACCCTCTTTCAAATTAGATTTATTACCCCTCGTCCTGCCACTACAGACCCTAGCAAAGATGACCTACTGTTACAGTTAAATATATTAAAGTAGGATTTGTGGACTGAATTTGTCATTTGTCATTTGATGTGATGACTTCTTTTGCAACATTCCAGAAAACCTGAAATCAATCCATTGTATAAACATCAAATGTAAACTGGACATAAGCCTCATCGGAACCTTCACTGACAAATCTGGTGGTTTGTTTCTCCAATATACTGTTAATTCATTTTTATATTTTAAATGTTTCCATTAGGTTTAACTTCAGCTCTGAACCAAGCAAAATCTTTTTTTTTTTTCCTGAATATAGAAAAGAACCCAAGGATAAAGCCTGAGTAAATGTGTCTGCTGACAACATGGTCCTCCCTTGCGGGACCAATATGCCCACTGTTATGAAATATCAAATCATAGTAACACTTATCTGTATGAACTGAAGTCTCATAGCATTACTCCTCACTTCAGAAATCAATAAAAGACTATGGTGCTTAATATTTTATTGCTTCTTAGACTGTCTTTCTCAGCTTTTACTGAGTTACTACCTTTTAGTAAGGCACAAAATCCACAGGAGTCAAGATAGGATTTAAGGGAGTATTTCAGTCTGTTACTGCAGCTTTGTTATAACCTGTAGTGGGGAGGAATTTATCGAGGGTCCTGCTCAGCACATGGCAAATTAGGGTCGGAGTCTTTAGCTCTTCAAAATTTGTTTACTAGAAGAAAGCTCTCTCCCTGTCTGATGGTTGCTCTTAAAGGGGCCAAAAATAATGTGCTAGAGGATCTCTTACTGCTGAAATTAATGAGATTTACTGTTCTGACAATTTTTTTCTGACAAATCTGGCTCCTTTGTCATCTATTTTGTCTCTTTTCATGACAAGTTTAGGTTTTGGACTGCGTATATTAAGTTAAATTTAGCCTTTTCAAATTATGGTCACCTATAAAAATTATGATCACCTTATAAAAAAACTATAATGACATATACAAAAAAATCCCACAGGCAACGAATATAACTGAGTTTCTTTCCCGATTCCTAACTGAGAAACACCAGTAGAGGGAAAACTCTACACCAACACAAAGCAGTTCTTTCATCCTCTACCACTAAGGGTACATCAGCCAGGCAAATCAGTTTACTGTGTGCTTCCTAGTTTTCTGATGTGGAAAAAGTAGTTTGTAGCATGTTGGTTTGTCAGTGCCATATATTAAACTGCTTACAGTTGTTGTTCACCATTCCTGTTTTGCAGTTTTCTGTTAAGTTCCTTAGCTGCTAATCCACAGGTAAACTATCCTACAATCTTACAAACTACATGAGAAATTACTTTGCAGTCTATTGATACAGGCCAACATCTTTAAAATTTATAGACACAGCCCTGAGCCTATTTTCTTTCCAAATCCAAAATCCCAAACTGAATCATGAAAGCTTTATACCTGTAATAAAAAGTTAATAAAAAATCATTTACTGATCAATTATAAAAGACAGAAGATGAGGATCAAGAGAACTATGAACATGGACAAAGTAATCAATTTCTTCTATGCTCTCCGCTTTTTCTTTCATCTTTTTGGTCTTGCCTATTTTAAGTCTCATCTGGCTTTCCTTGCACACAAATTAACATTTGCTTCTGCCTGAATCCACCTCTGATGTTTCTGTGCTCTTACTGTTTCTTCGTTGTTTTCAGCCTACTTTCTAGCATCACATTTTGGTATCTTTCCCTTTGCAGCAGTTCACAGACCCATGAGACAAGTTTTAATTATACTTAAATGGGCACTGATATATAAAATCAGTGTTGTGTATGGATCAGGTGCTCTTGTCATTTTGCCACAGGATTCTTTGTTTGCTGAGATCCAGTGTTAATAAACTAAACCTATTCTACTGCTTTCAGAAAAATAAATAAATAAAAATAGATAGATAAATAGATAAAGACTACAGATTAAATTCCATTATAGAACAAAAGGACACAGTAGGGTATTTCAACTGCAACTTCTTTAATAAGCATCTTAAAGTTGTTGCAATTGTCTGCGTGCACCCGATTCTTTTGATGACAATGCTTCTCCTTGACTCCCATGAAGAGAAAGTATACAAATTACCCGAAGGTCTCCAGTGTTGTTATAAAGGCTTCCTCATTCCTGGAACCAAGATCTCTGCTTCAATTATGCATCATTCAAGGTTTTCACTTTTATATATTATAGTGGAAAGCAATTTGCTGGAGTGAAAGCAACTTTGATTTTTTTTTCTGAGATCAATTAGTAGACTGTGGCGGTATTAAGGACTTTCAGTAACCCCAGAAGTGATTCAATGCAATTTTCACAGGACTGAAAACTATTGTTCTGCACATCATTTTATAAGCTTATACTAGACACAGGGAAAAAAAAACATGCCCACATTTAGAGAAGTATGACATTTCTCCCCCCCTCCCCCCCCATCCCTTAAAATAAAAAGAAACGAAACATTCAAACAATAACATTAACTTCAATTTTCCCCATACCCGTTCTGTAAAGTTATTTTGTGCAATGTTAAGAATACAAATGGTGTGGGATAGAAATGCAGTGCTCAGGCTGTACAACATTAATTTGTGTGTGTATTAAATGAAACCACTACAGTGTGTTGTCAGAACCAGGGTAGGGGGCAAGGAAAAGGGGTAAGTAAGAAAAGCAGGGAGAAAAGCAATAGGAATAACAACAACAAAAATAATAATAATAGGCTAGCAATACTAATTCTGCTCATTATTCACATGGAGATTAATTCTCTCTTCCATCCTAACAAGACTGATGCCATGATGTCCCTTAGGCTAATTTGGGACAGTCTGACCAACCTACAAGTGTCACAGTGCAGCACTGTGAGTCTAGCTCACAGGAAAAAAAAATGTAACATAGGAAACAGCCTGGCTAGCAGGGAGAAGGACATCAAAATGTCAGCTAATTTACAACTCATCTACTACTCATTAAGCCTGTCCTTTACACACTGTTTTTGTTGGCTTTTTTTTTTCCTCTCTCCATTAAAATACCACCTTATTCTGAGGACACTTAAAATTAGAATGACTGCAGTTTGTTTTTTTGGCTTTCAGAACATGGCCTGGAGAGCAAATTCCCATGGCCTGCCATGCCAGTCAATTAGTGTACTGCAGTTCAGCCTTCTCTGATTTCCTTCATCCCTTCCATTCCTAGATGGCCCATGGCACATTCAAAGAATTTGATTTGCTATTAGCAATGTTCCTTACATGCAAGGAGATCCAGAAAAAAAATCTACTGCCTTTACATCTCCCTTGCATTCCTTT
Source organism: Cyrtonyx montezumae (assembly GCF_038088225.1). Taxonomy (NCBI): domain Eukaryota; kingdom Metazoa; phylum Chordata; class Aves; order Galliformes; family Odontophoridae; genus Cyrtonyx; species Cyrtonyx montezumae. Next base: position 151,852,592 of record NW_027072034.1, read on the forward strand.
TTTTTTTTTTTTTAATTAGATACTTGCATTTGTTCCTGTGTTTTTTTCTGTTTATGTTTTCATCCCTTCCAATTCAAAAAGCTGAAACCCTGCTGAATACTACTTGCTTGTGTTTCTGTGTGTGTTTTGCTGTCTGGTTACCTTTTCAGACTAAAACATCTGGTCAATATGTTTCACTGCACTGCCCACACAGTGACGAAAATAAATGTCAGAGAATTGAAAATCAAAATCCTCAGCTGGAGTTAGCTTAGTTCTTAAATGATAGCAAGTGCTACAGGTAGTACCAGTGGTTTACAACATACACAATGGCTCTGTGCACTTAGTTAATATACAATTGTGAATTGCTACAATATTTCTTACATGAGAATAACCTCACCATGCTTCAGGATCATCTCTCCTTACTAGTAGGCAGTTTAGATCAGATAGATTATTATGAAGACATCTGGTGATACGTGCCTGAGAATAGGAAGAGCTTGGATTCCATTCTCTGACTAAAAATTTGCTTTTTAGTGGTCTGATTTTCTTATATATTTTAAAAAACCCATTATTTAACTTCTTGTATATCTGTTTAAATCTTGGAAAATGGCCTTTGGCCCTTCTTTTCAGACCGTGTGAGAATCTTCTTACATGAGTACCTGAGAACTTGTTGAAAACAACATGCCAACAATGTCAGACAACCTCCTATTCTATGAAATCAAGCCTCCACACTCCTCAACATCCCTCAACACTTTGTTCATTTATTGGAAACACAACCACTGTCGGCATCAAATAAATCACCCACAAGTTCATAGGCAAGAAGCAGCTAAACTGTGAAGGATTTTAAAAGGTTTGTTACGGCTTTCCCTCCTGCAGGAAAGGGAATTGAACTGAAGGGACTGAAAGACCATCGCACAAGCAGTGCCAGTTTTCCAGCAGATACAGAGGAAGTCTACATTCCTAGCTTAGACTAAACAACTTCCTTTTATAAAGCCAGTTTTAAACAAAATGAATCACATGGTGAGGTTTGGTTTTTGTTTACTTTCAATTTTATATTCAGCACCTAATAAGCAATAAAACAACATGTCCTTAACGACAGCTATGAAAATGAACCCACGGTGGCATGACTTGTGTCAGGGAACTACACTTCCTTGCAGGCAGCTCCAAAATGTATTGCAAAGTTGATATGTATAATATATGGCATGCAGTCCACTTGGGCTCCATGACAAAGCAACACTTCAGCAGCAGCACAAGTACTGACAACACTAGTATGTCAGTCCTCATTTTGAAAACCTACAAAAATTGGTAAGTAACTGTAATCTTCTTGTCTTTGTTGGTTTATCTAGGACCTTCAATATGCTGTGGGCTCCTGTGAAGCACCCTGACAGAACTGCTAACTGGACTAAACTGGACTAAGAAAGCATTTTCAGACATTTTTAAAGCAATCACCAAGCCATTGCCTATGGAATTTACTTGATGATCACAACTGTTTCCTGTTGAATTTCTCTATAGTGCTCCATTTTTATCACAACCACTACAAATGTAGATAAGATTTCCTACAAACATATCAGAACCCAGACTTATTGCATTTTTGTGAAAAGTAGACATTATAGCAGTTCTCACTACACAGCAAAAAAATTCCAATGCAATACCTTTTAGTATGTTTTTCTGTCTCTTTATTTAAACAGTAGTATTTGATATTAAGTGACTTATAAGATTAGCTAGACCATTAATAAATTTTTTAATTCATAGGTATCTATAAAAGTTTCCAATGCTAAGTCAGTCTGGCACATATTGATGTAACTAGTGCCTCATTAGAATATCCTGCTTTAGCTTAAGGGAATAAAACTTCGTTTCCACCAACACTTATCACTTTCTACACACACATGCCATCCCTCATCCAAACACATCAAAAAGATACTGGAAACCTCTGCAGAGGTTAGCTGCAATTTGAGAAGACAGAAGTTCATTCTGTATCAATCATACAGCTATCTACTACCATAAATTTAATTGTGCATAACAGAACACGATTAGCAGGGTGAGAAATAGCAGTCAGCTAATAACAATATATATTTTTTGTGAACGTATTAAGTATTAGACAGTACAGAAACAAGTATGAACTGATCTTCTGCAGGTTTTGAAGTCAGTGTGAAAATGCCTTATGTTGAAAACACACACTAGTAGCGTGCAAGCAGTAATGATGTCCAAGTCGCTGCACAGGAGTAACCTGACACAGAGATCTCAATGGAACTGCAGGAAGAAAAGCTCCCCTGCTGAACTGAACATAACTCACAGCTAAATAATAAATCAGAGCATGTAGACAAGCATCCTTCCAGAGCATAGCTTGTTCCCACTACTGTGCCACTCCATGTCACTCCTACAAATTGTAATGCAAGGTCAGTGGTTGAACCAGCTGCAATTTCAACTGGGACCTCCCTGAAAAAGTCTTAACAGAGGCATTTCATTAAACAGCACTACTGAGATTATTTACTAATAATCTGTAAGACTATACAAAGCAAAACTAAATGTTGAGCAAAAGAAAAAAAAATTAAATCATTTTTTGTGTTGTGACGTGGCTTTCACTAAGAGAAAAGCTAAGCTGATGAGTCTTTACAGTAACTCTTGCAAACCTCCACAGCTCCAGAGAGTTTATATCAATTTATATATGCATACACACGCGCCTATTTATTACAAATGTAGCTCTGAACCACTAGCTCATTTCAGGTCTAGACAGATGTGGCAAGACTTCAGCAGTGCTAATTCCATCCCACCTGAATCCCCTTAGCAGAGCTGTAGAAAGCCTGATTTTTGCTGCAGCAAGGATATGAGTAGCTCAACTTGTATTTCATAACCTTAGCTGAACAGCAGAATGTACACAAACTACTCCAAAGCAGCAAATGTTCTAATTCCACACAGACATACATGGTTAGAAATACTGTGCCCATTCAGGATAATATTTCAGTGAGAATCTAGAAGAAGTTTAGGACAAACCAGATAACTTTCCACCACATGAGAAATTATTCTGTATAATGCTACCATTATGCTTAATATAATAACTATTACATTTTTCAACTTTTTAAATTCCAAATCATCCACGTTTAACTCTGCACAAAATCGTAACAGCCATAACCCTGCAGACATAAACTTTGAATGCAATACAGCAATGACTGTCTATACAAATATGTATATTGTGTCAATATACTGCATATATAGGAAGCCCTTTTACGAATGTAAGAACAGTCAGAAGTCTATCACACTTCATTAGAAGTTTGAAACCATGAAACCAAAAGTTAAAGCATCTTATAACAGTATCAAACAGCCTAGAGAAGCTGTGGATGCCCCATTCCTGGAAATGTTCAAGGCAACATTGGATGGGGCATTGGGAAGCCTGATCTGTTGTTAAAAAGGGACTGATGCCATATGATCTTTGAGGTCCCTTCCAACCCAAGGCATTCTATAGTTCTATTCTCCACTCTTTCAGCTATTGTCTGTAGCCTAGATTTAGAAAACAACACAAAAATAAGATATATATCAAAAGTTAGAAAATATGCAGAAAAATCAGAAGGCATAAAAATGATAATTGAGGGTAAAACTACACCACTTGGATTTCTACTTTTTGGAGAAAAAAAAGAGACAAATATATGCTTAATTAAAAACTTTTCCAAATTATAGCCTTAAATTTGAAGTTACTGCTCTGTCCTTCCACCTATACATGACATTTCCCAAGTTTTAGTGCACATAAGGAGACCGCATATAGATATGCTGCCACCTTTTTCAAGCAGTCAAAACCTACAAAATGTTTCATCATGAGAAACTCTTAGAAGAGCAACGTGTCATGGACTGGTTCTTTGACTTCCATTCCCTTTCATTGCTCATGCAAGGAACAACCTCTGAACACTCTTCTGTGACCAGTTCACCTGGTATATAGATAACGTGGTGGGAAGTCTGGCGTGCCAGTGATGCTATTAAGAGAACATAGTTTGGAAACTGTAAGGAAGCACCTGTTGGGAGTGCATGGTACACAGGTCAGTATCTTCCAGGTTGCTAAAGACTGATACTGTTAGAAAACACCTGAAAATATTCACCCCTAGGATTTCAACTCAATTCTGCTTTTATCACCTTTGGAACAGTTAAACATGCTCCTCTAGCATTTTCTGTTCCTTCACATTAATTTTTTTTAAAGGCCTGCTTAAGCACAAATGCATCCTGACAACATGCAAACCCTTTTAAAAAAAGAAAAAAGAAAAACCCAAAACAAACGTCAAAGGGGATTGCTCACTGCCTGCTCAGCACAAGAGCATTACAGACGCCCACTTGTGCACCATCTTCCCAAACAAATACAGCAAAAACAAAATCATTGCTCCACAGTGCTCTGACTCAAAGGGTACTCAGGGAATAGCTACTGAATATAGCAGCAAAGGCTGTCTGTTTAGTACTTTACAGTGGACTGAGCATTAATGAGTCACTACTGCTGTAGCACAAACCAACACAGACAGCACAGAGAGCAAAGGAGAAGAAGCCTGGCTGTAACCAGTGTGCAAGAGTAAACTGAAACCAGAGTGCTATGTAGGGTTTTTCTATACAAGAGAGCAAGACCTAAGCATCATATCATCATCACTGATTTCCTTGTTTTTGCCAAGCTCTCCCTGCCAACTCATTGCAGGGGGAAAAAAAAAACCTTCATAATGAATCTGAAACCTGATGAGATTTGTACCAGGTCACCTTGCTAAAATACTTGAGGAAATACTCTCAAAACACAGCCACTGATCAACTTCACCTTTGTTAACACCTAATTACTTCATCAGCTTGTCACAGGAAAACTAGTAATATATGAACAGTTAGGTTTGCCATAATTATACCTGTCATATTTTCATAGAACAAAATTTATTGCCTAAGGGCAGTTTTAATTACAATCAAGTGGGGAGTGATTGAAGCTTTAATAAGAAATACCAAATTGAAAATACATTAAGCTCACAAACAGTTTGCTTTTTTTAAAAAAAGCAATCTCTGTCCCTGTCTCTAGATATACTGAATTTTAAGACTAGCAGTACTTCTTACTAATAAATGAAAAACTTGAAATAGACTAATGATATCACTGCTAACTAAACATAGATAAGGTGCTGAAAATTCACAAAATACATTTATTTCAGCCAAGAGGGATTGGTTTAAAACTAGAAGAGGGAAGATTTATATATTAAGAGGAGATATTTTATTCAGAAGGTGGTGAGACACTGAAACAAGTGCTCAAAGTAGCTGTGGATGCCCCATCCCTGCGTGTAATCATGGCCAGGTTGTATATAGCCAAGGTCCTGGGCAGCCTAAATTAGTGGGTATCAACTGGATTGGAAATGGATGATCTGTAAGGTGCATTCCAATCCAAGCCACTCAATGGCTCCACGATAAGACATCACCACTTGCACCTCTGACTCTGTTATATTCTTTCTTTTCAGTATTCAGTATCTGACTCCATTATATTCAATACTTAACCTGTAACAGTGGCTTCTAAAGGATTTCCTTTGAGACCACTTACAAATCTATGTTGCTATTTTTTAAACAATCCTTACAATTAATATTAAATGAAAGTGATATTTTTCTGGCAGTCACAACCCAATGCCAATCCCCTCTCTTGGGAAGTAGTGCTCTACATCTTCAATTGACGGTAATTTTGTTTGACAAAGCGCATTTCCACCAGCTCAGAAGAAGACTGAAGAAGCAACCAACTGTTTTTGTGCTTGAAAAATATTAACATAATTTTATAAACACAGCATATAAGGTACCAAAAGCATAACTTGCTAAAGGGAAAAATACAAAAACGTAAAACAAAATAAAATTAAGAGCCTAGAGCTTGCTTAAGTACAATGCAGACAAAAAACACTGACTTGAAAGAAGTATATTCACTAACCTTGCTGACAAAGTTTCAGAGAATCCCCTTAACTAAGTACAGGTATCCCTAGATAATTAGAAGTCAGACACTGGGGCATTACCAGAACTGCAAGAGAAGCTACTTACCCTGCAAATATTCATCTACAGAGTTTAATTCTGAGGTATCCTGCCTGGTCCATATTCTGACCATCTGCCATACTTCACTGAAATTTCTTGAAGATTAAAAAGAAGATGATAATTATGCTTAAATGTATACAGAGACCAACAGGAACAAGATTTTTGCTCTCATCCAAGTGCTATGCAAGATAAGATCCAAGCCTTTGTGCTATCCTCTCTTCTGATTATGTGAATCCTCCATTCCCCACACATTGGCTCAGTAATGGTTGAATGGAGGTACAAACAAGAAAGAATTATGCAATTTCTTTCCGTCTAGCCTGTGATTAAGTAAGACTTCTCAGATGGAAGATGCATCTGATCCCAGATCCTTGTTTCTGGAACAACAGTTAGAGATACAGAATTTTATTCCAGTAATGTTAGAAAAAGAAAGTTACAAAAAAGCAGTAAGTCTCTTTCCCTCACAACACTAGGAGCTGACAGGTAAATGCTTGCAGAGAGACCACTGGGGAGCACTCTCACCTTCACATGAGAAATTAAATCCGTATATATAGTAAATCTGGTCTCTTTAGGAATCCAGCTGAAAGACAGCGATTTGTATTCTATAAGCAGATGAGTGACATGGAGTGAAAAAATGTTCCAGGACAGACATCGGACTTTGAAGAAACTGTTGCTTCATCACATTGACACATCAAAATTTTTGTTTCTTGAAGCTTCCCAATCAAAGGGAAACGTTTAAGTCACCAAAAGGATTAACTTAAAAAACAAGTGACATATCTCAGCCTCTTGTGACTGATACGGCTTTTTACCAGTGAAGCTTACATTTGTTTATCAGCAAATTCACAACTGGATCACAAAAAGTTACAAGCTGCAATTTAGACCTTCACAAAATAGTAAAAAACAATAAATTATGCTGCTTCCACTCAGCATATCCCACTTTGTGAACTTTTCCACAGAGACTTACAGTGTGAAGAAAGCACTCTGTTTCTGAGGAAATTTGCCTTCCATATTAACAAATGCATAAAAGGCCAGCGTAACAAAGAAAGTTGACAGGAACTGCCCGTAAGGAATGTGTTAGCATACCAATTCCATTAGAAAGCAGAAAAGGTGAGATGGAGGTAGCAAGTGGACACCTTAAAATTGTGAAGACTACCTATCAAACAGATGCAAAGTGAATGTGCTACCTGAATCTGCATTATATTTCCAAGAAGACAAAAAAAGAGTATTTCTTCTCAACTAGATCTACAGAAAGTTATTTCAGAGTATTCAAGTCCTGATTATCTGACTCGTTTAAAGCTTATCTGGAAAAGACCCAGATTTACCTGTATTCTTTCTCAAGGCTCCCAGTGCGCCACATTCCTGAAATACTGGCACAGAAAATACTACCAAAATGCTGGAGGAAAAACTCAAATGCTCCTGGAAACAGTCCATTACACTACTGAACTCAAACTTTTACTCAGTCCTTCAGTGCATTTTGGGATACTGTAAGTGTTTAGAAAGCATTACAATCACAGTAGAGGTGGATCGCATAAAGCTAAGACGACAAAATGCTGAACTCAAAATGCTGAACTAAGAGAGAAAAGAAGATGCTAGAAAGGAAAGAATTTGACTACTCGTGGTTGAACATTAGATTACATAATTACATAACCAGCAACCAACTCAAATGTGTGGGGATTTATTTTTTAACTTGTGCAGAGAACAAGGAAACGAGGCCCTACGATGGACTTAAAATCAGAATCTGATGTTCCTTCTGCAATTTAATAGGTTGTCACTGCAGCAAGAGTGCTACTGAAGTTGAAAGTTAGCCAGACATATATACAAATTTCATTAATCAAATCAGTTTTTTTTTTTTTTAATTTAATCCTACTCAGGCTCTGCAGTGACAATTTATTGGGTTCATCTAAATCTTACTAAAAATTTGGCCCAGAAAACAACAGAAAAAATAGCTGTAAAAGACAGTTTCACTTCTGAAATATTTATTAGGGAGAGAAAGGAAATAACTGTAACTATGCTTTTCTTCCAAATAATACATTGTTTAACATATAAACCTGTTTACATGAGTTAACAGGACAAGCACAAATGGTTTTAAAGTACGACAGGGGAGATTGAGGTTAGATGTTAGAAGGTTTCTCACTCAGAGGGTTGTGACACACTGGAACAGGTTGCCCAGAAAGGTTGTGGAATGGAGGAATTCAAAGCAAGGCTGAATGTGGATCTGGGAAGCCTGGTCTAGTGGTTGGTGACCCTGCCCATGACAAGGGAGTTGAAACTGGATCTTTGAGGTCCTTTTCAACCCAGGCAATTCTGTGATTTCATATATATTTCTTTCCTTTAAGAAAGAAAAAAAAATGTCAGATTGTTAGTGATTTATTGTTGTGTTTTTTTATTATTATTTTATTGAGAATTGTTTGTTTGAAAACTTACACACATCTGAGACTTTTGCCATGATCTTCCGCTCTCAGGCCTGTGAAAGAGCAATGTCTGAAGTTAAAAGAGAAGTGAGGAAAAACATGCTGGAAGATAAATATCCTTTTACTATTCAAAGGGATAACCTGGACCATGATACAGCCAAGACTGGCAGAAGACCCTTGTGCATGGTAACTAAGGGTCTTCTGTCCCAAATACTTACATAAAATGATTAATAGGATGGAATTAACTGCTACAGAACAGTTATTCATTGCCTGTAAAATGGCTTTTCAAAGAGAGACTAGAATAGCCAGGACTCCTTTTGGAAAACACAAAAGGTGGCTGAGGTTATCTACCAAACACCAAAAGTATCGTATAATAAATCTGGCAACACTGGACTAGGTAGCACTCACTGAAACCAGTCAGAAATCAATTTAGAACAAAAAGGAGAAAACACTTTTTACCCAACAAACAGTGAGCTCTTGGAGTGACACTGCAGGACACAGTGGAGGCAGATAGTACAGGCAAGTTTCTGCTTAAAATCTTGGGTTTTGTTTTGTTTTTGAAAGGGAACAGTTTTTCTGCAGGCCTTCTAACTTGTGATAAGTGTAACTTTCAGGTTTAAAGAGCAGGAGACCAGTATAATACACTTCAATAAATAAATTCAGTCAGTTCTCTCACACATCTAAACTGTGCCAAGTATCACCAACTCCATTTAACAGAAAAGAAAGCTTTCTTGAACCTGTGGCTTCTCATATCTACGTACATACTAGCAAGGAAGAAAGACAATAAACAAGAAAAACATGCAAAAACACAAAACAGAGCGCACGTCAGGAACTACTACTGTTTCTGATAAAAATCTGTCTTGCCCTGAAAGGTCTTTTATTTCCAACATTACACACTGACTAGCAGAGTGAATATTGCTGTTAGGACAGGACACTGACATTTTAAGCCTGGAGACCCAAAAGTCCACAATGACTTTGCACACAAGCATTAGGCAGGGTTCCACTCACCTTCATTTGTGTTTTTAATACGACCTCTGAAGTGCAAATGACTCTCAAATGTTTCGAGAATATATTAACACTTGAATTCTTATAGAATGTGATGAAAAAGAACTTGTTATATGCAAGTTTTGAGTTTGGGTTTGGTATTCTTGTAAGATGGGAATTAAAAACCTCTCTAAAACATCCCTCTTGTTATTCAGAATATTTTTAAAAAAAATGTTACTTGTATTATTAATACATTCTGTCCACTACAGAAAAGTTACAACATGTGCCTAGTGGTCTTTGTTACACTGACCATTAGGGCTGCTGGCATTACAGAAAGCAGTATTTCTTAGAAGTTACCATTGGTTAAAGAAACCCACAGGAACACTACATGCCAGCTGGAATATGGAACAAGACCTATTTTATAGAAACCCTTCCTACATTCATTGCACAACTATAATACAATGATACTAAGTGGTACAGGCTAAAATGAGCTCAAACAATGCCTTCTTACATAGCTGAATGTACTATTCACAGAGTCACAGAACCATAGGGGTTGGAAGGGACCTTTGGAGATCACCTAACTCCAACAACTTTGCTAAGGCAGACTTCCTAGAGTAGGTTCCATAGGAAAAACATCCAGGAAGGTTTTGAATGTTACTGGAGAAGGATACTCCACAACCTCCCCATGCAGCTTGTCCCAGCATTCTAATAGAACTGATTCTAGAACTAAACCAAGGAATATAGAAATTTCACAGCATACTTAGAAAAGAAGAACCAATTGAATACTGTTACCCTGAGAAGAAGTTACAAAATAAGGTGATTGAATAATTAAGTATGATTTAATGTGATGCTTTCGCAAGAGAGCCTAATTTGGACTTCTAATATGCAGATTTGGAAGAAAGAAGAGTACAAAGCATTGCTCTGAGATAAACAGTGGAATTGTACAGTCAAGTACCAATGTTCTCAAAGAAAAGACAATCAAAAATGTGATGAAGACTCCCAAAATTACCCCAGGCCTACGATAAAAGGCCTCACAAAAGCAGAGTTAAAGCTCAGTGTCTCATACCCTACGCAGCTACAGTACAGTTCGTGTAAATCTTTGTACAAATTCAGACCACTAAAGTCACTGCTTACATTTGGTTCATCACAGTTAAGTTTAATAGCGCTTTCAGAAAATAAGTGGAGCTTTCACTTTACAGACAAATTGAGTTTTAAAATTCAATTTTATTGTGGTCAAAAAGTAAATTCAGTGACTGTGGAAAAGACTGAAAGCCTTGGTAGGGCTGGTTAAATGAGGGTATGGCAGCCAATACTTGTAATTCTTACATTCATGTTCAGCCTGTTCGGTCAGGCAACGTATGCTAGGCAAATCTGAGCAAAATAAAGAACAAAAACATTTGTACAATTTTTTCTTGTGTTGAAGAGCGTTTTATCATGGAAGATTATCTTTCTGTAATATTTCCAATAAGACTGTTTTCTGTGGTAGCTAAAGTCAGTAAATTTTTCAAAATACTTCATTTTGGGGGTGATGATCTGAGGACTCCTATTCAGATAAAGAAAAACAATTGTCTTGTCCATCAGGCAGAAGCAAATAAATGGAAAACAGAAATATCTTCAGAAGAATGCCATGGTTTCATCCTGACAGGTAGCTAAACTCCATCACAACTGCTCTCAGCTTGAAAGGAGGTAGGAAGAAAGTACAATGAAAAAGAGGCTCATGGTTTAAGACACAGATGAGGAGATGTCCCAATTAAGTCATACACAAAACAACGTATGGACATTAACATAATTCCTATTACTACCAAGCAAAAACAATGAGAAACTAAAAGCAAACTAAAAACAACCTTCCAGCCATCCACTCTCTTCCACCTGTGTGGTACAGATAGATGGAGGCTGCAGTCAGTCCGTAACACTTGCTGTTCCTTCATTGTCACACTGCCCTAGCACAGAGTTCCTGAACAGATGTCGTGTGGGATTCCTGCAGGCCACAGCTCTCAAATAGGGCTGTATACCACAGAGCCCACCCTTCAAGCACTGCTCCAGCACTGTGCCCTTGCAGCAGCTTCCCCTAGCCCACCTGCCCTCACCAAAGCTTCCCTCCACAGCCTGCATCTCCAGCCCAGGCTGCTCCTGCAGGGGTACTTCAGCCCACTGCTGCACCTTGGGCACTTCTATGGCTACGCTTGGAGATCTGCTCCGTGTTGTGCCCATGGGCTACAGGGAGTTTTTGCTCCGTGCCTGAAGCACCTCCTGCACCGACCCTGGAGCCTCCTTCTCTCATTTCTCACTCCTGCACAGCAGTTTTTTCCTTTCTTAAGCCTTCTCTCCCATTGGCACACTCAGTACTGCTCATGGCTTGACTCTGGCAGCAAATCCCTTTTGGAGCCAACTCTGATCTGCCTTGGGGCAGTGTCAGGACCCTGCTTCACTGAGGCTATCCCAACTACTTAAAACTCTCCACAAAAACTCAATGCAAAGCAGAAGCTGCCTGAAGGTAAGTCTCAGATAAGCGGGGTAGCAACGTCCTGTAGGCAAAAGCTGGAGTAAGACCAAGAAGAGAAACAGAGGTTTGGGTTGCATTCTTTTGTTTGAAAACTGAGCTTCTGAAGCTGAGAAAGTATTGAAGAAAATCATTAGAACTCTGGAGCCAAACTTCACCTTTTCACAGCTGTTACAATAACCCCCCCAGCTCAGGCTAATACAAACTGTAATGAACACAGACACCTGCAGAACATCTTTCTCAAACAAAATCTGATTATCTGTAAGTCTTGACTAAGAAACTCACTTGTAACACACACAAAGAAATCCCAACGGAGTTTCAACAACAGTAACAAGAGCACTTCTGGCAAATTAGCCATACACATTTATTTTATAAGGGAATTAGCTCCAATGAATAATGTAGTGGACTGAATAGAAAAGTTCTGCAGCAATCATCACTCCTGTTCTCTCCACATACCCAATGAGAAAGCAACAAAGAAGCGATCATATCAGTGAATCTACTGTGTAAGAAGAAAAGAGTCAAATAGTGAAGCTGAACATATGTTATTAGCGAAAGCCTTAAGGAGCTTGCAGTGATCTCAGTCACTCTTAGAAACTCTAACTGCAATACAGTGCTAGCAGGACAGAGATTCAGCAGGTGTCTCTCTAAGCTAGCTTACTAAATGCCACTTCAGCATTCTATACAGTTCTGGTCTACAAAAATAAAAATGATGACTCATGGCTATCTATGGAAAGTGGGAGGGATGACCTCTCTTTATCTGTCAACAGGAATACAAGATCTGTAGCAGCCAGAGCAACTAAACCGTGGAAAGTAAAAACACTGAAACAGGCAATATCTGTAAGATCTTTCAAGCAAGCCTTTTGATTTATTTTTCCAGACTTTTATGATGCCTTGCAAGTTATGTGAGTTCTATGAATCTATCCTCTAAGGCATAATGTTGTATCTATAGAACCTGGATTTCAGTTAATAAAACAAGACTCAAGGCAAGATAAGTAAAAACAAATTCATATATCTGACAAGTGGACAAGCTGACAAATGTTTGACTTCATAAGTGTCACATATCACTAGCTGTCATTCCAAACCATATTTTTTTCTGCTTCAGCAACTACAACTGACTTTCAAAATAGATTACATTAACATCGGAAGATTTAAGGAAGGTTGATACAGGGTAACTGACTTAGTATAATAGTCTAGAAAAGCCTTTCTCCCTAGTGTGAAAACTTTCCAGGCAATGGCAATTTTAAGAGAAATGCAGTACAGGTTTTAAACTCACCTGCAAAGCTTCCATCATGTCTGAAGCTGCTATTTCTATTATTTTGGAGCAGCTATAGTCATGGACTTAAATCTAAATGTAATGCTGCAAAAAAGAGATGACAATGTCTATTCTGAATACTCTTATGAAGTATTCAGAAAGAAGGTTTAGACATTTCCCATCTTGGTGACTTACTTGGTATACACACTTGATGGAGATATAAAAAGTAAACTTATAAATAGATCTAGAGTTTTAAGTCCATAATTCTACTAAATAAATATGTAACGGAAAAACAAAGAACAGAAAAAATCCCAATCCTTTTTAAAGTAGGCAGCTACCCTGCCTAAGAGATTCAAAACACACTACAATATGCTTATTTAAGTTTCTCAGTTGTATTGTGAGATATTGAAGCCTTACTTCAGATGGACAGGAAAACAAGCAGGATTTGGATACAGCTTAAAAACTGTGTTCAAATTATTTCTGAACTAGAGGAGCTCCTCATTCTCAGCCATGGCAGTGCACCTTGGACACGTCCCAGCGAAACCTGTCTTCTAGCATACAATCTGTGCATCAGTTTCCATGGAAACTTACTTTCCCCAGTTTTCAGAAGAAGCTAAGGCATAACAGCTAGAAGGAAGATATCTGATTGTTATGTCTAAAGACATCAGGACAATAACTTGCATCCTACCTCATATCAGAAATAGTATTGCCAGCAACAGAGAAGTTAACATCCCTCTGTACTCAGTACCTGCAAGGTCTCAACTACTGTGTTTACTTTCAGGCCCCCCACTACACGAAAGACATTGATACCCTGAACAGTGTACAGAGAAGGGCATCAACGCTAGTGAGGCGTCTGGAACACAAGTCTTATGAGGAGTGGCTAAGGGAGCTGGGATTATTTAATCTGGAGAAGAGAAGGCTCATAGAAACACAATCACAGAATTATAGGGGCTGGAAGGGACCTCTACAGATCATCTAGTCCAACCTTCCTGACAAAGCAGCTCCCTAGACCAGGTTGCACAGGTATGCATCCAGATGGGTCTTGAACATCTTCAGAGAAGATGTAACAATCTCTCTGGGAAGCCTGTGCCAGTGCTGTCACCTTTACTGTGAAGATGCTCTTACGCACATTTGTGCAGGACTTCCTACGCTTCAATCTGTGTCCATTTCCTGTTGTCCTATCACCATGCACCACTAAGAAGAGTCCAGCCTTGTCCCTTCGCCTCCCACTCATCTGATTTTTATAGACATGGATCAGATCCCCTTCGAGTCTTCTTTTTACAAAGCTGAACAGATCCAGGTCTCTCAGCCTTTCCTCATAAAGGGCCTGGAATCACATGCAGAATCATAAGGGTTGGAAGGGACCTCTAGAGACCGAGTCCAACCCCCTGCCAAAGCAGGTTCCCTACACCAGGTCACACAGGTAGGCGTCCAGGCGGGTCTTGAACATCTCCAGAGAAGGAGATTCCACAACTCCCCTGTGCAGCCTGTGCCAGTGCTCCGTCACGCTCACCATGAAGAAGTTCTTGCGCACATTCGTGTGGAACCTCCTGTGCTGCAGTTTCTGTCCATTCCCCCTTGTCCTGTCTCCACACACTGCTGAAAAGAGTTTGGCCTCGCTGCTTTGTCCCCCACACCTCAGATATTTATAGACCTGGATCAAGTCCCCTCTCAGTCTTCTTTTCTAAAGGCTTCTCTAAGCCTTAAGGCTTTTCTTCACGGGGAGATCCTCCAGGCCCTTCACCATCTTCCTGGCCCTGCGCTGGACTCTTTTCAAGAGATCCCTGTCTTTTTTGTACTGGGGAACCCAGAACTGGACACAGTACTCCAGATGAGGCCTCAACAGGGCAGAGTAGAGGGGGAGGATCACCTCCCTTGACCTGCTGGCTACACTCTTTTTGATACCCCCCAGGATCCTATTGGCCTTCTTCGTCACCAGGGCACACCGCTGGCTCACAGCCAGCTTGTCATCTACCAGGACACCCAGGTCCCTCTCTACAGAGCCTCTCCAGCAGGTCATTCCCCAACCCATACTGGTGCATGTGGTTATTCCTCCCTACGTGCAAGACTCCACACTCACTCTTGTTAAACCTCATCCAGTTCCTTTCTGCCCAACTCTCCAACCTATCCAGGTCTCATTGAATAGCAGCACAGCCTTCCAGAATGTCAGCTGTTCCCCCCAGTTTTTTTTTTAATCACCAGCAAGCTTGCTGACAGTGGATTCTATGCTCTCATCAAGGTCATTGATGAAGATGTTAAACAGGATTGGACCCAGCACCAACCTCTGAGGAACACCTCTAAGTACTCAACTGTGTCACCAATCACAATCCTCTGAGCTCTGCCAGTCAGCCAGTTCTCAACCCACTTCACTGTTTATCTATTCCACAGTTCCTCAGATTTGTTATAAGGATGCTGTGGGAGATAGTGTCATATGCCTTGCTGAAATCAAGGTTGATTACATCCACTGCTCTCCCCCATCCACTTTATCATTCTCTACAACTGCCTGAAGGGAGGTCATAACCAAGTTGGCACAGCCTCTTCTCCTACGTAACTAGTGATAGGACTAAAAAGAATGCTCTCAAGTTCTGCCAGGAAAGGTTCAAGTCAGAAATTAAGAAAATCTTCTCCAGAAGGTTTACCAGGCACAGGAATGGGCTTCCTATGGAGATGGTGGAGGCACTGTCACTGGAAGCGTTCAAGAAACTTTTAGATACTACACTGAGAGATGTGGTTTAGTGGGGAATACTGATGACAAGTGGATGACTGGACTGGGTGATGTTGGAGGTTTTTCCCCAACTTTTGTTATTCTGTCAGGCAGGAAGAAAGACATTTTGATGTTGTTTTCAAATTTTCTGAAATCCACACTTGCAAATAATGACAAAATAGCTACGAACACTTATGTTCTCTCAGCTTCAAATTAGCTGACCCCAAAAGATCTAAACTCTCTTCAGATGAAAAAGTATCAAAATAAGCCAGAAAGTAAAACTGCAGATTTTCCGTAGATGGAAGATTAGAGATGCTCCTCAGTACCTAACAAGTAATAGTCCTCTCACTAGGGCAAAAGGTGGCTGCAAAAAAAAAAAAAAAAAAAATCACACCACACCTTAGACATAGAACACAGCACTGGATCAAACATTACCTTAAGCTAAGTTTTAGTTCATTTGTTCACAACACAAATGATAAGTGAAAAACAAAAGCCCAAAACAGCCTTTTTCTAACCACGTTTTTCAAATATACACTTCTATAAAACAATTCATATTCAAATTAAACAAAAAACCACACAACTTTTATAAAGCATGAAAATAAAAACCCAGTATGTTACAAATCTTAGCCTTACTATGGTATTCTGCATGAATAATAAAGAGATAGATAATGAGTCAATTTCATAATTGTGTTGAATAGGTTTTAAATGTCAGTGGAAAAATATTTGTAACTCAAGCCGTATTTTTTTAATATATTAAAAAGTCATGCACTATTATTTCAAATGATATTCATAAAATACTTAAACATCCCTCTTCATTGTAAGATGATAGAAAAGCCTGTTCTTTTCATCCTTTTTCTTCTGTGGTTCACTGTTTCTAGTAACCACTGCTTAGCAAATACCTCCAAATTCCTCCAGGGTTTTCTCTTTTCTCTTTGTCCACTATACTCCTATGTCAAAAACCTTTGAAGCTGCTCCCGAGCATAAATTCATATAGAAGAACAATAAAATTTAATCCTCTACAAAGTTACAAGTCACTGTTGTCCAAATTTTTCTTATAATCTTCTCATATATAAAACATGTAAAACCACAAAGCTTTTCCAAGTTACACGAGCCTCTCTGTGTAAGGCACAGTAATTTTACCTTTCCAGAGAGTTTTTGAGCACAAAGGCATGTGAAAACACAAATAATTTAATATGCAATTTTTTTTTTATGTAAGAGTGCCCTTACCACTTGAGGGAAGCCAACATTATTAGAAAAGTCATCATTAATACTTGATTATAACCTTGCCCAAAGATTGTTTGCATAGCATGCCTAGGGAAAAATGATAGCACCCCTGAGACATACTGGTGTCCAAACAATGGCACTGTTGATAACCTTCACTGGCACCTTTCCCATGGCATTACTAGAGGATGTATGATACTCTTCCATCAAACTCTTCAGCATTCAGGTCTTAATTAACACCCTGTGTCATGTTGCCCCAACAGTAAAAACCTTCTGCACTGTCATTAATAACAGTTTTCCATTCAACTCCACTCCTGGTTTCACAGTAAACGTGACCATAGAGATCTATGATAACTCAAACTTCAAATAAATGATTCTGCTTCAGTCAAAGTTTACAAAACTCATATGTAAAGGTAATCCTTGAAAAAAAGATGAAAAATACATATGGAAAGTGAAGAAGTTCTTTTAGTAGACAGTATTGGCTCAGATTCAGGAATTAGACAAGCATCACGTGTATAATAGCCTTCCTAAAAATAGGAAGGTTTAAAATCAGGAGTCACTGAAAGCTCTGATATAAATCCAGGATAACTGCAAATAGAAAAGCCAACACAAATATCTGAGCTGTAAGGAGCTCTTAAGGTGATAGCACAAGAGAAACCAGCAAAAAAGGATCTAGAATAAATAATCATGTAGAATGAGTCAGCAAAGAGATATGTCTAGGGCTGAGATTAAAAAAAAAAGGGTATTTCTCCCCTTAAGTAATGTTTTGTAGGCTTTTTTTCATTTTAAATTGGACTAAGCCCATAGGTATATGGATATACATTAAAAATGCATTTTTAAGAAACCATAGCAGAACTCCTCAGAACAGCTAACCTTGATAATAGTTGAGAAGAATATCTGAATAAGAAATCAGAAGCTAAATCAGTGAAAATAGTATTGAAAGGCTTAATCAACATTAACATGGCCTTATTAATTTTAGATAATACTCATTTCTAAATGCATGATTGAACATAGCCGAAAAGCTGATCTGAAGCAAGTGATCTTGTCAATTTCATTCTTGAATGTACATAATATTTAGATTAAAAACAAACAGCAGCAACAACAGAAATAAAGTGGAGAGAGGAGAGGCTGGGAAAGCACAGTAGATTACCACATATATAGAGAGAATTAGGACAAAAGTAAACAAAATTCACAGAGCATTGCAGCAGAGCAAACACTGGGAGTCTGATAACATTCGCAAATCAGTTCAGTCCTTCTTGAACAAGAGTAAAGTTCCGACAGATCATCTCCATCAGTTTGCTGCAAAAAGTTAACTGTATGACTGCAACACGTAAAACATTTGACTGCGAACCACCAGAATCTGCAAAAGAGGTAAAATATCGCAGATGTATTCCATTACTAAAAAGAGGCAGCACTGAAGAGAATTTAAAGTATGACAAACCAAATGTAATTTTGGGAAGTAGGGGAGAGCTAAGTTATCACCATCATCTGAGGGTGAATTCCACTCTGCAGTGAAATCTTGTGTAATTGTGTACATCCTGAAATGATGTAGCTAAAAATATTAAGTGTTGTACGTTCACTGCAGCACTGCCAGTAATGCCAACCCCAAACATTAAAGACATTGTGAATCACATCCTCCAAACAAATTGGTTTTAAGCTTGTAAGTCTTTAGCCACTAGTACATCTGAAGAATTTTTATTCATCTTCAGGATGTACTGACTTAGTTTAAAATTGGCTGAGAAGTTCTAAACAGCTTTATTTGAAGAAAAAAAGAAAAAATGGTCTGAAGGAACATTCTTTCCTGAATGTAATCTACTTTTACTTCAAGGAACTGAATCATATTACCCTCTCCAAAGAGTGATCAAGAACTTGCCTAAGACGAAGAACTCGCCCCTTCTTCGTCTTGATTCACAGAAGAACTGTTCTAGAATCTTTTCTAAAGAGATTGTGATATATTAATTTGATTTTCTCAGAGCTTTACAATCACAACACCACACACACAAAAATCCCTACAAGAATCTTGAATCTTAGAAGAGCAGTAAAAGTTGGTTGTGATAACTCAAACAAAAGACTTGCATGAATTCATAGAAAATGACAGAAAAAATAAAGGTGTATTTTGCAGTAAATAATACAGAGTCCACAGAGTACTACATAAACATGCCTACTGAGTTAAGAGAGGAAAGTAAAATGAATGATTTTTTTTGCATCTTTTTGACTGAAGCACAGAGATGTTTTTACCAGAAAACACTGATTTACATCACATGTTAGTGAAGCTATGGAAATAAGAATAAACACCTGTTAAGCATAAAATGCATACCTGCTGTGATACTTAACGTAAAACTACTGAGTAAGCAAATAACCTCATTTCTCTCACTGCCTACAAGAAGGTTAGTCCTTAGCACAGCATGCAATAGCAGTATCACTTGCAGACCAATTCTTCAGTAGAGTCAAACTGTTGTGATACAAGGGCTGCTAGAGCAGAACTCACTTCTCCTAGCTTTACACCTGCAGCATAGGCATATAAATCCAGACACTTCTAATAAAGAAAGGGAGAAGTCCACGCTTCCAGCAGTAGTTTATCCCATTGTAAAGGCTCATTAAGAATGTGTCAGGTCAGTCCTGACTGTGAAGTGCCTCCCTTGTTCCACTGAATAAAAAGGGAGTTTAGGACAACCAGCAGAGTTTTAAAAATCTACATCTATACTGCAGATGTATAAAGTTGAAGTGATTTAATCCTTCCTTCTTCTCACTTTCACTTTAAATGACATATCTGTACTCATTTTCAAGTCAAAGCACATATAAAATTCCTCAGGGAATCCCAACCTGTTATTCCATCCTCTAATTCTATTCCTGATAGCGCTGCTTTCTAAAAACATATGTATGAATTCAGCCAGACCCCACATGAATGTCTGGTCACTATCTTCTGAAAAGCAAACTAAACACTTGCAAAAATGAGTCCTGTAAGAGTCAAAAAAGCGTATCCAGGCTTGTTGTCTTCCACAATAGAACAGAAAAGGTCTACTAGTAAAAGCACTTTCAAGAAATAGCTGCTGCGTATTGAAATAAGGAATCAAGAGATTATTAAACAGCACACTGCTCACACTGGCAGTTCAGGATTAACTTTGCTAGTACATGATTGAAATACAGAAAAAATTATCAAGTCAGAAATAGATTAGGTTTGAATAGAAGTAGCCATGTGTGAATCAGACATTTGTTGAAGGAGAAGAATTGCTACCATCAAGAAAGATTGAGGAACTGAAAAGATGAAGAAACCAAGTATCAACCGATTTATTTAGCAGAAATACCAAAATTAACATTATTACTTCAAAGGTGCTGTTGTATTTAAATGCCTTCAGAAAAAGGTTGCTTCCTCAAGATCGTGAGTGACTGTAGAATGCAGTAACTGTTAAATCAAACATTCACATGCCATCACCTAGAGGAATATTTTCCAGTCTCTTTATAACTTGATTGGTTATTTGGCTATAGTCCCTAATCTGTCAGTCAATATTATAAGCATCTGCACTATGCCAACTAACTGATGAGTTCATTTTCTACCACAAAGTCACAAGCTATCTTGCTACATGTCACGTCCTGTACATATCAGACTTATGCTGCCCATAAGTGCATAGGCAGGAAAAACAATAAAAAAAGCATGATTCAAAAATACATAATTTTTTTTATAAATAGAAATAGAGTACTCACCACCAAAGCCTTAGACCTGTTGCTCAGAAGTTTTTCAATGTCTCTGGCTGCGATTTCCACTAGCTGACGAGGATTGTTGGCTTCTACAGTATACAAATCTTTGTTTTTCAAATATATCTGCAAGGCAAAAAAGCAGAAATAAATGAGCATGGCAATGAACATTCAAAATAAGAAAACTGATTTAACACAACAGCCGTGAATAATTCCTCTGTTTGTACTCAAGACCTTCAGAAAGAAGAAAAAAATCTAAGTATGCTTTCTGAAAAAAACAGTTCACCTTTTTGTTTAAAAGGCAAGAAGAGCTATGAAGAGTCATCAGAACTGACTGATTCTGGTGACTGAGTTGTACAGGAACTGCTGAATTATGGCATGAACCACTGATTGATCACTTGAAGTGAGCACTGACTCAGCCACAGGATCACAGGTGAAGGCAACTCACCTGTGTGACCAGAAGGGATGGAGTCCAGGAGAGGTGGAGCCAGACTCCATTTAAGGGCTGACCACCAGTAGGGAAGGATCTCTTGTTGGAGATCCCTCCTGCGTGGAGTTCCGGGCAAGCCTCAACCTTTGGTAACAGGTGAACCATTCTTAGTTTATCAGGTGTCTTTATACCATCTGGATAATGCATTCAAAAATATACTGTCCATTTTCATTAAATTGTTTGGTTACTATTCATCCTACATCACCCTGTACTGAGTTTTCAACTCCTAAATGCTCAATTACTCAGTTCTCTATAGAGGACTAAGAAAATTAAAACGGAGATCCCTTAAAATGGTGGAAGCTGAAACCAAATAATTACTGCTGAATTTAATTCTTCATTGAATGAAGAACAAACGTAATTTAAATTATTTACTTCAAACAATATGCTAATGTAATCAATTTAGTTCCCTATGAATTTGTGTTATTAGTATTTGTGAGGAAAGAAGGGAAAAAAGAGGGAAAAAGAAGGAAATGAAGGAAAATGTGGGAAGAGAGTGGGAAAGGAACTGTGTGTTTCTTCTCTGTCACAAATAAAGTATGTTTTTGTTGAAGATCCATTAACTTTATGTGTGTTCTGCATTGTAAACAGTAATTTAATGCATTAAACAAGGCTGCTATAATGAAATGCATCTAATCACAAGCACAAAATATAGAAAAAAAATCCCACATTTCCCTATAACTTTTGTGTCCCATAAAATTATATAAAGAAATTTTTTTTAAAACTTTTGCCAATTAATATCAGATACTCGAGGGGTGAATGGGGAGACTAACTTAAGCAACTAACAGATGGCCTGAGTTTACTCAAGCTCTCTACCTCTCCAAAACACTGCCTGATGGGGCTGTGCTGTCTCTCAGGAGGTGAATCCAGGCATACACAGGAGCAGGTCCAGCACTAACACACTGGCTGAGATCCAGCACAAGAACCAACAAACTGCACACCAGGATATCTACCAGCCCCTACAGCTTTCTGGGTTAAAGCTGTGGAGACATACAAGAGACTCACCAAAATCTTCCTCTCTTTGATGCATGTAGCTGATAGAAATTTGCTTGTAATCAATGCCTACCACTACCACTTTTGAATTTCATATTGATGTTTTCAGGGTTTTGTTCATCTTTTGTCTGTGGGTTTTTGTAGGGTTTCTCATAGTTCCCACTACCCCCAGAAATAAAGTCCTTTCAAAAGTACAGAAGTAATTGAAATAGATTAATTTTTAATATAGTAGCATCAGTGCATCATGAGCAGAAAAATCACTACAGAACCTAATGAACTCAGATTATAATTTGAATATTTTCAGTGCTTGAATTTTCACATTTGCCACAAAGTCTCAGGTGCATTCCAAAAATTAATGATTTTTAATTTTAAAATATCAAAGAAATTATCCTACAACTGATCACTACAGAAATTCTGAAGTTTTTCCTCTAACCACATCAATTTTCACAGTCTAACAGAGTTAAACTAACTGCTGTGAAAGAACTCAATGGTTCTACAGGCAAAGCAAGATTTGAAATCAGTTTTATAGGTCCAGGTGGCCTGGCAGAAGTCTCAGAAGCATCTAAATTGGAGTGACCAAATGTGGCACAAGTGCTTTATGCTTCATTTGTTACTGTGTACATCTGCATCATATGATTCTAAACTTACAGAATGTTCAGAAGAATTTTCAAATAGGCTGGGTAATTAAAATGACTTCCACTGAAGCTTTTAAATAATTTTAAATGAATCCTTTTAAACAATGGTCTCATTTACAGAGACAGTTTTTCTTTAATCATACTTTCTTTGGTTTCTCTTTTTCCTGGTATTTTCATTGGTTTTTATGTGCAACTTATTTAAATGTTCTTTTAAATCTGTTTTTGTGAGTTTCAACTAGGCAAAAACATCTTTAAATTCAGAGAAAGCTGTGATGCATTGTAAAAGTGCCATTTTATCATAACTTAGTTTCTCACTGATTATTTTAAAACTTAAGACGGTCACAAGAAAATAAAATGTAAGAAATAGTCAAGTATGTGCTCAAGAGTTTGGGATGGTAGGGATGAATTTAAGAATGCATGGACAAATAATAGTTCACTGGAATTAATATTTCAGTAAAGAGCAGAGTTACAATAAGCCATACTAGTGACTGTTTGAAAACCTGGTTGGAAAACATCCATTTTCATCCCTGTATATAACCTCCTCTAATAGCAAACATGACCCTTTAAATCCCAGTTCAAAGACATTCAAATTTTTCACACACCCTGGTCTCACAGTGGATCTGTCCCAAAACCTCCTGAGGAGCCTGAAAGCTGCAGACTATCCTAGAGCAGTCTAGCTGGTACATAGCTAAGAAAAAAAGTGCATCTTTCTTCCCCTGCAGCACCAGCTATAAGAGTAGTTCAAAATGCTGAGTTGCATAATGAGGAGATAACAGCCACAAACAGCAGGAGTACTCCTCATACTTCTGTTTAAAACATTTACAACAGGCATTGAGGGTCCTGTCAATTGGGACAACCCAGATCCAAAGTTGGCTTCAGAAATTATCACTACAGTAATTCAAAATACTTATAACTAAAACAAAACAACACCTCTCCCTGACCATCTTTCCCACCTGCAAAAAACAAACAAAAGTCTTACACAAGATTCCACATAGAGCTTTATGTCCTGAATTTTCACATTAATCCATGCCAGCACTCAGAGCACGTCTCCCATTATTACCACTGAATATTCATCCCACAAGCTCTTTAACAAAAAGCATTAGTAACAACTCAGAATTTACACACTTTGGGAAAACAAAGTAGGGACCTGTCTACATTACCAAGGAGCACTGAAAAAAAAAATCACTATTTAAGGGAGGCGTACATAATCAATTTGTTGTCCCCCTTTTCTGTAATTCAGCTCTAGCACTGCAGTTCAGTGTAGC
The DNA here is from genome assembly GCF_038088225.1 of Cyrtonyx montezumae. NCBI lineage: Eukaryota > Metazoa > Chordata > Aves > Galliformes > Odontophoridae > Cyrtonyx > Cyrtonyx montezumae. The sequence goes on from NW_027072034.1 coordinate 151,876,710, forward strand.
AGGATGCAGGGACATTACACATGCTTCAGAATATGGCAACCTGTAACAAACTTGTCATTCTGAAACCCTCCTACCTCAGTCAAACTCAGTAAGAGCTCACCTCAAATAGCCATGAAGGTTCTTATCAGCAGAGGTGTGCTCATTTGCCCTTCACATTGCAATTTGGCAGGCTCCATGGCTTGTTAAGAAGAGCTAATTTGAACATAATTTATTAAATTGCTTTGACCATGGAATGTGAGATTTTGTTGGCTTTTACATCTTTAGTACTCTAATGTTCTCCAAAAAGCTCTCTAAATCATCAATAAAATCCTACTGTTTCTCACAGAATAATGCCTTAGTGCATGACTAAGTAAAATCTATAAGGTCACAGCACAAAAAAATAATTTTCCTCTATAAGTCAATAGTTGTAGACTCACGTATTCAGGAAAGAATGCTTTAAAATTACTTTCTAAATGTTAAGTGTTTATTCCTGTATAATGAATTGCAAGGTTTTAAAGAAGAAAATGGGAAGTGGGGATGAATGTTATGTTAGTAGGAAACAAGACAAGGACAACAGCTGGATCTGGTAAAGATGAGAAAAAACTGCCCATTTCCCTTAGCAGAACATGCATCTCTCCACTCATTCTTCAAGGACATATTTATAAATCTCTTACAAAGACACACTCACCTTGCTTTTGGTAAGACTTGCTAGGGAAAGTCAAACATTTCTGCACAAATTGCAAGAATGAAAGATGCACTTTCATTGCATGACTCGAGCTATACTGTGGCAGACATTGGTGTCTGCTGCAAGGCTGAAATTTTATTTGAATGGCCCTCGTGCTTCATATTACAGTTAGAAAAGGTAGTTTATCATACAAGTCCCTGAGAGTATGAAATTATCTGTGTTATGGACAGCCAGAAGTCTTTGTTATTTGGGTAATCAATGAAAATTATGCCAAGAATAATAATTCAAGATGAGTAATTCTAAACCACAACAGAATTCCTTTGCCTCTTTTTTGTTTATTTTCCTATTCAAGAAACAAAGGAGATTTTTCTTCAGATATAACATGGCTGAAGTCACAAACAGAAGTTTAGAATGTGTATATGCCAATCTCTGTGCCATCAACTAATACTCATATGGATGTAGAAGTTATACTGAGATCTTCAGAAGTCTAAACTTAGAATTTCAACTGTTAAATAATGTATCTCTCCCTACCTTGAAATGTGTTATATATCTTGCTCTCCAGATCCTTCACCATCTCTGCCACCCAGTTCTGGATTATTTCCAGCTCTACCTCCTAGATGGACCTTGTCCCTATACCATTGGTAGCCTGTCTCTTAAACAGACTCTTCAAATGTATGTTGTAGCTTTTTTCGGTCATATCTTGCACAGACTGTAGCTATGCCTCTAACCCATTCCTTGGCCCCATCTCCTTCTAGTCCTGACTAGAGGCTCTGAATGAATTTTGGACCTGATTCATTGCATCTCCCATCTGATAGTCTCTGTTACTAGTGCCAAGCTCCCTCAAAACAGCACAGCACTATGAAGTCCTCTGCCTTCTTGTCTCAGGTGGAAGCTACTCAAAAAAAACACTACCTTGGCATTAACCACACAGAATTAGGAGGAAAACAACACAGACCCTTGCACATATCTTCATGAAGCCATCTAAGATGAGCTGTTCCTCAGCCACAGGTACTAAGTGTGACACTGTATTCAAAGCCAGCACCTCCACAACTGGTATGTGATGCACTCCTGATTACTTAGTAGCTGCAGCAGAGTATGTCACGAAAACAGAGAAACAGCTTAGATACAGAGCTGTCATCAAGCTAAAAGATCATTCAGAGTCCTCACTGCTGGAAAGCTAGAGCAGAAACCCCCTTTGCGTTTGGAGGGGGCTGCAGGGATCCCGTCCAGCCAACAGGCACAGGCTAACTTCTGTACTTCAAGCCTAGAGGGTGCTCAGCTTTGGGAATCACTTTGCACCAAAGCTGGGTCTGTGCATAGAATAATTCTTTGATAAATCCAGTACAAAAAAACATCCACTGTTTGCTAACACTTAGTCTGAGATTTATGCAGCTCTCAGATTTCTAAACCTAAGGCTAAGCAAGCATCCGCAACCCAAATACTTCCAGATTTTTATTTATTCTCAAAGTATTTCTCTCTGCTCTACATCTCGACAATAGAGTTGACTTAGTTTTCTTGATTGAAGCAACATCCTTGCTTAATGAACCATATCAGAACATTAAATAAAAGCTTAGCTAATGGGATAACTTAAGAGTTTTGCTAATTTATAAACCCACTTTAAGTTAGCCTGTTAGTGAGCTCATTCACTGCTCTCCATCATCCCTCTCCTCATCAAAAAAGAAATCATACAGACTGGCTCCAGAAGAGTTCCTGGAGGAAAAAAAAAGAAAACACAGACATTTCTTACTGAAATTTAGAGTAAGATTAAAACTTTTCAATACAGATTTAAACAAATCATATAGTTTTTTCAGCCAAAAAAAAACATTTAACAAGTTGTTTGATTTTGGCTTCATGAGAGAAATATAAACCTACATGTCATAATCTCATTTAAGAGAGAAAAGCAGTAAAGGAAACTATTTGATCTCCAAACATAGGAAGAAATCTAGGAAGCAGGAAAAGTCAGGAAACAAATACAGACTGAAATCCACTTGATTGATTGTTCTTGCTAACTTTTTACTGCTGAGGATAACCTCTTTGAGCTCAGTTTTTGAGCAGTCATAAGTAACTATATAATCTGCTCAAAGATAATAACTTCTGTCTTCCCCCTGCTGCATCCTATTTCTAAAGTCATATGCTGCACCTTTAACACAAGCCAGAAAACTCTTTTCTGACAAGCTGTTTCCTCTCTTTGAATCAGAAGTGATCCATTGTGGAGCACACTGAAAAGTGTTCCTTCTCAAGTTCTGTATGTGCAAATAAATCAATCACATACTTCAGATGTGTCTTATTCTCTGCTATATATAATGTACAAATAAGATTACAGCTGCTCCCTAGCAACCCACAGATACCTCCATTCTTGAAATTCATGGCAACAACACAAAGGAAGAAAACACCCCAATAATTTATTGTATCTTTTTCAGAATCACTTTCTTTCAGATCATTGACTGCTGTAAAGATCTGAGATGACAAGTGACAGGGCAGCTGACACTTTGAAAACTACACCGTATCATAGCAATACTGTACACATTAGCAAAGAAATTACCACACCAAGTTCATTCTTCAGTAAGGCATTCAAGTTGCATTAAAGTGGGCAAGATTTTGGAAACACTTTTGCCTCAGTTAATATCTGAGATGGTTTAAGCACTGCCAGTGTCAATTACCTTACTCAGGTGCCTACTCAAAGGAAAGCAGATAATCAGAGATCCTCCACAGAATGAAATCATCAGACACTTTCAATAGTAGATAATTAAGAAAGCAGACTAGAGGACTTTAAAATTAAGAACTAATTCCTGTAATTACTACTTTGTGTTTAAATCTTCAAAAGCGTTGTAATACTATAATGCAATGGAAAGCACAGCAATGAGAAGGGAGGGTAGTAAAGGCCCAGGCTACAGCAAGCAAAGATACACCCAAATGCCACAGACAACAGAAGAGAGCTGCTTACCCTTAAAAGACCTCAGTCAGGCAGGGATCTCCAACAAGATCTCCATTCCTCCTCTGCCAACCCTTAAATGAGGTCTGGAAAGGGGTGGATCCTGGCTGCACCCCTTCCGGTCACTCAGCTACACTGCATGCACCTGAGCTTTATGGGTTGGCTGTGCCTTCTCACCAGGTGCTCAATCACTGCTTCAAGCTGTGACTTAGCATTTCCACTACAGACGTGAACTCGGCTTTGTACCTCTGCTGTTGTACCAATGCCAAAGATGGACTTAGAAGTTCTCCCTTAGTTAAAAAAACAATTAAGACATGAGATTTTGTTTCTTAGTGATATCAATACAGTACTAAGTAACAAGACTACATCATTTGATGATTTCACAGCATTTTTATTTCTTAACTCAAACACTTAGCTGATACTGAATGAGAACCCTTACATCCCAATATGTGTATTGAACAAAACATACACCAAGTAATTTTTTCCTGCAACAGGAAGAAATTGTTTCACCTTTCTTCTGCTTTTCTGGCATATTGTGAGGTGGGCCTTTATGTAATTTTTCAAACTCACTCATAGGAAATTTTGTCCTCCTCAGCTGCTGTTAATGCTATTTAACACTTACTCTCTTCCCCGAGTTATTTTCATTCACAGAGTATTAAGAGATTCTATTTTGGTATTTTACTAACCACAGAACTTGGAAACTGATTATCTGGAAGGCTGCTCTTTTTTGTTTCCTTTTTGTTTGCTTTAAAGAAGATCTGTTGGCTTCTATGAACATCATCTAATCATGACCATAAAGTGATGCAAGAATAGGGAAGTTTTTACTACTGTTAAAGCCAATGGAAAGATGTAAATGAACCAAGAATGATGTTTTGATCAGAGATTATCCAGATCATCAAATAGTAATTAAAACTATGGTAATATTAGGCTATTTGTTCCCTTGAGTCTGAGCAAGCTTTGTTAATGCAGCCACCTATTGTTAACGACTTCCAGCTGATTTTGCTTTCCAGAATAAAAAACTCTTCAAAATGCTCATTTATTGCTAAGGGAGCAGAGGGAAAGCAGCATCTGCAAATAATAAATGAGGCTCCCTGTGTTTTGACAATCTTCTAATTTCCATTTGGATTACAAAGAGAACTTGCAGATGTGTCTTCAAATTTTGTAGTCTGCGTTTTCAAAAGTGATTTTACTGACATCTTGACGTTAGTTAGCAATGTGTAAGCTCAACAGAATTTAGTTTGGTGGATTCTACTTTTAAGGCAGCTCAGGTTATAGAATGTGTCACTGATATATTTCAAAAAAGACATACTTTTATAACGTATTATAAAATTTCAGTTTCTGTACTTGGTAGTCTCTAACCAGTTTAATACATCTCACACATTTTTCAAATTCTGGTAAATGGACTTTGATTTCTCAATGATTACATGATATACCTAGCCTTCACTATATCAACTCCACAACAATGTTCAAGTTATTCGATTCCATTCTAGAAGTAATCCTAGTCTCATTTCCTACCACTACATCCCATTGAAACAGCAAACTCTTGCACTTGTAGGGATGAGGCAAAGATGCAAATATAAATGGTGCACCATAGCCAATTCATGCTTACAGTGCAAGCATTTCAGACCACAGGCCTCATACTAAGACCACTTGAACACTCCAACTTTCTGATAAACCATCCATTAAATTTCACAACACTGAAGACGTAAGAAAATTTGCTTCCTTGTTTTTTGATTTTTCTCCTTTTCCTCCTTAGAAAAATTAAGTAACAGAGCACACATTAGTGGGATGTTATTATTAAAATCAAACCTACTATCAAAAACATCAAGTTCTCACATTTCTCCTTTCTACTATTCTCAATCATAAAACACTGAATTACTTCAACCTTAACAAAATATGAACATAGCACATTCTGGAATGTGGCCATGTGGTAGTTCACCAGTGAGCAGCATAAGGTACAAAGCTCTTTGCCTTTAGCTAAAGCATATTCAAGACGAGTCCAACCTAATAAGCATGATCAAAGGAGGAAAAAAAAATAAATTCTCTGTATCAGCTTTTTTTGTATAAATAATTTCAAATTTATATAAAGCGTTTGCTAATTAATCCCAAAATCTTTATGAATTATAATAAAGAACAACATAAAAATATCATGCTGATCATGGAGAAAAACTCTGGGTATGAAAATGTTTACTGTCAAATTGTCTGTCAAACCACCTTTCCAACCAGGAATTTCAGACAACCTGTGATGATGGGATGACACACGCAAATACAAATTTCACATTAAGTTCAGGAAAGCTGTTAAAACCTCCACTTGCAGAAATCTCTGTTTAGTTAATGAAGAGAACAAGGAAAGCTATTTATGACAGCTTCTCTAGATAAAAAGTTAGTGGCATATGACAGCTTCTATAGAACTTTCTTTTTATATAACTTTTTAGTTAGTGGCATGCCTCTGTGGAGCTTCTAGAACATAACAGTATCTTAGCTGAAATCTGTAACGAGTCCAACAGAAAATTACCACTAGGTTATAAATTCTTCTGGCAGAAGAAAGCTTTCCTGAATATCCATGCTCCAGGGTCAGCACAGATGACAGACCAGCCTCTCTTACAACTCACTCATCTCCATGGGCTGATCCACGGACCTGAAAAGCTGAAAGCATGGACTTGGAATATGTTGCCAATCTGAGTGCTTCAGCAGACTTCCACCATCTGTGCATTAGGCTCACAGACCTCACGTTGAGCAATGGATTAAATGTGCTCGTGCAGAACTGTGGCTGTGACAAGAAAGAGCTAATTATTCTAAAGCACCATTCAAGAGATTAAATTAATAAATAAATAAATCTGACACTTGCAGGACTATGTGAACAGAACTCACTGCCATGTAACAAATACCTGTATGTAGCTCTGTTTCACTTTGGAGCAGCATTTGGAACAGCATTTCTATCTCAGTATGAATATCATTTAAAGGCCAACTCAGTCTATATGGGTTCACTCTACAGCTCCTGGGACTGTAATAATAGCATGCCTTATGAACATCATGCATGGATTGTTTTTGCAGCGATGTACCAAAAAAGAAACAGATTCAGAGTCTAGATTTCCTTGGAACAGCATCCCTAACTGCATTTTTGTTCAATTATGCCATTGCTTGAAAAGGTTACACTGTAAAGATGGCATTTCTTTGCCGTAGTAGTCACAGTGAAACTCCTGTGTGCTTGTCACATCAAAGCTTTCAACAGACCCACATTTTTAATAGTGTTTATGTAAAATAGGATTCTCTTCAATCAGTATGGAACAGACAAGCTTGTGCATTGCTATAAGGCATATTCTCTACTCTGAGGTCTTCCTCTCTGTGTACCGTGAAGGATCCCTCCCTCTTCTGTCCTGTCCCTAGAGGTATTTTGGAGCTGGAAATCAGAAGCATACTTGTTGTAGTTTATTAGATTAAAATAGCTGTCAATTAGCTTAGTCATGGGCCTTTGCTGTGAAATGTCTACGTGAAAATGGAATTTGAACATACTTCCATCAAAATGTGACTACTTACTTAATTCTGTAGTTTGTAGGCTCTTTACCTACTTTTTCAGCATGCTGAGGTAACTGTTCATAGGTAAATATGATTTTGAACCCCATTTGCAGTTTTTTTCTTCTCACTGCCTATAGATAAATGGAGCTAGTGAGATCAGATATGCGCTTAATATTTATTTTGCTATATGGATTTTAAAGTTATTTTAAACTGCTCCCTATACCTTCTTTTTTTTTTTTTTTTTTTTTCCTGAATGACTATATGCTCTGTAGGGACTGTCTATCGTTCACACCAGAACAGTTTCATAATGCTTGACAGCACAGAGAGTTCATGTTTAGGACAAAGTTACACAAACCCTTTAAAGTTGAAATGAGAATTACATTATTCTTTTTTTTTTTTCCATTTAAACCACAGTATTTATATCCTTAAAGGTCATACACTGCATTGTCTTTGTTTAGAGATATCTAAAGAAGCATATCTTGTTTCATTTTAACAAAGATTTTCCAGTGTATCCCACCCTCCTTTTTCAAGTATCAGGTTGTTATATATACAGAACTTTCTTATGAACTTTCTCTTTGATTGTCCAATGGAAAAAAATATACTAAACATAGGAAGTACCCAACTACTGGGCAACTACACCAGCAATAAGATCAAGCTATGCCCTCTGTTACTTGCTTGTGTGCATTATGTAAAAATGTTTGTTTTGTTTTGTTTTCCAAAATACTTTTTACCAGATTGAATTGTAAATTAAATGTTAGGCTTACTTGTTAACAAATGTAAATCAGTGTAATCCACTGAAGTCAGTGGAATTCTGCCAGTTTTCAACAAGCTTATTATTTTGGCATCTTGAAGCCTGACTTCCTTCATTGTTGAATCAATTTTTGCATTACTGTGGTGAGGATATTACCTAAGTATTAAATCCAAGTTTGGGTTCTCCCAGATCTTACTCTAACTCCTCATTAGTATTAAAAAAAACAACAACCACAAACAGTGTTCAGAAGTGTACTTAAGAACATTTTTTTGAAGACTCTATGGAGACTATTTCCATACAGTATAAATAAAACTTGATCAACACAAGCAAGAACTACATTTTACGCACCATCAGTCCTCCTTATCAGAAGCTCACATACAGATGTCACTAGTATTTGTATTCATATCACCAAACAACAAATTCAGAGGAGGAATCATCTGCTCTTAAAGCTCCAAAGAGTCAAATGAAAATCTGAGCTCAGTTCTTGCTTCCATCTGAATTCTCCACATGGCCAGAATGATTTAGTGAGTACAGATGCATCACTACATTAAGGCTTGTGCCTCTCAACTCTCACTTGCTTCTCCACCTCCTACACATAACCATTTTGTCTGTTGCTTCTACCTGGCTATATTCATTGGTTTGTTTAAGGCTATGGGTAAGTGTAACTTCTCTTTCACTGGAATCCAAGTTTTTTGGCAATTTTGTTTACTACAGGTATTTCTGTCTCTTTGATAACAAGAGAGTGTGTGAAATATTCATTGGAATTAACATTTTCAGAAACAGCCACTACTGAAGTAATTCAGTAAACAAATTCCAAATACAAGCATGTATCGCACCAGTTAACTCTGAGACATCTTCAATAAATTATGGAAACACCATAAAATAGCATGGAGCTAACTGAAAAAGTCCTGACTTAATGAAGAAGTAATTCACACAAGCTGAGAATATGGTGAGTGTGCTACTTTGAAAATATTTGTAAAATATTCAATTGTATGTAGCAAACACACACTTCACCTACACACGCAGGTACAGCTGTGCACAGAAAGTAATGCCTGCTATTTTATAACAGAAGAATTGTGCCCCTTGCCTTTGTATCAGCCATCCTGCTTTGGGAGGAGGAGGGTAAACAAGCAAATAAGCAAAAATTTTTTGAAATTTTCTAAAAACATGAAGACTATAGGCTTGGTTCAAAGAATTCTGAAGTTAGTAGAAATAATGAGCCAGAATCAAAGCAGAAAATTCAGCTTAACAGTTAAGCGTATTTTAAGCTTGAGCAACTGAAGGCAAGTTCTGTGAACAGAAGTGACAAGCATGAAAGCATGCAGTTTTTAATGTCTTGTAATCTTCATTTTTCTAAGTTTGTGGCTCATTTCAGAGGAGATCTAACTAAACATTCATAGGCAGTGAGCAGAAAAGAAATTATGTCATTTAAAAATGTGAAAATGAGAATTGCCAGCAAACAAGAGGGAGAGACTGCATTCTCCCTCTTAGAGAGCTAATTAAAAACAACTATTTGGGTAGTGATGCAGTTTAGGTCAAACAAATAGCTTTGTCATAGAGGGACATTTTACATTTAAGCATCCCCCTTTCGCGCTTTTAATCCTAGGATTACACACAAATATTGACCACTGTATCAACACCCTCTGAGATAACATAATTTTCTTGGACTATGATACAAATTCCATCTTTCAAAAAGCAACTTACCTACAGTATTCAAAGATAATGCTGAATGTCACTGTAGTGTAGTGTAGTGTACTGCCAGTGGCATTACATATTACTATGTTTGCCCAGCATTTTTTATCAGAGGACTGTCTTAGCAGCCTGCAAATCTGAAGAATTTTAACTATATAAACAAACATTTTCCTCAGGGGAAAAAGAAAAAAAAATGAGTGAGAGTGTCAGTCTCTTGTCTTTTCATAATCTATTTTACTGTCCTTTCTTTGCATGGAAATGCCAGGCAAAATGGTTAGGTTATTAACTCATTGCTTGGCTCAAATTAGAAATCCTCTGTAAACCATTTATATTTGAAATATCTTACTGCTCCTTCACTGTAGGTTAAAGATTTAACATGTGTCTTTCAAAGATACACTTTTTACTCCTTATTGTTTATTGAATTTTGGTCTGAAAAACAACCACAGCACACTGCAGAGATTTATCAGTTAAATTCAAAAGGTCCTACATGCAGATGTATTGCAACCCAGACAGCATCGCTCCCTAGAGAATGTCACACTTCCTCTGCAGCTAGAACACACACTTAATGTAGTCTCTCTAGAGATCTCTAAATAACCCCTGTGCTCCAACTGGTGGAATAAAGAAGAGATGAAAGTTGAATCAGGAACAGAGGATAAAAGACTGGGCTACAGAGATATTAGGCAACAGACCAGGAAAAGGCAGGCAAAGAGAGAAGAGAGGAAAGGTGGCCCAACCAGCATAATAGGACTGAAACGGAAAGTCCAGTGGTGAGTTAGGTGTATGATGCTGAAGAGGGGATAGTGGAGTGTATTGGGTACATGTGCCAAGGTTTTGGTAGTTTGGGGGCAGCAGGGGTGGCTTCTGTGAGCACAGTCCAATAGTTGGCACCATCTAAGATAAGACCCAGGTCCAGCTGCACCAAAAGGAACCTGCCACTGGGCAGAGATGAGCCATGACCAACACTGCCTCACTGACAACACGTTTAAGAAAGTAAAGAAAAATATTGTGCAGCAGCTGGGAGAGAGGTGTGAGAAAACAAAGAAAAAGACCTGCATGCCCTAAGGTCAGTGTAGGAGCACAGGAGGTACTCCAGGCAGAGAACAGCAGTTTACTGCAGCCCACGAGAGGCCCGTGGTAGAACAGGCTGTCCCTCTGCAGTCCATGGGTCCATGAGCAGATCTCCATGTGCAGCCATGAAGGAACCCACCGTGCAGCAGTGGATGTGGCTTAAAGGAGGCACAGCCAATGGAGAGCCCATTTTTTCTCCCTGTGTCCTTTTAGAGAAGGAGGAGTGATACAGCAGCACAGTGAAGTTTAAGTTAAACCACTACTTGGGGAAAAGACATGGAGAAGTATGATGAGCAAAAAAAGACCTTCTTATCAGAAAACTCCACACTGTAAAGCTGAAGAGACATGATACACAAACCTTGTTGTCCTTTGTCAGCAGATATGTGTGAAATCCACCTACCAAAACTCCCATTGGTGTTCCATGCTAGAATAACTTTATCAGTTTGTCAAGAAAGCTCAAGTGATAGACATTTCTGTGTAGTTGAGATGCTACGCTAGAAACCCATGTATATATCAATCTGATGCTTCATGATAGGATTTCAAGATTTTGTTTTCAGTCAAGAATTTGTTTTTTGTTTGAGATTTTCAAAGATTAAAAACTGTGTCTAAAGTATCTGTCTTAATTTTGTTGCAATAGCAAGTTCTCAATATTAGGAAAGCCCAAAACTAAAATAATCACTGCAACCTTCATTAATGCTGTTCATGTACAAGCATTGCCACAGCCTGTCCTTCTTCAGGAAGAGCAAGGATAAAGAAAGGGAAATATATGAACATGTGGGTACATACTGGATCATGATATACACACAGAGTTATTTACACAGCCTAATCCTGACATATTCTGAATTGTAAATTCATTGTTCTGCCATCTCCGAATGTGTTTTTAGCCTCTTTGAAAGAAATGTAACAAAAAAAAAATATTCTCAATGATACAGTAATTGTGTTAATTCCTAAAATACTTCAGACTAATTTAGAAGGGCTAAATATAACTTTCATTCTTGTCTATGTTTCTTGTAACCAAAGGCTGCCTCAGTGTAGTGAATATATGTAAAAAATTATTTCCCTTGTTAACACAGAACAGAATGTTCCACTACTGTGAATGGTTACTTCCTGGATACCATATCTGACAAACATATAACAACACTTGCTTCAGGTAGGAGTGCTGCAATAATGCTATGCCTCATTTCTGCAAAGCTGATTAAATATTAGCAATGAGCAAGTGCTGCAACACAAAAAAGAGTGAATTGATGGATGTATATGTTATTTATTTCTTTTTCAGTAAGCACTGCAGAAGAGAAACACTGCAGAGTTTAACTTCCCAAAATGTTTTTGTGATCTTAAGATTACAATTACTGTAATGGCTAGAGAGTGAAATGAATGGTGTGCTTTGTAAGGCACATTTTCCAACTCACCGCAGCAAGCTGTTCCACTCCACTTGCAGTTCGTGCCAATGTTATGAGGTCTTCTTGCATCTTATCTACCCATGATTTTATCCTAAACAAAATTAAAAAAAAAAAAGAAATAAGAGAAGTTTAATCAATTCAATGCAAATATCTTTGAAGATCTCAAATGCAAAAAAAGGCTGGCAGATGTATTTTCAAACGACAGACTGACACTGAAGTCCACCTGAAACAGCTGTGAATCTCTTTCAGATACAATATCTATTTTCATTTTCTCCCTCTCTTAGCAAGACCTTACCTTTTAAGTCTATGTGAAGAACTTGTATGCAATTATATATAAGAAGAAAAGGGCAAAAAGGCAGAATGTATTGGTATTATTGTATATAAAATGTATTCCATAGGACAACCTGGCTAATTTGCAACTAACTCACAGAAAGATCTTTCTGGGTGCTCTTGAGGTCTCTCTCCTAACAAACAGCAAAAGCAAAGAGAAACAGCAACTAGGATCTGGCATACAAGCAAGAATAAATCTTCTGGCCTGCAGCCCCTCTCTGGATGTTCCATGGAAGCAGCAGCAGGACGGGCTGCAGCCAGCATCGATGGCATGAGTTGTTCTGGCAAGGGACACCTGCTCCTGGCTGCTGCTCTTGCTGAGCCTACTTCACTCCCTAAGCCCAGTAAATCTGCCTCTTTGCTTAAGAGTTGGAACCAATACAGTTTTCGTGTTCATATGCCATGTCATGTTTTGAAGTTGGAAAAGAGGCATGGCACAAGTTTATTCCAGAGGGATATGCTTATTCCAGTGACAGAAGAAGGTGGTGTAGACTGCCTTGCGAGAAAAACTGGTCTCCAACTCATCTATCCTATCATCCCTGTCATTATTATGGCTCTGTGTTTTGAAACCTGGAAGAGATATTTATCCTAGCCATTTCCTAGCCTTATTGTGATGCATGGGGAATGACAGCTAAGATTATTTATGAAAGAAGGAAATAAATGAAAAAGACTCCATTTTCACTTCAATATGGAGAATTTGTAAGAGTAAGAAAGAGTACAGATGCTTGCTTTCACTCCTTCCTTCCACCATCAATAAATTTTGTATTAAACAACAGTCCCTATCTTAAAAAAGCACAAACACTAACATGGAGTTGTGACTTCAAAATTTTATTAAAGGATGCTTCCTCATGCTTTAGAAGAAAGACATCAGCCATCCCAATGTCCAAAAGTAATCCAAATTAGATTGGATATAAGGAAAACAGTTTTAACAATAAGAGTAGTGAAGCACTGGAGTTAAGTTGCCCAGAGGTGGTAGATGCCCTGTTCTTGGAGACATGAAAACTCAGGCTGGATCTGCTCTGAGTACCCTGATCTAGCTGTACATGTTCCTATTCAATGCAGGTGGCTGGACTACATTGCCTTTGAGGGTCTCTTCCAGCTGAAATTATTCTATGTCTCTATGTATAAAGAAGATTTGGGGCTGACTTCTAACATGAAACAGCTCAAAATGTCTGCTTAGCTAGAATAGGAACTACATAGAAAGGTACTGAGTTTAACAAAAGTGCCAGATTTATGACAAATCCCTCCTCTCAATCAGTATTAGGTGGCTTCCTAATACAGTCTTTAGTAAATTGTGTTTTGTCACACCACAAGCAGAATACTCTGACAAAGCAAACAACTTTGTGAAGGTTTTAGTTCAAAGCATCTTCAAGGCCTTTACGTAAGAAGTCTGTAGCAGAAAATGAACTCTTCTTTTATGAATCCAGAAGAGAGCCTTACATTTATGACTCAGCATTCTTGACAAAAAATGCTTAAGCAATTGGCAAATTGTTACCATGGTTTCTTATTTATCATGGCTTCCATCTGTGACACTGCTGTTTTCATCCTATACCTCCGGCTACTCTCTTGGCTTGTTTGGCAATCTCATCTGTTGTGTCGTATCTTTTATTTTCTATAGTGTTTAACCTTTTATTTTTCCCTTCAAAATCTCTGGATAAAGATCAGCAATTTTATTCTGTCTCCACTGCACTTACATTGTTTTCCCACTGGATTCATAACTGATTAAAAAAAGTTACAAGTAAAGTTATTTCATTAGTCTCGTTCATCACAGAACCATTCTAATTGTTCCTATAGGCTAGAAACTTTTCAGAAGACTGTCTGCCCTTTAACATCTTCTCAATGCACCAGACATTTTCATTATCAGTGTTATAAGAGAAAACACTCCAAAAGGTTTTTTGCTAGTTACAACCATTAATGATATTATCATTTATTCACAGCACATAGCGTGAGGATTTAATACTTTCTGCAGACAATGTACAGAAAAGAAGAGCTAGATAGCAATTTGTATCTCCCTGTTCAAGCTATTGAACATTACTTCATGCCTTAGACTGCCATTATAACACTTCCTATTAGCATAAAGTTTGCTATACCCAATACTCACAAGCACATTATCTTTTCCTCGTTTTCAATGGTTAGTTCCACAGACCCTGGAAGTATTAAAGTGGTACTCCGCACTTTACAAATGCTGACAAAAACCACCCACCACAAAGCCAACAACTCGCTTTTCTGCTCCCTTAGCCAAAACTGGATTCATTGCTTAAGCTCTATAATTTCCAACTTGAATTTAGTTTGACTGTTTCAGACAGGTACTGAACTAAATCCCTAGGTCCTGCAGATGGTGAAGACCAATTTCTAGTGAAGATGAAGAATGTCAAGGTAAAATGTCAATATTTTCTGAAGGTTATATACATTAAGTCACTGTGTATGCCAAATCAATACTGCAAGAGGAGATCTTGTTCAGTTTCAGTTGTTTATACTTGCTTGAATGTGTTTTTTAGCTTGTGTGTATTTTTCTAGCTTAGGTAGAGTTTTAAAAGACTTTTTGAGAAAGACTTTAAAAGACACTTAGAACCAGAATCACAGAAAAGTTTGGGTTGGAAGGAACCTTTAAGATCATCTAGGTCCAACCCGTTTGCTAGAAGCAGGGAGACCTCCCTCTAGATCAGGTTGGGTCAAAGCCCCATCCAGCCTGACCTTGAACACCTCAGGAGTGGAGGCATCCTCAACCTCTCTGGGCAATCTGTCCTAGTGTCTCACTGCACTCACAGTAAAGTATTTCTTCCTAGCATCTAATCAAAATCTACCCTCTTCCAGCTTAAAGCTATTTCCCTTGTTGTTACAAGCCCTTATAAAAAATCCCTCCTCAGCTTTTCTGTAGGCTCCCTTCAGGTACTGGAAAGGCCATTATAAGGTCCCCCCAAAGCCTTCTCTTCTCTCAGCCTGTCCCTGTTAGAGAAGGTGCTTCAGCCCTCTGATCATCTTCGTAGCCCTCCTCTGGACCTGCTCCATGTCATTCTTGTGTTGGGAGCCCTTGAACTGGACATAGCATTCCAGGTGGAATCTCAGGATAGCAGAGGGGCAGAATCACCTCCCTCAACTGGCTGGTCACACTTATGAGCTGCAAGCACACACTGTTGGCTCACACTGAGTCTTTCAACTGACACCCAAAAATCCTTCTCCTTGAGGGCTGCTCTCAAGCCACTTATCTGTACGCTTGGGACTGCTCCAACACAAGTGCAGGACCTTGCACTTGGCCCTACTGAACTTTATGAGATTGGTGTTTGCCTACCTCTCAAGCCTGTTCAGCTTTCTCTGTATTCCTCATGGCCAGGTCTCTAGTTTCCTTCTGGAGAGGGCCCACAAGCTCCCTAGCCTTCCTTTTTTCACTGTCGTACCTCCAGAATTTCTTCGTGTTCCCATTTCCCCTTTTCACTCAAAGGGTGGTGACACACTGGAACAGGTTGCCCAGAGAGGTTGTGGATGCCCCATCTGTGGAGGCATTCAAGGCAAGGTTAGATGTGGCTCTGGGAAGCCTGGTGTAGGGGTTGATGACCTTGCACACAGCATAGGTTGAAACTAGATGATCTTTGAGGTCCTTTTTCAACCCAGGCCATTCTATGATTCTATGTTTTTATATTTTATGACCCTGGCTAGATTTAATTCACCCGAGTTTTAGCTTTCCAAACCTGTTCCCTGGCTTCTCAGACTTCTATGTAGTCTTCCCAGGTAACCTGCACCTGCTCCCAGAATTAAGTCCAGGAGCTTCTTGTTGATCCATGGAGTCCTCCTTACATTTTTGCCTGTTGTCCTCTTTCTTGGGATCCACTGCTACTTGGCTTGGAGGAGATGGTCACTGAATACTCACCAGCTTTCTTGGTCTGCATTTATTTCTGTTCTTGACTGTATCACCAAAAGTACTCTTACTGCCTTACCTCTTTGCTCATTCACATCCTATATTTCTAACATAGCAATATAGAAGGATTTAAGGCCTGATTACAACTGATTTCATCATTGTGCTAGCACTCCTAAATTTTACTTTCTATAATTTTCTTTCCAGAATCAGGTATAAAATAAGTTAATGTATCTGTGAAGACAGTATCAACTCATAAGCATAAGTGTGAACAATGGCAAAAATTACATATATACTGGTTTGGGTTTTTTTCTTGTCTCAGAGAATGAGACGTACAAAAAGTGAAAAAGTGAAACCCACTAGCCAAAAGCATTTTCAAAACCATAAAATAAATAATTGAACACAGTGAGAATTTTTATGATCCACAAAGATTCTCGGTGTTATTTCTAAGAAGGCTGGGTAGAAAAAAAAATCAGAGAGGATTGATTTTTAAATTGACTTTTTTTGAGGGTTTTTTTTTTTCATTTCCCATTGCTATGGTTTTTAATGGGTACTTTCTTCTTTGTCCCTGAAAGGAAACTGGAATGGTGAGAAAACATATTAATTAGTTAACCTTGAAATACTGCAGGAAGTCACTCTTAAAAATGTGAATTGCTTATTATTACTGATTATTTGTTTCTCACAAATGAAATACAAAATACTTTCCTATTTAACTTCCAAAAAATATGCTTTATTTTAAGTAAATACTTTTTATGTGTCCTCTAAACTTTCTGCCTCTGCATAGTTAGCCCAGGATTCATACTGCTTATTCAATAGTTTCCTAGGCTGGTGTTTGATTTCTCCATTTTTATTTGTTACCTTGTTTTTCTTTTGAATGAAGTTCTTGTGCTACAGACAATAGAAAAAGGCATCATTACAGTCACTCCTTTGCCTCTACTGGAGCCCTACACAGCTTGAATTCTTGGTCTAGTATCCCCTGTACAGCTAGGCTACATGCTCAGCTTTTATACAGGTTATGTTAAATAGTATTGGGCTTGATGAAATAGGAAGAAATCCACCTTCATTCTAATTTAGTGGCAAATTCCCTCCCTTCCTATAACTGAAACGAATACTTCTTCTAATCTTGACTATGCATTTACCTCAAAAGACCTTCTTTATCATATATACATATTTACCTGTTGTACTTCCTCTAGCAGGAATTTTTCTCTTCTCACTTGCTTCAACAGTAGCTAGTACAACAATATACAACATAACAAAGATTCATAATTTAGACTGGTTGTTTTTTTCTAGCTCACTGTCAGAAATAGAAATAGTAAAAAGACATTCTAAAATTCTGAGGAAGCTTCGTATAATTACTCTCCTTCCAAAAAGAATTTAAGTAAAATCATTAGTAATGATTAAAGATCTAACGTCTCTATTGCTGTGTCTCACTTTTCCCATCTTGGCACCAGACTGAAGTCTGTTTGCAGCATACACTGTAGATATTTCCTGTTTCTCCTAGACCACCTTTCTGAAATAGAAACAATCATAACCCAAAATTTACATTAAAAATGCAACTGGTTTTTTTTGGTTGTTTTTGTTTGTTTGTTTTGTTTTTAATAAGGGATCATATTCTCTCATAGCATTTTCTTAAAACACACGTCCCTTAAAAAAATGAAAGAGCCTGTGGGCACTGAAATGCTTGTCTGGTACTGCTTTGAAGTGAAGCCTGCAGTGCAATATCTGCCTGACAGCTGCTCCTGGTCAGAGTTTATTTAACAATTGGAAAGCTGTCACAGCAAACATGAAACCCCATGACTTAAAGAAGCAGCAGTCATTTTTCTGCAAAGGGGAACAACAGAAAGCCTGTACAAAAGGTTAGGTTGCCCCTATCACTATTAGCTTGGCACAAATGTTGCAACGGATGTTCCACTGAGAATTGATTACATTTTACAGAACAATTGATTTCAACCCTACTCTCACACACATGGGTTTTCCTTAAATCAGGCAACGATTGGACAAAAGGAGCACCAACATGCCTTTCCACAGAAACTTCCAACTGATGTGAATGTCTGAGGGAACGATCTGATTAAAGACAGACAGATGTGGGTCATTTAATGGGGAATTAGAAGGTTGCTGCTGTCACCTGGGCTGATCAGATTGATGAGGAAAGAGCTAGAACATTACAGAGCCATCCATCCACATTACAGTGTTATTCGACCTAGTATAACAGCTATTTTGATGGCACAGAAATCCTTTCTTCCTCCGTTTTTCCTTTATTGTTTGTTTATTTTATTTTATTTTATTTTATTTTATTTTATTTTATTTTATTTTATTTTATTTTATTTTATTTTATTTTATTTTATTTTATTTTATTTTATTTTATTTTTTTAATAGGACAGTTGTATTTCCTATTCAGAGGATTTTTACAGGTACTTCCAACTTATGCTCCAAGTAGAACTTAATGTAACAGATACCAACATAAGGAGCCTTCAACTTCATCAAAAATCTATTTTTATGGTAAACCTATACACCAAACTTGCAGAACAGAGCACTGCTCAACTGCAAGAGTACAAGAAACCAAGAGAGCTGCATGTAGAACAGCTGTGTTACATCCTTTTCCTACTAAACCTGATGCAATTATTTTCTGCTGAGTTCAAGGAAAGTAGATTAATGTAATTGCTGTAATCCATTCTGTAATCCATTCACACTAATTTAAGGTACATTAACTGACTTCTGCATAGATATCTTCTTATCATCTAAAGAGGCAGGCATAGACCTTAATTCAGCCAATTTAACAGCCACGTGTTCTGTTGTAGGTTCACATCTATCGGTTGTGATTATGTTTACTGAAGTTTCTAAGTAGTCCATGCATAGAAAAATAACAATTACAATAATGAAACATCTAAGCAGCAAGAGGAAGATTTTCTTTTCACAAAATGGGTCAGTATCTCTTACTTTTATATATTCTTTTATAAACTGAATAAACCATTGTTCTGAATGCAATGGAATAGCAGCATTTGAGAAATGAAGACTAATGAGATCAGACTCAGAAGTAGTGAGAGAGCAAGCCCTGCTATATTTTTGCAAGCAACCTCACACTTTATTTTCTTGCTCAGAAAATCTGTTACTTTCAGAATCAGAAAGTTTTTAGAGGATTCGCTGTCAGTGAAGGAGCAGGGGGTAGTCAATGAATTTATTATTATACAAGCAACATTCTCAACCTTCTCTGGCACTCTTAGGCAATACTAAAGGGCAAACAGAAACTGTTACCACAATTGATAGAAGACGTGTGAGAGCAGAAATATGCACCATGATGAAATTACTAACCGTCTGCATAGAAGTTGTCCATGTCGCTGCATTTATACCTCCTACTGCAAAACTACTGAATTTTAATACCACCATATAGTTTGAGGACCTATTAAGGTGACAATACAGCATTTCAGAAATGTGGGTGGAAGCATGGATTTATAGCTAACTTGTAAAAAGTAATAAAGGTTTTGTGAAATACTGAGTGAATTGTCATAGTGTGTTAAAATCTCACTGATTCTAAATGAAAGAAAGCAGAAATTGGATATGCAAATATCACTGAAATCACATGCTTATCAGATTAAGCTCTTGATAAAGTGGCAGCTCTTGAATCCCTACTGAATAATCAGAAATAAATAAAAGAGGGTTATATAATTTAAATGACATATGAAAGCAAATTATGGCAAAATTGTAGTTATAAGAAAATGTGAACCTTCCATATCTGATTAGATCCATAGAGTGGAAGATATTTAAATCCATTGTTCACAGACATGCTCACCTCTACAGCTGTAAATCCCTCCGCTTACATAAAGACATTCAGCAGTCCTCATTCTGTGGCTTAGTACAATATCATAAAGCATAATATAAATAATGTACATAGTATATAACAGCTTCCAAGGAAGTTTAGAATTCACAAATTTAAGTGAAAAGATTCCACTTTATTCCAGGGCAACGGCATATATACCCACTGTATGCTCCATGTTGAAAATATAACACAAAATGTTGTATTCATGTTTGGAAAAACTTTTCTGTAGTAAAAAACAAAGCGAGGATTAATTAAATAATGACATTTAGCTACTAAGCTGCATGGGAAAGTAGGATATCCATGCTATGTTGATGTGTACAAATGGATGCGCAAAATGCATTATCTACTCCATAAAATACTTCCTTCATTGGCAAGAAGAAAAAGCAGTGCTCTGTTCTTTTGTCCTCTTTGACAGTCTTATCTGCCCAAATGTAACAAGCTTCTGGACATGCAGTCTGCATGGCCTTTTCAGATACAAAAGAGTCCCAATAGCGAAGGCCAGAGAAACTTTCTTGTTCTCTCCAGTTTTCAAAATTTAAAAACTTAGCTTGAAATGATTATCTTACATTTCTCAAATCGAAACATCTGAGAGTGAGAGATAATACCTCTGTCGTACTTGACATTCTGTGGAAACAGTCAATGTAGACAGCAAACATTTCAAGATACATTTGGACATCAGAGGCAGATGTCTTAATGTTTAGACTCGAATTCTACAAACATTTTCCTTTTTTCTTTTAAATTCTCCTTCTTATACACCTCTGTATCACAGATAAATGGGGCACTAGGAACGCACTGAAATACCATTTACAGCCCGCTGATTTATCCAGCAGCTCAAGATTAACTTCTACCACTGACTTCTAGGATGATGCTCACAGCAAGAAGGACACAACTCATGTCAGTTTTCTTCTTCATGTTCAGTTCCAGCAGCAGGTTCAAGGATAGAAATGGTTGGCAGTGTGATTGCCAAGAAAAGCAGAACTCCTTCCCGCTTTAATAAGCAGGTTGTACAGACTCCAAAGCATCCAGATGTTGAATGGGAATGAGCAAGTAATTCCTTAAATGAAGTGTTCATTTTAAAAAGCCAGGCTGGGGCATGGTCATATTATTTTATAAGCTGGCTCAGACTAAACCAAGTGTCTGACAGGTGTTTAGCCTCACATGTTCATAATTACAGCTTCTGCTCCGTAAATATTTCTCTTCACTTTGCCAAAAGTGTTCTTTTGGAGTCCAAAGCTTCCTAGCAAATAACATGAAAAATATCCTCTAACAGAAATTACTGTTGCAAAAAATAGCATTTAATAATTTAAAGGCAATCTTTAATGTTAAGCCTGACAATATAATCAGCTGCAAAATTACTATCAAGCTGTAAAATGAGTCCTTAAAAATGATTATGTTTTAATTATCAACAATTACAGTGCTAAAACAGTTTACCAGAAAAGACATACATTTATGGCTCAAATGACTGTCAGTAGCCCTCAGATGTTTCTCAATAAAGGCTTTTACAATCAGACATACATCTACTACCTTTTATTGCTTAGCATTAAAAAAACAATCAGACACTCAAAATCTAGTTAGTATTTCTGTAGCTGAGAAACAGACACTGAAAATAAAGTAATTTCCTTCTGAAGTCTACTAGATGAAGTGCAGTCACGTGGTTTTAAATTCCAGTGGTCTAATGTATGGCCTAACCCTGTAGATCACTTGGAGCGATCACCTCTATCAGATGAGCTGCCACAGGTGAGAGATACAGGTGTCTGCCATCACCTGACGTCCCACAGAGCAACACCTAAAATGCCTCTTATCCTTCTTTGCTTCAGCTCTGATAACTAGTATTTAAAGAGCAGCCCAGACTATTTCATTAATCTAATACAAACACAGATAATCCAAAAAGGAGACCAGAAGTGAATATCACACATATTACAGTTATTATAGTACTGTACCTATGGAACCTGGCCTAGAACCTGCTCCCTGTGCAAAGTAATACAGAAATAGTGCTAAAATACCTGTAACTGGAGAATTAAAAAGTGTGTCTTGAAAATTACGATTGAAAAATAAATCTCATACAATAGAACTTCTGAAAATGCAAAGTGCATGGATTTGCTAAGGCATTTCAGGCAAAAAGTGATTTTATCAGTCACATTTAACATATCACAGTCATACTTTAGACACAATTTGCATTAAAATGACTTTTTTTCCCCAAAAACTAATAAGCATTACATTTTAGCCCCAGGAAAAAAAAAAAAAAAAGAAAGGAAAAAAAAAGGAGCATCATTAAATTAAAATATAGCAGATTGGATACCAGAAAAGAAGAAATTAAAGGAAAAAAATGAAACTGGGTTCATGCAAATCACAAACATATAAAGGAAACAAATGCCTGCGCATCCACACAGATGTGCACCAGTTCCAACTCAACAAGCATTTCAACTGATCCACTTCATTTGGGTCACTATCCCAGCAATATCTTATTGTCATGCATTGAGAGTGCACAAAAGCTGGCCTACCAGTCCACATGTGAATAAATATATAGAACACACACATTTCTCTCCTTAAAACATGGGATTAGTTTGATCAGCTGTTTGTGGTAAGAAATTTACCTTCTTTCATAATATACATGAAGAAATCATACCACATAGTGTAACTGTGTGCAAAGAGAGACTATTTCATGTCTATGCAATGCAGCAACATAATATTACTGTATTGTGAGTTGACTGATAGGACTGAATTTGAATCCAAAGCCTGCCTCATCTAACAAAGAGTTACAGGATCAGATCTTAGACTAAAATAAATGTACTAAAGTAATAGAAAATATACAATAATTCAATAATAATGAAACACATTTAAGCTTTTCTTTTCAAGTTTATTTGTTCGTGAATGGATATGGATTAATCTTTGTTTTTGTTGTTTAGGTATACAACACTGAATTTGTGTATGTAAGAGAAATGTTAGCATAAGCTTTCACAGAAATGACCAAATGTCCATCTCATTTTGTCACCAGCCATACGTTGGAAAAAGCAAACAACAAAACTTCCTTTGAGTTCAGAAGCATAGAAATGAGTTCTTAAAACTGTGAATCGCACTGCCTTTTGGGGAGCTGATGTGCAAATAAGGACGCATACTAAAAACCAGATGAAATTCTGGAGGAGGGTAGGAACAGGCACTGTTCACTTAGGTGCCCTGTGCTGGGGGCTTTGTTGCAGTGAGGTACATCACAGGTAGCGCTAGTCGTGTAAGTTAAGCACGCATCTGAACTGGGATTCTGACAGAAATCCTGCTCAGAATGTCTGCCTTTACTGTTTCTTGCCATTTGCTTAAATGCAAAAGTTAAGTATAAAAACAGAGGGGTTCATAAAGGTTAAGCAGGTGTGTATGTACTGTGGAAAACAGGCTATGATTGTATAGGGATAATATTTCTAATAATCTTTCATGACTCTGTATGAAATGATTATTAAAAATATGATTTCATACTATTCATTCAATATGAAATTAATTTGAAAAATATCCCACGATAACATAAGCATTGAAAAGCAACGAACACTGGCAACAAAATCTAGGCTTTATATTACACAACTACAAGCTATTCACTACCAAGCTTCAAATTGTATGGCCTCTTTTAAAATGCAGCTTCCAGTGATGCTGATTCCTCTTGTTTAATAATGACAAGGATTCATAAATAAAACATATATTATACTAAATAGCAGAATGCAACTTCCTGATAAACCAATGTAGTCTAAGACAAAAAGCTCTGACTCCCAACTTTATTCGATCAGTGTAATGCTACCTTTCTTGAAGTTTATGAAGGTCTTTTTTCAAATTATTATAAACTTCAAAAAATCTTTGGTGCACAGTGTACTCCAAGGAATACTACTTGAAAGCTATGCATCCAAGTTAATCAGCTATTTCATTTGCAAATATATTCTTCCTTTCAAAGCCTGACTTCCAATGTGCAAAGCTGTCACCTCTTTAAAATGCCAGTACTGTGGCAAGTATAGTAACAGCATTAACAGGAATAAACACATTGTTTTGGAAAGATCTGAATGGATTTCATCTTCAAAAAGACAAATACTACCCACATTTAATGTTACCATTTAAAACCAAAAAGAAAAGTAAAACATCATTGCAAAAGATGCAAAAGAGACAAAGCAGATATTATTGTACAAAGAGCTGTGGCACAGAATATTGAGTTTCTAAAGAAATTAGAATCAAAATTACCAATAGCCATGCAGTATTTAAATTCTTTCCATTTCACAAAGTTATTCTGAATTACACCAAGCTTTTGCTAAAGGCACAGCTGGCATGTTGTAGTTCCTGGGTCGCAAATGCATATTAATGGCCATTAGAAAAGGATAGTAGGATATGAGAATAAAATCAGTGCATTCTTTTCCTTCTGTTCAAGGGGTTATCGATCTGTTCCCAGACACACTGCAGTCTCCTGTCTTTAAAACAGTTTTGATAACTGTCCATAGCAGTATGAGGTCCAAATGCATAAACTCTGTATGTTAGCAAGCCCAGGGGAAGCTTGATCACAGGATTAGGGCATCATCTGCACAGACTGGTGTGGGTGGACTTCAGCTATATTAAAATCATGACTAAGTTTCCCCAGGGTGTTGGATAGATCAGTTGTGTATCAGAAGTGCTGGATACTGTAAACTACCAAAAAAACCATAAATACAATCACTCTGTAAAGAACTAGCAGCACCCAAAACCATATTTCCATTCTTCAAGTTACAAAATTAACCTTTTGAAATGGCTAGTGTCAGGCTTCATAAGCCAATTCAGTCACACACAGCTGTACACAGATCTTATATTTTTTTCTGTAATCCTCCAGTAGATAGATTGCACTTTTCTTAAATCTGCAGAAACTGGAGATTGAGAGATAATACTAAATGTCATTACTAGAGTGTTATGAAAGTCTCCGCTTTGTTCCTTAAAACGCAAAGAACTCTTACAGATAGCTCACAAATAACTCACACAAACCTTAGAAACAAAAGAGTAACATACTCCTGATGTTTGGGCTTCACTTTTGAATGCCTGGATGAAGCACGTGTTTGATTCAAAAAGCTCAGGCACAGAAATGGTTTCCAACTGCGTGCACAGGGTGAAAGGGCTGTAAGGGTCAGCTCACAGCAAAACTGAACAAGAATGACACCAAATGTAATTCAGGTTTAAAACAATGCCTTCTCAAAGAGGCTTTGCTCTCCTTTCTCAGGCTGGGGTAAATGCTCCAAGGTCAGGAGGGCACAATGCTTGTCAGTGTATTCAATGCACATTAGAGAGATGGCCTATTAAGGAAGAGTGTTTGACATTCACTCAGAACCCAGCCCTCCCCTCTTTCTCTTGTTCTCTTCCCCAATTTTAACACATTCCCTAATTAAGCATCAATACAACGCAATATAATTGAACAGATGTAGTAGTCATTACCAGGAATTACCCATTCTCCTATCAAATCAGAGTGTACAGAAAGGGCTGTGTTTGAAATGGGTGAACTTAATTGCCTGAAGGTCCCCAAGAGGGATGTACAAATAGATCAAGACATCACACACGCGCAACTGATCTCGGCTCTGACACAAGCTTTTTGTCACTCTCTCATCCATCTTTGCTTACCAGGGTTAATGGTGGCTGGAATTGACACTGGACAATTTAATAAATAAGAACATTGGATGTGTTTCAAATGAAGCATACCAGAACTCAGGCTTCCGCGACGTTTTGATTAAAGGTCCATACCTACTGAAGGCTGTTTCTGAGGCAGCTGCTTAAAAGACAATCTATTTGAGTAAAAACAGAGCAGAGTAGCTGGTATCCCTTGGCAATTTACTGTGGAACATTTGTTTGCTTCACAATGATCTGATTCACAATCATTGCACTTGCATGGTTGGTTGATTAAATCAGTATCTCTAGCAGTCATTACAGTGAGCAAAGAAAAAAAAGTCAGTTGCTAAAGTAATGCCTCTTTGTATTATGCAAAACAGATAAATTACAAGAGTGCATTCCATTTCCATTGCCAAAACCTCTTTCTCAGTTCCCATTTCCCAGCATAAAGTACCGGGTTTTTAAGTTCCTTACTCAAAAACAGTAGTTAATTAAGAAAAGTGTTAATCCATACCAGTAGGGGAAAATGTTCAGAAGGGAACATGCTACTGTCAGTTTAACACGCAATTGCAGATTCACTGATAGAGATCTAGGAAAGTATTGATTTCCTTAATTAATTAATTAATTAAGGGAATCAATTTAATTAAGGTATTCAAATAAAAGCAACAATGGCAATTTGAATCTTGCAAATAAAAACAGCTTCTCTCTATCTCAGGCTGCACCCCTAAAAGCTGCTGTGATCTACACCTGTGATCTAGCCTGGGCTGGCAGAGGTGACTAACATTTACAAGGCACAGGTATGACACAGTCAGGCAACAAAAAGGAGAAAAAGAGTCTGGCAAGCAGGGAAAATGTCAACCTGGAAGATCATGCTGCTTTTATTTAGGCTTGCATAAGTGCTGGTACTAGAAAAGAGTAATAGCTTGCAGGGAAAGTGGGAATGAAGGAACTGGTCTTGCACTGAAAGAGTGCAGCCCCCCCAAAAAACAGAATTGTTTATTTTAGACAAATGTCCATGAATGAGACTGTTTCAACTAATGCAGATTTATAAAATGCTACCTATGGCAGTTTCCAGATTGCTCAGTGAAAACGCTGTCAATATCACTGGAGGGAGATGAAGGAGCCTTTTCAATTGGGTGCAGATTCTGCATTTCTCTTCACTGTCATGACCACAATACAGTTTCACTGTGACAATGTACTAGATTCCAAGGCTACATTTAATGCTTTGACATCTCCAAATATGTATCGTCCCCCATATAAAAGGGAAGGAAAAAACTTTAGTACAACTAAGTTCAAATGTTCACCATAAAGAAGGCTCTGAAATAGTAGTCATACCTTTGCCAGACACTCATTTACTGTTACTACAATCTGTACAGTTCTCTTCTTTGTGAGCATAGTTTTCTTCATTTTCTCTTATTTTTGTCAGCATCCAAATGTGTTAAAACACTACAGAAAAAGCTCCGTGCTGAGATACCAAAACTGTGTGTATACTACTTGTATTTTGGACCAAACGCTCATTGGCAACTCTTTCTTCCCAAACAAGAGAAACATCTAGTGCTTGTCTTAAACTGGTCCCATTTGGTCCTATTTAATGCAAGAAGTCCACTGCTGACTGGAAGCCACATCAATTTTGTTCAATGTTAATATTACTAAGAAAAAAAAAAGGTTTAAAGATAATAAAAAGGAGATTGAGTAGGAAAAGAAATACAGAAATAGGCTGAGTAGTTTCTGCTATCAAAGTTCTTCCTTGTCTGTTCAACTGCATGCATGCTAAAACAAACTTCACAGATGATATGTGCCATTTCCTTATTTCAAAATGCTCTCACACACAGCAGTATTTCTGTTGAAGTAGTAGTAACTGAAGCAACTTATACAAAAATGTGTAAGTCAAGTAGAATTGCCTTCAACCAGCACTAACTCATTATACAAATTTTGTCAAAGATTCTAGTCAGATTGCACAGAATAAAGATCACTCTCCTCCAAATCCAAACTGACTTGTTAGGCTGTGAACATGAAGCTATCTTTAAAACCAGTACCTATCTCATTGCCATATCCTAAATTTTATATGTTGATTAGTGCTTCAGAGGTGCATTGGGAAGTCCTAGGTCTTCTTTTTCCATGGATTGCATGCCATTTTTTAGTTGAACATAGCAGACAGGATCCAAACAGGACCAGATGCTGAAGGGTGATTTGAACTGGATCACAACTACATCAGTGTCCCTTTAAGCTATCTGCATGTACCAAGAAGAAAGCTCCACTGACTCTGATCTTCTATGAATACAAATAGTCATATTTCCTTCCCTCAATCATTTTCACAAATCCCTCTTTGATTCAAGAGGCAACTAAAGGACTGCATTCAGAAATCACGGATCAGGCCTTAGATACAAGAGTACAGTTTAAAATGTATTTATGCTTAAATGTAATGTTCAGAATCATTTTAGTTTAGCTTGGGTTTATCTCCATTATTTAATATTGCTGGGAATAGACCATGCAGGAACAGCTCCTGCCCATGCAGGAACAGCTCTGCTTCAGGAGGTAGCGATGGCAAAAAAGCTCCTTCATTGATTTTGTTGTCTGAAAGTTAAGCAGCAGTAATAGCCAGTTGCTTTGTGTACAGACAGTCACAGTATGTTTATCTGGCACTAATTATGAGTAGCCTGTTTGGCTTACACACCTTTAGCGTTCTGCTGCATGATTAACTCTACACAGACTACACCCTTATTTGTAGCTTTACAGTGCTTAGTGCTTGGGAGTACAATTGAAGTCTCTGAATGTTCTAGTACAAGGCTAAGAGTTTTTAAAATGCCTGAAAGATCTCTAAACTGTCTCCATCATGTTAATAACAATCTGAAGGGTATTTATGTGATCTGTTTTAGGTACTTGCTGTTGGCTCTCTCTGTTTCCTCTTTGAAGATTTCTGACTCTGACCATTGACTGCATGGGGTGCACCAAGTGCCTGACTTCTGTTTTCTGAGTTGTGGCTAAGGACTGTGTCACAAGGAAAAGAGCACAGGAACGTTCACATGTCTCTAAATCCTCAATTTTGCAGGGAAAAAAAAACAAACCTGACACAAATAATCCCTACACATTTTCAGTCTGACTCTCAACAAAATTCCTCTCATATATTATATTTAAGTGAGAGTTTGAGTACAGGCCAATCTACCACATTTACAAGCCCCCGATCTGCGTGGGAATAGATGTTAAACAACAAAGGAAATGCCTAACCACCACACATTTGAAGAATTAGCATGACCTTTTTTTCTACAAGCTATCAAGAAAGGCTATGGGAAAGCATTCTGAAATCAACTGATGTTTAAAAGTCTCATAGCACACAGCAAAACAGTGTAATCAAAACTGGATTCATTTATACCTCTTTCGAATTCTGTCCCTGAAACATAATGTCTTTTCATGTACGATATGGGAGTGCGCTGCTTTGTGAGATCTGTTGCATACAGTACAACTGATATACTTAGGATAAGAAGGATGAGATAGCTTTCAGTCTCACAAAGGTAACAGGCCACTTTAATGAAAGTTTAGAATTTGCGTTTAATATTTAATCAACTTAATACTTTGATTTATGTAGGCTACTCTATATCCTCCAAGGGCATGAGGAGAATACTTTCAAGGAAGAGCATTTGGGAGAAAAATGTTGACATTTCTACTCCAGTTAAACTCCTAATTGTGTGTAAATCTTTTATACTTCTTCTGTTTCTCTGAATATATTACTTTCACAATGCAAACATGAAACGAGAAATTTCTAAACTGTAGTTTATGACAAACTCATCATAAAATACTTGCTTTTCTACATTTCTACTACAAAAACATTATCAGACACCAGGAGAAGAATGCATACACGCCCAATACAGATATATTTATTTTCATTATATCCAATTTTATAGATGTCCTCTTCTGAGTCAGCTAAAACTAGCAGTTGATGCAGTAGAACCAAGTGAAAGTAAGCCAATGACGTGTCATGGAAAGGCCAAAGGCGACAGTAGTAGATTTATGCATAAAAATTATGAAATTCCTAATGACAATGTCAGACTTGAATATCTACATCCTATGTATACAGTGTTAGATGAGATGAAAGGACTATGTTTCTAAGCTTTAGTATCAAAAATTATACTCCATACACTTCCTTATTTTTACAGTAAGCAACATAATGAAATATCAAGAATGTGTACTAATCTGTACTGTCGAAGACACCGATGGGTATTGGATTTCCTAGACAAGTAAAGTATTGGTATCTCAGTTACCATATCCTTGACAACTGCTAAGTACGGAATAATCAACTGGCATGATCTTGACAAGTAAGTCTTAAAGTCTGTTGCTATTCACTATCATGGTAAGATTGCAAATTCTCTCTTTTCCTCTTTTCCACTTCTGATGGGATACTTTTAAGCTGTCTTTTGCTCCAGCTAAAATCGTACTTCTCTTAGCCATTTACTGCCTCTCACTTTTGATTTTTACCATTTCCTTTCAAATGTCAATCCAAAAAGTGTGTCAGCATAAGAAGAGTACATCATCATTCACACAGTCTATTTGTAATGATTCTGGGGAGGGAAAGTGGGCAGATGGGTTTGTTCCTTCAAGAAAAAAGTAAGTGACCTATGAAATCTGAAGCTGGCCTTTTGTTATCAGTCATCTGGACAAGTAACAAGGACTACCTTCTTTGTTATGCTTATTGAGCAATTGTCAACACTACAAGTTCCAAACTGGTACTTTCCTGAAAGGCTAAATGAATTACAAGCGGCCTGCCAAAACCATAAAGGAAATCATGGCAGAACCTTGAAAAGAATTGTCATCCTTGTCATTGGTTCACCAGAGTTTAGGGCAAGAACCTGTAAGCAAGAATAGCTTAGTGCTGCAAACCCCTAACCTCTCCACCTCACTGACCTGCAGAGACAATTAAGCAAAACCATCCAGAGCAGCTGTACCCCTCTGTGCAGTAAAATAGGAATTTCATTCCACACTGCTTTGGACTCCTTTTGTGCAGGTGAATGTTGATTTTCACAGCTTTCAGAGTAGGAGTGACATGACAGTATGGAAACAAAATCCTACCACTTTTCCACTGTGAAACACTGACACTGATCAACAAGGCACTTAGAATTTCAAAAGAGAAAACAGCAGGTTTGTATAAGTCTAGTTCAGAGATAAGCTATTATTTCTTTCTAAAGCTTCCTGACAATGCACCAAGAGGTCCTACACTCTCCTTCCATCCTTTCTTCTCCCACAAGGCTGCATGGGACAACTGCTCTCTGACCACCCCAAGTTTCCTGTCACTTTTAAGCACCCCAGGCCAGACGGTTTCACACACAGATTCCTCCAGAGCCGTGACTTCTCACATCTGTGCTAGTGACACATTACTCACCTTGCATAGCGGTAAACCTTAATATTGAGTTTCTCACACAGGGCTTTCTCTATTCACAGCATTATGCTAAGAAGCTTAACAATTGGCAAAGTGGTAAGGCCAGCTGTCTTGAAGCTTTAAGAAAATCCAAAGAATCCAAACCATGGCCCTACTTCACATACATTTACCAAGCTCCTTGTGCATTAGGTCATGGATTCTTCCCATAGTTCTCATGTCCTATCATTTTTTTTTCCATTCACTTTATTGTCTTATCCATATGCTAAACACACTCTCAAGCTCTAGTCACTAGCAAACAGTTTATGTTTCATTTATATTATGTACTTTCAAGTGCATGCTTGGATGTTTCTGAGTCTGCACATTCCTTACTACAAGTGGTCTGTGTGAACCACTGATAGCCCTTTGATAGTTGCTTCTGTGACTATTCACAGCCTACTCAATAGTTTAGTATTTAACTGCTTACTCAACCATACTTAAACTCCCATCACTTAAAAGATATATACACAGTAAACTCTGTATTTTTCAGACACGTGTAACACTGTTTCAGCCTTAAACAAATTAAAAATGGATTCTATGGCATACTCCCTTCAGCTATATTCTATTAATCCAGAAAAACTGTTACTGTAAATAATCTGATGTTTTAAGGACTTAAATGATATGACTGTTCACTGAACTCTTCAATGAAACCTACCCAAACAGGAAAAAAATAGGAGTTACCAGTAAGCGTTTCAGGAAATTTTTGGCCTTTTTTTTTTAACAAAGTCATTTTGGAAAGGTCAGAGTAAGCGTACATATGTACTTCAGGCAAAATTAAATAAATAAATACATACATACATGTAGCACTTTCATCCTTCCTAGAATCTTCTTTAAACAAAGAGAAAAAATGAAGAATAACAAAAAACTAGTGACAGAGAAACACAGAGCAATTGCTTGTTACTGAATAGAAAGCACACACTTTCTGTGTTGGCTGCAGTGTAATTTTCTTCCACATAATTCCCTTTCCAAAAGATGCTGAGCAGCTGTAAAATACTTTCACTAACTTGCCACTTCTGTTGGTTACATACCATCTCCACGATCGGAAATGTTTTGATGACTGTAAAATCTATTAGCCTAGTAAAAAGCCACTCTAACTCGTGAAACAAACACATTACAATTGCACCACCTCATATGGAAGCAGCTGAGGAATATCAAAGCATATACAGCATGGTCTTTGGCTGTTAACACCAAATGGTCCTTGTAAGAGAATGAACTCTTTACAGCTCAGATTAATGGCACCTGTAAATATGAAGCATGATGTATCTGAACAGCAGTAATTGCAACTTCTACTTGAATTTTTGGGGGAATTTGTTGAACTCCAGTTTCAGAACCACAATTAATTTAAGAATGGACTAATGGGGAATGGAATAATGCAGAAAGAAAAAAAAAGAAATCAAGGGGACCTGCTTTTTTCCCTCTTTGTTGTGGGCATGCTCATCTAAAACAAAAAGCGTCTGCTATAAAATGATAAATCTCTTCAAATCACATTGATTTCAAGAAAATACAAATTACAGGGGTGGAGGGAGAAAAGAAGATTAAATTGTGCTGGGTTTCAAACATTTTCAAAATGTTTGTGGATGATCAAGACTTTCCCAATGCAAACTTAGTGCAGAGATTGTCCTGAATAACATCACCAAAACAGAAGGTTTGCTCAGAGCACCAAAAGGTGTGGCAACAGGAGCAAATCTAGGGTGCAAAGTAGTTATGCTGAGGAATAAATGTTCAAGCCAGGTGCAATTGGAACGTTTTGCTTTGAACTAACTGTAGTTTAATCCTGTAGACTTATTGTGAGCCTTCAGACAACATTAGTCGTGTTCTTGAAGCACATCTTCCAGTTTGAATTTGTGTGCACCAAGATCACTCCACAGTGGTAATCCAATGTGTACATTCCTACACTAAACACACCAGAATTTACACTGAAATTTAGCAAGCTTTTGCAATAATACTTGTATTTCTTTTCTTATCCCAATTTTAAACACCATTCCTTCCTCATCTATAGAGAATAAGCTTTGGTTAAAAGTGGAACTACTGAAGACTAGTTTACAACAGAAAGAACTGATTTCTATGCTCATTTTATCCCTTTATCATTAATTTTCATCATAATGCCCTCCACTGCAATCACTCCATCAATTCATAAATAAATCAAAATGCACTCAGCAGTTGGTAAGAAAATAAACAATCAGGAAGGTTTGTCTCAAGCACTAGAAGAGCTGGGTAGCACTGAGGTACTGTTCCAACAGTTAGAAATGGGGGTGCCTTGCCTAATTTGTAAATATGCCAGGAACTATGAAAACAATTTTACAACTTCATTCTTCACATCAATCCAAAAAAGAAAGTTACTGTATATATCAGTATCTATATAGATAGCCAATTTGTTCTTTTTATCAGCTTGTGCATATAGAAAATGCTATATTTGGATTAAATATTTTTTTCCCTTCAGAAAAGATATATATAACATTTAGTCCTACTCTTAGCACAGAAGAATAAGAACATTTGTAGGAATGGATGTAGGGAAGTCATCTCATCTAACTCCCTGCTCAGAGTGAGATTGTCACCAGGTTGGACTAGATTAGCTGCGGCTTTACCTAGGCAATTCATGAAACCCTCCAAAGACAGAGATGTCAGAGCTTTCCTGGGCATGCAGATCCTGAGCTGCACTACTTTTTCAGGCTTTCTGTTGAATTTTTTTTCATTGTGTTACTCTTGAACTTTCCTAGCAGTAATTTGCAGATTGTGCCTCTCTCTGTGCCAATGTCATAAAGACATTTGGCTTTTTATCCCCTTCAAAATATCCTAGGCTGCTACTAGAGTATCCTTTAACCTCCTTTTTGCAGGACTAAAGGAGCTGTGGTGGTCATGCTAGTTGTCTTCTGTACCCTTTACAGTTTCTCAGCATTCTCATTGAATTGAAACGGACACTGAACTCCAGCTGCAGTGTCCCCACCGCTGAGAAAATCTCATGAAGAGCCATGGAATTTATGGTACGGTGGGATACATTATAAACTTCAAATCAGTTTTCATGAGTTACAGCTGTGATGTGCCTGGGCATCAAGTCTATGCCTGGTGCACACGAGTCAATAATTGCCTGGGTGTGCTAGGAACTCCCGACTGACTGATCAGCCAAGCTGATTAACTTAATCCCAGCCAAGTTACTAAATGGTACAGGAAATTCCTACGAGAAATTTCAATTAGTGCAGAAGATTCCCCAGAAGATTACTCATGCATTTGTACAAATTTGGACTTCCTGCTGTAGTGAAAAACATACTTGGGAGTGAATGTAGCTAGGTCGCTGAAGGATTAACTATACTGTACGTTGATATTTGCAGGCATTCAGCAGAAATTGGACCTGCAAGTGAAGGCATGGTCGTGTAGCCTCTTGGAAAATGTTAAGACAGTAAGGGGATGTTTTGTATGTACTTCATGGTGATTTTTAGTAATGGCTCACCTATGCACTAGAGTGGTCACATAGGGTGCTGGCCATCTGCATGTAAGAATTCACCAGAAAAGTGGCTCATTACAAAATTATAAAATACTTCCTACAGTGACTTTTTCAAAGATATTAAAAAAATAATAATAACTTTCAGCAGAAAAACAAAATCGAAGTCATTTTCACAGTAAATTTAAGCACATCTCCTAACTGCATAAACATGTGTATACACAAATATCTGTATGCACACAAACGTAAGTTTTTGCAATGATTTTGAGCATATGAACTCCTTTAAATACATTATGGCAGTATCAGAAAAGAGTAGAATTTTAACAGCTCAAATACAGTTACAGTGGAAATTATTTAGAAAAAAAATATTCATAGCTAATGTACATAGCTGTTATTTCTCACTGAGTACTCTGAATGATATTTCTAAATATTTTAATTCCTTTTCTTTCTAATATGCATCACACTGCTACTATAAACAAACCCATGTCAGTAGGGGACCAAAATCTTGTAAGATCATCAAATTCAGATGATGAATAAAATAAGTGTTGGTACAGGAGAGCTGGTTATTTATATGGATGGTGGAGGGAGAATCAGAGAGTTCCAGGATGATCAGAAGATATAAACAGGAGGGAAATTTGGGGAAGGAGTCTTGCATGAAGACTGCACACACTGGTAGCAAAGTGCAGCTTGCTAGTTTGAAAGGCAGTTGCTCAAGAGTTGTGCAACATGCTACATAATCAAATACTGTATTTTATTGTCAATATTTTTTCCTCTGCAGTAACATGGGGGAACCCATTGACCATACTCTGTGTATAAAAACGGAGTACAAAAGATGCTCTGCAGCAACAAATCATTAACAAAAGTGTGTATCATCTTGAGATCTACTTTGCTCTGCTTCCAGCTGGTTGGAGAAGAGCCATTTCTACCCTAAAATCTGTTAGCACTGTACTATGTCCTGGTACTGTAGCCTGCCTTGTTACCCAGCAGTGTTATTACTGACATGGCTGCATAGCTTCTAGCTGCCAGATCACATAGTATTCAAGCAAAATGAGCTTATATTTGTCCACATACATAGCCATAGTATAAGGAACACTACACTCAGTCATATGCAAATCTCTTGCATTTTCACAAGCTTTTTACTCTTTTGCAAAACAGCATTGCCAAGTGTCAAACGCAGGGTGTGCAATCCATACTGACATAGAGTACCCTTAGAGGTGAACACCTGAATTGCTCCTGCAACTCAATTGTATCACATTATTTCACCCTCTCAGTGGAGCATTTTGGACATCTAGCACGTCCAAATACCAGCAGTGAGGTAAATATAAAGCACTTAGGATAAAAGCAAACACTGAGTGCAAATATTTGCAAGGAGTTAGCAGAGAACTGAAGTTGGTCTTCAGGCTTATAGCTTTTTTTAAGTCTTATAAGCATCATCAATCTTGAGAAATTATGCCTGGTTTAGTGAGGATGTTTTATCCACTCCTGATGTTAGATGGACATAAAGCAAATTTTTAGGTTAGTAGACCAAAGTAGAAATATAAGAAACAAAAGGAAATACAAAATGAAGTACCCTGCCAGAAACCTGCATCTCAAAGCAAGGTAACCAATCTGCTAACGAGTTACTCTATTGGATTATCATGTGTCACTTGCACTGTACCTGTTGATTCGGGCAACAACACACAAGATTTAGAGAATCCTGACAGTGCAGTAGAGGTGTAAAGACAGTACTGAAGTAGCTGACCTTCAAGCAGATCAGCTGGCATGTGCTCTCAGCCTCCTACAGTGTGGTATTAATTCCCTCTGCAGGCCAGAGCCCTAAAGCTGAAGTGGAGAATGGTAAATCTGTGTGGAGTGACACCACAGCTCTCACAGACTGTCCTGCAAATGTCCTCTGAACTGTGCACTGAGTAATAATTTCTAAAGACAAAGCGACATTCAGACTACAGCACTATTCACCTCTTGGTTTATTAGAAGAAACAAGTTATTCACCCCAGGTATGGTGGCAGAGTTAATACAGATTTCCAAATAGTCACTAGTGCAGGATGAAGTCAAGTAGGAATGTACCACAAGGGCTAAGGTGGTTGTGGTTCCCAGGAGGAATATACTTCCATGTAATCTGATAGAGGCAAATTTTCCATCCTCATCACATCGAGAAGAGTAATGCCCTCTCCACCACTGGAAGGGAACCACGTAGGATTTAAAAGAACCTGTTTTTTTCCCAGTTTTAGCTAAGTAAAGAAACCTGAAAAAATGAATTGTGTAGATTAGTTGGAGAAATCAGGAAAGATAAAGAAACATCAAAAAATTGGGGACAACAGATCATTTATTTCACTTTACAAATAGACAACTGTTTAACTATTGTGTCTGCTCCTTCAAAAAATAACTGATTTCATTACCTAACAATACTGTGTAAGACTATTATTTCTACTTAGTTACACTCTGTAGTTCCAAATTATTACAAGGAAATTATTTGTCTTCATGGCTGGAAAGGTTTCAGTCATTACCATGACTTCTAGTTCCCAGAACTAACAGTTCTTTAGGAGTCAAATCTATAGCACTTTTGGTCATATACATTTAATGCACCTTCCTGTAGACTCTAGGATCAGTGTCACAGCATATTCACAAGATAGACATTTCTGAATCCTGGGACACTGCAAACTTGTATCATCATTCTAAAAATGGCAGTTCAGAAGCTAATGTAAGACTGAGACAAAAAACAAACAAACACAAAAAAACCTGCTAATAATAGACAGAAATAAAAGAGGGGATAAACAGGTGTGATAAATTGGTGTTCAGGCTCCACCAGCCTATAGAATAATAACGAAAGATTATTGGCCTCTTCTCTTCAGTATCTTCAACACAAGACTGCCCCCCCAATTTTTTCTTATTTAAAGATGATGAATGGAAATAAAATGCCTGTTCCGTTCCAGTGATCACTGCTCTCTTCATCCTTTGAATCTGAGTCCCTTATTGAATTATATCCTTAATGTCAACTGGACAGGAAATTCTACAATTAGATGTAATCCTATATCCTGAGGAGAGGTTATGTGCTGACTGCAGAAATTACAATGTGAGGTTTCGCATTAACCAGGTCAAACAAGGTGATCACACTAATCTACAGTCTAGGTCACCATATTGCCTGCCACTAGTCTTAACAGCATATTGTTAGCCATATTTTAGGTTCTTTTATCATTTTTTCCAGGAAAGGAAAACCATGTGATCATCAGCTCTTCTGCATATAGAATCTACTCTGCCACATTTTACTATCCCATCATAAAGTGACAATTAATTAATCTCATTCCATCCTCCATGAAAGTCTATCACTATCCAAGATAGAGGACAGCAGAGGATCACTGTGATGCAAACACATTCATCTTGATAATAATATAGTCTCTGTTACAAAATAGAAGCAACACAAATCTTCACCTACAATTGCCTTTTTCAATTGCCTGTTGAGTTCACATGGAAGACATGGCGCAAGTAGAATACAGACACCTGCACAATAAATATGTTATTATTTTTAACATTATTATTCTGTGACAGAGTTGTACTTTGTAGCATAAGCCATGTTGCTGTCCCCTGAATGCAAACATAACTTTGCATGCCAAGGTATAACTTTGCACTGTAGCCAGAGTGTCCCATTTCACAAATAAATCACTAAATACAAAACCAAAGACAACACAGGTAAAGATGTCACCAGACTCCCTGTTGTCAAGTTTTCTGATGAATAAGAGAAAATGACAATACTAAAGATAAATATGAAGAGGAAGAAGTAACATTCTCCATTAAGATATTTACTGATAGACTTTGTCTCAATTATATGAACAACAGAGGTGAAAAGACTGTCAGAAATATGGAGATTGGCTAATGGCATTTATCATCATGGACTAAAGAAGTTAAAACTGTCTTTCCAGTGAACAAACGGGCATAAATGAAAGTTGCAGCTATAATCATAGAATCAT
The DNA here is from genome assembly GCF_038088225.1 of Cyrtonyx montezumae. Lineage (NCBI taxonomy): Eukaryota > Metazoa > Chordata > Aves > Galliformes > Odontophoridae > Cyrtonyx > Cyrtonyx montezumae. The sequence goes on from NW_027072034.1 coordinate 151,915,115, forward strand.
AGAATAGTTTAGGAAGGAAGGGACCTTTAAGATCATTTAGTTCCAACCCCTCTTCTAAAAGCAAGGAAACCTCCCTTTAGATCAAGTTGGTCAAAGCCCCATCCAACCTGACCTAGAATGCCACCAGGGAAGGGGCATCCATCTCTCTGGGCAACCTGTTCAAGTGTCTCACTGTGCTCACAATGGAGAATTTCTTCCTAACATCTAGTCTACACCCACACTCTTCCAGTTTAAAGCCATTTCCACTTGTCCTTTTGCTACATGCCCGTATAAAAAAAAACCTCCTCGGCTTTCCTGAAGGCCCCCTTCAAGGCCACTGTAAGTTCCCCACAAAGTCTTCACTTCTCTCAGACTGTTACTGTTAGAGGAGACGCTTCATTCTTCTGATCATCTCTGTGGCTCTCTTCTGGACCCACAGCCCTAACAGCTCATTGTTCTTCTTGTGTTGGGGCCAGAACTGGGCACAGAAGTCCAGGTGAGGTCTCACAAGAGCAGAACAGAAGGGCAGAATCAACTCCCTCAACCTGCTGGTTACACTTAATGCAATCTTCTGGGCTGTAGGTGCACACTGCTGGCTCTTGTTAAGTCTTTCATCAACAGATGCTTCAAATCCTTCTGCTCAGTGCTGTTCTCAAGCCATTCACTGCCCAGCCTGTATTTGTGCTTGGGATTGCCCTGACCCAAGTGCAGAACACTGCACTTGGCCTTGTGGAACTGGAGTCTGGTGAAGTCCCCACTGACTGGAAGAGAAAAAAAATAACCCCCATTTTCAAGAAGAGAAAAAAGACTATCCAGGCAACTACAGGGCAGTCAGTCTCCCCTCTGTGCTTAGAAAGATTGTGGAGCAGATCCTCCTGAAGGCACTACTTAGGCACATGGAAAATAAGGATGAGATGACTGGTGGTAACCAATATGGCTTCACCAAGGGCAAATCATTCCTGATAAACTTGGTGGACTTTAATGATGGAGATACAGCATCAGTGGATGAGGGAAGAGCAACTGATATCATCTACTTGGACTTGTGCAAAGCACAACATCCCAGTCACCAGATTGGAGAATAATGGACTTGATGGATGGACCATACACAAGAATTGGGTAAGTGGTCGCACTCAGAGAGTTGCAGTCAACAGCTCAGCATCCAAGTGGAGACTGGTGATGGGTGCTATTAGTAGGCACCATGGACAGTGGATTCAAATATGTATAAAGTAATTGCATTCCCCAATCTATTCCAATAGATTGGAAATGACAACAACATAGTCCCTACTTCTTTCTACACAAAAGAGCCTTAGTTGCCTGAGGATTTAATCCATCATCACTGAACTCAGAAAACTGAGAAATAGAGACTATATGTTAATTGGAAACATGAATGTGGCCCTGATTGTCACATACAGAGAAGTAACATACACCTGGTCATGTGCTGACACCATATGAAACAGGCATTTTAACAAGGCATGTGTCGGGAGTTCTCAGAATGTGTTACTAGGGATAATGAGAAACTCTTTTGTACCTTAGAGATTTGGGATAAATTAAGTATTGATGCAATTATAATGATTATGATGGTTGCTTGAATTTACTTAAGTCTTAACATTAGTTGTCTATTCCAACCTCTGTTTGCTCTTGCTATCTAAAACCTTTCCATCAGTATTCAAGCTCGTCTTCCCTCCCTGCTCCTTAGTTTAAAACATTCCTTTCTACCACTTTCTTCTGGAAGTCTTCAGTAAGCTTCTTCACCCATTTATTTCATTGACGTGAAGATATATATAGACCATGACCATATGACCAGCATATTCCCTCCTCTGAACCATGTATTTTTCCCTGTTCTAACCTCTTCCAAAGACTTAACATGCCAGATATTCAGATCTATAAGGAAATGCTTTGGATTTTCACTAGTTCTTTCGTAGTCACATCCCTCCTAAGAATTTTGGACAGAAGTCACATACACCACACTGGAACATTCATATCAAGTTTACTTTTAATGTCAGAAGTTTGCAGAGATGTTCTAGGCTTTAAGAGTTTAATCAGTCTGCAGAAAACATGTAAGAAATCATAAAGACTAATTTCCCAAACTTGCTGAAGGGCCACTTTCAGAAAAGCGTGATCTCAAATAAAGCTTTGACTCCTTATAACAAATGAGCATCTGTACATGTACTGATTTCTTTCCATTTAAAAGAAAAAAAATTCTTCCTGAGACAGAGATATAGTGTGACTATTTTTTCTGCCTCATATCAGATGTCTTTAATTTGCTTAGTAGTTTTCAAATAGTTCTTCTCTGAAAACATTATTATATATTCCTTTATCTTATCTCCTTGAAGTTATTTCTTTTTAATTAATTAACATTGAGAACACAGCACAGATATCTTACCAGACTTTCCAAGACACTGTGCTGCTAGGTCAGATTTGTTCACTTGCTACTTCTCAGAATGCTCATAGGACTCCAATATTGCTTAAATTGATTATTTTAGACTTTTTAAAATGCATCTTCATATCAATCTCCTCTCCAATATTCTTTTCCTAAAGAAACCTAGATTTAATTTAAAATACCTGTTTAGTAGTTTTACTGGTTACTTCCACAATTTCATCTGAACTATTCCATAAAACTACAGACATCATTTGTATATTTTTCCAGCACAGACGAATTGTTTGATATCTTCTGATCTCTTTTATTTATTTCCCCCCCTCAAACAGCAAATATTTATTGTGACACATAGGATTTACAGTGGATAATTTTCACAGATTCTGAATTTCTCCCTTTAGAGCTCTAAAATATATGCTGTCTGGACCTGGACATTTACAGACTATGTACGTCTAGCTAACTAATTCTTGGTTATGCTTCCTTTGGGATATGCAAAAGTGACAGTTTGACAACTGCTTGGGGGTAATGAAGCTCAACTGTGTTGAGATGGGGACTTAGATTTTGGCTGATGAAAACTGAGTAGTCGTTTTTCCATTAACCCATAGTCTTAAAGATGTACCTCACAACATACAGTTGGAAATTGCATTTAGTTTTGCAAGATACTGTGTAAACAAAGTCTTTAAGTTTTAAGATGGTAGGCCCTGTTCTCTTCTGTTCTTTTTTTAATCCAATTTTATTATTACAATGTCATTTTCTGAGTACAGAATTGGAATCCTTTTGTATTCCTCTACTGCTGCAATCATATGCTGTCCCCCTTTCTTACTTCCTCTTCTTTTCCTATGCATTATAATTTTTTTCTGTACAATCTTTTGAGACACTCATCTTTCCTGAGTTCAGTAGTAATTTTTAGAATTTTTGAAGTCATACTGACAATTTAAATTTGTTCCATAAAGGTTCCTTTAGTGTAATTATAAATTCAGAAAAAGAAAATGCATGTAAATCAAACAGCAACAACAACAACAAAAATCAAGTTACCATGACTCAGTCACTCAAGAAACACAGAATAAAATCCATCTTAACAGTGCATTCATATAAAAAGTTTCCTGTATTCAGCTTTTTGCACAACTAGTAGCAGTTTGCAGCAGAATCTAACTGTAAATTTTCAATTAGCCTACTGAGCTGCTCAGCCTGAGGTGAGATTCTTGTCTGACAAAGTTCCTGTCATTTATTAATATTTTTTAGGGAGGACACAGGATGTCACCCTCAAAATAAATGTTTCTAAATGTAAATTAATTACTATATTCAGGCTTAAATTGCTAAAGTATCAAATGAGTTGTCATTATATCAGTTTGTCACTAAGCTCATTATGTTTACTACATTTTATTAGAATCAGCCCCCACATTCTACTGACAGGATTTCAGTATCACAGCCCAGGGAGAATTGCTTGGTCCACAACATACATGGGGAAGATGACAAGCTGCAAGTGAATAAATCCAGACCCAGGAAGCAGAACACTAGCTTTACAATTAGCTGTCTTCCAGTGTAAATGGAGCAAAGTGCTGCTCCTTGCTTTTATTTATCCATGGAGAAAAGGTGCTTCATCTTTCCCATTGCTGAAAGATAAGGAGAGGTTTCAGAGTCAGTGTGGCAGCTTTCATGGGAATCAATATGATTTGTGTCACTTAAATCTGTGGCTGATTTTCTTTTTTCTTTTTTTTAATTAAGAAAAGAGAAAGCCAGTATTGTATAGAAATAAGTTATGGAGACGAAAGGGTTAATAATAAGTCACCAACAAATAGTAGCCTATGAAATACATTTTCACAGTGTCTACTACTCAATTTCAGATCATAAACCACTGAGATTTCAAATTCAGCATCCCTGTGTGGCAACAGGTGACAACTCATTGCAGACAAGATGAGACTCAAAGAAAGCCAGCGACAGTCAGAGACTCCAGAGCAAGTGAGTGGTTCTCAGAGCTCTGCAGACTTGGGCTGTTGCCATTACCCCTTCCTCAAAGACAGAGAGCAAAAATATGTTCTGACAACGCAACAGAGAGCATCGGCTTTTTGTCATGATGCCCAGTGTCAGAGCAGGGAGAGGGTTGCTATTCAGAAATGCAAAGCTGCACGTCACATACTAGCTCAGGTATTAATACTATCTGTCATCTAAGTTTTACTGAAAATGCAGAGAGGGCACAGCCAAGGCACAGCCCTTCTCAGGCCTCATGCCTGCTGCTTGTGAGAAGCAGGGAGTGGTGCAACTGCCTGCTGTGCCAGAATCATAAGCTGATCGGGTGGAGGTACACATCTACAGGTGACAAATCACATTAAAAAGAATAAAGAGGAGAGGAAGAGACAGGTAGTGACATCCTGCAGCAAGTGCTTGGGAAAGCCTCTGGCCATTCTTCAAATGTAGCCACACGCGTGTCAAGTGCTGCAGGCCCTCACAGCTGCACTGTCATTACTCCCCAGCAACACTGCTTCACCACCTCTGTGACTGGCACTGGTCTTGAAGGACTCAAGAACTGCACTGGGGTTGGAGGACCATAAAAGCAACACTTTGATCAGTGCCAGAAAGCTTTGATGGAAATGTTAGTGCAAGTTCTGCCCATACTGCTGTTCTTTGGTGTGTATTTCAGCTCCTTTACTCATCAAGCTGATGCTATGACAATAATTAAACACCTCCTGATGAAAAACATGAAAAATTTGGTGATTGTGTACAAAGCAAACTGCTTTGCCACCTTGATCCAAACTAAATACTTCTCCAAAAGAGCTCCTCACTGGGGCTCTTGCTGGAATTAGGAAAAAGAAAAATCTTTGACTGCCGTCACGTAAGAGTTGAAAATCTACCACAATGATCGTATATAAGAAGCAGCACTTATGCTGCTGCCTGTTTATTACTAAGAAACTAACTTATCCTTATGTGTATATAAGTAGTAAAAATACAGAATTATTTTATTTTTATCATAAGATTCTTAGCAATTGCAGAAATCTAAATTAGATCCTTCAATTGAAGAAAACAACACAAAATTAGCTGGAGCACAAATGATTCATAACATCTTATCAAACTCTTTACAAAGACTAATTGCAGAAGTGGAACCCTCAAGCAGCCATGCTGCCAGGTGGCAACACTTTCCCAGCAAGCAACAATTTTAATTCTCCCTATCCCCATCCTCCAGCCTCTTAGAGCCCAACGTAAGTCATATAAACAAAGTATTTGTGTTTGAGCAAGCCACAGGTGAGCTGCTGGGAAGCTCTCAGTCAATGCCCCCTGAACACACTGCAGAGCCACAGCTCTGCATATATTCTTCTACCTTAAGAGGATCATGCTACTTGAGGATTTGCCACCCCAGTGCTTCAGTCACCCAGGGATTAATTCCTGAACAAGACCGGGGGATGACTGTGGTCAGGGAGGATTTGCAAGCAGGATTATACAAAGGGATGGTTTAAGGTGCATGGCCTCAGGACAAAGAGCATCTACATATATGGTTCTTAGTTCTTTCACCCACAGAAACAGAGCCCATAAAGTTCACACACACCTACTGTGCGCTCTTCATCTCTGTCTATAGCTAACTGTCCTACAGTCTAAGACACTACACACACTGGTTTCTAGGTGATAGCAGCACACAGGTGTCAGCTCTGATCAATGCTTGCATTTCCAATAAGGTTTTCCCTGCAAAACTAGCAAGGCAGTGTTTCCAGAAGAGTTTTGCTTGCAGAGGCTGGAATCTGAGTGTCAGCCTGGAATGGACAATGCTTTCATGGAGACTATCGTATCATCATAATAGTTGTACAAAGAACAGGCAGGTATCAGACGAAATATGGGATAGGTTTTCCATTAAAAGAATAGTTGTCTTAATTTCTATGATAGTCTTCCACATAGAGAGAAGCATTCAGAAATAAGTATCTTTAATAATTCTTCTTTTTCTCTGAAGTAAAGAAAAAATGGGAGGCTTATGTCTGACCTACAGGTGCTGAGATCTGGTTAATCTTAAGCCAGAATTGACAGAAAAGATGATACCCTGTAACTATCAAAGCCTTGACTTTCACTCAGACATGAGGATCACAGATCCTCCTTGCTTCCCAAAACCACCATTCTGTCTAACTGCTTTCTGAAAAGCAATGAATTTGGCCTCTTCCATGTAATTCTGACCATGGAGAATCCTATTTCATAGGATACAAACCTCAAAAATCACTGCATTAAGAGTACTGGAATAATGCCTCGTAAGAGGATTTTGTTCACCTTTAAAAGTGCTGGCTTGAATTCAAATACAAGGACATGTATCACTTTCACTCTAACAAATAAAGCACTTGATGTGCCCCAGATCTCCAAGTTGTTTAAAATGCAAATTCTAGTAAAATAATACTATTACGTGAGAGTAAAGGAAAGCTTTTAAAAACCATCTAGCTCTTTGAAAAATAAGTAACTTGCTTGGGACCATCGGTATATATTGAGAGGATAATTTTTATGTATTACATAAGAGACAGGTTCTCAGAGAATCACAGAGTCATTAAGGTTGGAATAGACTTCTAAGACCAAGTCCAATCCCAACCATGCCCACTAAACCATGTCCCCAAGTGCCACATCTCTATCTTGAATACTTGAGGAGGCTGAAGTTCTGATCTGGAAAGATCAGAAGAACGATTAAGGTGCGTTAGGAACAGTTTGGATTTTCAGGTGTAAAGCTCAAGACTATCTGTATATATTAAGTCAGATATATCCACTCATCCCATCCCTTAATTTGGAAACATTTACTTGAAACCGCTTTTTCTTTTCTCAGAATCAGCCCCATTATTTTTATCTCTTACTCCATCCTGGGAACAAAAAAATCACCCTCTGTGAACCACAAGCAGATGTGCCATAAGCAGATGTCCCCTATCTGGTGACTTCCTGCAATAAAGTTTTACCTGCAATAAATTGCATCAATTTCAAAAAAGAAGCTAAAAAAGGATAACAGGTGGTTTCTTACAGCTGGGTATAAGGAGAAAAACTTACAAAAAAATAAAAAACACCTTACATCATCATAATAAACCAGTGCAATATTTTGTACAGAATTTTCTACAACCAGAGACGCCAAACAAAAGAACTAAAACTATAATGAAAAAGTACTGCTGTGTTACTTATCTAGAAAAGGCAATGCCTTCAGTTCACTGTTTCTGTGCTTAACACAATGTTTAGTAACCTAGAGGTGTGTTGCAATCCTAAAACAAAAATCAAACCAAACCAGTATCATAAAGGTTCTTCATTACGTGCAACCTACTTGCCATTAGGGATTGCCATTTAGGGATTTGATTTAGTAGTTGGGTAGGGATAGTGATAGGAGGATGGTTGGACTAGATGATCTTGTAGGTCCCTTCCAACCTTATGAACCTATGAACCTATTATTACATTCTGAATATTTTGATCTCTTTCTCTTTCGTGTAGACTGTAGAAAGTATCTGAATATTAGTGGCAATGGGAGACATTGAAAAGAAAGAGTTAGGGACTGCTACATACAGACTAACACCAAATTTGTAACTTATCTTTAAGTTAGTGATGCAGTTCTTTTTCCATATATTCTAATCTGTACTGTTTGTAATAATATATTTGGCCAATTATTTTTCAAGAATCAGTATTGTGCTGACATCAGCAAAACCTTAAGTAAATGTAAATTTTGAAAAATAGTAATCTGGTTTAAAAACACTTTCATGAAGCACTATAAACATCCAGTATCAGGGCAAGTGCATTTCCCCCCTAACACCTATTTTCTGTAAACCCCAGCTAATCAGTATGACTGCAGTTAAATCTATTTTTTTTCCTGAGGAAAAATTCACACAAGTAAAACTTAAGTCTGAAATTTTGTTCCTTCATCTAAAAAAAATAGAGCCTGTACCTACAGCAAGAGTCAGTGTTCTTCCCAATAAGATACTGTCCCATTCAATACACTGTTCAAATCTGAGAGAGCTTTAAAAGAACCTTTTCCTTTCTCTTGAATCACAAGAGCCATTCCTGGCAACTGTTATTTCCAAGACTGCTTGCTTATAGGTTCATAGGTACATCAGTTTGTAAAGGACCTACAAGATCATCTAGTCCAACCATCCTCCTATCACCATCCCTACCCACTAACCTAATAAATCAAATCCCTTAGCACCTCATCTAAACACTTCTTGAACAGCGCTAGGAATGGTGCCTCAACCACCTCCCTAGGCAGGCCATTCCAGTGCCTGACCACTCTTTCAGAGAAAAAAAACTTCCTCAAATCTAATCCAAATCTTACCTGGTGCAACTTGTGGCCATTCCCTCTCATCCTGTCATTATTTATCAGGGAGAAGAGGCCCAGCCCCTCCTCACCACAACCCCCCTTCAGGAAGTGGTAGAGTGCAATAAGGTCTCCTCTGAGCCTCCTCTTCTCCAGACTAAACAATCCCAGCTCCCTCAGCCGCTCCTCATAAGACTTGTGCTCCAGACCCCTCACCAGTTTTGTTGCCCTTCTCTGAACACGCTCCAGGGCCTCAATGTCCTTCTTGTAGTGAGGGGCCCAAAACTGAACACAGTACTCGAGTGTGTCCGCACCAGAGCTGAGTACAGGGGGATGATCACCTCCCTGCTCCTGCTGGCTGCACTATTTCTAATACAGAAATGGGTTTTCTGAAATTATGATATTTTTCATAAATTTCAGAAATTATGGTATTTTTCATACTTTAGGATAATCTGGTTAATCATAGAGAAAGCTCACAACTGAGCGAATGTATAGACCTTTAAAAGAAACACCCTTCTGGAGCTGAGCTGGTTAAGAGAATTGCTAAATCAGTGCTTGCTGAAGCCAACTGACGGGTGGCTGCTATATTTAGGATCCTCCTTACACCTGTCAAGCAACAGAGAGACAGCCAGTGAGAAGGAAAGTGTGTGCAACAGAGCAGGCAATCCAGAGACCTATCTCTTGTAGCAGAGAGCTAAAAATAAAAGCAACAAGAGCAATAAAGAAAACAGAGTAAAATCTTATTATTTATATTACCCCACTGTTCCATGACATGCTGTCAACAAGCACTCCAAACCCACAGCAGACCTCATTAGTTATCAGCGATACTGGCTTCCCTCGGGAAGCTGCAACCATGCTCCAAGCTGGATGCCATCCAACTGTGTCAAACCTGGGCTCCTCAGGTGGACCCATCTCCCTGCTGCTGCCCAGCAGAAGGCACAAGGCCTTTTCAAACTGTTCCAAACTGAACTCCAGCAAATCCTCGAGCCTGAGCTAAGCTGTGCCACTGGTCATTGACGGCTACAAATCAAAAGCTCCCAGAATGTCAATCTGACAGCACTTCTGTACTGAAGCTTCATATACCTGTATATAAATGTAATAAAAGGAAAATCATGACATTTTCTTTAAATAGCTCTATACAACCAATTAGCAAAACAGTTTAAAGCCTCTACTTTAAAGGCTTAATATCTTTTTCCTAGCTTTGAACAAGAGAATAATTCCAAAAGAACAATATCTGAGTGTAACAGTATCTTTCTTCCAACATATGGGCACTGCCTTCCTCCCATCTCAGTTGCCTATTCCTTTACAATCTTTGATCAGAAATATTTCGCTGTAAACACATTAGGGATAAAGAAAAGGCACCACTGGGGATGTAGGGAGAATGATGCTATTTAAATTTACCCACATACCCCTTTCTAAATGCTGTATGGCAATTCCTAAACAAAGAAACCTGAAACTCTCTCCATCTTCCCTGATTCTTATCACAATAAACTTCTAACCAGTATCTGATTCACCACGGATTCCCTGACTTTTTTTTTTTTGGAACAGGAGACCATATGGCCTGTAGATATTCTCCAGTGTTCAACAAACTAGATCTATTACTGACCAAATTTAAATTAAGTTTCAGTAACTATTACTTTCTCAGAAAGTAAGCCTAGTCCAGTCCAGCTATGGCAAAAGGTGCACATGTGATATTCCTAGGGTCACACAGCTGTTAGCAGCTTGATTCCATAAATCTATGCTTAAAGCATGGTGTAGGGTATTTTCAAAAATTTTTAGTGTTTTTTCTTTGCAAGTCATGTAGATTGACATTTAATAAATTGAAATTCAGCAGCTGCAGAATACCCTACTAGCTATTACCATATATTGTAAAGAGAAAGTGAAATACTGCTTTATAGTATCAATAGTAATGCCAGCACACAGAAAACAGTTACGATACATCACATGGTACTCCTATCAAAAACAATGCAACACCAACGTACTCATACGAAGTACGTCAGTCTGAACAGCTGCTAAATATTCACTGAAGCTTGGAAGAAGATATTTTAGTCTCTTCAGCCAACCATGGTTTGAAAACAGAATGTAATGAAATAAATTAAGGCATCTAGTTCCTATAATACATTAGCCGTACACAGTCCTAAAAATATTTTTTTAAACTATTTGTAGCACAACTGATATTTCCAGAAATGTTCGCATGCAGAACATATTTGGTAAGAAAATTCATAGAATGATAGAATTGTTTGAGTTGGAGGGGATCCATAAAGGTCATCTACTCCAACTCCCCTGCAGTGAACAGCTAGATCAGGTTACCCAGGGCCCTGTCTAGTCCAGCCTGACCTCAAATGTCTTCAGGGTTGGGGGCATCACCACCTCTCTGGGCAACCTGTCCCAGTGCCTCAGAACCCTTATTATAAAAAAGTTTTATCTTGTATTCAGTCTAAATCTCCCCTCCTTCAGTTTTCAACCATTTCCCCTTGTCTTATCATAACAAACGCTACTAAAGAGTCTGTCCCCTTCTTTCCTGTAGCTCCCCTCTAGACCCTGAAAGGCCACTATCCAGTCACCTTGGAGCCTTCTCCAGGCTGAACAGCCCCAGCTCTCTCAGCCTGTCCTTTTAGGAGAGGTATTCCATTCCTTTGATCATTTTTCTGGCCCTTCTCTGGACATGCTCCAACAGGTCCACATCTCTCTTGTACTGAGGACTCCATATCTGGATGCAGTAATACAAGAGAGGCCTCACCAGCACAGAGTAGAGGGACAGGATCCCCTCCCTCAACCTACTGGCTGTGCTTCTTTTGATGCTGCCCAGGATACAGTTGCCTTTCTGGGCTGCAAGGGCACAATGCTGCCTCATGCCCAGCTTTTCACCCACCAGCACTCCCAAGTCCTTCACAGCAGGCCTGTGCTTCATTCTTACATCTCCAGGCTTGCATTGATACTGGGAGTTGCCACAACTCAGGTGCAAGACGTTGCACTTGGATGAACCTCATGAGTTTCTCCTGGGCCTACTGCTCAAGTATGTTAAGAAAGAATAATCAAGTTCTAAGAAACCCTAAAGGGTGATAATATATTTTTAACAAAATCTTAAGAGCCCTCCTGTAGTATGTATTAGACTAGCTAACATTCTGTCCTATCAGTAACTATGTCATCTGTGGCAGAGGTTATATCCTTCTGTTGAATACTAAACCATACAGTTATTTAATATCTGCCTGCATTACAACCCTGTCTGTCCTACATTACAACAACGATGAACACACAGAAGAAACTATAGGAAATGATTTGACATGCAAATCAGTATTCATAATATAACCCACGCCAGCCATTATTTAGTCCCCTACAGGTATTATCAGTAAGCAGAAAAAACCTTCATGAGACATGAACTACATTGCTTTATCATTCCTAGGGATGCTGCTTCTGTGCCAGATTTCCTGCCTATGGATCTTTGTCTCATAAACTTACGTCATACAGAATTCATAATATCATGGGTATTGTTCCTTGACTGGAGCTTTTAAATACAATGCTAATAAGAGCAGGGACATGTATACACAGTGCATGCATTGTTGCTATTTGAAGTCTGTATAGAAGAAAACTCATCTCCTAGTCTGAGATAGTAAATAATTAAACTTGGCATGTTAAATTACATTGTGCATGATAAATTCTGCTAAATTATATTCAGAAATGCCTAAGAGATAAGAACTAAATCATGCAATAGATTCTCTCCTATATGTAATTCGTATGGCTTTTTAAATACTCCACTACCACAGAAAAAATTCAGGGATAACAGACTATTTCCATGCCAGTTAAGCATTATTTTGTCCCACATCATGATAACAAAGAAGATCAAAGATTATTTTATTAAAAGATGTGGCCAAAGACAAAAGTGGGCATAAGTCACAAGCACAACGTTTCTCACTGGGGTAGGCTGGCAGCAAAGATGTCATACATATGGTAAATATTATATACAGATCTGCTGAAAGAAATCTTCCAAAATCAATAAGAGAATATACTGTATCTCAGAGCCATTAGTAACAATTCCTCCACATGAAGTAAAAGCGCTTGATACAAAAATATGACGGTCAGACTACATTAGCAATGTTTTACTGAGACCCATACTTTGATCCACTTCCTTATCTGTACCTTCTGTTAAGCAATGGAAAAAAAGTACTCACTAGCTCCTATGTAATACAGGAATGAGATTGTGACTTGTCTTTAGTACAGGACTTTCTTGAGGGTTTTTTTTCAGTATAGTCCGAAGTTCAATGGTTTAAAAGCACCAGACAAAGTTTTTGAGAATGAATCCATAAGCTACCTAGCTGTACTATCAGTACATTTTGTGTGCTTAATCTGAATTTTCCTTAATCTTTATTTGCAGTTTGAAGCCTGCTGAAGGTGGCTGACAGCCTAAATAGGCACTCGTCTTTACATCATTCTAACAACACCTTAGATTCAGATCTTTCTTCTGCTCTGACTTGTAGTAACTAAAGTATGTACGTATACAGTGCATTACACTGTCCAAAGAATTTTCTATGCCCTTTTGAAAAACTCAAATATGAAAAAGAAACTGGGTAAGAATTGAAATACCTAGCCCTGAACTTCTTGTTCTATTTTTAATACAAATTTTCCAGCCGCTTTAATCAAACCCTAAAATCACTTTCAAACCCCAACCAGTTTTGAGATACATAGAATAAGATATTCTTCTGGATAAATTAAGTGTAGCAATGATAAGGCACTGAGTTAGCATGGAGGCATAGACACAGTTGTGAATGACTTAAACTGAAATAAAAATCAGGCGGTCATTAAACAGCTATGTTTTTAAGACTCAGAGAAATTTTTTACTGCATCATTTCAGCCCCATTTTGGACTCTCAGAGAGCTACACAAACACTGTAATATAACAATACTTCACTTAAATAGCACTTATTTCAGTATTGATTTTGTTTAGATTGACACTGAGTGCTAGAAAGATTCTGTAATTGCTCCATTCTGAAAATAGACAGTATTATCAGCCAAGAAAACCTTCATTTCTTCATTATCCAATTTTCCCAGGTGAAAGAAATGTCACATGGAGGATTCGTGTCCAAGTCAAATCACACAGTAAGAAATTACAAATGGGAACTTAAATTGCTCTTGAATTAGAAACTGTGTTCCACAACAACACTGTGTGCCTCCCACAGACTATATTTGCCTATCATATATTTACTTGAGGACTTTGGACTAAAATCCGCTCACAGTACAGCAAATTTAAACAAACTTTTTTTTTTTTAATCATTTCACAGACACTGGAGGGATGTTTCACCACTGGAAATGCAAGCTGCTTTATTTTAAACAACCTTGGAATTAATCAGTTTACAGAATTCCAGTTTACAGGATGACTGTTTGGCCATTAAGAAATTCTTGACTAAGTTCTACCCAAATATATGCCATTAAGTGTCAGTGTATATATCTGGATCTGGTACGCCCAAAATATAAAATTTTAGGTGCTTGTGAAATTTCTTAAATTTCCCCACAGTTACTCACGAAATAACCCAAAGATTAAACATAGGGCTAAACATCTACTAATTTTCAGGAAAAATCCCACCTATGAAATAATTCCCACCCAGTGAAGGGCTGTACCAATGACTGAAGTCCTGCAACTTCTCTTCCTGCAGTGGAACAATGCTCTAGAACATCCAGACGTATCCCAAAAACATGTGTTTTCCTATGGGCTTCTTTATGCTTTTGGGTTCATAGAATTGGCTAATATCTCCCTCTCAGTTCTGAGAGACAGGTGACTCTGCAGTCTCTCCCTGAATTGGAAGGTGTTACTAGGTTTTCATTACCATAGACAAGGTACGTTCTTTTCTGTTTTACCAAAATTATCTGTGAAATCCAGCTGCCTCAGTTATCTTATGTAGGAGTTACATTTTCATAGGCTCACTGAAACAAGTCTCCAGCCGAAAAAATAACAGCTGATTCTGTAACTGGGCCCCAGATCACAATGGAGATGTACAAGGAAGACAAATGAAAGCCAAGCAGCAATTTCAATAACTTGCATTTCCTAATTATCAGGTATTTAGCTTTACTACCTAATAACATACTTTTAACCTAGATTATTTAAAAAACTGCTTAGCACTTTTTTCCTAAGAACAGATTTATCCCATGGAGAATAATGGGACAATTGTGGCCTAGAATACTATTCACCAGAAAGAAATAGATCCCCAGGTAATTAGATATGTAGAACCAAATATTTAATCACTGATGTTTAACCTGTGCTTGCCAAGCTGAAAGCATCATAATTGAGTGTATAATGTCTTTGTTTGTTGAAGCATGGATATCTGTGAGAATAATTGAGCATTTTCATGCTCAAAGCTACCTTGCAGGCCATAGAAATAACTTAGTTGATGAATAAACGGCATTATGCAAAGTAAAATCAGAAGCAGCAAAACAGCTGCAGTCAAAGCATTATTTCTAGACATCTACTGCAATATTAATATTAGACCATTTGTTAATTTTATTTCTCACTATCCAAACAAATGAAGGGTGCTTTTAATCCCAATCTTTTAGTTTGGGGAAATGCATCTAAATTAGTAACACTCAACACAGCAAAGATACCATCCAAATACTGCTCGTGAAATAGAAGCTATTATATCAGAATTTCACCCTATGGTGAAAAAAAAAAAAGTGTTGGTTTTTTTTTTTTTTCAGATTTCTCGTTGATTTTAAACCTAATTACCTGAAAATCAAGATTTCATACTAGAAGATGTACAAATTATTCAGTTGTGCATGAGGAGTTAAAATAAATTACTTCTCTCACTTTTACCATTCTAAACTGCAATGCTGAGCTCTAGAACTAACTGCTAAACAAAAAAGAAAAAAAAAAAAAAGGGTGGGGGGTGGGAAGACCAAAAAAGTAAACTGTCAAAAAGCAAAGCATCAGAATTATCATGCATATTTTTATGGTATTTTAAGAGGTATTTCTTCCTTACAACTCCATACATACATAAAAAATGTGCTGCTTCTTAATCTCAGGGAACATTTCTCAGTGCCTTTCAGCATGCTATGAAGTTCTTTTTTTTACATGGACACTTGCTCAGTGGGGCACAGACAATGAAGTGCTGCCAGAGCTTATCATTTAAAAGGAAGACAAATGACCACATCTGATATCACGCATGGTTTCTTTGCAATATCTTACTATTCCCCTTTGTATAGCCTAATACAATCATGTAGTACATTTTATTTTATATAATTTTTACAATCAGGCCTTGACAGTGATGACTTATTCTGTGGGGATGAAATCTGTATGTGCTTAATCAGAAATTGTTTTATGTGGATTCATCCCTGAAACTAGAATTTAAATGATACAGGACTGACACTCATTTTGCTGAAATTACACCGGTGCAAAGAAGGATGAAATTGGGTACCTCATCATTTCCAAAGACATTTAGAGTATATGCAACAAACCAATTAATCCATCACGTATTTCTAATCAGTTAGAAGGACCAGATTTTGCTTCCAGTTACCTCAAACCTTTTCCCCATGTGTATTGTATAATGAAATCTCCGCAAGACATGTTCCTGCATATATTAGCAGTCCTGTCCCAGCTTATATATCTACCCGCATAATCTAAAATATCTTCAGAATAGATGAAACTAATCCAGAAGACTCCAAGGCAAGAAACGCGGCTTGTTAAATAATAATAAATAAATATTTTAAAAAACAACAGCAACTGCAATGTCAACACTTCTGCCGTAAATGTTACTGGGCAAGGCAAAGTAATTGCTATGAAAACTATGTTACTCCTACTTGAAATCTTAGCTGCCTCAGTGATTATCAGGCAATTAGTGATCATTAATGGCACTCTTATGCGTGTTACTATGTCCATAAATGGAAATAAGTTGATGCCAGGCCCCCTGAACAGCACTAATTACATACTTCTGTGACCATCCCTCTCACAGAAACAGGATGCCTCGCAATATGCAGCACACTTGTTCAAGCAGGATGGCAGTGGGCTATCATTTCATTTTAGAAATGAAAACAGAAGAAATAAAAATAGGAATAGCCAGTGCTCCAAGAGAAGTGGGTAACGGATCAGGTTAGTGAACGAGTGTCACAAGTCATATTGGCTAACGTTGTACCCAGCTATTGCCTTTATATTATTTAGGAAACGTCAGACACTCAACAGTCCACTTTTCAGATAAACCAGGCATCTGCATCTCCAACTGAGTTCAACAGTGTTTACAGTGTGGAACAGGAGCATGGCTAACAGGCAGTGTTGGCATGAGTCAGATATGCTGCCTTTTTTCCATGATACAGTCTGCAGATTTTTGCTGACTCCTGTTAGTTTCTAAAATTGCTGGTAAGCTTATGTTTTACAATCTGTGTGCATCGAAGAAGTACTGATCATGGGGATTAACTTCTTAAAATTCCCCAGATCTCCAGTTACCAAAAGGAAGAGATATGATGGTACCTTTCTACAAGGATTCTGTAAAAAAAGAAAATCCTTAATCAACCAAAGTATTTTCCAGCCTGGAAAGATTTAGTCATGCAAGTATCTGAAGTAAGGAGAGAAAATAGCAGGGAAAAAAAAAAAAAAAGGAATCTTTATAATCAAGCCTTCACAGCTTAAGAACACTTAGCAACTACAGAAGGCTTTGGAGGCATTAGCTAACAAATTAATCTTGACAATAAACCCTTGCTTGACTAAATGGTAAAATGCCTCCGCTTCCTATTTTACTGATGAGAGAAAACAGTGCATGAAATGAAGGTGAAAAAAAAACTTAAGTAATAATGCAAAGCAGGTTACAAGAGGCAGATAATAACAGAGAAAGACACATACTATTAAATGTATAGTTTACATACAACTGAAGATGTACACCACAGCAAAATCAAATAAAAGAAAATATTACCTGTCCTCCTACTTTATATATATATATTTATTTTTTTTTGTAGAATAAGCATGAGTTAATTCATTTATGACAAAAGGCTCAAATAAAGATGTACTTGCTGCATTAGAAAATACACAAACTGCTGCATTCATCCTAAAGAAGGAAAAAGTTTGACAAAAGATCACAGTACAACAAAACTCATTAATTAACAAAATTTCCATCTCTTGTCAGGCACTAGTTTATCCCTCCACTTTAACTGGTCTCAGAAACAAAATCCAACAGACTTGTTGCATCCATCAGTAAAAAAATAATATTTAAACTACATACTGGAATAACAGAAAACAGGGGCATACAATAACCTCTACAGGAAATACTCTAACTACTTACTGAAGAAAAATATACTGTGTTACATTTTACCCTAATTCAATATATTAAAAGAAATCAACCATGTTCTGCAACAATAAACCTCTACATTGCATTGCATTTCTTGATTAAATTCACAGAATGCTGTGGAAGCATACCTCTTTGGGCAGAGCACTGCTCTAGAAGAGAGCACTGCATCTGAATGCAGGGCTGCTTTTAAGGTCCTAAGTGGGCTATTCAAATCCACGCTGGGGTAAAAGGTCACTCTGAGGGTTCTTTCAACCATTTTTGAAATAAACCATTTTTGAACTAGTTCACAACAGAGTATTATAAATCAAAATCTGTTTGTCATCCCAACATTTCAAAACTTTAATGGGACATTAGACCTATGTGTGCAAAAGTTATTCACCTGTAAAAGAGCAGAAAAAAAATTATTACAAACCTTAACTGAGTTAGTATGATTGTATTTTGATGCAAACTGCCATATCATAGCTATTAGACAGAATTTTGAGTGAGAAGGGAACATTGAAATGAGGACACTTCCCTGAAGGCTGCTACTCGTGCCATATCTGCAGATGTAGTCATGCTTAAAAGCACAGTCTGACCTCTGAAATTCATACTTCTGGTCATCTCCACCACTTGATTCCTTTCATTCTTGCAATGCCAACAAACAACATAAGTTCTTCCAGATCAGAGTGCAAGGCATTTCACTTCACCATCTTTGGCTTTGTGAGGCCCCATCTTCAGAACTGCAATGCAGGGTTTATGCCCCCAGCACAAGAAAGACATGGAGGTGCTGGGACGTGTCCAGACGAGGGCCACGAAGATGAACAGAGTGCTGGCGCACCTCTCCTATGAAGGGAGCATGAGAGAGTTGGGTTTGTTCAGCCTGGAGAAGAGAAGGCTCCAGGGAGACCTCACCATGGCCTTCCAATACCTAAGTGGAGTTTACAAACAGGAGGGAGAGCAACCTTTTACATGGGCAGATAGTGATAGAACAAGGAGGAATGGTTTTAAACTGAAAAAGGAGAGATTTAGGCTTTGTGTTAGGAGGAAATTCTTTACTCAGAGAGTGATTGGGTGCTGGAACAGGTTGCCCAGAGAAGCTGTGGATGCTCCATCCCTGGAGCTGTTCAAGCACAGGTTGGATGGGACCCACAGCAGGAACACTGGAGCTAGATGACCTTTAATGTGCCTTCCAACTCAAACCATTCTATGATTCTATTATATAACAGAGTCCAGGACTCATTTTTCCCCTATCGAAGAAGCTTCATTATCCACTTCATTAGTCCACACTATGATATATGGCAAATCTTTCCTCATTTCAGGAATGAGAAAACTTTTATCTTACTACTGTTTATTACTGCCTTCATGCAGAAAGAAAAATGCAGCATGGTATTAAAAGTGACATTGAGATAAATGGCACACCTTGATTTAGGCCTTAGTTCTGCCACCCTTGCCTAGAGACCTTTTAAAACTTTATTTCTATGACTACTTGAAAGAAGATTTAGTCCGCACTTAGGAAAATTTGATACAAATCCCAGCAAAGGTAAAGGACTATAGCTGGTTTTAACCCTTCAGATCAGCCTAGCAGGGGTTTGCACAGAGGAAAAGGAGATGGAAACAACTGAGGTACAAAATTATTTGGATGAAAGAAGTTCAGCTTTCCTCCTTCAAATAAAAAAATAACGATTTACCATTTGATTACTACAAAAAACTAAATTTTGGACTCAGAAACACCTTCATGTTCTCATTTACTCCACAAATAACATGGAGGGAAAAAAAAGGCCCCCTGAGCTACTACATACCTCCATGATAAAGAAAACAACTGTTGTGCAAAAGACTGTTAACCCATAAAATCCATAGCACAAATTATTTAAAATAATAATAATAATAATATATTCTTGCTGCATTCCACATTCATGGCTCTGGAGAAACATAAGAAATTTAAAAATGAATGTTTAAATCACTATGTAGAAAATCTGTTACGAAGTCAGACTTTAGCCCTTTTCACTCTTAAATGAGGACTGTAATTTAAAAAGAGGGTGAAAAATCCAATAAAACATTTCTATAATAATCAGCAATATTATAACTTCACATTCATATTCCATGGGTATTTCAGGCCTGCCTCAGATTTAAAAAAAAGTCTGATTTTGAATTGCTGTAATTAACTGCAAAAGCTCGCTGATTTGTTGATGCAAAATAATGTCAATCTTTTTGGTAAACTTGTTAGAGTCTTTGTAAATAAATAGCAGAAATGATATAAAGAGCAAATATTCAGCTCCTGCATTTGTCATCTCTTTACTGCTGGTGCACAGAGAAAGGCATTGTGGGGAGAGACAGATGAGGACTTTTCCCTCACAAAACACAGGTGTTTATTAAGACAGGGAGGAAAGAAGATGTAAACGATGAGTTAGAAGAGCTAATAGTTTTGAAAGCACTGGAGATGGAAAAATAAAATCCCCCTTGATCTGCATGGCTGCAGGCATGCATGGTTAATTTTTAGCCATTAAAAAGTGCTGAGGTGCATTCCAGAAACTATCACTCTCAGGCTGATTTTTTTCTAAGACTATCAACAGCACTTTTTAATTTGAGCAGAATAGCCTGGACCTAACCTGCGAATATCTAACACATGAGCATCACCAAGCAATAAATTGAGAGTGGTAGACTTTCTGCTACCAATGTTGCATATTAAGCGCGTGAACACTCATGAAGCACTTTGTGTGCCACACTATCCTTCTTTATGTTCTGCAGACAATATTGGCTCCAATTCTTTTTCATTACTGTAAATCCAGAATGAAGAAGAATCATGCCACTGCGTAATGGCAATAACCAATTTGCTATAGCAAGCAGTGGTGTAACTGCTGCAAAATGAGGTGCTTGGCCTGATCATAAAGAGCATAGCATAAAGTGATACGCTTTGAGGAAAGTTGAACAGGATCAGGCTATTATAAATGAGACAAGAGATATTAATCAGAGCTGCATCCTCAAATGCAAACCATTATTTTTTGATACCTGTCTTTCAGCACCTGGAGAGGAATGGAAAAGTCTATGCAGGAATGGGCTAAAGGCAGACAAAGACACAAAGCACAGGCACTGCTCAGTGGTAAGAAACAGTTATTTTGTGGATTTTTTCAAAAAAACTTCTGTGTATTTTCAAGGTGCTAGATATGTTTAACTTTAGCACTGAGAACGCTGAGCTTTCTATCTTTCTACCAAAAAGTCTGACTCAACATACACAAGAATATGAAGTACAGCATCCAGCTCTGCCAAATTCTATTTATGGTCCAAAATTTTTATTCCAGTGCTACATTCTGCTAAATCTTTTCTTTTACTAAGGCAGATGTTTTAACAAGGCACTTGAGAACAACATTTTCTGTAGCCCATATCAACACTTGCCACTACCATTTTTATAAACACTCTAGGCACAATATGTATCCCAAGCATACAGGGATCAAAAGCTCTCGTGTTGCTGCAAAAAAAAAAAAAAAAAAAAAAAAAAGTACAAAACAGTACAGGCCCAATTCTGCTTCTACTATGTTCAACAACAAAGAGAACGAGCCATTTTTCTCTTAAACTACCAAAATGCTCCTGAATCATAACCCCCTATCTGGCAGGGCTTTAAGTCGAACATCAGTCTGGAAGATAATATTGCCTTGGCTAAAGGATTCTCAAAGAAGGGAAGAATAGAGAATGAAGGCATAAGCATGTCAAATCAAAGTTATCAGTGGGCAACTACAGTCAATTTTGTGGGTTTTATTTTTTAATAATTTGTAATAATTTGACCATGCCTCCAACAGTGTAAAATGCTCTGCTAGATAAGTATTTTTTAAGATTCGTTCAACAGGCCTTCTATGTAACAATGAATACACTGCAGACTAATGTACTGACAAGCTCCAGCTCTCTTTCTAGCAGCTGAATTCTTGGATAAAATCATTTTGCAGGGTATGAGTGATGCAGTTCTGAAAATAGCATCACTGCAAAATGAAAGATGGCAAGAACCTCTACAATGCTGATTTATTTCAATGGAATTTCATATTTTATGTTCAGTGTCTATTTTAATGTTTTCATCTGAATTTTCATACCTAATAAAATGTAAAATGGTAGAATTTGCGAGCTTCAAAGGCCCAACATAAATTGTTAATAAGGAAACAAAAGCAACCAACAACAACAAAAAAAAACAGAATAATAAAAAAATAACTGTTCACAATTTATAACGAAGTATGTAAAACAGAAAAATGCTTTGTGAATCCAAATAATAATTTGCATTTATAACCACCACATGTGCAAAGATGCTCACAAAAAGAAAACAACACCAATCAACAAGCTGTTTTGCACTGATCCTTAATTAAGCTTCTACTAGAAGAATGGGATGGAGCAATACTTTTATCTGTGATTTTATAAATCTTGCATAACTGTCTGCATCCAGATATGTGTTGCTAAGAAAACACTAAAAGGAGATACTGCACTTCTCTGACTTACCAAACACCATTTTTTCCAGCACGCTGCTATGAAGGTATGCTTCAACAGATTTTTTTTCCTAATAATTAAATTTTTAAATAGACTATAAAATATATATTTCAAATGAGAAGAAGTCTGATATTTTACTATCTACTAATGAAATTGTATTTTCTAATTAACAGCAGCTGTAAATTTGGCATGCTTCTTTTTTTTAAGCTAAAATAATGAGATCGTATGTATACAAGCGATGTCAAACTCTCCAGCTACAGTGATAGAAACAGATGAAAAGGACATATTGTAAATATCTTCCATCTACATTCAGTCACTGATATAGCTGGCAAGGCCACGTATCAAGCCCAGCAACACACTAAGACCGACACTGGTTAGGTTCAAGTGAAGAAACCAAAAATACGAACACCTCAGTTGTGCCAGCCCTAATTCATATGACTCATACAGACTTCCCTGAGTTGTCCTAATGACACCAAAACAGTAAAGATGATTCATATGAACAAGAAATAGGAATACACAGCTTCTTTTCTAAAAATGTCCTTGGCTTTTATGCCTGCATATATGCATATATGTATGCTTGTATGCATATTATTCAGTTCTCTGCATATTATTTTTATCTTCAGATGTTTTGCACCGATTTATCTAGTTAGCAGATCTCTTGTGAACGTAATGTGTGATTTATTCTCTGCTCAATTTATTCTCTACTCAAATACTCAAACATATGGAAAAACAGAGAGTGAGTAGAGGAGGAAAACTAGAGAAAATAAAATCAGCTATATCCAGAATTATGTAATTACAGGAATAGCATTATTAATACTGAAAGCTTTTAGTCTCATTTTTGTCAAAAATCAAAATATCTGTTTTTGTTTACATTTTTATCAGCATAGCCAGACTTACTAGGAAGCAGTAGGTCCATCTCTGCATCAATACTCATTATCAGTAGAAATATTAACACTAAACAGACACACTGTTCCAAAAGTCTGCTTAGAAATTTCAGCATTTTTAAACCAGTTTTTAAACTCAAGACTATCTGTTCAGTGCAGAAGAGATAACAGAACAGTAATAGAGTTCCACGCCACCTTTATCAGGGAGCATGCAAAACTACATTCACAGGATAGTATGTTTTTCACAAAATTCTGCATAGAAATGGATGATAAAGAAATAAAGAAACCTATAAAGAAGTGCATTGTGTAGTGTTAGTAATAGGGACACTGTGGCTGTAAGGACAGGAGAACTGCATATAATGATATTCTCAAATAAGTGCAAAGTATCTGCATTGCTGCATGTATAATTGAAATATTTGGAGACTCTATGTTAGCAGTAAGAGTATGGAATAAAAGTAAGAACTAACATATAACAGATGTGCGATACATAACACAATGAAAATAATACCTTCTAGCAATACCTCTAATATAAGGCATGTATCTAAAATCAGTACATAATTATTTCTATTCTTAAATTGTTCATTAAAGGGAACCTTCAGTATTTGCGGTGAAATACTCCAACAGACAAAGCAACAAATGTGTTTACACCACCTGCTCAGATTTTCAATGAGAAATCAAGGCTCCCATTTCATACAGCACACACCTCCACTTGAAATTCTCTGTACGTTGCCGGGCAAATATACCAAAACCTTTTCGCAGTGTCAGAGAAGTAAAATGAATCCAATGTCTGAGATTCTATCAAACAGGCATTGCTAAAAATACACCATGCCAGTGTGGTTCTGTATTGGCAATGCATGCTTTTGAATGCTTTAGTAAAAGCACATTAAAAATACTTGCTGATGCAGAAGAAACAGATGACTGAAGGAAAAGTGATTGTACAGTGATGAGTTGATGAAATCACAAACTACATAGCCTTCAATATGCACATTTTCATACAACAGTTGGACAGACAATGATGCTTCCTCAGCATAACTTTTCAACTAAAAGAAAAATAGACTGAAAATAATGAGAAAAGGCAGGTCACTCAGAACACAGTATCAGCTCATCTTCAGTCCTTCAATTATTAATATGTCTTCTTTCCTTCATTTTCTTCTCCTGCTTTTTTCTCCTATCTTTAATATCCTTAATATAAAATTACTGTAAGGGCATTCCTATTTGTCTCAGTTCTCTTTGTTCTTTCCCATTGGTGTCTTGTAGCAGGAGATAACTAACTGTGAAGACTTAAAAGAGATTCAGAAAAATGTTTTCTCTATCACCTGTTACATCATTAATTTTTGCAAAGCAGCTCTCCATCAACCTGTTGTACTGTCTCCTAAATGAACCAAACCCCATTTGCACTTCAGTTTCAAAGGGAGAAACATTACTATGAAGGATGGACAGATGCTATAGATTGTTGCTATAATTTTTTCAATAGAGTAATAATGGGGAAAAAGAAAAAAAAAGAAAAAGAAAGCTAACAGTAAGTAGTTTGAGTGGGACATAAAAAAGCTGCTAACAACACGTTCAGAATTACTTAATCATAGGTATAGTTTATAACTAGAATTGCATTAATATAACATGCTTCCCTGTTGACAATTTCTATTATCATGACTGGCAGTAAAGGCAAATTCTGAAGGGAAATAGCAAACGTGGACAGATGTGAAAAATAATTTTAAAGAAATATCGCAATTCAATGGTTAGAAGTGATCTGGATATCTATTTGAAATTATACAATCTTCTTTTTCTACAATCTTTTAATTGCACGAGGCTCTATATTTCCTTCTCTCTTAAAATTAGACAAATCTGTGTAGAAGATCAGGTGTGGTTGGTTGTGTATGATACACTTTAGCAATACAGAAAGAAACAGTCAGATACAGGAGAGCAAGCACAGGGAAAGCACTGATTTAAAGCCCCAGCTTTGTAGTTTGTTACTCTTATTTTTATATGATGCGTCTTTATGAGCAGCAAAAGATTAATTTTAACACAATTTTTACTTCGATGAAGTAAAAACATGTATTCAATTTAGAAAATACAAGACGGTTATTTTACATTTATATTTGTATTTGTTTTTGGTTTTTTTTTCATTTATCAGTGCGAGTCTTTGAGCCTTCCGTAACAGAACCGATACTCAGAACCGAATCCAATTATAACAACCTATCGGCAGCACTAATTGGTGGAAATGCACTGCCGGTAATTGCTGTAAACTCATCGTTCTGCACACAGTGAACGAGGGCAATAATTCCACCCAGCGTTAAACAATGGGGAAGACTCCCATCAGCACTGTTTTTCTTATGTAAAATGCATTAAAGTGAGTCATCCACTTAAAAGTTCCCTACTGATAGCTTCAACCCAGATCAGGGACTAAGGTAAGCGCTTCAACATAATGATAATAATAATAAAAGGAAAGAAGATGTGGAGGAAAAAAATAAAAACTAAAGGAAGAAAACACGGTCATTAGTTCATAGAGCTCATTTCAATCTGTAGCCGAATCTCAAAGATGATGAATTGGATTATTTTTGCCCTTTTATTGCCTGCCTTCATTATGTGATCCTAGCACGGCTCTGGGCAGCAGTTTCATGCTAATAAGTGCACGGTGTTTTAAAGATCCCTGTCCGCCAGGCATGCCAAAGCAAGCTCGGTTAGCACCGAGTACCACCACCTCTCACAAAGATGCTTTCGGGAAGCGCTAATTCTAAGGCCGAGCTCGTGGAAGGAAACAGTCCTTCAGTCGCGTGGCTTCGAGCTCGCTACAAAAGCCGGGCTTGTGCACATGCGTGCGCACACACACGAAACCACACGAACAAACACATACATAAAACAAAATCCCGGAGCTGTCAAAATACTCTCGGTGCTCGCTGGCGTGCGGCCAGGTACGAGTGAGCGGAGCTCCGGGCAGCTCCGTCCTGCCTCCGAGCGGCAGGCAGCCTCTCCCCGCCGTTTTTTATTAAAATCCCTCAAGTTTGGATTTTTTTAATATATATATTTTTTTTTTCTTGATTTTTTAGGAGCGCCCGAACTCCTGCCAGACCGAAATAACCCCGGTGGGAGGAGGGGGCGGGTTCCGCGTAACTCGAAACTTTCCTCCCGGCGCGGCTCGGCCGCCGGGTTGTATATATTTAGCGATGTCGGAGGCACAGCTTTCACCTCCAAAAGTCCGACTGCCACCGGGGGCACGGTGCCCCCCTCCGGCTCGGTCCCCCCCGCCCCGGCTCCCCTCTTTGCCCAGCCGAACCCTTGCGGCTTTCTCTCTTCCCACGCAGAGTTACTTTGAGTAGCGCTCGGTACCGCTGTCCCCAGAGCCGGGAATGCCCCCGGCCCGGAGCTGCCCCCATCCCCGCTCCCGGCGCTGCCCCATAGGGACTTACGTGGTGGGCGAAGGGAACGGGCCCTCCGAGGAGTGGTTCATCACCAGGGACTGGAAAAGTGTCAGGCTAAAGACCAGCAGCCAGCCAGCAGCCATCTTCCAGATCGAAGATCGATCCCTCTTTTTTTTTTTTCTTTCTCTTTCCCCCCAAGTCAGCGAGACGGTAATAATAATAAATTCAATTATTGTGCGTGCCGGGCGTGGGGGGGCCGCTGGTTTTTAAAGGCTCCTCCGCTGCCCCCGCCCGCCCCCTGGCACAGCCCAGCGATGTGCACGGAGCGCGGCCGAGGGTGGGGAGGAGGAGGAGAAACGATGGAGATCGGTGGGTGGAGAGGGCGAAGAGAGGAGCGAGCGAGAGAGAGAGAGGCACTCCACTCTCTGCTACTCCGGCAGCAGCTCCAGCTTCATCCGATCCGCCGCCATCAGCGCTACTTTTGTAACGGATCCCCGCTCGCTCCGTGCGTGCGTCCGCTTCCCTGATTTATCCCCGATTGCGGAGCGGCAGCAGCAGCAGCAGCAGCAGCAAGAGGGGAGGAGGAGAGGGAAAGGAGGCGGGGTGGGGGCTCCAGAAAGGAGAGGAGGGAAGGGAGAGTTGGCGGCGGGCGGCTTTTTCCCGGCTGCTGCCTTCCTGCCGCCGGCGGCAGTGGGGGCGGGCGCCGGGCGCTGCGCGGCCGCGCTCCTTACATGGAGCGGGGAGCTCCGGGCATCCGAGCGGCGTGCCGCACCTCCGAGCCTCCCGCGAGCTATTTTTAACGACGTTTCGTGCCTGTTTTAATCCCTCTCCCCGACCCCACCCCCCCGTCCTCCTGGAGGAGCAGGAGCCGCACGCCCAGCAGCGAGCTCAGTGTGGGGTGCAGTCGTGTATGCGTATGGATGTGTCTGTATGGCCCTCTGGTGCGGGTCCCCGAGGCTCGCTGCAGGCTACCAGGCTCCGTCCACACATCTGTGTATTCTTTTCGGAGCCCTCGGACAACTCGGAGCACTGGTTGCCTTTCCTCTATGCCCGCATACCCCCGTCTCTGTGGCAGTCATACATTCCCCATATAAAGTAAACCAGGGCAAGATTTAGGTAATTTAATAAAGCAGTTAAAAGTTCACTAACATTCACTGAAATGTCTTTCTGTCTTTCTTATTTTTTGGTAATTAGTCCAACAGGTGGAAGTGAAGGAGCAGACACTATTCATGCTATTCTCGCATCCATTGTATCAAAGAGTACCATCATTTTGGCTGTATTAACTCACAACCGCTTCTGTAAAACAAAAAGTATTCATCTCTCTTTTAAAGGTGGCAGAAGGACCAAAGCTGAGATCCACAAATGGAGAATTGAGTGTTTGCATTGCCCGGGCTCAATGCCAGCACGATATTTCAGTTGCAATCTGTAAACCATGCAGTCACTCATCCTCATTGTTTCTGGATTGGAGCTGGCACTTTGGAGCTGGTGGGAAGAACTCCCAATTGTCGTCACCTATCCACCTACCTGTAGGTACGTAGGACTTAGGGTTTAGATGCAAATCTAAAATAGCAATTTCTAAAACAGTAGTGCAGCCTGTAAACTTGTATAATTGGGCTAATATCTACCATCCTTAGGTCTGTGCAGGCCTTGCTGCTTTGCCACGTTGTGCAGCAGCTCTTCAGATACAGCTGTAACTTCTCATCCAGCACATCCCTGCTGTCCTAACAGGGTGCAGGGGCACCGATGATCTCTGCTATAAGGTGCAATGGGCAACTACAGAGAGCCACAGTTATGGGATAATTTCTTTGACAGATGTACTACTTCACATGGTTCGTGGAGATGAGATCCAGGGTGGGGAAAATACTTTGGGGAGCAGAGTAAAGGTTTGGAGAAATGCATGAGGGAATGAGTCTTAAAATGTGGAGTGGTTCTGTGCGAGGCCATGGCAACTTTACTTCTTTGAGTGTAATTTTAGGCATCCCCTCACTCTTGCAGCCCCACCCTGGTTATGCCTAGTATTAGCTAGTATATAAAGGGCATCAGTTTAGTTATGAACATGAATATTCCCCCAAAACCACTGGTTCTGCTGCTTGCTAGCATTCTCAAGGTCAACACAAGTTCATGCCTGAACTCTGCTTGGATCTTCTGTGCTCTTTTAGTTGTGCCTTAGAACACCTACAGCCTACTCAGTGATGGATTAACACCCCAACCTTAACCATTCAGAATAAGGAATGGTAATGCCCCGCATGGCAACTTGCTTAACCGAAGGATACAACATTCCCTCAGTTCATCTCAGTCCTGCAGGAAAAGTGTTCGTGCCAGTTCCCAGCTGTGCTCCCCCTGTAGGCTCATCCGCGGGCCACGGTCACTGAAATGGGAATGAGGTGCTCTGTGCTCCTCCTGCTGAAATAGGCAGGCAGAAAGGGTTCACGGGTTGGTCAGGGCTTAGAGGGTGCAAACGGCTGTGCAAGCCCACGTGGGAAATAGTTTGGATATGTGAGGAAGTAAGCAAGACCGCTCTCACTCAGACATTTACTTTCAGTGTAAAGTATAGGAGACAAAGAAAAATCAAAGAATGGTAAAATAAAATAATAAATATGAAAGCATAAGGTTACCAGGAATTCTTTTTTTTCATCATTAGTGATGCTGCATGTGTCAGTCACGGAGCTGCTTTCAGCAGTAAGTATTGCTGTTCATAATTCTGACAACAGTAACGTGGCCAGCAATGCAACAGTGCAACGCATGGGTGGGTTGGCACCCCATCTAGCATGATAAGCTCCAGCTCTTGATGTTTCAGCAGTGCTAATACATTGTAATAATAACTTAAATGGAATAAACAAACAAACAAATAAATAAATAAGTGCTGGAGAATAGCACTGTTTGAAACATCAAATCTACTGTGTGACTCACTGCAAAGTACTAACCTCACAATGAACTCCTCTTAGGTGTAGGTGAATGCCTCCATGGAACACACTAAGGCTCAGTGGAGAAGAGGAGGGCTGTCAGTGTGTAGCTGCAACATGCAGCTCTGAGCATGCTGACTGAGGCATGAGGAGCAGCCAGAGCTGGAACACAGAGCTTGGCACCTGTGCCACCTATGTGGTATTCATAGGAAGGCTCAGATCTGTGATACACAACTCAAGTTCAGCCTGCAGGCTTTATGGCATTTACAGACAAGCGTGGACTGGAGCTCAGTTTTGAGAAAAGCTGGAGTCAAATAATAATTTTGCTTCAAAATGAAGTGAGGCTTGAAACTGGCTTTTGAATTTTTGTCTTTATTTTCATCTGAAAATCTGGAAATCAGTGCCATGCACAGAGAATAAAAGGATGTGGGAACTCCAATAATAATGTATTATTTACTCTTTCCTCACTCTTTTGTTCCACATTATGCTTAAAATACGTTTATTTGCCATATATTTAATGAAGATGCATAATGTTTAGAAACGCTGACCTCATCATGACTTCATCATGACTCATGGATATGAATAAATGTACTCAAATGAGTTTCCTCTGGCTTTGACAGGAAGGTGTGACTGACTTAATTCATAATGCTAGCAGAATTAATATTCTTGGTATCTCTTCATCCTTCTGTAATCTAGGAAAATAAAAAAAGTAATTTCATAATGAAATTTTGAAAAGTCATTAAGATCTCCTAAGTGATCAATTTCTTAACATTTGATTCTTAGAATATTTCCATATGCAGACACTTTTAAAACAGTATTTCATATATATGGTTTCTACTTCACAGTAGTGTTGCACTGGAGTTATTCTTATAATTCATCTTGTTAAGGTTCCTAAAGATCTATTACAACTGACAAGTCTTCTTTCATAAGCACTTAAATATAGACTTGAATGACAAACCACAAAAGTAAATCTTTCTTCATTCTTACTTCACCTCATTCTAAATTTATTACCTGTCATATCTGACCGAGACCTTTCTTTGAAGGAGCATAGGAATGACAAGGATTGATATAATGACAGGGATCTTACAAAAAATTTGCTTTGCACCTACTCGAATTGCTGAGAATCTTTCAATTGACCTTGATAGTTCTTATGTCAGAAACAGAAGTTCCTATAGCAAGTAAATGTATGAAATTTTGCATCAGTCTTCTCAGTTGTATATCAGTACAAAGAATTAACTCCGGATCAAGTCTTTGTATTTCATTTCACTTTCTGGATGTATTATATATATTTTCAGAAATGATTTACACTGTTGTAAATCCAGCATAAGAGATGCAACAGCTAGGTTTTCTGTCTGTGAACCACTGAAAACAAACAAGCAGACAACAACAACAACAAAAGCAGATTCTATATCAGAAGCATAGTATTATTAATCTTGTTATATGCTGGTTCATCAACTCATTGCCCAGTAATCAGCATTGCCATAAAACTTTTGAATAAAAGTGCTTGTTTGACTTAACGTATATGGAAATTAGTTATAGTACAGAATGATTCACTGTATTTTGTTTTTTAATATTTTTTGTTTAGATCTAACAAAGCAGTAGTGTTTGTTACTCTCAGTGAGCGCAATCTGCAGTGTGGTAAGCATGCTTTACCTTTGTGGTTGAGACAAGCATTTCAGTAGTTGGGCCCTCAGCTCTCCCTCAGTTGTGCCAAACCTTGCTCACTGAAGTACTTTAAAGTACAACAAGGTCTTAATCATTGCCATAGTATCACTAGAATATCATCTTATTCCTGGCACATTGCATCTTCTTTATGTATGTATGTTATACAGGGCGGAAGGGGTAATCTTGCTGAATAATTCCTACTCTGTTTGATTGTGCGGGTGTAACAAAGAGAGTACAGGCTGCCTGATCACAAATTCTAATTTCAGGGACAAAAAAAGTACTCCTATTTAAATCTGCAGCAGATGGAAGTGCAAGATCTGGCCCATTGCATGTGAGTGGAATTGTTTTACATATTTGAAATGGATAGAGTTCTGTATTAGAAAAACTTAGTGAGTTATGTTACTAAAGTTTGTAGCCAAGCATCAGAAAAATTATCTCTCTAAATAATGAATATCTTAGAGCAATGATCCAGGCATGTAAAGTTTCAGCCATTTAAGGAGGAAGTGTAACATAAAGTTCATTCAATTGTCGTTGATCCTGGTTCATCTACACCTGGCACTGTAGAACAATGTGGAGGTAGCAGTTAGATTTTGAGAGCCTCTCTGTTCATCCAGGTGTTATAATGCCACCGAGTTTGTAAGGAAAATTAGCTTTTTTGTTCAAGCATCACTGTATTGTATTTTACTCTGTAATGTAGAAATACTCATAAATCTCATGGTGACGTTCTGACACTATTCACAGAAAACCTTAAGTGTCAGTAATCTTGCTGGAGGAAACCCTTAATTATAAATGTTAAAGCATAGTATGTTCTGGGCTTATAAAAAATATAACTTTTAAGAACAGTCTTATACAAATAACATCTATGCTTTATATAAGGAAGTGATTGAGTGACAAAATATTTCTGTACAACCTTGTCTGTCTTCCTCATAGCCCACCTATTCTAACTTGGTTTATTCTGTTCTTTCCATGGTCTTTGAACACATATATTTTAGTGCTTTTTTAAATCAAAATGTATACGTGTATTTCTTCTCTCACTTTTAAAAGGGACTATTTCCCCTCAAATTTACTCACAACCAGATTTTTACCTTGTGAATTTCAATTTACCCCAATAGAAACTTTTCTAAATGTAAGAATGATACTGTCCTGAAACTTGATATATTGCAACTTCATAGGACAATAAAAAGTTCTAGCATCCTAATCAGACGACTAAAAATGTCCTATCATCCCACTGGAAAGGGAGGACAACTGCCTATTGTGGTAGCAATCAGAAAAATCATATCAAATTACTTCTAGCTAAATGAGGGCAATGCACCTCAGTATCTCTTACCTGCTTGCCCTCTCTTACCTAATTAGCCAGGTGGTTATGCAAGCTGCATTCTGAAGTATTGCTGAGATTTTAACTAGCGATGTGTCTGCAAAAGAAAACTTTATTCCTTGTGTCCTGCAGTACATTTGGACTCTTTATGTTTTTTAATAAATGTCTTGTATACTCATCTTTGATTTGTTCCTAATCTCCTTAATGTAGTAGTGGAAACAGGGGCATACTGTCATTTCATAAATGTTAAATCATACGCTTTCATTTTTTTTTTTTTTAGAAATAGCAAGTAGTTATATTGAACTCAGCCTTGCCTGACATCTGTACATAGCTATAGTCTACATTCAAATACTTACCTCTTAGCTTTTACAAATGTGCACTTCTATGAGATGCTGAGTTAAGGATTTCTATAAGGATTCTAGCAGATGTAGCTTGATGTTATGAAAGATGTAAGTCCTAGACAAAACGTCTTGTAAGGAGTCAGTGACTGTAAAAACAAATGAGATAAGTCTCCAGATATCTGGAAGAACAAGTAGAACCCAGTTCTTTGTTGTTGTTTTCTTTTTCTTTCTCTCTCTCTCGTTATTATTCTTACTATTTTTCAATAAATAATCATTTATTTCATGGCTCTGACAGTCAGTGGGACCATCACTCCCTCACTGTTGTACTCTCATGCAGTTCAGGAACAGACACTGCTTTTGGAAGTCAAGCAGAGAGAGTTAAGGCTTAGTAGGCAAGTTGAATCTGACTCCCTGCTTTTGGCATCAGAGTTTTCACTGTTCTCATTCTGCACTTGGTGGCAGAATGAACCTGCATAAGGAAAAAAGGTTTCTTTTGTCTCAACCAATAACTGACAACAGTAAGCAGTGTGCTTTTAGTTAAATGACTCTTACATGATTTATTCTCCCAGCTGAGAATGATAGCACATGAGAACAAGAGCACATGAGCACTGGTATCTCTGAACAAGGTATTGGGCATGATCAAAGAACAGTATTTCTCAGATATTTGCCCCCAAGAACCTTTTACTGAGCAGTGTTTGCATTTAGTGTTGGATCATCAGCCCTTTGATGCTTTAAGTTTGACAGCTACTCATAACTAGTGGTCTCAGCTCCATTTTTAGTGCATTGATGTTGATGGGCACCTCTAGAGAATGGTGTGTCCATCCTAAAATAGGTGGTTTGAGATGGTGTCATGTAAATTGCTTGTTATGGTCTACAAGCTGATAGTGATGCAAAAATAACTCAGAAGCCATATGGGGCAGAGAAGAGATGGATTAAAAAAAAGTGAGAATGACAGATAACTGAGGAAGAGTTAAGAGCAGGAAAGCATAAATGAAGAAGGAAGGGTACGCATGTGGTAATAAAGACAAAACAGTCAATTCATGTGTCATAAAAGGAAGACAGAAAAAAATGAAGGAATGAAGTGGGGAAAAGTAAAATGAAGCAAGAAATCAGAAGATGAGGTAAAGAAATGAATAGGAGGATGAAATATCAAAGCGAAGGAAACCAGTGATTAAAAAGCAAAGAGGCAGGTAAGTGAGAGGGATAACAAGAGAAGGGGGAAGGGGAACACTGGTAGAAGTTTGGTTTAGCAATAGACCATCCCTTTTTTTAATTTTAGGAGATGGTAAATTAGGAATCATAACGATATTAAAAAAAAAAAAGTAACAAACAACCAACCAAACAAAAAACCCAAGTAGATTCAGCAAGTCTTTGAGCATGTCAGGAAGGACTTGTATGACATTCATGGCTATGCAGGGTGGATGAGAAGCCAGGTGGCCCCATTGTCTGGGATTGGGCCCAATCTAATATGCCTTGTCTCTCAATAGAGATTAGGATCTCAGATAGCAGTCCACATAGCTTTGATTTTAAGAGCACAAGACTTGTCCTCAGGGTGAAGACAGCTCATTCACCACTGAGCACAGTGCAGTGTACCTCAGTCTGATAATACAGTGCCTGCTAGATATTTTACACCAACTGCAAAACCTATTTAAGATGAACTTACACCCCTTGTCCTATGCAGGTACACACAGATTCTAATGAGAGAAGCTGGTTGCATAGACTGTAGACAACATACTGAGGACCCTTATGAAATAATAAAATAAAAAATATTTCTAATACTCCTTCTCTTGCAAAATGAGATGGCAGAGAAGTTCTCTCATCTTTTTCATGATTTTTTTTAAATCTTTAATTGTCCTTAAAAATCAAACTCAGCTTTTAAAGTGAAAAGGCAAAAGATCAAAGCAGCTCTAGGTAAACATACACATCTGATCAGCCCTAGTCTATAACTGAAAGCTCCTGCTGTCATTCTAGCAGCAAGTGAGTAGTTTTATGTTGTCAGAAAATGTAAAGCAAATTTTTTGTATGTGCCCATAATATCTTTCTGAGTCTAATTCTCTTCAGAATCATACCCCATTATATTCTGTAATAATAATGTCAGTTATTCATATGGGTTAATACCCCCTTTATTTTCCACACTATTTCACAACCCATAATATATTGGTATAGTAATGTTAAGCTCCTGTGTTATAATTGACTGCGGAGTCTGTGGCTCCATGCAAAGCAAAAAGGGCAGCTCTACACAATCCACTCCAATTGCTGGGATTAATTATGTTGTAGACTTTGTATTGCACTTGCAGATGTTATTAATTACTGCCACTCCCTGTTTAATAGCTGTTTCTATAGTAACTATGATAATTCAAAGAAAGTGTGAGGGGGAAGTGTTCGAAAAGGAGTAAGGCAATCTGATCCAAAAAATTAAATAAATCTCCAGACACAAATATCAACAAAAAGTAATCACACACAGGAATGTAGAAGTTCTCTGATGATACCAGTGAATTTAAATGATTAAGGTAGCAATCTGAGCTCACTTGATCCTTTCAGGTTTAATTGCAGCTTGCACTTTTTGGTGCAGTCTAGAAACACCCATTAGGTCCAAGTGCATGTTGTACAAACTGTTGCCATCTCCATCACAAATTTACTAGATACAAACACACTACCAATGGTGCTGGTTTAGAACTGAAAGTTTTAGAAACTTAGAACTCTGTTGCTGGAAAGAAATTAGAGTTTATTATAGAAGATTGTGGTTGGTGGTGGTTGGTTGTTGCCTTTTCTTTTGTGAATTATGAATTATCCAAGTTACTCTGTGTCCTAAAATTAAAATTCAACTTTTTACAATGACTACCCATACATCTACAAAGAACTGCAAAGTGCATCAGGTAATGCACTGAACATTCATTATTATCTTTGAGTTATCTCTAATGTTGTCTTTAGACAGCATTTGCTGTTGGCTAAAATGCATTCTAAAATCATCTAACTAGAATGTGCTGGTTAGTGAAGATAAGAATAGTGTGCATCTACTCATATCAAAGTGAAAATAAAACCAATTGCTGACAAATTGCAAAGTATTACAACATGAATCTATTGTTTGAAAAAAAAAAGATTATTTTGATATTTCAAAACAATATGCTGAAACAACATTTTGAAATATTTTAAAAGAGTTTTTCAGGTATTTATTCCCATTTCTAATTGTTGGTTCTTAGAAATAATTAAAAATAAAAGAGAAAATAGAAGGTTTGGTTATTGATAAAATCCATTTTTTCTTATAAGAGAGCTCCTTTTACTTTGAGATCAAACAACTAGCATTCTGTAAGTAAATGTGGCAGTTGTCAAACTATAATTCCCAAATTTTCTTCTGAAAATTATAATGGAGTGGGCTGCATACATCAATATGTATGACAGAAAATGTGTCTTTAAATGTACATTTCTCCCTCCTTGAACTACGGAAAATATTTCCCTTTTAAATTCAGATGATTTTTGCCCTATCTAACCAAAAGAAGCCCAGTGTCAAGCTCCATCTGACCCCATCTGTGTTCTGTGAGTAAAATAAATTCTTCTAAACTACATAAGCAGTAGTCCTTGCACTGGCTAAGTCCTGCTGAAATCTGGTTTCAGAGTTTGAGTAGATCAGAAATGGTACTCAGTTTGTGTCTAAACTTCTTCATAAGGGTACAGAGCACCACAACCTTTTGCCTGTATGAACAGGCCAGTATTTAAAACTATCATCACAACATCTTGGATGGATGGTAAAGCACATGGGAATAATAAACCAGAGCATAATAAAATAATCAAAAATATAAGAAATAAATACTGTAAAAAAGTGACTCAGTGCTTAAGAGGACAAATCCGGTCTGAGAGTTTTCTTTTTATAACACAGATCAACATTTTTGCAATGAGCTGGGAAATTCCTTTAGGACCAAAGCATGTTCTGCCTCCCACACTACTCCTTGCAGTAGAAATCCTCTTTGAGGAGATAACGTTCATCTGCACAAGAAGCTGCTCCTATTTTTTTTGTCTGGCATCTTGGACTGGGTGCTCATGCACACTACCTTCAGGCCAGCTGAAGCAAGTCTTGCTCTAGGTCCTACAGAAAATTTTCCCTGGGGGCTGTATGAGAACACACTGAGGTACATGCTGAGAAAATAGGAGCATCACTGGTATGCAGGAACCACTGCTTGTTCCTTCTTGGAAATAGGATTCCTTTATTTCATTTTGACCTTGGAAACAGCTCCTGCCCTTGTCTAGCTTTTTCTTCTGGCCAATCTCCTGAGATCTGCTTTCTAGGCATAAAGAGAGATGAGAGGGAGATCATTTCTGAAAACATGAGAAGTCTGAGGAAAGCACTGACAGGAGAACATAACCTTGAAGTACTTGGGTAGAGGAGGCAGAAAACCTAATGCAGGGTCAGAAAAATAAAGGGAAAAGATTAATTAAAATGTACTAAAGCAGTTCTGAAGATGAAAAAAGCATATAAGTGCGAAGTATTTTTCTTTGTAACAGAAGCTCTGCTCAAAATCAATGGGGAAAGTATGGCTTTTATTTGAGTGGCAATTTGCATATTAATATTGTGATAGCATTATGCAATAGTATATAAGACAGATTGAGTAAATAAAGACTGTGACCAAACATTTCAGCTTTTCCCCCACGTCTATTCAAAATAAAACTGGCAGAATGTCACACTGTAGGCTTGTCCTTGATTTGTTTCCAAGAGAACATTAATTGATGTGCTCCCATGTTTTGATATGTGATTTACAAACTGTGTAACTCAAAAGGTGATTAAAGCCTGGCTAGCAATCTCTGTGCCAAGCCTGATTTCAGTGAACTGTCCTGGGTATTTCTCCCAAGAAATCAAGGCTTTCTATATGTGTGGGAGACGGTATTAAGCAGTGGCAATCATCAGTACAGTTTTCTGTTAGTGTAGCAGGAGGGAGTATTCTGAAATAGCTAGTGCATCTGCTTGGTAGCTATTTTTTTCTCAAGCTGGAAAAATCTCCAGTGTTTCAAACAACATACCCACAAATTACCCAAAAGCATAGAAATCTTCACAAAGAACATTCTGTATTTTTGTTAAAATCTGTTTTCTCAAAGCAACCAAAAGGAATGGAAGAAGAGTATGTACAACCACAAAAAGTTAATAAATCCATTTATTTCTTCCATTATTCTTTAAAAATTGCTTTGCAAAACTCTTGATAACCCAGAATTTTTCAAGTTGTAGTTTAATTCCTAAGCAATCTACAGCAGCTCAACTATGACCCTGAATATTGAGGCTGGTCAAAAATTCTAGTCCATTATTGCATTGCCCTGTGTTACAATAATATCTATCTCTTTCATGTTTCATCTTGTTTTCTAATATTGTTTCATTTGCTGAAACATGCTTGAGTGGACAAATTTTAGAACCTTTGCTCTTTTATTTATTTATTTTGTATAACTGTGTTCTTAAAAGAGCTATAGAGAGCTTGTCTATCAAAGTGGAAGCAACATGATTGTAAATATTTTCAATTGAAGGCAGTGCATATCTAGTACAACAGCTTTACAGGTTAATTTGCCATCATTATAGATCATTTAACAGACACATAAAAATTAGATAGAAGAAGTTTTTAGTACTGAGGAGCAAAGTTGTAGATGTTGGATAAGCTAGATCACTATAATTGTGTTGGGGTGAAAACAGGCATGTGTTGACCACAACAGCATGTAATCATTTTAAATGAAGCAACCAGGAGTAGTTAATAATTAATAGCAAAATATGTCATATGTATAAAAACACCAACTCTAATTCACTATTTCATGCAGAGATATAGCACATTTGGCCTTCTCTCTGAAAACAAAAGCTATACACTTTCAGAATTTCCCTTTTCCATCTTTCAGGATCACTGCCCTCTTCTTACCAAAGGGGTATGTTGTTATTTCATTGATGTCCTGTGCCAGTGTAGTCGTCTATTTAGCATCATTTCAAGACTTGTTCAGTCTCTTGTTTTTGGAGACATTGTTTTACTAATGCCTTTTGCAGTAACTACTGTTGCATGTGTGCAGTAAAGGTGTTGGGTCTAGAACATTTTGTACAAACACATACATTTTTTTTCCTCATCATAGCATTTGATTTATTTTTGAATAGAGCATTTAACAATGTGAAAATACTTGTTCTTACTATATATAATTTCTTTTTTTTTTCCTTTAACTGTTGTTTTATCTATATTGGGAAATTTACTGAATTATGTAAAATCATAGAATGGTTTAGGGTTGGAAGAGACCTTTAAGAGCTTTCCTGTAGGCCCCCTTCAGGTATTGGATGGCCACTATAAGGTCCCCCTGGAGCCTTCTTTTTTCCAGGCTGAAGAACCTGAGCTCTCTCAGCCTGTCCCTGTTAGGGGAGGTACTCCAGCCCTCTGATCATCTTTGCAGCCCTCCTCTGGACCTTCTCCAACAGCTCCATGTCCTTCTTGTGTTGGGGGCCCCAGAACTGCATGCAGTAATTCAGGTGGAGTCTCACAAGAGCAGAATAGAGGGGCAGAATCACCTCCTTTGACCTGCTGGTCATGCTTCTCTTGATGCAGTCCATGATACAGTTGGCCTTCTGTGCTGCAAGCGCACATTGCTGGCTCATGTAGAGTCTTTCATCAACTGATACCCCCATATCCTTTTCCTCAGGGCTGCTCTCATGCCATTCTCTGCCTAACCTGTATCTGTGCTTGGGATTGCCCCAACCCAGGTGCAGGACCTTGTACTTGGCCTTCTTGAACTTCGTAAGGCATGGGCCCATCTCTCAAGCCTGTCATCTTAGTCAGAAGTTGATGAGAGTGACCCAGCTTAGGATTTTCCCTCATACATGCAACAGAAATAAATTGGAACAGAAGACATCCCACAGGATGCTGTCCTTCATGAAATGATCCCATGTGGGTTTCCCACAGACTGAAGCTCTTCAAGCTCTGCTGTAACATGGCTCTTTACCACAGGGGCCACTCTTAGGCATTGCTCTATCACAGGTCTCTGGAGTTGGCAGCTCCCCTAGATCACCTGCCCCACCACAGGCTCCAATCCATTGATAGGTTGTTCCTTTTGGTTCTGGCTGGAACTGGCTCTTATCTGATACGGGAAGGCCTATGCAACACACCACCACCACCAAAACTTTGCCATGTAAGCCCAATTTAACTTTAAAATTGATATATTACCAGTTACATTACTTGAGGGAAAGATAACTGACACACTTGAATGCTAACTCAGGTTCTGTTTGCATAAGCAGAAGTTACTAGGATTCAGTTAAAATATTTTATTTTCTTTCTGGCTGAAGTCCGAATCTTAAAATCACTAAGATTTGGTGTGATCTCTGTTTCTTTTTGAAACTAATACATTAAGTTATGCAAACCCAGATAAGGATGATGAATTATCTTTGCTTCGGAGGGATTAGATGGTCAGAGAGGAATTGCGTGTTTACTCTGAACACCAAAGTTAGACAAATACATTGTGAGATACATGTTGTTCATTACTGGCTCTGTCAGAGCAAGTTCCCCTCTCAGGAGAGCACAGCAGACTTGGATGTTTCCCTTCAGAAAGAAATTTCATATCTTTTTTTTTCTTCCAGGTAAACATGAAATCCCCAGTGCTTCAAAATGTTCCAAATAAATAGAACTGCAAGTTAGAGCCAGCTAACAATGGGTTTGATTTTACATTTCAAATGTTAACAATGCTGAAAAATGCAAATACAGTACTGAAGCAGTTATCACAATTGGTTTGCATTTGTTAAGTGTTTGGGATCTTTTGCTGTAAAAAAAGAACAGTAGATTTCTGAATGTGTAAATGTTAATTTCAATACTTCATTTCAGAATCACATTCTATGTTTATAGCAGCTGTAATAAAATTACAATGATTCAACAGAAGACTTATGTAACTACCCTTTTTAATTTAGATTGAACAATTTAAAAAAGTCTTAATTGGGTCACTTGAGCTTGGTCATTTTTCAGTTCATTCCCATCTAATTGTTTCACTGTCAGCCAGTTAAACCCTCAAAATCCACCATTCACTTGTGTCTCTACCTCAAGTGATCTTTCATGGTGATGTATGGCAGAATTAGAGAAGGTGATACCTCTAGTGTTCTGTAGGTGGAAGAACAAACCCAATAAACTCAAGATCCTGCAGTGAATGGAAGAATCAATGAGGAGATAGTGACAAAAAATAAAATAATAAAAAAAACCAATAACAACATGAAAACTGAAGGTTTTAAAATATGCCATGCTGTCAAAATACATTATTGTTCAGATGATAACATTTTTTATGATGGAAAGTCTTCAGGGCAGGGTTCCCACAGGTGCAGTGCATGTGCTGTCTGTACATTGGCCTGGCTGTGGCTGCCTGTGGCTGGGAGCCACTGCCCTGCATTCCCCGGAGCCCAGGTCAAGGTGTTGGTAAAGTTTGGCTCTCTTTGCAGGATTCAAGGAGAAAATTTGGAAATAAAAGAGTGTTTCTCACCAAACTTAAAGCCAAAAGAGGAAAGTAAACCAAGAAGGACTGAGATACAGTCTGTTATTTATACAGCTGCAATGCCACAGTGGCAGGGGAGATGGCTAATACTTTGCTTTTCCTTGTTGCTTTCTCTCTTTTTCTGCTTTACTTTCTTTATTTCTATATTCGATTTATTTTTGACAGCTTGAGTCACTTGCTCTAGGGAAAATTACAGAATAATACTGGGTAAAATTTGGAAAGAAATCATGATAGACACATATTTTCTCATAAGCCAAAGGCATGGTATTTTGTGGGATTTCCATACAGTATTCATCAGTTTTGGAGCTTATTTTGTAATCCATTAAATATTAACTTTACAATGGTAAAAAACTCTACTGTATTTGAAGGTTTTTGTGACATTTAATTGTGATGCCCAGCGATCATAGGATAATATAATGCTATTAGCAAACATCCTATCATACTTCTTAACAGGAACAAATGTGGGAAACACTGTAGTCATAAAATGCTAATGTTTAATAATAAAAAAATGTGTTGGAACAGTTGTTTTTGTCTTTCACTTATGTATAATTTTTGTGAGTGTGTGTTTGTATATTATCTATATTAATGGTCACCTTCTGATAGATACTAGCCTTTAGATAATGAATCATAATAAAAACCAGAATAACTAACAGATGTATATAAGGGAAAAGAAAAAGGTTGATTGCTGCAAGGAAAAACTCATTATAATCACCATGGGGATCTGCATTTACATTTATATGTGTTGAACAATTTATTTATTGTTAATTATGATGTTAATTATCTGTTTTCACAATCCTAAAAACGTGGGTGCATAATTCCTGAAGCCCTAAAATCTATAGATTGGCTGTTAAAAACCTCTGCTGAATAAAGTCTAAGGTCATAACATCTAAGTCTCTAACCCCTGCTCTTTCAGTCTCGTGTTGCCATGCTGGTATAAATCTGAAGAAAAAGTGGGTTGAATAGATACTACGTTAGCATAGTCTGTTGACAAAGAAGCTTTGATGTATAACTATTAACATGTCCACTCTCTTGGCTTTTGTGTGTTGCTGTGGTTTGGGGGATTTTTGTTTCCCTTTTGTTACAAAATTATTTTGACAATATATTTCTGCCTGTAAGTTATTCTGAGCCAACACTTATGAGGATTAATGGGGTAAACATGACTTTAGGCTGTTTTGGTTGCCAGAGCGACTAAACTTATTCTCAAACACAAAGTTCAGCATGGTGTAAGAGCTCAGCAGTGTTGCTTTGGCCCTGGCAAAGTTTGGCAGATAAAACATTGAGCCCAAGGAAATCAGAGAAATGCAACCAGTGCTAATGAACCACAGACACAAAACCCAGAGAAATGCAACCCTCAGCGAGGAACCTGCACAAGTGTTGCTGATGTGCTGATTTAGTAACTTCTTTTTGCAACTTTCATCAGTTCTTGTGGCTTTTGCTAAGAATTTTCCTGATCAATTAGTGACTGCATTAGGGAAGGTTCAAGTTCAACAAAAATTTATTAACACTGACTTAAGAGAACCTGATTGGATAACTGAGCCCTTCCCAGAATTTATCGCTAGGTAATTTCTATCTTCTTTACCGACTTTTAGTGGAGTTTCCTGAGAGCAGCAAGTATATGACAAAATTTTTTGCTGATGCTAGTCATGCCAAAAACTGAGCTTGACTAGGTAATAGTAGGTTCTAGTCAATAGAGAGACTGACCTTCTCAGTGGATTTCAGATTATTTTAGTTGATTTTTAGGCAATTTTTTCACAGTTTACTTCCTTGTCTTTACCAAAGAGATTTTCTGAGTTTAGAGGCAGCTTATCACTTCTGTCTCCTAGTAGCATGAATTACTTTTTCCATTGCCAGAAAGAGCATATCCTCCTAATATGGGTACTTCATCAAGACATCTAAAGTAATGTTGCATTACTCTGAGTCAGAGAGGGATTCAGTCTGAGCAGTTTGCAGTAAATGTACCACATATTAAATAATGAAGATAAAATAAATAATAAATAGTTCCTGTAAACATATATTTATACAGATATTTTATACTGTGTACATCATGCTGTCTAAATGTTCTTGTCTTGCTGTTGAGATACGATGAAAAACATTTCCTACAAGGCAAATATATAGCATAGAAAAATTAGAGACAGTTATGTGAAAATGGAGAAAACACAGTAGGGCCTGAATTAAGTATACAGACAGAGCTTTTGAATGCTTGACTCTGTAAACTTTGTAATTTTAATAATGTATGAATGCATACTGTATTTTATTTGTTTAATTTCTCAGAGAAGCTACGTTGGGAATGAACTCCATCATCTGCACTGAAGTATAAAACTCTGAATCTTGACCCAGGATGGCCTGCTGTTATCAACCTATGTAAGGTCACATGCATCACCCATAGTCCTGAGAGGTAGTGACAGAGTACAGAAAAGCTTTGTCCTCTCTTTCATGAAAGCCTTATTGCTCACTTTGTTGTGTTGATCTTGTCTCCTGGTCCTACTGCTTCTCAGCAGAGTAAT
Source organism: Cyrtonyx montezumae (assembly GCF_038088225.1). NCBI lineage: Eukaryota > Metazoa > Chordata > Aves > Galliformes > Odontophoridae > Cyrtonyx > Cyrtonyx montezumae. Next base: position 151,958,839 of record NW_027072034.1, read on the forward strand.
TTCTGCTTAGAAATACCCTCTGTGCATTGTCACCATTCACTCTCTGGCATGGTAAAAGTACCGTATAGGCTATTTCTGTTAGATTTCACTAGGGAATGTTATTTCTCCCTGGAGCTGCCTTCATCAGCTTCATGTTATTTCTGTCTCCAAAGAAACAATTTAAGTAGCACTTTTCACTGAAAAAAATCCTTCCTTCTCCTGCCTCTCAGAGTTGACATTTGTAGTTGACCATGTGCCAAAAAAAGGTTACTGTCCAAAGTGTTTGATATATGCTAATGCTTCAGGATCCTTTCACTGTAATAGCATCCTAGTCTTGAGCAATTCATTGCCCTACTCCTGAATTCACCCAAATTCAACATGCCCAGAATCCTAAAGTGATACACTTGTGTTAGGGCAGCTCAATCAATTATAATATCTTCCTGTTGTGTGCTGTTATGACTTATGGTTCTACATGTCCTGATAGAATACAGCCATGGTTGAACAAGCTGCCTTTCTCTGCAGTCCTGTGGGCCATTGGTTTGAATGTAGAGAGGGGAGGGGTGATAGGGTGGATAATGAGGACAACACATTAACTTTCTCTATGCTTTGGGTAGTCCTGGATGCCACGCACTGTGCCACAACTCCAGTCTGAACTTAAAGGAAGACTAAAGTTTAACTTTTATGATCTCCTCACCATTGCTTTAAGGGCTATTTTACTTGATTAGAAAAATATACCCAAATTATATCCAGATCACTGACTTCAGATGTTACCCCCAGTTGCCACATAGAAAGGGGAAACATCATTAAGTATAAACTCTCTTCACAAATGTTATTCTGCCATCAATTATTGAGTGTGGTGTTATCTTCCCTTCCTCCCTATTTACTTAATGACTTAGCATTGTTATTTATACTACTTCTGTGTTGATTTATCCTACCACCATATGTTCACTCACACTGGATTTGATGATAATGATCATTTGTGGTATATGCACTTTCATGCATTAATTACTGCCAAGATTCAGATGTTTCATTTTCAGAAACAAAAAAAAAAGCTCTTTGTAATTTTTTTTTCAGTCTGAAATACAGACTTCTTTCACTGAAGGAGGAGGAAAAAAGTTTTTGGTTTTGGTTTGTTTTTGTTTTTTTAAGTTAATCTTTAAAAGAGGATAAAACTACAGAAGAAATTAAGAAAATGAAGAAGAGAAAACCTATTAAATGTTCCCTATAACTGAGAGTTTACTTTTGTAGTTCTGTCTGCTAACTCTGTCATACGATTTCAGAATATATTTCAATAGATTGATTACAGAACCTAGGACAGGAAGAAAGCATCCAAGCAGACTGTATATGCATAATATCGAACAGTAAATTCACTCTTCACTGATGCTTTCTGTTATAATTCTTGTGCATGGTGTATTGGTGTATTCTAATATTTTAGAAATCATAAGCCAGCTGTCTGACACAATGGTTGAAGTGTTCTTTTGTGGGATGAAACTGATGATATTCAAGGCTTTTCTGTATTTTGTATTCACTGCCTTTTGTAAGATAGAAAGCCAAAAAATAAAGATTTTGGCTCTAGAGATGAGGATGCTCTTAGCATTAATTTACTTTGGGGGAACACAGAAAAGCTTTTGGTCAATGTTTGTTTTAATAAAACTATAAATCCCGTTCTTTAGCAAAACAACACATCTGAGATGAAAGCCATAGGAAAACACTTCTGACTTTCCTTTGGAAAGAACAAGGACATTTCATTTTGGCTGCTTGCACATTTCTGAAGAATTTGATTTGTATTGATAACTTTGGCTCCTTATGACGTTACCTGGGATTGCTCTGAATTAAAATTGCTCTGAAGCAGACATCAGAACTGCTTGTCCTGCAATATCCTTGATGAGTCTCTTTTCCTTCACTGAGCTAGCATTAAACAAGATGTCTTTTGTATAGAAGACTGCAGGCTGCATCAGAATATGTATGTTAATGTTTCAGTGCTGGAAACTGTGCCCTCAGAATAGAGAGGAATCAAAGCCGCAAGGATTAATTGTGCAAATGAAACACCTGCCTCTGTTTTGTCTGCAGAGGAAGTTTAGAGAAGAAAGAGTCTGTCAGTCAAATCCCAGTCAAATCCCATATTTAATCATGAAGCAGTTTAGATAATTTAGTCTTGATCCACCAGCTGAGCTGAAAAACATGGGGAAATATTTTGATTTTACTTAATAGAAATATAAATATTTTTCTCTCCAAAAATGGAACATTTCAGAACTCCAAGAAAATGTTAATATTTTGGCTTTTGTTTTATTACAAAGTATAAAATTAATCTTGGAAATGGAATATTGTTTTTAAGTGGAATCACATTTTAATTTGTCTTGCAGACATTATAAAGAATGTATTTGAAAAGTCGTAAATTTGAATTTTCATATGAGGGTTGAATCTGTTCAAAAGCTCAGTGTCATTGTCCATTTATAGTTGGGCTGTCTGAAGCTGTAATTTTTGAGAATTTTCTATTCATTAAAATAAAAAATACGCACACAATAAATTTTACAAGAACGGAAAGCTTTACTGCATTAACCAATGTGACAATAACCAAGATCTTTTTTATTTTATTTTATTATTTTATTTTATTTTACTTTATTTTATTTTATTTTATTTTATTTTATTTTATTTTATTTTATTTTATTTTATTTTATTTTATTTTATTTTATTTTATTTTATTTTATTTTATTTTATTTTATTTTATTTTTAAAGGATAATAAGAGATATAATCTCTTTTTATCAACAGATTTTTTTAAAAAAGTAATCTTTAGTGTTCTTGCTTCTAAAGATAATATGGGCATCCATCCTTTCAGTCACAGCCTATGATCCTGTGGACAGCATGCACTTATATGCATCAGTATGCATCAAAAATAACAATAAGCATGATCCACTACATTTCAAATATAATTTGGCTTCATCTATCTTACCAAATGTTTAAGAACTTAGAATAAGTACTTAAACGTTTTTGTTTTGTTGTTTTTTGCTTCTCTCCATGCAGGAATGGGAAATGCTGGCTTTTGTGTGAGATTTCAACTTCAGAACTACTAAAAGGCCCATGTAACATATGTCTCTGAGAGGGAAATGGGGACCTGTCCATGTCTGTTATTGGAATCACTGTCACAAATGCCACCAAATTCCTGCCAAAAAAGCAGCATTTCTGAACATTCTGAGAAAATACTGTATGCACTGCGTGTTTTACTGCTCAAAAACATGGGTCTAGGAGTCTTCAGGATAGCAGAACATAGATATGGAGCTGGACCTTAGGTCTTTCAATTGTGTTAATAAATTTGAACTGCTGCAGTGCTGGAAGGCTCTATAGAGTTTTATCCCTTTAAAGCAACTCCAGAACAGTCTAGCTTGAGAACCAGGTAGGCTTGAGAGGGAAAAGCATGTCCACAACAAAATGGCTTTGAGAAATTGACTTCATCATTGAAAAACACATATATTCAAGCCTTTCCTGGATCCAAAGGCATGTCATTTTTATAAATATGTGGGGTTTTGGAGGCTGTAAGGTCTGATATTTATAGAGTTGGATGCAATAATGCTTTTTCAACCAATTTCTGGATGAGTCTTTTCTTCTATAAAACCTACAGAACAATTCCTGCAGTCTGTGCTAAGGACAAGGAGTTAAAAAGAGAGATATAGCGTAGTGAGCACAGTATTGATGGGTGAACAGTTGGACTAGATGATTTTTGTTGTCTTTTCCAACCTTTATAATTCTATAATTCTTTGATAAGACCCTCAGGTAACCAGTATACTCCTAGGCATGAATGTTCATCAAACAAGTCTTAAAATGCATAATATTTTACAGATATTTTAAATCAAGGGTGACATATTTTTACTTCTGTGCTATTGCTTTCATTTATCAGATTTTTTTTTCTTTTTCATTTAACCAATTTAGGGAGGTGTTGAAAGATTTCTGTAGAAGGGTGTCGTATCACTTAGATGTTAATGCTGAATTTCTTCCAGGATATAGTATAATGACTGCAGCTATAGCTCCGTGTAGCAGACCAACAAATAACACTATCTGTGGTATGCCTAGAACTGTCTCAAACTTGCAAGATAAGACCATCGTCATGACAACAGGCTAAAGGCTGAATACATGGTTGGAGGAGGGAGCCCTGCAAATGTGTTGATGGTGAACTTGTTGATGGAGAACTGTAAATATAGAAGGCATAAAAAGATGCCTGAGAGAGGCTTGGGGGACTTTGGAACTTAGGAACTTCAGGACAAGAGCTCTGACAGACCAAGGACTCCCATCTCTCTGTTGGCTAGACCAATTCTTTCACCTGGACTAGTGCTCTCTTTCTTTGTCCATCTCTTTCTCTCTCCATCCACTCCATTCGTCCCTCTATTTTTCCCTTGTAAAGTTGTTAAGTAAAGCAAAACTTATTTCAATTTCTTATGAAGCTGCACAGCCTAGATAAATATAGTTGTGAGTGTGCCAGTACTTTGAAGAAAATTGTACAGAGAATCTTAAAATTAATGATTGTGTTTGGACTTTGATTGTTAGTTTCACCTTAATCTAACTGGGGGGAGACTTAATAATCTGGTCAGCACTCCCTCCTGTCGTGGGCCAGACATGACAATTCTGTTCAATACCTGAACAGAAAACAATCATACCCATCAGCCAATGCTAGATTTGCATATTTGAAACACATGTATTGGTGGTCAAAGATCTCAGAATACCCAGAATGAGCAAAAAAAGCCTGATCAAAAAAGTGGGTGGCATCCTATTCACTGAGGTGTTACAAGCACATAATCAATAGGGCATGGAGGAGGGAGGTCATTCTTTTTCTCCTAAATTAACTTGTTATTTTATATGTGAATCAGACATTCATTAGCATTTAAATACATTCTGACATTTAAGACACTCCCCTCTTTCCATGAGGTTTTGACACAGTTTCACTGAATATCTTTTTATAACTTGAATCTAGAAATTTTTTTTAACCATTTCTACATATTCTGTCAGCTGTGGGTGAACTGTCAAGGATTTAGAGGACTGAATTTGTTTAAACACTCAAATGTACACTTGTACAAGCAGCATATGACCTGGTTTGGGCCTGAATATGACATTTGCAATTATGTTTTTTTTTTTTTACATGCAGTAAAGGAATGCTCTGGAGCGAATTGTATGAAAATTCCTGGCTGAAAGACAGAAGGATGGAAAAATACAACACTGTGTCTGCCTTAAAGGCTAGAAGATGAAGAAGGAAAGTTTTGAGTCCCCAGAGATCAGGGAGGTAGCCTGGAATAGGATACTTGCATGATAAAACTTCTATTTCTAGATGCCTCATCCCAGCTATAATTTCTTATGCTGATTTGAATTTTACTGGGAAAGCTGGAGTTGATAATAGAAAGCAAGTAAAGTCACAGTCAGGTTCCACCTTTTCATCTGGACATAAATGTATGTTTTGGACCTGATTTCTATTTTCTCCAATCAAGGAAGTTTTTTCTGGACATCTTAGCAGGACCTGAACAGTGGCATGGTTGTACCAAGTGCTCTGTTAATATCTGGGTTTCTGAACGAGTGTTAAATGTCCAGCTGTTTTAAAGTCTACCTTGGAGTTCTTCTTGCTATTTGGGTTTGTTGAATTAAGACCTTTCCATAAGCATGAGTACTTAAAGCATTATCTAAATACATATGAGCACTTCTGTTAGGGTTAGTCCAAGACATCTAGTGTTTGGATTACAAGGGCAGAATTAAAGATCTGCTGTTACATCCCCAATTTTAGAATTAGGATTGTTTTCAGAAGGAGCAAAAAGAAGCAAATGGAGCATATTCCATTGTTTTATAAGAAGGACAAAGAAAATAGTTCTGACGTAAGAGACCTTGAAATGCACCATTTGCAGCATCTCTTGAGAGAGACTTAAGCATGTTTTCTCTAATCAGCTGCAGTTCTCCCTTTCTGCCTTGCAACAGCTGTGTGAATAAAGGATTTTTATTTTTTTCCCTAAATCTTCTAAAAATGGGAAAAATCAATGCACCTTTTGAGGTCAAGCCAAGATTAATTTTATCTTATTTACTAAGCAAGAGGGTATTTTTTTAATTTGTTTTAAATTTATTTTAAATTTTAGTTGAAACAGAGTGTTATTCTTGAGTAGATGTAAAACATTTTGTTTTCAAGCCTTTCTTTGGAAGTTTTCTGACAAACATTTTGAATGGGCAAAAAAAAAAAAGAAAAAAAAAGAAAAAAAACCCACCTTTATTTATTTTGCCTCACTGATATTTTCAGTCTCAGACTGATGAAGTTTTTCAAACATATTAATGCACTTGAGAATTCTGTGAAATCAGTGCACATTTGAACACAAGTATCAGTACAGGCTGGGGATTGATCTGCTGGAGAGAAGCTCTGAGGAGAAAGACCTGGGGTTCCGGTGGATGACAGGCTGGCCATGAGCCAGCAGTGTGCCCTGGTGGCCAAGAAGGCCAGTGGTATCCTGGGTACATTAAAAAGAGCGTGGCCAGCAGGTCAAGGGAGGTGATCCTCCCCCTCTACTCTTCCCTGGTGAGGCCTCATCTGGAGTATTTTGTCCAGTTCTGGGCTCCCTGGTACAAAAAAAGACAGGGATCACCTGGGAAAAGTCCAGCAGAGGGACACAGGGATGATAAAGAGCCTGGAGCAACTCCCTTCAATGAAAGGTTGAGTGACCTGGGTCTGTTCAGCCTTGAGAAAAGAAGACTCACAGGTGATCTTATTAATTTTTGTTATAAAAAATAACAAAACCTCTTTTCAGCAGTCTGTGGGGACAGGACAAGGAGAAACAGCCATAAACTTGATTCTGTTTTCCTGCAGGTCCCTTCCAACCCCTACAATTCTGTGATTCTATGATTTGTGAAATCTTGTTAGTGTTTCCACAATTGTGTTCTTCTACAGAAAAAAATGCAGCATATCAGCCATATGTTGCACCTACTCCTGATCCCTGATTTGCTTATCTATGTTTTTTTAGACATTGTTTCTGACTAACCAAGTAACTGAAATTATCTGCCAAAAATGAATTCCCCCCCAGCCACTTTTTCCAGTCCTGAAACAAAGAAACAAACGTTAACAGTAGTTAGCTTTCAGTACCTTAAAAACATAAAAATAAAAAAAAAGCACGAATACTCTTGCTTTACAGTAACAGGCAATTTTCAGTCTTGCTCCTGACCTTTTACCTCCTGTAAATGAAATTTTTTGGCACTGAACTTTTTGCACTGCCTTGATGGATTTCTATTCTGTGACCCTCTCTTATTGTCAGTCTCAGACCTAGCTGCTAAGAATGGGTGGGATTATTGATGTAGGAAGCTGAATTAGCTTATAATGCAAGTATAAGAACACAGATATAATCTAGACACTTTAAAACAGCAAAGCAAAGAAACAAATAAAAATACCAAAATGAAAAAAAAAATTCTGACTAAAATATGTTTAGGAGCAAAATCTTTTATGATTCTCCATAAAGGAGTGCTACTCAGGATTTTCTTCCATTTCTGTTAGTAGGGTTTTGTTGTTTCTTGAGGTTCAAATACTGGCTTCATTGCCCATTTTCTTCAGCTTGGGAGCTGTTCATGCCAGTGTAGGCTTTTCTATCATCCCTATTAGTCTTATACGAAGCAGCTGTTACCTCTTTCTGAGTAGCAAGCAGGTTGCCAGACAACCTGAGGGCTAACCATCTGACATCCATATTTTGTTCTCAATAGGTCCATGACTCATGCTTTCAGAGGAATACAGAGGTAGGTTGGCTTTGCCTCCTTTTGTGCAGGTGATAGATGCAGTTTCATTTCCTACCACAGCTGGACAACCACGATGGTTGCATTTCTTTTTTAAGCAAAACTCAAAACTATTTTGCTGCATTATTTTATTTATTGGTAATATGTGTCCAAGGAACATTACTCAAATAACATTGCCTTATGGATTATTTAATGAAATAAATTACAGCCATTTAATTATAGGAATAAGAAAAATAAATGTAAAGAGTCTCCTAGTGAAAGAGTAAAGTAGATTTTTAACATAACTGTTCATGCTACCATGATCATGCTCATTCTGACTGGGGAGAATTGAGCATTATTATTTGTACTGTAGCTGTGTCTTACTGTAAAGCAAGTGTGCCCCAACCTTCTGATCCATCTCTGTAATGTATTCTAGAAATCATATATTTATGTTTGCACATCAAAATATTCCCCTATTTTATTGAACTTTTATCCACTACTAAAACCTTCCCTATCTTTTCAGTTTATTTTCTTTATACTATGTACATTTCTTGGCCTTGAAACAGACCTTTGTGTTCTGAGATATAGAAGATATGTATTGTTATACATTGGCATAGCCAGTGTATGAAAGGTATATTCCACTGATTAACTGATTTGAAAATATCCCCCTTGGTTAATGAACTATGCATATTAAAACAGACTAAGAACTGTCTTTGACATAGCCAGCTGTGGGATGGAAAGGTCAACACCGTTATATCGATTGCACTTAAAAGTAATGGATCCAATTTATTTCCACGGTAAGTACAACAGATACAAAGAACACATGAACAGTATTTGATGGAGCAAAGCTTATTAAAAAGCTTAACATCTTAGCTACAAAACACTCTTATTTCAACATAGTTACAACCTTCAACTATGCAGTTTCACCTGAGATGAACAAGAGCCTGGATGCTGCACTCATACAAGTCTGCACCAGTGGAAGTGCCACACTGTCACTGTTGTCACTGCTGAAATGCAACACCCACTGCTTCACTGTGTTCACACCCACTGTTTAGTCTCCATAAATGTTCAGCAAGTGTCAATGAATGCCAACGGGTGCAAATTTTTTCCCATGGAGGAATTCAGTCATACACTTCCATGTCAGATACCATTTTGTCAGACTGCCCCTCTTCTGCTTTCTGTCAAAAAACCAGACAAAACATAATTAAATATTGGTGAGAAGGTTCAACCTCTACTACCATACCACCAGCTCCTTCTGCTGTTGTGGGCCAACATAATAAAATAAGAGATATTACTTTTGGAGCATCCCTAGTATATTGAAAATGAAGCAGTGAAGAACCCTCACCAGTTCATCTCTAGTCTAAATTGGTACATGAGAAATAAATCATATTAAAAAAATTACTGTAAATAACATCATATTCTAAAGTGATGTTAGGTCCATCTGATTTTTTTTACTGTGTGTTAATTGCAAAATAAAAACTTAATGATGACTGTTATTTTAGAACAAAATCACATTTACATTTTCACCCTGCTTCAGTGTGTCTCCCACTCTACCACCTAGTCAGAAGAGTGAGTGGGCTTATTTGGAGCCTTAGGACACAAAAATCGATGTTTCTCTTCTTTTCTCCACATTCCAGCTATTTATTTGTAGTTGGAGTAATTTTTCTGAGCTTCAGTGAAGCAAGTATTCAGAAAATAGGTACCTCACTCCCTGAATCATCTTCTCTGAGCAGATAGCCATTCTCAGCCCTTTTTTGATTTATGATTAATATATTTGTTTAAAAATACTGAATACCTCTTTCTTTCCCCTTTCACCTATAATTCCCAACCCTCTTCTTCATTTCAGACAATGATATTTAATATGACATTGACACAATATTTTGTAAAACAATGGAGTTTTAAAGATACCTTTTTTGCAGCAAAAATCCTGACTTTTTGGATATTCTGATCAAAAACACCACTTATTTTTGATCAAAACATAATCTATCATTGATTCTAGATAGTTTGCTTTCAAATTATGTAATTCTTTCAAGAATGTTTTTGTGGTAAATGAACTCAGTCCAGTGGTTGTGTAAACAATTTCTTTGGTACGAACCTAGGTAACAGGGCAAGGAGCATGTTTGTGATAGGCTCTGCTTGGGGAAATAAGTTTCCTCTTCTGGTGCTGGTTCCTAAGAGAAATTATCTTCCTTAGTGACAGTCTCAAAAAGCTGATACATCCATAACATAGCTATGATCCATCAGTTAACAATCCACAGGTTCAGTGTGGAAGATTCTTATTCAATAATGATGGAGAGTCTATTGATTTTAGTACAGTTTGCATGCATGTCATGATAACTGGGTATCCAGACAAGCTCAGTTAGTAGCACTGAAACAAACTATTTAAAACAGAAGGAAATATCAGTTTTTAGAAGTCTGAAATACAAAACAAAAGGAAAATGCAAACAGAATTGCAAATGATCCTGAAATTGAAGGTATGTGCCCACATTCTTAATACTTCCATGCTATTTACTCTAACCTGTTGAAGTACTTTCAGCAGCAGAAGTACTTCATCTAGGAAGGTAAAGTAACTAAAGATTCCCATTTTGATCTATGACACAAATGGATACCATAAAAATAAATCACAGCTTTGACATTTCCAGTCCAAATTTGCTTTCCTAATTTTTATTTTTTCCCCTTGTTCTTTCAAACTACAGTTCATGTGAATTTACTGCGGCAAAATAACAAAAAGAAAAATAAAATAAAAAATAATAAAGTCCCATCAGGATATGCTGTTTAATTTTAGAGGAGGATCTGTCATTTTGTCATAGTGTAGCACATACAGGAAGGTTCAGTGAGTCCAACTTTTCTCTTTCTGAGCACTTGATCTATGTTGTAGATGATAACACTGGTGGTCTTCAATGTATGTTACTTGGTTAGCATTTTCTGAGCAAATACATTATATTTTCCCAGCAGCCTCTGTTACTGAACTCTTCATAACATTTACAGTAGTTCACTTGCTGAAAAAAAATGCATGATTTGCAATGCCCTGGAACTGAATACAACTGAAAACTGAAAAAGACAAAAGCAGCAGCTGTGAGGTGTGGTCTCTGGGTTGCTAGGAACTTCTCAAGACATGACATGCAGACATGCCAGAAAAGATCTCTTGTTCTTCTGGATAATTAATGTGTATTCTGCAACGGAAAGCAGTGCTGCGAGGAAATGGGCTGAAATACAACTTGTTATCCTGTTGTGTGTCCAACTACCATGTTGTGTGAATAGCTTCTGACTGAAAAGCAAGATTTAGCTTAGGTACATTCTGTCATTTGAAAAAGTCTGTGATGCATGTTCTAGAAGCCATATTACTGTATTTTTCTATCATTTCTGTAACTGTCCCACTCAACCACCCACAGTAATCAAAAGAATGAAATTCTGGGGTCCAGACAAAGATTCCAACTATGTTTCATCCATGATAACTGTAGATAAGGAAGAGTTTCATATTAAGCTAACTGAAGTAAAAAATATACCACCTGGCAAGACCGTATTGTTTTCATTGCTCAGCACACTGTTCAACACTGTAAACTGAGAGATTAGCACATCAGTAAGAAAAAAGATAATAGTAAATGCAAATGTACTTACAGCTCAAGTAGCACCAACTGTGGATTAGTACCTTTGTTTTTCTTATGAGAAGCACCATGCAAGTATATTCATTGACATGTAAATACACTCATGACATTATTATAATGATATTCTGTGACAGTTTGTTTGTCCAGAATTGCTGAATTCGGTATTTTAAAAGCTTATTAAAAAGATGATATGACAGCAGCTTTCCCCCTTGCCTGATAGTGTTCTGTTCCTGCTCTGGGAAACCTTAGTTATGGCAAAATAGGTAGACATTTGTTATGAACCTCTGAGAGTCAGATTCTCTTGTCTTCACTTCATCAGGCTGAACAGTAGAGCAAAACATGTCTTGTTTAAGTACTTTTAAATTTTAAGTACCAAAATATTCACTGATGGTGAGAGAAAGCCAGCAGTGTGCCCTGGTGGCCAAGAAGACCATCAGTATCCTGGGGTGTATTAAAAAGAGCATGGCCAGCAGGTCAAGGGAGGTGATCTTCTCCCTCTGCTCTTCCCTGGTGAGGCTTCACCTGGAGTACTGTGTTCAGTTCTGGGCTCCCTGGTACAAAAAAGACAGGGATCTCCTTGAAAGAGTCCAGCGGAGGGCTAGAAAGATGATAAAGGGTATGGAACACCTCCCTTATGAGGAAAGGTCCGTTCAGCCTTGAGAAAGGAAGACTCAAAGGGGATCTGATCCATTTCTATAAATATCTGAGGTGCAGGAGACAAAAAGACAAAGCTGGACTCTTCTCTGCAGTGTGTGGTGATAGGACGAGGGGAAATGGCCACAAACTGAAGCATAGGAAGTTCCGCACAAATGTGTGTGGGAACTCCTTCCCAGTGCAGTGACGGAGCAGTGGCACAGCTGCACAGAGAGGTGGTGGGGTCTCCTTCTCTGGAGACGTTCCAGACCCGCCTGGACGCCTACCTGTGCAACCTGGGCTAGGGAGATGCTTTGGCAGGGGGTTGGGACTCAATGATCTCTAGAGGTCCCTTCCAACCCCTACAATTCTGTGATTCTGTGATTCATAGAAGTCCATGCAACTTGCATGCAGAGTGACTAGAAGGAATTGTACTGTACTGTATTGTATTGTATTGTATTCTAGTCTAGTCTAGTCTAGTCTAGTCTATTCCAATCTATTCCAGTCTGTTCTATTCTATCCTGTAATTACCTGCTTTACTCATCTCCTCAATATACAATGGTGCCCTGTATGTCTTAAGTTTGCTTCTTTGCTTTCCTTGATTGTAGGCATACTGGCTCCATGGACACCTTCATATTGTGACAAAATTTTGCTTTTGCTCAGAAAGCTCACTGCTCTGGGTTTGTTAATTAATAAATATGTTATTTCATGATCTGCCATGATGTTTTTCTCTGGGGAATATATATCTCTCTTTATGACACAGGTTATAAACATTTTCCCTTTGATGCAACAGTGCTTCCAGCTACTGTGATCCTCCATGGATTCTCTACAATCAGGTATGTTTTAGGGATCTTATGTTCTTTTCACACTTTCCCAAATACTTAAAAAGATTAAGGAGCCCTAAATTTGTCATAAGTTTAAGTCCAAATGAGAATTTCTCAACATAAATAGCAGTAACAGCTAGCATTATTTTTTATCTGAAGTGATCAATGTCTGTAAAATCAAAATTGAAATGTAAGTTTCCTCATTCTTGTGGGGTCCCAGGGAGAGATTCAGTTGGCCTAACTGATGTCTGTACCTAAATCTTTCCTCACTGGCTGCAGAATAAGGTAGGTACAGACTACTTTATTACATGCCTAAATTTTCCCACACATTTCACACCAACATAAACACATAAAATAGATGTGAAGAAACCCAAAAGTGACAACTATGCAAGTTCAACATTCTTGCTTAGCAATCAGTATATCTTAAAACAGCATCTTGAATACATACACTCTGTGAAGCTGTTTTGATACCTTGTCCATACCATATATTCCATATTAACATTTCCTTTTAAAATTCTTCACTATTTAATGCTGTGTATGTATGTGGTATAATACTGTGTGCTATTTCATATTGATAATATTCAATATTAAAAAAAAATTAAACAGAACTGTGCACTGAAAAGGAAGAGGGGCTTAAAATCATTGGGTTGTCTATATAAAGGAGATGTAGTAATGCCAAGATATTTCTGAACAACAGAAATGTTTAGAAATATTGACTGCAGAGAGAAATCATACTTCAAGGTAATAGAGACCTGATGCATCTTGGTATAAACTTAAGACAAAAAGTATTTACAGGCTTTATATTGGTAAAAGGTTATTATTATTATTATTGTTATTTGAATTTGAATTAGAATTTGTATAAACCATAAATGAAGTGTTTCCAGAAAATGTATGCAGATTAGACAGATGGATTCTGTGGGGCTATTTCTGAAATAAATGCAAAAAATTACTGTGGTTATTAATTACACACCAATATTCAATTAACCTTGAAACTCTGAAATCACTCTTCTTGTTAATTCTATTACAGTATTTGTGAGACTTTGGATTTGATATCTGTATTTATTCATGTAGACAGAAGGGCAGGTGCAAATCCACCAACACTGAAAGTTTATATTTTGCTTAAATTTCATGTATACAAAAGAGCACTCTTTGAAAGAAATAATTAATATAAAATCATAAAATTCAAAAGTAGGATCCTAGAAATGCTACACATGAAAAGTCTAGAATGTTTAAGGTGCATGATTTATGTGAAAAGGATCTTCCACTGAAAGCCTCCAAAGATACTTATTTCTTCTTCTTCACATTCGCAGAAAAAGTAAGCAAATTAGGACTAAGGACCTACATTTGTCTGTGAGAACTGGAAAGTTAATATCAGCTAGGAACTACACTGGTGGTTTCTGATATACTTCTGAAAATTATTTCTTACCCTAATAAAATCAAGTTACAATATTGTCCTGTGAAAATAAGTAGTAAGTGCCACTACTTTGAATACAAACAAACAAAAAAGCAAACAGTTTGGTGGCCATTCTGTCCCATGGGAATGTTATGGGAGGAAGTCATGAGCAGATTGGCATTATTTGGTCAGGGCAGATGCTCACAGATTACATTGAGTTTAAGGCGAGGAAGAGCCAGAAAGCATCTCTTAGGTGGACAAGCTGAGAACACTTGTGTTATCTAAACTGGAGAAAAGGAGGCTGAGAATTGATCTCGTGGCACTCTACAGTTTCCTGACAAGGGGTTATGGAGAGGAAGGTCGTATTCTCTGCTCTCTGCTAACCACTGATAGAATGGGAGGGAATGGCACAGAAGTATACCAGGGGAGGTCTAGTGAAAGTTTCTGGATATGAGGAAAAACATGAAGGCGACCAGACATTGGAACAGACATCCTAGGCAGATGGCTGATGCCCCATGCCTGTTGGCATTCAAGGAGATACTTGGATAATAATCCAATATCCAATAATCCCTTAATATGCTTTAACTTTTGTTTAGTCCTAAAGTTGAATTTGATGATCTTATTAGGTCCCTTCCAACTGAACTATTCTATTCTACAACTAGATCATTCATTTGGATCATTTTCATTCTATAAATTGAATATCATTTAATTTAACTTTTACGCCTTTTTCTTCCAGTGATGTATGTTTGCTTAAACCATATATTGTGCTTTTCATTCTTGCTGTAGATTAACAGAATTAGGGGATATTAATATTAAAGTCAGGATGTCTCTGAATAAAGATAATGTACAGTAGTAAGTGTTTGGAAAGAAGAGTAGAAAGAGATAGAAAGAGTAGAAAGTAGAAAGAGAAAGTAGAAAGAGAAAAAAATAGATATCTAATTTTCAAGCCTGATAATAGAACTGTGTGGTCATTCTTATGAAGACACAATAAATATGAATGACATGCAAAACAGAACAGTCCCAAGAGGTGAAATTGAACACAAAAGAAAATGCTCATTGGAATGGTGGTAAAGTATCTTTCAGGGCAGATGTTTCAATGACTTCTACATGAAGAAATAGATTGAATTTGGAGCATTTGTGTGTTAGATAAGAACATATGGGATATATGGACTTTTCTAATTAACACATCACACTAGACTTAACAATTATTTTCCAGTTTTCTCTGTCTTATACTCTGCAGGCAATTCATCAGCAGTCCTGGAACTAAAAGGTGAAGGAAGGCTGGCTCTTTCCTTTCTGCCAGGAAAATTTGGCCTGGGCACAGAGATCGCCTGTTCCTATAGAAAGGTCTGCTTTCACACACGTGTGGCTTTTAAGGCAATAATATTTATTTGCTAAAGTGCAGCTTCTTCAAACAAGACCTTACTGAGGTAACACCTATTTTTAATAGAATGATGAGTTCATGGGCTGTTATTAACTGATTATGATGAAAGGTGTCATGGTTTCACTTGTTATCAAGTGATAATAAACTGTTTCTGGGTTAGAAGCAATAATTTTTGCTAGGGAAATTAACTAGAGTTTCATTTTAAAATATCAGCATATGTAAAACATATTCATAAGATGAAACTCTTCCTCAAAATATCTTTATTTCATTTTTTCATGCTATGTATTTACCATTACCATTCAATACTGTGACTGAAAGAAATTCGAACAAAATTCAAAGACTATTGGTAAAGAGTAGAAGGACATGACCAGCAGCTGAAAATCTCTATTTTTATTATTTTAAATACAGGCAAAATAAACATCTCACTAAATACAGAGAATTCATTGTAGTTTTGACAAAGCTTGTGTTTAGTCAGTATCTCTGGAAGCACCTACTCATGGATACTTACATGATTTCCCTAGTACCACAGCCTCTGTGTACCTTGAATACACTAATGAGTGCTGAAATTATCCTCCCTAATTTACAGAGACTCTGAACTGACATTATTGTCTTCATTCTAATGAAATTTTTCTACCATTTTTTTTCCACCCCAATAACGGATCTTGAGTCCTTGTTCAATATTTCTTTAATTAATCTGGTATTCATAATACAGTGTCTGTTCCAGTCGTCTCACAAACTGACCTCACAAAGTGCTAAATCAGAAGTGAACTCATTAGCATTCATAGCCACCACAAACAAACAAAGGAGGAACATTACAGAAAATGAAAGGAAATATATTAAAAGAAGAGCATTGTGGGGAGGAGGCTGAGTAAAATAATTTCTTAAGTGGACTGGAGAGAAGACATAGGTGAAGGAGACCCCTATGTATCAGAACATCTTTGCAATGACCCATCATTCAGCAGACAAAATGAGATAGCCTGTCATATATATTTTTTATTTTATCTTGAATGCAAGATATCATTGAGATGCATATTTAACAGGATGAAAATCATACACAGCAATGCACATTGCTGCTGCTATCATCTTAATGGGAACATGATGAACTGGCCAAGTTCACTTCAGCACAACATTGACAATATTCTGAATCTTTTTAACTTTTTCCCTAATGGTTCTTCCTTAACTAAGCACCCTACCACCCTTATACTACAGTGAGTTTAGCAGTGCCTGTTAATCAAACAGTTGGCAGCTCTGCTTATTATAGCACCTGTGATGTTCTATAGAATGTCTAGGACCACACAGCCTTGATCTTGTTTATTTGCCTAAAAAATAATAGAGAGTGTGAAGTTAATCAACACAATTAATACCTCACAGTATTAAATAAATAATTTAATTAATGAATAAGGACTGTTTTCCATTGTTTGAGTAGAAGAACATTGTGGGAAAGCATTGTACACAAAGTATTCTACTCCAGCTAAGATAAGGGCTGGAGTTATTTTAAAAATAAGACAGCCTAGTTGCTAAGATATTCATCAAAGAGGTGATGGAAAGACTGAATTCCAGATTACTGTCAGAATTATTTTTATTTTTATTCAGTTATCTTCCTAATATAAAGTGCATAAATACTGTTTATGTATTTGGAACACTTACCAGAGTTCAAGACTTCCCTGATGAGGTGAATGATCTAAAGACCATCTGTAGAGAGAATGGAGACTTTTGTTTTTCTCCTTTCCTTTCTATTCATATACGTCTTACTTAGCTAATTAGTCGTAGGTCCAGTTTTAGCAGGAAGACTGGAAAGTGACGCACTGAAGCCATATAGTCAGTAAGGTCTTTTGGGGGAGCAAATTCCATATATGTGAATTTCTTAAGCTAAACATAGATAGGAATCTAAAGCACTAATATCTGTTACCTAATAGAGACAGTTGGCACTATTGATACATCATCCCTTTGATTTGAATGAAGGTGCCTCTGGCTGTTATAACTTGTATATTATTTAAAATTTTCATATTTTCAGAGAATCAGAGAATTGTTTGAGTTGGAAATGACACTTAAAGGTCATCTAGTCCAACTCCCCTGCAATGAACAGGAATGCCTACAGCTAGATTAGGTTGCTCCTCTGATAAATAATGACAGGACGAGAGGGAATGGCCACAAGTTGTGCCGGGGAAGATTTAGATTAGACCTGAGGAAACATTTTTTCTCTGAAAGAGTGGTCAGGCACTGGAATGGCCTGCCTAGGGAGGTGGTTGAGGCACCGTCCCTAGCGCTGTTCAAGAAGCGTTTAGATGAGGTGCTAAGGGATTTGATTTAGTAGTTGGGTAGGGATAGTGATAGGAGGATGGTTGGACTAGATGATCTTGTAGGTCCTTTCCAACCTAATGAACCTATGAACCTATGAACCTCAGAGCTCAGTTCAGCATGACCTTAAATGTTTCCAAGGATGGAGCATCCACCAACTCTCTGGGAAATCTGTTCCAGTGCCTCATCACCTTTATCATACACAGGTATGTCCCCTCCCCCTCCTAGAACATGTCAATTTCATCACTACTGCTTGTGAGGAACACTGCAATGGTCATGCTATTAATTACACTGCACCTAAATAACATGCATTTTTAGAAGTTAAAAATAATAGCTTATTGCATACCTGTTGCCTGCCTCTATTGCTTTACTGTTAAAGATGTCCCATGTAGAATACCTCATCAAAATGTACCTACTAGGATTGACCCTGTTTTTGATGGGATCTTCTAATATGGCTGTTTGTAATACCGTGCTGGCTGTGTACTGGAAATGAAGTTGCAGGTAGTAATTACCAAAGATAAACATGCAGATGTTGATTTCCCTGGGCAATCTGCTTTAGATGTTCCTGTTTGAGTATGAGATTTGGACCAGATGACCTCCAGAGATCCCTTCCAACCTGAACCATTCTTTGATTCTGAGATATTGTAAGATCATTCAATTAAATTAGTCAGTTTAGTCACCCTGCATATCTGGAAGACAGTGAATACTGGGTTGTTTTTGTTTTATTTCATTTTGTTTTGTTCAGGATTTAGATGTTAAAACTGGTGCAAGTTGCATTTCCATATCTAAAGCCTTCTTCGAGTCTGGCTCACAGACAAATGCATTCCTAAAACTGCATTCTCATGATAACTTTGTCTTAGCAGTACATGATTTTCTGCTCTAATTAGGAAAAGTTTAACAAGATTCTAGAATGTATTGTTTTCTAAGAAGCCATAAGTATTGTGGGTTAGAGGAAAAACAAAGGACCAAATTACCCAAAATTCTAACTCTAGTAGGATAGAATATCCCTGAAAGTGTTTTTCTTTATAGAGTTTATTTCCAAACATCTGTACCTTTTCATAAAACTGAATTGGGTAAGATTTAATTTGGACTTCATAAGCATCAAGTGAAGTTCTCAGGGTGAATGTTTTCTTTATTCCCAGAGGAAAAATTCTCAAGCTAAATTTTGAAACTTATATTTCAGGGCCAATTATGTAAAGGGCATTTACTGTATGCTTCAGAAGCCACAATTATCAGTTGCTAAGCTTACTCACATGTTCAAAGGAGGTTCTGCACATGTGTTTGTGTTAATTTTCAGCACTGATGAGTACACTATTTCAAAGGGCTGAGTCACTTTTAAAGTTATATCCTTTGTCCTTCATGTGCAGCAGATAGGCTTTGCAACTCTCTAGCAAGCATTCTAAGTCTCCTCAGAGAGCAAAGCGCATGATACACATTAATAAATGTCTTTGGTAGCCTAACACACTGAAGAAGGACATAACAAAATGAGCCATTGTGAAAAAGGAGTCTGAGAGAAAAAGACCAAACAGTATTCTGTACTGATTTGGACTTTTTAGAGTGAGTGTAGCTGTCATCATCCCTATTCTAAAAAATGAGCATTTAAAAATCCATCTTGCAATTATTTCTCAGCCTCTTATTTATAGTACAAGGGAATTTTTTAAAAGCACTGTTACTCCTTCAAAACATTTCGTTACATTTGTATATTAGCTTCTGAAAAACCTTAGGAAAGCATCATAATTGCTAGTTAGAAAGCTGTTAAAGAGACAGTAATGAAACTTCTACAGTGGTTATTTTTGTTATTATTTATTTAATTAATTATTCATGTGGAGAATTTATGAGATTTTTTCCTAAGCAAACACAATTCTCAGACAGATTCACTGCTTGGTTTCTAACACGCACAATGCAGTTTATAAGCAGAACATACATCCTATTTATTCAGTATATCAAGCGATATTTTCCCACTTGAGGAAAAATTTACATGTTAAATATGCCTGTCATATGATCTGAAAAAATTCTGTTTTTTGTAGTTGGAAGTTAAACTTTTCAAAAGAATGCCAACTTGTTTCATAAATTCACCATCATTTCGTAAGTTCTTCATCATCTGACTTTTTTAAAAATAAAAAATAAATAAATCTTTATTGTGCTTATGTTTAAGTTCAGTATACTAATACTGGGGAAAAATCACAGCATTTCATGTTGCTTTGCGTAACGTCAAACTGCATGACCATAATTGTGTCTTCAGCCCTTTACATTTTCAAGTAAACTATAAACAGCCTGATGAGCATTACTACATAATTAACATATCTTGAAAATATTGTGACATACATGCTATGAGCAATTGTAAGCCCAAAATTGTCATGGAAGGTCAAACATTAAATGCTTTAAATGATCACGGCTGCATATCCAGCCTGGATATTATCTCTCAATTTTCACTCATTCTTACTTATGCAGTAGCAAATTTTCATCATAGCTACAAGTAAATCAGATGTACTATGTAGATTTATGATTAGTAATCAACACACATATTGTTTTTCGTGCTCGCTAACAAACCTACAGTTATATATTGTTTTAATGATAGTAAGTTTTTTTGCAGTTGTTATTGCTCCAAAAATGGCTGCTAAAGGATTCATCCAGGAGGAACAGTCCCAGTAAAGGATATCACAGCATCACTACAATGCAATAACCTGTTGTGTATCCATGAAGGCCATGCTTTTGATTTTCACTCCTAGAGATACTGCTGTTTTGTGAAGTAAACTAGAAGAGATTAAAGGGAATGTAAAGCTTTGTAGAGATGGGTCCTGGAAAAAGGAGAAGGGGTTAAGGGAAATTGTTCAGTCTTTCAAGGCAAGATGAACAGCAAAAAAGAAATCAAACTGTTAAGAGTCATATGAATTTAATGTATTGATGGATGGGAGGATGCTGTGGCTCTGAATCTCTTTTTCAGGCAGTAGAGATGCTGAACTTGTATTCCTAAGGGATACACTCATGCATAGCATACAGTGCCTTGCCAGCACCCACTGAAACACACATCACACCCACATAAATGTGGATAATGGAGAT
Organism: Cyrtonyx montezumae; assembly: GCF_038088225.1. NCBI lineage: Eukaryota > Metazoa > Chordata > Aves > Galliformes > Odontophoridae > Cyrtonyx > Cyrtonyx montezumae. Next base: position 151,979,726 of record NW_027072034.1, read on the forward strand.
AGTCTGATGCTGGTCTTCCTTTTCATTTGATCAGAGTTAAAGTCCAAATAGATATGAGGATGTTAAGAATCCCCTCAGTAGCTGGCCATAGGCAACCTTTATAAACAGAAACTGGTCCTCAGTGCCCACAGCTCCAGCTGCTAGGCTGCAATCCATTTCATTGCAGATGCACACAAAAAGCTCTAAATTTTTGCTGGTCCAGACTGTCAGCCTGCCAAGCTGTAGCCACTCAGCTCATACAGTCAACCTGGTATCCAGACCCAGCAAATCCCCATGGATCCTGCTTGCCAGCTACTTTAGGTTGAAGTTTACCAGCAAATTGCAATCACACTCATTTCCCTTAGGAAAACACACCCAGATCACTCTGGTTACTGGCATCCAGACCTAAGGGGCCCTGTGACCTGTACTCTCTTTTACAGCTCCTGGGACACACATGCACACAGAAGAGCTTGTGAAATCTCACTGAAAAATAGGAACAGGATTTAATAATCCTTTGCGGAGAACAGGCACAGGGCTAGACCAGACAAGGTAACAAGCCAGCAACCTATTTGGCTCAGCCAGCCCCATTATTCCCTTTCTGCTATGTTTTCTCATGATTATTCTCTCATCCATCTTCATCTCTCCTTTCTTTTGTTTCTTTCCCTACATAACCTGTAGCATGTCTTGCGTATTATCCCATTTCCCTTAAAATATGTTATACATTTCCAGCAATCTCCAAATGCCCTTTCTCCTGCATCACAAAAGCAGTTCTAGCACACTCTAGACAATAATCTTCTTCTCTCTGCAACTTATTATGGAAAGGATATTTCTAATAGAATCATAAGGTCATAAAATCATTGAGTTGAAACCCTTAAAGATCATGTAGTCAAAATTGCCTGCAATGAACAGGGACACCTACAGCTAGATCAGGTTGCTTAGAGCCTGATCCAGTCTGACCTTGAATGTCACCAATCAGTTTCACTAGAATCAGTGAGCAACAGATCCAGCATTGCATCCCTCCTAGTTGGGCTGACTATTACCCACCTCAGGAAGTCATCGTTGATACCATCCATGGTCCTTCTGGATCACCTACAACTCACTGAGCTTATTTTCTAGCAGATGTCAGAGTGATTGAAGTCCCCCAACAAGACAAGAGCCTACAATTGCTATGCCCCCTGTAGCTGGAGGCAGAAGCCTTCATCAACAAACTGCTTGATCAGTCAACCGGTAGTAGATACCAGGTTATTTCTTACCACTTTGTGGAGTTTCACACAAAGGATGATAGTCCAAGAATTCTTCTTAACTAGCCTATTTGGTGTGCCCCATTTTTTTTCTCTGAGCCCTGACAGGGCTCAAAGTTTTTCATGACTAGCATCTAACTGCCCAGTTTAGTACCAAACAGTTTGTTTCTCCCAGTCTTAGTTGGAAACTAAAGGGTTGTATATATATATGCAAGAAAAGAATCAGAAATTTTCTTTCTTTTTACTGTTTACACTTTTAACCAAATACAGATCTAATTCTTCACTTCAGAGAAACTCTTCCACTTTGTTCAGTGTAATTATTATTATGAAAATAATTATTAATTGGAGCAGAGAAAAAAGCGTGAGGGCATTTACCTTGGAAGCCCAGATTGCAGTTGCTCTTCTACTTAGTACACAATTATGTGTAAAAAGCACAATTCAAAGGAACAACTTTGGGAGCAGTACTACTCTTCCAGAAGGTAGAAAACAAATCAAGAATTTGTTCCTATGTTTTCTGGTAGGTTTTGTTTAGACAATCTGCTGCACTTCTAAGGATAAATGACACATTACATAGATATCATCTTGTTACCTGTTGTACAAAATGAGTATGAAACCCTAATGTTCTTTCTCTGTTATGTGATGTCTGGAATAGACAGTTTTAGCTTATAAATTCTACTGGAGGTTTCAAAATAGATTTTGGGACCATCAGCATTTCAATAGGTCAGTAGATGGCCTAGAAAAAATAGGTAGAAGAAGAAAATGGATAGAAGAAAGGTAAAGGCCATCTAGCATTTCAATTTTCTTAAATATGGTATCTGAATGTTTGGGAGTAAACAAAGGGTAGATCTCAAAGTTCCCTCATCCCTTACAATCCTAGAATCAGCTCATCACGTATCTCTACTGAGTCAGGCCCACTGTTTTGATGTTGAGGTTAGACTTTATGCGCCCAAAATTGTTAGCACAGTAAATATGCTGCTTTAATGAATCAACACAACCTTAAAGAGCTACTTAAAGAAAATTCTATTAAAAAAGATATTTTTAGATGAATGTCATAGTGACATCCAGCAAGATTCATCAAAAAATTAGTGAAATATAAAACAAAAATAGCTGAGATTGTTACTTACTTTGGTTCCAGAGCTGCCTAAATGCTTTAGATTATTGTCCGTATATTCATGCCCTTTGGAGCACAAAATCTCAAACATTGTGCAAGAAATCTTCTTTCGTCCAAGCTAAGTTACCTATATGTTTCTACTTAAGGTCACTGTAACACACATACTCACCACTTTGTTTTATTTTTTTTAGCTTGATCAAATGAGGTCTGAACAAGTCACAGCTCAGTACAGATCAAAGGAAACAGCTTAGCTAAAAATATCTCAAGTCCTGGTAAGACAAACATTTGACTCTGAAAGGTGTGAATTCAAAGTCTGTCTGATGAATCAACTCAGTTCTTAACATTCCTGAACTTTCTCTGCTCTATTCCTCTTAATTAAATGAAAAAAGTAACGAAAAAAAGTTATTAAGAACTGGAGTCCAATGTGTTCAGTGTTTTTCCCACAGATTCCTGTTACTGACAGAAATGAATAATATTTACAAAAGCGATTGTTAGCTTAAAATGTTGCAAATTTTGATCACCTAATTTTTATACTATTTAATTATCTTACTCTTTACAGAATGCACTAGAGATTTACTTTCTAACAATCTGGTTACTTTAAGAAATATGGTGATAGCTACATTAGTTCACATGTTATTTTCTTTCCCACATAGAGGTTTCCTTATAGAGGTAAAATTGTCATCAGGTTTTGTAGTTTGATCTACATGGCTGTAATGAGATGCATGTGCTATTAGATATGTCTATCAGATGTTCAGATCTCTCTTCTAATAACAGCTAATGGCCAGATAGTACCATTGATTACTAAGTAGAATTGTGCATTGATTTAACTAGACTGTCTGCTGGAAAATCAATAAAATAATGCGGCCCAAATTTCACTTAAAAAAATCTAGAGCCCATTTTATTTGTAATTTAACTGATCCTTTAGGTCAGACTTCACAGTGTTCCCTGCATCAGTATATTTTGTATTCCTGTCCATCATGAAATGGCTAAATGTGAAATCCATTAACATTCACAAATGGAAAATAATGCACACACACAGAGGGGTTATTTCAATTTCTCCTCCTGCCTTGTGTCATCAGATATGTTGGCATAAAGTGGGCATTAAAAACTACTACTCTTATTTTATTTTATCCTGTTGTCCCACAATAAGAGGTAGATGTTGGTGGCATGGCAGTAGAGACTGAACCTTTCCACCAGTATCCCATTACATTTTATTGCAATGTGACAGAGGGCAGCAGTGGGGCAGTCTAACAAAATGGCATCTGACATGGAAGTGTGTATGAAGAAAAGATGCGTCATTGAATTCCTCCATTTAGAAAACACTGTACTCAGTGACATTCATTGACACTTGCTGAATGTTTATGGAGACCAAACAGAGAATATGAGCACATTGAGGTAGTGGATGGTGCATCTCAGAAGTGGAGAAAGTGACAGCTGGTCACCTCTACTGGTGCAGGTTTTTATGACTGTGGCACACAGGCTCTTGTTCAACACTGTTGAACATGGATAGCTAATAGTGGGAACTATGTTGAAATCCAAGTTCAGTCCTCTGTTTCTGTTAATTATGTAATGTCACTAACACAGTACAAAGCAATTTTTCTATAGAACCATTATGCCAGCTCTATCTGAGCTAGTGTTTTGATGTCTGTGGAGATGTAAATTTGAACCCTGGAACCTGCATGAGTTTTTTTCAGTCTCCATTTAATAGAGACTGAATTTAATCCATGGATCTTGCCATGCTTGAATGTCACTGCACAGACTAACAGCAGTTCATCTGTCTGGGCTTCCCTTTCTCTTCTGTGAAATTGAGTTAATAGTACTTTACTATCTGACAGTGGTACCATGAGGAAAAATATGCAATATACTAAGCTAACAAGGGTGCTGGAAATCCTTGGAATACTTATCTATGCTAATCAGTTATATTAATTTGATATAACAATTTGATTTAATATAAAACATAGAAAACCTTCAACCTGTCTCTGTACAGTTTAATCTGACACTGTGATGTAATGAAGATCTTTAATGGCATTTTTCTCTTGTGTTTTGATGATTAATAAATGCCATATTGGTGAGGCTTTTTGAGACCTGGTCTTAAGGGATCTGCCAACAAGGTATTGTTTTACCAGACTGAATAAGATTTAGCAATCCAAAATTGAGTTCTATCCCAATGGCTGTTATCTGACACTCCCTTCCCTCCTCTCCCTCCCTCCCTTCTTTTCTTGAAACTAGAATTTGCTATGCTGACATGGAGTAGCAAAGTAGCAGTCAACTGAGTCTTTGCATCCCTGTGATAATGGTCAGAATTTTGTGGACTGAAATCCTAGAAAGCAACTGCCAAGATTTTATTTGCCAAAAGCCAAAAAGTATGTGTGATCTAGATTCTCCAGACTATACTTTCCTCTCTCCTAGGTACAAAGTTCAGCAGGGTTTGAGAGGCTAAGGGAAGGAAGGGAGGGTGCTACGCTATTATCACAACATAATAATACTGTAAATCTCACAGCCTGCTAAGAATTAAATCCATGGAGTCATTCCCATTTTCAAGACATTCAGAAGCACTCACTATGGGTTATTCCTTTTATTTTGTTAGACCATACATTCTCATTGATTTTTTTTAACCTTCTCAGAAATACTTGGCAGAGCAGGAGAGTCAAACTGTCTTCCCAAACAAAATAGCTTATGAGAAAAGTAAAGATGAAAAAAGGCAGTGAGATTAAAAAATAAATAAATTCCTTGAGAGTAAGTGAGATGAGATGATTAAAGAAAGGAAGAAGTGATTGGAATAGAGAAGGATGGTGCCAAAAATTGTAAATACATCTCTTTTTGGTAGGAGAAATTCCATGTGCTGCCAAGGGTTTGGGCTGGATCAGGGCAACTTTCTATTTTGTTCAGCAGAGTGAGAGGAGACAATCATTCGACTTCTGGGACTTGGGCAGTCTGTAGGCTACATCTGCTATGGTCCTGCTACACAGAATTTCAATCAATTTTGAAAACCATTCTTTGCCTTCACTCAAAAATCAGTCAGCAGTGACTCGGCGCTGAAGATACTATCATAGCATATGATGAGATTTATTCGTGGCAGTAGGTAAATACCAAAGGTGATGCACAGTTCCACACTTTGATGCCACTAATTAGTCAGTGAGTTATTTAAAAATTAGCCTCTAGCAAAATATTTAAATGTCTGTAGCAATGCTGGAGATGTCTTCAGATTCAGACTCAGACAATGAATAAGTAAACTTAGCCTTAGGCTCATAAAAGCAACATATTTTCTTAATTTTATAGTGTTTAGCGGATGATAATTTCTCCATACGTTACTGTATAGAGTAGGGTTTGTTACGCTTTTTTTCTTGGCCACAGTGTTTTGATAATCTTGTTAGATTTTTTTGCTAAAGAAAGTACCCTACAAAATGTCACACAGGTAGGCATCCAAACAAGTCTTGAGTATCTCCCTAAAAGGTGACCCCACAATCTCTCCAGGCAACCTGTTCCAGTGCTCTGTCACCCTTACTGTAAAGAAGTTCTTCAGCATGATTGTATTGAACTTCTTATGTTCAAGTTTTAGGCCATTGCTCCTTGTCCTATAGTTATGCACCTCCGAGAAGAGCCTGGCTTCATCCATTTGCCTTCCACCTCACTGTAGATATTTATAAATATTTATCAGATCCCATCTCAGTCTTCTCTTTTCCAGGCAGGACTAACCCAGATTATTCAGTTCTCTTCTGGACTCCTTTTTTTGAACTGGGAAGCCCGGAACTGGACACAGTAATCTAAATGTGGCCTCACCAGGGTAGAGTACAGGGGGAGGATCACTTCCCTCATCCCCCTGTCCATGCTATTTTTAATCCCTCCAAGATACCGTTGGCCCTCTTGGCCACAAGGGCACACTGCTGGTTCATGGCCAACCTGCTGTCTACCAGAACACCCAGGTCCTTCTCTGCAGAGCTCCTTCCAGCAAGTTATCCCCTAACCTATTCTGATGAAAAATATGTGAAATTACTTAGTTAAAGAGACCACTTACAATAAAGAATAGTTCTTTTTAATTGTAGGGTAAGATACAGAAAGCAAATAATAGCTAGCAAAGCCTTGCAGATAAATATGTGTGAATTTACAGTGGTTGACTCACCTTGTACTTCCTTTTTCAACTTTTAATCTTGTATTTACTATTATTTTGGAACATCTTCACATCTATCTACCCTTTATAAAATAAAGACTTGAATCTATTGCTTTCTTTGTTAAGAGTTGAATAAAGAGTTGAGTAAAGTCAAATTTATATTTGTGATGTTTCTAAATAGTGATGAAATCTAGATTTTTGATCTAAGAACTTTCTTTTAGTGCAGTGTCTTACTTAAGTGGGCTCATAAGTAAGTACATTACCTCTAGTCAAAAAGTCAATAGACATTATAAAGAAATGTCATTTTTTCCTCCCTTTGAAAAATCAGCAAACTCACAACAGTGTATTCAACACTGCTGATGCTATCAGCTACAAACACAGGGCTGACTATATTCTGTATGACTCTTTTTCACCTTTCACTAAATCAGTAGAAGAGAAAGCTGCAAGCTCACAGATGTTTTGTTTTGTTTTTGTCTGCTGCTGTCATAGTTATTTCCAAATTAATCCTTAGATCATGAATTCCTTAGGGAAAGTCCTTTTGTCAGCTAGCACAAAGCTGATTGCTTTGCTGCTGTTCTTTTGATTTACAGAGAAAAAATCCCATGTCTGATGTACAACTTTGATTTCCTACTAATTAAAATTGCAATGTGGGAACTCATCACTCCTCCTCCACTCCACCCTGCTGAGGTTCAAGGCTACCTTTGGAAAACTCCCACCCCCTGATGAGTTAATACTGAAGAGAAGTCCTTATTGTTGTTTACATAGTTCTCACAGATTTACTAAATGCTTTGTGTTTCTAGAAGCAGGTGAGATATTTAAAGCATGAACTACAGCTAAAGAAAATACATAATTGTAGTGGCTAGGGTTAGTCTGTCACATTTATATGGAGAATGAAAGGTCTGATTTTTCTGCCTTTCAAAAGGACATTGTCATGGGAACTTCTAGTGCTACAAAGATCAACAGCAAATTTTCTGTTATGTGTTCTCTTTAGAGAACTTAATTATAGTGCAGCATTGCTATCACTGAACTGAAGGCATTCCAAATCTAATTCACATAAACTTTTCTGTTGGCAAAAGACCTACACATATTGCACCAATATAAAAATAAAAATCAGAGTATAGAGGAAAATATTTATCTGAAACAATTTTTGGAGCTTGAAGCAAAATGAAAAACTCCTTTTGTTTCTTTTCCTTTTCCTTTTCCTTTTCCTTTTTCCTTTTCCTTTTCCTTTTCCTTTTCCTTTTCCTTTTCCTTTTCCTTTTCCTTTTCCTTTTCCTTTTCCTTTTCCTTTTCCTTTTCCTTTTCCTTTTCCTTTTCTTTTCCTCTTTCATTGTATGTGTATGCATAAAACGATTATTTTAATTTTATTTTTTTAGAAACCCATCATTTTGCTAAAACTGAAATGATCTTTTCCTTCCTGTGTCTTTCTGCACAAGCTCTTTCATGCATCAGACCAAAACCAAAACTGAAATTAGTGCAGAAACCGGCTGCCAAACATAGATGCCTCCCCACTGAGCTAGAAAGGCTGTTGGTCAAACAAAGCCAAAGCATTCAATCCAAACGATTTCTCGCCAGTACTGAGTACTTGAGAAGCAGGGTCTTGTGATACCTATAAGTATCTTAGTTCAACACATGTTCTCAGTTTCACTTTTTGTCTACAAATAAAAATCAGCAACAAAAACCATCCACACAGGTGCCATCATTTTCTCCAAAACATAGCTCCAATACAAAATTACGAGAAAAAGACTCTAGCATTCCTATTAGTATGATGTATGAACCAATATTCATTGCTAAGTAGAAGTTTGCCTTACAACAAAACTGATATGAAAGATTTATGTAGTATTGCCTGTGTTAACACTTGCTTCTCTTGTTCTCACTGTGGAGCAACATCATCATCATGCCCCAAGGAGGCAAATAAAAGCACTGAAGTTTATTAATCACTCATTTTCTACAATAAGTCAGCACTCACTAATTTAGCACAGTCAATTCTCATATTTTGACACATTTGGGAGGATTCACAGTGCCTAACTGGCTTTCAAATTCCCACTTCAACCTATGTGGTTTGTTAATCCCTTATTAGTACACATGGGGTGTTTAGAGAAACATAGAGCACAGGAATGCTGGCTGGCTCAAGAGCTGCTAAAAGGTTTCATCTCAAACTCTATGTGCCTTTATACCTTGTTTTCTTTTTCTCTCTTTGTCTTCTTGTTGTTGTTGTTGTTCTTGCTTTTTAATTTATGGTTGGCTACCATAGATATCATTCCACTGAAGTACCAAGATTTGAAATTTTCTGCTTTGCATAGCAAAAACAATATCCATTTTCCTTTATTACAATAACAATAACCAGATCTGTCTTTTATTGATGTGATTAAGTGAAATACTAAGGATGAGTACACAACTTGGATAATAAAGTGAGTGTATACAGTTTGCTAAATGCCTGCATATGTCCAGAAAGATACAAAGTGTTGTCTACCAAATACAGTGGAAAATCAGTGCAGAAACTCCAGAAATTTAATTTGAATTGTTTTATTTTGCATGCAGACTAGATTTCAGTTTCTTCTTACCTGACAGTGCAGTCATGTATCACAGCCAATACGGATTCATGATTCCCATTTAACTAACTTAATTTCCATTTATGACCAGGTCACCCATCTAGTTGTCCAAGGGAAGTTAGTTGATTTCTTTTTGGATTTCAGTAAAGCTTTGGATATTTTTTCTCAGGATATCTTTCTGGACAGAATGTCCATCATACAGCTAGACAAAAACAGTGCAAAAGGTGAGGAACTGGACGATAAGTCAGGCCCAAATAGTGGGCCACTAGTGGGATTCCCCAGTGCTCACCTTTAGAGACATTTCTCTTTAATGTTTTCATTACACACAGGATACAGGACTGGAAGGCATTTTGACCAAGTTTCCTGATAATACTAAATTGTGACGTGCTGTTAATTCCATTGAGGGTGGAAAGGGCTTGCAGAGAGTTCTAGAGAAATCAGAGAGCAAGTACCACATTCTGCATCTGGGATGGAGCAACCCTGTCTATAAATACAGACGGGGAAGAGATGCAGGAAAGCAGTCCTGAAAGAGATTTGGGATCCTCGATCTACAGCAAGTTTAACATGAGTCAACAATGTGCCTAGACTGCCAGGATAGCTAACCATATCCTGGGGTTCATCAAGCATATCATCACTAGCAGGTCAAGGGATGTGATTGTCCCATTTTACACTGCACTGGTGCAGCCTTACCTCATGTTCTGTGTGCAGTGGATGCCACAGTACCATAAGGACATAAAACTATTAGAGACTGTGAAAAGGAGGTCTGCAAAGAGGGTGAAAAATCTAGAGGGGAAGACATATGAGGAGTGGCTGAAGTCCCTTGGTTTGTTCAGCCCAGAGAAGAGGAGACAGAAGGATTACGTCATCACAACTTGTGACTTCTTCACAAGTAGCAGGCACTGATCTCTGCTAGTAGCAACAGGACCCAACAGAATGGCATGGAGCTGTGTCAGGAGAGGGTCAGGTTGGACTCAGTGATCCTTGTAGGTTCCTTCCATCCTGGGACATTCTATGATTCTATGAATTCTGCACTGCCAGGACAAAAATAGTGCCAGGTACAAATGTTCAGTGAAATGCTTGCTGTAAAAGATATTGTGGTTATACAGAAATGAAATGACTAAATTCTGTGCTTATTTAGACTTCTGGCATCTTAGGTGAATTCAGTGGGACTGACCATGTGAGAACAATGTTCAGAATATTGGTTTATTTGTTGTTGTTGTTATTTGTTAATTGTATACAGAATGAAAAAATTGGTTATTGAAAAAAAAAGGCTAATTTTAAATCTTTTAGAAAAAGAGTTCATGAAAAGGTTATAATAAACCTATCAGCAGTAATCCTGGTATAGAATTCTGAAGAGCAATATTGCAGCCTTATCAGTGTAGTTAACTGAGTGGACCTAGTGCATGAAGAACTGAGGATGATGATAGTGCAAGAGTCTAAACTGAGACTTAGGCACCATATTCAGAATTATTTTTTACCCTGTGATATAATTTTTTGAACATCTCATCTCTGGTTCTCATTTATTTGGACAAATGATGTGGGTTTTTTTGATCAATTTTCTTTCCCAGCTCTGCTGTGAATCGTAACAGGAATGCCTATGGAAGACCTAGATTTTTAAGTCTATGCAGAATCCTCTGTCAGTGCTGACACTATTACACTTAGCACAAAATGAAAAATCAATTAACATTTTCTTAAAATCATATGATTCCCTTGGAGATTGAAGCCAGTCCTATTTCTGACAAGTGATTAGAGCTCCCTGCACAGAGCAGGAATCCTGCTTTCAATTATTCCAACCGGCAGTTCAGCCTCCAATAATCATTGTCAAGGTACATGGCTCGAAAAGACAGAGTGAAGAAGGAGCAACCATCCCTGATATTCAGGATCATTTTTCAAGCTGTTTACAAATTTTACATTGGTTAAGTACTATAAAAAAAACTATAAAAAACACTGTTTATGGACTACTCATGTTTCCCTTTCAAAGAGCAGGAATTTGACTGACAGTGAGTAGAGTTGGACATACCATTGTATGGTTCCTGTGGTGAAATATTTATCATAAAATATCTTGCATGTTTCCAGGAGAAACAGCAGTTTGTTATCAACAAAAGAAGCAGAAGTCATGGTAAAGGTTTCCAATATGCTAAACTGTGCATTTCCTGGATGTGACAGATAGGAAACTGATTCTTGTAACATTAAGGAGGTTACTGAATCAGCTGTCTTGTTGCCTGGGTTTGTCAATGTTATGATTCTGCTGGGTAGGGTGATTGGCAGACAAGTCACTGCCTGGAACAAACAGACAACGTAAAATTTGCTGTGTAGAATGTCAGAGGGATAGAAGTGATTAATCTGCTGATACAAGTGTGGCATAAATATCAAATACTTACTGAAATTCAGGCTCATAAGATTCACAGAAAGTTAGCCAGTCTAGGTAGCACCAGAAAATTTATTTGGAAGAGTGAAGAAACATTAAATGACCTCCTGGGTATGATGTTTCCATGTACCTTTCAAGGAAATTTAAGGTTCAGACGGCCCAAATCACTCCCTGAAGACTCTTTTGGTTATACAGACATTAAATTAGCTCAGTTTGGGACCTCCAAGAGTCTTCCAGGACAACACACCAGCTTCTTCAGGTATTGCTGTTCCTAAATTGAGAGTCCTATGTAATCACTCTGAACCTTTACCAGCTCAGCAGTGAAAAACAGTACAGCTGTTATGGCTGAGGTACAAGTGTTCTCAGAGATCTTCTCCGCTGTTTTGGAAGCATAAATTCTATTACTGTGCATTGAGAGAGTTGGTAGCATCCTCAAATCTCTGGAAAGAGAGAAAAGTTATATGTCAAAACTCTTAATAAAGTTTGGTACTTAACAGGCTTTTACTATTATTATTATTATTATTATTATTATTATTATTATTGTTATTGTTATTGTTATTGTTATTATTGTTATTATTTTTAATGGCCAAAAGTGAATTGTTTTAGCAAGTTAAACTGTCATAGTTCAATAATTAAGTTCTGGGTAGTGTTAATTTTTGTATCATTTACTCCTGACAAAACATGGTCTAATTCCTAGTTTCATAATTAATATCCAAACACTGTGCTTGCTCCAGCACAAAATCCCATAAAATGTCTTTCTAATACACTAGGGAAAGGGAAGGAAAGGGAAGGAAAAAAGGAGGGGAGGGGAGGGGAGGGGAGGGGAGGGGAGGGGAGGGGAGGGGAGGGGAGGGGAGGGGAGGGGAGGGGAGGGGAGGGGAGGGGAGGCGAGGCGAGGCGAGGCGAGGCGAGGCGAGGCGAGGCGAGGCGAGGCGAGGCGAGGCGAGGCGAGGCGAGGCGAGGCGAGGAGAGGAGAGGAGAGGCGAGGCGAGGAGAGGAGAGGAGAGGAGAGGAGAGGAGAGGAGAGGAGAGGAGAGGAGAGGAGAGGAGAGGAGAGGAGAGGAGAGGAGAGGAGAGGAGAGGAGAGGAGAGGAGAGGAGAGGAGAGGAGAGGAGAGGAGAGGAGAGGAGAGGAGAGGAGAGGAGAGGAGAGGAGAGGAGAGGAGAGGAGAGGAGAGGAGAGGAGAGGAGAGGAGAGGAGAGGAGAGGAGGAGAAAAATATTGTTTAATAGTCTTATCTTTTGTTTAGCATACCCACATTTACAAGCTATTAAACCTAGGTCTTCTTCCTTACTGAAAGATTACTGAAGATCACTGACATGCTTATCTCTCTTTTATATACATAAGTTGCTACAAAGATGATGCTTCCTATTTATCAAAGAGCACAATAACACTGTTTAATAAAGCACACCCTCAGCTATAAAACCCTGTTTTTCAGCACAGTTACCACCATTAGTTATGCATTTTCACTAGTGATGAACAAGAGCATGTATGCCATGCTCATTAAAATTTGCACCAACAGAGATGAACCACTGTCACCATCTCCACTGCTGAAATGCACCACCCACCACCTCACTGTGCTCACATCCATTGTTTAGTCTCAACAAATGTCCAGCTAGCACTGACAAATGGTTGTGCGACCTGTGCAACCTGGTGTAGGGAATCTGCTTTGGCAGGTGGGTTGGACTCGATGATCTTTAGAGGTCCCTTCCAACCCCTATGATTCTGTGATTCTGTGAAATGTCAGTGGGTGCCATTTTTTCCACATGGAGGAATTAAGTTCCAGACTTTTGCTTCATAAGTACTTCCATGTAGGATGCCACTTTATCAGACTGCCCCTCTGCTGCCATCTGTCACATTGCAACAAAATGTAATGGAATGTTAATGGAAAGGCTCAGCCTCTACTGCCATATTACCACCATCCATCTCTGACATTGTGGACAAAGATGGAAAAATAGTAGGCATTGATTTCAGAGCAGCCTTCATACTTTCATGGCAGAAAGTGTACAAATAGTTAATGTGGCCAGGTTACAATGTACTTCTCTAGGCTTCTTGTGCATATGATTACCTTTCCTTATTACCACTGTTGACATACATCATAAAGTTATCAAGTCCTTATTATTTTTCCTGTAAGTTATTTTCAAGACTTGTTGCGTGCTTAAGGATGTACTATGTTCTGCTGCATAAGGAGAACAAGCAAGACTTAGCAGCAGCATTTTAAGATAACCTATTTTGAAGGATAAGAGAATGTTAAAAGCAAGCTGTAGTTATCATATGCCACAAGTCTTTCTCATTTAGCTATAAGCAATTATATTTCTGCTAACAATGGAAGGGGAAGACAAGCTAAAAGATCATGCCTTAAGCTTGAAATGTCAAAAAGTCTTTAATGAAAAACATCTTGGCCACATCAGTCTTCAGACATCTTAATTAGACAGAAGGATTACCAGTAAGTACCTGAGCTGAATAGAAAGGCTAAACTTCTCAGCTTTATGCCCATAAAGGGGAATTAAGCAGCCTTAAGCTTTCTGCCATTTAGAGTACTCTGCTGCATTGTAATAATTTTCTCTCCTCGGATATAATCAAATTTCCTGACTCCTGCAACTGCATGTAAAATTCTTCATTCTCTCTCTTATTTGCAGAGGATTTTATAGTGGACATACTTAAGACAGAAATGGCTGTGGTAGATGTTATGAATTAACTGTCAAAATGAAGAGGAACAAGCCACTTGGAGCAGGCAATGTTCTTTTATAGGATCCAAAGGAACCCAGAGACAAGTTCTCTGGTATCTAAATTACTAACTCTGATATTTAACATTTCATTTAAAATTACTTTACTACTGAAAACTGTGCAGTTTTCAAGAATGACACCAAAGTAAGGAAATAATCTAGAGGACATGATCAGAGTGGCCAAGTAGTGAACTTGGTGTCTACATTGGGCAAATAAGGACAAACTATTGTTAAGAATGATGCTAGTGTACATATGAGTACCTTTGAAAAGTCAGCATGGCTGAGTGATATGGTCTATTTGGATTTAGATTTTAAGCAACCATGTGTAAGACATAAAAAGGTCATAATTTGGATAAATAAATAATTGTTTACAAGACAGGCAACGGAGAATGGGAGTGAATAGTTATTTCTCCCAGTGAAAGGAGGTAAGCAACAGAATTCCACAGGGGTACATGCAAGGAATTTTTCTGCTTAATGCAGTCACTGGTGACCTGTAGAACAGGGTGAGTAGTGATATAAGAAAGTTGGATGATGATTCTAAATTATGCAAGGTAACATGAGGACTGCAAAAAAAAAATCACAGAAATGTATGAGATAAGTTAAAGAGCAAAAAAGAAAAAAGAAAAAGAAATTAGAATAGTCAAATGTAAAAATGATGTAAAATGGTAAGAAGTAGGAAAGGCAATCCTGCTTTCATATGGAATGATGTGCACTGAGCTGACAACTGCCTGGCATCCCAGAGCAAGCTTTTGTGGCTGAGAACGAGATTTCTATTAAAATGTCAGCTGATCCTGGGTAGCTGTCATAAAACAGTTGTTAGGAATTATTAAAAACGTAATAGGGAGCAAAACAGAGATCACTGTCCCAGTATGTAAATTCACTGGTCCACCCATATACTATAATATTATATGTAATCCTGGTCCTCATTGGAAGTGCATGAAGCAGAGTGAGAAATGCAGAGAAAAGTGACAAGAATGTTCAAAGGACTGTAACAGATTTCATATAGGGAACCTCAGAGTAAGCCAGGAGACTTCTGTCTGAAGAGATGACATGGGGGAAGGATGTGCTAGAAACATACAGTTATGAGGAGTATGTGAAGATAAAATTGTTGAAGAACAAGACAAAGTCGGATGAAAATCACAGAAATCACCATTTTGTCTTAAAGGAAGTGTAAGTAGATAGTTGATCATAGAAGACTAGAGACCTGGGCAAGTTCTTGTTGACAAACATCAAATACTGTTATCATTCTGGTTTGTATCTTGTCTTCCAGAAATATACCCATTGTTTGAACTGGGTTACAGGAGTAAACCCCAGTCAGTCTGACTTAATATGGATATTCTTACGTTCACATATTCTGTTGCAACCAAGTTTTCTTCTCAGGACACCAGATGGTGCGTGTCAAGGCTAATTTTCAGTGCAGTCCAAAGTGTAGGCAACACAGTGGATGTAGGATTTAGGACTTTAGCATGAATTAAATAAACTAGCATACTATACATACCCAGTATCATGATCACTGAGGTTAGATCAAGTGCATCTTGAGATGTAGATCATCTTTGTATTTCATTGCACACACTGTTCTACTTATAAAAGCTTGGTATGGACCTAGAAAAGGATAAATATGCAGTTGAAGAGATAGACTGCAGATGGAGGGAGGGTGATCAGTGGTATGCAGCAAGAGTAAAAGTACATATGTAGACACATATACAAGGAATTATCCATCTGCCTGTTTGGCTCCTGGTAAACCCTGAGCACTTGTGAGTGTATGTAGGCAGTTATTATGAGTGATGATGATGACAACTACTTATGTGCTTTGGAGATTATGAATATGAAGCTTCATTACAACTGTATTTTCAGTGGATTTTTTGCATTCTACACTCCTTTTATCATCATTACAATGCACCAAGTAAAACTAGATGCCTCTGAAAATACATGGATTTCTTCTTAAAACATGAAATAAATGGTATGAACTCAATTCGTTCCTTGTTTTTCTTTTGCAAAATTCACAATAGGTGGTACATATGTTTTGGAGACTAGCATGTTCTGTATATTCTACCCATGAACAATTTAGTATAAGTTACATTATCTAATCACAATTCCTTATAGAAATCTTGCTTGATTCATACTATTATTACTAATCTCTTATAATTCTTTATCAGAGATTATTAATCTTTATATTGTCCTACTGTCCTTTCAGGAATGTATGCCATGCATACATATATATGTGTATGTACCATATATATGGTAGTTTGCAGTGACATTAATCTAGATTTGAAACTTCCTGCACAGTGAAATTAATCTAGAAAATTATTGCAACATTAACTGTTAGAGACTCCAAGAATAGACTTGAAATTACACAATGGGACTTATGACACAGGTAGTCAAGGGAACTATTGCTGGCTTGCCACTGACATCATAGTTACAATTTTGTTCCATCTTTTCCTTGTGCATACAATAATAGCAAAGAAAATTTCTAAATCAAAATCACAAAAGAAACTGTATAATTCACCCACAATTTTCAGACAAATGGCTAAATCTATGGAGGACAGAAGAGACTGCAATTTACACATGAAATCTTGGAATGTCATCACTGTAATATTGTTGTGTATGGAGCTAGTTCATAGTGGATTAACTGGGAGCAAAGTGCACTGCTCACACAGTGGGGTTATTTTGAAAGCAAGTACTCAGAGAAAATGTTTTCATTCTATGTAGTGATGAAGGGAAGCACTTAGAAATGACCAAAGAAGAAAACAAATAACAAAGAAAGTGACACTGACACACCAATAAAGTACCCTGAGTACTTACATAAGTGTAACCAAGAAGATGGTTCAGAAACAATCTTTGGTTGGAAGGAGTTGTGCAGCTGATTCTTACAATAGCACTAACACACCAGGGTGACCAAAGTGTCCTCTGTTCAAATTTATTAAAAAAAGAAAACAGTCAGTGAATCTAATGAAAATAAAGAGTCCACTTCAGTTAACTGTACAACAAGAACATGAATGCTGAATAGTTTGAGTGTCTGTGGTATTTTTTGACCTTTGAATGACAAAGTAGAGCTCCTGTATTTTGGCTATGGAAGCGCTAGTGATAAAGACTCTTCAGAAAGCTAAGAATCTAATCTCCTTTCAGATGTGTAATATTCTGTACTTGTATACAGATCCTTTGTAACATACATATAGTTAAATACAAGACAAAATATAAAGCGAAACACACACATTTGTACATACATACACCCATATGTATGCAAAAATACTTATGTGAGAAAAAAGAAAGGATAATATTTATTCAACAATGACAGCTAGAAATAAGATGGTTCAGTGACTCTTGGTTTAATGCTTCCAGACAACTCCCCACTGGAAATCAAAAATTGAAAATCAGTGATATGTGCATTGTTCATCTCCTCATCAATGTGCTGAGCATGAAAAAAGGATCTAATTTAATGAAACAAACTGCTCACCATATGAGCTGATTACATGATGTGCACGCAGAGTACTTATTCTTATATTAACATAAGAGACTGAATATGAAAACAATATAAACACATCTGTTACTGAACCTTGGCTTTTTTAGTATGACTTTTTCTTTCCCTATGGATTCTTCCTTGTATTTGAAATTTCATGGTTGCAGTGTAGATTTCCACTAAGTACACTGCAACAGACAATAGTGCACTGCTACATTCTCTAGCTCCATTATTACAATCCCCAAAAGTTACAGATCAATAAAAAATGAGATTTGTGGTTTTTTTTGTTTGTTTGTTTTTGAATAAGCAGGGATTTTTTTTTCTGATAAGTCAGAAGCATTAAATGGCAGAACACATTTTTGAACTAGATGACTTAGGAAGTAAAATTTGCTAATAGGATAATTAATACTAAGACCACTTAGGCGAATAGATTGCTTTAATTGTTCTGAAGGAAAGAACAAAGTCATCTTGTGAATGAAAATCTCTTAAATTTTGTTAAATAGATGATTTTCTTTTTTATTTAAAAAACTATATTTGAAGAGTCAGAGGTGAAAATTCTGAGTGAAATGTTAGAAACATGGCCACCCAACAATACAAATTCTGCCCAATGCTACAGGCAGGACTTGCTGATCTTTCCTCATAAGTGATTGTGTCACATCCTTAATCCTTACATTAAATTAGGAAATAAGTAAATAAATAAATAACTGAATTACACAAAATGTACATAATTCTGACACTTTTTTAAATCATCAAAGCCTTAGGTTATTTTCTACATTTATACTTAAGTATAATGTATACTTCTAAGTATACATTTATACTTAGAAAGATAAGGACAAAGAAAAATGAAGAATCAGATATCTGTAATCAAATTTCTGACACAGTCTCATAATGATTTGGCCCTGCCTTCTCATTCCTGCTTCAGGTTACTGCTCTGTAGGTGAATTTCTACTTACCCAGTGTGCAGAAGAGGCCTATTGAGTCTTTGTTGCTTGACAGGGAGATGCTCTGTAACTGGAGAACAAGTGAGTGTATCTGCACTTTAGTTCAAGCTATTTCTATTTTGAGAAAATATATATGTTTTGTAGAAGCAACAAATATATCTATAATATGCGAAGTCAAACAGTAAAAGCATAATACACTTGCAGTTCTTCTCTATGCAAAAGTGGTTATAAAATTGGGAGAATATAAACAATCAGAAAAAGGGAGGCTATTATAGCACATGTAGGTGGATTGCTAACATAATAGAAAAATCACTCCCAAATTCGATATCTTTATTGTCATGCTCTTTAGGTGGCAGGTTCTGTCTTGGACTTGGTGTTGCTTTAGAAAACAATGCACTATTTAACAACAATGGAAAAAAAGACCAAACCAACCAACCAAACAAAAAAAATATAAACAAAATAACCCCTCTCTTCTCTCCCCAGAATCTTTACATAAACAAAATTAAAGGCTGGGAGGGGAGAAAAAAAAATGATATAATTTTCTTAGACTAAACCCTGCCTTCAATACTGAATGGAGAAATGCATATTTACTTTCATCTGTTCTCTGTTGCTTAGAAATAAAGAGCAGTTGTACAAAGCTGTAGTGCTGTTTTAGCTTAAGATCTGTCTCATAATGTTGTTTAAATAAGATGAAAATTCAGAAAATTTTCTGATGAAAGAGTTACCCAATTCTGGAATGAAAATTAATTCCTGACCCACTGCAGCTACTACATTTATACTTTAAAGAAGGTCACAGGTGTTTTATGTTTAATATGGTAACCTGAGGATTTAATTAAATAGGATTTAAAAATTATGAATACCAAAGCCAGACAGGTCATATTGGATAATCCAGTTTTATTTTACTGTAATTGGTTACAAAAGTTATTATTATATTATTTAGAACATCCTGATTCTCTGTGGAAGTCCTTGTGCACTTAATTAACCATGAGCACAAAATGACTTTAATAAACTTAAGCCATTAAACCCTTCTTATATATTCTTTTCAAATGTAAATTTACAATATTCTTGTTTAAATTCTTAGAATGTTGTAGTTTTTCAATGAGAGGGAAAGGTAAATAATGTTGGTATAATTACTGTTTTAGTTGTTCATTTTATTTACTAGTTTTAGGTGGATATTTCATATTTGAATGTTAATCTGAGGGTTTTTTTGTTTTGTTTTGCCACTTGATTTTTGCATGCTCTGACTTTGTAGATACTTGACCTTCACTTTGCTAAAGTTTGCAGAACTTTAAGTTTCTAATCACAAGAACTGCTAGCTACTGCTTCCATCTCTTAGCTGAGGTCTACAGATTTAGTTGCACTGTTTAAAAAAGGTGAAAGTCTGCCGTGATGGTAAATCTGAAGGACAAGTGCAGATTTAATCTTTACTTAACTGAAAGGTCAGGAGACCTCCTTATTAGCGTGTACCTCAGCATGATATTTAAACACGATGTACTCGGTAACTTCCTCTGGACCTAGCCAATCTTTTTTGTTGCTTTTTTAGACTTTTGTTTAGATTTTAAGATGCTGTTAACAATGATTTTCAGAACCTTTCTGGGGAAAATAGCGTACTCCAACTGTAACCGTCATGCAGACCTAACCCACAGAGACTTAACCAAGAGTACAGGAGAGTGACAAATCTATGGCAAAGCTCACTTCCCTGCTGTATGCTGTACCATATGGTTATAGACAGATGATAGGCAAATCAGCAAGGAGCTCCCTTCAGTAATTCTTTTCACTAACTGTATTCTGCTTCAGCCTGTTTGGCTATTAAATGATTAATCCAGGTCGCCATCAAGAGCACAATACAATGGAAGTGCTCTGTGGCACATAAAAATGTGTAATATTAAATAGTGTTTACTTACATGTTCACATTGCAGGTCTGGGCAACTATGAAATAAAAGCATAGTCAAACCTAAATGCAGTAGGGATCATAAAAGGTAAGGTTTCTGTGTGTACCTCTTGGTTAATTGTTCTTTATGACTGAGAAATAGATGAGAATTTACTGGAGTCTTTGATATTCAGTGTTGCTGTGTCACAGTACATTAAGAATAATGAACATTCACTTGGAGCAAAGAACATTAGTTTTCTTACCCAAGACACAAGAAAGCCAGCTGAAGAGGAGAAAATTGCCAGGTAGATTGTCAACATAAAGGCAAAGTTAACATGCTGATAATAACCAGGGGAAGCATGAAGAGAATAACAGAGGATGATAACAACCCAGCTGAGAAGAGGAAGGGGGATGTAGAAGATCAAGTGGTGCCAAGCTGTGCATAGCTATTACCCAGGTGGAAGGGCACTTTCACTCAGGCAGAAGGAAACTGGTTTATTTCTCATGCAGCTGAAGGTGTTAACTGCAGTCTTGTGCTAAACAAGATTAGGCCTTGCTTACTCCCTATTACCAGGAGTATGCATTTGACAGATTTCCACTCAGCTGCCTTGTTACTGTGGGTGTAGCATTATTTATCCCGCTTTCCCTTCCCTCCCCCTTCCCCTTGGCTGTAAAGCTCTGCAAGTTGCAGGCAAGTGTCATGTCAGGTATATGTGAATCTGTCAAATGCACAATGAGGAAAGATGGAGTGATCACTTCTTGCTGCAATGTTTGTTCTGTTTTCTGTCCTCAGCAGCCAATTCGCAGCAAGAAGCTTTCCAGAGCATTTCCTGTCAAGGATCCCAGGAGGAGCAAGGGTAGCTGAGGTAGCAGTGCTGCTGTCCAGCAATAACAAAGATCTTGGAAAATCTCCCTGCCCCCAGCAGCTCATCCTTCCCTCTCTAACATACTTACTCCTCTCAGGCTGTCCCAGCTCCTCAAAGCCATCTGCCACCACTGGCAGGTAAGGAGCGAGGAAGAGGAGCCAAGCAGGGACAGAAGAAGGTCATGGTGTGGGGGTGGCAGGGAAGATGGCTGTGGTAAGAGGGACAGAAGCATTTTGCTCTGCTCAGGAAAGCAGCTTCCTTTTCACCCTTATGTTCTTTTCTATTCTTGACCATTTCCTCTCCAAGAAATTTAAGACTAAGATCTTGGAAGGGGAAATTTCCCTCACTATATTGTGTCTATTTTTTTTTTCTTCTCCTTTGTCTACTTCCTTTATTTTGCCTTTTAATTTAATTTTATTTTTTATTTTTTAAATAAACTCACAGGGACCAGGATTCACACTCAAGAATTGAGACTTAGGGCTAAGGGCCCTATGGGCAAGAATCTAGACATGGGCTAGACTTAGATACTGTCCTAACTTGAACTTGAGTTACTCATAGCCTCCTGTGACTTATTAATGCTTGACTTTGGAGAGAACAAATAACATTCTTTGAACTGTGTTAAAAGTCATTAGGCATTATATTGTATATTTATGAATGACTCACATAATATCATTAGTCTCAGAAACAGCAAGTATATGCAGAGAATGAAATAATAACCCAAGTGCTTTGATTAATTTCTGCTCTAAATGTATAGACCTGATGTCACACTGCTATTTTGCTTACGCATGCTCCACAAAGCTTTGCTTTTGCCAGCATCTCTTCCGGATTTTTATTTTATTTTACATTTTAGTTTATTTTACATTTTATTTTACTTTTTTTTAATTTTAATTTTAATTTTAGCTTAATTTTTTTTCTTTTCAAGCTGTAGAACAGGCTCTTTCCCCAAGATGAAATTTGCATTGAGGCAAGAATACAACTATTTTTCCAGATCAATTTTCCATTACAAGTTACTCACTGGTAGAGCTATAGGAAAGATGGTGCAGTGTTACCAAAGAGTTTCACAGTTTTCGTACAAAAGTATTTTGATTTTACAAAGGAGACTTTGGAAAATTTAGGTCATTGACATTGTAATCATAAGCCTGACTCCTCCTTCAAAACCCCTGACTGTCAGAAAGGATGATTCAGGGATGGTAGGCTCTGCTCTGAACTCCTGATGCACTGAGAAGGATAACCCTAATGGCAGCAGCATGGAAATGGTCAAAGATCACAGGCACTGAAAATGTTTTTGAGCTGAGTACCAATGTATTGTTTTTTATTTTCCTTCTATTACCTTAGCCACAAAAGTTTAGGGAATGACATAATTTTCTGATTACTGCAGTGGATCTTTTTAGCTCAGATAATGCAAGTGCTTAATATTTAATGCAGGGTTCTGTCCATGCTCTCTCTACCAACCCTACTTATTTATATAATCTGGTTGTAGAAATTCTGTCAGCACCATCCCTTTCTGTCATGTTAAGCTCTCTAACAGTGAGAGCTTATTAACTTGTGTTTTATTATTTTCTGTGCCTTTAAAACCAAGTCATTAGACACAGACATTATCCTCGTCTCCTTTCATTCCTGTCTCAAGATCCGACTTCACTGCGATGCCTGTTCTTAATGAGAGTCCTTAAGTAGACAGGCTGCAAGTGATTCATTTGTATCTCTTGTCCACTTGTTTTATGGAAAAAAAAAACCTTTAAAGCTTCCAGTTGAATGCTCAGCCAATAGCTTTTGCAATTTTGTGTTCCAATTAGTTGCCCTCAGGTTCAGCATCCTTCTTCCATACCACTTTCTGAGAGCCCTGAGATGTGGTGCTGCTGTCTAGATTGCAGTGATTCTGAGGCAAGGAATGTTTCCTGTTTATTTTCCTACAATAACCAGCACAGTGAGTGATCTGAACTAATTGGAGCCTCTGGGTGATGCTTGCTGGCTACTAATATAGAATATATATATATGCAAATGGTTTGGAGATGTCAGTGAGGAAATTTCAGTTTTGTGTTGTACCTTATTTTTGCATATCTGCTTTATATTACCTTAATTAAAAGGCAAGTGCAATGCTCAGTTCAGGTTTAATATGTGATGATTATTCACACTTTAATAGAACTCCACATTTAGTCACCGAAACTCAGAAATTTTATTTAGAAGGATGTCACAGGAATGAAATCCTACAGATACATGTAAAATTTCTTTCACAAAATCAATAGAAGTTTTACCTACAAAAAATAGCAATCAATATTTATTTCATAATTGCATTTTAAATGTAAGACTTTCTAAATGTATTTACTAATACTCTGATCTCTTTCTGATATCACACTGAAAATGTTCATTACCTGGAATAGTTCTACAAGAACTGTATTCAGATATGTGTAAAATGATGCAGACTGACTTAAAAATAATTCTTGAATTGTTCTTTTTCTGCTTCTATTCCATCTGACAGTCTTTACTGAAGCTCTTCAGCATAGTCTGGCAGGTTACACTACACCAATAAAACCCTCTCAGAGGACAAGTGAAGAAGGGCCTAATATATTAACAGCATAGTTTTATGCTGGTGATTTTGTGCACTCAGTCCTGGTTAAGAAATCTTTCACACCCATCTCAGTGCTTCTGGAAATTAGTAAAATCTATTGCTACATGAAATCCTACTTTAGAAGTTGTGCCTTACAGATATTAAAAATGAATCTGTCATAGAACCATGAGTAGAGCTTTTTGCAAAGCATTTGTTTGATATATAGTTGCTCCCTAGAGAAAGGCATATCCAAGAATGATCTCTGAGTAAACGAGTGCACTTGGCACATCCTCGAATAATGTCAAAGCTTCTCTGGCTCCAAGGGGGAGTTTTGCTTTGACAAACCTCGTTCCACTGCTTTTTACTTACAATGAATTCATGGAATTTGGAAGTATATGAAAGTAATGTATCAATGGAATGATACCTACAATGAACAGACAGCATTTATTAGCAGGCAATGTAAAAGAACAAACAAGCAGTTGTTACAGTTTTCTTAGAAGCTTGCTTTGTTTTTCACCTGAATATATCCTTGCATCAATCTCTCCAGCAAACAAAGAAAAATACTGCAGTTGAACTCCATCAATATGAGACGATTCAGAAGATTATTTTCAGAGGAAACTATGTTTTTATTTATATTAGCTGTGTAGATGCAGGATGCTCTGCCTAAGGTGTATTTGTGATGGAGAGAGACAGGTCTGACAGCTCGCTTTCAAGTCTTGCAGCATTCAATAGCAGTCAGCACATATTTTGCTCTCAGATACCTTCTACTAAGTCAACCACAACAAACACTTCTCCGGAGATGCATGTTTACATCTCATTGAAATACTAAATGGAAACACCTAGTGGGTAGGTTGTTAAATGCCAGCATAATCGATTGGTGGGAGTGACACATGGCTGAACTTTGTTGTGCAGGAGCTGATCATTAATTAAGCAGCCAAGCCAGGGGCTGCAGGCAAGCATGCATGTTTAGCTGCTTGGGGATTTGTTTCTTTGGAGCTGCCTGACGATGTGACGCAGATGTCTGTACTCCCATGGCACTCCCAGCTTCCTCACAACTCACAAGGAAAAAATAGATAATGCTTCCAGGATGCAAGACAGATTGATGGAGGTATGGAAAAACAAATAGCCACAGGAAGATGGAGTTTTGTTGCTCTTGCATGTAGGAATGTTTTGCGTTAATTTAATATTATATAATGGAATAAAATATGCAGGTTAAAATTACAGAATTGGATAGTGATAGGATACTATCTGGGGGGAATGGTTTTAAACTAAAAGAAGGAAGATTCAGATTAGATAGATTAGAAAGATTTTTTTATATATATTTTATTTTATTTTTTGTACATGGAGGATGTTGAGGCACTGGCACAGGCTGCCCAGAGGAGCTGTGGATGTTCCATTCTTGGAGGTGTTCAAGACCAGGTTGAATGGTGCACTGGGTAGATGGATCTGGTGGGAGGTGTCCCTACCAACAGCAAGGGAATTGGAACTACTTTGGCTATAATGTCTATTCCAACCCAAGATATTCAGTGATTCCATGATTCTATGATTCCAAGTATGAAGACCAACTCAAAGTTCCAAATGTCCTCATTGAATTCTCTTACCCACAAAATGCCATTCCTGGAATCTTGCAGAATGCTGTCAAAAGCGAACATCTGTCCAGAGCTTCTAGGAAAAGCATTCCTAAAAGACATCACAGGGATTTAACACACCATAATAGCACTGAAGTGAGAAGACCTTCAAAGCTTCCCATCTCCAGTCTGTGATCAGGAGGAGTTATCTCATTTTCTGCTGTGAGAGCACTCTTATTAACAGACTCCTGCTGCCTGAACAGATTAACTGCAGAACTAGGATCCAAACAGTACTCTATCCTGGGAGAAAGAAACTCAGTTATCTACACTTGAATGTGTTCTAGCTCCTCACAGAATCACGTAATTGTCAAGGTTGGAAGGGACTTCTGAAGATAATCTAGTCCAAGCCCCCTGCTAAAGAAGGTCCCTTGGAACAGGTTGCAGAGGGAAGCCTCCTGGCAGGTTTTGTGTACTGCACGATCCAGTTGCTTTAACTTAGAAGTCCATATTTATTTTTTTTTTCAAGCAGAGAGCATTGAAACCTCAGTGTCTGGGGAAAAATATCTGCCACTAAAGCTTTGATTCTCAGCCCTGAGGCTGGAAATGGACCTGTGCTAACATTCACACACTATCAGCTAGCTAGCTACCTTCAGCTAGATGGTTTTCTTTTGTGATTAGGAGGTCTGAAATACCTTTTCAGATGCTTACATTGGACAAAAGTTACATGCCGGTGTGAGCTCATTACAGTCCTGAAGTTTTCACAGTTGTTTAATAAAGCTAGTTTAAATGTCAGTTACTTCCATCCTAGTGGATTTGTGAACCATTGGGGAATTCAGGGTTCAGTTGAGCAGCTGGATATTGCAGTACATCTCATATTCATGGAATTTGTGTTAGTGGAAAGATTGCACAGAAAGAGAGCTAGCACACAGTATTTGCTTATGCCTCATCTAAGAGCACAGTGATGGGATCCCAAAGATAGCTGTAGCTAAAGCAGTCATAATATATTCTCCTGGTGTTTGATCACTGCATACATATCTACAGCTTTTTTTTCTGCACTATAAAATATATCTGCAATTATTTTTATAGCCACGGTACATGGAGAAAATAACACATTTATTTTCTTGCAGTTAAATGAACTACTCAAGCAAATTAAAAGCGTTGAAAGGATTAGCTGAATTCTGTCACTCAAAAATGAACCTCTAGTTAACTATTTTCATAACACGCAAAACTGTAACACCCAAAGCTTAAATTTCTGCAATAATATCTTCTGCAAAAACATTTTCTTTGCAAAAGTAAATAGACAGTTTTTATGGACTTACTAATAACATTGGTGTGCTGTAAAATGGTTGGTTAGTATTCAGAAGTGCATCTGATCAAAGAAGAAGGACTATAGTTGAGACAGCCTGTTAGGCTTTAGGAAAGAAAACAGACTTTTTAAGATACATTTTAGAAGAAAGTTGTTCTTAAAAAATGAAAACAGGAATCTACTATCAACAATAAACTGCAGATTGTAAATTCAGATTCACTCAAACGTGGCTTTCTAAAATTTGGTCAAGCTTAGTAGCTACTTAATTTTATTCTTAGTGGAACGTGTGGATTTTTTTTCATTACGAAGATTTCTGTATGCTTTATGTTAAACTTTTGCATGAAGATTTGTTATAATTCATTTGGGAAGTGATCTGCTATGAACTAAATCATAAAATGAAGATATTTTTTAAAGATATCTGAATTTTAATAGACAATATCCTTTTTACTTTTGTATTTACTCCTAAAAAAAAGCATTTTTACTGCTCAAGAGTGTTTGGTTTTTGCAATACCTATCATTGTGCAGGCAGTTTCTTGTTCTGTATACGTGAACACAAGTTTGCAAATACAAATTTTAAAGGTACTTTTAATGCCACCATAGATGCTGTTATGTAATGTTCATTTATTCGTGAAGCATTTCCAGTCAAACATTCCTATAAAGTTGACTAATTTGTTTATTAGAGCTGTGGGAAGAAATTGCAACATGATACCAAAATAAGCTTTTTCTGCACATCTGAAGAAAAGTGTTAGTTTTTACATTACATATCCACACACACCACTTACAGACTTATATGCTGCTGTGAAAAACTATATGTCTTGTTCATATTTGATTCTTTTTCCCTAAGCCAGTTCTAAAATCTTTTGAATTCCGATTCTGACTTTAGATCAGGTGCTTTTTTAATTTGCTTGTCATTGTCTGCTCCTTAAGATTTAAGAAGCAGTCAACCCTTCCTCACTGGCCTGCCTGAGCTGAGCAGGTGCTGAAATGTTCTGCTCCTGTAACTGCTGTTGTTTCTGGTAATTAGGCCACATAAAAATGAATTACTTTTTTTTTTTTACAGGATTGGAGCAGAATGATGCATTTGTTCTCAAGGGACATGTCCACTTCCTATGCATGAATGCACTATCTAAAGCTTTGTCTAGCACATGGCAAACACGTTTGTCTTATCTGGTAAAATAATTAAATCTCATCAAGTTGTATTACAAAAAAAAAAAAACATAATGCTTTTTTTTCCTAGATCACCTAGGCTATTTTCTTGCAGGAAAAGGTTATGAAAATTATATATATATATATATATATATATATATATATATATAGAAACTTATCATTATCTTATCATTAAAAAAAACTGATTTAGATTTTCCTTAGAGGATATACCTAGCAAGCATCAAAGACTTCAGCCTTTTACTGAATATTAAAGTTGATATTTCCTTGAAGATACTCTCCAGATGTGTAAATACAAATATTAATCAAATACCTATTTCAATCATTTTTAAATTTAATGTCTGCCAAAATCTTCATGAATTTATTAATTAAAATGATATAAGGAAACCTTATATTTGAAGTGTATTTGAAGGGTCAAGCCATGAGAGTATACAGTGTTTTGGACTATGACAATTTGAAAATATTTCTGAAAGTGCTGGAAAAATCACTGTACATTTATTAATCGTATTCTTCATATTATTCAATTGTGAATTCAAGGTTCAAAATTATTCAAGAGTATTAATCATATTCTTCATATTCTTCAGTAGTGAATTTTATGATCATTTATTTATCCGTGACACTTCCACTATGAAATGCAGCCTTTGCTGATAAACAGATTGAAGCATTCACAATTGTGACAAAACATATGATCAGTGGACGAGCATACAAGCAGAGTGTGCTCCCTACTTAATGTTAGAGGTCACTGCTATTTGAACTGCTTGGTGTTAGTGACCATCACTGGGTCAATTTGGATTAAAATCTAATGTTTGGGAGAAAATAGGCAAGAGTTCCTGGGAGAGCTGGATGTAAATAATAATGCCATTATGTCACATTCCTATTCTGTTACATTTCTGAGCTGTTAACGTTAAAAAGTCAGAATTTCTCTGCTAATTCATTTCTGCTAATGGTAGAAAAAAATAGATATACATAACCCGACATATTTGCAGGTAGTAAGGAAATCTGACTTCAATGCAGCTTCAGGAAATAGTTATATATAAACACCGCATGATGCATTTCATATTTTCAGCTGAAAATCATATTGCTGACATCAGTAGTTGC
Organism: Cyrtonyx montezumae; assembly: GCF_038088225.1. Lineage (NCBI taxonomy): Eukaryota > Metazoa > Chordata > Aves > Galliformes > Odontophoridae > Cyrtonyx > Cyrtonyx montezumae. The sequence goes on from NW_027072034.1 coordinate 152,008,625, forward strand.
TGGAATTGAAACTTAAACAGAAAAAAAACCCCACAACATAACAGTGCAAAACACTGCACAGTGAGATGGAGGAAAATATGAGTAACTTGGTTTGCTGCTGCTGCTGTAACTACTGAAAAGGCTTCCACTGATCACACAGGGGAGATGGATTGGACTCTGAGAAAAGGACTTTTGTTAAGAAGAAAAGGATAAAGAGAGAGCAAAAATCAAGGTACTTGGTTAAGAGTGTGAGCTCAGGCCTTTCCTTGTCTCAAGTGGGTTATTTGTATGTGTCTTTTTGTATGTGTATATGACTGTGAGTCATTTTTTATTCAAATGTACAAGTATATTTTTTATTTTTACCCATTTGAAGACATATCAGGGATTTTGCATTTGAGATATAATCTTACATTATTTGCAACAACTGACTTCCTGTATTTTGATTTAATTTTTCCTTTAGAATAAAATTAACCAGATCAGAGTTTTTAGCTTCTGGTTCTATTTGAGTGACAGATACTACCTGCAGGAAAGAGCTGTGAGAGGGTCTTTGGTGTGTTTGCAACTGAGAGGCAGAGGAAGATTGGAAAAATGCACACACAAGTAAGCTGCAGAGCTTTTTCCACTTCTTGATGCTTTCACATGGATTCCAAGAAAGTTTTGATATCTTAGAAACTGAGAAAGAGGATTATTTCCCATAGATTTAGGAACATTTAAATTCCCTACAGAAGAGGTGATAAGTAGTTTGGACTACAGTGGTGTGGCCTTCATTTTTTCTGCACGTTATGTAGAATACACTGCATTCTGATTGAAAATGAAAGGACACTGAGCATCCTTGAGCCTACAATCAATGATTTGAGAAATACAGCTGGAGATGTCTCAAGGCAATTTAAAAGCAAACTATAAAAGGAAAAGGTGGGAAACACCAAATAAACTAACTCTTAAGTACTCAAAAATGTTACCTAGAAACAGAAACATTTTTATGCAATTCAATATACATTAAAATTGAAATAATTTATGTAACATATTTCTTTCTCTAAAGAAAAAACAGAATCATCTTTGAAAAATATTTTTATAGCTAAGGCAATAAAGTGGAAATCTCCTAGATCTTCATTAAAAATGGGCCTAATTGAAACATTTTACATATCCTATAACCTTGTTTAGAAACACGACAGAAAAACACAGATCCTAACTATATTTTTAATGGATTTTTATCTTTCTCTGCAACTGCCTGACATTCTTGTTTCAGTTTCACTTTATTTGGTTTGAATACCTGGAAGACATAGCTGATGAAATACATAAACAATTTAACCTAAAAACGATATTGAGTTCATTGCTCACTGGAAGCATTACACCCACTACAGATTAGAGAAAATATTCCTTGTTGCTTTGCTTTACTGAGTTTTATCATGTATTTCAGTGTTAGTTGAATGAGTCTTACAATCTGAGGTCTTTTGTTACCCTTTCTGGTGAAAAGTGAGACAAGAGAGCTGAGAAATAACAGAACAAGGAGTATCTACTCCAAACAGGAGTCACATAGTACAAACCCTGTAATCTCTGATCATACTGGTATGCCAGAAATATGCAGAGTAATAGCAGCTTTTATCTCACAGAGGAACTGGAAGAGCATATCAAAGATTAAAAAGACCTAAAATCTCAAGTTAATAACAGGAATTTAAAAATGCCTACAATTACAGCTGTGTCATTTGGCAAACATGAGCTGGTGAGATGACTGAGGAAATGGTAGCGTCTGATAAAGCTTATAGGGACCAGTACAAGTAGATAAAAAGAAAGCTAAGTCTAGAATTAGATATTTTATTTATTTATTGAGGTGTAAATACCATGGTTAGCCTAAAAACATCTGAGCAGCTCTTCACAAAATTCACCTTAAATTATTTGATCCTGCCTTCCTTTATGTATATATCTGTTCTCAGCTTCATTTTCTTTTCAAAGGTTACATATTCTTTTTCAGAAAGCACGTGGTTATGAAACAAGGAGTTGATCTGGAAGGAAGAATTGAAATTCAGAGACAAAGAAGTGGGCAGGACAGAGAAATTATCCAGCACTGAAAGAATTTCTTGTTTGTATAGCAGTGGTGCCAACCTGACAAACAATTCCATAAAAAGTTCCAGCGTGCTTATATTCACATCTGACTAATACTAGAAACAGGAGCTCATTGGAGATCCACTTTTGTCTTGTTTTTAAATCAATCTGGTTTGGAAACTGCATTACCTTACTAGTGTTACAAGCAACAAGAACATAAAAAAAAAAAAAACCACCACAAATTAATGGTTTTCAGAGAGGGTCTGTCCAATCAAATTTCTATCTGTCTGTAAATCCAGCGTTGCTGTCACCTGTATTGTATGTGTCCATATGTGAGCTGGTCGCTTGAGATTTTCCTCAAAAGGGAGAAATAAACTTTGAGAATGGGATATAGTCAGTTACTTAAACTAGAGGTACAACATTTTAGAGTGCCAGCTTTTAATAAAGGGAAACCAGAGGCTCCTAAATCCATGTGGTCAGATGAGAACCATATCTGTGAGCATCCAGTTAGCATTGGTGTTAACATCCATGTAACAAACCACTCTCTGAAAATTCTTGCTATCTAATTAGATAAGAAAGGAGAAGAATAATTTTGACACTTCCAATGTGCTCCGAAAGTAATGCCTCCTATACATTTCCAAGGAAACTACAACACATAGAGGGAACACTATTTGATTGAGCAAATTCTCAGCCACAAAATCCCATTTTTTCAACATAGTCGCCACCATTATCCAATTTGCTTGGATGAGCTAATTTAGGTACTCTTCATTTCATGGCGTGACAGCTACACATGGACATCTGGAACACGGTTTGACTTTCACGTAGCTGTTTCATGTGTTTCATGCACTGCTGAAGCACATCACACATTGCCTCACTGTGCTCACATTCATTGTTTGGTCTCCATAAATGTTCAGGAAGTGTTGATGAATGAAAATGGTTGCCAATTTTTTTCTGCGTGGAGGAATTCAGTTGCACATATTTGCTTCATCTGCACTTCCATGTCAGATACCATTTTGTCAGACTGCCCCTCTGCTGTCACCTGCCATATGGCAACAAAGTATAATGTCATATTGGTGAGAAGGTTCAATTCTCTACTACCTTACCAACCACATCCATGATGTTGCTGGCCAGTAGGAGGCATTACTTTCAGAGCAGCCCAAATATTTAAAATCTGCTAAGCAGAAGACTTGGAAGTATTGTAATATTTGTATAAATTACCTTCGTCATAGCTTTTTTCTTCATCCAGCATCTTCTACTGGCATTGTCATGGAGACCAAGGCTGTTAATGCCATGCAATCCTGTAGTATATACACAGTGAATATTGATCTCCTAATTTGTAAAGCCAGCTTTTTACAACATCACAGTCCTCAGTCCAAAGCAGAATTGTAGCTGTAGCTTTGTTGTCAGCTTTGAACTCTGGACATTTACCAGACAAGTCACAAACAAAACTGAGCAAAAATCTTCAGTGCTTAAGTTTACTTAATCATGTTAAATATTCATTTATTTAGTAGAGAAAAATGGTTCACTGCAGTGGGTTTATTTTGGTTGTAATAAAGAATACAGTTCAAGTAAACTCAGTGAATGGAACAGCAATATAATTGGCAGCTACATAATCATTCTAAAGTATATTTGCTAGGATGGGTCAAATTCCTTTGGGAATTCCAATGAGATTTGTACGGTTTCTGTAAACAGTGTTTAGCAACTTTGCATCTCAGAGCATGACATCAGTATTTTATATAAAGAGGAAAACAATAGAAACTCATGTTGCTAGTGTCCATCTGTGAAGCACAACACAGATTTATATTTTTAATTAAAGCAATAAAACACAATTTTGAAGTCCAGCACTAGAAAACATTACATATATAGAAGAGGCTTTTGTAAATAGCTACTACAATTTCAAATGGACTGAACACAATGTAATTCTAATAGTGGTGAGCAGTGAATGGTTGCATTATGAGAACTTTAGCTCTGGACATCAACGGTGTAACACAGGAGATCTAACTGTGGCAATTTATGACAGTACTGCCCCAGATGTTCACTTAAATTTACAAAGTCACATCTTTTATTTCCATGAATGTTGATCATCTGTGAAAAGTCCACTCTGATACTTCATAAAGATTTTGGTGGTGAATCAGACCAAGCTAGATGGTTTTGAACTGAAGATGCACTAAGGCCATTCATGTCACCCAAAGAACTAGTGTTCTCTTGGAAGGGGCATTAAGAATGAAGGTCAGGTCAAAACCATAACTACTATAGCTGCAGAACTTATTTAGACATCGTGTGTATGTCAGTGCTACTTCCTCTTCAGATATAAAAATAATTCATTGTTTCATTTCCTCTTTCATGTAGGATAGAGATATCCGAGACAAAATCCAGCATCTCCATTACTGCTGTACCATAAAAAGAGAAGATCCAAATATCCTAAAAGAGTTCTTAATACATAAACTGTATAGTACATTGTCCAATCATCACATTAGTTTTATGCCTATGAGCACCACCTGTATGAAGCAGTGCTTTAGAAAAGAGGGGAAATGATCTGCTTTGTCCCTGGAAAATTCAGGTACCTTACTTAGGAAGTATCAGATATACCCATATGAGCCAGAAACAACCATTTGTCTTTGATTCTGACTCTAATTTACTCAGTTGGAATATATCAAATATATGAGCCAAAGGGCATGAAGTGTAAAGTGAATGAACAATGAGCATTCGCATCTGTAAACATGTCTATAATTAAAAAAAAGTGTGGAAAAGTTTTTCTTATATTCAAACAATGTGATCAGCATTGTAAAAGACTCTACACCAAATGGCATAGGTTCTAGGAATAGAATGAACTGAGAATCCAAGGAGAGAATGAATAAGACTATAAACATGAAAAAAAAAAAAAAAACAAATAAAAAACCTGATAATTAATTTCTTGGAAAAAAAAAAGAATATATTTTAATAATGAATAGATAAAATTATATGAACATTTTCCTGGCTCTGTAACAATGCTGCCATTGCTTACAATATTAGAAGGCCATTGTTATATTTCTAGCTTGGCAGCATTTCTGACTTGTGCAATAGTTTCACCCAATATCTATTCTTACTCAGTGATTCAGCTAGATTCAGCCTTGACTAAATATTGTATTATCATTCTTTTACCTATACACTGAGGCATGTATTCTCATTCTGCACATAGATGAGGAATAATCATTCTCACTTTATGATTAAATTGTGAAGGACACTCAAACTGCCATAGACTGAGTCCCAAACCCTGTTCAAGGCTTTTTATGGAAAGAATTATGAACCAGTACATTGGCACTACCAGCTTCTTAGCTGGTACTTATGGTAAAGCTTTGTTCCCTAAAGATAGCTGAGGACTCGTCACATACTTTTCCAAGTGGGTGACTGTCAGTTAAAGATATGAGTGTTCAGCCCATTCAAATAGGCATTAAAATCTGGCTATTTAATTTAGCAACCTAAAGGTGGAGATGCATATTTTGACTGAGTGATCTAGGGTTATAAAAAAGGAGGTTAGGTAAGATCGTATTGCCTGTACATTTTATGGCTGCACTGAGAAAAACATATGCCACTCAACATCAGAGAGAATGCAAAATCTTGTGTGAACTGCTGTGCTTTATGGTATGTGATCTGAGTATTTTATTGCCGTGTCAGAAAGATGGATTTGGTGATAAGATAGTCCAATAAAGTTAATTCTGTAAACAAACATTAACTAAAAAACTAGTCAGAAATGCATGAAGTGCTTTTCCCATCTAGTTGTGCTGGAAAGTCTGTGCTTTGCCAGGCAGCTGGGCACTCTGCAATCCATCTGTGTGAAAGGACAGCTGATGTCACCTTTTGGCCAACTGGAAAGGTGTTAACTATCCACACAGATGTCAGTACACTCCTCTGAGAGTGAATAAATCAGACAACTGCACCTATGACACTGAAGTCCATTCAAACATTTCCCTGTTTGTGTTATTTAAACAAAATAGGAAGGGAGCTGTCCTCTTTGTTGCAAGCCATTTACCCAGAGGATTTTCTCTTTAAGGTTGTGAAAGCTGCAGATTGAGACTACCTGGTGCGGGAAGAAAGTTCTTCCCATATACAATCAACTGAGACTAGAAACTTTTTAATGGAAAAAGGAGATAAATTATGAACATCCTCACTCCTCAGGATTTGCCTCTTTTCACATGGGTGCAACATTAAACAATAGGATTCACATGTACCATGTAGATTATCATATATTTTCTGCTTTTATGAACATATATTTGTAGAGGCTATTTGAGGAAAGCCCTTCAAATCCTAGCATATAATTAACAGCACAACAGGAATGAGGGTTTGTGGTATTGGTGGTGTAGTGAAAAATATATTATCACTCCATATAGTTTGACTTCCAACTTTAATATCCTCTGTAAAGATGCATTAGGTTTGAGTGAAATAAACCTAAGTGCACCTCTCACTCAAAGTCTCCATAATAGAAAGAGGCTGGCAATTGAAAGATAGTGTCTAAGGTTTCTGAAGCTTGTATTAAGCCCAGATTTTATCTCATAGAATCACCAAGGTTTGAGAAGACTTACAAGATCATCCAGTCCAACTGCCCACCTACCACCAACAGTTTTCACTAAACCATGTTCCTCAACACAATGTTTAAATGTTCCTTGAACACCTCCAGGTTTGGTGACTCCACAACCCATTCTAGCACCATCCATCTATATGAGCACTAACCATCTGTATTCCATCTCATCTATATGAGAAATAATAATTATCATGTACAGATTGAAAAGTTTTGTGCTGGGCAACAAAACTCATGAGAACTCCTGATGGCTTCAACCAAAGACCATAGCTTGACATCAGAACAACCTACCACCTTTTATAACAATTATTAAGTATTTTTATTATATACATTTAAGAATGAATAAAATATATCAATAGCTACTTGAAGTATTTAGGGGATAATTTTGTTTCCAGTCATGCAAGATTATTAATGTCAGAAATTTAAAGTAGTTCTATGTTTTTCATAAAAGTTCTATTAGCTCCAGGGAATTTTCCCTCTATTTTTCTGTTATCCAGGGTCAGTGACTTTGGTAATGCAGGTGACTTACGATGTAAGCATTTGAAAAAATGGCATGGTATCTTCTAAGTCAAGCAATGCCCAACCTGCAGCCTGTGAGCCACATGCAGCCTGGCACAGCTCAGTCTGTGACCATCCCCTGACCCATGGCATCATGGTGCAGCTTTGCCCCATTGAGCAGCCCAGCTCTCTCCTGAGTGCACAACAGTCACTCAGCATCTACCAAACATCAATGCCCAACACTGTCTGGGCTGAAACCAGGACCAGAGAAGGGTGCAGAGCAGTGCTGAATCGAGTTACAGCAAATAATTTCATGCATTTTGATACATTTGGAACATACAGTCATGAGAACTACAAAAAACATGTAGTTGTGCTTTCCTTTCTGATAAAGGAATTTGAGAATAGGTTTCAAGATTGCTAAAAAAAAAAGAGGGTTTTTTTTGTATATTTGCAATTCTATTTTCAGTTCACATAAATAAATTGCCTGCAGATTTTCAAATGAAACGTATTGAGTTGCAATCAAATATTCAACTCAAATAAGAATTTGATCACGTCTCTTAACCAGACTTCTGTAAGACCTCTCTAATCAGAGAGAACTATCCCTCTCTTCACAATCACTCCTTACTTGTGCCATTGCCTTTTAGCAGTATGAACATTTGTGAACAGATGTTTTCAAGGATGAAGCACAGGAAGGAGTAACATTTCATCAAAAATCTCTGACAAACACCTTGAGAACTCACTAAGAATTCCAACCACTTCCATAGAAGCAGACTGACGTATTCGTTTCTCAAAAACACAAGTCATGCTTTTGCTGCCCTCCTTTTTATTTGTTTGAATAAAAAATATTTAAGATTAAGAGAAATTTTCTTCCTTATATACATTGACTACATTATATATTTTATGAGGACTGCTCTGGAAGTAATACATGTTGTTGTGTTATGTTGTCCCATGACATCAGAGGTGGATGTTGGTGGTATGGCAGTATAGGTTGAATCTTAACACCAGCACATCTTGTGGCTGCATGACAGATAGCAACAGAGTCTGACAAAATGATATCTGATGTGGAAGTGTGTATGAAAAAAGTTGTGCAACTTAATTCCTCCATGCAGAAATAATGGTACCCATTAAAATTCATCAGCAGTTGCAAAACATTTAGGGAGACCTAACAGTGAATGTGAGCACACTGAGGTAGCTGGTGGTGTGTTTCTGCAGTGGTGATGGTGACAGAGGGTCACCGTAACTGGTGCAGACATTTAACCAAATAACATAAGGCTCTTGTTTATCTCTGGTGAAAACACATAGCTAGTGGTGGTGATTGCCCTGAAAATAATGCATTGTAGCTGAGAATGTGCTTTATTAAACACTGTTTATTGTGCTCTTTGTATTGGTTGTAGTTTCCTTGGAAATAAATAGGATGCATTACTTTAGATGCAACCTATGAATATCATAGAATTCTTACAGATGGAAGGGACTCTTATAGGTCAATATGCCACCTAAGAAAATTCTTCTACCTCTCACTGTGGTCTGGACAGGCCAAAAGGTTGAAGGTTCTAACCTACCATATTCACTCTGCTGTTGCTATGTTTCTCTTTCTGTGATTCTGATCTCTGCATTAGAGATATGTCCACTTAAAAGCTAACTGAAAGTGTAAGCCCCCTTTTAATTTATTCCAATTCCTTCTCAGATTCGCGAGGCTAAGAAAATGCACAAGGATGATTACTAATTTTCATTCATCTCTCACCTTGATTGTCAAGGTTCAGGTGATGAGCCACTGCATTCTGCATTAGTCTTGCCTCTTACAGAATAGGCTTGCAAATACAGGCAAAATTTTGTAGTAGTTAAGAACAATACTCTTTACAACTGTTACTTTTCTATTTGCTTTAAGAATCTATATCAAACAGAAAGGAATGACATACAGACACAGTATAGATGAGAATGATCTTAGTTCAATAACCCATACATGAGGATCTGTCACTAGGATTAGACTTACTAAACATAGATAAAAGGCAGAAGTAAAGGACACCAATAAAGTGCTCTTTCTTCTCACAATTTAATTAGTAATTTAAATTCTCAGCTTCTGGGAAGAAAGTTTCTTGACATACATGTTGTTATTTTCTTGTTTGAATTTTTAAATATAAACCATAGCCTATCTGTCATAGATGCTGGATAGAAGGAAGATTTTTGCCTCTTTTCTATTCTTAAGGCTCTTAACCACAACGAAAGGAATGCTCTTCAGCAGTTTATTTTCCCTTGAGTCTCTGGGCTGTGAAGAGGTGCACTGTGTTTTTCTACACTGTCCTAAAGACAGCTGCTGGACTGATCTCAAGAATAAACCTACTTATCATGCAGACATAGATCCTGCAAATACAGTCTTATAAGAACAGACATACATATGAAGTGTATGAAACACATTATTCCCAACCTGGTAGCTTATTCTTCTACATACAGTAAGTAGTCTGTAGGCAAGCAATTGTATGAATGGACAAAAAGGTAGGAAAGAAGTCTGTAGCATTATTTTTGTAGGTCATGCAGTTACAGCAGTAGATTTTTGTCTCATCTTGTTTTATGAATTTCTTCTTCTGCCTCTGTTGCTGCTCAGCATTTACTGAGAAATAGCTGCAGTATATAACTCATACAATTCTTGATGGTTTGTTTTCTGCCCACATAATCTAGACCTGTAACTGTGAAGTTGAACAGTTGCTAAATTTCCTTCTTGGTGTTCTCAGCAGAGCTGTGGGCAAGACTAAAAGCTTCAGAATTGTCTCTGTAGTCTTAAGAAATAAATTTAGTAGCTTAGTATCTTAAAAAGATGGATGCTATCGGTCCTGCTCCTAGTCAAATCCAATTCCTGAGTTACCAATACAACAAAGTATCGTAGATTTTTGAATTTGCTATATGAATACAGATTAATTGATGTTTACAGGGCCTTCATATGAACACCCACTAACCTGCCAAAAAGGAATAATGAATGGTCCTCCTCACTGATAAAATTTCCTCAGGGACTTCAGGGAGTGTTGGTTTAGACAGTGAATGCTTAGAATTCCTGTTAAACAGCAACACACAGCTCTTATTGTGAAGCCAACATTGTCAGTTTGATAAGACCCATAAAATCATACAATTATAGAATGGCTTATGTTGGAAAGGATCTTAAACATCACCTAGTTTCAATCCCCAGCAAGTGAGCCAACAACATGTCTGTGCATTGTGAGTATTCATAGTGAGAAGGATAAAGAACAGGAAGACAGGTCTGGGAAAGTTAAGAAGATACCTCATCTGTTGGGGAATAAAAGGATTTTAAGGAATAACAATGCTTTGAAAAAGAATACTTGTTCTGTGAGTTTATGATGCCTTCACTATAGTAATTGGTCATATCTCACATTGTTCCTGCAAAAGATAAACATTGCTGTATCTACTTCAGGAATGGCAGAATATACATACAGCAAAAGTATGTGACGTGTGAGAAGATGTGTATGGCAACTGCTGAGTCACAGCCTGAACCACTGATTGAGCACCTGGATAGAAGATCTGGTCAGCTCTTCCACGACCTGAAGTGGTGGAGCTGGGCACAACACCTCTTAGACCCCATTTAAGGGCTGACTGCCACTGAGGAAGGATCTCTTGGAGATTTTTCCTTTGTGGAGTTTTCCCCTGTGAGCCTCGATCCTCAGAGGTGTGTGATCTTTCCAATTTCTTCTTCCTTTGCAATATCTTCTCACTGCACTGGTCTTATTTTTGTTATACCACTACAATCTAATAAGGAAGGATGATGCTAGTTGCAAGATTGAGTCTGGCTCTCTAGACAGCAAATAGGCCATCAACTTCATAATTTCATCCAAATATAGTAAAACTTGTTCTTTCTCTAGTAGCACACTATTGGTACCACCAGGGTTTAACATTTAGGCAGAATGTGTCTTCAAACCTTGAAAAACACACAAAACACAGACAGCAAAGCACCTTCTGACAGTTTTGCTGTTAATAAAAAGTAACAAAAATTCGAATGCTGATACATAAGTTTGGAAGCAACACAGAATTCAGAGAAATTATTTTTGACTGTACCTGGTCAGACAGGTCTAAGTGACTCATACAACCCCTGCATTGATCACAAATGAAACAAAAAAACAGAACCAGTGTATTGAGAGGAAGAGCACTCATTACTTGGCCTATGCTGTTACATTTTCTTATTTACTATGAGAACAAGTTTAGAAAATAATGCCCGCCCTTCATTTATCAGTACACTTTCAATGCCTGTACAGCTTTAACATTATTCTCCTGACTTAGTCTTTGTGGTGGGTTTGCTCGTTGGATACATATAGGGCCTGAAATGTAGCCTTTAAAAGTAAATAATGTTGCTGTCTGACATTCAGATCAGTGAAGATTGTTCCAAGCTCAGTGGTAAACACAGAATTAATCTGAGCTCCCTGCATACCTGAGTTTAAAATTTCTAGTACCTTAAGACTGAAGCTGTTGAGTCATATGCCCCCTCCTACATGCATTTAACCAGATCCTTTCATCAGAAGGCAGAATACATAGAAAACAATAATAGCATCATAGGATCACAGAATATCTCGAGTTGGATTATCTAATGCAACTCCTGGCTCTATGATACTACCCAAAATCCAAAACATATTTCTGAGAGCATTGTTCAAACACTTATTGAAGCCCAACTGTCTTGGTGCTGTGATCATTTCCCTAGGGAGCCTGTTCCAGCATGTAACCACCACTTAGTGAAGAACCTTTTCTAAATACTCAACCTGACCCTCCCCTGATGAAGCTCCATGCTATTCCCTCAGATCCTGCTGCTGTCACCAGACACAAAGGATCAGTGCTGCCCCTCCACTCTCTGTGAGGTGCTACAGGCTGCCATGAGACCTCCCCTCAGCCTCCTCTTCTCTGGACTGAACAAACCAAGGGACCTTATCCACTCCTCATACATCTTGCCCTCCAGATCCTTCACCATCAACATAGCCCTCCTTTGGACACTTTTTAGTATCCAAAACACAAGCTGAGGCCACATCAGTGGAGAGCAGAACAAGACAATCCCTTCCCTCATTTGGCTAGCAGCACTGGATCTGATGCACTCCATGAGGAAAAGGACCTGGAGGTGTTGGTTGATGCTCAGCTTAACATGAGCCAGCAGTGTGCCCAGGTGGCCAAGAAGGCCAACAGCATCCTGGCCTGTATTAGAAATAGTGTAGCCAGCAGGAGCAGGGAGGTGATCATCCCCCTGTACTCAGCTCTGGTACGGCCGCACCTCGAGTACTGTGTTCAGTTTTGGGCCCCTCACTACAAGAAGGACATTGAGGCCCTGGAGCGTGTTCAGAGAAGGGCAACAAAACTGGTGAGGGGTCTGGAGCACAAGTCTTATGAGGAGCGGCTGAGGGAGCTGGGATTGTTTAGTCTGGAGAAGAGGAGGCTCAGAGAAGACCTTATTGCACTCTACCACTTCCTGAAGGGGGGTTGTGGTGAGGAGGGGGTGGGCCTCTTCTCCCTGATAAATAACGACAGGACGAGAGGGAATGGCCACAAGTTGCACCAGGGAAGATTTAGATTAGATTTGAGGAAGATTTTTTTCTCTGAAAGAGTGGTCAGGCACTGGAATGGCCTGCCTAGGGAGGTGGTTGAGGCACCATCCCTAGCACTGTTCAAGAAGCGTTTAGATGAGGTGCAAGGGATTTGATTTAGTAGTTTAGTGGGTAGGGATGGTGATAGGAGGATGGTTGGACTAGATGATCTTGTAGGTCCTTTCCAACCTAATGTATCTATGAATCTATGGAAGGCTGATTTGCATCAACCAGAACCCAAGACCCTTTTCTGTGAGATTGCACTCTGGACTCTTGTCCCATACTCTGCACATATATCCAGAGTTGCCCTGTCCCACGTGCAGAGTTAGCACTTGCTCTTGATAAAATTTATGTGCTTGGTGATTGCCAAGCCCTCTAACTTGTCAAGATCTCTCTGCTAGGCCTCTATATCCTTGAGGAAGTCAACAGCTCCTCTCAATTTATTGTTGTCTGCAGACTTACCATAACTTCAGGTCCTATATCCATGTGATTGATGAAAACATAGAAGACAACTGGCCCTTAAATAGAGCCCTGTGGTACCCCACAAGTGATTGGTCACCAGCTTGATATAACCCCTTTAACAACAACACTGTGACCCTGACCAGTCAGCCAACTGTTCACTTATGACATTATCCTTTTGTCCAGATGAATACTGTACATTTTGCTCAGAAGTATGCTGTGATAAAAATTACCAAAAGATTTGCTGAAATCCAAAAATATTTCATCAGCTGGTTTCACTTGGTAAATTAGGTAGGTAACCTTGTCATAAAAGGAAATTAAGTTTGTTAAACAAGACTTTCCTCTCATGAACCCATGTTGGCTGTGACAAGTGACTACATTATTTCTCAAGTGTTGTTACAACAGAATAACTCAGAATAATCTTCTCTATAATTTTACCAGACACTGAAGTGAGACTGACAGACTTGTAATTATGAGGGTCTTCTTTTCTGCTCTTTTTGAAAATTGGGACAATGTTTGCCAGCTTCTGATCAATGGGAACATCTCCAGATTCCCAAGAGTACTGAAAAATACCTGAGGGAGGTCTCTCAGTGACATCAGCCAGCTCTTTAAGTATCCTGGGATGAATTTCATTAGGCCACACAGATGTTCATACATCTAGGTACAGTTGCAAATCCTGCACAAGTTTGGGTCTAGCTGGAAGTTTATTATTAAATAAACCACAGTAACAGTATACCAGCCCAAGGCTTGGGGTGTCCCAGAGTCCATTACTGGTGCTGAAGACAGATGTGAAGAAAGCATCAACTGTCTCTCTTTGTCCTCATGGCTATTTATGAGGTGATTATGCTCATTATGTAATAAATCAATATTATCTCTATTTTTTCTTTTGATGTTAACATATTTTCAAAATACTTCTGTGTTTTCTTCCAGCAGTATAGATAAACTTCAACTCTACCTGAGCTTTGGCAACACAGATGTTCTCCCCACAGTGATGAGCAGCATCTCTGTAGTTCTTCAGTGACACCTGATCTTACTTTCAGTCCCCATGACCTTTGTTTTTCTGTCTATCTCTAGAAGGTGTTCAACCAAGCCTGCCCTCCACTCTGTCTGGATAACTTCTGGCATTTTGGAATTTTCTGTTCCTGTGCTCTTAAAAGGTGGTATTTATAAAACGAAGCACCTAACGCCTTCAAAAGCAGTTTCCAGGGCACTTTGATGACTAGTTCCTTGAGCTGAAGTCTGTACTCCCTGCATCCAGCATCGAAGTTTTTTGTGGCAATTTTCTTCCCGTCGACAAAGATTTTAAATTTCATGGTCACTATGAACAATTTGTCCACTGATCCACCACTTCACTCATGAGACTTTCTCTGTTTACAAGCAACAGACCTGAAAGGGCAGTTTTGCTAGTTGTCTGCATTATTACTAGTACCAGGAAATTATCATCAAGCTGTTTTAGGAATCTCTGGAAACTGTGTGGTATTCTCAGTTAACGTCTGGTAAGTTGATGTCACCTATAAGGACAAGGGAAGCTAAGGGTATCTTTTAGTTCCTTAAAGACTATTTCATCAGTGTTGTCATCCTGGCTGGGTGGCCTACAGTATACTCCCCCAGCAACATCCACTTTATTTACTTGTCACTTAATCCTTTCCCAGAGGCTCTCAACTGTGTCATCGCCATCTGTGAGTTTTGCACAGTCCAGCTCCTCCATCACACACAGCACTACCCCCTCATTTTGTTCTGCCCTGTCTGTCCCTTATGAAGAGCCTATAATTGTCTATCGTGACACACCAGTTACAACACTCTTCCCACCAGGTTTCACTTATGCCAGTGATGTTGTAGCTCTGGTACTGAGCCAAGGCTTCTCACTCCTCCTGCTTGTTCCTCATGCTGTGAACACTGATGTATAAACATTTCAAGTGTGCTTCATTGTACCCAGCACCTCATGGAGATATTTTTAGCTGCTTCTAAATTGGTCAAATATTTTATGCAGATATCTAGCACATGTTGACAGCTAAGCTTTACCAATATCATATAGTAATTTTGTGTACACAGGCAAATAACATACTAGGCCAGACTTGGATGTGTGCATCTACATCTGACATTGTGCAGTGCCCTCTTCATGACTGCTGCAAGTCAAACTGTTGATTATGGGAATAGCTTCTCATTAGTGTTTTGTTGGCACACAGTCACCCTGTTATGATTAGCCTGTGATCCCTTGACCACTGCAATCACCCTTGTAAATAATCCATTACCTACTTACAAGCAACCAGCCAGATACATCATGGCTCTTTTTTTGATAATGAAAGGGTGCTGCATCCAACTATCAGTTAGTTCATAATTAGATCATTGCTGACATAGACAAGCTTTCACTTTAAAACTGCAGCTCATGTGAAGTCTTAGAATTTTTACCTTCATAGTACAGCTTGCCATCTGCTTCACATCACAGATTTTTCCTACAGCCAATTGCTGAATTGTGAGGTGCTGACGTATGTCAGTCTTTATATAAAAACCCTGAAAACTGCCTTCAACAGTAGGGGCTGTGTCTTTGTGGGAATTTAACTTCTCAAAATTTGTCTTTTTTTTTTTTTTTTATACCAGAGATCAGAGGGCTGGATATCATTACTTCCTTTCAGTTCTGAGATGGGGCTTACAAAAAAAGATGGAGAGTAGCATTTTCCATGGGCAGATAATAATAGGACAAAGAGAAATTGTTTTAAATCAAAAGAAGGGAGATTTAGATTAGATGTTAGGTGGAAATTCTATACTGAGAGGTTGGTAAGGCACTGGTACAGGCTGCCCAGAGAAGCTGTGGATGTCCCATCTTTGGAGGTGTTTAAGTCTAAATTGGATGTGGCTCTCGTCAACCAGATCTGGTAGGTGGCAACCCTGCCCATAGCAAAGGGTTGGAACTAGGTGATCTTTAAGGTCCCTTCATACCTAAGCTTTTCTATGATAAAGAATGACTAATCATTCCCTTTATTTTCAGTTAGGTAATATCCAACTGATGTTTCATATTGAAAATATAAGTATTCATAAAAAAAAAAAAAGGATTGAAAAAGAGATTTGTATTGAAATTTTCTAAAATTTTCATTAAGTCCATTGCTTATTATTCAGCTTTCAGATCTACCTCAGAGACACAGTTTTTAATATTAAAGCTCATTAGTAATTTACATTGCTAAACAAACTTTCAGCTCACTCTGATCCTGAAATTTCTTTGTACTAACATTCTTGATTCTTTAAATTGCTCATAAATTATAACATGAAGTAGACTCCTCTACATAATCTCAATACTTTCTTGATCTCACTCTCCTCCCTAACATCTGATATTAAATCTTTCTTATTTAGTGTTCATACTTCAGGACTATTCTCCTAAAATTTGACACTTACCATTGTAACTTTTTAAAGCTACATCTTTGTTGATTTTCCTTCTAGGCAAAATATTTATCCTACCAACTTCTATCTACAACAGCCAGATATTACTTTTTTGAAAACCTATTAACCTAACACTAATAAATAAAGACCTAGTGAGTTCAGTTTTTCACTGCCATTAGTGTTAGCCCTAAGAGTCCAAACAGCTTTGATTAAAACCTGTTTATAAGCTGTAAATGAATAACAGCTGTTCCTGACATCTCTAGGAAACTTGGCAAATTAGACCACCTTACATTTGAGGAAGCTGCAGGTGGGGGATGACAGATTTCATTTGTAGTCTTCAAATCAGTTCTCTCAGCTCTGCATCAAAGACAATCTTATTTTTAACATGTAGATAAAGAGAGAAAAAGAAAGCAGAAAGATAAAAACATCCTAAATAACAGATCACAGCTCTGTAGACCTGTTTTGTATTTATATTTTCATATTTTAGCATTTATGCAAAGGGCAAAAAAAGTGGAAAGACTGACCACTCCCTTATTGTTTAGAGTGTGAAACTTTCATAGCAGTCATGGCCAAGGAAAGAACTTAGTTGTTACAAAGCTTTTAAAAACAACCACAACTTCAAGGTTTCCTCCAAAATTTGCTATTCTTAGTCCATTTTTTTTTTTTTCTGAAAAACCTGTGCATTCACTTTTCTCTTCACAGTCCAGTAATCAGTCTCTTCCAATTACTACTATGCACTTCTGTGGACTGTTGCATCAACTTTTTACTGTTTGAGGGAGCGTGCAGTGAGAAGAACTGAGGACAAGATCTCATGTATGTATGTTAGACAGGCACATGGTCTAGGTTGCATTTCTAGTGAAATTAAAATGTGCAATCAGTGAAACCTGAAATTCATTGATCTTAAAAGATACTAGGGGAAACTGAGATGCTGGCATTGCCTTTACAAACATAATGACAGGTTGTTCTTGTAGTACAACCTATGTCTTACAATCAAGATTTTCTATTGTTTTTATATTTGGCATTGATAACATCACTTCCTAAAATATTATGCAAAACTAGCTGTTCTTTTTTATTATATCAGATAGATTTGAGTCTACTTCCAGTTATCTTTTCATTTATTTATTTATTTTCATAAGCTTTACAACAAAATAATAGGAAAGAGCTCTTTTCTACATCACAGTAACGAGAGCATGCAACTACATGTCTAGATCTCAATTGAAGGATCTGGGGGATTTTCTGTGTTGTTCTCAACTGTATGCTCTTTGCAGTGTCAGAGAAAGATGGATAATTAGGCCAGAAGAAGCCCACGAAAGTTACAGGCAACTTTTTACATATGAGATAGGAAGACTAAGAGCAGCATGGTTTGCCATTGACATGAACAGTAGGAGAATTCAAAGGAACTAATGCTTGTTTCAAATAGAATGAGAAATTTTAATCATAGAAAAGAATTTTGAACTTTTCAAATGTCAACATAACTGTGTACAAAACAGAGCTCCTGCAAAAGCAAGGAGGTGGCTATAGTTCTAACCTAAATTCATTTAAGAATCCTTTGATCAGAGAAGTTAGGAGGGAATTGTAAATTCTAATCTCAAACATATCTGGTTCAATTTTTTGTTTTCTTGCATTTGAAAAATGCTGCAGGAAACAGAAATTCCTTATTTAACTGTGTCTTAAGAGGTTGTTGCTAGCTGCTGTAGTTACTTAGTTTAATATTATCTTGCCCTTCCAGCATGCCTCAAGCATCATCTTCCAGGAATTTTTATGCCTCTAGAATAGGTGCCAATTCTGTTGGAAGTTCTGTCCTACATACAACAGTCTGCTAGAAAAATGAACAGGGAAGCCAACTGAGAAAGCAACTTGATAACATTATTAATATATGACTGCACAAACCTGGAGACAATTCAAATCCCTACCATAATGTGTCAGAGATGAAACACCTTGTACAACTCTTCCTGTCATGTAGAGTCTTAGGAGAAAAAAGTAAAAGCTGTTAAGAAAATAATTGTAAACTGAGAAAAACCAACAAGCCACAGACCTCATGCACAGTTATGTAATTAGGATTCATATTGAAGCTGACATTGTTCATTTCTATAAGAGAATTAGGCATTTATTATTTCATTACATTCCATACTGCTTATGTGATTCATCTTACATATTTTAAAACGTAGCCATTTAACTATTATTGTCTTAAACAATACTTCTAATTACTCACTTAAAAAATGCTTGTTTGTCATCTAATTCTTTGATTTTTTTTCTGGATTAGACTACAAGAATAGAATATGAGAACATTATCTGATGCCAAAGGATATTTATCGTTGATCACTTCCATCCATCAAATGTCCTAGTGAGTCAAAATGGAATCTGCAGTACACTTAACAATCACTATTGATTTGAAAATGTTGATATTTTGGGTAACCCCCTGGGAAATGTCATTACTCCCTTGCATAGAACTGCAGAGTGATCAGATACATGCATCTATATTCCCTTACAGCAAATAACGTAAAGGTAGAAACAGATAAGGCTGCAGCACACAGTTAACCTAGGACAGGCTATTACACAGGAAGATAGAATGCTGTATGGAACACTTATGCCCTATTAGCAAAAACCAAGCTGATAAAATTGCTGCCTTAAATCAAATCTTAACTATCCTAGTCAATTACAACTCTAGCTGAGATGTGCAGTAAATTGATAGGACATGGTAAATCTTTCTCTTGTGCTAGACATATCAATATAGAAATGTGCTTGATTGTGTACTGTTATCTTACATCTGAGTCTCATGACACTTCATATCTCACTCTGCAGCAAGATTTCAAGCAAGCATATGCTAAATGGTTTAATGGTTTAATACGAGTTCAGGTGGTGACAAATAGCCAGAGACATTTCCAGCATGCTGCTGATCACGTGTCTTTACAGTCTTTGTTACTTCAGTCTGAGAAAGCACAAGTGAATGAGTGGACTCATCATCTATAGCTGGAATCCATATCATGGATTGCTCACTTTACTGCGCAATTTTGAAAACAAAGAGGTAGAACTGATCAATTTTATTTCATATTTCTTGGATAATAGCTAAGTGTTGTTTGTTTGGCCTTCCAGCAACAGACAATAGCACAGAAATCCAAATATAATTTCTTAAATCTCACTACTTACAAGTGACTACCATTTTCCAGCAGCTATTTTCAAAGCCTGAGAAAGCTATTGCCATTTGCTGCAGTGGAATATTTGCATTGGAAATGTGATGTTTTATAGTTTTGCAAAGTGCTGTGAAACTTGAAGCATACTTTGTCATTGAGTGGTCAGGCACTGGAATGGCCTGCCTAGGGAGGTGGTTGAGGCACCATCCCTAGCGCTGTTCAAGAAGCGTTTAGATGAGGTGCTAAGGGATTTGATTTAGTAGTTGGGTAGGGACAGTGATAGGATGGTTGGACTAGATGATCTTGTAGGTCCTTTCCAACCTAATGAACCTATGAACCTATGAACCTATCAGATGCTGTCACTGTACGGTAATAGGCTTTGTTTTGAAGATAGTAGTAGATTTGGAATTAAAAGCTGAATTTGTATGCACAAAAGTTAATTTAATTGCTAAATATTCCCTTTCCAATCTTAGCACAGCAGTGAAAGGTTAATTCCAGACAAGCAGTTGTTTTGCCCTGAAGCAAATTGTCCTCAGTAATTTAGAATATAGGATCACTAGCATGCTTGTATACAGTTAACAGTCAGGTGTTTAGTAAAGCAGTTAGATACATTGTCTGAGTTAATCTATTTTCTTGTTCCCCTTTCTCAGGAAAACAGTCGTCAAAGCTCTGCTTTCCCAGAGACCATTAGCCAATTACAGTGGTGGTCTGGCAAATGTACTGCAGAATTTACAGTCATATGTTTATCATGCAGACATTTATTTATTTATTTATTTTATGTTGTGCAACTGTAATGAAGATCTTTCATCTCAGATTTCTTATCAGTTGAGTATAACACTGAAATAAATTTGCCTCAAAACTGATTTCACCCATTTGTTATCTTTCCACTGGGTCCTATTAAATAAACTTTACCTCGAAATGGGCTGTCATATAAAAGTGAAGCTACACTAGGCAAAGCAGGAATGCAGATTGTTGGAAAAGCTGAGTCATATTTGAGCTGGCAGCAATGTAAAGGGGTAATACAGAAATATCTGTATGGATATACTTCAATAGTGAAACATAACTGGAGCAGAATCAAGAAGCATCTAACTGATAAGAATTTGAACACCTGTAATGTTATTTTTATAATAAACATTCTGTCTAGACAAGCACTTGGCAGTTTTCCTCTGTCTGTTATTGCTCTTGTTGGCCTCAGTTTCATTAGCCTCAAGTGTGTAAGTGGTTTTGTAATGAAGCAATACCCCTAAATTACTCTTGTATCATAGTTGTCATTGTGATAAATGAAGAGAGATTAATTAAATGTATATTCAAATGAACTCCAAAGGCTGAGTTTGCACTGGGGTTTGAGAGTGGTGCCGTGGTGAGGGAAAACTTTTGTCTGGAAACTTCTGAATTTTAAGCATCTGGAAACAGGCAAGAAAAAGCATTGGGAAAGTATGGTTGAAAAGCAGCATCTGGGTGCCCCTTTGTGGGCTGTCATGTTATTGCACTGGTGAGGATTTTGACAAGGTATCCCTAGGATTTCATTTCCCAAGATTATTGGTATCTGCCTGATGTTTATACACTTTGTAAAAACATGTCATTTTGAAATTACACTTTTGCTGCTTCAGTATCTTTGCTGTCTCATTATGTGGTATAAGTTATCCACCTGATATTTTACTGAAGCATAGTACTTTATTAAAATACATGGCAGATTAATGTTATGAGTCACTTATTAAACACATTTGAAGCAAAACACAGTAGCAAGAGAAGAAATATTACCATGAAGATGGGGAAATGCAAGCAGAAACTAAAGAAGCAGGAACAGTTATTAGCAGATGTAAGAGGAGTAATCTTGCACCCAGAGAAGAACATGATTTTGGTGCTACTCATATCAGTTTGAGAGATATATCAGAAAAATAAATAAATAAATAAATAAATAAAATCTAACTAATGAATTCATGCTTCTAAATATTTATGTAGAAAAAATGGCTTTAACAATTCAATTTATTATAGCATGACAGAATGGATGAGTTTGGAAGGAACCTCTGGATGCCATCTTGTCCAACCTCTGCTCCACTCAAGCAGAGCTGCCTAATAAGTATTTATAGACATTGACAAGATCTATACTGAGCCTTCTCTTTACCAGGCTGAGAAAATTGATCTCTCTTAGACTCTTCTCATACTTTTGTAACTTAATCATCTTTTTGGCTGGACTCATCCCAATATGTCCATGTGTCTCAGCCCTATATGCTTCTGTCTCTCAGCCCTGAACTGAACCCAGCACTCCAAATGTATATAACTAGCCCTGAGTACAGGGGAAGGATCATCTCCCTCCATCTGCTATGTTGCCCAGAAGGTCATTGGTCTTCTTTGCTGTGAAAGTACATTTCTGGCTCATGTTAATCTTGGTGCCGACCAGTACCCCATCAGAGCTTTTTCTGTAAATCTGCTTTCCAACTGATTAATCCCAATCCTTTACTGGTACATGACGTTATTCCCCCCTAAGCACAGACCTTGGCATTTCTCTCTGTTGAACTTCACAAAGTTCCTACTGGGTCATTTCTTCATCATTTTGAGGTTGCTCAAGATAGCAGTAGAATGGTCTAGTTCATCGACCACTTCTCCTAATTTTGTACTCTCTTCAAACTTGCTGAGGTGGCAGTCTATCCAATCATCCAGACCACTAATGAATGTATTAAACACTATTGGTTCTGGTGTCAGCTTCTGGGGTACTTCTCTAATGATTGGCCTCTGGCTTGACTTCAGATTTCTGATTACTACAGTCTGTGACCAGCAGTTCTTCCAGCCTTTAATCCATCTTACTGTCCATTTGTCTAGTCCATACTTAATCATTCTGTCTAAGAGGATGTTATGGGTGACAGTGCTGAAAGCCCTACTAAAATCAAAATAAAAATCCCCTCTTCTCCCCTCTTTCACTGCCCTAGTTATTTCCTGTAGAAGGCTATCAGATTGGCCAGGCATGATTTTCCTTTTCTAACATCATTCTGACAACTCACTTCTTATATTTGGAAATGGCTTCTAGGACAACTGGATACTTCATCTTCCTGAGAACAAGATGTGGTTGACTGACATGTAGTTCCCTGGAACCTCCTTGCCTGTGAAGAAGATAACAGTGACATCTGCTTTTTCACAGCCCTTGGAAACCTCTGATTTTCATGACCTTTTTGTGATTATTGAGAGTAACCTTTCAATGGCCTCAGCCTGCTCTCTCAGCACTTGGAGGTGAATTCTCTGTCCAATTTATATAAATGTTCTTTAGCTTGATCCTCCTTTACAGGGAGTAAACCTCTTTATTCCCCCATTAAGACTGATGATTCATTGTACTCTTTCAGAAATAGAGAAGGAAAATAACACAGAGTTTGACACGAAGAACAGAAATTACAACAGAAGAGTCATATAAGAAAAGAATCATCTCAGATGAGCTTCAATAGAACCAAGACTTAGAGAAAACCACACTGTTAATTATTATTACTCTTTAAGAAAATATTTTAAAGTACTAAACAGAAAACAAGAAAGGTGATTTATAATCCCTCTTTTTTTGTGGTATCTGCTGTGGGATGAACCATATTCCTCTGTCCCACAACTCAGGCTGTGCCTACATTGTGCACCATGTGCTTTTTTTCTTATAGGATATTTCTGTACACTTCACTCCAGTCTGGGAGGAAGGCAAACATTAAAATATGTGAAATTCCAATGAGACAAGTACTTTATATTTGGTTGAATGCTCAGTAATGTTAAGTGTCCATTAACAGCTTGGTTTTAGTGTCATATAAGAGTTTAATACCTGAGATTTATCACAACACCAAAGAGAATTTAGAAAATCAAAATCAACAAGCCCCTGTTGATTTCCCCATGGAAATACATGGAATCACATCTCAGGATCATGAAATGATTTGGGTTGGAAGCAAATTTAAAGACCATAAAATTATAGAATCAATCACTCATATGAATCATATGAATCTCTGAATCATTATTTGATTCATAGAGTGGCTTAATTATTATGATATAAAGACTATCTGTTCACTTCCAACATTTCTGCCATATCCAAAGTCCCACCCAACCGTGTCTTGATTATTTCCAGGGATTCACATTCACATTCACAGCTTCTCTGAGCAACCTGTTCCTATTTCTCTTCACCCTTAGTTAAGAATTTCTTCCTTATATGTAATCTAAATCTACTCTCTTGCAGTTTAAAACCATTCCCCTTTGTCTCTACATGCTCTTGTAAAATGTTCCTCTTCAGCTTTTCCTATAGGCCCTGTATCTGTGCTTGTGTTTGCCCCAACCCAGGTGCATGATTTTGCAGTTGGCCTTATTGAACTACACATAACCCTGTCAAGCCTCTCAAGGTCTCTCTGCATGACATCCCTTCTCCTCAGCAGTCTGGAGTTAAACTACATACTGAAAGATGTTGCTATCAGTTACGTTATACAAAGAGAAGTGATGCAGAGTGCAGCTCATTTGCTCATTTTGCTCCTAACTTTCATTGTTAAGTAATGAAATATGTAAATATTTCTTTTTTGCAACCTTTATTCAGGGTTCGTACTTTTCACCATCCTAGAAATCATATCTGTAGCTGTTACTTGCCATTATCTTTCTACTAGTTTTTCCCCTTCTTGATTATTTCTTTTCTCATTTTCTCACAAAAGTCATACAGTAGAGGCTAGATAGAAATTCCATGAGACATCAACATAGAGTTGGATATCAAGATAATTATAAAGACAGTTCTGAATTTCAGTAATAATTCCAGGAAACCTCTGCACTTACTAGAAAAATTCTAGAGCTAGGCAGTAGAGGTTGCATAGTGGAGCACCTCAAAACCTTATTTATCTCCAAATTTTGGGTCCTGAACAGCATGCATGGGAAGAAATTTTCTTCTTTATTTTATTAAACAATTGGTCAGTGTGTGATATGCTGAAGCATTTCCAAAAAGGAACACCAGAATCTAAGTTTGACTGCCCTAGATGAGTGCTGCCACAGTACATTCTCTACTCTGTCTTCCTTTCTGATTTTCAATGTTTTTAAAACCCCAAACCACTTTTCTCCCAAGTCAGTATGGTTTATCTGCAGAATTTTGCTCCTCCTTTGTGCCTCTTTTTTTTTTTCTCACTGCATTCTTAGTTCTTTTCTGCCAAATTCCACTTTTAAACAGAAGTGCAGATACAAATTCTAGACTTAAAAACCTAGAGAAAAAAATAACTGTCTAATCCGTAACTTAGAAATATATCTGGTGTACAGGATTACTAAAATAATTTTCTGCAGTCTGCTTTCAGTAACCAAAGATGAGTGCAAAATACATACAGGTGCAGAGACCAAGGAAAATAGACTACATTTTTATAGTGTGCTCTGGAATGAAGAAATCCCCTTAAACAAATCCCTGTTCTCCTATGCCCGACTTCAAGCTGCTCTTCATTCTGCACATGAATTCTCTCCCAGCTTCATGCAGTACTGGCTCTGTCAGCTGGTCAGCTACGGCCTTTCCCCAGCCCTCCCTTTCTTAGATCAGCTCCATTGTCAGCATTCCTTCTTACACTTGACTTTCTTAAGTGAACTGAAATTCTTGCTAACTTCACACAGGTCTTTAATAGCAAAGCTATCTTTTGACTTGGTTCCCATTTTAAATGTTCGTGTGACGATATGAACTAGAATAGCTTATTTTTAATGGAAACTGTATTTATCCAGACATTGCTACCTATTCCTATAGTTCATGGCTGAGAACATAAGTGAAATTTTCAAGTTTTCTATGTATTATGTAAAGTGATTCAGTTACTTTTTTCTGTATTGAAACAGATACAACTTAGAGAACACAAGTTCAAAGTCAACAAGTTTTTCTTGCACGAATCTCTAGCAGCACAGCTTTGTATTCAGCTTTATAAGAGCACTACCCATGAAATCAGATAAAGAGGTGCATCATAAACCAGATTCTCGTCAAGTTCTGGACACAATGTCCATGAGACACAACATCTCAAGAGAGAACAGCATATCTACTTTCAGTACAGAATAAACCTTTGATCACAATCATCATTATGGTACATTTGAAACACCTTTTAAAAATAAAAAGAAATGATTATTTGGAAATTAATTTTCTTGAGGTAGACCTTTGTGAGTTAGAATGTGTGCAAGTAAATGAAATCTTAGGCAAATTACTGAATATATACTCATCTTCTGTTTATTAAAGGTAGTTAGCATTTCCCAGACTAGCAAGAGTGGCAGTATTCTAAATAGATAAAATGATGAAGGGAAAACATTCAAAATAAAACATAGTTGTGCAACATTAATTCTGCAGTGTGGCATGATATTTTAATATTTGTTCACAATCTTTGTTTAATCTTATGTTATACGCCACACAAATTATGTTTAGTTGAATCTAGATTCTCAGGTAGAATTTGAAACAAACAAACAAAAAATCCTGTTTTTTTGTGTCTGCCATAGATATTGCCTCATAGAAATGTAATGTACAGATTCTCAGGGAGAAAGTTCCACATAGCCTAATGAAATACAAACATCTGAATGCTTCACTCATCTGCCTCTGCAGGAGATCCAGTCTTCTTAATTTATTGTCTCTCTTACTCTTCACATGGAGATCCAATTTAGTTGCTTTTTGGCAGTTCAGGAAATCATGCAGAAATGTCTGGCATCACCATTCCCTTGGGAGAAAATATAGCTAAGGCTTACCAGGAGGAGAATGTTTAATGGTGTGGTATATGCCAGTGCAGTGTTGTCTTTACATAACTGTCCAGAAGCCAAATCAATCAGTGAGATCATTCTACAAATCTAGAGGGACTGAACTTAGAGTATAAAAGGAAGATCTAACTATGGATTATCATGGTGAAAACTTCCCTCCACACATATTGAGGGAACGTGAAGTTTCAAACACAACTTCTGGCAAGGTGTGTTTTATATTACAGAATTGATGGGTTTGTTTAAATCACTCTCTGGGACAGGAACAAGAAATTTTTCCTTCCTAGCTACTGCCAGGCCTCTTGCTCTCTCTCTCACTGTTGTACACCTGACTGCACAGTGGCTGCTCTTTAGCAGGAGGCAAGAAGGTATTAATATCCAGGATGCTCCATGGTGCTTAGTGTGCTGCTCTAGGACGGGGATATGAAAGGTGAAAAGTCACTTCCTCTGACTGACGGGATTCAAAGAGGTAGGCAACTTGACACAAATAAGAGAGATGAGCAAAGCTCCCACTTCATCATTTGAAGATGACTATAGCCTTGACTCCTTGGAAGTCTCTAGGGAACCTAAGTAGAACAGAAACAACTCTCTCCAAACAGGATTGTATTAGATGATCTGCATCCTTGCAGAGCAACCAATTCAGAACTGTCGTGGATAACTGCCATTACATGACCAGAAGCTGCTGAGGTCACGGAGAACTTGAAGCAAAGTAGGGAATTATCTAAAGATCAGAGAGACATAGGTGTTGAGACAAAGTGAGATTCCTGCTTTGCAATACTCTGGGTCTAGTTCTAAATCAAGCATATTCCTCTGCATTCTGTGTGAAGTAAAGGTGGTTTTAGTGCGCTACTTACTATGTGTATTTTTTTTCCTAAGATAATACTCCTGTAACTAACATGACAGCTAAGCAGACTGTTGATTTTCTTGTTTTAAGTGAAATAACAGTAATAAAGAATACAACTTTTTAGGACATGTTGTTAGACAAAATCAGCTCTCGTGTATTGGCTTAATTGAATTAGCTGAAGGTGCAGTGGGGAATCAGTTGCAGCCTATATAAATGCATTCCAATTTGAGTATCTGAAAAAAGGTGGAGTTGCTTTGTAATTTTCAGTTCTCTCCAGCCTTTTTATTATTTTTTTAAATAATGTGCTAACTCTTAACAGATTCCCAAATGCTTAAAACTTAATCATCATCGGTAGCTGAGTAGAAGACTGAAAGACATTTGCAGCAGGGCTGTTTATCTGCTTGGATAGGATTCATTTCCTCAGCCCTTATTTGACATAAAAACAGATGTATCTCTGTCGTTCCTCTGACCTCTGTGGCAAGATGAACAGCTAGGCTGATACATTTATTGATTAGAGAATGAAGCACTCCATGGGAAATAAGCCATAGATGCCTTGCTGCGAAATTGAAGATTTAACATCTGTCCCATGCAGATGGTAATTAATCTTGAATCTGTAATGCCCACAATTGCTTGGTTGACAACATTACTTTCTTAATCTGGGAGCATGGATAAACAAATGGATTGGATTGCTCTGTGGGTAACACTTTATGAATGTGTTATAATTGTGTATGCAGCCCATAAATCACAAAGATTTCTCATCTACATTGCTAATTGTGTTTATTATTGGAAATGCTTCTCATGTTGCTTGGTATCACTAACTGTTTGATTTCCCACTGTTGCATTTCCCACACCCATGTAGATATTGAAATCTTCACTGCTGCAAATATATTATGAGCCATTATATGTTTTCTCAGTTCTAATTACCTAGCATCTAGGTGCATGCATATACAAATCATTTGAATAATATTTTTTATTTTGCAGAATCTGCTATTATGAAATAAATTTTGCTATCTAGATAACACATCAGTAATAAGATGTTTATGGCTTTTTTTTATCCCTTTCTGCCCTGATACATCTGTACTATTTTCACCTCAACACTGCTACTTTTTGTTCTGATCGTTTCTCCATCTCTTCCTTTAAGGATTTATCTGATAGGTTGCTGCAGATATATCTATATTCTTGGCAGAATCCTAGCATTTTCATATCTTAAATTCTCAGTTATTCTTATACAAGTAAATTATTTGAAATAGAATAGCAACTTGAGTATAAATTGCCGAGATTAAATTAAAATCGCTACAATTAAAAAGGGCTTTCCAGAATGAGGGATGCTCACAATAACTGAATCCCTAAAAATTAACTGCAAGAGAGGAACTGTGAAAATATTATCTAAACATTTCCAGTCTCAAAGCTTCCAATCAATATCTAATAAGAATTACATTCT
Source organism: Cyrtonyx montezumae (assembly GCF_038088225.1). Lineage (NCBI taxonomy): Eukaryota > Metazoa > Chordata > Aves > Galliformes > Odontophoridae > Cyrtonyx > Cyrtonyx montezumae. The sequence goes on from NW_027072034.1 coordinate 152,037,189, forward strand.
TGTTTAGGCATGTTATAACTCGTGTATTTAAAATCCAAAGAATGGTATATTATTTGCATTTCTGATGCATATCTATAGCCTCAGGGAGCTTGTTAGATTCTACGGGTTAAATCTTTAAAGGTCCCTTCCAACACTAACCATCCTATGATTCTATGACAGTGTGTAATGATATTCAATATCCAATCCACCACCCTCTCACTCTATGATGCTTCTTGAGACAAACTTAAAGGGGAAGATGGAACTCTTCCTTCTCTAGCTGTGTAATGGTTTTTCTCTCAAAATGGTATCCTGTTCTGTTACTTCATATTTCCTCCTGCACCAAACACAGCATCCCAATACAGGCCAACAAGAACAATTAACTTCACCTTGGCCTTTCAACAGACACCAACAGATGTCTGAAGCTTTTGACTTTTAGTCCTAAGTTAAAACCTTTTTACTCTAATTTACTTTAATGGGCTATGAATCAAAGTTTTAGCCATTTACCAGTAAAAGGCAGGTTTAAACTAGTCTCCTGTTAATGGAAGAGCTTGCATTTGTCACAGTACCTTGAATGAATTAGAAGAAATTACTTCTTATTTTCTCAATGGAAGACATAGATTCCAGAAGCCAATGTCAAATTTGATATTTTACACAGACTTTGCTGTGCATTCACATTTGCATTATTCTGACTTGAAAGGGTAAGGTACTGAAAAAAGTTGGGAATTTCTGACTTTTGCTATGAATATCTCCAAGCAGAAAAGCTGTACTTATGTTGTTTTGAAACTTTCTGGATTGTGTCATCAGTCTTTAGAAAGGATCTTGCACTAAAGCTTGACCTGGATTCTAATAACCTAGGACTTTTAAAATTTGTATTGCAGCTGTAGCATTCATCATTAAAACTCATATGGAGGTTTTCTAGATCACATTGTTTTGTAAATAAAATATTAGCATAATCTTTGAAATGAATTTCATCCCATTTTGCAATGTTACCTAGTCTTGAATTTTGACTGCAAGATTCCATAGGGTTTGTGCAAACACTAAATAATTCTAATAAAACAAAATCAGGAATTCAAGATTGCAATATCAAAAAATAAAGAAAAGCAGGTACCGCTGCAAACGAATTATTATAAGAACAACAAAAAAAGAATTATTTTTCTGCAAATAAACTGAAATTTCTCAAAAGAAATTTTGATCCCATAATTTTCATAATAAAACTGTTGCTGCATGTTGATATTCACAACTCCACATGCCAGGATTTCTTGTTGAGATTTACTGTAAAAAGTCCATTAAGCTTTTCTTTTCCCTAGTCACGTGAATACTTCTGCTACACAAAAGCTTCATCCATAAGTTTGTGAACAACCAACCCAAGAAAATCCCATCAATTTTTCATGGGTCAGAATGAAGCCGGTAAATTGACTCTTTTCTGATCACTTCTGTCAGTAAAACAAAACAAAACAAAACAGAAATATCTTCAATGGGAAAGCATGGAAAGAAGTGTAAATATGACCAAAGGAAGCTCTAGTATTAGAATGAAAACTTCAAGGATATAGATTTATTAAGCTGCACAAAGTAAAGTGTCTGTAACTGCTTATTTAGAGCATAGCTATTTAATCTGTAATGACAAAACTGATGTGTGAATGTGAAGCCTATTAACTAATCTGCAGTAGTTGACTGCAAGCAAGTTTGTAACTCACAGAAAATGTGGTGGCTTCATTCACAATGAACATTAAATTTCTTTTGCAGAGGCTAATCTTTACTCTGAAAACTTCTATTTTCTACATTTGCTCAATATTGAATCTTTATCCAAAACCAAGACAGGTTGAAGGGCAGTAGAGTAGACATCCATCGTGTGGTGATAAGGGGATAATGATGTTCAGTTCTGCTCACTGAGCCCAACTGTTTCAGCTTGCAGTACATTGTTTATTATCTGTACCATGACAGGGTAGGACCTGTGGAAACTGAAAATAAAAGGATTATAATTTTGAAATTTCAGAGATTAGGCAAGGCATAAAGAGTACTTCTACGTTTTCTAAATATGTACAGCTTGAGGAACTAGAGCTTTTCTCATCTGAAAGTAGTAATGCTCAAAGAAGCATCAAAGTATGTATTACTCCCTGCAGCTACAGTGAAAATAGACATAATGTCTGCAATGTAAGCATCACAGGCTAAACTCTTGGTGAAGGTAAATGGGCTCTATGCCAGCCAGTTGAGCCAAGCTTTTTAGCATGCAACAGTTTGACTTAGAAATAACAAGTTACTGTATATGCTTTTTATTACAGCTATTATGGGAATACACAGTTACACAGTGCTTCCTATTTGTTGTGATTTTTCTTTCTATATTTGCATTGTACATGTATACAATAATGGAAGTATTTAAGATAATGTGATTTAATCTACAGGAACTGATTTTCCCATTTTCTTCAAACTTGGACTCATCTTATGAAGACTTGATATTTCCTAGCATTTAATTGAATGAACAAAAATCTATCTGCAGTACTTAAGACACTAGAATCTTCACAGAAAATATTTTACTTTTTTATGTAAAATCCATTTTCTCCTTCTCTGTGGTCCTTTATATAGATAGTTTACTGCATGTCAGGATCAGTTCTTGAACACTGGAAAATTGAGGCTTAAACCAGCGGTACCAGAGACTAGATGAATTGGTACATCATGAAGCATGAAAGTGTGTAATTCAGTTACATTATCCTACACATTTGGATAGAATTTATATTTTATGTTTTATTTCAGATATCAATGACACCCTTCATTTTCTTTTAGCACTAATAGGAATGTAGCTGCCTGTGAAAGTAAGAGATCCTGTTTGTCTCAGTTAAATTCCCAAGTGGATTGGATTCTATGTAGCTTTTACTGAGCTTTGTTTTTCTTGAATGCTTTCTTTTCCATACAAGAAGTTTGCATCCAATGTCACAACAATTTGAATACATTAAAACAGAATGTACTGAAAAAACACATTTATTGCCAGCGTTGTGTATTTTCATTATTTCCTTGGTTTGTTTGCACCTATGTGTTTTGTTTAATAATCCTTAAGGAAAATACTGCTTGTGGATTATAAAGATCTGGTCTAGCATTATACTATTATTAATGGAACATTTTGTTTCATATAATGGTCACAAGACGAATCATGAATGTTGATTAATAAAAACAATACTTTGTTGATGTTATTTAATATTTATGTGGGTGTTGATGAGAAATGGCAATAAATTCTTTGGAAGACCTTGTAAAAAATAGTATTTAAGCAGTTTTCCATTGTGTTCCTATCATACTGTGTTCATGCATTGATTCAGGAACCCTCATCAGACAATTTATAGAAAAGAAGTGTTAGATTATGAACAATAATGGAACAGTGTCACAGAAGTCTGCAGAACTAGCCTCACTTTTATAACACTGTTTATCTTTCTTGCATTACTCATAAACTGATGAGATCAATTTTCTGCTTCTTCCTCCCACTCAAAAAAGCCCCACTTTTTTTTCTTCTGTGTCCAAAGTTGAAACAAACTCATTGACCTCAAAGTGCCAAACTGTTTATTTTATATTCCTGAAGTGCTGAGAAACAGAACACTCTTCTGCCAACAAATAAGAAGCAATTGGCATGAGACCACTGCCCTTCTCATAAAAAAGTGCTCTAATGAACATTTTTTCTCTGCCCATTCTCAATATTTCAGATGGGGCACTCAAGGCAATGCACTCGCTCAAAAATAAATTAGTGTTCCAATGTTCTGCATATTGAAATTGTTATGGAAGACCAGAGGGTTGTAAGCATAATATTGTAAATGTCTTGAATTAAAATCTGGCAATAAAGATTACAACAATGAATCGTTCATCTTCATCATCAGTGCTATATAATAGTGCCCACAATCATGACAATACCACCTTGGTCAACAAAAAAAATTATCAAAATGAAATCTGAAGTTGGGCAGTGCATGGCCTATAATTCGGGAAAGAAATGTGCAGGATGCATAAAGGTATTCATGGCAGATTGCTGCACAGGCTTTGACCAAAAGCAACAGAAATGCTTGCTGGAAGCCATTCCACATGAGAAAAGGTTCCATGACATGACAGCCTGACATTACCAATATATCAGGAACTCAGTGGAAATAAAGAACTTTGCCCTGCAAGAAGTACTGTGTTGTCCATTTGTGAAAGTGTTTTGGTGTTTTAAACAGTGTAAATGAAACAGCAAAATCTTATTTTGCATTAATGTGCAGTTCACTGCCAGTGTTGAAGAATCTCACATCATTCTTGGAATGTACACTTATGGAAAATAAAATGAAGATGAAACCTATCAAAAGATAGCCTGCAAGTATTGATCAGACTGTAGCCACTTTAAATGCACTGTCTGGATGTAGAAAAAACTCCAGGGAAGCACAGGTCATTGTTTGTTTTGTCCACATACTTAAGATAGGTATGTTTTATAAGTAGAAAGATTTAGTGAATGCAACTGACTTCATAAACAAAGGAAAGTGCTTATATATATGCATATTTCCATTATAGTAGGAGTGAGAGTAGTTGAATAATTCAGGAAAATAGATCTGATCCAGAGCAGATATTCAATATGATTATCACTTGATATCTATTCAGAAGTTTATAAAAATACTCAGAAGTCCATTGGTCACAATTATATCTTCATATACAATGAGCATATGTATAAATAACCATTATAAATAACTAAAATTTAGTGATATTGATGTGATCAGATCTGAGTCATACCTGTGGGTTAATCAAAGATCCCTAATGAACTGATGCTGTATTTTCTGACATCACTTTCATGATAGTCTGGGTTACTGAAACTGAGACTTCCGAAAGAATCAAACAATGCCAACAGATTATGGGAAAAAACTCCTGATTATGTTACGATCTACATCTGCACCAGAAATGTTTGGCCATGGACAGAATAATTACACTTTACAGTTCAAGCAGTCAATACAGTTCTAAAAATTTTAATCTAAAGCAGATCAATAAACAAGTAAACTCACTCACAGTGACATAAGAAGCCATTTTGGAAGTATGACAAATGTCCCACATTGTAGGTGTTTTGTTGCGGTTCTGATAATAGCTAATGATACAGCTAATGATATAGCTAAGCTCTTTCTACTACAATGTAAGAAATCTAGAAAACAACTGTTAGGGGTCTATTGTAAGGCCTTTCAAAATCAGTGAGAAGATTCTTACTGATTACGATGGCTTTGAGTTAGAAAAGATTTTGTGTGGGATTGTAAACTTCTTTTACTTTTGTCTTTCTTTGTGACTGTTTTTGACCATTTATTGTCTGTCTCTGCCACAGAATCACAGAATTGTAGAGGCTGGAAAGGACCACCAAAAAACTTTTCTTATTATCCTTTATCTCCTTATACAGATCCAATTCCAGGTTGGCTTTATCCTTCCTCATCACATCCCTGTAGGCCCTGACAACATTCCTATATTCTTCCTAAGTGGTCAGGACCTTTTTCTACTTTTTCCGGACTTTCCTCTTTCCCTCTGTGTTTATTCATGATCTCCTTGTTCATTCACAGGACTCCTGCTACCTTTGCATGATTTCTTACAGGGATGCACTGATCCTGAGCTTGAAAGAAGCACTGTTAAAATGCTGACCAGCTCTCACAGGCCCCATTACCTTCTAACACCCTAGCCTACAGTATAGCTCTAAGAAGGTCCCAGAAGAGAATGAAGTCAACTCCTGAATTCCAGGGTAGACTTTCTTTATATCATACATGCAATAAAAGGCAAGACTCCTCACACAGGCTAAGATTTTGTTCTTCATATTTTTGGTGTGCAGGCAAATGCCATTGCTTACTTATGTGAATATCTTCATAAAGTTGTAATTTATGGAAGAGAAAGATCTGACTTGATTTTGGTATTCTTAAAAGGCAAAAGGAAAGCTCAAGAAGAATCCTCAATGGAGGAAAAAAGGGAAAAATTCAAACAATGCTAATTCATACATGTGCTAGTGAAGGACAGTGTGTAATAGGTTTCAAAATCCAGAGATTATAATCAAAATGAAATATTTCAGACTGAAAGACATAATCATATAGTGATTATGAAGAACATAATCACTATACCATATCCAAATTAAATTTTTGTAAGGGAGTAGGAGGTCCAGGTTCAATTCCCAACCAAACTCTCAGAAGACTTCATTTTTCTGTTTCTGTTTTCCATTTGGAGGGAAATATAAAATGCTCTGGGAATCACAAGACTACCCTTTTTGCCCCCTGTTCACTTCACCTACAGCATTAGAGTAAGGACTTTGATTTCAGAAACTCTTTCACATTTTATTTCATTTATTGTTTCTAATTTCAATTGTTTTGTATTATATTGCATTATCTCACAGTCCGCTACTATGATTAATAAACTAAGTTTTCTTCATTTAGCTTGTTGCTGCTGTTTCACTCGTTCATCTCCCTATCTTTTCCCTTTCCCCCATCTTGCTCTTCCGGGGGGAATGGATCCATGAGTCCTTTTTCCCCCTTGTCATGTAAACCAGGTCAAACTGTGATAATTCTAGAACGTGGGTCATATCTGGGAAAAAGGAGAGTTGACAGAAGATGTTGACTTCTTAGTAATTGCTGATCACTAGCATATTCTTTGTGCTTATTTGAATGTCATTTGGCACAAGATTAATGACAGATACCTTGTTTGTTTTCACGAATGCACTGAAATGCTGAGCATAATATTATGAAGTAGCAAAGATGAAATAAAGCAATTTTTTGGATCCTAACCAGAGCACAGCATGATGATTAGAGAACTGGCATCTGAGTTCTTTGCCCTGAAAAATCTAATTAATTCACTTTTCATGATATTTTTTGTTTATTTCAAATTATACCTCTGCCATAAATTTTCAATTTTTTTTCAATTTTGCTTTAAACAAGATTATGCTACCCAGATCATTACAAACTGTTCTCTCTACTTCAATGTACATTAATGATCAAGCCATTTCATTTCATTTTATTTCAAAATTAGAATGAATACTTTCTGGTCCCTTGCCTATTCTATGTATGATATGAATTTAGAAATTAAAATTGCTGAATAGAAAACAAGTTGCATGCCAGATTTTCTGTGGATCTAACTAAGAAAAACAGGTTTGTTTTAAAGGTACATAATTACTCAGTGATTAAGAAATTAAAAGCACTTGTAGATAAATATTTTATAAGATTCAACTTATTGCAATTTTTAATATGTATGTATTTCTTTTAATGTAGGACTTTACATAACATTCAGTATTGTTCAGATTCTGTAGTTATGCTGTTAAAATGATACAGTTATATGCCTGAGAGACTGGTGCAAAATCAAGAATTTTGATCATGGGGTAGTTTACTCGGCACCTGGCCTGAGGTCTGCTGATGGGTCTCACCTGTCTCAAAAGAGGAAACAGATCCTTGCCCAGGAGCTGGCAGGGCTTGTAGAGAAGGCTTTAAACTAGATACAAAAGAGGAAGGGAATAAAACCAGGCCTGCTAGAGATGAGCCTAGGGGAGTGATAATGGGATTAGGGATGAGGCAAGGTCTTAAATGAGGTGCATCTACATCAATGCATATAGCATGGGCAACAAACAGGAGGAACTGGGAGCCGTTATGCAGCAGGCTACCTATGACTTAGCTGCCACTACAGAAACATGGTGGGATCACTCCCATGACAAGAATGCTGCAGTGGATGGCTGTAAGTTCTTCAGAAAGGGTAGGCAAGGAAGAAGGGGTGGTGGTGTGGCTCTCTCTGTTAGAGAGTGTTTTGATGTTACTAAGCTTGTGGCTGGGGTCACAAGCTTAGTATGGCTAACCATAAGGGGAAGGGTCAACAAGGTAGGCAGCCTGTGTGGTATCTGTTATAGACTGCCAAACTAGGATGAAGGAACAGATGAGGTGTTCTATGAACAGCTGGCAGAAGTTGCATGATCGCCAACCCTTGTCCTCATGAAGGACTTCAACTTCCCTGAAATATGCTGGGAATACAACACAGCACAGAAGAAGTAGCCTAGGAGGCTTCTAGGATGCATAGAAGATAACTTCCTCCTGCAGCCAGTGAGAGAGTCTATGAGGGGAGATGCCCCACTAATACTGCTGTTCACAGAGAAGGTCTGGTAGGAGATACGGAGGTCAGGATCTGTCTTGGACAGACTGACCATGCAATGGTAGAGTTCTAGATTCTTGGTGGAGTCAGGAAGAGGAACAGTGAAAGTGCCACTTGGACTTCCAGAGAGCAGACTTCGAATTGCTCAGAAGACTAGTAGAGGGGGTCCTCTGGGATTCAGTCTTGGAGGGTAAAGGGGTCCAGGATAGCTGGTTGCTCTTCAAGAAGAAAGTCTTAAAGGTGCAGGAGCAGGCTATCCCACTTGTCCTAGGGAACTTCTGTATTTCCAAAGCAGTGATCTGCACTTTGGATCTTCCACCTTTTCACTCTAAATCAGATTTTAAACTTCTCTTTCAAAACAGTCTTTTTGCATAAAGTTTATTGTCAGCATAATGAAAATGTGAAGATGTCTTTTGCCAGCAGAGCCCAACTGTGGAGAAACAGGTGTCATTTCCAGACCCAAAACTTCACTGCTTTCGGGGTCTCTGCAGAGTCTCACTTGTAAACAAAATGGATGGTGCATGATTAACAAAAAATGAATTGGCATGTCAACTGCAGTGGGTTTTAGTGGTGGTGCATGAGCACTGACAGCATTCTAAAACATCCATCAGCTGCTTCCTGATAAAAATTGTATACCAGCTGGAAGCCTTGAGATGTTTATTACGTGGGGGAAATAATGTCATGAGCCGCCAGCCATGTGCTGCTGGGTCACCTCCAGCTCCGCACAGTGAGATGTACTTAGGATAGGCCAAAGATCTCTTTCACTCTCTGTTTTAAACCTCAGTAAATTATTTACCAGTGAAAACAGATAAATACCCATGTGTTTTGAACCATTTTTACCAGAATGTCTTACCAAAATGTATTTGAAGTTAAATTAAAATTAAAATGATTTAAAGAAAAGAAGCCAACGATCCAACCCGAGCTCTGTGCTACATGTCCAGTGCCTGGCAGCAGTTTTGCTCTCCCAAAGAGTCTAGAAAATGGTTTATTTCCATTCTAGAACCACGTTACAGATTTGTAAATGGGCCATGTTTCTCTGTAATCTCTAGACTCAGCAATGTCCATTACGATTGCTGTCATTTGCTTGTCAGAACTGTAACCCACCTATGTAGCAAAGTGTTCTCAACAGCAAACTGCTTTGGACTTTGGTCTGTTATCTCTGAACAAAACCAGAGCCCACAGACACTGAGAAATACAAACATGGAGAAATTCTACATTCACACAGACAAAATGGCATATATTAACACCAGTTTACCTCCTCCGCATCACCAGGCTCTGTAATGCCTCAAAATATCCATCAATGGGAAGTCTATGAAGAATGCCCCTCAAGAATACATGAAGACATGCAAGGTCTCCTCCTCCTGCTCTTCCAGATGCCTTATTTCTACCTCTGGCAGACACTGACTGTCAGCTGGTGCCGCTACAGGCAGTGCTTCCCATTTCTGCCCAGCTTCAAGTCACCAGAAAACATTAGCTGATATCTGGTACTCAAATACAAGCAGAAGTGCTGATGGAGAATTACCATGAAAGCAAAGACTTAATTGCTAGTAAACTGTAATTAGGAAAGGTTTAGATGCACAATGTCCTTGTCTGCTTTCTTTTTGGAAGTGGAGGTTTAGCAGCAGCTCGAATCGTGATTAAGTCCTCCAAAAAACTACTTTCTTCCTTATTAGGAGACTGGATACTGAAAACTTCTCCAAAGTCATCATTAAACAATATCTGTACCTAAAGACCAAGGAGAAAATATTTCAGATTTAAGACTACAAAAGATTATATTCTATTCCAAAACAAGTTCAATTCTAATTTAAATGGCATTGCTAGCACTTTACCCACCCTGCAATGAAATGACAGACTGTTGGAAGAAAAAAATATCTCTTTGCCATCTACATTTCAAGCACTACACAGTCCTGACAAAGTACATAGCTAACAGTCACTGGAATTATGGACTGAAGGAAATCTATTCTCTGTGGCTTTGAGAAGGGGGAAACATTGGGTCAAAGTCAAGCACCTGACTCAGAAAAGACTTGAGGCAAATACTTTCAACATTCTCATTCTAAGCAAATGTTAAGATATTTGTTATGGGGCCTAAGTCATAACAGGATGCATTTCACAGAGCACAGAACTCCAGTGCTTATAGTGTTACTAAAATAACAAGAAACTGAGTAGAATAAGAGAAGTATTAACAGAAATACATCATTTGTAAGATATTCGTGATGCACATCTGACGTTGCAAGCAGCAAGAGAGGAGCAAATGAGAGAACGTTCCATACCAGTGATCTAAAGCAGCTGCCAGTGTAGCTCCAGCATTCTCCTATCACAAATGGATATGCAGGATAAAACATGCTGTCTGCTGAGCTGCTTGGATCAAGGAGTGAAATGAGAGCTTGGATCAATAATCTCACCCGTGTAGATGAGGCTGCTGATCAATAACTATGTATCCCTCCCACTATCCTGGGAAATGCAAGTGCCTGAAGGCAAACCATCCAAACACACACTAACTGCAGAACAACCCCAAGGGTAAAATTGCTGCTCTAACTCCAGTACTGACATTGCTACCCTGACAGTCGTACCCGAATCTCTGCCTGGTTTCAAAACTTCTGAGGTGTAAAGGAACTCCTAAAATTAATAGGCATTAGAATTTCCTTTTTTTTTCTCTACTGTAGGGCTTTGCCTGCAGTTTTGGATTTGTTTATATCACCTAGATATCAGATAGCAAAAGTAAGTTCAAGGCAGTGCAACTGATGCACTGGGACAGTAGCAATATTCATTAGGATTCTTAGTTCCCAGAGATCACACCATATCCTAGACCAGCCTATGAGAAAATACACTGCTTGTGCAGATCCTATACAACGTTCCCACAACCCCTAAGGACTCTTTCCAAGAGTTTGGAACTCAAGCTCAGCCTCTTTCAAACACTGAAAGAAAAAACAACAGCTGTTACGTTTCTTTTACATTTCTTGTATCTTACAGTACATATGATTTAGAAAACACTATGACAAGCTTAACATAGAACGGGGTTCCTAGGCTCAAACAGCAGAATTCATTTCTCCCACTTACGTAGGGAATTATCTGTATTTTCTATATAAAAAATGAAAGAATTTTTCTATGTTAACAGAATGTTTACAATCAGACATCCAAATCCAGATGTCCTCACAAGTAAGATCACTGCAAAGATGGTTGTCTAATAGAACCATAGCCTGATGAAGGCTGTCCTATAATTAAAAAAGCCAAGTGTTTTATATAAGGCTGGAAAACAAAGGAGAGTTTTTCAAACAACAGAAAGGGCATGTACAACTTAAAAGGCAGCTGAGCAAATCCATTCATCTGTTGCATTAGAAGAACACTCTTGTTTGCTCTGAACTTCATTGTGAACTTATACAGTTCATTTAAAGCACTAAAAGAGCAGAACACTCCTCAGGTTTTGCTGAGTTGCTTTCTGTCACGCTGGTAAATGGAGGCAGCTTACAGACAAGCACTGAGGATTTTGAATTAAATGATACCAGAGGGTGAGGAGGAGGAGCTCAGTTCACTGAATATCTCAAGAAACTGCAACACAAACAACTGAGCCAACCTAGTGGCTCATTCTTTTGTTGAGTGCAACAGAGCTGGCAGAAGGAAATCCACACAGGGAATGAATGCATGCACTGCATTCAAGACATGAAACTACAGCAGCAACACAACACAAATAGATCCAGAGCTGGACAGACTGGATTGATGGGCCAAGGTAAAAGGTATTAGTTCCAATATGGCCAAGTGTTGAGTCCTGCATTCTGGTCCTAACAACCCTAGGCTACAGGCTTGGGGAGGAGTGGCTGGAAAGCTGCCTGACAGGAAGAGACCTTGGTATACTGATGGACAATCGGCTGAATATGAGTCAGCAGTGTGCCCAGGTGTCCAAGAAGGACAATGGAGTCTGGCTTGTATCAGGAATGGTGAGGTGAGCAGGACTAGGGAGGTAATCCTACCCATGTACTTGACACTGATGAGGCCCCACCTTGAGTACTGTGTTCAGTTTCCAGAACCTCAATACAGAAAGGTACACTGAGAAGCTGGAGCAGGTCCAAAGAAGGCCAAGAAGGCTGGTAAAGGGCTTGGGGAATATGCCCTACGAGGAGTGACTGAAGGAACTGGGGCTGTTTAGTCTGGGGAAGAGGAGGCTAAGGGGAGGCTTTATTGTTCTCTTCAAAAGCCTGAAGGGTGCATATAGCAAGAGCAGGGTTGGTCTCTTCCCACATGTTGACAGGTGACAGGACAAGGGGAAATGGCCTCAAATTGCACCAGGAGAGGTTCAGGTTGGATGTCAGGAAACAATTCTTTACAGAAAATGTTAAGCACTGGAATAGGCTCCCCAGTGAGATGGTTGAGTCATCATCTCTGACTGTGTTTTAAATCTGTTTGGATGTGGTGCTAAGGAACATGACTTAGTGATGGGTTGTCAAAGTTAGGATAGTATGTTTAGTTTGTGTTTAGACTTGATGATCTTGGAGGTCTTTTCCATACTGAACAATTATTCTATGAGTCACACTAAGTACTGACTGAGTTTAAGATTCTGATTTCTTCATCCAACTTAGATGTTCCTGGGAACATGAAGAGCAGAGCGCTGCAGAATGCGGTGGTGCTAACCCTACTGCACAAGGTGGGAGTTCTGTTTTGCTCCCAGTGTATCTGTGAGTGCAGTACTAAAAAAACAAACAAACAAACAAAAAAACTAACCAAACAAACAAAAAAAACAGCCACTGAAGTTCCAGAGGGTTCTTTGTCAGTTGTGATTGCCTCTGGAACATCACATACAGGGGAGGTGCAGAACCTCACCTAGGGCCACTCTGTATTTTGATCTGCAGACAGGAAATCAGCTAAGCCTGTACATCCAGAGCAAGATTTTCCAGTCCATGGCATCTCAACCCCCAGACGTGCTCCATCACATGCTTCTAGGAAATGCACAATTGATGCTGAAAGTAAAGGCAGTCTGGCACACTTGCACTGCTCACACACTCCTCAGCACTGCCTCTAAAGTCTCACATAACACAGACTCTGTCAGACTCTGACAGCAGCCCAACAGCATAGACAGCATCCCCTGTCTTGGTTTATGCTGTCACGTAAGAGGACAAAGTGCTGAAGGCACAGGCCGTGACAGGAGACACACAGAACTTTCCCAGCATTGTGTACTGCCTGCCTTTCATCAGCCATCCTCATACCTTGCAGGAAGACATCCCCTTGTTTGTACACAAGCCAGCCTAAATTAAACTCTTTCTCCTAACTTTTCTCCTAACAGCCTAGCTACATTAAGGACATCTCATCAAGACTAATTGATACAATTTAAGCTCCAGGCCTTAAGACTTTTGCCAGCTCCAGGAGACATTCAGTAGGGAAACTGCTCAAGCCAGTGTGGAAGATTATTTGTGGGATGACCAAGGGTCCTGGTGCTGCACGCTAGAAACCTCTTACACGTGTGCAAAGTTGCAGCACTCACACCCACACCAGAATGGGAAGGAAGGCAAAGGGAGAAGCAGGAGGAAAAGAAAAAGGAAAGGAGAAGCCATGGTTTGTCTTTTTTTATGCTTTACAGATACAGTTAGGTTTTCTGGTTTTCTCATCCTGCAGACAGGAATTCTCCATCCTGAGAGGTACATGGCTGTGAGAGGAATGTCTGTGGAAGTGCAGCTCGTTCCTTCCCTCTGATGAGGGCAGAAGGCGTGGGACAGGAGAGGAAAACAGAATATGTCTGCACTTTCCTCAAAACTCTTATATCCTGAGTCATGGGATGAAATAAGTTGAGACACTGTGCCTATTGATTATTGTTAACTCTGTACCTCTTCCATCATCTTTATTCTCAGCCACTCCTGTGTGTAATGCTCCACACAATGACCATGCAGAGCCCAAAGGCCTCCTTAGCTGCTATCTCTCACCTGGAGATTGTAGGGTGCTGTGCTGTGCCATGCCTCCTCCTGTCTGTACCTTCTTCCCGGGTATCGCTGGCATCACTGTAAGCCCACATGGTTGGAACCACAGTCAGCTAACACAAACGTGAAAGAAATAAGAAGGTAGTCTTTTTTATTTCACAGGTTTTAATCTTCATTAAAACTTGCTCTGCTGTGGAGCACAGGTGGAAGCAATTGACCTGTAAGACAAAGGGGAGGAGCCTGGTACCAGCCCTCCCTAACTTCATTTAAGGGCTGGCTGCCCCAAGAGAAGGGTCTCTGCTTGGAGGGTCTCTGCTTGGAGCCCCTCTGTTGGTAGTACTTTGCAAGTTCTGCTCCTCAGAAAGGGGTAAGTAGCTTTCTGCTTATTTACTAGATTGAGGCTTTTACCTTTCCTAGGTATATACTGGTTTAAAGTAACTCTATCTGTTATTGCCTTTTTCTCCAGTTGCTGTTTGGGTAAGGGTTAAGGCAGAGGGTAATCCTTCTGAGTTATGGGCTAGGGCACCAAGGCTTGTTGTTGGCTTCCTTGTGTTAGGCCCTGGTGTTTGTGTACTGGTGAGCACCGTTTCCATTAATGCTTCACTTCTGGTTGGTTTGCCTAATGCTTTGACCACTATGTTGTTCTCATTGCGCTCCATGAGCCTCCTGGATTGCCTTCAGCCATGCTGATTTCCCAGAGTGACTGAAAACTCCTGTTAGTCAGTGAGTGTAATGTTTCTGATAGCTGCAGTAAACAGGACTCATCAACAGGATCCCTTGGTCAGGCAGCCTGTAGTAGACCCTGACTTTTAGGAGCCCTTTATTGGTGTGGTCCCTCATTTTGCACATAAATTCTCAACCTCATCATGGATATTCTTAGTCCTATGCAATTGCCCTCTTAATAGAGAGGGCAAATCCCCAACCCTCCAGAATTCCTTTGGAACAAATCTGAGGTTTTTCCCTTGCTGCTTCCTAAAGTAATATTGTTTTCTGACTATTCTCAGGAGTGCATTCACTGCCCCCACTGAATCTAGTTTAAAGCTCTGCTAATCAGCCTGGACTGCTTACTCCCCATAACATTGCAGCCCCACCTGATCAGTTGGGACTCAGCTGGCATCTACATCCCTAATCCGTGCAAGGTGTGTCTAAGGTCATAGCACCCGAAGCCCTGAGTGGAACGCTTTCCATGCAGCAATATTCACTGCTCCATTCTTCTCCAACTGGGTGGATGGAGGAGAGTGCTACCTGTATTCCTGATCCCTATGATGTTCTTCCAAGGGGCATGAAGTCTCCTTAAACATGTAGTGATTTCCTTGTTGCAGCTACCTGTGAACCAGCTTGGCAAAGTAGAAACAGATAGTAGTAGTTATCTGGCTTTAGTAGGCCCATTAGCCTCTTCCAGATGTCACAAATGGGGGACAGAGGTTATTCTTGGGCTTCAGCCATTACCCACACTGTCTTTTCTTCCCAGCAACTGAGTCTTGTATCTTAATACCAAAGTTACGTGCTTGACTGAATGCTTGAGGTCAAATGAACAGTTTGACAGGACAGCACAGTGCTTGGCCAGATCTGAAGCTGATAGTCTGCAGCTGGGTTGTGGTTGCCCATCACTGCTCTGAGGGGTGAGGGACTGGCTACAGGCCTTGTTCTTTTGGCCACATGGAGTAACATGTCTTGCGTGGCAAGTAAACTGTTATCTTTAGGGCATGGTATTTATGTAGAGAAATTGGAGCTGAAGGTCTGTCACCTCCTAGGCTATTTTTCTGACACCTTCAGACCTTTGTTATTTAGTGGATATAGTAACAATTGTGTTTACTTTGTTAGGCTTTTTCTCCCTTTTCTTTTTGAGGTAGGAAAATTAATTACTTGGCAACAATCTTTCCTGCACTGCATAGTCTGCATGAGTTGCAAAGTGCCCCTCAAATAATGCATGCAGGGGCTGTGGCTTTATTTTATACCTGTCAGAACTTGAAGCTCAAGATTTTCCTTTGAGTGGTAACTGCCTATTTTAAACGATAGAATGAGGGAATCTTTAATTATTTTTATTAGAATAATGTATTGATGCAACCTCTTCTCTTAAACTCAACCATCAGATGTTGATTGTTGCAGGACAGTGTCAAATGCTTTGAATCCAGTTGATGATGTCAATTGCTCTTCCTTTATCCACTGATGCTGCAACTCCATCACAAAAGGCTATCCTATACATGACTTGCCCTTGGTGGAGCCATGTTGGTTGCCACCAATCAGCTCATCGTCATTTTCCTTGTGCTTCATTAGGGCCTTTATAAGGATCTGCTCCATGATATTGCCAGGCTTGGAGGTGAGACTGGCTGGCCTGTATTCTCCTGGATCTTCTTTTTCCCAGTCTTGAAAATGGGGGTTATGTTTCTCGTTCTTCAAGTCGAGCTTAAGCAATTATCCAGCCATCAGTATCAGCCAAAGGATGTGGTATGAATGGCCCAGATATCCCCTGTCCAAGAGGAAACTGATGCAAAACAGAAATATGGCATGTAATCTGTCATGGAGGGCAAGTCTTTCCCTGTTAGTGCCAGTTAAATATTCTGATTCCTTGAGCTCCACAGCACTCCAAGATGACTGGCAGAGGCAGAAGCTGCAGGAGGCTGAGTGTCACTGAAGAATTACATCTTCAGTCTCATGACTTTTCTACCTTACTCAAGTAAGCATGCTTTTGTTGACCAGGATATGGAGAATGAAAGGTTTTCTCTATAATTGTCACACTGGTGCCACTAAATGGGGACAGCCCCATTCAACTGAGCGGCCTTGTCAAAGAATCACAGAACTGTAGGGGTTGGAAGGGTCCTCTAGAGATTGCGTCCAACCCAAATTACAGCAGCACTGTAATTTCCCTTTACTCCTCCAGGAGTTTCTAACCCTATTGCCTACAAACGCACAGACATCCCCTTGCTTCCCCAGTCCATCCCAAGCATCTCTATCTGCCCCAGTCCAACTCCACCAGGGGTTCCACAGGAAATAAACCCTCTGTGCAGTGTGCTGGCTTCCTGACTTCCATCCTTCAGCACCTTTCCTCAGCAGTCTGCCAGCCTTGTTAGGGAGGATGCACTGGCTGCAAGGACTTTTTTTAGGAAGGCTACAAGCCTTGTCATAGAACGGAAATGAAGTCTATGGATCTAAATGGAAAGCAGCACTGAAACTAATTAGTTTATCTCCTAGGCGCATGCTTGGTTTAGAAAGTGGAATAGCATATTTCAGAGATGGAACATGGCACAAGGAGATCACTGATGCTCAGCTGTTCTCAGTATCCTATCTGGTACACAGACACAGGTGAGCAGAAAAGAAGCATCTGTGGAACTCCTGAATGAGGCTCCTTTGTGATGCTGCAGTTTTGGCAGTGGAATCGCTCCTGGGAGAGGAGGCTCAGTGCTGCAAGCTCCCTTTTCTAAAAGGGAGAAATATCATTCTGGGCAACTTACTGGGGTGGGTGTGGTAGCCAGGTAGGGGAGAGGAAATAAACTGTACAGGGTGACCCACCTTTTTAAGAAGTGACCAGGAAAGAGTGTGGAAGAAGCCGGAACAGATCAGACAGTCCTTGTAGCACCACAGCGCCTGAACTGTCTGCACTTCCCAGGGCATGCAGGAGATGGAATCTAGGCAGTAAGTGATCACAATATAATGCAGGTTTGTAAGTTATATTTTGTTGGTTTGAGTTAGTCAACCCCAGTAGCCAAGATATAGCACAATATATACGTTCTAGACCTCTTACAAGCTTTGTTGCCCTCCTCTGGATGTATTCTAGTACCTTAATTTTTTTACATCATGATACCCACAACTGCACACAACATTAACTGTGAGGCTGCTACAACAGTAAATATAGTGGAAGAACCATCTCTTTTGGCCAGTTGGCTCATCACTGGCTCATGCTGAGCTACTGTCACCTGCACCCCCAGGTCCCTTCCTGCTGAGCAGCTTTCAGACACTTGTCTCCCAGTTTGTGTCTGACATTAATCCATCTCAGGTACAGTACCCAGCATTTACATTTATTGCATTTCATGCAGTTACTGTCTAGTGCTCCAATCTATCTAGATCAACAAGATCTTTTGTCTCTGCAAGGGATCAACAGCACCTCCCAGTTTAGTATAATCAGTGAACTTGCATCTACTGCATCTAGATCATTAATAAAAATATTCAATGGGACTGTCCCTACCATTGAGATTACCTGGAGAATACTGCTGGTGACTGTCAACCTGAGGTAGCTCCATTCACTGTGACCCTTTGAGATCTACCATTCATCCAGTTCATTACCCGATATGAATCTCCTCACCTCACATTTGGACAATTTATTCAGGAAGATAAGTGAAGAGTGATATCAAAAGGTTTACTAAAATCAGAAATATTAAATCTACAACTTTCCCTTCATTTACCAAGGGAATTAATTCTAGGAGACTGAATTACTAAGGCAGGACTTGGTGAGTCCTTGTTGACAGCATTTTTGTTCTTCAAATGCCCCTCAATAGCACTCAATATTTTCCATACATTTTACATGGACTTAGGTTAGAGTAACCTTTGGAATTTACAAGCTGCAAAGCTTTTGTCATTGTGAACCTGTCACTAGAGCAGAACATAAAGTAGCTCTTCGGCCTTGCGTTGTCCAGGATTACAGAAAAGTTTTAAAGGATGATATAAAAGTAAAAAATCTAAGTGTTCCTGTAGATTTCAGAAATACTTTAAAGTACTTTCAACTGAATATACTTGTCAAACATCTTTTGTTTCTCATGTTATATATATTTCAATTATTTTTATTATCCCATGATCATAATATTGCAACAGTAAAAAATGTTGCATATTGTGATACTGATGTTAATGCACAGTTCAGATCCTTTGGTATGCAGGAAGCATGGATATATATATAAAACCACAATGGCAAACCTATAGCTGTTGAATCATCCTACGTGCAGACTCAGTGGTGGGGTTAAATTGGTGCAGGATTGCAGGTTCATAGTATGAGTCAGTCAGGGATGCAGTATATGGTAAGGCAATCTTCATCATGTAGGAGTGAATGGTTTTCATATCCACTTTGCAAACTTCTTCCCTTATCTGGCCATGAGGCCTCCAACCACATGAAGCTTTTTGATGTGTCTATTAGTGTCAGTGAGACTGACCAGCTGAAGTGTACTGCAGCATTGTACACAACTCTTTCAGCAATGCTTTTTCATCATTTGTAAATACTAACAGATGAAAATCCTTTTTTTTTTTTTCAATTTAAGTTGTGACTGTCTTTCTTAGGACTGATGTTGTAGAAATAACTTCTAAAAACTGTTAGCCAATTAAATAATGGTAGGATGTAGAAGCCATTTAGTTTATAAGCCTTAGTGAAATACTGTTTTTAATTAGCTCTCAATTTACTTTTAGAAGTCCTGAAAAAATTATCTGCAGAATTATTTGCCTTCTACGGGATACATTAATGTCTATCACTTTGGTGTACTCATTAAAATTTTATCAAATATCTAGTGTAAAAAGCACTTTAAATCATTAGAACTTGTTTTCTGGTTGTTTTATGTTGATACATTAAATATAATTGCAGTCAAGAAAGAGTGCAATATTGAATATTTAAGTCAAAGCAGCAGATTTGTAAAAACAAACTTTGTTTGAAAATGCAGAAATTATCAAAACTAATACATATATTTTTAATTTAAATATGAGTACTTGTGCATATTCAGCAAATTATGTAGCTGCTCTAGTGCACTGGAGTTCTTAAACTAGAAGATGTTTGCTATTGTTCACCATAAAACAGGTAACTAAAATTATGGAATCGAGACAGCATAATTTAGTGTAAATCAGCTCAGTCAAGGTAAGTTTTTTAGTGTTAGTACTCACCTTTCATACTGACACTTAAATATTTCATGGTAAACTAGAGGTCAAAATAAATGGTTTCCTCTTAGTAATGACCCAGTCCAAATTCTTTAGACTTTGAAACCAGCCATGGATTTCTGAGGGTTCTAAGCATTCCAACTCACAGTCCAGTGTTAATTTGTTTTGGATTTTATGCTCTCTGTTTATCTTGCTCAGGTCTTGATTTTGTATGCAGTTAACACTTTATTACAGAAAACGAATTAGAAAAAGAGGTAAGTCTGCTATCTGAAGTGTTTTTTTTATCCTTTAATTATACCTTAAATTCTACTTATTCATTTCTTACACTTTCCACTCATCTGCCCTGTACACAGTTTCAGGTAGATCAAATCTGAGCTTTTTATTTGGGAACTTGTCCAATGAGAAAATGATCTCCTATGAGGACAGTAAAGCACTTCAGACATATGAGTGAAGAACATCTTGTTTATTTGCATTATAATGGGAAATACTGTTCATTATAATTAATTTTCAAAATAAGACTGTTCTAAAAATGCAGCACATTTCCTTTGTGAATTCTGTAAGGTAATGAATAATTGGGGGTTGGGCTAGATGATCTCTAGAGGTCCCTTCCAACCCATACAATTCTGTGATTACTACCAACAATCTTTCTTCCCCTCTTGAAAATTCTCATTCCTTTCTTTAAAATCAAGGAGCAGTTGGAGTAAGGCGGCAGGTATGGAGCTCATTTTTCACTGAATTTTACAGTGAAATTATTATATTCATGGGCTTTTATTTGCGGACTTGACATGTGTTCCCCAGTTTTTAACTGCTAGTATTTAAATGAAAATAATTTAAAAAATAACTTTATTATAATGGTAAAGCCCTGAAGCATGTCAAATGATACTAACATTAGACTTTAATGTGTATCTCAAAATAGATGTAACAATCAAGTGCTTGTTATTAATTTACTATGGAGGATGACACATATGTAAAAACAACAACAAAAAGTCAAGAAGAAGCTGAAAAGATCTCTCGTGAAACGAATAGAATTCAGTATCCCTTCTACGTTGTACTGATGCATATCTGTATATGACAAGGTAGTCCCATGATCTGAGTTACTGTGTGTTAGACACATGCTGATTAATGTCCTGAACTGCAGCATACCCAGTCAAATGCCATGCAATGGAGGTTTATCTTAAGTACTCTTAGTTAAAGCCTCATACATAGCCTTAAAAATAAGGAAGATCACTAATAAAATTAATACTTGCACTTGATTCACTACTGTTAATGATTTAAATATAACTGAGACATTTTCTCTCATGATTACTGAGGCTAGTCACATGAAAATGAAAGGAAGTAAATAGTGTCCTATCATAATTCAATAGTAGTCCATGAGTACAAAATGTTTGACAAAGAATCTTGATGCAGGAGTTCTGAGTTATACTGCTTGCTAATGAGCATCTGAGGTGGGAGAGCTCATCATCAAGGAAACACTTATCAATACATTTCAAAATGGATAAAAAAAACCCAAAAAACTTGGACTTTGGTCCAGTATAAGAAATACTAATGTTCCTTCTTTTGAATGCCTTTATTTGATGTTGCACACAGTAGTAGGTAGGCCCTAGAGGCATTAATGGACAAGTAAGGCACTGAGAGTAATATTTTCTCTATGTCATTAGAGATGTCTGGTCTGCATTAACTTAACATGGAAGTCAAGCTAAACAAATCTGTACCCGTTATCTCTAGGTAGTACAATTATTTTAGTAATATTTTTATAACAAAATAATACTTGGAATGTACTGCCATGTTTTTCCAACTGCTCTGTGTAAAGAAATAGCATCATATTATTCATGCCACTGTAAGAATATGACAATTTTTTTTATCCTGTTTCCTACCAAAAGAAGAGATTTAATATAACCTGAAGGCTGCTATATGTTGAGTTACAGTTTTTATTTTTTCTACTCATTCAAAGTTGCCTTTGCTCATTTGACAAATCTTCCTTGTGTTGTTGAGATGAGACAAAGGTCCCATCATTTCAAAAAAGTGAATTTTTGGCCCTGCCAATCTGAAATTCACCTGGAAATAAACAAAAGAGTAACCTTGGTATTCAGTGTGACAGCTTTGGTATGTTTTAAAGCTGTAGCTTGATATCTTTTTATTTTGATAACTGAAAAAGATAAAAATAGAAAGGGAGTGAAATCCTGTATGAAAACTTCAACAATGTCATTGGATCAGCTTTCTTGACTAAAAGATGTAATCCGGAAAACAGAAACCTATCCTAATGATAAGATTAGTGTTTATTAAAACGTTAACATTTTTTATTTATTTATTTTTCCAGTGCACTGCGAAAACTAAGATGCTAGAAACTATTATGTTATTATAGGAAACAGCACCATGAAATCTTAAGGTAAATGAGCTACACAAAAAAAAGCAGTTTCAATTTTCTAGTGATCTAATGCATTGCCTTCTATTTATTGGAATTCATAAGCTAATACTAAAAGGTGTTATTAATAATTAAACTAATGGTTTCTTCCATTTCTTTTTTACAACATAAAAAATGCATAAATAGTATTTAGTTTTGTTTATAACTGCTCTGTGTTGACAAGCAACATCCCATTTTTCGTGTTCTGTTCCTGACTGGGAAAATTCTTCTGGGACAGAAGCAAAGCACAGACATAAGATAAAAGGCATCTAATTTGGACCTAAGGCTTCTCTGTTCCCAGTAGCTGCCTGAGTCTGTTCCTGTAACAATTACCAACTAAACGCAGCCACTTCTGGACTTGTACTGGGTTTCCCAATTCTCACATACTTCCCTACTAATCCATACAGGAAGACTCACATGTTTCAGTTGTGTTAGCACTGGAATATTCAACAGATTGACCAGCAGTCTCAATCCTGACATTACAATGTCCCACTGTACCTGCACAGTTCACTGTTCAGCTGAACAGCTGCAAACAGAAAAGCTAAGTGTTTCTTGGCCTATTCAGGTATTCAGATATTCAGCTGTGATACTACTTGCTGCTTGTTCATCTGCTTTTCTCATCAACACATCATCCTAACCACTCAGAAAACTATTTCTCACACAAAGACTCACGTATATAACCACACTACCAAATGCAGCCAATTAAACAAACTCTGACTTTTGTCTTCCTCTTCCCACTTTCTTGACAAAACATCATTTCAGTGCATCTTCCTGGTTGTTTTTTTTTTGTCTTCTGGGTTAGACAATTGATAGCAAGTTACATTTGTATTTTTAAGGAAAACAATATAGATAGGTGGTAGTGAGGTAACTGCAGAAAGGCAGGTGATAACCATGGGTTTGGGGAAATTATGGCACCTAGATTCTGGAGGAGAAGCTGAAGAAAGCAGACTGTGATAGGAGAATTGAAAACAACAGAATTTTCTCCAGAATGACTCCTGATCTACTTTTGTCATTTAAGAAAATTTAACCAAATAGTAGAAACATGAGTTTAGAAGCTCACTGGAGCTAGATACTCATGCTGGAAACCTCTATATGGCTTTTTCACCTTGGTCTTATCCTTTAATGTAAGCTCTAGTTAGATGATAATCCCTAGATAAAAGAGCTCCTCCTCCTTCATTTTTTGTACCCTTGATTCTCATTTCAGTGGAAATTAGGCATAGACATGTTTAGTATTGGAGAAAAGAGATTAATAATTCCTTCAAGAAATAGGAAATTTTGAATAGCAGTGGATCTTGTTTAAAGGGCTGGGGCTGAGTAACGGTTTGTCCTCTGATCCTACTCTGAACATTGCAGCTGACATATGAGGGCTGGTATCCACACATTTCAAGGGCAACTTCAGCTTTCATGTCTGCGTGCACCTTCATCTTCTGACAGATGACATTAAGGCTCTTGTAGAAAACTAAAATGTTGCTTCTACATATAAATTTTGAATACTGGAAGTTGAAGAGCTGCAGACTTTTCTGAAACTTATTGCCTTTGAAACAGTCTAACAGAAATAGCTCATTGACTCATAGAAATACGGTGACATGCAAAAAGAACAGGCAGAAGTCATACCTATTAGAGTCCACAAAGAAAGTAGTCTTTCAGCTTCAGCTTGTGGTGGTGTTCGAGGCCAGGTTGGACGGAGCCCTGCGCAACCTGGTCTACACTGGTGGTCCTGCCTGTGGCAGGGGTTGGAACTTTGGGGTCTCTTCCAGCCCAAGACATTCTATGATGATTGCATGTGCTAAGATGGTGTGAGGATCCAATTTTTCCCTGACCCAGGTGCTTTAAAATTTGTCTCCAGTTACTGCCAGATTGTACCAGCACAGTGTAGTGGCCCATCAGTGTGGAACACTAGCCCTAACAGGGCTGAGCTCAGCAGGCAGACTGGATCAGGCCCTGGGCTTAGAAATGCAGTGTTAAATGAAACTCCTCATAAATGACAGATCTTGCTGCATAAAATTTTAATGAGGTTACAATTATATCTACATATAAAATGTTTAGCTTATCCTGGGCATGCTCAGAGGCTTAACAAAGTGGTTAATATCATCACTGCTAAAGTAAACTTAAATTATTTCATTTGTATTGCCACTCTCATACTTTTGAATCCTTAATTGAGCCTATTATACTTCAGTAATCTCATTTTTACTTTCATCTCTCTCTCTCATTACACTTTTGACACTTCCATAGTCACCATTTTTTAATCACAAGGTGAGAACATAAAGTCAGGACATGTCTGTTTCTTAGCAATAGTGTTAATGCCACCCTATACATGCTCCTAACATTCCTTCATCTTTACACCATTGAAAATTGGATTACCAGTTTGGATTTTATTGTATTGGAACTCATACTTGCTTAGCCCTCTTCACAGTTTTCCCTGGTATGACAATAACAATCCTCAAAGTACTTAAGATTCTTTAACTTAAATAGCTATTTAAATTTTGATGCAGCCCCACACTGAGCTGTAAAACACCACACAGCTTGGTAGGCTTTGGTACTAGCTGGAAGTGCTGCCTTGCTGCTAAATTAGCAAGAGCTGAAAGCTAATAGCAATCACAGAAATAACAATATTTATTGTTGCTTTATTTTGTTTGTAGACTAGCAATAATCAAGCTGATACTGACAGATTTTTATTTTAGTTTCACTAGTTCAAATTTATTTCTATGAAGGGAATATCCTGGATGTATAAGAGATTAGGCCTTGTCCTAATACGTAGAAGATACGTAGAAGAGATCTCAAGAGATTTAAATTTTTTTTTTTTTGTACAGCAAAACAGACCTGCCACATCCTCTTTGATGAGTTTAACTGAGCCACCTCACCTCTTCATGCTTAATTAAACTACATGATTTCACATCTAGGCACAATACCTAAAGCTGTAGTATGGCTTTTATAATAAGTATGAGACCACTTCTAACGTATTCATAAAAATAAATACTATAGATCTTCATATATGGCACTGCTGAGGTGAGAATTATTGCTATTTATGTTTTCTGATTCTAAAATCATTTTTGCATGGAAACTCTGAATTAACCGTTTAATGTGAAAGGGATACGTTCAGCTTCAGAAACAATTTTTTGTTTTAATATAGAGGGCTGATTCTTATCTTCATTTTTTTACAATGCTGAAAATGGGATGGAAGATTTTGAGAGAGTTGTTTTAAGTCTATTTCCCAGTGACGTGGAAGCAGGCAGAGGAGAGCATGCTGCCAATCTCCAGTCAGCATCACAGTCAACTCGAACTCCAACATGACAGGTATGGATTTGTAGTAATACAAAACTTAATTACGAATCTCTAAATCAAACAAAAGTTTCCTCAGTGGTAAATAAAAAAAAAAAAAAAACCTGGTTGTTTTGACCATACATATAATGTGAGATTTCTGTGTTAAGTAACTTTGGTCCGTGCAAACTGCTAGGGTTAGCAAGGATTAACCTGTCTTATTTTTTTCCCCTTCTGTAATTGCCATCAGTTGGAATAAAGAATACCTAGCTCCATTCTCAGTAGAATTGCTCAGTAGAATTGTCTTTTGGGAGAAACATATAATCCGAGTCCAGTTTTGTGTCTTACAAAATAAAGTTAGATCAGCAATAAACTTACATCATTTTATAGCTGAATTAGTATTGAATGCAATAACATTACCCATTACAGCATGCTTGTTTAACACTTTTTTTTGCCAGTAATTACACTTTTAATATTTCATGTAATTGTCTAAGATTAATAGAGCTGAAAGCCATTCTTTCCTTTTTTTTCTTTTCTGCCTTTCCTTTCCTTGTGACTCTTTGTTCAATGTCGAATAACTCATTTATGAGCAGACTCTGAGTCATGTCTGGTCTGTTGATTTATTATTGAGCAGTACTGAAGTGAGATTGTCTATTTTGCATTTTCACCTTTGTGATGACAAGAAAGTGCCAATTTAATATTACAGTATATGATTTTCTGCTAGTCTACAGGTTACAATTACTCTCAAGTTCTTACCATAACTTGCATCATGTGACATCTCAAATACAACTAACCTTTCATTCTTTTTGTTAATAACAAGATATATGAGATCAAAAGTAAAATTAAAGAATTAAATAGCTGTAGTTATTAAAGATCTTATGAAAAATTCAGGTTCTAGTATCAGCCTCTTGATTAAGATTCATTTTAAGAAATTTAAAGATACCCGAGTAAAAATAGCACACAAAATAGAGCTGAATAAAGAAATCATTACTTTCTATTTCATATTGCTTAGGACTTTTTTCTATTAAACTGTGTGTGTTACATTTCAAGGCTTAGATGAAGTGTTACAGTTTTATTGCTATGTAAACTCACATTGACTTTTATACTTTCTATATATGCACATATGTACACATACAGGCAATTTTTATATTGATGTTCTATGTTCTATGAACATTAAAACATGATATAGGTAGTTGAAAACAGTTCATGAATGACATGCCTTTTCCTAATCTTTGAAACAAAGTGATAATAAAATTGTTACGCTCAGATTAATAAAAAAACCCTCAGATAGAAAAATGTCACATAAGAAAAGATGTAAAGTTCTTTGTATTGGCTGTGGTTCCAATATGGGTGTAGACACAATCTTAAGAAACTTTAAACATGTAAGGAGATATAATATATTCCCCTTCCTCATATTAATTTAACAAATCAGTTAAGTATTTACTTAACACCAGATATCTAACAAAATTTAGCATGTCTATTCTCTGAATTAAAGCAAGTTTATTTAAATTGTCTAAATTATCTTTTTTTCTTTTTCTTCTTTCTACAGGTTTTTGAAGGCATTCAGAGAAGATAAGCTTGTGGTAAAATCCTTGGGCAGGTCCATGTATTGTCTGTATAATATATTTATTTTCTCTAGATCACATGGTAAAGATCTGAAATTCACAGGAAGTCACAAAAGTTCAGCTTCCCTGTCTTAATGGTGCTTTAGGCTCTGTTTCTGTTTGAGTGATTCTTGGATTTTGCTAATTATGTATTTTAAAAAAATCATTAATAACAACAAAAATTTCTATTTTAGAAATTTTGAAATTAATAATTAATTAATAATTAATAAAAAGTAGAGATATTCTAAATTCTATGATCATGAACTTAGATTATGTACAAGGGTGAACAGAAAATAAAACTAGTTTCCCAGGGAAGTGTGAGATCTCCATTCTTGAAGGCACTCAAATCTTTATGGTAAAAAGTCCCTGAGCATTCCCACTACCTTTGAGGTAGACTGTTTTATGCAAGCACTTGGACTATATGCTCTTCAGATGCTTCTCCTGACTTAATCTGTCACTTTACCCCTCCCTTCCATTGTTCACTCCATAATGTGTTCTTTATTCTCCTTATTTCTTAATCTGTAATAAAATTAATTAATGTCTTGTAGTCTGATAATCAACTCACCCCTACACCATACAAGATTATCATCTTTTTTTTATTTTCTCAATTTTTAATCCTTAAGAAAATTGCAAAAAGAAACCTTTATAAAATTTATCTCTATTTTACATTATTTCATCTCCTTATTTTGTCGAGTTCTTAAGGATTTCTACGTGATAACATAACTTACACAACATAATTTGTATTATCATAGTACCTATGAAGTAGAGTTAGCAGATATTATTTTTCTTGTATGTTGTGTTCTTAGGGATAAGGCCAAATTCAAAATTACTGACCATTCTACTGGGTTTAAATTTGAATTAAATTCCAATTAAAATTTTATGGTAGCTTGTATTGAATACTACTCAACACTAATGCTAACACAAAGAGATACAGAAAACATCAGACACCACATGAGTCACCAACCTGAAATACACAAAGTACAAGGGAAAGAATTGGAGTATGCAATTATGTGAAAAATGATGGTTCTTTTTTTTCTGATAATAAAGGTAAGGGTGGAGAACAGGAAGAAGGGAAGAATGCACAAATAATTTTATTCATCAAGTTTCTGAGCCAGAAATAGTTAAGATTGGGTGGGAAAGATTTGACGTTTCTAATTTATATAAATATATATATCATCAAATAGTAATAACTGTGAGAAGTGAAAGATCAGAAATGAGGTTGTATTTATGAGGAGGACAGAGACAGGACAGTTGTGCTTGTCGGCGTCAGAGGGAAGTGAAGAATGTGTCTGGAGATACTACAGGTCTCTGTAGGATTCCACCTTATTTTATCAAGAGACCAAATGTCAGAAATTATTTTAAACATTATTGCTTTTGAGAGGTAAAGAGGAGGGATTAAACACATACATATTAGATGAAAGGACTGAATAGGAAATACAAGAGCAATGGAAATCCCACTACTGTATCCCACAGGATGGACTTTTATAGAATCTTATGCACAAAATTATCTAAAATCTTATGCACAAAAACTGTTTATCTCTTACCTGTGGAATTAGAGACCCACAGAAGTAAAAAGGCTCCCAGTGGTTTTCATGGGTTATAGCTTTGGTTCTCAAAGCATCTGTTTTCCAGAATGGTATTCATTAACACAGAATCAGAAGCATTATTTGGGATTTACACTTCAGTAAGAGAGGAGCTGTTTCGCACGGATTTGATAAAGGGAAATGTGCTGTTGTTCTATGAACTCCGTGAAATTTTTGTATGAAACTTTTTTGATAAAGATGTGATAATGTTGCTTATGTTCTTACTGTGTTTTTCAAGTTTTTTATATTGGTCTAGGGAGAGTGAACCACTTGAATTTAGAATGGAACAGAATTTTTTACAAATTCTTCAGCTTAATCAGCAGAGAAAATAAAAGCCTGAAGCAGCTTGTTTAGTTTCCTCATATACTTTTTACCTAATTTGATTCTATTGTAGAGGGTTTGTAAATTTAATAAATAATTAAGAAATAAACAACAAACAAAACAGTAAAATCAGCTGTTATTTCAAGCAGTTCTTGTGATAGGGTTCACAAGGGCAGATGGAGACAAGTAGCTCGAAATACAGCTTTCACTTGATCTTTTTATAGATCACTAATGTATTTGGACATCTCACTGTCATTTTTTTCTGCAAACATGTACTTTTACAACTAATTAGATTTTTATTAAAGAAACAGTCATTTTCTACAGGAAGTCAGTAACCGTAAATCACTGGAGCTGCATATTAAGCATCAGTTCTTCCCACTTGCTCAGTCACCATATGGCACCACACACTGTGCTGAGAGATAATCACTTTATTGTTGGCTGGGTTTTTAATCAGATACATCTCACACTGTTTTGTTAAACATCGCCTTTCAAACAATCCAGCCTTACAATATATTTTCTATTTAGAAGAAAACATAAATAGGAGAGAATGAACCACAGGAAGGTCTGGTCAAACTTGAAATTTGGAATGTAGTAAAATGATTAGGTGTGAAAGAATCCAAAATGTTATTTGATGCACATATATCAAGAGGAACTGGTTTGGTAGCTGGGGAATCTGCAGTGCAATGTGTTTGCTTTCCAGCATAGTTTGCTGGCTGCATTGAACCTGACAGCTGTAGTTCTTGGTGGTATCAGACTGTAATCTGCACTAAATCTAGCAGCTAATGGGCCACTGAGGAAGGCTGCAAAGACAAGTATATACAGTGATCAGTTCTGCAGTCCTCTCCAGCATTGTTTCCACCAAAAGAACAGCTTTGGAAATTTGCTCCTTCCTGCTCCCTGTACTGAAGTCATCACTCACGATTTTAAGTTGTGCCTACCCTAACAGATCTCTGTCCGGTCTGGTTGCATGAGGAAAGGAACAGAGAACTAGATTTAGTCTCATATGAATGTAAAAAGGCAAAAAAAAAAAAGTTGGTTATACATAATAAGGATGGAAAAACGCCCTAAAGGTTTTTCAGTATACGTTTCCTAGGAGAAACTGCTGAATATTCATTCCTCTAAAATAAGACAGAAGCAAACATAAATATACAACAGCCTGAGCTGAAAAAAGAGGGAAGTTAAATAAAGGTTCTTTGTATTTCTGATTTACATGTAATTAACAGCATGCTATGTAACCTTTTTTATACCCCTCTGCACATGAGCTATGATACAGGAACATTGTACTTCCCCACAATCTCCTTTCACTCATTTCCTACACTCAATGCCACATTATGCCTTGGGAAAAATATTGGAAGAAAAAAAAATGGAAAAATAAAAATAACAAAGAAGAAAGAAAATGAATGAGTAGGAATTCCTGTCTATCCTGGTATGAAATGCGTTCAGTGTGGACACGATATTTTGCAAAACTCCACACAGAAAAAGTTCTTCATAAACTCACATTTGTGGATAAACTCATGGGATCCTAAAACATTTCTGAGGGAAGGATAGATTCTCTGTCAAGTGAGTTGGTTTTCTCTCATTTGTTTGTTTGTTCGCTTTTTTCCCCAGGCAGTGGAGACACTTGAAATATCAAAAATTTATACTTTTTGTTTGTTTGTTTGGATGAAGCATCAATTCCCATCAGTAGAAAAGTTGGCCTGTTTTTGGAGAAATATTTCTCAGACTCAAAAAATGAAAAAATATATTAGAGTGAACACATAATGAAGAAGAAAGTCATAAACAACTCAAACCTATGTTTATATAACAACCACCTCTATATTTCCACATCTTTCTCACATTATTGTTAAATGTCGTTTACAGAGAAACAGTCATAGATATACTGGGAAATCTCAGGATATCAAAAAGTTTGCACTGAATTCATCCTCCTCTTGACTTCTGTCAGGATCACACACACATGACAAAATCTGAGGATCTCATTTTATCTTGTATCAGTTTCAAGGCAACATCAACAAGACAACATGATAGATGCTTATCTTAACTTTGCCTCAAAAAAGAAACAGAGCATCTGATATGATTCACATTCTATTAGCCTTCCAGGTATACCTACAAGTCTTGAACAGCTTCTACTGAAATCATCTGATTTTACTTCAGGTCTGCAGTTCATACTGGTACAATAAATTGGATATGAAATAATCCCATGAATGCTGGGAGTCTTGACAAATATGAGGGGATCCTTACTGTTTTAGCTTTCTAGCTTATATAATTAAATTCACATGCACTGTTTGCACTTGTGTTTGCATGCTCCATCAATACTACACATTTCATATAAATGTAGTGATGCTCACCAATAATTTATAACATGAGGAAGGGTATTGTCAAGATAGCAAGACAGTCAAGATAGCAAGAAAAAGGATATTTGGATATTCAAATATTTGCACTTCCTCTACATGGATAACTGTGTGTCATAGTCAAGGAGAGCTTTTCACTTCAGCTTCCCAAAACTGCTAGCTATGCAATATTTACTGAAATTCTGTTGCAATGTTTATCTGCAAATACAATTCATAATTCCTTAAACACGTATTTTTTGAGTTCTGCGAGAAAAAATGTTTTTTTCCATCTTCCCTATTTGTTTGGTTTACTATTGAATAAACATGTCTTATTCAGTCGTCGGTTAAATTTTCTTAATATTATCTAGTGACTAAGAAAAGATTTACTTTCACAGTTTCACCTTATGTTTTAACAGTTCTAGAATCTTTTTTTTTTTTTTTTTTTTGCTGTTGTTTTCTTTCATACTAAGACTATTTCTGTAAATAAGTTTCCAGCGGGTTTGTAACTTTTTCCCAGCTTGGAGCAAACAAGCTAGACAATCTACTGAATAAATCCTGCTGTGAAAGATAGACCAGTGCACATGTGAGTGAATATTATGTAGGCAGTACTAATGAAACTTTCAGGAGTTGAATTGTATGCTCACAAACAGAAGCTTGGGGTAGCCCACAGTATAATAGTGTCTGCAGTACACAGATAATGGATGAGGTGTGCATTTTTTGGTTTGACAACCAGTGGGACTAGCATCTAGGAAAGGGGAGTGTGCTCCAGAATAAAAGGGGACAAAAAAAGTAGTGGAGTTGAGAAGAAATGCAGAAAATGCAAGAGAAATAGTCTTGAACATATGTTATCCAGTATAAAGCTTATGGTTCTGCCACTGGTAATGGCATTAACTAGTTTCTTGTGATTATGGCAACGTTTTTTATTACATCTGGATATGTCTGGTATTTATCAAGTGCTTTTGCTAAGCAGTATTTTCTGTCTTCAAATTTGATTAATAAAGGAAATTTTATTTCAATCACCAGGAGACAGAGACAGAAACTTGCTCTGGGAAAGATCCTTGCTATCCTTTATATTTTTGAAGGAACCCCCAGGAAGATTGAACCTAATCTTTTCTGTTGCCAGGAATACTTGGCAGAAGGTTCCTGATTATGCTTTGACTTATGCTTTGACACATTTAAGATACTGAAAACAGCCCTATAGCTGATGGAGGTTTATGGTTAAGTCTTAATTTCTCTTCATTCCATAGGCTATGTACGTTTGGTTACAAAAGAGGAATGAAGGAATGAAAGAACAGCTGATGAGAGTGATATCTGTTTTTAGGTATTTACTGATGCATTACAAGCTTTAATTAAAATGATCAGACCAATATGTTATACTTATGCCAATTTTTGCTTCTCAGGGAATCTAGTACACAAAGATAGCAATAACTATTTCCTTCTCTTTAAGATTAACTATGTATCTCAAAAGTACATCCATCTCAATGCAGTAATTCTGCCATGTTTTCAGTTGATTCTACCAAATATTATCTAAACAGAGGCACCTAAAAATACAGCTTTCTATAAAATCTTAACATGGCCCTGAGCACTTTGCATCAATTTTTAATGCTGCAGATTTCAGGAGTGTAAATTGTGCAAAATTTATCAGCATCAGACAAGAAAACCTTTTTTTTTTTTTTTGCCTTTATTTTTTTTTCTTCATTGAAAAGAGGATTTGAGGGCTATTCTGTGTCTACAACAAACTGATATTTCTGGATATTTCTTACTTCTCCTTGACTTCATCTCAGCAGTCCCTTGATCCTTGACGTTATCAGAACCCCTTAGTAGGGAGATGAGTGTTGGAAGTTAAGTATAGGCACTGTAAGCAGAAACAT
Organism: Cyrtonyx montezumae; assembly: GCF_038088225.1. NCBI lineage: Eukaryota > Metazoa > Chordata > Aves > Galliformes > Odontophoridae > Cyrtonyx > Cyrtonyx montezumae. The sequence goes on from NW_027072034.1 coordinate 152,070,359, forward strand.
GACCCTTTGTAAAAGCAAAGAACTCAGGAAGACTCAGAAGAGAACTGGGAAGGGAGAACTGACATGGCATAAGAAATGTGCCAGAGTTAATGCTGCTTTCTAGTACCTTTTCCTCTCTATGGGCCTTAATTTCTTGATGAGCACCAGACTACTTTTTTATTAAGAGGGGAGAGTTGGATGAGTGGGGGACAAATTTCCACAGGAAAAAGGGATGTATTTTCAACAGAAAAACAAGTGAAATAAAAATAGAGTTCTGTCATTGCTCTTCATTGTCTAGAATAGACTGGCAAAGTCCAAGTCCCATAGAGGTGAACAATAATGAGTAATGTTGATTTTTGCAACTTCAGTCAGAGTGTGAGTAGGAGAATTACACTGTAGTCTGAATGTGGTATTCTGAACAGCTGTTTACAGATATCCCTGCCTTTCATTCTCTACTTCATTACACAGAAAACTGGTTTGCTTGAGTCATTGGTCTTTGTTTTATTTACTGTTTATGAAATTTTAAAGCTACATTTTCCATTAGAGATTCAAATGAAGTACAGTGCAACAAGATATATTTTACCCCTAAGCATTTACTACTAGATGTATTTCAGCTCCTGACAGCAGTGTAATTGGGCACTCTTTGGTTGCTACCTTCATGGGAATTAAAAAGTTTTTAAATAACTTCTGTGCTAACCTGAAGTATTGTCAGATGATTTTTTCCAGAAGTATTACTCATGTGAATTATTCAGTAATCATGAATGATCATGTCCTGAATTATGCTCTTATCACAGAATAACAAATTATCTAACTTGGAGTATCTTCAGAAGGAGTTATTCTTACCATTCTTCAACAGCTTCTTTCATTGTCTTTTCTAAGCATTAAAAAAAAAAATGCATATGACACCTCTCACTTCAGGAGTGTAGTTCATCTTGGAATGACAGACAATGTTTTTGGCTTCCCTAGAAAAAACATCATACTGAGTAGCTCAGGAGAATTTACTGTAGAAGGATCATTGGTTTGTTGGTCATTCCAGTTGAGCAAGTAAGCTATATCTGATATCTTGGTTGTAAACAGTTTCCTATTTAACTAGCTATGCTAGATAGAGACACATTAAAAGAACTGATTGCCCAGTGAGTTTCTTTTCCATGCAAAATATCTTAGATTGAATGTGGTTGCTTGTTTCATAGTTTGATTGATGTTCTGTGTTTTGTTTCTGTATACTTGTCTCTTTCCTAGATTTGCTTGATATGATTTGGTTTGAGAATGCATTTTAAGAAAGACTCATTAGCATTCATTACTTAATCTGGCTTCTGGACCTTTTTCTGATAATTAGTGCACTATAACATCTCTCCCTTTTCACCTAGTTTTGCCTCCTCGTAACCTAAGTCAGATGAGTTCTGCATCTGGCTTAGCATTAAATTATTGGGCATAGCAACCTGTCTACAACCTAGTGTTTTTTTTTACTAGAAGAGGGAGCAGCCTATTCTGACAACAGACCTGTTCTGCAAAAAATAAAAATAAAAAATTATCTTTTCCTAACCATAAATGCTTTCTTCTTAGTTATGGAGACATATCCCTCATTCTTTTCTTGTTACTTGTTCTTCAGTAGCTAAATTTTTCTTTTGAGGAAGCTGCAGATTTTCATGCTGTCCTAAGACTAGAGCTTTAAAAAGATTTACCTTCAACAGAATAAATGGAATAAAATGACTGATTTGTTCAAGGGCATTTCTGACTCATGATACCAAAAGAAATAAACACTAAAATCTCATTTTTCTAGTGCCATCTTTCACAAAAATATACAGTTGAACAGATTGAATGGAAACCATTTCTCCCAACTTAGGCAACTGAAAAGTTACGTGCTTAAAGCTGTTTGTTACCTGAAACTTGTTTAACAGTCACTGAAGATAATATGTTCTGCATTGGACTTTTTTTTCTCACAGCTTGCTTTTTACATTCGGTTAATGACTTGACATTGACAAGGCACATGTTGTCTGTGTAGGAAGTCATTGGTAACTAGACTTCCACTCTACAGCTGAAAAGCAGATGTCAAATATATTATTTTTGTGGATAGGAAGAACAATATAGCAGAAAACGAATGAATAATTAGATGCTTGCTTCCTGATTTTAAACTGAGAGGTGTGATGCTCTCAAAGGCAACAGACGCACATACAATCTCTATTGCTGAAGTAGAGAGAGGATTACAAAGAATTGGGACGATATTAGAAAAAAATATATAGACTGGTGGAAAATTGCATTAAGAGATGAATGAAAGATAACCTGTTATTAATGTGATAAAAAATAAAATAAAATAAAATAAAATAAAATAAAATAAAATAAAATAAAATAAAATAAAATAAAATAAAATAAAATAAAATAAAATAAAATAAAATAAAATAAAATAAAATAAAATAAAAAGTAAAGATAGTGTGGAGTTAAACAACAGGACTGGTATCTCTCAGAAGATGAACTGTACTTACCATCTCCATAACAGTAAAATGTGACTCCCTTTTATCTTCACAGTAAATATAGAAATAATTTTACCTTGACTTTTGAACTTCATTTAGCACACTCTCATATTCTCCATAGAAAATGTGAAGAATACTAAAGTTGTCAGAAAAATGAATAAAATGTGTAATGATATACATATTTATAACTAAGCACAGAAAAGACCAATGGCAGATAATTAGTGCTCCATGCTATGAGAAGGTCTAGGTTGTCCCCACTGGACTGCAGTCGAAGAGGTTGAACGTAAAACTGAATAAATATAATATCCCTCACATGTCACATTGTTTACTACCTGTGTGCATTGCGTACACCTGATGAATTTGTTTCTGAAACATCTGAACTTTTCCTGAATTATCATTGTGCTACTCAACTATTATAGTGCTAGTCAAGCCATGCTAATGCACTATTGTGAAAACTGATATGCATAGGTCACGCTGGAAGCTGCGCATGGCCATTTGGAACATGGCTTGTCTTTTATGCTGCTGTTAATGTTGCTGAAATTCACAACCTCATTGTATTATCATTAACTGTTTGGTCTTCATATAAGTTCAGAAATCATCAGTAAATGCTAATGGGTGTAATTTCTTGGATGTGTAGGAGTTCAGTGTAAAGGTGTCTTCTTACACACATCCATGTCAGATGCTGTTCTGTTAGGCTGCCCCTCTGTTGCCATCTGTCACAAGGTGACAAAATATAGTGGAATATTTGTGGAAGGTTCAGTTTCCTCTCCTATATCATCAACATTCACTGCTGATGGGTGGGCAGCATAATAAAATAGGAGGCATTTTATTTAAAGCATCCCTTGTATCAGCCTGATTCAAATCATGCGAATAGAAATATTCAATGGGGATAAAAAATATTTTAAAAAGCCATATAAATATTTTACTGTGCCTTACAAATTTAAGGCACTTAGATGAATACAGGACTATGTCTGCATGAAGGCAGCAAAGGTAATTTTGGTTATGTCTTATACCACCATTCCTGTATTTATCCTGCCATGAAATGAACGTGAAAAAAGTAGTTTATTTTTATGTAGTTTTATTCTACAGGTGTCATTTGAAAACATAATTTCATCAAAAAAGATGAAAAAAAAATCAAAATAGAATGTAACCAGCAGGCTCCTTTATTTCCAACAATGTCTACTTGTCTAAGATGCAAGGGAGTAAGAATGGGGCCTCTATACATAGAGAAGAGAAACTATAAGAATGTTTACATCAACTTACCCCTTCTTTCCTATTATTAAATTTTTCTTTGTCATTCTTTTCTTTTTTCCTACTCCTTGGCATATAGGCTACTCACACTCATCCTCCTACATTCATCATACAACAGATCTGAGTAGGCTTAAGGGAATAATTTATGCATCTACAGGTTCTTTAAAGTATATTTTATGACCATTTTGGAGCAAAGCTATAAGGATTCAATTTGTCACACACATGGGACTCTAAATACATATCTGTATGTATTTTATATTTCAAGCCACAAACCCCTCATTTAAAAAATTGGTAATTTATTATCTGTGTAAGATAGAATGAGCTTGCATGTATTATGTGTTCAATCCATGTTTCTGTGTGCTGATCTGCTCGTCGAAGTGTGAAGTACAGAGCATCTTGCTGAAGTGCCAGAAAGTTCTGCCTCTGGAAAATCTGATCCCCTCTGATGTTATTGCTCTTCTAAGGAAAATAAAATGTATTTCAATAGAGCAATGATGAACTGGAAGTAAGGAAATTGAAGTTTAAAAACTACCACTAGCCAACTCTATTACCATGATCTTATCATCGTGCAATATAAAACTCAAAATAAAAATGAAATGGAATTAAGATGTTTACATTCCACCCTGTCTTGTAAATGTTCAATTTTCACATTTTGTTTTCTACTGTATCTGCCATATCTTTAGATCGAAAGCAGAGGTCTGCTACTCCATATGCTTAAGTTGTAACAGTGTTCAGAGTAATGCTGTACTGCTTAAATGCAACTGGAGTTTTCTGGAGGTCACATCTAGAACAGACAATATGCAGGCAGTTAAATTAAGTTCAAAGAGGGCAAAGTTGTTTTGCTTCATTTTGAGATGGAAGTTGAAATTAAATACCGAGTATTTTGGTAAAAACATAGGTATGATAAAAACAGAGGGTCAGGAGAGGTTCTCAGGGTTGTTTCAACCTTTTGATACCTTTTTATTTTGACCCCAAATCTTCCATGGCATTAGTCTTTAATTTTATATGTATGTGTACAACCTGTAACCAAATGTGATAAAATTCACATGAGACTTTCAGGTTCTTATATAATGGTAAGACTGCTTTTTGTAAACTAATTATTTTCAGTTAGTACTTCACTAAGATTTTCATTTAATGTTTTACGGTATGATTTCTTTCCTCATTTATGTTCTGAAAATCCTCTTTTATTCCTCTTATTTTGTACATAATGAGTTCAAAATTAATTATTTTGGGAAGTCTTTTAAACTAAGTACATTCCTTTATATTTGGATTTTACCTTCTGTTTACTAAAATACTGCCTCAAGAAATTTAATAGCTCTGAAATATCACTTCTCAAGTAGCATCATGCCCAGAAGTGTCATCCTACACAAGCATTAAGTGTAATATTAAGTGAAGTAGACACAAAGGGGAAAGGAGGTATTTGCATATAACTTGGTCCATTTGGGTAAGTAAAAAAGAGAAGACACGGGAAAGAATTATTACATTTGGAATCCAAGCCCTATGAATCTTACCATGTTCAGACTCTTCTCAATGGAAGTCTATGACTTCTAGAAGGAGTCTGTACCTCATCACTTTTTCAGGTGTGTGCCCCAAAAGAGAGAACTATTTTTTGGATCTAGGAAGATTCCTGAGCATCAGTTCGTGGTTGCTAGAGAGACATTGCACTTTTATTGCTGGCATGGCCCTTGCAGCTGCCTAGGGCTTATGCTTTCTACATTTTTCTTGTCTCTCTTTTTAAGCTAAGCCTGCCATTACGTTTTGAAGCTTCAGATGATTGAGCCTTCCAATTTTCTGTGGGATGTTGCATCACAATCTCATTTGTACTCTACTATCAAAAAACATATTTTATTATTTGATTATTTTTCATAAAAAAGCTGAGGAGACAACAACATAATTTTGTGGGTTCTGTGAGAATTTATAGAGAGACACATTGAGAACAATATAGCAGTATTTCTTACAAGAAAGAACGCTGGAGAAGGAAATATTTTTACACAGATTTAAATTCTAATTTTAATCTAATGTAAGCAGTGCTTGAAGTTTCTGACTTTTACTGAGTTAAAATCACCTTTTCTGAGCATCTATGCATCTGATTTTGATACAGATTTATTTTTATACATTAGTGTGTGTGTCTAAATCCCTCTCTTGATGAAGCATTTTGCTGTCTGTTCTATGAGAAAGATTAAAACTGAACATAAACATGAGTAAAAAAACTGCTAAATGAACAGTTTATTCAATTGCATTTTTAAAATATTTTGAAAGTTAAGATTTTTACCTTTCTACTTTTATATTTGCTGCTGGATAACTGTTCATGACATTCAGTAAGCCTCTTGAAAAAAAGGACATGCAATGAGACCTGAGCTGTTGTGTTATTTTCTTTCTCACTTTTTAATATAATAGAGAAAATAAAATCTTAGTCATTAAAAATCACTATTAACTATCACAGTTCAGTCCAATGGGAATGTTTTACTCATATCTTCAATAGCATATACAGTGTTAAAAGCTTTTAGAAACTTATTACTTGCCATCAATTTTAATAAAAACACCTCACATCTGCTATTTTAATTTTAATGAAAAATTCTTTTTTTTATGTGTGTGAATGGAAATTAAGAATTAGGCTTTTTGGTACATGTGTTATCAAGGGGAATTAACTCAATGATTTATTCATTGTTTTTTCAAAGTGTTTCATTAGAATTCATATTCCTCTTGGAGAGGAATAATTAGAGTAGGCAAAGATGGTAAATCTTTGTTTCCAAAACAGATCTACTCAAGGAACGCACAGATTTGTGGTATAATGGCTTAGCAATTATTGCACTGCATTTTTTGGTATAAAACTGAGGACCATTTCTCTTCCTTTTATTTTTTGTACCTAACAGAAACATCTTTGTCAGTGAAGTGGTATCTAGATTGATTCTCCAGAATAGATGGACATCAAAATGAGTCTCTCATACAGTATACATAATTTCTTTGTCCAGCATCTTTCCATCCTCTTGTTATAAGTACATGCATGACACATAAACTCAATAAAACTTCTGTGGAGTAAGAAAATCCATTTAATTCAGTGATGTTAACCAGGTCCATCAAGTTTAGTACAGTAACAGCCCTTAAAATAATATCAGTTTAAATTAGGGTTGTGAACAGCTTAAAGCTCATACTAATATTTGAGTGCATAATCACTACGACAGTATACATTTACTGGATTAAACTAAAAAAAAAAAAAGTAAGTATAGACTGAAACTAACAGAAATGAACTACTTAATTGACATAACAATTCTCATAAATGCATGAAGCATACCATTCATTTTTAATTTTCAATTGTTTTCAGTTTGTTTTTCCCTCTGGGATCTTAGACTGCTGGATCTGATACAAATCTTGTATTTCAAGCTTTTACTCGGGTTTCACTGAATGCTTTCTAAATATTTATTAGGACATAGAAGAAATACCTTATTGTCACAATTTAACCTTAACCATTTACAGAGCTATATTTTTACAGACCTTTATAGTGATTTTTCTGCTATGCCTTTGTTTTATAACAAAAGCCACTTATACATCTACAGACAAATTGGTATGTATTATCATTATGTCAGTAAAATCATCGTTAGCTGTGCATTTCTGTAAAGCATACAAATCGATATGTGATAAAGGACTGATATCTACTTATTTTATCCCTTATTTTTAGCAGCGTTTCTTGGCCAGTGTGAACACTTTACTCACCAATGCATGAATCTGCACATACTCTGTAAGAGGCATGAGATGAGTTGATCATTATGGCAATCCTATAAAATTGCATAGGATCTGCAGCATCTTCATGTAACCATTTTATTAGTTATCATTGCTAATAAAATGGTTACATGAAGAAACTGCTACACTTTTTGAATAATCAATCAATAATGTGAGCCAATTACCAATGCTGCCAATCTCAATTTAACTGTCCTCATCCTCATCTTAGTTAAAAAACAGATATTGTTAATTGGAATGTCAACATGGAAGAAATAAATTGTCTTACAAACATTTCAGCCTTTGAAGACTGTGAAATAATAACACTGATGATGAAGCTCCATTTAAAGATGTTGCATAACAAATAGAAAATAATATCTTGTTACATTTCCTGTTGGTTTTGAATATAATTACATTTATCTTCTCAAATTCTGTGATGCAGGCTGAGCTCCAGCTCAGGAACAAACTTCTTTTCTGCCAAAAGAGCAAATTAAATTATAATTTTATAATCCAATCCTTTCTTTGGCTAATCCTATCTATTGCTAGTGTTCTTGGATAATATGATTAGTTTGTTATCTTGATAGTGTTTCTAAAGAAGATATGCTGAGGCACATGCTCTTTTGATATTGTGATTTTCTCCTTTCTATAGATATCAGGTTTTAATGCCTCTGTTTTTGTATCTCACTTCTGTTAAAAATCCTGTAGTCTTGATGATCAGCTAAAAGAAACACAGAAATTCTTCAGTTTCCAGTTAAAAAGCTGCAAATGTGTTGAAATTCCATTTAACTAATAATGAATAATCCTGTGACTGTTGCCTATGCAACTGTAAAACAGATGATTAATCAGAATTTTATTCACTAAAATTCTTAGTTTCCTAAGTTTTTCCATATGCATATCCAGCCAAGACCTCTGTATCTTAAATTTTCATCAGTGGTCCTAGTATTCTAGCTTCAGTCAAATAACATCTTCCTGTGGCTTACTGTAATATTGAGTAGGGAGTTAATATTGAGTAAGGTTGGAGTTCTGTCACCTAACACTAGGATGAGTTCTTATGAAATGTCATAAGCCTTTTTGCTCCACCTCTCTGTATGGGCAAGCATATTTCTATATCTTGTTTCCAGATAAATATGCAAAGCATTATCAAAGACTGAAGATTTAGTAGACCTGTTCTATAATATATTTAGGAATTTTTTAGTCTACTTCTAGCATATATGAGATTTTATTCATCTTATTCAAATCAAAATTTCATTGGTAGATGAATAGATAGATAAATATTTAATGCAAAAATATTAGGAATTATTAATACCACTTGGTATTAATAGTAGCTTTGCTTTTCTGACACTAAAATAACCCTTTTTTGGTTGTTTCAGAATCTGATTATGAGCTGAAATGTGATGGATCACTGTCTCAGATTCGTTTTTAAGTCCATCTATTTATGGACTTAAAAACAAAACAAAACAAAACAAAAAAACTCAAAAAACCTCAGGACAGTTTAGTTCTGTCTCAGAAAAGGCAATGCAAAAGTGCCTTGGTAGAAAATATGTTCTTTTAAAAATTCTAGAGACTTCAAGCAGTGGCATAAATGGCAAGCAATTAAGCTTTGAATTCAGAAATGTGACTTTATGTCTTTAATCACAATTAATCTAATCATTTATACTCTAAAAGAGTCTCTGTGACTTTTTAGACTCAATATGCCTTCTGATCAACTTTCAAGATATTCCTCAAAACCTGTGCTGGGTTACTGTATGCTTTCCTGTATATATATATACTGCTCAAAACATCTGGATGTAGAACATACACATACATTAATAATCACCATTTTAATGTGCTTAGGTGTAAAAGAGGAAAATGAAGATTACTACTTTAGTTTTCCCTCTTTCTCTACTACTTTATAGGATAGACAGTGCAAGGAACTAGAAACACTAGAAAAATTACTGAAGTTACAACGTCAGTGTTTAAAGCAGTTTGTTGTAGTGAACTGTTATGAAAACTTGGTGGTAATCATCTTTTGTGTGATGCTACCATATCTGATGTAGCTGGTGTGAAATTGGCTGACCTAAATTTGAGATTGATTAGTTGGCCACAGCAACTGTCAGGAGCAGACTTTTGGTTGCCACCAGTTGGAATAACATTTGAGCTATTTCAAAACATCCCTCAAGAATATAGGCTTGAGTGGAAAGATGTGAGAGGCATGTGAATGCCACAGAACATATTAAAGGGGGGACACTCATAATCACAGAAGCCTAAAATACTTAAAATTCCCTGTGTGTAGAGGGAGCTACTACTTAACCATCTTATAATCTTGGCAGAAATTTCTATCTCTACAGCAGATTAATATATATGATAATTTTATAATCTTTTGTGGTTTGGCTCCTTCATCTTTTTCACTAAAAAAATCTTAAACACCTTTTTCTAACAAAAAATTATGCATCCTTAACAAACCTTTGGAAACAATTCAATAAACGAATATATACGCATCAGGAATTCATTGAATATTCTTTATTTCACTTGGCTCCCATCATTTTATCTTCAAGCTTTATACTTCTAGGACCAAATTTATCCCCAGTGTATATTGAGTTACCTGCTGTCAATGGAATTATGTTGCAGGCATGTTTGAAGTTGTGTTTGAAAAAGAATATTCAGGAATTTTCTGTGTTTAGTCATAACAAGTACATAGTTTATGCTGAACTGCTAATTAAAATCTGTTCTTTGAGTCTCTAAAGAACAGTATTATGTTTCAGTTTAAAGGGCAATACAGTGAAATAGGAAGCGATGAATGTGCCTGATTGGATATACATTACCATATGCAAGTGATTAGTTACATTTTTCATTCAAAAGTTGCTTGTTTTTTAATAAGTAGTTATTCTTTGTACCCATTTTTCTCTAAGTATCTGAAGATAGTACTGCTACAGAAATAAGGCAATAGGGCAGCTCTTAAATTGCAGCTTAAAAGTTGGTGAGGTTGATTCTTGAATGAGTCTAATATGGTAACACCAAACAAAAAACATGCTGCAAATTTCTGAGTGGATTCTTAGAGGCAGGTTTTAAATATGTAATATGACTGCTGATGGGTCGCATTTAATGGGATTAAAACCTATCATCCTGTATTTTCCTCACATTTTTAAGAAAGGTAGTAGGCAACATCTGGGAAACTAGAGACTGGAGAACTTAATGTCTGTGCCTGATAAGATCACAGAACAGATCCTTCTGGAAGCTATGTTAAGTCATATTCAACACAAGGAGGTGATTCAAGTCAGTCAACATGTCTTTGACGAGAGTAGATCATCCCTGATCAATCTGGTGGCCTTCTATGATGGAGTGATGAAAACAGTAGACAAATGAAGGACAACTGATGTAATCCACCTAGACTTCTGCCTTTGATATTATCCCATATAATTTCTTAACTTTAAATTGGAGAGACACGGATCTGAAGGGTAGATTATTCAGTGGATAAGGAATTGGTTGGACAGCTGCAGACAGAGGATTGTGATCACTGGCTCTATGTTTAGTAGAGGCTGATCACAAGTGGTGTGCACAGGAGTCTTGTGAACAATGCTCTTCATTATCTTTATCAGTGACCTAGACAGAGGGACTGAGTGCACCCTCAGTGAGACTGCTGATGATACCAAGGAGAGTAGTGCAGTTGAGACAGTAAAAGGAAGGGATGCCACCCAAAGTGACCTAGAGAAACAAGAAATGTGGGCTCATATTAACCTAATGAGATTCAACAAGGCAAAGTGCAAGATGTTCCACTTGGGTCAGGGCAATCCCAGATATGTGTACAGACTGGGAAAGAGTTCTTTGAGAGCAGCCCTACAGAGAAGGATGGGGGTTTTCTGGTGAATGAAAAGTTTGACATGAGACAGCAGTGTGCACTTGCAGAACAGAAGACTGATGTTATTCAGGGCAGCATCAGAAAAGGAGTGGTCAGGAGGGAGAGGAAGAAGCTTGTTCCCCTCTACTATGCTCTCAGAAGGTCCCATCCAGAGTACTACATCCAGTTCTGGGGCCCTCAGCACATGAAAGATGTGGAACTGTAGGAGTGGGTCCAGAGCGGTCCAGAGTAGAGCCATGAAGATGATCAGAGTGCTGGAGCACCTATCCTATAAAGAAAAGATGAGAGAGCAGAGAGCAGGGCTCGTGCAGTCTGCAAAAGAGATGGCTTGGGAGAAACCTCACTGTGGCCTTCCAGTACTTATAAATGAAAGGGAGACCGACATTTACACAGTCTTGCAGGACAAGGGAGAATGGATTTAAACAAAAAGGGAAGAGATTTAGTTTAGATGTTGGGGAGAAATTTTTTTACTCAGGAGGTGGTTAGGCACTGGCACAACAGGCTGCCCAAAGAAGCAGCAAACTAATCTGGCAGGTGCCAACCTTGCCCACAGCAGGGAGCTGGAACTAGATGATCTTTGAGGTCCCTTCCAACTCAAGACATTCTGTGACCATGATTCTATATGATGAGAAACACTGATACAGCATAGTCAAATTTTTAGTGATTTCAGTTTGGAACAGCTTGTAAAAAACTTGTATACTTTTATATTTTGGAGGTTTTGTATTCCTAAAGTGAATAAAACCAGTTTTTTGTTGTTGTTGTTTATTTGTTTGTTTGTTTGTTTTTGCAAGAGCTGTTGAGCTCTGAGTAATTCCCTCAGTGAAAGAACAGAGAAAAAAAACCAACACATTATTAAAAATCAAATCTAATGAGAAATGAAGGAAAGGAACAGAGACTCCCACTGGGTTCATACTTAGAAATCATAAGACACTGTAGAGTAATAGGAGCAAAAGTTTTCTCCACAAATTTGTTTTTTCCAGAGTTCTCCCTTAGAAAATTCCCTGCCAAGGAACACTATTTATTTTTCCCCCCAGTGGAGAATCTTGTTTTCTACTTTCGCATTTACGGCAAACTAATGATCCATAAAGAATCATGTCCCCACCATTAAAGTTATTTGAAGTTTTTGTACCTTGAAAAATAATGTCTCATTATACAACTGGGTACTCATAGGGCTTCCTACTTTCAGTCAGGATTTCATTGTATGCACAGAAGACAAATAAGGGGGTAATGCCCTGTTTATATTGAAAGGCCTCTGGTACAGGAAGAAAATATGAATTTAATCAACCTTATTTAAAAAAAACCAAACCCAAATACATCTGGTGGGAGTATGTAGAGTATAGAGTAGGAATGTATGAATTTATCTCTAAAAACTAAAATTAACAAACAGCAGGCTGAAATACTGAAGCTACACAGACACTATTTGACACTTAAGCTAATTGGCACAATGCCATTTATTTCTATAACCTTGTTCTCCAAAATGGTGGCCATCATCTCTTGCACCTATGTTCTATTCAGATAAACTCCTGAAGCATGACAGAGGATAGTTCAGAAGAGTCTTACGTGGCAAAGAGCAAAACCACACCAATGATTAAAACTGCAACAGTGAGTAGTAGGAAGTATATAACTTACTGATATAAATGCATTGGAGTCTTGAAGAGATTGGTTTGTTGAGTAGAAATATTAGGAGTAACTGTAAATGACTCAGTCACAGTAGGTTTTAGTAGAAATGAAGGGACAGCTCATTTAGAGCCTTTCCCAGGTTCTGGGACTGAAAACTAGACACATATTCACACATTGTAATACCTTACATAGTAGCAAGGCATTAGGATGAAGTAATGAGAAAGCTACTTCTAAACTAATGAACCTGGAAGCCCTTGTAAAGTCCTATGGAGCTCATGCATTATTAGGGTGATACTTGTTAAATAACTGAATCTCTCCTGAAAGGACATAAGATGCTTTCTAGTCAAGAAGTCCCTGTAGGAAGATGATATCCGAACAATATGTGTAATCTATGTAATCAGGAGTGGACAGATTCTATTTAGTCTCAGCACAGGATATACACATTAACAATAAAGAAAAATGTAATAGATTTGTTTTTTCCTGTATTATATAATCTCATGTGAAGATTACTTTCTGTAGAAACCAGCATACTTTAGTAGGCAGATAATTAAGCCCTGGAAGGGTTTTCACAAAGTTAATGGATCGTTCATATTCTGAGGTTCCTAGGAACTTATCTTACATACCAGCTGCATATAAAAAGCTAATATATGTTTTGCATTATTTAGTTAAGGATGTTTTTGCCCTAATGGACAGACTGACTCTGTGTGCTTTTCTAAGAACAATATGATAACATAGAACAGGCCGTTGTCAGCTCCACGACAGTAACATTTCTGATCATACAGCCTAACTGATGAGGACTGGAGGCACCTTACCTAGTAAATGCCAAACTTAAACAGACCAGATATCTTTCTACAATCGTCAGAAATACCTTCTCCTGTCTATTTACAGAACTTATTGCGAATGATTAATTCTTAAGAATCAGACATTTAATGTGCCAAAATGAGATCAACTGGAGTCCAAAAATTTTCCTTTCATTTTAGCACTATTTTTATGCAGATTTCAAATTAACATATTATGATTCATAAAAAATAAAAATTGCAGAGCCACACAGAACATAGTCTTGCTGTGCTTTTAGTCTCTAAATAACTTACATTTACTACATATCTTATTACAACTGTGAAATTTATGTAGGGCAGTAATGAAACCATCAAGCTAAGCATGTAGTGAGCTATTTTTGCTTTCTTGTTAACTGCTTCTTTGTTTGCATTATATTTCATGTCTTTGTAAATATGATTGAATACAATAATAACTCTAAGAGAACTGCAGCAACTGCTTTGTTTTGAGAAATATTTTAGTGTATTGAACTTGTGCTGAACATGAATATTGTAAAAGTAGAATATTTTTTAAAATGAAGAATTGCTTAAAGTAAAATATGATGCTAATTAGAAAGAAGCTCATAACAATGCAGAATGGTATAAACTTCTGTTACAAATGTTGGTAACCTGATTTTGAAAAATAAGTAAAGCAAATATTGCTACAACAGTAATCTTATTTTTTAAAGGTGGTGGATAACCAGTATTTCATAGATTTCATTAGAAACTATCAGGCATTCAGTGCTTTCAAGGACAGGCAGATGAGGAAAGGCAGCTTCACCTGCAAAATTCCATCAAGTAAGCATGTTGATAAAGTGTTTCAGATCTTGAAGATTATTTTCTCACAACAAGTAAGCTTATCACAACTTGGATTTTTTACACAAATACGATAGAAAGATGCACAGTCATGGAGACGGACATTAAGTTAAAATCATACCCTAAAACAAACAAATGAGCTTCTGTAAAGTTGTTATGCCTATGTATGGATGACACCTTACTGTGAATATCATATTTAACTTGATGTGGCTTTTTTGTCTTGCTTGGTTTGGCTGAGCTGTTATCCCTTCTCAATACAATGGTCAGTGTTTTCAGGAATTTCTTCTAATTTGAGTGCTTTAATAGCATTATCTTTCCCTTTTTTTTCCCTTTTAATTTAAAACACTCTAAATTTTTTCTCATATGGGAGTAGTCATCTCTGAAATAAATTTAAATTTGTTGACAACAGATCTATTTTTCTTAATTACATTTAATAGTCTTCCCAGAAGTATCAGAGGTTATTGGTTCAGGATTGCTCTTTCCTCAAGTATTCATCCCAGAAAACTATCCAGGATTTCTTAATTTGGAGTGTTCCTAGATTAGCTCCAAAACTTTTCGGTGCTGAATTTAGTCACCTGTGGACATTCAGAAGTATCTCAATTCATGACACAAGAGTTTTTTGAATAATAAACATGTCTCAGTGGGTGATCAGATAATGTTCACTTGCATATGGACAGAAAGAAGAGTCTTCGGAACTGTGGCATTTGAATGCTTTCTAGATGCAAGCATTCAGGAAATGTAAATTGAAGAACTGGTTAGTGAAAGCATGATTCAAACACTTGTGATTGGGGCAAAATTCTTGGAGAAGGCAGAATGCTTTGAAACTGATTCAGTAAAAAGGGTTTATGCAGTTTCACGAGGTAAAAAAAGACCAAAATGTTTCCTGGGAGCTAGGACCAAATGCTTCTACCATTCAGCCAAATGTGAAAATATCATTGTTAGCTCCAGAATCCCATTTCCCTACTCTTCTTGTTTTTTCATAACCCTCGTATGCTAAAAACCACCACCATAGTGCCATATTACTTCAATAAGAAACTTGTGGAAACCAGACTCCAGGTCAATCCAAGTGTCTGTCTTGTCTTGTTAGTCCCCTGCACTCAGAAAAGTGGCAGTCATTTAAAAATTGCTCTAATCCACAAATTGAGGAAAATGTCTGAACTAGATGAAATGGAATTCCACCTACAATCACATACATTTGTATGGTACTAGATAGGTAAATTTTCATAAAGCACTGTAAAATGAAGTTAAGAGAGGTTGCCTGGCGTTTTACATTTCAGTTATGCAGATGACTCAAGGCCAGATGGTGGAATAATAGAAATTCAGACTGAAAGTAATTTTAAATATAATGAAGCATAGGGACGGTTTAATAAGGAAAAGATTGTCATTGTGACTAGGGGTCTTTCCAAAATACACTGGCCTAAGTAGTAGCAATGATCTTCCTCTAAAAGCAGTAGAATTTGTTCTGTATTTATTATATTGCCTTTAATATTCTAGTGCTCTAATATTATTCTTGATGCATCACACTCTTACTTTGAGGTAGTTTTGTCTGCAACACTTCCAATTCATATTCAACTAAATGACCTTTCAATTAAAAAAGTATGTATCTGTATCTATTATGGACAAGAAATAAATGGGGTTCCTATAATGCAGAAGTGCTCAGTATTACTGAAAACGGGCATTAAAAGACTGGAGAAAATCTAAAATAACTGAATGGAATGACTATTCTATTAATTTAACATTAAATTATAGTTTTCTAGACATGGTGAAAGAAGTTGTTTAGAATCTGCTATTTTCTCACAGAAGGTAGGAACAAGGTAAATTAAATTTACATTATCTTGCTCTTTGTGGAATGGAAACTACTGATTATGTTGTATTCAGTACAATGATCCTTTTGACATAAAGAAAAATCATGGAAAATTTTGCAAAAACCTGATTTCACTCACTGTAATAATGTATTGTCAAGGTACAAAAATAATATAATTATTGTATTTTCACTGTTTCCAATATGACATGTTATTACTGTTTGCATGGGTGATATATTGAAACCTCAAGTTATATATATTCATGTAGTTTAAGTAAACAAAGTGAAAAAATGACTCTCCCAATTGTCTACAGAAAGAACATTATATATATATACATAATAGGGGCAGAAATCTTCCAGAACACAAGACAGAGTTAATAGAGTTGCCTTAAGACTCAAGTAGCAATAAAACACAGTGAAGCCAGAATTTATATTAATAACACAGTTCAGAAATATGCCACAAGTGAGACAGAGCCCTTTTCTTAGACTTATTCCTTAACAGTGAAAAGCTGAAGAGCTCCTTGTAAAAGGCAATTCGATTTGCTATGGGGCGTTTGGTTTAAATAAAGGACACTTATCCTATCGGGAAAAGCTTTCTCTTCATAATCAAAAAGCCAAAAGTTTCCTCTACCATCTGAATCAACTATTATTGAAACGAAAAAGTTAACTACAGCAGAACTGTGACACCAAACTTTTTTAGCTACCTGATGAGAAGATTCCCACTGGTATACCTTCTGCCTGATGTAGTAAAAATTTCAGAAATTCTTAGGTTCAAAAAGGCAACATATCAGACTTGCTGAAATGCTTTATGAAAGGCTGTCAGAAAGTTTTCATCCATCTAGCAAGTAATCATAACCCAAGCAAAAAAAATCTTTCTTATTGAATTTGTACAACAAAAACAAATTTTAAAATTATTTTGAAAATAAGTAGATGTTTTTACTTCATGTAATTAACTTCTAAAAAGCTCTGCTGTGAACTCCAAGTTTCTGAGGGCAAATAGAGCATTTCTCTGTAGAGTAGTCAGACTGCAGTGGAGTTAGAGATCACTTTTTTCCAATGTATGCTTGGTATGTGGAAAGATGGGTTTAAAGTCCAAAATCAGCAACCTTTAAATACTTGGTCACTTTTTCTAGGTTCTCTCTTCTATAAATAAGCATGCAAAGTAATAAATATATCATTTAAATACAGTTACTTCAGATGAAAGCACCTAAAACTTTCCCAGCTTCCTTTCCTCAAAGTCTGAACAGTGAAAAATAGAAATAGACATTTAGACTATATGTTATTGATTGTTCTTTTAAAAAAAAGGTTGCAGTCACATGGCCAAAGGAATATTTGCAGTGAGGATAATGTTTGCAGCTTAGATTTCTACTGGAATTTGTGCGGGAGAGAGTTACTCAACTTAAAAAAAATACTGATTGAATCCTCGTAGTGTCCTTTGTGGACCAAAAAACAAAGACAGTGATGTATCTGTTCTTTGTGATGTCCTGCTGACAAAATGAAACAACCTATATAATGTGGTAAAAATCATTCAAATTTTTATTTATTAGCTCCACTGGAGAGCTGTGTCTAGATCTTCATGTAAATCTGAGCTTTTCTATCACTGTCTGTTCCTCTTTCGTTCATGGTTTGGATCCAGCTCACCTACTGCACCAGAACTCTCCAAATTAGGATTTTCCTATGGATGATGGGATAATAGTGTATTTCTCTCTGTAATGTCTTTCCATCACTTAGTCTGAGAGTGACATTTTAGTCATAGATCAGGATGAAAGCAGTATTAAATCTCTGCACATCTGCTGTTTGTTTACATGGTCTCTATGTTAGCCAATCTTTCCTTAGGGTTTTTCATCCAGATTTAAGGTAGAAATTTTCAAGTTCTTAGCCTTGAGGAAGACTCTGCTCAGTTCTGCCTCTAAAATGCTGGCCTTGACTTTTGCTTTCAGATGTAGTAATAATAACATCTTCCTTTACTCACAAAGAATATCACTGAAGTAAAATCATGGATTAGCACATCTGTGTACATTATATTGATAAATGACACTATCATAGAATCATTTGTGTTGGAAAGGACCTTCAAAGCTCATCTAGTCCAACTCCCATGCAATGAGTAGGGATATCTGCAGCTGGATCAGGTGCACAGAGCTCCATCTAATCTGACCTTGAATGACTCCAGGGACAGGGCATCCAGCACCTCTCTAGGCAACTTGTTTTAGTGCTTCATGATCCTTATTGTAAAGATCTTTTTCCTCATATCCAGTCTAAATCTCTCCTCTTTTAACTCGATACTATTTCCCCTTGTCCTATCATAACAGAATCGGCTAATGAATCTGTTCCCTTCTTTCTTGTTAACTCCCCTTTAGATACTGAAAGGCTACTCTCAGGTATCCCCTGAGAGCATTTTTTCTCCAGGCTGAACAGCCCCAGCTCTCTCCACCTGCCCTCATAGAGAATGTTTAACATCCCTTGGATCATTTTTTGTGGTCCTTTTCTGGACATGCTCCAACAGGTCTACATCTCTCCTGCACTGAGGACTCCACATCTGCATGCAGTGCTGCAGATGGGGTCTCACCACACTGAGTAGAGAGGCAGGACAACTTCCCTTCACCTGATGACCATGCTTCTTTTGATACAGACTAGTGTATGGTTGGCCTTCTGTACTGAAAGGACACATTGCTGGCTCATGACCAGCTTGCCATCCACCTCCAAAGCTCTTGTCAGCACAGTTGTGCTCAATCCTTCATCTTTCAGTTTGTATTTATAGTGAGGTATTGCCAGGAGTCAGGTGGCAATTCTGGATCCCTGGGCCCACTGCTCAAGCTTGTCTAGGTCTCTCTGGATGGTATCCCATCCCTAGGTCATGTCAGTTGCACCATACTGCATGGTGTCTTCAGCAACCTTGCTGAGAGTGCATTTGATCCCATTGTTGATGTCATTGATGAAGATGTTTAAGAGCACTGGTGACAGTAGTGACCTCTGAGGGACACCACTTGTCAGTCATCTCCATCTCGACCTTGAGCCATTGACCACCACTACCTCAGCACAGACTTGTAACCAATTCTTTCTCCATAAAATGGTCCCCCAGTCTTTCTAGTCTGGAGAGAAGGACGTTATGGGGTATGTTGCCATAAGCCTTACTGAAGTCTGAATAGGTGACATCAGTGCCTCTTCTCTTGTCCACTAACACAGTTATGTCACTTAGAGGGCCACTAGGTTTGTCAGGCAGGACTTGCCCTTGGTGAAGCCATGCTGATTATCCCATATCACCTCCCCACCATCTCTTTCATGTGTCTTAGCAAAGATTCTTGGAGAACCTTCTGCATGATCTTCCCCACACTGAGGTGATACTGACAGATCAGTAGTACCCTGAGTCATCCTTTCTACACTTCTTAAAAGTGGTTGGGACATTGCCTTTTTTCCAGTTACCAGGGACTTCACCTGGATGCCGTGACTTTTCAAATATTGAAAATGTCTTGGCAACTAAATGAGCCAGTTCCCTCAGGAGTTTGAGATGGAACTTACCAGGACCTATAGACTTAGGGATGTTCAGGTTCCTCAGGTGACTGTGAACTTCATCTTTTCTTAGAGATTAGTGTCACTGCATATTCTTTCTCTGAGTCAAATCTTGGGAGTCGTAACCTTTCAGATTTTTTAAAGTCAGTAGCAATAGCAAGTCTACAGCAATAAGAATTTTAGTGCAATAGCAGACAGTCTTCAAAGGAACTTCGAACTTTAGTTGCTATTGTGCAGTTTTTCTTTCAAAATGATGCACCATGTTCTTACAGCTGTGCAGCACAGGCTAGATACTGTCTTTGATTCCATCTCAGGTGTTCACTGTGAAAAGATTCAGACTTCATTGTGACTGATACTTACTTATAAGTTATCTCATACTTGGCTGCTTGGAGTCTTGGCAGACATACAGTATTGAGCGTCTTGTGATGACTGATGATGAGTGAATAGAGAACTTACAACTAAGCCTTAGATGGGTGCCAGAGAGTTTGGTTATCTGAAAGGCAGACAGAAAAAAACTAAAAACAGTGATCTGATATGATACCAGCTTCTAAAACTCTGCTAGTGCCACAGCTGCTTGGTATTTTAGGTGGATAATTTTGCTGCTGCTTTTAGACTTATTATTCTTGAAAATTATTATGGAGATTTACTCCTTTTGTGGCCTTATCTTGGTCTGGGAGATAATAGGACCTGGACTTGGCTTCATCCCCAGGCTTACTTGCTTAGAAAAGAACATGACTGTGAGAGATAGGAAAAACATAATCCAAGAGGAAATGGTAAAAAGGAGCATTGGAGATGTTCCCATTATCTCTTCATATTCCTGCTCTGTGGTAAGTAGTGTCCTGATCAGCCTGATTGATGACAAACAGAGATAGAATTTTATAGTGAAATGTTTATAAACCAAAGCTTACCCTTTTTTTTTTTCTTTTAGAATATCACTGTCTGTGTATTTCTGCACTGAAGTCTGAAACAGACTTCAATCCTTCCTTTGCTGGTTAAACACTTGAGAAGAAACCATCATATGAAAATATTTTTTTCCTTTTTTTCCCATCTGGTGAAAGGTTTTATAAGGGCATATTACTTTATGCCCTGAATTTCCATGCAATTTTTAGTCTCCAAATATTTCAATATTCATTTAGGGGATTTATATATATATATATTTTTTTCTATTATAATTTGACTTATAATTCCTGCTACTTACCAGGACTAACTGAACCTAAGATCTTCTGAAACACTAAACAAACAGATAAAACTCAAACAACGAAGAGTAGAAATAACTTTTTATTTATTTATTTATTTATTTTTTACGGAGTGAAATATTTAAAGGGCACTGCCTTGTTTGACTTGTAAAAACATTGCACGTCAACTGGATGCATGTATGGAATACCTTCTCACCTTTTTGCTCTGTTACTGGCATAATTAGAAAGTTATTAATTTCTGATACTAACTTTATCTATTTCAATAATTCAAGCTCAAGGCAACAGTAAGCTCAGGAATTGTCTGGTGGTCACTGTTAATTTCTGGATGACTTAGACTCATTGAGTTGTAAGCACTGAGTGCCATCTAGTGTGCACATCGGTAGGAGACAAAAAGCAGCCAGGAAAAGTCTGTGGTATCACGATGAGACCTCCTAGCCAGTAAGTGCATGGAAAAGAGTTCTATGTAAGAATTATTAAATTATGTTGCCTCATTAAAAAACAAAACAACCACATTTCAGATTAGTGATAGAGATATATAGACACAAAACTCATTGGAGGGTCATATATACTATTCACAGAATTTGTAGGGGCTGGAAGGGACCTCTAGAGATCATCTAGTCCAACCCCCAATTACTATTGCTTCAACAGGCTGAGCTTATTAAACACTTTGTATCCCTTGTATCCTTTTGTTCCCCGTGATTTCCCAGCATATCACCTTATCATTCCACTTTATGTCTTAGAACAGTTAAGCCATTTGCAAACTGTGATTTGTGAAATTACTTCAGCCTTTTCCTTCTGGGAGAAAAGTAAATCTTAACTGAGAGGTCTGGCAGGGTTAAAAGCTATTATGTTCCTCCAGCAATTTGATGTATCAGCAATTATAATCCCATTAGGTGACAAATTGACTTATCAGTGGTGATAGATCTGTTGGTCTGACACTTCTCCCTTCTAGTTTTCCAGTTTTCTCTGAAATCAGTAGAAACCTTTCCACTGATATCTGGAACTATTTTCTGAAGGAATGATTGTACTTTGGTGAGACAAACAAAGCTCTTACAGTAAACTCTCACAAGTGTGAATATAACTTATTTTTTCACCATTACAGTATAGCCTGAAGAATTCTGCCATAAGGGTAAAAGATAAAATCTTTTCAAATTTCTAAGATCATAAATATATATGTAAACTGATCAATGGTATGGTCTGAAACTGCAAAATGGAAGCTTATAACTTAAGCTGGTCTTATATGTAAAATATCTCGAGTAATTTTTTCAAGAAAGCTGCTTATGTATGCATTTCTATGTCTGCTGGATGAGATTGAAAATTATTAGAAATTCCCTAACATGTTTATGACAAAAAAAAAAAAGGGGTGTTATTGTATTAAAATTGAAGGTAACGTCTCAAACAAAAGTTCCTATAAAGCTACTGAGAAGGTCTCCATGTGTATTCACAACACATTAAACTTGTTCTTACAGAAGAAATATAACTACTTGAAAGAGTAAATGGCTCATGAAATGCTTAGGAAGTGCTATATACTACGTACAGCTGTATGTGTGCAAAAGGACAGAAAATAAGTGACATGCCACATTCTGTAGAAAAAATAATTATCCATGAAGCTGTTGCTGATTCTACATATTGTTTCTATTACAACTAAGTTTACTAACTTATGGTGGTTGTACCAATCACTTTACTACAAAGGGAGGTCAGGTGAGAAAAATACATAGGCACACATACCCACACACCTGCTTAAAATTCTCATTTACTTAACCTAGTTACATTGAAAAAGAGAACACCTGGGAAATGACTGCAGAGTTGTAGCAGCAAAATGTGGTGAATGGAAAATTGATTCTTCCAGTTGAGGTGGAGGATCTGCTGCAGAAACCCAACTGAACTGCTATGGCACAGTGTCCTTCCCCAGGGAAACAAGGCTGCAGAAATCCTGCCTACTCTGCCTCTGTTACTTTAAGAGCTTTCACTTCTTTTTATGTATTCTTGTTATACCCTTTCTGCTTTAAATGTTTTAAACGTGATGAATACATATTGTCTGTTGTCTCTTCTGTGCACAGCTCAGGTTGTGCCCAGCTCCCAGGGCTGCATTGCTTTAGCGTCAATTTTAGATTAATGTTATGCAAAGATGCTGTCATAGAATCATGGAATCACTCAGGTTGGAAAAGACCTTAAAGATCATCGAGTCCAACCATGACCTAACCTTACCACCCTAACTAAAAACCCTCCACTAAATCATGTACCTTAGCACCACATCCAAACAGTTTTTAAACACATCCAGGGATGGTGACTCAACCAACTCCCTGGGGAGCCTATTCCAGTGCTTAACAACCCTTTCTGTAAAGAAATGTTTCCTGACATCCAACCTAAACTTACCCTTGTGCAACTTAAGGCCAGTTCCCCTTGTCCTGTCACCAGTGAGAAGAGACCAACCCGCTCTTGCTGTAGAGAGCAGTAAGTTCTCCCATCAGCCTCCTTTTCCCAAGACTAAACAGCCCCAGTTCCTTCTGTCTCTCCTCATAGGACATATTCTCCAGGCCCTCCACCAGCCTTGTAGGCCTTCTGTAGACCTACCCTAGCACCTTAATGTCCTTTCTGTATTGAGGTGCCCAAAACTGAAGACAGTACTTGAGGTGAGGCCTCACCAATGCTGAGTACAGGAACTGGATTACTTCCCTAGTCCTACTCACCACACTATTCCTGATACAGGCCAGGATGCCATTGTCCTTCTTGGCCACCTGGGCACACTGCTGGCTCATATTCAGCCAACTGTCCATCAGTACACCAAGAGCCCTTTCCATCAGGCAGCTTTCAGCCACTTCTCCCCAAGCCTGTAGGGTTGCCTAGGGTTGTTGTGACCAAAATGCAGGACCTGACACTTGTCCCTATTGAAACTCATAAAGTTTACCTTGGCTCACCAATCCAGTCTATCCAGGTCCCTCTGTAGTGCCCTTCTCCCCACAGGCAGGTCAACACTCCCTCCCAACTTGGTGTCATCTGTGAACTTACTGAGGGTGCACTCAATCCCCTCATCAAGATTGTAAATAACCATGTTAAATAGGAGTCACCCCACTACTATACCCTGGGAGACACCACTCATAACCAGCTGCCATCTGAATTTAACTCCATTGACCACAGCATTTTGGGCCTGGCCATCCAGACAATGATTTACCCAGGAGAGCATACACCCATCCAAACTAAGGGCAGCGAGCTTCTCCACGAGAATGTTGTGTGGGACAGTGTCAAAGGCTTTACTGAAGTCTAGGTAGATGACATTGACAGCCTTACCTTCATCCACTAAGTGGGTCACCTTGTCATAGAATGAAATCAGGTTTGTCAGGCAGGATCTACCATTCATGAACCAATGCTGATTGGGCCTCATCCCCTGGCTGACCTTTAAATGGTCCATGATGACTCCTGAGATTATCCGTTCCATAAACTTCCCAGGCACTGAGGTGAGACTGATGGGTCTGCAGCGACCAGGATCATCTTCCACTGTCCTAGTGAGTGTCCTAATAAATCAGGTCCATAACAGGTCACATATTCAGACAACGTAGCATCACATATTTGGAGAACTTACTGGAAGTGGTATAATTGCGGAGGCAAGCTTAGCAGGCAAGCCAAGTCAAAATATAATGAAGTAAGTTTGGAGTTGAAGAGATTTGCTGTTGAGACATAAAAACTCCAGGTGTGAATGACTCATGATCTCCTCAGATCTCAGGACTGACTCACAATTCAGTAAATATCATGTGCCTTTTTCACACAAATAGAATAAGAAGCTTTGAGCTTAGAAACCAACACAGAACAACTGATAAACTCCTTCCATGAAAGCTTTCTTTCCATAGATCAAGTAAAAGATCAAAATGGCTTTTGCAAACATTTGTTAAAAAGTGCAAAAATTGAAAATATTTGTTACATGTCATATTTGTTAGACGTGTATTATCTCTGAAAGAAAAACGAATGTGGTACTAGTGGAGAAAGTTGTATATTGTCAGTAGAAAAGACTAGGGAAGCAGGAAAGGGGAAGCAAAAAAACAAATACAGTAAAATAGTTATCTTCTGGATGAAAGGAAGAAAAATAATGTTTAGAAAAAATTTAGTGGAGAGGAAGAATAATGCTATATACCCTAAAAGCAATAGCAATATCTTCTTTTGTTTGTTTTTTTGTCTAATATCTATTCAATTGAGTTATGAGTCTTAGTGCTCAAGATCATTGAAGAAACATAGTTTGTCTGTTTCTCTTGAAGATAAAGACTTAGAGATCAGGAGTAACATGATTTTTCCTTTTTTAGAAGTATTAATCTTTTTTACATAGCCTTTTACAGATGTTTTAGAGTGCTTATCCAATGAAGTCATGGGCTGACATGTTACTATGCTAGCATGTCAATATTCAATAACTAAACATGACTGATAAAGCACTTTGTCTCCAGAAACTGCTCTGTCACTCACTTGTAGATATTCTAGTGGGATAACATTGAAAGACACAAAGTACAGAAACACTGAAATGTGTAAATGGAAATCCTATTAATTCTCTTGCCACAGGACTTAAAAATATGAAATAAAACACAAACAGCACCATAGAGCTGTTTCCACAAGGCTATATTGTTTAGGAAAGTGTTAGACCTTCATTATTACACATATAAGAAGGCGAGAGAGATGCAATGACTGGAACAAAGAAGAGGAGTCTGGATACTTATTCTCTTACAAAAGAATCAGCTTCCAATACCCATAATTTTTTTAGCTATAGATGTTGTTATACTAAAAACTTTGTTAGAAGAAGTACCTCCTACAGAAAACTAGGAATTTATTACTAGTTTAATAAAAATATCAATAGTTTTATTATTATCTCAGGTCTAATAGTGATATTAGAATATAGATAGGATAAAAAATGAAATCTTGGTATTAGTAATAAAACATTTAAACTTCTATACATACATTTTGTTTCTACCAAATTTCCTGATGGATGTTATGCTCATCTTTCCTCTGCTTCTCTGGCTTCTAATGTTGTCAGTTTCATTCTGTTGGTAGTGGGTGGTGAGTTGTCAGCATTTGGAGTCCTTTGTAAGAAGGAATATGTTGTTCATGTTAAAGATTTCTTCTTCCCCACTGTAAAATCCGTGTAGGGTATATTGGAAACACTGAAGAAAATGTTGTATTCAAACAGTTAGTGATCTTCAGCAGGATATGTCTGCCCTACTGGGGTTGTACTAAGGGCTTGAAAAGCCTGTATATCAGTAATGTAACCTGTAACATATAATATTCTTGGGAAAGGTAAACTGGATGTTGATCAAAGGGTGGAATATATTGATCCTAACTGAGAAACCATTGAACACCTAGATGTAATTGAACCACACAGCAGCTTGAGTAGTCTGTAGCTCTGGCACAGCTCTCAGGGCCATGTTGTGCTGCAGAAACCACTGCAGCCAGTGATTTACTACAGGGGAGTCTGCAGGCAGCTCCTACTTGGTACCTGTATGGCCTTGCCTTTATATAACAGTGCAGCAAGACGTTTTCATGTGAATATCCTTTAAGAATAGTTTTCTTATAAGGAAAATCTATAATAACTTAGACAAAGGATGGCTTTTCTTCATGGATAAGATCTGTCTGCTTTGCACTATGATAAGTTTTGTGTGAGATATGTCCAGTGCACAGCATCTGATGGGATATAACATTTACTTATTATCAATATTCACCACTCTTATCAGGAAAGGATGAGAGACCTGGGTATGTTCAGCCTTGAAAAAAAAAGATTCAGAGGGGATCTGATCCACGTCTATAAATATCTACGGAGCAGGAGGCAAAACGACAAGGCTGGACTCTTCTAAGCAGTGTGAAGTGATAGGACAAGGGGAAATGGCCACAAACTGATGCATAGGAAGTCCTGCACAAATACGTGTGGGAACTTCTTCACAGTGCAGATGATGGAGCACTGGTTCAGGCTGCTCAGAGAGGTTGTGGAGTCTCCTTCTCTAGATATATTCAAGACCCATTGGGACACCTACCTGTGCAACCTGGGCTAGGGAGCTGCTATGGCAGGGGGTCAGACTCGATGATCTCTAGAGGTCCCTTTCAACCCCTACAATTCTGTGATTCTGTGATAGTCTTCTTCTTATTTAGTCTTATTAAGCAGTTATCAAATTAATTCATCTGTGTTCTTACTGAGATTGAGACAAAGCCCTGCATCATCATGTTCTCACTTCAATTCCCACCCTGATACAGAACATGGAGTCATTTCTAAATGTTAACATAGATTTGTACCTTTTGTTTCTTCATAGTTCTTCACCTCTATGCTACATGCATATTTACAATAATCAGTGCCATCTGCATGTGTTAGACACCAAATGATAGATTTGGTCATTCTGTTTGCTACTTTTAAAGCCATTTTTGCACAGCTCCAAACTCACCACTAGTGTGTTAAAACAGAGCTGAAGTTTACCTGAGTAGTTCAGAGAAAGCATGAGACTCTCTAAATGCAATAAAAATCTACCGTTTTTAAGTATTTGTAAGTATTTTTCACTAAAACTAATTAATTCTTGATTATTCTTAGAATATATAAGAAGCATAAAAAGACCATGCTGTCTTAACAAGGGTCCCTCTGGCACCTGCAAAAAAGACAGTTGAGCCAGGTAAGTAAGCTGACCTCAAGTGAAACTCAGGCCATCCGCATGCAAAAAATGTATATTCAGGACTAGCTCCTTGTACTAATCCAGCACTTCAGGCTTCTCACATGGCTGCCAAGCTCAGTCTTTTAATGTAATTGATGCAGTTTCTTCTGTATAGCAATATCCATGGGAAGAGTGATTTTAGGGTAAAATATTTCAAAAAGAACAATAAAATAAGAAGCAAAAGAAAAGGTGAAGGGCATGTGCAATTTGGATAGGCTACTTAGTGCAAAGTTCTGGCTTCAGTCCTGGCCATCTTTACAAGAGAGGAGGTTCAGGAATGTATCCAAGCTTTCCAAAGCAACGGGGGTCTTCTTTCAGTGTTTTTGCAGAACCAAATTTATCCTGACATGAAACATGATGCTTTGTGTCAATCCAAAATATTTATCCTTATCTTTTATTATTAGCTCTTATGAACTAACAGATACTTGGATCAATATTCTGTCAACAGAATAATTTCAGTTTACGAATTAAAAACTAAACGTAGTCAAGTTTAGAGGAGTAAAGTAAGGTAACTATTCTATAAGAATATATCAAGACCAGGCAATTAAATTTGAGAGAATCACAGATGGAAGGGAAGAAGAGAGAAAAAAAATTAGTAAGCTTCTGAAGTGTGAAGTGCCTTGGGGCTCAAACCTGTGTGCTTTCATTTTTACTTCATTTTAGTGCTTCAGATTAGCAATGTATGTAGTAGTGTTAAAAATAAAAACTATAAATAAAAAAAATGTGCAGCCTGCTATTCTGTTTTACTGCTGACTAAAAGATCAACGTTTTCTGGAGTCATGGCACCATCTCCTGGCAAGACAGAGTGTTTGCTTGTAATCAATAAAACCGTAAATGAAATCCAACAAGCTACCTATGTGCTACCTTCGTAGTTTAAATCTCCATCTTATTTCACTTGCCATAATCCTTAACTGCTTGTGTTATCTTAATATCTGAGCAGTGAGCCCATGCTATTACTAAATGAAAAAATGGAAATAGAAGCAAAATTACTAATGAATTTTTGAAGACTAAGCAGTCAGTTGTACATTGACATCTGTGTGGAAAAATACATCCTCTGAATTTGAGTATGTAAAATGTTATGATGAAACTTCACTGTGAGAGAAGACAAACGTATTTCACCTTTGCTTCCCTAGTCAAACCATCTATATCCCTTCATGAGGTCATGGGAGAATCTAATCCGTGTCTGACATCTGCTGACTAAGTACAGAAAATCAACCTTGGGATTAGAAAGTGCACAGTGCCACATCAAGAGAGTGTCATAAATCATCCTGCAATACTTTGTGCCTTGCTTTATCCTTCAGACTCAACAGACCTCTCAAATCACACTGTAGCAGACCAGACATAACTTCCTGACATCCCTTTCAGCAGAAATTTTACTGTGATCCTGTTAACTCATCAATGCTATGATTCTGCTGGCTTTTCTTGAAAAGATTTAGAATAATTGAGCTGACTGGAATTGAATTGCTTATATTTTTTGGGAAAATGTTACAGGCAAAAGAAAAGAAACATAAACACAAAGCAAAAGAAAGAAACATAAACACAAAGAAGCGTGATTTATGATTGTCTGATTAATTTTTTTTGGATGTAGTAGTAACAGCAATCATCCGTCTCATTGTGGTCTGTTAACATGGTGTTACTGATTTTTGAAGACGTAGATAATAAAATTAATCCAAACTAAAACTGCAGAGGAGTATTGAGAGTAAACTCAAGTTTGCCGAGGAATGCAAACTTGATGCCCTGTTGTTCTCGTTGTGTAGAAATAATGAGAATGCTCATATGAACAAAATTGTCCCAATAAAAGAAACAAAGATATAATCTTATAATATCACCTGCTCTGGTATTTTCCCCATGACTTTATTTCACAGTGCAAGAAGAGATGGACAGATTTTCTTGTTAAAATACTAAACACTTGTTCACTCATTAGGACTTTATAAATAGTCTATTAATATCTTTAATAACACAACATTCTAAGACTTAAGTTTTAAAAAGTCAACATATAATTTATAACTGCATTTATGAATGAAAAAAAATTCAAATCACAATCATATGTTGTTTATTTGTTTTTTGATTGTCTCTAAGCATTTTAAAAGCTGTACTGAGCAGTAAGACCATAGCAAGATCACTTGCTACCATTTTGGATTTTATGAGATATGACTACTACTCACTTGTTTGATTTGTCATTTCACTGCATAGCTAGTAAAGCATGTTCATATCAAAAGTTTTTTTTTGATATACACATCACGCTTGCATGGATAGACACCCTCAAAGTCATGATTCATAAGGAATGTAGACAGAAGCTTGTACCATTTAAGTAAAATAAAATGGAGGGAAAAAAAAAGAAAAAAGAGAAAAAAGCTTTTCATAAAATAAAAATCTTTAGTTAGGCTTTAGAGACACTTAGTGCACACTCCAGTTATACACTCTTCCTGGAGAACTCCTGAGATGAAATGTCATTCTGTTCTAGCAGAGAAGTCCTTCTTTACATATTTACACTGTCCATATAAGAAGATAAACTATTAAAAATGCTTTTTTCTTTGATTTTATGTGTGACCATGAGAGTCACAGTTAATGGAATGTCCATTTTAAAAACATAAATATTTTCCTCTGATTTTTTTAAAGCCACTTATTAGCCAGTCAAAAATGGTACTTTTCATGCAGATGCTTTGTTCTCCCCACCCCCAATAGCACACACACACACATATATATATATATCCTGCAGTAGATCAGCTGGATTCATAATTAGTTTTTGTATAACTAATTTTAGCTGCACAGCCTGGGATCATTAAAGAAGACCCCTGCCTGTCCCACACGTTAAATTCTGAGCAGCCTAATCTGCCCTTCACAACACTGCCTGCACGTAAAATTGAACATTATGCACTAGCACAGGACCTCTCCTACAGATTCAAGAATGTGTGTACTGATTACACCATTTGATCAGGCAAAAATACAATTCTACATTTTTATTTCTTTCTTTCCTTAAAACTTACATTCAGACGTATCAGATGGATCAACCTCTCCCCCTTCTACTGGAAGTTACAGAACTTGGGATCATGCGTTTCTTGGCTTCAATGTGCACAATTCTGTTGTTGCTGCTTCCACCTGCTGCTTTCTCTAAAACCAACAGGCTCTAAATGACAAAAAATTCCTGTGTGAAGCTTTAACTGATTTTGAGGAATTCTACTACATAGAAGTCTCTGGATTCATACGAGGTTTAAAATAAGCAATGTAGCTAATATGCCTAGGTCTGGTGGCTGGTTACTGTTAACTCCACTAGGGAGAGCTGGTCACTGTTATTGGCTTTTGTGTTTAAGCAACAAATGAGGGAGTCTAGCAAACAAATCCTTCACATGCTGAGCTAGACTTTTATTGCTTCAAAATAACAAGGTACACTTTTTAAAAAAGTGGGGCAAAAATATTACTTAATGTATATATATATATAATTTTATTTTATAGTTATTCATATGTATTCCACACAGAAATCAACTGGGTTCTAAGATCCTTTTCTGTATGTTTACCGACATGGAGTATATCACAGCCATTAAGACAAAGATTAGATTGTTGTATACAGGGAAAATGGTTTGGAGATTTGTAATTACTGACTGGATTTAATTCCAAGGCAAACAAGTCACTAGCTTGCTTTTTCTTCTTGTCTATAATCAGAACCCTAAAGAGTAAAAAGGTTGTTGTGATAAACTGCTAGATTCTCATGACTTTTGGTAAATTGTTGAGTGGGATCCTGCTATAAGGTCCATTAACTCCTTCAGTACTCTGAGGTGAACCCCTTGAGGCCCCACCAACTTAAGAATATTCAGCTGATACAACTGCTTCCTTACAATTTTGGTAACTACAAATGAAAAGTCATTGCTTCCATAATCATGGTCCTCCAACTCAGAGGACCAGGCAGCCCCAAATCTATTATTAAAAACTGAGGCAAAAAACATGTTACATTAAAGGCTAAATACAAGTTTGCCACTGTAAGTCTGATATTATTCGACTAGGCTCTCTTGGCCACCTTTAAGGAGTTCAGTCCCAATCAATGAGTAATTTCATGTTTAGATTAACGATTCTAATTGAAGCAACATATTCCATTGGATTGCCACTGGTATTGACATTGCATGCAGAGCACATGCATGTATGAATGCTTTGGGTGTAATGGCTGGGCTGAAGGAAGAGGCTGGGGACAAGAGGAGTACACCATTATGATGCATTAAATATCACTGCCTTATCCTCATCCCTACTTGTTATGTGACCATTCTCATCAGGTATCAATATGGTGTTTTTGTTCCTTAGAAAAGAAAACCCTATCTATGTTGTCTGACATCACACTGGCCTTTGTAAACTCATGTTGAACTTTGGCTTTTCTTGTTTTGTCCCTGCAAATTGAAACTACAGTCTGTAATGGTAATTTCATTCTCACAGGTAGTTTTGAGAGGTCTCCTGATGTCAGAACAATATAATCTGCAAAATCAGGATGAATTTGAAAAATGTAATATACATCGTGTTAGACATGAGACCAAAGCTCTTAGTCTGAACACACTTTACTCAAGAAAGTCTCATTTTACATCCTTCAGAAGCTTTTTTACTTACTTCAGTAAGCTTTTAATATAGTCAGGATAAATTATTTTGATAAAACCTCATTAAGAAATTACAGATTTACTATTGTAATGTAAATATGTAAATGTTGTTATGCCTTCATATCTACAGGTGCTACTCTTTTACACTTAGTGCACTGTAATTCCTTGGCAGGCATGTAGTGCTTACTCTCAAGAAAAACTCTTAGGAATTCTGCAGTTTCTTTGGGGGAAGTCTGATTCCAATATTGTCAATGTTTAAGCATTTTAAAATCACTTAAAAAATGCAACTGCGTTTCACAACCAAAAATCAATTTTAAGAATGATTTCATTATTTTGTGTTTCTGAGCCTTCAGAGTGCATGCTGTGCATGTTTTCTGACTCTTTACTACAGTATGTGTTTTGAAATATGCTAAAAATCATTGAAAGCAAGTACAGTTCTTATCAGAGAGGCTTGTCCTTTCAGTAAAACAACAAAAGGGGGATTCATTTCAGGTAGCTTGATATCAGCCTAATGTGCTGAACAGCTCAGATGAATCCATTCTTTGTGAGTAAATGTTAAATAAACTGAGTCTGTAGGTCTGAATTCTTTTCCTGAACCAACATTGTGCATATCCTGTAACATCAATAGTCTGCTCATGAACAAAAGATTTCAGACCGCACAGGATTTATTTTCATTAAACCACATCACTCTCATCTTCTTACCAGACAGAACTGCTGCTCCTAAGATTTTAGTGTTCCTTTGGCTTGCTGCTTATGACAGCAGTTACAACTTCCAAAGTGGAATTTATCTGACTGAAATTTAAATGCTTGAAATATAGACCTCTTATTCTCTGTTCTATTCCAGAATATAAATTTAATATAAGCTAAACTATTGAGCAGACATCATCATATCATGTGGGAAACAAAGTGTGAACCAGATGAGGAGTCCTTGTGACAAAATTTGAGGGGAAAAAACCCTCATTGTGGAGCAAAAGCACAAAAACCAGCCGTGTTCCCTGAACAAAGATGGCAACCAACGAACTCTCTTAGGAAGGCTGTTTGCATGCCTATGCTCTTCAATCTATAATAAAATAAAGAAAAGAAAAAAATAATACTAGATTCTACCATGACCTGAAGTCATGCTAGATGAGACTGCAAACGGAATATAAAACTACAAAACTAAAACTAGCTTGCAGGTAGCATTTTTTTTATTTTTTTTTTTCATTCTGTCATCTGAAATGCTCAGTATGAAGCAAGAATGAAGTGCCTCCAGGTTGTAAAAGCTTCTCCAAATTCTGAAAGCCATCGACAAAAATGAGCCTGTTATTAGCATTATCAATTAGAGCAGAGATTGCAAAGGGAAGTTACCCAGACACATTCAGCCTGAATCTGCTTCAAAGGCCGCATTCAAGCTCCAGGCACTTTCTGTTGGCATGAGTGCTTACTGCTTTTTAGTTGGAATTTCCTTTCTCTCTTTAGACATACACAAATTCTGCGATTTTCAGAACATAGTGTTGAAATTAGGTTTTTTATTATTTCATTTCTCCTTAGAGGAAGGGATTTTGTTCTATTCATTGCACGAAGGAAAGGTGAGAAAGTCGTGAAAGTGTGAATCACTTTGAAAAGAGACTTGTGGCTTCGTTGTGCCTCCATTCCTCTATTTTATAAGATAAGAAATGACACTTTCCTAGTTTCTGTAGACCATACAGAAGATAAAGTTTGCAAATTTTTATAAACATATGAGTTGTTTTTGGTAAGACCTCAGCTGACTAGAAAATCAAGAGATTCTCTTGAATTCTTAATTAAACTATTTCTAAGCATCTTCAGGACTTGAGTTCAAATAGCATGTTTTATGAGCATAGCAAAAAGCTAAAAATATCAAATTTTGTTTCCTCTATACTATGACTTGCCAGTAGGAAAAACTCAGTATCAGAAAATTAACTTTAAACTAGATATTGATATGTATTTAGTGATTGAATACAAATGTCAAATTCCCATTCTCTGTCACTTTCATCTCCACAACATTTGTTACTTTCAAAAGGATGCTAAATAAATATCATGGATGGGTTTCTTATTCCTTCCTGCCTGGTAATTATAGCATTTCTTTTAGTTATACTTCACAAAAACAATTAGTGTTAAATTATATTTTGAGCAGGACTTTACATCTTTGTGTATTAGGAGTACTCTATTATTTTCTGATGCTGAATGGGAGATGTGCATGTCATTATTTCTCCTACTTGAAGGATTAACAGTGAATGCTTGCCCCAAATCCTCAGTGAATCCCTTAAATCCTCAATTTAATAGATTTTTTCATGTTCAAATGATAAATTGGTGACTCAAATTATTAAATGACACTACTACTGTTTTTTATTCTTATGAAAACTCAGATGAAGTAAACTCATAAATTAATTTAAGAATGAATTATTTCCAATGATTAAGTATAAATAAATGAAGCAACAACTTTCTGTGAATAAGAGCAGGTAAAATCACAATCCAGTGAACAGACCACTTTTAGAAAAGTCTGGAGAACTGAACATCATTCTTGCTGTGTTACTGTCATTGCTTAAATCTCATGCCTTTTCTCATAAAAAAAAGGACTATGAGCCTTTTAGACCTTGGATTAGTGCACTGCCATTTTGACCACAATGCTACAGCCCTCTTTTTGTCTACTTGGTTTTTACATCCCACTTACAGGTATGCCTTTGCCGTGCTGCAGTCTTGCACTAAAGTCATAGAATCATAGTATCATAGAATGGCTTGTTTTGGAAGAGACCCCAAAGATCATCGAGTTTCAAGCCCCCCTACTGTGGCAGGGCCACCAACCTCCAGATCTGGTACTAGACCAGGTTGCCCAGGGTCCCATTCAACCTGGTCTTGAACACCTCCAGGACAGAAACATCCACAGCCTTTCTGGGCATCTTGTTCCAGCACCTCACCAATCTCTCTATGAAGAACTTCCCCCTGACATCCAATCTAAACCTTCCCCTCTTGAGCATAAAACCATTACCCCTTGTCTTGTCACTGCCTACCCTTGCAAAAAGTTGATTAACCTCCTTTTTACAATCACCTTTTAAATGCTGGAAGGCTTCAGTGAGGTCTCCTTGCAGCCCTCTCTTTTCCAGAATATGGGGTTAGGTGTCGGTCATAGCCACAACTGTTCCTTCAGAAACAGGTAACCAAGGTGTCCCAAAATGATAACTTTGTGATTAAGGCAGATTCTGGGAAAATGAGAGTTTGTTTCATGGTGGAGTTTAAGTAGAAGTTAGTCTGCATCACTGCTGTAGCAAGTTGGCTAAGGTGAAGAAGGGGCATCTCTTGTGATGAGGATCTTCAAAGGCTATTTCTCACAGCCTTGTTTTTGAAGAAAAGGACATCAACTTTGAGAAAACATTCAAGGCTCTGTATTCCAGGTGCCAGACTCACACATTAATTTATTTCACTTGGCTAAGACATGAATTTTATATTATTTGTATAAAGGAGGGAAACCGTGAAAATATAATAAAAATAGATTTAGACATGGCTCTGAAATGTAATCTCTACAGGAAAACGTCATCAATGTTCAAGCCAGAACTGTATCTGTCTGTATAAATGATTGCTCAGAGAAGTAGACTTCTTATTTATAATAAGGGCTAAAAGACATTGCTCCTTCCCCTAGAGGAAAAAGCCAGAAAATATCTTCAGGGATTTTTAGATGTTTTCTTCTGCCTTCATCAGGAACTTAAAAGGGTGCAGAGGATGTATTTAAAATGTGCAGAGCTAGGCCACATTTTCAGTTCATCTTTTCTTCTCTGTATGGAGGCAAAACAGTATGTTCCTAAACTGTGCTGATGTCAGAACATTTATTTATTCTTTCTGCAGAATGGCACAGGTGAATGCAGGTGAACATAACCAAAGAGCTACATGCAGATTCTGGTTCTGACATGTTTGCAGAAAGGTTCTGAAGAACCAGTCATTCCTTATGTAAAAATGAAATGTGAGACATCAGTGGAGCTGCATATACCTGGAAAGTGAACTACTGCCAGAATAGGAAAGTCAGATAGTGTGCACAGCATTACAATTATACAACTATAGTCAGCAAATGGAAAATATTAAAATGCAAAATAGGGTCTTGTGTTAATTAGAGAAATGAAACCAAACCAGATATTTTAAACTTTTATTTGTCAGACTGAAGTAACAGTCTTTATACAGCACAATTTGCATAATTTCTCAAGATACATCCTGTATACAATCACAAAAACATGACATGGATTTATACATAAAGTGAAAACAGACAGATTTACAAGCATTTTTGTACAGTTCTCATACTGCTTTAGTTTCAGTTTTTACAACCTTTAGAACAAGTCTGTATTGTTTTCTCTGATGAATCTGGAAGCAAAATGAAAATTAAAATAAATTCAAAACCAAAATGAATATTAACAAACCACCATCTAGGCATGCAACATTCACTGTGGAAACATTACATTTCTCCAAGGACTAATTTTTTTTTTTTTTGTGATTTTGTGGGTATTTTTTGGTGTTTCAGGATTTTTTTAAACATTGGGTATGCTGCACACGTTGTCTGTAGCATGACAGCACACACGCTACTCAACCATTGTTGAGCACCTGAACACATCACTGAACATCGATAAGATACAATCAACTAAGGACACATTCACATGCTTGGATGTTAGATGGAGTTAATAATTTAAACTCAGTTTGTTTTACAAAAATGTGTACCTATTTACAGGGTAACAAATTAAGAAAAATGTCTTTCTCTCAAATCTTCTATTTTGAGTTATGGTTATCTATATATTATAACTTTTGTGATCATCAGTATATTTGCTTATTTATTTTCTTTAAGTAATAAAACAAAACATACAGAAAACATCAAAATGCTTATGATTTAAAGAGAGAGTATCCGGATTCATCTATTCCTTCTATTTTCCTTCTAAAGGCAACATGTATTCACAAAGAACGACAGATCCTGCATGCCAGGTGTACTGAAAATTCACAAGGCATGGAGGAATAGGGTTTAAATATAATGTAGATGGATACTTACACTAATTTTCCTCTCTGTTTCATTACCCTTATAAGTTACACTCAAACAAATGCAAATTTTCTCTGTTATTCACATAGGTATGTACATATCTAGATATATATGCAAATAATGGAATCTGGGACATTCAACATTGTAGCAATGAAAATAAAGTACTTAAAAATAGTGTCAGTTATGATTCAAATAATAATTTAAAAAAATACTATTAACATCTTTATGATATCTCCATGAAACTAAATCCTAATTAAATAATCTCTATTGGGCACACACTAGCTTACAATATAATAGATGTCTTATTTTTCTTCATCATCATCCTCAAAGAAAGGATCATTATCAGCTGGTTACCAGCTACCATATCCCACAACCATGCAGACACCCAGCATCAGAAAAATAACTCAGACATTTCCTAGGTCTTGATTTAAAGCCAGGTTAAGTCAAGAGAACAGTTATTTCTGACTTTAACTAGTTTGGATTGGGTTTTTGTTTATTCCACAACAGATGCATGCAGTGTAAAAATGTGGGTAATAAAGAAGCAGCACTCATTGCCCCTGGATACTATCCCTTTAAAGTGTAATGATAAAGAACTAGCTCAACATTCTTCATAGAAACTCTCTTGTCTATTTTAAACCTGGAAACAAACAAACAAACAAACAAACAAACAACGTGGTTAATTGCTGCTCATTGTATGAGTAATAATAATGACCACATTAGAAATCCCTGTCATTTGTAAACACACACACTGTGCTTTTGCTCATTTTTCAGCTTGTTTCCACTATACAAGGCCTTGAACAAAGAAGCAGCTTCAATCTCTGTCGACTCAGCAGATTTATGAATAAAAAAAATTAAATGCCTGTGCTATTGCCTACCTGCACCATGCATCTTTAAAGCAATTGTTGGAATGTGCAAACTCATTAATAAACAATCACTCAGAAATGATAAAAGCTGTTGTCATATCTAAGCATTTTTTGGCCAGATAACAGAAACAAAAACTAATGAGAAAAAAGTGAAAAAAATACACGAAGATATATACAAAAAAGTAAAAAAATACTAATAGTCCTTGTTTGATTATTTTTTAAAAAACATTGTCACAAGACAGTTTTTCTCAACTGCATTCATAAAGCAAGGAACAAAAAAAACAAGGAAAGAAAGCATTCAAATATGAATCTGTGTTGCATAGAGTGATTCCAGTACAACCTAGAAATTTGGTCAAAAAAAGGAACTTGGCACACTTTGGAAACATCCTTTGACCTCTGAATGATACTGCCTTGGAAAAGAGAGAGCGTGTGGGCCCAGGTCAGTCCCTGTCCTGCCCTGTAAAACACCTAAGGGGCCCCATCCTTGCTGCAGCTGGCCAAGGTTGGCCTCACTCCTGACAAACTCTGCTCTTTGCTTTTCATTATAGGAATCCAAAACTGCAATTTCAACATCCAGAAACAAGTTGTGTGTTGTTCAGAAAATCTAAGATGCTTCAATTAAACCAGTTGCTGACAGCTGATTAGCAGGCAAAGATAGTTGTTTCATACAGCCACAGCTATACCAACCAACACAACTATTTTATATAAATATTGGCCACATTTGTATACACTGTGAGAGCAAAGCACACCTGTCCTCTTTCTCAATTAAGAGTGATGATTACAGGCTTCCCAGGAGGACAGCCGGATAGCACTTGTTCCTGCTGGAAGTCTCCATAGCAACTACCAGCATGACTTGCTGTCTTTATAATAAATCTTAGCAAGAACACAATTACCAGAAGTTTGCACAAAATTGCACACCTCATGGCTTGTACTTTGCACAGTTATTGAAACTGGACTAATTTTTTTAATTATTATTTTTTTTAGGAAACAACAACCACAGCATAGCCATCAGGAATGCAAGATAACCCACTAAAAATAATCACAGATGTCAAATATATCCACATATTTTTTTTTTTGTTGTTGTTTGAAAGGTTTTTTTTTTTCTTTGAAATAATTATCCTCTTATAAAAACATACGTAACATCAAAACATACAGAATGTTTACAATAACTCTAGTGGACTTTTAAAATGTAAGAGAGGTGGGGTATACACATATTGGTGAAAGCATAGAATTCAATATTAAAAGCACACCTGCTACTTCCACTGTCAGTGGCACTGTGTTTATAAAATAGGATTTAGATTAGATCATTCTGCTTGCAAGTCAAGCAGGCTATCAGCAGGTTATCAAGAGCTTCATGGGAATTTCTCTGGTGCATATATCTTCAATATTTTCTGTGTTTCTTGTTGTATTTCTTTTCCACGCTGTTATTTTAAGTTGGTAAAGACAAATAAAAAACTCTATGTGGGAATTGTCACCAGTTTAACTGGCATGTGGTTTTGTAATGATCAGTCCAACTTCAGAATGAGCTGAGCTTTATTTTTCCCTTTATCTATTTTTTTAAAGTATGCATTATTTTCAAAAAACAATATTTTCAGTTAGTCTTGTATAACTCGTGGGAGTGTGCTACATAGAAATATATTCAGAAAAAAAATGAAGACGTTAAGTGATTTGTGAAATGTCCTTGTTTGTCAAGAAAAATTCAAGTTTGAAAGTTAGATCATTTTCTTTTTAAGTATGCAAATGTCATGAGGTGATATTTCAAGCGAAACTACTTTCTAATGAAACTGTGAAATATTAACTGACTTCTAGGGAACAGGAGAGTTAGTACCGCATTGACTCTTGTTTTAAAGAAGCTGTTTTTAAATAAAAGCTCTTCTTTTGCTTCAAAAATACTTTGGAGGGAAAATGCAAAACCCAGCCTAAACCATCTCATGCAGTAGTTGCTGCCCAAAGTGAGCTACCTGCTTGATTGCAGTCCCTGAATTGTTGACAGTCTTAAGTGTTGCAAGTTACCTTCCCATTTGTTTCTTTCATAACTCAATACTCAGCCATTCAACAGAGATAGCAAGATGATATTCTCAACTTCAATGCAACAGCCCCCAGGTGGGAGCTGTCCTGGTATCTCTTTCACTTAGGTTTCAGGTAATGTTGACAATGAGCCCTGCACTGAGCAGGGTGGTGGTAGCACACTGGGTTTACTACTCCAAAATGCCTATGGAATAGTCTACAGTTCATCGTCTCTGTACAGTTTTGGAATAAGACTGATTGTTAAAAAATAGAAGGACTAGCTGAAATAATTGTGTTAGTCCCAGTGCTTGTATCTCCTCTATTCCAAATTTTGTTAAAGCTGCTAAAAAGTAGAGTGAAGTACAGTGTCACTGAAATCAAAACAGCATTCTTTCTTCCTGTTATAGTGCATTTTACATACCGTCTTTTCTCTTTAAAACCACATCCCAAACTACAAATCATTAGTATAGTTTTATCCATTATATTCTAGGGCAGTGGTTTATGTCGACTGTTAACACACAGAAGCAAAATAAACAATTAGGTCTGATTCTCCACACCATAGTTTTTAAAAGGAAAAGAAAGAAGGAAAAAAGTAATGTAAAATAACATTACTGCTCTTGCATATGCCTTGCACTTTGTGTCAAGTGGCATAATATCACTACAACAAATTATCAGAGGTCCTACGGTGCAGAGGAACAAGTTTGCACATCTAATAAGTGAGATTTGGAAAGTCAGACACTCTAGGTGCTTTTGCATAAAATGATCTCCTTCTGGTCACACAGGAAACCAGACTGCACTTAACATCACACTGCCTCCAGCTGCAGCCAAGCTATGCATTAACACCTGCCTTCCAGCCTTCATTATTTTCTTCACAGTTACTCTCTTCACAAAGAGTCCAACAACACAGAGCCCTCATAGCAGTCTTCATTTCAAACAGCCTCACTTTAACTTCTGGGCCCAGCTTGTTGTTATTTTTTTACTTTGCTGTCTTTTGCAGCAAAACAAGTGTACTAGCCCTCATTTTAAGTGTGCTACATAGCCCAGAGACTGCTCTTTTCTACTTTGTATTCAGAAAGACTAGCTAAACACAATGATTTCAAACGATAGTCTTGGAGTGATGCTGTTTATAGCAAACTCTTTTGTGCCCTAAGGAGACAGCTCTGCTCAGTGTGTTTGTGTAGAGCTGACCAACAGTTTGTGCCAGTTTACTATTCTTTTCCTTAGATCCACTTTGTCAAGCCAGATGTAAGCTTCCCCAATCAATGTCTTTTTCATGAACTTCCCTCCATTGGAGACAAGCAGAATCTGGGAAAATAATAATAAGAGATAGTTATCAATGTGTATAATAAAATGTTCAATTTGCTGGCAAACCCAAAAGATTCACAGATATTGAGCTCTGTTTTCTGGTTTCGCAGGAAAGAAGCACTGACCATAACCCCTTGTTTAGGACCATCTTCTCCATAGAAAAAGCCCAGTGAAAACTGATCTTTTACCTTTGTTCTATTTTATTATCACAGTATGTAGCACCTAGAAGATGACAGTTTTGAACTTTAGTGAGTAAATTGTTCACCTGCTGTTTTACAAAGAAAAACACAAGGTCAAGTTTTATCTTAAAGTTTAAAGCTTTATGCAGCCAATGTACCAATTCTTCTAGTTTGTGGATGCTGAACAGTGTCTGATATATTAAAATAAACAAACAAACAAACCAAAAACAACCAAAACAACAACAAAAAACAACACTCAAAACAGACTGGTGTGTGAGAAATTCCAGAGTTCTGGCTTCTGATCTCAGCAAGAGGTAGTCCAACTTAAAAAGTTGACTGTGTCAGGAATCCCTGCTATGTCTCTGCTGAGAGCCAAAGTATTGATTATATAATGCCTCAGTCAACTCAGAGTAGGAAGGGAATGAATTAGACCAGGGAACTCATGTGAGCTCTGAAAGCAGAGTATTCAAGACTCTCCCTGATTTATCTTACAAGCATCATGTTTTCTAGCTAAGCAGTTTAGTGTCATGCAAGCAACAACTTCCTTCTCTACAGGATCTGATTCATTGTTTGGATTTATAGATCCATTCTAGATGTTTCTGGGAAGAATATATTTGATAATAGACATACTTCAAGGAAGGGGTGAGTTATAAGTCCACAATTGGATAATTTCTACAATATCTTAATTTTTGAATATCCAAATTAACAAGTTCAATACTAATTTATTTTTTTCTCAACTTTCTATGTTTTTGAGAAAGAGAATTTATGAAAAAATGCATTTCAGTGATTAGTAGGTTAGTAATCCAAGTCACTGAGCAGACCTCGGGCAATGAGTAAAGGATAACAGTAGGAGGCTGTCACCCTCCATGTGAAGCAGTAGGAGAGAATTAGGAGCTTTTTGTTTTTATTTCACAGATACACACAGCAGAAGAATGTCAGGACTCAAGAAAAGTTGTACCTCACTGAGATGTTGAAGGACACTGTACAATAATAGAAACCTAACAGAACTGTAGAAGAATTAGACTTTAGTAATCAAGAATGTTAACATTTCTACACTGTTTCCATTCTGATAATTATTTTGACAAAGTAAAAAATGCAGATTTTACAGTACAATGGAAATTCAATACATAGGGGGAAAAGAAATCTGCTATCATTTTCCTGGATGAATTTCCCATTTTTCTGGCAGTATTTCATACCAAATAAGGTACCTCCCTGGAGAGGCTGGACACCTCCATGTGTGTCAGTCAACAAATTTAAGGAGGGAGGAACTCAAACGAGTTGGCCAGAGCATGGAATTATTAGGGAATCCCAATTCACTCCTCAGAAAGCCTAGGGAAGAAGGCAGCCTAGTGGTTTCCTAGGTCACTTTCTTCTGAATAAATGGACAGCCCAAAGACTGGCAAGCAGAGCCAGAAGCTCTGATGAAAATATTCTTCTTTTTCAATTACACTCATATAGAACATTCTGAATTGCTAATTGCAGACTCAGATAGGAGACAGCTAGGGAACAAGGCAAAGGAGCCAGCTGTCCAGTGCTTTCCAAAGAAGTCCCAGGTGGGTTGCCAAGGAGCAGGGAAATCAGAAAAATGAGCTGTTAGGGGCTGAGATGAATGCCTGTCTGAAACTTGTCAAAATGTTTTCTTCAGAATATCTTGATTTTGTCACATCAACGTTTTTGGAACAGAAAAAATTCATGACAGAAATTTTCTGTATCTTCTGTCCTTAATCCTTCTCTCCAGTCCTACCAGCTGGATCCCTAGTAACTGTCTTCTCTAGTTTGTCTCTTCTCTCAGCCTTGTTTCTTCCCTTCTCCTGTCATTAAATTCCAGCCTTGTTATCCTGAATCAAATAGCCTCCATTCATATTTCTTTTTTCTTTCTTACTCTCGATATTCATGACCAGCCAAGCC
This sequence comes from Cyrtonyx montezumae, assembly GCF_038088225.1. Lineage (NCBI taxonomy): Eukaryota > Metazoa > Chordata > Aves > Galliformes > Odontophoridae > Cyrtonyx > Cyrtonyx montezumae. Next base: position 152,113,864 of record NW_027072034.1, read on the forward strand.
TAGACTTTTTTTTTCCTTTATTTCTTAAACTCAATTATCCATAGTCACATTTTCATGGTTAATGTTTACTGGTTTTGCTTATTGCCCCATTGATTTTTGGAGTGCAGATCCTTGTCCTAACTTTTAACTTTAGTCAATTCCTTATTAGGTGCTTTCAATGACTAAAATGTTTGATTTCTTCTCCTCTCTGATCTAATTTTCCTTTACTATCTCCCTAATCCATTTCTGTTCCATACATCCTGTTTTGCTTTCCTTTTCTTCTTCTCAAATCTCTTTTGACATTGCCCATCTCTTTCCTCCTAAATGTTCATCACTCTTAAATTCAGCATCCAAATCAGCCATCTTCATACTTTCCAGTAGGAACAGATTGACTGACAGGAACAAGTATATGAAAACATATGTTCTGAGTCAGACCAAAGATCTCTCTAAGAAAGTGTTTTTCTTCCAAAGGTGCAGTGCTTGATGAATAGGATAAGAGTCATGCAGTGGTACATTGCTAAGATACCTACTACGTTCTACAGAATGTGAGTTCAAGAAAAGTTTAGATAACACTCTAAGAAATATGGTTTGATTTTTGGGTAGTTCTGTGTGGAGCCAGGAGTTACACTGGATGATCATTCCAATTCTGTGATCATTTTCTGATTCACAAGCAGTATGTTTGTGTAATAGCTTATGAGATATTTTTCCCATGAATTTATTAAATGATTTTATACAGATAAATTTTCCTAGAAATCATTTAGCATAAAAAATAGCTTATTGTAATAGACTTTGTAGGTTAGGCTCCAAATTACATGAAAAATAAACAATTTTTGTTTGTTTTAAACTTGCTACTTGTTAGTTTTACTTGTAATCCTGCAGTTGTGTGCTCAATGATGCAGGGAAAAAGATTTTCCATGCCAGTTACAAAAAGAGTCTGCTAAAGGAGAGACAGCCTTTTTTTTTTTTTTTTTTTTTTCCATTAGATGTAGTGTGCAGGACCAGATACATCACAATGTTTCTGATTTTACGTTGCTATGTCTCAGGCTGGCTGTTCCCATGGCTACTTCCCTTACTCCTTAACAACTTGATAGTTCATTTTCCCACACAACTACGTGGGTTCTTCCTTACTGTCCTCACTCCTTCAAACTGCCATTAGAGGGTAAGGTTTTTACAGGAATTTTAACTCTTAAATTTTGGGAAGATTTTATTGACCACATCAAATTTTCCCATGTAATATAGTTTTTGATAGATTTACTAAATCTGTTTAATCAATAAGGATATTAGGATGTCTTAACACAGGGAAAACTGTATCTATTATTGTTGCTTCCATTTTCTAAAAACCTTTCATATTGGCTTTAATTTTAATATTATAGCCAATAAGTTTAATGTAGGCATGTAGATTACTGATCTGATCTTATTCATCAAAACCTAGTAAACATGTTTATCTGTCATTCAGTTTTTAAAGCTATCTTCAGCAGACATTGGCACACTCAAGATTTCCTCCAGTTTGCTTTCAAGATTAGCATGCCCTGGAATTGTTCGTCATCACCACTGACTAGATGAACAAGAACTCATTTAGTTGTCTACTCATGCGAAACCAACTGAAAGTAGACAAAGTGAATTCTACCTCTCCAAAGAAGCATATCTGACCAAATCTGTCTAAATCAGCTATTCCTGAATTCCCATAAAAACAAACAAAAAAACCCAAAGAAACAAATAAATCATTTGATGTGCCACAGACCATACACAGAGAATAATATCTAAATTAGCATATTTAAGTTGGATGATACAATAAACCTTCCAAATATATTGAAAAATATTTTTTAAATATGTATAACTTCTCTAGAGGACTTTAAGAATAAGATAAGCCTTCAAATTTCAGAGTTGGTCTATAAATACTCTTCCTCAGTGGGAGGTTATGGATTAAGAAATCTTGGTGAGTGTCCTCTTTTTTAAATTACTTTGTAATTTTCTCTTTTCAGCAAACAAACAAGGTAGAAATTGATCTCAAGTGCCCGTAGAACAGCATGAAAAGCATATAAAATTAGATTTTGATAACATGTAAGATTACCTGAAGAGAATGTCCAGCAGGACTCAAGCTAAATCTAAATGTTTCATTGAATGAAGGCTCTCGGTCATGCCTGCATACCCTCGTTTTCTTCTTAATTACTCTCTTCTGGGTCGAGACATTGACAACATACAGTTTCACATACAGGTCTAGAGAAGAATAATTCAATAAGTTAAATACAGAAATTTTCAAATAATCATTGTTGCTAATAATTTCAATACATGGCTACATTGAGAAAAAAACAAGAGCACAGTACTGTACAGAGCCATGCTCTGTTCTCATTTGCATTGCGTAAAAAAGGGAATCACTCAACTAAATTCAAGGAAATTCCTTAGTGTTGATAACATTGTAATTAGAAGAAAAAAATATTTTACATCTTCACAAACATATAAAAATATTATTAGTAACATGCGTGTCTCATTTTTAATAAGCATTTTGTTACCAAAATAGAACTTTTTAATAGATCTTTTATAACCTTACAAGTTATGATGCAAAAAGATAATTAATTTTAAACAATCAGAAGTGCTTTAAAATAGGGATTAACTTATGAGAGTTAATTTGTTTCCAAAAAATATTTTCATTTTAATGAAAGTTATTAAAAGGAGGAAAGAACACTTCCTAAGTTATCCTATAGAATATGACATTCCTATTAGGAAGCAATTTCCTTTCCCAATTTAATGGTGTTGTTAAAAGATTTCAGATACATCTTACTTAATGTTTTCCAAATATCATGAAGCTCTTTTCTGTGACATACCTGGTAAATGATCTGGAGATTTAAATTTGTATGTGATATTTCTGCACTGAAGGATTTCTACTATCAGCTGTTCTCCATCTGTTTTCATTTCCTTTTTTAACGCAATCTTGATTTCACCCATAACTTGTGTTTTACCTGGAAATACAGGGAAAAAAAGAAAGAAAAAAAACATGAGCAGCTCAAATAAATAGAAAAGCAAAAGGCCAGCAGGCCGAGGGAGGTGATCCTTCCCTTCTACTCTGTCCTCATGAGGCCACATCTGGAGTGTTGTGTTAGGTTCCGGGCACACCAGTTCAAAAAGACAGGGATCCTCTATAGAGAGTCCAGTGGAGGGCGACAAAGATTATGAAGGGCCTGGAACATCTCATGTGTGAGAAAAGGCAGAGAGATCTGAGTGTGCTCAGACCGGGGAAGGCTAAGAGGGGATCTCATCACTGATTGTAAGTACCTAAAGAATGGCAGTCAAGTGGATAAGGCCAGGCTCTTTTCAGTGGTGTGCAGAGACAGGACAAGGAGCGAGGAGCAAAAGCTGCAACAGGGAAAGTTATATACAAACATGATAAAGAGTTTTTTTAAGGATGAGAGAGCTCTGAAACAGGCTGTCCAGAGAGGTTGTGGATTCTCCTTCTCTAGAGATATTAAAGAACTGCCTGGATGCTTTCCCGTGTGACCTACTGGCAGGAATCGCCTTTAGCAGAGGAGTTGGACTTGATGATGCCCATAGGTCTCTTCCAAGCACTACAATTCTTTGATCCTGTGATTATTTTTTTTTTATTTTATCATTTTAATGTTAGTGTTTCTCACTGTTTGTTTGTTTTGAGGTGGTGGTGATTTTTTGTTTTGTTTTTCAGAAGATATCAAAAGGTATCCAGGAATTTTAAGGATAATGTAATTCTGTGTCAAACACTTTCATTGTATAAATAGATTACATGCTTCAGCATGTACTTGCTTCAGAGAAGCTTTGTTTACAGAAGCAAAATTTAACTGAAAATCTTTACAAGGCATACGGTAGTCACTATATATCACCTTTTCAGAAGCTTTTAAACCAAAATACCAAAGTGATCTTATAAAACAAGCGAACAAACCAGAACAAAGTCCCACCAACAGTTAATAGGGCACTGAAAAGTAAGATTCTCAGAGGCAATGAATTAAGAAAAAAAAAACAAAAACACTTAAGCCTCATGGAGTCTTTATTACCTAATTTCTTGTGCCAACATGATGGAGACTTATTGTACTACCAGTAAATTCTACAAGCTGGTGCCAAGTGTAAGGAGCAAAGCAATTTTGCTGAAATTAAACAATTATGATGCAAATGGAGAACCTTCTCACTTAAAGTGTAGAAAGGTACCACACAGCTTTTTAAAGATTACCTACATGTATCACAAATGTATTACCAAAACTGAATAATCCCCCACTGAATAAGCCAGCTGTTGTTTAACAAATATTCATGAAAAACCACGCATTCTGTTGTTTTTCCCATTTACATTTTTTGGGGGGGATCATGAAGGAAAAATATAATTACAAATTATCACTACTACAATCTGGCCCTTCAAACCACTGCACAAACTGAAGCTGGAATATGATTTAGTTACAAACAATAGAAAGGTTGCATTGATTTCAGCTGAACCACTGCTTCACCCGTAGTCGATAAGATGGAATAGAACATGCTCAAAAGCAAGTGATTCTGTCTTTATATTTAATCTCCTGAAAACCCTGCTTGTATTTTTGAACATGCAGTACTGGGATTTTACTTTCTAGTGATTATGCAAAGGGAATGGAGCCTGCATCTTAATTTCTCCTACAGCATGCAATGAAATAGACTTAATACCAGTGTGATGACACACTGCACTAAAATAATTGGCTGCTTTAAAACACAGCAAAAATCCGAGGTCTCAGGAGAAATTCCTTTCATTGCCTGAAATTTTTCCTTTTTTTCACATTCTTTCACCTTATCTTTCTTTTTACAGATTTGTAACAATAGCTCAGATCTACACTGGTCAGTAGAACTGATTCTTTAAATAAAAAAGGCACACTGATGAGAAGTGTAAATATAGGTCTGCTCATGAGTTTTTGGTAGAGTTCACAGTTGGCCAAGAAGAGCATGAAAGTTCTTTGGATGACATGGCAGAAATGAAGCTGTTTGGTCTGTCATGTAATGGAATGACCTTGAGAACTGCACTGGTAGGAACAGCTAAAAATACAGTGCCCAGTGACAACTGTCTGCATTTTTTCTACAACTTTATTAAACATCAGTGATGGCTAATCTGTGAATATAATTAATTGTGGATATTTTGCTAATGTTTAGATGATGACAAATAAATGCTATCGTGCAACCTTGAAAGAAAGTAAGTACAATGAATAAGAAATCCATATCTTTCTAGGAAAAGACCAACATGGCTTTCTAAAACACTGGAATATGATTTGATATTTGAATACTATTGTTTACCTGAAGAAAGACAAATTTCAGATGGAACAGACATAAATTAGGAATACTGAATTGGCAAAGAACTACATAGTAAAGTATTAAGAAATTACCTTCAAATTCAATCAAGCAACTAAAGACTGAAAAAAAAAGATGCAGTTGCTTTCTACAGATGTATGGTGGAGTAAATATAGAAAGGGACTGCCAATATTCAATCTGATTTTGTATCATATTTACATTTTAAGTATATCTATCTATCTATCTATCTATCTATCTATCTATCTATCTATCTATCTATCTATCATCTATCTATCTATACATACATACATACATAGATATATAACTCAACCTTACTGAGGTACAGCATGAGGAAAACAGGCATGGATGTTAGCATTGTGTTCAATTTAGGAACGCAGTAGCAAATCAAATCTTAGAAGATATACCCATGACTAAACACTATAGTGATTATTTTGCATGGCAGCATATTTCTTTTTAGGGGACCAGACTTACTAAATCTCATTAACAATTAAAAGATGATGGTTATTTAACAAAATTGCTGTGAGGCATGTTGAGAAATTAAGGAATTTAGGTTTGCTATGGCAATGGAAAAGAAAGCTTTTACTCTTGCAGAACTATTATGTTCTGTGCTGTCAGAGGTTAATTAGTTGCTATTTGTCTTAAATGACTGCTGCTGTAAATCACAGGATGCATCATCTGCACTGCTGCTATCACTATTGAAGTTATCACGAAATTGTAAATTACATTTCAGTTTCCAAAGATTGATTACTATGGATTATGCTGCAATAGCATTCTTATCAGATGCCTGCTGACAACAAAAATTACCTTGACAGCAATAAAGATCTGTCTTTGGTTCATGCTATCAAGGCTCATTCAGCAGTACACTTAAGTGAGCAGGTAAATTTCACTGGACAACAGCATGAATTTTATCTTGTTCAATTGTCTGAAACAAGTCTCTGTCACAGTTGAGAGATAGGTAGGTTGGCTCCAGAACTACAGTCAGTCTCAGAAAGAGCAAATTGGTCCGTGTTTTAAGAAATCTCAGGAGCAAACTCCAACAATTTAGTATGGAAATCAAGGAATAAAGGTCAGATAATAGATCAAGGAGGGACATTATGTGGTAGTGCAAAAGTAAATTATGAGCTCACCACAACCTCCCTTCAGGTACTTGTAGAAAATGGTAAGGTTTCCCCTGAGCCTCCTCTGATTAGAACACTAAGTAGCATGGCATAAAATCTAAATAATCAAAAATGAGTTATTGAAAACTTTATTTAAAACAAACAAACAAACAGATATTTTACAGCTTTTGGGAACTAGTCAGTGTCATTAGAGAGAACCTAAAATCCATGCTGAGTTCTGTCTCCATAGCCCAGTTTCTTAGTGGTTTTCTGTGACCTTTATCTCTATGCCTGACATCAGAGATGGAGACATTAACAACTGCATCTCTAACTTAGAGGTGTTTGGATTTATTAACCAGGATGGAAATATTTTAGAGTCTTTGCTATTGTAAGCATAAACAGTACTTCAGTGAATGATCACTTATCCCATGACAGAACATCAAGACCTAGAAAAGCTGATAGGAACCTCTGCCACAATTGTGTTTCCCTCCACCCGTAATCTATAAACTCATACAGACATAATATTCTGTCTACCAAGGAATGCTGTTGTAGCAAGAATTGTTACTTCTCGATTCTTTTAGTACTATTTTGAGAGCCAGCAGACAGCTGTGCTTCAGCAAAACAAGATAACATTATCAGCTTCCCATAAATAATTCAAAATTACTGTGAATACTCAACATATATTGTTTTCATTTAGTGCTGGAGTTAAACAACTACAGCTGAAGGTAAAGAAGAAGGGTATTCACTGTCATTTTGAAAATAAATATGCCAAGAATCCTAAATAACAACCAAAGTCTTCCAGTAGTTGTTTATGCAAACCTTGCTATTTTTTTTTTTGGGGGGGGGGGCTTGTTTGCCTGTTTTGTTTGTTTGTTTGTTTGTTTATGTTAGCTAGTTATTTACTGTTTTTTTTCAGTGGCAACTATTTGTTTTCAAAATGTCTTATCCTCTTGCTGAGACAACATCTACTGGTGGAACTATTGTGAAATAATGATGGATGAGCTTTATAAACAATGTATACTAGTATTTCCAGACTCTGTTCTTTCTGTCCTTCTATTATCTCCCATTTCTTGTCTTTTGCCTTTCTCTCATATATTTCTTTCTCCCTTGAAAATTGTTACATTTTTATTCTGTAGACTTTTCACCTCTGTGTTCTCTACTGTAAGAAAAATCAAACATCTAATATAGTCTTAAATACTATTTCCTCCTGTCTTTCAAAACTTTTGGTAGATATGTTTGGATTTAATGGCATGGGACTGACTCAGTAAATACACTCTCCAACTCCCGAGAGAATGGCTACAGGCAGGTTCTTAAGTTTGTTGCTTCTCTTGCAATGAGATACTCAATCTGCCCTGCACGATGCTCTCAACAGGTCCCAGGACAAACTAAAGTGCAGACTGAAGCCACCTCTTTTTTCTCCTGCTCTAAACAGCAGTTGCAGCAGCTCATAATTCCTGGTATATGTTCAGTCTTCTCTCATTTGCCTACTTGAAAACTAGGTGCTAGTATACATGAAGGTCTCAGATGCTCTGACAAATTATCCCCTCCCTCACCTGATATGTGCAGGGATACTGTGTCAGGCAGTCAAACTCCTCTGGAATGAGGGCATAAATGTTATCAGGTCATCTCCTGGCAAACTGGTTCTCTGTGGGAACAAGGGATGCTCCACACTGGGAGCAGGAATGTACTAAGAGAGTTACTCTCCATTTCCCTTCCTTTTCTTACCCTGAAGACTTGAGCTGGTGTGGAACAGCCTGCATATTATGAAATGAGCAAAAAAGGTTAATATTTTCCTGTCTCCTCTGATGTGATGCACATGCAATCATGTAATGAGGGAGATAAGAAGAATTAAGAAACTTTGCTCCCAGCAAACACAATTTACAATTCTGTGGGCAGTGTGTATGTATGGCTTTAAGGCTCAGACATATGAACAAGCTGACAGATTTATGTTATGATTCCTAGGACTACCACCCATTCACACTGCCCACAAAAATTTGAATATGCTATTGCAGAAATTTAGCCTGCATTCCTAAAATTCTTAGTAAAATTAAACATACTCTTTGACAGAGAATATCGTTAAGACTTATTTTTTCAGATAAAGCACTTATGCAAAATACACTTTTGAAACAAAGACTTTACTTGATTAATTAATTTATTTATTCGTTTGTCTATTTATTTGCCTGATGAGGAGTGAAATCTTTCCCAGAAAAAATAATCTCTGTTCCATTTATTGTTCACCCCGTGTTTTTCTGTTTTATAGATGTGAAGAGACAGAAGTAATACTGTCTCTGAACTGATGGCATGTTTAAAAATTCTTGAAGTAATTTAAAAAAACAATGGGAAAATAACACCGATACTTTGCAAGTACTTAAGTAAAAACATAAAGAAAAGCTATAGATGTACAAGTCCAATTTCAACTGGATTTATTTCTCTTAGTTGGCAACCTAAAATGCTTTTGCAGAAGTTGGGTAAGTGTATAAGAAGTCAGCGAGGCAATAAAATTAAAAAAAGTGGACTATGAAAGAAAGCTTCTTTAGTGTCAGAACATCAGTAAATGGAACTACAGAATTAGAGAACAGAGATTTATCAAGAAAAGCTTTGTCATTTAAGTGAGAGAAGTACATGGTAACATTGAGGCATTTTAGTGGAAGTTAAATCCTAACTGTAAAAATCACATCTAACAAATTTAGATGATCAGAGGTGACTACAGAGATTGTTTTCAATTATGAAGATGAATACTGAGTACCTGAATTCGAATGAACAGTGGTAGAAGGAGAATTAAAATGGGTAGAAGGAAATCGAGAGTGATGCAGAACTAATTCCAACAGTCCATTCTACTATGTACCTCTGCTTATTTATACTTTTGCAAAAGAGAAGTCTTAAAAGAGAAAAGCTGATTGTTCTAATATTATCCCTGCAATTCATTTCAATACCAGAATTTCAGGAAACTCAGCTATGGTTTAGAATAATATATAAATGACAGAGTTAATCAGAAGGAATTTTAAATGACAAACTCTTCTTAAACATATCTTGGTATGGATAAATGCCTTTTGGAAGGTAACTTCCCTTTCTTCAGTGGTAAATGTGAGGTGAGGTGATAGCTTTGATTTAAAAACCTGATTTTTAGTCATTGAGCTAAAATAATCCAAATACACGTCTATAATTTTCCATAAGATCAGTGAGTTGAAGCCAAAATAATTGTCAGAATTAATCTATTTTAATTGAACTTCAACAATATGTGCAGGCTGGGTGTCAAAGGGAGAACTATGCAGCCTCATGTCTCAGGAAGAACTCCCTTTAGACACCTTTGTTCCCTTTCATTGTCACCATAAATAATTGTCTGAGCCTAAATATACATTCACAACAATCTTTTCACAATTTTAGCATCTTACACAAGGAGAAATATAATATACTGCATATTCAATTCCATAAAAGATGGCTTTCCATGGCATGTCAGAACTGTTGGTGACTTGTCCTAGATTTCCAATGGGAAAAAATTCAAACAGGGAAGAGAAGAGTTTAATGCCATGCATACAGAACAACCTGAACTGGGATTAATATAATGTGTTCTGAGTCTCTTCTATCAAAGCATTACTGTGAAGTAAATGTGCTAATGGGAGAAGAAATTTGCAAACTGTCATTAAAAATATGTATTTGACTGTTCAATAAATTATTTTGCACAGTACTATAAAATGTTCAGTTAAAGTGAGTGGAAGCTCGTTATCCATGTCAGTGGTTTTTATCTACATAAAAAGAGGGAAGATTTTGCTAGTTTGCTTAGGTTCTCATTTAAGTGATGGCAGACTTTAAACTATTTCCCATCTCCTCTGACAAATACAATTTCTTTTTATCATTTTTAGTCTTGAGATGCAAGTTTTTAAGAGTTTGGCATTGCAGTCTGAAATGACATAATCCCTCCTGAAACAAACTTCACTTTCTGTGCCAAAGCTTACACTTTCTCTGAATACACATATGAAGATGTGAATATCACAACAGATTTATTTATTCTTTATTCCTCCTTGACTTCATGGAATTAAATGTTCTAGCAACAAGAACAAGTAGAAAGCCCAGCAAATAGGTTAAAGTTAACTTGGTCTATACTACAAAATGATAAAAGTATAGTGGAAATCATCCGAGTGCTTTAAGATGAGTAAATGACTGAAGTTACACATGGAGTCCCATGGATGTTAGCAAGAGACAACAGAACATGTCCTCAAAAATTACATTAAAGAGCATCAGATAATTCTAAATCTAAACCAGAATATTAGATGGCAAAAAAAAAAAATCTAAAGAGAAAAGCTTAGACTGCCAATTTGTGTTTGTATACTTATTACGTCTGTGAATCCAAAGAGAAAACAGCCCTCTGAACAAAATATTTTGTAGGTAGGTTGTAAACAAACAACCGCCAACCTAAATTCTTGTGCTTGAAAAATATGGTAAGAATAACATATTCCCTAAGAACAGCAGCTAAAAATGGAACCTATGATGCTAAATTACTTGAAGATTTTATTTCTGTAAAGTAATGATCTTGTTGGGAAACATCACCTGCTGACCACCTGGGAAGCAGTATGAGATAAAGTTTATTTCTACAATTTCTGATACATTTCTAGGTCACCCAGACCATATAGGAACTTCCCCATATCTCTTCGCAGATAGCTTGTTAGGTGGTGATTTTTCAGTTCCCCTTAGTATCTTAGAGGTATTCATACAAAAACCTGGGTTGAAAAGGACCTCAAAGATCACCTATTTTCAACCCCCCTGCTGTGAGTAGGGTCGCCAATTACTAGAGCAGGCTGCCCAGGGCCACATCCAGCCTCCACAACCTCTCTGAGCAAACTGTTCCAGTGTGTCTTGACCCTCTGTGTAAAAAACTTCCTCCTAACAGCCAACCTAAATCTACTCTGTCTTAGTTGAAAACCATTCCCCCTTGTTCTATCACTATCCACCCATGTAAACAGTCATTCCCTCTCCTATTTATACACTCTCTTCAAGTACTGGATGGCTGCAATGAGGTCTCCCTAGAGTTTTTTCTTCTTCAAAGGTAAACAAGCCCTTCTTTCATAGGAGAAGTGCTCCAGCCCTCTGATCATCTTAGTGGCCCTCCTCTGGACCCGTTCCAAGAGCTCTGCATCTTCCTTGTGCTGGGTCCACAGGTCTGAATGCAGTACTCCAGATGGGGCCTCAGAAGAGCTGAGTAGAGTGGGACAATCACCTCCCTCTCCCTGCTGGCTACCCTATTTTTAATGCAGCCCAGGATGTAGTTGGCACTCCGGGCTGCCAGCACACACTGCTGGCTCATGCCCAGCTTCTCATCAACCAGAACCTCCAAGTCCTTCTCTGCAGGGCTGCTCTCAAAGAGTTCTTCCCCCAGTCTGTATGAATATCTGGGATTGCACCAGCGCCTTGCATTTGGCCTTGCTGAACCACATTAGGTTCACATGGGCCCATTTATCCATCCTATCCAGGTCCATCTGGATGGCTTTCCTTCCCTTCAGTGTATCAACTGCACCACTCAGCTTGGTGTTGTCTGCAAACTTGCTAAGGGTGTGCTTGATTCAATTGTCTATGTCACTGATAAAGATGTTGAAGAGCACTGGTCCCAAGACTGACCCCTGGGGGACACCACCAGTGATCAGCCTCCACCCAGACATAGAACCCTTTGGCTGCTACCAGTGAACCAGTTTATAATCCATCCAACAGTCCATCTTTCAAATCCATACCTCTCTAATTTAGAGAGATGGATGTGGTGAGGAACCATGTCAAAGGCTTTGCAGAAGTCCAGGTAGATGACATTAATATAAACTAATATAACAGAATGTTTTGATGCTTTCCCCCTCCCATAAATCCCACATCGAGGGGAATTTTACACAGCAAAAAGGTACTGGTCTATGTTTCGCATATTACACGTTTTTATTCCAGTTAGTTTGGATAGTGTCTCATTCCACATTTACTGCATAGAGAATAAGCACAGAGTCTGAACTTCTAATGCAGTGGAACAGGCTGTCTTATTTCACAGCTTGCCTAAGTCATTTATAGCACATAAAAAAATTACTTAACACATGGTGGCATATGTAACTCTATAAAGCTTTTTTTTTTTTTTTTTGAGAAGGAGGTGGAAGATGGCATTTGTATACACAAATATATCCATACACATACTCAAGCTAACGCAATATGTTAGCACTCTTTTCTGTTATAAACACAAATTAGGCACATTATCGTGGTAAGTAAAGGTGAAAATTTTTGTAAGAACCTGCCTATTCTTTCTCCACATCACGATTTCCAGATTCCCCCTCAGATTTATCCTGCAGTTCTTGGTCTCTTCAGTGAAATATGCTTAAAGTCTTGCTCATACCTCCCTGGAGCTGCACACTGGTGTGCACCGTCATGTGCACTGCACAGCCTGGGTACCAGAGCAGATGCTTCTACACTGACTGTTCGTGTGGAAGACAGGTAATGCTATTATATTAATAGTTTTTCTGTTGTGTGCTTACATTACCTGAAACAGTGGTTGCAGCCCACTGTAGAGATGCTATTTTTCTATTATTAAATAAGAATGATTTGTGAAATAATTGCTGCTAATAAAACTTTTAAGCATAAGAGTCTGAAAAATTGCATATTCAATATGATAGCAAGAGCTGTGATAATTCTAACATGGCTCACTGTACCAAACAAAGCTAATCTGTCTTCCGGGACTTCGAGAGTGTTTTGTACCTGGCTGCAGAGAACCTAAGAAATCTTAGCACAAAAAAAATAATACTTGTAATTACAACTGGGATTCAGCTATTTTCAGAATCTGGCCAGTGGAGCAAATGAGGGTTGATCCTTTCCATTAATAAGGATAAACATGGAATCAGCCCAATCTAAACTGGAAAAATCAAAATTTTGCTCAGAAAGGATGGACAGAAATTATATGCAGAGTGTTCCACAGTTTTACGAAGAATTCAGAGTACTACAGTCACTGGAGGATTGGTACCTGGAAGCAGTGTTTGCAGTAATGTGGAGCTGATTCCTAAAGTTATTAGCAGTTTGGAGAAATATCAGTTTAACTTTTCAGGTCTTCTCTAGATCCTTCTGTTAATTGTATACAACTCTTTCTAAACTTTGTTAACTTTCCATCTGAAGTCTTTATGGTCAAAAGTACTTTTCATTGAAATACACAGTTTATATCTGATCTAGTACTGAGAAGTTATAGCTGCAATGCTGATTCCCTCAAGCTAGTTATAATAGACATATACTAAAGATGTCATTTCATTGCACCATTGAGCTGATGTGTGCAGTTAAAATCAATGGAGATGCATCTTAATAATAATAATAATAATAATAATAATAATAATAATAATAATAATAATAATAATAATAATAATAATAATAATAATAAACCATAATCTGAAAACCTAGAGCAGAAGAAATACTATAGGGACAATACAGCATTTAAATAAATGTACTTATGGACCTTTGTGTTAAAGATTGCCATGATGAAAAAAAAAAAAGAGTGAAATTTGTCCCTATTTACAATGTTCATGAACTGGGAAGAAATCTGTTAAATAAATAGAATTATATATCATGTAAGAAACAATAACAAAGCTCAAGATGATTTGATAAGTCCAAGTGGACTAAATCGTTATATGAAAGAGCTCTTAATCTCTTATGGAGTAAAAATTCAAATTGTTTCTGAGTCTCTGAACATTCATGAAGAATGAGGGATATGGGGGAAGCCCTCATATTGAGTGAAAGCTGAAAATCAGGTATTTTAGAAAGACAGAGGAATCTAATTTCTCCAAATGGAAGAATGTGGTATTTTGATGTCAGAGATGCAAGTGGAAACCTTTTTTTTTTAGTGCAAGACCAAAATTTTCTTTTCAATACGATGACCAGAAACCTCCACAACCACATCTTAGGTGAGACACCCTATTTGGTGACACACACCAGAGGTAATCAATCCCTTGTTCTGAGCTATGGGAGTTTCTCCAGGGCAAAGGCTCTCAAGAATGTGATTGTTCACCTAAAATTGACAGCAATTCTACATGCAGTTTGTCCAGAAAACTATGAATCAGAAAATACACATATTAATATTTAAATATGTTTATCTGGCTTAGAAACTCCCCATAAACTTTATGAGGTCACTGAAGCAAATATCTATTTGCAGATAAAGTAAAAATCTTTCTAACATTAAAAATCATATTCTACTTCTGTATTTCTTTATGAATACATATCTTTATGTATTCAGTAATAATTATATAATTAACTGCACCCCCTTCTATAATGAGTACAAATGAATATCTCATAGCAAGCTGATGCTGCTAGAGCTACTGCAGATTTTGTTTTCTGTCAACGGTTTTAAAAGAGGAATTACTTTTTTCCTGTCTTCTGACACAGTCGTGAGACTGCTTTGTGAATAAATGACTCAGCCTTTCAACACATTGCATCCTGCAGTCATGAGTTTATCAGGAGTCTCTAAAATTTAATGCTGTTCTTCTGATTTCTGAAGTCTTGATCGTAATCTGACTGCACAAATTGATCCTCTACTTTAAGGAACTGAAAGACAACCCTTTCTATGCCAGGGTGGTTGGAACTAGATGATCTTTGATCTCCCTTCTAATCTAAGATGTTCTATGATTTTCCCTTGGATATTGAAACAATTTATTGTGAATCAGGTTACTAATAAATAACATTTAACTTAAAACTGTTAACTTAAGAATGTTCTTATGTATGGTAATAAGTCAGAAGTCACGTGACATATTACTGAAGGTTTTTGCTAGTGATGCTGAGTGTGACATTGGTCATGGTAACTAACCATGACCTGACACTAGTTCAGAACTTCATTCTTTATGAAAAATAACCTAAGGGAATCATAGAATCACAGAATGGCATAGGTTGTCATCCACCAGATCAGGTTGCCCAGGGTAAATATACAAAATATCTGCACAATATGAATTACTTATATCTCTCTTTTTTGACAGAAATTAATCCCTACTTAATGTTCAAGAAAGGTAAGTTGTGCAAAATGGTATAAAATACAATCTTCTACCTTGATATTTTACTATTTGTGCAAACCAGCATGGAGATTGACAGCACACAAGAGTTAAAAGAAAAAAAAAGGAAAATACCATGTTCTGTCTTTGAAGTAATTTTAGTGAAATGCTACAATTTTCTCCCATTATGACTACATACACCAGAAATGTGTCCTTGCATGCATTTTAACAAACTAAACACTGGGGATCTACTGTTAAACTGCAAAGTTTTCGGCTGCTGTTATATTCCTCAGTGTGGAATCCACAAGTTTTCTTTATTGGTAGCTCTTCCATAGAGGAAAAAGCCTTCCTCCACCATTTTTGTTTTTAGTTCTTTATATTATTTGGCTGCAGGGAGGAATGTAGCCAACTAGATCCATGACTTGGAACCAAGAGCATTGTAAAAAGCTGGGAAACTGCAAAATTCATCCTGAAATGGCTTGCATGACTTCTAGTTATTTTGTGTAAGGCAAGCCAATCAAGCTTTGAAATCAAATTTATGAAATACAATTCAAGGTAAACAATAGGTACAGCACTCTACATATCATAGAAATAAACTCAAGGTATACATCATGCTTTCAATTAATAGCCATAATATTTTCCTTTAAAATAATCAAAAATTCTGCCTCAGGCCCTCCGTGATACATACTCTCAACTACTTGCACAAATTATAAATTGTAATTGTTTCTTTTAGTTAGCATAATAGTAGCAGTTATTAACAAAATACATTTTTAAAAGGATAGTATTGTAATTTTCAGTTTTCAAGGGACTGAGGCTGAGACAACATAATGAGACAAACCAGCAGCTTAAATAGCCATGTACCCCTTTTTATTTTTTCATTCTGAGTCATGTGGGACAGGATGCAGAATTCTTGGTACACCTATGTATTAGAATGGTCTGTATTGAATATTTACACTTATTATTTGTACAAAATTGTAAGCAATTATAAGAAGGTCTTCTAATCAGAAAGGTCAGGCAATTACAGCTACAGATAGCAATTGTAACTAAATATATGTTGTTAACTGCAAATATGTACTGGTAGTCTTAATTATTTTTCTAACCAATCTCAAAGAAGCACAAAGGCACAACATAATAGCGGCTTTCAAGCTCCATTCTGAATTTCATTCTTTATCCATGTGACACATAAGCTAAAGCAAAGGACCACATTTTTATTGAAAATGCTTCAAAATATAAAGCAAGTCTGCTGCAAGTTCAGCAGTGCGCTTTCTCATTTTGGAAGCTTTTTGATATGTTTTGAAGACAGGGATTTATAATGGCAGAATTAAATACTCTTCTGTTAAATACAAAAACTGAAGCCATTACTGGGAACAAGTCACTGAATCTTCCTTGCTGCTTTACCCATAAAACATAGTCCTACTTCTCAAATGAAGAACAACGGAGGAAATATAGTCATCTTATTTTCCATTATTTGGCAAAGAGATTTTTTTAAAAAAACAAATCCTTATTTACAAAGCCTGTGATTAGATATGCCAAGTCTTCCTGCATATAGGGAAGGGAAAGAAAAGTACATGCTAAGAAAAGAGTATGCTACCTGTTGTCAGACTCAGTAGAAAACTGTAAGCAGTGTCATATAATTATCTGGACAAATTTGGCTAACAGTTGTTAAAAAAAGTGCTATGGAGTGTTTAATAAAAAAACTCCTGCAGATCATTGCTTTAAATTCTTCCTGGTGATATCTCATCTGAAAGAAAATAATACTCTGGCACAAGTCTAACTGCGGAGATCATCTTTGCCTGTAACTAATCACTGATCCTTACTCATCTTAAAACAGAAACAAATTTACACCAGTGCTGAAGAAAATCTCTTCATGGACCTCCTTATTTCTTTTCACACAATTTCCCTAACATTAACTCCTTCTTTAGCCACAAATGTTCACAAAACTGCCTAGTGAACTAGTTAGTAAAATCTATCATTTTAACTGCATCACTCACAGCATTCCACAATGCTTTGATTTGGATTGCTCACACAAATCAATTCAGGATATGTTTTGTACCACCACGAAGTATGAAATGAGGTTGAGAGAGTGGAAGGATTAGATTTTTCAGTGCCAGCAACATGGCCGGCATACGACTGTGTTTTATGAAACAAGTATAGACTCATAAAATAATCGAGAGAAGAAATGGCTAGAAAAACAGCAGTTCAGCTGGAAGGGACCTAAAAAGATTATTGAGTCCAACTGCATGACCTTTTCATGGCAAAACATAAGTTAAAGTATATTGTTAAGAGTATCATCCAAACGCCTCTTGAACGCTGGCAGGCATGGGACACCAACTATCTCTGTAGGAATCCTATTCCAGTGTTCGATCACCTTCGTGGTAAAGAAATTTTTCCTAATAACCAGTAAGAACACCCTCTGGTAAGTAATGTATCAGTCCCATGCATTCTATAGTTGGTCATGAAGGAGAAGAGATCAGCACCTCACTCTGCTTTCTTTCCTCAGGAAGTTACAGAGAAAATGAGGTCACCTCTTTGTCTTTTCCAGGCTAGACTCAAGTGTCCTCAGGATCTCCTCACAGGACAGGACAGGACTTCTGGCCCTTTTACAGCTTTGTTGCCCTTCTCTGGATGTATTTAAGTGCTTTAACATGCTTTTTATACTTTCGAGCCCAGTACTACACACAATGCTCAAGGTGAGGCTTCACAATGCTAAATACAGTGGCAGAATAATTGAAGTCTCCTATCCAACTTCTCATTTACAATAGGGTTAACTTCAAGATGACATCAGCCTACTCAGACCTTGTCTGTTGAGTTGTGAAAATTTCCAGGTGAGGCCTTACAGCATTACTGAGCAACCCTACCCAGTGTTTCAATTAAACTCATGGTCATTTCTTACCCCTTTTCTTTATGTTCTGTTCCATTTTCCCTTGCTTCAGCTTGTGAATGTTAATTGTTTATTTGCTGTGGAGCTGTGCCTGCCTCCATCTTCTCTATAACCTTCCAACAGGTATTTAGGAATAACTCATTTCCTGATTTTTAAATAAACCCTCAGCCTCTCTTCAATGACATTTCTTCTGGCCATTAAACATCGTACTGACATTCTGTAGGAAGCTCCTCAGTATAACTGGAGACCCCAAACTGGGTCCATTTGTCTGAATGTGGTCTCACTAGTACCTGAAGACAATAATCCATTCCTATAGCATGCTCCCTACACATATATTTTTGCAGATCAATGTACAGCAATAATGATCATAGGACATTTTCCAAATATATTGTTTAACAAATAATTAATGTCAAGGTAAAAGCAAATTCCACAGAAAAAGTTAGATTTGATGTGTGCTTCAAACAAGTTTTGTTAAGCAGACCTTAATAACACTGTATATTTTGGGATAAGATCATGTAAAAATCAATTGCTTTGTGGGAAAAAGACATTGTCTGCAATGTCTACCCTTTTTTAAAAATTGCTTTGAGCATCAACTGTAGATTTTCAGTTTTCCTCATTTTGAAGGATTAAAAAGAATAATCATTTTGCTTTGCAGTTCTCACATTATCTCCCAGATTGAAAACACACTCGCAAAAAATTTTTTTTCATAGCCGGCCCATTTTTATGTCAATAATAAAAATAAGCTGCTTCAAGAAAAGAACTATAAATATAGCTGTATATAAAAATATCAACAGGTCATTACTATTCTATGAAAGCAAGTCCATTTGTATATTCAAGAGCTTTGCAACTAGAGATAGAGATCAGTAATACTGTAGCATTAATGTAAGTCCAATTCTTCATCACTTGGTATTGCTGCAGGAAGTTGAAGAGACCAGAATCATACATCTTTCTGACTGTCCATGTACAGTTAGATTTGTTTTTTATATGATTGAAAGGCTGGCAGTGATTCCCAAATAACTTCTAATACTGGGAACATACGTTCTTAAAGTAAGCTCAATATGAATGTTTATATGAAAATTGATATGCACTTTTTAGAAGTGACCAGATTTGCTCCTGTCCTTTTGGATTATTATTATTATTATTATTATTAATTTGCAAAAATTGAAGAGGAGATGTAGCCATCTTGATCATTTAAACACAGGGTGTCACTGGCACAGGCTGTGAGCTCATAGGCCAGTGGGAGCAGATCAAAGTTCAGTGATACTTGGACTGAGTGTTACCATTACCCTAGAAAAGTCTAAGCAATGAAATTTAGGCTTTTCTTCATTCTTGTTTTCTCTTATGGACATTCAGGGTCTTTGTGGGCTGCTTACTAGCAAAGCTTTTAAGCAGGCCCACACTACATGTTATTTTATACAATTTGACTAGTTCCTGCGTCAGCTTTGTTTCTTTTTCCCATTTTTATCTTACTTCCTCTAACAGCTCCCAGAGTTCTTTCTCTTCCAACTTAGGAACTGTTGAGTCCAACTCTACAGGATTCCTTGTGTTCTTTCATTAACAGTTACCTGAGTGGAAGTTACAGACAGGAATTTCACAGAATCACAGAATGGACCAGGTTGGAAGGTACCTCAAGGATCATGAATCTCCAACCCCCCTGCCACAGGCTGGGCCATCAACCTCCCCATTTAATACTAGACCAGGCTGCTCAGGGCCCCATCCAATCTGGCCTTGAACACCTCTAGGGACGGGGCACCCACAGCCTCTGTGGGCAGCCAGTTCCAGCACCTCATCACTCTCATTGTGAAGAACTTCCTCCTGACTTTCAACCTAAGTCTTCTCTCCCTCATTTCCCCTTGTCCTGCTGTTATCTACCCTTTCAAAGAGTTTACTCCCCTCCTGTTTATAGACTCCCTTTAGGTACTGAAAGGCTGCAATTAGGTCACCCTGCAGCCTTCTTTTCTCCAGGCTGAACAAGCCCAACTCCCTCAGCCTGACTTCATAGGAGAGGTGCTCCAGCCCCCTGATCATCTCTTTGGCTCTCCTCTGGACCCTCTCCAACAGCTCTCTGTCTTTCTTGTACAGAGTGCTCCAGATTTGGACACATTACTCCAGATGGGGCCTCTCAAGAGCAGAAGTAGAGAGGGGCAACCACCTCCCTGTCCCTGCTGGTCACTCCTCTCCTGATGGAGCCCAGGATGCCATTTGCTTTTGAGCTGCAAGTGCACACTGATGGTTCATATTAAGTTTTTCATCCATCAGGACCCCCAGGTCCTTCTCTGCAGGGCTGCTCTTAAGGAATGCTCCTTCCAGTCTGTATAGATGCCTGGGATTCCTCCAGCCCAAGTGCAAAACCTGGCACTTTGCCATGTTGAAGCTCATTAGGTTCACCAGGGCCCACCTTTCAAATCTGTTGAGGTCCCTCTGAATGAATTTCTTGAACTGTTGAGTACATTTCCAGGTTTGTACCAAATAGTAGTTCTATAATTATGTAAAATACTGTGGTATGCATCAGAGGCAGAGATCATTATCTTGTTATATAGACTATTACCTGGATGTGACAAGTACTAGGGATCTTGGATAAAGAAGGATAAACTTACTAACTGTAAGTGTTGCATTTTAATGTGATTTATGTATTTTTCCTATTTGTTTAATTAATTTATTTTTTTCCAATTGTGTTTGTTATTTTGTTGTGAGATCTATAGGAATAGAACTGCAATCTCCACTGAGGTAGAGAATTCAGATAAAAGCATATACGGTCTCTTTAGGCAACTCAGAGCTTCTTATGAGGTTTCCTTAGGTCAACAGGGAGGCTGTTATCTGTTAGTGTGCTTTGAGGCTGAGCTTCCTTTAGCAAATACAAGGCAACAATTCTTCTGAGAGACAAAACCAATTAAGAGGCAATCAGTATCTTCAGGTACAGTGTGATTCATGAGAGTAATTTCCCTTCTTTCTAATGAGCTTTGTGTCAATCACTGAATCCATGAAAGTATTCCACAGCTGTCTATACCATCTCCATGGTGTCTATTTTTACTCCCCCCCATGAGATTTGAAGGTTAGAGAAAAGTTTAGTGTAGGTCTTCCCTCAGGCAGAACCAAAAATGAAACATATTTTATCACTAAATTGAACACTAATCTTGGCAGAATTCCTGTTCCCTTTTGGAAAAAAGAAAAAAAAAAGAAAAAGAAAAAAAAAAAAACGTAACAGATTTGAAAAGAGGAATTTAGAGAACTATAAGTATTAGGCTGTATAAATGCAAAGGAAGCAGAATCAGTATTTGGAACATATTGTTAAGATTGGTCCTTAATCTAGATCTGTTATCTTCTTTGATTTTCTTATTTAATGAACTAAAACCTGATCTTTGTTATCATGTTATGTCTTTTATTTTAAGATTATTATTTTGAATATGCCTGAGTAAACTGCTGACCCAAACTTTCTCCCCCATACAACTTTTCACTTCCTAATTACAGTCTTTTCTAATAAGAAGCAAATTTAACCTAACCTGTGCTTCTTGTTACTTCAAGATAATTATGGAACTTAACACTTCAAGTGATAATTACACTTGCTATTGAGCACAGCAGCCATCTTAGAACAGCAGACCTAATCAAATAAGCATTTTTTTCAAATAAAGTTAAATATGCTTAAAATTTACTTCTTGATGCATATAGAATAACATTTTACAGTAAATGTTGGAGATAGACCCTGCTGATACAATTCATTTGTCTGAATGTTGACGTGTGTATGTGAGGCAGATGTCAAGGCTTCCTATAAAGCTTAAGAAAAGCAAGTTCCCTTCTAAAGTGTGGTCTCTTTTATTTGCAATTATATCCTTAAAAGAGGGCAGATGAATGCAGATGAATTGCACTTTCCACTGATTGCAAAAGGCTTTCCCAAGTGGCTGATCATCCCATAATTCCCCTGACAAATTCCAATTGTTCCATTATCTAGTTCAGAGGTCCCAGCTGTAAAAGATACTAGATTAGATGGTTTGGTATATCAGACAAAAGTCCAGGTTTTTAATTAGGGAATTGATATAGAAATTGAATGCATATAAGACTTAAATAAAACCTTTACTATAGAGAGAAATGTGTAGACTACTTGAAGGATCATACCAGAAATGTTCTTATTCTATTCTTCAGATTCAAAAGAAGTTGCCAATCAGTAATACATAAATTACTGTAAATGTACTTTAAAAAAAAAGAAGAGTAGTAAACCAATATAAAACATGAAAAGTCAATTGCAAAGCTGAGTGAGATTAAAGAAATCCCTTACTTTTCTAAGTGAGACCCAGTTTGATACATAGGGCTCATCTCATTGAAGATTTTTGCTATCCATTGGAGTCACAGAGGTGTTTATTTTTCAGATTATGAAACTTCATGAAACAAATGTTGTATTTCAAATGATTAAGACTCCTGCAAAAAGAGATGAAAAAACTCATCTACAACTGAGGTTTTTTTTCTAAACATGTTGGATGATTACTAGATCATAGTCTGCATACGTACATGCACATGTATATATATATCTATATATATTTGTATGTGAATGCCATTCATTCATTTATGTATATGCATACCTATTGTATATATACTGGCACACACATATATGCATGTGTATGAATATGTTTAGATTTGTATAGACATATGCATATAAATAATTGAAATTGACCTAATCCTAGGAATCTGTATGAAATCTACCTTGGCTCAGCACAAAGTTTTAGCTTGCTGAATTAACACTGAATCTTCAGGCACAGGTTTATAGGATCATTGCAACCTATACTGATCATTGCTTCCTACACTGACTTCAAATTGCTGACTCCACTTTTGCTCCTAACATGGATTATTAAACAAATTTTCCACTTCAAACTGTTAATAAATCTTACCTTCCACTTTACAATCTAACCACTAGTTTAGAAAATTCACTGATATTAGTAAGAAACCTAAGGGGCAAAATATTATGGGCTATGGATATTTCTCTAAGGTAAGGAAGCTGATCTGAATCCCAACAAGAGTGGGTAGCAAATGACTCCTTCTTTCTGTATACACAAAATTCTGAAATGGTGTAGAGCTTATTGAAAGTAATACAGTACAGTGAATAAGTCCAGTGAAAACCTGTGGAGATAAAAATAATCATGGAATGGGACATAAGTA
This sequence comes from Cyrtonyx montezumae, assembly GCF_038088225.1. Classification (NCBI taxonomy): domain Eukaryota; kingdom Metazoa; phylum Chordata; class Aves; order Galliformes; family Odontophoridae; genus Cyrtonyx; species Cyrtonyx montezumae. Next base: position 152,137,221 of record NW_027072034.1, read on the forward strand.
AAGCTGTGCTAAATAATAGAGTAAAGGATGTGGAGACTGAGCTCAGGGTTGCTCGGAGGACAGGCTTCCTACGTTCAGAGATCATTTCAATTCTTACCCAGCTAATATGCACTGATCCTAACTTTCCTGCACTTCAGTGCTCTTCAGTATTGTCCACAGTACTTGAAAGTTTCTCACTGTGTGATCCTTCCGAGCCAATCTGAGTCTATATTTCAATGACTTATATGGGTATATTCTGATCTAAATTGTTACATGATTCTAGCCCACTACATCTATTTGACTGTGTATATCACTCTACTCATGATTTCATATACATCTCCTATACTTTGCATTGTTGTGATGTTTGTTTTATAAAGCAATGAAATAAATGCATACATCAATTCAGCTCTCATAAAATCAGCAAGCTAGGATGAGAACAAACTATAGGGGAAAATTAAATGGAAAGAAATACCAAAAATTTGCTTGACTTCCTTCTGTATGGGGGGACTTTATTGATTTTCTTCTCAAAAAGATTTGAAAGGTTCTTTATCAGAGATTTTCCACCAGTGCAGTGTGGAAGAAGGAGGTGAAATGTTCATCACTGTTCACATTATTTCATGTTTTTACTGCAAAGTATGGCAGCTGACACACTTATCTCCTTTATTTCATGAGACTCCTTTATATAGGCATGAAGAAGATTTCTCACCATACAGATCACAGGATGATAGAGGTATGTATATTTTTATATGTGTGTATATATTTTATATCTGTAGAATTAATAATGATTCAAAACTGGGTTCTCAAGTTACTTAAGTGGCAAAGTCCATAGGTTTATACTTTGGTGTTTCATTAGCATCTAAACTGGTGCAACAGAAAAAGATTGGTAGACAGAAGTAGTAAGTTTTGAGGTTCCTACATCTACATTGCATATAGTTGGGAGCTTTTCCCTGTAACTGGATCAACTCTGTCCCCCGATACGAATGTTAAATTTCTTCACGTGGTCCAGTTCTGTCCAAAAGACTCATCATTGGTTATGATTATGACATACTCAGGGACAAGAGCACATACTATGCTCAACTGAAGAAGATTTCCCAGTTAAGTTTCCCTCAGAATGAACCTCCTTTGGATGTATCAAAACTATTCTAAAAAGAAGATCAACTCAACTGGAGAATTTATTTCAAAGCTGAGTTACTCCTCTGAATCAAAACAATTATGCAGATGAAACTTGCATGATCACGACGTTAAAAAAGGTTCTTTTGGAAGTAAAGCAGGGAAGTCAAGGCTATATTTCAGAGTGGGGTTATGTTCAGATTGCTTAGTGGGGGGTTTAAAGTGATCCCTGAATTTTTTTGCTTTAGTTTTGCTTGGAGATTTTTTGCTCTGTATTTTCACCAATTCTTTTGAGTAAGTAAACTCCAAAGGCTATTAGCATGCTTACAAATAGGTTAAACTCAATGCAAAATGGACTGGAAAGTTAAGGATTTTGATCAATACGTATAAGGTAAAAATAGTTTTTGTGAGACTACCCAAGACTGATTGCCTCCCAATGATTAAGACACGCTGAATTGATTCTGAAGGTAGGATATTCATCTGTCTCAAGTGCAATGGAGATGAATGAATCTCTGAATCTGTGGCAGACTTACATTCAACCACCGATAGATATCTACAGTGCATCTAAGAAAATATCCAGAAGGACAGCAAATTCAGTCTCCCTTTGAAATCTCATTTTTTGGGTAGCAGCCAATAGCACTTATGTGATGCATGTTTCAGCTATATGATATTGCAAATGAGTTGAACACCATCTCAAGAATTCATTTAAAAAGGCAAAAAAGAATAGTTAAGAAGAAAGTATGGAAGGCCAGATGCTGATAGTGTACATTACCTATACCTGCCAGATAGGAGCATTTACTTTGGGTACTAATTCCATTGTCCTATCAAAATGTTGCACAAAATTTTGAGGCTCCTCTGTTAAAAATCTATAGTTAAACATATTAAGTACCATCAGAAAAGTATTTGTAAAAGACTTTCCAATCAGTATTCCTCTAACCATTCTGTGTGGTTGAGAGTGCACTGAAACCTTTATTTAGTAATGAGAGACTACATTATAAAAGTGAGGTTATGTATTCAAATATCTCATTGAGAAACCAAAGAAGAAGGATTTCTTTTCTATGCACCACTATTTAAGTTTTTATTATTTAAATTAAAAATCTAAACTTCATCAAAATTGAGAATCTTTTGAAAAAAAAAAAAATCTGATCTGAGAAATGTATTTACTGGGATTATTCAAGGGAGAATAATTACACAGTTAAATTCACAAAAAGCCTCCAAAAATATCTGACCACTTTTTACTTAACTTATAATCAAAGCTTCCCTAATAAGAATTTTCTGCTTATAATTATAGCAGGAGCCAGAGATTAATTATCTATTTTGTTGTATGCTTTAATTGTGCCCTATGTTTCAGGTGATCCCAGAAAGGGGAAAGAAAGGAGATAAGTGTTTGGCTTTCTTGTTCCATCACATTTGGCAAGCCAAGACTGTTCAAGTCTCATTAAATTTGCATAATTTTGTAAATTCAGAGTAGCCCCTTTGAGTAAAGTGGAATAACACCTAAATGTGTGGATAAGGACTGATGAAGAAAGGCTCATTCACCCAAACTCTGGCTCCAATTTTATATGAAAGATCTTTGTGTGCACAAAACATTAATAAACTTTGGAAATAATAGTTTTCATGTTCAAATGTATAAAGGGTTTAAAATTGACTGGTAACCTATATAGTTTATTAATTGTAATAATCTGCAGAATAATTTTCCAGAAAGTTAGGAATTTTTTTGTTTGTGGGAGTGTTTGAAGAGAAAGCAAAGCATATGAAATAAGATCCTAAATTTGGATATTGTGTGGGCTTCTCTTTTTCAGACATTCAGGAAAGTTGTGTGAAAAGTACCTTTATATAAATACAGATTATTTGCATATTGCTATATAACATGTACAAAAACAAATAGCCTTAAGAGCAATGTACATACAAAGAGTTAAAGTGTCTGTGATAAAGCTTCCCTTATCTCTTTTGCCTGTCATGAAAAAATGAACCCTTAAAATTATGATATTCATCAGAAGAGACTAATCTGGGGAAGGATGTTTGAATAATTGTATTCAGATCACTAAGTATCCAGTACCTTCAAAAACATGAACAGTATTCTTTCTAAAAAGCTAAAAACTCAGACACAACCAAGGAGAATAAATGCGGTAGATATGAGATGAGCAGCAGGAGGAAACAGAAAGAATCCATAACAGTATGACTCAGTAGGCACTGATAGAAGTTACATATAGGTCTTTTTCTATTAAATCACACAAACAGAGTAATTACTGTAGCCAATATGTCACCAGAAAATACACGAAATTCTAGGCACTATGGCAGTATGAAGCATGAAATATGGTGGTAGATGTACAAATTGGATGTTCAACTTAGAACTGCAGAAACTTCGAGTTATTTCAGAGCATGGGAATTCAGTCATGCTACATTAGCACATCCCAATCAGTTAGATTCTAAAGCAAAAGAGGCAAAATATAAAGCAAACTTAAAAAAAAAAAAGACATTTCATTTCATTCTATTATAAAACAAATAAATTATATAAATATATATATATAATAATATGATATTTCATTAAATTATATAAATGGTCAGGTTGCCCAAACAGCTACTTTACTGGAGCACAAAATACTTCAGTCCCTGAATCATTTTCAAAAACATAGTAAAGTGCAGCAACCTACTTTGGAAACACAGCATAACATTTTCTACCACATTTATCTTAGTCTTCTGTTTTTTTCATTCTCTTCCACTCACAGTAATAGTAGTACGAAAAGAAATAATGCACAAAAGGGAAGAGAAGACTATAATAGCCCAAAGGAGTTACACATGCCAACATTGGACAAACTGCTAGGAGTCCTTTAGTAGAAATATGAACTTGGAGATTTTCCAGAGCAGAAAAATCATTATTCACATGTATTTCATTAAAAGTATGATTCTCTAAGCCTACTGCCATAGGATGAAAAAATGGATCATTAGAGTAACCATATGCATCTATATATAAAATAGGGACAAAGCACAATGTTGTAATTACAGCTATGACGGCAGATTCTTTACCATGAGAATCAGAAGAATCTAGTCACTTTCATCACAGAAGAGATTCATACTAACTCTAATGCATTGATTTTCAAAACTTCTATCTTGAAACAAAATTTACAGGCTCTTAAGCTGTTTGAATACTAAATTAAGTAACAACTGAGGACTAATTTTAGCCTGCCTTGTGATCGCACCTGGAAATGCTCTAGCCATCTGTATTCCAAGATAACTGTTTGAACATCAGCCTAAAAAAGGATTTATATTACGAAAACAGATGGGGGAAAAAAACATTTCTGTATGTCAACATAATAATATAATTTATATTGTTGTAAGTTAACTAATGACATAAATAAAGAATAAATAATCTTCTAGATTTTTTACATGAAATGCAATACCATCTATTATAAAATGTTACAAACATTAAGTAGCCACAAAATATTGTAAATTATAGAAGTAGGTTATGATATTTACAAATATATATATAAGATTTTCTTAACAAATGATTTAATGGCTAGTACCTATCCAGACCCAGTTCATGAGTGGGTAGTCAGCCTGGCTAGCTGATGGTTAATCACAGTAAGGCTCCCTGGATTATTTACTTCTCTTTTAATCACACTACATACCAACAATTTGGCAACAGGATTGTTTATCATTATATAAATTTATGTTGTTTGTCACATGAATACAAGAATGTAGATAACCTTGCCTCATTTTCCTCCATGCTTTTATCTCTGGCTGCAGTCTTTATTCTTATTTAAATTCTTCCTGCTTCTTTTTAGGAAAACCAGTTGGGTTCTCCTGGCAAATACCACAGGAAAACAGCACTAATTACTCCAATTGTTACTGGAGAGCCAGATGGGCAAAGTAGACTGCTGGGCCAATCAGTGATATCTGAAAAAAATGCTTCCCAAAATTTAGGAAGCTAATCATCCTTAGGTTTATAATACTGTTGTTTTTAATCTTGAATCAATTCTTCAAATTAGTGTCATTTTTAGGTATTAATAGTTGGGTATTCCAAGTTTGAGGAAGTGTGTATAAAATGGTATAGATTGCTTAAAACAACAAAAATAAAAACAAAAAAACAAAAAAAAAAAAAACAAAAAAAAAAAAGAAAAAGTCTACTAACAGTGTATTCCAGCTTCATTCACTGCTTAAAGATCCTGTATGGCAGAAAGAATCTTTTCAATTTTTAAAAGTAAAGGCGCTGAAGTATGAGGAAATCAACACATGACAGGTACAAGTGCTTTCATTACTTATTTTCTATTCGTGTCCCATATTGAAGCAGTTATTCATATGAGAAATCACCACTGCTGCTTATATTACTCTTACATCCAACCTAAATCTTCCCTGTTTATATTTGAAGCCATTTCCTCTTGTTCTATTACAACAGACTCTCCTAAAGAGCCTGACCCCTTCTTTCTTGTAGTCCCTCTTTAGATATTGAAAGACTGCTATCTGATCGCCTCAAAGCCTTTTCTTCTCCAGGCTGAACAGCCCCATCGCTCTCAGCTGTCCTCTTAGGGAAGGTGTTCCACCCCTTGGATCATTTCTGTGTCCCTCCTCTGAACATTATCCAACGCATCTATGTCTGTCCTGTACTGAGGACTCCTCATCTGGATACTCCATTATCCCAGGTGAGATCTCACCAGAGCAGAATAGAGGGGCAGGATTGATTGCCTTGTCTTCAGTCACCTTGACTACACGTAAGTTAAGATGGTAATCATGCCTATAAGCTCAGAGCTTCTTATTGATAATATGTTTCAGAAAAGAGATGATCAAGTTTGTATTTCTCTTTAAGAAAGACATTGAGAGTGTTCAGCAGTTTCTTTTCATATATGCTACTAGACGTGGACTCGGAAACAAGCAGGTTTCAGGTCTACGTTGCTAACACTTTCGATTTACTGATTTTCTCTTTAAATCCATTACAATCAAGTCAGTAGTCATACATATAGTGATTATAAGAGTCTATTGATTCAAGAAAAATATTTTAAAGTTATGCATTTGTAGATTGCACTCTTAGAACATTTTCAAGTTCTCAGGTGTGAATACATGTTAGAACTGAAGGTTCAACAGTACTGAGATATTTCTGTTATTGGGAAGGCAGCAAAAAGCAAATGTAGTATATCAGACGTACAAGAAAACAATGGATGGTGCTATTTTTAGTTTTGAGATACTAGACTAAAATGACCTTGAAAAGAATTGGATAGAGCCTTTTTCAGAATGGAGTTATTATTAAAAATCTTAAATTATCTGCAGTTATGAAATAAACTGTTTCTGTCATTTACTGCTGCACAAGCATGTTGTGAATCAGGTATTATGTGATAGAAGATAGAAATTTTGTCACCAGAAAAAAAAAAGGTCAGTTCAACTAAATCTAAGAAAAGTAAATACAATATATGTTTTGTAGGTTAATTGGAGACTTCTTAGAATGCATCTGTCTATTCATTCACTTCATAAACCTTGATGTAAATGGACATTGAAAATATAATAACACTTCACATTTCCTGGTTAACAACAGTTTCCAAACTCTTAGTACATGGTGTTATAGATGCAAAATTCTGATATTGCTCCAGTGATTGAAGCTCAATACAATGGCAAGAAAATAAATAAATACATAAAAAATAAAAAGGGGATTTTTCCTGCTACACCTGGATTGTATCTGTTTCAGACAAAAACTGGTTAAGGAATGTGAGACATGAGTGCCTGAAGCTGCCAGGTAGTCAAAGGTATAGAAGAAAACACTGACAAAGAATAAATGTGTTTCCCCTAAAAAATAAATAAATAAATAACCTTGCCTGAATGGGCATTTGTCCCCAGACAATAATTTGCAGAGGAAAGGAGCATTTGTAGTTCCTATATTGTACTGCCCAATAATCATTGTCATGTCTTTGACTGATAGTAACAAATACAAACTCAGTGTAATCTGCCCTCTTTACACATTTTGCAGGTTCTCTTTCTTCTCTATAGCTAAAACTCTGAAAGAAGTAAGTTATTATCTTTCTATGTACTGACTGAGAAAAAACAACAAATTGGTTGATTTATTAATTAGAAATAAATTGTTACAAACTAGCAAAGAATTTCCTTTATACAAAAGGATCTGCATGTAATATGTGGAGTATTTAGAGTCATCATATGGTCAAAGAAGAGTCTTAAATATCTGAAGGGGCAAATTATGACACATAAACTGGATTCTAATGCACCTTGTAGCTCTGGCATGAAGTGGTGTTACACCATTCTACATAAAAAGCGAAGATGGACTCCCAAAATATAGTCTATGAGTGTCTTTTTATCCCTTTATTTTTTGCATTTTCATTCCTATATCACAGTGCTTTTCCATTAAATATCAAAGAACTTATTTAAAACACATACAACAAGTGGCTGGATGTTTTATCATCTTTCCTTTATGCACCTCTGTGGGGCATGTGTCTCTAAATGTAATGTTTTTTCCTCTCCCTTTCCCTTTCCCCTTTCCCCTTTCCCTTTCCCTTCTTTCCTTCCTTTTTCCTTTCCTTCCTTTCCTTAATGCTTTTTTTTTCTCTTACTCATTTCATATGACCTTACGTGAGGTTATATTTCTCAAAACTTACCTTCTAGCAGATACAAAGATGTAAATCAGACTGGATTATGAAAGAATGAAAGTTACATAATTTCTATACTTAATATGATCTCTGTCCTACACTACTTCCTAGTCTCGGTGTTTTCATTCAAAGCCATTATTACTTGTACAAGTGCAATAAAAGCCACCTTAATTTTAATCCATCAAGAAGTCTAACATTTATTATTGCCTACATCATGAATATTAAGTATTTCATTATATTCTGATTCACAGTCCTATTTTTTCTGTGAAATGATACAGATAACCGCAAAAAGAAATTCTCTTCTTCACTGAAATATACTTTCAGCTACAACACTAATACATCAAAATAGACAATTGAGAATAGGCAAGAAATTAAAAATCTCAGTGATTGTATTGTGATTAGCCTTTAATAATTTGCAGTATTTTTCTGTTTTCCCCTCTTATTTGTTTTCTTCCGGTTGAAGTTCTGGAATTGTGACCTTTTCTCTCTGAATATCCTCAGAAGGATTGATATCATAGTTCCAATATTGCAACCATTGGAATTAAAAATAATAATAGAATGCTAAATGTTTAAAGTGTGGAGATGAAGAAAATTGATGTCAGCAACTGCTAACGACCTTATTTTCTTCTCAGTTTTACCACAGTGAGTCCTTTCACTCAGCCAGAGTTACTCCAGCCTAACTAAACAGTAAGTAAAGGAAGAATGAATTTATACATTTCTCCAAGTTTTAATTACTTTAAAGAATGTGGCAATGGCTAGTTGGGCCAGTACTGTCAGTTTATCTTATGGTGTCACACGCTGAGGGCATGAAAACCATGACAAATGCCTAGTTTTACTTCATGGCTAACCACATGTTACTCTTGGGAATCCCTTCTAGAGGAAAGACAATACAATTTGAAATTTCTATTCCAATTTTCTATATTTCTATTACAATTTTCTATATGTATTCCAGGCATGTACAATGGATTCCTGTTAATGAGGACAACTCCGAAGCTATAAAAGAATGATATCCTGCCCCTGTTTTGAGGTTTGATTTGTATTTCCAGCTTTTTTTTTCTTAATGATATAATTTAGATTTTTAAATCCTTCTTTCTTAGTTTATTATCCAGTCTGATGAACCACACAGCTCAAAAATTAAGAAAAAAAAAAGTTATGTTTTTAGTTAAGACTGCTCCTACTAGATGAAATAAAAAGCAGGTATTGTAAACTTTTTCTGTTTAAGCATCGTGTTATCACAAAACTTTTTCATCCATAAGTAGAAAAAATATATAGCATGCAAAAAACAAAACAAAACAAAACAAAAAAAAACACTAGGAGAGTTTATGAATGCTTATGTAAATGAGGAGTGCTTATCACTACCATGTTATCTTCCAAAAGTTCAGTAAATAAATATTTATCGTTAGAAACATTTATTGTTTTCAAAAATTACAAATCTATTCCTTCCACGTGATCTGGAAATAGGTCTACAAAACCTTTACCAGAATATTCTGGAATTTTCTGAATAAGCTGACATTCAGAAAACAATTGGAAATGTCAGAAACTGAGCCTGTGGACCATAGAAGAACTGCATAGAGAAGTGCTTGGAATTCAGTACACATACTGGTTGGGAATCACAGAATCACAGAACTGTAGGTGTTGGAATGGACCTCTAGAGATTATCTAGACCAACTCCCAGTTTAAAAAGAAAGTAAACTGCACTATGTTGAGGGGCATGAGTGGGGGGTCACTCCATTCCTATAAGAAATTTACTATTTCATGTCTGGAAGTCTGTAAGCAAGGCCAAGCAAAGACCATGACAAGCTTTACAAGTATTTGATGACTCCAAATATGGAAAGAGTGAAGGCATTTCATGCTTACTGATGTTTCTTGTAACATGTTTCATCTTTCCTAAGAGAGCATTCATTTCATATGAACCTTTATGTCTGAAATGCCAAAATGTTAGCTTACATGTATGTACACAGCAACTTCAAAATGAGAAGCTTCAAAATTTTCTTATAGCAAACTATAAGTTGAAATGCTATTGGTATCTATACAGCTCTTTTTTATTAGAAGTAATTGCAGCTGAGTTTGCCTTGTGAATTCACAATTTTGAATTTGAAGAAAATAATCTTCCCTATGTATTTCTTAATCTGAAAAACATTTGGTAGGAGGAAAATACCATGTATGATCTGTTGGCTGAGGAGTTACATAGGGTAGATAAAGCAATCATGATCTAAGACTGAATCAATATATTAATCATGTGCTTTTAATTATTTTTAATTAGTTATTTTCAATCCTTACAGGGAACACAACTGTTACTTTGTCTGTAATGTCTGAAATATTCCAGAGACATGTCATAAGCAAACTTTAAACAAAAGATATTGCATTTACTGAAATGAATAAAGAAATTGGTTTCCACAACTCAGTGAAGATCACAATATGTACCATAATATTTACTGAAATTTAAGAAGATGAAGTTTTTCATCTGCTCAAGGCAGAATGTCAAGTATAAGATAGCATGCAACAATGCATATCATAAAAATAACTAACACAGTGTCCAAGAACAAAACTCTGAAATATTTTATACTCTTAACTAGTATGAAAATACAGAAAATGACAAGATGACATGTTTATAGAAACAAAGATTATCATAGCAATACTCAGTTATTTATATTGACCATTTGGTTTTTTCAGCAAAATAAGTAGTACTGTTTACCAATATTTGCTTACTTGGTACATTTTCATAGCACAAAATTCCCAATAAAACATTAGCACATTTCTCAGATCAGTAAACAATGACAAAAAGGAGCTTTAATTTTTCCCTGATAATTCTACTAGTGCACATTCTGATGTTGTAGACTGTGTTCAGCTGCCTAAAAACCAGTTTTCACTGCCATTTCAGATTCCTGCCTTGCCTTTTCTCATGCTACCCATCTTAAACGTCTTCTCTGTGTAATTTCCCTGTCATATTTCTAAACCTGTGTGAGTAGCTAGCATGACTAAAATATTTCAAATATCAGTAGATATGCATGTTTAAGGAAGTACATTCATTCCACACTACATTGTTTTAAATAGAGTAATCTATATGCTACTTTTCACAGAAGTCATCCATTAAGAGTATTTGAAAATATAAAAATAGTATTAGAATTATAATTTTAGTATGTTACTAAATTCCTATCTGCAAATGAGAAAATAAATGAAATCTCATTGCTATGAGAGCGACTGTTCAATAAAAAATGGGAATAAATATTTACTTCTAGTTAACTGCAGAGCTCATCTAGTCCATAACATAGACTCTATATGATACAGAGAAGATATCATCTGACCTTTAAGTTTATCGTTCACTTCTGTTCATTTATGAAAATAGTACCGCAATATTTCTATAATATTGAAGTAATTCTTTTGGGTAATATTGAATTCATATAAATTCTGAACTACATCCCCAAAATATAACTGTATTTACATACGGAAGCAAAAATGCTATTGAAATACTTTCCAGCCTTTGGTTTATTTTATCATTTGAAATCGATCTCTTCCCACTTTGTCAACTAGAAGTCGGACACTAAAAACTTGTCTGTCCCCTACCTTCTCTCAATAGAGAGAAGCAATACTTGAGGACGATCATTCTTCTTTTTCTTTTATTAGATTTCTAATTGGACTAATTGAGTTAGTCTTCAATTTAAGGGAATTATGATGCATCAGAAATGAAAATTAGGGAACTGATATTCTTGAGCTACTTGTAGATTTTAAAGATGAGCAGAAATGTACCTTTGGCTGGAAAAATACTTCTAGTGACGGTGTCTTACACGTGTATTTTTGAGAATTTGAAAAGAGTGGGGTATTTCTGTCTTCTTTTTGAGTGATGCAAATACTACAGTAAAGCATTTTATATTTGTATTTACTCATGATCCAAAACATGGACTAAGGGGCAACTTACGCTGAACAAAATGATGAAAAGCTATTTGTTGACAGTTATCTTTTTGTATTAGACACACCATAACAAAGTAAAAATGGAAAATTCCTGATTTCCCATTTTCTTCCCGCCACCTCTCTTTTCAAAGTAGTTTGTTTGAAAATATTTATAAGAACCCTTGAAGTAATTGAAGTTTGATAAGCAACTGAATTTGGATTTTTGCTTGATAGGTAACGTATTTAAAGATTTAACAAAATGCATATACACAGTTCAGGATTCTTGCTTTGAAAAAGAGAATTTTACGTTTTGCCCTTCAAATTCTAGTTTAATTTCATCAAAACTCTGCAAAACTAGATTATTTTGACAACAAAAATAGCAACAGCAATTATTACCCCAAGTAAACAGATTGCAGAAACCTGATAATTTTTTTTAAGCTGAACTTAATGTGAAATTAACTTCAGTTGTGTATATGAATTTCAATTTATGACTTAAGTAAAAACTCAAGGTAGTGCTGGAATTCATTCTAATGATAAAAATATTATTTTAATAATAAAATGATAATTAAGTTTTATACTTGAGGTCAACAGAAGGTTATACTTCAAAGAAAATAACTTATATGTAAAGGGAAATGGAATTTTCCAAACATATCCTTCAATACAAAACACTGTCTCTTACTTTTCATGCAGTTGTCCATTATTATACACAATGATCACATTGCTATTTATCTTTAACAGCCATCCTGTCAGGCTCTTTCCAGCTCCAGTACTACAATGGCTCCTTCTTTGGTAGCATCACATTCATATTGAAAAAAATTAACTCAGGATTTTCCAATCAAATAACAGTTTCACTATGATTTAAGCAAAATGGTCAAGCTTGATGTTCAGCTAACATTTATATTTAATGTCAATGTTTTATAAAGTAAAAAAAACATTAATTTCTTCATGAAGTATTCTGAAATACTTATAAAATAGAGCCTGACAGCCACTGGATGTTTTCTACTGATGTAATGAGTATTGAGTCAGCTCCATATTTCATATTTTTTATTCTGACACTATGAAAAGCAATGAACATTGAAAGACAGATATTATTCATTGCAATCTATTTAATTACTTTAAATAAACAGGTAAAACAAGCTTCTCATTTAAACTGAAGACTCATTACATTGTCACTATGTGCAAAGGGCCCTTAGAATAAATAAAAGAGATAACTTTATATTACAAAGAGAGCATAATCTAATCTTTCATAACATAACGTATAAGAGAAATCATCATATCAGTTTTATAAATAGAAGGGAATACCACTGTAGCGTTGTTTGTATTTCTTTTTACCTTCTGCATCAGTTAATCCCACTCCTGACTGCTTTATTGGTTCTTGTCCATTCTGGCTCATCTTCCCTCTGTTAAAGAAAGAAGATGGTCATAGTTGTCAATAGGACCATGAAGAGGAGATTAAGAAAATGATCAAATCAAGCCAAAGATTCTTGGCTCAGCACAAGAAGAATTTATTGAAAATAAATAAATACATATACATAAATTCAAGAAAATAAAAGAGGACAAAAGCCTTTTTTCTATTGCTGTTTCAACAGATCACATTACATTTTTGTTTGTTGTTTTTGTTTTGGAGACAACTGCAATCACATCTTACTAAGCCTGTGCATACCTAAAGAATGGAGCAATTGAGGCTGTTTGCAACCTGCCTTCCATCAGACCAGGATTCTGAAAGCAGTCTGCATAGCTCTTCTCCTCACTTTATTATTTATGTTATGTTGAATAGTGAAATATAGGAGAAATTGCTGTTTGTTCTGCAATGCCATTACTTCAAAGGTAGAGTTTGTTTGTGAAAAATGTTGTCTTTCAGTGCCAGCTTTTACAATACTGTTAGGTTTGTCATAGAAGACAAGTTATGAGACTTAATCTTAAAGCAAGGTTAGTAGAATAAAGCATGTGCTGCTAGACTCTAGATGTAGAAAGAATCTAATGTGGATGAGAGTCTAGTTGTCTGTTTTCAGTTTGTGAATGTTAGGTAAAAAAGCTTTTATACCTAAATTCTTAATTTTTAAACTTATTTGTTTTAAGCTCTAAGGCGTGACTTTAAGCCCCATCAAAAACACATCTGCTACTGTGAGTTGTGTACTTATGTACAAAGCATATTATGTGTATGATACAATAATTATTAGTCCCTACATATTGTTCAATTGCTTTTTAAATTTGCATCCTAAATTAATATTATTTTACAGACATTCCTAGAATCATAGAATGGCCTGGTTTGGAAGAGATCTCAAAGATCATCTAGTTCCAACCCCCTGCCATGGGCTGGTTGCCAGCCTCTAAATAACACAACCCAGGGCCCCTCCAGCCTGATCTTCCACACCTCCAGGGATGGGGCATCCACTGCTTCTCTGAGCAATCTGTTCCTGTGCCTTTCAGGCTGCAAGAGCACACTGCTTTTGTCCACCCAGACTCCTAAGTCCTTGTCCATAAGGCTGCTCTCAATGGGTTCTTTTCCCAGTCTGTATATATATATGGGTTTTCTCCAACTCATATGTAACATCCTGAACTTGGCCTTGTTGAGGTTTACGTGGGCCATAGTATTACTAAGGATGGTTACAGAGTATGAAGGCATCGTCATCATAGATGGAAATGTATTTCTCAAGGACAATACAAATGAACAATAAGAGATTTTTATAAATTATTTCCTAAATAGAAAGACTACAAAATTTATTTATCTGTGTATAACTATATAAAATGATTAATTTCCCTTGATATTTAAAACAGTATTTATTACAGATCTGTACTGAAATAAATTAATTCATCAAACAATTCCCACAGTGTTACTACTTACATTTTTTTTTTTTAATATCATGTCTAATAACTCAGACAAAAGTAGAGAGTGTAAAACTCAGCTTTCAACACTTTTCTACTGCCAGATCAGAAGATCATTCTAAACAGAGAGCTTATCATCAAAGATTTTTTATATGCCAAGACATTTAAAATGATTTTGATCACTTAATGATTCAAATTATGATTGATGGTCTCATGGGTATGCTGAACGTCAGTGTACAGGAAGAATCAGAGTCCCTGAAGTCATTTTCAAACCCATTAAACATAACACTGACTAGTCAAGTATATATTCAACTATAAATAATATATACAACATGCATATACTATACAAGTATACAGCAAACAGATATGTTTTTTAACATATTCTCCCAGAAGATGATTCCAGAGATCTCTGATGGTAAACAGCAATGTTGTCATTTTCATTAATTGCTATGTAAACCCCTTAAAAATAGCCATTAAAAAAAGAAGAAAAAAAAAGTCTGGTAACTATGTAAATGTTCTGTATAAGTTTTAGAGGTTCTGTTCAAATTCATCAAAATTTACTTTAAGAACACAATATTTGTAAAAATATGTTCCAGTCCATGCAGCAAAAAATAGGACTTGGATATATTTTATTTAATTAATCAAAATTCAGTGGAATAAATTGCCAAAAAGGAAAGGTTGAAAGGTTCTCCCTGCTTTTCAGTAGAAGTGTGGCAGATTTCAGGTTTAATAGTATAATGAATTTGTTAGCAAAATACTAAGTAGCTGTAAGATACTGTCACACTCCTAGATAATTCACACTAATAGTATGTGGATCAATTTAGCATATGTTTACTAAAATCTATTAAGTTCTGCCTCTTGTGTTTCTTTACACAAGGACTTTAAACATCTTTGCCTTTCTCATTAGGAATGATTGCAAAATAATTTTCTTTTGATATTTTCAAATCCAATTAAAAATAATCTTTTTGCCACTGGGAATGAAAACTCATTTTGACCTAAAATTTCATTGAGTGAAGTTTCAATAAAGATTAAGCAATTGGCATTCCACAGACTGAGATTCCATAGATGAGAGAAATCCTAGATCAGTGGCAGATTTCTATAGTTTTTTATAGCCTTTAGTATGTTGTGATCTTACTAAAAATGATGTTGAATATTTAGAAATGTTACTGTTCTAGAGAACAAATTGAGCCTTTTCTTTATTTCCTCTTCTTATTTTTTAAATTCAAGCCTTTTTTAGTAATTTTAAATCATGTTCTTGTGACTGCTATTACTGGACTGCAAATGAGAACAGCAAATACTGCAGAGTCTGAATGAGCAATGACCACTGACTAATTTTGATGACAGCCAGTCTGTTAAAAAAAAATCAATCTTCAAACATTAATCTGATGAAGAGAAATTATTGTTTCTTTCTGTAAGGGAATTCTAGGAGGAGAACAGTCTGAAAATCTAAATGAATCAGTCACAATCATTAGAAAACCACACTTCTAAACCATACCCAAGCCCATCTCGAAATGGTTTCATCAAAGGCTTGGATGTCTCCTGTTTGACAGAAATAAATTCATGAGGCTTAGGGAGAGGTTTTGATGGTTATTAACAGTTCAACAGAACAGAATGAAAGTGTGAGCTGTGAGAAATTCTCCCTTTAACTGCTTTTCTACTGTGTAACTCAAATCTGCAGAGGAAACTACATATGAAGATGACTGGCAAGTGAAGGTGCTACACATCATCAGTGCACAGAGGATTCTGAATATTAAAGGAAAAGCCTTACATTCTTGGGATGGGAAACAGATTATTCTCTCCCGCGGCACTGCTGCTGCCTTCACTATCCATGCTGTATCCACTGCCAAAGCTACTGACTGACGAGCCAGTGGAGACAGAACTTTCTGCAGGTCGGTGGTTAGTAGACCTTGCTGTACAGGACAGGAACAATGCGTTACCAAGTGCCTTCTAAAAAATCAGTGCCATCCACATTAAGAAAAAATGGAATTTATCAGAATGATATGCTGTAAATTCTTTGACTTTTTTACTTTACATTCAGTAAAGTAAAAACACTGATACCAGTGTTGTAGTATCATCTTTTGTGGATAATATTTATTTTCACATAGAATGGGGTCTAAACCAAATAGAGTATCACCAGAATATTTTTCTTCATTCATGACAACAGTTCAAATCAATGGCCTGAAGGAAAAGAAGAGTGGGTTAGATTGAGTAACACTGTTTTTCTGGTTAAATTTACAGAAAACCATTTAAACTTTTTGTAGGGTAGCCCAGTAAAAGTGATGGCCCGTTCTCTTGTTCTTCATGAAACATTCATTACATTTTATGATTTTGAGGAAACGGAAAGGAAATATATGTACAACACCTATAGTCACAGAAGCTATATGAAGACCTCCACCCCCATCAGACATAACACTGCAACCATACTACATTTCTCAACTGCTTCTATCTATCTGGATATCTCTTACACTCTGCCTGGAACTTTAATGTACATATTTTGATGGGATTTCACTAATCATGATTAAGAGAGTTTGTTTGTATGTCAGATGTACTATTTCATGTTTTGGATATTGTTGTATAACGTGAACAAATTTTCCAGTATTTAGACTTCAGCAAGTTGAGAAATATACACAAGAAAAAGGACACAGTGATACTACACATAATAATCAATTTACACAAACAGTAGAAAGACTATTCTCATATAAAATAATGAAATTATAAGGGAAATATTAAGAGAAATCTTTTGATTTTGTTTTTATGTCTCACATACTACATCTACTATTGTCATGCTTAATCTTTTTCAAGTGACTGAGCACATATACCTAAGGTAAAATACTTTACTCTAAATTTACTATTCTGTGAAGCCTCAGTAAAGTTTTCTGTAACATTGGTGAACTGTAAAACAGTAATGAAAGCAGTTAAAAATTATCCTTCTTTAAATAAAAATGTAACCAACTATCTAAATGGAAATTACTTCAAATAAGAGCCAGAGCCCCAGTGGTGTCCTGCTGTAAGCCGGCAACCAAGATTAGTTTTCTGTGACTGGATAAATAATATTTTTGATGAAGACTGCTGAATGCTTCCTAATGTGGGACCAGGAAGCTGAATGTGACTCTTCACACGTATTGTAAAAACAGATTAATAATTGACACTGGAAGAAAGAAATGAAGCATTTCACATGCCATCAGTCCTAGGGCCAAAATGTCTCATAAACTGCTTTTTTTAAAGCACTATTAACTTCATCTGTTTCAGTAATGCCTACAGCCACTGAATGAATATGTCAAGTTACTTTTAGACAAAAACATTATTTAGCTCAAATTCTTTACTACGTGCATTGATCAAAGGCTATCTTTTTGGATAATACTACAAATTAGTAAACTGTAAAATCGAAGTGTTATTAGCAGTCACTTTCAGTATCTCATCTGGAGAAAAAGACATCCTTGTTTCTGCAGCACAGACAGCCAGAGCACTACAGTATTCTCTGTTCAGGTACCTGTGAACATTAGCTACTCCATCACTTTCATTCTGTGGTGCTGCAAGTGAAACGTTCTGATTAAGATGACATGTCAGGAAACTGGTGTCAGGAAATGTTGGTCAAGAGAGATTTTGGAGAAAAGATGTAATGTTCTGTTTTACAAGGCACTATGTCAGCTTCCATATACTAAACAGCCTGTGTTGGGACTTTATCAAGCTTGCCCAAACTAATTCATCACCTCAGATTTCATGATGTTTGAGTAAGTCACCTGTATGATTCTTGACACTTGTTTGGGGTTTTGAGATTAATTTCTGTAGTTCTTTTTTGTTGGTGGTGTTTGCTGGTTAGTTGGTTGGTTAGTTTTTAGTCATTACATGACTAATGCCTTGTAGATGAGGACAGTGTGGATAGTATGATGTCTGCAAAACCCATGAAAGCAAAGGGAGTATAATAGCACAGAAAGTGTATCTAGTCCTTCCTTTCAGAATGAGTTTACTTAATGGGACATAGATCTTCGCCATAGCATTTGTGGTTCAAATCTGGCCTCCTGTTTATGTTGACTTCATTGTAAAATGTTGTGCCTGAAGTCATTTTGTATAACTGGTTTATTTCTAAAACTAGTAAGAATCTAAAAACTAGTTTAACATGTCCCAAAAGCTTGAATGAAACGTTTATAACTGGTTTAGAAGTTGTTTTACATCCATTATTAATTCCAATGTAATCATTTCCTTTGACTGAGCTGTATTCTAATGATACATTCAGTGTCGGATTTTTAGTTTCATGACCATTTTATCTCATTTAAATATTTTCTGCATTGATCATTTTCAGAAGTATTTCTTGATGAATGGATATAATATGCCTAAGTTTAGACTAATTACTAGATTCTGAAAATTCTAAAGTTCAAATTTTCAATTTTTTTCTTTCTTCTCTGTGAGAGCAATGAACTACATCAGTATGAAAGAGGAAATGAAACTGAAGAACAGATTTACAGATGATTCTGTGAAAAAAAAATTAGGTACAGATAGCTCCTCTATAACTCACAAAACACATTTTTTATATATCTGTAGTTTTTACAGACAAATCTAAACCTGTACGCTGTTCATTAGGTAAGAAATTTCCAAGTGCTGATGTAGGTGATGCCTGCAATATTTTGTCTGAGTTAGAATAACTATGGGTAGATTTGTACTCTGCCAAGTTTATACATTCCTTTCCAGTTCTACCCCTTGTTTTCATCCAAACGCAAATACAGTCCTAGGAACATTTACAGGAATGGCTGAGTTCACTATGATGCTCTTCCAGTCCCATTAAACTAAGTAAGGTCTGTGATGCCCTCAGAGCAATCACCACCATTTGGCTAATTGGCTATATGTCCACATAAAGGACATATAACTAAAGTGAGATTAGGGCAGTTTTGCTTCTGAGTTAGAGATTCTGCTGACCACTGCTTATGCTGGAAAATGTCTAATTCAAATTTCTGGAGAGTGGTTCATATTGGACTGGAGAAAGTTAAGTAATTTGCTATTCATTCTCATAAGTATTTTGAGGAACAGAGTTTGGATTCTTCTTTCTGGTACTACAGAAGTGCCTGATAATGCAAGGCACAGTCTTTTTTTTTTGCCTAAATGTACAGCATTTATGTAAATAAGAAACAGGTCAAAGTCAACAGCCAACTTCTGACTATCAAGCATACACAGTACGGAAGAGCTATGGCGTATTCCTTCCTTACCCTTTGTTTTTTCAAATTGTATACTTCCCGGTCCCTCAGAAAATGGTCTAGCTTCTTATGTTCAAGGTGCTGCTGCCAATTACATCTGATACTGATGAAAAGACTCTGCAAGCTTCAGCAGATGGAAAAGACTAATTAACTGAAGATCATGATAATCTGGCCTACTTGGAGAGAAGAAATGCTTTCCTGCCTCTTCTTTGATATCTATTTAATATTTTTAAAGTGTATTTTATACTTTCTAAGTATTGTAACTTCAATGATGTCTGGGCTGTCCAATCATTGGGTTATGATGAATAGATATTGGAAATGAAAGTTCAAAGCTCTAACATGGACTGCTTCCTCTGAAAGAGTGTACAAAATTTCAGCTATTGTTACAGAATTGGTGTTCTGTTGATTTCACTTTCATTCATCAATTATTTTAACTGTGAGTTCCCCCTACTGAGAGGAAATGTTCTCTACTTTAAAGTTGTGTTTAGGAGTAAAGATTTCATATTTAGTAGCCAGCAATGCAATGTTAATATTAACACTTCATAATACTTTTTCTACTATCTTTTCAACAGGATGGCACCAGCACAAGGTTCAGTTTGGCCACTTTCCTAAATAATACACAAATACTTGGAAAAATTACTGATTCCAAAAATGAATTCTTTCAGATTCTAAAAAAGTGGAAAATTATGTTATTCCTGATGTAAGATTTTTTTTTTTTCAGGAAAAAAAGTTATCATGATGAAAATGATATATTTTGCATTCACCATTTTTTACAAATGAAAAAAAAGAAGAATATTTCTTTGACAGAATGATATTCATCCACATATTCCCTTATGCCTTCTTGGAAAAATAACTGTTGTTTAAGAAAATTTGGATTTTGGACATAGAAAGAAAAACAGATAAGTCAGCTTCATATAAAGAAAATACATTGAAATAATACATTCATATAAAGAAAATACAAAGAAAATAAAAGAATGGGAAATGCTACCTTTTTTCAGATAAAACTGCTTTCTCAATAAAGAAGATTTTTTTTTAAACATAACATCAGGAGTATAATTCATACAAAACCTTTTGCCATGAAGAGTCAAACAACTCAGAAGCAAAAGAGAAACAATTCAGTGCTGTCGGCCACTTCAGCTATTTCTCTAGAGTGAATGTACATGGGGGAAAGGAAAAAAAAGAAAGGAAAAGAAGGAGAATAATAAAAAAAAAGGCATGACTGAGCTGTTTTATGAATAGAACAGCCTCAGCTTTCTCCTGGTCATTAAATTGCAGAAACTGTGTTATCTTTCTTTAAATGTACGTTCAATTTCTCAGGTATCTGTTTAGAAGTTTAGAGATTTTGCCTCTAATTGTCTGAAAAAGTATTATGTAGAGCTGACAGTCTTGTGACAAGCCCTGGGTAATGAAGAGGGCTGAAATCATCTTGCACAGGACTGTAAGTCCATAGAAGAAAGTGAAATCACAGATCTGCTTTGCGTACTTATTAGTGAACCAATGGACTGTTCATGTCATACACACTGTCTCCAGGCAGAAGCTTGTCTATTCTTCACTCTCCCTTGTCTTCTGTTTCAAATGCACCATGCTCTCACTGCCCCAGAACTGCTGCTTACATACTTTTAAGATTTTGCTAGCACTAAAAAAAAAAGTACTGTTCTAACTTGATTTGTAGATTTCTACAGAACCAAATTCTGTTGTTCAGGCTGTTAGCTGCATGTTTTGTCAACTCCCAACAGAGTAAAGGTACATAATGAAAAACCAGTGATGAATGCTCCAGGTTAGTTCTGATAGTCTCCTCCCCCCACTCTTACACTGAACAGTACTTTAGATCATGGTCTCACCTATTTCCGCCACATTTATATATGAGGCACAGCTTTGACCATGCACCAAGTTGTGATATTTTGTGAGTTTCCTACTCATCTCTTTGCAGAGCAATTTACCATTTGAAGTGAGTAACGGTGGCAGAATAGCACTAATCTGAAAATGTGGTTATGGTATTTCTTTATACCTTTATACCAGCAAAGCAATTCTGATGAAACGATTTATTTTTTATGTGCTCCATAGGCTTCAGCTACCATCTAATAGACTTTTGAAATAGGAGTTATCAAATGAAGAATCTGAGCAATTTCCTGAAATTATATGTCAACTAAAATTGTGGAAGAGTAAATAGCAGGAATAGCCAAAATAAAATGTGCCAACTTTTAGACTAAAACAGGACTTAAAAGACAGCCTCAGATTTTATTGCTGTCTGAAAAGTGAGGACATACTGTTCTTGTTTCACTAATGATTCTTGGAAATTGGTTATTTGTAGCAATATGAAAGCCTTTTATCTTGGAAATTAAGAAACTGGTGGAGCAGATTATGTAAAACAGCTTTGGGCAGTAAATTATGTAAGTGTGAAGGAAGTATCCTAAATTACTGTAAGAACTGAAAACATATCATTGCCTATTAAAAGTGTGAAAATGGGAGCCCAGATAATGAGATATTTAAATCCACAGTCAATCCAATACAAAAGATTTACAGAATCTAGGAATCAGTTTCCATTCACTTTACATTGTTGTGAACATCAGCTGGCGATAACGACAATTCCAGCTGATCTTATTTTTTATTTTTTGATTTTATTTTATTGTTAAGAGGTTAGAAATTACACAGCGCTGGCTCAGACCTGTATCATGGATTTTATGGTGCTAACAATATCCTATTGGTACATACATAACAACACATTTTTGTGAGTATTTAATTTTTTGCTATACTGACAATTCTTGATGAAGTTGGTGTATGCAGGAGCCAAAAGCAGACATTTTGCTCTCTGAGATAAGGTGTCTTGACCTAGAGGTCCTCAAGAGGTGCAATTTGACAAACTGTGTGACTTGAATACAGTTATTAAAATGTTTATGCACAGTGTATTACTAGTTTGCTATGTTGACTCTTCCATTCTGTAAAGCCAGATGCCAATGAAGTAGGTTGTGATGTGCATGGGTAGCACAACCAATATGCTGAATTCTCACCTGCAAATTGATACTTCATACTCATTGTTTACTTTTGTCTCAACTTTTAAAAATGTTGAATCATAGGGAAAACCTCTCTTGCCTACCAGCACTAGCTCTAGTTGCAGAACATTCTCTGATCAACATAATCACTCAATACACAACTATTTGGGAATCAATATCTTCACACAAACCAGATGTTGGGTGGCAATAGAAAATGTAGAAGACAAAATGTTCTATATGAGATGGGAGAAATGCATTAGTTAGTCTATATATTTTTTTCCATTAAATGCTGTGATTTTAAAATGCTAGAAGTTTTGGATTGAAGACGTTTTGGGTTGAAGAAGCTCTGTCACATTAGGTGAGCATACCTATTGAGTATAATAACAGGAAAAATGATATAAATGATAGCTGTCACTACCTCCTTGTGATATCTTTCTGTTATCAGTAAATATGTTTGGATCTTTAACTGTATTTTCATTAGATCTTGAACAATTGCTGATTCACATCAGGAGCAGAGCAGTACTTTCCTCCTACTGTTTGCTTCCCATGTGCCAAACAACACAAGAGGTGCATGCTAGAGCAGCCAAAAGCTCTAACCTCTTTTGGCATTTACCATGATATGGATGTTCAAGCAAGAGGGTATTGACTCAGAATATCTCTCATGAGTGTCAGTTTGGAACAGCAGAAAAAAAAATCATTTGAGTACAATTATTTTCAGGTCTAGACCATCAATGTAGCTATTCAAAAACTGAAATATTGTGCTCCAAGGATCCTAGGAAGAATCAGAATAGTCTTCTAGAAATTCTCTTATTTGGTTTATAATGTTTTCTTCCATTGACTATTTGATATTTTAAAGGAATAAATTTAAATAATGTAAATAGTAGCTTCTGGGGCAAAACTAACACATCTCCCTCTACAAATAAAGACAGACACTGCATTTAATTCTTCCCATTAGGCAAGTATATAAAACATCTGTGTTGATAGCAAAACTACCTATGAAACTGCATACTTTAAAAATGGCCATTTGTGCACTTCCAGCTCCAGTGAAGCTGAGTTGGGGCACCTTTCTACTTCTTTTGCTGAATTTACTCTACTTCTGTTGCTGAAGGGAAATTACATTGTTCATTGTCCTTCTCACTTGTTTTATTGGAAGTTATTAAAATTAAACCATGTAGTTTTTTTTCTTTTAACTATTAACTATCTTAGAAAAGGCTTTCTATATAAAATCAGGAAATAAATATTGCAGATGCACCTGCATTTTTATATGCATATATACAGAGAACCAGTAATTACAGTATTTGCAATTGTTTAATCATCTGGAGAACTCTAAAATCATTTATTACATTTTAAACATAAGCGAACTACCAATAAATTTCCACATAACAGGTAAGATCCTTCTGTAGAATAAATTATTGACATAAAAGCAGATGATGGGCTTATTTAAACTATCTCAAAAACTGAATAATCTGGTGGATAAACCCTAATTCACAGTTTATGTTGAATCTATTTAACTTTATGCGAATGTATAATTGGCTGTGGTTCAAATTTTGCACAGAAATGAATTCAAATTAACTTCAACCTAGGCCCTTCTGTCTCCCTCTGGCTTGTATCCCTTGCTGCTTCTGCATTCAGAGGGTTTAGTCTGAAATTTTATTGTTTCTTTCTGTAGGGTATGAGGGGAATGTATATTGGGCAATTTGTTTATTTGCAGATTGTACTCAACTCTCACAGGCAACAAGGACGCTATAATTCAGGGTATATTTTTAATTAAATCCTGGAGTTTACCATTGGCTTTTACCAATGTGTTGAACAAAGTCTTCTGTTGTAGCTTTACCTTAGTTTTAAAACAGCTCAATTAAAATACATTTTTTACTATTTAAAATAAATAAATAGTAAGTCTAATAAACTTAATGTGATGTACATCCTCCTCATTCACAGTACTGTGATTGATGTTTTTGTTTATGATTTCCTTTTTACTTCTCATCAAACACACAATTAACTTAATAACAAAATATATTCTATGGGAAAAGTCATACGTCCAGAAGTAGAGGATGATTCTTTGGGACATTCAGAGGGTTCATTTTATTTGGTTTTGTTTAAGTGGAAATCCAATGCAATGAAAAAAAAAAAGAGTTTAAGGAAGAAACTTTTTCTAAGGGTTCTCTTAAATTATGTATGGAAAGACTGATAAACATGAAACAGAGTAGATTTTTTTTCCCATCACCATTGTGGAAATATCACTATATTGCTATAACATTGTACACTTGGCCTGAAAAAAACAAACAGCTGTTTCAAAGGGTGCTGTTCTCCTATAAATTCAGATAAATCAATGTGATAATAATAATAATAATGCTCTACATAATATGGAATGACTTTCTAAAGAAAGAATTTTGACATGTAGTAATAAAAAAAAGTAAAATCAGTCCTTACTAACTTGCTAAGTGAACTGTTCCACTTCACAAAACCAAATGCTAATAAAGTAGATTGTGATGGGAGTGGGTAACACAACCGTGCAGCAGGAATGGACTTGTAAACTGCGATGCCCTAACATTCAACATTTACAATTGTCTCAACTTTCAGAATTGTTGAATTAGAGAAGAAATCTCTTTCCTTCACCTCCCCTTTTTCCCTCAAATAACTTTGAAAACTGATGTGAATTGTCTTGGTGCCTTTTCCATTTAAGCTCATAATCTTTCCTGGTTGAATTTAAATACTACAGAAGACTGAAGATAACCAATCAATTAACCTCAAAATTGTAATTATTAGTTCACCCTACATGAATAAATTATAACAAACTAGTTTTCTAGTAGTAAGAAGAAGTCCAAACTTCTCACAGGTCTCAAACCAAACTTGTCAAAATTGTGAAGGGCATTTTGTACCTGTATTTGTCCAAAGTAAAAAGGCAAAACTACTATATCTACTTATAGTAACTCCAACCTCGTTAATATATCATTGGTATAAATGATGACTCTTATTCCTAGGACTCTATAATATGCTTCTAATATTGGTCTCAGACAAATGTGTACTGGTGCATATCCTTTTCATAGTTTTGAAAGTAAAGATGCTAGCATAACAGTAGCAATTAAAGCAGATAGCCAGTATCTTTCTTTAACTTAAAAGTGTTTGTGAACCTTAGTTCAGCCTCATGTCATACGGAAAAGGGTTCAGCATTGTTTCTCTCTCCAAAAGATATTGTTAGTCTTTATGATAAATGTCTACAAACATGGCACAATAAAAGATAATGAGTTATTTAGATTTCTATGGTATGCATTCCAGGAGTAGGATGGATCTTTCAGTTATGGTACCTGAACTAATGTCCTGATCCACTCCAGCCTCTGCCTAAACTGAGTGTCAGAAGCTAAGCTTTACACTCTAGCCACGTTTATGAGTGTAGGAATATATATTTTAAAGAAGTTTTCTTAAAGCTTTCAGAGATAGAAACTCATTGTTTCTACATGCAATGTTCAAAATTACTAATTAAATTTACCCTTGTTAATTAGCCATTTCTCCCTCACACTATTTCTCTTAATGACTCAATGTGTTTAGTATGTATCATTTGAAATATCATGCCCATTTTCTCTCTTACGTTCTCAACTATTCTTTATTGCCCATGGTGCACAATAGCATTAACTGAAAAATCTTCGAAGATTCATGTGAGGTTGGAAAGGGAATACACACAAGAGAAGATCTGGGAGTCCAATCTCTAAGTTTATTTGGATAATCCCTCCGATTCTTTGGAAATAACCAAAATGTTCTAGAAGTCAGTAGAACATTGTCAATTTGAATCAGCTGAGATTCTGGCTCCTTATTTGTGATAAATGGTTAAGTTGATGACATGAAGCATTTAGATTTGATGAACATATATTTACAGGTGGGAAGTACTTTAAAAGACTGATTGAAGAATTGTCAAGAGTTTGAGCTATACATGAATCAAAACTTTCCTTTCCACTGGTGGATTAAAAAATTATCTACGCCTATGGCATAACAATAATGGGAGAGAAAAAAAGAAATTAATGTCCCAATAAGAATTTCAGAAATAAAATGTGCAATTAGTTTTTTTGTCACGAGGTATGTTAAATCATGCTTAAACAGACTAACATGGTTACATGCTCTCATTACCTGACAACATGATTAAAACTAGACAATTTTTCAGGGGAAGTCCTCCAGTGGAATGGAAGTATATATGTTTTTTGTTTTGTAACATTTCTTTGCACTCTTTTTTTTTTTTTTTGTAACGTAATTATGTGCTGATGTGGAAAAATCAAGCAGAGCTCTTGATTCATGTTAACATTTACAGCACTTAACAGAAGAATAAAATAAATAATTAAATATTGCAGTGAATTAGTAGACATGGCAAGAAGGATTTGGGATATGTTTTTTTCTTGACCATGCCCTTCTGCTCACCTCCTTCAGGCTTGACTGGTCCATCAGACATCACTTTCCTGAGGGCTAGTTGGCTTTGGTCTTTGTTGTCATTGGCTGGTGGAGGCAGATTGTCAGACTGAGTTCTTTGAATAGGGAGGACTCCTGCTATGCTGTGTCTGTGCTGCTTCCTGGCATGATTAGATTGACCGCTTTTATGTGCTGCTGTGGCAGTGTGGGTGAAATGGAAACCCAGAGTATGTATCCTCAGATGGAACCAGCTTAAATGTTATTCATGCAAACAGAAGTGTTTTTTTTTTTTCTGTATTTAAACAAGTAGTGTTTTCAAACACCAAAGAGACACCACATGCACAGCATTAAAGAGTACTAAAACTGGCTGTTTCTTTCATTAATGAAGGTGAAGGCAAGGGAAATCATTTCCCCTAGTTTTTGCGTTACACCATGGTAAGATTATGGCATATCAACAAATCCTGAAGACAAACACAATGAATCCACAGTCAGAGAGTTTGATTTGCCTTTACGTAAATCCTTAACTAAAAAACAGATGATGGTATGATTGCTCTGGAGAGCAATCCTCTTGAATGGGAAAGTTCTAGCTTATTAATCTATTTAAAGATGCCAGATAAAGCTCATACTGACTCATTAATCAATGTGTGGCAGAAAACTTCCTAGAAAATCTAAACGATGACAACTGACTTAGCTCTTAATTTCAACTTCAATAAAATGTCAAAAGCTACTTATTAATTGTTTTGTGTGCTTAACAGTTTTGTGTAGTGCTGTCCTGCTCATCACTAACATGGTTTTATGTGAGAGATAAAGAAGGTTTCCTTTCATTTCCTTGCCAAAAACCATTAGACATTTACAATCACATTTGAAAAATCGGTATCTTAGCTATGCTGTTAGAAAACTTTTTTTTCCCAAATCTTTTGTATGTGGTACTGCCCTGCTTGATTACTATTCAGAGGTATATCTTACTGTGTTCTCAGTACTCAACTTGCAAAACTGGCAACTGCTTCTCTGTAGATTTTAGTTATTTAATTGGTAGTTATTTAGTGACATCAAAACATCATCACACAATGGAACTCTCTGTGAGTCATGCACAACTATGGAACACCATGGACCACGAGTGAAGGAAGTGATGGAGAAACAGCCAGTTTCACTGCAGTCGATATAAATTAAAATAAATAAATAAAAGACATTTAAATACAAGAGTATATTGTAATTATATGTATTCACACACGGGCACACAAAGAAAGACATTGAAAAGAGTGAGCACTGTGTGCCAAGAACAGAAAAAAAAAATAGCCAAGAGGGAAAGACAGCAGGGAAAAAGGCAACAGATGAACATTAAGCTGCCATGCTGAGGAATTTATTTGCGTCTTTTACTTGGTTGAAGGCGAAGCTGTTGGACAGCTGCTTCAGCAGCGGCGATGGCTGCCCCAGCATCTTCAAGGTGGGTTTGAGTGACGCTGGTTTTGCTTTGGCTGCGGGATGGTCCATGAGAGCGTAGATGTCCTTCAGAGGAAGATTTGGAGCTCCCTGGACTGCTGTGAGATTTCTCAATGGTGGGTACTTGCATGTCTACCAAAGAAATGGAGAAGCGAAACCATTGCGTTTATGAAAAACAACCTCATTTTCTTTCTCTCAGTTTGCTTTTCTAGCTACATTCCAGAACAAGGAATATAGATAAAACTGTGCAACACCATTCAGTGTCTCAGGACATATTGTGACTAGGAATCTCTTATCAAGAACCAATTTCTATTTCCTCACCATTTACCAGGGAATAATGCATTTATTACTGAATTTCTAACATCTGTTACTTATGCTCCCTGAACTGTTCCTCTCTGGTAGATTGGGGTAGACTAAAGCCTGATTTCTTGCTTTATACTTTTCTAGTATGTGCAGAATAACCAGTATCCCTTATGCTGGTAATTGAATCTTAGGTAACACAAGGAGTTTTACTCTCTGTCCTGCCAAATTACTGGTCTAATATCATCTGTACTACTGCTTTGGATATGTAGATCTTACATAGACACCAACTGCTATTAAAACATTGCACTGAAGTAGAAAGGAGTCTTATCCCTCAGTGCCTCTCATCTGGATTGTAATAGGGATTGCAATTGCACTGACATTGCAGATGTTTCTTTTAGAGGGCAACATGCCACTGTGGACTTAGTATTGAAAAAAAAAAAAAAAAAGAGAAATTTCTTGGAGCAGGAGACGCTGAGATAATTCTCCTTTTGTAAGCAGTAGTAAAATTGTACTTTATCAGCTCCACTGATTTTCACTGTAATTTAGATATACTACAGACCATTATTATTGACTAGAAATGCATATACATTATTATAGCATAAAAGTTATTCTATAAAATATTAATGTGGCATTGATAGAAGATGAAATGTCATTGAATATTTAAAGAATATGAAAAACTGAAAGCTAAAGAGGTATTGAATTTGGTCAAAGTTACCAGAAAAAAAACAAAAAGAAAAAAAAAATCTATAGCAGATGTAAAAAGATGATATGGCTTAAAGGTTGCTGTTTTAATGACACAAATATTGATGAGCATGCTAGCAATGATTGGGCCAAATTAAGCATTAGCACACGTCTTCTCTGAATTTACCACAGAGAGAAATAAGTTTTTAATAAAAGTGTATACAAACTTGATAGCTGTGTCTTTATTTTTCCATTAGAACTTAGAAATAGCAAATGTTTTCCTGTTACCTGGGAAAAAAAAAATCAAAACAAGTACATTGATATTCCTACCCTTGGAAGGGTCTGGGAAGATTCCATGACTCCTGCTCTTGATGACAGATGGTTTTGGAGACTGCTGGCTATTCTGCCCGGAATGAGATTTCCCATGATCAATGTTCTCACTCTGTTCTTTCAAAGGGTACCACCGAGGAGTGTTGTCAAGCTGAGAGACACTGGACAAGTCGATCAATACCTATAAGTGAACCAAAACACAACATACAGCCTATATCTGATCTGTTCTATTAAGATATAGCAGAGGCATCTAAAGTTGTGTAAGCAAAAGCCACAATCAAATATAAGCATTTCAGAGTATAAAAGGTAGTGTGCTGACAGATTCAGGACTTTCTGCACACAATATAAACTAGCCTGATATAAACCAGCCATGGTTGGAAACCCACATTACTGTATATCACTGTCTATACAGTAATACATCTCAGCAAGATCTTGGTATGGAATATGAGCTTAGACAGCTCTGTACCAAGTTGACTAAATAGGCTGAGGAGCAGATTGAGCACTAGCTTGATGGCAAGACTAAAGAGGGTACTCGTCATTCTGCCTCGTATAGACACATCCTAACAGAAGAATTGGGCAGTTATTTTCTCCTTTTTGTCAATGTACAAAAAAAAAAAAAAAAAAAAAAGATGTAAATTATTTAATACTTGGATTTAACAAGATCTTCGGTAGTGTGAGATTGGGTCTTGATCCTTTCAAAATTGCATGAATGTGCAGAATTTGTAACAGAAAAAGTAAAGGACAGGGAAACCTTTGCATTTCAGCAAAATTTCCAATAGGCTAAGGTTGAAAACTTCACTGGTAGGAAAAAACCCAACAAAATCATAATGTGGCAATGAGATGCACAACTTATTGAAAATACAAATATAACATTGCAGTTAAAAATCTGCTCTAGGCTATTTTCATTGTTATAGAGTTCAGAAAATTTCTTTTTTAAAAAAGTCTTTAAAAAAGAGCATTACCAATAAAGAACCTTAATGAAATTGTAGTACAGGGAGCAAGGAGGTACAAACTAACAGGTCATCGCAGTCTTGAATGAAAGAATGAACAAAAATAGCCTTGTATTTGTCACTAAGGTGAGAGAGTTAAAACTGATGTCATATAGAAGTTTTAGAAGTGCCAGGCAAGGTTTCTTTAGCACTCTATTAGAAGGCTCTGAATAAAAGTAAGCCTCTTCAAGCTTAGGAATAGATAAGTTTCTTCACATCTGATTTTTTTTTTCTACAATGTTAGAAGCTTTGTTTCCACTTTTTCTTTCAGCTTTGTAGGCTGTTTATGACCTGACTTGTTCTCTCTGATTAAGTCTATAACTATTCTGAACAAGTTAACTACTTAGCATTCTCTCTAGTACAATTTTTTTGGTAACAGACTGAGGAATGACATGGTTAACATGGTAACAAATTGTTCCCACTACACAATATAGGTTAGTGACTCTGTTTTGAGAAGAAGAGGGTTTGTTCTCATGGATGTGAACCATGATGCACCATTTGACATCAGAGGCATGCAAGCAGTGATGGCTCTATTCAATTTTCTAGCAGTCTGTGATACTCAGTACCATCTGTGCTTGTGCTTATGTGCAAGCTCTTTAAAAATTCATTAGGGTAAAATTTGGATATCCCTTTTTTTGATGTTACTGAACATTATTCCTCTGGACTTCAAAATACTCCTGAAACACAATGGATAGCCTTCTCCATTTTTCTGTGAAGTAGTGTTAGTATATTTAATTTTTAATGTTTTAATAAATAAAATATTTCTAGAGGTTGAAAATATGTGAAGGCAAAATTTCAAATCTTCCTCTAGAAGTAGCTGCTGGAGCATCTATTTTCTAAATGCCATAAATGACAATGACGTAAATATTTAGTAAAGCCCCGCTTTTGGACAAAATGATGAATTTAACAGGAAAACTGATGCAGCATGCAGGAAATAAGTAATCATGTAGCTGCTTCCTATACATTTAGTAATTGTTCAAATAGTAACACTGATTGCTCAATTTTATAGTTACACAGTTGGGAACTGAAGCTGCACTAAGTACACTTTTGCTAAATTCAAATGCAGACTAAAGAGGTACTCTGAGTTACTCTGTATAAGAACAGTAATTTGAGCAATTGATTTTTCTGGGCCTCTAATTACAATTCTTTTCGACAGTAACATTTTTAATTACTTCTTTGACATCCTAGTTATTGTTTGTAATTCTGTATTGTACATCCATGTTTATTTACTTGCTTTTAAAAGACAGACTGCTTCCAATGATCTCTCATCCTTTTTATTATTAATTAATAGTGTATTCAGTATAAGTCTTACAAGATTTTGCCTTCACTTATACATTGGCAGTGGTATTACCCATTTTCACTGTTAAAAAGAGACTTCAAATCAGCAAGACCAAATAACTCACCTTGCAGTTAATTCCACACGTGCTGATACATCTTTATAGTGTAATTTAATCCTTTAATAATTTCCAAAGACTGATATTAACATGCAGTTCATCAGCTTTCTAACTAGTCAGAGCAGAGAAAAGGAAAATACTTACTTCACCAAGGAAGTCATTTGAGGAGAATCTGTCATAATCCCAGACAGTTACTTCTAGTGTTTTCTTTTTCAGCTGCAATTTAAATTAAAAAGTTATTAAGCCCATTGCCATCACAAACTTCAGACCAAGTGAATGGTGGTTTCTTTTTATTATCTCCTCCTTGTACCATTTTTTCATAGTTGACAGCTAGGTGGTTTTGTCTTCCCATCAACCTTGATCTCAGGAAAATAATTTGGGGCTATTATTTGCTATCAAGATCAATAGGCCTATGCTTTGCTCTACTTCAGGGTTTTCCACAAATTATTTGTGACAGCATGTGTACCCACCACATCAGGCAATCTGATTTCAAAAGCCCCATTTATGTATTTTTGTAGGTTTTCTCATCATCAGGATTTAGAATATGACTTTCTTATGTATTATTTGCGTTCACAAAATTGAAACAATTTCACCTAGGAAGACCTGGTTTCATAGTTCTGAAAGTTCAGTGTCATCAACGAGACTCTGCAAGTAGTCCAGATATTCAGGACAAGTTGTACTGCTAGGCATTAATGACAGCTATCAAAGCCTACTATCTGAAGACATTGTTAAACACGACAGTTGTGTCAAGTGCTTTTATTACAGGCTGAAACTAGAAACAAGATTTTTTCTATATCATCAAGTATCATCGAATCTAACTCCTGGCTCCACACAGGACCATACAAAATCCAAATCCTATGTCTGAGAGCATTGTTAAAATGATTTTTGAACTTCAGGAACTTGGGGCCGTAAGCACTGTCGTTGAAAGCCTCTTTCTGGGTCTGACCACTCTCTCAGTGAGGAACCTAGAACTTTTTCCTAAAACTCCCCAACACAGCTCCATGTCAAATTTTGGGGTCCCATTACTGTTGCCAGGGAGGAGGGATCAGCACCTGCCTCTGTGTTCCCCTTCAGAGAAATCTGTAGGCTCCAATGAGGACTTCTCTCAATTGTTTCTTCTCTAGGCAGAGCAAATTAAGTGACTGCATCCACTCCTCATACATCTTGCCCTCCAGATGCTTCAGCATATTCACAGCCATCTATGGGTACTCTCTAAAAGATTTATGTCCTTGTTACATTATGATGCTTCAAACTGCACATAGTACTGAAGGAGAGGCTACAACAGAGAGGGACAATCTGTCTTCTTGATTGGCTAGCAGTGTGGGGCCTGGTGCATCCAAGACTATGGACAGGATGAATATGAATCAACAGTGTGCCTGACAGGGCACACTGTTGATGCATACTCAACTTGCTGTCATCCAGAATGCCCAGGCTCCTTTCTGCAAGACTACTTTCCAGCCTCTCATCCATGATTGCCTCCTCCAAGGCTAAACAAACCAAGCAACTTCAGCCATTCCTTGTGTTTTCCCATCTAAATTTTTCACTGAAGGTCTCTGTATGAAAAAATAGCTCAAAACAGAAAAGCTGTCAAAAAAGTTTTTAGCCTTATTGGACAGATTAACCTGAGTGTCATCCCAGGGGTCTCTGGAGACAGATGGGAAGAAGAAGCTTGAATGATAGGAACATGAAGAAAAATGATTATTGGTGTTGCATACTGAGGCGAAAAGCTAGCAAGTTGTTGACGTGTTAATTTGTCTTGTCAGATGCAAAGTCAAAATCCTGGGGAATGAGATGTCTAAGAAATCAGACAGTGAAGATGTAAGAAGACTAGAATTTCCTCTTAATTTTCACTTTCCCATGGTTTAACATAGCAAAGATCCAGACATTTTTTAATCACTCTATATTACTATTAAACAATAATTTTATTTTTTTATTAAGTATTATGAATATCTTCTGCTACCAGCTGATTTTAGAAAAATGAGTAACTGTATAAATCCAGATTCTTTGGAAAACAAGTTAAAATCTGTATATCCTGGTAAACCAAAAGGAAATTATAATACTTTTAGCAACTAGACCATATTCTTTAAGAATAAAAAAAAACATTACTTGACAGCTAGGATTAAATAAAAATAATAATAGAGAGTAATTCCTTAATCTTCTTCTTTTAAAATCCTGCATAATTAGGAAACTTTTAACACAGTCTACTTAAGAATACCTGCCAAAATTAAGCAAAAAGTTTAACAAGTGATTCTTGAACAACCTATGCAGAATAGGTGAAACGTTGATTTCCTTGACTGAATAAAATTTCTTTTCTTAACTGTTCCATGAGAGCATCGATGTGAAAATAACCTGAAAAATAAGTTGAGAAACCACTGTTCCATGCTACTTTTAGTTGCCTGGGTTACACAGTTTCGTACTAGATGTTATATTGAGTATATGTATTTTTGTCCTTGAAAACAGGAATACCCTAAATACTTTCCAGACATGCATTGTCTCAACCTCTGCTATTCTGGGAGGACATGTTCATTTCTTCTTACAAGTGATGTCTGCACAAAGACAGACAGAAAAATGTGGCGATCCAGGAAAGGGAAAAAAAAATGTTGAAAGATTTTTGGTGGAAACAGAAAAATAGAGAAGATGTTCAAGTAACTGCAACACTACTTCACTAGCATTTTTTAACATTGTATGATAACAAAACTGTGTCGCAAACTTGCAGTATTCTACATTTCTTTCAGATATCTATTCTAAGCCTCTTAGTTCAGTAAAGGTCCTATAAAATATGACAATGAAAAATAATCTGAAGAGCTTTATTAGGCAGTGCATGCAATAAGTTTCAAAGAGAATGAAAATTTGGTTTTCCAAAGATATGTTTATGTACTAACAGCAAAGAACACTATGGCTAGTGAATGCTTACTGATTTTAAAAGGAGACATTATACCATCACAGCAAAGTAAGGTTTTTTCCTTAGATAATCCAGTTTTATTTAGTTAATGAAACCAAAAGTTGAAACTCCAAAGAGTTTAACTGGTAGCATTACTGAAAATGACTTCTGAAATAGTGTTCTTATGAGAGTGGGTTTCTGCAAGTAGGCAATGCACTCACAAGAAAATGGGGAAGTGTACCTACCAGACAGAGAGCAGTTTGATCTGCTAACTTTAAACATGTGGTGAATCTCATTTGAGCTCAATACATAATGTGAAAATAGTGTTACTAAGCTAAAACTACATTCGGACTTTGCCATGTGGAAAAGAGAAGAAAGAAAAAGGAAGGAAAAAA
Organism: Cyrtonyx montezumae; assembly: GCF_038088225.1. NCBI lineage: Eukaryota > Metazoa > Chordata > Aves > Galliformes > Odontophoridae > Cyrtonyx > Cyrtonyx montezumae. The sequence goes on from NW_027072034.1 coordinate 152,172,589, forward strand.
AAAAGAGAGAAGAATGGAAAAAGAAAAAAGAGAAAGAAAAAGAAAAAATCTCACTGTGCCCTTTTCAAGCAGTAAAAAGGTTCTTTAAAGGAGGACATAGAGAAAAAGAAGAATGAAGTGTTACATACTGCCTCAGTTAAACACTTAGATCAGTTAGGGTTATGAAGCCATCAAGAAACAGATTTCCACAGACCTCCTTCCCAGATGTAATTTAAATTGTTATATTACAAGGAATTGAAATCTCTTCTGAATTTTGTTGGACAGATTCATATTTTAAGTCTATTGCTTTAAATTACTGTTAAATGTGCAAATGTATCTATAGACTTCATAACAATTTTGAAAAAGAAAATGTCAGGATCTGTTCTTTGTGAACTGGCATGGCTTTGGGAACCAAGAGTTGTCCTGATTTCTGCATCTACTATTGTCTTTTTATTTATTCCTTGTATTCCATTATCATTTTTAGAATTAATTCATCTGTATTTTTTACATGCTTGTGAATGTAATACACACAAATGATCATTTTTCTGAATAGGAAGAAAAGAAAAACTATGGATATTCTGAACTCTGCCAGCAGTGTGGAAATAGTTCCAAATGTCACCCAAATTTGCTAAGATTTCACACGCATTCACAAAATTTCCAGTAATGCTGCTCCCTTCACAGTAAGCACTGCAGACCACACAAATAAAACAGCAAATTGCATTGAATACTTCTGTCAGTCACGCACCTGCTCCGTGGAGATATTTTTGTAAATGACTGTCTGGTTCCACTCAGGATTCAGGCTTTTCTGCACGTACTTAGTTCTCCGCTTGTACTCAGCACTGAATTTGAACAAAGGAAGGAAACATTATATTAATGATCTTTTGCTTCTTTCAGTTCTAATACAAAACAAAACCAATTCATATGCACACACACACAAATAAATCCCAGAGAAAGAAAAGAATTTCTTCCCCTTTCTCTGAGAACTCAAGTTTGCAAGCTGACAATGACAGCCTGTGGCTTTTTTCACTACACCTAGTGTGTTTTCCTGACATAGTCTTTTAAAACTTCTGATTCTTCAGTGATCTCTCTCTGCCTATTTCAGTGTAAAGCATCAGTCAGCAAATGTGCAAATGCTTTGTACTCTCATTATAGATATTGTACTCTGATTATAAATGACAGTAATATTGCATTGATTTTTTTTTTCAAAACCATCTTCTTATTAGCACATTAAAGTAGCAGGAATCCATTATAGTTATAGCTTATAGTCTCTAATTACAGGATCCCTATCTCACTAGAACATTTAATGAAGGCCATGGGGTAAATAATATCCTGTTAATGATAGAAACACTAATTTCTTATTGATCCTGTTCTCTGCATTTGCCTCTAACCATCCTGGAAACAAACATAAAAGTACATCGACCTGATGATTATTTTTATCAATAGCCAGGAATAAAAAAAAAAAAATGCCTGCATAATCTGTTTCTAAAAAAGAGTTAATAGTGCTTTCTATTGTACTTTACATTTCCTGAGGATGTAGAAAGCAATACACAAACCTCTAATAGAGGATTCATCTAGTGCTGTGAGCTTTGATGTCTAATCTTCTTCCATTCCAATTTTAATTTAATATAAATTTTAATGGAGATCTCAAAAAGAGCTGGTTAGTAGAACATGAAAAGTTTTCAATATTTTGAAAACCCAGGAAGTTATAAGGCAATGAACTTACTTTTGCCACTCTGCAAGTTAAATGCTCATTGACTTCTGTTCAAACCTCTCATACAGTAAGGTCATACATTTGCAACTATAACAAATGTGTCCAGGACTCTTTTCCAGTGGTAAAGCCAAACAGAACACAATGACCTGTATCTGTTCTATCCAACTCTTACGGTATCTTTACATTAATATTTGGTACTGAGCTTTTCTCCTGATTGTTCCACTTCTGACTTGTGATTGAACTACACTTTGGTTCACATTGCGGCATAGTCTGAATTAATGAACTAAATTCCTTTCAAGTAAGATTAATTCAGAAGAATTGCTTCAGGGGCTCATTTAAATTGGCCATCCACTTATATGTACTGTGCATGATATCAGATTGGTTTGGGTCTGAATTAAAGTTATGCAAAACATGCACATGTTTCATTGACAAATATATTAATGTTGGTTGTTCAGCATCTGCAGTTTCCCTCTACAAATTCAGTACTACTCTGCAGTCTTGCCTTCTAATTATTCTGGAATGTGTGGAGGTCTTATTCTCCAAAAAGGAAAATATTTATTAAATATGCTTATCAAAAAGCCATCTGTTGACTTGTTGGGCCAGCTTTCTACTGTTAAAGAAACACAGAATGAAGGTTGAATTACTATTATTAGATTCATAGATTCATAGATACATTAGGTTGGAAAGGACCTACAAGATCATCTAGTCCAACCATCCTCCTATCACCATCCCTACCCACTGAACAAATCAAATCCCTTAGCACCTCATCTAAACGCTTCTTGAACAGCGCTAGGGATGGTGCCTCAACCACCTCCCTAGGCAGGCCATTCCAGTGCCTGACCACTCTTTCAAGAAAAAATGTGTCCTCAAATCTAATCTAAATCTTCCCTGGGAAGATTTAATTATGATTTTAGCCTTTGTTAATACTAGTGTACCTTGAGAACAGAATTCAACTTTATATTTCTAAATCCAGGACAGATTAGTAGATCCAATTACTGAAAATTCAGTTTCACTGAATAGTCATTTATGTTCTCAAATAGCATTAATCTGGAAGATTATCTAGACTGAATTTTAGAATTAATGTATACACACTGTGCAAGGTATATAGAGAAAAGTATTCCATCTCACTTACAAAGGATGTTGTTCTTCTTAGGAATAACACCATTCCACCACTCAAAATCTAGAGACAAGTTTGCTGTTAATCGTTATACGCTTTCAGTGAATGAAAATGTATTTTTAGTTATCTATGACTAAACTAAATTCTTCCAGACTTCAAAACAAATTTTATTTGTCCTCAAGAGTTTGGGCCTGGGATATTATTGTATCAAGGAATATTAATTACTTGTTTCCAGTTTCTTCTGACCTGGAAATGAAATTCACTGGAGAATGAATAAATAGCAAAGCCACGCAGCAATCATGAATTGTGAAAACTCAAGAGAAATCTACTTTTCAGTGCAAAGGCTCATCAAAACATAGTACTTACAATAAAAGTGAAAGAAGAAAATTGAAATACACTCTACCTTGCATTTTGGACAACCATGACTTGTCTGCACATCCAGCATTAAATAGTTAGGAACACAGAGGAAGCAGTGTGAGAGAAAATAGGAAGAGACAGAGAAGAAAGAAAATGTGAATAAGGGATAGTTTCTACTATAAGAATCAAAGAAAATAGGCATCGGGTATAGTAAGCAGTTGTGTAACGATTGAACTACTGATAAAATATATTTAGTAGCAGTTTACAGTTCTGCTTTTATAAGCAAGTTTTGAACTTTTGAGAAGCTTTTCTTTTGCATTATTCCCTAAAGTCCCAAGATACATTCAAAACAGTAACATTGCCATATTTTGCATTAATAAACCCAAATAAAATTCATAACTTAGCCCAAAGTTTGAATCTAATGCTTGGATCTGAACTAGTATTCTGCAAGTTGAACAACTCTGTAGTTCAAAGCCTAACGTCTACAACAGTGAATGAATATGCAAAATTCCCAGTAAAATTGATTTGACAAGTATTTGGCAAGATTCTTAGGTGCATTAAAATACACTCAGACCTGTTCCTATTATATCCAGTAAGAGTTTTAGGCCCAGTGCCACTGAACAATATTCAATTATGTACAGATTGAATCAGCATGATACTAAATACGCATTTCTTTAGCTGTTCCATTTGTATGCTCTTAGCTATGCTTTCCCATACGCCAAATGTGAACTGTGACCTGAATATGCACTTTCCTTTTATTTTGAGTACATCAGATATACATATTTCTAGTTAAATGGTCTCAGCCTAAGAGTCTTTTGGGATGAGTGTGACTACACAAATTGAAATGTTTGCAGGAATTTGTCTTTGCAAACCAAAATCTGATCCCTCAGCTTAACTTCAGGTATATTCGTAAATCCATTTAAGTCAGCAGGATTATTATAGCTCTATATACTTACACAAACATATGACATTCTGCAAATTTAGGGGATAGAAAAGAGTTATAATATTGCTGATACAGAAAAACATCTTTTAAAGGAACATTAATGAGCTATTTATAATTGCAGTCAGAGTTTTAAAAAGCAATGCTCTATGAAAAAAAAGTGGTCATATATAAGATTTGTACAGTCATTTAATACAAGCTTACCAGAATTTATGAAACTATATCTTAACTCTAAATAAATGAACACAATCATGTGAATAGACTGGTTTTTTTTTCTTTGTATGATATTGCAGTCTTAAACCAGTATCAGCTACTGTGATTGCATATGTTTGCAAACCAGCTCCAAACTTGCAGTGTTTTGAGCAAAAGCAAAAATACAATTTTAACCTTAACATGCAGGCTTTTTTTTTCTATTTCAGAATCAAAGACCACCTTATTACTCCCAAATCCATACACTTCACTACATCTTAGAGACTTCTAATGAGAACTTTGAAATCTATATATTTAGTACCCTTCAGAAGACTGTTCTTTCAGTACACATTTTTCATTGTATTACATTTTTTAAATGGGTAGATATTAAAAAAAAGATGAAATCTAAAAAAATTATCATAAAGTTTCTGAAGACATTAACAATGTATTGCACACCCTTCTGGGAGTAGGATCTGACTTCCCATTAAATATCCATTATTTTTCCTGGTGTTGTACCTTCACTATCTACATCAACAAGCTCTCAGTTCTGTTTATTAGTGACAAGCAACAAACTCAAATTTAAACAAAGAATATTCTGGTTAAAATTTATCCTGCACTTACCCTCTCCCTGGAAGAAGATAAACTTTAACAAAAGGATCAGAATAGCCATTATTGTCTCTGGGAGCAAGGTTTCTTGCCTGAAGTATATGGATGATAAGGTTGCCAAGGTGTTTGTCGTAATTGATTTGAAGCTAGAGAACACATTTAAACACAGTAAGATTATTTTTAATTTAACTTCCTAGATGATCCAAATTCTCTAAAAATTCTATGCATGAAGTGAGTTTTAAACCTTTTGCTTTCCCCATATTGGAAGATTCTGTTTCTCAACTGACTAGAATGAGATGCTGGATGATTACTCTGGATTTTGAAACAAATGTTTCTCTCACAGTCTGTCAGTATTATTTTTGTTTTGTTTTGTTTTTAAACAACATGGACATTGCTCTACTCTGGTAAGTAAAAAGCACATAAAATTTGAACACTTCATATTATACTGAGCAATAGCCAGTTTATTCAGTAAAAATTACACAAATTCTGACTACCTGGAACCCAAGTGCATGGAGGATTATACACAATTAGAGAATACAATCATAGAAACATGTAGATTGCAAAAGACCTTCAAGATCACCTAATCCAACCATCAGCTTAACCTACCAAAGCCTAGCATGTTCCTTAGTGCTGAAAGTCTTATGGTACCTAACATTTACTATCTTATTGTAAAGCTGTGTTACCATGGATGTCTTGATACAATGGAAAGACCATTTCTACATAAAAGGCAGGGATGAATAAAGACAACAAAAGACAGAAATCTGTAAAAAATTTGTTCTGCTGCTCCCAATTCCACTGTTTTAAAAAACAAAAGTCTGTTTACATAATAGATAATCACATACTTCACACTGCATGGAAACAAATGCACTGCATTATGAGAAAGTGTTCACAATCCTTACTGGAAGTAGAGTCCAGTGGTTACCAGTAGTATTCCAGTATAAAGTTATAAAGTCATACAGTAAATGTATGAAGGCTAAAGATCAGAATGTATTTCACTACATTTTCAGCACTTTCAGAAACAGAAACATTTTTTGTAGTTTTATTTGTATTTCCCAAGCAAACTTCACAGAAAAAAAAAAGAAAACCTAGCACTGCCTTAGACCTTATCTTATTCCATTTGGTGACATTTCAGTGGGTTGAATAGCATGAAGATGTATCAGGAGAGGGTCAGTTTAGAGATTAGGAAAATATTCTTAATGAAGAGAGTGGCTGGACACTGTAACAGGTTCCCAGTGGCAGTGGTCACAGCCCAAATTTGCCAGAGATCATGAACATTTGGACAATGCTCTCAGACAGAGGGTTTGAATCTTGGTTGGTCCTGTGAGGAGACAGGAGTTGAATTTTGTGATCCTTGTGGGTCTATTCGAACTGAACATATTCGTGATTCTATGATTCTATAAATGAGAAATCACTTAACGAAGATAATTTTTAATATATTCATTCAAAAGGGAAAAGTAGCCAGTTTAAACAATTTACACTTAGCGAATTACATATTTACCTGAATTTCTCCAGTGACTGGATGAGAAACAGACTTTGTAGCATCAGTGGGCTGTCAGATTAAAATGCAGAAATAAACACAGAGATATGTCATTATATTATGCATAGTTTACTGGAAATAAAAGATTCTCAATATCACACTTCTAACAGCTGTTGTCATATTGCAATTTCTACACATATTTCTCAAAACCATTCTATTGTCTCCAATCTGTACACTCAATACTGACAGTTACAGAATTGCAACAGCACTTAAAACCCTGACATTTTGATCTTTGTGTATGTACAGAATCAGATAACATGAACACCAGAGTCTTTACAGTCTAGACTTGTCAGAAAGAAGGCTTTGAGGAGAAAGAGACATCACATTAACCCTGAATAACAAAACTGAATGTTGAAAGTAGGTAGGTTGTGGTTTTTGCTATTTGACATAATAAATGTGCAATGCTCAGTGTGATCACACCAACTACATATCGAGGAGGATATTATTATCATGCAATTCTATCAGGTTCGGGCCAGAGTGTCTAGAAAGTGGAGGAAAAGGATCTGTTGGTGTTGGCCAACCCTCACCTAAACGTGAGGCAGCAGTGTGCTCTGGTGGCCAACTGCATCCTGGCTTGTATCAGAAACAGTGCAGCCTACAGGACCAGAGGAGTGATTGTACTCAGCTCTGGTGAATCCGCAAATCAAGTACTGTGTTCAGTTTTGAGTCTCTCACTAAAAGGAAGGAGTAGAGGCCCTGAAGCCTCTATGAAATGGGCAACAAAGATGGTGAGGGATCTGAAGCACAGGTTGCTGATAAAACAACACAATGCTCAGAAAACATTTTGTCTTTGTTTTTCTTATCTTTTTTTTTCCTCCCCTCTTGTTTGTTGGTAGTTGGGAAGTAATACCATGATTTCCTCCTAAACCTGGACTCTCTCTCTCTCAAAAAAAAAAAAAAAAAAGAAAAAAAAAAAGAAAAGAAAAAGAAAAATCTATCCTGTTAAGTATCAGTCAGTTAAAGAGAATCCTCAAGCAAGATGCTGAGTGCGTTCATGGGGATGTGCCAAGCATTCACGCATCTCCATGAACTTCTGCAGAGAGAGTTACAGCCTCACTGAACACCAGTAATTCTCCCTTGGAGGATTTGTCATTTGGGGAAGATTTGCCCCTGTTTCAGGGATTTTTCTCTGGGACATGCACTGCAGATCAGCATCAAGCCCCATGCCAATGGTTTTGCATGATGCGACCATGGGTGCTTTTTTTTTGTCAGCTTGGAGATGGATTTGATGATTTTTATGCATCCCTTGCAATTCAAGATATTCTTTGATTCCCTGAGCCACTCTGGCCCTACCTCTAATCTGCAAGTCGATTCATCAATCAAGAGAGAAAGCCCTGTTTCTATTAGTAGCAGGATTTGGACATCTTTGCATTCTCTCCACATTTGCTTCTTTGGTTGAAAAAGCAGAGAAAAGATGGAAAGAAGGACAAACTTACTGCACTCTGATGACCAATCTAGAACTCATCTTTTACTATTTTCCAGATAGTGACCATCATATTTTTGGGGCTGAAAGAGTCCTCTGGAGGTCACGTGGTCCAGCCCCCAGCTCAGGGTAGGGCCAACGTTTAAGATGGATCTGGATTTAATAAGATCACATTTGAGGAAACTATTTTCATAGAGGGTCCAGTCTTGTATGACCTTAGATAAATCACTTAATCTCCTTATTTTTGTCTCCAGATTCTGTATCTTAAAAGTCATAATCATCCATCAGTCACTGTAAATGGATCCATCATTATGTGCTGTGACCTCTTGCTAGAAGATAAATAGGCAATTCCTTATTGTTATCAGAATGCTACTGCTGCATGACTCTTAAGTTTCTTACCTTGCTGCTATGTCTCTTTTTGCTGACTGAGGGAGAACCAGGTTGACCGGGGCTGGGAACAGCGCTGGAAGTGGCAGAAGTGGTTCCAGAGTGGACATGTGATGACTTTTCTATTCCTGAGGAAGCAACCAGAGGTGCCTGCTGTAGGGAAACCTTTTGGAGCTCTGCAGCCAGCTGCTTGGGATCAACCCCTGGGGACTTTGCTTTATCTACTGGATCAAAATAAGAGCGTTCATAATTGTTAGCACATTCAAATTCATCTTGCCATGGCACATGGACTGCTTGTATACTTTGAGGATGCAAAAGGCAATTTATATAAAAGAGAAATCTCTCCACAACACCAACCTACAAATTCTAATCCTTCTAATCAAGACAAGTGCTACCAATCTCTCAAGCTTACTGAGAAAGTTATTTTCTAGCTGAGGAAAAGTAAGCCTTGGATGAGAACTTTGGATCATACTGAAGCAAATTATACCATTAAAGTCTATCCTCACTGTTGAGACCTTGACCAGTTTAACCAAGTATCTGAACTTTGCTGCAACTTTGCTGCAACAGTGAGGCATGTAACCTCAACTTTTTTTTTTTTTTTAATCAATTGGACATTTAGTAAATCTGAATTCTGCTCCTGAGATCATTTATATAAAGATTAAAGAGAAAAGCATCTTAAAACTTCAGCACTGCAAATTAACCAAAGCAGAACAAAATGAAAGCAAATGGAGATGAAAAGCCAATCTTTTCTTATGACAAAACCCTATATGAAGCACCTGTGGTAGGAGAGTAATTGTCTTCCACCACCACTGGAAGAGTAGGGAAGAATTTACTCTGGAAATGAAGCTGTGTAAATTCCACATGTGCTTTAAAACACTTAGATTTAAAATGATAAAAGGCTCAGCTTGATTTCTAGGTTCTCAAAAGCATGAAAGGCTTAAGGTCTTTACTACCATTTCTGATCTTGTTTATCTAGGGTTTAGGCAGCATAGTCTATGTTTCTACCATTTTTGTATCAAGGTAACATAGGCCTCAGGGCTTATCATATCTACTTTCCAGTTTGCTAAATGCTTTGTCTCAGCATGTCTAGATGCACCAATAACTGTCTAATGACCAGGTAACTGTAATTCCTCTTAGTTACTCTTCACCTTTCATAATTGTATGCTGTGAGGCCTATTTTTGATAATTTTAAGATGTATTGGAGTAACAGTAATTACGTTGTGTAGAAAGATCTATTTCTGTTATTTATAGGAGTATAGGCATGCTGCAAGTGCAAACAGCTTTGGGCACAGGATGAAAGCTGAGGCCCCAGGGCTACCAGCATCTCATTGTTACTGACACTACCATAGACTCAAGAGCTGGACAAAATCCATTTTGGGAACAATGAAAGAAACAAAAAACATGTGTATACTACATATAAAGAAGTGTACAATATCTAGGCAAGTCATATGTGATGTAGAGCTGCTGACTAGCATGGGAAAAGCAGAGCACAGAACATACTAGAAAACATTAAAAAGCCCTGAGCAGATCCTGAAAGGAAGAGGAAGGAATCAGTAACATCATCCATCTCCCAATAAGGAGTCCAACATTCTCACCACAAACATCACAATCCTTCCAGCAGATTCTTTTCTACACTGTCAACTTTCTGTAATGCCTCTGAAGACAAAGCACTGCCACAGGGACCAGAGAAGCATTGGAAGGGGGACTATCATGACACAGAGAAAGGGGTAACTAGCAGGATGTCTTCCATGTGTAATAAATGTTAGCCATAGTATTGTTACTAGGATTTCCTTTGTGGTAATTAGATGGTGTAGGCTGTGTCAGTATGGACTGAACTGAGTTATTAAAAAGGGTGATTTGCTTAATTTTGGTTAAATTGTTACAAAATTCAGAACTGCTCTGAAATAATAATCATTTGCTGCATATACTGTTGCAACCTTCAATTACTCAAAAAATGCTTGGCTTTGTATAGAAGGTATAGTCTTTTCTCTGCCCGTGGTAAGATTTTGGATGCAACACCTGTGCTTACACTGCTAATATCTTAGCTAACATTAAATCCAGATTTCAACTTCTATCCATTGCTCAAACGTTGAAGCATCATCTCATCGCTCACCTGCCTTTACTGGCTCATGCAGTTCCAGGTGCTGGGGATTCTCGGAATCCGAGAGCATGTTCAGGTCCCTAAAGAAAGCAATGAGAAGCCTGAGACAAAAGAAACTCTTTCATGGCACCCTCCTTATCATATTAAGTAGATAAATGAATAGTGGTTCATGACAGAAAGCAGCTCCCAAGAATGGCCCCTTCTTTGCTGATACATATTTGCAGTGCTGTTCAAGAGCTGAGAAGAAAAGGTTCTTTTAAGGTGAAATCTTTAATGGATTGAATGCAATTTTATACGTTTCTTAGGATGTATAAATGACTTTCATCTAAACTACATATTTCAGTGAAAATCATGTTATTGCTATATTAGCTTTTTTTTTCCTAATTGTCAGTAAATTCAGTGGATTATATGTGTGTCAGTGAAAGGAGACTATGGCCTGAAAGTGTGGATATCCTTGTTTGTAAATTACCACCTCAACTTACCATCCCATTTGAATTAACAGAACAAAGAACAAACCCACACTCACAATGAACTCTTGTGTTAATTATTACACTGATGCTTCATGCTAACAAAGGTTCCACCTTAACAACTGTAAATTTGAAAAAAGGAAAAAAAAAAAAGAAAAAAAGCCATGAAAAGCCAAAGAAAAAAATGGAAACAGAAAGATGGGGAAAAACTCACAGTCTTACACATATTTCTGCTTCCCCACATTGTTGAATTATAATATTCTGTACTTCTTCATAGGTTTTTCCAGTCAGGGGGATTCCGTTCCATTCCAGAACCTGCATTCCTAAGATGGCAAAACAGCATGAGGTAAATTGCTCAGATTTTCACTAAGGCATCACATAGATTGCTTAGACAAGAAGATCTGATGTGACATTGAGTGACAGCTCTTTAAGGGGCACAACACATTAGAAAAGCCCTTTCACTTCACACAGATGAGATTGTTGAATATTATTGTCCCATCAGCTATTACTTACCTGTTAAAATACATGAGAAGATGAATTCCCTTCTAATTTAAAAATACATGCACTCTTTACAGTTTGGGCTGCATGATATTGAAAAAAAACCCTGCGATATCAAAATCATGCAACCCTACCAACATGGGAAGGAGCCGTACCATTTTACATGAGATATTTCCTGGCCAGTCATGGTCTTGGAAGATAACTCATTATCTAGCGGCAAATAGATGTAGAGAATTTGAGCCTCAAATTGGGACTGAATTTGGAAATGTGATGAATGGTAATTCAAATTAAAATTTCTCTAGTTTGTCCCTTAAAAAAGCATAATTACATGAGGCTTAGTGAGCTTACTGATTTTCAATGGAGACATACTTCCAAATTTCAAATACCACCCTGCAAATATGCAGATTTACATTTCACTTCCGTATAAGCGCTTCTGAAGAAAGTGGCAAAACAGCTGACTATAGCTAATTCTGGAAGATAGAATAATTCTGGAAGATAGAGCTAAAATAAGCAAGCTGAAATAACTGAATACTGATTGAAACTTTTTTGTCTTCTAAGTGTTCCATGACTGAGCCAGGAGACTCGGTATGGAGCAAGCAAGCACTATAAGGAGGTTTAACACCTAGTATTTGAAGAGGCAGTCACTCTATAATCATGAGATGTATTCTGATGAGAGATCTTTTGGTTACTGTAAAATGCTTACAAACAACAAAACACAGGTTAGTATCTGGTAGTTAAGACTCAGGTTTTGAAAGCTGCATTTGTATTTTGAATAGCTAGTTGTAAGGATGGTTCCAAAGGGACCAACTTCTCATAATAACCATAAAAATCCAACCCTCAGGCTCTAGAGGTAAAAAATGCTTAATGGGACAAGATATTGAATTCTTAATATTCCATTAAAAGCAATATGTTACAAAACAGTTGAAAACCACATCATCCACACAGCAAGGAAAACCACAAACACTTAGATTTCTACCACTTACACAGATTAAACCAAGTCTTCAGCTGGATTATATTTTTATTTCAAAATCCTGTGCTGTTGCATATAATAAATGGGAAAAATAATGAAATGAAATGTGGAAATAAACTCATAAGAAAACCTATTGTTAAAGTAATGATAATTGTTTATGGAATAAAGCAGATGAATTTTTTTCACAATGAACATGAGAAATAAAGACTATAACATCATCATACAGCTTTTTATACAGGATTTATAGTTCTAAGTATGTAGGATTTAGTATTTGAAATACCAGAGTTGCATCTTAGTTTTTCTCAGTAGGAAATTAGCATCGTGTTCTCAGTAGTCAGTTCACGGAAATACAAAGTGCTGAATGACTAAAAAGTAATGTTTAGAAGGCTGCTTTGAGCAAAAATAGATTTGTCTTTTTTAATATTTAGCCTTTTTCATTTACCAGCCATCATTCAAAAGCATGATCTTGCATTTTCTTGTTATAGAAGATCTGGTATTAAGCTCAGTTCCTCTGTAATAAAGCATCGGTAATTATGAATAAATGCAGTTTCCCCAGTTTCCTGCCACAGAAATATCAAAGCATGCTCTGCCTTTAGAAGATTTCAAGAAGGAAAAGAGATGAAATTACTTTCCTTTTTTTTTCTTTTTTTTTTTTTTTGGGTAGCATTGGATGTTGAGTACAGCAGTACGAATTTCTCAAATAAAGCAAACCACCACTTTCATGTATTGCTGGCCACAAGCAAGAAGGACACTTTTTTTAGATGCTTTTTTTAAAGGAACTTTGCTAACAAAATCCATTCAGCCACTATCCTAGGCTTTTCACTTTCTGTTTGTATGACTTCTGTAGAAATGCTATCCAGCTAAGTGTCCATAAGGCTATCATCAAGTTGCTTTAATTTAACAGACCAGCAGGAAGAACCCAGCAGAGCACTGCTGCAGTGCTGGGATTAGGAAATCTCTCATTTTCACTGGTGAGAGTTCCACTGTGGAGTGCACTGGCACTACAGTGACACACTTGGTCAGTAAGGCTAAGCACACATGAACAACGAGGCAAACTGAAAGGAAATAGAATCTCAACACCTTCAGACCACACAGAGATCCATTTAACACTGTCAGTACAGGAGTAAATTGCTTTTACTGGTTGCCTTGTGGATTCACCAATGTTAAAAGTTAAAGCAATTGAAACGATTTAATTGTTCTGAGAACCCTCTTCCCTAGGAAAAATGTTTGTAGGTAAAAAGCTCATTTCTTCATTCTTAAGCAGCAATTGCTAAGTATCTTTTAGTAGTAACACTGCAAAGAAAACTTCTCATGGTACTGTGAATCTAAGAACAGAAAAAAGGAAAAAAAGGTACAAAGGAGTCAGTGCAGACTGGTGATAATAAAGTTTTCACCTAAAGACTGGTCACATACTATAACTGGTCTTTTGTAGTCACTGTTCACATTTATGAAACTTTGTATGCTCAAATCACCTATACCTAGGAGAAAAGAACAAACAAACAAACAGGGAGATGAGAAAATGTACTCTGCTCCATGGCAACTCTACTGACTGAGGAGGAACTAGTAATTGCCCTGATAATCAAATTCTTACCGTCTTGCATCATTCTTTCTTTTACAATTGCAACAGCTACATCCTGCACTGATGGTGAGCTACAACTTACTTAGCAATATCAGCCCCCACAGATCAGCTTTTATACCAGGAATTCTGCCCTGCTCCACTACAGGTGCTGACATACTATTTATTCCATCTTGTTGGTATCAACTTAGTGGTCAGACTTAGAATCTGGAATCAGAATGAATTTACTACTTTCCACTGATTACAAAGTCACTATTCCAGGGAAGGGAACCCATACACACATAACTTCCATGGGGACAGCCATCTAATCCTTGCAGAATGGGACATACAGTCATACTGAACTGAAAGTGGCAAACATACCATTTAATGTCTGTTGTGTTCATATATTCTTTAACATACAGTTATTACAAGCTACAGTTGGAACATTATCAAACTATTAACATACCTCTGATCTGTCAGAATAGAATAGAGTAGTTCAGTTGGAAGGGACCACCAAAGATTATCTAGATAATCTGACCTTGTATAGGTGAAATAAAAATTAAAGTATGTGAATGAGGACATTGCCCAAGCAACTCTTCAACACTGACACTGAACACCTCACAAAGAAGCCTGTTCCAGTATTTGGCCACCCTCACAGCAAAGAAATTAGGGAAACAGAAAGTAAGCCATTAAGACCATATTTTTAAGTAGCCCATGAATATCTCAACACACCCTGCACTCATTCTAATTGCTGCTCTCAGTGGCTAAGTTACAAGCTTTCTCCCCAAGGGAAGGCCAGTGCTTGTACTGTTAAAGTAGGGAAGGGTCCTGAATTTCATCAAAACGCTCATAGGAAGAAGAGTGCGCAATTCTGATTGTATTGCATTATATTTCCACATTTGACAATAATTTAATTGCTATGCTGTTCAAGATTATCAGAGAGTTACAGCAACCAGTAAAGTTTTAACTTTTTAAAATTTTTGTGCAGCCATGTATAGGCCAATTATTTGTTAACAGATAACAATAAAAACTGAGAACTCTGCAGAACTGATTTCCTTTTTCTGACAGTTTGACTAGTTATCTGACAGCTTGTAAAATGGAACTAAGTACTGGTGAAAAATTTGAAATCTGTAACAGCAGGGAGGCAGGGACTGTTCAGAAGCATCTACCATCAGCCTGGGGATCTCAGTACTTGAAATAATTATCTGCAGTCCCTGTGGAGCATTCAGCATGCTTTGCTAATCCTGGAAACTTTGGGGGGATAAAGAAAATCTTGGGAGAAAGTTTTAAGAATGTGGGAAAAGATGACTACTGGATCAAACCTAGCACCAGACTTGAGCTTACAATGCAATAGATAAGCTCACATAGCCTGAATAAATTTGTCTCCAACGATGGAACTGAGTGCTGAACCCGCTGGACTGGCCATGTGCTCATGGTCATGGTCCCGTGGTGTGGACAGGTTCACTCTTCTCTGGGTGGAGAACTGGCTGGAGGGCCGTGCCCAGAGGGTAGTGGTTAATGGAGTTAAGTCCAGCTGGCGTCCTGTAACGAGTGGTGTCCCCCAAGGGTCAGTTTTGGGGCCCATCTTGTTTAATATCTTTATTGATGACCTAGACGAGGGAATTGAGTGTACCCTCAGTAAGTTTGCAGATGACACAAAGCTGGGAGGATGTGTCAAACTGCCTGAGGGTAGGGAGGCCCTTCAGAGGGATTTGGATAGGCTGAACAGCTGGGCTGAGCAAAATGGGATGAGGTTCAATAAGACCAAGTGCCGGGTCCTGCACTTTGGCCACAATAACCCCATGCAATGCTATAGGCTTGGGGCAGAATGGCTTGAAGAATGTAGAGAGGAAAAGGACCTGGGGGTGTTGGTTGATGCTCGGCTCAACATGAGCCGGCAGTGTGCCCAGGTGGCTAAGAAGGCCAACAGCATCCTGGCCTGTATTAGAAATAGTGTAGCCAGCAGGAGCAGGGAGGTGATCATCCCCCTGTACTCAGCTCTGGTACGGCCGCACCTCGAGTACTGTGTTCAGTTTTGGGCCCCTCACTACAAGAAGGACATTGAGGCCCTGGAGCGTGTTCAGAGAAGGGCAACAAAACTGGTGAGGGGCCTGGAGCACAAGTCTTATGAGGAGCGGCTGAGGGAGCTGGGATTGTTTAGTCTGGAGAAGAGGAGGCTCAGAGGAGACCTTATTGCACTCTACCACTTTCTGAAGGGGGGTTGTGGTGAGGAGGGGGTAGGCCTCTTCTCCCTGATAAGTAATGACAGGACGAGAGGGAATGGCCACAAGTTGCGCCAGGGAAGATTTAGATTAGACCTGAGGAAGCATTTTTTCTCTGAAAGAGTGGTCAGGCACTGGAATGGCCTGCCTAGGGAGGTGGTTGAGGCACCATCCCTAGCGCTGTTCAAGAAGCGTTTAGATGAGGTGCTAAAGGACTTAATTTAGTAGTTGGGTAGAGATAGTGATAGGAGGATGGTTGGACTAGATGATCTTATAGGTCCTTTCCAACCTTATGAACTTATGAACTTATGAACTTATGCTCAAAAATGGGAATCTTCTCATAATTTTTATCTCCCGTGCTAAACATCTGACCTAATTGCTGGCTACTTAGATTTGTAAACATCATTATGTGGAGCAGATGTCAGAATTACATAACAGCACAAACGATGTTGGTTTTGCTTGCTGTCAAGTCTCGTGCAGTGTTTTACAGCTGCTAAATGTAAACATGCAAAATGCAGCTCATCACTGACGTTTATCTGTCAGTATAAAAAGATGCACTTTTTAATCTTTAAGGTTTGAATATGTAAGTAATTGAAAATTGCAGTTTTCCCAGAGATTTGGAATCTCCATCCTCAGAGGTGTTCAAACCCCAACTGCACTCAGCCCTGAGCAACCTGCTTTCACTGGCAATGTTTGGAGCAGGGTGCTTTGAAACAGTCTTCAGATGTGCCTTCTGGTCTCAAATACTTTACAGTTCTCTGTAAAATAGTTTGCTTTATGGATTGTTCTAATGCTGTCTCCATATTAATCGTAACTTTATGTATCAAAGAAACCAGAAACAGACAATTCCAGGGGTATTATTCCAAATCTGAACTGTGATGTGCTTGATGAGGTTAGAGTGCAGGTTCAATAATTAAGTGATTTCCTCTAACTGAAGGATAATGAGTAGTTCATTGTCAATTTGAGTCCCTGCATTAGAGTGGGTATCTATTCAAGCTCTTTTTCAGGAAGAGAGGACATATTAAGTCACAATGAAAGGGTCTACAATATTAAACAATCAGAAATTAGTTCCATAATTGAAAACTCTGTGTGTCTAGCCTAGATATCATAGCTTAGTTTACATTCAGTTCTAGAAGTTATATATAATCGAATCCTGTATCGTTGATCACAGTATTTAGGAGAAAATTAAACAAAAACAATTATTCTCTGTTCTTTTACTTCTTGGCACAGGGACCTTGATGTACTTCCTTCAGATAGAGTCTTCCTTCAAAAAAGACAAAAAAGGGATAGTTGTATCAAGGCCTCTTTTAGTTATGATAAAGATAAGTTATCCAAGACATAGATTTCATAAAAAACAAAACAAAACAAAACAAAACAACAACAACAACAAAAAAAAACAACAGTAAGAAATACAGTCTTTTCAAAGTATTTCCTTGATTTGCTCTGCCATGCTCATATAGAAACTTTGACACTAGAATTGTTTCTTTCTTACCAGTGAAGATCATGACATCATGGTTACGCCACCTAACATGTAAAGTCACTTTGGAAATAAAATAACTCGAGATCTAAAAAGAATCTTCATGCTGTAAGTGGTCAAGAAGAAATGTCTTTAGTGTATATATGTTGTGGATTAACCTGGCAGCAGCTCAGCACCACATGGCCATTTGTTCACTCCCCCAGGGTAGGATGATGGAGAGAATTGGAAACAAAATAGAACTTGCAGGTTGAGCTAAAAACTATTTACTAGATACAAAGAAAAATGGAAATAGCAATGATTATTTAATGATAACAATATTGTTATAATTGCATTTTCGTCTATCTATCTATCTATCTATCTATCTATCTATCTATCTATCTATCTATCTATCTATCTATCATCTATCTATCCACAGTAGCAATGCAATTACTCACCACATGCTGACCAATCATCAACAGTATGACAGCCCACCAGGACCTCTAGGTCTCACCCATGCCAACCAAAGCTCTGCAGCTCTCGAGCAATGACCATCCCTGGCCAGCTCTCCATAGCTTTATGGCCATCCACATTAAACTAAAGCAGGAGAGATTTAGATTAGATGTCAGGGGGATATTTTTTCTGAAAGAGTGGCGAGGTGCTGGAACAGGTTGCCCACAGAGGTTGTGGATGCCTTGTCCCTCGTAGAGTTCAAGGCCAGGTTGAATGGGGGCTGGCAACCCTGCCTGTGGCAGGGAGGTTGGAAGCCAATGATCCTTGAGGTCCCTTCCAGTCCAAGATTCTATGATTCTGTGATTCTATGTTAAGGAATAACCTTTGAGGACTGTTCCTATGGAGATGCTGTTCAAAGACTGGGGCTGTTAATGCTCCCTTCTGTGCACCTAGATGCTTTCTTTCTTTCAACCTGCACTTGTTCTATGAACTCCATTAGCATTACTCCTGATTTGCACTAACGCAAAGCCCTGATTCAAATGCTCTTTTAAAAAAATCAGATTATTAGACACTGGCTGTTAAACAGATTTAGACCAAGATTTCCTCTCTACCTGAGTACACCAGGAGTGACACAGAGTTTAGAATGTCTGTAGAAATGATGGCTTCCCTAAAATGTCTGTAATGGGGGTTGATTCAGAGCTACAACCTTGTACTATTTATAATATTGAGTTTTTATTTTGAGAACATAAGTGGTTGGTTTATCCATAGAAACAAAACAATAAAGGTTCAAATACCTTATGTGAGTGCTTTAGAATATGTCATCTGAGACACAGAAGTGCTACTTCTATCTTCCTTCTCTGCAACTGGTGAGTTCTTAGCTTTGCATTAAGATTATTTTCCATAACTCTGCAGAACTCTTCAGTTATCGATTATTTAGATACCATGATTTCAGACAGAGCATTCTGGAGAGGATATTTTCAGCCTTCAGAAGCTGACTATATGCAGCACAGTGGGCCAACTATATCCTGGGCTGCTTTACAAAAGGGGTGGCCCACTCTACTCAGCTCTTGTGAGATCCCATCTAGAGTTCTGCATCCAGGCCTGGGCAGTACAAGAAGACACAGAGCTCTTGGAATGGGTCCAGAGAAGGGACACTAAGATGATCAGAGGACCTCTCTTATGAAGAGGGAACTGAGCTTGTTTAGCTTGGAGAAGAGAAGGCTCTGGGGAGACCTCATTGTGGCCTTCCAGTGCTTGAAGGAAGTGTATAAACAGGAGGAGGAATGACTGTTAATAGTGATAGAACAAGAGGGAATGGTTTTAAACTAAGACAGGGGTGATTTAGGTTAGATAATGGGAGGAAGTTTTTCACTCAGCAGGTGGTGACACACTGAAACATATTGCTCAGAGGGGTTGTGGATGCCCCATCCCTGGAAGCATTCAAGGCAAGGCTGGATGTGGCTCTGGGCAGCCTGGTCTAGTGGTTGGCAACCCTGCCCACGGGGGGTTGAAACTTTGAGTTCCTTTTCAACCCAGGCCATTCTATGATTCTCTGATGGTATGAGTTACTGAAAAAAAAAGGTAAGACAGAGCAAAATAAGAAAGTATTGAATATGTTTAAGTTAACTGGATAATAACACCAAAAGGAATTCTGTAAAAAAAAAAGATCTGGATTTGGACAGGTCATATTACCTGTTCCCACATTTGTCTTAGACATTTCTTTATAATTTATTTTTGTATGTCTGCTTCCTCCATAGTGATCAAGGGCAAAAATATTTCTTGCTTCATCCAAATATTACAAGCATATATGGATATATGTCCAAATATATAATATATTTGAAGAGCCTATAGTCTGCTTGAGTGCTCTCAATAAATGCATCTTTCAGTCTACTTCCTGGGTGATAAAGCTTTTCTGTATAACTGAATATAGATTCATACATAACATTCCTATCCTAAAACAAAACAAAATAAAACAATCAAAAAAAAAAAAAACCCCCACCAAAAACAAACAAACAAAAAAAAACCACAAACAGAATAGGTGTTGGTATTAGAGTTCCTGACTAATTGGTAGACACAGTACATATCCCAGTTTCCATCCATTTTCTGTTATTTTTCACATTTTCTTTCCTCTTTAGTTTCTTTCTTTAAGAAATGACTAGGCAGTGTGATTAGATTTGAAGTTGAAAGGAAGCTGAAAATCATCAAAGATTTTATTTCTCTGAATATATTTGCTTCAAATAGAGAAATACTATACTGAGCCACTGAACACCTCTTGAATTTTATTCCCATCTGTGTCACAATGACTGCTATTATAAAGATAACCTTAGTCACATTTTCTACACTATTATGTTGCAGGGTCTTCTATTTGGCATAGTGAAAGTGCTTCAGAAATGCTTTGTTGCCAGGAATTAGTAATTACTTCTAAGTCAGACAATACAATGTGTAAAAGCTCACTTTCGTATAAGACTCAGAGTTGCTCTTCTACTCCAATTTAAGGTCTAGACATTAGAATAGTTCCTTCGGTCTTGGTTACACAATAGTTATACACATAGACATAATAGGGATTTATTTTCTGTATCTTCATAGTTTGCAGAATTTACTTTTATGCAGAATAAACACAACAGTTTGATTTCTGTTATTAACCATTGGTGTGTCTAATTCCTGCAGTGGAAAAGAAAACTGGTCTCTCTAAGGCTAGCTGCTTCTGTCATTAAAATGTGAATGTTAGTATCTATTTACATCATAGAAGAATTAAAATTCAGAGACATTACTTTGAAATCCCAGAAAGTTCTATGAACGTTAAGTGTACACTGAGAACAAGGAAAAACAGTACCAACCATAGTCTGACATTCAACACTAAATTACTTCATGGTCTGTTTTCTCCAGTTATTTTTCTTTTATTTCTAAACCCTTCTGATGTTTAAAAATAGGGTGAAGAAAGTCAATGTGTTAATATGTTTCCCTGTGCTGATAAGCATGAGTCACACCAAAACTCATTATTTTTTTGTAGACACCTCAGCTTCCTCTTCCATTTGTCATTCATAACAATACTGAATAATTTCCATTATTAAAATAATTATTATATAGACAACACTTGGAATTATTAAGAATGGATGCACTGTTTGTCAAATAGAGATGATAGTAATGGACCTACCTATGCTTCATAGCTTCTATTCTGCTACTATCAAATAGCACTGATTAAAGCCAGAACAAATCAGCTTTGCATTTGGGGATGTACTTAGCATCTACAGGCAGCTAAATAATACACCACAAATCAATGTAGGTAAAGTTATTAACCCAATACTAAGCACCTCTCTGATTCAGTCTGATGTCAGACATGTGCCATCAGCACACATTTTTGCAGATCACCATGCTATTGCAAAAAAATGATTATATGGATGTATTTGTATGATTTGAATTGAAGATCCTGGGAAGTTAAATGAAGATTAGAGTTACTGCTTATGAAAATCACAGGGATTATAGCTATAGACGATAAATCAATAGCACTTTCAACACTACTACTTAAACTTAACAGACTAAAGTTACAAATAGATGATCACTTATATGATGCTGAATAAAATGCTGTGGTGCCCTGTAATTATCAGTCTTTGTTTCAGAAGAAAAAAACATTTTTCAAAACATATTGTTCACAGAAACTATAGAGTAAACTGTATGTACTTCACCTGCAATGTCTTATTTAAAAATCAGAAGAATTTTGCCAAAGAGATGAGTTTCCTGTAGAGGACTTTAAATTAAAATCTTAAATATTTCATTATCAGATTGAGTTGACAAACCAAAATCCTCTTTTAAAAGCAGTACATTATGACTTGATAATGTGTTTAATTCAATGTCAGCTGGAGATCAGTACAAGGAACGATGCTGTAGGAATTTCTCTTTACAGACTACTTCATAAATAGTAAATACACTTAAAAAAAAAAAATTTCCATGCCATTATAACATTATTTTCATATGTACTATTTATGAATTTTAGCTAGTATATCCTTGTTTGCACTCTGTTTTTCAGGATTAGTGTATTCAGAAGTCTTTTTTTTTTTTTTTTTTGGTCTTACATTTTTATGTCTTGAGGACAAAATGGTTCTCATTTACAAAAATGCAGTCCTCACAGTTCAGTTTCTCTAGGTTGCAACTGAGAATTTTCTCCAGTGATATTTGATTCTGAAATTTTCTTTTGAAGAGACCAGAGGAAAATGTGATGAGATGCAAGCATACAATTGTTGCGGAAGTTACGTGTGTCTGAAAAGTCACTCTCCACATTTCATAGTATTCTTAAGGATACAAACTACTGCAGCAAACAAGTCAAACAAAATTTACATACAACATTGCCCTACTGTCAGAACAATTAGAAGCCATGCACAATAGTTTATGTCAAAAGAAAAATGGCATAACCTATTTGATTTAAAACTTCTTTTGTGCTTTCAAATAAAGAAAGAAAAGCTGTAATACTCCACCTTCTACAGAAGAGAAGTGAAGTTACATCCCATGCAGGGAGAGGCCCATTAGCTGCTGCTAAGGTACAGTCCAATCTTCCCTCTAGCAAGTTTAGCAACATGGATCCAAGACTGACCCAGACTCCAGTCCCAGCAGCACCTGTCCGTATGTATGCCAATGGAATGACTGCTGTCTTTTCTCTGCAGCTTCCCTTTCTTCAACCAAAATGCCCCCCAATAAAGAAAAGACCCAGCACAGGCTGGACTTTGATACATCAAAGAAGATAAATAGTAATCTACAGTACCCCAAGCATGACTGAAGCGTCTAGAAATACTGAGTTGAAAGAGATACTTGATCCAGAACCACGGTATTCCATTACAGCTATGTAATAGAAACCTTAAGAATTAGAAAAATGAATGGGTATTTATGCCTGAAGGATTTCCAAAATGAATGGTGGAGAAAGGAAAAGAAAGTTCATGGCACATTGATTTGCAGGTTATCAGGATCCTAGTGCATTTACCTGTAGCTTCTCAGAACTTCTCTTGGGAAAAATAATGCAACCTAAAACGTGCAAGGTACAATCTGCTATAGCAAAGGACTGATTAAAACATAGTGCAGCCTGAAGCCACAAAGAGAGAGAAGCACAAAGACAAATAACAGGATTGAATCCCTAATTTCCCAAGATAAGGTCAAAAAAAGAACTGTGAATAACCCATCAAAGCTGTTCAGTGACTCTAAGCCATGGAGGGGGATGGGAATTGTTGGCCAAATAGAGAAATGAAAGACCATAATATCTCTGAACTTCTAAAATTGTACAAAAGGCATCTCTGAAAACCACCACATGGTAACCAACTTAAGAACTTGGAAGTCAAAGGCTCAGTAGCTAGCATTCCTTGGACAAATCACCTGGATACACAAATTCTGGTGCTTAGGGGAATGCGGGTATGAGAGAATGGTTTTAATTAGAAAGCATCACACTGATCTGAAAGAAAAACCTTAATATCTGCTACACTGACAAGCAGGACAGAGTGAATCCAAATTCCAGTGCCAAGCCTGCAAGTTACTTTTAACTGAGGATCCCCGACCTGCTGTTTTGGTCAAGGATCCATGAAGGCAGAGACCCTTCATGCAGACCTGCACCCTTACTTGATGCAGTGCTGGCTGGTATGCTAGTGTCACCATGATGGAACTTTTTATTAATCCACAAAAATTATTGCCATCATTTCAACACTAAAATAGTGCTAGGAACAAGGAAATGCCATTGTTATGCATTGTGTGGCAATGAAGCTTAAGGCCATATCCAAACAAGAGCAAAAAGTTTTTTTGTGACTCACAGTGAGCAAATACCTCTGTTTGAGTAAAAAGTCAAGCTTTCTTAATGAGAATGACTGAAGACCTTAAAATACCACTCTGTCATAAAGGATAGAATGAGATCTTTACTTGATGTGTTCTAATAGGAGTCACGCTGTCAAATAATCATCCCCTATACCCTGTGGGTAAATTTATATTTTTGACACTATGTGATTATTCAAATATAAAATAGAACTTTAATCTCATTTTTTAGGGTCATCTGACCTGAAAACCAAGGGAAACTAAATACAAACTGCCAGCCAGTGCTATGCAGTTCTTCGCTCTTGCTTTCATCTATTTTGCTTTTGCGTATGCATTAGAATTATTTGAAAAGTAATATTCTTCATAATTCCATAATCATAATCCTTGATATTACCTTTTGATCAATATGTTCATACTCTAATTCAAGATAACCTAACTTTTTCAGTCATTTATTGAGTTTGTAGACTTGAAAAATTCTTAACGGAAACAATTCAAAGAGCCATTTACAATGTAGCATTTTATGGTTAGTAAATAAAATTGAAATAATGCTTTAACTTTCACCTCTTTGTTAAAATTTCTAGAAATTCTTTCAGTCTCAAATTTTTAATTAGATATAATATATAATTTGAATTTTACCACTCGTTTTTAAAGGAAGAAAATTGTAATTCATTAGAAAGCCAGATTCAATTTTCATGCTAACTTATATGTAGGCATGAATGAAAGAACACAGTTATACCAAAATATGGGAGTGATGTAGACTTTGCTATATTTTTTTCATCGAAAATAAGGAGGCTTCTATTTGTTTGATTCTCATATTTTTCATCATTTCATAGTTTTTATCAACAACAGCAGTTATCTGGTACTGCAGAAGTGCAGTAGAAGGCAGGTCTTAAATTACTGAATAAACAGATATTTTTAAGCTTTCTGAGGAATATTGTGAGGTGGAAATGGGTGTCCTAGTATTTAATGAAATAAATAAATACCTCTGGATAAACTTGACTAGATGTGCTATTTAACTAATTAAGGAAAGGAAAAAAAGAAAGTTTTACTATAGCTTCTTAACAAGAATCTCCTGATTTTTCATTAGACAGCAAAATATCTTCCCTTCGTACAGTTATCAGAAGTGTAGAATTCTAACTATTGGAATGATTATATTTAAATCAGCATTTGCTCAGCTTCTTTTGTAGAGGTTAGCTTGATATCTGTACAAATTCCTGACATACAGATCATTCTTCGTTGCAGAATCAGAGTAGAAAGTATCTGGAGCATATTTGTTTAAATATTGGCTGGTTTGCAATCAATAAACTGAACAAAAGATGAAAATGTGTAAAAACATCCCTTTTTTTCATCCAATTTTGAGAATATTTAGAACAACAAAGAAAGAACATGTAATATATACGGAGACAGAAAAAAAGCTGTTATACATTACAATAAATAAATAAATAACAACTTTTAGTTTTACCTCACTTTGGGCTTATAGGCAAAAAGCCAATTTTGAGATGTTTAAATGTAAGCATATTATCTTGGTAATTGTCTAGGAGGCAAGCTACTCTTAGGAAGTTTCATCTCAACTGAAACGTATTTGGAATGAGATAAATCACATCCATCAGGGCATCTTTCTTTCATCTGTAGTTTGAAAAGGAAACACCAAACAAGCTTATAGAAAATACTGATTTTTCAGAAAACTAATAATATGTGCATTAATCCCCCTATTTGTCATCTATCCTAGAAATAGAAATTTATTTATTTATATTTTTATATATGTATTTATTAATAATTTAGCAAACTTAACCAAAAATGAGAAAACTAGAGATACACAAATTACCAAACTGGGTTGTAATTTTGCTTCCCCTGTAACCAGCCAGGCGTACAGTACCAAGCTGATTAGCCTCTTTGTGCATTATTTTCTTTATGTGGTAGAAAGTAGCAGTGGAAAGACAGCTAACGCTGAGATTTACCAGGTGCTATTAGCAATTTTTTTTTGTATTAAGAATCTTACTAACATTAAGACAATTGCAGAAGATAGATTGGTTCACGGCAAACTACTGAAATAGCTTTCTTTTTCTTTACCTTTTAATTAGTCTTTTATCTACCTTAGAATGCAAATCCTCTGATGCTTACATACATCCAATATTTTTGTACCTGTCACATGAAGTAACTATTTTGTCCACATATCTGCACAAATTTGATCTGCAGGAATTGATCAAGGAAGTAGCATTATTCCCACAAATAAGGACTGTTGTGATAAATTCAAAATTCATGCATGAAGAAAGAAATAGCCTTGTGAATAAATGTTGCAGGATTAAGTCCATAGTTATGCCGTTCTCTGCAGGGAAATCTAAAAGAAATTTGAATGCACAAGTACTGAAGTTATATTGCCCTTTCAAGATGGGATGTGATTATCTAGCAACTAAGCACCTAATCAACTTACGTGTGTACTCACGTAAGATTTTAAAAGTGAGCCTTCCCTTTTAAAATATTGAGTATTGCTTCTACTGTAACTGTTATTTCTATTATAATAAGTCTTTATAGTATAATGAGCTTTCAGAGCTCAAGACAAAGCTTGATATGAGAGGAACTTGATATGAAAAACTATCTAGGCAAAAAAAACCACAAAACAACAACGTGAAGATGAACTGATTAGTTCTATGCCAGATAGGGATAGGAGAGAAGCTGCAGAAAGGGAGCTAAGTAATAAAAGCAATGCAAGAATTTTTCTGCTTGACTATTCCATACTGCTGAGTCTTTCAATTGCTGAAAAAATCTGATTCACATGCTGGATTACACTATTCCCAGGAGATCTAAGGTGTACATTTTGCCAGATACATGTGTTTCTTCTTTATGAAAACTCTACAAAAATAATTTCAACAGCATATCCCATGCAGCTGCAGGTTCTTGGAGGGAATTTATATGATAAATGCTTTTCTTTTTTAATTTGTTCTAATAGAACTAGAAGTGCTTAGTATTATCACAGGAAAAAAATAGCTTCAATTGGAACAGGAAGAAGATAATTGGGTGCACGTGAGGGACGTGTGAATGTTTAAAAATGAACTTCTGAACTCTCAAGTAGAAGCTTGGTGCTTGCTAACTGCAACCAGTATGGTTTCTTTTGAAATAATGCTAACATCCAGACAAAAAGGAAGTGACCCTTCCTGAGTCCTCCAGTTAATAAGAAGAAATTTTGTATTGGGTCAGTCATGTGCTGTGCTACTGCATTTAGGCTTATTTTGATTATGGAAACCAGATAGTAGAGGGAACAGAATGAACAGAGGATGCAGAAAAGAAGCACTCTCAAAAAGAACAATCCTTGGAAAGAAGAGGGGTCCCTGGAAAGGAAGAGGAAAAGATTCCAGTTAGAGGAGAGAGCTGGAAAGTGGGGAAGACCACGGAGATCTAGGAGATGGATGGAGACAAATTCCAGGGAACAAGCACTGGCACAGAAAGAGAAAGAAAGGGAGAAGCTGTTATTTAATAATGAGAAGGCCCTGTTTGTGGTTGGCAATAAGCAAAAGTGCTGGTAGTTTAAAAACTCATTTACAGGACTCGTGAACTCACTTTAGTGCCTTTCTGCTGAGTACCAATGCATGTAAAAGATCTTACAGAATAATACATCCTACAAGAGCTAGTTTGAGGTTTCTTTGGCCAAAGGATTAGAAGTTGGGTGATGAAAGGGGGTGGGTAGGGGCAGGAGAGGAGCTGAAAGGATGCAAGTACAGCTTGAGTGGAGCCGAGGGGGTGGGTGCAAATACCCATCCTGCTGTTCAACCACTGCACATACAGGCAACTGTGTCCTGAAGGAACAACAAGTTGTTTTGATATTTTGACAGTTTTAACCTAGGAACCTTAAAATAGTTCTACAGAAACCTCTGGTCCATATTTCTCCACGATTGGATGATGTAATTACTGTTCAAGCCCACATATAGATGCAGAACTGTTACTGAATTATCAGTACTGCATCTGCCTTTAGCTTTGCTGGCTATTGGAATGGCCTATACTCCTTGGAAAGCATGTAACAAATGAAATATCAGGCTAAATTTTTAAACAGACAAATTAACATTTCAACTCTATAGGGTCAAATACAAATGTGTACTATAGATCACCAAAGACAAACAAGTTTAATCCTTTCATTTTTAAGATTGCTTTCATTTCATCAAAGTTATTGCAGTTTGAAATCTTTTTCTCAGGTCTGATATATTAAAATAGCTTCAGCAACAAAGCAAAATAATAATGTGTACCTATTTACATAAAATCACTAAACATTATTTCCCAGGTGAAAGAAGGAAAAAGATGCGGTATAATATATTTTCTTTCTTCTAAAGCAAATATTAGTGAAAAAAATTTTATCAAAACTGAACAATTATAATTGTGAAGCACAGTGAATCAGATATGTAACAACAAAACTATATAAGCAAGCAGTAAAAAGTGCTAGCTGGAAGCATAAATCCTACCAGCTCTCCAATGATAATAAGAGTAAAGTACGCTTTACAGATGAAAGAGTTTGAGTAATTTCTGTTAGGTAAAAAGTATCCAAGGAATTGCTCTAAACTCATCAGCATTTCAAAGAAATTTCGTTCTCTCTATCAAAGGTAATAATTACTTTCTCTAAAGTTAATCTTCCATATTAATTTGATTTTTTTTACAGATTGTAATAAATACTGTCATCAATATGTATATATACATATGTGTGTGTGTGCCTATGTATATATATATATATATATAAAATAAATTGAAATAAATACTCCAATCACTTTTCCTAGTTCATTCCAGTAGCTCATAGACAACAGAAATATAACTGACAATTGTACTTTTTCTGTGTCAGTTGCCTGGAGACCTGAGGAATCACTTCTAAATCATACTATGTATCTCTTTCTTTGCAGGCAAATGTAAAGAACTGAACACACAGTGTGTCCCAAATAACTATAAATATGACCAGCAAATGGAAACTTACTCATTCACATACACATCTCTACAAAGACTGCACTTTTCCAGATTGAATTTCACCAAACTGAGAATGATTGCACTTGTTCTGTTGATTTCTGCGGTAGTTAAGAACTGGACATGATGTCTAAATTGCAATTCTAATGCTACTGCTCGCAGTCTGGTTGGGGATGACGCTACTGAGATGACAGGAATAAGAGGAGATGCAGCATTGCATACCATACAATTGATGGAGTATCAGTATGCTTGAAGTATGAGGGCAGACATAGACATGAGTATATAGTAAATCCTCTATATAAGTAGAAGCTACTCTATAATATACTCATAGGAGTTCCTGCGTTATACATTCTATGACATAGTCATATATAAAACCACACGTATGGCTACAACTGTATGTGTGTTTACAAGCACACTTGCATGCACACACATGCATATATATATATATATATATATAGGTCATATATGTCTATAGGTCACATATATGTCTGCCCATACAGCCAAGAAGGCCAATGGCATCCTGGCTTACATGAGAAACAGTGTTGTCAGAAGAAGCAGGGAGGTGACCTGTTCTCAGCTCTGGTGAGATCATACCTCAAGTACTGTGCTCAGTTTTGGGCCACTCCCTGCAAGAAAGATACTGAGGTCATAGAGCCTGCTCAGAAAAGTCCAATGAAGCTGTGAGAGCTCTGCACAAGTCTTATGAGGAGCAGCTGAGGGAACTGTGATTGTTTAGCCTGGAGAAAAGAGAGCTCAGAGGTGACCTTATTGTTCTCTGCAGGTACCTGAAGGTGGTTGTAGCAAGGTGGGAGTTGACCTCTTCTCCTGCATATCTAGCAATAGGACTAGAGAGAATGGCCTCAAGTTGTGCCAGGGGAGATTCAGGCTGGATGTTAGGAAAAATGTATTCTCTGAAATAGTGGTCAGTGTCTGGAACAGGGCTGCCCAGGAAGGTGATGAAGACACTGTCCCTGGAGATGTTCAAGAAATACGCAGATGTAGCACTAAGGGACATGGTTTAGTGGCAAAAGTTTGGGTGGATGGTTGGACTGGATGATCTTGGAGGTCTTTTCCAGCCTTAATGATTCTACGATTTTAATTGATTTAGTATATGTATATTTTATTAAGACTCCTTCCAACCCTAGCCGCTCTATGAAATCAGAGCAGCTGTAAAATAGTCCCCGCCATTCTTCAATTTAAAGCTAACAAATGCAGAAATCTTTTCACAAGCTGTGGGGATTAGTAAGTATTCACTCCTAAACAACATGCATTGTATACCAAGATATATAATTACACATGCTCAATTAGAAATTCTTCGTGTGAAGGATTCACTAATATAGGCCTTTATAGATCCCTTGCAAAAGCATCCCTGTAAGAGTTTAATACACTTGAAATTCAGATGGTTGGAAGTTGTCCATTAGGTGGCACTAATTTTTTCCCTATGAATGGAAAGTGTAGGCAGCAGAGAGGTGTTTACGTGCTAGTAGCTACGAGGTGCTCTCCTAGCTAGTCTTCATTCAGAGGCAGGACTTCTGAAATGACACTGCAGTTCATCAGTGTGCTTCACTGCCACGTCTGATCCAAAGCCTTCAGTCCTTGTGTAACTGTTAGTCTGCTGTGATGCTGTTTTAATCATATCCACATTTCTGGCAGCATCACACTCAACAAAGGTCTCTGTCGCACTCAAAGGCATTTTCATTCCTTCTTAGGAGTTTGCTATTTCCTAAACAGTGAGAGTATTTTTCTTTTCTCATGTTCTTTGCAGTTTCTGAGTCAGAAGAGAACCCCTGCTTTTCAACTAAATCAGTCAGCTTCCACATTGCAAATTGCTGCCACTGAAATAGCCTGACACATTGAAGAATAGTACAGTGAACTGTGAATAAAAAGATGAAAAATTCTCCTTTATTTAGTATTGTCTAAAATTAAAACTGCTTCTGCTTCCCTGTTAATACTAGTCATGAAAGTTCTTGCCAAGAATTTTGCTTCCCTTTACCCTTTCCCTTTCTTTCAAATACATCTCAGAACATCTTAATCTCTTCTAATCGGTCTCTTCAAATACATCTGGAAAATATAATCCATAAATGTGATATGAAACTTTGCTGAATTTAGACATGTCAGTGCTTATTTCTAGTTAGTAGTCTCCAAACTGTGCATATGAGCAGCTAATGTATGAATGATATGGATTGATTCCATTTCACCCACGCAGTGACAGAAGTAATTTAGGAAGCTCAGTGCTCACATGCTGATGAACATTGCCTTGAATGACTCATTTCCCTTTACTGTGTCATCTTAAAGGTTAATTTCATGGAATTCTGTACAGCACATGATGTAGTAACGGAGAAATAATCAAACTTTCTATTAATTTATATGACTGGTCAGCACTGCTAAATGGGTCTGTCATTGTACTTGGGCAAATAGATAGTACTCATCTAATTTTTTTGTGCGAATGGATTGTAACGAGGAACAAGATATTGCTTCTCACCACACTGCTTTCCACACAGATCTAGAAATCCTTTGCTTTAGCACTCACCATCCTCATGTCCTTTGCACCCCTGCCTGATCTTCTGCACCTTGTGTCTGCCATAACATAGCTAATGCAGTCTAATCCTGCAAAATAGATCTGTCCCAGTTTACTGTGCATTTTCTAATCTGGCCTGTCTCATATGAGCACCATATATGCTCATAAACGAATACATTAAAGCAACTCTGTTGTGCACAGTTGGTGCCATTGTACAAAATGTTGTTAGGAGTCTTCTCTGGTGAGAAGTGCTTAGAAGGAAGAGCAACAGGCCCCAAAACACTCCTGAAAACCTGACCCTCACAGAGCAACAGGGCCTGTCTGTGGTACCCAAACCTGCTTGTCTGGGTACATATATTGAAGTATATTGTTTCAAGGCATATTCCTTCCCAAGCTGAGCTGTTTGGGAACAGGAAGGAGGAGCAAGGTAGAACAAGTAAGCATGAAAGAAGAATCCAGACCCCTTCTTTCTGTCTGTACTGCCAGTTTATTTATGCAGACATGCATGTCTGTCTCTCTGCTCTATTTCTGTTGGCCTTCTATGAACAGATAAAAAACAATAACAGACACAGAAAATCCTTTAGAATTTCAAAAACTAAGGAACAACTATGAAAGAATCATAGAGTCACAGAAGCATAGGGGTTGGAAGGGACCTCAAGAGATCACTGAGTCCAATCTCCTTGCCAAAGCAGGTTCCCTACACCAGGTAAGTAGAAGTACCAGTGCTGCAAGATAGTACAGCTCTTTTTCACCTAAAAAGCTACTTATATCATCTCTAAGGCAGTACTGACTTTCTAAGATTTAATATTTCTCAGTTTTTAGCATATCTTTTGGGATTTGCAGCAATGAGTCCCAAGGAAAAAATCCCTCAGAGTTATAATTCATTGGTATAGGCATAACATTACATAGCTAGTTGAATAAAAGTCACTTTAGATCAAAAAACAATATTAATAAATCAAATAATTAATATATTTCAGTAAGATTATTCTCAGCATTCAGATATAAATGTGGAACTGTAGACTCATTATTTTGTATCATTGTGCGTTATAAATAATCAGAAAAAAAATCCACAGAATATTTATCTGTATCTGTAGTTCTTAATTTACAGATGTATGTCACATAGCAATATATCAGTGAGAAAGTCCTTTTTTGAAAATCAATCTAAGACTCAAAATAATTGCAGGGAAATAATGTCTGTTGATTGATAACTTATCAACAAACCCAAAAAGTCCAGAATCTGGAGCTATACTAATATAATTTCAAAACTGCTTCCTGCTTATTTGTCAAAGCTTACATTTATAGATTTAAAAGACAGGTCAAAGTATACAGTAAAAATGCTCGTATTTGTAATAATGTTTAGTACTTTTAATACTGCTTTTAAGAAATTCAACTTCATTGTGGAATCTTCGAGTCCCTTCTAGTGCAAAGTGGAACACCTGAATACATAAATCAGTTACCCTAACTGAAATAGTTTAGTAAACCTCATTGTATCAGTTGTTGTATATTAAGCACTGGCTCCTGTAGGAGTCTTGATTACTACCAGGTGATTCTTTTAATCTATTTCCAGTTAAAGCAAAATAAACTAACACTGCAGTGATGCTGAATCTAAGCTATGTGATGTATTGTTTTCCTGAAATAAGGGAAAAGCAGACACAAAACAACTAAAAAAATTCAGGAAATTATTCTCTGCCAGTTATTGAGCTACCAGTACGATTTATGGCAATAACATACAGCCTGGTTTAGCATTAAGTGATATATGCAGTCTGTAGTTAAACTGGATTACTAGGCATGGCCAGTATGACTTTCAAGAACTGGCTAATCAACTGGAGAAAACTTACACCTTGTACAGAGATTTAATTAAAAGAAAATTCAGCTGGAATGAACATTACCACAATAGCTAGAGTGTTCTACAGTTTCACAGAAAATCGTGTTTAGGAAATTTAATGTTTATAACTAGATGGTTTGGGGAATAACCCGAATATATACAGTAGTGCCACAAAGAAAAGCACACTGAGATCTCATTTCCTAGTCACATTAGCTCAACTCTGACTTTTCCTTGTCAGGCTGAAACATTAATTTCTAGGAAAATGACAATTAACAGCTTATAAATGTTATTGATTTGAGAAGAGGAAGGTCACCAAATGGATATGTATGTCCAGTAAAAAAGATTGCAGTATCCTGTAATATTACAATTCTTGTTCCAATTCCATGCTGCATGGCAATATTAAATGTTAGAAGCCAATGTCACAGTAGACATTTCTAGATGTTCTCAAAATTCTTGTTTGCCCAATATCTAATTCAAATCTGTTGATAAAACACTTCAGCTTCATATAAGTCTTTACAATTGGTCACGTGGATCCCCTAGCATACATAGAATTGTTTTCGGACCATTTTATTCACATACCTGAGAACTAACTGAACATTGTCACTGAAAAAAGTTTAGCATGTAGTTCTGTGTGGTCCATCTCTCATTGCAATTTGTTATGTCAATGTTGCACAAAGGAAAGAATAAAAAACATAGGCCAGTATCAACAGAAAAACAGACAAGAAATTTGACAATGGAACAACTTAAAATCAGACTTCAGAGTAGAAACGTTAATGACTGCCAGATTCAGGGAAATATCTCCTAACAGGGGATGACATTATATAAGATTCTTTACAGCTGTAAATCGTGAAGGGATGTTGAGAAAGCAACAGCTACAATCAACATGAAAAATAACTTGCTGTTTTACCTAGGATATCCTTCCAGTGAATAATTTTAATGTTTTTGTTCCCCTGTTCAGCCTTAAACATTTTCAACATTATATGACACTCTGTTCCAAGTGATTATTACTCTCAGCCTGTGACTGTGCAGTTTAGTACAAATGGCAATTTAGTTTAGATCAACTCTAATTCAGTTAAGACATGTCAGATGGCAATGTCTGGTTTGTTTTCAGTTGAGCTTACTTAGAAAAGGTAAAAATGTTATGGCATTATCTTGAAAGGACAGGAGATACGTAACTAAGGGACATGGTTTAGTGTGGAAATACTGGTGACAGATGGATGGTTGGATTGGATGATCTTGGAGGTCTTTTCCAACCCTGCTGACTCTATGATTTTAATTTATGTAAGATGTGTGTGTTTTTTTAAGGACAAAATGGAATTCTGGTTATAAACCACTCATATAGACCAGTAGCAAAACAATGCAGATTTAATCTTTTTTTCCCATTCCTTGTTACTGAAGCACTTAACTGATCAATGCACATATAATTGCAATTAACCAACGAAGAACTAGACATTAAAATTTGATGTCTCAGGCTTAAATGACCAGAGGGTATCTGACCTCATTGTGACAAATGCGAAATTAGA
This sequence comes from Cyrtonyx montezumae, assembly GCF_038088225.1. Classification (NCBI taxonomy): domain Eukaryota; kingdom Metazoa; phylum Chordata; class Aves; order Galliformes; family Odontophoridae; genus Cyrtonyx; species Cyrtonyx montezumae. The sequence goes on from NW_027072034.1 coordinate 152,207,136, forward strand.
CATAAACAAAGTGGGAATTAATTATAATCGAAAATTATATTTGAAAATTATGATTGAAAATTTTAAAAATCATTTTTTGATGGTTTTTGATGGTTAAGGTAAAGATATAGAATTTTCCCAGAAAGTGCCTCAACTACCACACTAAATAGTAAGGTAAATGGTTTGGAATACAGACCATCTGCAAAATGGAGAGCAGGATGCAACTCAAAATAGATTTGACTCATTTTTAATAGAATTTAATAGTAATCTCCATCAAGTGCATGCTTTCTTAGAAGCTAAAGTATCAGAGCAGCTGAACATCAGTTGAGCTGAGAAAGACCTAGAATCAGTGTTTCCCATTCCCTTGTCAGGCACTGAACCTGCCTACATAAAAGAATCCAGATCATCTTGATCTATATGTGATGAACTAGAAATACTGTTAAAATCTACACGTTTCAAATGCAGTGTAAAACACTGCACATGGTGTCCTTTCAGAGACTTCCAGAGCTTAGACCTGCAGAACTTAGCTGCTGCCCACATATGCCAGACATCAAGATCAGTGTATGAAATCTCTTTGCCTCAAGCTTTTCTACCTTTTATATTCTAGTTTGCTTCTCCTGTTATACCCAAGGAAAGGAAATGTCAGGACTCTCTGACTTGAAATGCTCCCTCAGTGTAGGATCACACATAAAAATCTGATCTCCAGTATCAAAAGAAAATGGTTATTACCACAAGAATATTACTGTCTTACTGAGCTGGACATAATTTTAAAGCCCAGTATTTTGTAATTATATTGTTAGTGTTACCATTCTAGCCCCACAACCACACAAATCCTGTGACTAATTACATTGTTTTAGAAATTAGGAGATTTAAGCACATAGCAAAAACATTTTAAAACGTTACCTGGAACATATTAATACACCTATAATGTAATTCTGGAAGTTTTCAATTTTCGTATAAAGTCTAGAAATTTTAATAGAATTACACAAGCTGCTTTATTTATCAAACAGTTATCAAAACAGTTTTATATTACTTTCAGATCATATACATATTTCCATCATAAACAAAGAGAAATAATATTGATTTTAACAAGTTCTGGGTCAGACATTTTAGAATCTGTATAGAAAAACAATATAGCAGAGCTTACTATTTAAAAAACAAACAAAAAAACACTTGTGGAATTAGAAAATTCAAAATTAGAAAAATATTTTTTCTGAACTACTTGGAATGAGGTTTAATTGAAACCTAGACATTAACTTCTTTTCCAAAATTCTGAAAATGTTCTTGTTTGGAACAAAAATGAGATTTGATATTTGATTTTTTCTCAATTAAATGATTTCGAACTTTAACTACTTATAATTTAGATAATTTACAATTTACTGTCTTGAATTTCAGTTACATTTTAAGTTATACTCTAAGCATTTTCTTTCAGGCTTTTCATAGAGAAGTGTGAACTTCTAAATTCAATATATACAGAAGTTAATAAATATGGATAACAAGTACGGTTTTTTAGTGAACAACATTTTGATCTGTTTTCTGTTAAATTATGTGATCACCTGATCCTTTCAAAGAATCCTGAAGATTTCCATAGGAAACCTTTTACAGACACTCTTTATGGATGATCTAGTTAGTTTTTGGAATGAAACATTATTCAAGCAATTTAAAATAGCAAAAGCATTGTGCCTGTTAACTTCTAACTCCATCGTTTTATCTGAGTACTTAATTAGAGATAGAAGTGCTTTAAAATATTATCACTAATGACATTTGTAAGAGTAAACTACCATATTTTTTGTTATAAAAGTTCTCGTGTATGTTCATAGCCTGACCTTCGTCTTCGTTCTTCTCTTCGTTGCTTTCATAATGTTTAGTCATTGTGTCTGGGTCTACTATCTGCTTGAAGCATCCACACTATTTTGCTTGTCTCTATAAATCAGACTTTCCTATTCGAGACTAAGCAGAAACTCCTAAAGAGCTCATAAGTTCATAAGTTCATAAGGTTGGAAAGGACCTATAAGATCATCTAGTCCAACCATCCTCCTATCACTATCTCTACCCAACTACTAAATTAAGTCCTTTAGCACCTCATCTAAACGCTTCTTGAACAGCGCTAGGGATGGTGCCTCAACCACCTCCCTAGGCAGGCCATTCCAGTGCCTGAACACTCTTTCAGAAAAGAAATGCTTCCTCAGGTCTAATCTAAGTCTTCCCCGGCGCAACTTGTGGCCATTCCCTCTCGTCCTGTCGTTATTTATCAGGGAGAAGAGGCCTACCCCCTCCTCACCACAACCCCCCTTCAGGAAGTGGTAGAGTGCAATAAGGTCTCCTCTGAGCCTCCTCTTCTCCAGACTGAACAATCCCAGCTCCCTCAGCCGCTCCTCATAAGACTTGTGCTCCAGACCCCTCACCAGTTTTGTTGCCCTTCTCTGAACACGCTCCAGGGCCTCAATGTCCTTCTTGTAGTGAGGGGCCCAAAACTGAACACAGTACTCGAGGTGCGGCCGTACCAGAGCTGAGTACAGGGGGATGATCACCTCCCTGCTCCTGCTGCTCTTATTTATTTGTTATAACAAATCCAATTTCCTGGTGTAATTCGTATGGCAGGGTTTTTCCACAACAATAATTTTCAGCAACAATTAGTTGATCAAGATATTTTCAGGTTCTTGATCATAAAGAAAGTATGATCTATACTAGTTTAACAGAGCTAAATGTATGAGTGAAAACATTGCAACTTGTCTAATGCAAGAGGCCTGGTCTTTACTGGTCCTAATATGTATAAATGTGATACTTTATTCTCATACCTTTAAAATATTAATTAGTGCCCAATATATTTTCTATTTTGCTTTAGACTGAAGAAAAATATTTTATATTAAAAAAAAAAAAGGCAAAAAGCAGATTACAAAAGTTCAGTCTATGGGAGGACTTGCTTGATCCGAGTTGTTTAATAGCTATATTCAATGATATTTTTGTATTGCAGGAAAATTAAATCTAGATCAATTGCAGATTTGGGAAGAAAAGTTAAAAACTCATATTGTCTTCTTTAGTTCATTATAACAGATACTCTGGGTATACAATAAGTTTTTGTGCAAAATTGCAATTGTAGCATTCTGCTACTGTAAGAGTAAACCAAGTCTCCATAATTTAGATTGGAGGTGTGGAAAAATATTATTTTTCTAGGTGTGTTTCTACTGCCTCAAACAGATTTAGTAAATAAAGTCATGGACAGTGTTACAGTACTCAGCACTCCACAGAATCACAGGTCAAATATAATGCAAATAATCCCCCCCTGTTTATTTCTGTAAGCTCCATACAGGTACAGAAGCAATTCTCATTCTTTCCTTCTGATGACTGTGACTGAGTTTTCCTTCTCATATATTTGAAAATGACAAAACAAAATTTTTGCTAGCATATTAAGAACAGAACGGTGGGCAGTGTCATGGGACTACACATCAAATGGCTAAACCAGAGTAAGAAGGACTTCTTTCTTCCTTCATTTATTGTAAGAGATGTTTAGCTAATTGCAATATCTAAGTGATGAACATAGTTGAGGCGTCCTTTCTACCAGTTAAAACCAGTTAATTTCTAAATACTTAAATGTTGGTGTTCTTTTTTTTGTTTGTTTGTTTGTTTTTGTTTTTCCATGCTGAATGCCCATAACCCCATGTAGCGAGAAAAACATTACACATTAATTATTTATTACTTATTTAAAATAAGTAAAAGGCAGAATGAAATATATGGGTAAGAGGAGCACAAATGTGCAGGAAAAAAAATTATGGTGGGTAGCTGATTGGGGGTAGTTACTGGTTTTGTTTAGATTAAGTCCTTTCTTAAAGAGCTTTAGGGCAAAGCTTTCAACCCAGATGTGACACACCTGTTATTTTGTTCACAGAACCTTTGATTAAGTCAATACTGTTCAGATATATATACCTAAACCTGAAACCTTGAGAATATACTGAGAGCAAACTTCCTTCTTCCAGCCCCACAGAATAAGGATGGGTAGCACAACAAATCACTAAGACTAATTTACGGAGAACAAGGAAGTTAATTCTTTTTTTCCTTCAGTGCAGTTATAAATTAAAGCTGCCAAACTACAAAACAGGAGTGCAGTACAGGAAGACTGTTTCTTTAATTTAAGATGACTCAAAGTTTTCTGAGAATCTTTTTTTTTTCCTCTTCTCGTGTACCTTTAAATTTTGTTTCATCACCTTTCAGCTTCATTATTTTATCTACTTTCTGCCAGGAGTGTAACTATCAGAGAGACACAAGAAGTGATGCTGCCTGTTCACTGTCCCTAGCTTCAAGGAGACTGGGAAATGTCTTCACTGTGTTGAACTGATCAGTGTTTCTAATTTTATCTTTCTAAGAAGTAAGCAGTGCTCACTACAGTCTCTTAAAACTCATTAAAATCTGCTGCCTACTGAACTTCTGACTGACAGATGACCAAGACCGATCAGTGCTACATTTGAGTCCACCTGTAGTTCAGGAGAAAGATAGAAGTGGAGCAAAAGGAGAAGGGGAAGGATAACAACTTGCTGCTTCTGTTCTGGCTTTCCAAATATTTAGCTAATCACAGCCAACTCAGCCACACTCCATTTTCTAAGCAACATCCAAAGCATGTGCATGATATGACAAGAGATAGTTTCAATAAGATGAACAGATATTACATATTATTTCCTTTGTGATGGAAACTTTCGAAACTAGGTCTGGTCTTGGTCAGCCCTTAGGGATATCCAAACTAGAACAGAAGTACTTTGAAAAAGTTGCAGAAAAATTACTTTTTTTTTTTTGGACTTTTCATACACTGTCTCTTGAGGATTTATATCACCTCCTTCTGATGCCAGAAAATAATAAGTGTTAAAATATGCCTTTTGCAAAGCATAAAAAAACTTGGAAAGATATGACTGAAGAATTATTAGCTGAAAGCATATAAAGAGAACATCCGTGAGGCATAGCTGAGATGAAATAGCTTCTGGAAGTTGGATAATTTGCACTTGTACCTGGAGGGATAAGAAAGCTGCTTTATTTTTGGATGTTTTTGCTCATAACCCAAAAATACTTTGCAAACTAAACAGTGATGCTGTTGATTGGCCTCTGGACAGCTGAGAACAAAAGTGCTATGAGCCTGCTGAAATGTACTTTGGTGAGTAAAAATGGGATATAGACAGGGTAAGAGTAAAATCTGCAGCAGTATTGGGAAATTTGGGATATACTATAGAAAAAACATGGAATTTTCCATTAAAGGACTTTTCCATTGAAGCCAGGAAGATCACCAATCTGGCATCTACTTAAAGGACAATTTAACAAAAATCTGATCAGTATCTTGGTTGCTGTTGACTGGAGGAAAGGCAGTAAGATTACCACAAATCTAGTTCACCATTAGCAAGTTCAGAGTATGCAAATCTCCTAGAATGATAAGAAGACCAGAAAGTCAAGGATTTTCCTCTTGATTACAGTAAATGTTAGCTAGCTTAAGCTTAAGCATTGCAAGGTATTGTGCCTCATTGATTGAAAACATGGAACAAAGACACCCATATTTCATGAGCACCAAGCTTTCCAGTCAGCCTGTCAAAATGCTCCAATGAGAGCTCTGGAAGGCTGAAGGCATCCAGGAAATTATAACAGTTGGTAACAAATATTAGTGTTTTACTTCTGCACTTTAGTCTAGTTCTTATGTTTCTGAAAAACACTGACACTATGAGATGCCATTTCCCGTGTAGATTTACCAGGGAGAATATAACTGAACTGCTTCTGTCAACACGAGAGGGAGCACAGACACATCTATTAAACAATTCCTGCACTTGATGAGCTCAGTGGAATGAGTCTTCCACCTCCAGTTTTTTGTGATGCCAGTGAGTGATGAATCAGATATATTTTTGACATATGAAAGTAATTCAAGGTGAGAGAACCAAGAAAGACTGGTATTTGCCAGTCAGAACTATAAATAAACTTTTCTGCACTGACTCCTCCAAAGCTATTTAAATAGGCTAAAATTTTATAGATTGCTATTCCCTAAGGAAAGAATGCTATCTGTATTTTAAAGTATGTCATTTCTTCACAGATACAGTCACACAGACAATGAGTAGGACCTTGCTTCCATTATAACCACAGTAAATCTATCCTGTTCCTTACTCTACTGACAGGGTTTTCAGACCGGTGTTTTCTGTTTTGAGAATTAGAAGAAATAAAAAGATGGGATGAGATGGGGTGGGATGGGATGCAATATGATGGGATGGGATTTTTTGCAGTGAATCACATTCTTGGAAAGGCTAGTGAGTCATGTAGTACCTTGTAATGACAATATTATAGGATTTGTTGATGAGTAGGTATGTTCTCTAATTTGAAGTCACACAGCATTTTAGCAGGTGAGACTACTCATGATTACTCTACAAATAACTAATACAGAAGAACTGACTTTTATGGATAACCACATATAAAGTTTTCTGTATGTGATATGAGAGAGTCAACATCTTGGTAAGACTAGCCTCTATTTTCAGTCCCAGCAATGTCAGCAATATTAGTAACACTGGCAATTTGGCTAGACTTACACATATCCATATGAGAGTAATTGAAGACCTCAAGCCAACTAAAATAATGTAAAAAGTAAATTACATACATAGGAAAGTTTTAAGACATATCAATTACTGTCAGTAAGGGGAAGACTCATGTTTGTCTTGAATGCTATATTAATAGTAGATTCTACAGAAAGTCCCTTTTTTACACTGGCAAAACATCCAACATATTAATAGTAAAACATTCTGGGATACTGTGGGGTCAAATTCTACAAATTAAGTCTACTGATTTTGATAGTTGCTACAGACTTATACCAATTTACTCAAGTCTATGAAACTTTGTTTATAAAAGCCAGAAGCACTACTGATTATATGATGGCAGTATGAAACAAATAAATATTTTGCTGTCCTACTATCTATAAAATATGAATAAATAAATATACATCATGAAAACAGAAAGAAAAGCAAGCTGCCCTGTTTGAATTTCTCCAGTACTTACTGTAAATCCAAGATGCTCTTGAGCACTGCTAAAAAAACAACCATATGGTGGGAATGGAAGTTCTTTAAACCTCAGTTCTCAGAAGAGCTCCCAATGAGAGAAACAAGAAGTGTGGTTACCTGCGTGCTGCTTCATGATTTAGTGCAGCTATGAGAGACTCACTTTTTTCTACGGAGGGAGCCAAAACAAATTTTGGCTTCAAAATCAATTAAGGACAATTCTTTCATTACTTATGTGCAATAAATAACACATTTCTACCGTTTCATGAGTAAGATACTACACATAAATCTGAATGGTAAGATCTATTATATATGGAAAAAAAGAAAAATATATTTGTTGATATATCATTCCTTCACCTTAACTTTAATTTAACAATGACAGAGGTATAAGTGTACTTCTTTATCTTTAAAAATTGACAAAAAAAGAAAACCAAAAACACCAAGGATGTAAAAAGTGGAAGAGAAAACATGAATGCAGATGATACTGTTTTGTTATAAATACAGCACATTTGATCTATTCTTTAATCAGTTTACTCTGTTACTCTATCTGCAAAGTGCTTTTGATTTAATCATGACTTCTGGTGCATGTTTTCTATTCAGAAAGTTTATGTGAATTGAGTTCAGCCTCGGAGAATTATTTCTCTTGCTTGTCTTTTTTCTGGATTCAATTTTTAATTGTTTTCTGGATCACCACTTTTATTAAAGAAATACAAAAAAAATAGATGAATTAATTAGAAATACATTTTATGCTTTTGTCCACATGAATAGTCATTTCAGGTGCATACATATATGAAAAAAGTAACAAGGCAACAGTTATAGAAAAAAAAGATCATTTATATTACTATGCATAAAATGTTATTAGAAAGAATTATCAGATCTGCAATAATATCTGAAAACATAAAAAATAAGCAGCATTTGTTTTACCACACATTAGCTGCCTAAAGGGAACTGTGTGGTCTAATGCAGTTTTCTTGAAGACAAATAAATGGAAAGACACTCCCTGTTCTTGAAATAGAGGTCTATGATAGATTAAATGAATTGCCCTTGCGTAGATGCTGCTTCTTCTCCATTTCCTGTTTACTCTTTTAGACAGTAAAAATAAAATTAGGTCAGATGAATTCAGTCAAGCCTGACTTCAGAGATATTCACAAAAAAAGAAAAAAAAGTTAGTGAGTGTAATAGAACAGAACTGGACTTGTGATTCATTTTAAAGGTGTGACTAAGAAAGGCGATCCCAAACAGGGATACCTAGGTGAACAAGCCAGGTGAAGATCTTCAAAATGGCACACGTCCATAAAAAATGTGACACAGGCGAACTCTTGCCATACTGTCTTGCTCCTAGTGCAGAAGACAGCATGATGGTACAGAGTAAGGAAGACATGTCAGAAAACTGCTCACCATGGTAACTCTCTCTGGCTACAAAGGGCATGAAGGAGTCTTTTGTTCCTTTTCAGTTTTAAGACTGATAGATGTTTACAAGAGCTCTGAGATACACCTCTGCCCTTGCATAAGATTACATTTGTTATGTGAGAGTAAAACAGTATGAGAATATATTATAAACAATCCTACTGTATTCCCAACACTCTCTTGCTTCCACTTTTCGATAATACATTCAGCTTACCTTCTATTAGCTTCCCTGTCTGCTCTGCATTGCCCCCAGGCAAGACCTTGGCAATGTAAGCTCCTATTTCTCCACTGCTTCCTGGAATTTCTTTCCCACCTACGACTCGGATTCCCAGTCCATTACCTGAGATCAAAAGAAAAAGGAAACTTTAAACAGAGATGAAGCAATGAAAAATTCACCGGAAGGAAAGAAAGAGAACAAATAATCAGCAGGATTTCATCACTAATTTCTGTTTGTGAGCAGAAGAATAAGATCACATCCACCACATTCTCAAAGACTTAACTTTGAGTAGTAGAGTTCAGTTTACTTTCAGTGCAGGAAAATATTTTTTGTTGTTGTTGTTTTTTTTTTTTTTAGTTAATTCTGTATCACTTGCATCACACACAAAATTCATCCACTGAAAACTGGACGGAAGGCAATCCTACCTTTTTCTGACAGCCCTGCAGTACTGTAAAATGACAATCTGCATGGCAAATCTATTTCAAGCCAACCTTAATTTGCAGTATGACTTAAATTGCACTAAAATGCTAGAAATCTATGTGAAGCATGGATTCAAAGGATAGCTTTATCATATGACAAAAACACGAATACAATTTAGCTGAAAAATTATAGTAGCTGAGCTTGTAGAATCCCAGAATTAGATTCATTAGAATCATTGAGATTCTTCTGCAAAGCATGTACATTTACATCAATCTACATTTAGTAGATAATGATATATTTTTAAAAATATTTGCTTTTAATTGACATATTTTACATAAGAAGATATATGAATTATCAGAATGGAAAACAGCCTATAATCACTTTGTGGTAATGCACCATCAAATTTGATATATTTTCTTTCTTCTTTAAAAAATCCAGAGATTCAGTTTTTTCCCAGGAGTACTATTACTGTTTCAGTAGATCAGCCCTGAGATTGCATTAGAAGGCAGCTACTCACTGAGCTCCCAGACATAAAAGTTTCTACTTGTTTTTCTACCCCAGTTTATCTAAGTTTATATCCTTTGTGACAACTTTCCTCATATATACATAGATAGATACATCTGCGTAGATACATTTTCTGAATAACCCTTTTATTTTCTTCTGAACCCCAAAGAGCACAACAAAAAGAAAACAAAGGCCAGCAGAGTCACACTGAAGTTGGGAATACTCAGCATGAAATTCATAGCATGAAATTTCTGAATAAGTTCCCTGGAATTTTTTGTTAAAAATTTTAGCAAATACATTTTCTCACATCGTGTTTGTCTTCTTTTTTACACTTTGAAGTCCTGAGCAATATCTTAAAGAAAGTCAGCCTCCTGTAAGCTTGTATTTCTGCAGATGTTAAGCAATGCAAACGTGGTGTAAAAGAACGCAGATCTTTGTCAGACTCTCTTTGAACATGATAAGTGAACAGCTGTTTTAACAGCAAATTAAGAATTGGAAAGGCATAAATATTTGAGTTTGAGGGGGATCCCCTGAAGTAAAAATGCAAAGCTATCTATATAGTCAGCATAAAACAACTTCATAGAAATACCCAAGCTAATTACAGGCATAGGGAATATAATTAAATTTCTGCAAGTTACATCCAACATGATAGTTTATACTCCTTTAATCTTGAGCTCAGCATGTATGATAATCGATCAACTATATGTATTGCTGTTTGGCTATTTCTAATGCAAATAATTTGATTTACAGAAAGGATGTGGTGTTTTAAACAATAGCTATACTGGAACTCTGGAACAGTGTTACTGGAAATTCTATTATTGTTTTTGTTTAGGAGAGGAAATTATTTATTCAGTGTAATTTGAATGCTACTTGCCAATAGAACAAATTATTTTCAGTGCTAACATGAAGCTTTTTATTAATATAGACTTTGAAAAGCCTTGAAATTTTTAAGTTCTTAGAGTTAAATGTATGACTAAAGTGTACTAATTATGAGCATGCTTGCTAAGGGGCAATCATACAAATGAGACTGTTTGCAAATGTTGCTGTTGCTGGACAACTTGGAGGAATTTCACTTATTTTATTTGTTTGTACTGAATTAGAAAGTGGTATTTCATTATTATTATGTTGCAAAAATGCTATTAGAAGAAATAAATTAACTAACAAAACATTCATTTCTTTACAGAGTGAATGCATTAATGTTTGCCCATCGTGTTCTGGTTGACAAAGAAGAATTGCTTGTTTGTTGCAATACTGTCTCATATGAAGACGGGATTTCAAGTCTGTTTATGTGTACTATATACTTCAAAAATATTTAGCTTACTACTTCTGTTTGCAATGACATTGACCAATATACCACACTGAGGAGATAGCTTAAAAGTATTATCAAACATACAGTTTCTCAGATCTCCTTTTTCTGTCTTTTCTTTCAGTCTTTGAGTCTTAATTTTCATCTCTCAGACTATTCTGATCTATTCAGATGTTAATCATTCAACTCTAGCTTTTCAGAGTAATGAACTCCTGTTTTCTTCTTAATAAGACATCAGATATGTTAACTGAGAGAAATGGAATCTGTGCTGTGAATGAGAAAGGGCATCTTTCTGATCTCTATTGATTTCTATGGAAAATACCTTCAGGAAAGATATTTTTATGGAAAATATCTTCCCTTCTCTTCAAAGGGAATTTTACATATTTAAGATCCAATGCTTTTTAGGGTGCTTCAAAGCTAGAAGACTGCTAATTAAAGGCAACTGATTTTACTGATATCCCAAGGCTGTGAGCCTACCTTTCCATCTAATCTTTACTGAAGCCTTAAGATGCAGCTCACTAAGCAAAACAGAAAATAAAAGCTTAATCCTAAACATTAACAAGATAGAGGATACAACTAAATTTATTTTATAAAATGATAAACAAGTACAGATATTAAATCATTACAATTAGCTTACGAGCCATTGACTTATATAGTTGAAAGGATAAACTCATGAGGTTCAATGAATATTTCAAATGCTTAATAAAAGATGTGTTTTCCCCCAATTTTTTTACTTAATGACTTTCAAAATGTCATTTTTCTCACAATTTCATGTCCTTCTAGACAAAACAGTTTCAGCAGTGTGTATTCACATATGTATATTTGAGTAGTGATCAACAAATTGTCACTGATAAATTCTGTCACTGGTGACCTGGCAAGCATCACTGCAGAAGTATTTGAGAAACACCTCATTCTTTTTTTCCTTATCTCCAACACTGGGTACTTGGTGTTCAATTTGACTTAAACTTGTGCAGCTCAGTGTTCCTCAGAACACTGTGAAATCTTATCCCCTTATATTTTTGTGTCCTGCCATGGAAGCAACACAGTAGAAAGACAAGAAACATCACTCAGCTGACACAAAATAATGTATTCTGTTGCAGTAGGCTGGCCATAAGTTCTGCAGCTATGTTTTGATCATTTTTCGCCATTATAGAGATAATAAAGATGTCATGGTTTTATGATTTTTGTTATTGGTGTCCACATCATAGCAACACGTGAGGCACTGGGGGTCAAAGAGTTAATGCTCCAGTCTGTGTACTGACGAATCTCTGGGTACCTGGTTCTCAGAAGAGAAGAGTGACACACCCCACAGGACTTTGCGTTCTTGTTTTCCACTCAGAAGGAAAGATAAAACTGCATGCAAGTCCTGAGACTGCCCCTTTTTTTTTTTTTTTTTTGCTGCTCATCTGCACTGAGAGCTCCTTACCCATCTTGCCTTCAGCTTTAGAGTAAGACCTTAGGTTTTGGACACTCTCACTTTATTTGATTTATTAACCTCAATTCACACTATATTGTATTATATTATTTTGTATTCTGATATCTTATTTAGTAAATTAGTTATCCTCCTTAGATCGTTGCTGCTGTTTTGCTCTTAGGCTCATCTCCCTAACCTCTCTCTTTTCCACCTCCCCCATTCTCAGGGCATGGGTCCTTAGGTTCCCATGCCCCATTAGTTGCAGAACCAGGCTGAACAGATCCGTAAACCATTGACAAAAGATCAGATTGCTGCCTATCTGTTGCTGCTGCTCTGTTCACAGGGAAGGACATGAAATCTTACTATGTTTTACTACTTAGTCAAACAGCTCTGCTACAATCATTACTATATGAGCAACCTACGTTTCCTGGAACTGTTTAAGCTTCTAAGCAATGATTAGGTGTGACTTTAAAAACAATGTCAATAACTACATATATAAATGGCAAGTAATTAAAATAAATAAATAAATAAGAAGAAGTAGAGCACAGAGCAATGCTGAGTAACTTGCAGCATACAGGGCTTTTGTTGTTGTTGTTTCTGTCTTAATACCAAAGTGAAAATAAGTTTGCAAGAATATTTTCCTGTATAAACCAAAACAGAATTCCAGCATCAAATGAAGGGATTGATATTGCTTAACTAAAGGGTAATCCCCATACAGGAACAGTAACTGCATCAGTGGACTGAGAATACAGCCATGTGAATCAGAAGCTCTGTGCAAACAATGTTCATATGCTAACTCAAACAAGTATTTCCTCTGGGCTAAATTTCCGAAGGATAAAACCACTTGTAAAATTAGATGAACAAAGATAGCAAAAAAGCAATTACAATGTGCAACAGATTTTCACAAAATTGCTTGGGGTGGAAGGGACCTTAAAGATCACCTAGTTCCAGCCCCCAGCTATGGGCAAGGTTGCCACCCACTAGATCAGACACGAGATCAGGTACTAGACCAGGCTGTCCAGAACCCCAGACAATCTGGTTTTGATCATCTCCAGGGATGGAGAATCCAGAACTTCTCTGGGCAATCTGCCAGTGCGTCACCACCCTCACAGTGAAAAATTTCTCTAAGATCTCATCTAAATCTGCCCTCTTTTAGTTTAAAACTATTCCCCCTTGTCCTATTATATCTGCTCATATAAAAAGTCAGTTGCTTCTGTCTTTATATCCTTCAAGCACTGGATGGCTGCAGTGAGGTCTGATCTGAGTCTTCTCAAGGCTGAACAATCCCAGCTCTCTCAGCCTGTCTTCATATGAGAGGTGCTCTATCTTCATGACTCTCCTCTGGTCCCACTCCAACAGCTCCACATATTCCTTATGCTGGGAACCCCAGGCTTAGGTGCGGTACTCCAGATGGGGCCTTACAAGGGCCGAGTGGAGAGGGACAATCACCTCTTCCTGCTGGCCACTCATCTTTTGATGAAGTCCAGGAAACCATTGGCCTTCTAGGCTGTTAAGTGCACACTGCTGATTTATGTTAGGTTTTTCAAAAATTGAGACCCCCAAGTCCATCTCTGCAGGGCTGCTCTCAGTGAGTATTTCTCCCAGTCTGTACACATTCGGGATTGCTGTGATGCACTTGCCCTTGTTGAAACTATTAAGTTCACATGGGCTCACCTCTCCAGCTCGTCCATGTCCCTTTGGACATCCCTGCCTTCTATCTGCTGCACCACTCAACTTAGTGATGTATGCAAACTTGTTGAGGGTGCACTCAAGTCCACTGTCCATGTCATTGACAAAGATATTAAAGAGTACTGATCCCAACACAGCCCCTCGGGAACACTACACATCCTGATGGGCCTCCATCAGGACATGTATCTGCTGATCACAATGTTCTCAGTGTGACCACCTAACAAATTCTTAATAATTGAATGGTCTACCTTTCAAATCTGTATCTCTTCAAGTTAGAGATAAGTATGAGGGGAGAGACCATTCCAATGGCGTTGCAGAATTCCAGGTAGACAAATCAGTTCCTCTTCCTTTGTCCACCAATGTCATCACTCCATCACAGAAGGCCAACAGTAGCCACATACAATCTGCCCTCAGATCATATCTTCATCTCACACGTGTCTCACCATCTCTTCCAGGATTATCTGCTCCATGACCTTCCCAGGAATGGAGGTGAGACTGACAGGCCTGTAGTTCCCTGATCTTCCTTTTTCCCCTTCTTAAAAGTGGGTGTGATGGTTCCCTTTCTCCAACTCAGCAGGTACTTCACCTGATAGCCATTACTTTTTTAAATAAGATAGAGAATGTTTTGGTAATCACATCAGCCAATTTCTTCAGGATCCTGGGATGCGTGTCATCCAGTCCCAAACACATTCAGTCACACTAAGTGGTCTACAACTTGCTCTTCTCTTACAGTGGGACAGATTTTTCTCCCTCATCCCCCTCCAAGAGATTCTGGGATGTGAGAGACATAGGAAGTCTTTCATTGAAGGCTGAGGAAAAAAAAACCAAGTACCTCTGTCTTCTCCATGTCTATTGTAGCCAGATTTCTCTTTCAATTTATCAGACTTCACTCCTTTACCTATCTCTTCTGACCTGTGTACCTGTAGAATCCAGTCTTATTTTTCACGTCCTTTGCCAAGCTCAGTTTCGTCTGTATTTTCCTGATCCATGCTCTGCATGTCTGGACTGTATTATTCCCAGGCCACAAATCCTTGATTCTACATGCTGTACATGTCCCTCTTTTCCCTCATTTTGACCATCAGGACCTTCCTTGCTCAGCCATGCTGGTTTCCTGCCTCCTCTGCTTGATTTCTTAAACTGGGGGAATGGAGAGCTCTTGTGTTCACAGAAAGGTGTCCTTAAACACTGCCAGCTCAGCATTGCTCCATTGTCCCCAAAGACAGCTTCCCAGGGGATCTCATTCAGTAATTTCTTAAATAGTAAAAAGTCTGCACTCTCAAAATTTAGGGTCTCAACTGTTTTTTTTTGCCTGGACTGTATTCCTCAAGAAACTCACATGAGTTTGAATGAATTGGCATAAGAAACTCAAATTAAGAGAATCAGTAGCAATACGACAGCCAGATATATGTGGGAATACAAAAAGTATATTTAGAGCTGCAGCTGTGGAACAGGATAAACAGCAGATATACAGCTTTCAGAATTTTTAATAGACTTCTAGGTGTATGATGTTTTAGAAAGATATATCTATGTATGTCGATCTAAATCTATATAAATGTTTTGATTTTGATTTCTAGTGCCTAAGGGCATGCCCTTCAAGACAGTAGTTGAAAATCACTTGCTATTTCTCTTGATTTCTATGTGCTTTGAAGTTTAATCTTTAAAGAAGTTTAAGTTTCAAAATGGATATTCAGTCATTTGTTTTGGGCCCATGATCCAATGCATAGACATACCCCCCAGGGAAGTAAAAAAAAAAGTTCATAAACAAATTCAAAACTTTCAAAAACAAAATTCAAAACCAGGCAGCTGAATCATAGCAAAGAAGGACAATAGTGACCTTTTTGGGGATCAGATGGCAGTGACTAGAAAAATGTGCTACAATAAGGCATGAAAAAGAGATATTAGGCACGAATAATTTTACAATATGACAAAATATCATGGTACAGAAATGAGAACAAATTAATCATAACAAACATTACGAAGTTTTCCAACTCTATCTGGCTGTGAACAGAGAGTGAAGATATCTTCCTCATGTGGTCATTTAAATTACATTATCTTCTCATTCCTGCTCCAGTCTTATCTGGACATATACTGGGGTTCTGCTGGGTCCTCATCTGTCTGTATGAACAGAACTGTCAGCCACAGTAAACAATGAATAAGATAGTACTCTCTTTGAAGAGTTTGGTTTTAAAAGTGAAGAAAAGTAAACTATTTACATATCACTTTACAATCTGGAAAGTCTAGATAACAGGAAGAAAGAAAATATGGCAAAGTAAGCACAAACATGTTAGGTTAGGCATTTGGAAACCAACAGAAAAATAAGTGTTTATAGTTAAATGCAGGATAATTTAATATTTGCCTTATTATTGCTACACAGTTACATAGAATATATACTACGATGAGCAATACCAAAACTTGGTTGTGTAGGTAGGTACAACACTTTCAAGAACGTTCTCAAAAAAACCCAGTTCTGGCACTTTCTAAGCTAAATTCACTTACATGAAGTTGTTTCCTAAAAGCATGATTAGATTTTCTGTTATTGTACTTAGCCATTTGCAATGAAGGCATAAAAAATACATGAAGCCAAATCCTGAGCTGAAGAAATTCATTTATATTCTGTTTGTTTTAATAGCATAACATTGATTTGTATCAGCTGAGAAAGTTTCGTGATGCTTTGTACACGGGTTTTCATTCTGAAGGATCATAAAGTACTTTACAATTTAGCCTCTTGGACCACTTACAATATCTCTTGAAAACAAGAGACAAGATTTCTTTTTGGATGATCTGTCACATCGGATTAAGATTACTCATGTGCCATTTATGGTACTATGAAGCTTTAAAGCTATGCAAAAACTATAGGTATTGATATTCATCTGTGTTTACTGGCAGACACCAGTGGCTCAATAAATGCCACTGGCTGACAGCTGAACTCTATTTAGGATGCTTTGAACACTCCCTTCCCAATCATCTTTGCTATTTAAGGGACAGCAACAGATGTGAATATGACATAGCAAGTAAGATATATAGATGTGAGATGTGTAAACTTTTCTAACACAGAGTAATGTTTCTGGTAACAGCCGTGGATGCTGTTAGCCTTCTTTGCTGCTACAGTGTACAGTGTGTAGCTACATGACCTTCCCCAGTGGCCTCTTCTGCAGGTCTGCTTCCCAGCCAAACAGTCCCTGCCTTGTGACATTGCATGGGGTTTCTCCTCCCCAGGGGCAGGATTTGCATTGTCCTTGTTGAATTTTACAAGGTTCCTATTGGTCTGTTCCTCCTACCTGTCTTGGTCGCTCTGAATGTCAGCCCTACCCTTAAGCATTTTTCCATAATCCAGTGCCATCTCTAACAGTTATGAAAGTTTACTCCATCATCTCCTCCACATCATTGATAACAATATTAAATGAGGTAAGTCCCTAGATTCATTATGTGCCCCCAGGGAAAGCACAACCCATTAACCACTGCCCTCTAAATCCATCTAAACAGTTTATTACTCATCACATTGTCCAGCCACTCTGACTACTTGTAAATGTAATGCTTCACAAAACATTACAGATTCCTACAGAATGAATCATAAAAGACAACCTTTGCTCTGTTCAGCCAGTGTGTCAGTCAATCATATATGACTTTACTGTAAAAAAAACAATCAATTGTCATGACATTTTCAATTCTACAGAATTAGCTTTTAGCTTGAAGACTTTTTAGTCTTTTGCAAATGTTCTTTGTAACAAGGGGGAAAATTTTATTCATATTTCCCATATAATATGAGTCAACTCTCTTATCATAGGAAAGGGTTATATAAAGGATGCTTTGCTCATGTATCACAAATTAATTAGCATATTATGAATCTGGGAAATTCGTGACTTTTTTTATTACAGTTCAAATAACAGGTCAGTTCTAGGAGAATGTTATCTGTTGTCTTAACATCCTAGACCAAAACTTGAAACTTTATTTAAGTACTTTGTAAGTGGGTTTCCAGGTTTTGACACTATCTATATTATGTTAAAGAAAATAATAAGTAAAGGCCTGAAGGCTTACCATATACTACCTAAGTTCTCTTAACTACAACTTTGTATGCTGACCCTTTATTAAAAACACTGCATAACATCTCCTGGTGTTACAGACTAATACAACCTGTATACAGGTGTTTATGTAAGTAAAATTAACATTTACTTTTACTCAATATACTTCTTAGAGCAAAGAAAATCTGTGTGATATTTGTGCAAATATGTATTGGTATGGTAATGGCTAAACCCAAAGCTACTCCCTGGGGAGTGTGCATATCATGGGTAACATTTACAGCTCATGGTCAACATTTTGAGGAATCTCTAGAAAAGATATTACAGCCTGTATTTAAAACGTACCCAGCAATGCCTCTGAACAATTCTTGACAGAAAGTCAAAAGAATATCTCACCCAAATGGGCTTACTTCAGAAGAGGATCAACTGACACAGCATTGCATAGATAACTGTCATGAATGAAGAAGAGTTTGAGAAACCATTCACTGTAAAATATCCTTCTTCCAAAGCAAGTAACACCTGAAGCGATTTAATTATTTGCAAAAAAAAAAGAGCTTTCTTCCTTTTTTCTCAATGAGAAAAACACTATATGTCTGGGGTGTTTAATTCATTAAAAGTGCTATGAAAAGAATATAAATTACAGAAAATAAGTGAAGGAATTCTAATTCCTCTGTCATTAAACTTCAAATTAACTTTTGACTCATTGCTTGGAAAAGTGCCTAAGCTGGCAGCAGGACAGACAGAAGCTTAATGTTCATTCTCAGAAGAGGTATCACAGTGCAGCTGTTCAGGCAGTCCCATTGGAAGGATGGAGTTGCCATTTGACAGTTCATTTCTTAAAACCATTCTGCCTGTGAATATGGGACAGGTTTGTATATGGAAACAGGGAACTCTTAATTAAGACACACATTGAGACCTTCCATTCATTTCACATGCTCTCTCCCTGATGACAACAGACACTCCTGAATGAGGTTATAAACTGTATTTAAACATCTCTCATCTGCCGGATTTCAACTTATGTTTTTAGGTCATGAAGTCCCATTACTTCTGCTATATCAGCTTGGGCTGATAATAAATCAAATGAAAACAAAACAAAACACAGAAAAATAATGTTTCTACACTTTACTGCAGTTGACAAAGTGATTTTCAGGTCGTTTTTCTTGTTGGTTTGGTTGTTTTTTTGGAATATCAGTACAATGAGACTTGACATGCCACATCTTATTTCTAACATATCTATCTATCTATCTATCTATCTATCTATCTATCTATCTATCTATCTATCTATCTATCTATCTATCTATAAGATGTCTCAAATAAAATAAAACATTCCTGTAATATCTACTGCAGAAGAAAAATGGTGTATGAATTAAGTAATTTACTAATCAACTAGCTGCTCAGTAAAATGAACCCTTTAAAATATTCTTTATGGCAGGGATGAGGATAAAATTTTTATCTGCATTGCTGCTTTAGATACTGAACACTTCATTTCCACATCTAGAGAATTGAATCATATTTTTTTCTGCACACTAGAATTAGTTGTCAAATAAGGAAAGTTTTCACTCTTCTCAAAGTGATGTTTGTTTAAGCCAGTGGCTACTGTTCTCCACGTCATCAACAGGCAGCAGAACTAAAACATTTTTTACAGAAAGTAACCTAATATTAAAATCATCATACCTCTGCATATATATCTTAATCCCTTGTCTCCTGTCTCTATATCACTATTATAAAAATGGGCATTGTAGTAATTACAGGATCTAGTTTTTTTGTGTTTTTTTGTTGGTGGTGGTGGTGGCTTTTTTTTTTTTTTCATGGGTGGTAGAAATTAAATAACTTTTTGGAGTTCCTATCCTCTGACAACTTTGGCTTCATCAGCCTTGATTGTCTACTGTCAGTTCCATTCCTTTTCTTGATGAGCAGATTTCTTCAGGAAGAAGAACACTTTCTGTCAAACCTGAGGTTATTCAAAGGAAATGTCTGAAGAAAAAAATTACTGAAGTAAGAATAAGTCCTTTTTCAGGTAATGAAGAACAGATAATGAACAACAGATTTCTCTTTGCAATTGTTGCACCTCAGTTAGTTGCTGTAATGATGCTGTGAGAGGCATGAATTCAGAATTCCCTATCCATGCATGAGGAATATTTTCTCCATTTCAGTGACCTGTAAAATCAGAAATCTTAACCTGACTCATCCTGCTGCCAGACTTCCTGAAAGTGTATGCCTAACACACTTCTAAGAACTGCAGTCTGAAGTCAAGAAATAAATAGTGAATGGGAGGCAATCATTCTCAGGTTGTTACAGCACCTTGCTCTGGAAAATGTATCCAACTCAAAGGGGCATTTGTCACTTGGTGATGTGAAGTAATGTGGTCCTTTCAGCGATCTGTCTTCCCCACATCCTTTTATTGTTCTATAGCTTCTTTGTACATAAGCCACAGGTATTCATCTCATTTAATTTAAGATCTACCGGAACAAAATCTGTCTAAGACACTTCATGCTTCCTTTATAATCAAGACAGGAAAAAAGTGACATTCAAAAGGTGATTTAAAGTATTTCAACAACCAATTATTTGCCCTTTCTATCAGCCTTGTTCTAATGTAGTTATAATTGTGTAATTATTAAACATAATCACATTTTTCATAGCAAGTGTGTAAAGATGGGAGCACAGAGTCTTCATTTCTCTCTGAGAGTTGCTAAGATCATTCACACCTTTCCTGAGAAATTAAACCTTAAACTAGCATTTCTGTGCATTTTACTTTCATTAGAAGGACTTCTGTCAGTTTTGTCCTAATGTCCTTGACAGTCATCTGTCTGATGACAGACCTCCCTGAATATCTCCTCTTCTATTTCCTTAAGAGAAAGTGCTGAGCTGTGGTAGATGCAGTTAGAGATTGACAGATGCAATTTCAGCCTCTTTCAATCTCATTCTTACTTGCCTGCTTTCCTCTTGGCTTTCCATGAGAAACAGGGGGCCAACAGAACTCTAACTCAGTAATTACAATGATTTGCTTCGGTATCCTTTCCTGCATTAGATCTATGACTTTTATGATCAGTAGACACATTTCTATATCAGTCACATGCATTCTTCTTGTGGTCTCATTGAATTTTCTTAAATGGGTATTCATACACTGAAAAACGCATAAACAAATGGAGCTACCAAAGAGATTTCATAGAAAGTATTTTAAACACACACTCTATTGAATTTCAAATAAAGTTAATTCAGGTAAAAGGTACATAAACATGGAATATTGGGTAGCCTGGTTGTAACAACTCTGTCTCTGTTTATTGATGTTAGCTTTTGTGCTAGTTCTCTGATAAGGAGACAGCATTTGAGGGAATTATGGCCATTAATTAGGGATTAGATCCTTCCCCAGTGGTAAATGAGTGCTGGATGAGGATACATGTTATGCAAATTATTACCTTAGTTCTTCACAATGCTAAAGCAAAGAAAAAGGATAAGCAATAATCTGTGAAGAGTCTGAGGACAAAAGATGACTTTTACACTTTTACCTGAGATCCATGATTACTATGCCAAATTCATCATGGCCCATGACTATATTTAATGTGTTTTTTTTTCCTTGACTACACATCATATATTCACTGCATTTCAGTATTTTGCTGTAAGAACTTGCAGCTGAAAACATATTGGGTTATTTGTTTAGAAACTGTAGTGGTATGGATTTGATATAGAAAAACACTCTAAGTCCCCTCTTCTTTCTCTTTGAATAAGCATCCCATGAGCTGGCATGCTTAAGAGATGTGGTGCTGGGTACAGGAATTAATAATTCTTATGAGAGTATGAGGCATCTCTGACGTGTGTGCAGCCTTGCAGGTACCCTGTCATCCTATTAGCTGTTTCACTGACATCACTACTAAAGTGAAGATTAGGGACACAATCTTCTTCACACAGTCTAATTCTCTCTCTCTCTCTCTCTTTTTTTTTTTTCCCTCTGCTTTTTTCTCCTTATCAGAATTGAAGAGGATGTTTCAGAGCACAGACAGCCTGCCTGCCCACCCACAGGTATGTTTTGCTTCTTGGAAGCACAGAACATCTCACATATGGAAAGGGGAGAGTTATTGAGACTGAGTCCCAAGTGAGACAAACCTACAAGAATTATTTTGATTTTCTTGCACTCCTTGTACTCTACCACAATTTCTATTGAGATTCATTTACCTTGTTGGGAAGAAAATAATGTAATTTTTTCTCCTTGCAACATTTCCAAAGGCACTGGCCACACTTCGATGGCTTCAATAGCCATGCCCTCCCTTGATGAAAGATGAAAGACAAGAAAATGCTGGCAGAATGAAACAGTGCATATTCTGGTTTTGTTAAAGAATCCAAAAGAAGCTCAGTGAAAACAAACGGTGAATTTGTGAAGCGTTAAGTACTGATACATTATCATTCACTGATCACTGCCATCATTGCTTTGACAGCTCACCAGAACTCTGATGCCTATTCTTTTTTCTTCTTTTAATGTTGCAAATTATTTGTCTTTGCAGAGAAAATCCTTGGCATTTCCTTCCTATCAAACAGTGTTGCATGAGGAAGAGACAGAGAGTACCTGGAACGGAAGAGCTGTGAATTTTAGATGATGGAATATGTTGGAGAAATAAGAACTCTCCAGAGAGAGGCCAGCTAGCAAGTATCCTTTTATTTTTCAATAAGATCTACTCTTCTCTTGCCATCACAATTTTCCATTCTTAAATACCTCATTTATATGCTAAAATTTATGATAAACATTTCAGGGTGCAAAATTATGTCATATTATGTAAGAGACAGCAAAGGCATCTGTACCTTTCATTAAGCAAGAAAGCAAATAAACAGAATTCACGTGCACAGAATACATAATGAGAGAGGGTGAGTTTTATAGCAATTGGGATCACTCCTACTACTGATATTCATAATGAGACTATCTCTGAAATGCTTATCAGACAGTATTCTCCACTATAGTAAGCACATGGTGTGATATTAGGATATGAGGAAAAGGCTTTTAATGATAAGGGTGGTGAGGCACTGGAACAGGTTGTCTAGAGAGAGCTTTTGGAGACATCCTAGGTCAGGCTGGACAACATGATCTAGCTGTAGGTGTCCCTGATCATGGCAGGGGAGTGGATGAGATGGCTTTCAAGGGTTCCCTGCAACTCAAATGATTCTATTATCTACAGACTTCAAATTATTAATGGTAATAGAAGGATGAAATTTGTTTTTTCTTATAGTTACAGCTATGGTATAGCTGGTATACACCCATGCTGTGTCTGTGCTTATCCAGCACACACTGCTTAAGATACACTAATTGTGTATTTAAACGTTGATCTATATTCCCAGTGGAGAACCTGGCAGTTTTGGCAATCTCTCCAGGCTGTTCCTGCTGTTAAATTGACCAAACTGCATGTTTACCATTTAAATGATCGCTAGAAACTATTCTTGCATGTGTAGAAAAAGTCTTTTGTGCACAGTAAGGCCAGGGATGCTTCGTGCATGCTGTCAGACAATCAGAGACAGTGGATGATGCACACCCTGCAGTGGGCACACAGGACCACGAGTCCTCTTGAGTTCAGAAATGCAACTGCTCAGGGAGTCTTATCCAAGGCAGATGCAAGGAAGGGAAGAAACCAGGGAAAAAGGAAAGAAACCATAGGCAGCCAACGAGCCAATCATAGCATCTAGATTAATATACAAAAACCTTACTTGTGTCTAGCTGACAAAATGAGGAAGCTGAGGAGGAACCAGAGTATGCGTTTTTTAATTTACCACTATTTTAAGAAAATTCTGTTGTGGAATGGATTTCCAAGTCTGCCTCACTGTCTGGTTCATAAGGACACTTACTAGAAGCGTACAGATACCAGTTAACAAAAGTTGAATTTTTAAAGCAAATGAAAACGTGCATCTCTGGGAGAGCCCACCTTCAAAGTTTAAGGCTCAGCATAAAACACTGCACATGTAAAGAGCTTTTCTGCTTTAATTCTCGGGCTCTGTGAGAGGGGGAAGGATTGAGTTGTGACGGCAAGGAGTTAGAGTACCTAGAGGTTGTACAGTGAGTGAGAAATATGCCAATTTCTTCTGGATCAGCTCCTCCCAATTGGTACCCTATTTTGCCTTTGGGTCTTCTCTGCAGAATCTGCATTTCAACCTCCTAACACCTGTAGGGAAATCTGTATATACACCACACAGGAGCATGTATCTGCAGGGCTCCAAGGACTTATCTGGATTACAAACCAAAAGTATGACTGGAGCTGGCACAGCGATGCAATACAGCGCAGCTAAAGCAGCAGTTCCAGCATGGGCTATGGAGCCTTGAGGGAATATTCCATCACGTGCTCATGCTGAGCAGAGCATTAAGAAGTGGGAAACAAATCTCTACACCTTGGCTGTTCGGTCGTCACTTACAAGGTATTTCCCCTGATGCATGGTCGCCAGCAGCACAGCTAGTGGAGAATTTGGAACATTTTGAGTGTGAGTAATTTGACACAGGAGACTCAGGCCTTCAGCAACATTATGAACTGCACAAGGTTGTGTGGCTGTTGTTCCACTTGTTCTCATAAGACAGCGGCCTGGATCACAGCATTAGTCATCACTCCCCAAAGCAAAAAGTCTCCAGGAGGATACTCCCGTTGGCTACAAGGCCTCAGGCAGGGAAGGCTGACAGAAGCAAGGAGCTGGATGCTGCTTTCAAATGGTGCTGCGTGGGTGAAAGGGTCCTGATGTATTCCAAAATCATCAGTGGGTGTTACACTCACTAGTAAGAAAATGCCTGATAATATATACAGAAAATTCATGTAACACCCTAAATAAGAGGTAGATGCAGGGAGTGGGAGTGATCATGACTTTACTGCCAGAAAACTTGTGTAAACAATATTTAGCAATTCAAGTGAGTTCGTGCCACTTTCTACTTAATGCTCAAGGGAACACCAAAGCTGACAGTCGGTAATTACTTCTGCACAGAAACAGGGTTTGACACACACTACTGCATTTCTTTAAATGGAAAGAAAGCCTGATGATTTCATGACAAACCCACTTTAAAGCACGCACCTCTGAAGGAGACAAATGGCATATTGAAAAACCTCTGAATCTTTTGTCAATGCTAGATGCGAGAAACAGCGCAATTCCAAAACCTCCATCAGACAGAGCTTACCCTTGCAACGTTTGGAATTGGCAGCAGTTTGCAACCTGATATGTTAAAACATCAGATTGCACTCCTGCTCACAGCTGGGAGGTGATTGGACATAACTTTTGCCATTTTCTTCTCCTCTGCAAGTAAGGACCTCATGTGAACGTTTGCATTAGTTATGGAAAAGAAAAAATCTCAAGTAAAATTTCTCTGTGTGAAGAGATCACTGAAAAATGGAATCTTATTGTTCTGATAACCACTTCTGTAGAGGAGTCCCAGTAGCTCTACAGAAAGTATAAAATTTGCAGTTCTGTTCCTGTTGAATGCCTACATAAGCTTACCCATTTTTCTGACTCCCCTGTTGAATGTTACAGGAGCTTCTCCTGCAGAGAGTGCAGTTATATAAAGAGCAATAGCAAAACAGACTCCTGATATTTACATCACGACAGATTTTCCCTCTGCTTTTAATGTCTATATAGCTTACTTATCCCAAACAGATGTTGTGATGTGCTGTTTTTTCTGCACTGCTGCTTTCTATTACAACCAAATAGAAAAATGTAAGATAACCACTGAACCTCCTCCTGCATATGACGCTGGAAAAATTTTTAATAAGGCAAACGTTTTTCACAAATCATGCTAATCAAATTAATGAATATGTCTCACAGAGGGTTGTTGCTGTTTACCTGAAACTGTGTGATCCTTTGGGTCTCTCAGTAGTTTGAGCCTTGCATGAGGGAAAATGTACTGCAGGGGCTTTCCATTTATCTGAGGAACACAAACATGCATGTCATAAAGAGATAACGTAACATCAATTGTAACAATAATTTTAGACAGTTAAAACAGAAGCAAATAAACTTATTTCATCCAGGGAAATATCACCACTCCACGACTAAAACATCCCCTTAATTTCAAGATATGTTTGTCAGACAAGAAAATCCTTCTGCAGGGAAATATTTGCTTCCAAAAAAAACCAACAACGGAGATTCAGTTTCAATATGGCATTAGTTCTCTTTTTATTCCCTAATGACTGGAAGGTGATTTCTGTCATCTGTAGTTTTTCTTAACATTAATCCTTTGCCCAAATGATGTACAAGAAGAGAATAAAAAGCCATACAATTTCCATAATTGTTACAAAATACTGTTCATACAGACCTAAACCAAACGTTGGAGATTGTGCAGACAGCCACAAGTTACTGTTCCAGTTTCATCAAAGACAAATGAACCGATGTACTTCCTCATCAAATCTTTTTGTATAATACTTTTTGTATAATCATGATAAGCATTCACTTGGGCTAATACTGCAAAATGTCAAAGCTGAAAGCAATGCATCTCTGCAATGTGTGTTCAAAGCCAGCTAGGATAACTCCACCAGCCCTATGTGATGGGCAGAGGAGGGGCCAAGCAGCATGTATCAGCCCACCTATGAGATAATCACCATATATTCACACCAAAATACCTTTGCAGAATGTTCTAACACTCACACCCCTCACAGCCATCACACACACTCTTTGCCTGCAGTTCTTGTCTTTCAGAAGCTAAACAGAATCCAGCATCTCTGCTGAGCCTGAGCACCGTACTCTGGCTGAGCATTGGGAACAGGGTGGCCTGGGGCTGCTTATGGGTGGGTGCCAATGGGATGGGACCAGGGGTGGAATCCAGGAGCTGGTGGGACAATGTCAATCAGTATGAACACATGGAAGTCTGAGTGCATCAGCAGCCTGCTGCCAGGTGGTTACTACTGTTATTTATGGTTAAGAAGCATTTAAAGGGATTAAGCACCTTCTGAACTGAGCACTTTGAACTCATCTCTGCCCTGGAGAGCTTATGATGTTAATGGATAGCACACAGAAGTGACAGGAGGGGAAACAGATTTCAAGTGACTTGCTTAGCTCAGTCTCGCAGTGAGCAAGAATTCATAGATCATTTGTCATAACTCAGTCTCTTTTCCAGTGGACAGCACTGCATCTAGAAGGATGAAATCCTCCCATAACATACTGTAGTTTTAGCCATAATTTACCTCAGATGAAAGAAACATCTGGTAGAGGACAAGTGCTCCAGAATAAATCAGAACTGAGATCAGGCAGACTTTATGGCTTACCATAGGATTCAGCTAGAACAGAGGGTTTAATGCTAGTAAAAGTGCATAAAGTGCCATGAATTGTACATACATATAAATGGATAGGGACATTGTTTTCTGTTATTAAAAGTCAGCAAGTATAATCTAACAGTAAAAATGATGCATTTCTCATGTGTAGCTTCCATAAAATTGTAAACAATCTTAAAAAATATGTAGTTAATTTTATTTTTAATTCAGTAAAAAAGAATACAAAGTAATAAAGCTCAAGAGAAGCAGTATGAACATAGTGGATCTTAGCTGGGATCCATCTTGGTGGAAGTAATTCAAATTTAACTGAGCAACACTGCAGCTCATAAACTTCATCTTACAATGTATTTATTTGGTGTTGCTCTATCTTATCTTTCTTTAGCAAAATTGCTTTCTGAATAAAAAGTAATCCAAGAATATTCAAGAGCATATTGTATATAATTTACTGACAAATATATTAGAAAATATAGACCGTCTCCTCCTTTAGTATATTACTTTCTCATTACTTTCACTTCCAGAATTTTATGATAAGTATAAATCCTAGTGATTTATAAAGTTATGAAGAAAAGCATTAAGGTTTATGAGCATTCAGGGTAGCATATTATTTTTTATTGTTCGTGGGAACCAGTACTTAAACTGAACATGACATTAGGCACTTGCCTTCAGAATGGTTTTGTGTCTGAAAATGGCAGGAGAATACATATGAAAAAACAGGAGTTGCTGTAAACAGAGTATGCAAGGAATAGCAATCACAATTGGCTTTGATGGTTTTACTTTAGCCATTAATGCTCATATTTATCTGAAATGTAGTACATTGAAAACCCTGCAGAACACAAGTTGCTTACTGTTGGCATTTGTTCACTTTTCTTTTTACCTTTTTTTTATGAAGGTGGTTTCCATTACCTGAATATATCCCCTTGGACCTTCTTGTTGACTTGTTCCTCAGCTATGACCATGAAGACAGAGAAGGCCCAGACTGCACACAATCACACAAGGGTTCAGGAGTGGAGGATGTGCAAGTCCCCAAGCCAAGACTTAGGTCACAGGGCTGAAGGTGACTCAATCCTTCACTACAAAACCCACAGCGTTATGCCATTTGTCCTTGCCATGGAGATCCTTTCCTCACCTTTCCAAGAACACTCAGTACACTTAAGCAATGAGTCAGGAAGCACTGATAACGCTCTCCTCCTCTGATCACAGCACATTTAAACTCTCCAGCATGTCTTTCCCCATAGCATCCCTTTTGAGCTGACATAGGACTCACGTCACATTTTTCGGCACATTACTCTGAGGGCCCTTGGGGGCTCCATCCCAGTGAGCTAAATGAAAACTGGAGTATAAAGCATTTCCTCCAGGAATTTTAGCTCTGGGCATGTTTGATGTTATCACTCAGCATTAAGCCCTTCTGAAAAACTGAATGAAGAGCAGATAAATGCGCTGAGGATTTTTACCACTGTTACAGAAAATCAGTAGACTCTATTTTCCTCTTGTTGTCTTTATACTTTTTGACTGATAACAAAATTCTACGGAAGCCTCACAGAATTTAATTCTATCAAGTAATGAGGACAATTAAGACTAAATTTCTGCAGTGCTTTATTTAAGTCAAAGAACTAAAGTAAATATATTCTAGTATTCCAGGCAAAGTCTGTAACAATAACTATAAAGTATGACCTGGGCTTTGGAGCAAGACAACACAGCCACTGTAAGCCCTATTTTTAAATAGTGCTGCATCTCTTCCACCAAAATCTGGAACAACCTCATAAGCTGAACCTCATACATTATGTGTGGGTGCAGTTTCTTACAAAACAGTCCTCAAGGGATGGAGGATACTCAAATTGATGAGTTGGAGTATCAGTCTTAATTTCTGAATACTATAGGAAATTGCATGAGTGCAGAAGCCTGGTGACAGCCAGAACCAGTAAATCCTACAGCTGAGGCAATTATGCTCCTTTGAGCTGCTGGATTTCCTCTGTACAGAGCAAGAATACCAAGTTCTCTGGAAATCCCAACAGTGGAAAGTTCTGTGTACTGATAGATCTCTGATGAAGTGGTATTTTGTGGAAGTACTTAGGAAAAACATAACAAGTACGAAGTTCCTGCTCATGAATGCAATGAGAAGAGTGGTGTATGCTTCTTCATGGAGGTCAGCATCGCACTCTGAATTTTGATATAGAAGTCATTCTGTCACTGCATTCTGCAGTGAGGATAATAAATCTGGGTGACTGAAAAATGAACAACTGCCTGCAAAATTCTATCTTGACTTACAATGAGGTGGCAGAAAACAGTTAACATATTTGATAACAATTGGATGCCTATTTCTTAGATATCCAGAGAATATATATAAAAAAATGACTCCCCTAAGCCTGAAATAGAGAAAGCAGTTTTCTATAAATTCAGTGTGATCTTGAGAGTTGAAAAACTATCAAAACTAAGTATTCTGCATTTGTAAAATCTGTCAGAGAAGTTCCCAGGTAGTCTTCTGGATCTCTTTCATAAACATTCTCATTTTGACTCTGTTGCTTACCTCATGTCCCATTTTTCATCATTTTTAAATGAAATATTTCATACATTTAAACATAATATTATTAAATGCCCCTGAAAATGCATGAGTTACATGTTATTTCAAGGAAATGATACAGTTCTAAGAGTCAAGATAAGATACAGGAGAATGACATTTCAAAGATTAAGTCTGTAGAAATCTACGTTTATTTCTGTGCTCAGAAAACTCTTGCCAAAATGAACTGATGATAACACAGTGGTACTATGATGAGTTCACTAATCAATTTGGGCTTAAAAGATCACATGTGATCACTGGAAGATATGTATTTAACTCCCCCTATTAAGAAGCTACTTATCTCCTGTTGATGTAATCTCATTGTGCATCTCTTAGTCCTGATCTCTTGTTCCTCTGGCACATTCTCCTACTGCTCCTTCACAGCCTGTCTGAAACACTCATATTATTTCAGAATATACGGATAACTTTCAGAAAAAAATAATCACTAAAAGCTGTGCTATCTGGAGATAAAAAGAAGTGTCTGGTCAACTGGCAGTGTCCAAGTGAACTACTGGGGTCAACAGGGATCAGTGAGAAATCTGCAATGGATTATGTACTGATTAGGTTTAAATCATGTTGACTCTCCTCAAGTAAGAAGTTCAGAATCACTGTACTGGGAAACAGCTATCAAGGCAGAACACTGCACTGCAATTGAATGTGATTTAAAAATACTACATAGAATCACAGAAGTTGCTATAGAAACAAATGTATTTAAATATTAGTAATACAGTATATGTAAGCTTAATTCCTAGGTTATAAGAAATCCATGGAAACTTGGAAGTTCAAGCTTGTCACGCTGCTGCAATCTTGCTTCAAAAGTGAGGGGGTGTGCTTTATTTATTACCTTGAATTGTACAAGCTCTGTGGGACATAATTGAGCAATTCTGATTTCACCTAGTAAGAAAATTTGAGTTTCACGTGTGAAACAAAGTCTTCTCAAACACAAATATGACTGTGGTCAGTAAAGCTTTTATTCTTTTTCTTTTTTCTTTTCTTTCTTTTTTTTTTTTTTTAAGACAAAAATAATTTGTCAAATTTACAGTGAATAAAGTATATTTTGAAACTTTGATATGACAAACACATTTATGTTACTAGTGGAAATACTTCCTTCTGCAGCTGGTTTGTGCTTTGTGTGGGATATTAAAAGAGGTGCAATGGCTTAATTACTGTATCAACTGGGAGACATCCTAAATGATTTCCAGAAAGCATCTGCAGCCAGGAGAGCTCCAGGTGAGGCTGGACATGCTCATATGGTCAGGATGTGGAATTGTCATTTGGAGCTCCAGAACATGAGGCAGGACATGACAGTTCTGCTTAGAATTGGTCATGTGGATACAGTAGAGAGAGCATGGGGCAATGAATTCTGAATTCAATGTACAGCTAAGGAATGAAATGTTTAAAATGACTCACACTTCTTATCTTATAAGTAATTTCATATCTGTATGTGCATGAAAATCAGTTTCCTTTGTTGTTGTCTCAAATGTTCACAGATATTCAACATACACAGTTTCTGAACAACTTTTTGACAATGCAGATGACACTAAATTGGTGAGAACTGTCATTTCGTACTTCTGCAGTCATGGTGGAATTATCTTGCATCAGTAAGTGAA
Organism: Cyrtonyx montezumae; assembly: GCF_038088225.1. NCBI lineage: Eukaryota > Metazoa > Chordata > Aves > Galliformes > Odontophoridae > Cyrtonyx > Cyrtonyx montezumae. Next base: position 152,238,465 of record NW_027072034.1, read on the forward strand.
TGACTGTAGCTAACCTGGACTGCAAGAGATGAAGAGAGTACTGCTCTTCCTTCTACACTGCTCTTCTTCTGCAACAGCTTTAATCACAGAATCACAGAATTGCAGGGGTTGGAAGGGACCCTCAAAATTTTGACCAAAGTCCTTGAAGTAGTCCTAGCGCAGTGCAATATAAACAAGGATCAGACCTTACTGATGAGTAAGAAGTCTTGGAACAATTTCCAAGGGCAAAGCATGGATTCGTAAAAATTAAATATATCTCATTGAACGTGTCCATATCATCATATCAGTCGTTCTCTTCTTGGACCAATCTGAATTCCAAAGTAAATTTTTAATTTTAAGTCATGATGCTGAAGTAGTCAAATACTACTGGTTATGTTGATAATAATGCACGTTTTTTCATGAGGATGGAAGTGTTCAGGCAGGTTTTGTTTTTGTTAACATTGATATTAAGAGCAGTAGAGTCTAAAACATACTTTATTCTGCTGGCTCATAGTGAGATCTTATCTTGTAAAGATTATGTTCTAAAGAATTTCTTCTCAACAAGAAGGGCTCAGTACAACATAGGTTGTATAAATCTGTGAAGATGCTAAACTAGAGACAGGCAAAAGAGAAACAAAAGTAAATAACAGCTTGTATTATGAGATATTTGGATGCTTACTTCATAAATTTTAGGATCCTCATAGAACCTACATTCTATTTTCATACATGCTCACCAGTTAAAATAGTTTCTATGTCCACATGAAAGCAGGATAGTCCCACTCAGGTGTTACTGAGGAATTAACACAGCCCTAAGCTATTAAGTAGAATAAATTGGCCATGCCATACTTTATCTTGCTTCCATTATGTCTTTTGGAAAAGAATGCAATTTGTCAGTAAAAATGACAGCTGAAATAATCAAGTGAAGACCTTAAAGATATCAAATGAAATTTATAAACTCAATTATTAAAAAGAAGATATTTGGTGATTTACTAGGTTGAACTATATTTCAAAACATTAAGTTTGAAAAATGGGATGGTATTTTTCTTTCTCACTAAAATAAATGAGACATTTTAATTATTAGATTGATCAGTCTTGCTGATTTATTTCATACTTGATCAAAGGCTGTTGGAATTACAATGACCAACTAAAGTGTAAGCTAATGTCAACAAGACAAAAGCAGTTCTTTACCTTCCACTACTATAAGGGGATTGAATTTGGATGGAATAAATTTGGTGAGGTAAAAGAAGACCAACCATGGATTTTCTTAATATCATAGTTGTGTTTAGTTTAATTCCATTCAGATACATTTCAGAACGTCAAGGACAACCTGTGAAAATTATACTGAAATGCAGAGAAATGCCTTTTTAATACTGTCTTCAAGTACTGATGACAAACACAGGTTCAAAAGCACTTCAACTGAATAACTGGAATTTGATTAATCCTACAGTCTCTCCACTGTTGAACGGTATGATAATTAAATTTTCAAACATTTATCAAACTAAAGGAATGGCTTACTTGGCAGCTAATTTGATCTTGGTGTTGACTTGGTGGTCGAGAGTGGGACAACTTCTCAGGCAGCCTTCTGTCGAGGCCATGTCCATTGTCCAAACGAGATTCCCTGGGCTTGTCAAACCAATCTGTTTCTTCACGACGGAGATGATAGGCTTTGAAAACCAAGGACAGGTAAAATGTTCTGTTCCAGTGCTGGGCAAAGGGCAATCATGTGCATTGTGCATAGCAAACATGCATAGTGGTTATTAATTGGCCATGCAGTTAAAGCAAAGTAACAGGTGAGACTTCAGACATTGAACTGAGGCATAATTTAGCTGTAAGTGATAAAGGAGAGTGAGAAGATTCTGTTTAGGTTGAAACAATGGATATTAAATATCAGAACAAACCTACTGCTGAGTGCTATAGCCATTTATTCCCTTCTGATAGCTCAGAAATACACTGTAGATTCCACATATTTCTAAAATGTTTACTGAAAAAAGAGTTAAATTTTAAAAAAAGGAACAAAAACAAACAAACCGAAAAAACTCAAAACCCATCTTCTGCTGCTTCCCAAACTAACTTCCTAAACTGAACTTTTTCAATTTGGAGATCATCTAAAACTAGTTATATGAAAACTGAGCCTACTTCATCCTAAATCTATTATCTTTCTAATGCTAAGCAGAAACATTTCAGATGTTAGCATTTTGAATTCCACCCTCCAATTTTGCAGTAAGAACCTTCTTTGTGTCTTGAAAGTTAGCTAGAATATTCTTAATGCAATAAATTACCAATTTCTTATATTTGCAATAGTTTTAAACTGGTATGAAACGTGTTGCGTTAGATACTTGCTGCAGATGAAACAGCATTGTTTCAATGAAATCTGTTTTGCAAATACCCTGATTTATGCTGACTGACTCTTGGGTCACCCAACATAGCTTTCACTCTACTAAGATTAGAATGAGCTCCTATGTGTGCAGTAACATTTCTGCTAAATGACCTACAGATTTCCATCTACATGGACCATCAGAATGAACCAAAACAATACACAGCTAAATATAATCCAGCGAAAGTTTAAATGTTATATTGTAATAGTAATGAATTTTAAAATCGAGAAGGACTGTATGTTTCAGCAAAATTTCTAGAAAATGCAAACCTAAAATAAGGTCAGTTGTTGCTATAGTAACAGGAGTGAATGCAGTTGTATGACATGACACAGAAAGTAAAATACAAAATGGTAGTGTGCATATACTCCCTATTTAGCTGTTAAAGTAAACATAATCAACATAGTTTAGTAAATGATTGGAAAAAAAGTTTAATGGAAAAACAAAGTCATGTTTTTCTCACTATTTCACTGAATTACTCCAAGAACAAGAATACACACACATGATTTTTTAGAAGTACTACTCTGTATGTCTTTTTTGTGGCAAAAACAATGTTCCTAAATTATAGCAGATCTTGGGAAAAGTCTTCATCTTTTTTTTAATCTGTTATACAGTCTCTTCCTTCTTAACTATGCACAAATTTGATCTATAGATCAGCATATATGCAGTAAATAGAAATATTATTAAAGATTAAATCTTGGACGGTGAGAAATTAGTTATTAATCACTACTCCGCATAAACCATGACAATCTAATACGCAGATCATTTATGCTTTACACATTTATGCCAAATGGCAAGTGCCTGCAGTTACCAGTATAACTCATCCTGACAGAACTTCTTACTGGGCCTTGTATTAAAAACCTAATGAAATTTTCTGATCCCAGATAATATTGCTGACTATGGCAATCCATGTCATCAGCTGAGCACACAATTTTTTTTCTCCTCCAATCTCGCCTGAAATTACTTCTGCTGGATTTATTCCACAGAAAAGCTAGCCCATACATAGAACAGTTATATTGCAGCTCTGGCCAACCTACTTTCTTCTAAAAACCAGATAAATGTGTGCATTTTACATGAAGTTTTTAAAAATATGGATGTGTATACAGACACACATGTCACCGTCATATGTACATATACACATTGTTTTTGGCTTGATTGGTTGAGATATATTTCAGCTGGAAGTCTGAGAACAGCCAAGGTGTTTTCTGATGGTTTGGCCAAGATGAACACTGATGGTTTTAGAGGACACACTCTTGTTTCTAATCTAACAAGATGCATCCAAACTGCTCCACTTTTAAAAATTCCTGCTGGAGTCAATAAAATTCTATGCTGTAAATTACACAGCTTTAAAAGGTGAGATTGGACTCCAGGCAGTGGAATCTGAGGAACTTCTTCAGTGAAATCTCTGGCCTTAACCACACACTGATGAAATCACTGTAATCCATAGGTTAAAAATTACAAAGGGTCAGTTGTGTTGTAGTGAGCATTTAAGTTGTGCAATTAACAAATTAGTACATGAAAAACAGTCTTTGAGGTCAGAAAAGGAACAATTTCTCTCTCCTGAGCTGATCAGCAGGGACTATTAACCTTCATCAAATTAAGCACTAACTTCAGGATTCTTGAAAATTAGCATCTTCAGCATACCTCATAGTTTGTTAAAACTGTCATCTCTTTAGGGATAATAAATAACTATTTGCTGCATTGGAGTTTTTGTGGCACTCAGAGTCCTGGGAAACTAATACACATTCAAAAGCTCAGAATACTATTTTCAATGAGGATATCTGGATGCTGTGTTCTTTTGATACTAAAGTCAATTTTTTATCCAGTCTGAAGCTTGGAATCCCAGTGTAGGTAACAAATAAGTGCCAAAACTCATTTTTAAGATGTATTAAAGCTATGTAGATGCAGTTTATTAAAGTTACACAGTGAAAAACGTAAGGATTGGCCTTCTGGTCCTATCTGTCTTTTCTTTTTTTATTTGCTATGGAATGTGAATTCTAAAAAATGAACATCGAGTCAAGCACATGCCTCAATTTGGACTGAATTAACACTGAATAATAAAATTAATAAATTAAAGAAAAATTGAGCTCTGATAATCATTAGCACAAGAAATGCCTTCCTAAGATTGTGCTTCGGGCTGATTTCTTTCCATGAGATCTCATCAACACCATGCAATAAGAAGGAGGTGGAAGGAAAGGGAAAAGATGAAAAGCTGGAAAGTTGAATGCAACCTGCCAGATCACCAGAGTAACTGTCCACTGTCAGGGCACTACAGAGAGAAATGCAGTTCTGAGGAAAGAAGTTCATGACTTTTTGAAAAACTGTAATAGATTTTCTGGAATATTTTTTTATCTTACATTCAAGTTACATGAATTATTTGCAATTCAAACTGCTTGTTATTAGCATATTTGAAAATAATATCATAATATGTTTTGATTTCTCAAGACTTAACATAAAGTACTGTGAGAGGAATTTCTCTGAGAAGAAGAAACAATCTTGTGAAAAATTAGAAACAATACAGATGAAATGGGAAGCCCTGATATTCATATATATGTCAGTCTAGTGAAGAACAATCAAATCACGTTAGAATGCTTATGAAATAGTCAGGGGTTAAGTTAAAACCAAAACAGATTCAACCTAACATTTAAGATGTATGCCTTGTAGAAATACATAACAGAAAATAATGCACTGTAATGTAGGAAAACAATTCCCTATGACCTTTTTATATGAGGCAGAAAAAGACCAAATCCAGTTTTTGCAGTCCAGTTTGGTTATTCCTATTTTTCAGGAGGGAAGTCCTGTGTGTTGCAGAACATGACCCTGTAGTGATCCTTAATAGTCACAAGTTGAGTTGAGACACAATAACACCTATTAATTTAAATAGCAACTCGGGGGGTTCCTTCTAGTTTACTTTTGGTTTCATTATAGGACAATGTGTGATAAGAATGGTGAGAATACTGAAATTTGTGATACAACTAAAAAAAAAAACAAAGGTGGCAGACTCGAACCTCCTCTGAAACAGACTTCATGAGGAGACTATTTACAGTACAAAATGCTGCAATACACTGTGGTATCAGGAAGGCAAATAGATTTCATTTTTCTAATGTTTATGAAAGATTCAGTTTACGTAAAAAGGCAGTAATGCAATAAGGAATAGTGAGGTTAATATAAACCTGAAAAATGAACCATACTACTTCATAATCATGCAAATGTGTCTTTATAGACAATCATTGCCATTTACAGACAATATAGCGCACGCAAAGTCTCTTTTATTGTGCAGTAAATACACATAAGAAAAAGTTAAGGGAGCGCATACAATTTTGAACATATTAATTTCATTTTCTTGCAGTCTGTCTTTATGATTTTTAAACAATTTAGAATATATTAAATCTGAACTGACTAAAACAAAAGCCGTACATAATTTGCAATTATTCAGTACTTAACATCAGCTGTAACATTCTGCTGTACTTATTTAGAAGAAACATTTTTAATTGCACCATTTATAATACATCAGAAAGGTTCATTTCACGAACCTAAGTGAGATAAATTCTTGTGCTTATTTGGCAGACATACTGTATGTGGTGCATAGAAAACCAGCTACACTGCATACTCCATCAATAGAAGTAAAATACTTTATGCAAGTTTATTGAAAGATGTGATTGTCTTGCACCATCCGAATGACAAATTATCTTACATCATCACAAGTCTGAATGCACAGAAGTCGACATATGACAGGATGCTTTCAACAAACCACATGAAGAATGTTGTTTTGCTATCATGTTAAGTTCTATATGGTTCTAACATACAATATGTACTTACTGGACATACTATTTCTATATAAATGTAGGTCTAAAGTGGTGCATCAGGAGATGGAATTATTGGCTCTTGAATTCTACAATGAAATTTCATGCAAATAAAATCACTAGAGTTTTTTCTTTCGAGGATTTAGGAGATTGTGTCCAAATCCCAACAAAAACTATTGCAAATAAGTTCAATGATCCACAGTCACCAGAGAAGGCTCCACATAAAGACTGATGGTAGGGCACGCGTTGTACACAGAATATTCTACATACTATAAAAGCATTTAACAACAAGAGAAAAGGAAAATGCACAAGCAAAACCAAAAGGAATGCAAATCAACAATATAGTGAGCATGCCAGAGTAGCATAACACCATCCAGAAACTGCTGTTAGTGTAAAATAAAAAATATCAAAACAAACAAAAAAATCAACTCCAAAAAAAAATGTAGATACATAGAAGATGCACCAAGAAACAGAAAGAATGAGTCTTTGCAGTATAACAAAGAGTTAGACACATGCATAAAAATGAGGGTTTGCATTGTGATAGTAAGATACCAGTCTGAGGCCTAATTTACCTTCACTGTCTGACATGGCATGCTGGAAGTCATCCATGATGAAGGCTATATCTCGATCATAGCCTCGAGTCCGTGACTCCTCCCTCATATGTTGCTGGACCTCAGGTAATGAATGGCTTGATCCAAACTGGTCCCTGGTATCTGCAGATATTGGTGGCAAGGGTCCAGCTGCCGCTCTTGCCATTCCCATTGGTTGCCCAACAGGACTTAGTGGGCTTTCTTCCTCTGAGTTCTGTGCTACAATCGGGATCCTTCCCCTGCTTTGGCTAATAGGTAGACTGGTAGGTTTAGTTCTTCCAGAAGGTGCTGCATGGCTAAACGAAACATCTAGGGGTTCAGCTTCTTGGGCTTTCAGTCTTAAAGAAGAACTAGAAGAGTCCCTTTTCAAAGACAAATCAAGCCCATAAACTGAGGAGGGTCTGGATGAGGGCCTAGATCTACTACCACTGCTATAAGACTTGTCTGCTTCATCTTGTAATGTGGATCTCATTGTTGGACCTAGTGCAGCCCCAAGGCCGGCACCAATGGATGAAGTTAGTGGTGTCCCCATGTATTTTTGTTGGTCAGTGATGTTTTTTCTAAGGCCAAAAGTGATATCATCCTGAAGAAGCCTTGCCCTAGTAGTAATTCCCCCAAGTGATGACGTGCTTGATGAAGTCATGTAGGTTGAATAGTCAGGCTCAAGGTCTCTGCTTTCTTGGATAGGTGAAAACTTTGTTAGTTTGGGGTCTATCAAAGCTTTCTTGTGTTTTGACTGCTTTTGGTAAAGGAGGGCTGCTGGAAGCTGCTTAGCAGCCTGTTTCTCAAGGGTAAGCCTACCTATGCTATATTTCTCTGACTTGGGAAAATGTCTGAAGCTGCCCTCCGGGTGGTAATACTGTGACAGGCCAGCCAAGTGATCAAGACTTTCTGCACCTCTACGGAACTCTTGCTTTATCTGGTGTTTCAGAAGTTTGAGCTCATAAGGGTCCTCCATTGGATCTTCATCAGCTTTAACATAGGAATGTAACCTAGAAGAAGTCTGCAGTGGTGCTAGGAAGTCTGATACTTCCTGTGCTCTCCTGGCCTCAGTCGTGCGAAGCAGTCGATCTGTTTTGGTTAGATCTTTTTCATGGAGGCTAAAACCAGAACCAAGTGCTCCCGTTCCCTTAGTAAGCTCACCTATATCATCAATCAGCACATAATTTCGGGGTGCATGGTGGTGGTCTATATCTGCATAGAACGAATCTGCAGATATGCTCGATATAGGGCTGCTTGCTATGCTGTTTCTCTCATCTAGTCCTATCCTTAAGTCCAAAGTAGAGTACTTACTGCCCAGCTGGGATACTGCATAATTATTGTCAGTTGAAACTGGTGCTATCATGAGAGGCTGATTGCGAATCACATCATAATTTGTTGTTATCTTAGGCTCCAAATATAATGGAGTTTGTCTTGGCTTTGGCTGTATCACCATCATCTGTGATGAGAGTTGATAGGATGGCTGCTGACTTGGAGGAGGTTGAGCCTGTGGAGTAAAGGACATAGTAGCTCCTGTTTGGAAAGCTGTCTGGGTCTGATAGGGGGAAACCTGCTGGTGATACAAAGGCTGCTGTTGTTGGTAATGTGACTGCTGTGTGTACTGAGTCGGTGCTTGCGTAGGCAGGGCAGGAGATGAATATTGATACTGAGCATATGGGCTTGTAGCAGGGGCAAACTGTGTTTCAGGCTGGGTTTGTGGTGGTATAAACTGATTGAATTCTGTCTGGGGTGCAGTACGTGGTCTTTCCAAGCCATGCTGAGTTTCTATTCTCGTTGACCTGGTATTATTAACTTCACTGTCTGACATATAATCACGTTCTTCTGCTACTCCTTGGAGATAGGCACGCTCTCTCTTTTCTCTTTCTTTTAATAAGGCTTCTTTCCTTCTATTAATGCCCATTTCCAAATACCTCAGTTTGGCATCTATTTCTTTTTCCTCCTCATCTAGCTCTGCTTGCTTCTTTCTAAGCTTGGCTGATTCCCGTTCAACCAAATCCAATTCTCTGTCTATATCCTGAAGAATTTTGGCTCTGGCCATAGTGGTAGTCCTACAAATCCTTCTGCGTGAAACTGATCCCACAGAAGTATATGGTGACTGAGTTCCTGCTGTTGCTTCCTCTGGAGGTGGGTTGGGCAGAGTCCTCTTCACCTTCTTCTGAGTGCCGGATGGAGTAATGCTTGAAGAACCTTTTGTCTGCAATAGAAGAAAAACAAGACTTAATCACTATTCGGGAGGCTTGATTGCCAATAGATCACAAGGAATCTAAAACTTTTTCACAGTATTGTTTTGTATCTTAGCCACATCTGTAACAGAGAGGAAGCATGTGGTGTCCTTGAATAAGCTTCAGGAAACAGGATGAAATAAACTCTAGTAGCCTGTTGGAGATCAAGAAGATCAGCAGCTTAATGCAAAATAAGGGAGATAGCAGGGCTCTGTTTAACTTGACACTGAAAAATACACATTATATTCTTGAAATGGAATTAATACTGTAACTTAAAAGTGTTATTTTTATTCATCCTGACATACCTAAACATACATTATATGCATGTGTTAGGATGAGGGTAGTACATGCAGATCTATGCACCTTCATTTTACTTAACAGAAAAAATTTGTATGTACAATTATAAATGTACATTTATAAATATCCATATATATACATACATATAATTGTACAATGTAATAGGAATCTTTGAGCCAGATACTGTGTGCTTACTGAGCAGTTACAACTTATAGTAAAATCTAGACACCAGTGCAGGACCTTCGAGTGCCAACACACTTGGTACAAGAGGTAGTCCTGTCTCTCAGTCCACTTTTCCAATTTTCCTCAACTCCACAGCTATATATTACAACTTCAAAATTTAAGCAATGACAAAATACAATAATCTACTTCAGATCAGCTGTGCAGAGCTCCCCACAGTTAATGGTAGGAGGGTGATTAATGCTTTTCTAAAAGAAGTACATACCATATACTGATGACATACTTTTTGGAGGTCTCTAGCCTGTCCATCAGCTAGGAAAGCTGGCAACACAACTAGTCAGATGCAAGCAACAATGCACTCTACACTACTAGTACTTCTGAAAGTTTTTGAAGAAATTTTAGGCTCCCATTCAGTGTAGATACAATAAGACACTAAATTTGAATGATTTTGAAATTGCACCGTCTTCCAAATAGCTGCTTATGGATTTTGCCATAGTTAAGGATAAAAGATTGGTCTGTACTTGTACATAAGAATAATAAAATCAGCAATTATAAAATGCAGCCTTGTTGACAGAAAAATACAGAAACACTTCAGCGAAGTTTAAGTAGGGAAATAAAAAGCATATTAACCAACTTGTCACTTCTGCCTCTGCAGGCAAGCACAGAACTTTACCAAGAATTAACTATTATTAATTAAAAATGGAATTTCTTCTGAAATAAATGCTACTTCACTCAATTAAGAATTAAACAGGAATAATTTTAATTAGCAATAAAAAAGCAGTTATCTTAGTTCATTTGTCAAGAAAGTTTAAAAGATTTTAGAGAGATGACAACCCCTTTGTCTGCTAACCTTAAGCTAACCTTACCAAATCAGAATAATCCACATTTGTAATTAATCTTTAGAAAAACATTCACTACTTTTACAAGTGCCATTTAATCTTTTTTTCATCCTCTTCATCTCTATTCCATCAACTTCCGCATGTTTCAGATTTCAGTAAATGTAATTTAATTTTGTTTTCAACTTCCCATGTCCATTTCCTAAACCCATGTTGTGCCAACAAATCAAAAAATATAATTTTCTCTAGCTCAGTGTAGTTATAATCAAAGACAAATTAACCATCTACAGTAGGTCTAGGTGGCTATTAATTTATATTGTAAATTCAGTGCAATACCACTGTTATTCCTTCCTCAAAATTTTATATAGCAATCACAAAAGTTGAGGCAATCACAGATAGTCACCACTTTTGGGGAACAGCTATTAATAACACACTCATTAAAAGACCTGTAACACTTTACAGAATTATTATTTTTGAATGCTATGTTTTTGTTTGTTTGTTTGTTTGTTTTTTCTTCCTAGCTACCTCCATCATCAGTTGCATTAATATCTTATCTGGGAACTGTGTTAGTAGGTGAAAAGGAAGTTCAAGTTCAGTATTTTGGTAGATAAAAATCTAGAGTAATAGTTAAATTTATTTTTTTGCATTTTCGTTGATGGAAGGAATCAAGGAAAATAGTCAAGCCAGGCCTGATCTACACCAAACTCTAATCTGTTTAAGAAATAAGAAAATAGAGATTACTGGAAGTGGAAAAGAGTATTTCTACTATCTAGCCCTCTCTCTGTATATTTTGGTCACTGTAATATATTTATAATATTATGCTCATTGTATGTTTAAAGTATCCAAAGGAAAGAGAGAAGAAACCTTCATCAGGCTACTACAGTAACATATAATACAGACAGGCATTCTTAGGACTTACAATTACTAATTAGATATTAAGTTGGATGTAAGGCAGGCAATATTAGTGAGCTCTTTGACTTAAGAACCCATTATGTTTTCTGCCATAATTTATCATATTTTCCATCTTCCTCATTCTAAGATATCTGCTTCTTGTCAACTATTATTGTCTTCCTTGATTTTTAAAACTCTGTCCACGTTTAGCAAATGATTACTCCGCATGCTGACTCTAAATCTCAATAACTAATTTATTCTGCCTCCTGTTTTACCATGACAACCTTATAAAAGTATTACTTTATTGATGATGATTACATAGAAAGAATTTCAAACTACTCCAGGACTTCCCTTTAGGATGTAGTCATATCTGTTTCTGAGGTGAAGCTGAACTTGCAAAAATAACCCCAAAGCTTGTGCTTGGGATAAAGTATAGATATGTTGTCCTGAGTACTACAGAGTAAAGAACTGACAAAGAAACGAACTTGCCCATGGCAGGGGTATTAGAGCTTAATAATCTTTAAGGTCACTTCCAATCTAAGCCATTCCATGATTCTATGATACCTCTCTCTCTCAGCAAGCTGTACTGTGAACAAAGTTTTGAAAATAAAAATAGAACTCCTATTACCATTCCTCAGTCTTTCAGTTCAATGACAAGATCACAAAGAGGAACTCAAAATGTTCCTCCCTGTGATCTGAAGGCTGTATACAAACAGGTTTAGCAAAACTTTTCTTTGCTGCTTCACAGCACTGCAAGCGTGTTGAGGGAAGGAATTGTACCACTCTGCTTTGTGCTGGTGCAGCCTCACCTGGAGTACTGTGGGCAATTTTGGGCAACACAGTATAAGAAAGACATAAAACGTTATAGAGAATCCAAAAGAGGGCTATGAAGATGGGGAAGGGTCAAGAGGGAAAGACATATAAGGCTGAAGTCTCTTGGTTTGTTCAGCCTAGAGAAAGGAAGAGGAGGCCTCATGGTGGCCTTCAGATTCCCCACTATTGTGGTTTAACTGAGCAGGCAGCTCAGCCCCACACAACTGTTTGCTCACTTCTCATCAGTGTGATGGAGAATTGGCAAAAAAGGTCCACAAGACTTCAACAGACAGGGATGTTAGACTACCTACACTCCATTGATGCTATAAAAATGAAAGTAAAGCGGGTCACAGCAGAAGCCACTCCTCTGCCACAATCCCCTGTGTACTCAACTGTGTGGAGGAAAGTTTGTTCTACACCACAGATGAATAAAATTTCTGCAAGGTAAAGATTACTGAATCTGCTAACTTGCACCAGACTTGAAATTTCTTCAGAAAATTGTCTGCACCCTAATTACCAGGAAAACAATGCAAATATTAGTATTTATCTTTAAATAAGGAATGTGTAATCAATAAGCTTGCTCAGCAAACTATAGCTAATACTAGTTTAAGAGATGCATGTCGAACTCACAAAATATGGTAAATAGAACTACAGAGAATAAATTATTTTTATCTAGAAAAGCTGTCAAGCAGCAGAGGAACACAAATCACTGAATTCAGAAAAGTGGTATCTTTAGGTGGGGACCAGTGTAGGTTACTAAGGGTAACCAATGTGTACCGGTGGGGTGGAAGGTGAAACTTGTGCTCTATCTCTGTGTTCAAAATTCACTTCTGAGAATTTTCATGTACCAAACAACTCCACAAAGACAACCCTTTCAAAATTCATGACTCCCAATAAGATTTGCAGTTGCAATGATGCACTTCACATTTGTAAAGAGTTTGTGTGTGTAACTCATTGCCATTCACCATCAATAATACATCAGTTGTAACAGTTATAAATTTTGGTAATTCCTTATTTTAAATATTTTAGTTACATCAAAAGATCTATGGAAATTATTTGTCATTCATTGAAACCTTTTTCTGCAATTTGTTAGTATCTTTAATTTGCTTGCAAATGAAATCTAATTTCAAAGACAAGCTAAGAGATAATATATTATCTCATTTTCAGTATGGAAACTTTAACAGCATATTTCTGTAGGACACAGAGAGTGATAATGGACTGTGTCTCAACGTTTTGTAGCTTGTCCTATGCAAATATTTCTCATTCAAGTGTTCGTAGACCCATCTGGACTTAGTATCTGTTATGTGAATACCACGTAACCAATGGCTAGCGGTGTTACTCTTGGTAACAAACAGAGCAAGAATACTGAGAAAATTCTCTCAACTGGGTGATATAGGGTACATTTTAGCGCATGAGGAATCATAGTTTTGAAGACAAGTAAAGGAAAACAGAGAAATTTTGCATCATAAGAAAAATGTATTAAAAAGTGTATTTATAAAATCTAATCATCAGTGCAGACAGTGGAATAATACAGGCTCTGAACAATATCTAACCATCAGTAAAACCCTACCAGCCAACCAGCATTGCCTTTCCTCATGCGACCTTGAGGACAATGGGAATGGAAGAAGAGTCTGATGAGATGAATTTGGTTTTGTGTATAGGAGGGAAATAATCCTGTTTCGTGAGTAATATGACAAAGCTTTTCTTTAATGAACTATCGTCTTTTTCTTTTCTGGAGAATTTTGCTCTGGGGACTGAGCAGTGAAGCAGAAAACTAGTTCCTAAATCACACAGCAGCACTGAGATGCTGATAGTCTGATTTTTTCTCTCTCTCTCTTTTTTTTTTTTCCCTTCACTCCTCTGGAGGCTCTGTAGTGATAAATATCCTCCTGTCAAAACCAATATAATTTTTTTTTAGAAATAGTCTATTCCAAAAGAATATGTATTTTTTTTTATTTCATTTGTTTCAGTTAGAGTCACTCATTCTTCAAATGAGCAATTCTGTACTTTCCATCCTCTTACTCCTTTCTTTTTCTCTGTGAAATTGACATTTTCACTTCAAATGCAAGGGGAACAGCACAGTGCACTTCCTAACAGCTGACGTGACATGAGATAGCAATTTCTTTCATCAGTTAAACACATAAAAGGACATACACTGCTTTTGATCGCAGGAGGAAAAAGAAGAAATTCAATGAAAATTTGATACACAAACTACATTTAGATGTGGACTTTACACAGTGGTTTTCAAAGTGATCCAAACTGTTGATTCATCTACCTTATGTGAGTACACATAATCATTGTTCTCCAGCATTTGCATGTAAGATTACTGTTTTCCACAGGCCAGTCTATCTATGAGCCATTCTGAACAGGATAGACAATTTAGTCTCTAAGGGTAATGGGGCAGATCATTCCTCAATTAAATTGGTAAAAATTAACTGCTGTTTAAATAAGCACAGATATATCAGTGGAAAATCAGACAGTGAGAATAATGAAATCCAGTGATTTGAAACTTGGATTTGAATGGTTGTAACTGGAACAATATTTCATATGTGTGCATTTAACTGATAATACACAACTTACACATTATTCAGAAGCTTGTGTTTCATCTCCTCAGCTTATATACACAAATGATATCTATACACTGTGCTTCTTCTGCTTGTAGCAGTCTCTTTAACCACTCCCTCAATATAATACAGTATTGTACAAACTATTTTTCTTTTTAAGATTAAATTTATACAAAAGGGCAACAGTTCTTTTCTGTCTCCCTCTGCTATTCCTTGCTATTTATCTTTGTAACTATATTATTTATCTTTGCAAAGTGCTCTGAAATACAATTTCATGTGAGAGACTTGCTGTTCAATCTCATTCAGTGCATATGGAATTATATCTCCAAGTTACTTTAGAGTGAGGAAAAAGTTTCTGGGAGATTGATTCAGACAATGGATTCCTGATTCCTGTCAAGCTAATAGAAACAAATTGTTAAACATTAGCACTGCTTCTGCATCAAAATGTATGTATCAAAATGTATGTATCAAAAGATAAAAGAAAAAAAAAGATAGAAGAAGAGGGAGATGAAGGAAGAAAGGAAGAGGAGAAGAGAACGATTCTGTTTACAAAAAAAAAAAAAAAAAAGAAAGAGAAAACTATCACCAGAATTTCCATCCTGAATGATAAATTTCACACTTCCCTATAAAGTGCCTAAAACACTTCAGGACACAACACAGCTGCTATATAGGAGATTCTAATGAAGCCTAATAAATGCTTGTTTTTATGTGATTTTTTCAAAATATGCTAAATATGGAATCACAGAATCACTAAGGTTGAAAAAGAGCAACTAAGACCACATAGTCTAACCATCAACCCATCCCCACCATGCACACTAACCCATGTTCCTCAGTGCCACATCTCCATGTTTCCTGAATGCCCCAGGGACAGTGACTTCATCACTTCCCTGGCAGCCTGTTCCTATGCATTATCACTCTTTCTAGAATTATATTTTTCCTAATATCCACCCTCAATTTCCCCTGGTGCAACTTGAGGCCATTCCCTCTCATTCTATGGCTGTTACCTCGGATAACAGACCAACTCCCCACCTTACCACATTCTCCTTTCAGGCAGTTGTAGAGAGCAATAAGGACTCCTCTGAGCTTTTACTTCTCCAGATTAAATTATCCCAGTTCTCTCAGACACTCCTAACAAGACTTGTGCTCTAGACTCCTCACTGCTTCACTGTCCTTCACTGGACACACTACAGGGCCACAATGTCATTCTTGTAGTGAGGGACCCAGAACAGAGTGCAGAATTAAAGGTGACAAGTACAGAGAGATAATCATCTCCCTGGTCCTTACAATGTTTTAATTATATGTATCAGTATATTAAAAGCTACAAAGAGACTTCACAGAAAGAAAACACTCTTCTTCTAATCCCCAATACAGTGTTTTTACTATAAACTATGGTTAGTATTCAGTGTACTACAGTACAATAGACACAGTTCAGAACTGAAGCCTGAATTTAATAAGGTTCATTTCATACCATCAGTACAGAGTAAATACCTCTGTCTGTGAATTAAAATCTTTCCTTAATTGTAATTGTTTTGTGAGTTTTTCAGAGGATAGTTTGAAAGTATCTAAACTTACCTAGATGCTGTCTTCCTCATGACTCAAGAAATTTTTTGAAGATAAGGTTTCTGAAAAATACTCTGCTTCTATAACCCATAACATTATGAAATAAATGATGCAACATTTTGTACAAAGTATGTTGAAGTCCCTGCACTTCATAACAAGTTGTAAAAGAGAAGGATTCACCATCTAAATAACAAGTAATGGTAAAACTAGAATTGCTATAAGTTGGTGCTTAATAAGATCAAGAAAAATGCTGCAGATTCATGATGGCTATGTGCTATATTATAACTCAGAATATTACACTATAACACAATTGGTGTTTCTTAATCATCACTTATTTTTTCCCCTATAATTTCAGAGGCAGGGTGCTTTATGTAAAGTAGTATGGAACTGCAGATACTCAGAACTTCCCAGTTTAATCTGTGGAAAGCTATCAGAAGGTCTGTGAAGCAGATGGACCATTTGCTGCCTGTGTTTAATAAAGATAAAAACGTTGTATGCACATCATGTGCTGTTATCCCCAGCAAACTCTGTTTTCAGATTTAACTAATTAATGGCACTAAACTGTACCTGAACAGCACATTCTGATACAGAGGCTATGTGATTCTGCCATTGGTATTTCAAACCAGTTATTTTAAAGGATACTGGACCACAGCATTAATTACTAATGTCAAGTTTTGTTGATCATGAAGCTATTTGTGGCAGTAGAAGAAAACACCAAACACCTTTGTCTTGGAAGGATGAAGCTATCTATGTAATAAATCTTTTTGCATGTGCTCACTCACTCACTGTAATTAATAATGCACCGTTTCTCATCAGGTAACACACAAATGATTATAAGTATTTCCTCTCAGTCAGAATAATTCAGTTTGAAGCTCACATCACATTCACTGAAAATTCCGTTGGATCGCAGAGTCCCAGTCAGTGAGAACATACTTTTAATTCTCTCTCTTTGCAGTCAGAGAATTCTGGCCAGAAAGTACTGGTGAGAAAAATTCAGAACAGTTTATACTTAACAGTAGGATATGCGTATGCTGAATGAACACCATCTGTTTTCAACTGATATCAGACTACTTCACAAATTTTCAGATGTACTTTAAAAAAAATGTACCCTCTCTCAAAAACAATGGAAATATTAATGTTGTTTTCCAAGAAAAAGCAAACAAATAAAGAAGGTGTGAGAAAATCTTGTCTTCTTCTATTTATTCTCTGCTACTCGCTTCCTCCAATGAATAGTGGCTGACAGGACCTCACATGCTGCTCCACAGCCCATGTGTATTTGCTAGACTGAGAATTCATCTGCTGAAATGCAGACATAAGTTACAGAGCTAATCTGAACTAGTCTTCCACACTACTGAATTGAAAGAAAACAGATTTTAATTCAGCTCTCTCCACAATGACACCTGTTTCTCATAATGGCTGTAGAAACAACCTCACGTAACATAGATGAGACGTGTACATGTCTCAAGACAGAGGAGGTCAGTTCCACTCCTAGCAACTGCTGCAGTATGAATTCCTGCTTTTGCCTCCTCATGCAGCAGCTGTTCTGTAGACAAATTCAATCTTTTTCTCCACACAGGAATCTCAGCACCTCAGCAGTCAGAGGCTTTGGACTCAGCTCCTTCTGATTGTAGAGGCAGTATTTATTCCATTCTGCACTTCTAATGCTTTACTCCCCTGGTCTAGATTAAAGGTGATGGAGCCAGTAGAGCATTGATTAATCACTTTCTCTGAAATGTGGTTCATGCTGGGCAACAATGGCTATGTAAGTCAGGTTGTAAAGCACAGATTAGACAAACTCCCCAAGTGCCTGACTGCATAATGCAGGTCTTTCTTTGTGCCTCTCAGTACACCTTCTGTCTTTTCAGCTCAACCCTGAGTTTGTCCACAGTGCTGTGCACCTGTAGAACAACTTACATCCATTTTCCATCCTTCTTTTTCCTACAGTGCCCTAGAATTTACTACGGCAACACGTACTGCTGTAGAAAAACACACTTCTTAATTTCCTTCACTAGCATATAAGCTCTGCAAGGCTTATCAGGCTCTATAAGAACCAACAATGCTTCATGGTGGTGGCACAGCTGCCAAAAATACTCAGCATTACTCCACTGAACAATAGCACAGTTCAAGGAGTCAGTTCAATACAAACACAGAACAATTTGATAAACCTATGTTAGATCATAAGCTAAAAACTCTTAAATAAGCCAAAGTCCTCATTCCAAAATGAGTGTTTACATTGCCTAATTCTAAGTAATAGATCAGCTAATTAGGTTAAGAGACTAATGATGATTATAGTTCTATATCCATAATAGATGGTATGACAAGACCCTCAGTTCAACCAGACTTTAGTTGTGAAATAGCTGAGACATGCAAAAAAGTTAAACTGAGGCCAAATTTCATTTGAACACTTACATCTAACATTTTAAAACTGAATTTGTCCAGGCAGAATGTAAACAATGGTTTATGACACTCGCCTTTCTTGCTGCCTCGTTGTTTCCAGGCTTCCCCTCATTCCAACAACTCAGAAGCTTTCTGGTCTGCAGCAAGTTCCACACAGCCTCCTCTGCCTCGGCTGGACAGGTCATTTTCTCCATCAGTTCAGGTTGTGAACCCATTCCTGTCACTTCTCTGCAGTTTTTCAGCACCTCCCTAAACTTCTGCCTGCAACAGTTTCCCCCTCCCCCTTCTCTCTCCACCCCTCTTTCTCTGAAGCATGAGAATTCCTCCTAAAATATGCTCTGTTGCTCCAAGGATAGGAGCAATCTCTCTCCAGAAGCTTCAAGCCAAGCCAAATGAATGAAACCAAACCTGACAACAAACACACAGAATAGATCATCTGTCACAGATGGCTATACTTATGAAGTGTGAAAACCACTCACAGTATGCCCAGATTTCCTGTTACGTTTTTTTCTACAAAGTGTACTAGCCAGACCACACAAAAACCATATCTCTATTCTTATTCTCAGATAATAACTTCCTTCCTCCCTTCCTCCCTTCCCTCCCTTCTTCCTCCCTTCCTCCCTTCCTACTTCTTCCTTCTTCTTTCTTTCTTTCTTTCTTTCTTTCTTTCTTTCTTTCTTTCTTTCTTTCTTTCTTTCTTTCTTTCTTTCTTTCTTTCTTTCTTTCTTTCTTTCTTTCTTTCTTTCTTTCTTTCTTTCTTTCTTTCTTTCTTTCTTTCAAAACAAAGACTTTTAAAAGGCATGCAACAATTGTTTTGAAATTAACTTTTCTATATACATATTTATTACTATATATGTATTCCGCATTCTGTTGAAACTACAGTAAATTCAGTCCATGGAGGTGGCATGACATGGCAAATGTCTCATTATTTGATACTATTTAAAACTAGATTGGACATCAGCACTGAAGAAATCCAGTCAAGACAATCAACTCACTCTGATCAGCTCAATTACAAATAAAATTGGGAGAAACTTCTGATTTTAAGAATAGCCTGCAACTTTTCTTTTTAAATATATACTAATAAATTTTTAAAGCTGATTGTTTTACGAATTATTATATGTGGTTTATAGGACTAACATAAGCATTACAGAATCTATAATATTTACAGAACTAGCTGCTTCAATACTTCAGCAGGAAACACTGTTTTAATTCTCAGATCTCTCTTATGGAATCTGAATGCACAGCAATCATTCTAGTACCTCACTGTACATATAGCAGACAGGAGCCAGGCTGGCTGAATAGTGATGATGAGTATCCTGACTGATGAATCATAAATGCCATTACCTTACCATGCATTATCTGGAAGCTCTGCATATTAGCGTGCAATTCCTTATCGTGCTGTTTGAACATCAGTTGACATATAAACCGAAACTACTGAAGTTATGATGAAATATTTCTCTTTATTTGCTCTCGTCTCCTTCTTGAAAACAGTCAGTGTCTTCGTATCTGACCATAGTCAACATTTTTAATCCATGCTGCTTTTCCACCACAACATTCATTCCCTCTTCAAACATTTTATAGATTATATAGTCATGAAATATAACTACAATGCTGTAACATAGTAATAATTTCAGAGAGGTAAGATGAACAAGATTTAGAAAAGGGAACAAGTTTAGCGCAAAGTAACATAAGAAGAATAATGTTTCATTAATTGGAGACCAATTCAAACTCAAGATCAAGTCATGGTGAATGAACCATTGGCAGAAAGGTCTCTAATAAAAAGCAAACCCTGAGTTCTTTGTAAGACATAAAAAGTGATGATGAAGAGAATGCTATTACTTTTATATGATCATAGATCTGGACCTGAGAGTATTATCAGCCTGTTCCATCAAGCAGAAATTTCCTATTACTCATGGAGCCATACCACAGCACAGCTTTTCTATGCAGCAGTTCTGAAAGAACACTGGAAAAACACGCACAGGTCATAGGTAATGCAATCCATGTATTGTACAATATGAGCTTATATGCAAAACTTACATGCTTTCTTCGTGTAAATTCTCTTGCTAGCCTCCAGGTGATCTAAATGATTTGGAATCCACCTAGTTTTTTGAAAGACACTGCTTTACACTTTGGAGCCAGGCAGTAAGATTAAGTCTGCTGCAAAGAGCTTTAGAAAAAGAAGACAAAGTGTATCTATATAAGAAAAGTACCACACTCTTGTATCACAAACCATCACACTGTATTTTTGGTGTGCAAGCTGAAGATGTAAATGTATTTCTGCTAGAAGTTTTTGCACATCGTCTTTTATCTGAAAAAAATTACAGTTTCAGAACAGAGCAAGTTCTACCTCAGCCTTACTGTTTGCCAACTGCACCCAAATGCCATCAGTTAATATTTACTTATGGCCACTGCATCCTTCCAACCTGTACCTGTAATATTGTCTGTGTTTTTTTAACTGTTATATTACAAAAAATTTAAAAACAACAACTAAGCTATCTTAGCAGTGGTAAAAACAATAACTGTGACTTTCTAGTGAAAAAAAAAGTATATAGAAATCAGTTTTGACTACTTTTCATATTGCTTTCCTCCTCTAGGTTTTTTACTGCTTTTCATCCTGTCATTAATACTTGAGGAGCTCTTATATGAAGAGAGGATAAGAGTTCCCTTTGCTAATTGAAGACAGCTAATTGATATCTTCAACTCTCAGGTGTGGGATTACTGAATGCAGACCTACATCCTTCCAAGAGATGCACAGAAATCACAAGAATTCTCTGCCATGGGAGCAATGAAGTCCCAGAACAGGCTGCCAAAAGAGGCCGTGAAATCCACAGAGATTCTCAAAATCTAACAGGACAAGACCTCTGGTTATCCAACCTAACTTCAAACTAGCCAAAGTTTGAGGTGGAGGTGGAACTATATTTTCTTAACACACTGCTTCCAGTCTGATGAGTTGGTGATCTTTTCCTCAGTCACTGTGACAGCTAAGGATCTTGGCTACTTAATGTTTTCAAAACTCAGCACAGGCAATCACATTCTTATGGATTTCTTGCCAAGATGCTGTGGAAAGTGTGAAACAGGAGGGACTTCAGTGTTCATTTTTATTAAATAAAAGCTTCAATGTAGGCAAGGGTTCTATAACGGCAGCATTGTTGAGATGAAAGGTACTGTTAATCATGTATAAAAAATATCCTTCAGATGAGCCACTTTGCTGTTATTTATGTATATATGCATATACGAAAAGGAACAATTTTAAGTTAAACAGTAACAAACAGATGAAGTAAATCAATGTTACTTTTGAGTTTTGTCACAAGTTTTTGTTGTCTTTGATGAGATCTTGGGCCAAATGATAAAGAAACAGAAAAAAAAAATAGATAGCTGCCTAGGTTACATTTCTCTGAGATGGGCAATGTTCAAACAGGCTGTAAGAACATAAGGACAGAGCAGCCTACACTACTGCTGTGAAAAGAATGACATTTATTGCCTAAAGAAATAACTGGAAGCATTACTATAAAACTCTCTGTACTACTATTCACTGATCAAATGAGCCAAGGACAAACTTGGTGATTCCTTTCCTTCCTTTCCACTCTTTCTGTAATATTCTGTAATATTTTTGCTATGGATTCTATTTTTGGTATCATAAAAGAAGATTCAATATGATGTAAGTGATAAACCATTCAAGGCAAGGCTGGATGGGGCTTTCAGCAACCTGATATGGTGGGAAGTGTATCTACCTATAATGGGGGGTTGGAACTAGATGATCTTAAAGGTCTCTTCCAACTCAAACCATTCTGCGATTCTATGATATATACAGCAAAACCACAACTATGCAACAGGATAAGGTGAAATGGCCACAAACTGAGGCATAGGAAGTTCTGCACAGATGTGTGTTGAAAACTTCTTCACAGTGCAGTGACGGAGCACTGGCACAGCTGCACAGAGAGGTGGTGGAGTCTCCTTCTCTGGAGACGTTCCAGACCCACCTGTATGCCTACCTGCGCAACCTGGGCCAGGGAGCTGCTTTGGCAGGGGGTTGGACTCCATGATCTCTAGAGGTCCCTTCCAACCCCTACAATTCTGTGATTGTGTGATTCTGTGATATAGATATAGTGCTCCATATGTTATCGAGTAAATGCTACTTACATGCTACATTATGATTTCCTGAGGCACTATATTTACTAAATACATGACTTGAAAATAATGCTCAAATTCCTTTTCCCTACATTAGGCCTAAATTTTAGGGAGGTAACTCATTCTGTTTCACCTTGCCTACCATCTTTCCTGATAATCTGTTCACTTTTGGCAATTGCCAACTGTTTAAATCGAGCAGTTGTCCAGATCTGCAGAAATCAGCAGTTACATTACTTATTTCACGCATACTGAGGAAGTCCTCAGCATTTAATCCTCTTCAGATCCTTCCTCTATAGTACTTATTTTTAAGCTCTGTCTTTACTTTTTGTTAATGGCTAGCTCATCTCAGGGTCCTACAGCAGGGAATAGGTTTGGCAGGCAGTGTAAGAACACCAAAACACAAAATGCTTGATCTGCATTTGGTAATATCCAACAACTTGCCAAGTGAGTAAGGCAACAGAATGAAAGCTGTACTTCAGCAGGAACCACTCAGACAGGATGAGATGTCAGAGAGGGACCAGCTGGGAAAGAGAAGTAGGATTTTGCAAGAAGATTAGAGAGAAGATATGGACAGATGGGGAATGTGAACAGAAATGGAACCTTGATCCAAATTCAGTCCATGAGTATGCAAGAAGTTCTGGAGGAGGAGAGAAAAAAGGCAGGCTTCATCCATAGTCTCACACAGAAGGACAGAAGGAATACCAAGAAAGAAATTTCAAGCTCTGCATCAGTGCTTCACAGATGTGCCTAAGCCATATCCTATGTTGCAGCCTTACTCATCTATTTGGAGTTTCTAAATGGCTGATCATAGCACTGAACAAACTAGCTACTTATAATATCTGTCTTGGAGCTTCATACCAAGTGCAGGGGCTTTAAGCACTTGCCAAACCTACAGATATCATGTTAGTTATGATTTTACACCATCAATATCTAACATGAAACATGATGTTTCCTGTCCTGTATACAAGAAGATGTTTGGCCTATCTAGGCTAATGAAGCAAAATGTAAAAAGAGGAATTTTAAATGCAGAAGACACTTCAGCTAAAGCATAGAAGGAACAAGGCAGGTACCATTTAGGCTGTTTCATTACAGATATATTTTCTTTATCTCAGCTTACTATCATGTAAATAAAGAACTGAAGCACTGAGACCATTGATACTGAAGACAGAGCCCCAAAATTACTGAGTAGTTTATATAAGCACTCTTAAGAAAAACACTCAATCAATACAGATTGAGAGCAATAATGTGGATATGAATACGTAATAGGAGCTACAAATATTTAATAAAATGGCATTCAATTTTTTAATTCAATTTTTAGAGCTAATACTATTCCTAGGTACAACAGATATCTTATATATGGACAAGTTCTCCACACTTTCCAAGAATATTTCTACTTTTTCCCAAGTATTTTAGACTTTATGTTATAACTGAATTTTTATATATTTTTTAAAGTACAAGTATTGTCATATTTCTGAATATTGGATGGATATTTTTAAATATTATTTTTATTTTTAAAATTTTTCTACCTGTAGTGTCTGTACTATTCCTGAACTTGATTTTGGAACAATGCTTTGAACTACTATTCTGCTTTACAAAGTGATTGGGATTCCTATACTGTATTGATCTGAAAATGATATCTAAGTGCTTTTTCCACAATCTAAATTGCAATTAATTTTTTAAAGAGTCAAGTCTATGATGAAATCTTCTTTGCCCCACTTAAAGTTGCCTTCCAGTTTGACAGTGACCAGTTTAACCTGATAGCTCTTTTCAGTTTGCAGATCGAAAGTTCACTTCCATTAAAAATAAAAATAGTAATTGCAAAATATTAGCTTATGAATAAATAGTGGTAAAGCATTCCTACAATTAAAATCTCAGATTAATTCAGAATTGTAAATACAATTAGTTATTTTAACAACTGCTTTTTAACACAAAAACATTTACTTAGCAAATCATTGTCAAAATAGAAACATTTTGAGAATAAAGACCAAGATAAAGAGCTAGTAAGTTTAGTTATGCCATTACTAAGCCATACTGATTTCAAAAAATGTCTATTAGGTGCTATTAGCCCAAATGGTTGTGCAGCATTTATGAGACAATGATGTAGCAAGTATTTCCAGAGACAAGATATAAAACTTCAGAGCTCTGACTGTTTATTTATAACATTAATAATGCATTGTTCACTATTAACACACTTATAGCCTAGACATTAAAGACTAGCCTGATTTCATCCTTTCCTATTTATTTATTTTTTTAATTTTACTTTTTTGAGTGAGCATCAGATCATAAATTTTGGATGTACTGAGGTATTTTTCAGATATTTTCAAGTAGGACATATGAGCTATCATCTTTTTTTTGCCAGTCTTGGATTATTTCCAAGTAAAATTTAATCACATTTGGCTTATCAAGACAATGTTTAATTTTTTTTTAAAGTATGATATTAAGTGAAGAAGTGTTGGAATTAGTTTGTGTTATGTCATGAGATGAAGTTTTGGAGAAGTTATTAGTCTACTACTTTGACAAGAGCAAATTCCTTGTTTTTCTCTAATTATTGCACATACAGAAAATTTGCATGGAGGCTTTTGTGCATGCGAACTATACACCTTCTGGAGAAAGGAATGGAGAATCTCTGTTTTAAGGATGCCTCAAAATGTGTTCAAATACCAGGTAGGAACAACCAGCCCAAACCAATGACTTCCAACAAGATCAAACTATGGGCTGAATCCAGGTCAGTGTTAGATTCTCCAGCTGCACAAAGCATACTTGAAGAGGCTTTAACACCAGCTAATGTGATCTGTTGTTCTGCTTTTAGTGTACCAAATGACTTTCTAATAGGGCACATTCAGTGTTTCCTTTGTAGGGAAGCTTTTATAGAAGTTGGTCTTCTGTCAGTTTCTGAGGACGTATGCTCATTTTCTAGGTACAATTTTTCTGAGCTTTTGTCATAGCTGCTCCTAAGAGAGTGAACAGAATAAAATGCAAAGAGTCAAACTTGTCAGCAGAACTTATGAAAGAAACTCTCTTGAGTTCAGTTGTATTAGTCCCTGTCCATCTAAGATAAACAGACAATTACAGTAGTAGAAATTGTAACCTCCTTCTTTCTGTTCAGATAAACTACTGCATTCCATGGCTTGGCAAGAGAGAGGACTTTGAGGCAAAACAGGTAAGTTCATTCTAACTTAACAGTCAGTGTATGCTCTTCTGTTGCTCTTCCATGCTTGCTTTATTCTGCTGTATATATATATATATAGTATTTGTTACTCTAAAGCAGGGAGCATTATATTGGTCTTTCCCTACATCCAAAACTCAAAGAATTCCTAAAATGGAACCAGGAAGGTAGATAACCAAGTCAGCTGGAAATGAGCGCAAAGAGATTACAATATCTTCATTCTTCTTTGTCTTTTATAGAAGATAAAAGTTTGAGGATTGTGGCCATGAGTTCTTCTGTGTAAATGAGAACTGGCTAACAAGGAGATGGATGAGTTGTCAGCAGGTAAGAAAAAGTCTAAATGACAGAAAGCCTAGGCTCTTTGTCAACTCAGCCATAAATCTCATGCTTTATAATAGATTATGAAGGGTTCCCTTTGAAGAGAAAAAGATTGAATAACATAATATTTTTCGGCTATGCATGAATGTCCCTGTACTGAATACTGAAGGTTTGAAATCAACTAATTTAAAAGTAACAGGCAATTCAGAATGACCCAGTTAAATGCTCTTTAGAAAACAAGGCTTATATGATATGTTGACCAAATGTGAAATAGTCTTGTCTGTTTTAAAATCTGACAGATGGGAAGAAAGATAGCTTATTTAATTCACAGAAAGGTTATTCCAAAAAATTTAAAATACAGCAAAGGAAGCAGTAGCTTGAAATGTTAACAGAACTCTAAACTAAATACTCAAAACTTTCAAAACTTCAGTGGAAAAGGCAATCTTAAATCTACTGAAAAAAATGAAGTTAAAGAAGAAAGGTATTTTATTATTTACACAGGGATAAAAAGTTGTCAAGAATTGTCTTAGTATGTGAATGAAATGATAACTTTTCAACTCAGTTTCCAGTGAATATTTTTAAAATGGAGAAGAGAAGTGGAGTGCCAGGAAATGCAAGAATCAGAGGCCTCTGCAGTTCCCTCTCCTTCAGTGCATTGCTTTACTGAACTGACACTGATACTTTAAAGATGCCTTTTTAAAGGAAATCTAGATGGGAAGAGAGATTAAATCATATGAATGTGAAGCAGAAAACTCTTTTAAAGAAATTCAGCTGCTAACAGAGCCTGAGTCCCGTTAAGAAAAGACAATAATATTTAATATTCTGGACATTTAGGTCACTTTTGCAAAACAAGCACATGAGCTCCTGAAGGATTTTGGATCTTTTGGAGATGATGTAGAGCACTTTGAAAGTAATGTCTCATATTTATATAAAAACTACACAGATACAAAGAAAATGATAACATTTGATAGAGCAAATTCTCAACTACTAAACAATATTTTTCAACATAGCCACTGCCTTGAGCTCTGCATTTTGAACAGTGATGAACAAGAGTCTACACGCTGTGCTGTGATTTTGATACAAAGGCGTAGGAATGATGAGGCTGTGAGTGTCTCTTCTATGTCCTTGAAGCACTGATAAGCATCATCAGAGCACTCTCTCTCCACTACCTTCATGGATGAGATAAAGCAAATGGTGCATATCAAGTAAATTATTAATCTCTCCCCTATGTCAGAAAAAAAAAAATGAAGGAAGAGTAAGAGAGGAGAAAATTGTCATGTGAGGGGTAATAGGAAAGAGGGTCCACAGGAGGGCCATGAAGAAGATCAGAGGGCTGGAGTATCTCACCTATGGGGACAGAGAGAGCTGGGGCTTTTCAGCCTAGAGAAAGTTACAAGGAGATGTTATAGTGGCTTTCCAGTACCTGAAGGGGACCTGTAGGAAAGCTGGGGAGGGAATTTTCATAAGGCATGTAGCAAAAGGACAAGGGGAAATGGCTATAAACTGGAAGAGGGTAGATTTTGATTAATTATTAGGAAGAAATTATTTACTGTGTGAGTGGTGAGACACTGGAACAGGTTGCCCAGACAGTAGATGTCCCCTCTCTGGAGGCATTCAAGGCCAGCCTGGATGGGACTTTGAGGTATCTGGTCTAATGGGAGGTGTCCCTGCCTACAGTAGGGGGGTTAGAACTAGGTGATCTTAAAGGTCTCTTCCAACCAAAAACATTCTGTGATTCTACGATGACACAGAAAACCAGATCTTTCTTTTTTTTTGTAGTTAGCATGAACCCAACTGAGGCACAAAAGAACAAAAGGAATTCAGTGGGTACGTCTACACCTTCTTTGGATTGCTAGTCTGAATTCAAACTCTAAATAAGATCTATCCATGGGCAATGAAACAGCTGCATAGGCAGCTGTGGGGCACCCTTCAGGGATGTAGGAGCCTGTATGATTAACCAAACCTATTGACTTCATCAGTCACTATGCATTTTAATGTACTGCCAGACTGACCCTGACAAACTGCATGCAAATATAAGAACCATGCAAATCAGACCATTCTCAGACTACACTTAAAGACTGGTGTACACATGGCCAAGATGAAGGATCACTTGCCACCAGTGCCTGGAAAAGAGAGTTATTAAACCACATCGAACAGATGCCACTTAGATTTCCTGAAATAAAGGAAAAATACTTCAAATCTAGGATACTCTTCCATCATACAACCAAAGATGATTTTTCACTCAATACTTTTTACCTAAAGCCCAAATAGCAGCTGTTCCTGCACAAGGTGACGGCTGTTATATGGAAAGATGAATTTTAAGGAAAAGAAAATGTTCTATCTTTTCTTCTGGAGCAGATCATGAGACCAAACCAAAAAATTAAATCACCAAATTAAGTTCTTTGCAATTACAATGATGAGACCAAATACCTCACAGATCATGAAACACTAAAATGAATATAAAAGCTATAATAAACTACTATACCGTTTTAATTGGTTATAAGAGTGGTCAACAAGAAACCAAGAAAAACACCAATGTTCTGGGCTCCAAGGAGAGCTGAAATCCTGTTACCTGAAATTCCGGCATGATGCTGAGAAATGAACCTACTCCATGCTTATGTTGAAGGTAAACAGAAACATCCAACCCCAAACTACCCCATGCAACTACCCATGCTCTTTAACTCTGTTCATTTATCTGCTCGTTCACCCAAGCATAACATCCTCCACCAGCATATTGATCTGGTGATCACTATAGTTCTGAAAGGACAAGGACGTAATATACAAAGGTTTTTAATTCTACTGGGAAACACTAACTTGTTTCTCTTCTCCAGTATCCAAATGTACAGCACAAATGACACAGTAACAGACATCTCCAATCCCTGAAATCCTAATCTTTATTTCTGAAAACAGCTAAACATATGTTCTTCTAATTGAAAATATGAAATTATTTCAAATATAAAATGTTAACATCACTATTCAAAATACATACAGCTAACCTAAATGTGACATGCAGTAAGGATTTATGCAAACCATCAAGTAAATTTGTTAGTGATGAAAATGAGGAATTATGTTGTAGTTACACTATCATAGACAAGGCTTAAATGTCACAGTAAAAAAGGGAGTTGTTAATAAGGTAAATTCTATTAATTTGATTTTAAAATGAGGACAGAAATTATAGAGAACAATATTTAGTGTAATCTACGTGTCTGTTTATTACACAATCATCCTATTATGTATAGTATCAATGTATCAAATCCTATAGATTTGAGCCAACACTTTCAGACTTGCTGCTTTGTATTTGTAAAATCGGTTAGCAATACTCTAGAATACAACATACAGATTAATGTGCTTTGTTTTTGTTACTTCATTTTTTAAAAATGATACTTTTAAAATCAGTATTAAAAAAAAATCACTTCTGCTCTTAAAGTAGCGGCAGATTAAGTTCTGCATTTTTTATCTAAATAAACAATCTTTGGGGATTTTTCTTGAAATTGTGGCCTTTTTTACTATAGTATATAGCTTTGAATTATATAAGCCTTATAATTGCAGCAACTAACTTCTGATGAAAAATTCAAGAAGTATTAACTTTCTTTACAATTTGTTCAATCTCTGGATGCTTAAAGACATGGTTTCTACCCTGAAGCTGGTAGGCCACTGACACATGCATCTTTGCATTAGTTTCAGTAATACAGACAGTTTTTCTGAGGCGTTATGCAGTGCTTAGCTGTAGACATTGTGTAAGTATGACAGCTCATCTGCAAGATCTTCTGTCACTTGCTTCAATTTAGTTAAGCAGGCATTTTACATCTAAAAGCAAAAGGCAGACAAATCCCATCTTTGATTACTCAGATGCAATGTGTACAAGTGCCACAGTTGACTGTGACTGGCATGTGACTTCATTACATGATGCACTAGAGTAAATCTATTTATTTATTAAACTAGTCAGGTACTCAAATTTTTTGTTACTGCTTGAATGGATTAATTTGAATCTAATCTCTAGAAGGACTTCATGCCCTCAGGAAAATCACTACTATGACATCACACCTTGTGAATGTCCAAACAGGACTGAGGGCAGTCTCGAAGACAGCACTGGGGAGCTAGCTCATTAGCACTGGGAGCTCAAGTGGCACAAAGCTCACAAAAGGAGAAAAATGGGTATCTTTGCATAGAAACAATTCTAGATGAGTGGCTTCCATGACTCTTCTTTGTTATTGGCAACCTGCATCTCACAATTTTTCCTAGACACAGTTACACTTGGTTACTCATGGAACTGCTCTCTATAAAAGTTACTGAATTAAGCAAAATGTAAAGCAATATTTCTACTCTAGGATTAATAGGAATTCACCATCTGTATTCATTCTAGTGTTCACAGTAGCCATGTCCACTATAAATGATAAAGTGAAATGTAAACACATAACTTGTCATCTCAACATTAAATGCGCTGTCACTGAAAACAATATTTTCTGTATATTTATCATTAGATGATTAGCAGACAGATTATTTTTGAGCCTTTCACTTCTACTAGACCGGATAAAATATCATAATTTCCTACAGAAGGGATATTAAGGAACATAAAATTACAGCAGTAGTTGTAAAAAGCAGAGACACCATTTTATCAGTGCACTCAGTCTACATAATCTTTCTCTTGTAATACCATAATAATATATTTTTAATGGAAGAAGGATATGAATGATGAAAGTGCATTACCTGGAGGACAAAGTGTCATTTTACTGTAATCCTTAAAAAGAGACTGGTTTCACTCCTACCCTTTTAAGCTCACTGATTGCATAAGGATAAACTTTTTTTTATAAACTCCCACAAAATCACGCCTGTGAAACATGCAGATGACCACATCACACGAACACCCTTTTCACCTGCAGTGAAAAATGGAGGCAAAGACATAATCCTGAAACAAGAACTATTAAAAATGTGATGGGATACTCATCTGTTGAAAAAAACATCCCCTAAGGCAGGGAAAAATCAGACTTTCATTTCCATGATCTCTCTTTACATTCAACACCGCCTTCTTCTAAGTGAACTGTTTCACAAGTTTTTCTGCACTGAACTTCATTGTTCAGAGTGATGTATCTGATTCTCTCTGCCTTTCCCTTTTTGCAAGTAGGCAATTAGGTGCTCTCCACTCAGTAGGAACAAAATGGAATGCTGAGAATTTACAAATGACCACTGGAAACTGCACAAAAATTAAAAAATAATAAAAAAAAGCCACAGTACAAAAATATTTCACTGTTGATGAAACATATTCATTTCATAATTATTAAGATAATCCACAAATGACCTTCTATTCAAAATTCAATATAACATCAGCATGTTGTAACAACACAGATCTGCAGTTCTAAAAAAAGGTCAACAAGGTTTATACTTCGTCAACACTGCCATTATGTATATACTATCAGGAGGAATTTTTGAGTATTAAGGCATAAAAGAAGAAATCACTGTCCACTCTCTTTTCTATACTTCTGAGATGCTACAGTTCTAACACCAGGTTCTTATCTGGTTTTAAAAATCATAGTCATACTGGAAAGAGTTCTGGAAGTCTTCTGGAAACTAACGATCCCCCCTTCCAAGTACAAATGGATTGAGTAATAGAGAACTGAAACTGGTATAGATAATGCCAAAGCAAATTATGTCTGTATTTCCAGATGCTGACGATATCGTTAGATTTCTTTCTGTTGTCACCATTCTGGAAGGTTAGATTTCTTTCTGTTGTCACCGTTCTGGAAGGTCAGACCATTAGGGCTAGTGATGTCCCCTGCTAGGGCCATAGCCACACACAGACACCCATATGGATGAGTAGAAAATGGCAAAATGGCATTTAATATGGCACTATGGTTCTTTATATACATATCCAGCATTGTCTACACCCCCTAAAGCATGTGTCACCCATCAATCACAGAGCAGGGGAGGTCCTATCGCATCGCATCCCAGTGCCTTGTCCACACCTACTACAACTTTCCAAACCTTCATAGTATTCTTTTTATTATATTTATCTTCTGCTCCCTTATTTTTCAACTGATTTCAGCCTAAGCTTACTGAACGTAAAAGCCTGTATCAGAAGGAGGGGAAAACACACTTAATGCTTGACATAGCATCAGGGCTGAAAGCTGCCATGATTGCCATGGGAGATTTGTGGAACAGTTTCCCCACCATATGACACAAGAGACAGAGCAGTCCATTTTAAATGCATGGAAGATTTTTACTTGCAGTCCACGTTCCAGAAAATTGTCCACCTCATTGATTTACATTGTAAGCACTTGAGATGTGGACTATATTCTACTTGATGATTGCGTAGTAGTATGAATGGTATAGTTCATTACCGTTTGAGATCAGGGCAAAATGGTGACAATCATGTGGGTAAGAAATGAATACAAGATTTTTGTTACCGTGTCTTCATTAATGAATACTGTATGTGTTCAAACTCTAACATAAAACATTTTAAAAATCACTACTTCATAGAATTTATCATCATCCATCGCTGCATAAAGAATACAATTGATATTAAATCTATATGAATCTATAAAATAAGTGAACTGAATCGTTTGTCCTCAGTAATAGTTTCACTGCATCACCAATTGTTTTACAGTATTATTCTCCAATATCTAGTACAACTCAACATTTTCTAACCTCTGAGCAAATTTCTTCAAGATGCTGTTCAACACGAAAGGAGTGTTTGTACTCCTGTTTCTCACACTGTTAATCCTGCACTAGGGAATGATGTTGATATGGATTACCAATGCCAAGACTACAGTTTTCCCTTCAAACTTCAAATAATGGTTTAAAGCAGTTATAGTTTAGGAAGCACTTAATATCTGAACAAATATGTAAAGCTCCAGAATCTGTTTACAGTGAGGTTCTTGGAGGGTATGACCAGAAAAACCTGGTCACTACAAAATATCAAACATAGAAGGACAAACCCACTTTATTCAGTCTGTACTACAGAACCCCTTATGTATTCACAGGCAATGGGAACATAAAAGACAGAAATTACAGGTGAAGTCAAATGGCAGTTCTCCTAGTGCTCTTACAAATTAGATACTAACCCTACAACTGACTGAACGGACTCAGACAAAAGGACAGTCAAGAACGTGTTAAATTACGACTGTTTTTCTGCTAACCAGTAGTACCTCTAATTCATTAACAATGGATTAATTGCCAAATCAGAAATCTTACTTCTCAAGGAGAAAGAATATTGTAGAATATCCCATGTAAAACCAGTACATCTCCTCTGACATCATAAGAAACAGCATAAGTTCTTGATAACCTTTCCTATCCAAAACAAACCATAAAGAAAATGATTTGTGGTCTGAAAACCTTCAGTTTGGAAGAAGTAAAAGATGTACATATACATTGGGTCGTAAGATTAGCCACTGAATCACAAATGGCAAAAAAACCCACATGGGTCAAAAACAACAGCTAAATCATGACATTACAAATCTGGTGTCAGTTATCTGTCAGAAGGTATATGCAGTAATTCCAATATAAATACACTACAGACCATGTCACATGAACTGGTTGTTGTACTACTAGAAAAGAAAATGCTTCTAATTTTCTAGGAATTGTTAGTAACTATTTTATTGTCAGTTAACTACTATTTAAAACATAAAGAGCCATTCAAATTCTGAACAAATATTTATTATTTATTTTTCCTGATTCTCACTAAGACTGTGATCTCAATTCCCCTATTTCCAGGCAAAGTAATGACTCAAATAGCCTCGCTTTAGACTGCAGGCATTCCTTGGGACTTTCCAGCAACATGTAGAAATCGACTACATACATTGGCACTGCTAATGAATGTGTCAGCCCTCATGCTATAATAAAGTCAGCTGTACAACTGCATACTAAACAAAAAAAAAAAAGGGGGGGGAAAGAAAAAAAATACTTCTTACCATGAAACCCTCAGTGTACTGAAACTGAGCTCTGGAACTGTCTTCTGCTGTGGGACTCAGGGGCTTAGGATCAGACATTGAGCGTTGCATCATCTTTGCTGCCTTTGGGCTTGATGGAGGAACCTTGGCAATGTCAGCATGCAGCATCTTCTGAGGGCTGATGTCATCAGTGATGGATTTTTCATAGGGGACAAATGCTGACTCTATAACTTTGCTTGGTGAAACAGGTGAAATGGGTGAATAAAGAACTTTGGGAGATTTGGGAGGGGAAGGGACTACCTGCAGAGTGGAATCTGGACGAAGGTGAGATGAATAGCCTATTTCTAATGGTGTCGGGCGTTTTTTATCTTTCTGAGGGGATGAAGCTGACAAATATTGGGGACTTTGAGTATCTGACTCTGTTTCTGTTTGACATCCTAAACTTTCTCCTTTATAAGTCTTTTCTGGAGCTGAAATGTGTTTTATGATTTCAACCTTAGCATCCAATCGAGCCCTGATTGAAGGCGTTCTTATTGTTCCTACAGGTTCTGTTTGTACTGAAATCTCTGCTACTGTCTGAACTGCAATACTAGATACTTTGGAGAACTGTTTGGCTTTGTCTGCCTCTGTGGTACTCTCACTGTATTTCCCTAAGCGAGACTTTCTTCTAGATCTGCTAGAAAGATCCCATTCATCTTGATCCTCATCATCTGTCTGGACACTTGTATCAACACTCTTCTTAGTTCTCCGTCTCCTGTTTGTGTAACCTCTGTCTGCTCCATCTTCATCATCAGTTTGCACTCCACTGTCCACTATCTTTTTGTAGCATCTAGGCTCTTCTTCCACAGTCTCCTCCAGCTCCTCATACGGACCACGTAATTTTGGCATTGAACTTCTCTTTTTCAATTGCTTCTCCTCTCTAACATCAATATCTTTCAGAGACATTTCTGAAACAGAGCTTAGGATACCAGATCTAGGTATATATTGGGTAATACCATCTGACTGAACTGTATACCATGCTTGGCTTTGTGGAATTTCAATACCCAGCACTCCTGAAGCTGTAGTGGTTGCATCATCAGTAGGCCAAAACTGGCCATTTTCTGTGGTTGCATACTGCCCTTCCAAAAGTGCTTGATCTGTGGTTGTCTGTGGAGAGCCAGTTCCTGAAGGGTCATAGCCATATTGATAAATTTGTCGAATTTTTTGTTCCTCTAACTGTTGGTGGAGCTGTTGTTGAAGTTGTTGGAATTGTTCAAGTTGCAACTGCTGCTGGGCTAACGTCTCTTGTCGCATCATATACTGAGCTTGACGTTCCTCCTCTTGCTGAAATAAGAGATGATGTTTCATAGATTGCAGCTCCTCAAGCTTTTTTTGCACCATAAACTTCTCTTGTTCCCTAAATCTTTGAATTTCCTGACGTTCCCATTCCAGCTCTTCAGCAAAACGTTGTTGCTTAATTTTTTCCAGTTCAAGAAGTTCACGCTCCAAATCAAGTTGTTGCTGTTTGCCTTCTTCAGGGGCAATGATAAGAGCAACCTCATCTTCAATTACATCTGTATAAACTTCAGGTGCTGTAGCAGATATTAAGTTGGTTGGCTCAGTGGCAATAGTTTCTAGAGTAAGAGGTGGTAAGCCTGTCTCAATATCAAGGGTAGTACTTGCATCTTTTTCAGCTGCCATTGTTGTCAAGAAACTGTATGACCTTGGAAGTGGTTGATTTTGTTGCAAAGTTGATAATGAGGAAACTGAGTCAACTGTTTGGAGAGTAGGTAAATCTCTGACAGTTGTACTGAAAATAGAACCAGGTTGTGTAGTGATGGCAAATGTAGATGGGATTGGAGTTGCTACTGAAGAATAAACAACACCATTGGATGCTCTTAAAACGCTTCCAGTGCCGAATGGGGAACTGAGGGATGATACCATTCTTGCTTGGGAATATTGCGGTGTACTGATCCCGATGCCAGAAATTACCTGTCGAGTCTCTGGGTAAGGACCAGTAGTCTTGCTTGAGTAATCCATAACCTCACCTGAAATTACAGGGCAAAGTTATAGTCCAGTCCCACAAAAGAGTGTTGCTCTGCGGATTCTGAAAGTCATCTCATCTTGATGAATTAAATGGGAAGGGGAAACCGCATGCAAATCTTCAGGTTATTGGTCTATTTTAGATGTGAAGGAAAGCATTTCTGAACATGCAGGCACATGCAGGCACCTCTGTGCAAAACACATATGTAAAATGAAGAAATGGAATACATGTGTAATCCAGAATAATTTGTCACACTGTCCAAAAGAAAACAAAACAACAGAAGGGGAAAAACAATAATATATAAAAAAAATCATCCTGAAATGAGGTGAGGAACATCATAATCATATTTCAAAGAAAGATCTGCAGCTGTGTCATACTGACCTGTAGTAACTCTTCCAGAAGTAAGATCTACTGCTGCATCAGTTGCCCCAACTCGATAATCAAAGCTATTCTTGCTTTTGTATGCAAATAGTCCAGCTTCTGATAAATTTGTGTCAGACATAGATGGTTTCATACCTCCCATTCCTCGGTAGCCATATGACCCTGAACGATCATATTGATAGTGGTCATCCCTGTAACCAAAGCGATCTTCTGGAAGTGTAGTTGGAGGTTGCTGTGCTGTACAGCTTCTACCAAATGGCAGTTTATAAACCATATCACAGCAGACGGCTCTTCTCCCTGCAGTCAGGTCCACAGGTTTTTCATCATCTTCTATTACTGTAGTTACAATACCTGAAGTAGTTTCATCCATTGTTACAACTGTTCTGTGAGATTTTGTAGTACTAAGGTCAACTGCTCCAATCTCCATTTGCTCCTGAGAAGTGGAGAGATCAGTCCAGCCATTTGTGACACTAACAGGTGGTACAGTAACAGGTTTTGTAGCAGCCCATGTCACCGCATGTGTTGAAGTACCTAGGGATAAATTTATTGGCACTTCATCTCTACTTACAGAGAAAGCTTGGCTGCTCGTTACTCTCAATGTAGGCTCAAAATGTTTTGATGTTGTTAGCTGCAGTGGAGTTGTCATTGCATGTCCCAGATCCACAAGGCTGTCTGTGCTGGCAGAGTAGCTTACAGTGGCAGTGCAGGTTACGACAGTTACTGTCTCAGTGACTACAGACAGAGAAGGATCTGCAACACATGCAGTACTAAGATTTATTATAGCTGGTTGAACAGTGCTTACTGGCCTCCCAGATGTATCACTTGATGGCATTTGCCTTCTAGCGTCCATGGAAACAGCAGATAGATCCATACAGCTATCTCTCATTTCAATATCCATCTTAGTTAAAGTGCGAAGATCAATGACATCACCCAAGGGATGGAATCTTCCATTCTCTCTATACCTGGGCTGATCTGTTATATATACGGGCTCTGGAGGTATAGTAATAGCGACACTACCTAAACCAACACTGGGCACTGGGCGCTTCACTACAGACACTGTAGTCTTGGCTACCTCTGTGGTTACTGCTTCTGGTTTTGAACTAGGTACTTTTTCAAAAGTTGATGGTGTTGTGATAGGAATAGTTTGCAAAGCACCTGTAATATACATGTTCTGATCTGTCATACTTTGAATTTCCACAGCTTTCATAGATGGAGTAAAAATTGGTTGCATAGTGTGGGGAATCTGTTCTTTAGGAGGTGCTTCTGAAGGCCAGCTGGTAACAGCCTGACTAGTGATAGCTTCTGTGGGAGTTCCAGGCTCAGATGGCAATGTGATAACAACATAGGTTTCCTGTGAGGGTTTTGTCAACCTTGGTGAAGATTTGTTAGAGTGTGGAGACAAAGGGGATGTGGGAGATGCTATTTTGTATTCAGCTGAAGAGACCAAATTCAGAGTCATACTTGATGTCAATGACAAACCTATTGGTTTGGCCTGTGTTTCTGCTGGCTTATGAACAGCTATTGGGAGTGGAGGAATTGCTGGTTTAGGAGCAATTGGAGGTTTAGTTACTTCAGTAGGCTTGTGACTGAAAACAAGCCCTGCTGGAATGGAGGATGGCTTGGGTGGTACAGGAGGTGGTGTTGGGGTATATGTTTTTGTAATAGGTACCATGTGATTCTTTAATACAGCTGTGGATTCCAGTGTTGCAACACTTGTGACTAATGGTAACACTGTGGGAGCTGTTGCCATGGGAGCCTGAGTCTGTGACTTCTTTTTGGGATAAATGGCTGGTTTGGGTAAAATAGGTGGAGGTAATGGTGGAGGAGGAGGAGGTGGAGGAGGAGGAGGTGGAGGAGGAGGAGGTTGTACAGGAGAATCCAAAGAAGAGCTTCTAAAAAGTGAAAATACTTTGGATGTTAGAGCAGGAGCTGAGGAAGGCATGGAGACCATGCTGGTCTTACTTACAACTCTGGGAGTAGGTAAAGAAGGTGTTTCTGATGCAGGCTCTTTAACTGAAACTGATCCTACACATATGGGTGGTTGCTCAGATGTAGCACCAGTCAACTTAATTCTTGTCATATCAAGACTAGATTCTTCGTGTGAATCTTCATGATGAACTTTGACAATGCCAGCCTCTACTGTACTTTTTATTTTTCTAGCTGCATCCTCTTCTTCTGAGGAGATATCGTAAGTAATGGTATCAGCTGCATATTGCTTGGGTTTTATAACTGTAGTGGTGAATATTGAAGGTGCAGTTTCAGGCAAACAAACTGCAGCTTGATGCACAGTATCCATATCTGAGGCTATAGCTGGCTTCGAAGTGGCTCTGGCAACAGATTCATAAGGCATACTCACTTCAGAGTACTCTTCTGTAGATGTAAAGGGAACTTGGGCTATTATCCTGACACCTTCAGAATCTGCTAGTTTACTTACACTATCTGCTGTATCTACATAGCCTGTGGTTGCACTATCTATGGGTGATGAACTGTCAGTGGTACAAACAGAAGACGTGGATGATGTTAAGGAAGCTGTATCAGAAGGTAAAATTGATGTAGCACCTTCTGACATCTCAGAATACGTCAACATCGATGTTTCATGAGAAATTATTTCTTGAATTTCTCTGGCATAATCTGTTAAGTATTCATCTTCAATTTCCTCTGCTGTAAAATGCTGTGTTATTTTAACATCTGGAATAGAAAGGGCTATGCTACTAAGAGATGATACATCTGAGATTGCTGAAGTGGTGCTTGACGTTAAAGATGTACTATCTGCTAATTCTCCAAAACTAGATCCCTTTGAATCAGATGCAGGAGCAAAATCTGAAGTTGGTTGTGTTGGACTGGAGCCAGGAGTTAGCTGCATTCTTTGTCTTTTCATAAGCTCTTCATAAGCAGCTTCTGCATCTAACAGCTGCTTTTCTTCAGTGGTGGAAGATACTGCGCTATCTAATACAACTATTTCGTGACTTTCTGGAATAATATAAGAGCTAGAAACAATATCTTCTTGAGGCACAATTGAACATAAAGACTCTACACTATAATAGTCTTCTTGTAGATCAGTAATTTTCTGTGGTTCATCATAGATCTGCTCTGAAGCTCTTATTTTTTTCTCTTTTCCTCTCTGCTGTATATATTCATTACTCTCATCTTGTCTCATTGCAAGATTAGTATCAACAGTTCCATTGTAAGTATCCTCTATTAAAGATTCATAAATATAATCCTCTATTAGCATTCCACCATATAAAGATTCTTTTTCAAATACTTCATCTTTTTCACTTGCAATTTGAAATGACTTGGACTTCTGGGTCTTATGAATCATTTCCTCATACACCTCTTCAGCACTTTTCAGAGTCTTTTGACCACTTTCTTCCTTTAGGACTCCAATTAGTTTTTCATCTGTTGGTGAGTATAGAGAGACAGCAGTAGGCAATTTGTAAACTTTTTGTACTTCTATGATTTTTTCTGGGCTGATTTCAAATCCTTCAGGATCTGATTCAATACTAGGTGAGTACTCCGAACAGGAAGATCTGTGCAGCTCTTCCATTTCTGCTGCCTGTCGTAATTCTTCTGTTGGAGACGCATCTTCAATGGGAGAAAGATTGCTTGGAGGAGTCTTTGGACGTTCTCTTCTTCTCTGAGCTCTCAGTTCATCCTTGTCTTTTTTAGATTTTTTGCTAGAACTTTTTCTTTGTTGTTGTTCTAATTCACGCTGTTTCTCTTGTTCCTTTAGCAGTTCTTCTTCTTCCCGTAGCTCTTCTTCTTCTGAAGAATCTTCAATAGTTGGAAGAAGAGGACCATGAGATCGATGCCTAGCTTTGCGTTGCTGCTTGCTCTCCCCTCCCAGTTTTTTGTGACTAGGACTGCTGTCACTATCTTCATCAAGTGATGACACCGATGTAGGCGATGTACCTGGTGTGAAACTAGAAGCATGTAAACTGGAAGACCCTTCTCCTCTAGATCTATCTTCAGGTGAATCTGTAAGACTCTCCATCTCCAGCTCAGGCTCTTCATCAAAATACAAAATACCCTTCTGTTGTTCAGGTGTCTCAGAATATTTGCTTGTTATTGTACTATTTAGTTCTATTGTTTTGAAACGACGAAGACCTCCTCCTCCACTTATAGCAAGTTCTTCACTATCTTGACTTTTAGTTTCCCTGTATTTTGGCTCTGGGCTTTCATCAAAAGTCTCATCATCATCATCATGCCAAGAATGTCGTCTTCCTGAATCCTCATCATAGCCTGCACTAGTTTTCCGTGCCATTCTCCTATGTTTTCCTGCCGTTCCTTTGGCTTTGCTTTTTACTTCTTCTTTCTTTTGGCTTTCAGTCACACTGATCTCTTTGAGTTGATTTCTAATGAATTCATCATCTTCAGAACCTGAGGCATCTTCATCAGCACTCATCTCTATAATCTGTTTTCTAATGAAGTCTTCCTCATCACCAGATCCTTGGCTGTCGTCTCGTTTGTACTCATCACTACTTGAAGAACCAACACTAGCTCTTCTCTTTCTCCTTGGTACAGGTGAGTTTTCACTCTCACTGCTATCTTCCACAGAATCATAACGTTGTCTTCTTGCTGGTGTGTCATCTCCTCCATCTTCTTCCTTGTAGTCAGATCGGGAGGAAACACCTCCTTTGCCATCTGCTGCAATGGCTCTTTCACCTGCTTGAATAGCTTCTAAGTCTTCCTCATCAGAACTGTAAGACTCTGGAGTGACTGGCAAAGGTTTCGTTTTTTGCTGATCCTTTGTCTGTTCACTGTATGTTTCATAAAGTTCTTTCCTTCTCACTGATTTTTCATCAGCAAGCGTACTTGCCTGAGCTTCCAGAATAGAAAGGACTGTACTTTCCAATTTAGCTAGATCTGAGGGGCTCGGTGGACTTTCTTGTGAAATAGTGTCTTTTTGACTAGAATCTCTGTGTAAGTCCTTTTCATCACTGGGGATATGACTTGGAATTTCACCAAGTGAACTTGATATCCCATCAGAAGAATACCCGGTGTCACTCAGACCTTGTGGACTTTTCTGTTGCTGAGAGCTTGATGTGTCTGATTTCTCATCCTCCTTTTCCTAAAAAAATAAATACATATGCGTGTCTATATACTTATAGATAAATTCTTTATGTCTCCAAGCAATTACATGTGTGTTTTTTCTAAAAGTTGAGCTAAAGTCCCAGATGTAAGATTTTGTCAAATTATATTATATTGTATATGATAAAACACTAATTTTGTTTTGTAAAGCCATTAAAATAATACATTGCTTTATTCAGATTTTGAATGTTGGCATTTAACCATGCTTTGCCTGGTTTTCCATGTCAGCAAACGATATTACAAATAAAAAGCAAATAGAATATTTTACTGTTTTCAGAATCCTTTCTAATGATAGTCTATCATTTGTTCATATGTGTACTAGACAATTTTTTTTTTGTTGGCTAATTTAAATTAATATTTAATTTCTTACGCTTCTAAACTAACTACAGAATTCTAGATATAAATATAGTTTACCAAACTGCCTGCAGTATTTCTGGGGTCTGGTCCTTACTTTTCCCATTTAATCTTTTACAGTTCCCTAGAAATAGTGCAAATCTTCTCAAATTTTGAAGCTTTGGTTTAATTTTCCCGAATTAAGTGTTACCCATTGTAACATAAGAATACACAGTACTGAAGCATGAGTTAACATGATCCAGAACATTCCCATTTGTGTACATTTTCTGAACAGAACATTTAAAACAAGATTCTCAGTACATTCGTAATGCAGAGGTAAGCTGTTGCTAGGGGAGTATAATTGCAAGACAGACAGCTACTGATCAAGGGAAATAAGGAAGAAAACAAGGCAGGCATATGCAACTGAACACTGTATTCAATATTTTCCTACTTAATCCTAATTAAATACCCTTAGTCACTAACCTACCTTCAGTTCCCTTTGAAACACTCCAAATGACAAGCACCTCTTTGTCCTTTGGACAACAAAATATCAAGAATATCCTACAAGTATTTTCACACCAGTTTTCCTTCTCCTAGATGTGAAATCCCTCCTAATTTCTTGCAGCTGTGAAACACTTTACTTACTGAAAGAATCTAATCATTCAACTAATAAAACAGCTCTGTCTCCAAATGACAGTTTATTTTAGCTGCCATCACAGCCAACAAGTGTCTCCATCTCCAATACAAATTTGGGAACAAGCATCCCAACTCTCCTGATTTTAATAATATGATGTGTTATCACTATTTGTTACAGAACTCAGTTATTTTCAGGTTGGTGAGGCACTGGAACAAGTTGCCCAGAGAAGCAGTGGATGCACCACCTCCAGAAGCGTTCAAGGCCAGGCTGGATGGGGCCCTGAGCAGTCTGATTTAGTGGATGACTACCCTGCCCATGGCAGGGTGTTGAAACTAGATGATCCTTAAGGTCCCCTTCAATTTAAGCCATTCTATGGTTCTATGATGACTCTATTGTTATTTATAAATTTTGTTAAACTAAGTCAATAATTTCTGAAGAAAACCTAAAAATTTACTTAAATCTTTGACTTATCAGCATCCTTGGCACTATGCTGCATTTAAAAGAAAATCATGTGGAATAAATACAAAGAAGTCATGACAGTGCTTAATTATAGTTTTTAGGCACATTCACACTTGTGTTTAGTTGTTCTTAATTTTAATTATTTTGAAAAATTTCCTTTAAGGACAAAATTACCTTTAAGGATAAAATATCATAAAACAAGTATTTGTTAACTGTCAGTTATTATATTTTTTAAAAACAGACTATTTTTTTTTCATTATTTAATTTACAGCTAATGTACCTATTCTTGCCCTCAGGCATATCACTGTGCACATAATCCTCTACTAAAGCCACTAGCAATAAGATTAAAATAATCTACTCATTAATATCTTGTTTAATAACCTCAATTTAAAAAAAAAAATTACATTCTTAGCAAAATCAGATATTACATATTATAATAAACCCAAGTATCTGATATCAGAGCAAAAATCATTGCATTTAAAAAATTACATCTGACAACAATTATTTCTAAGAACAACTGTAGTGATAAA
Organism: Cyrtonyx montezumae; assembly: GCF_038088225.1. Taxonomy (NCBI): domain Eukaryota; kingdom Metazoa; phylum Chordata; class Aves; order Galliformes; family Odontophoridae; genus Cyrtonyx; species Cyrtonyx montezumae. Next base: position 152,281,915 of record NW_027072034.1, read on the forward strand.
GCTGTGTTTAATGCATAAAAATGGGCAAAAACTCCAATAGTACTTCAAACAATTCTGGGAAGCCATCACCACTTAAGTACTTCAGAACTCTTTATTCTGCAAAAGGTACTTTTGGAGATTCTCCAGCCCATAATTGTAGAATTATACCTACCCTATAATAGGGAAAAAATGAGGGTTTTTTATTTTTTAACTTGTCCGTATATCTTTACTTCTGTAATTAAATAATAATTTTTAAGGGACAGTTATTGGAATATATGTATATATATATATATAAAATATTATATATTTTAACAAATATATAATCGGTTAAGACCAATGGATTTTCCCATCTAGAAATATCATTCCTCCATTATGATTTCAGCCATTGTTATTTTTTTACTAGTATGCCCATTCTTGTAAAGACATACCCAATTATGTATGTCATCAATTCAGATTAGCTTCTAGAAAATTCAAACATTTTTCAAGCTCAGAATGTCCTCTAGGAGTTGATGAACAGACTCTGCCCAAGTAATGTGAGTCTCTGAGAGTTCCATAGAGAGATGAAGTGATAAAATGACTTAAAAAGTATACGAGAGAGAACATGTTAAATAAGTAGTTAAGTTCAGAAATAAACAGACAGGTGGCCATGGAACAACATTAGCCATTCTCCTAATGTGAGATGGTTACATTATTTATGAGTCCAGTGTGCAGTATCTCCTCAATGACCAAACAAGACAAGATGGAAATGAGTATTGCCATTGCCTGCCCTATTGCTGAATCACACTGTATGCCATAACATCACTGCTATAAATAATAAAACTCTGAATAGTGGAAAAAGTGCTATTTGTAAAGAGAAAGAAAAGTTCTACAGTAGTTAGGGACTTCCCTAGGAACAAATGTGACAACAAAATCCATCTTTCCTTTCAAGGTTACTATGATATGAATATATTTTCAATCATTTTTATATGTAGAGTTGTCTGTTCTGTGATATGTGATGCAAAAATTATCTTGCATATCATGTGCTGAGATAACACACGTAATTTATGAGAAGTAATCTTTGGTCTTTGTGCACTTTTTCCCTCCTTTAGGCATTTTGAGAGTAAGGATATTGTCATTAACTTTATCTGTTCTTCAATGACCAGTAATCAATTTTGGACAGGACTGGCCACCACATATGTGAAGATAACAACAAACTTGTAAACAGATTGGATCAAACACAAAATCTTTAGGCAAACAACAAACAGTTGAAGAAATAATGTTTCTAAAAATTATAAATACATCTAACAACAGTTAGAGAATGAAAAATGTATCTGAATCAACAGGGAAAAATCTTTCTTGTTGGTGAAGTTTTCAGTACTTTAAAATTTAGCTATAATACCAATATTGGTGGAGGAATATTCTTAAGGCACAATGAACAAGAAGACATACCTAAGCTACAGGTTGCATATGACTGTTTAAAAAAAGCAAACAGCAAATGCAACCTCATTAACTTGTACTAATGACAAACATGATCTAATTTTGGATATATTCCTATAGTTCCTGTGACATTTCTACAGTGATGGTGACAGTACATCATAAAACTATTCTACAACAACAGTTTTTGCCTATTCGAAAATAGGTGACATCTAACTTTCTTTAAAATGTTAAATTGATTATCGTATGAAATAAGAGCACTTTTAAAAGAAAACTGTGATGTAAAAAAGTATTGTGAAATTTTAAAATTATTGATAATTTAGCAAGATTAATAAAGGAATAATTACAGATTACATTCTGTTGTAGAAAATGTATTGTGCAGACAAACTCATGACTTTAAAAAGGTCATTTTCTTAATAGAAGCAATATACCTATGTGCAAATTGTCTCTGAGTAAACTATTAAATCTTTTTTTTTTAGATTATTGAACCATCTTATTTAATAATCTGTGACCAAAAAATCTGCCTACAAACAATCCTCTTCTTACTTATTATTTCTCCCTCATCCATGTTTTGTAATTAACAGTTACAATGTCAATTTACAATATATCACAATATCTCAACTTCTAACAATATTTTCAACCAAAGCACATGATTGTTCTTCAGTAAATATGAGATGTCAGTCATAAGGACACTTACATGTTGTGGCTGATGTGTTGTAAATATGTCCAATTTACACCATTATAACATGTTCATTTGGATATGATGAACTACTTTTATGTTAATTGGGAGTTCCAAGATAACTGTCACACACTGACAGATCAATATGTCGTAACTGTCCAAGAATTCTAGGCATCCTGGTTAGAACTATTAATTGCTACTGCACATGTATTTACAAGATTGTTTATTGGGAAAAAAAACCTATCAGCAAATATAGTATTATCCTTGACATGTCTTTGAACAAATTATAGATTAAGATATCACTAGGATAAAAAATTGGTTTGAAGAAAAAATGGCTTTATGATACCTTAAATCATAGTTTGAGACAATTTTTAAAAAGTGTTTGTATACTTTTATTTCAAAGGATTTCAGATCTCTAAATATAATTGAGATCTCTGTGACATTTTCCAAGGCTGACTTCATTATAAGAAATCTTTATCCTCTATGTTTCTTTTGAGTCTTGTTGGCATGTTTCTGACTTCTTTATTTCATAAAAAATGAGGATAACATTATCTAATCATTTCACTGAGACTCTACAAGAGTTAGTTGATCACTATTTTCACAGATTTTTATATTAAATGTCATTAACAAATTGTCAGGTGCATCTTTACTTCATATGTTAAAAATACACCTGTCTGAAATCCTTCATAAGATTCTGTCCTGAAGGTATTACAAAATATTAATTATATATTATATTTTATATATATTCAGTATGCAGATATTATCATTTAATTATCCAAAAAGTATCAGTGCTGATACCAAAATGGTTATTTTAGCGTCCATTTCTGTCACATGCTTTCATGGAGAGAATTGTATCTAATGCTCAAAGTAAAGGTGGGTAAACATAAATCCATCAATAATTTTTTTTTTAAAGCAGACTTATTTTCCCTAAGTATGAGCTATATGAGTCAACAGCTTCAAAGTTTAGAATTCAATTATTTTTAGTTTGAATGACTTTTCCAAGGAGGAAAAGCAGAGAGATGGGGGAAAGAATGAAAAAAAAAGAACCACAAAGAAAAAAGTGTTTTTGTTTGTTTGTGGTACATATACATATTAAATATTTAATTTTCATTCATTCAGTTTTGGGGTCTTTTTATCTCAGTGTTCTAATACTAAAAATTTTTAAAAGGGGGCATCTATGTATTTCTTTTTATGTATTAAACTATTATGCTTTACAAACTTCACCTGAGTGTGCTTCAGAGTCTACTGATAAAGTAAAAGAAAGCTAAATTTCATCCAGGGAGTTAACTTAGGAAGTTCTGATTAAGTTAGAAGGCAGTGAGAGTAATAAAGTGAAACAAAAGTGAAATGCAGGTGTGTGCAACAGATAATATATCAAAAGATAATTAGAAATAATTAGTTTACCATAAAAATCTGTTGCTATCAGAGAGAGAAGTCAAATAGATTTGCCAAGAGTGTCATGTAATTTCTTATCTTCACAGAACACAAAAATGACCAGATAGGACTGAGACTAGAGAGTGATGAAAACTTTTCATTACAGAAATTTTTATACATAAAACATTAAGCTTTTAATAAAAACAACAACAACAAACATGTACTTCTTAGGTTTTCTGATATTAATGTATGTTACTAAGAAAATGCTCCCAAACTGACATTTTTTTAACTTGCTCTTGGAAAGTCCTGCAGTAGTGTCTCATGCCTAATATGAAATAATCAAACTGTTATTATATTTTCTTAGATCTCTTTTTTGTTTCTTCCAGAAGGGAGGATTTTGGTTACGATACTCAGAACAAGATTTGTATCCCCTCAGTACAATCACGTGATATCACTTGATACCACTGTGTGATATGAACACATCATGTGATGGAAATGTATCTGACTGAGAACATGACTTCTAAAAATTATAGTGTTCTTAACAGAACTTTCCACAGCATAATTTCCAAATTGGAACAATTTTCTGCCCAAATATCTTGGTTATCAAAGAAAGAAAGGAAGAAAAAAAGAAACAAAAACCTGATCTTTTATTTGAAAACATAACTTTGGCAAGGTTGGAGTTTTCTCCTAAACATTTCCCTACTTTAGTAACATAATGTTCAGCACCTAATTGTGAGTACTGATGAAAAAAAAAAAAATCAACCACCATGTGTAATTTATTAACAAACTGTGTTATCTACTTCAGCTGACAAGTGACTTGTTATTGACTTCACATTTAGGAAATGCATTTATATAGAAATGCAGCCTTCTAGAACATTCTATTAAGAAGTTAACTAACAATCTGACTTGAGAGTTCACCACAAACACTACTTAAACATGGGACAGGCAAAGGAGACATTCAAGAGATGTAAAGGCTGCATATTTTAACATACCATTTTCAGGTGCCACAAAATATTCCTAAAATGTTTACCATAATTTGATAGTTCAAAACACTGTGCAACTTAGTATCAATTACTTGCTTTTGGAATTAAGAATTATAAAAGCATTCCAATTTCAACAATTAAACTCCAAAGCCTTGAGGGTCTACAGAACAGTTAAATAAATCATACGAATTTGAAAACTGACAAAACAGAAACTTCGAGTTAGTTTCAAATGCTTAACTAATTAAGCTGAAAATCATGCAAGAACTACAATAGTTTACAATAGAGTTTGCAAGCAAAGATAAGTTCTAGTTTACAATAAAGTTGCAAGCAAAGAGGACTAATGGGTGAAACTCTTACTCAACAAGACTAATTGTGTCATTGAGAATCATCTTGTACCATTCATATGGATGATCCAATCATCCATAACAATAAAGAACAGGAGGATGTAAAGGACAGGGTCCATCAGGACGGTATTCTAAAAGCAAAGGGGGAAAAGCATATAGAGGGAAATAGCTACTTACCATTTTTTCTCTCACTGCTTCCACATGGTCAGATCTTGGCAGACGTGACACTTGAACAGGAGTTTTTTCTTCCTCAGCTTTTTCAGTTTTTGAAACCATCTGTGGAAATCCAGTTGCCAAACCCTCTTTCTTAACATCCTCTCGTTTCTTTTCATGGAATTTATCAGAAGGTGTTTCAACTTCTGCTTTCTGTTCACTAATATGGTCTTTTGTCTCTGCTGTAATTTGCTCTTTTTTGTTCTCTGGATGTGGAGTACTTTTTTCCAGGAGCTCAGGTTTTTTATCTTCTTCAAATTTGCTTAAAGGTTTCTTTTGATCTGAACTTGTTGCATGAATTTTGTCTTCTGAAAGTGTCTTTGGCAGCTCCTCTTGCTGAAGTTTTGATTCCTCTTTTTGAGCTTCTTGTTGGATTTTCTCCACTGAAGAAGTTTTCTCAATTTTCACATGTTGAAGATTTAGATCTTCTTTCTGAATTCCATGTTGAATTTTATCAGCTGAAACTGTCTTGGACAACCTAACTCCCTGAAGTTGTACATCCTCTTTCTGAGCTGCAGGTTGAATTTTGTCAGCTGATACTGCCTTTGCCATTTTCATCTGTTGTAATTTTGGGTCTTCTTTCTGGACTCCATGTAAAATTTTGTCAGCTGAGGGTATCTTTGCCAATTTTGCCTCTTGAAGTTTTACGTCTTCCTTCTGACCACCATGCAGAATTTTATCAGCTGAGGATGTTTTTGCCAGTTTTGACTCTTGAAATTTTGCATCTTCCTTCTGAACTCCATGAAGAATTTTATCAGCTGAGGATGTTTTTGCCAGTTTTGACTCTTGAAATTTTGCATCTTCCTTCTGAACTCCATGCAAAATTTTATCAGATGATGGTGTCTTTGTCAGTTTTGTTTGCTGGAGTCTTGAGTCTTCCTTCTGGGAGACACGCTGTATTTTATCAGCTGAAGGTGTCTTGAAAAGTTTGCCCTGCTTAGATTTTGCATCTTCTTTCTGAGTTCCTTGCTGGATTTTATCAGCTGACAGTGTTTTTTCCAATTTCCCTTGCTGAAGTTTTGGAACTTCCTTCTGAACACTCGGTTCTTCTTTAGGTTTTGCGGCTGCTGGAGTAGGCGGTGTGGAAGTCTTCTGTGGGGAATGTGAGACAGCAGGCACAGGCTGTTTTTGAGGAGATGCAGGTGGTTTGGGTACTGGTTGTGAAGGGCCTAGTTTTGGAAGTGGCACCTTGCCCATATCCCCAAGTTGTCCTGACATTGCCCTTTGTGTCTGACAGTTTAAGCACAGCCATTCCTGTACCTGTGACAGAACAAACATATGAAGTTACTTATATGAAAATGTAACAGTAAAATACATTGTCCTGAAATATTGATGGCATTTATGTACAAAATTTGTGTATTTCTAAAACATATTGTTTTCTAAATCCTCTATTATCTATCAATAGAAACTTTAACTTTGTTATCTCTAACTTCGACAAAATCTCTGTGATTTTCTTTAGAAATCACTTTTCTTTCTTGAATTTCTGTGTATGTTTTACTGTTTAAGTTAATATGGCAATGATTCGAAAGGAAGAACACCTATTTGTTCCCTGCTGCACAGTCTCCTTTATTGTAGTTTCCAGAAGGTCAGAAAAAAAAGGATAAGTCTGCATTAAAGATCTTTTACCAGTTGTCTAGCTACTACATAGAAGAAATTAGACTATCTCTAGAGAGATTTGGTGTACAGTTTCTTTAGAATAGAAGATTTTACATACAGAAATCACAGAATCACAAAATTGTAGGGGCTGGAAGGGACCTGCAGAGATCTTTGAGTCAAACCCCTCTGTCAAAGCAGCTCCCTAGACAAGGTTGCACAGGTAGGCGACCAGGAGAGTCCTGAACGTCTCCAGGGAAAGAGATTCCACAACCTCACTGGGCAGCCTGTGCCAGCGCTCTATCACCCTTACTGTGAAGAAGTTATTACACACATTTGTGTGGAACTTCCTTTGCTTCAGTTTGTGGCTATTTCCCCTTGTCCTATCACCACACACCACTGAAGAGTCTGGCCTCATCCTCCCACAAATTAGATATTCATAGACATCAATCGGATCCCCTCTGAGTCTCCTCTTGTCAAAGCTGAACAGACTCAGATCACTCAGGCTTTCCTCATAAGAGAGGTGCTCCAGGCCCTTTATCATATTTGTGGACCTCTGCTGGAGTCTTTTGAGGAGAACCCTGTCTTTTTTGCACTGGGATACAGAAAAGTACTAAAAAGAAAGAAGAAGATCCAAGACTTTTGGATACAAGAATAAATAATGATTGTCTACTTTGCTAATGATATATGAGGTCTATACTGCACCTTACAATTTTTCTGATTCCTTTTACTGTGATGATGGATTGTCCCACCAATTCAGTTACTGTATTTCTCTCATTTAGTTAACTTAGTGACCTACTGAATCCAAATACATGAAAAACAGAGCAAAATTGTTTTAATAGTAATTATATAGCTAATAATGTAAATAGCATTACTAATCAGTACAGAAGACTGATCTTCTACATACTATTAGATATTTCAGAATGTTGCCCGGAAAATGTGGTGTCTAGTTAGAATAAGTGGTAGAAGTGTGATATCCCAGTAACACACATTCTCTATTACAAACTAATTAAGCAACAAATGGTGTAACACCAACAGCAGAGACTGGAAATCCAGGTCTGATCCCTGCCAGTAAAGAATGCCTGAAGTACAGGGTTCTAAGTATCAGATTCCCTGCACTAGGTTTTATTTCATGAACCCTGCCTTTTTCTGTGAGAGACTTAACATCAGTACAAAAACTAGTACACTCTTCTATCAAGAATACTTAACATTTGGTGGTGCCATCATATTGTCATTAGTCTGGCATTACTCAACAAGAACATCTGCAGTGATAGAGTTTGCTGTGAACTACTTTCTAAAATTTCAAAATCAAATTGATACATGTGAAATAAAATTTTGACTTAATCTATGAAAATTAGTAGGTAGTATCATAAGTTCTTAAATGTCTAAATACACTAGATAATTTTTATTATGAACAGCATAAAGAAAAAATAACTGATTTTACTGTTTTTTATCTTTCCTCAGAGATTGCTATACAAAGTTGTCTAGGTAATTATGATGGATCAATTTTAATTTCAAGTCATTCTACATTCAAAAAGCTTTTAAAATAATGAAAAAAGCTTTCTATACACAATTTCTTTTCATAGCATCACATGGCAAAATTTAATTTTATTTCCTGATAATTTATCCAGTATCTAGGGTTTCTGTTTTTTTTTTTCTACACATACACATCCTAACTCAACTGAAAACTGATTTGGCAACAAAACTGGTGAGGGGTCTGGAGCACAAGTCTTATGAGGAGCAGCTGAGGGAGCTGGGATTGTTCAGTCTGGAGAAGAGGAGGCTCAGAGGAGACCTTATTGCACTCTACCACTTCCTGAAGGGGGGTTGTGGTGAGGAGGGGGTGGGCCTCTTCTCCCTGATAAATGATGACAGGACGAGAGGGAATGGCCACAAGTTGCTCCAGGGAAGATTTAGATTAGACCTGAGGAAACATTTTTTTTATGAAAGAGTGTTCAGGCACTGGAATGGCCTGCCTAGGGAGGTGGTTGAGGCACCATCCCTAGCGCTGTTCAAGAAGCGTTTAGATGAGGTGCTAAAGGATTTGATTTAGTAGTTCAGTGGGTAGGGATGGTGATAGGAGGATGGTTGAACTAGATGATCTTGTAGGTCCTTTCCAACCTAGTGAACCTATGAACTCTTATCCATTTTAGTATCCCTTCAACTGCAATCACCTCACTGTTCATTCATGTGCCCCTTCTTAGATTCACACACAGTAGCACTAAGCATATCATAGGACAAGCTCCTTAAAAAGAAAAATAACGATAATTAAGATGAACAAAGGCAGTTGATGATGTGTTAATTACCAAATCGTGTTATATGTTTGTTTATCAGTCATTCCTCCCTGCCATACTGGTAAGTGCTGCTGGTGAGATGACCCGTAATCGTCTGAATACACCGTGATTTAATTAACCTTGCTCTTGGACTTCTGTTATCTTTGCATCTACTTTTCACTTTACTTGTAAAGTTATATAGACATGGAAAATACTTCTATCAAACTATGTGCTTTAAAAAACAATCTAAGTTTTGATAATCGTGAGGACATTTGATCACAAAAGAACCTATAAAAATCTTCTTATATCACCAGCCCTCTAGCTCCTGATTCACTGTCAGAACGGTTCTCTGTAAAATTAAATTTTGCACCATGAAGTCATATTCCTCAGTTGTAGACTTGACTTTTCCTCAGTTAACCTCATGCCCTGAATACTAATTTTGCCTAAGGCTATCTTTTCAGTTAGCCTGTCAACCTAAATTTATTAAGCCTTAAGAAATGGACATCATCTTCCTTCAGCAATTTTCACTAACGGAATTTTCTTAGTTCTTTATGGAAGTATTCACACTCTGCTTCCTGAGTTGGCAGTAGACACCATTCTTGATATCACAAGCAATACACATGTGCATTAATGTTCTAAATCCAGTTCTCTCACTGTGTCATCCATAATCCTAACAACGCCATACTGCAGGACTGGACAAAGGAGTAGTCTCTCAAAGTTCTCCTCATCCAGTTTAATAAAAACCAAATGTCATCTTGAGAATTGCACCCACTATTTGGCAAATATCATGCAAGGGCTCAAGTATTTCAGTTTCTTTGTTTTGTATTTAGTAGCCAATGTCAGAGATGTCTAATTTGAAAATCATAGAATCACCAACATTGAAAAAGAACTCCAAGATTATCCCGCTGAAGTGTAGGACCCATCGCTAAGTCTTGGTGAACTTCATTCAATTTGCCTTAGCCTAGTGATGAAGCCTCGACTATAGAAGGAGATCAGGTTGGTTAAGCAGGACTTGTCTTTCATAAACCATTGCTGGCTGGGCCTAAACCCCCAGCTGTCCTACACATACTGTGTGATCTAATTCAAGATGATAGGTCAACAATTCCATCTCCCTGCCAATCGAGGATTTTACATTGCAATATGTCAATACATTAAGCACTCCTAGCAAACACCAACTGCTAAACCAAAATTTTCTCTAATTGAAATTAACTCAAAGTACTTAATGTAGGTGAATGTCTGAAGGTGAAACTAAACACTGCATTCCACAGAACTTCTGTTGATTGGCCTCAGAAGTCAAATGCTTTAGTTTCATCTAGAGAACAACTGCTTTGTCATGGATGGAGTATACCTTTATCCATTTCTAACTGTTTCACAGCTCTCATCTCATTAAAATCAAATCATACAACCAACATAGGAACATTAAAAGGATGAAAAAGTACTTATCTGAAAAACTAATTTCCTTTTGATTTTACTGTCAAAAATAATCACAATGACAAATACAATCTTTATCAAAACTCATGTTCCAAGTATAAATGGAACACTGCTATGACAAGAAATGCATCCTTCTTCTCAGTAATTACCCAATTAAAAAAAAAAAAAAGAGGAAAAAAGGCAGACATCACTAAAATACATTTCTTATTATGCAAGTTTTCCATCTTTTCCTTTGTTACTTTGATTTCTTTGACACGTATAGATTTAAATCTGTTTCTAAAAAAAGAAAAAAAGAAAAAGATAATGAATAGACATTTACTCTGGTACAAAGACTAATATAAATCAGTTATTCTGCAACTTTAAGACACTTCTACCTAGGATATTTTTTTTTCAAATAGCAGCAACCTGATTAGCACAGCAATCCTCACCTTAAAGAGTGTAAAAAATGAGGATGAAGAAAAAATTTAAAAAATCAAATTCTGCAAAAAAAGTTCAAGCAAGAAAATATTTGGCATACTTGTAGACAAAAGGAATCCACAGTGCAGTCAAAATGCATCAGAATTAAAGGTAATGTTCACATTACACATGCTTTAATCTCATCTTTTTTTATAAAAAAAATAGTGAAATTGAACTCAAGCAAATATCAAGAGCAAACGAGCACAAAGAAGAGAAATCATCATACTGGAGGGGAAAGCACATGACGAATGGCAAATAGTAAGCATCAGGATCTGTTGGCATATGAAAGCAATATCATGTAGTTTTGATATATATATATGTCATCTGTCCAAACTGAGTGACAGTTAACCCACATTAACTCATATTTGCCCTCATTCAATGTGTAGAATAATGGATTCTGGTAACTGCAGCTCTGTTAGTCCAACCCAAATGTTTACAGTTTTAGAAAATAATTTCAAAGAAAGTAGAATTAATCCTTGTGCTGAAGAAAAAGGCCATATACTAGAATTTGAGATGTGTTTTCTGGATGGAGACTGCATCAGATAAATTCTATATTTTTTTTTAACATCTTTTATTTTAAAGGTAAAAAAATAAACTATTATGCACTGAATGTAGCTAGGGTCCAGAAAAATAACTTAATCTGTGTCAACATGGTATTATTAGCTAATTATGAGAGAAAAGTAAATTGCCAGGTAGTAAAATCAGATCTTCTATGGAGGCAAATTATCCTAAATTATATTAATGTTTTAGCTATTTGAAAGTAAACATGCTTTCAGACTTTGGAAGCCTTTATATCCTCCTGGAGAGGAGAGCTCTGGAGAGAGAGAGCACAGAATTGGAGGCAGTCTTCTTAAAGGATTCCCGTCCTGCTTGCTACAGCCCCTTTGTGAACAGAAGGCTGACAGCAACTGTTGAAACCCTCAGTTCAGAAGTTCAGCTATCTCACAATGCAAGCCCTAGTTTGGTGTAGCACAGCTGTAAGACCTCTCCTCAGCTTTAGTGAGATAAAGACTGTTAGGATGAGGGAAAATACGTGAGAAAAAAGCCAGGGAATATAAGAAAATTAAAATATGGTCTGTCATTGTCAAGGCAAGAATTTAAGAAGAAAAATAATGACATGAAAAGGTTTAAAACAGAATAAAACAAAGCAAAATACACAGAAGTGCATGGCAGCAATTCAGCAGCAGTTACAGTTAGTTGCAAGGTGCAGAGAAGCTGATGGCTCTTCACAAGGCTGACAATTGCCTGGCCAGCAAAGACCGTCCAAGGATTTCTGTGAGGTTGTATTTTGATACTAGTTCTTCAGATGGATTGGACTGCTTTGTGTCTGTTGCAATTTGAGTATTTTTGCTTCAAAGTCCACCACCATTTCACAGTCTTATGGAGGGACGCATATACAGAACAGGACCACCAAATCAGACAGTACATCTGACAGCAGAAAAATATATAGCAGTGTGTAATCACTACTTGAAACTTCCCTTCCTTTTTGTGTTTTCCCATGCTTAATGTTTTCCATTCCAATTTATGGTTTTTTAGTAACAGAATCTTTCAGGGACACTGTCCTCTTGAATAGACACACCTTGGATGCTTAAAATCATTTGAAGAGCTCAAAAAGATGTTGAACAGTCCATCTATGTCTCCAAAGTGTTGGCACATCCCAAACTCGTTATTCTCCAAACTGTTATTACCCTGCCACAAAAAGTACAATGACTTCTGAATTCTCTTTTCAACCTCAAATATTCTGTGATTTTGTGTGTTAGAAATTAATATCCTGGCACCACAAACAGTAACATTTTATTCAGTCTGAATGTTTCAAAGAATGCCCCCTAAAACCACAATCCTAAATAAAACAATCTATTTGATACAGCAATAGAGCAATCACAGTTATTCTCAATGCCCTACAATTTTGTTTGGCTCCTAAACAAAATGGAAAGTAAGAAAAATACTCTTGAAACTTTGGCAGCTGACTTGCTATCACAAAATGATAACTTATTTCTTCTCCTGTATTAAGTGTCAATACTTGGAAGTGAGCTGTAAATGCTGCAGTAGAAGATTAACACAGATGTACAGGTGAATCCACGTTTTTTCCACAAGTCAGGAATTATCTGCTCCTTAAATTTAATAGGATTAGGACTCTTGTATATTCCACTCAGCTTTGAACGGATAAGATGCAGAATACAGTAACACAAAGATGACCTGCTTCCTCAAACAGTGACAACTCTGAAATGCATGTCATCATTTTACTTCAAGATACACCTCAGCACCTTCAGAGAAAATCTGTTATTTTATCCTTCAAGCAACTGCTCTGTTGTTTTAGTATTCTTACATCAGTGATCAAATTTGACAGATAATGGGAATTTTATGTGTATAGTGTCCATATATATTTTAAAGGCCTTTAGAGGCTTAGAATTATGCTGGAAATGCACAAACACATATCATTATTGTATACATCACCACAGTTGTAGAAGCAAAGATGTTGAAAAACAACTGCTCTTTTTGGTTAATCATAGAATCATAGAACTGCTTGGGTTGGAAAAGACCTCCAAATCATAAAGTCCAACTGGAACCTAACTATACTACCCTAAATCTAACAACTCACCACTAAATCATGTCCCTGACTACCACATCCAAACAGACTTGAAACACATTCAGGCATGGTCACTCAACCATCTCATTCCAGTACTTAAGAGCCCATTCCAGTACTTAAGAATCCCTTCTATAAATAAGCTTTTTCTTATATCCAACTTGAACCTCCCCTGGTGCAATCTGAGGCCATTTCCCCTTGTCCTATTATATGTCATCAGAGAGAAGAGACCAACCCCACTCTCACTGCAATCACCTTTCAGGCATTTGAAGAGAGCATTAAGGTCTCCCCTCAGCCTCCTTTTCCCCAGACTAAACAGCCCCAGTTCCTTCAGTCACTCCTCAGATGGCATATTCTCTAAGCTCTTCACCAGCTTTGTTGCCCTTCTTTGGACCCACTCCAGTATCTCAATGTCTTTCTCCACTGAGGTGCCCAATAATGAACACAGTTCTCAAGGTAGGGCCTCACCAGTGCTGAGTACAGAGGGAGGATTACTTCCTTAGTCCTGCTCTCAACACTTCCTGATACAGGCCAGGATGTCATTGTTCTCCTTGGCCAAGGCAAGAAGGGGGAAAAAATATCATACTAACTTTCTGTCTGCATTTACCTGCACTTTATTATGTTCATATGACTATTGCTCCTTCATTGCATTGGCAGGTTTAGATGTAGGAGTGCTGTTGCCCAAAGCTTTCCTCTATCTTACTCAAAGAAATTCTCATCAAGCATTTTACTGGTGGCTGATTCTTTTGTTTTCATGGCAAACTCAACTGCAATGATGGAAAAAATCAAAGTGGACATGAGTTTCATCCAAAGGCCAGAGAAGACAATGATTGAGCCTCAAGTACTTCAGTGAGGTCGAGAAGATTAAGCCACACATATACTTTGAGAAATTCTGAATTACAGTGGAAGTTCACAAACACAATCTGAAATACAATATAAACCTTTATTTTTTTCCACCAGGCAAGGAAAAGATTGTGACATTCTAACTCCTTTGGATCATTACATATCATACTTGCAGTGGCTGTCATGATAATATTAAAAGATCTCAAGGTACCACCATAGTAATTTAATTAGAAAAGTAACCTCTAATTCACATGAAATGATACTCCGTAAACCTATGAGTGTTTTAAGTAGTGAATCCAGAAAATTCAATTTAGCCAAAACCTTACCAAGGTAGGGTTAAACACTTATAATAATTACATTAATAAATATCTTCTGAAAAGTCCATGTTTTGCATTTTGTTTGTTCTAACAAAGCAGGTAATGCTAAAACTCCCATGCCGCTCATTTCAGCAACATGCTTTGCATAAACAATAATCTCTGCTAAGAAAGCATGAGAGATGTCTGTCTTTTGCTCATGTTTAGTCTACTATTGCCCAAATAGGCTTTTTTACAAAGATGGATCTTCATGTTATTTCATGTAATGGAAGTGTCAGATCAACATTTTAAACAAAAAGTCTACACTGGAAGATGGAAATGCTCAAGTAATGGAAGGTGTTTGGAACTCTTAGCTCTATCCAGGCTGATCTCAGGTACTTAACACTTAAATGAGGAGTCGAAGTTTTGACCCTGACTACCAGCATTCCCTCTAAGCCGTGGAACATCACTTCCAGATTCAAACACCACTGGAGGGTTGACAAATGCATCAATTATTCCTGATCAGTGAGAAGACCTGGAGCACAGTGTTCTAGATAAACTTCACTTCAAGGATGATTTTGAGGTGTGTTGACAACCCACACTAACATGCAGAGATAAGCCTTAAACTGACAGCTTGAGGAAAGTTCCTAATTCTGTAATCTGATACCTAAAGAAATGGTCCAAATTTTGAAAGCTCTACCTGAAGACACTTCCACTGACTCATTTTCCAGCTCATCTCATCTGTTTCAATCTCTCTTTAATCAGAACCACAGTATGAATGTACCTGTTTCCTCGTTTGTGTTTAATGTTGGTTTTATCATTTAGAAAGTCTATCATTTAGTGCTGATTCATGTCTAGTACTTGTTTTTTATCTCATATAACCGATACATGGATCCTTTAAGTGCCTGAAGATTTTGAAAATGAAGGGAAAAAGCAAAGAAGTAAGCAAGCAAAAAGTCTGGGGAAATTCATAGTTAAGGAAACACAACATTCTCAAGTAAGAGAGCGCCAATCCAGCATAAGATCGCCTTAAAAAGGAATATGCAATTTAGTCAGCAAGATAATCCTGTCAATAATTTTAACTAATTCAAAAATGGGGTGTATGCTGTGCATTTTTGGAATATGCCAAATTCTACTACCAAATATGTACATGAAGGATTAAAATAAAACATTTTTCTTGGAAAACCTCAACATTCATTACAATTTATACTCGATATTTTTTTTTTATAGAAATGTGCTTACAATCTGTTTAAAAGCTTAACATATTGTTATGCTACAGTGTAACTAAAAGCAGATTTTTTTGGTCTTTTAATACGCAAATAAATCTTATATACTACAACAATCATACACAATAAGATTCAGCTTACTTTCAAGAGACACCATGGGTACAATTATAAACCATGTTATATAATACAAATTATCCAAAAATCATTAGTCTTCCCCAAATTAATGTACTGCTAAATCTTAACATAAATATTAAGGAGGAAAAGATGAGTTTGGACTGCTAAAAATAATGAACAATACAAATCTAATTAAAAGGGTAGCCTTAACTTTTCTGTCTCCTCAGTGCTACCAATCAACAGCAGCTTTATAGAAGGAAATAAGAGTAAGACCCCAGAATATTGACTTGAAATATGAGTGAGCATTGTCCTCATGGTCTTGCAATGTCTGTTAATAGACATACGCTCTATAGTGTTATTCCTTGCACAGGCGCGTGGTAAAATTAACTTGAGGTATTTTGTAGCATGAACAAGGGCTCCAAAATGGATCCCTGTGCCATAAAATCTCAATTTTAAAATCCTGAACTGCAGTTCTATTAATTTATATATTAACATTATTTGTGTGGTGGCATTATACTAGCATATTACAAGTGTGTTTTAATTTGGAAAAGCTTCAACTAAGAGAAACAGTCAAAAAAAAAAAAACTTAAATACAAAAGCTCTATTTTATTTTGTTTTGTCAAATGGAGTTAGATCACTCCAGATTAAACACAAAGATACCTCTGCACAATTATCTTTAGACTGCTTTTCCATGGCAGAGCACCAAGGAATTATAACTCTGGAAAGAAGCCAAAATTATCTGTTTAGAACAACAATCATATAATGAAGAGCAAGTCCTGCTACTTGCTATTTGAAATCACTTCTGCAATAAGCGACCCTGGATAATTCTTCCTTTAGTTCTCTGAAAATCAGATGTCCAGGTAAGAGTCATCATGGAAGCCCTTCCTCACAATCCCATCAGGTCAGGGGGACATCCCATTTAACAATGGAGGTTAGATAAGATGAAATTGAGTCCAAAAGAACCAGAGTCACACAATTCAAAATGCAGTATAATTAGGCCCCAGATCTGAATAATACTGATACATAATTCGAGGAGCATTTGGAGAATGCTCTCAGAGAGAAGGTTTGAATTTTAGGTGGTACTCGTGTGGAGATGGGAGTTCAACACAATGATCCTCGGCGGCCCCTTCCAATTCAGGTTTTTCCATGATTCTATGATCTGCAGAAATTACATTTGTACTACAAAGCTCAAAAGGAGTTGCTTCTTGCCAAAGGATGGTCATCAAGGTAGAACCTCAAACCACAAAGAATCATAGAATCATTAAGGTTGGAAAAGATCACTACGATTGTTTAGTTCAACAATAAACCCATGCCTGTGGCCACTGTAAACCATGTCACACAGTTTCATATCCACCTTTTTTTGAAAACCCCCAGGGACAGTTACTCAACCACCTCCCTGGGCAGCTTGTTCCAATGCATCACCACTCCTTCTGAGAAGAAATTCTTCCTAATATCCTACCTGACTCTCCCCCGGTGCAACCTGGGACCCTCCCTCCCAACCACTAATCACCTGGGTGAAGAGGCTGACCTCCACCTTTCCAACCTCCTTTCAGGCAGGGATAAGGTGTCTCCTGAGCTTCCACTTCTCAAGAGTAAACAACCTAAGTTTCCTCAGGCACTTCTCAAAAGACTTGTGCTCCAGACCCTTCACCTGCTGTGTCACCCTTCCTGGGACATCATACACCAAATCAAAGATTGTATTAATAAAATGGAGCATTTTTTTAAAATAAACATCTTAAATTTATTTTATCCTGAAATATTTATATATGAAGGATTTAATACGTTTTAAGCAAATCCTCACAATTATATCTGAACAAAAATCCCAAATGCTTCCAAACTCCTGGAATGCTACTTTGAAGACTATTTGCTTTAATCTTTTTAAAATATATATTCTTACATGCGTCAAAACACTCACATAATTGCTTTAGTGATTAAAAAGTGAAGTATCCATAGAGTTATCAAAATATAAAGTGTCCCCTAAATGATCTCCTTCACAGCCCTAGGTTGCTCTTTCAGTACTCAGTGCTATCTCTCTTGTCCCCGTTCTGGAGGGTCTGGACCGCCAGAGGCTAGTGATCTCCCCTTGCTAGGGCCATAGTTACACAGACACCAATACGATGATGTAGAAAATGGCATTTAATAAGGCACTACAGTTCTTTATATACACATCCTGCTTCATCTACGCCCCTTAAGCACGCATCACACATCACTCACAGAGCAGGGGAGGTCCTATCTCATGACATCCCGATGCCCCGGTAACACCTACTGCAACATATCTCCAAAAGAAGAAATAAACCTCTTGAAACATTGTTAGCTCAGTTTTAATAATAACTAAAAAATTACTCTCAGAACTTAAGATGATTTAGAATTTCTCCTTGATGAGAAGACAGAGGATCCCTCTGCACATATTCAGCAATCACTCTAAGATACAACATTTTTCATGACAAGGGCAAATCTACACACTTCACAGGACGATGAATAAGAAATCTTATAGTCAGAAGAAAGACATACAGATGGACATTCATACACATTTGTGCTGAGCACTGCAGGAAGCCAGACTCAATATTCTTTTGACCAGAAGGGGTCATTGCTCTCACTTGATCATTAATGCCAAAATCCACTTATCTACACCAACATCTTTCATTTTTAGTCTTAGAGAGCTTCTTTTGGAAGCATATGCAAATTTATGGGGGAGAAACTTCTCCATCTTCACAGTGAACTGTTCCAATAATTACTCCATATGAAAAAATCTTTGGACATCTAGGATCTTAGGGGCAGAGAATAGAAATAAAAAGCTGCAAAACTATGTTTTTTTCATTATATTTGTCTTTTTAAAGGATTGTTAAAATTTAAAAATCTTTTAAGGAAGTCCTACCTTACAGAAAGATCAAATTTCATGTGAATCATGTGATAAAAGTTCAGTGTTTCTACATAGTGTAAACAAACTGTAGATGTATGTTAGATTCACAATGTCATTTGGCAGATAAATTTGCTTTATCATAAAAATAGTTTGCGTGTTAAACAGGGCTAAAATATACAGAAAGAATTCCAGAAGAAGACTAAGTATGGATGTATTATTCTGAAATCATACAATGTCCAAATGTATTTTAAATCATAATCCTTGCTTTTGTAACTCATGGTAGATTTAACAAACCTTAGTCTTGCAGAAACATTCCATTTGTACAATTCTCGCAGTGTCACAAGAAATTGCAAAGAAGCTTTTCTCCTGAAAGCATAGTCCTCCTCTAACCACATTTTCATAGGGTATTTGCTGCTATAATGGCTATCACATCTTTAAGCTACATTGGTAATTGCATAAAATTTAGAAATATCTAAAGTAATTTAAATAAAAAATGTTACTGTGTTCTAAGGTTAATTGCTGATTTAACTTTATAGATGAGAATCCAAGTGTTGTTACAGAAGTAAGCCACTCCCTATACCCAAAATATTAACATCTGTCACAAAAAAAGAATACAATTTTTACTCCTTAAATCTTGGAATTCTATTTTTGTATTCCTTACTACAATCATGCACACACACAAAATAAATCAATAAATAGGAATAAAAAATAAATAGGAATAAAACATAAAATCTGAAAACTTCATATAAAAGCAAATAAGCAAAAAAGAAGAAACATTTATTTGAATTTTTACATCACTGTTGTTTCCTCATGATTTCCAAAACTAAAATTAACTATCTATCAAATTAAGTTGCTGTTCTTATTTTCTAACTGAAAATAAAATTTCAAGTTTTAATTACCTTGAATCATTCTCTCAAACTCTGAAACATCCTTTTAAAGGCCCTGTTTACATCTGATGCCATAACACGATGCAGTCTTCCAGAATGAGTATCACTACTGCTACCTCCTAATTAATTTAATCATAGGTTCTCTTTTAACTCAAGAACAAACATCTGGGGATAGAGATGACAAAAAAAAAAAAAGTTAATAGCTCTCAGTTGTTTGATGAAATTTTTAAAAAAGGATTCTTCTTTTCTAAGATTTGTATTATTTGCTTTCTCCTCTTACTCTTTTCTCTCTTTCTTGTCACATGGAAACCAAAAAAGACTAATGAGGAGAGGAAGATAGGAGACAGAAGAGACCAGAATTATAATTAAGATAATTTATTTGGGTCAGACAAGATTCTGAATAAAACATATTTTTTTCTGCATGTTTTCTTTATTTTTTTCCTTTTCTTAATTTATATAGAGAAGGCTTTTTAATGAAAGGAAAAAAAAAAAAAACTGATAATCTCTCTTCTTAGGCTACAGCACTCCAAATTCAGCCAATTAAATTCAGGTGATAAAAATGAAGAGAGTGTCTTATCCAGATAGTAACTCCATTATTTCATGTAAGCAAAATTTTTACTAGAATTTTTATGGCACTTGAGGAAACAAAGAAACATTTCACTGAAGCTGAAATTTGCATTCATTTTGTTTTCATCTACATAAATTAAGGATTCTTATTTACATTCTAAATGAAATATATATATATCAGTAAGCTATTTACTTCTTTGTTGCTGTTTGTTTTTTGTTTGTTTGTTCTTTAATAAAAAATAGAAAATAAAATAACTTCTTTGGTAAAATAGGTAGCTGCCTTAATAAAAAAAAAGTTTCTATTTATCAGCAGAAATTGTAAATAATCACATAAAGCAGAAGTTTTTCTAAATACAAGTTATGGAGAATTGAAAATACAAATGTATGAAGAGAGTATTATAGAGATCTTTATTCCAGATATAAACAACAGGAAATTAAAATTTTGATCTAAAAGATAACAAAAGTCATCATATCCATATTATACTTTGTGTAAGCAATTCCTAAGCCTTTAACACTAAAATAATGTACAGAGTGCTTGTAAAATGAACCATTTATTGGGACTCATTTCAGAAAAATATATCTAAGCAATGAAGTGGAAAGTTCACATCTGTCTTCAAGGGCAGAACTGGAAGCAGTTTCCAAAGTTCACAAGTGAATTTTTATAGATCAAAGCAGTTACAATGATGTTCTTCAATAATCTGCATTTAATACATATCAAATATTTCATAAATACTCCTATATAAAAATATAAAGCATCTCTTGAATACTTATTGTAGTAAATATTTTCACACTTTTTATTGCAAAATAATATTTTAATAGATAAAAAAAGCCCAGTTATTCAGGTAAAGAAAATATAACAAAGAAACAGAAAACAGAAACAATTACTTGTTCTGATAGGGTCTTGATAGGCAGGATGTTAAAGAAACACTGTTTTCAGAGAAACAGCAAATAATAAAATAAAATAAAATAAAATAAAATAAAAAATAAAATAAAATAAAATAAAATAAAATAAAATAAAATAAAATAAAATAAAATAAAATAAAATAAAATAAAATAAAATAATAAAATAAAATAAATATTATATGAATGTACATATATAAATAAAAAATAATGTTTTTCTACTTTATGCTACATCTTAGTTTATCTACTTGCAATCTGAAAAACTGGTTTCATCACCATATTTGCCACTATAACTTAAGGTTTAGTCAACCTTAAGTTCATCATCCTGCCTTACTACACTGATCTCCGTTTGCGGTAAATTCACCCACTCGGCTGATGAAGGGAAGGTGGTGATGTAATTTTTCCAGATTTCAGCAAGGCCTTTCATGTTGTTCCTCATGGCATCCTTCTGAATAAACTGTTCAAGAGTGAGACGAACGAGTTCATACTATGCTGGGCACCAGAGCTCAGCAAGTCATAGTGAACAGAGCTACATCAGGCTGGCAGTCAGACACAAGTGCCAAGGCTCAATGTTAGGGCCAGTCCTGTTCAACATTTCCATCTGGATTCAGGAGCTGAATGTGTCAGCAAGTTCAATGATGATGCTAAAGTGAGAAGTGTTGTTTACTCCCTGGAGGCAGGAGAGGCCATGTGGATGGATCTAGATACATTGGAACATAGAACAATCATCAATGGCAAAAAGTTCAGCAAACGCAAATGTCAGATGCTATCCCTGGGATGGAGTAATGTTGGACACAGGTACAGAGTGGGAGACAAGAGGCTGAGAGCAGCTCATCAGGAATAGACTTGGGGATGCTGGTGACAGCAGTTCAGCGTGAGCCAGCAGTGTGCCCTGGCAGAAAAGACACCAAACTGAATTTCATCAGTGATGTAGATCAAGCCAGTAGGAATACAAAATCATATCTGCAATAATATTGAGCATTTTAGGAAACTTATTATTTAGGTAAAAAGACAGGATAGATTGATTTGAAAATTAGCAGTGGGAGAAGAGCTGATTTTTTTTTCTGGTTTTATGTAAAAGGATTCACTCATTCAACCCAACAAACCTAATGAACTGATCTAGCAAGTAAAAGCTTAAACACAAGCAGGCAGAGGTCTAAAGCTTTAACGAAAATGCCAATAAAACAGTAAAATGCAATCATTATAAAACTCGTGGTAACCTGACTGCACCACAGCATATTTGACAGGATCAACGCTCACACACTAACATCACAGAGATAAAATGGAAATTCAACTGCTGGAGAATGAAGCAAAACAAAATGCAGAGGACCTTGGACAGCTCCCAGCTAATAGATAGCACCTTTTACACTCATTCCATCAAAAGATCCTACTCAGGAAAACAGTGAATCAGAAAAAAGGGGAAGAGAGTGCTGTCCTGTCTGCTAAGTCTTCATGCTTCAGTGAATGATTTCTGTTATGTAACAGCAGTCAATATGGTAACAGTACACTTAAAGAAAAATATGCATCTGTAGGACTGGGTAATCTGCTTTTAGAGCTTCCTCTCTAAAACCTGATGAACTCTTTAGGAAGCTGTATGCTTACCAGTCTGATTTTAAAAAACATGACATTGCGAATCTGCTGTAAAAGCTTTCTGCTTCCCAAAGCATTGAGTTTTCAGTTGATCTCTGAAAATAATATTTTAACAGCTTCATATTATTACAAATCAGTATTAATCAGTAGGTCAGAAAATGAATCAATTCTGCCAAAAAGACTATCTAAAGTTTGCACATGATAGAGCTTTTTTTGTGCAATCAGTCAGGAAATAAATGCACTGAGTATTCAGAAATCTGAGCGATAATAATATAAATCCTACTCTGCACAAAGACTATATATAAATAAAAGACTTGATGAAAGCTTTAGAAACCATTAAAAGTTAAATTGAAAATCATGCAGGCAACTTTTCTTAAATGTCATCCAACAATGTGAAGGCAGTTTTCCCTGCTTTTGAAAACCACCTGATGCAGACTGGTTCTATAAAGCTAAAATTCTCTGTGATTAGCTGGAGTGTTTCATCATCTTCCAATATTGAAAGGCACCAAATACTGGAAAATGTTTTCCTGTGAAAAAGAAGTGCAGGATCACTCTATATTTATATAAGCATGGAATTTTCTAATGTGATACTAAGAGATGGCTAAGTGAGCATGTGAGGAAGCATTGTAAAATGGAGGAGATGGAAATGGCATCTGAGGACAACAGTGAGACTGCATTTTAGGAAGCGCAGAGAATTGTTACATTTTTATGCTATCTTCTGTTCTCATTACAGTCTGACTCTTTTCACCAGAATAAATTAAGTTTGGGATATTTTCTCTTCTCATTACAATCTATGAGACAAGAATGCATTGTAAATTTGGCATCTTCTATGTCTTTCAAAATAATCCTTATAAGAAATATATCACCATTCAAGGATGTGCACAGAGTCACTAGATAGACAGATAACCAATATGTGACTTTAATCTCACATTTACGTGGCGAGATTTACAAGTATCATTAGAAAAAATAAGCCCCTCTGTGAGTTTATGCAAATGTCATGTTAGATGGAAGTAAACATGAGGCTAATCTACAGAGTTCAGACGCAAAATAGAACAGATTCTAATGCAGCAGCAGATGAGGTGGGAATACATAGTATATCTCTCATATTTAGTCATTTATTTTGATCTAGGCCATTTATTATAAATTCCACTGTTTCTGTAGTTCTAGTTTATCTTTTCTAGAGGATTGATCTTTTCTCCACACACTACCTTTCCGTCCTATGTGGATGATGATGTATTGCATTATGACAGCGTACTCATCTCAGGATGTCAAAGTCATGCCTAGACTTTAATTCACAGTTCTCATAAGAGTAAGCTGCAGTCCACTGCGATATTCGGCACAGTAATCAACATACGACTAGGGAGTTATGATATGTTTTAGACCATCTGGTATGCCAGATGCAATCCAGAAGTTGACCCCTAGCTCAGGCTCTATATTTTCTTCTCCTACCTGCTCACAATAATTTTAAGGAAATTAAAGTGTATATTTTCACTGAAAAGAGAAATAAGGGAAAAGAAAATGTGCCAAAAAACTTAGCAATAAATGTTACAAGCTCCTGTTTTCTATACTACTCCTTGAAAGCATTAGATAAGAATATACTGCTCATTTCTCATCTAGGAATACAACAAAAAGATCTCTAGCTGAAAACCAGTATCTAAACTTGATGTGATATGAGCATTCACTGACTTATGCAATACACACATAGAACAACAAAAAAAATTGCAGTCACTATAGCTACTTCCAGAAACTACTGATGAATTTCAGTGTGTATCAGTAATTACCATAGGAATGTCAATAAATATAGGTAGCTTGAAGTTATATATTTCCCATAAAACTCTACTGAACTGCTAAAGAATCATTTAATGTAGCTCTGCTAAAGTTCATCCTAAACAGACCAATTAAAATGAAGATTCACTGCGTACACTATAAATTAATGGAACTGTTTTCTGTACAAGGCCTGTGAACAACAACATTATTTAAACTTCAGAAGGATCAATAACTATTCCTTGAATATAGACTGCAGTAACTGAAATCAATTAGATTTGCTCAGCCAACAGTGGCTGAAGACAATGTCTGAAATGCTTTGTGTTTATGTGTACATGTGTGTTTACATGCGAAGTTCTACTGTGAGTTTGCAGGCTATGAATATTCCCTACAAAAGCCATCCAACCTTTACGCAAATGTATTTTTTTCTGTTTTTCATAGCTGGAGTCACCATGCCATGTACACTGTAATTACATAAATTCTTAAACAGTTTTATCAGCAGATCACATTTTGGTATTTAATAGAAAAGGTAGTACAATAAAGGACTGTGAATGACAATGCACACTCTCTTGTGGAAAATCCAAAGAATGAAGAGCCTTAGAACTATAAATCTACACCTCCTTCTTCACGTAGATAAACACAATCTCAAGTAAAAGAGTCAGAATAGAGACTAATCAGCCACCAGCCTCATCTGACTTTAAACACCTAAAGAAATATATATGAGCTAGTTACTTTAAATTACTTTCATAGTGTATGAAAAGAAGCATTTGCCTCAAGAACACAAGTCATTTTCTTGTTTATCTATCTTAAAATTCGGTACAGCACAGGATTAAAGCATTCTAAAGAAGAAAATAAGACATTAAATATGTTATCTGCGGAGCCATTACAACATTTCATCTCATGACAGACACAAGTTAAATTGTTTTCTGCCATTAATCTTCCTTATGGCAAGTTTCCATGGTCACATCTCCAAACAAAGGGGTGAGGTTCTCTCCCTCAGGCGGTCAGCATGGCAAGAGAGGCGATTGTCTCCCTCTGCCATTGTGAGACCCCATCTGGAGTACTGCATCCAAAAATCCAGTACCCCCAGAACAAGACAGATGCAGAGCTGTTGGAGTGAGTCCAGAGAAGGGCCACTAGGATAATTAGTGGGCTAGCACACCACTCCTGTGAAGAAAGGTTGAGGGAGCTAGGCTTGTTCAGCCTGGAGAAGAAAGGCTCCAGGAAGACCTCATTCCAGCCTTCCAGTACTTGAAGGAAGCTTATAAGCAGGAGGGAGAGCAACTTTTACATGATTTAATAGTGAAAGGACAAGGGAGAATGGCTTTAATCTAAAAGAGAGGAGATTCAGGTTAGATGTTAGGAGGAAATTCTTTACTCAGAGGATGACAAGTCAGTGGAACACTTTCTCCAGAAAAGTTGCCCATTCCTGGAGGTGATCAAAGCCAGTTTGGATGGGGATCTCAGCAGACTAATCTGGTGAGGAGCACCACTGTCTGCAGCAGTGCTGGAACTGGATAATCTTTGAGGTCATTCTATGATTCTTTGATTTCACTCAGTATTTTATTTGCCACACAGTACAGATATATTTGATAATAGTACAAAGTAAATGACTTACAACTGGCAGCAACTCTTAAAGAACTATAATGTGGTCATTAAGAAAAAATTGTGAATAATCTTGTATAACAGTAATTGTACGTAGATAGAAATTTTATTTAATTTTTATTCACTTGCCTAGGACAAAAGACTCCTTGTCAGCAAGGTCATTTGTCAAATTAGACCTGGCTCACTGAACCAAAGTTCATTAAGAGATCACAGTTAATTGAAGTTCAGAAAATTGGATGTATTGTTTTTAGTCAAAACTGATTCTGACTTACAATAAAATTCAAATCAGCTTTACCAAGCATAATCAGAGGCATACAGTCATCAGATTCCATTCTATGTATTATTATATGAAATGTAACTACAGTCAGGTGTAGGCTTATGTCTTCTTATATTCTTGTAGTTACTTGTAGTAACAAGTACACTTAGTTAAAAATTACAATAAAAGAGGACAAATTTATTATTCCATATCAACTTGATCCCTTTTGCATATACAAAAATTTTGAATATGCTACTATTTTTCTAGTATTGATGAAATAACAAACACTGACATTTCTTGGACACATACCTTTTTTTGACCTCGCTCTTACATATCAAAATGACAAACGTGAATGTACAGATCCCATCAGAAAACAGAGCTAAACTCCTATGTTCTTGTAATAAAAATTGCAGACACTGGTAATGCTCCTATTGTCCATAATCAAAGATGCAATTGAACAAATATAAAATGTGAGTAGGCATTTTTGAGAACTGCTTGGTACCCAAACTGCACTGAATCTGTGTACTCTAAATGACATGCCAGAAAATACAATTTCCCAGTAATTAATAGGAACAGAACCATAAGCTTCAATAGGAAACACTCTGAAGAGTTGACTGTATTCTAGAGAGAGATTAATGTCTATCACATTCTTGTTACTTCCCAGACAAGTGTAAGAATTTTGCTTTTTCTTGCCCCTACAGAAAGTGGCTGACAGAAGCAGGATTTCACTGTTTTAACCATCTGCTGAAATGCCTTGAATTCACACATTTTTTCTTGCTCTTCAGATAAGGTCAGAAGAAATCTCTTAGGACAGGAGAAACTTTTCTTTGTTCACTTCTACATGAACTAAGTTTGATCTAAGATTCTTCTGAAGCACATCAGTGGAATCATTGCACTATCCATGGAGGTGCATGCTCCTTCAGTCACTCTGTGACACATTCCACTTGAATTATGTACATGTTAGATCAGAAACTGTTTATTCATTAACACCAACAAAATCCTATCATGAGTTAAAACAAACAAACAAAAAATTGATTAAGATATCCCTATTCTTCTCTAGTTTTTGTGTTCCAAAAGGGGGAAATACTGAACATGATGCATTTTCCATAAATAATGACAGCTATTAATACTTTATCTAAATTATCAAGGAATGTTTAAATTTTAAAATGAGACGTTAGTGATTTTAATGAAATTACTGTGGTATCTTCCCCTTGTTTGACAGTATAATGTAAAATCTTGGAGGCTTTCATGCAGACTGAGATTCAAAAGCTCCACACAATAGTGTATGCACACAGAAAGAATACTGAAAAGTAACTGAGCTTCAGGATGGCATTTCTTGAGCTAATGTGCTTTGAATACTGCTCCAGGGTAACAATGAACAAAAATATTCATCAATTCAGTTCTTAGAAACTTATGTCAGAAAATATCTCAGTGAGATTTTGAATGAAGGATTTTTTTTCATTTCAAAGTGCTTGTTCTCCTTATTGAGAATTACTTGAAAAGTTTATCAGCTTACATAAAAGCTTTGGTCAAGAAAGTGCTCTCAGATTAATCCATCATGGCATGTCCAAGGGTGCGAATGCATCACACACTGATATCCAGAGAAAAAAGATAGAAAAGATAGAGAGACATCAGATATATCAAAGAGTTGTATTTAATTTTTGGATGTAAATATATATTTTGAATTGATGCTTTACAATGTTAATTATTTATGCAAGTCAGAGTGTATATATAAGTAATCCAACACAGAATACAAGTGGATTTCACAGAAATATGAAGAATCAGCCTTGGTTGGTATCAGGTAGAGAATAAATATGAACCTGTTTTTCACTCTGTGGAGTTACAGCATCTCTGATCTGTTGATACTTCACAACTGTAAAGAGAATAGGATAGTAAAAAAAAAAAAAAAAAAAGCACTCCCTACCCACTTCCAACAAGAATTTCCAGTCATGTCTGAAGGTTGAAATGTTTTTGTCTGTATGGAATAGTTTTTATAATTATTGCCACGAAATAATCTTGCTTTCTCATTCAGCCAGCATTCAGAAAATACTAATTCACTTCCACTCTAGAGAACTTATTTGATGTTTATTTAAGCAGTTAATTTAATTCAGCAACATTTTTATTAAAATCCTTAGACAATCTCTCACTGACATGCACAAAAAGAAAGAGGAAGAAAATAGTGAAAGCAAGAGATAAGAATTTCTATTTCCTGATGGCTGTTACAAAAGACACTGATGAAATCTCATGTGTCCAAAGTGACAGTGTACATAGACATGATTGCTTAACATGGACAGAAACTGTAACCTAATGGGACACTTAAGTAATCTTTTTGTAGTGCTCAGAGATTAACTAACAGCAGCAACAGCATTGAAAATGTACACGCTCCTACAAAGAATGCTTCAAAGCACACATAAAACATTCTCCAAACTATAAAGACCTTGTAATCAGTATAAGGTGTCATAGTCTGCCTACAACCATAAAGAGAGAGGAACTAGATCTGAAACTGAGACACATCGATTGTGTATGTGTGTTGCTTTTCTTTTTGACTGTTAAGGATGTCATACTGTTGTGTGGAGTCACAGCCATTTTAAAAGCCTTACTGCATCCTGCCTCATCCCTGTCCAACCATTTTAAACACTCTGTACAGAGTCCAAGACACCAAAAAGAAGCTGGAAGATGCAACCTGTGCCTTCTGGATTGCAAGCTAGAGGAAAAAATAATAATGTAAAATGCTTGAAATGGTATTAGGTACCTATATTTTGCCATCTGAATCCTAGGCAAGTTTTCCAAGTCCACATTATTAAGAAATCACACTAACAAGAATTTTAGTGGGAACTTTCTAGGTTATTTATTTTTCTAGGCTCCATTAACTGTATTGACTAGATCTCCACTTACTGTAACATGAGGCCAGATACCTTCTTGTAGGGAACTGAATTTATAGACAGCAATTGCCTACTGAATCCCACCCGGTCTCAAGAAACATAGTGTGCCCAAGGAAGAGATCAGGAAAACTCAAAAGCCAATCTTATGTCACAGGTTCCTTCCATTCTCAAATGAACGTTGTATTCATTGTATTAAAAAAATAACTATCCTCTGTTTTACAACCTTTCACTTCAAACTTTCTAATTATTAAATAAAATTCATAATAATGTTGAAGTAAAATATCAATGAACAGTTACGTTCACAAACATAATGACAAAATATGTGGCAGTTCTAAAATGCTGTTTCACAGATATTATTCATCTTTGGTCTAGCATCTTCTCCTCTTCAAATTCTATTTATTAAGAAGTAGCAAGAACTTGTTGGAAACATTATATAATAGAGAAAGTCACTCCTACAAGTATTTGTATGTTTACGTCATTCATATGAGTGAACACAGTGATAATGTGGTGCTTAAGAAAAAAGAACTCAGTAGTTAAGGTCATGTAATTATCAGCATGCACATTTTCAGTCCTTCCACTGCAAATTAAAACACATTAATTTACTCTGAGTATACTAATTTAACCCCTACTTAAGCTAATGTGTTTTGACTTGAAACGAGGATGAGCTGAGAATACAGGCGTAACCAGTGAAGTTACAGTGACAGTTTTCAATGTAGCTACACCACCAGACTAAATGCTCATTTCCATTCTGTCTCAATTTTAAAACATGTAGTACATTTGTAGTGTTCATTTTACATTACATTTGTTACCATTAAGGTTGCCTTATCACCAGTTAAGGCTGCTCAGTTGAAATTAGGTAATTAATTGACAGCTGATGCTGACTGCTTTGCAGCCATTTAACAGTGGTCAGGTATCATATAGGCAGGAACCACAGTTCAGCTGTCAAGTAGTTTGTCAAGCTGGTACAACTCAACTCAAATGTGGGCAAATTTTAGAACTTATCCTAAAATAATTTATTCAAGTAAAATAATTGGCTGAGTAAAGAAATAACATAAGAAAATGCTTATTATATTTAACATGGAAAGAACTGCTTTTTAATGATACCAAAATCAAGCAACTGTCGAGCTGTAGTAATAAGTCTTAGTTATCAATTATCTACTGCTTAATTAATGCAGACACTGAGCATAGATGGAAATGTGGTGTCTTTTTTGTGTGCAAGTGGAGTTACAGATATCAGTCATGCTCTCCAGAAATGGCTAGAAAAGAATGCTTTCATGTAACTTGTACCAGTACCTACTCTGCTTTTCACAGCCTTTTCCTCCTTCTTGGAAACATGTTTGCATAAGATTTACTGGGGACACTGAAATGGCTGACATTTCAGGTTACAAAACAGCTTTAAAAACAAGAAGGCAATTCTGTATTCAGAAAAGGATATGACCTCATGAAGCATCACTTGAAAATACTGGCAATGCAATTTGTCAACATTTATCAGCAACAGAGAGTTCCATTGTATAGGTGCACAGGTAATTTTCTTGGCATTTCAGTGTCAACAGATGTCACAAGGTAAGGAAGCATGTGGCATCGGTGTGGCAATTCTATCTTAAAGCAGAGCTGTCAACAGAAGAGCTTTTGTAACTGTCTAAACCCACATTCATTTGGCACCTGAACATAAGTATAATGGTCTGACCAACTTCTAAGTAGGAATTGTGCCATGATAACAGATGGATAAAAGTGTAGGCAGCAATAGGAGCATGTACCAGAGTCCAATGTATTTACTGAGACTTGGAAAACCTAGCCAGCAATGACTCAAGTGACTGAAATAAAAGCCTATGGCCAAGATGGCTTGCCAATGTTAATTCAGCTGTTCCTTCAGTTAGCATTTCAAAGCATATACGTTCTGCCATTGCTAAGTTAGGGGTTAGGAAGTAGGAGACTGTATAGTAAATATGGAGGACCTTGGGCTTTCAGTCTTATCTGACATTGGGCATCCACACTGGTCTGTGTAGGCACTGACCAAGTATCTGCCATCCAGTAAGTATCCTGGGACCACTGCAATAGCTATCCCATAAAAGTCTGTGAAAGCCTTATAGACCTTTATTTACAAGACCCCTCAGGGTGAGCAGTGCTGTTTGATCAGCACTTCAGTCATTAGTGTAATTGCAGAGCTCTCCCCTGCCGTGCTACAGATGAGGGAGGCAGACTGCTGTTTTCAGAGTTTGGTGATGCCTCTTCACAAACCAGTTTTCAACCTCATTTTGTAAAGGCTTTCCAGACTAGCAGGAGGAAGCCTCTAATAGCTCTTGTGAGCCAGAGGTTGTTGGAATGGGTAGGGTAAAGGGTTTTGTACTTGAATTTTCGTAGTCTGGTCATAGAAAACTGATATAGAAAATATTCCTGACTCTTGAATTCAAATTTTCAACACTAAATCAAACAGATCTGTATCCAGACATAGAACAATTGATTAAGCCAAAAAGAACTCAAGCGAAAGAAAACACCTCCTCAGCAATATCTGCTCTGAGGGCAGGCAGCTGTGAGGTTAACTCTGCACAGGGAATGTGCTTGCTTTCTTCCTGCCAAATGCCGACCACTGTTTCATTTCATTTCATTTCATATGAAGCACATCAGAAACCCAGACTCTATCCATAGTTATCTGTCTGACAGCAGCATATGAAATAACAGTGAATGTACCCTGTCCTGGAAACAGATTTTGCAGAAATTAAATCTGCGTGTACCTCGGCATAAAAAAAAAAAAGCTGGAATTAAATTTCTAATAGACCAAAACCAGAACACTCAAACATAATAAAATGCAGCAGGAGGAAAGAGGAAGGAAGAGCAAATGAGTTCCTGAAAGTCTTATACCAACTAGTGCCTTAGAAAAGCATGTAAGACATTTAGTAAACCAGTTGGTCTTCCAGAAAGTAGCCATACTACAGTATAACAGACCCATCAATTCTTGCTACAAGAAAGAAACCTCATGTGACATAACGTAACCAAATGACATATTTTAGTGTCACATCCTAAAATACCCTGATAAGAAACTCTTAGTTTTGTAAAAAACTCTTAGTATAGAGTCTTTATACAGTTCCTTTTTGGTAATAAGAGACTTCAAATAGCACTACAATTGGTTTCTCATGCCTGCTATTACAGTGGTTGTGATATTTGACATGGGTTAAAACACATACTACAGATAGTTTGTGTGCATGCCATTTACTACTTAGGCTCAGAAATAAGTTGTTTTCAGAATAATATCAGCAATATGCCTCTGGTACTGTTTGTGGATTAGGCTAATTTAATAAGCTTGAGAAGGTAGCATTGATGATGGATGATATCCTTCCAAATAAAATTCCCTGACATACTAAGTAAAATTCAATGAGTTCCCTTTATATTATTTATCAGTAGTATAATGCAGAGCTCATTAAAAATACTACCGCTACCTGTGAATTATTATTTTAAGTGGAAGTACTGTTAAAGAGACACTTGCCACTAAGTGACAAACCAGTTATCAGGCCTTGTAACTTTCTATGAAGGTGAGATGTTTCAGCACAGTCTGGAACAAAGAAACAGAGGGATGAGAGGGAGTATCTATACGTAAATAAAGAATGCCTCTGCTTAACTCAAAATCTGCCGGGCAAACTTAGGTTGATTCAGCAGAAGTTATTTTAGAAAACTCTTAGAGAGTATAGATTTGCTAAGAAGTTTGTGATGCTCAGGTATTCCATCTGTGTCTGCTGGGCACCCAGCAAGTCAGCATTAAAAGCCCATCTGTTAGCAGAGATATTGCTATGTTACCCTGGAGGAGTCCTACTGTCAGGCTACAGAGGTGTCAATGGTTTACAGGCAGGTTCGGCCCGGTTCCGTGCTGATTGGTGTGGGGGACCACGGACCCATGCCCCAGGAAAGGGGAAGGGGGAAAGGGAAAAGGGAGATGGGCCTAGAAACAAAACAGCGGCAACGATCTGAGGAGGAAAACTAATTTACTAAATAAGATATCGGAAAGCAAAATAACACAAAATAATACAATATAATTGGAATTAAAGCTAATAAATCAAGTAAAATGAGCAAGAGAGAGTCTGAAGGCCTTACACTAATGCTGAAGGTGAGACACCAGCGAGCACCCACTGCTGAGTCGATCCCAAAGGAAAGAGAGTGTCCTGTGACTGCAGACAGTTTTATCTTTCCCTCTGAGCGTAAACACGTAAAGCATCGCAACGTCCTCTGGGGAATGGAGTTCTTCTTCTCTTCTGAGACAGGTATACCTGGAACTATCAATGATCCATGGAGCTGGAGCATTAACTGTTTAACTCTAAATGCACTGCATGATGTTATGATGTGGAATACCAATACCAAAAATCATAAAACCATGACAAAAGGGTGATGTGATGCAGGAAGCACTGCAAAAGGACTTCTGTGTGACATACAGGGCTCTGAGTCCAGAAGGAGCTGTTAGTACAGCAGGATTTCAGGATATTCAGGATTTCTTACAAAGCAAAATTCTTTATGACAAGGTAGTTTGTTACTTGAAATGTTCCTTTCTTTCTAGAGATTACAGCACAGAGGAAAAAATTATAAACCAACTGCATTTGCTTTGTGTGCAACAGAAAGGTCTGATGTCAATAAGCAAAAACTCTTGTCAAATATTGGGACTATTTAACTTCCCTGGATGTTCGACCAGGTAATGGCTCAGTAAGTGCATACTTTCATTCATCTGATGGCAGCTTCAGAAAGTTACTGATTCTACTGACTGTGACCTGCGGGAAATCCAAGATGTCCTTAGGATGAAGACGATGTTTAATCCCTACTTTCAGTTTCAGGTAGATTCTGGGATTTGCAAAGACAAGCAGCATAACAAGACCCATAATCTCCTGGCATCCTATAGATTAGGCTTAGCTAGACAACAAACAAACAATATTCAGAGAACCATATATAATCATTTGGGTTGGAATAGACCCTTAGGATCAGTGTTTGCAAGCAGAATAAGAAAACCATACACCGACCTCTGACATCTCATACTACAGATGCCCATAGGATAGCACATACCTAGGTAAGCCACGAGTATTACTTCTGTTGAAATCAGCCATGCTATAAATACAGGTTTTGGAGTGAGGTAAAAATGGTTAAGCTGGAAAGGGAATAATGGGGACTGTTTTTATAGGAATTCCCTATATCGTTTTTAAGTAAAGATTTTCACTATATGTAAATAAATGCTAACCTGTAACTGAAGGAATAAGGAAATACCTTTCGTTCTCTTAATGGTATAATTTCTGTTGATTTGTTCACGTAATTATGAGCTACCAGTTAGCTACTCAATATTCTTTGTCTGTAATATTTCTATAAAAATGTACGTACAAATGAAGTTCAGTGTTCCTGGGGGAATTTTTCAGGAACCAGTACTTATTTTGCAAGGAAAAATAGAATGAGAAAATAGAGTAAATAAATCAGCTCTTAGATTGCATGTGGTTGGAATAGCTTATGATATCTCTTCTTATTTATCACAAAAAGAAAGGAAAAAAAAAAAAGAGAACAATGAAGGAAAAGAAATATGGAACACAACATTCCCTATCAGATAATTGTATTAACTTGAGAATCTAACCAAGGGTGAAAAAGCTCAGTAGTATCTATCGCTACATTGAGTACAAATTATTGGTTACAGCTGGCAATTGTAATATAATAGAGCAAAAATTTATGGTGGTAAGTCATGAGGGAGTACTCTAAATTTTGGATTGGCTTACATTTGGCTCTTTCCTGACAGCAGATGGGAGTAAGATCGCTTCGTTGCTGTGACTTTGATGTGCTCTCAAGAGGCAATTTCTGTATTCTTAAATTTAGCCTTCTGTATACTGAAGCATATGCTATACTGCCCACAAGACATAATTAATCTAAAATATACACAACTGCTTATCAGTTAGTCTCTCAGTAGACTGAAACCAGGATATTACACACAATTTTGAGTACAATACTGCTGCTGAAGAGGGCCAGATGTTCTTTTCTGAAGCTACTGATTCAGTTTAACTGCACACAAATTTTGTGCACTCCAAAGTAAACAGGTTAAAACCTAGCAAGAAAGGTTTATACAAACTTAAGCTTTTTTTTTTTAGATACATATAATATATGTCTTATAAAAATATCATAATAGAAGACAGGAAAGTTCCCTTGTGACCTTCTCTGGAGCCTGTGTAAAAATTTACTTCTGCTCAACTCTGGATTAACGAAAAATCAAAAGTTTATTCTGTGCCCAAATCCCCATTTCTTGTGCTCATTGTATATGGCAAACTTGTTACAACCAAGTACTTTTTCTTTTTTCATCTCACAGATATGAACTCTACCTAGAAGTACTATGCCAGAACAAAACCATACGTGACTGTATAAAACGAGATACAGAGTGGGACAAAAGGAAGGCCAGGAACTATCAATACAACAGAAGAAAGTAATAAATGTGTCATTATGCATACTAAATTTACAAACCTATGAATAGACATACATATGGGTGTACAAGCTCATATAAAAATTCTTAACTTCAAGGCACAACTACCATTTTGCCAGAATTAGAAATACAAATTAAGCCTAATACTAAAGATTCCTGTATATATTTTCTTAATTACAATGGATAAGTCTGATTCACCTTTGCAGCTTAAAAATGTGAGCTCAGATAAACTTTTTTTTTTAAATTGCAGCTTTTACAAAAATTGTCCCCAAGTGGTTTCTGTACTACGAAATCCACTTTTAATGCATTTGAGACTTCTGCAACTTTGTCAGATCTGAAATCTCTAAAACATTCAGAAGTTTCTGAAGTCTGAAGTTTTCTTATTTCATTTTATAGAAGCAAGTGAAGCCCAGTACACTAGTTGTGCTGTTTTCCACACTTCTATAAACTTGTCCCTTTTTTTTTTTTAATTCTTCATGTTATCTGTCATGGGATCTACGAACAGAGAAAAGACTTATATTTATATTACAGGATAACTTTTTATATTGCAAACTCACTGAAAATATCCCGGTCTATAAATTGTGATTCTCCTTCTTGAATCCTGTGGGACTTTACCTGTCCTCTAGAGTCTCAAAATAGTCACATATAGGTCAGAGACTATTTTTGGATAGAACTTTAAGTATGCTCATCAAGTGCTTCATCATAACCTACTAAATGAACACAGTCATCTTTTCCCGATAGTCTCTAGCCTAGTGAAGTTCCATTCACATTGGAAACTAGCTTAGGTTGCATTTTTTAGGTGGTTGTTTTGGGTTTGTTTTTTTTCCATAATTAATGTGATTAAGCCTGTTTACCATACCTACACACTGTATAATGAGAACTAATATGCCACAGATCACTCAGTAAGCATCAGACAATACTGAAAGAGTATTCAGAGATTATTTAAAGCAATATAACCTAATGTAATTGCAAAGACCTGTAATTCTATATTCCCCCATTTTGATGAGTAAGTCTAATAGGTACTTATTCACCACTCCTCCTTCCCCCCTGGACTGCATAACTATGAACCTCTTCAACTTGGGCTGACTTTCTGTTTTTCTAGCAACAATGCCAGCTCCAAAAGCCTCATCTGGTCATTCCTTTACTCAACAGTTTCCGAAAACAGATGCGAGTCTGACTGAAAAATCGATGTGGCAAAAATAAAACATTTATCTGGCTTATTAATTCAGAGGAATTGAGGAGACTTTCCAGGTCAATTTGAGGCCACAGGAGTAGCTGGTCCAGTACAGTTCAAAGGGTGGACAGGAGTGATTAACTGTGAACAAATGCCATTTAAATAACTGTAAACAGTGTTCCCAACAAATATTCCTCTCTGTACCGTTCACTAGTTCAGCATTGGAAGTGGGACATTACCAGGAACTTAATTCAGCCAGGCTTCTGTCAAAGGCAATAGGGAAAAATAGGTAACTCTAGACACAATTCATATCACAGGAAAACTGGCGTACAGTGATGGTCAAACTGGTAATACATTCTAGAAGTATCTATTTCTTTCCATTGATGACAAAGGAGGTAAAATTAACTTGACCTAAGTCCTTTCACAGTAGGCATGCCCATGGTAGTGGCTCTACTAGTACAATGCCTTCCCTGTTTGAAAAGAGAACACTAGAGCTTATATTGAAGACTTGTGAAAACTAAAAATAAACTCTATAAACAATTATGACAATAAATCTTTTGCTGTTCTGCTGCTAATTGTAAACTATTACATGTATATATAATGCAATGTAAGCATTATATTCATACAGATGTGGCTTTAGAAGTTTCCAAGTCTACAAATTTTTCATCTCCTTTTCTTTAAATTATTTTTGTCTGAAGTTGTGTACCACCAAATAGTTCTTCAGTTCATGATTAAATTATTAAAAACTCTCATTTTCATAGAATCATTTAAGTTAGTAAAGAACTTTAATACTGTTAAGCCTAACCATAGTGCAACCATCAACTAACAACCATTATCTGGTTGTTAACACTGCTTTAAATGAAAAATGTTACTATTTATGTAACCAAATTTGTGCCAAACTACTGCATATAAACATAAGGCATTTAAGATAATTAAATTCCAAGCATTCATTATGGTTCAGTTCAGTTCACTGGCCTCCATGGCTACTCAGCTAACATGCTCAAATTAATTTAAATTCAAACAAAAACAAATTCATAGTTATTTGGAGAATTGTGCAATGATTTTCAAATCTCCATTTACCTCCTGAGGCCTCCTAGCTACAGAACAAATATTAACTTTTCATGGTTGTGTCAAAAAAAATGTCGGGAGAAAACAAATGAAATGATCATCCTTTCCTGCTAAAACAGTATTCCTTGCATTTTTATCAGAAGTACCTATATATTATACTACTGTACAGTACCTGTAGTTGGTAATGTGAGAAGTGCTAGAAAAAGAAGCAAAAAGAGTAGCAGAGTTTAGATATTTACTTAAATAAGTACTGTCTTCCAAAAATCAAAGTTAACTACATAACTCTGCAATGAAAAGAAAAAATAAATATTTTATTTCAAGTTAAATGAATTTTGATTTATCCATCCAAATCAAGAATATTATTTCACATTACTTTCTAAGTCAGACAAAGCCTGCCTGAGCAGGGAAGAGCTGAAGGTGAAAACTTCAGCATCATGAATGATGAAGTTCTATTCCTCTTCATTCTATACTGTGTAAAACTATATATTCTTCAAATAGCAATTTTTTCATTATTTTTATTATATCAGTAGCTTTACTTTTCATTTAGCTTAACAGTTTGTGGCTTGTTGATTTACTCAAGTTACTTGGATCAATTCAGCTGCCTCTATCAGGTCTTTCGAGCTCAACACTCTTTTATAACAGTGCTTATTATGGCTTCCCTGTTTTGCCTGCTGATCATATAGAACTATCCTCTGCAGCTAGAAGGCATCTTGTGTTTGTGGCCACTGGGAATTTCAGAAAAAGAAAAGTTAAAAGGATGCTAGAATCTTTAATACCCATAAAACTCTATCAACTGAGTAGCTTCAGTCATTACTAATAGATTTTCATAAAGAGGTACAACTGTAAACATAAGTAAGCACAGTATTCCCTGAAGAGTTCAGACAACGTCTGTTACATTCTGCCTCTGTCACTGTAAAAATAAAATCTTTGTAAAGGACTATTTTTCTCTCTGTTTTTCAAGGTATATTTTAATGCAGGAAATGTAATTTTCTCCTTACAAAAGTGAAGCAGAATTAGATAGAGAGACTATAAAATGTAATTTTAACATGCACAGTGAAATTTGGTCTATTCCTGGTAATAGAATAGACTGATGTTCATAATTTTCATGAGAAAAAGTACTGAAAGCCATGTAAAAAAGAAAATAAACAAAAAAGAAAGTAATTAGTGAGTATCAGTGTCTGTGATAGCAGATAATACTGGTAGTGTCTCCCTAGCCGTCAGTAACTACTGGAACAAAATCTGTCCTTCCTGCAAAATGATACAATAAAATGAAGAGATACACTTAAGACTGGCATGGCTAAAAATAATGAGGACAATCTAAATAAATCATTCTTTCTTAAGTAGGGGAAAAGAGAGTAAGTGAGGTATTTCAGAAGTGACTCCGGAACTGAAGAAGTTAGGCCCCAGACTCCCAGTTTCCGGATTTCAGAAAATGAGAAGTTACCTTGGTGATGTTAATGGATTCTGACTGCCTTAAAACTCATTGAAATATATTCACAGGATTCATTAAGTATGTTCAAATATCAAGACTTCATTATTTTTTTTTCCTTTTTAGAATAAACAGTAGAAAAAATATATGTAAAAAGCATCTACTGAAGTAGAGGTTTTATGGTTCATAGTAAACATATTGAAAACAAACAGGTACAAGAAAACATTTACGTTCTGCATTTATGAGCTTATGAAAAGGCAGAAACTGGCAAATGGAATATAAAATGATGCTTTGATATGGTACAGTCAGAATAAATAACATTTATAAAGCTGTGACCTTCCTGTGCCACTCCTGCCTCAGAGTATTTTTATTCAGTGCATTTTTCTCTTGGACTGTGACTGCCAGATCAGAGGTGACTCTCTTTCCAGTGAAGGAGTTAGATGAATGCTTAGTAAGCCTTATGTGAGCCATGATTTTTCTTTAGTTTATGAATGTAACCCATTACTTTACCATGCTTAAATATGAAATGATTAAATAAAGACAAATTTGGTTGTTAATACCCACAAGCACTATCAAAACAATGAGAGGGAAGTGCAAAAGTAAGAGCAACTGAATATGACAAGCATAGATGAGCAGAGTTCATTTGAAGAGAAAACAATACATGATTACTGTCATATATTTTAAGGAAGCCTTATTATATTCATTTATAAAAGCTATTGCAGAAGAAAAAAAATCATTCAATAAATGAGAATATAGGTTTATTAAAGACATTGGAATTGAGTTTAAAGATATATAAATAAAAGGTGATAATCTGTGAGAAACAGAATCATGTATTTCAGGACAATATGAAAGTAAAAAATGGTGATTAATCCACCTATTTGCTTTTATATCACGGCTGAACTGAAATCACCAATGGTCTGAATTTACTTTCCATGTGCAGCTAGAAAATCATCTTGGCTGACATACAGAAAAAGCTGCATCAGATTTTAGAACACTTTTTCAAAATCAGAAATCATTCATCTCCAGTGCTGTGAATGAATAACACTGTGTCATGTACACTAATGGTTCTCAGACTTTCATGTCTAAATATTTTCCATCAATCACTTTGCATCTCCACATCTGGTTTAAACACACACAAACAATACAAAGAATGGAAAATATACAGGTCAAAAGAGCTGTTACAAGACATTTCCCAGTTTGGATAATTCTTTAGGTACCTAGATTTAAACTGGAAGCTGTGGTTTAGAGCTCTGAAGGTGAGCAATGTATCAGCTTTATGTAGACCAGATCTGTTAGGTTAAAGTAATCAGTGACTGCAGGTGCTCTTCTTCTCATAACTGCAAGAACTAAGGTGCAGCTGCCGTCCTTCAGGATCTGGCCCATATTTACAAGAAGGCTGGTGCTACTACCATATTGCTCCCGTATGTGAATCACAGATAAGACCATTTATTTTTCCCTGATATGCATTTCTGTTTGGTTTTGTGAAAAGGCAGAATAAGGAAATTCACAAGCATTCTGATCCTCTATAGACTGGAGCACACAGTAGGGAAAAATTGTGTGCACACAGAATCTCATCATCACTAGCTTATTGGGCAGATACCAATTTATTCACCAAAGCATTCAGTTCTCTATTTTTTCTCATATTCTAAACAAAACAATACAACAGCAAGACATTTGGAACAGATAGCTAATGGCCACCTTGCTTTGGGTCTGCCAGATTTATAATCATGTTTAGAAAATGTTTATGTTCTAGAACATGGGATAGGAAAAATGAACTGCATCTCATAACTGCAAGACTTGGAAGATTCCAGTACGTGGTGATAAAAAACACTGAAGATGTCAAAATCTCAAGGATAAAACACATGCTACAACTTTAACTGCATTCTTTTACATCCTTTGTCACATGGAGGTGACAAGAGACTAATTCCCTGCAGAAAGATGACAAACACTCAATAGTCCTGCAACAACTACTAAGAAGTAGCATGCAGTCCCATGGAAGTCTCCTCCTCAAAACACAAGACTGTTTAGCACTGCTAGGAAAGATAGCAACTTGTAATCTCTGTGGGAGATAAAGGGAAACAAAGAGCTCTGGATTAGCTAAGCAAATTACATTCCATATGTACAGCCTACTGTATTAATACTCATTTTTATTATGCTGCTATTTTTCTACTGAGACTATGTACAACTTTAAAAGGCTGAATTTTGTCAGTGCTTTCCAGGTTGCAGCTCCATTCATGTATGGAGGACTTTTGCACACCCAGAGTTTAGCCCAAATATATATATTTATATCTTTCTATATATCTTTCAGTCTAACAAATGGAAAAGTTGAAAAGTTAGAGAATGAGTAAGATGATGAATTTCAGCTGCTGGACAGTAAGCCTGGCCTACAATCACAGTTCAAGAAATATGAAGTTTTTCAGCAATCCAGAGTCACATGTGCCCATCCAAATATTTGCGGTTAATATGGATCCCCACAGAATCTTCAATATCTATGTTTGGAGACCCTTACCAGTGCAGACTAGAGAGCAGATGGGACAGTAGCTGTCCACCCTAGAATGGGAGGAAAAGATTTCCACAGTTCATCAATTGACTGGATTTGTATCAACTATAACAAAACCTTAAGAGGTGAGTAGATACGAGAGATGCACTCACTACATACACGTAAAACAGTGATGCTATTTTCCATGCACTCCTAAACCAGAGATATCTAATGCTACATCTTTGAATCTGAACTTAATCCTATTCTATGCAACATTACAACCGACTGGTTAGCTCTCAGAATATATTTCAATACCAGAGGTATGCCTGGAGGTACTTCAGAGATGTGTGAAAACTACACATGATGGGACTATGATGGGACTTCGTAAAGTCAAGTCAATGGTTGAACTTAATGACCTTGAAAATCTTTTCCAATCTAGATAAGTTTGTGATTCTATGATTCTAATACAAATCCATGCAATCACAGGTTATCACCTGAGAGAATTAAGTGAAAAAGAGAAGCAACTTCTTTTTTAACCACCAGTGATGTGCATGAAGGCCAGAGGAATGCTGAGCATCAGCACTGACTTTGAGTCAGAAAATGTTCCACATAGAAATAGTCAAAGTTTAATAAAGATTTATTTATCAAAAATTAGATAAAAATTAGAGAAAAATATATATCTTCTTCTGCAGTCAAAACATCTGACAAATACAGAAAAGGTGATTTCTAACCACAATAGCTGCCTGCTGACTCCAAACTACCATGGCAGCAGTGATCACACAGCTTTCTCTACCAGATCACAGCAGTTACTGGGAAAACAAGAAGAGCAGGCTTTACACATATAGCTTGTATAACCTCCATAAGGTATTTCTGATTACTCTTTTGCCATTATCTTAGTAACGAGTCACATTTTCAGAATTATTGGGTTATTATTGATTTTCAGCTACTTGGAGGAAACATGCATTATACAGATGGTTGCCAGAGATCTTCAAATTAAATCAGTGTGCTTAGAAGACCTCACAAAGCTAAAACAGCAATATGAAAAATAAATCTAATAAAGTTAATATTTTACTGTATATTTACAATGCCCAAAACGGAATATGCTCACAAAGAAGCATGGTTTCACAGAAGTTTTATACACGTGAAAGCAAATTTTCATAGACAGAAATCTTAAATCCCACACTGTAGCTAAAGATATTCAATATCTCTAGCATATCTAAAATGGATTTTATAATTAAATATTGTATTTAAAAGGCTACAGAAAAACATTTCACCATTTATTTTTCTCAAACAAAAAAGCTGACATTCATAGATTTTATTAATAAATATTTTGGTGTTCTGCATATTCCAGTTTCCCTAGTAATGTCATTCTTTGGTAATGAAGACTGCATATAAATAAGTAAATAAAACTCACACAGGTTCAAACAACTTTAAGCAGACTGAAATTGTTACTAGTATCATGCTTCTGCCATCTAACTCACAGATTTCAAAGTAGTTTCATTTATAATTTTCATATGATGGATACCTATGGTATCATTTTGGTGCTCAAATCCACACATAACCAGTGAGAAGTGTTTTCTTCCTATCATCATCCATTCAATTTCAAGACAATTCTAATTATTTACTGGTTTTTTGACATTGTGTAATTTGATTGTTTTCCCATTATAGCAACGAACAGGAACACTGTGGACACAAATCTGTATCAGAACACAGTGTGACAAAATTGTATTAAGAATGTTCATCCTACTCATTAAGAAATAGACCATTTTCCCGATTTATCCCTAAAATTATTCCACTTCCATTCTGCTTTTAGTAACCATTTCAGTGCCCATTTTAAGCACACGAAACCTAAGTTTCTTGAATTTATGCCTAATAAGCATTGTAATTTGGCACTGCCTCACTTGTCTGATCTGTTACCTTATAACCATCCAGCACAGTATGTGCTTTCTGAATATGGTCTGTAGGAAGATGCAAAGGATGCAAGAAAGGAAAAGTGCTTAGCAGACACTCCTCTGCCTTGATTATTTAGCTTTCCATTTCACTTAATCACATTATGCTTTTTCCTTTTAGTGGAATTCTCTTAGTATAGGAACTAAAATAGCAAAAAGACTGACATGATTTTTTGGGGAGTTTTGGAAAGAAAATATATTTTTAGTGCAACTGCGAATATTCTGGAGGCGATGCACATCAGCAGAGGTATTTGCCTGCAGCACGTTACTTGAGGGCAGAAGAAGATTTACTGAGGTGATGAATTACTGATTTTTAACACAAGCATAAGAGACCAATGTTTTCTTTGTTGAACAACACAACACATTCCCCTGGAGCACACAAGGTCTAAGCAGCCCCTTCCTGAGTGGTACTCTCTAAGCACTTCACTGATTTGCTCTTATCAGAGTTAGTGGCCAAGTTACTGCTAAGTTCAAGAGGTGTGTGCTCACACAGCCACAGGGTCAAACGTAATTAACTTGGGCTCACAAAGATTAAAATAGCACCCTCACAAAACCAAGAAGTGACAGCTCTCCCAACCATTGCTTAGGACTTACTCATGGCTACCAAGTAAATATTTTTGAGAACATGTGCATGTGGAGATGGGGTGGACATTACTGTCTCCTCCGTGACTGTAACTGCTTTGCTCAATCAGAAAGCTGAAAGAGCAATGATCTCAACTCGAAATAAGAAAAGCTATTTCTGTTATGCTCAATTTTGTGAAGATTTCAAGCTAACTCAGTAGAGGGATCAAAGTGCTGAGATATGCAAAGGAGTTATAGACTAAACTCAACCTAGATTGGCACCAGGACATTCTGAAAAGATAAAGAGGACAACAGTTTACCAAGAAAGACTGCTTCATGATACTCAAATACTTCATGATAGGAAAGAAAATAAAGTCAACGTTACAGTAATATTATCTCATTTCGTACTTACATATATACTTGAGCAATTTAACTAATTATTTAAGCAAT
The DNA here is from genome assembly GCF_038088225.1 of Cyrtonyx montezumae. Lineage (NCBI taxonomy): Eukaryota > Metazoa > Chordata > Aves > Galliformes > Odontophoridae > Cyrtonyx > Cyrtonyx montezumae. The sequence goes on from NW_027072034.1 coordinate 152,326,555, forward strand.
GTTTGTTGCAAGTTGGTTATCTTACCAAGCGAGGTTATCTTTGCAAGCAAGACTCATGTCCTTGAGACATGAATAATAATAATAATATTGGACATCTGACTCAGCCTACAAAAGTAGCAATTTGGTCAGGATTAAAGAAATAACATCAGAATTCATAAAGCACTGAGAGAAAGGCAGAGACCACAGCGAGATAAATTAAAATCTCTTTCATTTTCCTACACAGATTTCAGTTTAGTTCTCAGGTATTTAGAACATAAAATACTTAAATATATAGGTATATACATACACACTTAAGGTATGAGGGTCACTGAAAAGCTCGGGACTATTATTACATACAAGCTGGCTTATAAAATGAAACAGCAGGTCCTGATGTCCTCCTAGTACTTTTTATGAGTTATCTCTTGAGATGTTTAGACACCTGAACTCTTTCTCAGCCTGTGGAAGTATGAGTTACATGAAATATGTGGTGTGTATATACCTTCCGAGAGTGACCAAAAACTTCCAGCTGTGAAAGATCCACAGGAAAAGAACATCTGGGTTATGAGAGACTGAACAAACTAACGTGCCAACAGGTAGATCTTTTTCCTTTTTTTTTCTCTCCTCAGTTTTGTTTGCTTTATGGAACTAACCAAAATGTGTTGTAACAGCTCTCCTCAGAAAATACAACAGTTTAGACGAAATTGGAGTTTGATCTTTAAAAGCTTTGCTGATGTAAGTGATTGAGATTTACACTAATGCATGATAGTTACCAGCCAACTGTTTTACACAGTTTCCAACACACTATTTGCAGGTGAAATGTGGGAGAATGACAAACAACTTAGCAATGCTAAGTTCTTGAGGGAATTGACAGATTCCATGCCAGAATCCATGATTTAATAAAATAGCCTGCATTTCCTTCTATTAACATTCCAAGGGGAATGCGGTGCCATAATACAAACTCATTTTTCATTTATCCAACATCCCTCCCTGCCAAGTGCATTTCTTCTCTCAAGCTGACATCCTCCATAGAGTACATCATAAGGGACTGTAAAAACCATTTGCAAGATTGCACTTCTGCAGTGAGCTGTCTACAGCCTTCATTCCAAATCACAACCAGTATGCATAAAGTTCTACTCTGATTCAACTGAACAGCTTATTTTACAGCTCTAACACTGCTGGTTATCCGTGTGATTCAGCCACCTAACAAATACAGCTTCACCAAAGTCAAGATTGTATCTTTGCTTCATTTTTTTCTTTCATCTTTTCACTGATGCAAAACTAGAAGATTCCCTTCCTGTCCAATGTACTTCTACATTTTACCGAAAGAAAAGGTGTAATTCTCCTGAGAACAGGATCATCTCTAGGTGTAACAGTCAATGAAATGAGTAATAAAAGGAGATTAATGTTCCTTCTTACATGGAGCTGAAGATGTGAATATCTCAGTAAGCTCCAACTTTTGCACAAACTTTCCAAGTCAGATACTCCCTCAATGCTTCATGAACTGCATACCAAATTGAACACAAAGCACTGTATTTCAACATTTGATACCAATTAAATGTCAGACAGATCACTAATCTTAGTGATCAAGTAAAAAGAATTGTCCCAGGAAGGAGTTAGCCAGGGTCAGGAACGGATGTGACACTTCATGTTATAGGTGAGATAATTCAGCTGTAGGGCACCACATCATTCTCTGCCAGCAGATCTCAGTACCTTTTTCACAGTGCAGGTGATGGAGCACTGGCACAGGCTGTGCAGAGAGGTGGTAGAGTCTCCTTTGGAGACGTTCAAGATCCATCTGGATGCCTAACTGTGCAACCTGGTCTAGGGAGCCGGCTCTGGGAGAGGGTTTGGATTAAATGATCTCTAGAGCTCCCTTCCAACCCCTACATTTCTGTGATATACTCAAATCACCTGTACATGTACTTGAAAAACAGATTCAGAATCTGTTCTTAATCTTGATGAAGTAAAGAGGATTTTTACCACAGAAACTAATGGGCTGTGATTTCAGATATAGTCTTGCCAGATTTTACACAGGCAGGATATGCACATAGCTCCCATCTACCACCATCCTGCTGAGCTCTCATCACCCAGGCTGGCAGCATGAGGCCATCAGCATCCCCACACACCTGCCACAGATGGTTGTGCAACAGCAGGTGGCATAAAGTCTGAAGCACCGAGTATGAAATAGGCAGTGATGGTTCACTGCAGTGGAGGAAATACCCCACAATTTCTCCACCAACATCAAGGATCCTCCCATGTTGGAGGACCAAGTCCTACAGGTACAGCTGATCCTGGCTTCAGCAGCAGAGATGAAACTTCCACTCAGCTTAACTTTCACCCTTGTCCTGTGACCAGCTTAGAAACAGACACTGGATTTCTCAAAGCTTGAAGGATTTACAGACACCAACTTTTTGCACTGTAAAACCAAATTGTTCACACTTCCCCACTGTGTTAATGCGCTGTGAAACCAAACTCAAACTGTTTCCAAGACATTGAGATGCTGTGTTCACCAGCAGCATGCAAGTCCTTACATAAATAAAATTAATTTATCCAATGCTGTGGAATGAAGCTACTTGACATTAATGCCAAGAAAAATTCTTATGATTGACTAGATTTTGCAAATTAGAGAGGAATAAACTCCACTAAAACACTGCTATCACAATTTGTGCTGTATTTATTTGACAAGTTACAGCTCAGTAATCTAGTAGATATGCTGTACTACATTTTGTAAATGTAATTAAACCTTAGTAGTATGAGACCTCACTAAAGCATCTGCAATTAAATCCTTACTGTGAGCTGTTACTGAGAGACAGGGTTTCTTTCCTCCCTCCCTTTTTTGGAGGATTATAAAGTGAACTGCTTAATGAAGTGCAGATTATCATTATTTCACTGAACACGACTATGACACAATATTTATACTTAGTTAATTTATCTCTGACTTTCCCATCCAGCATGAAACTCAGAAAATGGGAAAAAGGAATGAAGGGGAAAAGGAAAAAAAAAAAAAAGTATTATACTTTCTTGGCTTTTTTTAAGGGCAAAAACACCCAAGAAAAATCACAGAATTGTAGGGGTTGGAAGGAACCTCCAGAGATCTAGTCCAACCCCTCCGTCAAAGCAGCTCCCTAGCCCAGGTTGCACAGGTAGGCATCCAGGTGGGTCTTGAACATCTCCAGAGAAGGAGACTCCACCAATCCTCTGTGCAGCTGTGCCAGTGCTCTGTCATCTGCACTGTGAGGAAGTTCCCACACAGAACTTCCTATGCTTCAGTTTGTGACAATTTCCCCCCGTCCTATTGCCACACACTACAGAGAAGAGTCCAGCCTCGTCCTATTGCCTCCCGCTCCTTTGATATTTATAGACATGGATCAGATCCACTCTGAGTCTTCTTTTTTCAAGGCTGAAGAGACCCTGGTCTTTCAGGTTTTCCTCATAAGGGAGGTGTTCCACATCCTTCATCATCTTGGTAGCCCTCCACTGGACGCCTTCAAGAAGATCCTGGTCTTTTTTGTACCAGGGAGCCCAGAATTGGACATAATACTCCACATTCCCAAAGTTGGCTGGACAGTGGTCACAGTGATGCTAAATATGACTCTTGACAACAGGCAGAGAAGTCAGAACTGTGGAACAGATTCATACAGTTGGGCAAGAGAGGAACCCAGTTGACAAGGAAGCAACAGAGCCAGGCCCTAGACAAGCCAAGCACACACAGATGGCCAATTCCTTTGTCACAGCCCTGTTTACAAAACCGGCTGTATGACAATACATATATATATATATTTATCATATAAGCATGCCTTGTGCTGTTCAACCCACTGGAAAAATCAGAATCAATTAGCTACAGCATAAGCATCCTCAACTCCAAATAACACTGAAGAAATTAAGTTAAATTAAAACAAATATAAATCTAAGACTAGCTAATATTTTTCTTATTTACATTGTTGATCTCCCATCACACTAGACTGGGACTAGGAACTGTATTTATGTATTTATATATTTATGTATTTATATATTTATGTAGAATATAAATAAGAAATTCACACAATCTCTTGACACTAGCAACAAGATTTCCCTAGTGCTCCTCACCACCTACAAGATAGCTTTAGCAGTCCCAGAACAGCTGTTACCCCAAAAATATTGAACAGTTGCCATCCCTTATTTTCTAATGACAGCTAGTAGTTAAGTTTTCTGTTATACTTTAAACATATTTCATTATATTTAAATCTGTATACATTAAATACTTGGTACTGAGATATAAGCCTCACCTCATCAGATCTCATAAAAAAATGTTCATGCAGATCAGGTAACGTCTGACCATAATTATTTTAGTAAAAATTACGTTAGGTGTTGAATTTGCCTATAAAAGAGATTGCCCAGCCTCTGGTTAACTCCTTATTATGACCTGAATCCTCTTGGTTGTGAGTTAAGAACACCTTACCGCGATTAAGTGTCACATTTAGGATATATAGGACACATTTTTGGGAAGCTTCGATCTCTGACTGGCTTGTCAGGGAGGGAGCAAAGAAAAAGATTTGTTCCAAAATTAACTTAGTTTTTTCAGGGCAGAGGCAACATCATGATGAGGCTCATCGATTTCTAAGCACCAGCTGCCACTGCAAATATCTTGAGAGCTTTCTACCTGAAGGAAACAGAGGAAGAATTATGTGCAGTTAAACTTCAGAACAAGAATCGAGCAAACCTGGGGAAGTTGTTTACATTTTAGCATCTGTCCCTAAAAACAGCAAGTATCCTAATTGTTCTGTATTTTCAGTAGACTACGTTATTAATATTTGCCTTATTTTATAGTGATGTAGGAGATGCTGAAAAATGCAGTCAGGCCATATCAATCAATTCCAGCCAGAGGTACCAGTCCACTCTGTGGGATCTTGATACCCCAAATATAAAACCAAAGATCTCCAACATGCAGCACTGTGCTCCTCCACTAATCTGCAAGGCATAATTTAAAAATTTGTAAAGCAGAATGTTGTTTTTGAAGCTGTTTGTCTGAGCATCAGTTATTAATCACAGTCTTTGCTGCACTTTACAGGATTGCGGGAAGACCATCTGTGTTAGATGAAGGGAACTGTCTCACAGCAGCTACTCCTGTGCTTCACCTTCTTCTGAGATCTCTCCTCCAGACTGCTTTATTAAGCTTCATTGCTCTCTTATTTGCTTTCCCTGGACAGCTCCTCAGCCTTCTAATAGCTTTGGAATAACCCTGCCACCAGCAACACTGCTCCCAAGCTGAACAAGGAAAGGCAGTTGCTTTACTTCTCATCCCATCCTCAAACAGCTCATGATGGAGAAGAAAAATTGTAAAAGGGAAAGAAAACTTTTGCAAACATTCAAGGGAAAGGATAAATGCAGAATGGCAGTTATTGAGGCATCTGTTCATCCCAGCCTAGCTCAGAGAAAGGCAGAGGCTCACAGCTAGAAAAAAAGAGCTCCTTTACCTCCTGAAGCCTGTCTGAGTCACTGGTACAGATCACCCAGGATAACTGTTTCCTCTAAAGGAAAGAAATTTTAGGATGGTCTGTTTATCATTGAATTATCTTGTAATCTAAGCCAGTGGGCACTGATGCAGAAAAAGGCTTTCCTGACAAAAAAAGGCAAATGAGGTCTCTAGAGTTTGACCTGCAAAATTTTACATGTGTGTGAAGACTTAATTCCAACCCCATACAGCTGATGGTAGAATTTTCTATATATGAACCAGCTAGATAGTTCCAGAACAGAGAACAGTCACTCATCACACTACAATCAGAGTATGTCACAGAGGATAAACAAAGTCTTGCAGGAAGAAAACCATGTAAAAATGTTAAAAAAAAATCTCCTTTTTCTAAGTATGAAGACCACATAGGAGGTGAGGAATAGATGTTTTTAGCTGCCATCTGAATCTTGAATTTTGCAGACATAAGCAGCATAATAAAGAAGGAGAAGATGAGCAAATAACGTCAGCTTCTAAAACCCACATTGTTTCGTCTTGATTTATATAGAAATCTAAATACAATAAAGTATGGATTCCATTAACAGTAATTAACAGGGCAGAGGTTGTGACAAATGAGGGTATAATTACTGTATTTTTCCAGAAGAACAAAACTGAGAATAACTTTGAAAGAACATACAAAAAAAATCACAAATAAAACTGAATAGAAAGAATGCAGAGTACTCACAGTTTAGGGAAAAATGAGAACGCTAATTATAAATCACTCAAAAGCACAGGAAAGTCCAGTTCACACTCACTATTAATTAAAGGATGTCTTCATGAATAATCTAAAAAGCGAGCTGAAATTAAATTTTCTTAAAGAATTAAAGCTGCAGAAGCAATAGAAATACGTATACCAGAACAGCAAACTGCCAAAGGCACACGATGTTCCAGAGTAAAGCAGAAAAGAGAGACATGTCAGAAACATTTATTTTTGAACTGCTTATAAACAAGAAAAATTGGAAGGCAGAATACCTTCAGTTTATCCCAGCACATGATGTTCACAACCCCCTTTCCTTTCTTTCAATTACTATACAACTTTAGTAGTCATTGAATTAAATTCTTTCAGTTAAGTTAGCAAAGAATTCAAGTGTTAAAATTAGATCCACTGAAATAATTATTTTTCAGCTGGAAAACTGCAAGAATACACCAAAATGTGTTCTGTAAACACTATTCCACTTTCCAGTAATTAAATATTCATTGGAGTACAGACAGTCTGAGTCTGCAAGCCTAGAGGTTCAGAGAGAGGAGATCAAAGCTCAAATCTTTGCTCCAAATACCACTTAAAAGAGATCAGAACGTGGGTTTCCTTTGTCCTGGGAAATATGTAACTGCTTGATATTTGGGACTGTAAAGTAAAGTAAATCAGCTTCAGCTCCAGAGAAAATGAATTTTTCGAAGTCTAACTTGCTGTATACATCAATCCAACATGTTATTATTTTTCTGGGGCAGTAAAATAAACATGAGCAGGGAACACACTCAAGCACTGGTCTGCAACTATCCATTCTGTTTTATTGTTAGCACACATCCTGTTTTGATACTGAGTGGTGTCAAGAACTGGACGGTTGAGGGAACAGTGAGTTAGCAAAATCCTCTTTCCTGCAAGACCAGGACAAACAAGTTCAGTGGTGGGGATACATGTGGTGGTATGTAAGGCTAGTAAATGGGCCTCAAGTCAAGATACAGCTTGAGAGGCCTCAGCATTTGGCAGCAGCAGGCACAGCAAACAACCAGATTAACCCACACCAGGCACTCACAGGGAAAGTGGCAAAAAAAAGCCCACTAAGTATTTTGCTGTTAAAAAGTTTACTAGCACGGAAGTGTGAAGAATTTGGAAAACAATAGTGACACCAATTTGCCCAGACTAAACTGTATCTGCAAGCAGTCATCCTCAGGAGAGAAATATCAGGAGAGCTTGATACCTCCAAACTGATGGTTTTGAGGCAGCTTATGTACTTCAGAGTGATCAAACAACTAAATCAAAGAAAGTTACTAGGGAATAGCTAATTTTACTAGTTAACAGAGATGCAGCATAGAACCGGGAAAAAAAAAACAAACATATAAAGTACAAGAGGGTGGTCAACACTCATGGAACCTCACCTGAGATTAAAAAAAAGTCTTGCAACTTGCAAGGAGTAGATTATTGCCTAATAAAAACAAGACCATAACTCAGATTCCTCAGAATACAAAACAGAAAAAGAATGTTTACAACTACTAGGATCAACCCTTGATAAAGCAAACCAAAAACAGTCCAAGGAAGCTATCTAACAGAATGATCCTTATAACAAATGACAACAATTTTGCAAGAGAACACATCCAAAAACAAACAAAAAAAGAGACCTGAGGCAGTAAGGGAGACAGAGTTCAAAACAGTAGCACAGCAAAAAAAACACACATAGTTGCATACACTGTCAAAACAAAAATAAGCCAAGAATATGCCTAGAAGACACAGAACTTCTGCACATCTATAGCATGGAGAAAAGTAGAAAAAAGTCTTCTTTGATCAGCATTTTTTGTAAGAGTAATACATGATGCTGTGCAGAAAGTAGGGAGAAAAAGCAAACAAGGATTTGAGCTGATAGTTCAGACATTCATGAGCTGCCCATTCAGCCTACAAGCTTGATCTATAAGAAATCAGAAAACACTCAAGAGAAAAATGGAGGCACCAGGACAAGAGGATTCATAAGCTCTTAATGTCTTAACTTTCATGAAAAGACAGCAAGTCCAACCAAACTGCTTTAAAATTATTCAAGCAACACCTGTGAGTTGAAATCCACTTGTATGCTCTTGAACTTGGCTAAACATTCATTTGATTTTCACATAGTTTTGTACTTCTATTGACTGACCTCACCAGCTAGAAGCTGAGAGTTGGACTTAGAGGCTCCTGTCACCATATGCAGCTGCTAAAACAAGAGCCAAATCCCTTTTCTAAGAGATAAAGAATGAAGCCTGAAGATAAAAGCAGCTTCAGCAGGAACTACACAGGGCTTGGGCTTTCCTGGATACAGGGAAAAAGCAAAGAAACTGATCCAAAAGCTAACAGTGCAACAGAGTCAACATGACGGCATGAGTACTCTAATGAATTACTCCCAAGAGTTTCCTTAACAGAAAAATAAACTCTACAGAGACTTTAAAGTAGTTCAGCTATCAAAGAGTAACAACTCTAAGACAGTAAATTTCACGTGTGTAGCAAAAAAGTCTCAAGTAGTGTGCATTTCTAAACCATTTCCTTGATGTTAGTCTGTTTCTAGAAAGGAACTAAGACTAAATTCAGCTGTCTGGTCCAAGGCATTCAACTCTCCATACACTACAATTACCACTTCTGCTTACTTCACTACAATCTCAGGATTATAATCACAGAAGTTAATATATATCACATTTTTAAAACTTCCATTGGAAAAGGATAAGAAGCAATTTCAAACATTAAAAAAAAAACAAAATTCATACACAGACATTACATAAAGACTATGCCTCTTTTATATCTAGAAAGTGAATACTGCAACAAGCAGATGTGGTTCCTACTGATAGACAAAAATTGCAGTTACAGACCCCAAAAATCAGTATTTAGCTCAGGAGATTGTTTAAAAAGAAAGTACTTCATAATATGCATTTTGACCCCTCTTCTCTTTAACACTTTGGTTTAAAGTCACTGATTTTTTATTTAATGTAACTTGGAATGACATGTTAATAGAGTTAGGATTTGAATCATGAATTCTTCATTGCACTGTATCTGCTATTGTCAGTGTAGAGAAAATTCAGACTTCATTAACTTTCGTACATACACAAATTTTCATCCCACCACAGTGTCCTAAATTCACTGTAATAAATTGGGGAGTGCAAAAAGCAGATATTAAATTCAGTTCCATCAGCGAAGAACATAATTCAGTCTTCCAAGAGATAATACTTCAGTTTAGCACTAGGTTTATCCACTAAAATAAAAATTAAATACAAACACATAGCCAAACATTGACCAACTATGTTACTGAAGGTGAAGAATTGAATAATGTTAATAAGGAGAGCAAAGTTAAGACTATAAAAGAAAAAGCTTTGACATTAAGAGTCTAGTCTGCACAACATTTTCCCAGACCTTGGATTATTTTAATAACATTTCCTGAAATGTAAATCTCCTGATGATATTTTGCAAGGAAAAAAAAAAAAAAGACAAGGATGACTTCAGTATTATGTAGCTTCTTATAACTTTTCATTCATAATTAAGTTTTAAAACTTATAAAAGTTTTTCTTAAATATAAGTTTTTACTCATGTAATGAAGTTAAGAGGCTTTAGAATAAATAGGATTTGATGGACAGATTATTTCTCTTAGTGCAGTTAATGACATATCCATACACAGGACCCTGACATAATAAATGCACTCAAAATAATAACGCTTGTCCTGTTTTTCAGCTTGCTAATACAATGATGGAAACCTCTGTTTTCAGGAAAAATTCACTGCTTAGCCAAAGACTGCATTGGTTTCGATATTCTGCATAGCACCATGAAAAGCAATCAGATTTTTGAAGTGCAAGATTAGAAGATGTGTAAGTCTATATTGTATAGATGTGCATAACAATTCATAATAAAAGGTTGGATGGTCTTCCATTCAACGCAATTCAACCTAATTGCTTGAGCAGAAGAAGTTTTCCATATGGTAATATTAGATAGTACGATCTGAATCCCCCTAAAGAGGGTCAAAAATAATGTACTGGTATACATCTATTAAAAAATACAGCTTCTACTGCCTCAAAAATGAATAAATAAGCGTTTCTTGCACCTTTTGTATTTGTTAATAGGTTAAAAATGATTTCTGATTCGTCACTTGACCCTACTCTAGCTGACATTTTTCCGTAGCTCTGCAGCTGTATTTTCATTCTGTTTATTTACAGTAAAAATATTCTATTAATCTTCCTTGCTTCTGGGTGAGATTACTCTTCAAACTACAACAGAGAGACTGAAAAATGGATCGTTCAGAAAGAGAAACTGCTGTCAAACATATTTAGAAAACTACAGTAATGGACATTGCTCTCTATATATTTCTCTCAGCTTCCCATAAAATCTACTGGACAATAAACAGTATATGCCATGAATGTTTTCAGTATTGCACTGTAAGAGTTCTGCAATGAAAATTTTACAGCTCAAGGCCCTGGTGCTCCAAAATATGTCAACATATTCTCAATTCTTAGTGCTAAACCTGGTTCCAGTGGCTCTCACAGTAGACAGAAAGTATGCCATGAGCGTTAAGAAAACTGGAGCACCTAAGTACGATATTCTTTAACACTGCAGCAGAAAGTCCTCACTGCCTGTGAAGTCTGAGTACATAGCTGAATCATCAGGAGGATGAACAGATGACCATATGGTGAACTGGGAAATGAAAGATACTCTAAGAATAAAAATAGTGCCCCAGGGATTAAAACAAAATAGCAATAATCAAGTGCTGAGAAAAAAACACCAAAAGACATGATCAAAATTGTATTTCCTATTATTCAATGTTAGGCATTATATGACAATGTAACCTTTCTTTGGAAAGACCAGAGATATAATTTCCTATTGATTTTATGATTCTCTCTTTTTCCCCCTAAAATAATTGTATTAATCACGGAAGTAAAACCCAGGAAATAGCGTATAAATATTTATTTTATTTATTTATTTACTCTGGAATCATGTAACACTAGGTTGATATAATCTGGCACATCTCATTAAATCAGCAGGGTTTCCAATTGTCACACAACAAGTGTTCTTAAGTGTTAGATGTGAACTATTATGCTATTATAATGTTATTTTTATTCTCATCATTTCAGCTCAGAATAGACTGTGATTTTTTCAACCGTCAAGTCAAAACAACACACCTTCTCCATTTACTTTAAAAAACTATAGAGTTGATTTCAAAGTATAATTCAAGTTATGAAATTTATTCTGAACACGCTTCATTACAATTGATTACAATGGCAGCAACATCCACCAGCAAATATTCTATTTATTACAGTGATATTTTATGAGTTGAAAGACATAATATTTTCTGAATCTCTTTCAAGACAAGCGTAAAGAGATCTATCATAACCAACCCATAGAACACAGCATGAGAGTAAGGATAACTGCAGGCTGTATGGGAACTGTTGAATCACGGCCTGAACCACTGACTGATCACCTGAGGTGAGCACTGAGTCAGCCACAGGAGCACAGGTGAAGGCAATGCACCTGTGTGACCGGAAGGGTGGAGTCTGGCTCCACCTCTCCCAGACCCCATTTAAGGGCTGACCACCACTGGGGAAGGATCTCTTGTTGGAGATCTCTCCTCTGTGGAGTTATTGGCAAACCTCAACCATCTGCAAAAGGTGAGCCTCTCTTTATTTACTGGTTGTCTGTTTACCATCCAAATAAGCCTAGCAAAATATACCATCTTCCTCACTATTTTCTGTGAATACTATTCTTTTGGGTTATTCACCCTACACAGGCCTGGAAATAACTGCTTTATGGTTATGTTTGGACACTTCTTCCAATAAAAGCAACCAGTGACCATGGCCCTATGCTGAACAATGCCAGGAACCTGCATCTGCTGTGCCTAAGATGATTGCAGTGCCTTAACACGTGGTACGTAAAGAAGAGGGGAAAAAAGAAGGAAAAAACCTCTCAAAGTAGATAGTTTCACTTTTCTTAAACCTTGCCTTTAATCTTTCTTCCCACCACTGGCACTTCCACAGGTCTCTTATCACAGAGAGTTATCTATTTTCTTATGTACTGTGATCTTGCTAATATTTGACACCACATCTGTCTTCTGTTTTCTCTTTCCATTATTTTTTTCAATCTTCTGAACCTTTAGCCTCCATGTATTCTCCTCACATAGAACAAAATCAGAGCATTCTTTATATATTTCATTTCCCTGGAGTGTTTTGTTTCCTCTGTGCCTTTCTAAACACCATCTGCTCAATGAATTTGAGCTTATGATCTCAGTGCCTGGGTTTCCACTTGTACTTTTGCTGCTCCTTTACATTTCCTAGACTGAATGGAAATATTTTCACTTATATTCCATCAATGACATTATTTGAGAGTACAACCCTACTACAAAAAACAGGGATATATTAAATTATCCCATTTAAAGATGTTCTACTTAGGTATTTATGTAACTGGAGAATTATTCTATAATGTATAAAGACAGAAGTTACCCATTCTAATTAATATTCAAGTATTTCATATAGAAGCAGAACATTTCCAACAGGAGAGACAGTTAAATAACGTGGGGAAAAGGAATGAACACTAGATTTAATCCGCCACAGTTAATAAAACATGCATTCCCCTGCAGTGTTTTTGGCAACAGCCGGACATGCATTGGGACTGACCATGGCACAGACTACTCCCAACAAGCAACTGTGTAAGGTTTCAATACAGTAGCAGTAATACAGACATTACTTTATGTAAGGTAAGAGCTTCTGAAGAAGAGAGATCTTAGTTTGAATTCAAAATTTGAATCAGAAAGTGCCTTCATCTGAAGTGTTATGGGGTAATGCAAAACAGCTGAGAAGAACAAACTTAGTTTCATGTCTTCCACCAAATATTGTTCAGATAGGAGTAATGTTAACTACTACCGTATAATCATTATACTTTGGAAGGCATCTAGAAAAGCTTGCCCAATAATCATCTGTCCTTTTTAGTTTTTGGTTTTGTTTTAAATAGAAACAGTTTTTAGAAACAGTATTTTTTCTTCCATTTGAAGCCAGATAGCACCGGAGAAAGGATGAAAGAACTTAAATTGCACCTCATACAACAAAATCATGCAACTGAGTAAAAGCAAAAGTTAATCAGTATCTCTTATTCTTAAATAATTAAAAGCTTACTTTAGAAAGAAGTCCACATGTAGTATGTTAATATATTCTTTTTAAACCCAAAAAGCAAAAATCTATGTTTCAGAGAAGTTCAAGATGACAAAACAGAACAGCATGCATATTCAGGCATTTACTACCAGTATGTCATCAAATGGGAACCTAGAGAGTAGAATGTTTTCCTTTAGGCAATCATTTAGTGTTTTGACATTTCTAAAACGGGACACTTAACGGTGAGTAATACCACAGAAAATATCCTCACGAAATAATAATCAAAGTGGAGGGAAAATGAGGTGAAGTGTGAAGGTCTCAATGCCCATATTTGTTTAATTATGTGCTTTATGAGGCCTTCCCCCACACACACACTCTGCCAGGCTGTGTAATTTATTCAGTAGTTTTTACATATCAAACTAACTTTACATGTTAGATTGTCCCCAACAGGTTTCCACAGTGAAAGTGTAATTTAGCCCTTTTTCTGTCAACACTGGAATACAAACTGAGAAAGAATAGGAGGAAACCCAGGAGGGGAAGGAAACATGAAGTAAAGATGAGAGCAGAAGAAAAGAAGTTAAGGAGATCCAGGAGAAGGTGATCTAAGAGTTAAGACAAGTAAGAGACCGTTTACAGGGGATGTCAGAATACTTGCACCTGACTAATGAGCATTTAATACTGTGTTTCAGATTTCATACTGGAAGCTTAGGTATATAGGGAAATAGTAAGAATTTTTCACCAGCGAATACCCTAGGTCATCCCACCACAGCATACATCCAGGAAGCCTTCTGCTCTGATGGATGGATATACACCCATGATGACTACTGCTGGCATAACCAGCTGCTCATACAGTAACACTTGCAACATGATACTTACAACTGATAGGTCTTCATCTCCAGAGGATGGGACTAAAGGACAGTAGAAGAAGGGATATGGTAAACAAAATGTTCAGGTTGGATATCAGGAAAAATTTCTTCCCAGATAGAGTGGTAAGGTATTGGAACAGGGTGCCCAGGAAAATGGTGGAGGCAAAGCCTCTGGAGGTTTTCAAGATAAGGGGAGATTGGGCACTGAAGGATATAGCTTAGTGAGCATGGTAGTGATGGACTGACGGTTGGACTTGCTGAACTTAGAGGTCTTTTCCAAACTTAATGATTCTATAACTCTATGATTGTATGAAATAGCAAAGTGACCAGGTATGGTGAGAAGTTACACTTCATACATGACATGTGCTGCCAAATGTAGTACAAACAACACTGTGGTTAGAAAAACATACAAAAAGTGATCAAAGATAAAGAACATTAAGAGAACAAGAGTAAAACAAATACTGAAGTTGAGATCAAATACATTTACTATTGGGTCACAAGAAAGTTGAAACTCATTGATGAAAGCTATCATGTATGGATCTTGGACCTTGAGACAACACATTCTTTCATCTGTGAAATTATGAACAACATACTGTATAATTCTAAACATTATCTGTTACAAGATTCCTGAATAATTCAGGTATGAAGGTTCCAAGGACCAAGTTTGACATCAGATTAACTTTGCTGAAAGCTGAACTGTATGCTTGAGAGCTTTAATTACAAATATGATAGGTTAGATCTCAGTAAAATCTAAAATCTGAAGCAGGGAGGAGAGTGCATATTCATCTTCATTTGCAGATGAAATGATTGCATAAGTTCTCAAAGTTATCTTTTTTTCTACCTGCACAGATAAAGCACAGTTCTAATAAAATTCCCATCTAGGGTTATTTTTCAGGAGTATAGTTGCATTTTTTCTGATCTGAACGTTTTTGTCTTCCCTTTTTTCCTTGTTTCAGTTTAAACTCCCAAGCCAAGTATATAAATCCAGGTAGTATCATAAGTTCACAAAGTATCTGTAATATTTTTTATTTCTTCCACATCATAAATGTGTCAGTTGAGTCCAAATGCCAATTCTATTTCTTCCTGCTCTCTCTCTCTCTCTCTCTACTGCATCTTAAATATACGGTCAAGTCTACCATACTTATTTTTTCCCTGAAATAAGGAAAAATATCCCACCCTGACTGTGGAGTGTGTTTGAAAGCCATGCTCCACACCTTCTGTGCACTATTTCATATGCACCCATTTTAAAAACAATCAACTTATTTTTTTTCCTGGAAATGCAGTCCCTTCCTGGGTAGGTTATCTGCTGTAAACAGAATTTTATATTGTCCTAGTTATCATTGTAAGATGGCAATATCATGGATTTTGTTTCTCAGAAGATTTAATTCTCATCAACTTTTGCATGATCTTGAGTGTATGTGTGGTAACCCAAGGCATTAGCTGAGTTAATAACAAGTAAGTGCTCCGATGATATATCTTCCTGAGTACACAAAAAATGAGCCATTGGAGAAGGACAAAGGAGAGTTACACACATTATGGAAAGAGAGATTTGTTCTGCTTTGTTCAACTGACTTTGATGAGGAATTAGAATGAGAATTTAAGGAAAAAAGCCAGGAAGGGACAAAATAGGTTGCTCAATTCATCTTTACTCCATGATAAGAGAACTGGGAAAAAAAAATCACTTCAGTACGATACATTCTGACAGGATACCAATCACCAGAAATATCTCATAGAATCTCAATACAAATATAATACTTTGTAGGGAAAACTTCTGCTGTTGTTGTGTTTTGGGGAACACAGAGGAATGCAAAGAGAATGGAGAACCCACAAGACTTGCTTGTAAATGTGGAGAAAACTGAAAAAAATCTTAAGTATATTACAACTGGAATTAACAAGTATGTTTTCTATATATACTTAAAAATTTTATCTGCTAGAATAAAATCTTCTACTCAATAGCTTATGCAGGCAGTTCCAGTAAGGGGAAACAATTGTGGAGAAATACTGAAACAAGGAACAGCGTTAGGAACATCATGCCAGTTGTTTTGACATCTGAAGTTAGTTTCACTCTCTGAAAAAAAAAGTATGTAATAATAAAATCAAAGTTCTCCTATCTATATGAATGAGAATGATTATGATAAACATTCAAAGACCTCCTGCAAGCTTCTCACTGTAAACATTACAGAAAAACTACATAATTAGTATACCATCTATACAAACACTCAGATACACAGTGAGGACCAGGTATGCAAAGTATGATAAGCATGACATTCTGGACAAGAAAATAACATATACTACTGCTTTTTCTTTACAGTTCATTGCTTGTGACTCATTGCACTTTTCACAATTTATCTCCTGCTGTGATAACTGACAGAAACACATTTTTATTTTTCAGCTTTGTTATATATTCTCCTAAGTCCTTAACATATTCTATAACAACGTAATAAAGTATTATTAAAGTGTTCCTTTTTTATGGTTTATTACTGGGAAAGTGAAACTATGATCAACTACCTGAACTTGAAATGTAACAACATTTACCATTATTAAAAAATTAAGTCATATTTATTAATATATTTTTATTACAGTGTAGTCTTTTTGTCAAAATAGATTCTCAGCATCTATTAAACAGAAAGAATTTAGTACAAAAAGCCTTTTCATAAGTATTGAAACTGCAGTCTGCAAATATGACATGGAAACTAAACATCTAAACGAAAACCCTTGTTTCTTAGAAAATACTTCTAACAATCTTCTTGATTTGAAGGTTAAAGAAGGTCAAAATGTATTACTTGAGATTATCTAAAGTTGGATAATCTAGAGATGGAGTCATCTGAAATTCTACCTCAGCTTTGCTGAGAATATTCATTAAAAAATATAACGCCATTATTTTGAGCTCATATTTTTCCAAGATAAGTATGAACAAAACTTACTGAAAAAAATCTATCCCATCTGCATCTGTGTTCTAATACCATCACAAAAGGGTGCCAAACCACATCAGAACAATGTTCTATGTGAATTTCAGAAGTACAAAGACAGCAGTTGAACCTTTCTTTAAACTTTAGGGAAATAATTTAACTGGAGTTTGTGCCTCTAAACTACCTTCCTGTAATTTTGTTACACTAGGGTGTAGTGGGGGAGGGAAACTAGCAGTATTAAAACTTGAAGTAGATCAATAATAGAACAAATCTATTAAATGACTTATTTACTATTCACCTGGACAAATGTACATGCTGTGTATATGAGGCAGATGATACTTCTGCTATATCCTACTAGCATGAAGTACATTTTCTTCCCACTTGATAAGTGATAATGAATAAAAATCAGTGATACAAAAATAAAAGGCCAGTGTCCACCAAACCATTTACTTTTAAAATGCTGATCAAGTACTTTTTTTCTGAGAATACTCATGTATTTGTGCTCTGAAATTTTAAACTGAGCTGCATGGAATTTAATAATAAACCATATTTCTGAAAATTCATATTCAGAATTGTTAGTTGGCCATAATAAATCAATAGCACAGAATGCTAATATTTTATTCTCCTCTGTCTTCCAGATAATATATTAAATAATTTCTGTTCTTAATAGTGACAGGTACTAGTAGAGTCTTGAATTAGTATTAGCACTGTTAACATTGTCCCAAACAAAAAAATTAAAAACAGTTCAATTGGGTAGATTAGGAAACGTGAGTGCTCACAGATAATCATCCCTGGTAACTGAAAGGACTAAACTCTGTTCTGCTGCAGCTACACTAAGAAGCTCAGTGATGTCTCCAAAATAATCTGCAAGATTAAATTACATAATTGCTATTGATGTCACCCATTGCATTTCGATGCTGACATTATCAGCTATGTTATTAACTCATATTATAGACTCCAGTTCTGTACTAACAGGATACACAGTAGTGCCAACCCTTATAAAAAAAATCATAATGGTAATTGTTATCTGTGCACTTTCCTTCTGCAAGATATTTTTGTCTGTAATAATGAGTCCTGTAGGGGCTAACTCCCATTTGAGCCTCCCCATGTTCTCCTTGCCTGACACCACAAGATTTGATTCAGCTCAAATGACTTGGTTAGAACTTTGGTGGTAAAATAAGTTAAACATTTTCATTAAAATTCAGACACAAACAGCATATCTGCGTGTGTGTTCATGCAGACACAACATACTATTCATACACATGAACTCAATCTCTTAATGAAATCCTGGGTCAGAGATAGCCTCACATATCCACTCTGAAAGGGCAGTTAATGCACATCCAACAGAAGTACAGCATAAGTTTATATGCATAACATAAGAATTTGCTTATTCCATCATTAAGTTGCTCAGATAGAATCTATAGTCTTCACTGTGAATCCTTTAGAATCGATTTGTCATGAATTTATAAGAAAATTTCTCTAAGTTAAACTCAATTTCTGTCTAGACTTCTGTTTAGAATTGTTTGCATAGCAAATAGAACAAAGCAATAACAATAACAAAAATAAAGTCTATGTCCTGGAGAGCTTGTAATAATACAGACTTCATGCTTCATTGAGAAGCTGTAAAAATATATTGTCCGTACTTATGCTTTATCCCTATAGGAATTTTATGTATCACAGGTTATATTCTAAAAACACGAGTGCCTTTGCAGAAGAACAAGAGCACCACTCTGTTTTTCTGCTCTGAACTGTTCCTTGCAGCTTTCTGTAACACAGTTTCTTTTTGGAAACTAAAAGAAAAGCCAATAAATAAAGCTTAAAAACTAAATTCTAGTTGGGAGTATTAAAAAGATCAATTTGTAAATTTTTTTTTATTGTAACAACATTTTCAAGACAGTGAAGTCAGTGAAATAAGACCTTCTGCCCCCCCAAAAAAAATTAAACAAAAAAAATTTCTTATCACAGAAGAATTTAAAAGTTTGGGACATCTTTTTAAAACTGGGAAAATGTAAATTATGTTGAGCTGGACATATACTAATAAATATTTCACCCACTGGTGAAGCAGGGCAGTAACCTTTCTTATCTCTGCTGACTAACAGAAACAATTATTATTACAAGCTAACAACTGTGAGAAAAAGATTTTTAATTTCTCACTGTAATACATCTGTGCTTAACTAACACACAGATGTACTGCCCTTTACTCACTAACAAATGTTTGCTATCTGTACTGATCTGCAATTCCAAAGAAAGCCATCTCCGCAAGAGTCAGTAACTCAAAATGTCATTTTTTTTTTCAATAAGATTGCTCAAAAGTATTCTAAAGTGTCTGTGATTAAATTTGTTTAATGTATGCTAAGCATTTCATTATCGTAAGAACCTCACCACATTTTCTCAACCCTTGGTAAATTTATTTCACTCAGTTGACTATGTGGCATAAGCTTAAATGCTAAGATGACTCCTAAGAATTCACCTATGTATACAAAGGCATAAATTGAAATTGGATTTTAATTTCAGTATCAGGAGAACATCATTTTCTACAGAAAATGTAAGCATGCTCATTCTAGTTGGCTGAGTCACCATACAGCTTCAAATAAAAACATGGCCATAATGCAAAACCTGCTATGAACGGGTAGGAGTATGGGCTCAGGTTTCAGATGAAGTTAAGAGTTTATTTCGTGTATCTCATACTCCTGACTTGAAGGCTCATCCTGTTTGCAGAATTCCCTGAAAAATCCATGTGAACCTGCACAGTCAGCTTGTCTGGGGACAGGATGTCTGTGCTTTCCGCATTAGAACTGGAGGGAAAATGAGTATTAAATTTCATTGTAGATTCAATTAAAAAAAATAAAAATCAACAGTTAAAGAATGTACCTCCTTTGGGACATTTATTAGAGTAAATATTTTCCACATAAATTCACAAAGAAAGTCTTGAAGATATCCCAATACATGCTTTACTGGATTGACTCTGTCTCTCAGCAATTGTTTCTGTGGAATATATTTTGCTATATTGATTTTCTGGATTATGCTTTAGTGTTCAAAAGATAACCCAACTCGTTTGCAGGCTGTCCTAATCAAGTAATTTACACCAGTAATGCAAGATCTGCTAGTCCTATATTCCTATCTACTGCTAATACAACAGTTTAAAGGTCAGCAGCACAACCTGAACAACAGGCTTAAAAGCAAGGACAAGTTCAGCAGACAAAGAAAAGAAAGTCTCCATGTTTTACCACATGCAGGAACCTTCCTTTGTAAGCTTCCAGAAGTTCATCAGTTTTATGCTGAGTTGAAGTTCAACTCTTTCTCTCAGAGGAAGATCAAAATTGCTCTAATTTACCATTTTCCATCAGGCCCTCACTCTAACTCTGAGCATGAACAAAAGCAGAACAGGTCCCACCACTTTAAATTGTGCATTCCAAGCATAAGTTATCATGACAGCATATTTTACCCAGAAGTATAATTACAGCATCTCCAAGATGCTAACTAAGACAAAAAAAGCTGCATAGCTAAACAGATGTTTGTGCATGTTGCTAAAAAATTTTCCTCATGCTTGCAGAATCAAACAGGAGGGAGAAAGAAACATCAAAGGAAAGCAGGTCATGTGCATGAAAGTACAAGCACCCTCTGCACCACCGGATTTTATCGTGTTGTGCAGGCAGCACCCCAAGCTGAACAAAAATCCTGCTGAACATCACAGAGACTTTTGTCTCCAGCAAACAATGTCCTAAAATGTTCCCAGAGCTCTGTCATGAAAGGCTTCACTGGCTGGCAGGAATGATAACCTCATTTGTGCATGCATTAAAAAAAAATAATAATAATCTAAGCTAATGCTCCAATATGCTTGTATTCTGTGCTGAGGGCTGCAAGAGTGTCATGAAGCACCTATCAGGACAGGATACAGTGTCATTCTATCACCTAACCAAACCTGCTTCAGTGCCAGGGTAAACCACAGGAGTAAAACTAAAATAAAAACACAGTGTCAGATAATTGCTGATTTACACCACTTTTCTCATGTCTGGGAAGGATGAGACATACAACCTACAATTCTGAAAGACCCAAGCAAAAAAGTTCACGTCATAGAGTCAATCTAGATTCAAGTAAAATGTTCATTAAACAACAGACACACTTACTCACCTGGTGCTAGTAATACGGTATCCAGCCCACCCCCAGGTCTGAGCTCTTACTCACTGATACTGTCTGGTGGGGAAAATAGTTTGAAAATGTCTCTAGTGAGGGCTGACAGGCACTTCCAGATAAGCATAAAGGAGTTTCTCTCTTCTCTCCTTATTCATCATCTTTAAGTGAAGAACTATTCACCTTTGCCAACTCAGGTTGTTTGGTTTATTTTTCCCCCCAGCAGTGATAGATGCTTTTAGCCTCATTTTGGCAGCCAGGAAGTTAGTCTTCCCACCTCCTTATAAAAGGGAAGCTATCAGTCAGTTTCCAGGGTGATACAGAGGAGGAGCTTGCTTTGGATATTCTGAACCTTCACACACTAGATGCCCAAGTCAAGTAGCCTTTGGATCTGTAATCTAGTGCTTCAAAAACTCAACAGGCCTTGATTTTACAGGATGTGAGAGAGCATGTTCCTGAAATACACTACCCCGAATCCCGTAATGCTCAGGTCTGTTCCAACAGAGCACAGCACTTTGGTCACAGAAGCCCTCTAAGTGCTGCACTGCCAACCAAGATAACAACTACTGAATGTACTCTTTAACTTTCAGCACACATACAGCCGAACCACTTTTTCCTCACAGTTCTTCATACCTATCTTGGATGGGACCCAACCAGAAAACTTTTATAAATTTTCAGTTTCAGAAAGAATTTTTCTATATTACTAAGTTTGTGATCATAAAACAGCAACAGAATAAAGGGCTGTGCATATCTCTGACAGCAGTCCTTAAAGTCTGCTTGTTATAACATTTGGGAAGTCTAAGAAGGCAAGAAAGAGATTTGCAGAATGTAATCTGGCTTAGAGTGTAAGAGTGTGTAAACACCATATCATAAAATGCTGTAACACAGCTGACAGCTCACATGAAGACGGAGGCCCTCTGTTTTCCTCCCAGTTAAAGTCTGGCTGCATACATCAACCAACGTGATGCCTCTAATACACCAATGTTTCAACATATAAGAATGAAATGAGCAATGTTAAGCGAACCTTTGAGTATAAGAAGACTTACTACAGAATACTTAATGGCTTATTTTTCATTAACAGGAAAAAAAAAGATGTCTGAAGTATTCCTAAAAAGTAATTGTCATCAATGACACCAGCACCCTTCCAAACTCTGGATTCATTTTCCCAAGTAAATGAGAACTCGTTTCTCTCATCAAACACTGGAGATAGCATTCTCAATCAATACCTCTGTTCTTCCACTGACTCCGAACAGCTCTGCTGCCAGTAAAACATTTAGCACCAAGCAGTAGTATCTTTGAAACAAAAAAAAAAAAACAGTTCCTATATTATGAATATACTTCTACATCTCACCAAATACCAGAACTTTCTAGATAGCTAGAACAGAAAGGTTTGTGATTAAAGTCAAATCTCTGTTTTGAAAACAAAGAAACACCAGGTGACTTTAAGCAATCTTCACACTGGTATCTGAGTTTTATGAGAAATATGCCTGCAACTAGAATCAGCCAGATATTCATCATGCTGTTTTCAAATTGCAGTAATACTACTGTGTTACCCCTGTGGGGGTAGCTTTTTTTAGGTTTTCAGTGCACTGCCTCTTGCTGTGTTGCATTCATGCCCTGAAGTGGTCACACACACTGGGTGACCCTACAGGATTACACTGACACCTTGCTTCTCAAGGTGTCAGCTTGACCCAGTAAACAAGCTCAGTGATAACCTTGTGACAACTAGAAAATGTATTTCCCTTCAGAGTTCTGCTGAAAGAAGCCTTTCCTGTCTTACAAAATTTTGTCTAGTCGAGGCACTTAAATTAAATTACCATGTTATAGATTTACTGTTACTCCAACAACATCACAGGGAGCATTTCACAGCTCCTGTAGGATCTATGTTGAGCATCTCCCCATGTTTTGTGGAACTATATATTGCCTGCTTTTAAAAGTATTTTGTTTCACACTATAGATTTTGCAACAATAAGAGCATTCTCTTATTTTTAGCATCATTACAGACTGAAGATTTTAGGCATTCCTTATGATATTTATCAACAGACCTCCCACTGTGATCTTAGGTTTTGCACAGTTGTACAGGAGAACAGAAAGACTACATAATCACACCAACAGAAAGACAAACAGACTGGTTTCACAGCCTTTCACAGCACAAATCCTAGCCCATGGCATCAGCTGTGGGGAATGTGGCTCACCAAAAAGGCAGTTACACAACAGTGTGCAGCAACTCAAACCATGTTCGAGTTGACCTGGCTGAGGGCATTGAGTGCACCCTCAGTGAGTTTGAGGATGACACCAATTTGGCTGGAAGTGTTGATCTGTCTGCAGGTATCAAGGCCCTGCAGAGTGATCAGGATAGGCTGGATCACTGGGCTGAAGCCAGCAGGACAAGGTTCAACAACACCAAGTGCCAGGTCCTGCACTTTGGCTACAATAACCCCAGGCAATGCTACAGGCTTAGGCAAAGTGGCTGGAAGTCTGCATAGAGGAAGCAGACCTGGGGGTATTAGTCAATGCTCAGTTGAACACGAGCCAGCAGTGTGCCCAAGTGGCCAAAAAGGCCAATGGAATCCTTGGTCTTTTCCAATCTTGGTGATCCTATGATTCTACATCTCATCTACAACTCCCATCCTTCAGTTTATATTCAGTCATATGAAATGTTCAAAGAGCTTGTCCTTGAGCAGCAGATGCTTCTCTTTCACCTAAAGCACTGGGGTGACTGAAGCTTAGGTGGATAATTGTTTACCTCCCAGTGGAGGAAGGCATGGGTAGTCATAACCATATTTTGCACATCAAAGGGATTATATCGCTTAGCAAAGAATTAGGAACCTGATTCCAGACTGCCTCCCAGATCCAACAGGATGTCCCTGACACAGACATGTAAGAGGAGTAAATCCTGATTTCTCTAGGCATCTCAGATAGCCCTTTTTAGAGCTTCACTGTGTTTCTCCCAGCTGACTATTCTTTCACTGTTCACCACTTTACTGTGTTGTGCCCTTTATGTACCTTGCTGATGACACTTAGTGGTCTTAGATTCAAGATCTTATGAGTTAAAAAAAGAACACGCAGAAAAAATTTACTGACAGTAGAATTAATGTTTCAGTAGTCTAATACACAAGTTATCTAATACAAAAACTCCATTAATAATAGCTATACCAAACATTTTATTTTACATGGTGCTCATTCTTCCAATATTCCCGTTCTTAGGGCTTACAGTTACAATCTTCCTCAAATAAGTAAAGGGGAAACTTGAGCTCCTTGCTGGGAGCAAGATGTTTCACAGTGGTGAGAGTATCTTTCTTTCTATTCTGTGCTACACCTGGAGCTACATCTGTGTTTTCTTATCACACGCTGCCTCCTCCTTGCTGCTTCCTCACTGAAGTCTGCAAGTTGCATCCCAAGATGCAGCTGACATTCACAAGGCAGTGCCTCTCCAGGTCTGCCATACCCTTAGCATCCAGGGCTTCACAGCCTCAGCTCACACACAGTGACACTACAGTCACTTCAGCACTTGGGTATTGTTAAAGCAAGCTGAAATCATGCCAAGACAAATCTAGACAAGTCTTGACACTCTGCACTGTCAGGGCAGTCCAAAGTATTTGGCCTTTTACAAGTAAAGGAAAAAACATTTTTCCCTTCCCCTTCCTACTCCCTTTGTCGTTAACCCTCTACTCATTACAAGCAGTTGCCTACCAATATTGGGTATAAGAGCTATCTATGCTATATGTTTGCTCTCCCTTATCATTTGTAAATCACAAATTTGAAGGAGTTAGAATGGAGATCATCTGGGAGGCTTTGTCTACATCAAGGGAACAAATGATGTACTTTTGAAGTAAGGACACAATGCTCTATCAGAGCATTGTATTCATTGTATCTATATCCTTTTGGCAGCCAGATTATGTTACAGCTGAAAAACCATTTCCCTTGTTGCTATTGCGAGCCTGAAAAAAAATACTGCTAGAGGAACCTGATCATCTCTGGAATTGCATTGGAAGTTCAGCTTTTTATCTTTAATCTTTTTTTTAACTTAAATCTTTTAGAATCATCAAGGTTGGAAAAGACCTTCAAGTTTTAATTTTAATGTGTATCTAAAGTAGTATTGTTTTTCTTTTCTCCTATTGCTTCTATACTCTTTCATCACTGTTTGCAATCTCTTCTATACATTTTTGAAAATGCATTACCAACTTATTGTCTTTATAGAGAGTAGGTAAGACTTATAGCTTAAAAGAGGTGATAAATGTCTCACAAAGATCTTTCTACAACACTTTAAAAGCCAGGTAATGCAAATAGAATTGCTTTTGGACACAGAATTAATCACAGAACTCAAACACCATTATTCCTTTGTCATTCCCTTTTTAAGGACAGCAATTTATGCAACAGCCTGAAACAAAATTCCCTGATTTTCATTTTATACCAACAAACATCTCTGTAGAGCTCCACAAATACTATTTAGTCTAAAAAAACTATTGTATTAAGCGAAAAACAATGTATGAATAGTTCACTGATTTGTTAGTGCTATTTAAAAAAAAAACAACAGTCACATTAAGTTTAAAATAACAGGAAACTTTAATAACTACTTTTGGACTTCATTTTTGAAGAACTGATATTTTTAGAGAGTTTTTAATCAACGGTCATTGATATTTTTACACTAGAAATAACAGAAAGCTCAGGTAAGCATTCTGATAGATACACAGGGATACAAGCAAATAATAATCAGAGTTCATAGAACAATTATGTAGTTACTACTAGAAAATAATTACATACACTAAGCATAGACCCCTCATTCCACTAAAGATGATAGAAAGATGTAACTGACCACACTCGCATCTTACAGATATGAACGAGACACTGATGAAAGGCTAGCAAACCACAAAGCAGCACTGAAGTATCAACAAAATCTGAGACTTCCTAAATGAGACATTTGTCAGCTGCTGCCACTTTTCTCTGCTTAATTTAGCACAACTTGTTATTTCAGGATGCAATGATTGCTGTAAAGTGGTTTATTATTTAAATCACTGTGGTATTTGAATAAAGGACTCAAAATCTAGAGACCATATTCACTGGATGCACGCATCATTTTAGATGTTCGTGAATGACAAAAGCAAGAGACTGACAATGACTTGTAAACAGGTCTTGTTCAGTGAAGTGCTGAAGATACCCCAAGCCCCACTGAAGATATTGGTTCTCAGATTTCTGCATCATTCCTTGCAATATCCTGTTACAAAATCCCTTTCCCCCTCCACCCATGTGCTGCTTATGGCTGTGGCTTCAGGCCACAGGTCAGGAAGTAAATTCTGGCACCCCTCTGAAATACAACCAGAGCAGCTGGAAATTGCAGCCAACAGTTCCTGTTCTTGATTATTTATATTTACGAAGTTAAATAGTAGAAAAGTTTTACATTTATACTTACAATTAGTACACAAGGAAAATCTGGAAGTTAACTTTGATTTGAACAGTGAAAGACTAAACAGAAATCTATCCAACTTCAGAACTGTAATTTATTTCATGCTTTTTCTTCTGTTGTACTGTAGGGACAAATTTACATTCATCCAATGGCATTACAGAAGTGTAATGAGCCCCTCATCCTTTTCCCCTAAAAAAAAAAAAGGGCTTCAAAACTTGATCTTTATTTAAAGGATTCATCCTATACTGCAAATTATAGCATTTCATATATAGGAATGGCTATTTATTTTCCAAAACATGCAATTAATTCCTCATGGGGACAACTTTAGATTGCTCTGAACATAGTATATCTCTGACCACAGGAACAAGAGCAACACTCCACAGCATGGTCCCAGCAGAGCTGTCTCCCCACACACTGTGTACCCTTGTATGTTTAATGGTGCCCAGACTGAGCAAACTCCCCAACTTTCAACAGTTTTCACTTCTGTTTATAGGTCCCTCCTTTATTCACTGGAGTTATACAGAGCTGGATGGCCTGGCATCAAGACTCTTCTCTTTATGACTGAGCCTTGGAGCACACTCAGTCCTGGTATTTATGGCCACTAAGTTGCCTCTGGAAGCAATACCCTGCTGCAGTTGTCTCTGAGCCAGACACTGACTGCAATTCAGGTACTGCTCTTATAACAGAAATCTTTTCTCTCTTGCATAAAGCCGGGACTATTTCTCTCTCATATTTATATTCTGAACTGTAAAAATTCATGCTACGTAACTTGACTTATATATATGTTAATGGAACAACTCCTTGTCCTTCTCAAAATTATATATTCATCCGGACTTGAAGTACACTTAACAGCATCACAAGTGGTGGGACAGTTCAGATATCCTTGACCACTGACTACCATCAGAAAGAAACATGCCACTGTCTTCATATGTAAAATAAGAAATGAGCAATATGCCATAATTTACATTCCCACATGTGACACACATTTTTAAAAGATAATTTACTTGATATAGTTTATTTATGGGGAATTGACAGTCATCATAGAATGGCTTATGTTGGAAGGGACCTCAAATGTCACCTGTTTTTAACCCCCTGCTGTGGGCAGTGTCGCCAACCACTAGATCAGGCTGCCCAGGGCCCCACCCAAGCTGGCCTTCAGCACCTCCAGAGTTGATGTATTCGCAACTTCTTCAGTCAATCAATCTGCTCCAGTGCCTCACCACTCTCCGAGTAAAGAATTTCTTCCTAACATATAACCTAAATTTCTCTACTTTTAGTTTAAAGCCATTTACATACATCCTATCACCAACAGACCATTTAAAAAGTCAGTCTCCCTCCTGCCTGCTTATAAAGCTTCCTTTGCTACTGGAAGGCCACAATTAGGTCAATGATGAGAAATCCACCTCAGACTATAAACTTGAGCTTATTAGCACCCAGTTTGATAAAAAAAATTACCTAATAAACATTTCAGTCAATTTCTCATTACTCAAAATTAGTTTTAACTATGGGCACATTATCTAGAGATTTCCTGGGTCCTACCTCTAAGTTTCCTCCTCTAGACAGAAAAGCGTCCACTGATTTCATTTCTAATAGAAAGTTCTGTAAAAACAGTTCTATTTAAATGAAACTAATGAGAAAATGTGGCATTCAAATACCTTAAATATTTTTATTTTAGAATTCTTGAGAGCACGTTCTTGCTATTAAGTCATAAAAGAAATATTCATTCATAAAAATACACTAATCTGTTTCTACTGTAGAATTTAAAAAGCTTCATGGAGACACTCAAAACCCACCTGGACCCATCCCTGGGTGACCTAAGCTAGGTGCTCCTATTCCAGCAGGGGAATTGGACTAGATGATCTTCTGAGGTCCCTTCCAGTCCCTGACATTCTGTGATCACCATATTTGGAAGTCCACAGAATGGGTAACCTTACTCTAATTTTCTAAGTTCTAAAAAATTGAATTAGCTAAGAAAATATGTAAATCAAGCTAATTTCAATCTGACAACATAACACAGACTGATAAGAAAATACTGAATTCTTAATATTCATTAATCACTGAAGAGAAACATGTTCCCTGTGCACTGAAATCATGGTATCTCTGTTTAAACAAAACCCCCTCTCTAACCCTCACAGGTCAGCATGATGGGTTATATCGAATCCCTAGGATATGTAAGATATACAGCGCTTATCTGGTTCTCCAAGATGCTGGCAGAAGAGAAACCTCTTCTGCAATTACATCTGTTCAGTGATCACCTCTTCTGGATATCGCCAGTCTAGCTTAGTAATCAGGACAAGAAGCATTTCTTGCCTTCAGTATTCCACACAAAATCCCTGAACAAAATGCTCATGTATTACTTGACACTGTGCACCTCTACAAATATGTGATTGGTTATTCTGACAGACATCACACCTGACAAACTTCAAAACAAGTGCATTAATACATATAAATAAATAGAAAATACCCTAAAGTTTAAGTGTTATTAGTTTTATTAAAAATTAGACAATGTTTTCTACATTGGGATAGACTTTGATACAATTTTGTAGGATTTAAGCTAGCAGAAGTAAGCAGTCTCCATTTTCTGTGTACACTGTTGCTGAGCCAACTATGGAAAACTACAGAAAGTGACTTTTTCCTCATCTTACAGCGGGGAGATCCAAAGCAGATGTCTCCACTCCAGACAGCCATTTAGATTTCATTACAATCAATGGAGACCTAGGACTCACTTCAGTGGCCTAAACCAGATGTCAGCAGAGGACCAGTATCACTGAGCCACAGCACTGCTGTCAGAGATGCCCTGAGACAACTGCACAGTGGCAGATACTATCTGCAAGCCTCTGGATCAGCACAGAAACTAGGCAACATGCCCACAGGCATCTCAGCTAGTACTAGATGTCACTGTTTAGGCAACTGAATCAAGCCCTTAGTCAATACAGTCAATAAAAATTCAGAGACCTATCCATCTTATTAAATATGTGTCTTCTTGAGGAAGAGTTTGCACACTGAAGGCAGTACTGAGCACACAGAACACTGCCCTGACTGCAGACAAGCTAGGCTCTCTTGCATACACCTTCACTATACAGCTCACTCAGTTCTATGTCATTATGAAAATATGTATGCGTATTTACAGCAGAAGGCACCCACAACCACAGTAAAACAAAGCTAGCTCATCTCAGCACTACAATCAATGACTGTTCTTACCCACGTCCAAAAAAAAAGATTAGTATTCAGGTTTGTATGCATTTCCTTGTCTAATCAAAGCCTCCTTAAATTTTTGATGTTACCTATACTGAACTCATAGATTCACTTCCTAATACTTAATCCTGCTAACAGGTCTTTTCCTCACAAAATATAATGCAATTGTTGTCCAGGCAACATATTTCTGAATGACTACCCCATTGCCCTGTGACTTTTACACAGAAAGAGTATCCATTATTTTACATTTCCTGTCCTTTGCTTACTTGGCCCAACTCATTCTCAGTGATAGGTTATAATTTCAAAAGAATAATAAAGAAGAACATGATAATTAGAAAACAAAATAAATATAACTCATAGGAAAAAAAGTGCAATAATATTAATGTGTTGGGACATCCAACCAAAAAGAGCAAATTCCAAACCATAAATGAATTAAGCTTTATTACTATACCCTCATTTCTTTTTAAAATAAGAACTCTGATGTTATTGTAAATGCAGTTAACAGAAATCTTTCTTCAGCAAAATGGTATAGAAAAGAATTAATTTTTAAGCCATAACATCTTCCTATCTTCTTAAAATGAAGAAATGATGCACTTTGTGTTCAATATCTTCACACTAATGACAGGAGAACAAAGCTTGAGAAAAATAAATGAAGATCGTGGGAAGGTTAATAAATTAAAAAGTATATATTTTTAAATGGGCTCTGTGACAGCATATACTACTAAAAACTATTTTAAAATGCAACTGTGATCTTCTCCTTTCATCTTTCTACAACATACTATCAGATTCAAAGGATGGCTGATTGCTTCAAGTAAAAAACAAATCCTAATACACCTATATTTTATAACATTGGAAAAGGTTTTATTTTCACTGTGATTTGTAACACATCCATGCTTTGAAACCTTAAGGCTACAAACACAACAACACAAACTCATTGCCTCCCTGCCTGTGTCAATGGGGCTGGAGCTAGAGGATTTAAAAGGTCTCTTCCAGTCCAAACCATTAAACATTTCTATGATTATTCTCCAAGTATCTTGACTACTCAATTTCCAACATACATTCTTCTACATTTCTTTTTTTCCCCCAAGATTAAAATACTTTATTCCACAAAATCCTTAGAGATGGCATGAGCCCTCAAAGATCACCCAGTCCAAATCCCCTCTAACGACAGGGACATGCACAGGAAAATCAGGTTGCTCAGAGCCTAAGCCAACCTCACCTTGAAAGTCTTCAGGGACAGGGCATCAACCACATCTCTAGGCAACCCATCCCAGTGCCTCCCCACCCTCATGGTAAAATACTTCTTTATATCCAACCTAAATCTGCCCTCTTAAAGCTTGAATCCATTTCCCCTTGTTCTATTACAATAGATCCTGCCAAAGAGTCTTTCCCCTTCTTTTCTGTACCTTCAGATACTGAAAGTCTGCTTATCAGGTCACCTCATTTCTCCAGACTGAACAGCCCCAGCTCCCTCAGCCTGTCCACGTAGGAGGGATGCTCCATTCCTTGAACCATTTTTGTGACCCTCCTCTGGACACGCTCCAACAGGTCTATGTCTCCCCTGTAATGACACTCCCCATCTGTAAGGAATATTCCAGGTGAGGCGTCACCAAGGTAGAGTAGTAGAGCAGGATCACCTCCCTCACCCTGCTGGTCACATTTCTTCTGATGCAGCCCAGGATACAGTTGGCTTTCTGGGCTGCAAAGGCACATTGCTGGCTCGCACCCAGTTTCTCATTCACCATACCCCCATTCCATAATTAGGAACCATTTCTTCATTTAGTACTTTACATATCTCATTATACTGATGAAAGTACTGATGGATCTTCCTCTTTTGCTACAACATGCTCACATCTCCCTAGAGTTAGGGAAAATGTTTACCGCTGAACTATGAACAAAGATAAATGTAGCCTTAGGGTTATACAAAAATATAACAGGGAGCATCATTTCCATTACTTTAATAGGTAAAGTGTAATAAATTAATACTTAACTGCTAGATTGTCTGGTTTGGGTCAACTATTACATCAAGTATATTCCTTAGCTGCTTCTCTAAAGCCAAAAGGACGTTAATCTCAGTAATCAAAACACTGACTGCTACCATGCTCATCTCCTCCAGCCTGTGAATAATTAGAAAGTGGATTCAAGCAGTCCAGTACAGTAGCAACACTTGAACTTGTTCTAAGTGATAACAGTTGATGTATTAGTACAGTTTGTTTGAACTATTTACAGAGTAGACCAAGTCAAACATCTGAATGTTCTCTCCATACCAGATAACGAATTCCAGAAAGTGTGTTACTGTAATTATGGACTTCCCCTGAGGAGCCAATTTCATGTAACTTTTAAAATGAAAGATTTGTACTGAAGAAACTCTCCGAACAGACTGGGTGGATGTGGTTGACTGTTCTCTCTCCAAAAAACAAGATGTTATTTGTATCTCTAACAACAAAGAATTCAGCTATTGCCTAATGCCCACTTATTCAATTTCTTATGGAAAAGTAAAGATCATGTTTCAAGACATCAAGAAAATGAGAATATGACAAAATACATTACAATTGTCTTCCATTCTATCAAAACAAAGGAGCCACATGATGAAAGATGAGT
Source organism: Cyrtonyx montezumae (assembly GCF_038088225.1). NCBI lineage: Eukaryota > Metazoa > Chordata > Aves > Galliformes > Odontophoridae > Cyrtonyx > Cyrtonyx montezumae. The sequence goes on from NW_027072034.1 coordinate 152,358,922, forward strand.
GCTGCAGTAGACAAAGTATAAATACACAGATAACCTGGAACATGATTTAATAAGTTTTCAGAGTTTGATGACAATGCAATGAAGAAATGTCACATGAAATCACCGTTATGCAGTAGGCACTTCAAAAGCTAACTTTAATCTTGCCCATGTCTGATATTTACTCTAGAGTAAGATGAACAAATACTAAAATTTCTTTTTTCCCAACTCTAAAGAAAATTTCAGCAGCCAGATAATATGCAGACACGTATAATGCACATTACTATATCTGGTAATGTAAATCTCACTCAAAACTTTATTTTATACATCACAAATTACACAATTTTAATTAAATTATGAATATTCTTCATTTCCCCCCTCTCTCAAAAATAAAATTAAAAAAAAAAAAGAAAAAAGAGAAAGATTTACTATGCTTTGTAAAGTGTAAAAAATTAATACTTGCTCTCTGCAAGACCAACTCACCCCATATAGAATGTTATTTCTATAATAAACTGTTACAGAGCTCCCTGCTTTGTAACACGATAAATTTCTTAAAACTACAAAAAATCTTTTCTAGTCACAGACTGTAGGTAGTACGTAACGATAGTACAGCCTGTCATTACCTCCAGTAGAGACATTTAAGGTGCCCAGTGGATTACAATATAATCAAGACTCACAGAATCTCTTTTAGAAAATCCTGTTTTTTTGAAGCTGACAGATTAGAATACTCTGAAAGTAATTTTTCCTATTTTATAATGTTGGCCCATGACATCAGAGGTGGATGTTGTCAGTTTGGCAGTAGAGGTTGAACCTTCCCACCAATATTGCATTCCATTTTATTGCCACGCAAAAGAAGGCAACAAAAGGGCAGTCTGACAAAATAGTGCCTGACACGTAAGTGTGTATGAAGCAAAGGTATGTAATTGAAAGCACTTGTTTCTTTAGAAATTAGAATTAACTAGAACAAATACTGAATGTGGTCATATAACCTGACATGCTCTCCCTTCACAAATCAAGAACTCCTAAAACCTTGAACCTAAAGCCTGTCATTTGTACTTGCTCCTCTAGAGTTGTTTAATCTTCAGTAAAATTAATCTATATTTTGCAAAAAGTAAACTCACACTTTGAAGTCAGTTTCAGGAAAGTGTCAGGAAGAGTCAGATGTAATTTGGAAAAGAAACTGACTACACAAAATCTGAGTACAATTCTTTTCTGCCTTTGAATCTAGAGGTACAGAAGGTAGCAAATACATATACAGGTATGGCCAGGAGCTGCTATTTTTAAAGTAGCAGTCCACTTTAAAAGAAGGTTTGATCCAAACAGTACAATCATAAAATAATTTAAGCTGCAGAGGACTCTTGAGAGGGTCTGGTCCTACCCTACTGAACAAGCATGGTCAGCTAAAGCAAATTGTCCAGGATCGTGTCCAGAAGGTTTTGAGAACCTTAAAGGACAAAAGCTCCACAAGATCTCTGAGAAACCCACTGCAGTCGTTAACCTCTCTTACAGTTTTCAAAAAGGAAAAACAAAATGGAATTTCACATTTTTATTTGTGCCCATTGCCTCTCAGCTCTTGAGCAGGCACTGCTCAGAAAAGCCTGGATCCATTATTTTTACACCTTCCTCTTGAGTCTTTGTACACTTTGCTGAGTGTACAGACAACTCCCCAAACAGCTCTTCTCCAAGTTTAACAGCTCCAGCTCACAGTCTCTCCTCGGGATGCTTCACATTTTATCTCTTTCCTGGGTCTATCTGTTCTCTTTTTACTCTCTGAAAAGTCATATTTTCCCATATGCTTTCTTCTCTCTTATATGGTTCCCCAGACAAAAAACATAAATTCAAATTCCTCACAGAAAAGCATGCCTCTTCCTCTCCAAAATATTGTGGCCACGGCAGTACTATGACTGAAAACACACCAAAACATGGTTGCAGAGTCTCCTTCCTCTCATTCCTACTAGGGAGTAGGAAAAAAATGGAACAGTCCATATCAGAGACTGATCAGTCACCATGGCCAGTTACTTGTTTTAACTAATTATATGTGCAAGTTCCCTGCTAGAGATGTTGACCTTACTTTCTAGACTTTTGTTATGAAAAATAATGGTTCTAATTTCCCAGCTGATAGCTAGTATTTTCACCTGCATAAATTAAACTTTTACTCTGCATAAATAAAACCAGATGCTTTAATATCATGCTTTGTATGTGTGAATGGGAAAATATACTGCAAAAAGTACGCTTCAAATTACTGTAATTTTCTCCACAGAAAACTGTAACAGCATATTTGCAGTGCTATAAACAAAAACTTATAACTGAGTCCTCTGACACAGTTCAAACTGAAAAGTCAAAGACTTCTATCAACTCTCACGTGCTTCAGAACAGTTCAAAATCTTAACATGAGTTTAAATCTGATGCCACTGGTGCTCCCAAACTCTACCAAAAAAAACATTACAAGATCAAGAAGCATATACCAGAAATATGAGAGATGTTTGCACTAAAAGCTGATGCCAGTATGAAAAGCTGTTTAATGATGGAATTTGTAATTACCTAAACAATTAATTACTATACTCTCAGATCACTGATTTCCAGACTAACTTTAGGAAAAGATTAATCTTGAAGATGGCTACTTTCTCCTTGGACAACTCAAGAATGAAATTATTAGAGCATGACCTTTATTTAAAATATATATTATGAATTGAATGAGTGAATGACTTAAATATTCCTTCTTACTGAGATAAGTAAATAAGCAGTGATGATTTTTGTCCTTGATCTCATCTCAAAGAAGCATCTGTTTTCCCCTCAGAAAACTGAACTAATCTCCGTGACTCTTCAACTTTTAAAATAAGCAATTTACATTTGTAATTATGATGAAAGACTGCATTTCCCTTCCAATGAACAGCAGCCTGCTGCTCTCCCACAACTCCAATTTAGAATCATGCTGTGGAAGCAACATGGCTCAAAGAACGCTCTCAAATCAAGGGTCTATGGGGCCTATTGGTATGACTTCCCAGTGCTCCCAGTCTTTATTATTAACAAGAGAAGTACCAATTTTCATATTTCCTCAGGAAGGCACTCAAGCAAACTGAGGATAGGAGAGAAGAGTGCACTGATACAGATTGGTAAAAGAGAAAGGCAAGAAGAGGCCTAGAGTAACTGCATAAAATAACATTGGCAGGTGGTCACGCTCCACTTCGTCCTCTCATTAGGCCAACACACAAAAAGAACTTCATTTTCTGATTCAAGCTTCTCAAGGCCAGGAAACAGGCCATACATTTAACCCAATGCAATTTTACTTCATCTTAGAACATAAGGTATGGCAATTAGTGCACTCTAAACAAAGGATGAGAAGAAGCAAACAGTGTAGTAAACGAGAACTTATGCAGTCATAAAGAAACCTGTAAAAACATAATTTGCAACAACCCTTTTATAAGTTATTTCAACTTCCTTTACATATTTTTATTCTTTTTCAATCTCTTTTTAAGGCACAGTCAGCTGCAGACAGATGTTGTGTCAAGATTGTGCAGGTCCAGGTTTTCCACATACAGCCCTGAATAACTTGCTCTGACTATGAAGACGTGCCAGCTCTGAGGAGGTGGCTGGCGTGCAAAACCTTCAGGTGCCTTCCAATCTAGGTGTGCCTACCTTTCACACTAGTGAAGTGAATACAGCATTTTATAAGAGGTGCTGTTTTAGTCTAGACTGAAAAAAAGCCAGAAAAAGAAGTGTTTGTTCCCCCTGTCCACATCAGACAGCTACTCATTGAAGCAAGTTTATCATATAAATAAATTGTGATTATAAAACAGTGGTTTAATTAGACTTTCAAAGAAATCATTATTCAGCTGCAGCACTAGTGAACACAGAGCTCATCATCAAAGGAAAAGTGATAGCAACATTCAAAATAATCTGTTTACTGAACTGAAGATATCAGTAAAAAACTGAAGTGCTAATAGCTCTAAGATTCTTTTTGAAAATGGAGTTTCATGGTGCAGACTGTAGGCTACTGTCACACAGGAACTGAATGTTAATGATGGCAGGATCTTCAGAGGAAGATACACAACAGCCTGCATGAAAAGATAAAGAAGACACCAGATCAAACTAGTTTTTCTTGAAATTCTACTGTTGAATGTCTAATTCTAGTTGTTAGGTAAACAGGACCACTTTGCCAGAAGAAGTACCAAGAAAGAATAATGTATCAAAAGCCTAAAGAAACATTGCATGATTTTGCATAGAATGACAAGGGGCTAACAGACCTATCCTTGCACTGCCTGTCCTATGAACATGAGTTACCTTTACTCCAGATGCTACAGAGCCATGTCATTATTATAGCATGTCCCAGCAGGGAAATAGGTCAAGTTTCCTCAAGCATGGAGCATCACTTAAGATGAACACTTGGCTTCAAGTCCGTAGATCTCTTATCTCTAGACAGCTTGGGGAATAAGGCAGCACAGCTGGTGTCTATTTCTACATGCTTATATAGCTATGTCCTTTGTGATCTACTGACTAGGGCATATCTGCTCCTACAACACAACAGAAATTTAAATTGTTTAGGCAGTTGTGAAGAAAATTGGTGAATAGTTTGTAAATAGTTAATCACTGATACATTTTTAACAGGCACCTACCAACATAGGTAGGTCACTCCAAAATCAGTGACTCCTATTTATTTCCATGGAAACTACAACAGATACAAAAGCACAATAACTCTATTCAATAGAGCAAATTTTCAGCTACAAGACACTATTTTTAAACACAATCACATCCAGTAACTATGCAGTTTTATCAGTGATGAGTAAAAGCCTGCATACTGCACTTTTAAAAATCAGCACCAGCAGAGGTGACCCACTGTCTCTGTCACTACTGCTTAAAAGCACCCACTGCCTCACTGTGCTCACATCCCATGTTTGTCAATGAATGTCAATGGATGCAATTTTTTCAGAATGGAGAAATTCAATTCCATACCTTTGCTTCATACACACTTCCATGTCAGATGACATTTTGTCAGATTGCCTTTCTGCTGCCATCTGCCGCAGAGCAATAAGATTTAATGGAATATTGGCAGGAATGTTCAACTTCTACTGCCATTCCACCAACATCTGCTTCTGAATTATGAGCTAGTATAATAAATTAAGAGGCATTACTTTCGGAGCAGCCCTTGTAGAAGCAAGTACCTCTGTCTCTACTCACAAGAAAATCATATTGTCAATTTAAATCTTCAGTTAAACTAATTTATGTCACAATAAGGAAATGATTTGGGGAGTCTTTCTTCTAAATGTTGGGAAGAAGGTCCCTTCTAATTTATATCACCCTGTGGTATTCCACAGAAAGGTGAGGAATGCAACCCTCAGCACACACTATGAGCCTTGGCAACCTGCTTGACAGTTGTGTTCACTGCCAGATTGTTTCCTTCTGACACCCTAAAAGCTATACTTTGAACACTTTCTGCCATGTTGAGTAAGTTCTCTTTGCTGTGTCACCCAGACTCCTTCCCTTCTATAAAGAAAAACTCACTTTTCCATAGACCCTGAAAAAAGCTACTTAAAACCTTAATAATAAACTTCTCAGAAGTAATTTCCCAGATTTGCATACCAAAGAGAAAATATAAATCATTCAAAGAAATTGACAGAAGAGCACTATACAGAGTTATCCCTTGGAACAGTGCTCAGGTGTAAGAAGACAACATAGTCAATTTCTGTGCTTCTATTAACAAGCCAAATATAGGCACCATGTCAGTGTAACTCAGAATGGACTGGTAGCCCAAACAGCACACTAACAGTTTTCTCTTTGGAGCACAGGTACAATTTATAGCAAAATCCATAATCTGTGCCAGGACTTCAGTATCAGAAGTTGTGAAGAGAGGACCAGAAGCTGAAATTAAACCCAATATTGAAGTCATAACCCACTTCCAAATTAAACAGCAGCCTTCTGTAGTCCAGTCCAGTATGTTAACTGCTATGTCCTCTTCTTGTTAGCCCCAGCCCATACTACACTCAAGTTCTTAGCTCTCCATGACAGCAGCAACAACTTCCCACTGCACCCAGCTCCTATATGTATTCTGTATCTCATTCTGCATAGATAAACAAAGCTCTTAATTCTCTTTAATTGCTATGAATCCAATTTCTTCTTGTATTCAGTTATGAATCAGAGGTACAGCTTTGCCCTAACAATAATAAAATTACATTCAAGTGGCTTCATTCTCTCTCCCAGAAGCACATGCATTTTGCCTCACTCTAATTTCATTTTAATCAACTTCATGTACATTGCTTTTAGAGCTTTCACAGCACTGAGTAATTGTTAAGGAAAATTACTGGAGACTGCAAAGAACACAAATATAAACCTATCTAATTATAGTATTAAATCTGACAAAATCAGATCTGTTCATTTGTGAGGTGAGTTGTACAGATTTCCTCTTTGAGTTCCCACAATGCTTCTTGCATACAACTGCACAGTAAGTGGGCAGAAACAATGAAGATAATCTCTTAATAAATCCCTGAAGCTGAGTCAGTACCAGGTATTCACTACTTGGAAGAAAGCAGGAAGCTGGTTTACGCCTTTGAGAGAGCAATGAGAAGGCATCAGCAGCAGAGCTGGTACAGCCTGACACAGCAAATGTAATGTATGACAAGAAGGCACTCACTCATTATGTCCATGAATTCAGAAATGCTAACAGCAGAAATAACTTGAAAGTGTATTTCTGAAATAAATGGGTTCCCAGCTCTAGATTTCCTCTACTTTTGTTAATTTGTTGGTGTGTTATTTTTTGTTTGCTTTGTTTTTTGAGAGCTCTCCTCGCTCCCTTGCTTGACACGTTTCACTGTATGTAGGAACATCCACTTTTCACCTACAGCAGGACTCCAGGGCTTTGCAGTTCAAACAATCTGTCACAGGTTATTGTATCAGAGCCAGGAGATGCTTGGCAAGCAAATAAAGGTCATACATCACCATGATATATTTGTAAGAAACACTCCTGCAGCATAACCCTTGCATTGCATATGCGCCCTAGAAATGGGACACAGCTCCTTTTAGTGCTTTAGGAACACTAAATTGCTACCACATACCCAATACACCTAACAATCAGGACTAATATTTCTTTTTAATTTTCCTAACAAATGTTTTGGCATTAATATGTATGCCATACTATAAAAAGATCCAAATGACTTGGAATTTTGGAATTTTTGCAATACATAGTAAATAATTATAAGGGTCAAATATTCAAAATGAAGACGAAAAAGAAAGATTAAATAACTACATTGCTATCCTTGTAAATAAATGAATAAATAAATCTATCTTGCACTCGGGAAGGAAGGAAGGTGCTAATGAAGATCACACTTGTCACAGTTTCATTTTAAGTGCCTGACTTGAGAGCTTTTAATATTCTTTCATTGCATTTTAAAGAAAATAGACAAAAACTCTAATGACAAAACCTGTCCTAGAGGAAGAATAAATAAATAAATTTGAAACAGTAATTTCAGGCTGATAAAGGTAAAGTATTTGATTTTAGGAAAGCATTGACTATAGGAAAATCAAGACTATTGCTGAAGTAGATTGAAACAAAATTTGAGACATAGGAAGAAGTATGGAAACAAATAGCGAAGCAGATTAAGAGAAAAAGCAGACCATCAAGTGTGGGAACACCAGCAGAAAGCAGGTACAAGGAGAAGTGCAAAGGCCATGAAAACCTCAAGGGATCTGGAGAAAGAGAATTTCCAATTGAACAAAATGGAGGCTGGCAGAGACAAAGTACATATTTAAATACTGAACCTCTTTCTGCAGCTGTAGATAGTAGGAGAGTATCTGGGGAAAGTACAGTGTATTGTTTCCTTATTCTGCTCTTTTATGTGCCACTGACAGAGTTCTTTGCCCCATGTGTCTTGGTCTGACACAGAACCATCCCCTCTAAATTAAAGTTTCCCTCTGTGTGGGCTGACAATCAAAAAAGGAATATTTTACATAGAATAAATGGTTATGGCCTACTCTGAGCCCCCTAAACAAATCAGTCTGACCTAGCCTCAGACTAGCTTCAGGGACTGAATTATTAATGCCTTGAGAGCTCCAGAAATTACTACAGAGAGCTCACACACAAGCATGCAATAACAGAGGAGTGGAAAACAAGTCTCCTAGCTTTTAAAAGGAAGACCATCTCCAGGAAAGAAAAAAAGAAAAAAAAAAAAGTTATTTTTCAAGCCTCCACTATTTTCTGTAGGTTAATTTACTCAACTTTTTTTCTTATTCAATGTGTACATGTTCAAGTGTGTAGATAGTCTGATGACTGGTAGGAGACTCTGGGTTTTCATGCTGTTTAGTGAAGACAGGTCTATCCTGACAGCTTCTCATTCTCCTAGCTATCACTTATTTCTTCATCAGCGGAAAGTTCTACATTCTTCACCACCCAATTATTTTCTTTTATTACTATTTTTACTATATTTTTACTGTTGACTAATATTTTTTATTTAAAATTTTATTTAGCAGTTTTTCTTTAACTGACATATCATGCAGTGACTGGGTAGCATTGTTCTCAAAATGCTCATCAGAAGACGTGGTGGTAAATTCTTTTTTCATTTTTGAGCACAGGATCCCTTCCCACACTTATCACATAACACAGGTCACTTTGCATGCCTATTGCAGCAGTCTCCAGGGAAATTTGCCTCCAAATGGACAAATACTGACATTTTAAGCAGTATGAGAGACACCTTGCAAAAACATCTCCCCATAAAATGCACAGTGAGATTCCAAGGAATAATGTAAGAGAGATGCTTAACATTTTCATAGCAAGGGGCAGAAGAGATTATTCTGAGCTTAGAACAGTTTCATGCAATGTAAAGTACAGTTACTGAATGGCAGTTGTGCACAAGGGGTAAAGATTCTTCTGTTATGTTTACAGGATCCTGCTATTTCCTTTACAACACTTACTTTTTGGTGTGTTTAGTGAATTGTTATGTTTCATAACAGCTTACAAAGTTAAGAAGTAATTATATTACCTAGAGAAATGACCACATGTACTTCAAGTATGTAAGAAGCTAAACTGAGGAAATTGTAATAGTTCCTTCTCCAGTCTGAAATACAGTTATTTTAATTCTTATTGTATAGTAAGAGTAGGAGAATTAAGTCAAAGTTCGATTCAAAGAACCTGTGGCTAGAGAAACGAACATCCTTGTTTCTAATGTTACCTATCTACTGTTCAATAACAGGGTCACTTGTTTCTCATAGCTGTTGCATTCACTGGCACTTTTTCATTGCTATTACAGAAAAAGAAAGGCTCTGTTTCTCTCCAGAATAACCACCATACAAAATCTTAAACAGTGGATTTTCTTAATCTGAACAATCAAAAGAAAGAAAACCTCAGGTAGAAATGACTGCCGGCATGACATTCAGGGAGATGACATTCAAAGGGCAACTTGTCAACAGTCCTAGATGGCATACAGGCACGGTACTTCAGGGTATCAGTAACACCAGCCACCTTCTACAAGGGCATCACTGCCAGAACATTACCTAATCTTAAAACAAGAAACAACACATTGGATGACAAACAAACTAGAAAGTCTCTGAATCCAATCCACAGTCATAAGAATTATAAAAGCCCAGAGTAACAATTACACAATGATCTAGATAAATGATTAAATTATGTGTGAATATCTTTATAATTCAATACTTAAGTTGTCTCTAGTTTTCAGAGTTAAAAATATAATTAAATTAAAATTAATACAGTTGGACTTGCTCCCAAATGGTGCAGGTTTGTATGTCTGTCTAGCCTCATTTTACTCAGCTGCTGTTGCACCAAGAATCTACCACCAATTATAGTATCACACTGACACTAAGATTAAGAACAGAAGTAATACACTGTGAAAGTACCACCATTATGTATGTCATACAAGCACTGAAAATCATAGAGGGGCTTACATAACAAGAAGTCACTCACTGCAAGTGCAAAATGCACATCTTTTCAGCTGGAAAGAAATGAAATCTTTTCTGTCTAAAGGATACTGCCTACAGATAAAGCTCTTTCCTTTTGAAGACGGAAAGATTTCCAACTGATTTCCTCCTTATGTTAATAATGTACATGTTTGAAGGGAAATTGTCAAACCTCACCTCACGTATTTAGGAAATGTCATTTTCTTCACACCAGAAATGTAACGTTTACAGCTGCATACTTACTAATGTCCCATTTTTGTCTGATATCACTGTGTTTTGGGAGAGCTACAAGGGAGGACTACGATAAAGGAACAACTGCTTCATTCCTGCCTGACACTTCTTATGCTTTTATGAAACAATCATCTGTGATTACCAACTTGTTTTTAAATATAATCTGCTGGGGGTAGAATGTGATTTGCAATATTAAATGGCATCAGTGTAATCATACAGCTCAGTTCCTATGAGTCTCTTCGAAAATCTGCTCACTTTTGTACTTAAACTCCTCTTCCCCTACACAACAGAGCATTGATTCCTCTTTAGCGAGATGAATCCTTTCCTGTGTGATTTCCCACGTCGGTCTATTCTAATCGCTTCCAGCTGCTGCAGCTCATCTGAACGCAGTGCAGGCATTTGAAAGGGATGAGGGATGCTTTCCATAGGAACTGGCCTGGATAGGAAACAGATTACTTTGATGACTCTGAAATGTGGATAAAGCAAGGATGTTTCCGGCATACTAACCTGCTGCTGACAGAAATAATAAAAAAATATCAATGCCTGTTACATTGTCTGGCCTTCTGTAAGCTGGATGCTTTCCAAGCTCTTTTATTTGACTGATTTACTGATACACTAACTACCTTGTCAGAGGAAACTTAGTGTTGTTTCCTACTGCCATAACAATGTAGAAAGAGGTCAAGACTCAAATAAAACTGCTCCATCACTGGAGAAAAAAAAAAAAAAAAGGTTTACACACTAGAGCAATGCCAAACCGTTTTTTTATTATTTATTTTCACACTATAATATGCAATGCATTTATTTTGCCAGCTCCCCTTCTCAAATGAAAAAAAAACAAACACAATCTCAAACTCATAACTTCATTGTAAACTATTGCTTTCTAAACACTGTATATCATGTGCTATCAGCCTTCACCAAACTTCTAACACATTAAATAGAAGCAGTATTGCAAATAATAATTTCATTTTAATGACACTTACATGGTTTCTGTTCACATATCCTTACTGCAAAAATAATACAAGTGTAAGTAAATTAGTATCTAAAATTTTTGGCTATATATATATATATATGCCTTCTGTTTCATATATAGATTTAAGTTGCATACATTTATACAGCCTTGTGTAAGTTTTCTCACCATAAAAGATTTGTAATAAATATAAAGCTTTGCAAGACTTTCATATGAAGCTTTGCAAGTCTTTGATTTTTAAGGCAAATTCTACTTTCTGGGTTTTACTTTTTAAATTATGTATTTCACTGAAAACATAAATCCCCATTTGAAAAGTTTCAAAAGTAAAAAGATTCAGCAGTTATAAACTGATTTTTACATGGTGCTCAAAGTTCCTTTACTTCACTTAAGTATACTGAAATGAGATCATACGACTTTTTTTCCAGAAATTTAACAGAAATCTACTTTAAAAAGTAGTCATTCTTCTCAAGTATGGTTTGTATGAATAAAAACATTTGTCTAGATTTTTACATTTTACTCTTAATCAATGGATCTGAGAGTTAACCACAAAGCAGCTGTTGTGAGGATTACTTCCTACTGGTTTTATTAAGGATGTTGCTGATTCTGCTCTTTTCCATGATTGAATGAATATCTGAGCTTTATTCTCCTTCAGAATCCCAGTGGGATGCATAACAATATATTATGGAAGATTGATTTGCCATGCCCATGAAAATTATGTTTATTTGTTCTTTATTTATCCTTTGCTAGTCAGACAAAATGTAACCATTATTTTCCTTGTGGTACATATTTTCTTCTCCTCTGTCACCTTTTAAATAAAACCAAACTCAAATTTCAAAGCCATGTAAATGTTCTAAAGTCAAAGTTACTGCGAAATATCCTTAAAACTACTTTATTACTCTAGCTGTGTATTTTTTTAATAATAACTTATTTACCATCTCATAAAACAGGAAAGAGTCCCCTCAAAAGCTTCATGCAGTAATTAATGCCTGTGCTTAGAAGAGATGATGCACAGATGTTAACCGTTATATGAGTGTCACAATTATCTCTATCTCTGTCTAGGTGACAGGGGGACAGCAAGCCCTCAGGCCCACTGGCCCAAAGAGGGGGTGGCATAGGAGAAAGGGAACAAGGGGGGGGGGGGGACAAAAAACAAACAAATCCACAGCAGCAACAATTTCAGGAAGAAAAATAATTTACTAATGATAACTTCAAAACTACAATTTAAATGGGATTGAAGCTAATATATTAAAGAAATTATAGTTTCTGAAAACTGAGGTTCTTAATATGATCTGTGGGAGCTCTCTCTTCTGAGCCTTCCAGTGCACTACATGATCTGATAGTGTAGAATACTAGGAACAAAAATTAATAAAAACACAACAATGACTTTTATATTTTGGTAAGCACTTAGCTCAGCTCACTGCCCACAGAAAGAGAGAAAGAAAGTTATTCTAAGGATCTGCAGCACTGAATGTGGATTATAAAATATAAGAGCAGACATTACGAGTACAGGTGGTGACACTGCCAAAAATAGTGCTGGAAATGAAAAAGTATGCATATAAAATACTAATATGTGAAATATATGTCTTAGATTCTATCCTGCACTTAATTTAAGCATGAAAATGACTGGAAAATGTAATTAATCTGATTTACTATGATTTCAGTGTTTCATTCCATACACACAGCTTGTACATGAAGGGTCAGGAGGACTCAAAAATCTTGCAGCATCTAACCTCAAGCATGTCTTTATGGACAGTTTGGCAGAGCAGGGTGTAGCTATACATTAACACTGTCAGGTGTGACACTACAGTATGTTCTTTACATATGACTTTGAGTGGAATGGGATCAAGTCCTGAATATTCTTTTTCAAAAGGTGACTACTTTTTAGACAACAAGCAAATGTAAAATATTATTTATTTCTTCTGAGTTTTTGAAGTAAAGAGCATTGTTAAACCACAAGGCTTGCTTTATCAAATGCCTTTTCTCATTTATCAAAAGAAAGCAGAAAAAGTGACTATGAGATGATATTTCACTTACAATAAACCTGAACCAAGAGAAAAATCTTTTAAGTCAAACACCAAAGAATCATTTTGTTTTTGTTAAAACATAGTTTCTTCTTCTGCATGCCACATTAGATATATTGTTGCATTGAACCCAAAAGATTTTATGACTTTTTATGTAACTGCCTAACAGTTCACTAGACATTTTGCCAACTGTAGTGGAAATGGCTAAGTCACAGCCTGAAGCAGTGATTGAGCACCTGGTGGGAAGGCAGGGCTAACCCAGCAGAGTTCAGCTACATGCAATGTACCTGAGTAACCAGAAGAGGTGCAGCCAGGAACCACCCCTTCCCAGACCTTATTTAAGGTTTGGCAGCAAAGATGAGGGCATCTCATGTTGGAGACCCCTACATAGTGACCTGTTTGGTAGATGAGGGAAAGGCTGTTGATGTAGTCTACCTAGACTTCAGCAAAGCCTTTGACACTGTCTCCCACAGTACTCTCCTGCAGAAGCTGGCAGCTCATGGCTTGGACAGGTACACTCATTGCTGGGTAAGGAACTGGCTGGAGAACCAGGCCCAGAGAGTGGTAGTGAATAGAGTTAAATCCAGCTGGCAACTGGTCACAAGTGGTGTTCCTCAAGGATCAGTACTGAGGCTTGTACTCTTTAATATCTTTATTGATGACCTGGATGAGGATATTGAATGCACCCTCAGTAAGTTTGCAGATGACACCAAGTCTGCTGGAAGCGTCAGTCTGCTTGGAGGTTGTGAGGCCCTACAGACCAATCTGGACAGGCTGGAGAGCTGGGCTGAAGCCAATGGGATGAGGTCCAACAAGATTAAGTGCCATATCCTGCACTTTGGCCAAACCTCAGGCAGTGCTATAGGCCTAAAGCAGAGGGGCTGGAAGTCTATTTAGAGGAAACAAATCAGGGGTATGGTCAATGCTCAATGAACATAAGCCAGCAGTGTGCCCAGGTGGCCAAAAAGGCCGAGGGCATCCTGGCTTGTATCAGAAATAGTGTAGCCAGCAGGAACAGGGAAGTAATTGTCCCCCTGTACTCAGCACTGGTGAGGCCACACCTTGAGTACTGTGTTCAGTTTTGGGGCCCTCACTGCAACAAAGACATAGCTGCCCTGGATCATGTCCAGAGAAGGGCATTGAAGCTGGTGAGGGGTCTGGAGCACAGTCCTTATGAGGAGAGGCTGAAGGAGCTGGATTGTTCAGTCTGAAGAAGAGGAGGCTCAGGGAAGACCTTATTCTCTCTGTAACTACCTGAAGAGAGATTGTAGTGAGCTGGGGTCAGCCTCTTTTCTTGTGTAACAAGTGACAGGACTAGGGAGAATGGCTTCAAGTTGCGCCAGGGGAGATTCAGACTGGATGTTAGGAAATACCTCTTTTCTGAGAGATACCTATACATTTTCTATAGGTACCTACTGGATGTCATGCGTTGTGGTACTTCTCTTCCATGACTTATAATCCTTTCATGAGAAACTTAATGCAGTCAGAGGACATAAGGTAAACAAGCACTTATTCACCATCTATAGCATCCAAGATCCTTTATGAGAACAAGGTAACAAGAACTAAAGAGCATTCTTTTCTGACAGTGCATGAAATAGGGAGAAGTATCAACTGAGGAACCCCCCTCTCATACACACTTGCCACCTTAACACCAAGATCAATTGCATTGATCTAACAAATTCTCAGCACGGGTAAACAGGTGACACTGTTTTATCTGATCCACAGAACACAGAAAACCTAACAAATCTGTGTTTTATAACTCATAATTTCAAAGGATTTACAGAAGTAAAAGAAAAGCAACAAAACAACCCAACAAACAAAAACAAAACCCTAAAGCAATCTAAAGACAAATGACATAACCAGTAATGATATGATGTATTCCCTAAAAAAAAATGTTTTAGAATATACACATAAAAATGCCACCTCATTTTTCTTGCTGGTTGACTGGTCTTCCTGTAGTTCCTTCTGGGTGGAGTGGACCCTCCCTAAACTGTTTTGATACATGCTTGTGATGAAGACTGATTTAAACTCCCTTTATAAATTTACTGAAGAACACTCTTCCAGGCTGAGGTCCTAATCTGCTCTCAGTGTTATCATACACACTGTCAGACACAAAATTAAATAACCTCATTAGTACTTCATACACTGAATAGCAGGAGAAGATACTGATCTGGTTCTATCTAGATATTTTCTCCCTCCTAGAAATTTAAAGAGCCAAACTCACTGCCACACCAAAATTACTGTCCTCATATTCAGAAGCAGCAGCACACATGGGTGCCTATAGATTTATACAGACATGAAGTCAGTTTTGTTTTATTAAAAATAGTTTCCCAGAGGTATTCTTTTGAATTACTGGAAACAAACAGTTGTAGGGCTATTTTCAATTCTTGCCTTTCTCTTCCACTCAATCTCCTGCAGTTATTTGGAGCATCAACAAACAGGATTGATTTGATATGAATGTTATAGTGGCTAGTCTGAGTTCTATCAAATGTTTTGGTAATTTACTAAATTGATCAAATGGTAGGAAACTTTTATTCCTTCCCTACCTCTTTAAATGAATTGCTGATTCATTAATGATTTCAGCACTAATGATGCTGTATTTAATCATCTTTCTTTTTTTTTATCTTATGTTCAGAAAGTGAATGAGTAAAGCACTAAGGCAGGTTTTCTAGCCACTAAAACCCACCAAATTTCAATTCTGCATTTTTTTTAATGTGTTGCTTATGTAAAAGTTTGCACAGTCTATTGGAAAGATGAATGTCCCTGCACCTTGTCTGTCTAGCAGGGTCTCTGCTTCAGTGCTAGAGGCTCCAGCTATCTGAGTAACTAACAGTGAATGGTAGCCATTTAAATAAGACATTTTGGGTGGATTTTTTTTTCTTGAATTACAAAATAACTTGCAAAAACATTCTCCAGTTTCAAATTCTCAAGTACAAGCAGAAATTTGTTCAACCAGCAAAGCAGACTTTTTGGGAAGTCTAATAACCTAACACAAATAGCTTACTACATACAGCTTGGAGTAGAAAGCAGGTAACTTCTGCTACTGAACTTGTATTACCATGTCTGTCATTTTAGTTAAGAAAGAAACATAGTCAGTATATATATTTTTTGCCATTAACTTGTACAACAATGAATTCATAGGAAGTGACAATCGGTGTTATTTACAGTAGCAACTTAAGTGGGATCACTGAGAAATGCCTCATCTCAACCAGCTCTGCAACTATAAAAGCAGCCCTTTTCACTCTCCTTATGTGCAGAGTGACCATGTTACATATTTCTAGATAAATTATAGGCAGCACTTATACAGCATTCCATAAGATCACAACAATTAACAGATCCATAATCTCTTTTGCCTTCAGGTGACAGAGAAATGTCAGCACTTAACCATTTTGAGACATTTTGCATTTCTCTACAGGAATACTACTTATTTCTTAACCTGATTGTATACCCTAGCATATACAAATTCTGATAAACTTTTATTTCTCAAATTGTGCAAAAAGATCAAAGCTAAAGGAGAATGACAAAAGCATATTTATAAATAAAAGAGGATGTCATGGCACACAATACCTTGAAGAACAAAAAAAATATTTTAATAAAACCTGAACATAACACACTAGTGGAGTTTCAAGTCATTAAACATTCACTATTTCTGTACTTTGTGAACTGCTATATTCCCAAGCATATGAAATTTCAGTCAGCCATCTATAGTCCTGGCTTAATATAGATTATTTCCCTTTCTCAATCCATTAAGCAAGAACTGTTTGACAATTTAGTTGACAAATGCTTCAAATGAAAAACTGTAATATTTATTTTTATCTATCTAACAGAAAAATTTACATCTCTAGTTTCCAGAAACATACAACTTTGTACTCTTGTGTTCACTGAAATTTCTTTGCTCATCTTTTGCAAACACGAAATACGTATTCAATTGCTGTCATTGAGATTTCTACATAAAACAGATCGAACACGATTTTCTTTCACCTTTTCTACTCATACCTAGGGAAGGCTGGAAAGCATTCCAGAGGGATTCATAGTAAAAATGAACTAAGAATATGAAGCAAAATGAAGTTCAAAGGCAGCAAATGCAATTATTCGTCTGTTCTCTTGATGTCAACTGGGACATGAAGTGATCAGCACAAAGCCAGCCCCGGGCCGCAGGCAAAACAACAGTTGCCCCTGGCAACAGACTGCCGGGAGCAGCAAGATGGCGGCGGCCTGCTGCCTGCTGGGCGCTGCAGCGGGACAGGAGCTGTGCAGTGCACCGACAGATGTTATGAAGAAGCCTGCAGCTTGCTCTTGGAGGGAAAGAAAAGCTTCATCCTCTAACGCTTTCTTAAAAAGCAAAATTAAAGGGCTAGCTCGTGAAATTCAGGAAAAAAAAAAAAAAAGCCTCTCCCTGGAGCAAACACATCAATTCCTTTGAAAAAATATAACACACAGTTCACTAGCAGAACATATCATCAGACTTTAAAAAGGATTTTTACATGGGCAATAAAAATAAGTTTTTCTCGTGTTCATTAGACAGAAAATAAATAAATAAATAAATAAATAAGCAAGCAAGCCCTGTAAGATGGCTGGGATAGTTAATTTTCATCACAGAGGCTTGTATCCTGCTGTGGTTGGGATAAAATAGTGATGATAATACACCAATCAAAGCTTTAGCTGTTGCTGAGCAGTGCTCATAGAGCCAAGGACACTTACCTCCCTACCAGGAGGTAGGGTGCACAGAACGTGGACCCAGAGGAATATTTCACACCACATAACATCATGCTTGGCAACAAATGATGGAGTAAGAAAGGAACAGGAAGAGTACACCTGGAGTGATGGCATTTGTCTTGCCATTAAACCACCAGGTGGAAGATCACTACTTTCCTGGAAGCGGCTGAACACCTACCTGCTGATAGGAAGTAGCAAGTGGATTCCTGGTTCTGCTTTGCTTGAATGCATGGCTTTTTCTTTACCTAGAAATCTGTCTTTATTTCAACCAAGGTGTTCTTGCACATTTATCTTTCTGATTCTTACCCCTGTCCCACCTGGGGAGTGTGAACAAGTGGATAGCACTGATGTACCTACTGGAGTTAAGCCACAACAGCTCAGCCACAAGCTCTTTGATAACAGATACAAAAAAGTAATCTGCCCTGGTAACAGGAAATTCTGAAACAATCATCCTAATTTCATAGAATCATACAATGGCTTAAGTTGGAAAGGGATTTTAAAGATCACTGAGCTCCAACCTCTCTGACATGGACTGGTTGCCAAGCACTATATCAGGCTGCCTAGGCCCCCATCCAACCTGGCCTTGATCACCTCCTGAAATGGGGCATCCACAGCTTATCTGGGCAACATGTTCCAGTGCCTCACCATCCTCTGAGAAAAGAATTTTAATTTCTACTTTTAATTCCTTAGACCTCATTCTATGGTGCCTGAGTAGGCAAGGTAAGGGGAACGTCATGAGCAGAGTTCCTTTTTGTTTGCTGTGTTACACACTGAAGTCACATCACTTTTTTTTTTCCAACTTCTAATTCGCCACCCATTTTACTGTTTTCCTTCTTCTACTGTCATTTACATCAGCACTCTCCTAATTTAAAGTTCCTAGTTGTTGCACACTGAAGTATCCAGAAAGATCATAGCCTCAGGGTACCTGATTCACCACTGAGCTGTTCTCAGCACCCATGCAGTTTCAATTCTCCAGCCCACACTGCTGAAGTGGCCAACGCCAACAGGAAATAAAATATGACCAACACACACGTCATAAATAAAGGATCAAAGTAGCCAGCTGATAAAGTTAACCAGATTGATTTCAGTACACGGCAGACCTAATAAAAACAAACACTTACAACCTGCACAAAACCAGAGAAGTAGAAAAGAACGCATAAAAAAAAAAATACAGAAGCAAGTACTGAGGGGAAAATAAATTGCTTCTTTGGAACATATAAATATCTTACAGATAACCACATTCAGAAGGTTCATTCAGCTACTCCAATACAAGTATTACTGTGAAGGTTCACAATCTTCACTTTTACAGTATGCCATAAATTTAACAGCAGGTTTTTTAGTCCTAAGAAAACATGAATTTGACAAACATCACATTCAGAATAAAACTATTCTGCATAAAATAAATTAAAAAAAAAATAAAAAAATATGATCCAAGAAAGGCCTTTGAAAGGGTGTATCATATCCATCACTAGATGGACAAGCAAAGAAGAAAATCACTGTTAGAAAAAGTAAGCAGTGGTGAAGGGAAACAGTAAAATTTGAGTGTACAGAACCCAGACCACTCACTCTTCCATGCACAGATTATGCTAGACTGATTGTTTCTAACTTTGCCCTTAATATTTATTGTGCATATTCAATAGCTTGATGCATACAATCTGATATAATGCTGAGAAATGTTTATAACCTTTTCCAGAGTAATCTCAGAACATTTAGTGCTAGGTAGGAAAAATAAAAAAAAATAAATAAATGAAAACAAGCAGGACAGATTGAAAACAAGCAGGACAGATTGAGCACAAAATGGAGATTTGCAGATTCATACTTGGAGATTCAAGGTAAAACTTCACCAAAGTAGCCAAGGGTATTACAGATCTCACACATTCGTACAACTTCTAGAAACAGAAGCCTGCACTCATCAAGCTGTGCTTAACAACTGGAAATTTGAAAGCAAATATGATTAAACTGTCATGGGCCACATAATCAAAAATAAAAACTAGAACAAGAAAAAAAGCACCCTTAAATGGAGAGTGATTTTTTTTTTCTGTGACAATGCATAGGAAAAGACCATCATAATGAGGCAATGATCCAAACAGTGCACTGAATGTCAAGGGAAATTCTACCTAAAGCCACCTCCAAAATCCTGAAAATAACACAACTCCATTGGTTCCTCAATAAGTTTAATCATTTTACATCAGTATTTAACTCCCTGTTGTCTCACACTGATTAGTCTTGTGCTTTTGATGTCCCAATTTCATCTATTTATAGTAACAAACAGAAGTGTGGAAATATAACTGGTAACCACTTTTGCTGAAGCATAATTTTGGGTGAAGATGATTTAAGATTTTCCTGCTGCCATGGGGGAGGTTTGAGTTGCAAACCAGGTAACCTACAGCCCTAAAACCTCCAATGTGTAAAATTGTCTGTCTTCTGCTTTAGAGTCAGACAAGATGGGATTTGCACTGCTTTCCACCAGTTATGCAAAGGCTAGACTTACGTTTTTACTTTACTCTGTACTCTTGCTCATTCTGCTTTTACAGTATTATAGTAGAAAATGGAAATTAGTTGCAAGAAGTGTGTACACGCAGTCAGAAACAGGCTGAGGAAAGAGATAGGACAATTGCAAATTACTTTTTAGTTCCCACTGTATACTCCAAAACTGTCTGCACTGCAACCCTTACCACTGTTGATGAGAATCCCTCAGGGATCAATAGATTTCTTAAACTCTAGTTATGCTATGAACTGTTAAGGCAATAAAGAAAACGAAGGAGGTTCTCAGAATACTGAAGGGCCTGGGTAGCACTAACAGGCTCTGCCGTCAGAGCGTTGGGAATTAGGCTGAGATGCTTTCGCAAAGTGATGAGGCAAGGCTGCCTTGGATCTAGTAGAATTTTATAAATAACTTGGAAGATTTGTATACTAGCCTCATGTCTTTTTTTTTTTCTCCACAAAACTTTGCACATCATCTTCTGTTGCATGTAGAATAGTAAGCAAATTGCCTTAACTTTCAAATGTTTTTTAAGCCAGTGTAATATACTAACTAATAGTAGTTAAGGAAAAACATTTCCCTCCTCCTTTATGCATATATACAGGTAAAACCACATTAGCCAACCTACAGCTATGCATCACATTCTTTGTCAATCCTAAGAATCAGTCCAGGTGGCATTACTTTTAAATGCAGTTGCCAACCTTATGACTAATTCCTGCTTACTGTAAAGGGAGGCACACTGCAAGTCAGACAGTGTCTGAGTTTGGGACAGTTGCTGTAATACAGGTCTCTTTTTAATCAGCAGTTACTATGCCACATAGGGATTTTCCTATGTGTTTCCTGAGTGCTTTGCCTCAAGGAAATAAGGTAGATTATTTTCTACTGTCAGGGATAAATCTGATGAAAGACCTCATAACCTGACCTTAAAGAAGCATACAACAAGAGACTAAAATAGCACAGAAGATTACTGGGTGCATACTTTCAGGAATCAGTTAAAATCATTAGTTGCAAAAGATTAAAATATATTCCATTATATTACACATAAGGGAGAAGAATTACTCCCCACGCAAAAATTCTAGTTAATCAGTTCTCTCTGCAAAGGAACAAAAATGCCACCAGGTAAAGCACAAAACAATTAACACAACTACACTGCACAATTCTCAGAAACAAAATCAGGCTAAATAAATTCATAATTGTTATGTATTAATACAAAATTACCATTAAGTTCACTTTCAGCTCACCCAGGCTGCAATTTATTATTTAATAATGCAAAGAAATTTAACATGTATACCCTTCAAGCCTACAATAAATTGAGCATTATTTATCACACAAAGATATTAAAGGTTATTTAAAGCCTAAAAGGAGGTAAGTAACCTAGGATTACATAAAATGTGTCTAGATACATTTTATGGATAACAGAAACTACAATTCCAGTTTTTATTTAATTACATATTTATTTAGATATTTCATAAATGTAAATAAATATATTTATATATAAATGGAAGCTCTGTATGTATAAACCCACACATTTCATACATCTTACCAAATAATGTGCTCTTCTTTTTGCCCTTAACAAATTTATGAAAATATATTTAATCCAACAACAGTGAGATACTGTTGCTAGTACAGCAGATAATACACTGAAGAATTTATTGCAGTTTCCAGAGTTTCTTCTTTGTGTTTTTTAAAATTATAGAAAACCTCAAGAGCTTAAAATGAAGGACAGCAATGGTAAGATACAGAGGTATGCCAGGTATGGTATTGTCTCTTCTACTGAGGTGCAAAAAGTCATAATCATTAACAGAGACTTTGAAATATAAGTGTCAGTGGTTTACGGGCAGGTTCGGCCTGGTTCCGCGACAATTGGTGCGGGGACCCACAGTTTTTATCTTTCCCTCTGAGCGTAAACACGTAAGAACGCAAAGCATCGCAAAGTCCTCTGGAGAATGGAGTTCTTCTTCTCTTCTGAGACAGGTATACCCAGAACTATCGATGATCCATGGAGCTGGAGCATTAACTCTTTAACTCTAAATGCACTACATGATGTTATGATGTGGAATACCAATACCAAAAATCATAAAACCATGACATTAAGGAACAGGTGCTACCTTTTCTCAAACAGCTATCAGCAATACTGGCTTAGCTCCCTTCCCTGCTGTCACAGTAGAAAGCACTGGGAAAAGAAATCAAATCTCTGTTTTCATTTTCTTATCACAAAGCATATGATGAGGTACTTACTGCAAGTGGAAAAGCCACCAATGTGAAACTGCAGGGCATTTTTTGTTTGCTTTATTTTTCTCAATTCAAACCAAAATGGGTTTTACACTTTTGAGTTTGTCTGTGACTTATTCCTATGTTGATGAATTACAATTATCAGTGAAACAGCTGGATATGGCATTGAGAACAGGTGGTGAATTTACCCATCTGCTACTCATTAATAACTATAAATAGGATAGAGCAAAAGTAATTGAGTTTAGATCCATACTACCTTTTAGTTATAGGTATACAAAATGCTATATGAAATCTGGCAGTAGCAGCTGTAACCATTCCTTCAAGCATGCACCCAGAAGAGGAATGCAATTTTGGAGAGATTCACAGAGACATAACAGAAAATTCAGTTACCAGAAGTCATAATAGAACCAGTTAGAGGGTGAAAAAAAAGCTACAAACGTTTGAGTGAAAAACAGAGTTAAAGAAATTAGTGGGAACAGTGGAAACTATTTTTAAGTTGTTAATAACACTTGTTCCATTTGATGCAAAAAACGAAACAAAATAAAAGCTTACAAAATTCATACTAAAGTTACTTCTCGAAAAGAAGTGAGATCTGTATGGTTTTCTAGATCTTTGATTTCTATACAAATATGTGGCCAAAATGTTTCAGATGATTAAAGCAAGGGGAGGGAAGGCAGGGAACAAACCAACCCCAGCATCCTCAGCCATCTGTGAAATTCCTCTGAACAAAAGTGTTTTCCTGGGTACAACAACAGCTGCACTTAACAGCCTGCTTATCAGAACTTCCACTGCGTGAATTACACACAAAACAAAACAAAAGATAAAATAGTTAAAAAGGTTTTAAGTCCAACAGTTAACCATCTTAGAGTTGAGATACATTACAGGGCAAGCGAACAGGGCAGAAGCTACTGTTCTACCTGACCAGGCTGATATACCTAGTTATGCTATATTCATGTACACAAATGAGAGTGAACTCGTGTATGAAAGAATACTCCTGTAAAATACAAATATCTAAGAGTCAAAAAAGCAGCAAATTAATATATCCATTAAAAACGTGGAACAGTGCAAGCATGAAACCTAGATTTGACAGTTTGCCAGAGAGAGAGAGAGATAGACAGACAGACAGACAGACAGATAGATAGATAGTTTGTACATAGAAAAAACATACACAAAGGTCTAAACATCAGTTGGAACACCCCATAGTGACAGACAGAGTGTAGAAGATGCAGAACAGGAGTTATCCAGAGAACTTTCTTCTGAGGCTGTCTTTGGTTTTGTTGCAGGTCCAGAAGTTAAACTTCCTTAGTTGTGTATACAAGTTGGAAACAAAAACTAGTGGTATAACACATAGAATTAAGTTTTAAAGTAAATGATTATCAAGTCTCAGTTTATCACTCTACATTAACATAAATGAAATTAGACAAACGAGAACAGAACACTGTCTTGGAGGAATTATTTGCCATTGGTAATGTATAAATGGGCAATAAATGTAGCTATTAGCATAGAAATGATTTCATCCATCTGTAATTTCAGCACTCACTGAATTAGAAAGTCATAAGCCAAAATGTACTCTTTCCTTCTCCACATTAGGAAAAGAAAAACATACTGTGAAGTCAAAAGTATAGCAAGAAATGTGTGTGCAGCGTACACAATCATGTAAAAAAGAACAGCAATAGTGCAAACCACAAAGCTTAGACCAAAACCTACATGTGAACTTCAAAAGGCAGAAGGGCTCAGATCTGCTGATCCAGTGGCAGACAACTGCACAATTATTCATTTTATTTGATCATAACACTGCAAATTGAAAAAAATCCTTTTTCTGTTGCCTAATCTTATGATATTTTGTGGAAAAAGGCAAAAACAAGATGTAAATATCAAGATATATTGCTTTTTTTTTCTTTGTTTTCTAAGTCATTCTTCATTTGCTGTTTCAAGAAGTCAGTTTCTTTTGTGTTTGCTTGTTAGTTATCCTAAGTACGAGGCTGTGTGCTATACACAATTCTGAAAATATTTGGTTACTGGCTGGAGAAACCTCAAGTTCTCTTTTGCAGCATGAACACTCCATTCCCTATTTCACAAGACAAAATTGCAGCTATAACAAATTTTAATGTCTGAAACTTTCACTACCTGGTGTTAAGCCAGTTCAAAAACAGAAATAAATGAAAACTTTACCTACATTTAAGAAGTGTCATAAATTAAAATCTGCTGTTTTTAAATTAAATTCTAAATTAAATTCTAAATTAAATCTCTGGAACAAGAAATACTATACAGTTAAGTATGCAGCTCTGGCAAGGCCACACCTCAAATTCTGTGTTCAGTTTTGGGCCCTTTACTACAAGAAAGACATTGAGACTTCGAAGCGTGTCCAGAGAAGGGCAAGTAAGCTGGTATGGGGTCTGAAGCAGATGTCTTATGAGGAGCTACTGAGGGAATTAGGATTGTTTAGACTGTAGAAGAAGCAGCTCAGGGGAGACCTTATCACTCTCTTAAAACTTCTTGAAAGAAAGTTGTGGAGAGGTGGGGAATTGGCCTCTTCTCCCAGGTAACAGTGACTGGTACCTGGACAAGAAGGAATGGCTTCAAGTTCTGTCAGAGAAGCTGCAGGTTGGATATTAGGAAGAACTGCTTCTCAGAAGGAGTGGTGAGGTACTGGAACAGGTCGCCCAGGGAAGTGTCAGAGTCACCCTCCCTGAAAGTGTTTAAAGAAAGGTTAGATGTAGTGCACAGGGACATGGTTTAGTGGACAATATTAGTGTTAGGTGGAGAGTTGGATTAGATTACCTTAGAGGTCTTTCCCAACACTGATTATTCTATAATTCTATGATATGCTTGTCAGAGTCTTACAGACCTGTACTCGGAGTCTTACAAAAAAACCTGATCAAATCTATGCATTATCTCTTCCTCGTCAAAACAGACTGACAGTATATTTCTTAGTCTCTTTCTAGAGGAAGTTTGTTAATTTTCATATAAAATAATTTTTACAGACTTCTGAGGGCCCTTCAAACATCAGTATGTTTCTTAACCACAGTCAGAGTTTATAAATAAAAGAATAATAAACTGTCAAATACCTCTTAGCCTTTGAATCTATTTCTACAGCATTAGTATTCACAAGCATTCTTGCTAATCCAGGATTCATATACCCACTGATATATATTCCATAGTGTTTGCTAGAATTTATATTCATGCTACAGTCAATATTAACTAATCTAAGCTTCTTTTTTTCCTTCAGCCCTTAGATCATACTTTCCTTTTGCCAGCAGTATATTACACATCAACTATTTCTAAAGCAGAAGAATTATTATAAATAACAAAAATAAACAAGTGAAAAAGCTCTGCATATTCCTTTTGGAGAAGCACACATAAATAAAATCATACTAAAATCAACCTCTTTGACATCTTCAGAACTCTTGACTCTCCAGAATATAGGTGCTGATATCACAAGGACAGACTTCTTAATGATTTCTGATATTACACATTTTTAATTGGGTCAGAACAAGATGTATGCAGACAATAAAACCTCTTCTTGCTATAGCAGACAAAACAAATTGTGCAGCAAATATTCTGTGTGATGTTACACAAACAGATGGAGAGTTTCTGGAATTTAATAATTCCCATCTTACATGCTGCTGCCATCATTTAAAACCATAGCTAGGATGCTGCTAGGCAAGATGGCAAGCAAATAGACCTGGCAGACCAAACAGTCAAGTCAACGATTGAAAGGAAAAATGCAGAATTGCCCATGGATGGTCAGTTTTAGAATCAAGAGTTCAAGTCCATGTACATCAAGAGCTGTGAGTTAATATGAGCTCAGACAGCACTTGGATGAAAAACATGGCTTGCCTTCAGAAACAGCTGTAACACTGAATTTCACTCTTGTGTATATTGGTATATAAGGTAAAATTTTTCTGTCAGTGAAGCTACTTCAGATTTATGCTGATTTAAATGAGAGCAGATGATGGGGTGGCTGTAATCTGCTGTCTGGTTTATAATAGCTCAGAGAATCGCAGAGAAATATTATATATCTTTAGTGTAGAAACCCTAATGATCTTGGTCTTACTCAGAAAAAAAAAATCCACTGATGACATTAATCAAGTTGCTCAACAACAGAGAGTGATGTCAATTAACCAACCAGACAACTGGCATAAATATACTGAACAGGTGGAAAAATGACTGAGTGGACAGTGATTGGAACTACCTTGTCATATCTGCTGACTAACTTTTCAGCATCTAATGCCCATACGCATTCAGAGCAGTCTTAACTTTCACACTTGTAAATGAAGGATCATCAACGGTTGCCAAAACTTTCTCATCAAGCTAAAGGCGATTTATAACTCTGCTTCTGCCTTTAGCTTCTGCCCTTCCCCCAAAACTGATGAGCTGAAGGAAAAAGTACCTTCACACTGTTGCCCTGTTGTGGTGGGAAGCACTCTGGCTTGGAGCCAAACCATTTATTTTCTACTCAGAGTCAATAGCTTCAGCCAGGTGGGCTGAACAGAACTCTACTAAAAAAATATGGATATTACAGTTGCTGGTTATTATTGATAATTCATTTCCCAAGACTGATTCTAATCTAGGATTTCTTCAACTTGGATGACATGACAATAACCATTTTTTTCCCTGTAATTAAGCCATAAGTTTGAATATTACAGAATCTCTTTGGCTTATCAAGATAATTTTGTGTTTATCAGATTTAAACCACATCTTTCACAATACTAGTGGAATGTTTTTTTTCTCTCCACTATGCCGTGTCATTTTCTATTAGAGATAACAAGAGAACAAATACGAATAAAGTCATCTGAACCATTAATTTGTAGTAATGCCCCTTTCAGACAGAACATCTGTCAGAATTTCAGACAGTAAAATACTACTAAGGGCAAAATAAGCACTGTTATAAGTAATGACAAACATGCTAACTATATTTTTACTGTTCAAGGACAAAAACTTGCTTTGCTATTATAAACCAACTCAATCTCACACTAGTGGTAGAATTTTATGCATTTTATATGACAACTGCAGTTTTTTTCTGACAACTGCATAAAATAAAACTGAAGAAGAATGTATTATTATTAAATGTGATAGATACAATAGTGTCAAGTAACTCAGTGCAGAAAAACAAGACATTATCATAGAGTTTAGATGGAGAACTATATTAACATTCAAGTAAATTTGACTCAAAGAAGCAACAGCTTTTTCTGGGGATCAGAAATGGTTACTTATGTCTGTCAGAAATATAAACTACCACTATGAGTGCAGTCGATACCTGGACTAGCAGATTGTCAAAAAAGATTAACATTAGATTATGCTACTTCAGAAAACAAACAGCAATATAAAGTGCTTATTTCTGTGCATCTTTGCACTTGATAGGTTTTTTTCAGGAACAATTACACAAACAGTTGTATACACTGTTTGCAGTAAGATCTGTGGCATTAAAACAAACAGGTATATACATGAAACAAGGGGCCTGGATCTCTGCAACATGCTTCAACTCCAGAACTAGCACTCCTAATTAGATGAAACCACGATAGAAACATGTTGGGCAATAAAATACATTAACTGTACAGGCAACAAAGAAACTCTCACAGAGTCAGAATACTTAGCTAAGTTCCTTGGGACCTCTTTCCGTACTTCTATTTCAAACACCAGAGTGGCCTGCCTATTCAAGAGTAACAGCTCAGGCCTTCATCAAAACTCACTTCCAAAAGCATGAGTAATAATGACTAATAATTGGAGAGCACTTAGACAGATATTAAATTTATTTACATGGTGATCTGAGAAGAAAGGTAAATGCTATATTCCCTGTTCGAAAATTACCTAGACTGGTAAAGGTCACTTCATTCTGAGAAAATCATGGAGGAAGTCAAGAACACAATTCTGTAGGTTTGAAGGCAGAAAATACAAGTAGGAATTAATGAGTTTGCCAAAAGCAAGTAATACCTGACCAATTTGATTACTTCCTAAAGTCATAAATGCTGAGATTTATGAACAAGATGAGAGGAGTGGATGACATTTATCTTGACTTTAGCATGTTTTTGACATCATATCCCAAAACATTTTTGTATTAGAGCAAGAACATTATAGTATGGATGGTTAGACAACCATATGGATTAAGACCAGGTTAGATGATCCAGCTTAGAGGGTCATTGTTAAGAGGCTGTACATAAATTACATTATGGCTGATAACAGATAACTACTGGAGTCTGTCTTGTAACTTCATTGGTTGACTTGGGGGAAGTAATAGAGTGCATTCCTTCGAAGTTGCAGAAGACCAAGTGACTGTCAATCAGAGGAACCTAAGAAAAATGAAGAAAGGGGCCAATGGGAAGTTTCATGAAATTCAGACAGGACAAATGCAAAGTCATGCACTTGTGAATGAAAAAGTCCTAGCTGGAAAGCAATCATGCTGACAAAGACCTTGGGGTCATAATGGGCAGCAACCCCATAATATAAGCCGGCATACACTGGCTGTAAAGAAGGCCAACAGCTTGGGCTGCCTTAAAATGACAACAGCTAGTTGATCAAAGCTAGTGATTACCCACTTTTATCCAATTACTCATTAGACTACCTCTAGCACATTGCATCCAGTTCAGTGTCTCCAAGACAATGAAAAACAGGAGTAACTTCAGTGAAGAGCAACCGAGATGTTTAGAGGCTGGAACAACTGCCCTGTGAACAGAGGTTGAGGGAAAAGGGGCTTATTCAGCCTAGAGAAAAGAGTTTGAGAGACCCTAACAGGTGCATCACAGATCTTACAAGAAGGTCATCAAGGAGATAGAGGTATGCTTTCTAGAGCACTGCTCAGTGGTAGGACATGATACCACAGATATAAACTGAACCTAATGAAAAACTTTTTTCACTTGGAATAGGTTACCCAGAAAAATTGTACAGCCTCCATCCATGGAGGTTTTCAAGACCTGAACAAGCTGGTCTGGTCCACTAACCCCACTTTGACCTGCGGAGGTTTCTTTTAGACTGAATTATTTTATATCTGCAATCTAAATGTCTGCATTTGAGCTAGTTGTCTAAGCTCCCATTAAAGCCATCACATATCTAGGCAATACAGTCAATAGAGTTTAGTCAATAATTCATATGACTAAATGCAGATGTCTATTTTAGGATGAGATGAATCACATCACTTCATTAACTATATTGATTAGCTCATTGTTGAGTAACGTTAGCCTTCACAGTCTTGATCAGCTGTAGCTGTCCACATCATATGCCCACAGTCATGAGCTCCCCACATGAGGTTTAAAATATCAGGTTCTAAAAGCACAACTCTTCCCACTCAAAAAATGTCTCAGAACTGTAGAAGTACATACTTCATTCCATCAGAAAAAGTTCAACTCATTCTAGGAAGCAAAATAGCAGGGATTTAATTAGAGGAATAAGGAAGCCATCAGCAATGGCTCTTACAACATATGCATTACAGACCACACAACAGAGCACTCAAAGAGCAGTCTCCCAGAAATTTTGCACCCATCTCTGATGTCCTCAAAAGCCACTGACACCAACCGGAAGTGTCAGAGCCCTGGATCCTATTGCCCTGCCCAGTCTTTAACCATCTGTACCCGCCCATGCATCCTCTACTGCCTTGGGTGCAGCACTGAAGCTCAGGCCCTTGGCCTCAGTACCTTGCCTCTGTCCTGCTGATATGTTGGGATTTACCTTATGATTTCTGACCTTTCCTTTCTGACTCAACTTCTTGGCTTAACCTCAAACCTGTGTTATTACAACAGACTTCATTGACAATCACCAGCTGGACTGCTGGCTTAACTGTGTTACCGTCACCAAAACCTGGCTGGCCTCTCCTGTGGGACATCTTTCACAAGTGAGGTCACTCTTTTGCTGCCACTTTCACCTTCCCTGTGAAGGAGTTACATTGAGTGCTGACAGCAACTGGAAGAAAAGGGTTTGGAAGCACCACCACTATACAAGTGGAAGCATAAATTAATATGACCACTGACACAGACTTACGGACATCTCATTGACTTTTTCAGTCTCAGCAGTCTATGGAGCCACTTGACCTGTAAGTCAAGTGCCACTTCAAGATTGTGTCTTCAGAATGCCCTTCAACAGTATTATTACTTCAAGATGCTATTCCTCCAAACTCATCAGAATTCTAGTTTTATCTCCTCCTTGTAATATTATGCATAGGCTAAAAACATTTGGTAATGTATTTCTTTATATGAAACGTGCTGTGGTGTTGTTCCAGTATAACTTCCACCACTACTCCAATAAGACAAAAACCTAATCGTACAGTTAAAAAAAGCTTCAGGCAAAAGCCAAGCAATACTGAACAACTCCTGAAAAGTTACCGTGATATACTTTCTTGTTCTTATTTATGGGTACATGGCTACAGTTTTTCATCATAAACAAATTATATACTTTCAACTGTTTTCTAACTATGCACTAAATCATTGCACGTAGAGTAGCACCATGACAAACCAGCATGGATCACTTCTAGTGACTGTGCCACATTAGTCACCGTCCCAGCAGATTTTATTCATTGTAATGGTCTGTACTCAGGAAGAACAAAATTTGTCACCTACATTCCTAATAAGCTCTTTCCTTTTGAATAGTTCGATCAGGCAGACTGAGCTCCTTATAGGATAAGTCATTCCATCAAAGGAATAAAATACAGCAGCACTCTACCTGTGAGTAGAAAGCTCAAGTACATCACATTACTCACAGGAAAGTTTATTATTTGCAAGACTAAGGCTTGAACTGTAAGTTGTCAAAATATAATCCCAAAAAATTGTTGTAATTTTCAAAGTGCTGTGTTCAGGGTTTCAGTCATATCTGAACATACCCAGACAGAACTATTAACAAGAGAAGAGACAAGTTGCTAACTTACCTCATCAGTTTAGAGGATAAAGTTCTGAAATCTTAACTGCCACTATAAAGGTATATCCTTAGAGACAGAATGCAAGCACTTAACCAGTAGCTGGTTCTCTCTCTGGCGGAGAAGTTTCAGTCACTTTTCTGTCAGACATTGTATGTGAATAGCCAGTACGTGAGGCTGATTGACCAATGATGGTCTCTGCAAAGTTAGTCATTCCTAGCAGGTCTTGGGATGTTAAACAAGGAAAAATGACACCCACATTACCTAGATGGGTAATTTTGTGAACCCTTTCTTCTAGAAGACATAACTGATCATTTCAAAATTTACTTCAGCTGCCTCTAAAATGGTCATGAGAAACATATTTAAGAGTCTGAGAAGCTTCAGCTGCATGACAAGCATTAGATACTATCTCCAGAAGTGATTCCTAAAGATGTCTTTCTCTTTTCCCTCAGTTTAGCTGACTAATAGAGTTTATCTTACAGTGTTTCATAATACTTTTACTTTTTTTCTCCTGCTTTACAGCTTTAATCTTGCCAGTGTGATTTAGACCAATAGAAGTCAGCAGTAGAAACTCCTGGTCAGTCAGAAATGGATGAAGGAAATACACAATACCTGAGGTCACCGAAAGCTATTCCACTCTTACTCCTAATTAGGTAATACCATCCTATTTCTACTAATAATCTGTTTATGGAGGTACTACCCACTGTTATATGCAGGACTCCTGAACTGGCAAAGTACGAGTGCTTTTCAAGGACCAGCTAATGGAGAAGAAACGTTCTATATCTTCCCTCTCTCCTTTTACATTTCATCAATAATTTAAACATATCTTTCTAGTTTAGAAGCCCTTGGTGCCATGGTATTTTCACCTTCAGTGAAGACTTAATGTTCATAGGTTCATAGGTTCATATGAATGCCACTGCAAAACTTAACTAAAGGCAGGATTTTCCTGGTTACCATCCTCTGAGTTTAAAAACTGGACACAGTGAAGAAAGACTGTCCTCAGGAATTGACTGCAGGAGCTTTGTAATCTATGAACTCCAAGGACCCCAGGGAGAAGTAGTGATTAACTGAATTGATCCATTTGTGACTGATCATTGAAATCCACTTCTGTGACTGTCTGACAGTCTACATGTCTTCCTACCTTCATCATTTTTCGTAGGTAAGTCATTCAAGCATAGGCTGTTTTTACATTCCTCATTTGAAACTGGTTATTTGGGGTCTAAATCGATATGTTACAGATTCAGTGGACTTCCTGCATTTCTTCCTTCAAGCCACTGCAATGCCTTCTTGGATTTTACTGTTTGTATGTGAAGAAGGCTGCCAACATGAAGCATCCAAGAACATAATAAATTAGACCCTGGCCTTTTGAATGAGAAAGAAACAATTCCACCCAAATTAAAAAGAATTTGCAATAAGGTCAGGTAATGATTTAGAGTCTTCACTGGAAAGTAGATGGCTTTCAAAATGTACATATGAATCATTCAAACAGCAAATCAGTGCTGCCTGCAATGAATCTTTGCACTCTCCTACATTTACCATATCTACTACAAGAGTCTGCAATGTATTCTAACCACCATAAATCCACCATAGGTTACAACCATTAGAAAAGAACATGCAAAAATGCACATCATCTACAAATATATAAAGAAGTGATATACAGTATGAATCTATGTATTTTAATCTCTATATTAGTTCATTTATTTTTATGATGCTAGGAATACAGAGCAAAGAAACTAAAGACTTAAACTAAATCATGACTAAGATAATTGTCTTTTTTTTTTAACTCTTTAATAGAAATAACTCCATCTACTCTGTTATACCATGTTGAAGCACTAGCTTCAGATTTGGTATATTCAATAGACAAAAAAGAATGTAATTGAAAGGAAATAAACTAACATTAAAGACAGATCTTATGACTTCTATTATACTAACTTGCAAATAACCATCTTTCTGTCAGCACCTTCTTTTTTCCACTTGACTAGTTTTATTTCTCTTAATGTTTTAAAAAAATGATCTTGCTTTTTGGTAAATAAAATAAGATGTTCTCACGTTTAAGTTTACTATCAAGTGGAAAATAGATAATAAGAAAAACTGCTTTAGAATTGCTGAAATAAAAAATAGAGGTAATGATAATATAGCAGTAGTAGTGGTTCGTACACAGAATTCAAGATACATCTCTTCTCAGACAGATTCAGTGCAACAGATTTAAAGTCAAGTGCAGAGAAAGAAGTGATGCCAAGGAAACAGCAGACAAGATCTGTCAAGAGAAATAAGCATTTTAATCTGAACAGAAACTGTCCTTATAAGGTATACTCAGAATGTATAAGGACTTAGAAGGCCTACCAGTGAGAAGATTACTTTCCAGCAGATATTTGTATTTATAAATTCTAAGTGTGACTTTCTTAAAGCTGTATCATACTGCCAGTTCTTCTACATTTTATTGACAGGGTTGTGTAAACAAGATTCTAACACATGAGAAGAGGGATGCATGCAGAGGATGCCCGATTGCAAGGATACCTTGGTCTCTCTTGTTTTTCATCACAGGCACACAAAGCTTGGTAGTCTAAGGAATTAAATACTTTTCTATGCCTTCTTCAGTGATTCCCATTTTTTATAGAAAGTATGTAAGCAATATGAGACTTATTAAAGGAGGTATTAATACCCTGAACACACACAGAATTAATCTAAATCATAAGGAAAAAAAAAAAAAAACACCTAATCAATTACAATAAAGTAAGTGAAAGAAGAAAACAAAACAAAACAAGAAAAAAACTAACCAAGTGCTGCAATCAAAACTATAGCTTCAGAAGTTCAGGAAAATAAAGAAATAAAAGCATTTATTGCAAAATTCACCTCCTCAAACATCACACGACACATTGACTTGGCATCTGTTTTAGCCTCTCCTTCCCTCCAAAACAATACCCGAAGTTGTTACTGTCAAATGGGTTAATACATCTTGGAGAAGTGAATATACACCTGCTTTAGAGAAGATAGGACATATCTTTTGTAGGGACATGACAGCAATCACAAATCCACACTCTGTAACTTTGTATACAACCTTTGTGAGATCCACTCATAGACACTGACTTATGGTCAGTTTAAAGATTCTTGCAGTGAGCTGATCAGGATTTCCTCGGTACCCCCATCATCTCCAAACACAGTTATTAACTTCTTTATTTACAGCCATGATGAAAGTACTTCACTGCATCCTGCCATGGTAGTGCTTCCCAACACAATACACACGACCTTGAGTATGGGGAGGAAGACTAGAGGAGGCATGGGGCAAAGGCATACACCTGAATACTTGCAACATCCTGGCTTGTATAATTTAAGAGTTTAGCTACCTTGCTAAGGGCAGCAATTATTCCACTGAACTCAGTACTGGTGAGACACATCTGGAGTGCTGTGTCCGGTTCTGGCCTCCCTAGTACAAGAGGGACACACAGAGACATACTGGAGCCAGTCCAGCAAATATATAAAAGAAAAATAGCAACACTCTTTCTCTTTAGAGGTCTGTGATAACAATGTAATTGAGTCCCAGGTATACTGGCATAGGACTTTAAAAATTCACTAGGCAGCACAACACAAGCATTCTTGGCTCATTTATGATTCAGGACAAAACAGAAGTGTGCTGTAGGTCAAAGAAAAGTGTTTCTGTTTTACTTCTGTAATGACTACAAAGCCTACGCGTTCACAGTCTCACAGATGTCATACTGTGATATCAGTCACCTTAAACAGATTCATAATTGAATCCTTGTGCGAAAAAAAAAAAAAAGAATTACTCTGAACCTGAATTTTGTTTTCACCTGAATTTTTGCCTTCCTACAGTTAAAATAAAGCACTACAAAAATGCAGCTACTTCTGAAATTGTGATGGAACCTTAATTCAGCATCCAGTTTGACTATAAAATAAAAGTGGAAAACAAATCTAATAAAAATCACTACAAAAAATTACCCAGAAGGAAGAGCATGTTGAAATTTCACTGATAGCCAATTTCCAGCATTAAAATAGATGTCTGATAAAGCAACATTTAGTGCCTATTTCAATTAAAAAAATGAAGAAATATGTTTTAAACATCATTTTTTTCCTACCGTAATTCAAATACAGAGAAGTTCTAATATTTAGTATTTCAGCTCAAGTGCATTCTGAAATGCCAACAGGCAGCTCAGGAACTGCACAAATTGAAATTTACATCAGACTCTCAGTGACTTGTCAGATTTTATCTCTGAGGTCACATTTATCACTGGATACCAGCTCTTACATAAATTCAAGGTGTTCCCATGTGTTGGCTGGAGTGCAGCTGCATCAGAGCCACACGTGCAATTCAATGTTTATTGGGCAGTTCAAAAAAGATTCAAAGGTTTGTATTGACAATTGCCATGGAATTAGTATCAGGATCAGTGTGTACTGCATCATTATCTTTAGAGTGTTTCAATACTTGCAAATGTGTGCTGTTGTAAGTGAATGGAGTGGTAAATCAAATTATCACAATGATGTATTACATTGGGCTTACATGGCAATGTTTTGGTACTGAGGAGTAGCTGAGGTGACCTGTTCAAGCACAGCCCAGCAGTTGTCCCATGTCAGACCAGAGCCAGCTCCAACAGCTCTAAAAGGGACCCACTGCTGCCAGAGCTGAAAGTACACAATGCTGGTTATGCCTCTGGGAAAGCAGACTGAAGAAAGAGACTGCAGCCCACGGATTGGCCCACTGCAGAGCAGACTGTCCCCCTGCAGCCTATGGGCACCATACAGAGCAGATGTCCACATGCAGCCATGGAGGAGCCCACAGGACAGAAGTCTCTGAGGCCTGATGGAGGCACAGTCCTAGAAAAAGGCTGTTCTGCCTTGGGTAAAGAAGACTGGGGGGAATCTGATTAATG
The DNA here is from genome assembly GCF_038088225.1 of Cyrtonyx montezumae. NCBI lineage: Eukaryota > Metazoa > Chordata > Aves > Galliformes > Odontophoridae > Cyrtonyx > Cyrtonyx montezumae. Next base: position 152,395,166 of record NW_027072034.1, read on the forward strand.
TTTATAAATATCTAAAGGGAGATGGGAGGAGATGGGATGAGACCAGGCTTTTCTCAGTGCTGTGTAGCAATAGGACAAGGAGCAATGGCCTCAGACTTGAGCATAGGAAGTTCCATACTAACATGCAGAAGAACTTCACAGAAAGGGTGATAGAGCACTGGAACAGGCTGCCCACAAACATTGTGCAGTCTCCTTCTATGAAGATATTCAGGACCCATTTGAATGCTTACCTATGCAACCTATAGTAGGGAACCTGCTTTAGCAGGGAGGTTGGACTTAATGATCTCTTGAAGTCCTTTCCAATCCTTGCAATTACATGATTCTGTAACTGGCAATAAATTAAATGAATCTTCCCCAAGGCAAGTCTGTTTTGCCCTTGACAGTGATTGGTGGGCCATGTTCCTGTCCTCATTTAAACCCATGAGTTTGTCCCTCTGTGTTTTCTTTACTGTCCTGCTGAGGACTGCAAGTGAGAGAGCACCATGGTGGACACCTGGTGACCAGCCAACTTCAACACACCACATCTAAATAGGTCTGGAAAAGTTCAGAAATCTTAAATAAAATTATAGGATTATAATTATACAGACAGGTTTTAGATCAACTATTCAGGCAACTGATAAGAAGCTCTTCTCAAAAAGTAGTTAGATTCATTAGAATTCTAAATTTAAGGACAAGGTTATTTGTGTTCAATTTCTAATCTTCATACATGACAACTGGACCATTTCCAGTGTGAAGGCCACCTGCTAAGGAAGAAATAAAAGAAACCACAAAGAAACCACTAACCTAGAAATACTAAAAACAGAAGACTACCATATGGTCTTTTGCATCTTGTCCTTAGAAGCCTAGCTTACCTTACTGTGAGTAATTTCATTAACCTCCAAAACATAGATGGAAAACTAGCATACCTCATCATTCTTCTCAGTGAGTGTGATGGTCTAATACAGTCTAATTTTTTTCTTTCTAGTAACTGTAGAAAACTTTTTTTTTTCCCTGTCTCAACAGCACTGTGTATGAAATACAGACAGAATAGCTTAGAGGCAGATAATCCCTCTCCTTCAGCATCAGTTTATGACCTCCTGTTTCAAATGCTTTGAGACAGCATTTCAAACAGCTTACTGGCATTCATCTAATCTCTTTTCCACAACTATATAGTGGCTTAAGCTCCCAACCAGTTTCTGTCCCCACCCTTAGTACTACTGGAAAAAAAATCAATTAAATTCACCAATAATACTAAATCTAAAATCAGGTTTGTTCTTCTTTTGGTCAACTGAACCGTGTGCACTTCAGAAACACTCTAACAAAAGAAATTACTGGCCAACAATCACCTTGAATGACTCTTACATTCTTTACAAAACTCAAGGTGAAGTTCTATTGTGAAGCACACAGAACAGAAACAAGAGAAGTGCCCCACCTGGCTCGTTTCCCTCTCTTTACATCTTCAAGTTTAACTGATTGTTTCTATTGCTGGTCACGCTTCATGAAAGCATTTAAAATTAACTGCAGGATGCCTTAGATACTGCACGTATACATTCCCATTAAATCAAAAATCATCACACAACAGTGGAGCCAAACTGATTTTTGGGCCTGCTTTGTGCAAAATACTGACCTTTCTTTAAAAATATACTGTCATGGTGCATTAGTCTTTCAGTTAGCACAACCATTACATGGAATTCTGAACATACACAGCAACTGAAAGTTATTAATTGCTGTAACAACATGAATAGATTCAGTTTGTGGGAAATGAGTACACTCTGTACTTTAAGGATTTTACAACTCAAAAATTTATGTTCTAGTAATTAGAATATTTCATTAGCAAATAGTGAAAAATATTTATAACTGATATGTAAAAACATATTTCCTTAGAAATAACACCACCTCTTCATTCTGCTGGATGAAAAAGAGGAATCTATTCACAAGTCCTCCCTGCAGTCAATCTACAAGAAGACCAAAACTATGCAAGGATTCTGACAAAGAGGTTAAGTGAGTTATGTTTTTCTTATCACCTAAGCTTTGACAGTGCCTGTACATATAATCAATGTGATTAGATGGATAAGGTATTTCAGCTGGACACTAAAAAAAAATTAAAAAGAGGTATTTAATATCCATTATATTTTGTCCACTCATTTAACAAAATCTGGAAAGGGGGTCAACAGGGTTTTCAAGCCCTTAGTTTCATCCTGAGCTAATTTAATCCCACACTAATATTTAAATTTTGTCAATAAAGCATTTATGTTTTGCAACAACAACAAAAGATTATACCACATTGTAAGACAGAAAAAACATAGTATCCTCATCACAAAAAGTATCATTATAGTATTATTATAAAGCTCACAAGATGATGTTAAACTTGGATGCAGTAACACCTTAGGTTTCAGAAGCCTTATTCCTTATTTAATAACAAGACACCAAAAAAATTGCGACTGACATAACACAGATGAAAATCATCTGGCTCAACGCCAGGTCAGTAATCTTTCCTGATTATCTGCTTTAGATTTCAGACTTCTGCCTGACCCTCAGTAACACACTACTCTGGGAACTGTCTGATTTCCTAATGGCATGGGGAAAAAATAGACCACACATTAGAATCAATGCTGAAAGCTCTATGCTAATTGCTCACCTAAGCACTTTTCATTTTCAAAGTGCAAAGACATCTAAAGATGGTACCAAATCATTAATGTTGGTAAAGAATATATTAAATACGAATTCCAGACGGATAAGGCAACTCAACAGCTAAACAGGATGTGTTTGTTTGTCAGTGGCAGAGCTGCAGCAGACATCCCTTCAGGTTTTACACCATCAATAGCCATTACCTACATTAATAAAAGTCATGTGGGTTTGTATAGCTTTATGTATATATCCCATTGTTTGTTTCAACAGCATTTAGGCATGTTCGGAGTTTTTGCTTCTGAGAGGGAATTTGGAAACTTTCTGAGGTCTGAATATACAATAAGCAATTAATCATGATGATAGTACTTCCAAAGGTCACACTATTACTAGGAGCACTGAAACTCATCTTTCTCATTCCTCAAATTTAATTCCAGGAAAAGGAAAAAAAAAATCCCCAATTTTATGGTTGTAACTACTGCAACAAAAAATTAACAAGAACACAGTCTTGTAGATAATGTCATGACTACATGACTCTGAAGATCTAAAGAAGCCTTGCTTTCAAATTCTGTTTCAAGATCAGCATGCTCAAGAGTAACCAACAAAACCTGAATGCCAAATAAATGAAACTGCATTACAGCATAATTCACTTCAAAATGACAAGTTCTACTTAAATGCACGGCATCCATTTAGGTGAACCTGTCAGTAAATTAGGATGTTCTCATTTCTCTCCACAGCGATTGAAAATTCAAATAAAACTATTAACAATTTTTAGGTCACTTGGATGCAGTGGGTCATTATTGGCTTCATTTTCCATATAGTAGTTCAGAGAACACAAACTGATGAGATATTAAAGGGAATCAGGAGACAGGAAACTCAGCTGTACCCTGAGCTGGGGATGGGAGTCCTGATGTCACTCATCTACATACTTGCAGATCTTTTTTGTGTTCAGAGAAAGAAAAAAAACTAAACAGACTACTACCCTGTTGTACTTGACCGTGAGCAGGCATAAATATCATCTGTAAAAACATCCACAACTGCTTCGGAGTGAAGTATGCTCAAAGACACACCAATATCAGCTCCCAAAAGGGATTTCATCAGATGCTTTGGTGCTAAAGGGATTTAACCAGCAGACAGTGCTCAAAAGGAACAGCTCAAGCCATATGCAAACGACAGAAGATCAAGCCTATGGAGAACTGTCAGGTTGAAGTAGTTTTTTTTGGAACACAGCTTTGGCTTGGCATCAAAGAGGGGTGGAAGGACAACTCAAGTCTGCAACTTTAATCATTTAACTGCCCCTGCAAAGATGGGTGCCAGAAGTCTAACTGCATTGATGATGCTTAGGCTGTTCAGCCTTATTTGTAAGGTTAAACTTTTGTTGTTGTTGTTGTTAATTTTAATCTGTTTTCATTCAGTTTTCACCGAACTGTCCCTCAAAGGGTTGTTCCATATTAACCCTTCCATTTTATATATACAATATAAACATTTTGAAGGAAATTGGGAAGAACTGAGTTCTGTTTCTTTTAATGCAATTTCTATTATGCATACAAAATGAGTTAAAAAGGAGAAGCAGGATATCTCATTTGTAGTTAAATTAATTTCATTCTGAAAGTCAAGAAATACACTGGAAGATTTATCATCTAACGTGTACTCTGTTTTCAATGCCAGATTTTATCTTTCAAAATAGTAATTTGTATTTTTAATGTTTTCTCAGTAATAAAGACTTACCTATTAATGGATAAAATTTCCATAAAATTTAGTGAATGCATTGTATTGAATGCATTGGCTACTGTTATTAAAAAAAAATAGCATTCACTTTCTTACAATCAAAGTTTAAAAAGGAGCTATAAATAAAAGGGGAGAGGGAAGAGGCAGAGCAGATAAATTATGCAGCGGAAAGGAATGGTTGTTTTTTCTCTTCCTATCTTAAGTGCAGATTCTTCTCTACTGCTTCCCAGACAGATCGCCATAGGTGATCTATTTACAAAACAACTCATTACTAAATACAGTAGAAGAGACAGGAACCTCTAATAGGAGTGAAATTTGCCAACTTGCAGAATGGTCTGTGCCTTCTTGAACAAGCGAAACAAGGTAACGCAGGTTGGTTAATAAAGCAAAGACAGGCAATGGGTGTCACCTCAGATGATGTAGTGCACCATTTTAAGGCTTTTCTTTGGAATTGTGGATGTCTTGTTACTTTACAATGCTCCCGCATGTGTACTTTAAGAAGCCTTTGCCACATTTGGGCATTAAACCACTGGGTAGGTCTTTTATTATATTTTCACTTTTAAAGCTATTTAACCCTTAGTACGGGGTCACACCTATTGAGATCCTTGCTCCACCTTTAGGTTAGACTTCAGTGACAGTTTGGAAAAAAAGAAACTGTCAGAATTATTTACATCAAAGATCCAAACATACCAGTACCCTAAACCTGGAGGTTTCTTCATGGAACGTACAAGACCCCAATATGTATTCAGGTATAGGACAATAAATCAGAACAGGAGTGCACTTCTGATGTCCCAAGAGGCATACATCAGTTCCAAAATGCTATCTACAGGGGCTGCAGTGACAGCAATGCCTATTTTATTACACTAGCTTATGATGTCAGAGGCAGTTGGTGGTGGTATGACAATAGAGGCTGTATCTTCCCACTGCTATTCTGTTACATTCTATTGCCACGTGACAGATAGCAACAGAGGGGCAGTGTGACAAAATGGCATCAGACATGGAAGTGTGTTATGAAGCAAAAGCGTATCATAGAATCATAGGGGTTGGAAGGGACCTCAAGAGATCATCGAGTCCAACCCCCTGCCAATGCAGGTTCCCTACACAAGGTCACACAGGTAGGCGTCCAGGCAGAACATCTCCAGAGAAGGAGACTCCACAACCCCCCTGGGCAGCTGTGCCAGTGCTCTGTCACCCTCACCGTAAAGAAGTTCTTGCGCACATTCGTGCAGAACCTCCTGTGCTGCAGTTTCTGTCCGTTCCCCCTTGTCCTGTCTCCACACACTGCTGAAAAGAGTCTGGCCTCACCACTTTGTCCCCCACACCTCAGATATTTATAAACCTGGATCAGGTCTCCAGTCACTCTTCTTTTCTCAAGGCTAAAAAGAATGTGTAAATGAATCCATTCATGTAGAAACAATTGCATCCACTGATGTTTACTGTTGAGCACAGTGAGGCAGCAGGCGGTACGTCTCAGCAGTGGTGACAGTGGGGGCACCTCCACTAGTAAGGATTTTTTACAAGCATGGCATAGAGGCTCTTATTCATTGGTGGCAAAGTTACATAGCTAATGGTGGTGACTGTGTTGAAAAAGAGCGTTTCGTAGCTGAGAATTTGTGCTATCAAGTAGTGTTATGCTTTTGCATCTGTTGCAGTTTCCAGGAGAATAAATAGGAAATACTGCTTTTGGAGCAGCCTGTGTACTTACTGTTAACTCTAAATGTTCTTATTGGGAGAGCAAAGTACCAATTTTAATCTGGTTATGTTACTGAGATTAGTGAAAGCACTGTTCTTAGAAAATGAGTTTAATTTTTTTGCTTTTTCCTTTCTCCATGGCATTTGTGGAGACAATATATAATATATCTATTTACTCAGTTTGATCTAGTAAGTAACAGTGGGAAGTAATCAGAAAAGAACCCAAATTCTTTGAGTGGGTTAAATATATATATATTTTTTTTTTTTTTTTTTCATTTTAACAATCCAAGAATATAGACTGGAGAAGGATCATAATGGTCATTGTTTATAAACCACAAGACAAAGCTTCATAGAGAGAATATTCACTGTAATAAACATATTAAGAAACATCACTCACTATGCAACATTGCTTATGTTATCTGTTTGATTACATCTCTGACAGATAACATCTTTTTCAAACAAAAAATCCTTAGTAAATCTGGGACACTATGCCTTTTCTACCCTCCCCAACTCCTCCTCATCTTTCTGTTTTGTTTGAAATAATTCTTTCCTTTCTATAGCTCCAATAAATTATTTCAAACATGGAACATTTTATACTCCCAAGTACCTTTCCAGATAATTTTATAGCCATAAGTAGTCTAAAGAGCTCTTCTGTAGTTCCCTTGGCAGTTCTATTAGATTACATCCATTAGCATACTCACATATCAACATTACATTTTGAGCTCTCTCTGTTCATAATATATGACTCTTAAGATGTTCATTCTTGTTGCCCATAAGGACTCTATGGATTTGGATTTCTCTGTTTTCCTGCAGCTGTTTTAAATCTTTTGTTGTGTGTTGTTTTTTTTGTTGTTGATGATGTTGTTTTGTTTTGTTAACTATACATTAATTCATCACAGGTTCTATATTCCTGACCCTGGTGCCTCAATATACTTAATTGCACTATAGGCAACCATCTCACTCCAATATTCTGAACAGCTTCACTGAGTTTTAAATGCACAAAATGGTCGTTGTCACACAATTCATTTCTAGCTCCTGCAGTTGCAATCCTGTGCTTTGTTACTAAAAATAGAGCTGCTTCCAACTACCTGAGCTGGAAAGCTAATTACAGAGCTAGTAAACAGTGCACCTCCCTGTTGAGCAAATGGCAGAATAAGGAGTCTGTTAATGCATTACAGCACAACATGGTCCTGTGGGTCTGAAATCTATCAAGTGTCATTTATTTAATCATTTGAAGCTGTTTGCTTCATGGATAAATTACATTTAAGTAAATAACCGTTTGACTGTTGGAGCAACAAATCGGAGGGAAAAAGAACAATCAGTGCATTTCAGGTAGAAGTATTCTAGCTTAATTCTCAGCTCGCACAAACCAGTGCAACTTCACTGAAGTGAATAGCACTTTGCTTAGGGTAAAAGTCTAGTTCTCTTATTTCCTGCAGAAGAGAGGCTATCAAAAGACCGTTTGCAATGGATTAAAGAATGAATTTTTCAAGTTAAATTTGTCATGTATGAGCAAGAGCAAGTACCCCACTGTAACCAAGTGTAACATTCTCCCCTTTAAAGTATTCACAGCCATGTCTGCAGCACAGCCATGCACTGCTTAGAGGACGTTTCCTACTAAAAGCTCCTCAGGTAGAAGTGCCCACAGAGTTTAATCTCATACAGCTCAATACAAGCTTTGTTAGTGACAAGGTTTGGACCATCATGCGCTCAATAAAATCCACCTTGTTTTCAGCTGTTACTAAGGCAACAATATATAGATAATGTACAAGCAGCTGCTACATACACTGTGATATAGCTGTGACTCTACAACAAACTATAAAGCATTCATTACATTTGTGTGTTCTGGGGTCAGGAAGGAACACAGCCTATCATAATTTTTCTCTTTGGATGAAGAAAATAGGAATTTAAAAAAAAAAAAAAGCATAAAACCAGACCAGACAATTAAAAAGGCATTCACATTTATCCTTCCTAAGCCTCCAAAAATAAAAAGTAAATAAAGCCTCCAAGACTGCACTGAACATCTTAGAAAATAGTTTTCTGAAGGAGAAGAGAATGCTAGTGAGCATAAAATATTTGGTCATCATTACATTATACAACAGCTATATACTGCATGCAATGCATATATGGACAGAGTTGCTATCTGATATAAAAAACATTGTTTGTGCAGATCATGTGAGAGAGGAGAGGATGAGCTCCCTCTTCTGTCTCCCATCTTCATGCAAATGACAGTCAAACTGTCCTCAGCCAAACAAGCTGCTCCCAAAGAAAAGAGGTTTGCCAATTTTTAGAGAAAACTGTCAGAAAAAGAAGACAGAAAACTGTGGACAGAGGTGGAAATGTGTAGTATAAAAAAAGAAGAAAAAAAAGTAAGGCAAAGAAAGGTCAAAGGAAGTCCGACTACAGAAAATCTTTATTATTGCAAAAAGCTGAAATTGAGAGAATCCTCTGGTAATAGCAGATAGCAGAAAGAAAACAAAATACCACCTTTCTCATCTCAGCAGAAATAGAGAAATCTGCACACCACAATGCAGTGCCAACACCATCAAGCCTAAACCAACGCCGAGGAAGTCAACTCATGTACGAGGACTTTCGTAGTTGTCATTTTAGCACGTTTCACCAAAATGTACAGTTCTTGTTTCTGTGGTACTCTGAGCAGGCATGCATTTTTTGCATTGAAAACGTAAGTGTGTGTGTATACGGAGCAAAAAGTTGAACAGTGATGTAAGAATTTGTGTGTCATTGATGGTTTTCAGTGCAGAAGCAACAATTTAATGGAATCTTGTCTTTCAATCACATATCTTTCTGCATTTTCAGACCTTTGTTTGTGACCTAAATGACTGCTTTGGACAGTAAAAAGCATATTTTTAAGGTAGAAAAAATGTTATTATAGTAGGAAAAACACCTTTCCACTGATAGCAGATCCAAGAAATTATCTAACAAAAAAAAAAAAAAACAACAAATGTACAACAACGGAAGTAGCAGGGAAAATAGTGCTTATTTCTCCCTAGCATTTGCTCTCACCTTAGGGTAGAGATGTTACAACTTTTAGCCCAGGGAGCCATTTCTAATTTATTCATTCAGGTTTCAAAGACAACACCAACAGCCACTTTTCCCATGAACCACACAGACCAACTTACAAATTTAAACTACAGATATTTTTACATTATCTGCATGTGTCAAGTTGGACTTCACCAACTTGATATAGAAAGCCTCCATCTTTCCTTTAAGCAAGTATAAATTTTCCAATCCTTACCATTTATAAGTACAATTATAAGAAATAAAGGAATGAGGGTAATACTGAAAAAAAAATCTGAGGAAACTGTTGAAAATAAGCTTAATTCTTGTAAACAGAAGTTAGCCCTGCTGGATTTCTCTTGGGCAACGACAGAAAAGGCACCTTCAAACTCTCAGCCCTCGGTGAATGAAATGACTTCAAAACCGTATGTATTTCACCACACAGGTATCAATCAAACTTCAAATTTCCTAATGAGCACAACAGCATATACAAAGCCTCCAGAGACAGAATGAGGTTAATTGAACAAGCTTATTAAACTGGGAAAGAAGGGGAATAACTAAGCACTAATATATTCCTTCATTCTGCAACTGCTTGAATCAGGGACATAGATTAAATGAGGAAGCATACGTGTTAACGTAAAATACTGAAGCGTGTGAAGAAACTTTATCATGTGATGGACTAGAAAGTACAGTAGTTTGCTATACAATAGTAGCACCAAAAAAAACTAGCAACCAGCCACACCACACTCAATTAATCCGCAAAAATTTCATTGGAAGCACCTTCTGACTGCTGACTAAGTGTGGATATTTAATTTTAAAAGGCTGCAGAATAAACATTCACATTTTTCCTAAACCAATCAATAGCTACAGAATCGACACCCCAGCACATGGAACTTGCTGGTAGGAGCACAGTAAATACGATCTGTTGCCTTACCTCAGCTATGTGTGGCATTGGGTTAAATCCACAGAGGTTGCACACAACTTTCTTGCACTCTGTACATGTATTAAAGTTGGGAGGATCCTTAGAACCAATATTTAGTCCAGTTTTACAAAGGGGACAAGACACTTCAGGTTGGCTGGCTTTTTCCTGTTCTGACAGCTCAGCAGGTTTCTTAGCTTCAGCAGCCTGAGGCTTGCTATCTTTAGCCAAACTAGGTTTCTTTCCTAATTCAGATCCCTTAGTCGTTAAAGTACTATCTGCAGCCATTGGTTCCAATTTTTCACTTGCAAGAGGCTTGGCTTCTTTCTTTGTAGGAGCAGCTTTTGGCAGAGGCTGAGCCTGAGTGGCCTCTTTGGGGGGTGCCTGAGAGGATGTAGGCTGTGAAGGAGGCTGGGGCTGCTTTGCAGTAGGTGGAGCAGGGCCTGATGCCTGTGAGCCTGGTTGACCAGCTGTAGAAATTAAACTTGAGGCCTGGCTGAAGATTGAAGCTCCAAATCCAAAGAGTTTCCCAGTAACTGTTTCCTGTGGTGTTGTAGGCTGAGGCTTAGGAGCATCAGTGATGCCTCCAAGGTTAAGGCTGAAACGCCTGGATTGCTCAGGAGTTTTCTGAGGCTGATGGGGTTGAGGTGCTGGCTGTGCTGACATAGGCCTGGGACCTGTCCCTGCTTGAGGGCCTTTGGGAGCTGGTTTGGTGTCAGGTTTTGGGGCTGGTTTTGTTTGTAATTTCTTAGTATCATCTTTCACTTGTGCTGGTTCAACTGGTTTCTGAGATTTAGCATCTGATTTAGCCCCAGACTGAGAGGCAAGCTTGGGATCTGATTTCTGCCGAGTCACTTGTGGAAGTGGTTTGGAATCTGGTTTGTCCCCAGCTGGATGTGTGTCTGCTGGTGGCTTGGTAGACTCTGGCTTTGGGGAATCTGTCACTTTCTGTTGAGTTAATGGAGGCCGGGGATCTGCTAGATCTTGTTTCACCCCTGGAGTTGCAGAGGTAGGCACAGAATCCATTGTAGGCTTCTGTATACTGGGTTGGCTTTGCTTCTCTTCAGCCTGCGTTGGTTTGGCCTGATCAGACTTCGGAGTAGGATCTATTTGCTGGCAGGTGTCAGAAGGCTCAGCATGGGTTTGCTTTGATTTTACAGCGGGAGACCCAGGCAAGGATGGCTGCTTTTTCTGTGGTACAGGCTTTTTAGAGTCTGCTTGCTGCGAAGGATCAGGTTTTGGGGAAGCATCCTTCTTTTGACCTGGCTGTGACTGAGGGGAAGATTTAGCTGTTGAAGCCGTAGTTGGTGTTTTCTGTTTGGGTGGAGGCAGCTGTGGCCCAGGACCGTGACCCGATGCTAGGTCCCCACCTAACGCTCTTTGCATCTGGCAGTTTAAACAGAGCCATTCTTTAATCTGCAGGAAAAACAAATAATGTTAAAGGTATTATAATTAAGATTAGACAATGTTAATAAAGTCAACATAATAACAGCTTATATTAATGCATAGATTGTTGCAGTATTGCAGAATTTTCTGTAAAAAGAGAAAAAACTAAAACTGTTTTGCAATTAAAATGCTCAACTGTTTCTTTTCTGTTATTCTTCATGTCCCTGTGATTTGAGCAATCACTGGGCCCATGCTTCTAATGACTTCACATTCAGTTTACACACAGTTTAATAACAGAGGATAAAAACCTAGCAGAATGAAAAAATATTCTGGAATTTCATAAGGCCCAGCAGTGAGTCATTTACAGCAACGATTTGCCAGAACAGGAGAAAAAAAAAAAAAAAAGCCAAATTCTGTTAAAATAGTTTGACAAATCAAGTCTGCTGACAGCAAACAATAATCCTAATTAGAACAAAGAAAATACATAATTATCTTTAAGTGTACAACTACTGAGCTCTTCACATAACTTATGGCTTTGGTATTTTTTTTATAGGGCATCAGTAGTGTACATATATGTAGTGAATTAGGCACAGAGGTGAGTTACTGATCACTGGGATAGAGACCCACATTTTACCACCCGTTTCAGAGGGGAAGCAAACTTTCATTCAGAATAAGTAAGGGGCTTTGCCTAAGCACTGATACTGGGAATTATAATATTTCCCAAAATACATTTGTAATTAGAAGTACATCCTTGAGCAATTACTGGGATTTTTTTTTCTCTTTCCCAAAATGCACTGTGTCAGTGGAAAACCTGTTTTTTACTTAATCCCCAAAAACAGAAAATCAAAACATAACCCTAAGCAGCCAACCCTTCCTTTGCATTCGCATAGTCTCACAATCTGAGGAAGCATCAAACATGTTAAAGCAACACATGGCCAGGAAGCATCACGTGCAATTTTCCACATCTTCCATTGCTAGCAGAAACTTTATAGGCAGCAAAAATGCCATTCAATATGGTACAGAGTCCCATGGGCCTGCAAGTAGATACCTGAGCCACTCATCTGTAGCCCTACTTTGGTCTGCATATGAAATTCAGTGTACCAGCTATGATATTTGCATGCACCACTGGAACAGAGGAAAGCTGCAATTAGGAGGATTCACTAGACCTTGCCCCTAAGGGTGAAGGTTTCTGGATCCTGTTTCTTACTCTGGTCTGAAATCTCTCCCATAACATAGGATGAATCTGAAGATTATATATATAAAATGTATTTTGGCTGTGTAAGATCAGAGTTCATAGAAAAAAAAAAAAGTGATGGCATGGACTGAGGCAATAAATTCATTATTTTCTCATGTCTTGCCAGCCTGACATTTTTCAGCAGCAAAAATTAACAAACAGTTGGATGCAGTTCCCTAAAACAGTTACTCCAATTATTCTGATAAACATAGCATATACACACTCTGAATATGAGCTTGCTAACAATAACAGATTCACAAAGAGATGCACAATTCTGGCCCCAGCTGCAAGTTCACAGTAATCAAGTTACTATTCATAATAGTACTGCTTTTATCTTCATTCTCAGTGCAATTTTTTTTTACTATTGTTTTAACAATTTTCTGATCTATGTGTAACCCAGACAGCAAATTGATATTTAAAGGTGAAACCAACTGAAACAAAACTGCAGCACTTGTTTAAGCTCTTCTCTGAATTGCTGAAGGAATTCACAACTGCACAGAGGACATAAGCAATGATGATATTTAGCTCAACAACCATGATGTTTGATTGATGGTCAAATTCCCATACAAGTCCCCTGTCCAGGGGAGGATCTCAGCTTAATTATGAGAGCTGATTTTAGGTAACAAGTAATCTAATTTAATTATATAAATATTGCTACCATTTCTAGATGAAAATCACAAAATCTGAATATCCACCTTGGCTGTCACAGTGTTTTGGCTTTGACAGGGTGGCTCACATTTTTTGTATTAGGGTGTTGGATACTACTCCACAGTGCAAAAAGAAGATTCCATGAGGAATTTTTTAATGTACCTGAGCTAAGAATGTCTTTTCCAACTAAAACACAGATTTTTACTGATATTTGGACAATGCATTTTGCATGGTGATTCAGTGCTCCTGTATTTGAAGGCAAGAATGACATGAGAGGCTCAGAGCAACTGTTGTTATCCTGCTTCTTTCTACCATCTCAACTGGGTTTTTGTTGTTTGTTTACCTGTTAGTTTTGTGTTGGTTTTTTTTTTTTTAATGAAAGTGCTGCACTCTCAAGAGCCAATCCTTCCTAAGTGTTGAAGATGTTTTGTACATTCTGTTCCATTTTGCAGTGGAACCATGGGTTAACAGGTACCTATCTGCTCCCACTCAGAAGCTGAGTATCTTCCAGTAAATTTGATTTTAAGTCACTGTGAAGCCTTCAAGGACTCAAAAATAGCTGCAGGTTTGAGTGAGGATACAGAAAAAGTAGTCCAAATATTTCTTATGTTTAAAGTGTTCAAACTCAGATGCATTTACAAGCATTTAGATTTCAGCAGATAGCTGGTGCAATCTGTCTGTAACATCTAACTGGAGTCTAAACAAAAGTAAGTTTTAGATTTAAACCACTGAATACAGAAAGTGCTACCTTGCTTTCCAGCTCAGTGATGTGGAAGCTATGTGCCCTCAAAACAACAAACAAGTACCTAATATATATTTTATGCATTATCATCCATAACATCTAAAATTTTTAACAGCTTTATTTTACTGGTTGGGAGCAGCAAATGAATTCATGACATTTTACTAACTAGAGCCTACTCCTTTTGGTGAAAGTGTTCAGATTTGTTCTATCAAACATAACCAAAAACAATGTGAAAACTATCAGAGAGCAAGTACATTGATTGCTGTGCTCAGTTTCTTTTCTTGCAGGTGATGGGGGGAAGAAGAGAATTCAGCTTGATTCAAAGATTCCACATGTACAGTGAGAAAGAAATTTTGACTGACAGATTGAATGCATTTTATATAAAAATTACTGGCACACCGTCCATATGAAGCTCCTGGAAACCATTTTAACAATTGTTTTGCAGAACAGAGCTGCATTCTAAGGCAATGGGTCTAATCTTCATTTAGACTAGCTACTTGGCACTGTAAAAAGAAACACTACAATAGGTATAATATATTAAGATCTCTTTACATCACCACAGAAACACAGAGATTTATAGAGGCTTCACATTGCCAAGGAGATGGAAAGGGAGTTTGTTTACATTGCTCAGCTCCACCCCAAAGCTTTATCAACAAAATATGTTTCTAGTCTGGAAACATATCAACTTATTTTGTACCTGACAACTTCAGAGAGAAGGAATCCAGATTTAGCTCTCAGCAGACATTTCTGACAAGATGATATGAGAAACATGAAAAAGGAAAACACTTGAGCCCATGACTATATGGAGCTTTAAGTAAGGAACTTGTATTGTAAGAAGAAACTAGACCAGAAAATCCTTTTTTGAACAAAAAAAGAGCTACTACCACAAAACAAAATAAATGTGTATTTCAGCATACAACTGGAAAGCTCCTCTAAGCCAGACAGGGCAATTCTGGAAAGAAAATCTCCTTCTACACCATCCCTTCCTAAGATCTCAGTCATTCAAAATAATCACAGTGAAATAAACATGTAGCTAGTATATATTATGCAACTGATACTCACTGAAGGAAAGGATTAATCACTGAAAAATAAATATTTATCTTCCTTTCAGAAACCAGCTGTAAAAGATGACCAGGGAGTTTATCAGGAAACACCAACTCAGAATGCTGACAAAAAAAATGCTAAGTACATCAGCAGCATGTTCCTCAGGTTATGAGCACTGTAGCTTGCACCCAAACCAACGTTCAGCAAACTTTTTAAATAGTCATTTTCAAAGACCATTTTAAATGTTACTTTCAACTCAAAGCTGTTTTAAAACTACTGAAATTTAGATGAATTGTATTATACAGTTATTACATTCCTAACGCCTTCTGCTATTCTCCTTAAATTACTAATGCAAAAAGCTATAGTTTGTGTATGAAGTATGGGTGTTTGGGGAACTATTATTCTATGGCTTATATAATTAGAATCATAAAATAGCTAACATAATCGTTCTGACCTTTTTCTTTAATGCCAGTATTTCAGAAAGAGAGTTTTTAAACCCAAGCATGTGTTTAAGCCACCTGTCGCAGCAAGCAAGGAAAAAGAATTTTTAATACAGCTCAGGCACTGCATCACACATCACTGCAATAAATTCTGATTGCATTCATTAACCGCATCTAGATTCGGTATACTAGAAATACATAAACAATAAACAAAGAATCAAACTGCAATTCAGCAGTGAAGCAAAGAGAAGGTTAACAAAGTTCATCTGTGCTGCACACAGTGATCTGAGGGAGTATGGCTGGGATCTGAGCTGGGATTATGCTGTCTGCTGGAAGCAAGGCTGGGCTGTGCTTCCTGCCCAGTGATTACCCAGCAAACAGCATCCCTACATCACATGGCCTAACGTAGTAGTAAATTACAGTTGCTGAGCAACAGCAATCCTGGTGCAGATGGCTCACTGCAGTTGACATCTTTAGCTATGCAGATTAATTTATTATTTACTTGTGTTAAAAACTGGACAGGACAGTTATCTGGACTAGTGAGGAAATGCTGCAATACATTGTGGAATATTGTCAAGCTAAAAAAAAAAACAACATGGATAAAATATTTGGCATACACAGCTACGTGCTTCTTCCCACATTCTGACCCTTTCCTAAAGCAATAACAACAAACAACAAGCATGGAATCAACACCATTAACACCTAATCATAAATACAAAACAGCAATGTAGACAAGCAGTGTTCTGAAAGAGAAATTACGTGGGAGCATTCTTAAGAATATTCTAGACACAGTATTCTGTACTAGGGACAGAAATAAAATAATGACATCAACTTCATTTCATCCCCCAAACTGGGAAGTGGAAATTATTCCCTATAAATTGCACAGTTAGGAGTACCCTGGGATTCTTTGAAGCAACACAAGTATTACACTCAAATGTATTTCAAATTTTGATAATCTTTAAAAGACCACCAACTAAACAGGGTTTGTCTGAATCTACCCTCCAGATTAAGCTCCGTCCTCTTTTACAGAATACCTCCGTCTTTACTTTGCAATAGTTAGGTTGTGGGGGGGGGGGGTTGTTTTTGTTTTTGTTGTTGTTTTTGTTGGGTTTTTTGTTTTAAAAAGGGCCCTGAGTTTAACTCATTTACTTACACCCACATCACGAATAAAACTGATGGTTAGACTTATGTCCTTTTCTCTCTTCTATTTTGCTTTACTTATATAAAACTGAACATTAAAAAAGCCTTATACTTTGTGACATGCTACTATCCACAGTGACAGGAGATCCCTTTCTTTTTTCATCTCATTTCCAGGCCATGTTGCATCCTGGTTCTTATGTCCCACTATAACACAGCAGTGCCTAGACTAAACTGCATGGAATATGTGAATTCCATCAATAACTTCTTTCACTATCAAATTATCTGCAAAGATTTAACACAGTCATTTATATTAATTCTATTACAAGTAGAAGCAAAATTCATTTGAATTCACCACAGGAATTACAGACATCTTCCTTCAGTAGTGTTTTAAACTGTTACATATTCATTTCCCTGTAAAAGCTAATAACAATAACTGAGGAAAATGAATATCCTTCTGCTTAAATTCTCTTTAGTTCCTGAACATAATTCATGTCCAAGATTTGCTACTGTTTAGGATACTTAGAGACATAGCACATTAATGAAAAGATACCAAAAATCCAAACATCACTGTGAGCATCTGAACCAAATTATACCCTTAAGTCACCAATGGTAGCAGTAGGACTGTATGTAAGAACAGCTTCAGAAAGAAAAAGGAAAAAAAAAAATCAAGGGTGTAGTACTTGGCACAATTGATAGGGAAATTTCCTAGCCCTGGTGGAAGGAGAAAAATATTGGTACTACCACCACTTTGCCTCCACTCTAGAAACAAAGAAAATGTTTTTATACTTCATGTTGAAATGTAGAGATAGGGAATGAGGAGACAGAGAGGGTGTAAGTCTAGTAGAACATTCTGTGTGGTCTGAAATCAGTGCAGGCAAGGCAGTATGTGAGGGACAGGCTTGCCTGTACTTAGATTGCAGTTGGCAATGGCACTGTTCATCCTGCGGGTAAGGATGAAGGGACAAGCAAACAAAGTGGATGACATTACGGGAGTCTACTATAAACTATCAGCTAGGAGGATGACACCAATGGAACATGCTCCTCAGGGCAGTGGGCACGGCCCCAAGCAAACAGAGTTCAAAAAGCACTTGGACAACACTCTCAGACATATGGTTTGAAATTTGGGTGGTCCTGAGTGGAGCCAGGAGTTGGACTCCATGATTCTTATGGGTCCCTTCCAACTTGGGGTATTCTACTATTCTTACTAGTTCACAGATAAAAATTTATCTCATTTATCAAACATATGCACAGGCCACTTATGTTTATCTATAGCAGTTCATGGTTTTTGCCTAGCTAGCTTCATCAGAAAGCAGATAATGTTTAACCAAATGGATAGTCTCTCAGATGCCCCTGCTTGTTTCAGAAAGCCTATTCCTAATTTAGACTGTCAACACAACTGGATCATTTTCAAGTTGCTGCTGGCTTCTGATGCTAAGGGCTGATTGGGATGTTTTTAAGAAAACAGATTGGTTTTTTTTCTTAAATAAAAGATTCTCATTGTGTAATAAAATTAACACACCTGCTACAAGTTTCTGATGTACACAGAAAACAAAAGGCACAGAGTACCAGTCAATAAACCTGTTTATATAATTTTTCCCAGTACTTTATGCAACTGTTGCTAGGCACTCGTGCCATGGTGATGAGTGAGGTGCAAATACCTAGACAGATTAAAGAGACATATGTTACTGTGCACATTATGTATGGCGTATTTTCCCTCTGGACTGCTGTGCAAAACCAAGATACAGCCTATTCCTCTTCCCTAGAGGGACAGCAGTGTCAGATAGTTCAGAAAAACAGTTCAAAGGATCTGACCTTGTGGCAATAAACTATCACTTTCTACTCAGGAGTTCCACAGTTCTCCCTAGTGAGTAAAAACAGATCAAGTGCATGTACTACTGCACCTTATATGGAAAAAGATGACTACAAATCCAAAAAACTAGTAATTCCCACAATGGTTTGTGAATGCATGAAAATATTTCCCAAGACGGTTTGTAAACTCTACTATATTCCTCCCAGAACCAGCTAGAAACATCGAATATGAAAACTTCAGATTTACTCTGGAGAATGAATCCATGTTGGTAGTTGTGAAGACTAAGCTATCCTGTAAGAAACTCACAAGATGTCAAGGAATTTAAGGAGATAGTTCCAGCAGCTGTATGGAGGAAAAATTCAGAACAGAAGTAATATAAATCCTTCACTAAATAAATGCCTTTTGCCCTCCCCACCTTCTGCATTAGAAGTACTCCCTTAAGACAGATAAACAAGAACAATAGAGGCTAAAAAGGGCACGGAAAGGGCAACACTGGACTACAGAATCATGAAACTTGGCAAAAGGGATAGCAGGGTATGTGCTAACATTATATAATAATTATATAATAATATTTGTGAATATCTCAAGTAGGAAGCTTTGCAGATGAAGCAATTCAAATTTCCTTATGTGCCAGAACAGGTTCTATTACTTTGCTCCAACTGTTCAATAACACAGTCAGATGTGATTTTCATTGCACTTCACTGCAGATAGGAGCAGGACACCCACAAGGAAATTTCACCAAGACAGCTGGTGGTGCAAAGCTGAGCAAATGAGAAAAGTCTGAGTGGGAGTTTGGAGATTAGAACTAATGGCTGAATAAATTAGATGTCCAATACCTCCATTTACTGAAATGCTTTCATCAGGAAATAAATGCATATCTTGTGTTTATTTCAATGTGTAATATGAAATGCAAATTTACTTTTACATATGTATGTAATCAGTTAGTCTTAAATGCAGCTGTTTTTATTGTTTTAAAGCCCCAAAATTCACACACAGAGTATCCACTTCAAAAACTAGTAGCTTCACAGAATTTACTTTCAGATCTTCTTACATAAACAGCCTTTCTTTCTTTCTTAAAATCCACATTACTTAAACATTCTAAACCTGTCAATCATTTCCACAGAACATCTGAAGTTCCTGAAGGAAGTTGAGCTCAGAGCGACCCCAGAAAATCACTAAGGAAATAGGGATCAGCATCCACAAATAAATCTAAGAAGTGTTGGTCTAAAAAACATTGTTTTCTTAGAAAAGCTTATCTGTAATGTGATAACATAACGTTCATAACGTAAAAAAAAAATACTTTTTTCCACTCTCTCCAGAATGACATGCCAGATAGTAGAGTTTCAGGTTTTAAACTATGTATTTTTTCCCCTTTATAATATCCCTTGATTACATACTCTGAGTTTATTTGCAGATAATCTGACATTTCTGCACTGGGCTGTTCAAATCATCTCTCTTCCAGTCCAGTAGATCTCCAATCTCAATTCTGAATTTCCCTAAATTCTAACAAGAGAATACACTGCTAAACAATTCAGTCTGCTAACTGAATCTTTCAGGTTTAACTTAAGACAATTTTAACAACAAATCAACAAATAATCACCAGATGCAAAAACCTATTTGTTATGAGGTACCAACCTAAAAATATCACTAATAAACGTACACTGAAATACAATCTAACAAACAGCAGTATTCTTAAATCAGTGCAATACATGTCAAACAAGATGCACAGTGAAGGTGAGGAGTCTCCATCCTTAGAAATACAAAAAATTGGACAGGACACAGTCCTGAACTGCTTTAGGTGGTCTGTTTGTAGCAGGAAGTTGGACTACATGATTTTGAGCCCCCAGTAATCTTAGTGATGCTTTGATTCTGTGATTTTAAATCTAGAGATACTTGTCAGATTGAAAATAATGTCTATACTCTTCTTCCTATTGCCATCTGTTTTGGTATTAGTTTAGCTGAACATAAGGCAAAACCAAACTCCCCAAATCCCCCGTCTGGCTGATTTATCACTAGTCAGTCTTGACTATCAGGTCAATTTCTATAAACTGATAAAACTGTTGTTGCTGGGGAAAAACAGAAAAACCTATAATGCAAAATAAAAACTAAATTATCAG
The DNA here is from genome assembly GCF_038088225.1 of Cyrtonyx montezumae. Lineage (NCBI taxonomy): Eukaryota > Metazoa > Chordata > Aves > Galliformes > Odontophoridae > Cyrtonyx > Cyrtonyx montezumae. The sequence goes on from NW_027072034.1 coordinate 152,415,688, forward strand.
GATGTATAGGCAGATGTTCAAGAAATAAGACTACATCAGACATTCATATGATGCCTTACTCCCCTGCACAACAAGTAAAGTCTATATGTATGTATGGGCACATAAAGCAAACTAATGCAAACATATCAGGTTGAGATAAGCTCATTTGAAGTCCTAATATTAGTTTCCACACCATTTCTATGTTATATAATTACAGCTAGAATGGTAATCAAAGTTTGAAATAGTCCACAGAGATCCCTTTCTTAGCATCACACAAGAATGAAATAACCTAAGAATCACAGAGTCAAAACTCATGACTCAGGCTTTCAGCTAATGAATGCAGTTGCAAAGCAAATCTATCCAAGTCCTTTTCTGAAACCCACAGAGGACCTATGAACATGGTCATTTTCATATTCAATTGTTTTTTTTAGTTATTTATTTGTTATTTCCCCTTTTTTATATAAAGAAACAAGAACATATTCCTAAAGACTGTATAAACAGAAAACCATTACATTCCCTTTCACCACACCAATACTTTCTTTTTCATCTTTTCACAGTAAGGGTTTTGGTGCACTGGAACAGGTTGCCTAGAGAGGTTGTGGTGTCTCCTTCTATGGCAATATTCAGGACCCCTCTGGACGCCTAACTGTCCAACCTATTGTAGGGCACCTGTTTTAGCATTGGGGGTTGAACTTGATGATCTCTTGATGTCCCTTCTAATTCCTTTGATTTTGTGATCCCCTCTTAGTGTATGTACTTTCCTAAATAGCATGATTATTTCTCAGAACTCGTTAAGTTCTTAAATGGCTGTCATAATACACTATAACAAATTTAATGTTTTGGCATAACAAAGGTAAACTTAATTTTGTGCTCTGGTAATGAAACACAATATAAATGTTACTCACCTCTGTTATATGAGGGTTAGGATTAAATCCACACAGACTGCAGACTACAGTATGACACTGTGTGCATGTATTGTAATTGGCCTTTTCTGGCGTGTGCAGCAGCAGTTCAGTGGTAGTGCAAAGAGGACAAAACGTTTTCTTTGGGGTGGATTCCACAGGTTGGGCTGCATTGGCTTGCTTTTGCTGCGAGGGCTTTTCAGGCCCTGGTTGCTGGCCCAGTGGTTTTGTAAGTCCTGGTTGTTGTGCTAAGGACTTTGTTGTACCTGCAGTTTGAGAAGACGGTTTTGTAGGCCCTGCTTGAGGTGCTACTTGTTTTACAGGCCCCGTTTGCTGCAGAGGTGGCTTCCCAGGTCCAGGTTGAAGTGGCTGTTTTGCAGGTCTTATCTGCTGAGCAGTTGGCTTTTCATGTCCAGGTTGCTGTTTAGGAGGTCCTGGTTGCTGGGCAGATGGCTCTACAGGACCTCCTTGCCTTGATGGTTGTTGAGATGGTTGTTTTACAGGTCCTGACTGTTGTGATGACGGTTTTGTGGGAGGTGGTGCCTGGGATGATATTTTAGCACTATCTGGTTGCTGTGGTTTGGTTGGTCCCACTGAAGGTTTTGCAGAAGTTTGTTGCTGAACAGGCTTTGTTGGCTCTGACTGTTGGAGCTGAGATTTTTGTGGTCCTCGTGACTGAGGTGGTTGTTTCATTTGTTCGACCTTAGAGTCTCCAGGGTGACCAGGGCCTGGTTTCTGAATTTGCTTTGGTTCCCCAGGTTGCTGCTGCTGAGGCACTGGTTTGGAAGACTCAGTTTGCTGAGGGGTAGGTTTGACAGGTCCTTGATGTTGAACTAGCTTCGGAGACTGTTGTTGAGGTGGATGTTTTGCAAGACCCCTCTGCTCCTCAGGTTTCCCCTGCTCTTTCTGGGTAACCTTTTGTTTCCTACCAGCTTCTTCATGGACTGCATCTGAATCTGATATCAAATCAAAAGGATTGAATTTATTCACAACTGAAGTGACTGCACTCAATGGATTGGCTTCTGAGAGAAAACTGGGCATCATACTTGGCTTCTGATCTTCTTTAAAATCAGTCCTGGACTTCGATTCCCTTAGACTTATTGAAGAGGGACTCCGTCCAGGTGCCCGTTGTTCTGTCTTCAGCACATCTACTGTTCTGCTTTTACTTAAACCCGGTCCTGGATCTGGAGGCTTACCTGGTTGTCTTGGATGGTGGCTTGTATCAAGATCAGGATGCCTGCAGAAAGAGAATGCAATAAATTCAAACAGTGCAATTTATCAGGGAAACAATAGTTAAAATAATCTGTACCTGTGCCCTTAAAAATGTTTAGGTAACAATGTGAAATCCTCAGGTGTTCAAGTGAGGCTTACAACAGTGTTCAAGTAAGGCTTACAACAGAGTGTATATAAAAAGTATTTAAATTAAAATTATTGTTCTATAAAAGCTTATGCAAATATTAATTCACAGACTGACTTAGTTAGAAAATAATCTCATTCAGCAACTGTGTTTAACCAGATTATTCTCTCTTAAGGAAGATGAAGAATTCATAGCTGTAACTCCTATTTTACCTAAAACCAAACTGCTGCGTTTCACTCTATCCCTTGGGATACAAACATGGGGAGACAAAGAAGACCAAAAGAAACAGATGTTGGGGAATTAGCAGATCAAAGCAGAGCCATACACACAAAAAACACACATTACTAACTGCTTATGCACTTACATTCTGGCTATTTGTACAAAGTTTTGATCATATTTACTATACAGCAAGGATTAAAACTGCTAAAAATCCAGATACGTTCAGAAGTACATGGGTTCATTTTGTCTGTTTTTTTTTGGTGGGGAAATATTTTCACTACCACCTATCCACTCATTACTCAGAGTGTTCCAATCAGATGAAACAGATGACAGTTCACAGAGTATGTATCAAAACTTTCTTTTTCAAATAGAACTATCAAAGAGCCTCCTTCCAGCATCACTCCAAAATTCACATTGCCCAACAATAATAAAATTGTTACCATTAGAAAATGAGGATAAATCTCTACACACCTTGCTTTGTTTTCATAAAGGATAAAAGAAGGCTAAGAAAATAGGAACTAAAGTCAAGATCATGTTGTTATATGCAGCGTGGTATTCTTTTTTATTCTTATATATTTGTTGCTATGCTCAATTGCAGCTTGAGGACACCATATACCAGGCAGTGCTATTGCCAAAGGATGTAGTAAAATACCCTATTCATTGCTATCACTGTGCATTTGCTAGAAGATATGGTGTACTTTTCAGTGCCACAACAGTGTTACAACAATAAAATTTTCAGTTTTCACTTCAAGAGATCCACTTAACTGTGAACTTGTTTTTCAAGACATTACATTTCTTTTGGGGCATTCATACCAAAACAATCACTTCTTACGTTTAATTCCATTCCGTGAGCAGCATTTTCTTTTTTTATTAAGTGTTTCAGCAGAAGGTTACAGAATGACATATACTCAATACACTGATAACTGTGTTTTACACTGTTAATATTACAACTGACTTATTATTACTGCTGATGAATATTTTCAGTTTTCATTACATACCTAGTAATGGCAAAACAGATGGAAAAAGCTAACTGGTAGCAATTTCTGCAATTGTTAATTCTCACAACATGTGATTTTATCATAATCTTTTATCTGACTTTTTTTTTTAATTAAAAAATTTTCACGTGAAATTGTATTTCTAGATTTCTGTACCTCCATTTACTGTTCTCCATCCCTTGAAAAATTCTTGATTTTAAATCTGAGAAGTATACAATCTTAACGTGCAACTCAAGAAAGGGAGCAAGTGTTTCCACTGACATTAGTAATGTTTGTTAACTTGTTATTCATGATGAGGATAATACACAGAAGTCCAGTGATAATTTAATTCAACTAGACATTTAGCATTTTTGCTACATAGAGAAAACAAGCAACTGTAAAGTTTAATTAGAAGCCAGGCAGGTCTATCTGACTTTTTTTTTCTTGCAGTTTAGATAAGCACTGTACACTTTATCTGAAGAACGACTGCTTGATAAGTGCAATCATTTCAACTATTGTATCAGTGGTAGTCTGGTACACTTCCAGCATTCACATCTGCAAGTGTTGGAAAGCTTCAATCAGCAATGAAAAACTGACAGGACCAAAAAAAAAAAAAAAAAGGATCAACAGTACTTAATCAACAGTTTTAATACATTCAGGTCAGGAAACGCGGAACCAAAGCCAAACCTTACAGTGGAAGTGGAAGAAAAAAAAATAACTGTTTATAGAAATCGAACTAGGAGATTAACAAGAATAAATAACTGTCAGTTCCTATTGGCATGAGTTCCCATTCAGCTTTCAATTTTTATCAAAATAATGTGATCTATAAATTTCTACCTGATCAGATGTCAGGACTTAAAATGAGATTACAACTCATGAGTCAACTGAATTAAAAAAAAATAAATGCTAGAGTATTCTCAAGAACAGACTTGTCTTGCTTTTTAATATATCTATGCAATGGAGTCAGTTCTTAACTACTGGAAGAAAAAGCCTTGAAAAGACAAGCTTCCTGAGAAACATTACCTCTGTCAAAAGCTAGGATCTCTTTAGTTTTAGGCAGTAAGAAATTGAAGCCTTGTTTCTAATACTACTTTACAACCAAATACAGACAAATGTTGGACAACTTTAATGAAACTGCAGAATTAGAAATTCTCTGGAAAAAGAAAGTATTTATTTGAAAAGTATATTTTTTTTAATTTTTAACCTTCTGAACCACAAAAAAATTAAGAAACTGCCATCAGTTTAAATTTAAGAAACAAAATCATTTTATTCTCCCTCATCTAATTCCTTCATTTTCATTGCTGTTTCTACTCACTTGGCCTTGATTCACAGAGCTCATCTTTATTCATTTAGATAAGTTTTATAGCCAAATCAAAGCTTACTTTGCAGTTAAGTAAAAGTTTAACAAAAGTCTATTGGTCCTGTTCTTTATGGCATAATGATAAAAACTGTTTTAAAAGATGTGTCGTAGTAAAACTTATTAGTATAAATAACTTTAAAGAGAAGTAAAACTATTGCACAATTGCAAGACAGACTCCTTCACATCGACTGACAAGATATGTACAAAGTTATGCATGGCCCTGGAAACTTATTTTTTATTGACTTTAAAAGGTGATATTAACAAAAATACAAATTTCTATTGAAACTACAACACAATTGTTTCTTAGAAGTGCGACATTTAATAAGGGCTTCTCAGAATTTTCTCTCAAAATGCATCTGACTGTGTTATTATATGGTGTAAGCAACTTAATGAATCGAAAAAAACAAACAACACAACAGTGATCTGCTCAAAATAAAAACAGTTGCATTAGATGGTTCATATATTCAGCCTGTTCACACATTCCTTTCAGATGATGTGAAACAATTCCTCAGCAATTGGACACTGAGATAGTTACAAGACCATTCAATGAAGCTAGAAGAAACAGAAGTAGCTTACCAATTAATTAAAAAAAAAAAAAAAAAAAAAGACCTAAACTAAACTTCCTAAACTAGAGGGCTTTTTTCGGAAGATGGTCAATGGAATGACTTCTATAGATACTAAGTATTCCAAAATGGGTCTGGAATCGATAGAATAAAATATTACATATATATTTATATATGTACTTACCCACCACTAAGACTAAGAATTTGTTTGGAAGGGGACTGGAAGCATTTAGAATAGGAAATAATTATTAGTATCTCAGATAAAACTGGATAACAGCTAATATTAAATTTTAACAATCCAGCTAACAAGATTGGAAAGAAGAAAAAAACAACAACAACCCTGAGAGACAGCCTATTAGGAACACTGGCACAATACATGGTTATATAAATTAAATGTCTAAATGTCGCCATTCCTTTTCTGCTCACCATTTCAATCACTTAATATTTGGATTGGCTATGCCACACTAGGGGAAAGAAACAAAAAAAAAAAAAAACTGTTGAAAACAGCACTTGTGGATCATTGTTAAAGAAGTATTTTCCTTGCAGACTTACATATAAATTAAAATAAAGCTTGTAGCAAAGAAATCTGTTTCTCAGGAGGTTAATTCTTTACTTGAGTTAAAAGTCTGGACTCCAAGGGTTTGAATCAAGTTCCTAGTAATCACTCCCATGATTGCTAGCAAATTCTAGCAGCAAAGACAAGTATAGAAGACAAGCAAGTAAAGCAAGAGAGAAGAGACAAGCACTAGCCTCATTACATTATAACAGGCACAAAGATACTATAATAGGAATCACTACAAATCCCCAAGGGAAGCTAGATGACAGGCTACTGCATCAACTTAAGAGTTAAAATGCCAATTTAACCAAAAAGCAGAAGGGCAGTATTTTACAAATATAGACTGTCTTTAAATAAGAAGAATGGTATGCTAGTGATGGTACACTTTAAGAAAAGACTGAAAGTACGGTATGCTAATAAGAGGAAAAGAGTTTCCTATATGATTGTTTGTAGGAAAGTAGTAATTTACAAATGCAGAAATATTCACATTTTAGCCTATTCTGAAGTCCCCCAGGGATATTTATTTTGGAAGCTTAGTATGAAGAAGAACTTGTAAGCTGTATACAAAAGAAAATTTTAAGCTTTCTTTCAACAGAACTGATCTGTGAGATTTTTTTCCCCACTACTGACATCCACAGAAGCTGGGTAAAGCCCTGAAATATATATAAATTCTATGTAGTTGTACTCACAGTTAATAAATATGCAGGATTTGAATCCCAATTAAAATATAAATCTTAGGTACAATCGCAGTGATTTCAGTGTTTCCCAAAAATGACTATCATCCAACTAACCTGCCTTACCTTATAAAATTAATTTATATAAACCTGGCATTGTAGAGACTCAACAAGAACCGATTTGCACAGTAGAGGAGGATCACTCCATAACCTCCTTCTCTACCAACAGCCCGTTCAGCGCCAAAGGAGGAAGGCGAGACGCCTGAGCTCGGGAAGGCAGCGAGTTCAGCACCACGGACAGCGGCACGGGCCGAGCTGCGGGAACTGAGCAGGCAAGGCCAGCGCCGGGCACCGAAACCCGACCGAGCCGGGCACCGGGCTTGATGCACCTCGGGCAGTGTATTTACCCTGTGATAAGGACGGAGAGGGGAAGGGAACGACCCAGTCTTCACAGATGCATAATAAGGGAAAGCCACCAGTACCCAGATCGCCAAAATCTGCAGCAATCAATTCAAACCTGTTCTGCTGCCTTTATTTTCTCCTCAAAAAAAAAGCAGAGGAAAAAATAAGGGGGGAAATAAAGGCTGGTACAGACCTCTTCAATCCGTGACTATTTAGTGAAACCAAATGAGAGATGCAGAGGTTAAGAACTGGTGGAGTAATGGCTAGCAAACGCATTACGCCCAAAAGCTTTGAAAGATTCAACAAGAATCCCCTTTCCCATAGACAGACGCTTACAAAACCTATCAGGAGAGCTCATACACACAGAAAACCCAAACGCAGCCCGCACATCTCCCCCTACCCAGACCCAGAACGGAGCGACGGGAGGGGACACTGGAACGGAGAGCTGCCGGTATTATTAGAAAGCGGCGGAGCGAGGGCTCCATCCGAGCGCTCGTGCAGCCGCCCCCTTCCTCCCTCCACCAGCAGCACAACGCGGGGTCGATGCTGCGGGCCCGGATAGCACCGCACCCCACCGCGAGGACACGAAGAAAAAGGGGGGGGGGGGGGGGGGGGAGGAAAGGGAAGAGCGGGAGAAGGGCGATTTTCCGTGCGTGCCTTTGCATGGGAGGCGGCTCCGCGCCGGCGAGGTTCCCTCTGGGCAGCCCCTGCGCCCTTGACATGACAGCGGCGATCTGCCTCCTCTCCTCCTCGCTCAGCTGGCTCAGGTCCGCCTCCACGCCGGCTGGGACGAGGCGCTGCGATGGGGCCGCGGAGCCGCCGCCATCCCCGGCCGCCGCCGCCGCCCCTTCGAGCCCTTCTCCACCTTCCAAGCTCGCCTCGTTGCCCATGGCTGCCGCGGCTCCCCGGCTCTCCCTTCAGGCGCAAAGCGAGCGGAGAGCCCCGCTCTTCAGCGGGTGCTCGAAGCTCCGCGGCCGCCACCACGGCCCCGCAGGAGAGCAGAAGCGGCAGCAATAGGAGGAGGAGGAGGAGGAGGAAGAGGCGCGGCGGGGCCGGGCTCGCTGCCTACTGCCGGGGAGGAGCGGCGCCGCCGCCCGCGCACCGCGCCGCACTCCACCGCCCCACGCGGCGCATGCTCCGGGCGGCCCCGCCCCGTTAAAGCCGCCGCCGCGGCTTCCCCTCAGCGGGGAGGTGGTGGCTCCGCGGCTCTACTGCGAGTTTGGGTGGCTCAGGGAAGGGAGGTTTCACAGCCTCCCCGGGCCCGTGTTCTGGGGATTGAGCGTCTTTGTGATGACTGGCTCTGACTTGTAGGAAGCTGCTTTCTGGTTTCTGAGATACAGTGTTATTACACCCCAGAGAAAAGGCTTTATGCTTACTTCAGCAGTCCTGTTGCTCCGGCTTGCCAGGATCTCAGCAAGTAGATACACTGAAGTGTACTTCAATGTATCCATCACTCTCCCCAGCTTTATCCCCAGGGTGAATGTGTTCTGCATCATTAAGGAAGACATCAGAAACTGTTCGTCCTAAACATACAGCCAGTGATCCTGCTGGCACCTGTAAAAGAACCTGCTAACAATGCCCCATCTGAGCCTGATGGTTCTGTTTATTTTTCATATGCTGTGCAGATCTCTAATTTGGCTCCAATTATATGGGGTAACAGAGCACTGGTTGCTCAGAGTTGTTGTGAGTTTCCTTCTGTGAGGATATAAAAGTCCTGTCTGGGCACCTACCCGTGTGACCTACTGTAGGGTACCTGCTTTAGGAGGAGGATTAGACTCTGATCTCTTCCAACCCCTGTGATTCTGTGATATGATGGGAAGTCATGCTGAAAGCCTGATGGAGCATGATTTGCCTGAGGTGGAAACATGCTGGCATTTCCTTCTTGTCCTTCATTTGCTTGGATAGGACTCCCAGGAGGTTTTGGTCCGTAACCTTTTCAGAAAGAGAACCAGACGAATTAGACTAACTGGCTGGGTGGATCTCTCTAGTGGATTCCTTTCTTGCCTTTCTTGGAAACAAGTACAGCACTTGCTTTTTTCAGGTCATTAGGAAACTTTCCCAATGACCTTTTGAAAATGATAGAAAGTGATTCTGCAGTAGCACCAGACAGCTTTCTCAGCATCCTTCGATCCAGCCCATCTCAGTCCCCTGAGCTTCTGCACGTCCAAATGGTTTCTGCTCCCTGACTCTATCTTACTCAACACTACTTCAATAATGCTTCATTCCCAAATGCTTTGCTGTTCGTCTGAGGGACTTGGGACAATAAAGGCCAAATCTTACCCATGGCAAAAAAAAAAAAAACCATTAATTACCTTATACTTTCTTTATTCTTTCTTGCCCTTTTTAATGGGGGCATTTCTTTTCCTATAGCCAGATCCTCCCTAGAGATCTTACTAGGTTTTGGATCTAGACAACACCCTACAATATTCAAAATAAACAGCTAGATCCTCACAAATAGCAGTTGTTTTGGCTACAAGGATGTGACAACATTTAATATTCTCGCTTGTTTCCATTTGTACTAACATTACTGTCCTTCTGTAAAGCAGGTCAACACTTGATATGATCTCTGGAAGGATTCCATCCAAATGCGTATAGTACGTCTATATCTCAACAATCAGAGACATTTTTTTTCCAGTCCCAGTTCACAATAAATGATGAAACTAGGAGCAGCTGTAGGCTTACTACTTCCCTCTCAAGCGATTTTTGAGTTAAACTTCAAGTGAATAGCACAGAAGACAACACAATAAGGCACAAATGGAAAATCCTCTAAGTGGAGAAACATAACATGAATGTAAATGGATGCCTGTTCACATGGGTTTCTAGGTAAAGACATCACAGAAACCTGTGAAAGAGAAGTCACGCAACACACTTGGACAAAGGCAGATTTACCTGTATGTGAAGTGAATGTCAAGAGTTTTAGGAGGAAAGTATACACAAATACACACATTCCTATTCATTTATCACACAAGAGTACTGTGTACCTACATACAAATAAATGTGTAAAGTGGTGCTGCATGAAAAAAAGGCAAATACATTACAACAATGAGGAAAGAGGGATCTCATGACTGAAAGCATTTGGTTTTATGATGCATATTAATGTAAGCATTCACACACACTTAAACATATACTTAAACATATTCTGTGGAGAGTGATATTCCTGTCCTGCAATTAGGTAGTCTGGAGGCTTAATACATTTCCAAATGGAATTTTTCTTAAAATACAAAAATAATAAAATTAATTTCCTTATTCAGAGACAAAATAGGTTACTAGAGCATTATTACATCTAGAAATCGTGTTCTTTTTAAAAACAGATGGTATATGTCAGATATAGATGCAGACAAAACAAGAGCAAACAAAACATTAAAATTCCTTGGAAAAACAATTAAAACCAGGGAAAGAACAGCTTTGCTAGTGCTTATTGATGAAAACTATGTACACTGATCATGTTTCACTGTTAATTTGTTCTGAGATAGAGAAAGAGAGTAGAGAGACATATTATACTGAGCTCATAAGAAGAGGCAGTATGAGATATGACCTTCGGTGGGAAGTTCACAATTGGCTTCAGCAAGGATGTCACCTTAAGATGATGATCTCAAATATCTTAGGGATTTTTGTGAGAACTAGCTCTTTCCACACTGCTCTGACATTTACTTTTTCTTTTGAAACAGCAAGGAACTGATTGTTATCTATTCCAGAAGTTACAGTGCACCCCATCGTTTCTATATCTTTCTTTCTCCCTAAATACTTTTTACTACCCAGCTCTTCCATTTTGGTATTACTGCTAAAATTCACAAACTAATGAGGCATAACACTCCATAGTGACAAAGACAGAACAGTTATCAAACAAATCAGTCTATTTCCTCAAAAGTCATAATATCTGACCTGCAGGAAACAGCTTGTTGGTATCAGACTATATTCTCTTGTTTAAATAGATAGATAGATAGATAGATAGATAGATAGATAGATAGATAGATAGATAGATAGATAGATAGATAGATAATAAATAATGTATGGAAATTAGAACTTCTCATGTAAATTTAGAAGGAGAATATAGAAGCCATTTGCCTTCCCTTAGCAGAAAACATAAAGGATAATCATGAGCAGAGGCAAACTCAACTACCCTTTGTGGACTCACAATTTTTGTATCTATCTGAATCCAAATTAAATCAGTACAATCCACAAACACTGATGTATATGTGATCATCAAATCCATTATGTATTATTATCTCTAAAAAACAATGTTAGTATAACTTCATTTGGACTAAGGATTGAATAGTATTAGTAACACAGTACTTTCATCTGGGAATGAATCAGTTTGGTATGCAAACCAGATGCATCAACTCTCCAAAGGAGCAAGTCCAAGTTGGAGCCAAATAGGCAGAAGTAGCACAAAGAGGTTTGTTCATCTATTGCCAGCACTGAATCTGATCTAGGGCGAGTGAATCTCATTGTGTATCTTCAGCACTACAAAGAGTGCTCAGAGTTAATTCATGACTAACAACACCAGAGACATCCAGTCTCCTCAGATGCCTACGTAGCATAGACAATCTTTTTACACTGTAAAGGGGAGAAAAAGCCATTTAGCATATAGAATTTGAAGAAGTAATGCTAAAATCATTAGAAGAAGGGAACAAGAGGTCAGTAACACATTGACATGAACTGCCAAAATGGTAGGAGATGGAAAACTGTCATACCTAAATAGTATGCCTGGCACAATGCCCAAGTAAAAGTGAAGAAAGAATGTGTGTTAATCACAGCAATTAATAGGAGGCAGTAGTGATCACTTATAAACAGGAAAGTAAAGACAGCTAGAATTTGGATAAGTATATTCAAGAAATTTTGCATGTTAATGACACCATACTCTAATGTATACAAGTACCTTGCTAAATGTTACAGTGCCTCTACCAGAGTTACCTGCCCCATTTGAGAGATATAGACTGTTGAGGATACTTTGAGTTTAGAAGATAAGGCTAAGAAACATCCATGAATTCATTGCATCTCCTATACAGAATGAAAAATGCCTCTTAGTGGTAGCAGTTTCCAGTGTGTTAACACAATACATTTGATAAGTACACTTATGTCTATAAAAATTAAAATAAGGAATATCCTAGACAAGTCAGTTGCCATCTCTTCCCACTGGTCCACCATCTTGTAATGAAAGTGAGCACACTGCACTGGAGATAGAATAGAGGTGGTGAAAGAAAAGAAAATCACATTGTCTCAACACACTGAATGGAATTTATCGAGTTCAAAAACCTGATGAAGTTTGAAAGGGTGAAGCTAAAGAGTATGATTCTGTATTCTGGAAAATATTCTGCAATGCCTAGAAAGTAATTTTTTCAAATATGACATATACATTACGAGCACATAAGCCAAAAGCACAGGATACATTAGCAAACTACACATCTGTATGTTCACCTGTAGAATTAGGCAGACCACTGATGCACTAAATTACTAGGAAGCTCATCAATGCAAAATACATGAGATTCCTATTAGGGAATGGCAACAGATGCACACACAGTCTGCTCTAAATGTCTATGTACTCTAAAACAAGGGAGGTAAAGGCTTCTTCTCTCACAAATACAAATCATGTATTAAAATACACTTGTCTATGAGGTAGCCAAAATTTGGCTAAGGACTGCAGAGCAAGCATTCAAGATCATGACAGATTTCCTGTCTTACCTTACTAGTCTCCAGAACAACCAGTAAGAGGTCATAATAGACTATCTTACAAAGCACTGTCTGTCGACATGCCATTCAAACACATGCTATTCATCTCTCTGTATGAGTAATTTTCTGTTTGATCACTTTGAACATACAGTATTCTTTTAGAAAATGTAAAGGAATAGTGACTTAGACTGTACCAAAGATCCAGCAAAAAACACCGACTTAAGGGAAAAAAAAATACTTAAAGGATGAATATAATGTAAAAGCACCCAAGTAAGAGAAAACACCATGGACAGACTTATTTGCAGCTCTTTGGTGTTCCTGAATTTCTATTTTCTCGGGATACTCTGACACAGCACCATTGTTTAATAATAAATAGAATACTATAAAGTCAAACAATTTAAGAACTACAAGTATTTTAGTCTCATTTCCAGCAGCCCAGTCAGAACTGTATTAGTAAATGTTATTTGTCCAAGTGAATAGCCAGTGCATGGACACCTGTCTGATTTATCCTAGCAATCTTACAACCAGATTTGCTTGCTTAAACAAAACAAGAAGGTCTGCCAACTGCCTACAGCACAGCAATGCTGGTAATGCTCACAATATGGACTCCCACAGTAGAGATTAGTCACAATGTTAAAAATCTTGTGTTTATTTGCAGTCAGTACTCTTAATACACAAATAATGATTTGCATCCTGAACTGAAGATGGAGCAAATAAAGCCCTTAATGTCAAAGCTTCTACTCTAAACCACCCACAACAACAACAGCCGCATGCAGTTTTGGCCTGCTGTTCTCCAGTTGTTTACTCTAATTTGAGTTCATCCAGCTGCAGCAGTTGAGTACAACTCAGAGTGGTGCAAAAAACATCATTAAGATCTCAATGTTGATTTGTTTGTACCATGAGACTTTCATAGCTGTGATTATTACAGTTAAGAGCAAAAGAAGTTAATTAGGAAGAACGTAGGGAAAGATCTGAACCATCGCTAACATCAATTTATGATAGATCACATTAGAATAAAGTAACTGCTCAGTTTATTCAGTCAGGTTTGCATCAGTAAGCATAACAATGAGATTCTCAGGATCTGTCTCACAGGACAGTTATTGGTAAAATAAGAAAGATGGAAGTTTTAGCTGCTGTGGTAGTTCTATCTTTTCAGGCCCAGAACATAGCAGGTACTTAAACGGAAACACATAGCCCAAATAGAGGGAGGTCTCCTTAGTGAAGCATCTATTTTGTGGTATGTTCAGTGTTGATCCATTAGGACTATAAAACAGTTGTCGGTTTATAACATGTATCATGTATAACTCAGTATTGGCCAACACCAAAGTTTCCAAGAAAAAGAAAAAAAAAAAAGATGAAAATTAAATAGCTGAGTCTTCCTGTAGGAGCTCACATAGAGAATGATAAGCAGGGATGTTACTCACAGTGTGTACAATTCCACTGGGTACTTCCTGTTGCTTTCTGGTAGTGAGTGATGCATTGTAGACCATGCTAAACACACATGAACTGAGTCTTTTTAACATAAGCTACCAACAATTTCTGCAGTACAATAAGAGAACAAATAAAAGACTTTTTTTTTTTTTTTTTTTGTCTATAAAGTCCTCCTTAGAATTGGTTTTGAATACTGTCCATTTCTTGAAAAATTAACATCAATCTCTATCCCTGAAAGTGCATATATTCAGGCCTAAGAAAGTTTACTCTTCTCTTCAGGTATGCATTTGAGACCTTCATATCCTTGACACTAGAAATAGGTCTTAAAGGAACACACAAAAGCTTCAAATTCATCTTAGTCCAAATAAAAGGATGGGAAAGAAGAGGTCACCTGGTCTAATCTTTCCCTCAAAACAGAGCAAACATAGATGAGGTTGCTCACAATACTTTTCAGTCAAATTCTGAGTATTTCTAAGAATAGAAATTTCTGTCTCTCAGGGCAATTTTTTATCTATTCAGACTTTCTTTCTTTTTTTGCAATGTGTCTCTATTATTTCCCATTCTTTCCCTGTACACCTTGAGGATGAGTAAAGCTCTATTTTGCTGTTTCTCTGCAGATCACTGAACAGCACTCTCTGTTACCCACTCTTATCACTACGTCATTCTTAGTGGCCTCTTCTCTGATCCTGACTTTCAGGCTCTCAACTACACTGCTGTCCCACACTGCACTGGAACTTCACACAGTCAGTATGCTCCTCCAAATCACCAGCATTCTCTCTTCTTTCTTGAAGACTTGGTATTGATCTGTTTCAGCATACCAGGCATATGACTGACTGATAAATCTCAGGCATTTTTGTGATATAATTAAATAAACATTTATTCCTACCCAAAATTCTCCCCTTCAGCAGCAGCAGAACTGAGAACAATGTCACCTGGACTCCCAAGCTGCTCACCCTAGACTCCAGAGTTCTCAAGTCCCTCTTGCTAGGCTCGTCATCTTCCTTGACAGTGTAATGGTGCCCATGTAGATGAACATGCAGTGGAGTGGATGAATAGTTCAATAACTTTCTCTCATTTAACATAGTTATAATGTCACACAAGCATCACACTAATTTATAGTGCCCAGTACTTATAAAACATGAAACACAAATTCTTACTTAATACTAATCACTGCTATGTGCAGCTTTCTTTAGTTGTGCAATTTGTGCAGCAATACCTTTGCATGTATAACCTCCACTTCAGAAAGATAACTTCTTATAATGTGTCTGCCACTGGATTAACAAAATACATATTTTTTTATTCTGTGCCAGTGTTTTATTGTAAAATAATACTTTTTTTTTCTCCCTACAAACTCATGCATCCTATAGTCTGTAAACTTTTCTTACTCTCTTACAATATTACTTTCTTTAGATAATTAAGCATGCTGCAATTCCTTTCATTATCAGGTAATGTAGCAGTCACTTTTTCCTCACCAAGCAGCTAAACACAAAAGCTTATCCAGGTCTTAGGAACCCAAGATTTCCCGCTGTTAAAGGAACTTTGTTTTAAGTCAGGAAAAGCCATAAATTGTCAACTGGAAGTCAAGAACTGCATGCAGATGGTTAGGAGGCTCATTAATCTGTTACAGTGGGGACAGTGACGACTCTTACCCTAACAATAGTGGATAATTAGTGTTTTCAGGATTTTTAACATTTGAACATTGCTCGTTCCATGCAAAATAAATACCAGTCTTTCTCCCAGAAAGTGTATCTGTTCAGGTTTATGGAAATCACCACTAGAGTGGTCAAGTCCATTAAAACATCTGACAATTTTCTGTGACAGACATTTCCAAATGAATTCTACGCAACCTAATATATGCACAGCTATTAAATTAGGTAAGAACACTGTATAAATCTGATGGCACAAAGGAGCCACCATCAGCTACTCAAAGTTATGCTAACTTATAGATATATCCACTAAGTCCCAGTGAGTTAGTACAAACATGCCTTCATTCCAGAAGGTAGATACATGTTTCCACTGATCAAATTCTAAATAAAAAATAATATCTGATGAAGGGAAAGATGGCTTCATTCTAAATGAAGAGTTGTACGTTGTTACTTCTGAGTTTAAAAGACATTTACAATTCTTTGAGGATATCCATATCCAAATTGCAAGGATACTGTAATGTAATTTCATTAGCACTATTCAGCGTAAAAGACAAAATCAAGAAATAGGAAAAGTGATATACTGAGCATGCTGTTACACAAGCTCTAATGAGCAGTACTTAATGAAGACAATAAGGAAACTCAGAACTCTTATGTCACTGATGGATGGGCCACTGAAGAAACCACTCCAACTATTTCTGAGAAGTTCAACCAGAGCTTTGTAGTATATAAGAATAGAGAAAAGATTATCATGAGTATGGTGATAAAAATAAGGTATTATGGATTATTTAAAGTGGACTGTTGCAACTTATTGTAGGTTTTTTACGGAAATAATAAATAACAGGGAAAGGGAGGGATCAGAAACATGGGAAAAGAGGAGATGGAATAAAAATTTGTCCATTTACATGTAAGCTGGCTAACAGTCAGCACTTTTATCTGGCCAAACCATTTGCTTCATCGCTACAATCTGACCTATCATCTCACTATAATGTATTATTATCTAATGGGACAGAACAGAATCAGGCCCTTTTGTTGTATTTATATAAGCACTGGTTGTATGTATGTGGGTTATGGAAAGTCACTGTCTTCCTATCTGTGTTCATCTGTTTTCCATGGTTATACTAAGGGAGTGACATATTTTATGTGTACAGGTAACATATTCTTGTCTCCACTACTGATTGAATGTCAAATAGGGAATCACAGGAGCTTTATCTCCAGTGGACCAGGAGGAAAACTCACTGGTGTCCTGAAATTTCCTTCAGTTCTTAACCTTTTCTGACAGTTCTGGCTGTCAGTAGAAACATATCAGATTCCTTCTCAGCTTCCACTGAGCAATTAGACTTTAGGGTAAGACTTAGATACATCAGGATGCATATACATAATTATCTATATACAGATTCTACATAAATGCTAAGCATTTAGAGTCCCACTGTAGAGAGTAGGAGTCAGTCCATATATCCCAAAGGGGTAGTCATGTGAACAACAGGTGGGTTTCAGTTGCATAAAGATGTTGTACTCTATGTAGGCATTAGTTACAACTGCAAAGAAGAGCAAGTCTTCTACAAATCCTCAGTCTGCCAGCCACGTGTGCATATCTGATACATAGTAAATGAAATTACACACCTACACGTGGGCTTGTGACTCAGATTGAGCAATATATACTTCAGAAAGCTAATCAGCTTGGTGTAAGCTCCCATTAACTTAGCAGAAAGCCAGAGAGACAACTTGCTGAAAATGTGTATGTCTTCATGCTTTCAAACTGGATCTTAAATTAAGTGTCTAATTGAAATGTAAAGCTTATAAACCTTTCTTATAAACATTCTCTTATTTTACATTGCAAGCCCTCAGCCTATTCAGGTAACACCTAGAGTTAAGAACACATTCTAAGCTTCACTAAAAAAAAGTCTTTGTAACAGCTGGGGCAGGGAGGGAAAAGGGCAGTATGAACTATTCCAAGTTGAAGGAAATACTACTTTCGAAAAAATGTTCAAAACACAGTCTAGGTGGCAAAAATGCATTTTTTGTACGTTTTGAAGGTTCACAGAATAATAGATTGGTTGCCCAATGCCCCTGCTCAAGTATGATCACCTAGAGCTGGTTGCCCAGGATTATGTCCATACAGCTTTTGAATGTCTTCCAGGATGAAGACTTCTCTACAGTACAACAGTTCATTGGGACACTGTTAAAAATCTTTGACGTTTCACACTAATATAGCACTAAATGAAGTCATAGGCATCTTTGTGATCTAACTGAGCTGTACTATTTCTCAGCGCAATAGCAAGAACAACAAAAGAAAACTATTGCTTCAGAGATCAGACTGTAGAACACTGGGAAACGCTATATAGAAATATCCAGCTCATATGTCTTATTGGTCTGATTATTACATAAATAAGAGTAGCTAGCTAAATACATGTCTAAATCATTGAGAGTTTAAATTAATATTGTATAGTAATCCAGCTCAACGTAAACCTTACCCATTCAGGCTCACCTATGCTTTTTTCTATTGCGCCTATTAGCCTCTTGGGTAAGTTCTCATTAACAGAAACAGATTTTCTACATTAATAAAGCTCTCTCATTTAGTGAAGAGACACCTCTTGACAGTTTCTGAAGCCTTTTGTACTAATTCAGACAAAGCAGTTCTGAAGGCATGAAGACAGACAGACCCACAATTTCAGCTAAAAGAGATATTCTCTCCCACACAGACCCTTTCTTCTTTCAACCCATCCCTCCTCCTCCCCTGCCCTGAAGTATCTGCAAGTCATCGTTCCTTCTACCTATAATTCCCTTAACACCCATCCTACATTTACAAAAATACAAGTAAAAATAAAATATAACTCAGAAGCCACAGAAAGATGAGAATCAAAGAGCAGCAGAGCATTCCATCCAGGTTCTGGTGGGAGAGGTGGGGTATGACCTTACTGAGTTCTAAGCTCTGCCTGCTAGCACAGAACCTTTGATAGTCTGAGGATTCTGGAGGAGACTAAAATATTTTATTGTTAAAAATAATAATAGTAATAATTAAAAAAATATGCAGTGATTTAGTGAAAATGCTATCCTAAACGAACTGATTTTCTTTACTTTACTTTCTATTGACCCCGAAAACTGATTTTTAATGCTAAGGTTCATCTTTGTAAAACGTGATTTCAATTTAGCTCTTCCAGTAGGATACTCTGTTTGCCTGCAGTAAAATCATAATGGAAGAAAAGCTTTATAAACATATTTATTTTCCTCTGTGTCGAAGAGATAAATATCTCCCAGTTCTATTTACATACTAAGATTTAATAGGAAAGTTCAAGCACATTTGCTTTTAACTGTGCCCACTAGATCTAAACATACACAAAGTAACAGAAACAACACCAGGGAAGTAAATTAAAACTCCTAAGAGACAAAGCTGTAACAATCTCAGATTGTCTCATGTCTGAACTTTCAGTCACTTCTGTATCTGCCATGTTTAGCATAATCCTGGCCCAGGGCTTCCCTCAGGATGATGTATTTGTTATTTCATTTTTTTTTCCCCTAAATCTCTTCCCAGCTACCTTCCTCTCAAACTCCTCAGCAGAGATTCCACACTCACTTGTCTTTGGACTTGCTGAATTCTTCAATTGACAGAAACCTGCTGCCTGCTGCTGTGGAGATCGCACAAATAACGTATCTGTTACATTTATGCCCTAAACTACACAGGACATCAACTGAAAAATTATCTTCATCCTCAGATTTGCTGTAGGCACTGAGCAAATCTTAGGAAGCTTGAGCAGGAGGAAAAAAAAAATGAGAGAAAGAAAAAAAAATCTATTAAAAAAAATGTTAAGGGAAAATGTCCTTGACCAAAACTGTAAGTATAAGCATAAGCTTTCCCTTTCAGGTTCAGCAGGCTTGTATGCAACATCAAGAGAAGAATTTCAAAGACTTGTTCAATTTCAAACTTTCTTTCTTGTCATTCAGCCTGTATTGGTTTCAATTTAAGAAATTTATGCTTGTATTCACGAAAACTGTATGTAATTTAACTGGAAGCAATCTAAGGCTTGGAGCCTGGAACTAACTTGGATCAAAACCGAAATAGTGGTTCAAATACACTAATTAATAAACATTAAAATAAATACTTCTTCACCAGATAGATGTTTTCAGGATTCTAGAAATGCTCACAATTAGCAGATACCTTCAACAGCGAGGCTCACATTACTTCCAAATAGGCCAAAATGCATGACAGTATTTTTAAAATCAATCTTTCCTAAGTATATGAAACATCAGCAGTGTATTGCAAAACAGTAGTATTACCAGAATGACTTATTGCATAGCGTTCTTCTATGTATGCTTACAGAGAATATTACATATCAAATAAAATTGCAATAGGAGGGTTGAAGTTATGTTTTCTTCAGTTTTTGTTCCCAATCTTGTTTGTCCTTATAATTGTTTCTTCTCTCCCTCCTCCATTTCTTGAATAAAAATTTGAAAGACAATTATTCTTCTCTGTTCTTCTGTCCAGAGGAACATGACTCTCTCTGTAGCATGAAGTTTTTTTTTGTGTACAGGTAGTATATAAGATGCTTTAAAAGCCCTCACCTAATCTCTGATTTGTATAATTTTGTATACTTTTTTGTATATTTTTTCAAAATATATAGTTGATGTTTCCCATTGGGATGAGAAATAGAGCCATATAAATGATATTTAGTTATAACCTACTCTCTACAATTAACCTATTTTATAATACATTGAATTATGAGAGATTATAGAAGACTACAATCCCAATTAATGCCTATGAAGACAAAGTGTATTTGTCTTCCTTGTCTGTCTTCTTGTGCATTATTTTTATATATGAATCTAGACCTCTGCTATTCTTCAAAGATTCAGGAACTCCTAATTACTCTCTAATTTTCACTCTTTGCTAGAAATATCTTTCTGACAACAATTTAAATGCAGTTGATATCGAAAGTACTGTCACTTAGGATTTCCACCAAGGAAATGTAGAACAAAAGATGAGTTTATTGGTACTGGATAACTGCCCAGCTCCTGAGCTATGTTTTTGTTTTGTTTTGTTTTGTTTTAAATAGATAGTATCTACATTCAAAATTCAATATAGAAAAAGTACTCACTGTGAATAATTACGACTAATAAAATAATTGCTTACCTTAAATATTGCCTTTCTTTGCAATCTTGATTTTTTTTGTCTTCATAGCTAGTAGCTCCAGGTAGTAGTAGAGTGAGAATTGCCTGTGTCTCTGTGAATGTTCAGAGTAAAGAGGTTAGTCTGTGATATATTAGTCTCTCTAATCTCTTCATATCCTTCCTGGTGCAACTGAGTATTTTGCCTAGCCCTTAATACTGAACACAGATTACAAAATCAGTGATTCCAACTCAGCCTTGCAAGGCAGGAATTTGAGTCCACATACTGTTTTATAATGTAACCCTCTTACATAAGGTTAATCAAGATATATTTTACAAAGGAAACCATTATTTACAGGTCTGGGATGTACCATAGTGTAATTGTCTTTGTGTCCTTGACTATTCTATTATGTAATGTTTCAAACATTCTTTTCTTGTTTAGAAAAATGTGAGTACTATACTTAATGCAGTTACAGGCAGCTCGTGAACAAAAATATTTAGGATATAGATGGCCTTGATCCCCAAACCCTTTGCCATGTGATCTGCACTCACATAAACCAAATTCTGAACAGCTGGCAGTGCCCACTTACCTTTCAGCCTGAGCTGTTGTCTAGCTGCTCTGATCACTGCCATTCAAACAAGTTAAGGAAATGATCTAGGGGAGAGTTGTGATTTCTCATTTAATTAGTAATGTATTTGGATGGACTGTTTTTATCAATGTCATTTAGAAAATGATTTCCCAGCTTCTGCAGATTTTTTTCCTCCTTCAATGAATTTAACTTTGTAATATTCTGTTTACTGTATTTTATAACTTTCTTTTGCTCTCAGCTGTCTATCAATAGATTTAAAAAGAACAAACCCAAATTGTAGCTGGATTAAACTGAGCTAGCGCAACAGCTCCAGGAAGACTAAAGCAGTTTACATCACATGAGGATTACAGATTAAGATTACTGTGCTCATTGTGCAAACGCCTATGAAAAGTTCAGATTTCTTTTTCCTTTATTATAACTTCAACATCTGGGACTTACTCTGTGTACTATTTGTAATTTTTCAAGTGGATTGGAATTTAGCATGATGGTGTCTTTTAAAACTTTTAAAGTGAATTTCTACCAACTACCTTCATACATATCTGTAACAGATATTTTACATTCTATATGAATCTCAAGAAGTTCCGTAGTCGGGAAACCAAACTTTAGGAAGAACAATCTCCATTGTGAATTTCAAATGAGATAGCATCTGTTTGAACCATGACACAAAACTCTGCCTAATCAGTGCCTAATCCTTTAGAGCCAAATATCCTATTGCTGAAATACCTTTAAAGTCTGACCCTACTGTAGGTGTATGTATGCATCCAAATGCATCCATATGTATATGTATATAAAACAAACAAAAACCCTCACTGTACACATTTGCAGGCAATTGTACATTAACACATAAAAATAATTTAAATTTTGTGAAAGTTCAGATTAAAAGTTATACAATTTTCTCCAATCGTATAGTTGAAGCTTATTTAACATACATTGTAAAAATACATCCATTTTTCTTTAATTCTGATTGTGACTTTTCTGTCTATCTCACAATTACATGCACTAAATAAATGACACTAAAACTTATTGTCTGTCACAATATGCAGAGTGAAAGTGATTTTCTTCTGGTGTGTACCTTTTCTATAATGTCTGTAACAGACCACTAAGAAATGTAACAACAAAAACAAAGAAAAACATCCAAAGAAAAAAAGACTCACACTGAAGTAGGTTTGTCATGAAGGACTGTAAATTGTGGAGAAAATCCTCGCTGTGGGGAAAAAATAAGGAAGGGAGGAAGGGAGGAAGAAGGGAGGAAGGGAGGAAGGGAGAGAGGGAGAGAGAAGGAGATAAAGAGAAAGAAAAAGAAGGAAAAAGGAGATGGAAGATGAAGAAAAAAAGGGAAAGAAAAAAGGAAAAGGCAAAAAGAAAAATAAATGTAAAAAGCATGAGGAGAAAGATGTGGCAGAGTGGAACGATTCTGAATTGACAACATTCTCACATTCCCTATATTGTTTGAATTGGGAGAAGTAGAGGAGTCGAGCTGGGAGAAGGAGAGGAATCAGGGTTTTCCAGGGTCTGAGATTAGATTAGCAGATCTGCAAGTCTTCTGGATCTTCTCTGATGTCCTTTTTGTAAATTGATATAACACTGGGAAGCTTCCAGTTGGTGGAGACCCCTCCAGACTTGCATGTCCTTTGATATATTAATAAAGTTAATAAATGTAGATGATAAAAATAAATGATGTTGATAAGTTAATAAATTCACTGTTGAAGTCAAACAGCGAGGCTCAGACTTCTGGTTTATGGCACTGAAATCTACATGAGAACAGCAGGGCTCATATCCACACATGTAAGTTATCCTCTGCTAAAAAATACAACTGGCCTGTACTCATTGTGAAGATTCAGAGGCTGTGAAGGGTTTTACCAGATTGTTTATGTTATGGCTGCGGATGTAATAGATTTCATCTGTAATATTTATGATGAAAAGAAGCAGAAAGATATTTCTGATATCTGGAATCTGAATATAACCTTTCTGTTACTAGTAGAAATATGAGCAGAAATTTTATTTATGCAAATTTTAGTCCACATAACCTTCACCTTCCTCTAGAGTAATCTGGATACAGCTGAATAGAGTACAAGGTTATAGGCAACTGCTTCATCTCTGTCTCCACCTTTTAAAAATGTGATTTCCAAGCCAAGATAACTATTGTATCACCTTCACAAGGAACAGTAGCTACTTTTGTCTTTTTACATTTCACTAGAGAAAATCTCAGTAGTTGACTGAGATTTCATTTTCATCTCCTCTGTGTTCCCCTATGTGACATTTTGCTGTTCTTTAATACTGGAGTGATCTTACTGCGTATTGTGAGACATGATTTTGTAGAACATATAGTGGGTCACTGTGCAGAAGGAGCTTTCTGCAATCAGCCTTTATGTTTTAGCACTGGCTCTGATAACTGTTGGATTACTTCTGCAGAAAACTGCATTAAATGAATATATGGTCTATTTTACAGGCCTGTGAGTAACAGAGAACCTATTGTAATATATATATAAACAAAAGAAGTATCTCTTTCCACTAATTTCTCTTTCCTGAATAACGTATTTTTGTCATGGTGCTCCAAATATCTTATGGGGAGAAAAATGAAATAAAAAATCAATATTCATTGATAATCTCTTCCAAAGATAACTCAGCTAAGACTGTAGCTGTAACATTTATATTGTGTCATTTCCTTGCCAATATACAAAGTAATAAAGCTGGTTGAAATTTCAAAATTATGATTATCAGAATATCTGAAATAGAAGTTCACACCTCAACCACTTTAATTCGCAAAATTTTCTTTTTCATCTAAGCACCAACTTTCCCTTTCTGTTCTTTGTTCAGAAAGGTTTAAAAAACACAGTGAATGAAACTGTTACCCTGTTGAAGTCAATCTTATTTTTGTCATTAACTTGCGTAAATCTAGTGTTTTTTTCAGTACCTCTTCATATGCTGCTTTTTTTTAATATATATATACTTGTTTAGGGTAGGAACTATGTAATCCACGTAAGTACAGTATGTGAGAGGTTAGTCTAAAATGTGAAGAACTTAGTCAGAATTGGACATCGTAATTTGTACCCCTCTGAGTTGATATTTCTACCTCCCAAGTACCCACTCAGCATTGGGATAAATATTACTTATAAAAGTCAGCAATTTTAGTAATAGTTCAGAATTAATAGTTATTTTAAAACAGTCACCTGTAGCTTTATTCTTATAGTATGTCTCAATATGCCTGTATCAGCAAAATAAATCTGACTAAAAGCATTTACATTTCAAACAGAACCTCTTAACAACTAATTGGGTTGACATTTTCACAGAAGAGCTGCATCAGCAGGTGGCTTTTGGATCTGATAGAAGTCTACAACTGCAAATCGTTGATCAGTGGTAAGATCCTACTGACTCTTTAGTTCTGGATCAAGAATTACACCATCTGAACATGGTCATAGCTCATGTTCAGAGCTCTACTATACCATCTGGCTTCCATGGACCTTACTCATGTACTCAGTTGTAATTTATACAGTGACAATACTTCAGATAATTTCAGTACAGAAGAAACAAACATTTTCCCCTTGCAGACACACAGGGATCCGCTAAGTAGCATTACATCCTCAACTCTAAAGGAAATCGCACACTTTGCAGGAAACATTTAAAAGGTAACCTCCACCATCCATTACACATTGATGCCAATGGGACTGCACTATAAGAAATGAAGCACAAATTGTGAAATACATTTATGTTCAGCTACAATCCTATTTTGTCCCCTCAAGCTTGAAGGTGGAACTTTGCTTTTTGTATCTATTATAAATCATTTTTCTTTCCATTGCCTGCAAGCCTGCTAGACATTTCCAGAAGCATAAACAGAATGAAACTAAGGCAACTGCTTGTGCTGTTAGCACAAATGCTTATCATTTCTCCAAACTCTTTGCTAAGAAACTCTTTAAAAATAACACTTTATCTCTTTCCTAAAGAAAAAGCATAATTATGTAGTACTGTTATGTAGCTTTTTAAAAACCTTAGTAGAGGAAATTTTCTACAAATGCAGTTTGTGTACTTGCTGTACATAAAAGCTTTAGGCAAGCTTTTTTGGCACTTAACTGCCCTATTCACTTATCCTTTCTGAAAAAGTAAGTTTTGCATTAATCCACAGCATAGTGGATTCACTGCAATCCAGATTTGGTCTGTTCACTGCACAGCTCTTTCATTTCTAATATGGTACCAGAAGGAAGAATTCAAAGCCTTTTTCTTTTTCTTTTTTTTTTTTTTTGCTCCCAATTTGGTTAAAATATACTGAATATTCCTAGGTATGATTCAGAGAATCATCTGGCAAGTTCTGAAGAAAATGCAGTACCTTCTCCAGCTATGGAGATAGAATGTTCCCAAATTCAGTACAATTAATTGACTTGTAGTTATAAATGACATGAAATTACATTCTATTTCTAGGACTGCATGGTCATCTGACAGAGCAGTATGTTCAGTTTCTTAACAGTGATGAAAAAAATAATGACCAAATGAAAAAAAGGAAAAAATAGAAAAGGGAAGAATGAGAGGAAGAAAGACAGAAAGAGAAAGATTTGAGTCCTTAGAGCCCTACTGTGAAAAAAACAGTACAGATTTGACAAGGACTGAGAAGATCCATGTATCTGTAAGACCCTGCATTCTTGATTATTTTAAGTCCTGTTTCACATACCTTTTGCCTTAATTTTCAATCTTTAACTGAACTGTAATTGCTGGAAATGCTTGTAATAATAATACAGTTTCTAAAAAGACATCTGATGTACTCCTTTTTTAAAAATATCAATTAAAGAAAAGAATACTCTTACTGTGTAAATAAGGCAAAATGAAGTCTAGAAGGATCATCAAGAGAAGGAAAAAAACCCACAATTCTAAATATATATTTAATCCATGTATTGCAAACTCCATTTAAAGATTATTGGTATCTATAGTGGCCGCTCCTGTTTTATTATGTTGGGTCACAGTGTCAGAGGCAGATGTTGGTGGTATGGAAGTAGAAGCTGAACCTTCTCACCGGTATTCCATTACGTTTTTTTACTGTGTGACAGATGGCAGCTGAGAGGCAATCTGACAAATTTATGTCTGATATGAGAGTGCATAAGAATGAAAGGTGTGTCACTGAATTCCTCCATGTGGAAGAAATTGCACTCACTGATATTCATTGATATGGGATGAATTTTTATGGAGACCAAACAGTG
The DNA here is from genome assembly GCF_038088225.1 of Cyrtonyx montezumae. NCBI lineage: Eukaryota > Metazoa > Chordata > Aves > Galliformes > Odontophoridae > Cyrtonyx > Cyrtonyx montezumae. Next base: position 152,442,291 of record NW_027072034.1, read on the forward strand.
GATGTAAGTATAGTGAGGCAGTGGGTGATGCGTTTCAGCATCGGCATCGTCGACACTGGGTCACCTCCACTTGTGCAGATTTTTGTGAGCGTGACATGCAGGCTCTTGTTCATCACTGGTGAAAATGCATAGCTAACGGTGGTGACCATGTTGAAAAAAAGAGTGTTTTGTAGCTGAGAATTTGCTCTGTCAAATAGTCTTATTGTGCTCCTTATATCTGTTGTAGTTTCCATGGAAACAAATATGAGACACTACTTTTGGAGCAACCTACATAAGTATTTTCTACTGTCTAACATCTGTAGATGTAAAGTGCAGAGAGAAAGAAATTTTATAAAGATGAACTACAGAAGTATAATAAAATATATATTTTTAATTTTATTAGAAAGTTTTCTTGTAACTACCTTCCAGTAATTCCAGCTACATTTTCATTCACAGTGCAGGAAAAAGATCTCCTTGCAATTTTCATTACTTAAAGATACTACTGATATGATCAAACTACCTTGTGACTGGGGTTCTCTTTTTTTAAGGAAGCCAACATTGCCATAACTTTTTCACCGACCTCTGTTCTGTAAAAGGGCACATAAATTCTAACTTTAAATAGAGGTCAGGGCAACTGTGTTTGAAAATTCATGCAGAATTTTTCATTAAAACTATTTTTTTATGTAAGCTTGAAGTCTTGCATATGGTAAATAGGCACTGAAATTTCTCTGGGGAACAGGTGTATCTATTATTCTGTGTATTGGGACACTTAAGAGAAATACAAGACAAAAAAGGAGACTCAGTAAATCATACATACCATGTCATACACAAACTTTCCTTCTATTCAAAGTTGTGAATTATTCAAACTCCACTAATAAAATTCATCTGAATAAAATTCTTACCATTCAAAAAAATTACTTATTAAAGACAGGACTTCATCTGGCCTTCCATTTGTTGCTGATTATTGTTAGCTAGTTGCTGATTGACACCAGGTCAGGCAGTGTACCTAGGCTGTTGGTACTGAGAAACAAGTCAACCCAGCAGCACATTTAGAGAAGAAAGGAAGGATTTTTCTATCGAAGTTCACATTAATAATTATTCTTCTGTTTCTGTTTTCTCTGCCTAAAACAGGCTTCCTGGAGTGGTGACTGATGCTGCAAGCCGGTTAAAAACATTCAGATAATGCCCTCAGTGAAATGCTTTAACTTTTGATTAGCCCTGAAGAGGTCAGTCAGTTGAACTAGATGATCTTTTAAGGTCTGAGCCAGTGGAAGTATTCTATTCCAGTCTAGTCCAGTCTAGTCCAGTCTAGTCAACTCTACTCTACTCTACTCTACTCTACTCTACTCTACTCTACTCTACTCTACTCTACTCTACTCTACTCTACTCTACTCTACTCTACTCTACTCTACTCTACTCTTCTTAAATCCATCATTACCCACATTTTGTCAGTGTTGTGGTTTTAACCTGAGGTGGCTGAGCACCAAACAATTGTTTGTTCACTTCCCACCTTCCCAGTTAGATGGGGGACAGAATTGAAAAAAATAAAGTAGAACTCATGAGTTGAGATAAAAACTATTTACTAAGATAGAAAAAAAAATAGGAAAAAGGTAATAGTTATCACTATAAATATATACTTGTATATATGAATGTATATAACAAGTGGTGCACAAGCAATTGCTCACCACCCTCTGACTGATGCCTAGCCAGCCCCCCAAGCAGTGAAAGAGACAGATGAACTCCCATCCCCTTCAAAACTAGTTCCACGTGATGCCATATGATATGTAATATCCCTTTGGACAGTTTAAGTCAGCTGTCCTAACTCTGTTCCCCCCAGCTCCTTGGACCCTTTGCTGAGAATGACCTTGGCTCTTTAAAACACGGCTCAGCAGCAATTGTAAACATAGGTGTGTTATCAATATTGTTTTTCTCCTAGAACCAAAAACATAACATCATACCAAACATGAAGAATTTCATCCCTGCTGAAACTATACAGTCAGCCTTCCCGGTTAGTTTTAGTAATCTAGTTCAGCTATGCATCATTTGAACTGACTTAGTTTAGCTGTAAGTTCACCTTTATTTTAAAATCTTCACCTTGTTGTTTTATAGTGATGGCACACAGAAAACATTCCTTGTAATGTCTGGTATTTCCCAGGTAGAGAAAATACACCACATTCAACAGCTACTGTTGTTATTCTTGAGATCCTGGTTAGAAAAGGATACTAAATGTTTTAGACATCAGAAGGAAAAACATGACTTGCTCTCAACAAAGAGGTGCAAACTCTATTTTGAGATTCTGTATGGAGAAACCATTGTGATTTGCAGTCAGCAAAAGTTAAAAATAGCAAATTATGCGATTCTGGTTGAAATGACTGACTTTAAATTGAAAGCACTGCCTTTGCTCTCTGGGTTGCAATGTGCCTTTCATGACTAGTTTGCATATATGTGATGTTACAGAATAAAAGGCTGTATGCTAATGATTCCACACATCTAGTCTGAAGCAGTCAGAAGTTCCTAAATGGTAAGAGCAAAGCAAAAGTTACTGTTGAAGTCTAAGCACCAAAAGATCTTATTTTTTGAGAAATGTGTTGTGTTTTTTTTGTTTGTTTTTGTTTCTGTCAAGCACTTGAGAGTAAATATCAGAGATTTATAGAATGATTTGGGTTGGAAGGGAAATTAAAGATTATCTAGTTTCAGCCTTCCTACCATTGACAAGGACATCTTCCATTAGATTAGTGTGCCCAGGGCCCCATCCAACCTGGCCTTGAGCCCCTTCAGTATTGTATTGAAAAACAGAATCAAAGTAGATTACCTTTCAGATACATACATGTGGCTACTTTTAAAGGAAACCTAGTGGATATTCTTTTCATTTTTAATGTACCAGGAACATTACTTTATATGGGCACCTGAACATGTTGATAGGCAGAAAGTATATTTTCTAACTGTTATCAAGTTAGATGCCTAACTGCTACTGATGTGAAAACGCTAATCAGGATAGGGGGGGATGCATCATAAAACAGGATTAAGGATTTGCTAAGGACTGAACAAACTCTAAAAGGTATCCTGGTTGCCATTTTAGGTTTCTGATGTGAGGCCTTACCTGCATTTCTCTCTTTACTGCCTCTCAATACACAAACAAAATCCCATAGACATTCTTACCTTTCACCCACATAGTTTGTTGTTGGGAGGAAAGAAAGAAATTTTCCACTCTAAATTCACCTTTAATCTATCCTTTTTTTCCAAATCATTTCAGTTCTTATTTACACATTTTAATATACATACAAAAAAAATTACAGTCCATCAAGATATACTGATGCAAAAATAAATGAGAAAGAATGGATTTACCAGTCTAGGCTGACCTAATTTTCCACTGATAAGAGACTGTACTTTCATTTTCCATGAAAGTTGGGTGCACCTTTCCTGATCATGTATCAGTTAAGCATCTGCACTAGTGCTATTGCATCGAAAACTGGATAATACTGAGATACTCTATTTATTAGAGAAAAAGAAAGTGGTAAAAGATATGAAAAAGCACATTATAGACCAAAAGAGCAAGGCCGGAGAAGGTTTACAAGTAGATCTTTTCTACAATTGGTCATGAGGTTAATTATTTTAATATGCTTTTTTATGTCCTTGGCACAAAGTGAAGCAGCGGGTTAATGAGATTCTCTCATTAAACAGAATTGGAGTCACTGTCCACACAGAAAAGAACTCTTTCATATAGGAAAAACTGTGTGACCTTGAGAATAGTAACAATAGAAATGAAGTGAAATTCAAAAACTTGCGAACTTAAGGCTAAACAATAGGAATTGATGCCAGAATACAGAGTTTGAAACTCTGGAGGGGAAAAGGATATGAGTAAATATGTATGTCACAAGATGACTAGAAACCATGCTTCTTCTCTTCTTTCAAAATATTGATTTGCTACTACACTCTTTTGGACTCTTAAAATATAACTGACACCAGTCAAAATATATATTCAAAAGAATCTTAAAAATAAAACACAGAAATCTACTAGTAAAAATGGAATGCTACATGCTTACCTCAACAGGGAAAGTATTACAAAATTGTAGGGTATACCACTGTTCGTACATTCAAACAGTAGAGCCTTTTTTTTTTTTTTTTTTTGAAAAAGCACAGTTTTTGATATGGATATACAGCAAGTAAAGAGAGGTGTATTGTAATGGAAATAAACATAATACAAGTTTCTGCTTGAACAGAAATAGTTGTTTGTTATAGCATATACTTTGATATATTAAATGGCATGAAGACTGTTCAGGCAGCTTTGGAGAGCATCCTCATTGGAACAGACTAGATACATAATCAAAAGGACATCAAATAGCAAAACATGCACTACCTTCTTATTTTCATAGGAATAACTAGTATCTTGGAAAAGCATTTCATCATCTCTGACAAACTGTAAATTCCCCATTAATAATTAAACTGACATTTAAGTGTTCAGAATTAGCTTTTAAGTTAATTTTCTCTGAGATATATCCATGTATCTCTGTTGTAATTATAGCACATTTACCTCTTTTAATTGATGCTTTTAATCTAAAAGGTTATGTTTTAAAACACATTTCCCTAAAACACATACTAGGAATGAGTTATTGGCAAGACAGCAAAATTGTTCTGAGGACCATAAATCACTAGATCATTAAAGATAGCAGAAACTGGTAATTATTTTAAGGCAAAGTAACTTATACTTACACTCTGATGGTATGCCTAAATCCTGTAATAAGTGATCTGTTTCCCAAAGTCATGTGCTAAGGTCAAGTATGGGAATTCAAAGAAAAAAAAATCTAGAACATATTTGTTTTTACTCAAATAAAATTGGAGCTAACTAATTGGAGCCAATCAAAAACTGTAGAAACCTTTCCTTTTTGTTCAGTTCTATTTACATTCATTCACTGAGGCATAGGAGAGTGATTTTCATCAAGCTTGTTGAAAGTCTTGTTCAGACTGAATGGGATATAATTCCCAAATTAAGATTTGGGTAAAAAAGAAATTTTCGAAATACTGAATCAATAAAATCTGAAAATAGATCTTCACAGAATCACACAATGATTGAAGTTGGAAGTGACTTACAGAAGTCACCTGATCCAACCCTTGCTCAAGCAGAGACACACAGAGCAAGCTGCCTAAAATATCTAAAATATCCAGATGACTTTTGAATATCTCCAAGTAGGGAAGACTCCATAACCTCTATGAGAAACTTGTTGTGGTGCTCTGTCCCCCTCACTATAAAAACAAACAAACAAAACAAAACAAACAAACAAACAAAAAAAAACCCATGTTTCCTGATGTTCAGATGGAACCTCCTCTGTTTCAGTTTCAGTTTCAGAGAAGAGAATATTGACTCTTGTCCAGACACTGAGCACGACTGGGAAGTCCCTGGCTCCATGTCTTTGCACCCTCCATTCATGTATTTATTGACATTGGTGAGATTCCCCCTGACCTCCTTTTCTCAAGGCCCAGCTTTCTCAACCTTTCCTCATGTGTGAGATGCTCCAGTCTCTTGATCATCTATGCAGCCCTTCACTGGACTCTATCCAGTATGTCCATTTCTCTCTTGTACTGAGAAGCCCAGAACTAGATGCAGTACTCCATGTATGGTATTATCCGTTCTGAGCAGAGGGCAATTATCATATCCTTCAACCTGCTGGTTTTACCTAATGCAGCTCAGGATACCATTAGCCATATTTACAGAAAGGACACATTCCTGGCTGATGTTCAAATTACTGTCCAACAAGACTGCAAGCTCCTTTTCTGCAAAGAGGCTCTCCAGCTGTTCAGCCCTTTGCATGTTCTCATGCCTGAGGCTGTTCATCTCTAGATTCAGGACTCTGCACTTCATGCTGTTTTATTACCTCAGCTGTGTATTGGATAGATTACACATGACACCAATTAGAATTAATGTCTGGAATGGAATGGAGGGACCTACAGAGATCATCTAGTCCAACTGTCTGACCACTTCAGGGCTAACCATATTTTAATGAATGAAGGCATTGTCCAAGTGTCTCTTGAACACTGAAAGACATGGGACATCAGCAACCTTTCCAGGAAGCATGTTCCAGTGTTTGCATGTCTCTCTGATCTATGTAAAACAGATCCTCATTTCATGGTCAGAGTAATGAGTTCTATACTAATATTAACACCTTAGAAATTAACACAGTACCAAAGTTAAATATTATAAAAAGAGAGCTTTTGTAGAAATTAGAAAGCTTTTTAACATGCAGAGGATGAGTTTGATGAGTATTACTCCAGACTGTGTTAGGCTGAATGTGTCACTTGAATTCTGCAATATGAACTTTTAGTTTTTCCTTCCTTGGAACTTAGCACTTTACAATTAAAAGAAATACTTTCAAGATCAGATATCACATAATGAGTGAAATAGCATTCTGTCTTTTCTACCTAAACTGTGATACCTCCTGTATAACATTAAACACTACATGTTTTTCTCTCTATAAAGGTTTATCAAACTTTGTGAGAAGCTCCTCTTGCTGTTTATCAGCCTGGCATTTCTATATAATTTTCACTTTAGAGAACATTCCAGGTATTTCCGTATGATTATCTAGCTAGTTTCAATAATAAAGAAATACTGGTGTCCAAAATGACTTTACAATTGTTAAATGTGGATTTTAAGCTGAGCCTAAGGCTTCAAGCAAAGAGCATGGGAAAAAAAAGGCCATTTAAAAATAGCATTGAAAATTATTTTAACAAATATGACATACTTTTTCTGGGGAAAAATGTATTGAGAATAATGAAATTATTGCATTCTGCCAAATAAAATCACACATTGATTGTCTTTCTGAAAAACAGCTAGATAAAGAGAAGTCTCAGTGTACTGGCACAAAGATTTTGACAGATAAGTTCTAGAAATTGAATTGAATAAAATGAATGAACATTTTATATACAACAGTACTGGCATAGACAGACACTCAAAAAATCACAACCCAGGCACAATAAATCATGAGACTGTTAGAAAAAAAAAAAGAAAGTAAGAGGAGAACTCATGAATCTTATGGCATTTTATAGATAGGGTTATTTTTATTACTGATCTGTTTTGACCATAAAAGAGTGATGATCTTGGGATTTTTTCCATGCCCTGAAGGGCAAAGACTTGATAAAAACTTGAGGATTGATAGTACTATGAATCTCCTAACATGCAATGTTTTATTTAAAGCCTTAGTTTCTATGAACAAGATAAGAATTTGATCCAACAAGTTTCTTCCAAGAGACAAGGCTTTAAATAAACACTGAAAAGCACGAGACTAGTGATAAAACTGTAACTGAGGACATGAAAACCTTAACTAAAAAAAACCTTTATTTTTGTGTGCCACAGCAGTATTATTGTATTTAAACATCCTACTAAAATCCTGTAACAAATTTACAGAGAATAATATTTTTTATTAATAGCATGCAAAAACAAATTTTTAGAGCAAGGTGAAAGTGGTTTTATGAAAATGTGTTACAAAGCTTATCTGGAAGATATATGCAGTTTTTATTGTGCTCAAATGCGATTGGGTAAAAAACAAACAAACAACAACAAGGCTGCTTTTTGTAAACTGCAATTCTCACAGGAAGGGAGGTTGCTGGCCCTGCCTGTGGCAGGGAGGTTAGAACTTGATGATCTTCGGGGTCCCTTCCAACCCAAGCCATTCTATGATTCTATGATACTATGAACTTGCAAAACTTGTGCCAAAAATACAGATATGCAGGCTTTTTTCCCAAAGCCTCTTTTTTTTTTCTCTCTCTCCTGAATTACGAAGCCTGTGAAAGATTATAAACTAGTTTTCCAACTGTTCTCTGGAAGTGAAACTAAGTGTGCAATAATTCCATAGCTAAATATGAATTTGCCTCTTCTCCAAGAATAGGAAAGTCTTATGGCCAGGTAAACATTTCTCTCTCCCTTCCTATTAGGATTTCACTTTGATAATTAGATAGGACTACAGTGAAAATTAAATAATGTAATACTTTGAAAACAAGATAGAGGTGAAATTTTAAAACATAAATAAGCAAAAGTACATGGTGCAGAAGTCAAAGGGGCTGTTCTTGTTAACTGTGACTACAATTTATGTGTTTTTTTTTGTTCTTGTTTTTGTTTTCTAAAAGATAGTTCAGAAGAATCTGTAAGAACTCCTAGATACGCAAATCCCATAGAATCTGTTCTATCATTGGTCTGTATTTGAGAAATGAAAAAAAATATTATGGACTCAGGAGGAAGTCTTCATCTATCTTAGATAGCTTATTATAGTATGCTAATAACGTGATCAATAATATATTACTCCGAAAAGCAAATGAGCTCTCATCAATTTATAGATTCCTTCACGGTTATTTGCCAGAGCAACTCAAGTACAGGAGTAGGCTTTACACAATATGTGTATCAGGCTCCTTATTGATTCTGCAGATAAATAGGATACACAACATCTGAGATTTTAGAAAAGCATGAATTTTAGGTGAGACAGTTTATTTCAATGGTTAACCTTATTTGGAATATTTTTGCTTGTAGAGAAGACAACCATAATGGCATGTTATTCATTGGAATCCACTTAAAATGCTAGCTAATCTTCAAATGAAAATGAGATTTTAATTTAACAAAGCTGTTTCAAATACTTGCTTACAAAATTGGAGTTTTTATAAATGAAAAGTACAAAGGAAAGAATACATGGTAGCATTTAGTCCTAGTATCAATCATCTTGGTTTAGATGACATTAACAGTTTTTTGATGCCTAACATCACCTCTGTAAGCCAAGAGAATTATCAAAGTTCACCATCTTTCAGAAAAAAAACCTGAATGGTTAAGTCTGGCAGAGACTTCTGGGTCCATATGGTCCAACTATGGACACCCATAGCTAGTTACATAGGACCAAGTTCAGTTGTCTTTAGAAGATCTCCAAGGAGGAGACCACAACTTATCTGGACAACTTGTGCCAGTGCCTGTTCACCTGCACAATAATGAAATACTTTCTGTTTAGGCGGAACTTCCTGTGTTCCAGTTTGTGCCCATTGTCTCTTATACTCTCAGTGGAAACCACTGAAAAGAGCCTGGCTCTGTCCTCTTTGCACTCTCTTCAGGTTTTTTTGGACACTGGTGAGATCCTCCTGAGCCTCTTCTCTAGGCTGAACTGTTCTGAGCTCTCTCAACCCCTCCTCACAGCAGAAGTGCTCCATTTCTTTGATCATCTTGATGGTTCTTCATTGGACTGTCTCCAGAATGTCCATGACTCTGTTATTGTGAGGCCTGGAACTGCACACAGTACTCCAAGTGCGACCTCACCAATGAAAGCTTCATGGTTATGGAACCTTCCTACCTCCTTCAGCGATAGTGCCCATATTGGGTATATTGCTCCAAATAAATTTTCTTCTCTTTCTCATGTTTTCTTCCTGGAGTGGTACTGCCACGCTGCACAAATTCAGACACTTCTATTCATGTTCCCTAGATTCTCTCAGTTAACGAAAGTAATCTGTTCTTTACTCAACATAACCTCCTAGATTAAATGGCCTTCTTGCTAGTCCTGAATCTTTCAAGACAGCCGCTACACTTTAAATACATATTACTGAAAAACAGTCTCTCTGCTTTCCACGGTATCAAACTTGCAACTTCTGGTGAGCATAAAGATCACATAGAATATGTTAATTAAAACAGAATTTGTTAGTCCTCTGTGTTAATTCAGACTCAAACATCTACTAGATTAAATTGAAATGAACCCCAGTAACATATAAACACTTTTCAATATGCAGGGAGAGGTATCAAAAATAAATGATGGCATAAAAAACAACTGTAAGTCCTCTAAGTACTAATTATTTCTTACTAGATAGCTGTGAGGGATTTTATTTAGGAGAGGTTACAAGTCATCTGAATAAAACTGATGAAAGGGGACACAACAAGAAGATAGAAATGCTACAAAGCAAAGCTGCTGTGAAAATTCTAAAGAAGCAAAAAGAAGATAGATGTATACAACATGAAATATACAGTCCAATCAGAACTGCAGGAAGTTTTCAGAAGGGTGAAATCTCTTTACTTTAGATTACAACTAGTATGCTTTCCCCCCCCCAGAAGCAACATGTAGAAATAACATGAAGAGGTATCACATGATTTCTATAATTCTATGCACTGTAAAAATGGGCTTTCCTTGCCTATTTTCCATATTATTCCAGTGAGTGTCCATGTTTCTGTAATCTTTTTAAAATTTTAAATTAGATATTATACACAGTATTGCACAGGTGTTAAGTAATATGTACTAATTAGGACTTGTTAATTTTAGTATACTTGCACAATATTAGAAAATTAATTAGCAAGATGCCCCTTAAAATACTGAATTAACTATGAAGTATTATTAGTAGGCACGTACTGATGATTTAGAGCACCTACCAATGAAGCCTCTCAAAGGCTTTACAAACGCTACTATATTTAGAATCTCTGTAGTCTTCCAGACTACAGAAATATAATTATTCCTGATTTTAAAGCAAGTTAAAATGAAGTGACTAATTGATATAGCAAAGTCCTGAAAAAGTCTTGGGGTGATGTAGGAAAACTGAAGTCTCTTTTTTTCCAATTTCTTTGTTTTGATTCTTGATTGTCTTGGGAGTATACAGTTCCTATACACACATCTCTTTTCAGCTTGAATAAATTAAATTCTAATTAGTTGTAATAACTAAATAAATCATCTAAGAAATTTCTCAATTACCCATCAGCAGACTATAAGATCTTCACAGAAAACATGAAACTTCTATAACTTAAGAGACAAATGAATTATTTAGTCTTCAGCTCTCTTTTCTCCCATACTCCCATACTTAAAAGTAGCTGTGTCTTTTTTCCAGACTTTGTTTTCAGTAATTTTAATCTATGTGATAAAACAGACACTAGATGCATTGGAGCACAAAGAATGCTACTGAGCTTAACCTCACCAGTTGTAACAACTATGGGCAACTGCCATAGATATTCTCATTAAAACTAGCTTTCATAGATTCATAGGTTCATAGGTACATTATGTTGGAAAGGACCTACAAGAGCATCTAGTCCAACCATCCTCCTATCACCATCCCTACCCACTGAACTACTAAATCAAATCCCTTAGCACCTCATCTAAACGCTTCTTGAACAGCGCTAGGGATGGTGCCTCAACCACCTCCCTAGGCAGGCCATTCCAGTGTTCTGGAAAACCATGTTCTTAAAAGGTTGCTCAACTTTGAACCATTGGGCTGAAGGATACCTTGGAATCTGATAGCTATGCCTGATTGTTTTAGTACTACATCAAGTTATGGATTATTTGGCAATTGATTCAAGAACCAAGAAAGAGAAAAAAGAACAAATAGCTGAATGCAAAAAAAAAAAAATCCTTAATGATATACATGTTATGACAAGTTCTCTTAGGATTAAGACCTCTTATTTCCTTGCCAGCTGATAAGAGGGAGCAGGGAGATGCCAAATTGTATCTCTGTATCAATTGTATCATCCCCCTATCTCCTATACCAGTTATTTGGACACAAGCCAGATCTTCTGCCAGTAAACACTCCTGAGCACTCCCTTCAAAGGCAAACAGTTCCAAAGAAATGCGTTCAAATGTAAAACTGTCCACAAAGTGATGCTGGCCACCACACATCATCATCGACAACTCACATCCTAGGTAAGTCAGTCTTATCACAAAAATGCCTCAGGAAGCAAGCTTTGAGCCAAAGAAAAAAGGGTTCAGACATATGGAAATCAAATGATTTACGTGTCCAGACATACACCCAAAAGTATAAAATAAATTGAAATCACTTTTAAAGGAGAATTAATCTTTGACAGCAAGAAAAGAATCACAGCTATCTACCTTACTTTATTCTAGGCTAGCTAATTAAATGGGCTACTAGAGACAAAGTTTCCCAAACTTTTGATACCTGAGGCACATATTTTTCTATGATAAAACTGATGGCATTTGACAGATCACCCTGAGCAGTCCTGACCCTGACCAGCAGAGCTAGAGAGCCATACCATGACCAGCTGCTGGACCTGTCATGCATGATATTCTGCTTCCAGGGCCCCTCACTCTTGCCAGACTATTTAGACTGGTTTCAGGGCAGAAAGCATTGACCATCACAATCCACCTGTTAGGAGTTTTTACTGCAAGGCATCAGAAAAAAAGAAAACAAATTAAGAAACACTTTTAACTTTTTATTTTACTCACAAACTCTACTGTGGTGTGTGAAAACACAGAATAAAGCCCAGGAATTAGTGCTGCTTGTATTTTCTTCCTTTCCATCATTTTTATGCTTTAGACCACCTGTATGCCACTCAGATGGACCAGGGGTCTATGGACTCTGATCCCTGCAGCCAATACTGTTTTGGTACTTTCCATGTCAAAATGGAAGAAGTCATCCTTCCTCCCATCCAGAGCTCTAAATTCCAAATACTCTAAATTTGGGCCCCTTCCTAATATTCTTTTCTAACATAATGAATATCAAACTCTTACTAGAACATGGTGTGATTTCAAAAGAATACATTGAAACTACCCCAGTGCAGATTATTACATGCATTTAGGAGAATCTTTGAAAACATAAGAAATGCAGGTATGTATTCTTCTGAATTGGATCCTGTTTTCTATTTCCTGAGTAAAGTTGCTACTCTTAAAAAAAATACTCTGCGTCATTCTCTTTTACTCAAAGGAGTTCCTCAAATTTTTCTGTTCCTTTGGGTTCTAATCTGCCAAAAAAAAAAGTATCCCAAGAAGTGCTTTCAGATGTAGCTGCTTGGAAAACAGATGTCTAAATCCTGATCAGACTGAGACATGAGCTATGCACAGAGCTGATCAACACTGACTGATGAACAAGATATATTTAAAGAAATGCTGGCACTATGTAACATGCAAAATGTTAGGTCTCTATAAGAACTGGGGCTATTCTGGGATCCAGTAACAGCAGGGGAAGGAGCATAGAGGCCCTCACATTGAACTTTGACACCAAAGTTCTACACAAATCTCACTTCTACTAATACGATTTCATGTTATTTAAAAGTATTTTATATATTCTTATTAATTAAGCTTATTCTGTGGGATTTTATATACTACATATAGAACAGATGTTGTACATGTCAGGACAAGATGTAAGGAGCACAAATCTGAACACAAAAGGTTCCCCAAAAACACTAGGTAGAGCTTCTCTGCTGTGCAAATGATGGACCACTGGCACAGGTTGCCCAGAAGCCGTGGACTCTCCTCTTTGAGGATCTCCAAAAGCCACCTGGACATGATCCTGTGCACCCTGCTCTGAGTGTCCGTGCTTGAGCAGGGGTTGGAGCTGATGATGTGCAGAGGTCCATTCCAACCCTCACTGTTCCATCATTCTGTGGCTCACAGTGCTAAGTGCAATTTAACAGAACAATGCATCTGTACACCAAGGTTTCAAAACTTTATGACGTAGGTCCACTAAAATGATCAACTGTTGCAATTCAAATGTCATGAATGGTGAAATAATTTCCGTGTGTATCCTACTGCTATAATTTTTTGGAAACAAACAAACAAACAAAAAAAAAGTTTCCATGTTGGGAAGGAATTTCATAACTATGGACTCCAGATAAACTGATGCCTAAGTATTATGGATTATCTTTTAAAGAACAGTGTGCCAAGATCCTCCAACAGTATGTAAAAACAAACAAACAAAAACAAAGAAAGGAGCTACAGATTTGTTTAAAGGCAAAAATGGGAACTACTTTAAAGCTTCTAATGACACCATCTTGATTCATCTTTCATAAGTAATCCTAAGAAATATTTTTTCCAAAGTCTGGAGCAGGCATGTTTCTTCTTTAGTGAAAACAGTATTTCAGACACAACAAAATAAACACATATACATTCCATAATTATCTATTGTAGTTTCCTGATACTGGAAAGTCAAATACAGCAGTATGATTTTTATTCTTTCTAAAGGTGGTCGTTAAAAATCACATTACATAGGTATCTTGAATGAAAACAGCTTCTTTGAATTTATTTAAATATTGGAATGCTTGAAATTACTAAATGTTTTTGAACTACTTATGAACTACTCAAAATATTATTGTCCTTTGAAACATTACATTAATTACTGCTAAGAAAACATGATGAGACAAGGGATATTCAAAGTCCATGATCTAACCTGTCAAAAAGAGACCATGAGATATTAGTGAATAATAGGGTAGACATGGCATTCCTAATATCTGAAAATGAAATATCAGTACAGCACTACAACATCTGGAAATCTAATTTTGAATGTAGGCTACAGTATGATAGGAAATTGCAAGGGAAAACTGAAGTCTCAGACCTACCACTATGCACTTTTCAATAGATGACAATCCAGAGTGTGGTATTCTAACCTGATCAAACACATTACTACAGGAATGCAGGATTTGCAAGGCATAACATGATTTTATACAGATGTCAAGTAGAACAATAAAAAGTTCAAAAAGAATTGGATTGTTATAGCAGATGAAAGACAATCACGACTGACAGTAAAGCAAATCAAAATCATCAGTCAGATATGAAGAGTACAATTTACATGAGTTTTCTCCAATGTAAATACTACATATGATTTGCAGACTGCAGCCACCATAGTAAATTACAGTGTGCAAGGATTATAATTGAGAACATTTTCAGTACAACCCCAAGATCAATATAACATTCATAAAGTAGAATTCCTCTGAAAAATATAACGGTTGAGTTAGTAGACAAACAGAAGAACTGTGTATGCATGGTTGGTAAGAGAATGTAGAATGGAGCTGACAGACCTATGTAGTATGTAAAAAATGATCAGGAACTTTAGTTGGCTGGGAACACCCAGCAAAGACAATATGAAAACTTTGTATTTTATTCATTATGTGAGGATTTATCATGGAGTGAGTGACTCGCATTCACTTCAGCAGAAAATCAAACTCTAATTTTCAATGACAGCTAGTCCTCTGGAATGGCTGATGAAATAGAAAATAAGAAGAAAATGCAGCCAATCAGGCCAATAAGTTTCAGTTTAAAATATTATATATTGCTAAAAATTATAATGAAATGTCATGATTAAAGGCTACATACTATGCTGAAGGATATGAGGGCTTTATAGAAGAGAAATACAATGAAATGCTTCTAAAGTGCAAATTAATATTATTCCTTATTTGTCTTATCATTTTTCAAAACATTACTATTGCCATTTATATATCAATGAAGCTGAAAAAGCAACACCATGAGCGAGTCCTTTCACCACAGCCCATTTCTTAGTCCTACAAAGCAAGTCTTGCAAATTATAAAGTAGAGGCTTATAACAAGATGAGTTCCGGTACCACAGAGTATGCTTTAAGAACGCCTGCTCAGTGTATTTATATATACAGTACTTTATTGATCATTATTTCAAGAAGTCTGACAGACCAAATCTTTTTTCTAAAGTAAAAGCAGATTCTTTATGGTCAAAAATAAATTATGTCTGTACCTCGGGGTTACACAACTTTAAGAATTTACATTAACACAAACACACACACACACAAAAAAAAAAGCCCTCTTAATTTGCAGACTTATCTCATCCATTTTCAAGGGTTGTTCACTGTACTCCTGGCAGTAAAATCAGATGCAAAAGTATAAGCTACCCTGGGGCTGATTGTGGCAGTAAGTAACGATAGTAAATGAAGATCTAAAAAAAAAAAAAAAAAAAAAAGGAGATAGGGAAATAAGGGTAGAAACAGAAGAAATCCTGAGGGGAACAAATAGACTAAAATAATTTTTGAAATATAGAATTTACAACTGGATGCTCCTGGATAATAAGGATTACCAATGTGACAATTAGAGTAGAAAAGCAAAACTACAAAAATAACAAGAGTAATTTTTACAAAAAATATCCATCATAACATAAAAAACATATTTTGGCAGAACAACATATCCTCTTACTCTGTTCTTCCCTGATTTAGCAGTAATTCCTTAACTGAGCTACATGTAAGGTTCCTGCAACATTCACTTTGACCCACTTTGAAAATGTGGGTGAAACTGAGTCTGGTACTGTTGGCCTGTACAGTGAAGACAAGATATAGATTCAAGTTTTTGGAGTGATCACAACAAAAATATGTAATAACATAGTATTTCTACTAAAAATGTGGTAACACAGACACATTCAATTTGCTTGCCGATACTAATTATGATGAGTTAAACAAATAAAACACAACAACCTCAATTACCAAATCCTTTACCTCTCTGCCAAATAATACTCTGAAAAAACCGAGTCCTCTCATTCTCTCTGAATCTCTGTATTTTGTGGTATAAACTGAAGAAAAAAGGCAAACACTCAGTGGTGGTGAAAGTAATATAGTATTTAATTTTAGAACTGTTAGCTTTCAGACCAGATTTTAGATTTTTAAACTCTTGATTTTGAGGGAGATTTATCTTCAAAACCTGAGCTAATAAATAAAGTATAACATAAAACAATACTGATTGTTGGTATATCATTTTTTTCCAAGGATATAAATTTTAAAATTCATTTTTCTTACCTGAATATATTGTAGTATATGGAAATGGTGAAGGACATGGGAAAACTGATTGGAGCATTTTTGCCATCTCATTCTAGTCCAGACAATTCTCAGGCAATAAATTTGCTTTACTGCTTCTTGTCAAGGCTCTGACAAAAGGACTCTGAACATAAATTGGTGGCAGTATTTTAGTTAAAATACACTAAGCATATTGATTTATGCTTTGGTCTGAATTCCTTGGAATCTTCTCAACCTGCTTTTGAAAATTCATTTGTACAGAATGCATTTGTTGCCAAGGAGAAGTTAAATGTACTTGCTTGGGCACTTAAGTGGATGCCAAACTTAAAGCGATTACGTTTTGGCCTCTTAAAACAAATATATTTAACAATGAATCTGGAATTTCCCTACAAATTCCTGAAGACAGAACTCAGAAAATACATAATCTGTAGCTATATAGCTATAGTTTTTTAGTACTATGGACTTAAAAATGAATTTATCTTATCTTAGTCTACTTATGAGCACTACTTCAGTTTTTGCAAACATCTCATTTCATGGTTTTGAAATAAACATTTAACCTTTCCATGGCTCATCAGAATCATTTGTATAACAACGATAGTACTCATAAAGCTAGAGAGATAAGCATTAAAAGCTACTTAAATGCAAGTTCTAAAGACTTGTTAAATGAATGGTTATGTTTCCATCTATTTTAATGACTTCTAGATCGTGCTGTTAATTCCTAAGATTACAATTTCAATTAAATTTTTAAAAGAAAAGAGAAAAAAATCGATAAAAGGAAAACTTCCATTTTGTGTAATGCACAGTTCCTCATAGTGTTTGTGTTCTGAACAACTTAGCATTGTAGTAGTGACTGACACAGAAAGTGACAATAAGAAACAAGAGTCCACCCACTCCACTTTCTTTCAAAATTCTTTTTTAATGTAAAGTTTACAGTAACATTGGTGGATATCTACATGACAAGGAGGAAATTACACCTTTTAAATTTGTTACCTATCATAAATAAAATCTTTTTATTCCCAGCTAGTTAGTATTTTTGTTCAGGAGATCAGTTGTAAATATAGTAAAGTACTAGAAAATAAAGTCTATAGGAATAAAAATAATTTGCAAGTCAACACCTGAATTCAAACACAAGACAACTTTGTGCTTGTATCCAAGTGTCCTAAGGGACACTAAAACATTTACAGAATGACTATACTGGACAATGATAAGAATTTTCAATGCATCATTCACTGCTGTGCCTGGTTCCATTTAGAATATATCTGTGTTTCAGATATCATAGGGCAAAGCAGATGAAATGATGAAATGAATAGTCATTAATGTTGAAATGCATATTTCTTCTATTTAATGAATTAATATGCACAAAATCATTAACACTCTTATGAGAAAAGGGCTAAGAAAGCCTAAATGAGTAAGAAGAGACAACAGCTATGAGGCCGAGGCATTGACCAAACCTCAGAATCAAAGCAAGAAAAGATTGAATTGCACCTAAACACCTTTAAGTTTGTTAGTTATTTTACCTCTTTTATATACATACCTTTTCTCAAACGATAAATAATTTTGTTTTTGATGAAGAAGTAGAATACAAAAATTAGAGATTTTTCAAGTCCCACCTAGCTCTTTGCCTTCGCAGTTAAAAAAAACTCTGTAAAAAAAAGCAGATTAAGATCAGTTTATTACTCAAGATTTTCTTAGAAACATTTCATTTAAATTTCCCTACATAATTTGCTGCTATAAAATCACTATGTTGATGTAGCTAGTAGAAGCAAATTGCTCTGTTTTGTAAGCTGCCTACTTCTCTATTGTTGATTCTGCATACTGATGTATTAAGATCTAGGATGGCTCTTAAGAAAAAAAAAAAGAAGGCCTTTGAGAAAAGACATTTCCAGCAGGAATAATACATATCTTGTTAAGCTCTCAAACAGTTCACCATTTGGTAGTGAGTCACTGAAGCATCTGGCATGAATTTAAGAAGCTTCAAACCATTTATGCACTGATCATACTGCTATACATTTCTTTGTTTATGGAAAAGAAGCTGTGAATGCACTCATTATGGTCTATGATGAGAAAGATAGAATGGAGTTCTCAGAAGTAAATAAAAAAATAGATATTTAAAAAAAAATAAAAAAAGCAAAATTAATCCGGATTCCTCATTCATTTTTGGGAACACAGTATCTTATGGTTTTGCCAAGCTGATCATCATTTTTCCAAAAGAATGAAAGTTAAGGCAGACAACAGGTGCCTGAAGAATTACTGTATTAAGACATTTTCACCTAATTGTCAAAACACTGTAGTATGGAAACTAACAATATAATGACTTAGAAGCAAAGCTGAATATATTTTGTATACTCAACTTATCTAGAGTATGGGGGGTGAAACAATCTCATTATAAAGAACTAACAGAATTTAAGAAGGAAGTTAAGTTTTCAGTTGAATTCTCACAAGCTACAAGTGAGCATTCAGGAAGACATTCTTATCATGTCAGAGCAACATTTTGTCTACAGTTTCTCTCACACCTCCAACATCTCTCGATCCTTCCCCAAAGCAAGAAAAATATCATCTGTGAATATGATGGAGAATAGTTACTTATTAAAAACAAAGAAGTGAAAAACATTATTAAAAATAAAAACAGAAAAGCCACTAATAAATAATTTAAAATTTTTGTGAGACTTATTTTATTCAGTTATTTGCACTAGGAGGATCCTGCAGTTGCCTTTGTTTAAAGGGAGTTTTGTGGTGCCTGATGAGAATCTAGACTCCATTTTTGTATGCTTTACTCCATTCACTTCAATAAAGGTTCTTATAAAGTACTGATATAAATAAATCCAAATTCAAATCCATTATTTGTTTTGGCAGTAATGACTCTCTGAAGAAAATCTTTTTCACATTCAAATGCCTCATGTTTAACCTATCTACTTAGAAAGATTAAGTTGGCTGAACAGTCGAATTTGTTCTGCAATTCTTCTGCAATTCAGACCATTTATTACTTGCTTTAATGATGACTTCTGGTATTGAACCTTTTTTTTACCAACTAGAAAAACACTGAAGTGATAATCAACATATTAATAATCATGTGTAATAATTAAAGAGGAATAGCAGGCAAGATTAACCTGGCAAAAAGAAAACAGTATGAGATTGGTGTAACTACCCTCTAGAACAGTAGCCTTGCCATTCGAGAGAAGTAGGTGTTCTAGCTTGAGTTTATTAATGTTTATAAACTAGGAAGGAAAACATTGTGAATAAAAATGGTACAGGGTGAATGCAACATGTGATAGATAGCCAAGCCTTCAGAACAGTTATCTGTAATTTAATGGCAAATAATGAAAAACATGGCAAGTTATACTGCATAGGGATCTATCATAGGATAATAGATAAGCATTGTGACTTTTGATTACCATTTCAACAGCAAGAAGCTAGAGGAGGCTATAAATATAATGGAGAACAGTACAAAAGTCTAA
Source organism: Cyrtonyx montezumae (assembly GCF_038088225.1). NCBI lineage: Eukaryota > Metazoa > Chordata > Aves > Galliformes > Odontophoridae > Cyrtonyx > Cyrtonyx montezumae. The sequence continues at coordinate 152,462,190 of NW_027072034.1, forward strand.
AATCAATGCATTGAAAACTTGGAGAAATGGTTTGATGTATTAATTTTTTTTAATATATCTTCTGTGTATTAAACAAACAAACAAACAAACGAACAAACAAAAAACCAAAAACTGTTTTTATTTGAGCAGGAATGTTCAGTTAAACACAGAATGAAAAGTGGCCAGGCAGGCTGCAGAACAAGATCTGAGGCTATAGCGTATTACAGGTTGCACAAATCAACAATGCTGTCATGTAATGTCAAACATTTATGTTAAGTACTACATAAAACAGGACAACAGAACATAAAGTATTCCTTCCAATTTCTAATTTAACTGCTTATCCTGGAACAGGACACTTTCCAGGACACTACCAACTGCTCAACAGAGTTCAAAAAACAACAGAACATCAGAAGTCCAGCAATACTTTAGGTGGAAAAATCTTGGGAGGAAAAAGAAGAGAATGAAGAGGAACAGAAAAATTTTCTGTTATATAAAATGATGATGAAGAAAGGAACAACACACTTTCCATCTGCTGTGGCAGGGTCTTAGTTATCAAATTTCATATGTTCAGTTTACGCTATCCCCTTGCACATCATATATTAAGAAAATGCAAAAATATTCAAAACAATGTGGAAATGTGAATGTTTCAAAAATTTCAAAAATGGTTTGAAGTAGCCATTGAACATATCAGAAACCCAGTCGACCCAACAGGTGACCCAACAGGAATACTGCCTATTACTAGGAACGCACATTCTTCTGTTAATAGAAAGTATAGTGAAAAATGATTTCATCACTGAAAACCAAATCAAACAGACTCTAAAATTCAACGAGCTGCACTTAACGTTATTTTATATTCTCTTTTGCAGTATAACTAATCTATAGAAGAAATATATCTTGAGGTAGCAGTGATTTCTGGTCTGTTTTCTATAGACCAATTCTGTCTTTTGCTCCCACGGAATCAGTGCTTCTCAGAATATGAATCTGTTGAACAAAAAAACAGTCATCTATCACATCTTCTACTGTAGAAATACAGCAGCATTTTGACTACTGCTTTTATATTCCATGTACTGTTTTTAAATTAAAAAATCATAGTAATAATAATGCTGTTGAAATTTTGTGTTTGGAATTCAAGAACTAGCTGGGGAAAATAGGTTCATAAGTGTTTTCTTGCTAAATCCAGCTTCCCAGGGGCAGCCTAAGTAAATGGTTGTGGTTAAGCAGTACAGTCTTAAGAACTGAATAAACACTTTAGAGAAGGAAAGACAAAAGGTGACTCAATGTGCCAGGTAAGCTTGCCACTAGCATTACTGTGTGGATTGCAAGATATAGTCAGCGATTTAATGTCCAGGAAGAAACCAGTAATGAGTGATGTCTGTCAAAGGTCTGTGCTGGGACCAATAGTATTAAGTATCTTAATAGGTGACACAGGTAGTGGGATTCAGTAAGTCTTCATCAAGTCTGTTAATGACATGAAGCTTAGTGGTGCAGCTGACACTTCAGAGGGAAGGATTGCAATCCAGAGGGATCTTGGCAAACTTGAGAAGTGGGCCCATGTGAACCTCCAGAAGTTCAGTAAAGCCAAGTACAACTTGGTTTGAGGCATACTCCAGTATCAACACAGACAGGGTGATGAACTGTTTGAAAGCAGCCCTTCAGAGATTGACTTTGGATTACTGATGGGTGAAAAACTGGATATGAACTGGCAGTGTGCCCTTGCAGTGTGTAAAGCCATTTGTATCCTGAGCTGCATCAAAAGAAGAGCAGTCAGTGAGGGGAGGGAAGTGACTCTCCTCTCTGACTCCACACTCATGAGGACACACCTGGAATATGGAACCCAGTTCTGGATTATGCATCCAAGGAAAGATTTAGAGCTGTTAGAGTGGGTCCAGAAGAGGGCCATGAAAATGATCAGAGAACTGGAGCACCTCTTGTACAAAGAAAGGTTGAAAGAGTGGATTGTATTTTAGAATGAGCTGGAGAAGTGAAGACTTTGAGAAGGCCTTCTTGTGGTCTTCCAGTATAAAAAATCCTCTCATAAGAATGACTGAGAAAGACTTTTTACCAGAGTATGTGGAGACAGGACATGAGGTAATGGTTTTAAAAAGAAAAAAGGTAGATTTAGGTTGGATAAAAAGGAGAAATTCTTTACTATGAAAAGAATAAGAAAAATGTGAAGAGGCTTCCCAGAGAAGTTTTGGAGTCCCCATTCCTGGAAGTATTCAAAGTCAGTTTGGATAGTGCTTTGAGCAACCTGATCAAGTGAAAGATGTCTCTGGCCATTGTAAGGGGGTCGGGACTAGATGATCTTTAAGGGTTCCTTCCAATCCAAACCCTTTTATGATTTTGTGATTGTATGTCTCACCCAGGAACAATTCCAAGCATGCTAAATAATAATCATTTTAGACACTTAACAAAATCAACACTACAGGTCAAATAATTTTTAGTGTAAGCAGTCTCAGTTAAACTGAAAGTAAGTCAGTCACAGGAGAGCCTTTGACAGTATCAAAGCAAAATAACACATCATTAATCAAATCTATTACCTATAAAAGGGATGGCAATATACAAAACCGTACATTTTTACACAGAAAAATGTCCCCAGACATCTCCAGACTCTCCTTCTTTTGTCCGTGTTTTAGGAGGAAGGATTATGTTACAGTTGGGAGCAGGCAAGTCCTGGAACATCTGTACCTGTAATCTTATTGAAAAATTGCAAGATCACTATACTCAAGAGCTTACATTTTTGCTTGAATCACCAACTTTGATCATCTGGCAAGAAGCCATGGAGAGCACAATCTATCAGAATCATACTGCTACCCCTGAGGCTTTTATAGCCCATATAAACACATTTGGTTTTATTAAAAATTAAGGAATCATACTACTCAGTTATTTCTTTTGATAAATAGAAAAAAAATATACTAAGATGATCTATAATGAGTGTCATTCACTATAACTAAGTAAACTTAATGTCATATTTATAATAAATAGTTTGTGAATTAAACATTAATGTTATGCCTTAATAGAACAGTGCATCTTGTCTTTTGTTCCTTTATGCTTTGGTATTAACACACAGAAAAAGAAAAAAAGAAAACCACAAGCAGAAAAAGAAAAAAAAAAGCTTTAAGTAGCATGTTAAATTACAGGCTCAGAAATGTTCATACTGAAGCACTTAATCTTTCAGAGAAATCCTTGGCCATCTGTTTGCCTAGGGTTCAGAATGCTGGATGAAAAGAAGTACAGAATACATCTCAGATTAATTTTCACTGCTTTTATTTACTGCCAGATTCTCTCATAACACTGAAGTTTTGTGACAAAAAATAACCCACAGCCGAAATGCTTCTGCTTGTTTTAGTGCAATGGAAAACAGTCCCCAAGCACAAAAATAGTATTCTCAACAAACACAAAAAACAAAACAACATGTCTGTGTTATAATCAAAACAGTAAATGAGAAAATAATAGTTCTCTCAACTCCAAGTTTTTATGCTGTTCCTTTTCATCACAATCACTTATTAATTTCATGAAGAATACAAACCAGGACAAAAAGCAACATGTAAGACCAAACTGTCTCTTCACTACTTTCTCCTGTACCTGAAGAGACATAAGCCATATATACATAATATATACATAATTATATATATATATACACACACACACACACATATATATACATATATATAATATAATATATATATATAATAATAATATATATATATACATATATACATAATTTTAATGCACTGACATCAGTTGCTGTAGCTCTGGCCCTCATGCAATTTTGGGCTTTCTATTCCTTTGAGGATGAAGTCACATAGCTCACTGGAGCAATAAGTGAAAACTTACAGAATTACCTTAACATAAGCAGATGAGAATTACAGAATTACCATAACATAAGAGATGCTGTATTTTACAGGGGTTCAAGTTATCCTGCATATACCATTGCAGATTATATATGGCCAGTTTTGCTCAAATTACTGCCAGATAACTTTTTTTTTGTTTGTTTTGCTTTGTTTTAATTGAAAAACATTCAGCCTTAAAAAATAAATAATTGTGATCCATTAGATTCCTTATATACTTACAAGCAAGTCAGAGGCATCCAAAGTTCAAGTAATAATGTCATTAGGACTTAACTGCATAAACAAGTGGATAAATATAAATGATAAAAATATAATCAAACCTATAGTTAAGAAGAATGTTAGATGTACTTCTACTGTTTTATTTCATATTTCTATTGTGAGAGCATTAATGGCCCAAAGATCTTTAATGGGGATTTCCAGAAGGACCTAACTACTTTAGAACCCAAGTCTGATTTATTTATTTATTTGTTTGTTTATATAAGGCATTTGCCAACCTTTGTAAGTCTCTATCAACACTGCAAGACTAATATTTAATGTTGGTCCCATCATATTAAACCTATCACAAACAGTGAAATAGTGTTTTCTATTCTGATAAGACTAACTAAGATACCTCTGGAAGTGTGAAGAAAGGAGAAGCAAGCACTGAGTTTATATATAATTTTGACAGGATTATCTGTAAAGTTGATCAGTAATCAGAAGCTTGAAGAAATGTAGTTTTCTCTGTGGCTCATTGAAGGCAGAAACTTTAAGATGAGCTTTCAGCATAGATGAGTCTATAGATTTGCAGATTCAAACAGTTGTGGGTTTTTTTCCACAGTGTATGTCAGGTCTTCCTGATAGGATAAATACATAACCTATTTTATAAAAGTTTAAAGTTATGATTTCTGTTTGATGTGGTTAAGAAGAAGGAGCTAATAAATTGGTATAGCTCCCATGCAGAGAGAAATTTCAATTTTTTCACATGAAAAATCTTAAAATCATCCCATTCTCTGTCCTTAAGTAAGTTGGAAGTCAATAAACAACTTTTAAGTAATCACAGAATCACAGAATTAGAGGGATTGGAAGGGACTTCAAGAAATCATTGAGTCCAACTGCTAAAACAGTTTCCGTACAGCAGGTAACGTAGGCAGGTATCCAGAAAGGTCTCAAATATCTCCACTGAAGGAAACTCCACCACCTCTTTGCAAAGCCTGTTCCTGAGCTCTGTCACTCTCACAGTAAAGAAGTTCTTCCCTGAGTTCATCCTTAAAAAAAAACCATATGTATTTTAGAAAAGATTTTTTTTTAATTTAAAAATAATTTTGATACTTTCTCCCTAATTCTTGATATTTAAAAGTTAAAAGAAACTTAAATTTTCATGACTCTTTAGATTTCTGCTGACAGAAAATAGCCTGTAGGTAGTATCTTTTCCTTTCCCAGAGTATGGGAGAAGAGGAAAGATGAAGTCTTTTGATTATTCAGGGTCATCATTTATTTATATAAAATCTTTTTTTAATTTTTTTTAAACATTATCAGTGATGTTGCATGCAATCTGATTCTGTCTTACTATTAGTATGCTCTACTCAGAAAATGTGTCTTTCAACAGTGCGAAGGATCAACATAATCATCGAGTTTGTATTCCTGTGTTGCAAAAACCAACACAAATTCTTGATTTCTAAATTGAATTTAGCAGTATCTACTTAATGTATGACAGATGTTTTAGGAGAAAAACGTTTTTATTTAAAATTAATGATAATCTCTGATAGTTATCTTCTCTGATCATTTAATTGTTCTGATATTTAAAAGGTAGATGTTTAAATACTATTTAAAAGAAAGACTGAAATTTTCAGATGGTGAAGGAATTAGATCTGACCTTTATGTTAGACTGCCAGTTCAAATCACTGTCAACCTGTGATGAATTTTGAATGCCTCACTTCACACTCTGGTGGCTAAATTAATGTTTCTGAGTAATTAATAAATGTTTCTACCTATCTCTTCATAGAAAATAGCTTTTTTTTTTTCATTGTTCTTTTTTTCTTTTTTTTCTTGTTTCCTTTTTTTATTTTTTTTATTTCTTTTTTTTTTAATGTCCATCACTCAGATCTTTTTGTGAATCAAACAGATAAAAATGATGACTCTGCAAGACAGTCTTGGAGAACTCCTATAATTCCAGACTGTTCCTTGCAATTCAAAACACTTAGCTGCCAGGGATGTGCAGTGTTATACTATAATCACCAGGAAATATTTGTTCTCTCCACACAGCTGTGTTTTGAAATGAATAAAATATACTTCTTTTTTCTTCTAATTCCTCACTTAAATGGTAAGTCAATTTTTTAAATGAAATCTGAGAGAAAACTCCAAAAATGTATTAGTTATAATCGTTGCCGTTTTTAGACATAGGGTTCTGGATTGATTGAGTAAGATTTTACATTGATGTAAAAATACTTCAGACTCATTGTCAGGGTCAAAAATATTCTTATGAGAATTCATTCATTTCCATAAAAGAGTGATTTCTGAGAAAGAAAAGAGTGCTATGTTGAAGGGAGAAGTTAAAACAATTTGAGTACAAGATTTAATATGCTAGTATAAAATATATTTGTATATTGTTCAGCCAATAATGCAGCTACTACCATTTGTCTTAAGTCTTATGAACCATCCTCAAAAGTCCTATGCTGTTGACCTTATCCATATATTACTTCAACTATATACAACAAAGAGAAGGAAATATGCAACTGTTTTAGGGAAGTTGATACACTTGACTTAAAAGTTAAACTGAATATTACCCATGGATGAATCAACTCTAAATTCTATGTCAAAATCACATTAAAAAAAAACAACATCAACCAGACATAGAAAAATATGTATCTATAAAGAGTGTGCTAATAACAATTAGACCTTTGATTTTGCTACATGAAAAAACATAACCACATCAGAATGTAGGTGTTTCAAACTCCAAATTCTCTGTACTTTTTGGAAAACATAAACCACACAATTTAAAACTAAGGAAGAGTCCGCAAGACAGCAACAATGGGGAGTGTGAAAGATGCAGACAAAAGGAGTTAACATCTAGAAGAAAAAAAGGCGAAAGCCTCACAATGGAACTACTAAGTTTGCAAGAAGCAAAACCTTTCTCAAAGGAATATTTTTAATTAGAAAAGTATATGCATGGTGAAGAAATTAAAAAGATATAATTTGTTCATTGGAAGCAACTCTACATCACTGGAAACTGGAAATTATGGCAATCCTAAGAGCAAACTGAATAGAGAGACTGGGACATTGATCAGAAAGCAGAAGATGTTGACTTGAACAAGACAGTGTGACATTTGAAGCTACAATAAATTAATACAAGAATGATACTTCATGTTAGATTTTATAGGCAGGTAAATCCAAGACTATAGTATTGGGTTGGTATTTCTGAATTAACATGAAGTTGCAGTAAATCTACTTTGAAGTAATCACCCAGCATTCTTAAAAATAAGTAAAGACTAAAACAAACAAACAAATAAAGACCACCAAAATAATCATAATTTAAAAAACCCTCTTATTTTGTGCCTAAAATCATGCAGAAGAATAATCCAGAATTCATTAGACCAAATTCTGGAACCCATAGCATAAACATATTATTATTATACTCTCTTTACAGCCAGGGGAGAGCATAAAGATTCTCTTGAACATGATTCACCTCACCTCCTATACTAGCCATCTAAAATTGGTTGGATGAATCATTCCCTTAACATTTTATTTTTCTTTACTTACTTTGAAAGGTATCTAGACAACTAACTCAGAAATAGTTGGATGACATAAAACTGCAGGCAGTGTCTCTTTCAGTAAATGTACACTGTGCAATTTGAAATGTAAGAATCCTTCCTGTTCATGAGGGTTAAAGTGAAAAATCAGCATCCAATGTTGGAAAAGAAAGAGATTCAATCTATAAAATAGTTGAAGAGCAAGCAAATATAGCTCATCACTGCTGTTCTGGCTTCCATATGGAAAAAGTTGAAATAATAGGCAGAGTAATTAAAAATTATTTTTGAACTCCATCATAATGTTCTCCATAAGTAACATTACTAAAGAATGCAATTACTAAATGTGTAACCCCAATACTCACCTAAAGTTCTTTGAGGTAACATTTTCACTGCAGCAGCCATACAAACTACAGGTCAGCTGTTACAACTTTAAATCCTTTTGAAAGAAGTATAATTGTAAGACTATTGCATTTGGTTTCTGGTATTCATTCCCTAATGGTTTTGTGTGAAATTCTGTTAAAAGCATTTAAAGGACATTTTGAAAATGCTGAAGAATCATATCACTTCTTGGCATTACTATATTACAGATCAGCACTCTGAAACTTGGCATGGAAATAGCTAAAATATTATCTGATTAAAGTTTTAGAAGCAGATTACCTGATTACATAGCAATAAATAGTATAAGCAATTTGTTGTAAAATCATATTAAGACACCTAAAAACATCTAATCAAATATACTGTCGATTTATCAGAGCTAAACTGTTTGCAGTGGTAAGAAAATGTAAACAAATAGGACAAAAATGGCTAAAAGACCCCTGCTTTTGCAAATTTATTCCAAATCCTCTGGTGATGATTATCAAATCAAGACAGTCATATAGATGAAACATAAGAAGGTTCCAGCTTTATACACAAGCAAAAGAAGATTAAAAAAAAAAAAAAAAAGAAGCAACACCACCACCAAAGTTTGTTTCTGTATCATTATTGAAACATGAAATAACACAAGTTGAGCCAGTAGTTCTGATAGCACAAAAGACAAAAGGAAAGCAACTCATAAGAAAGCTGGGAAACACATGGGATGCCATTAAATCTGCAAAAGTAATATTAGTTCTAAGACTCCCAGAGGGATTTCCAATTATTATATTATATCCTCCCTCTCCTAGAGAGCAAAAGAAGTGTTCATAATAAAAAGCCAGCACCTCCTAAGAAATCTGGATTAAAATCACAATCCCTAAACGGTCAAAATACAGTCAGTTGTTATACCATCACCACTAACCTAGAAAAGATATTTCTTTCCCTCTAGCAAGATTTTTAGCCATCATTTATTCTTGGCATCTAGAACTTGAGCCTTGAATTTCACATGTATAAAAAATTCACCGATCAGTGTTCAAGAGCCACATTTAAGGAAGCTATTATATCGGGATAACTTTGTAGGAAATTCACATAAATCACCACATTTTTATCTTTTTAAATGATCAAACTTAAAGATACACTTTTCTAGATTGTGTTAACCAATGCTCATACAGATTGCATTGCTCTAGTTTATTGTTAGCCAAGATATCAGTGTGGCATGTCTGTGCAGCTGCTAGAAATAAAAAGTGGCTTTATTGAAACACAACTCAAATGTGCAATCCAAATTATCAAGATAATAAGTAATATGGTCACATTATTTACCACATGTAACAGTTAACTTAAAAAAAAAACCTAAAAATCTGTCTAAAAAAGTAAAACATTTAAAGTAATAAATATCATAAGCAGTGTCACATTCAAAAATTTATCTCATCCAAGGATTTTCAACAGTTAACTTATGAATATTTTTGTACCTAAGTACCAGTTATACATTTATTGCTTTAAACTCAAATTTAATCAACTCAAAAATGTGATAAAAGGCTATTTCTGATAATTTCTGGCAATTAGAACTTGTAACATATCTTCATAATCCATCAGAACTAAATCCAAGTCAATATGACTTCAAGTTAGTTCATAAGTTCATAAGTTCATAAGTTCATAAGGTTGGAAAGGACCTATAAGATCATCTAGTCCAACCATCCTCCTATCACTATCTCTACCCAACTACTAAATTAAGTCCTTTAGCACCTCATCTAAACGCTTCTTGAACAGCGCTAGGGATGGTGCCTCAACCACCTCCCTAGGCAGGCCATTCCAGTGCCTGACCACTCTTTCAGAAAAGAAATTAATTACTGAAAAGAAGTTAATTACTGCTTAGAAATAAATGATAGCAACCACATACAGTAATATTGGTTCCCTACAGTATTAGCAGCCTTTCTGTATCTCAGATTTCAAAATCTCATTATGACAGAATTTCAGATACGATTTGTTTCTCTATTACCATTAGAGAAACCATATCACCACCCAGATCTCAGTTTGATGGTAGGAAACTTGCAGAATAAAGTCAGTACCATTTGTATATCCATCCTTTCCCAAATAAATTTTACACAAAGGTGTATTTTTCAATGCTGAAAGGCACAGGCACTCTTCTAAACCTGAGGATTTTTGGTGGCATTCACATTCACTTAGATGCATAAAGATACTCCTAAAAAGTAGATGTTCCTTTGTTACTTTTTATTTTTTCTTCTGCACTACAATTTTTTTCTTTTTTTCTAGATTCTGTCAAAAAGATGAGTCCAAACAGCTGAAATTTGAGAGATTATTCCTATGCTGCATTTTACTATGTATTGCACATATTTCTATCTCCCTGAATGTATTCTCTGTTTCTAATGGTTGAAGAATACACTATATTACTTCAGTGTCTTTTTTTCACAGCACATTTCCATTAGGCAGGGGAAACAGCAGACCGTGAAATTATGAGAACACATATTTAGAAACTTTAGAGTCACTTTGGTGTGAAATACTGCTTACTCTCTGCTGAGAAACTCAAGATTACACCATTGCTACTACTGAGGAATAAATATGCAAGTTAGAGGCAAGACTAGGATACAAAATCTGAAAAAAAAACCTAGCAGTATAGTGACTCATTTGTTTTATCTGCTTGGGGCAGAACACATATTTTAGCACATGCTTTTGATATCAGGATTGATTCCAAGTAATGAGTGACATTAAAGTATTTTATCATCATGTAAAGGAAGTCATACATCTGGGTAGTAACTCCTTAGGCCTTTTAAGGCTGCCATGAAAGAGAAGTACTCCACAGACGTGCACAGTTCCTCAGTGGGGCTTTTTCACATTGTAATTTATTTAAAGATGGAAAAAGACAGCCTACATGCTGACAGCAGCTATGCTGTCAGATGGAGGAAAATAAGTATTTGTGTTTTTCTTCAGTGGGACTAAGTAGACACATCTATGCTACCTCTCAAGTCAAAAACATACTACAGTTCATAACAACCACCTCAGAGCTCTAAACTTACTAAGTCAGAGACCTTTTTTAATAAGAGCATGCTAGCATATGCCCAATATTCAATTAATCTTCTCTACACAGGCTGTCTGACCCAACTCACCTGCCTTTAGAAACAGTCCTGACTCTTAATTTTTCTGTTTTTCCAATTGTTTGTTTATGTCAAAGACATAAGTTCTGGAAAGAACAGGACCTTCTCTACAAAGGAAACAATAGGGCAGAGAAGACATACAGCCCTGGGACCACCTAATGATATTCTCTATGGGATCAAGCAATATTTCATTCTGCAATCTGCAAATGATTAACTAGGGGCAACAACAAATACATAAAAGAAAGGCTAGAGATGCTGCTGCTGTGTGCAGAGTTCAAGTCTCATATCAACTTGTCTAATATACATCATGGCTAACCTCTTCTCGGGCCACATTCTCCTCTGGATATGGTATTTGAGAATCACAGAATCACAGGATTGTAGGGGTTGGAAGGGACCTCTAAAGATCATTGAGTCCAGTCCCCCTGCCAAAGCAGCTTCCTAGCCCAGGTTGCACAGGTAGGTTTCCAGGCGGGTCTTGAACATCTCCAGAGAAGGAGACTCCACAAGTTCTCTGGGCAGCCTGTTCCAGTGCTCTGTCACCCTCACTGTGAAGAAGCAGCTGCATTTCTGACAGAGCTGAAGGTCAATTAATCTGGGATTCAAAGGTGTCTCTTCTCAGAGACTGAAAAGTTGTAATATTCTGAAGAGAAATTGTTCTTTATAAAAGGCTCTGGTGAGACTCCATATCTAGTGTTGTGTTCAGTTCTGGATCCCTGACTACAAGAAGGATACTGAGTCACTTGAGTGTGTGTGGAAAAAAGCAACAAAGCTGTTGAAGTGAGGAGACCTCATTGTGGCCTTCAAGTACCTGAAGAGAGCATATCAACAGGAGTGGGAGCAATGGATTACATGGGTTGATAGTGACAGGTCAAGAGGGAATAGTTTTAAACTAAGGCAGGGGAGATTTATGTTAGATGTTAGGAGGAAGTTTTTCACTTAGAAGGTGGTGACACACTGGAACAGGTTGCCCAGAGAGGTTGTGGATGTCTCTTCCCTGGAGGCATTCAAGGCAAGGCTGGATGTGGCTCTGGGCAGCGTGGTCTAGTGGCTGGCGAATGCCCACAGCACGGAGGTTGAAAATAGATGTTCTTTGATGTTCTTTTGAACCCAGGCCATTCTATGATTCTTTGAAGTGACAAGAAAATAAGACATTTGAGGAGTGGCTGAGGTTATTTAGTCTGGAGAAAATGAGGCTGAGGAGACAACCCTTTGCTGTCTACAACCACCTGACAGGAGGTTGCATTGAGGAGCAATCTCTTTGCTTCACGTTGCGTCCTCTGCATCTTATCATTTAGTGATTCAGTTATGAAAGTACTTTGATAAGCTCCCACTATGTAGCTGAAAACAGCAGTAAGATTACAACCCAGCCTTCTCAACTAGTGGGAAAAAAAACCTAGCTCCTTCACTTGTCATTTTCCCAAAATAATTTTCTCTCAGAGCTGTCCATGATGAAATCTCACATAAGACCGCTTGTTTCCACCAATCAAAAGAAATTAGGAGATAGATAGCAAGAATGTTCTCCCATTTTCCTCACCCATCCTTATTCTTTATTGCTGTGTATGGCTAGATATTGCTGGTGCCTTGCAGAGAAAGTTTCCTCTCAGTGTTCAGTTTGAAATCTGTACCGTAGTCTGATTGTCCTTAGTAGCTAGAGGACACAGCTATTCTTCCACAAAATAGATGTTAGTTCAACCTTAGAAATTTATTTTCTGACTGACAGTAGGTTTGGGAGATCATGTCCCTCTGAGATACTCATAATGCAAATATCCCTTTCTAAGTGCGATACTCTAATCATGCAGCTCTTATTCCATGCAAGGAGGGAGGTTGTCACAGCTCCACAGAGATAACCAAGTGTTCTGTTCCTATCACTGAACATATGCAGAAGGAAACCAAATGCTATGTGGTATGTTATAATTGTAAACTTCAGATATAAACAAAGTTGGCTGTTTTAAGTCAAGAATTATATACATCTCTTCTTTAATATGTCAGCTATACCAATTAATATAACAGTAAAGTATCAATTTTGCATTACATTTTTCTGCATTTCCAATGGGTATTTTTTCCTTTGCTATGCATACATAAACCAAACTTATTCATTAGATCTTTTATAATTATGTATCCTAGAAGAATTAACATCATTTTCTACAGGTATTTTCTTGTGTCATTGTTCTACAGTTTTCATGTTTGATCGTTTTTTAATCTTTTAATTTCAGTCTTCATTTGGAAGAACCAACACAAAGTACAGCTGTATGTTAAATGCTGCTACAAATGAGTAAAGCATTGTAATTTCTGTGGGAACTAAACTGATTTCTACCCACCAGATCAGCCAGCCTTTATACTTCTTTTTTTCTGCCCCTTCATTCCATCAGTTTATTTGTACTTGAGTGTGAGAGAGAACTACAGAAACAGTATCAGTTTGGATTTGAAGAGATATTCCTATATATTCATGAGCTTTTATTGCCTTATGACAGACCCATCAATAGAGGAAACAGAGAGTAAAGGAGTATTCGTTACAAGCTTGGTAATCATTCAGGAAAGGAAAAATATCATTGCAGCACCATGGTTTAGAAACCCCAGGGAGATACAGACACAGAAATCTGCAGTCGCCATGAGTAACATCAAATCTAAATTATTCAAATGGAAGTATAAGTTCATAAGTTCATAAGTTCATAAGGTTGGAAAGGACCTATAAGATCATCTAGTCCAACCATCCTCCTATCACTATCTCTACCCAACTACTAAATTAAGTCCTTTAGCACCTCATCTAAACGCTTCTTGAACAGCGCTAGGGATGGTGCCTCAACCACCTCCCTAGGCAGGCCATTCCAGTGCCTGTATGTGCACTTTAAGAATGGAACTATCAAAATAGAACTGTGCAGGAATGCAATCCCAAAGTTTTATAGAGTTACAGAGGCAGTGCAATGCCAGTCATACTTGGAAATAACCATGAAACATCAAACTACATGACTGATTCCCTCTTCCCAAGTTCACGCTCATTACCTGCTTCCAGTCCCCACAGGTTGACCTTCCACACATACACCTGGCCTAAATAATGTGCTTGTGTAGAACAGCCTCCACTACAAACTCAGCTATTTGCGAAGACAGAGAGTTAAGAACCAAGCATTAACCATTAAGCATGAACCTTTCACTACCTATGTGATTTCCTAGGCTGTTACGAGACAGAAATACACACCTGTTTAAAAATGCATCTCATACTGTATGATTGAGGAAGTAAACCATAGCATTTGCACTACACTTTACATGGGTTGTTCAGTATTAATATGAGGTACCAGGGCTGACTGACTGTATGGCATCTCTTTAAGGCATTAGTTACATCCATACTTCTCAAAAGCTGTTGGAACATGTGCAAAAATGCTTTCAAAAGAAGTTTTTTCCCCCTGTAGATAAATACCAAAGGAAACCAAGTAGTCTGAAATTTGATACAGGTCTGCAGTCCACTGTCTGATTCACTATCTCATGGCCAACAAACACATTCAAGGAGCTGGAGGAGCAATGAGACACTGGAGCAGAAAAGAGAACAAAAAAAATCAAAAACTGTGCTCCCAGCTGCCCTGGGCAGAAGCCACTAGTGGAGGCCATCAGATGCCCTGGGCTGATCACAGATCATTTCAACTGGCTCTGAAGCCACTGTGAATTCTACAGGCAGCCTCCAAATCAATAAGAGCAGAAGAAAGAAACCATGGCAGGTACAGCTCCAGGCTCCAGGCTCCAGTCTCCTTTTGTGCTGGTCTCCTCATCACAGGAGAGTGTCAACTAATTGCTCATGCTCTCTTCTCCCCTCTCCCCCCTTTCAATAAGCAAAAGAACAATCAGGGTTGAACAAATATAAAGAAGAATATTCCTAAGAGTGACTCAGCCCTGGAACAGAGTGCCCAGAGAGGTGGAGTCTCCTTCTTCAGGGATATTCAAGATCTGTCCGGATGCCTACCTGTGTGACCTGCTGCTGGATCTCCAGACATCCCTTCCAACTACTACAGCTCTGTGATTCTGTGGTTCAGAAGTTTGTGCTATTCGGCAGTCGAGGCAGTGAAAAATCCTAGACAGTTCAGCCTGAGATATCGATGTGAAACTTTTCACCTTCCCCACCCTGGCGTGCAGTCTGCAGTTCTGACAAATCCCATTGCAGGTGTATCAGCTCCAGGCAGCGGTGGGGTGGAAGTGGGAAGCAGACCAAGGAAAAGCTGACAGGAGTGGCAGTACTGCGAGGGCGATAACCGTGTTGGAGGGAGACACCGCTATAGCGGCTTGTTTATTACTCAAATATGCGAAAGCTATTCAGAAGACTGGGAAGGCTTTTGCCTTGAGACCAACTTCGGAGCTGCTGAAGGGAAGAGCGGCTCCGAGCAGGGCCTCGTACCTACCGCAGGCAGCCGGCACCCGCCTGTGCACAGCGCCATCTAGCGGAATGGACGCCTCTCGTTCATATGCTCATCCAGCGCGAAAAGTCCAGATAGGACATGACAGAGTGGTAGTCAAGATGTTACCTGGATGTAACTAAAAATTATATCTTAATCCTGCACGATCTAGTTCGAGTCGTTCTTTTTTTTTTTCATTAATATTAACTAGGCTGATGATCAATCAGGCTAAAAATATCGTCTATGGTTATTATTACATTTTTAGAAATTAATCTATATTCTTCTCACCAATCAAGATGAAAGATAGTTTGTAAGATACTTAAACAGGTGAGCCTTTCTCAGGGAAAAATTACTTCTTTTGGCTGTTTGTAAAGAGCAGTCAGAAAATAATGTATTATTATTACAACTGTCAGTACGATTCCAATCATAGAATTGCTTAGGTTGGAAGAGACCTTAAAGATCATCTAGTTCTGATCCCTCTGCCACAGACAGGGTTGCCACCCTGCAACCAGATCAGGCGGCCCAGGGCCCCATCCAGCCTGCCCTTGAATGCCTACAGAGATGAGGCACACAATGTTTCTAGCAGCTTATTCCAGTACCATACTGCCCTGAGTAAAAAAATATCTTCCTAACATCAAATATCTTCCTAACAATCTTCCCACTTTTAGTTTAAAGTCATTCCCCTTGTTCTTTCACTATCAGACCATAGAAAAAGTTGTTCCCCCTCCTGCTTATAAACTCCCTTCAAGTATGGGAAGGCTGCAGTGAGGTCCCCCCAGAGCCTTCTCTTTTCTAGGCTGAACAAGCCCAACTCCTTCAGCCTTTCTTCAGAGGAGAGGTGCTTCAGCCCTCTGATCATCTTTGTGGCCCTCCTCTGTACTCACTCCAACAGCTCTCCATCCTTTCTGTACTGGGGGCTTCAGGCTTGGATAGAGTAAAATGTACTTCAATCTACAGCATTTTATGAATTTACTTAAGTAACAGCCATATTTGACTAAGATATGAGCCAACGTAGAGAAAAGCTTCATTTTAAGCAAGCTTCGGATCAGAAAATAGCTTTCCAATCTTTCAACTCTTAATTATAGGCTTCTAATAACCTCCTAATAACAAAAATTAGAGTCAAGAAAAGGAAAGGCAAAAGTCAGTAGGCCGATGCAAAGAACTAATGTAATATTTATTTCATGAGATCCATTATCTGGAGACTAATCACAGGAAGGCTCTTACTGCATTTCTATGTTACCTTATGCCACTAAACTTATTGGAAACATATTTCCATCTCCTATCTTCTTTTCCCTTCTATCTGCTTTGAAATATTCTGCATTCAGTGGGAATTGTAGAGACCTAAAGAGCACCTATTTTTTACATGAATAATCTTTATTCTTTGAGAACATAGGAAAAAAAATCAGCAAAGTAATCCAATCTCTAATTCTGCACAAGTTCACGTTGATGCAATAAATTCTACACACACACACACACACACACACACACAAAAAAAAAAAAAAAAACCCTCTTTGTAGTTACTGCTCCTTTGAACTTAATCTCTGGAGAACTAAACATGAAAGTCCTCACAGGTATTTCATGTTACACCATCTCATGTATTTGAGAATTTCTACCGTTTTCAGCTTAGAAGGAAAAAATAAATAACAAATTAAAAATAAATATATATATACATTCTGCTTCTAAAAAAAGAAAGAGTTAACAATCTTCATATTGTTCCCATATTTGTACTTCTAGAATATTTGAAACTGTCTTGATAGATGAGGAACTGCTTTAGAAAAGTACTAGAGAGATTGCATTTAATCTCAGGTATTAATCACGTACCAGAATATGTACTTTAAGACACAGCTTGAAAATAAACACAGTATAGTAACAAACTAGAAATACCTCAATAAAACAATATCTCAAAGGTTCGCCTCAGGTTTCACATTTTTGTTTCCAAGAAATGAGGTTCATGGAGTGTGCATCTTTATGAATCACTTTGTAGACATTTGAATTTAGTGAATTTGATGCTTATGAAAGCAGTAGACTCAATACAATGAAAGCCACCTGAGCGAGTTTGCTTTCCTGTTCCCTTTCAGTGACTGAAGAAGAAAAACTGCTGTACCTTTCTGTTGGTTTTTCATTTTGTATTTATAACTGACGACATTCAAAAACTATTTTGCTCTTTTATCATCTTCATTCTCATTAGCACTATTGATTCATAAGCATGGCTACTGAACAGACATCTTGAGAATGTAACAGCAATTCATTTAATTAAGGAAAATAAACTTGTTTTGTGATTATATTAATTTTAGGTTGAAACAGCCTTCCTTCTAGCTATGAGCTATGACCAATCTGTCTTCATTCATATGAGTTCTTTCATTCAAGAAATAAATGGTGTAACAGGAAAAAGCTCAGAGAGTAAACTCAGGTTCACAAAGTAATATTTGCTACAAAGAGATTAGTAATAATACATAAGCAAAAACTGATAACTTATGGGCAGGCTAATCTCAGTGGTATGGCATCCAGGAAGTTTTTACTTTTTGCTAATCAAAAAAATCAAGTAAATGCTTAAGTCACTTTAATTTGTGGGTATCCTACTCATTAACAGCTTAACATAGACTGATAACATAAGTTTAGGTAGAGAAAAATAATTTTTGTTTTAATTTGATAAAAATAATTATCAAAAAGAAATGAAACAATAAAAAAAAACACAACTCACAGGAGTGTGAAATGGACTTCAGGAAAATGTCACTGCCTGGCATCAGATCTGTCCTTCTTAGTGTTTTCTCATCTCACAAATGTGCACACACACACACACACACACACACACACACACACAAATAAAATAATAATTAAAAAAAAAGGTAGAATAAATTCAATATTAATATAATACAGCTCTGCCTAACAGGAAAGTTTCTTCAAGTTAAAAGCCAGTTACATACTAAGACTCTTGAGGCTATCTGGAATTGTAACAAATTCAGGTTCTGTATCTTAACTTCCAAGTTTTCTACCAGTGATTTTCTATTTTCTGCCATTTGTGAACTCTTAAGTTCTTGTTTGTTTGTTTGTTTTAACTGAAGTCGCAGATCCCATATAGAGCAAGTTTAAGCCAATCAAAGAATTGAAAACAAGAAATTTGCTGAAACCAGAGTCTAGGCAGCCAGTCTTGAGTCAAATCTGTAGGACTAGCTAAGAAGCAAATTTTCCTTGTGCTGGAGGATTTTCCTTTGTTGTTGTTGTTTTTTTCTTCCTTTAAATACACTTTCAATTCAAAAAGACTCTATTTTTACTTCTCTTTACAGTGAAATTAGAAAAAATACTGCATCTGACATTTCTCAAAGTGTGCTTACAGTTTCCAGTATCTCCACAAGAGCAAAGCTGCTGAGAATTCATTACTTCCATGGATCTTCTCCAGCATTTAACAAGATAGTTAATTTCAAGTGGCACTGAATAAAAACTGCAACTAAACTTTCAACTTTGCATTGATTTATAACTGAGTTAAATAAAGTACTGATATTCTTTAATCAGTACCTGGAGGGAATTAAGTACCACATAGTGGAATTCACTATAATTTCCTTGGTAAGTAACTTGAAGTCTAAAATAGCTAATAGAAAAATCTGGGAAACAAAATGAACACTGAGCTTCTTTGTGGTGCTGTAGCAGCTAATTGATGGTTACAGAGGAATTCCTGTGTTACATCAGGTTAACAGACATAGCCACTCTCCAGCTGCCAGGAGCCAATATCAACACTTTTCCCCACTTTATTTATTTATTTATTTATTAAGTTAAAGGTGTTTAAAATATAAAATTTACAAGCTAACATAATTAATCCACTAAGTCAGGATTTTAAGCACTCACTCAAGCTGAACGCTGTCATTCAGTAAGTGTGTGGAGACCAGAGTTTTCTCAGCTCCATGCTCATGACCTAAAGAAGTTGCATAAACAGATGTCTTCTTTCTCTGAAGTTACCAGGTTTCCAGTAGACAAAAGCACAGCTTTGAAGTTCATCTTTACACCACATGATGTTATGATGTGGAATATCAATAATACAACAAAAAATCATAAAACCATAACAACAGGACACTCTCCTGAGAATTGGAAGAGTGGACAGGACAGGGAATCAGTTTTAATCATTTAAGTCTGAGCTTTTGTATTAAGAAAAGGATAGCAAATATTTTCTGTGTGACCATCATTTGAATAGAAATGGTTTGAGTGAGAAATGAATGCAATTAGCACACATTAGTGAACTTTGGGGACACATAATATGTTTACCCTTGAAAAGACAGATAAGCATCTAGTCTACAGATATGGAACTTGATCTTTAGAGGTCTCTTCCAACTTAATCCATTCTATAATCCTATGAAAAAAGTGTCAAGGTGCTCAGGCAAGTAAAAAAAAATGCAACATTTAAACATGCACAGGAGCAAAACTGTAGGTGCACACAGTTGCTTCCATGCCAACTTTTGTGGGGCTGAACCATAGGGTGCTGGATGTTGGCTCTGATGCTAGACCCAGGAGTGACTTCACACCTGAGATAGCCTCCACTGTTGGAAATGACTCCTGCAGCCTCCTCAGGGCCAGCTGTGGACATCTGGGGCTTGGTGTCGCACTGAGGAATGGCTTCACATGTGGGTCTCCCCTGGCTGCTTGGTTCATTCGCCAGTGTCTGAATGAAGGGAAGCCCTCAAGCATGTCCACGTTTCCAGTCTGGTCATGCTGTGGGTGCTATTCTGAGCAGCTGGTGTTTGCCTGCTGCCTTGAGGTCTTCTGGTCTGGCTCTGGAAACATGGGGCCTGAGCTTGCAGTGCGGGGAGGTTTCATATCCAGGTTGCTCCCTGCTGCCTGGAACTCCTTCTGCAATTCCATCATATATGCCACTGACAAAAATGTTGAAGAGCACCAATCCAAAGGCCAACCCTTGGGGGACACCACTCATGACCATCCTCCACCCAGACATAGAACTGTTGATCACAACCCTTCGGTTGCAATCTGCCAACCAGTTCTTAATCCAAAAAACAGCCCATCTTTCAAAACCATACCTCCCAAATTCAGAGAGATGGATGTGGTGATGGATCATGTTCAGGGCTTTGCATAAGTTTCGCCACGTGACATCCATCCCCTGTCCACTGATGCCATCACTTCATATTTATATGTTTTCTAATTTCAGTTTGCTTTCTTGCTTCTTCCCTGCTAAAGTCTGAATATTGCCTTCCTTGGCTTCAAATAATATCACAGGCTGTGCATGCAAAGCAAGAACTTCCCAGGTTTGCTAGACATTTACTCTTTCCACAAGGCTTCATATCAGTCAAAGATGAAGATACAGTCCCTTTGACACCAGGCAATTGTTAAAACAAGCTGAGGTATGCCAAGACAAGTCCAGACACATCCTGATATCCTGTAATGTCAGATCAGTCCATATCTTACAGCATTTTACCAGTTATGACAAAAATCTTTTTTTTTTTTTTTTTCCTGGAGCTATAGAGCATTTTTCATTACTGGTTTGCATGCATAAACTTCTAACAATTTTTATGGATGGTGATTTATTTACTCAAAAAGTTTAAATATCTCATGAGGAATTTCACATTTTGTTTAGCAACCGCTGGGTTACAGCCTGAGCCACTGATTGAGCACCTGGGGAAAAGACCTGTTCAGCACTGGGAGCACAGGTAAAGGCAATTCACCTGTGTGACCAGAAAGGGTGGAGCCAGGCTCAACCCCTCTTAGACCCCCCATTTAAGGGCTGATTGCCACAGAGGAAGGATCTCTTGTAGGATCTTCCTCATTTATGGAGTTTTTCCTTGTGAGCCTTCATTTTTCTGAGACTGGTGTGCTTTCTATTTTCTTCATTTTTTGTAACATCTTCTCAATGCACTGGACCTGTTGCCATTATACCACTACGACGTGCTATGGAATCTCTAAACTGATAAAGTAGTCCCTCTTGTTCAGTAGGTGTATTCATAGCTGGCTGAACAAGGTTACTAAATAAGGATAATGGAAGCAGATGCTTATAAGAGAATAAGGATACAAGTGACCTTCACTACAGGACAAAACCAAATTCTGTAGTATATGAGATCTTGAGGATGACTCAGGTCTTTCTGTGCTGACACAAGTGTGATAATAAATTGACATGGATAAGGCAAAGTGTAATCTGAAATTTTGCTTATTGCTTTAGATCTTGATCTTTGGCCAGCAAGTTTCATATATTCATGATGTACTGATCTCCCAATCAGTATATGCATCCTGAATAATATGCACCCTGTTTTCTGAAAAGGAGTGACAAAGTACTCTGGGACTCCTGAATGTGGAAGAAAAACAAGTGAGGGGTAAATTATAGACAACCATAAAACAGGAGTATCGTGGAATAGATAGGTTAAGTATTTGCTATGTCTACCAGAAGAAAAACAGAGAATTATATATAAAAGTAGTGGCAAATAAGTTCAAAAATAAGCAAAAGGCAGTGACTTTTAACAAAGCAGGTGGTGTACTTCTGATACTCACCATGAAAGGATTTTTGCTATTTTTAAAATTTTACATGGATTCCAGTTAAGGCTGGACATGCTCATTAAAGACAAATTCACTAAGGATTACAAGCCACATATGTCATAGGCAGTATGACATATGTGCATATCAGCAGAAAATTGATAGAGCCTCAGAGAATGCTAAGGGGAGGGAAACCTATGTGATTCCTCTGTTATTATACTCTTCCCTGACATCTACCTTTGACCACCAGAGAAAGCAGGATGCCAGAATAGCCATTGTTACGAAAACCTTATGAAGGAGTTCCTCTGAAGATGTTACTAGCCTTAAATCGAGGCATTATGAATAATAGTCTGAATACAAGAGAACACATTTTTATATAATACAGATTACAACACAAAATTCACTTGCATACACACTCAGATTCACAATGGACTTTTGCATCAATAACCATGAATTAGCTCAGAGGTTTCTTGTATGTATTATTTAGGATAAGAAACAATTCCTTAGATACTGAACCCCAGCTAATAAAACAAACAGGCAAACAAACAACTTTGAGCCAATTGATGGAATTCATTGCCCTGCTCTGTTCTGTACTTGCGTGCCCATATCTTAATAATAATAGCAATAATTCTGAACAGAGAACAAAGGAGAACTACTGTAGTTCATTACTAATAATAACATCAAAGGAAATGAAATAATTTCACTGCCTAGCTGTCAATCTGTGATTTTCAGACTGATCTCTGGTGGTTAACACTCAAGTTTAACAAATGAGTACAGTCAAATAGCCATTAGAGAGAAGTGCTATAAATGATACACAATAAGAATAAGCTGGGTACTTGAGTTTACAGTCTTAAATCTACAAAAGTCCAGTGAATTTAATTCAGTCTGAAAATGCTGCACTTAAGTCACCTGTTGTACGTTTTTTTGTTGTTTTTTTTTCCAGTGATTTAAGAACAGATGGCCAGCCTCAGTTCAAAATTTCTTCCTCTTCTGAGTTTTATTCAGCCTTCACAGCACAATTTGTAAGTCATTTTTCCTGATTAATTTTAAACATTCTGCAATTGGAAGAATGAGCTCTGTTCTGCTTGCAGGACATTTACATCTTTTGTGTGGTTGCTCTTACACAAAATGTAAATGGATGTTATGCAAAATAGATTATGGTAATTATGATTATTGTAATTGGTTACAAAATTTGAAGAGGAAAGCAGGAGTGGGAATTAGAAAGTAGAACATGATGGGGAATCTCAGCTTCTAATATTATATCATACAGAAAGTGCAGTTGGCTTACAAAAGCCTCCAGATGCTCGTCAAAGAAAATTGAGAACAGGAAACAGAAAATCTGCCAGATCTTAGAGACAGATGCAAGACAATGAAGTATTAATAATGAAAGGCTCAAAAAACAATTCTGAAAATTTTTCCAGCTTCTCCAGTGTTCTTGATCAGAGTATGGGAAGGTATATGTCCTTTAAATAAAAGTAAGAATCTTCAAGCAAAATAATTTGTATCAAGATCTGTAACTCCAGCCAAGATGCAAGGAACAGCCTCTCTTTCCTTGAAACACCTTCTACCCAAATAGATTCAAGAACCTGTTCAAGAACCTTTTAGATGAGGTGCTAAGGGATTTGATTTAGTAGATCAGTGGGTAGGGATGGTGATAGGAGGATGGTTGGACTAGATGATCTTGTAGGTCCTTTCCAACCTAATGTATCTATGAATCTATGAATCTATTTCAGGTCCAGAGAAAATTAACTTAAAATAGAAATCTTCTCATCTTACATCCCCTATGCAATGTATGGAGAGAAAAGACTTCACAATTTGTTGTGCTGGAGTTCAGGGAAATTAGCTGTCTAAATTAGCTGTCAGTCAAGAGTGAAGGAAGACCTTCCCATTCCCCAGCATTTTTTGCAACTAAACAAATTTAATAGCAATTAGATGATGGGTAGGGTAGATAATGCCAGTGGGTACACTTTGCAAAGTCCATTTTATCTTTTCCAATTTTCCTAATGTGGATTAGCTATGTAAATAGAAACAAAGGAAAATACAGAATGACTATTTATTTAGTTGTACAACTCTTGCTCCTGGAGTTTGATTCTTAGAAAAGTGATAGATTTGCAGGGAGCAGAGGAGTTGCATGCTCAGCTCAAGCCATAAATGTTGATAAAGCAATGAAAATCCTCCAGACTTAGATTTAACACTGCAATTCAGAGGACAGAGTGAATCTAAATCACATTCACTGCCTATTTCAAATGTTTTCTCAGCTAGGTAGTCTTGCAAGGAGTTTTAGTCCTTTTAACAAAAACTGTTACTTAAATGAACTTCCGATATAAGAACAGAAAGTGGCAACCTGCAATATAGATCCACAGTAATTTTTCAGTGAGAATATAAAGGAGCACATTTGCCATATTTTCTTGAGTTTATATTTTTTGGTTCAAAGAACTCAGTTAATTTATATGTGGTGTATAGGATTTGGTTAACCTGTACCTCGCTGATTTTCTCTGGGGGAGTCAATCATTTAGTACATGGCTAGAAGCTTGGCATGATCCAGCTTTTGTCACTGCTAAGACTGCAGCTTCTTCCACTACCCAAAATATAAAAATTAAATGCTATAACAGTTTTCCTTGGTGACCTACAAATATCCACCTTTTGCATATATAATTTCAATTTTTACTATTTTTACTATTTTATGTAGTGCATATTACTTGTTCATTTTAAAAGTTTGCATCATCAGAAACATCAGAATACTTAACATACCAGTGTAGATGTTCACCTCAGGTAAGAGATCCCAAGAGCAAGCTAACATTGCACATTTACAGAATTGTTTGACTGCATATATAGCTATGAGAATACAGTGCCAAATGAGCCTTACTATCTTGTTGCTTTTGCTGCCTTTTAAAATATTTTTCCACCACACATTGGGAATTTGTTAGGAATTTTTTATCTGTCCCAGTCCACCACTTGATGAGAAATCCTCAGCAAAGGTACTTTGAGGTCACTGCACAGAGAGTGAATCTTTGTCATCCCACCTTATTCAGAGGGGATATAAGCATGAACTTGCATGCTTTTTCTGAGTCAGGTTGCTTTCATCTATTAGGAACTTTATAATTTAAGTCAGTTTTCTCAATGCTTATTTAATAGTGGTTATGGAGGAGGGAGGAAAGTCCTAATGCACTGCTTTGAAAACAGTCTGTTATAGCAGACTGTAAATCAAAGTGTCTGATGCATCTTGCCATACTTGTGAAATAATCATCTGCCAGAATGCATTAGTGGAGCGATGAATTATGTACCTGAGCCTTCACTGCAGCTAGCAGTAGTCTGATTCTTAATGTAGTTTTGTATATATATATTTTGTTGTTTCAGAAATGAAACAAAATGCCTGTTTTTCTCTCCCTAATAAAAACTTGCCAATAAGATGATTTTACAGCCAAGTTTATGTGTTGTTTTTTTTTTAAATCGTATCTGCTATCTGTTCAGTAAGTATTAATTAGTGAGAATAGGGTAGGAAAATGTGTTGAGGCAGTCAAATTTCCTTTATTAAAAAAAAAAAAATGGGTAAAAATGTGGATGAACATGTTTTTATGTCAGCTTTGTTTTTCTTTCTCTAAAAGCCCTATGATTTTATTATGGAGCAATTGTGAAAGAATTTCATCAAATGGATTTCACAAAAGGTATCTTAATGGAGGGACCAGTAAGTATGTTTATTACAGGCATTTGTTCCATGGCAGAGCTTTAGGGCTGAAGCTGAGGTCAGGGCCTCACTTAGACTACCTACTTCAGAAACACGTACAAAGGGAAAGTGCTTCCCTGAAGAGCTAATAAAGCAGCTTACTAAAGAAGATTGCAGAAGATGCCCAAAGACACATGGAAAATTGGTAGTAGACTAACAGATCAGCAGCCCATTTTTCTTGCTATCCTTGCCAGAGTTTTTCTCATGCACAGGAGCATTTTATGGCCATAAATGGCATCTTGTGGTCATCTTAGACTTTGGCACTGTCAGTTTCTGTCCACATCGTATCCACTGCCTGGGCAAAACACCTCCATACAGCTGATTTGTCACATGAAAGCATAAAAAGTTGATTTAAATGTGTGCAGAAATGCTTTGGTATAACTTGGAATTCAGCTCCCATTGTCCTTGTTACACAAA
Organism: Cyrtonyx montezumae; assembly: GCF_038088225.1. Lineage (NCBI taxonomy): Eukaryota > Metazoa > Chordata > Aves > Galliformes > Odontophoridae > Cyrtonyx > Cyrtonyx montezumae. The sequence continues at coordinate 152,488,185 of NW_027072034.1, forward strand.
TAACGTGCCTTTCTGTCTGTTACTAGCCCACACAGGCACCTGTCTATTAGACTAACAAAAAAACAAAGTAAAAGGAATAATCTCCTTATTGCTGCCAAGTGACTGTCATGGTAATACTCTCCTACATATTTAATAAGTCACAGACACATGGTGTGAAAGTAGTCCTGGCAGGAGAAAAGGACATGCTGGGGATAATTGTAGGTGTATATGGTTAAATAATGCCTCTGGATGTATTCCTGAAGTGAAGATTTCTCCAGAAGTCATCTTTATATTCATCTAGGGATATCAGTTGTTGACCCATCAGTTGTTGACAAGCAAATTACAGCTGGACATGTCTGGATCCAAACCACAGGTTGCACCAGTCCTTGGCACTGTGGAAAAATGAAGCAGTCAGAGGAAAAATTAGAAGAAAATGGCATTCTGCTGGGCTCAGCTCTCTCCTCATCCCAGGAAAGCGTGCTGTGTTTATGGGACTGGCTGAGTGACCCAACTTGTAGCTGTCTCTAATTGTTGCTAAAAATACCCTACACGGACTTCTGTGAGGGAAAGGAAAATGAACATGCTTGGGTGGCTGACATGCCATTCAAAATATGCTATGGATATCACAGTGAAGTTGTTTCAGCTGGTTGGCATCAGGCTTATTTATGTCAGGTGCCTTCTAGAGTGAGGAGGGTCTGTCCCCATCATGCATGGTAACTCCTGGTTTATTCTGCAAAGTGGGACTGCTTTCTCTTTAACTTGCCAACTGTATTGTTGCTTAGAAGAAGAAAACTCTGAAGAGTTCATTAATGGAATAAGAATCTGTATAATCTTCAGCTAAGCTCACTGAGAATATTTATATTTTAAAAATCCCCCCACCAATATTCATAAGTTTGACAAAAATATTTTATTTGTTTTGAAGTTCGGTACATCTGGAGTCAGTGAAAAAGTAGACTGACATTTAAAAATAAGCTTCTTGATAAAAAACTTGAAAAGTAACTGAAAGTTTCAAAATGAAAAGTGTATGAATTTTTAAAATTTCTTAATCTTGTTTTCAGAAATTTGAGTATGACAACAGACCTCTATTTTTTAGAACAGATATAAAGTCAGAGAATGCTAAAAAAGCCCATCTATTTTCCTCTAGTTATCTTTCATTGGTAGAATCACATTCAGAAGAACATTATTACTGCTGAATTATAATCTTCATGGATTTAGTAGTTTGCAGGACAGCTTATTTTAACAAAATAAAGCATCAAACAAGACTGTAAAACAGATACTGTACCAAGCAGAGCGTACACTAGATAGATAAGAAAAAGAAAACAAACAGAATGGAAAGGAATGTTAACCTGTAAAGAGAAGTTAACCTGTATTTATACAGTCTGCATACAATTAATCAGTGTTACTTCATCGTGCTCTGCTTGCATAGTGCAGATCTCACATTCGCAGCTCACTTTTCCAGACCTGACAATTCCTTGAATGTATAAGATAGCAAAAGAATACTTTGCAGAAATACAAACTGTGCACAACCATAAGTACAATGATGCTTCAGAGTTGATCACTGCTCAGGTCTCAGTTCACTCTTTGTGAAATGACAGATGTTGCAAAACTCAGGCATCCAGAAGGCTGCTGGTATATCCAGGCAGGGACTGACAACAAAATGATCCATAATAATGATCCATCAAATAGCTCTACAAATTAGCATTAAAAGCAGTTCCTACCGGAGGTGACATGTATGAGTGTTCTAAGTCTAACTTTACACATTACAATTCTAACATTTGCTTTAAAATTTAGGATAGTCAAAGATAGTTTAGCTTCAAAACCCCACACTTCCACCTTAGTTTGGCATCTGCTGCCGCAGTCTGTACCGTATCATGTGCTGTTGTCTCATTTTTCTGTGGTTTAACATAACAAGATCAGGCACTGCAAGGTCTGTAGAAATCTGAAACTAACTGTATTTCTTCTTTTAACATTTTAATCTTACTTGTCTTCAGAATTAAGTGTTCAATCTCTTATCAGTAGTTGTTTTCCTAGCAAGGTGCCATTTTTTGCCTTCAAACATTGCTTTTGCTCTTCAGGACATGAGTCTTAGATGGTTGAAGTAAAATTGAAAAATGTTGTAAAATGAAGCATAAATGGAGAGGAGAATACTTAATTATTAATTAAGGCTAGTATGCAACTTGCTCTGTGTTCTGATCATATCTGCTAGCTGACAAATTGGCTGATATTTTGGGCCAGTTAAAGCCAACTCAACCTATTACCAGAGATGACCATCTTGCTCTGCCCCATTTATTTGTTATTGGTCTGCTGTACAGAGTTTTTTGATGATTTGATTTCTTTTGCAGAAGACATAGTAAATCACAGTTTTTCTGAGTATATACAGCTTCAGAGGAAGACAAAGTATTCACCATTTGACAAACTAAACTGCTGAGTGCTGTCAAAAAGTTTTGTGGTCAGTTTAGAAAAGGAGTTTTTAACTTAGCCTTTGCACTAATGAATAAAACTTATTGGCAGAAAAGGCAAAGCTGAAATATAGCAAATATAAATTGTACATTTACTTTATTTGACCGAAAAAAAAAAAGCCATTTCATTTTATAGACTTAGAACTGTGCCTAGAGGTTAAACAATGTAAGAAGAATTCATTTTCTTTTTTTTTTTTTAATATATTTTTATGCATTGAAGGCATAAAAACATGTTTCTGCTTATGTGGCTTTAATGCATCAATACATCCAAGTGTAAATCAAAACAGTCATTAAAGAAAAACATAGAAAATTTCACATCTATCTCTAGTGTAAATGAGATAACTGATAATTAATAGGAGAACCTAGAAGCAGTTATTTTAAGTGGACAATAGCGGATAATATTTTGTCAGTAATTTGTTGTGACTCCCATGTACCTGCTATTGCTTTTTTACATTTTACTCCATCAAGTACTAATGAAAACTTTTATAGAGGTCACAATACCTATGGGATTAAATAGGGCAATCTGCTTCTAGATAAACAGGCAGTAAATCAATATAAATTATGGAACCGTCTGAAACTTGGAATTGATCTCCTACTGTCAGAAGGAAGGTAGATATTCTACAAAGTTACACAATATGTGACTGCAGTGAGTTTCCCTGAGCATGCTGCTAATTGCTTGTACAGATGAATGGAGGAATGCCTACCATTATTCTAAGCACATGGAGTTATGTTAAACAACCAATACTGGATTTTAATATCTTACCCACGTTGATTAGTCTCAAGCACATCTCAAGCATCAGTACCCTCCGGGCTGCTTCTGTGCTTGCTAGAATTAGTGAAAAGAACTGCACCAGCTTCATGAGATTTGATTTCAAGAGATGAGATTCAAACAACAGATTACACTGAATAGCTGAAATTACGAATTACCACAGTGTGACATTTTTATTATATGATTTTTTTGATCAACAGTCATACAATTAGAAAATGTGAACTTGAGTGATTAAGTCTAATCTGCGTGCATTCATCCTATGATGCTTTTCACTTGAAAATGCAAGAGCATCCTTACTTACACCAAAAAAATCCAATTACCTGAGAGTGCATTACATTGCTTTAAAATATGAAAACCCGAGGTTGTGTAACAGTGTGCTTGAGTAGAATAGCCAATGACTGCATTTGCTCTCAGTCATCTGAGTGACAAAATATCCTGCTTGAAATCCATCATTCTAGCCTATCGCCAAGGTTAATGTGTACACTCATGCCTCACCAGATTGCTACGTGCCTGCCACTACGAGCTAAATGATAGGTCCTTTGCAGTTTCCAGGCACTGCTATCAATCACTTCCAGCTCTGCATCTGGCCTCTATTTTGCAAGCCTGGTCATTCTTGACTTATTATTAATCACACCAGCTATCAAATTCTTAGGTCAAAATTACATTGATAAATATGACAATGAATTATGGAAATTGTAGAGGCCCAGGAGAGGAAAAAGCCCATCTCAAAGACAATGCAAGCTGAGATGTTCAAGACTTGCCCAGATGCCTACCTATGCAACCTGGTCTAGGGAGCTGCTTTGGCAGGTGGGTTGGACTAAATGATCTCTAGAGGTACCTTCCAACCACTGCAATTCTGTGAAGTCAATCAAACATTAGAGATATTTTTAATTAGTAATCACTGCTTGATTTGTCGGGGGCTGATCCTTATTCTTTTGCCCAATATCTTCTGGCTGTGCACACACTTCAACCTTTATGTTTTTTCCACCTTCAGGAGGCAAAACCATAATTTCTTTATTATATGATTTGTTTACTATTTTTTCAGCCCATTCTAGTTGCACTTAATGGAGTGGAAGGATGGCTGTTTTCAGAGGATCACATTGCAGTCACAGGAGCTATTTCCTCAGCCTTAATTAAGTTCTCTTTTATCGTTTGTCCACAGTGGCTCTAAGTTAGATACAAGTAATAATTTTTATATATTTATTTATATAATTATATATATATATTGCCTACAAACAGTAGCATGTAGAAAAGGACCATGAAAGGATACATTCTAAATAAATTCAGATTTTATTTGGAGAGAAGATTCTAGGCCACCAAGGATGTTTTCAGAGTTGCAGTTGTGTTTAAATGAAATCTTTCACTGAAAGATGAAGTAGAGTGTTATGAAAGGCTCTATTTAAGAAAATTGGGAAAGATTATAGCTACAGGGTACTGCCTAACTCACCAATAAAAAAAAATCACTGAATACATGTTGCACTTGTGGACCTGGAGAAGTCTAGGAGAAAATAATCCTAATGTTTCTCATTTAGATTTCCTTTGTTTAACATAAACACTCCCAGTGTTTTAATCAACAGTAGAGACAAGTGTGATCTCCCAGTCTGTGCACAGGTCAGCAACAAAAAAATTACTGTGTGCCAGCCCTTATTCTAACTCCTGGCTGTTAAATTGCATGTGATGGAGTTAATGGGCACTAATTCAAAGGAGCTGTTTACTCATTTCCCTGGGGTAAATTGGTTAAGATTTGGGAAGAGCGATTAGTATATATTTCATGGGAATAGTGTTCTGACTATAAGAATATTCTGGAAATTGTGAGATTGTTTAATATGAAGGGAAATGTATGCGGATTTGAATAAATCAGCCTTGATATATAACCAAACGTTTGGTGTCTTAGAAATATAAAACCCTGAAAATATGAAAGAGGTATTTCTGTACTTTGGCAGCTGCAAGATCTACAGATGAAGTACTGAAAGAAAAAATTGGAAGTATAATCAGTCAAGGAAAAGTTAGGATATAAAAGAAAATCTATGAAAGACACCACATTAATTAGAAACCATTACAAACAGGAAATGATTGGAGAGATAACATTGCAGATCTTATTTCAGAAGAGTTTTTTTAATACATAAACAATAAATGCATATTCAGAAAATTCTGATAAGTGCACATGGAGTTGTGTGTACTGAAAATCCCTCTGATGTCATTTCTGAAGCAGTGGCAGGGATGGAGGTCATACTTTTTTGCTAGGTGTGTTTTTTGCATTTCTTAGTCAAGTACAGTTTCATCAATTTCCAATTAATTTCGCTCTCCATTTCCCTGCACCATTCATATCTACATGGTTTCTGGTTGGCAGATACTTCAACACAGTATCATCTTTTAAGCTATTATTGCAGGATATTCACAGAAGGCACATTTTGAGTTAATAAGCACTAGCATTTATTTTAGAAATGTGATATTGGAACTAATATTATAGCACACCATCCAGATAAAACCAGGCATTCAAGTAATCTCAGATACTTCAAAGTCAGGAATCTATCTATAAAGTAATTAACAGTTTCAGATACACAAATATTGGTTTTATATATTTTCCTCTCACTTTCTATAAAAAGTGTTGAATTTCCATATTTTCATACTGTTTCAAAGTCATCTGAACTATGATTATGCATTTAAAAATATATATATGAGAACACTGAAGTCAAAAATAGTAACGTGATTCCAACATTTTATGCTTTCAAAATGGCAACTGGTGGCCCTTGCAAGAATTATCAGATCTCTGCATATGATTTTAAAGTTTCTCTGAACTTTTTATAAACTAAAGAAACTAAGATTTATTCTATAACCAGTTTACTTCCATTTATTTGTATATATCTATATAAACATACCAAATGGTTCTCAAGCCTGTTCTTACCGCTAAACAGAGTATGAGAAACTGGTTCTAATTTCCTCGTGACTTATAAATTATTGGAGAATTTCTCTCCAGAGCAGCATTAATACATCTCAATTTGTGTCACTACCTACCATCTATCTAACTACATTTCCATCTTTTTTTAAAGTAAAAGGCTTATTCCCCACTGTAAACCCTCATAACTCAGCCAAACCCAGATGATTACAAAGTATCTCCAACTCAGTCTTTTAAATAAATTCTCACATTTCTCTTTCTGTTCAGTATTTTCTTTGTCATCTCATTTCAACCATTGCTATCCGAATAATTCCATATCCATATCATTGCTATCCATATCAAGTAAAAGAATATGTGACAGCCAAGGAATAAAGAGTTAGAAACAAAATGAGTAGCTAAGATGTAGGGACAAAAATATGTTTTCCAAAGCTTTCCCAAATGGTTTAAAAGCAGAGAGAGAAAATTTAGATTCCCCATCCCCTTTCTTTTCATCATTAAATCTAATTCTCATTAAATCTACTAAGTGCATTAATTCTATATCCACCCCTCCTTAACAGCAAACAGTGTGCTTTCATCTAAATTGGAAAACAGGTTTCAGATACAAATCTTTAGGTGATATGGGTTCCAGGCTCCATTCCCATGACAAATTAATTTGGAGTAGCAATATTTCACCTAACACTCTCCTATCCTACAACTTCTTCTGTTTCTAAGAACTTTCTGATCTGGATGTGCATTTCACAGAACAAAGCAAATCTGTCTTCTCTCAAATTCTCCAGTTTGCTGTTCAACCTGTGCAGCCCATGCCTCAAACATCAACTCCTTTGTTGTGCTTTGAAGCAGTATTCTACTGACTTCATTTGATTCCCTCCAAGTTTTTTTTGTTGGAAGAGGCAGTCACTAATCATTCTCTACCCACCTCTATACTATTCTGTAGCCCTTTTCCTGTCTGAAAAGACTTTATTTCTACTGGTTCCTAGTTCAGAAGCCATTCCATGCCCTTCTTTGTTCTCTTTGAGCTTACACATTTCTGGACTATACTTCTGAAAAAGACTCAACTTTCTTCAAAAATATGATATATATGATATTTAAGATGTGGATATGCCAGGTATTTATACAGCAGCAAATTTTCCATAGACATTTTATACTGAATATTTGATTAAAATATTCAGATTTTTTGTTTCTTTCTGTTTCTTTTTTTTCTTTTTCTTTTTTTTTTTTTTCATAGCAGAGATCACTGATGAACTGTGGTGGTGATTTCATTCTACTGTGAAAGCTTAGCAGTGACTCATTTGTTTAGTTGAATATGAATCAGATTATTTTGATAACACTACAACTATATTACACAGACTAGAGCTTGGGCAACAAGGTCTGATTCAGATTTCCTGTTTAGTGCTCCTTTCTCAGTTCTTGTAGCTGACTCCACATGCTTCTAGCATCAGTCTCAAGGACTTTCTTTGCATTAGTTTAATTTGTAATTTTATTTTCTTTGGAGAGTACTGACAGGAAAATACACATTGTATGCTACAGAGTGCAAAAGCCTGTGAAATACATTTTAGAATAGACTTTCATTTACCCTAAGTCAACCAACATCTGAAAACATAATACAAAGATGTCTGGCAGCTGGAATAACTGAATGTCAGGCATCACTGCTGTACATAAAGTAAGCTGCAAGTAAACACTACAAATTATGGAATATTTTGCATGATTTTACTAATGAATCTGTTCTTTCTCCTTGTATTCATCCAGTCTTTATTAAGTAAGGCATAATTTTAATTGTAATTTTGTATTTCTGAGGATCTTTTTTTTTTTTTTTTTAAGTTAGAAAAGATAAGGGAACTGAAATACATTTCCATCCTGCTAGAAAGCAATTTTGTGTTGCTACAGGCAACAAAGCTCTGTTTACCTAATGGGTTGTTTTGCTACAAAGGGGAAAAATATCCCCTGGGGATTGATGCAGATTCTACCCTGTATTGGCACATTTTCTTATGACTAAGAAACAGAGAAGCTTCCAGAGGATTATGAACTTCTGTTACCAGAAAGGGTTATTTCCATTTGTTCTTTGTCTAATTGTACCCATCCTCTATTTCCCAAAAATGAGTACATACATGCTACTTATTTTAATGCAGCACATTTTATCACAATAGTTGTCACTGAACATTTTAAAGATGGTATATTTTCCATAAAGAAGGTATAATTTCCTATTATATTGTATCTCTAAGAAAGATCGTAACAAGAAGAGAGAATAGCACAATATTAATTCATGTACACTGTAACAGTAGGAAGGAGAACAGAAAAGCACGTTGTCTTCCTATTGTCTTGACAGTGTGATGGGTAGAAGGAGGCCAAAAATATCCTGAAATATCTCATAACAATCCAACGAGCAGAATGACCAACAAGAAATTATGCCTTATACTTCCACGTTGCTCTTGAAGGCCGAAAGGAGCAGTGTTATGAAGAGGTAACATACCAACCATCACTCTTGGGTTAGGGTTATACGACTAAGTGTGAGTTACAGCAGCTCAGCAACTTACCTCTTCACAGCTGTGCTGATTTTCTGGCCTTTTGTACATCTCATTTACACAGATCTTGTTTATGAAGCAGAATGTGTTAGTCTTTCTGACAGATGCATAAACCAGTCTTCTTTGCCCCACAACTAGAAGGAATAAGGAACAAGCACTGAGTTAGTTATGGCGTGATATAGGGCAACAACTTCAATTATTAAGATTTTCTTTGTATGACTGCCAGTAAAATCACTGCTAATATTATCAACTATATCTGCAACTGTATTTATCAGCACTGAATCAGACACAGAGGTGTATCTACAAAGAGTCTTGCTTCCATTTTAGTTATCCAGTGGGTAAATCTAGATCATCATAGTGATTTGCTTTTTGAAGAAATAGCCTACAATCTACAGTTTCAGGACAAGGTTTCTAGCTATGAAGCCTGAAGGTGTGGAAAGGCATGGTAGAAGAAGTTACCTGGCACATCTGAGGGCTTTTTCAAACCAGAGCATTATAATTTGTGCCACACTAACAGATTTTAATACAGAACAATGAAATTCTGATATCTTAATGGATTTATATTCTATATAAATTATGAATAAATAACTAAATAAAATATGCTGTAACACTATCTAGACTGACATGTTATTTTAATTTTGAATATATATTTTTTTTATTTTTATTTTTTTCAGTGTGGGAAATGTACTTTTGGTGTTGCAGATAGATTTTCTGGACTCTCAATTTTCCACCACTACTACTTCTTTGCTCAGTATTTCTTGATGACATGTTTTCTGAATTGGCAGAAAAAAATTATCTTCTGTTTACTATTCAGAGTAATCATGGAATTGACTTCTCATTATTTTTGTTGTATTTATAAGTGTTAATTCTTACCTTAACAGACTTAACGATTAACTGGATACTACAGAAAATAGAATGGAGAAAATCAATATTAAATCAGTAAAGGAGTAAAAACAGAGAGGCTTACAAATCTTCAAAGGAAAACAAATACAAAACTTGGATAACACAATGATGAATTCAGTGTAATAGCAGAGTACAGAAGTAATAGCTTATAAACTCTTACCCCCTACATTTTTATATTAAAATGCTCTAATGTTGCCTTTTGAAACTAGGACATGTTGCTGCTACAAAAGATGGTGTTTACACAGAAAGACTGAAATAGATATCTAGCAGTGATTAGTTAGCTGAAAACCAAACAGTTCATCTAATCTCTTGAAACAAATGCTAATTTCTGTCCTGTATTGCACATCCACCATCAGACCCCAAGGATACCTCACTATCTTGATGTTTTCTTGATGCTGGAAGAACACAACCTTACAACGAAGTCTTTCCATTTGTATGTAGGAATAAAGTTGGTTGGAACATCTCACCAATTTAAATTGTTTATCTTTTCTAGATCCCAAAATACAGCGCTTCATACTTAAAAACATATAATAGTCCCAATGACTCAGACACAAACATACTCTTTCATAGTATCATTAAAATCATTAAAAGAGATATGACAAGCTGAAGTGTAGCTAGTTTGAGTGCATAAAAATAGGAAGACTCCCTAAAAAGTTTCTCAGATTCCCAGAGCAGAAGAAAGCAACTATGTAAGGATAAAAGTTTAGAGTGAAATCAATATGGACAAACAAATGTTTTCCTTGGAGCTACATCCTCTAACAAAAAGCTACATCACACCTTTCAAGTTCTTTTTCCTCAACATAGCCCTTTTGTGACTGTTGACAAAGCAAGAAACACCATCATTCTTTTCAGCATCTGCAATAGATAGGTACTACTTCTTAAATACAGTGGAGTAAACATTGATTTCCTATGATAATAACTCTTAAAAGTGGTTTCCTGTTACAGAAGACTGCACTCACTGATTTTCACTGAGGCTGGACAGAGAACCAAGGCCACTTCTAAAGGGAAACTATTATTGAATTGCTTCAATGTTTTTAAACTAAGACAGAAGAGATATATTTTTTTCTGTTAGACTGACTTTTTTTTCTTTCTGTTAGACTCTCACCACCCATATGAGCCTTTGCAGTGGCATAGACAGAAACATCCATAAATATTTCAGTAATACCAGACCATACTTGGTATTCTGCACATCTGTTTTGGTTTAATCTCCATTCATCTCATGACATCGGCAGCACACTACTATTCTTTCTTTTCAGGTGTCAGAGAGCAAGAAAAAATAGTTTTGCTTATTGAACACTAATTCTATCAAGCATTATGTGTTTTGGTATTTTTGTTCTTTGAATGATGCATTTTGTTATCGCTTACTATCTCAGAAGTAACAAAACAACTTAGCAGCCTAAATCGGTTCATTTTCAATGAGTCTCTGACATCTGCATAGCCAGGACACTGAGATGGCTGCTGCCCAAAGCAGCACATACAGAGGGAATTGAGTGTTCCAGGAGTTCATTGCCAGTATAGAGACTTTCCTCTTAGACTTGCCTGACAGCCCTACCAACTCCATACATATAGTATGGATGTGGGTACTTTTTATACACCCTCACTATAGAGCACAATTCTTTACTACCTCTGCATGTTTACTCTAAGGCTTTTATGAAGATGGAATTCAAAGTTACTTCCTTTCATGCATTCATATTTAATGAATGTGTGGCTGGTGATGTTTTTTTCATAAAGATCCCACAGACTAGCCCAAGTTATTACAATTCAGCTGTGTAATGTCTGTTCTTTACACTGCTGTGTGCTTCTTGCATCTTTACCATTGAGGATGATTCACCATCTGAACACAGCCAGAGTAACATGCGTGGTTACAGCTAGAGAACAAAAACCAGGTTTTCACCCTGCCACCCTCAGGGCTGTTCTGTGCTCCTATGCTACACAAAGCTCTTTGGTAGATCTTTAAAGTGGCATGCATCTGTACCAGGTGTAAAACAGTCGTGATATGCTGTCACATTAAAGCCCATGAAAAAAGAAAATTCAGAGGGGATCTGATCCACATCTATAAATATCTAAGGAGTGGGAGGCAAAGGGATGAGGCTGGTCTCTTCTCTGCAGTGTGTGGTAATAGGATGAGCGGAAATGGCCACAAACTGAAGCATAGGAAGTTCTGCACCATTTCCACGCAAATGTGTGTGGGAACCTCTTCACAGTGAGAGTGATGGAGTACTGGCACAGGCTGCACAGAGAGGTGGTGGAGTCTCCTCTGGAGATATTTCAAACTCACCTGGACACCTACATGTGCAACCTTGTCTAGGGAGCTTACTTTGGCAGGGGGTTGGACTTGATGATCTCTAGAGGTCCCTTCCGACTCCTGCAATTCTGTGATTCTATGGCCACATCTGTGTCACAGACCTGCATGCAATGAAGATCTTGGCAAATTCTTCAACCCTCTCCACCTCCTCCAGTGCGACCGGTTTTGTTGTTCAAACACAGATTTTCTATAGTGCAGACTTACAAACTTGCTGACTTGTTAAAGAGAGAGATCTGTGTCGCCTTTGACTGGAAACTTCATTTAAGCTCTGAGCGTGCTGGTCCTGACCCTGGCCCACAGGCATGACTTCCCAGCTAGGGCTTGGGCTTGTCCCATTGCTATGGATTTGTCTGATCTGGACTCTGGGCTGAGCCTGGCTGCTGTCCCCAGCTTGCCTCATTTCTTCACTTTTGGGCAGCAGGCCTGAACTTGGTAGGTGAGGCCACTGCTCTGCCAGAAGAGGTAACGTAGACTCTTTCCTTGCTGCTCCCTCGAGTCTGGCCCCTTTCACATGCTGTTCAGTTGCAAGAAAAAAAATTTAGAACAGGAGATAACAGAGACATGGAATTAGGATTGAGGTCCCACTGAGCTATGCTGTTTGTCCAAATGTAAGTAAATGCATAAAGAGGAATATTTTAAAGTCTTTCTACCTATCTCTTCCATAATAATTTCTTAGCTAATGCACTGAGGTCACTAAATATGTTTGAGATAACCTGACACCTTCTGGAAAATTTCCCCAAATAATCAGGAGCAGCTAAAAGAATATTATCAGTATATTTAAGTTTCTGATTGACCTTTTTTTGGAAAAAAAAGTGACTTTGACCTTTTCTCGGTATCTTGAAAGTATTAATGATATATCATAAGTCTTGCTGTGAAGTGATAAAATTATCACTTAAAAATACTTTGAAGCATTTCCAGAATCAATATTAACTTAGAAGGTGAAAGCTGAATCTCAGTTCCAACAAAATATGACTGTTTTCCCCACAAAAATCAAAAGGAAGTTTATTATGATGAGCAATATAGCACAAGTGTACACATATGCAGTTATGCACTTTATTAAGGAAAAATCATACTCCTAATGTACTCAGCTACTTTTTAATGTAAAAGTTTGGAGTTATTCAACTGATTTTTTATAACTTGACTTGGTGATATGAATCTTTTTGCCAAGTTCAAAGAAAGGACTTGTTCTCTTTCCATGCCGACTGCAGAAGAATATTAAATCCCTGATTGTCAGGTGATTATGTGTAGTTTTACCTTTGTCTAGGTTCTCCATGTGTACTTCAAATCATTTTCACAATTTCTGTTTTAACATTCGTATTGCATTACTGTAATTATTTTAAGCAATGTTTTCATACAGCTCTCAGAGAATGAGCTTCTTTGACCTCAATCTGAAAAACTGATAGTTTTAAACCTAATTTGAAAGATGCCTCTATAAGAGATAGAAAATTGCACTAGATTACATACTCTAAACACTTCCCTGGAGTGTGTTCAGAGAAGGGCAACAAAACTGGTGAGGGGTCTGGAGCACAAGTCTTATGAGGAGCGGCTGAGGGAGCTGGGATTGTTTAGTCTGGAGAAGAGGAGGCTCAGAGGAGACCTTATTGCACTCTACCACTTCCTGAAGGGGGGTTGTGGTGAGGAGGGGGTGGGCCCTTCTCCCTGATAAATAATAACAGGATGAGAGGGAATGGCCACAATTTGCTCCGGGGAAGATTTAGATTAGATTTGAGGAAACCTTTTTTCTCTGAAAGAGTGGTCAGGCACTGGAATGGCCTGCCTAGGGAGGTGGTTGAGGCACCATCCCTAGCGCTGTTCAAGAAGCGTTTAGATGAGGTGCTAAGGGATTTGATTTAGTAGTTCAGTGGGTAGGGATGGTGATAGGAGGATGGTTGGACTAGATGATCTTGTAGGTCCTTTCCAACCTAATGAACCTATGAACCTATGAACCTATAAACAAGGAAATAAAAATATAAAAATAATAGTGAAGTCTGACTCATTATTCAAATGTTAAAAAACATCACAATTAATTACCTTTGTAGTTTTTTATTTAGTTAGTTATTTTTATTTTTATTTTAATTTAATTTTTATTTTTAGTATGTATACCTTCTTGGCCATCTGTATCAAAAGGAATTCATAGCTCTTCCAGTAGGATTCCTGATTTATTTGGGACATCAAAAAACTAGAAGTCATTCAATATTTTCCTTAATATTTATACCAGTTATTCCCAATGTGTTAAAATGTGTACTATTTGAGCACATCTCTGACAGAAATTTTTCAAATTTCTTTGAGGTTCATCACTAGCATCTGAGTATATCATAAATACAAATGGTTAATTTCACCTTATAACTGAAGGCACCTAATAACCAAAATAAGTGCCACTTTCCTCTTTTGATGTTGTTGCAGTTAGTCTGCATATTCGTATGTGAAGAAAAGGCTATGCCTGAATCAAGAAGCTCTAGGGCACATTTTAATCTATAGGACTGAATGTATGCCACAGCAACTTTGCTGTATGACTTGAGCATTCACTAATTCTGTGCAGTGCCTTCCAAATAAAGATGGGTGTATCTTCTGTGTGGGAACTATGTGTGATTAGTGTATCAGAAAAGCAAGTCACAAATTACATCGTAGTAGATAGTCCTAGTCTTTCCATAGAGATCAATACATCACAAGGGCTCTCTGTCACAGTTCTCAGAGAGTTGCACAGCTAGATCAGGTTTACCAGGGCCTGATCCAGCCTTGCCTTGAAAGTCTCCAGGGACAGGGCAACAACCACATCTCTAGACAACCTTTTCCAGTTCCTCACCAAGCTCATTGTAAAAGACTTTTTCCTTATATCCAACCTAAACCTACCCTCTTTGAGCTTGAAGCTATTTCCCCTTGTTCTATCACCATAGACCCTGCTAAAGAGTCAGTTTCCCTCTTTCTTACAGCCCTCCTTTAGGTATTGAAAGGCTGCTAGCAGGTCATCAAGCAGCCTTCTCTTCTCCAGGCTGAACAGCCACAAGTATCTCAGATTGCCATCATAGGAGATGTGCTCCATCCCTTGGATCATTTTTGTGGCCCTCCCTTGGATGTGCTCCAACAGGTCCACATCTCTCCTGTTCTGACAATTCCCCATCTGGATGCAGTATTTCAGGTGAAGCCCCACCAGCACAGAGCAGAGGGGCAGAACCACCTCCCTCTCCCTGCTGGCCATGCTTCTTTTGATGCAGCCCCACAGCATCTTAATATGTCTTTTATTTATTTGTATGTCTGCTGTTTATTTGTTTTTACCTCAACCTGAATGGAGAAACTTCAAACTTTTTGCAAAAATCCTCCAACCCAGTTAAGCTCAGCACGGCAAAAAGTAAATGGTCTGAGAAATAACTTCATTGCTAAGACCAGTAGTGCAGTGATTTTCAATACAAGGATTAAGTATGCCTTTCTGCAGTTCATACAGTGGGACTAGAGTCCATCTACTTGACAAAGAGTTCAGCATTTTCAGAAATTCAGGCTATGATGGACTCCTTTCTAATTGCCAGGATAGGTAGCAATGAATATTTATGCTGTGTCACAACATGACCAGTGGACTTCAAAAGGAGTTGATGTTCTTTCTTTGACTCAAAGATTAGCTAGGACTGAGCATTGGACAAATCATTACACACCAAAAAGGTGTGTGATACCTCCATGCCTCAGGTAGGTTGTGTTTCCTAATTTGTGCATTGTAAGTGCTTTGAAAAGGATAGATGGGATAGAAAATGTTTCGAAATTGCGGTAGCCATTTATTAATTAATTAATTTATTTATTATCATTATTATTTTTGTTAGTGATATGTAGGGGTTTGTTTCTGAGGTTTTTTGTGTGTGTGTGTGTGTTTTTGTTTTTTTTTTAAATAAAGGCTAAAACACTGTTTCTGCTTTTCTGGAGCATATTATCTATGCAATGAAAAATTTCCCCACAGTTCATATTTCACTCAGGCACAAGAACTTTGACAACAAATCACAATTCAAGGTCTTTTCTTGGATGAGCCATTCTCAGATCACTATGGACTCTTAACTTCACACCAGTATAAATAACACAGCCAAATATTAAGCTGCCTAGTGTAATATTTAATGAAATTCATGAAACAGTTGAAACAGTGCTACAAAGACATGAAAAACAATCAAAAATCCTCAGTGCAGAACAGAAATGGATACGTTCTAGGCTGGAACATTCATCATTCCAAAAAGGTATTTCACATTCTGGAGACTGAATGAATTTTTATCATGAGCATACTGTTAAAAGGTCAGTGCACATAAGAAAAAAAAAGCAACAAAACCACATTTCTATATTTTCACAATAATAAAAAGGCAGGAAGGTACAAAGGAAGGCAGCTACTGTTTGGAAGTTTCACCAGATTTATGCATATCTATATTCAAATAACTCTGGCATCCACATAAATAGCTAATTCCCCTAGTTTCTGAATAAACCTGTATAATATTTTCTTATTAAAAGTAGACTACAAGGAAACATGTCTTTAGAATGAGCAAGAGAACATTATATAGTGATTTCAGCTGTTGTGTTCATTCTTTTTAAATCTTCTTCCAGAAACATTCCCAAAGATATATTGATTTCCTGTTGAATGCTGTCAACTTCATCCACCCCACTGGGTTTATTTGCTAGCTCTTCAAAACAAAATCGCTCAGAAGCAGTGGTTGTATTTTCAGCTATACTGATGTTCTGGAGTATTTCCTTTGAGACAAAAATTGTTTTGAAATGAGCTTTCTGATTACTTTAAAGCCTCATGATGGAGTTAATCTGACAAATCATATCATCCTAATGAACATATCTAAAAATGAGCAGGTAGGTTGCAATCTCTATTTCCACAGGTTACCATAAGCTGAAGCTGCTTGGAAAAGATCGTGGTTACAACATAAAGAGCCCTTACACCAGGGCACAGCACATTTGGAGCACAAGCTGGGCTCTCCATGTTGCAACGCTATGGTGTTTTAAATTGCTGCTCACCCAGCACTACCCCATACATTGCTGCAGCATGACATGGCATTGTGCCATAGAGAAGCAATGTGTGCCTTTTCTGCTTCTGTGAATTACAGTAAGGGATGCTAAAATGTACTTCCAACCCTCTGGTGTCTGTTGTGAAACTAGATCAGCCAGTACCTAAAAAATTCTTTGAACATTAAAAGCACTAACAGAAATTCATTACTTTTTCATGATTCCAAATTAATGTGGTAAGTAACACACTTAAGCAGAAGAAAATCCAGTAAATGAAATTCTGATGATCTGTATGGTGGAATATTTCCATTACCTGATTTTGACAAAGTCTGCAGTGCATTTTTCAAATTCTGATTATTAATAGCACCTTTTAATCCAGCGAGCAAATTAAAATGAGAAAATGATCACAGTCCATTTATCGTGCCCATTGATCTGCACATCTTATCTCATTATTAGTGAGAGAAGGTAGTGATTTACAGCTGTTTGTTAATGCTATTATTACTATTATTATTATTATGTGTTTATAGACATGCTGGAAATTCATGTTGAGGGCCTGAGGTGAGTGTGATTCTTCAAAGTTAATGAGAAAAAAATTCAGCATGAACTATATGTGTGATTTTGCTGGGTACGCTGAATTTGAAACATCTCTCAAATCTGACTAGACATGTACTGAGGGTTCATAATGTACACATGCACACCCACATTAAATGTAATCCTAGGCGGTACTTCAAATACACTTTTTCAAGTACATGCAAAAAACACTCCTGAAGCTATGAAATTCTGCACCTGAACTAACCAGCACTGCAAAAAATATGAAGTATTGCTTTGCTGGAATTTGTCTTGTGTTGCAATTGGACAGGTCTGCTGAAATAGGTCTTGTACCATGGCTCTTTAGCCAGAGATGTACTGAAACACCAATTCTGATTTTCTGAAATTGTCCCTTCTCCTCCTCCAGTTAAATCTGCTCTTTCTGGTTAATAATATTGGGAAATCTAGGAATCAGGCAGCCAAGGCTTCCCAATTGCATTTAACTATGTCAAATCCTGCACTTCTGCATAGCAGCTCTCACTTCAGCAAATTATAAGCACACGTGCACAAAAGCCTAACAATATATTTCCTGGTTCAACATTACATGACAGTCATACCTCATTCCAGTGCTGATAAGGTGCATCATCTGAAACGGGCAAAGCTATTTGACAAATGGGATTATGGTGATGGATTAGGCTGATGCTTGGCAAATAGGTTCAGAAATTGTAAAATCTTGATTAACTCATGACTAGTAGCTTCTCTTGGCATTGCTGGTGCTGTCATTTTCTTGTTTATAGTGCTAGTCAGTTAAATTATTTCATTAAAATAAAAATGATAATTTATTGTTAGCAGAAGTATCACCCAAAGACAGGACTTGTCAAATTGTTGCTTCATTTGTGATAAACACTCATGCTAACTGGACATGAATTCTCCTTTGAAAACAGTAATTTGGGGAACTGAACAGGATTCCAGGGCTGATAGGCATTACAGGCATCCTGCTAGGTTACAAATGTGGAAAAGCTCACTTTCATTGCCTCTTATCTGGACAGTGCAGCTTTCAAAGGCATTTGTACCTTCTGGACCCAGAGATATAAAGTTGCGTTAACAGCTCCAGCTTTACTGCTCCAAGGCAGACTAAGGGGATTAATGGACTTTTTGAAAGTGTAACTGTCTGGCTTCATTTTGAGGAAAAGAAAACTGTATTTTCTTCTCCACAAATTAAAAAAAAAACAACAAGAAAAACTCCTTAACTATATGAATTAACTCAAGCACTTCCTGCAATATGACCATTTTTCTGGCATCTGGATGTAGGCAATTATTTTTATCTATTTCACAAATCTGTTCTACATAAAGAGATGTGTTTTATGCTGCAGAAAATTTGCTTAGACCTTAAAGGCCTATTTTGATACATAAAAGGCAAGGATTTCACTGCAGTCCAGCACTCTCAAAACTAGATGCCCCTACAGAGTCTGAGACCACAGGAGTATGAACAGGTGGCAATAGTCTCATTGACAACAGAAAAGTGAGAGCAAGCTAGAAATAAGTGTTTAGTACAAGAGGTCTACATGGTTTGTTCTTTATCAGGCAGCAGGGTGGAACTCAATTTTTACCAACCGGTTGTTTCTCAATAAATGCCTATAAATCAGAATCTGGTTTTAACCATGTTGCACTCTCAAAAATATTTCCGTGCAACAGATGCTGC
Organism: Cyrtonyx montezumae; assembly: GCF_038088225.1. Taxonomy (NCBI): domain Eukaryota; kingdom Metazoa; phylum Chordata; class Aves; order Galliformes; family Odontophoridae; genus Cyrtonyx; species Cyrtonyx montezumae. Next base: position 152,507,216 of record NW_027072034.1, read on the forward strand.
TTTAATCATAACCTTCCCAAATCTACATGATGTTGAAAAACTAAATCTACTCATGATCACACACATGATCATATGGTCTGGTAAAACTGAATAATGATAAATAATACAAATGATGTCAGTCAAATATGTTTCTTAATTATATTTGTAATTTGACCACTTCATGCACATACAAAATACATCAAATTCATAATGAAAAGAAGCAGGCAACGCCCTCCATATATACAAAGAAGCATTTTAAATAACATTGTGTACGAGCACATTTGTGCGTATTGTTCCAAAATGCATTACTGCCAGTCTTTCTCTTCTTCCATAGATGTTGTAGCACTCTGAAAAAATTCTTTTAGTTGTGAATTCTCAGTCAACCAGGGAAGCTGCAAGGTGTAAACTAGAAATTTAAACTCTTAATAAAGAATTAATGGAATTCTCCATACGTAACCAATAAAGAGATGGGGAGCTAAAATACACAGTTGTATTAAATCAGGATTCCTGATTTGTGTATCACATGATTTCTACCTGAAATCTCAGAGAATGAGACATAAAGTTATATTACACAGATGAAATTCTGTTGTTCTTTTCATACAGTCCATTAATGGTACATTTGGCACTAGATACTAACAAAGTAATCAGAAAAAGAAAAAAAAGTAAAATTTAAATCCCATTACTATTGAAAAGAAGTGGGCTCCATAATTCATCAGATGATATCAGTGGTGTTTTAGCAGTTTTCCAGTCAGGGATGCCAGGGTAACAGTACAATAGATTAATTATAAAATTCGGATGCTTATTCTGTGTTCTGTTTGTCATAGTCTTCAATGCTAGTACTTTCCACATAATTGTAAATAAACAGAGATCCTAACTGCAGCTAAGTTCCATTAAACTGTCACTGAAAAGTGAATTTAGCCAGTCTACTGTATCAGATCAAAGTTAGCAACCTTGCACGTTCATGCAAGGCAATGCACAGTGTCCATTCCCATCTCTCTGACAGGTAATCTAATTAAACAAAGTGCAAACCTCCCAGTAAATTGTTTTCCTTAAGATAACTGGCTGATGGAAAGGCTTATTTGCTGTTATACGAGCATTTGCTGGCAGTGTGCACACAGGCTCTTTCCAAACCCTGGGACAGTCAGTTCCAGAGGGGCACAGTGAACGAAGCTCCGTACTCCTGCTCTGAGACCTTCTCACACAGCACTTGGAGGGCACTACATCAGCATCCATGGTGAGTTTTGTCAGCATAGGAAAGCTAGAAAATCTCTGTTCTACCGGATGTTAATTCAAAGTTCTGCTTTCTGATTAGAAGTTGAAGCTGTATAGGAACCTCATTACAGCTGGTGAATCCTTTGCATATTTTCTTGGCAGCACCATAATCTGTAACAGCTTGGCTACTACTTTACTGGCTTTTTTGTTTGAGGAGTTAGCTCATTTTTCACTCATTTCTGTTAATAACTTAACTTTCCATTAATTTATTTATTATTGCTATATATCAAGCCCATTTTGTAATATCAGATTTTCCATGTAGTGAACTAATAGATTTGCTGTAATTTATGTAGCTGTTTTTGTTTGTTTGTTTGTTTTGTGCTCAAATAAAAGGTTTTTTTTCATTGAAAAGTTCTAGATTGTAAGTGACTTACTTCTTTGATCTCCCCTCCTGGTATCAAGCAGAAGAGCAGCAAATTAGCTCTTTTGACCAGAGATCAGATGTATCAGGAAAATGTGCCTGGATCAGGCTGTGAAACAATAGAAAAATAACTGCATAACATTGTTGTTGTTTCAGTCTACTTCCTAACTTTGTATTATATCCCAAAAGTACATTAATGACATAAAGGATTACTTTAAATGCTGTCTTTACAGGATGAGTGACTTCCAACACTACCTTCTAAATCTGTGGATTTGGCAAATGGAGACGAGAAGTGTATGCTGAAAACAAACCAGCTGTGAATCAAGGAATACTTCTTAGCTACACACATTTCTTGAGAAAATATGATACTATCACATTTGTCTGTTTTGCCACAAGAGGGCACTCTCTTAATTTGTGTTACTAAGGCAATGTCCGTTACTAGAGACAAAATAGTCTTGCTCTCTACCTAAACTATTATTCCAACGTTTCATATAGATGTGCTGATGATTTTCATTCTGTTTGTGTTCTCAGCATGCATTTGACTTACACGGAGTTACTAGGTAATATTACATAGCCGTGACAGTACACTGTGCTTCATAAACAACTGAGAAGACAAATAATTGTGGGAAGTAAATAGGGTTTCACTTCATTATCTTTAGAAACAGCAGGACACCATATTAACATATCACTGTTCTCAGTGATGAATTAGAACTGGTCATAATCAAAATGAAAGATCTTAAAACATGCTGCTTTTAGAACCATGAGAAACTTGTGAAAACAAGGAAAGATACATGTTCTATATTTCACCCACTCATTAGTGCTTAGCTATTAGAATTTACATAAATATGCCATCATATGCAACAATATACAGCACAAGCATGGTTCACACAGAAAGTGAGTCAAGCCCTAAAAGTCTGAAGATTGTCACACCCTCCTTAATGCAAAACTCTGACTGTTTTGACCTACTTAGATACAGTTATGTGTAAAATGCTTCTGAACAGTCATCATGAGTGTACAGTATAACTTACCATAGCATATTTGTATTCAGTCCTGATATTTTATACATATAAACCTGTTTCATTTACCAAAACCAAACTGATTTTTGCCTCTCACTTAAGTCCAAATAAAATTTTGCCCAGAAAGAGCAGATGATTTTGTCCATCAAGAGTCAGCTGTGTTCCTGGGCAACCGGTAGTGCTCTGGCCTGATCCTTGCCTTCTTCTCCTGAGGATTGGCATATTTCCACTTGGATGGAGATATTTTGAGCTTTTTTCTCCTCTTGTCTGTACACCAGACTTTTTCACAGTATTCCTCCACTCTCTGGAAGTTGCTGTAACCTATCAGTTGAAGAAATTCTTTGTACCATGGTTTTGATACCTGAGGTATGTTGCTCTGCATTGGGCATGGCATTTTGTGAGGTATCTCCTCCTCGTAGTCTTTATTGAACATTTCATCTACACGTTCTTCCTCGACTATTTCTAGGGTGATTTTTCTAACAGTGTGAACTATGCTGTGTTCCACTGTCTGACAAAAATAAGTCCCTGCATCCAGCCGATGCAGCTTCAAAAATAAGAGGCCAAGCTCCATTTTTATTATTCTGTCATCTGTCTTCACCTGAAAAAAGAGATTGTTGCATAGAAAAGAGTGCATTATTGCATTACATCAGTGCTTTTTTTTTTTTTTTTTTCTGGAAAGTACTTTCAGGAGTATAATATTAAATGTTGAGAAGCAGATTAAGGATCTGATACCCTTTAATTCAGAGTTTATAAGAAAATAAAATATCTACTTGAAGTAAAGTAGAAGTTGAGCTGTGAAAGGAAAGCAGTCCACAGAATCTGGCAAGCATGGCAGAACAGACAGTGAAGCAGACAGCTTTCTGCTTTCCCAGCATGGGTTAGTCATTCGTGGGTAAATCACAGAGGGAAGTTAGGTCAAAACATGCAAATAAACTTCTGGATGGAAAACAAGCAGGCTTTTGCCAATTGACCTGCCATAACTATATCTGTGAATGCTCTTTTACATTGTCAAATGTTTCTGAAGCAGCACTCACAGACATTTTTAGATTACAGAATCATAGAATCACCAAGGTCGGAAAAGACCTCCGAGATAATCCAATCCAATTGACCACATATCACCAGTATTTCCCACTAACCCATGTCCCTCAGTACAACATCCAAATGCCTCTTGAGCACCTCCAGGGTTGGCTGGCTCTATTACCCCCATGGACAATCCGTTCCAGCGCCTGACCACTCTTTCAGAGAAGTTTTTCCTAACATCTAACCTGAGATCTGAATGTAGGACCACTGTAATCTTGAATCCTCAGTTCTGAGTGCAGCGTTGGAATTCCCCCTGCAGCATTTGAGAACTAAGTTATTAAATACAGGGCATTCAGAGATGCCAGCATGCAGGGAACACAGAGCTGTCTGATCCAGCCAGCAGAAATGCCCAGCAGAATGGAATCCTCATATTTCTATTTAACAGTAAGATGCTGAATCCTAGGTAGAATGTATTGAATGGCTTGCCTAGTCAATGACCAAATGAAAAAGTCTAGTTTAACATGAGATGATACAATGGATTATACCTGCAACAAAAGTTGCTCTGACATTGACGACAGCCTACAAAGACTAGCACCCATTTAGATCTCTTTATTCTAACTGTCCGTGTTCACTATCTGATGAATCTTACTCCTCAGACTCAGTCTACAGATGTCTTTGGATGAGCTGGGGTCATGTTTGCAGCAGAGCCTAGCTGCTAGGCAGTGAGGAAAACAATCATACCCTATGATAGTCAGAAGCTTTTATCCTATGTGTTCCCATACCCTAAATGAGGTTAGCTACACTGATATGTATCATGGATGTATCAAATAGTTATGAAGCATAGAATTACCATAGAATCATAGAATCATAGAATTGTTTGAATTGGAAGGGACCTTTAAAGGCCAAATGGTCCAACTCACCTACAATGAACAGGGTCATCTACAGCTCAATCAAGAACTTTTACAATTGGGCAATATACATAAAAGAAGCAGAGAATCATCAGTGTTCATTTTCAGAAGCCTTTGTAATGGGCAAGGCAGCAGGAATTAACAAACGCTAAGCAAGACTAACATTGAGACTGATATGTAAACTTTTCACCTTTGCAATAACATATCAAGAGAAGTGGTAGATTCCTTACTATTTTGAGACCTTAATAAGTTTAGCTGCATTTCAAATACTTATTCAGTTATTCAATTTCAAGATGCTGAACTTGTACACCAGATGGAATTACCAGGTCTGCTAACTCAGTGGAGTATAATGACTCAAATGATCGCCATCTTCCCTTATACTTAGCAACTGATGCAGGCCTTTCAGTGAAGGTGCAATATTCCTAGACATGGGTGTAACTAATGAAAAGATTAGGATTTAACAATAGTTACCTCTTCCTTCCTAGTTTCATGGGCTCGCTGGACAAACCAGATTACTTTTGCCTGTAAGGTCCGAGGGGTACACTCCAGAAGCGTGCTGTTATACTCTATTCCATAAACCAATCGCTCCTCAGTCTTCTCAAGGACTTCTCCTGGAAGGAAAAGAAAGATTTTAAAATATACATCATATATATGTCAATTTGTTTCTGACAGTGCTTGCCACCTTCTGACTTCAGGCTAGAGTTAGTTTTAAGACTGAAATTTAACCTACATCCAGCCACATAGTTATTTCTAAGTAGTGCCTGGTGGAGGTCTGACTTCCTATCATATCAGCCTCTCATAGAATGTGGACATGAAACAAGTGGAGAAAACTGGGCCATGATTCCACTAAGATTATACACAAAGAAACAAATCTCAGCCCTTCATACTGCTAATTGCTTGTAGCTGCTTCTTATGAGTTGTTCATCTATTTGGTTTTCACTCAGTTAAACAGGAGGATACCATATATGCTCAAGTATAACCACAAATTAAATATCTTTTTTTTTTTCTGGATAAAAATGACAATGTATGATCTTTTGCCTTTTGGCAATATCTGTACATTCTGGGTCAGTTATTTGCTAACAATTTGTAAAGGTGCGAGTAGATTACCAATGAACTGCTGGCCAAAGCACTGCTGAGCTGCATTTCCATGTCGTACATCTTGTCTGCGGAAGCGTCTGGAAAGGAAAAATAAAATATTTTGAGAAAATGTGTTCAGCATATAGATTGTTGGTATATAATGAGGAAGTATTCATTAAAAACATGAAGAGCTAATTCTTGGTTGCTAAAAATGTTGAGAAAGGTAGTCATTTATGCCTTGCTATTTTATCTCATCTCAACCTATGATTTCATCTGTAAAAAGAAAAAGAAAAAGATCCTCCAACAGCTGAGGCTTTTAAAGTTCAGCTAGACAAGGTGTTAGATGATCCCTCCTAGGTTCTGCTCTTGCCATGAAAAGCCAGATGATCTCTGAGGCCAGTTCCAACCTGGGCCTTTCAAGGACTGTAATGTTTCTCTGCTTTTAAATAACTCAACGTGAATACATGCAAGGCAGTTATTAATTGGCACAAACAGATTTTACTGAAATTATGAAGGTCTCATTGTAATGCCTCCTATTTTATGATGTTGGCCCACAATGTCAGAGGTGAATCTTGATGGTATGGAAGTAGAGGGTCAACCTTCCTGCCAGCATTCCATTACATTTTGTTGCTGTGAGACAGGTGGCAATAGAGGAGCTGTCTGACAGTGGCACCTGACATGGAAATATTTACGAAGTAAAAATGTGTCAGTGGTGGGTGGTGCATTTCAGCAGTGGCAACAGTAATATCAAAGAAAAGCCATGTTCCAAATGCCCATGCATAGCTATCACATCCCAAAATGAAGAGCATCTCAATCAGCTCACACACGCAAATCAGCAGAGTAAGCCCGAAGAGTTGTGTATAGAGCTAATATCAACTTCAATGCATTGGAAATGGCGACAACATTAAAAAATCACAAAGTTTGCACCAGATGGGTCCTCTGAATGTTTTCAAAGGAAAAGAAAGAACACTGTAAGCAAGTTTGACAGGACCTCTTGAACCAAGATGAGGCTGAAGTTGACAGTTTCCTGGATTGCATTATCATCAGTGATGAGAGGCAGTGCCACCACCACAAGTCAAAATTAAAATGACAATCCATGGAGTGGCAACATGTGAGCTCACCATTGAAGAAAAAGTTCAAGATGTAGCCCTCAGCAGGTAATGTGACATGCACTGTCTTTTGGGACAAGAAAGGGATGATTCTTCTGAGTTTCCAAGTACCTGGACAAACCACCAATTCTGACCTCTACATCATGATGCTCAAACTTCCAGAGTCAGGCCAGAGAAGAAGACAATCTTTCTCCTACAGTCCAGTAATGCCAAGCCCCATTCCTGTTTGAAGACTGTGGAGCACATTGCCAATCTTGGCTGGACTGTCCTACCCCATCCACTGTATAGTCCAGATTTGGTGCCTTTTGACTTCCATCTGTTCAGAATGAAGGAAGGCGGTTTGTGAGGGCAATATTTTCCTAGCAACAGTGCTGTGAAAGCAGCAGTGAAACAACGGATGGCCTCTGCTACTGCAGATTTTTACAAGTGTGGCATGTAGACTCCTTTTCATTACTGGCAAAAATACAAAGCTAGTGATGGTGACTGTTGAAAAAGCATGTTTTGTAGCAGAGAATTTGCTCTATCAAATAGTGCTATTGTGCTCTTTGTATCTGTGGTAGTTTCCATGGAAACATTACTTTAGAGTGACCTACCAATGCTAGATTTTACTCATGGCTGTTACTCATCTGTCATGTCTTATGCTTTTTCTTATTCCACATTCTGGTATTCCACATCCTAATATCAAGTTAAGGCACTGGGAATGAAAGAGTTAATGCTTCAGTTCCATGGACTGCTGAATTTCTGATTTTTTTCACAAGACAAACTAAGTACCCCAGAGGACTTTGCATTCCTGTTTTCCACTCAGAGGGATAGATAAAACCACACACAAGTTCTAAGACTGCCTTCTTTTATGCTGCACATTTTGGCAGTGCATGCTCCCTGGCAGTCTTGTCTTCAGATTTAGAGTAAGGCCTTCAGCTTTGTACATGCTCTCTCTCACTTTATTTGATTTATTAACTTCAGTTCAAATTATACTGTATTACATTGTGTTATTTTGCATTCTGATATCTTATTCAGTAAATTAGTTTTCCTCAGATCGTTGCCACTGTTTTGCCTTTAGGTCCACCTCCCTGCTCTTTCCCTTTTACCCTTTCCTCTTTCCCAGGGTGTGGGTCCATGGGTCCCTCACCATCCATCCCATTAGTCATGGAACAGGGCCAAAGCAGCCCATAAACCATTGACACTCATCATATTTCCAAACTGCAAGTAGTTCTGTCACTCAAATTGACTTTTGATCTAGGGGTACTGAGGGACCAACAGAACATCTTTAGTCTTTAATGATATTCAGAGTGTCAGAGCCAATGTTTTGCCATCAGCAGAATCTGCAAATTCAGCGGGGACAACCTGGGGACTTCTAGGCAGGCTAGGGGCTAAACATGCATGTTTCTGAACAGAAGCTGATATTCAGAGATAACAACAGGGCTTTAAATGGTCCTGGGATTTTTTCATTTTAATGTATACATGTGGTAGTTGTGCTTACTGATAACTTGGTGAAGTGTTAATGGTAGTGCTACCAGCTTTGCATATGAGTGTATGTAGATTATTCAGAAGACATATTCTCTTGCACAAATATGCATAAATACTACTGACACTAGCCTTGAAAAAACAAACAAGAAAACTTCATAGCTGTGAGGCAACACTGTTTAGTAAGGACATGGACAGTTAGTAGGCACGTACTAAGTATTCTTCCTGATGAACTAAAAAAATCCTTGTCCTGTTAAAATAGAATATTTCTCCAGATGCTGGAACCATTCAGGAGAAAGAAACATTTGTTTGGTGGCATTTTGGTGGAGATGAATGAAGATACATTTACCTGTGCCTTCACTTAAGGCACTTATTTCAAGAGTAGGAAGGAGTAGGGAGCAGTGCTGAAACACAGTAAGGTTCTGGGAGATAAATGTATTGCACACTGACATAAGCCTTGTATTTGTTATTTTTTTCTTGGTAATCATTTCATTCAGAATTCCTTGAACAACTAACTATCACACAATGCAGAGATATCACAAAGACAATTTTTAGTGACTATCACAGGGACTGAGTACATGGCTGTGTAATCTGGAACTTTTAATAAAAATTATCTGCAGAAAAAGAATACAGTCATCATCACCATCACCCACATGTTTCTGTACCATTTCCCCGGGAACAGATGAGGCAAAAGTCATAAAGATCCAGAGAGAGAAGTCTTCACTGCAGTCTGAAGACATAAATCAGTAGACTAAGCCTTCATGCAGAAGAAAATGTTACAATAGAGTGACATTTAAGTTAGCACCCAGATCCTTACTCTGCAAAGCATTTTACACAAATGACAACATATAATTTAAGGCACAGCAATTCAAGATATTTTTCAAGGCAATATAAGTAGAAACTTAAAAAAAAAAAAAAAAAAACAACTGAATGCTTAAAATATTCTTTCGCCTATCATCTTGATTAGTGTTTTTCCCTTAGGAAAAAAACAGCTGTAAAACGAGCTCACCCATCGGGGCCGGGCCGGCAGCAGCGCGCAGCTCCTCACAGTGGCGCCCTCTGGCGGCCGGTTGCAGTTAGTGCGCAGCAAGGCGTTTGTGTTAGCAAGATCTACTCAAAGTGAACGGGATTTATTTTAAGATCCAACCCTTTTTCAACCTGTCTGACGTAGTGAAGTTCACCAGCGGAATTTAATGCTTGTTTGGATCAAAACTGAACCTGCTTAAATCAGATTGCTGAGGTAACAGTCAGCTAACACAGCTATTTAAATCCTGGAACTCTCTGTTTTTCAAAGAATATTTCATTGAAGTTGAATGCAGAATAATTTCCTTCTGGCATCTAAAATATCTGCAGTATCCCAGAGCTGCTGACCTGTAACTACCATCACACTGTAGTGTTCTGCACTGCCAGCACTGGGATATAGGACTTTTGGTTCCGTTTTTATGTCTTCCTAATTAAATCCCGTATTTAATTAATTATACAGGCTATGCATTTGAAAATAATTTAAATACAGGCTTTCAAAATTAAAAACAAATAGTACCAGCTGTCAAACAAAGGGTTGATTATGTGTTTTGTGTGTTTTTTTAATTTCTGTGCAGTTCTCTATATCCTGCATATGCATTAGTTTACAGTTTTTCTATTTCATGCTTCTCTAAACATTCGTCATACCTTGCAGGTCTAAAGCAGACAGCATGTGAACCAACGGGAGCAGGATATACTGTGCATCTCCACTTCACTTCAAGGCCAGTAGAGCAGAAATGAAAAGAGAGCTCTTATTCTTCTTAACTGCACTAGCAAGGGCTGCTCCTACAATTCAGAAGCCCAGCCTACATAACTTGTGCAAGAATCTAAGACAAACTCTAAGCCAAGACCAAGCCAAATTAAGAGGTGTCTGCTCTGGGGTGTGGCAACAGTTGTGTCTAGTGTGACGGCAGGATTATCACCTGAGAAGGTGATAACTCATAAAGTTAGGAGAAAACTCCATGTTGTCTCATGAGACCTGTTCTACCTAGCAATGGTCCCACCTGGATCTCAGTGGAAAGTAGCTTAAACAACTTCTGTGCATGTGCCCTGAGGAGCACTCCTTGCCTTGTCATCTCCTGCACAGTTCACGCAAGCTCATAACTGTTAAGATGGTCTGAGCTTTTGGCACAAGTTAAAGTGAACAAAGAAAATACTATCCATTCCTTTCAATTTTATGGGTTCTCTCTGGCTGTTCCCCAAGCTCTTATGTGTAAAACAAGTTTTACAGACCTTGAGAACATTCAACAGAGTGTAAATCCCTTCTCTACTGCTGCAGCTCTTATCTTGAGATCAGGAGAGTGATAAGAAAAGTATTTTCTATTTTTAGAGACTGACCTGATGAATGCTAGGGAGATAAGGCACAGGAAGGTGCCTGAGGTGCTGCCCATATCACTAAAACCTGGATAAATCCATCACGGAACTTAGGAGCTGCTACTCTGGAAGTTGTCTTAGGTGAGAAATATGCTAAAAATGTGTACCTGATTTAAGGAGTGAGCAAGTTTCTCTTATCTTTTCATGGACGATAAACAGCCTGCAGAACAACATAAGCATGGTGCAGCCTAAGCAGGCTGGTAGGAAAGCTTTTACCCCTTACCCTCTTCCCCAGATGGTAATTACATATTAGATAACTAACCCATAAGCATTATAATGACAATAACTCAGTTTATATGTACACTGGGACATGAATCTGCTTGGCCCGTCTGTTCATCATTCTTAATCTGGGGCCAATCTTGTCACATGGAGCAGGAAAACAGAGCCTGCACAGATGACATAGGTTTCCTAATCGGTTTAACCTATCCCTCAGAGTAGTAACTCCAGGAGATTTTAAAATATGCTCATTGGCAGTATTTCTCATTTTGACTTTTTAATGCTCACTACCCAAAAAAGCCATGTTATCCAACAATTTCTGCATTCATTATCTTTTAGAAGTGCTGTGAAAAGGTCTGGATTAAATTATACGCTTTATATTTTGATCATATCTTTGTTGCTGAATTAGAGAACCTGAGTTTGAGAGGGAGGAAAGATGATAGGTATATGAGAAATCACTGCACTAAGAATGAGGGCCAGAAGCCACGAATAAGGAATTCAGAATGGAGAGAAGTCTACCCAGGGGTTGTTAAAGCACCCAAGTTGGGTTCATGATTTGAATGGGCCTCCAGAACAACCCTGATTTATAAATTCACCTAACCTCAGCTTTTGTGGACATCCTACCTTCACTGCTGGAAGTGTGTGGCTACCAGACTCTTCTTGTTGTTGTTTTTTTTTCTTTTTTTTTCTTTTCCCCTAAATTCTACTGAATATGTTATTGCTTTATGATATCTTCACTGTATAAATACTGCAAAAAATATATCCCCGATGTTATAAAGAATGAAACATCCATCTTTGCTAACAAAAAGAAATAAAAGGAAATTGAGGTTTGCTTAAAACTTTCTTCATATAATAACTAAGTGGTCATAAAAATAACTAACTAAGTAGTCATAACAATAACTACATTTCATCCATAAAGTATTCCTTGCAATGCAGTTTATGCCTGTTGTGGTTTAACCCAGCAGGTGGCTCAGCATCACACAGTTCTTTGCTCACTCCCCCCCCCTTCCCAGTGGGAGGAGGGAGAGAATAAAATAAATAAATAAAGTAGAACTTGTGGATTGAGATAAAACTATTTACTAAGAAAAGGAAAAGGATAACGTATGACAAATATATATACAAGCATATAACAAGTGATGCACAAGCAATTGCTCACTAACCCCCAGCTGATGTCCGGGCAGCCCATCGAGCAGTGGAAGAGAGAGATATGAACTTCCACCGCCTTCAAAACTCCTTTCACATGATGCCATATGATATGGAATATCCCTTTGGACAGTTTAAGTAAGCTGTCCCAATTCTGTTCCTTCCCAGCTCCTTGGGCCCTTTGCAGAGAATGGCCTTGGCTCTGTACAAAACTGCTTAGCAGGCAAATGTAAACACTGCTATGTTATCAACATTGTTTTTCTCCTAGAATCAAAACATACCATCACATCTAACATAACAGACAAAAACAATTCTGTTCCAGCTGAAATTAAGGCAATATCCAGCCCTTATTCCATAACATTTACATTGTGCTCACATTCCGCAATTTCTACACATCCATGTACACCACTCACGTTACCACGTCCTGTCTTGCTTTTTTATATATATACACTCATATATTATTCCTGTGGCCTATGGTTCATTCATGTAAATTGTCCATGGTATTCATTTGGTTCAAAACTTTGGGCTTCATCTGTCATAACAATCCATCAGTGCATTAGGAGCCTTTATTAAAGCTATTCTACAAAAGAGATTTCACAGAAAGAACCAGTTCTCACCTCTTTGCCTGCGTTCCTGTGGGGTAGTACCGGGAGCAGGAGATGCCATCCCAAGCACAGTAGGGATCTCGAGCCAGGCAGCAGTCGGCGCAGGCTGTGCCATACATGTCACACTGGTGAAACTTCACTTGTGCTACGACTGACTCAGTTCCAACGTAGAGCTGTTGCTGGAAAAATATACCGTATATGATTAAGTTGCTAGAACTTCCAATATGACTTGTGTAACAAGTGGAGTTTTAAAGAAATATTGGTTTCAGCCTTGTGCATCCAGCCTATGCCCAGAGGGAGGCAGAGTTACTCTGTAGGAAAACTGACAACAGACTCATGCATGAGGATGAAGGAGCAGAAGGAAATGAGAATAAACAAATATAGTTTGGCATTTCCTTGCTTTGAAGTTTCCACTTTGTAAGCTTTGTATTTAAACAGAGAGTTTTACATTTTTTTTTCTTCCTCAAAGTACTTTCCAGTGCCTCTCTCCTTACACTTCTAACACCTAACCGATCTGTAAACAAAGCTTGCCATAAAATACTAATCAAAGAAAATCATATTTGAAAATGTTTCAAGCAACCTCAAACTTAAAACTGGAGTTATCAGGTACACTTAACTTTTGATGTCACTATATACATGTAATATGTTCACATATAAAAACACAGAGTAGCACTATGATTTATATAATCCCTCAGTGCAGAAGACATAGATATTTTTTCTGCTACTGTACAGTCTTTTCTTATAAATTAACTGGTCACATTTCATCTTTTTCTACATTTTTTTTTTCCTCAGCATTAATGCTAAGGGTACTTGAGTCATCTAAATTCACATAATTTTCCTCTACAAAGCAAATGTAATTTGATCAATCTGATTCAGAAGTTGCTGGGATAATAAATTCAGAAAATAATAGCTTGAATTTACAGGGACTAAAGAAAAATCTTGTTACTGGTGAATAAAAAATGGACTGAATACAGAAATACGAAGTGTGTATACATAGGAAATGCTTTTTCATGGCTCAGTTCTATATTTTGCCAGTCAGAAAAGAATTCCTTATGAACTCTAGACTGGGCTTATCCAAGTAGCCAAAGATAGCACAAACTTTCAGAATGCTTTATTTTAAAATTGTTTAAAGCTGGAAAATGCACTTAGCTCATTTAACCTGGCTTGCCTATCACAAACCATGAAATTTAATCCAAATAGTTCATTCTTGTCCCCGATTACACCACCTTTTTTTGTTACATATTTTAACTCTCAGAAATGCTAGTGTAAGAGACTAGGAGCAGCTGGTAACAGCAATGTTTGAAGACTTCTTCAGCTAATACAGATAAACAAGAACTCTATCTGATAACTAAACCTAAGATCCTTGTTAGATGGGAATTCTCCCTTGTCTGCCAAGGCTGCAACATGACTATCCCAGAAGACATGAACAACACATTCAATGGCACATAAAAAATGGAATTTTCTCTTTCATCTGTTAAAAAGAGTAAGCTCTACTGTACATCTTGGTTCATCAGAGGAGAGCAAAAAGTATCTGATATCTAGCAAACAGAACATCAAAGAAGAACATTCTTGCCTAGCCACAAAGATAAACAGCTCAAGCCTGAAACAAGATATTTTATTATATCACAGACGGTGAAGACTGGTGAATGTTATAAGGTTGTTGAAACAAACCTAGCAAGGCGATCTCTACAGGCTGAAAAACTCCACAGTTAAAGGAGACTAGGAAAAATGCTTGGGCAGAGAAATTGCATAACTCTTTTTCACATAAACCTAGCTAAATTATACTTCTTGCACAAATCTAATATTAAAGACAAAATGTCTTTGTGCCAGCCCTGTACATGCATTCCAACATTTAATTTTCCTTAGTACCAGGAAACTGCATGCTATTTCCAGATTAAATTAGTCTATATTCAGAAACCTGAATTGACTTATATTTCTTTGAAATCAGTCTTCAAAGCCTTCCCCCTCCTTTGCTTCAATAGCAACTCACTAAGTTGAGTAAAATTCTATGTCTGGATGCCCAATTGTCTCTCCGTCTTCTCTTTGATATTTTGAAAAAGTAGGGCTGCTTTTAGTGCCTGCAGGAACATTTATTCTACAGCCACTGAATAGTTTTGGCAACTCTTCTACTGTTCTCTCCATAATTTCCAGGTGCTACTTGAATTTGTGGAGTTTAGCAGCCCTCTTGGGAGTTGGGTGTAATGGAGGCAGACTACTTCCCTTGTAACATAATACCTACTTCTCACTCTTCCAGCACAATCCATTTACTGTGACATTTCACTGACAGCAAATAGGCAAATATCTAAAATGATACTTCTTTTTCCAAACTCCCTTCCAACTCCCAAGTCCCACAGACTATTCTGTGACTGTACAAAACAGTCGCTTCGTTGAAATGTTAGGCAATCTAGTCTCCAGAGCTCATTGAGTTAGGATCCTCCCCCAAGTCATTATCAGAGAAGTTTGTCTTCCTACATTTTTTCTACAAAAAAATACAAGCTGACTAGCCATTAAAACTAAAATAATCTTTGAGGCACAATCATGCCTCCTATTAATACAATCTCCCTTCTGTGTTATATTTGTTTCACTGTATTTCCGTGCAATAGATGCAATAGTTGTCTACATTAAGAAATAAGCATCCTGAGATGTTTATAATGACTCCATCCTGAGATGGATCCATATGAGTGATAGGGTACAGATGAGTACAGAATAATAAATTATTTGTATTAGGAGAGACTAGAAGAAGCATGGAAGGGAGTCAGATTCAAACAGATCTGCCTTCATTGGCAACTGAAAATATGGGACACCCAGCAAGGCTCTTTTAGAATGTATATTTGCAATGGGGCTGAAATCTGTTTGCATTTATCAGCAAGGAGCTTTTCCTTGCGTTGTCATATTCACCACACTAATCCCTGTTGCATTTAGTCTGTCAGTAACACATGGATCAAATTGCATATGTATTTGTTTTTTGTGTGAACAATATGTGTAAAACATGGAATCTGATTTAACAGATTTAATCTTAGATTTGGAAAACATAAATGCTTCATAAAGAACAGAATTTACAATACAGAAGGATTGTCTGTTTTCAGACCAGATCTTGCTAGAGGTTATGTACAGCTATATCTCTATCTGTCTGTCTGTCTGTCTATCTGTCTGTCTATTGTTTATAGCGTTATTACATTTCAGTCACAATTTTTGCATGTGAAACTCATCACTTACCCTTTTTGAAGAGATTTCCATGGAAATAATAGGAATTGGAACCTATAAAATAGAAAACATCCTTCCTTAGAAAAAATAATTTGGTTTTGCTATGACAATAATTTAGGCAAAATAGTGTTGATGTTTGTTTGCATTCATTGCTTCTAGATACTTTGATTTTTTCTAAATTCAAATCCTACAGAACGATGTGAGGAAATTGTGGTTTGGGGACGTACTGCTTTAAAAGAGGTTATTTAAAAGCAACCAGCCAACACTTAATTCAGGATTATCAGAGACACATAAATATTAGAGTTTCCCTGTCAAACATAACATTTGCTCTTGCCAATGTGGAATCGTTTTTGTTCCACATGAAGGTGATAAGTGGAGCGTTATTTATAACAAAACATTGATTGAAGATGAGATAAAAATAACAGGAATTCTTTCTTGTACTCTTCTCTGTCATCTCTTCAGATTTCCTGGAATGATCGCAAAACATAGCTCCTAATAAGTTTATTGAAACAGATATTTTTTTTTCTTACAAGCAACAAGTCCATAATCACAGTGTCCAAATTCAGTACCAGATTTAGATATCTACATTTGGATATTAGGATTTCTCTGTGGTTGCAAGTGTCTCCTAATTTATGTGCTAACATGGGATGATGTGAATATTCCTTAATTCCTTAAGTGAATTTCACTGTGTTAGCTTTCCACATACCACATATTGAGGTTTAGTCTTAGGTCTCCCTTAAACAAAAGGGAGTTTATCTCACAAGGACAGATTCAATCTTTCTTGATTTTTTCAAATTATTTTATTTTACTCGAGACCTCTTTTAAGCTTCAAGACTAAAGAACTTTTTTTTTCATTAATTGGTTATGAAGGAAAATAAATAAAATGAAATACTTTTCCAGTCCAGCTTCACCCTGCACCCTCTATGCATGTCAATGGGAAAACAATGGTTTGCTGCAATGTACTTCAGTACTTGAACACTGTCTTGATCTAAGAAAAAACTTATTGAAGACAACTATTATGTAATGTCTATCAGATTTTTTAAAATTTAACTGAAATATATTCAAGGCAGTTTTATATATGCTTCATATACAACACAGTTCACCTTGAATACTTGCAGCTCTTCAAGAATCACTTCTTCCATCAATTCTGTCTCTTGATTGTATATTGTAATAATTTTCAGCACAATTCCATTATCTGGGAAGAAAAAACAAACATAAAAATTCTGGAATAAAAATCTTGGAAACTTTTATTTGCCCTTCAAATATATTAAATAACTTCTTCAAATTGATAATGGTTAGGAACTTATAAATACAAACAGGACACACACATTAATCTTACAAAATAATCAAATATGTTAATATGTTTCAAAGACATTGTGACATGCTCTGGCCTGTCTTGCAACTAAGAGCCAGCTGAGACATCCCTGAGATAGATGTTTAATTGGATAGCATTTTTCAAAATCTAGGTCATAACATCTTGGTGATCTGCAGAAAGGACAAAGAGAGTGATTATATCTGAGAAAAAGAAATGACAGTAGGAAGGGGCTGAGTCCATCAAGTCAGGGGATTCTCAAGTGGTTTTAATTATAGGACATGAGTGTTGACAGTACTTAGAAAACTACCAGCTATCCTTAATTTCTCACAGCAGCTCCATCCTTCCAGTCAAGAGCATCAATAAATTCAAGGGTTTATAATACGTAGTTATCTTTCTCTCAATGAGCTGCTGTTGAGCTGAAGGTGTTAATCAAAGTAACATAAACAAAGAAAAACTGTACTTTCAAAAAGTTTAAGACATTTTGGAATTTAGATCCTTTTATTTGGCAGTATAACTGTCTCAGTAAATTAAAACACAAGAATAGCATCTGGTCTTCCACAACTTCAGGTTCATATTGTTGACTATTATTAGAGGAGTATCTTATTTTCCTTAATATGAAAATCTGTCCCAACAACAGCAAATATCAACTCTTTCCCTATGTTTCTTTCAGTCATCCTTGATTTACAGGTGAAATATTAAGCAGGCAAACAATGGAAAAAAATCTTCAGCAAAAGATGAAAGTGGTAAAAATAAAGGGGAACTACTTTTCAAATAGAACCCGTAAGGATATCCATTTTGTGATGAATCAGTAAAAAAAAAATTTGAGTTCTGATTTTCATATGTAATTCTTGTTTACTGTTGTGGCACTCAGGGACATAGTTTAGTTGGTAATATTGGTGATGGGTGGATGGTTGGACAGATGATCTTACAGGTCTTTTCCAGCCTTAATGATTCTATGATTCTTTATATCTGACAGATATGTGAGAAATTATTCCTGATATTCACACTTCTGCTTTGAAAAACCTTCCTAACTTGCAGTTCTACCTCAAGGAAACTTCTGCTGAGCTTCAAGACTGCTTACAAATGTTGCACAGAAGGTGCTAGACCCAGATAAAAGAGGATTAACTCTTTCGAATATTGTATTGCTGAGAGAAGCAGTGAGCTTTCTGATGGGAACTTTGCCAGAACACAGATTGCAGAAATAGACTTAGCATTTCTAAAGTCCAAGGTTCCTATGATGAAATTTCTTGTCATCTGAGATTGGACATCTCAAAACTAAGCAGCTGTTGGGCACCAGTTCAGCACAACCCTGAAGCACATACTTTAAGTCTCATTAATTTCAACTTTGCTGAATAGAGGACTTGTGTACAAATGTTTCAACCATAAATGCAATTGGTAAATACGAAAAATCTAGTCACCATTATTAAATCTGCAGTAGGGACATAAGTGACATTTGACACAATGTTTTATAGGCCACACTAAGTCCAATGCGGAAACAATTCTGAGGCAATTTAAAAGCTTAGAGTATGTGACTAGTATAAATAAGCCTTTGCTGTTCTATGAGCATGCTTCTTCTGCATGTTTTCAACACCGAAATGTGCTTATTAGAGGAATTTCATTAAGTAAAAAATAATTCACTGCATATGCTTGCCTAGTCAAAATAGTTAATGATCTGTATCACCACTCCAGTTGTCAAATTGATAAAATGTGAATATAAGAATCCTTGTTGGTTTTTTTTTTTGTTTTTTTTTTTCAAGCAGATTAGATTTGACCAGTCATTTCTAGTTCTTGTTTTTTCTCGTATTTTCTTAAGGTTTCTTATTTTTCAAGTACCATTAGAGTGTGCTTTTTTCTTCACTAGCTGCTCAGGGTTACAGCAATTCTGTACCACACTTCTGTAGCGTAATTTAACTTAGTCACACTTTTTTTTTGTTAGGTATTTTAAAAAATCAATTTAAATGAACTCCATGTAACTTTTGAAAAAATTGTAATGGAAAGACAAGGAAACCTGGAAGAAAATTTCTAACAGTTCATTTTTTAACTATTGACTTGGGTATATCCACGTCCCTTCCTAGAGCTGTGTCACAGCCCAAGCCTAGAAGCTGTCAGTTTCTTTTTAACAGTGTCAGATAGACTTGTGGACTGCAGAAAAGGAGAAGATAAACATTGGAATAAACTTGAACTGGTGCTTTTGAAAACTTTATCACTTGTGTTCCTTCCAATCTAAATTACAGCTTAGAATTATGTTCAAATACATTATTGTGTTGTGAAGTTTTAAAAGTGTCAGAAATTGGATTAAGATTACTTTTATGGATGGTGGTGGTGGTGAATTCTGTACTTAAGTCTCTATTCTTATTCTTTACAAATGTTTCCTACCATTATTTATCTGTGAAATATCAGCACAATGAAGCATGTGTCTAGAATGACTACCCTCTTCTGTACAACTATGAGTGCAGATTGGCTCAGTCATGCACAGAGTTATTGTTAGAGTGGGCTATTGTAATGCTTTGTTATTTTCTGACTCAACCATTTCCTTCATCCTGGAAGCTGAAAACCTATTAGATCAGTTGTACTACCAGTTGTCTTTATTTTACCTGTGCCAATGAACAACACATCATATTGCCCATCTTCTGCTTCCACTCTGTCAACTGCTATTTGCTTAAGGTTGTATTTCCCATCTGTTTTTACTAGAATTGGTCTTTTATGAACAGGCTTGATGGGTTGATACATCAATGGATGACTCCTGGCAAAATGGACAGCTTCATCAGGATAGTCTTTGGTGGTAGTATACAGACCGCCATTCACTTTGCTGGCACACTGCAAAAACAGAAAACACAGATCATCCTGAATGCTTGCCAAGTAAATTGTCTGAGACTAGTCTTGTTCACAGGGGTGATGACAAGTCTATAAAAAACCTTGTATTAAAATAGGCACAGAAAAACACTATAGGATCTGTGACTGTGAAGCCTGTGCTTTTTGCATGTATGGATTATGAATCATGAGAAATCAGTCAAGGTGCATTAATCTGCTGCACAGAACCTTGTCATTCCCATGTTTTAGAGACTCCTTCCTGTCTGGTATAATAAGAACAGATTTTGCATTCAGATTTTGGCAAAAAAAAAAAAAAAAGCATTTGTTTCATTCCCAAATTCATAAGCTGTAATCAAAATGGCCATTGACAGACGTAGGAGAAAGGGCTTTCCTAACCCAGCAGAGAAACAGTCATGTAAAGACAGCAGGGCAGTAATTCTTGAAATTAGTATTTAGTCTAATTGCTTTGTGATTGCAAAATATCATGAGAAACTAAGCACAATTAAAAATGATGCCAGCAGGAACAGTAATTCTTTAGCTTGAGAATTTAAACAGTATTAAATTTTATTCTAATTTCCTACTCATGAAAAAAGTATTACATATCAGAGTTTAGTATGAAATACCAGTGTTTACACTGATCAATCTATCATTTTGTAAAGCAAATACACTTTGTGTGAATGATTGATTAAAAGAGGCTTATTCCTTTGGTCAAATATGCAATTAGAGGTAATTTAATGTGTTATACAGAGAGGTTAATTTCAAGATGCTTTGCAAACGATACAGTGTTCCTTAACTGCACATAAATTCTACATTTCCAGTTTGGTTCATGATGTCTAATTGGAACCATTTATGATTAAGCTGGAAATATCTCAGTAACCGTTTACTTTCTCCAAATATTCATAAGGCAGTGTGGTTTTAAGAAGCACTGCAAACAAAGCCACAGTAGCAGCATCTCCATGCTTAAATTGGACCTTTTCAATCAATAAAATGAAATAAAGTACTCTTTGTTTACCAGAAACAGTAATTTTAAACTTGTGACCAGCTATAATTGACAAGAATAAACTCCTACTCTTTTCAAAGGGGGCAATGGTTGTTTTCAATTTTTGGGCTTAGCTTCAGGAAAGTATTTGTTCAGTGTTGACTTTAAAGTAATTGCCTAATCAACCCAGTGATGGAGTTTTACTGGCTGTTTACAATAAAGAGACAGAGCAGGAGCTTGAAGACAGGCTAAGCTTCTGCTTTCCATGCACTGCACAGCATATCAAGTGAATAGGTATTGTCAACTTCCCTTTGTAAAGTTCTAGTCTTGGAGAGATTTAATAAAAATAATCCTTCACAGGCTTTTTGTTTTTAATTAAATAAAATCTAGTAGTCTAGAATGGAAACAGTATATGCTGTCATCTCTAAATTCTATGAACACTGTTTTTGAGATAACTGATGACATTTTCAGAAGCATAGCAGTCTAAATACATTAAGTGAATTAGAGTAGCAACCTAGAAACTGCAAAAAACAGTGCTTCAAAGAGAATTCAGAGTAGCAAACTATAGAATCTGTCAGACACTGCAATTCTAGCAGTGATTTTCTATTTATTTAGCTCTTAGATGTTCTATGATTCCTTATAGACTCAATTTTTTTCTCATTCAGTAGCTGAGATGAAGGAGTGCTGAATCACGGAGATACCTAATAGTAGGTATTTTTGGCCTCCTGTCACTGTCACCTCTGCAATGGAAAAGGTAATGGGTAGTTGGGAGTTGGACTAGATGACCTTTAAGGGTCCCTTCTAACTCAAACAATTCCATGATTCACCTTAACATTATTCTGACCTGTTCTTTGGAAACCTAGGAGTATGGACTACAACTTTCACTTCACGCTACTTGACAAGTATTGAAAAGACCTCTCAGCTGTTCCCTTGATGAGCAGCCAGTAATGAATTCACTTTCTGTTAGCTGACATAGTCAGCTACTCCAGCCTCTGATGTGCTCTGCAACTTGAAGGCAAACATGATTAACTGATTAACACTCAAGAAATACCTCTTTTCACAACAAATATGTTCTGTCATACTGGGAAAATTATTAGCTGTCTTTTTTTTTTTTTTTTTTTGTATGTGTTTCAGCTTCCATGCCTGGAATGTTATGGAGGCTTCAATCCGGTATGAAACAAATGTGGGTGTTCAGAGCTAAGGAAGGGAAGCAGTGATTTTGAGTGGATCTTAATTCAGCCTTTCTGTAAATCATTGTCAATTTTGCTCAACTGCTGGCTCAATACATTGTCCTTCTTGGCAACAAACGGTTCTCAATCTTCAGTCAATGTAATGCTATCTATGTAATACCATAGTCTTTAATTCTGAATTCCTGCCTATTTCAGCTCCAGCTGAAACAATGTATGGGAGGTCTACTGCCTGTAGATAACATGAATGCACTTAGAGATCTTGTATCATGTCATCTTTATAAAATATGCATCCATTCCACAATTCAAGCATGATACTCTCTCATTACTTGGTAAAACTGTACAAACTGTAATTTCCTATTTAATATGTCAAATAGGAAAACATTAATTGCTTTGGATTATACTGTTTTGCTCAAAATTTGATAAACAGTTTATCTCTTTTTCCATTCCAACTCAGTACTGATGATTTACTTTGTTCAACTTCAAGTAAGCAAAACCAACCAACCAAACAAACAAACAAATGACAACCAACATTTGGTATTGATATCAGCACAATTACAGTGATCAAGATGGTCAAATTATATCATTTGAATCCTAGATAATCTCTTTTTTAACATCCAATTCTGTATTTTGACTTATATCTCTAACTCCAGGTGAAGAAGACATAAGCAGTAATTTAAAATGAGAGAGGACATGCATTTAAAATCAGACTACAGAGAGAAAATTTGTACTGGCATGGACTAGATAAGCTAATAGGCCTTTTCAGCTCTCATTCCTGTGATTTGGGGATAAATGTTTACTTCTGCAAATGATTGTGTTTAGTAAAAAAAAGAATATTGATTCAGTTAGAGAAGGAAAAACAACATTGAAAGTAAGGGTCCAGCAACTGTTTATTCACCATTAACCTCAAGAGAGTGAGTTCCTAGCCCGTGAGAACATAAAAGAGGTGAAGTGTGAAAATTGTGTGGGTTTTAGCCAAACAGCTATTAGAAATGTCTTTGCATCCCACTGAGTCAAAAATCTGCACAATACTGACACATTAAAGGGTAGATTTTCTGTGACTGTAAACAAAAGCGCCTTTATAACAGATAACAATTGCTGTGGATGGGTAATTAGCAGTACTCCCAGAAGGCATTGGACAAGAAGAAATACAGATGTTTCTCTCTGGGTTATCCTGCCATTGCCCGTTGTGGGGCTTACAGCAGGAAGGAAAAGGTGAAGGAGGCCCTGGATGTGCACAATCTGTGAAATGATGATGGAGCCCTGCGATGCAAAGGGCACCCACACACAACACTGATCTCCTCACCCCCTGAGGTGGGAAGTGAAATTCCTGTGCTAAGAATATGACAAAAATTGAAACTTCAGAAACATTTAAAAGTAGACGGAAACAGTAAAAGAGTTTGAGGTCAAGATTACATTTGTATAATTACAGAATCACAGAACGGTTGATGCTGGGAGGTCATCAAAGAATCACAGAATCGTAGGGGTTGGAAGGGACCTCAAGAGATCATCGAGTCCAACCCCCTGCCAAAGCAGGTTCCCTACACCAGGTCACACAGGCAGGCATCCAGGCGGGTCTTGAATATCTCCATAGAAGGAGACTCTACAACTCCCCTGGGCAGCCTGTGCCAGTGCTCCTTCACCCTTGCCATAAAGAAGTTCTTGTGCACATTCGTGCAGAACCTCCTGTGCTGCAGTTTCTGTCCTTTTCCCCTTGTCCTGTCTCCACACACTGCTGAAAAGAGTCTGGCCTCGCCACTTTGTCCCCACACCTCAGATATTTATAAACCTGGATCAGGTCCCCTCTCAGTCTTCTTTTCTCAAAGCTAAACAGACCCAGTTCACTTAACCTTTCTTCATTGGGGAGATCCTTCAGGCCCTTCACCATCTTTGTGGCCCTGCACTGGACTCATTCCAAGAGATCCCTGTCTTTTTTGTACTGGGGAGCCCATACTGGACACAGTACTCCAGATGAGGCCTCACCAGGGCAAATAGAGGGGGAGGATCACCTCCCTTGACCTGCTGGCCTCTTGGCCATGAGGGCACACTGCTGGCTCATGGTCAACCTGTCGTCCACCAGGACACCCAGGTACTTCTCTACAGAGCTCCTCTCCAGCAGTCATCTTGTACAAACCCCTGTTCAGGCTTCAACACCCAAAGCCAGTTGCCCAGGATCTTTGAGATATCAATATAGGAATTAGTAATTCCTTGAAGAAATCAGTTACCTTTCTCTAAGTAACAAGTTCATGATTTCCTCCAGAACTTATTCACCAAATGAAGTCTGGATGGCAGGCAGGAACTCAGTAGATGACATCACCTATATATTTGCAAAGTATGTTACAGCAGTTGTCAGATGAATTGGATTTTAAAAATACGTCTTGTGTCTTATTTCTTCACTTGCTTTGTTTCAGGGTAATATAACTACTGCATCTGAATGCAGTATCTGATCTACCTTCTGGAGGTGCCTCTCCATTTCCTTTGATCTTGGGATCTTTTCTGTAATGAGTGGAATGCAGTAGTGGAAAGTATCCTCAGCAGGTTTTCTGATGATAATAAACTGGAATATGCTGTTGATCCCCTGGAGAGATGAGAGGCCTTGTAGAGGGTCCTTGACAGTCCAACAGAGTCAAATGCTGGGTGCTGCACTTGGGACAGAGCAATGCCAGACATAGGCACAGACTGGAGATCAGTAGCTGAAAGCAGCTCAACATGAGCCAGCAGTGTGCCCTGGCAGAGAAGTGGGCAAACTGCACTTTTGGGTGCATTGAGCACAACGCATCCAACAAGTCAAAGGAAGTGATTCTCCTGCTGCATTTAGTATTGGTGTGTATACTTTGAATATTGGGTGCAGTTCTGAGCTCCGCAATATAATAAGAATTTTATGATCCTTGAATGAGTCCAGAGGAGAGGAATAAATCTTGCAAATGTGTTTAAAGGCATGAGGAGAGGCTGAGGACACTTGGGTTGTCTTGTTTGGAGTAAAGAAGGCTGAGAGGTGGCTTCACTGTTGTCTGCAATTTTGTGGGGAGAGGATATGGAGCAGGAGGTGCTGGCCTCTGGTCTCTGGTAACTGATGACAGAATGCAAGTAAAGCAGCACCAGCGTGAGGTTCAGACTATGCATTAGAATATATTTCTTTACTGTGAGAGTAGTCAATCTCTGGAACAAGTCTTCCTGGTGAGGTGGTTGGTGCTCTGTGGCTGTTAGTGATCAGAGGCCTCAATAACGTGCTTTAACTTTTGGTGAGCCCTGAAAGGTCAGGCAGTTGTTGGACTTGAGGATCTTACAGGTTCCTTCCAACTGAACTTTTTCTTTTCTTTCCCCTTTTCCTTTCCCTTTCCCTTCCCCTCTCTTTTCTTTTATCTTCAGGATGTTGAGCCCTTAACACAAAGTTCTGAATTTAGGCCCCAAAAAGATTTTGAAAAAACTTCTATTCTTAACCCCCCTGTTTTCCTCTGGGATCTGTTTTTCTAACGCTTGATAAAACCTATTGCTACGTCATTCCACATTTTTTCAGAAATGTTTTATATATATATATATATTTAAATAAATATGTTCCGGACTGTGAAGATTTTGCAGTAGTAGCATTCTGTTTTTTTCCATAGGCTCATTTACAAAAAAAGTGAAAAATAGATGGTACTTACTGAACCAGGTCTAGGATAAGGTACTTTCCCTTCATATAGAGCCCAGTGGTATTCTGGTCCTTCTTTATGGGCGTATGGTCCATTGAAAGCTGCTCGGACACTTGCCATATGGTAAACACATATAGCATATCCTCTAAATATATTGCTATGAAGTAAAATTCAAAGATATTGTTAAAACAATATGCCATATTTGCTATGTTTTACTGGTATTATATACTTAAAAAGAAGTCTTACTTCAATGGTATTCGGGGAGAAAAAATACTTCATGTTTCCTATGTGCTTTTCTTGTAACTACTATGTGCAACGTTCTCTATAAAATATTTAGTATATTTATGTTTATAATTTCTCTAAGGAAGCTCAGTGCTTTTATCTCCAAATTTCAAGATGATCACAGGCTCTACATTACTTGTTTTTAAACAGAGAGAAATGGCAGGGAACTTATCTCAGGTATTGTATGTCTTTTTGTGTTAATGTGTGGGAATGCTAGTCAGATTTATTCAAACATAATGACTAAGATTTGTAGATCAATACACATACAATGTCTTTTTCATATTTTATATATTTTACACTCTTCGTTCTGGAAAAGCAATTCATTATTTTTTTAATGAAGCATCAATGCTCCTTGCAAAATAATTCTCTCTGAAGTCTCCTTAGGGTGATCTAGATAATTTTAATTAGGTGTCCATCTCTTCATATTGGCATAGAGAGCCAGCAAGAAATGATTGGTGCAGACTTCCTTAGAGGACTCAATCTGTCTCTCCTTCAAAAATAATGAAGCAGAAGAGTGAAATACTAGCAACAGCACAGCTGCTCCTCTCTACCAGTTACATCCTAAAGTTAGGTCGACAAGAAACGAGCTTGCACTTGGCTTATGCGGATGCGGAAAAGGAGGGCAGCCACAACACCACAGCTAATGTTTTAGGCCTTGTTTGGAAGTTAATAGGAATTTAAGCTACTGTGTAATTAATACTGAGCTACATTGGAACTCTTAAAGGAAGACAGGTGATTTTCATAGACTATTCTTATCACCATACAGGAGTATGTATATGTTGGCACTAGAAAATTATCAGAGAAATACTTAGTTAATTCATGTTTTCTGGAAAACAGATAAACTGAATCACAATGTGAGACTTCAAGCCACCAACACAGAGGAGTTTTTACATTAACAAGAGACTGTATTTTCTATGTGATATTTATCATACACCTTCTGTCTCTTCCAATAGCCAATTCCTCTATTGCTGCTATTATTTCTTCTAGTTGTTTACCTTGTAGTGTTGAAGAGGCCAAATATCACTGGATTTTTATTATCACGAGTTTGCAGCAAAAAAACATCCTCTGTAAAATAAAAATGAGATGTTATT
This sequence comes from Cyrtonyx montezumae, assembly GCF_038088225.1. Taxonomy (NCBI): domain Eukaryota; kingdom Metazoa; phylum Chordata; class Aves; order Galliformes; family Odontophoridae; genus Cyrtonyx; species Cyrtonyx montezumae. The sequence goes on from NW_027072034.1 coordinate 152,534,281, forward strand.
GATAGCAAACTAATGTTCAGAACAGAAAGTTGTTTATTCTCGGGGTAATTTTATTTAACTTAAAAATACAATTTTTTACTGCAGATTTTAGATGGGTTCTTTAAAAACAACACCATGAGTAAAGCTGTATTTGATGACAACCAACTCCATATGTATATTTTTTACTAATGAAAACATATACAGTATAAAGTAAAATGTATTATCATGAAAGTACATATTTTAATATGATTATTTTAAGTTTGTTGCAGTTTAGGGTATTTACCTAATTCATCAAAATGTGTATCAATTCCATTTCTTCCAGGCACAGAACAAACTAGTCTGGTTTTGAGGAAAGTGCTCCATTTATTCACAAGCATTCGCTGTCCTCCCATATCATTCTGCACAAAAGCAAACACACTGATTTAAATAACTCTAGAAGCACAAACATCTCCACTGAATTAGTCTCAGTCTATCTCTTAATGTCAAAAGCATCCATTTTCAAACCACATGTCCATTACTAGTGTAACCGCTTTGGAGGTGGTTTTCAAGTAAGATTGCACTGATCAAGTCCAGACCTTATAAGACTTGTGGATTTGAAAGAATTTTTTAATTCCATATTGCATCCATGTCTAGGTTAAATATACAGCTGTTGTAAACCTTTTTTTGGTTAACTGGATGTAATGAGTACATTAACAAAACTTAGCTCTGCTTCAGGCACTCATTGTAGGGTTTAATGAACATTTTTGGAAACTGAAGCCTTGAATCAATCTATACAGCTGGTACATCTGGTCCAGTCTGAGGCAAGTGTCTATAAGATGTTCTAACATTTTAACAATTTTTCAGCAACTTTTATTCCTACTTTACTATGGCAGACCCCTTTTTTTTTTTTTTTTTGACTGTGAATGACATGGTGCATTTAACTCTACTCAGTAATCAGACTTTGTAACTTTGTGTAGCCTTCTCAGTAGCTATGGACTTATATTTTGGTTGATTGTGTAGCTGCATAGTGAAGATTCTATAAGAGATGAGGAAATCTATAATTGATTTCCTCATCTTTACATTGGCATCTCAAATAACAACAACAACAACAACAACAACTCTTTTTTCCTTATCAAAGTAGATATAGACAGATATATACAAGTAGATGCCTCTGAGTTGTAAAACCTGTTATAACACAAATGAAAATGTTAAAGTTGATAAAAAAGGCCTGTTCTTAAATCAGTAGCTAGCTCTCAATTTTTTTATATTCATGAAATCAAGTTCCAACTACAGCGTACCGAGTGAAGGCTGCTAAGGTAAAGTCTGAATGATAAATCATTTGGGGTTTTGGACATGTGGAGAAGAAAGGTCTGTGGGATTTTGGTCTAACGCCTGGCTAGAGATATGACATTCAGTTCAGCGTATTTCAGGCTTCAGGGAGCTATCAAAATAATCTATTCTGACATCTACCAGAACATAGGGCAAAGAATTTGGCTTCAGGCCTTGATGCGTTGTTGAATTCAGAAAGCCAACTGCCTATGAGAACAATCATGTCTTAGGTCCCTATTTTGTACAACGTATACTCTGTTTAAAGTCATATATGGACACATTTCAAGTCATTTTAACAAGTAGTATGTTGGTGAGCATATGTGACACATAGTATACTTTGGGGTGAAAGAACATTTTTAACTTGTATTTTGTTCTTTGCCCATCAGTTTTAGGAAATTGTCTTCCAAAGCAGGGAAGGAACACAATTTCAGAAATGAAGTTGGATGCTAAGAAATAAAATTTTCCCTCTTTTCTAAGCAATTCAATCCTTTGTTCTGATTTCTTTTTCTGCACATTCTTCCTTAGAGGATGTTGAGAGGAACAGGAATGATAGATTAAATGAAAGCAATTAGCTATTATTTAGAAAACAGTCTATAGATGCATAAAAAAGTGATATTTGAAATTTCCAGAATCCCAAAATGACAGAACCGTGAATTTGGCAGGGACTTTTGGATATCTTTTAGTCCACTTGGCCTGCTGAATTGGGTCATCTACAGAAAGTCATTCAGGACCATGAGTGACTTTCCATAACCTCTCTGTGCAACCACTCTTAACACAAAAAAACATGTTTTCTTACGGTCAGATGGGTGTTTCAGTCTGTGTCCATTGCCTCTTGTCCTATTGAACTGGCTACGAAAGGATATCTGGTTGTATAGCTGTCAACCCTGCATAAATCCAATTCAGTCAAGTCTACTTGCTGACAAGAGTAGGAAAGTGAGAGGAAATATTAGAGAGAACCTGTGGCTGAGCTTGTCCTGTCAACAGAAGTATGAGGGGACAATTAATGTCAGCTGTGAGAGATGCAGAAGGACCTGCAGATAATACGAGGGATGATGTGTCCTTGATTTGAACTGAGAATCTGTGATGGTAAATAACTCCTGTGGGGAACTATTCTTACTGCTACCACATATCACCTCAAAGAGAGATGGAACTGAATAACAAGGTGTCTGAACTTTACTTTCTAATTTTCTAATATTTAAGGATGTTGAGAAGCAGAGTTTTCGGCCAGATCTGCGTTCTCATATACTTTATCAGAAGCCATATTTACCTGTGAGAGAAGGGAAAAAGAAAGGAGAATGTTTTTCATTTTTATTATTTCCCCCATTCAGTTTGGGTATTACAAAAAGGATCTTACCACACACACACGTCCCACTCTGGTATAAATGGCATGAGTACTTGTCTCAGCTTCTAATGCTTTTTCCGTAAAGAAGAAATATACTTTGTTATCATCGTGGTCTTCATTGTCGGGAATCATGTATGAGCCAACAAACTTTGGTTCTTCAAAAGAAAACAAAACTAAATTCAAATAAAGTTCATTCTGACATTCTTTTACTATTTCAATCCTTAAAATCAACTGGTATCAAAGGATAAAAAAAAAAAAAAAGAAAAAGAAAGAGTCAGGGATTTGTCAATCAGAATGCTACCTGAGTGGAACAGGGTGATGTAAATAAGTGTATATCTATAGAACATGTGGAATACATTAGTGTCAAACTATTTTTATCAGTGTGATTCACAAGTCAATATTACTTTTAAGTGTGCAAAAAAGATCTCTTTCCATTTCTGTTCTCTGAGGGTTTATATTCTTTGCAATATATACTTTATAATGCATATAAATTATATACTTTATAATATATACATTGTGCAATTTGCATTAGGCTAAAACCTGGCACTAATATTCAGATAATAATCTCTGATTCCATGTGAAACAGGAATAGGAATGCTAACTTTGGAAAAACAGCCTCTTAGTTAAAGTTCAGCTAGTAATTGTTATATGAACACATATCTTCATAGACAAAAGACACATCGTGCATTTTTTTAATGAAATAAAATCAAAACCTTCTATGATTTTCCCACTTTCACATTTTGCTAGAGTTGAAGTCTAAGTACAATCTTCAGTGTGCACTCCAAAACTTTTAACCCCAGACCATGGCAAGCTGTGAATGATTTAATCTGTGAATTGTAGCAAATTTTTTTACAAACTCCTTAAGTGAGAATGTAATTTGTTCACACAATTAATATTAAGAAGCAGTTGGTAATGTAAAGATTTTCTAAATTCTTATTCTTTATGAAAAATATTGTTTCAAGTTATGACTAGAAAACTTTTGCTTGCTAATTTTCTGAACTGCTTTCCAATGCACACTTAAATACATTATAGATTTCAATTTCAAGTAGGGTGTAAATTAAAAATTAAGTTTGAGGCCACAGTACAGAGGATACTATTTTTAAAGGAAGAGAGAAGAGCAACTTAACTTCCATATAGAGACATTTATGTGATTGTTACTACACATTCTAGTTGTCCTAAATACTGAGTTCAGCAAGAATCTAAGTATTGAGCTTACAGTGGATATCACAATATTCTAAACACGCTTTTATAAGATGAATTCAAGTATGATGTCATATTCATGCAGGAAAAAATACATGAACTTCTCTCTTCTGATTCCAGAGAAAACTGCCCTGACATTTGAGAGAAAAAAACCAACAACAACAACAACAAAAAAGCACCCTTTCTAGCTATGTTCATTGAAAAGATGATGCACACTAGATGTATCACCATAAAAGGAATTTACTGAATCTCCTTGCCAAACATTAGCTGTAGGTATGTTACTGGTGTAATGAAATATTACACAACTTTCAGAGTGAGAAAAATCGAGTCTGGAGAAAAATCGAGTCTGGCAATTAATTGCAAGGAAATTTCAGTGCTTTGAAATTCAATTACATTCCATGTTGAAGAGTGTGAAATATTTTCTAAGTTCTCGAGTATAAGAATTTTCTCAGTGTTTTTCTTGTGCAATAATTTTGTGTTTTTCTTCTAAATAACCTGCTTGAATTTTTATTGCATTCAACTGTTAGATAATTTCATTTTTATTATTCTGTATTGATTCATATCACCTCTTCAGCACAGAACTCAGCAAAGATTCAGTTGTTTGATTGCAACATAAAGATGAAATGACCTCATATATAAGAAAGAGCACTGTATTCAAATTAGAAATTCCAGTCAATTAAAATTTTTTAGAATATTAGTAGAATCATATCTGGTATCACAAAATAATATGGAATATCTAGAGTACAAGTTAAAAGCACTCTTAAAGGTGAAAAATGAAGGTTTTTGAATCACTTCTGAAATGTAATATGTAAAGATGTGAATTTGTTAATTGTAGTGGGAGATTAATGAAAAATTTCATGGGAAAAAAAAGACACTTTAAACACATTTCTCTCCAATGAGATATACACACGCAAGGACAACATCATTTAAATTTCTCGTTAAATAAATTTCTCCATTCATCGAAAGCATTACTGTTTCCAGGTTGTTTCTTTTCCTATTTTCTGTACCTTTCAGCAGGCGCTCACTATCAGGTTCAGTTCGGAGATGTGCCATACGATTCATAGTGCGAAAGATAGCAGCATCTCTTCCCCAGTAGTCACTGTAGAGACCAGTAAAAAGTTCACCACCTGCAGACCACATGTTAAACAAATAATCATTGAAACACATTTACATTTCAAAGAAATATAATTTCTTTGAATATCATGGACACCATATTATAAGCATGGTTCACTATTCTTTGTTCAAAAATAGGCAATAAAGTGTAAGTTACATGAAGTTTAAAGGGTTAATAGTCATTGTTTCTATCAGCACCGTAGCACTTACAGTTGAAAGAGCATGAGGTCAACAGTTTTAAATTTTGTTCAAAAGACAGTATCTTTGGAATAGATTCACACACAAAAAAAATGTGAAGACATTAAAATAACAACCACATCTAGCATGATAACATCTGTAACATCAAGCACCTAAGTACAATGATCTCACTCTCAATTCAGCTGCTACCTGGCCCTAGAGATACCTACTCTTTGTCAGCACATAAGATTTTACCAGAGCCATGCCTCTGACTTAGAGTTTGCTTCTGAGCACTTATAGATGTGCAATTTTCTTGATAATGAGGAGCAGAGAGTTATTTGGTCCCAGAACTGGATGCAGGGTTTATGAGTATTTTAGAGATAAAGTTTTCTCCCAAGCTGGAGAGATAAGAAGCTGTACATGCCAGTTTAGAGTTCATTTTTATAAAGAAGCACAAGTTTTATTAGGCTGAGTTGTTTTTCCCTTCAGCCTGCAGGAGCTGTTCTGCTTCACCTGGGATAGCCACAGCTGGGTGTATCTTGCGGATGAAGGACTTAGGTGTTCAGAGTACAAGCTAATGGATGGCCCTCAGAGGTCCCTTCCAACTCTAGGGATTCCATGATTCTAAATAAACCCATTTTTCTCTGGCCTAGCAACAAAATGTTTTCACGTCTATGAGCTATTCACCAGAGTTGGGGCAGGACCTGAGATCTCTTGCATTCTGTACATCTGGTGGTGAATATCTGCTGACTAAATTATGAGAGAAGAAAAGGAACTGATTTTCAAATAGGCATTTATGAATTAAGCAAGTGTAGTGAAATGTTATAAAAATATACTGAATGCCAATAACTTTTGGAAATTTATATATCATCAGATATAACCAGTGAACACATAAGCTCAGAAATCTGGCCTATCACTATCCGGTCAGATACAACCAGCAATAATTCCATTTCTTCTTTGCGATGTGTGGGTGCAATTCCCTGTAAACTAATCAAGAATTAAGAGTCATTCACTTCATATCCATTTGGAATTAGATTATAAATTTCTTAGGTCTAAATTTAAAAGCTGAAAATGTTGGTCACTAGGTGGCAACATTATGTCATAAAACAATGCAGCCAGCATTAAACTGCACAAGAAGAAGGAAATTAGTTATTTCCAGTTCTTGGCTAAACTGAGAGGAGATTTCAGTGGCACAGTTTCCTACTCCCTTATCAAAACAAATGACTCGTCATTTCAAATAACATTTGCTGGCATTTGTAAAGGATTACAGCAAAAGCAAGAATGTTGCTTGTTGGTCTCCCTCAGTGTGTGAAATTTGTTTATTTTAAGAGATATATATGAATTTAATGGTACAATAACTCTAAATAATGATTCTGAACAGTTCAGAGTAGTTTGGCAGCTGGGGCTGGTTCAGAGCATAGTTTTCCCCTAGGCTTCATCTTATGAAGAATGGATATTGCGCTGTAAAATACATGGTGGTAATCCAGTGTAAAATATTGGCAAGTGAAATTAAAAGTAAATATAAATTATAGCACCAGTAGAACTAATAGAAAGCTTTACTTAAACAACAACAAAAACAACCCACAGAGGTGCTTAAATGGAACTCACCAGTGTCTGAATAATGTTCCAAGCAAGTTTTACAACCCTAATTAATGAGTTACATTAGTCTTAAATTTTCCTCTAAGAATTCCACTGGAAAATTTTTGTTTTCTTTTTGTTAATTTTATTGTTAGTTATGGTTATGTATAATAAAAATGAGGCTTTTGTTCTTTCAACACAGCAGTGTAATGTGGAAAATATATTCCTGTAAGGTAGACAATTCTTCAGATTTTGCTATTGAACAAGATTAGCAGTTGTACATCCAAACATTCAAAAGGGAGGCTATTCATTCTACTTGACATAGGTATCTGTATACATAATTATCTGCTGGTATGTCACCCCACATATACTGGGCAACTTGTCACTAGTTTTACCTCTGAGATTCCATGAGAAACAAATCGAAGGCTTGGATGGATTTTGTTCCATGGATGATAATTTACAGATACAGAAATTAAATCTGATTTTTATAATGAAGTATTTCTAAGTTAAACATAAGACAAGTAACAACAGTGAACAGAAGCCCGAGAGAGATGGGATAATACTGAGCAGTGTGACAGAAGTATATTAAACATAATTCCGACATCTTTCACACTTTTGACATTAAGTGGATCTTTTCCTGTTCAATAGACCTTTGCCCACAACCTTTAAATGAATGTTGTAAATCTTTAACACAGCTAAGTTTTTAAAAATGCTGACTATTTCTAGTTTTAGAGACAACCTGAAGTTGTGTTTTAAAAATCTTAGCAGAATTTCTATTTTTTTCTCCTCTGCTGGTACTATGTAGCAGCTCACGTTTGCCTTAGTCACAAAGTTTTATACTTCTGCACATCACTGATAAACCCATGTCTTCCAGTGAAAATCATCTGCAAATTGAGTGATTTCACAGACCATTGCCATTCTTCCTCTTTTCCAGTCAATCTGTAGTATTCAGTGAGGAATTACATACACACATACTTGACAAATTAATGGCCACAGTTAAGTTTAACACAGCTTGGTTATTTCTGATGAAAAAAGAATGAAAACTTGATACAGCCCAGGGTATAGTTGGCTTTCAGGGCTGCGAGGGCACATTGCTGGCTCATATACAGCTTCCTATCCACCAGTATCCCCAGGACATTTTCAACAGGGCTGCACTCAACCTTTTCATTGCCCATTCTGTATTGGGAATGGGAGTTGCCTCGACCTAAGTGCAAGATCTTGGATTTGTTGAATCTCATTTCACCTGGTTGCTCCGCTCAAGCCTGTCTAGAGTTGTGATTTCAGTGTATATGTGTACAACTATAAAAAATTATAAATATTTGAAGATGTGTCAAATTAATACACAGGATAAATATATATAAACATACATATATATGTAAAGCATTAAGAGTTGTATCTCTTTTAACTAGATTTAGGTCTATTTATACTTACTCATTTCTAATCCATGCAAAATGCTTTCCATAATGTGCAAAGTTAAAGTACAAACAAAACCAAGAGTCTGATTTAGTTCTTGTGTCTGTGAACTGCACTCAACTATATAAGGAATAAAGGTACTTTGAGCTGAAAGTATGATGGGTTAACTACTTTTTCGTTTTATTCTCACTTTAATATCCATACTACACTCATCTTCCATTGGGCTCCTAATGAAGAACTTGTTTTTACTGTTTTTAATACAATGTCTCTACAGCAAATCAGCTTCAGTCACTGCTGAGGTCTCTATCACACAGAAGTCCCCAAACTGGTAGGTAATTCTGAAGTTTTATGTGCTCAATCCATAACAATTAATTTTAGCACAGTAAGACACACAGTCAGATTTTTAGAAAATTAAACTTTCACAGTAGAGAACCACAAAATCAAAATAAATTATCAATTGCTTATCCTGTAAACTTTCTCACTATGTTTACTTCTTCTGTCTGTCACTCAACTACTGTCTTCTGTTCTGGGAGAAACTGAATTATTTTTAGTTCATTGTCTAAAGTAAATGAAAATACAAAAAGACATGAAGCTGCTCTAGAATTGCAAATCACAGAAACTATCGGAATGGATTCCCTGGGTGGGAAGTTTATCATCACTTCTGAAATATTTCAGGTAACAAAATATAGGCATAAGCTAATTTCTCAACTTTCAAGAGGCAGTGTGATCTAAATTAATCCATGCGCGTGATCAGATATCAAACAGAGTTATGGCTATTGAAAACAGATGGTAAGTGCATTCCAAATAATTTTATATATATATAAACTTAATTAAATAAAATTATTAATAAAATTAAATAAACTACATATTAATAAATATGTATAATAAATAACTAAATATTAATAAAATTAAATAAACTACATATATATATATGTAGTTTATTTAAATGTGCACCCATCCAACATCCATTCTGTTTCCTGATAGCGAGAATAAATTGTTAAAAGTTAATTGTTCATAAACTGGGGAATTCATTACAAGCTACTTTATCATTGGGTCAGATGACCTGTAATAAAACTTTCAGCAGCATGGGTACATAATTTTAAGTCCAAGTCACGAACTATTATTTTCTTGAAGTGAAGGTTTTAACTGAAGTGTTGAGATAGGAACATGAAGAGACACAGCACAAGAGATTCTCTTTCTTCCTAAATTAATCTAGCTAAATCTGGCTCTAATTAGGGATGTTGCAAATGATCCTCAAAACCAAAGAGCTTTTAAACATTTATCAGAGGTAGATAGTTTCTTTGTTAGCCTAATCCTCACCATTAATCAATAGCTACACTGGTATCGATTGCTGTGTCAGTGCAAGTTAGATCTGTTTCATACAGAGGTGGAAGTAGATTTTGGATTGTTTTGTTAGGAAGAGAAGGAAGCTGGGATATGAAAGGCTTTGGTAAAAGTTTTGCTTACATTTTTTTCAAGGACATTCACATCAGCACAGCCACCACAAGCTGATACCAGGGTTGATCTGAAGGAATGAGCATCCCTTCCTTTCAAGTGCATTTGGCATTAGATGTATCAGTTAAAATTTTCAAAAGTCAGTTAAAAGATTCTTTGATGTTAAACATGTTTGCATCTGTCTTCCACCCTTTTCAAATGGATACCTACAGAGGGAAAATATATATAGTCTGTAGTCTAAGGAGAAGCGTTTGTTTTGTTCATTCTCTAAGCCGTATGTCTCTAGTTATTAGAATATATTAAAATACATGGAAATAACTTATTTAGGATGTTTTTCTTAATTTCTGGGAATGCTTAAATCTAATAGAACTATAAATAAATATAATAAACATGTTAAATAACTTTGTTTTGTTAAGTTTTAAAATATTCTATGATCACTTGATATAATAGAATTTCCACTGGAAAAAGGAAGTGTCTAAATAGCTTCCTCAGATCATATTAGTCTTAATGGAGGCATGAAAATTTGTCTGTTTTTTGGATATGTATCATTGATTTGCTAAGAATATATTATTTTCCCATTAAACTTAACATATTACAGAAGTTACAGTTTTGTGAGATCAATCTTATAAGTCTTTGACTGGATGTTCAAAACAGATCACCATTTACAAAGGAAAAGCTTATTTAGTAAATTACTCATGCAGATAAAACTATGAGGATCCGTAGGACCTCCCATAATCCAGGCACAGTAATGAATAGGCCAGAAGCACAACATCTAATCACTAGTCTTGAAATGCTCAGTGGGACAATCTGGCTTCCATTTAAGCAAATAAAATTCACATTGATCTCACAGTAGGAACATGATCAGGTTAATTTATTTACTTAGTGATGACTGAGTAAAGGTTGAGAAGGACTTCCAAGACCATGAGGTTTCAGGCCTACAGCAAATTCCATGGGATAAGCCCTTGTTCTCAGGCTGAGCAAAGACTGGAATCTGTTAAAAACTGTAGAAACAATTTGGAATTAAGAATGGAAGAAAGGCGTAACAATCTGTACGTAATGGATTTTGGAAGGTCAGATAAAATAAAATCTAATTTTTCCCAGATTCTTTCATGACTTCTTCAACCAGCAAGTTAAGAATTTGAGCTGTGATGTTTGATAACGGGAATGAACAATATTTTGACAAATTGCAGCAATTTGAGAGATTTGGAAGCATTGGTGAATATTCTTCTTGTATTTTGTTATTGTAAATGATAAAATATACCTAGCTTATATAAATATATATTTGTCACTCATGACCAGAACTTCCTCAGCATCATAGGTGATTGTATCATTGGGGTTAATAATTAAAAACTTTAGCTGTCTAAATTGAAGATCCGACTCTAATATTTGAAATTGAATGGGAAAATCAGTCTCTCCCTTTTTGTAACCTTCAAAAACTTACAATTTATTTGATCCTTAGCCTCTCTTTTCTAGCTCCTCGTTTCTATTACTATTCTTTTTGAATGCTCAGTTTTCATTTTATTGGTGTATCCTAAAAACACACTGTCACTGCTTTACTCCCTACGTGTATCTAAATTCTACCTTTTACCTGTTATTCCAGTCTATTTTTATCCAATTATTATTATGTTCCTAAAATTATGTTTTCTTCATCTCACAAAATGTTCTCAGGAACATATTACGAGGAAAAAAGCACGTGGTTTACTGTACTACAACTTCAAAGTTCACAGCCCTACCATGATAAACTTACCAGCAAGGCAATGAGGAACACTAGCTCAGCACAGCTATCTGGCACTGTGGGACTTGCACTGAAATCTATTTTTATAATTTTTAATTGCATGATTAACAGAAAATCACTCATTTTGGGTAGTTTTCATAGAAGACAGCACAGAAAAAAAAAATGCTTCAAATTCAAAAATGCTATAATTCATATAAACAATAAGAATCTCAGATAATAATGATAAAAAAGTTAACTTCACATTTTTACAACACGCCTGTTATTTAGATTACATTACAGAAGATGAAAATTAGTAAGCTTTGCATATTTATCTCAGTGATCTGAGATAAATAGGACTAAGCTAGGTATATTGCTGTGCACTGAAGTAAAGCAGGAAATTATTTCCAAAATTACACAATCAATTACTTCTTCAGGATCACTCATGCCATTTAACATCTACTAGCTCCTCTGAAATCCAGTTGCTGAAATGAATGCTGTCTGCAATGTAACATTAATGTGGACAGCACCATGAGGATTAAACATGACCTGTGGAAAACAGTGAAAGACTGACAACACCTTGGCATGCTAAAGAAGGATGCTCAAAACGACAGATTGACAGGACCATGAAGTTTGTGACATAAAGATCATTACCAATTAAGATGGAAGTGAAGGAAGAAGTGGGGTCAAAAGGGCACCTGCCTCGTCCTCTCTCAAATTTGTGCGATTCCAGTTGAAACAGATGATCCTTCGAAACAAACAAACAAACAAAAAACAACAAAAACACAGAAAACAGTGTAAACCCTACAGGCAAGTAAAAAAGTCCTTAGAAACCAGCCTGTCATACCTTTCCATACCTTTAGAAACTCTGTCATACCTTTGTTCTGAGTTTAATTCATTAGGAAGAAAATGCAATTATTGTTGTTCACTGACACACTTGTAAAAATTATCCACGTTTCTACAAATCACTGTTCCGTGTGCACTGTCCCAAAAGAGTCATTTAAATATGCAGTAAAATTGTACTTCATGTCTATGGGAGTAGGGAGTGAATATTCTCTATGTTTCCTCCAAATTACCTAACTTTAGATACATATCTAGCTATGGAATGTATTTTCCCTCTTTAAACATGTTTTCCAATAGCCGTTAATTATGTCATACTGCAAAAAGAACCCAACAAATATTGTTTGAATAAATTATTAAGCAAGTGTACATTTAAAAATAATTGTTTATATATTAGTTGCCCTGAAAAGCAAAACAAAACAACAAACGTGACCCATATCACAAAAAAAAGAGGTTTGTGAGGAATAAAAGGGGAAATATAGAGAAATCTCACCTATGAAATCTCATAGGCCACCCAGCCATCAACAGTGTGACTAAGAGACTGCAGTAGTCTAGCAGTTGAAGTTTAATGTAACAATTTTATTCAAAAATAATGAAATACAGATTTTATCAAAATATTAGATAAATTCAATCTATGTATTCAGCAAATTAACCTCAAATTCAGGTTGCACATATAATTCAGTGAATGTTTTGTAAGGCATAAAATTACTTGTGACAGCACTCCCAGATCCCCTGGAATTTTTAGGTGGATGTGCCTGGACCTCTCCCTTACAGCAAACATGCCAAAAGAGATCCAGGAGGTTATTCAATGATAAAAGTCAGGTTTTATTAGATTGCAAATTAGTACAACTCAGTATAACCCAAGGAAATATCTCAGTATATCTCAGGGTATATAGACCGGACAAAATACAAATAAAGAGAAGTTGATAAGCAATTTCTTCCCTTTCCCAGTGTCCTAGTGGTCTTTTTATAGTCCTTTTAGTCCTTATTTTCAGTAGCTAGAAAGTTGTACTGGGAGGCACAGAAATCTGATTATTACTCTCTCTAATATCTCTAATATGCACTTCTTTCCATCTAGATCATTCTCTTCTGTCCACCCCTCCCACCCTACAACCTAGAAATCTCTCTCTCTGCATCTTTGGATGCATTCATCTGCAAAGTAAAACTAATATTCTTTTCTGATTAAACACTGCACTTATGGCAGCTATGCTTTCCTGAAAGAAACACACAATATGCACAATGAGCAAAGATGTAGAAAGCGTGATCATTGTAAATAGTAGAAAGCTGTGAAGATTATTTAAAAGGAAAAAAAAAAGATTATATATGAAGGAGCTGAGGAAGTTGTAGAAAATTTAGCAGCCACACCTTGATGATTAATGGAATTACATTTCATTTAAAGGAGTATATTCTTGATTCCTCAGAAGCCCCTTCCCTTCAAAACACTTTTAACTTCCTAGATCACAAATTAGCAAAGCTGTTGTACCTATCTTATTCCTATCTGTCTAAACAATAAATGCCTTCTTTTTCCTGCAACATCTGGTCAAAAACAAAGAATTCCATTAGTTGGATAGTTTTCATTAAAATGAGATGCAACCTAGAATACAATTCTGAAAAGTAAAACATTTGTTCCATATTTATTTGAAGTGAAAAAGTCACCCCTATAATAAAAGTAACACGCAACCCCTCTTAAAGTAATGAATCCTAAATCTCATGAATTAACGAGACACTCAATCTCACCTCTTCAGAAGCTTCTGCATTGGCCAAACCCTAGCACATTATCCATAATAGGGCCTGATGTTATAGCTGATGCAGCAGAAAATAATCATTCTGGTAGATACTGGTGTTGCAAGATTATTTTTTCCTGTAGCAGCTACAATTGCACATTAGTAGTCACCATTCCCATTCTGCTTTTGGGTAAATGTCAAACAATGAAGAAATATTTCTGTCTGTGTGGAAATCTCAACCTCACTCCATACTTTTCAAGCATCACATACCAGTTATTTCTTTACAAATAAATACCATAATCTTTTGGGTCAACGGTAGAAAAAGAATAGCGAGGAGAAAGCAGGAATACAAAAGAAGTCATAATTGTAGTAAAATACTATTTAAAATAAATGCCCTAAAACTTTTGAGTGGCTGATGCTATTTATACTCCAATCAGGTATTAAAACTAAGGTTACTTGTGAAAAAAATTACCTTCTGGGATCTTGAATAAAGCAATTTTCGATAGATTGGGTCAATGAAAAATATATTTTTAGATTTGAAGATGTAGAAGTAAGGGGGGAGATAAACAGAATTTCAAATTAAACAAAGTTTTCTAGTTTTAACAATTTTCATTCTTTTTTTTTCCACCCAAAAAAAAAAAAAAAAAAAGAAAAAAAAAAATGAAATTACCAAGCAAAGGAAAAGTAAAAATATTGTAATCCATTAAAGCAAAACAGCTTAAGTATCAAATATCAAAACCAAGCAATCAAATATGGAAACAAATATTTTTGATCGGTACTGGTAAATGTAGTGTTATTCATTCATAGATTTATTTTTCTTCCTATATAGAGAATGGCAAGTGAAATTCCCTGTTGTAGGGCAATAGATGATCTCACCTGGTTATCATAAATTGCATTTCCTATTCAAATCTTCCCACACTAAAACTCCAATATTCTCAGATCAGAGAGACTTGGCCCAGTATAGGAGTCTTCCAGAAGATGTGGAAGGAGTAACTGTATGCCAAAGTATAGTACAACACTGAACAAGCTGCTAAGTGTAGCTAACCATTGCCCTAAGAATCAGAACAAAATCAGTGGTGAAGACAAACCTATCCCTTTGAACATTTATAGAATGTATGTGTTTAATACAGCTGACTTTATAAAAATGGAATGAAAACATAAGACAGTATGCATGGTGTCCTTTTACTATCTATACTTTAACATCTGGAATTCATGAATGAGGACTATAGCCTAAATACATAAACCCTTACTAAAAGTGAAAATAAACAAAAATCTGTATTTTAACATAACTTGGAAAAGTTTCTAAGAGGATCTTATCTGTCTCGATACAAAACAGGTTGCACATCTCATAAAAGCTTGCTGATACATGAAACTGTTTGAAAATGTAATCAGTGACTCCTCCAAGTGAAATTTTCCACCTTCATCATTTAGGACAGCATACCAAATATTCCATGGCTGCAGCAAATTATTCCCATTGCTGGAACAAGAAACTGAAGATCAGGTGTTAAATGTGTCAGCTTCCACAGAATGCCAATTTAAGTGAAATGAGCGTCACACATTAATAATCAGCTCTGGAGGCTAATACCATAATTCTAACCTTCCTTGCAGTTTGTGACACTGCAATCCATTGCAAAGAAATGTCACAAGAAAACTGACAGTTTCATCAAAGATTATCCAACACAGCAATTCAACATTGCGATTTATTTTATGAGTATTTCTCAATGGTTAGGATAAAATTCATACAAAAAAAGACTATGTAGGACTGGAAGTGAAATTAATGATTTCTACATAAAGTTTGGAAAAAGTGGTGTTCTGAGCATGATTTACGAGAACTTTGGCTCAGAAAACGTTATACACATTTAAGTATTATTAAAATAATAATGTAATTTTAAGAAGAAATAGAAGGTATTTCCAAGGGCATCACACATTTTACCATTAACTTGACATGAATTGGTAATTTTAGACAATGAAGAATAATGTAGGTTATAAATAATAAAGAAAGAAAAGGTCAGTCAGAGCCATTAAAATTTAAAGACTGCATTTAACTTTTGTTGCAGAAAATTGTTTTCTCTCATGGCAAGTGCTGCTTTGCTCTGGTTCAAGAAAGCATTTATGTACGTGATTAATTTAAAACATATGTTTACTTTCATTCCTATTCAGCAAAGTACTTAAGCCAATTCTCAGCTTTAATGCAAAGTTTGTAGCTTTTAACTAAATCAGGGGCTTAAAAATATAGAGGATTTGTTTGGGATTTCCTATGATATTATTTTTATGAGATAAAAATAATTTGATGTTCTGTAAGTGGATTTTTTTTCCACTCTTAATTGTTAGTTTTTCCAGGTAACAAACAAAGTAAAACGTATCATAGTGATATTTTAAAAGGAAATTTAAATCATTTCACAATCTTTCATTACATTTGTACTTGTATATTTTCCAGGTACGAATGTCATTTGGCTTATTTTATTTATTTTTATAGAAGTCCATGCTGTTTAAACTGCTGAAATGTAAATCATATTTAGAGTAATTCGACAGGGCAGATTTTTTTTGTGAAAACAGGTCTTAACACTGTCTATACTACTTCCTATTATTGTAAGTCACTGGACAAAATTCATAACATTAATGATCTCATCACTGTATGATTTTAGAGTAGGTATGGAATTGCATGCAAAGCTATTTCTTAAGTTTCATATATTTAGAGGCATTTTGAAAGAGTGCTATTAAAAGCTATGAAAGTTCAGTCACAAAATGTGTCAAATGGTAAAAATGTAAAATAGAGGTGCATTTCTTGTGAGAAATAATGAAAAGGTTTTTTAAATATGAAAAATATAGGGAGTTTGAAACCATGGATTCACCTTATTTAATTATAGGGACCTGCTTGAGGAAGAAGGCTGTTGGAAATGGATGGGACATACTGACTTCACTTCGGAAAACAGCTTTATGGACTGTCTGGCTGAAAAAGTGAGCTTGTAAAGTGGGCTTCCAACAAAGGTTGTCAGAACTGGGGTCCAAAGCTCAGATAGCAAGTGGAAAGGGTCTATGAGGGACCCCAAAGGGGATCTTAACATTACTACTCTGAACAGAATTTTCAGAAGTTTTCCTTGCCCTTGTATACACTGGTGAACAAGAGCTGTGAGGTTACCTCTTGCTTGCATAGCAATGTCCACTCACAAAGCACTTCCATTGGAGTCTACTGCAGTTCTGCCTTTGTTCTTTATGACAATTACATTGAGACTCTTTTCATAAAATAAAGGATATAATCGGATTCACTAATTCCAAGCACTCTTTTTTTTTTTTCCCTATTACTATCTCAAGCTAAACAATAATGTAATGTGTAAGAAAAACGATGATTTAAAAAATTCCCCAGGTTACGTATCCAATGAGACACCACTGCAGCTCTCTTGATGGCTCTAAGTTCCATGGAATTAATGTAATCTACGAAATCTCCAAGACAGTAACAAATTTTATCCTGAGGACAATAGAATTTCAAGGAATTCAAAAGCAAACATGCTGTTTATAAACAAATAAAACATTTGTTACCCACAAATATTTATTCTTAATTATTATTTAATTGTTTTTATCTTAACCTTACACCTCTAAAGTCTGTCAATTTGTACAACCATATGCAGTCATGCGTACTGAAATTCTTTGTCTCCTTAGGTTAGGTTATGTTAAAGTTAATAAAATATTTAAAAATATTTTTTGCACAGTATTTTACAGTATTTTTTACAGTTATGTAATTTTACAGTATTTTTGTTATAAATACAGATTACATTTTTCAAATACTCCTTTTCCCTGTGCATTATCAACATAATTTTTCAGTGCATTTTCTTTGTATACTTGCTTATCTATACTTTATTTATTATTATTTTTTTACACAAATAGACATGCTGTATACATTGTTCAGAGGCTTCATTTGGGAAAGACAAACTTAGATATTCAATTTTAAACAGATAATCTGAAAATTCACAGAACATTTCTGTGAATCAGGAGGAAATCAAATATCTCCAAAAGCTCTCCACTCCATCATCCTACATTGATCTGCACGTTTCCCTCATCAAGAAGTCACATGGTAGAAGGAAACGCTAAAATATATTTTCTTTGCCAAACAGAAAATAATGTACCATGTCAGGCCTGAAAAGGTTTCTTATGTCATAGAACCTATAGGTACTGCAGAATACATTTAGACAAAAAAAAACATACTTCAGCAGTGTCTGATAATTACAGTATCCAATATTATAGGGGTGCCTGAGTGGTATGAATCCAACAAAATATGTCAAAAAATGAAAAATATCTAAAACCAGTGGAAAAAGAATCAATATCACAGAGTTTTTATTAAAAAAACCATTCCAAATATGTTAATAAATTCCTATTGCAAATCATCATAACAGAGACTAGTGGATGAACAACACTGGGGTGCTCCAGCAGTGAAAGAACTCTTCATGATGGAAAATCTTCCCAAAAAATTCCAAATGCTATATATTTGTTTTTATAAATCTACTTACTGGCTAAAGTAGTTCTGCCTGCTTTCATAGGATTAAGACATTTGAACATTATAGCTTCCATGTTTATTCAACACTATTTTTTATTTTCTGAGCCAAAGGGGAACACACTATTAAGGATAGAGTCCTCAAAGAACTCGCTGAAATAGTTACTTTTCCTCTATTTGACATAAGATTATTTCAAGGGTAGTATTTCTTCTGAGAAACAGTTTTCAATCCTCTTTACCATGCAGCAACATACTGAAAAGATCAAATGTCCTATGGGACGAAAGTGCATAAAGTATTATAGACATTAAATCCTCCCTAAAAATTTACATCTTACAGGTCTATGTCTTTTATTCTACATTTTAATAAGTAAGACACATTGGACACCAATGAAAAAACATATTTAAAATCTGTAGCTGTGTCAGACTGCTGCCTAGGTTTGCTAAAGGATTAGCAATTTGTGACTTATGTCAAAATATCTACTCTAAAGTGACAGAAATAATATATTTCAGTGATCCAATTCAAGTTAAATTCTCTGGCAAAGGGGAAAAAAAACTTGCATATAGAAATCACAGACATCTATCCTTAGCATTTTGAAGTTATTATGTACAAGCGATTGAATTTGTCAGGACTTTAGGAGACACAGTTTTGCATAGCCTTAGCCATAAAGATAAATTCATTATGGTCTTTTGGCATAGCATAGGATCATTAACAACATAATTTAAGATTATAGTTCAGTAGTATAATGGTCAGTATATACGAAAGATCTAGAAAACCCAAAAGGGATCTCTATAATTAAAAGGTTTTACAAGGAGATCTAGTCTTACAACTAGAGGCTACAGAGAGTACAAACGCTATGCATAGAAGCAAAAAAAAAACAAAACAAAAAAAAAAAAACAATGCTGTGGGGAACTTCTCTGTCTTTAGGTAGAACATCTTTCCATAGATAGCCAAGACCTTCAATTTTCCTCAATTTTGACAATCTAATCTTGGGACTACAAGGGTGATATCAGAATGAATACAAGATAAACATTTTCTCATCTGAAGATTACTAATGATTAGGGATCAAAAGCCCTGAAAAAGAAAGATACAGCTTTACAGTTTGAGATTAGATTAATAGGCATTGGTGATGCGCAGAGGAACATATACATTAGGCACAGAGAAGACAATGGGTATGCTCAACTGAGAATGACTTTCAGAAAAAAAGAAATCCTCTGGAAAAGTGTTTTTTGTTTCCACAGACTTAGAGCCTCAGACAGCCAACAGATCTCCTGGAAAGTTCTAGAAAGGCTTATCAAAAGTAGGGATTCTGGAAGAAAGTGCAAGGGATTAGTTCCACTGACTGAGGAGCCTCAAACTGTTTTTTCTTTATGACACACATGAATTACTAAAAAATACCTCTTTTTAGTTCATTTTTAAGTCTGGAATAATTTTCTTGGATAGATCTCAGGTTTAAAAAAGTCATACATTATAGAAGACTTAGAATACTAAGGCTACATTTTATAAACCTGCAGCAATCTTATCTAAATGCCAACATTGCTCAATTTCTGCTGATTTTGTGATGACTAGCAACTTGCTACATAGTACCTTCACTCCTCATACAATGTTATAGACTTGAAAAGATAACCTCTCTTAGAAAAATTATTTCTCTGATAGCATATTGGCTAGCAGCAGCTTAGCATTCATTTCCCCATGTAGGGTGGAGAGAATTAGAGACAAAATAGAGCTCATAGCTAGAGACAAAAGCTATTTACTAAATGTTAGAGAAATAACTGAGGAAAAAAAATGCAATTATACCAATACATAGAACTGCAATGCAATTCTTCACAACCTGACAATAAGATCTCACCACTCACTCCTCTCACCAATAGATACCCCCACAACCTCCCAAGCAGCTAACAGCTGCCCTCCCCAATCAACTCCTCCCAGCTTTATGGCATTTTGCACAGTGTCACATGGTATGGAATAAGCCATGGTCTAATTCTGACCACCTGTCCTGTCTCCACTCTACCCCTGCTGCTGTGGCATAAAGGCAGCGGCTCTTCTCTAACAGGTCTGGTCTTGCTCCTACCACTCAACAACAACCTGATGTTGTTATTAACATCAGTTTGTCTGAAACCTGGATGCTAGATACTTGGGTTTCTCTGAGGCATTTGACTATATGTACCTATTTGATGAAACATTGTGCATTGTGAAATTCTTAAGGAATATGAACTGCTGATATATATTAAAGTGTAGTTATTATTAGGTGCATAACTATTGATTCTCTTTTTTCTGATTTTTTTTTAATAGAAAGTTGATTTATTTATTTCTTTGATGAGGAGTCTGGAACCCA
The DNA here is from genome assembly GCF_038088225.1 of Cyrtonyx montezumae. Taxonomy (NCBI): domain Eukaryota; kingdom Metazoa; phylum Chordata; class Aves; order Galliformes; family Odontophoridae; genus Cyrtonyx; species Cyrtonyx montezumae. Next base: position 152,554,940 of record NW_027072034.1, read on the forward strand.
AATCTTATAAGGAACAGCTGAGGGAAGTGGGATTGTTTTTTGTAGAGAAAAAGAGGATCAAAGGTGACCTCATAACTATGCACAAATGTCTGAAAGGAGGTTGAATTAAGGTGAGAGTTGGCCTCTTCTTCCCAGTAACTAGCAATGGGGCAAGAGAGAATGGCCTCAAGTTGCACTAGGAAACTTTCGGGTTGGATATTAGGAAAAACTTCTTCTCCAAAAGAGTGGTCAATTGCTGAAATGAGCTGTCTATGGATGCGAATGAATCACCGTCCCTGGAGGTGTTCAAGAGATGTCTAGATGTAGTACTAAGGGACATGTTTTTGTGGGGAAATATTGGTGGTAGGTAGATGGTTGGACTAGATGATCTTGGAGGTCTTGAACTATCTCTTTTAGTATCTTGGATATCCTACATGCCTTCTTCCTGCAGATAATGACAAGCATCTCTAGAAATCTTTCTTTGTCTTCCTATATGTGACTACTACTTAATTAGGTGTCTTAACAAAGAATAAGTTAGCTGGAAAAGTTTGAGCTCCAGAGAGTAGCTTTGAATCAAGCATCAAAATATAAAAAAGATTTCTCAGTGTGGTGCTGTGCCAAGAAATCAGCAATTGAGTTATGGAAAGAGGAATCTCAAACAGAAGTAGGGAAGTGACCCTGCCTCATCAAATAGCTTATCTGGTTGTAGTGCATGCCCTTCCAGCACACTTAAAAATTACTGCAGAGTTCAGAGGAAGGACACAGATATAATTGAAGAATCCTTGTGATAGGAGGATTAAGGAGCTATATTTATTCAGCTTATCAAAAAAGAGAAGAGGTAGCTTGATCTTTGTGTATAGGTACTTATACATGGAAAAGATTTGGAAAAGATAATGAGACACTTTCTACTTTGCTATCAGAGGCATATCAAAGTTAAATGACAGGAAGCTGATGTTAGATAAATTTAGCCTTGAGTAAGAGGAAGCTTTTTAAGTGGAAGAGTTTTCATTATTTTGATTAATTAAAATTTTAATGTCTTATTTCCTGAAATTTTTAATTAAATCTTTGGGAGAAATCATCCATACAGTATGTGACTGACCACACAAAATGGTCTTGTAAAGATTTCTGGCCTTGTTTCTATTTATACAACACCCATTATCCCTTTCCTTGTGAAGAACTCAAGAGATTTTCCCTTTCTTTGTCACACTTACCAGAGATTCACATATCCAAGCATTCATTAAGATAATTATTGTAACCATATCTCATGAACTTGAATTTCTCACATAGACATGCATTTGTTTGGAAGGACTTTTTTTGTGTGTTATAAGATGATGTTTATCTTTTCAGAAAAGGATCAGAGACTGGCTAGATTTGAAGATGGAGTTTTCTTTAAATTGGGGCAGAACTTATTTCATGTGTTGCTTGCTAGTTCTTACTCATTTTCTCAGGAATACGTAGATAAGTTGCAAGATCAGTACAAGATATTACTTGAAGTTAGGGTTGGTGTATCTTTATTTTCTAGATTTTTCCTGTTACAACAAAGCACTTCTGTTGTTCCCAATGAGCATAAGGGTAATGCCACCTAATAACTTTCTTGCTTTTTGTGATTTCAGGCGGCATTTTAATTTCTTTTGAAATACACATATTTAACTTCCAAAACCTGAAGTATTTTAATTGAAATAAAATTTCGGGCTTTTGGGTGTTTTGGCGCAGTTTCACAGCCTGCAAGGTGGACATTCAGAGTAGATTATATAATTATTTCTGGTTTAAAAAAATTCTATGATGGTAGTTGATTTCACTTTACATATATGAACTCTTGTCAACAGTTTAAAGATCATCTAAATTTTTTCATGTGAACTATAGATAAAAAGACCTGCAATAAATAAGCAATTTCACAGCATTAGTCATTGCAGTTTTAATTCCATAAATAGACTGTACTGATAAACATGTTAAGATTTAGTGGATAGTGGCAGCTTTTTATCCTTTCAAATAGAACACTGTGTCTCTGAGCAAATATTTTCAGTGTAAGAATTTGTCACAAATTCTATGTAATAAGGGACTAATCAACACCCACTTCTGTATGGTCAGTGAAACCAGATGTTCCTACTCCTTAATCCTCCACAAACTGAGAGTTGAAATGAGTAATGGGAAAAAGCATGTAGAGGGAATAGCTAGGCAGATTATTTTGTTTAGATTATAAAAAGATATGTCAGAAACGGTATCCTAAAATAATATACATAAATATGTATTCAATTTTGTTCCTTAACAAAAAAGGTGAAAGAATTATAACATTACTTAAAAGTGATCAAGAACAGGAAAGTTATGTCATGTAAAAATTAAACTGAGATATGACTTGAGCATTTTTTCTTAACTTCTATGTCAATTTACTTCAATTTGTTAAAGCAAGAACTAGGATGCTTATTTTGCCTGTTTGTCTGGGGAAAGTTTATTGCTGTTTATTACTGTTGAACCTTATCTTTTTTTGTTCTGAATTAGAAAAAGTAGTATCCCTCCCAAAATTCAGTGAAGTATTAAGAGAAACATGGATTGGGAAGAATGGAGAAACTCCAGCCTGAATCAACTGTTCTACCAAACAAGCACAGCTATGGCTTCACTAAAGACTGTGCATTACTAACAGGACTTAAAAGACTTGCAGTTTAGCATTGTTGTTCCCTGACAAGCAGAATTCCAACAGGATAGCTGAAAAAGATACAGATAAGTAAGGAGTATGTCAGATTAGGGACATTTAGGGTAGGCTCCCTGAAACTCCCTGAAAAAAAGAGTGTATTTGTGGAAAGGATGACTTAGTCATCAGCCTTCTGAAGTTGAGAAACACAACTGTAGGAAGTATTGACCTAGGTGAAGTATTGAAAATGGTACTCTGCCAGCTCGCTGTACAGCTCAATTAAAGATGTAAACAAAATGTAATAATTTTCTGGAAGAAAAATTCTTAATCATAGCATTATAGAATCATTTAGTTTGAAAAAATCGTTAAGATCATGAAGTCAGCTGCCTAACGCTACAAGTTCTCTACCAAACCACATCCAGCAGTGCCACTTCCACATCTGTCTTGAATATATCTAAGAATCACAACTTCACCACTTCCTTGCATAAGGTGCTCCAATGCTTGTTCACCCCTTCTGTAAAGAAATTCTTGATATCCAAATTTATACGTCCCCTGGCACAACTTGTGAGTTTTTTCTTGTGTTCTATCACATCAACTGAGAAAAGAGACCAACACCCTTCTTGCTGCAACCTCCTTTAAGGTAGTTGTAGAAAGCACTGAGGTGTCCCCTCAGTTTCCTGTCCTCCAGACTAAACAACCGCAGATCTGCTGATCCTCATGTGTTTAATGTACTGTTGTGTACCACAACTTCTATTCCCTCAACAGGTTCTTTATGCAGAAGCACCTTCTTTAGAAATCAGCTGTGTCTTAGCTCTTCTAGTTCATAAAAGCTTAGGATATTATTTTCTGTACATGGTATTCTTTTAGAATTTTCACTTATTTTGCAGGTCATATAGAAGCTGATTGATATCTACCTGTTTTTTATGGCACTCTGATCTGGACTTGTTAAAGTTGCTTCCTTTATTCCTTAATTGGACAGTCTGAACCTCTAAAGGGCTCTGGAACACCACTGAGACCTTCTCTATTTAGTTGATAGCTCATTAAGAAAAAGAATATTGACTACAGATTTATCTGCAGTCTGTATCTTAGAATCTAAGGTTCATGATAATTCATCTACAGGATCTTGAGCTATTCACAAAAGTATGGGTGTACTGCTTTGCTAGCAAATACATGAGGAGAAACAAAATCTGATGTATATAAAGCATTTCTTCCAGTACTCTTCTAAAAAAATGGAGTGTATGCAAATGGAAAAATAATAGACTGCATGGCAGATGTTCTATTTTATATCTTATTTTATATGTGTTTATTTTTTATATTTTATTTTACTCTTTCTCATTTTCCTAGTGGCATCAAAAGCAGCAAGCATGACAACTGCTGATAACCAAAGCAGAGTAATTTATTTCTTTTTACTTTCCTTCATCTTCTGTATTTGATTTGAAGAACTAGCTTAGATTTGTTCTCACAGAATATGTGTGAAGGTCACATTGGTTGCATCATGGGACATTTGGGTTGGATGGTCTCTGACTCTTGCTTTGTTCACACATGCTATAAGAATGCAATTGTAATAAGATTAAGAAAATTCATTTCTGGATGATAGACAAATACAGATCCAAGCTTTCCAATCTGAATGGCCTTTTTAACCATTAAAAGTATTTCATGAAGTCAGTGATAATGATCTACCTTAATGGCTGGCAATACCTTTGTGCTTCGTAGGTAAAAATATTTAGTATGCTCTTGGTATCACCAGCTTAGTTATTCTTTCTGCAGAGTCAGCACTTATATTTTCACCTATTTGTAATTTATTTCTAAACGACAGAAGAATGTTGATTAATTTGCTGAAATGTTCAGATTTGGAAGGCAACGTTGATCAGAGTTGAAGTAATTAGAGAGAAAAAGACAAAAAGCTTCTTGTTACTGTCAGTGACTCTAATTGTATATTTTTAGAAAGGTAATATTTGGCAACAGCTTTATTGAAGTGAACAGCCTGGAAATCCAAAGCAGTATGAATTAAACCAATCTTGCAGTAAAATAACTGCATTAATCTGCTATATATTTGATCTTTCAAATGGGTATGTATTGTATCATAAAAAGTTATATATAATTTGATTTGGAAAAACTTGTGGGTGCCTCGTCCCTAGAGGTGTTCAAGGCCAGATTGGATGGGGCCCTGGGCAGCCTGGTCTAGTATTAAATGGGGACCTTGGTGGCCCAGCCTGTGTCAGGCAGGTTGGAGTTTCATGATCCTTGAGGTCCCTTCCAACCTGGGCCATTTTGTGATTCTGTGAACCCTGAACTTTTTTACAGAAAGGATTACATCTTGCCTGGACAATTAGCTCAGGAAGCAATATTGACATTTATGTTTTAGGTAGGAAGCACAAAACATGTATTTCTTCTATGAGTATTCATATTCTTTCCACACACAAAAGTAAATCTAGCTATATATCCTTTGATAGCTAGGTTTGTAGTCCGCTATAATGATTATTTCCTTTTTACATTTTATATGTCCAAAAGTCTTCAAAATTTTATTGTTCAAAGAAGGTACATAAGCCTCAAATATATCTTGTACTACATAAAGAGTTTCAGTTTAGAAGTTGTTTTTCTACAGCTATGCTTAGTAATAAAAATGAATTCAAAAAAATGCATGAAGTATGATGCTGTCATGTCTCCAGCTGAGGTTGGCTATGAACTAGTAGTACCATGTAGGGATCTCTGTATTCCCCGATTAGCCTATTTCCATGGCTGGACCTAAAGACTTTGGGGAGCAGCTGTCAATCAGTTCTTATTTTTCCTTCCATGAAAGTCAGACAGAAAGAGACAAGAGAGCTGAGGTGGGGGAAACTGAAGAGCAGTAATTGGAAATTACTTTCTCAGGATATTTTGACCAGAGAGAGCAGCAGTTTTAAATTGCAATTTTCTGATAACAGATTTGACTCCTTTACTCTCTGCAGCTACATGATATCCTTGTCCCACATGATTACAATTTTCAACCACATGCCATGTGTTATTTTTAAACTACCATACACATGGCACTTGCCTTTTTTAATCCTACGGTCAAATTTTCAGATAATGGAAATGGTATAGCTACTTATAGCTCCAAGTGTAACAAATATGTTTTCTGCTGGTCAAAACAAACAGAAAAATGATATTTTTCCCATGACTTCAGTGTGGGTAAAATTTTAGAACTTCAGTTTTACATGTTAGAATAATAAACCACAGGAAGGAAAGAAAAGACAGTGATACTAAAGGGGGGAATCATGAGCCACACATTCTCGTATAAAAAATGTTTCTTTTTTTTTTTCTTTTTGTTTTTACTAGTTTGTTGATTAAATAGAATTCCTAAAAATACAGCCATCGCTTCCTTTAAACTATTCCAGGAAGCCTGACACACAATTCATAATAGGAGCAAAGACACGCTTGGTTTCTTTATTTTAAAACTACTTATAATTTAGTTCCAGAATTTTAGAAGTGTCAGGGAGCTGCAAATGTTAGTCCTGTAGTGAGTTGTCCTGTAAGGTAATGGGTTCTTAACTAATGAGTGCTGCTGATTTTAGCAGCAGATGATGGCGCACAGCATAGATTGGATCCTTATCACTGATGCTGTGTTTTCAAAGGTATGCTTCTTTGCTAAGGAAGGATTATTAAAACTATATATCTGAAGGAAATACTTAACAAATAAGGAGGGGAGTTTACAGGAAAAAAAATTATACCTGTGATTAATATTTGAGCCAACTCCATATTTTAACAAAGGATTGAGGCTCTAGCTTCGATCCTTTGTTTTCCTGTTCTGACCAGTACATCAATAAACAATACTGTTGCCATCAGAAAAGTATGAGATATAGCTTCTATGACTTGCCAGGCATAAAACATTGAGCTAAATGTATAATGATGATTAAAATATGATGAAAAAAAAAACCAATAAAAAAAGATTGATTGGAGAACTTCAAGTAATTCTGTTGTAGAATAACTAGGAGTGATTTGGATTAAAGTGGGCTGAAAAAACATCCACTTTGTAGTTGCGTACTTAAATACAAGAAATCACACAAATAAGATAAAAGTTTGACAACAAACAGTAAAAAAAAAAAAAGAATCAACATCAGTAACAACAATGAAGAAGAAATGCAGTGTGTATTTGTGGTGGTTCTTCTCAACTAAAGGTAGCCAGATCAGAAACTTGCAACGTAGTTCAAAACCAATCTTTAATTTTCTAGGATATAGCAGACTTATTACAGTTTGTGTAAGTTCATCTGCACAGAATGTTAAATATAATGCATTCTTGTTTTCTTTTCATTTTGTATACATATACATCAACTGATTCTTTATAATGTAGCTTAAGGATTTTAGCAAATGTTCTGAAATATTTGGACAGGGAAAGAAAAACACTTATGACTATATAGAAGCTTTACTTTTTCACAGACTCAGGAACTGTAGGTGTTGGAAAGGATCTCTAAAGATAATCTATTCCAAACCCCCTGCCAAAGCAAGCTCCCTAGACCAGGTTGCACAGGTAGGCATCCATGTGGGTCTCCAGAGAAGGAGACTCCACAACCTCTCTGGGCAGCCTGTGCCAGTGCTCCTTTACTGTGAAGAAATTCCCACACATATTTTTGCAGAACTTCCTATGCATCAGTTTGTGGCCATTTCCCCTTGTCCTGTTGCCACACCCTGCTGAGAAGAGTCCAGCCTTGTCCCTGTGCCTCCTGCTCCTTAGATATTTATAGACGTTGATCAGATCCATGACAAATGTTCAGGTGGAATATGTTTTACAGGGAGATCTTGCCAACCACGAGCCAACTAAACCAGACCATTATTCAGCACCTCTTAAAACTCCATAATCAGGAATCTCCAATCAGATTCCTAAAAGTGGTCACAAAATATGCCTCTCTAGCAGCTTATTCTTGAAAAAATTCATGGCAGCTTGGATAAACAGTGGGATTCTCTACCAGTCGTTGTACCTTAGAGTAGAATAAACAATTTCCACATTGAATCTCAATTTTAATATTTCCATCTGTATTTCCAAGGCCCACACCTAGGAATATATACTTTTACTCACAGTATCAGCCTTATTATAATTGGAGAAATTCAGTTCCTCAAGAAGGGTTCGCTAACTTATTTATTTAGGGAATTTTAGGGTACGCACTTTGTTTTTTATTTTGTTTTGTTGTTTGTTCTTGTTTATTTGATTTTATAAATGGGAGCAGGATGCAAGCAAGATCTGCCAGTCAGCATTTCAGTGTCCTTGTAGTAATGTAGAGTTTATTGGTATAACCTGAAGTAGATTAAGTGCCTAAGTATATTTAAAATGAAAGATTGGTGCATTTAGCTATTTTTTTAATACTGGTCTAATCTAAGTGATTTCACGCAACTAAAATTTTTCATTAAGGAGCTAACACAAACTTGCTTAATATTATCAACAATAATAAGCTAAATTCAATTAAAAAATGGAAAATATATTCCATGTTTTATCTAAGTAAGTAAGTGTAGTACAGTACGTTATTTCCTAAAAAAATAAATAAATAAATTGACTTGATGTTTTTTGGATAATTCTCCAAAATATAACTTCAGTCATTAAGGAGTTCTCCTACTCTCAGTTTTGGACAAATGTCACATTTCATTTGGGAAAATATCTTATGTAAAATTTGTACGAGAACTACCAGCACTTCAACTGAAATATTTATTTTTAACCATAGAGGCTTTGCTGGAATGTAGATCAGAAAAATCATTACTGCAAAACAGATTTCTTACCTCTGATGGATGTCCAACTCTTACAAAGGTACAAACTGGATCAAAAGCTCCTGTTCCACAAGCCAGCAGATGTGTTCTGTTGTATCGGTGAAGGACGCGGATGTAATTTGCACATTCATCCTAGTTCACGTACAAAATATAAACACAGGGAAATCTTAGCATTTCTGTTAAAAATTAATTAAAAACTAATCATAATTATAAATAAATACATTTTATAATAAGAAATATTTTATTTTATAAATTAAATAAAAATATTTCTTGTTTTAATATATCTTAGGTGATATCAGATGATGTTCTGTATACTGAAAATTCTTTTTATGTTATTTATAAAGTTTTAGTTCTCTTACTTTATACTAGTACTTCAGTCTCACCAAATCCATGAGTGGGCACTTACAAAGTGTTTAGAAGGAAGTTTATAGCTCTGATTTATCACAACTTACTCTAGACAATTAAGCAGTCAGAAAATATTAATTTATGAAAAATATTTTGTGCTTCTTTAATATACATTCCACAAATCTAGATATTTGTTTTCTTAACTTTTATTAGATGAACTAGGTAATAAACTAAGAGCGAGAGACACAAACTATATGGAAAAAAAAATCCTTTTTTATATGCTTCTCCTTAGCCTTTCAATGAGAGGATTTATCATGGTAATAGACAAGTTATTTTTGCCAGTAGGATAGTTGACTTGAACATAAGGGCTTAAAACAAAATAATGGGGAAGAATAATCAGCAGCCCCACAAAAGAGAAATGAAGGTCAATGGACAAATGGACATGGACATATAGTGATGCAACTGGAATTGGAACACAGAATCAATAAAAAGGGATCACCTTCAACACTTGAATGAAAGTAAGGAAGTAACTACCAGGAACCATAAGGGAGAAATCCCCCAAAACCATTCTAGGAACCCAAAGTGTTGGAGTGCCTCTCAAAAGTCCCTGTATACTAACGCATATAGTACGAACAATAAATATGATGAGTTAGGGATATACACGCTGTTGCAAGACTATGATCTTGCTGTGATCATGGAGATTTCACTGGATGGATCCCAATACGGAGCATTGCAATGGAAAGATGCAGGATTTTTTGGGTGGGAAAGGGGATCTGATGAAGGGGTGTTGCCCTTTATGTGAGAGAGCAGTTAGAGTGCATAGAGTTCTGCCTGAGGATGGACAAGGAGCCAAATGAGAGTTTGTGTGTTAAGATTAAAGGGAAGACAGGGATAGGTGGCATTATCATTGATGCATGCTCCGCGCTGCTAGAAAAGGTAGAATGAAGTGATGAGGCCTTCTATAGATAGCAGCCTCACATTCATAGGATCTGATTCTCATAGGAGACTGTAACCTCACTGGGAATCTGTGCTTTAGGTGCCCTGCTTGACCAGTGTGGAGGGGATCAGATGCTCTTCAGAGTTCCCTTCTACCCACAGTCATTCAGTGAATCTTTGAAAGAAGCATGCAACCTACAGAGGCATATAACCTATTGTATAATTAAATATGTATATGCAAAGTACAAATGAAACTTGTTTAATATCACAAGTTTCTGGAAACTTAAAAAAAATTGTCTTCTGTGTTGTCTCTCACTTGGTAGTATTTATTAGATACACTGAAAACCCCCCTGACATGTCAGTTGACAGACAGAAGAAATGAGTTGAGATTAGTGGGATGATATTATCTATGCATCAGTCAGAACTCACATACAGAAATACCCATTTTGCTTGTGTTTCACAAATATTTTCTAACTAGCAGCAGTGGAATGGCAACAGAAAGGATGCTTTGTAATTTTTAAATAGATGGTTCACTTGCCACAGATGCTCTTCCTCATTCTCCCTCCCAGCCAAGTATGACCTTCCTGACTTAACAACCCTCTGTTCTGTCTCTGTGCTGTTATGATATTTTATCCATGGTTTTCTTTTGTAACACACATATCTTTGCTGCTCTTGATCTTTGTCTGAAAAGAGCTTTAGATGGAGAGAGATCTTAGGATCTGAGATCTTAGGATTTTTTTTTCTCTCTGCATGGGTTAAAGATTTTTTTTCTGTGCATCTTCATAGAAATGCCTGACATTTTCTACAGATAAGAAAACATGATAAGACACCAAATATAGAAAACATAATTCCAGGCTTTATCAAAATTATATATAAATTGGAAAAGGTGTTATTCTGCATCAGGCAACTTGGCATTGCTGCTGGCCTCACTGATAATATCCTATACACATAAGGAGGAAGAGATGCATCACTCGGAAGAACATTAAAATAAATAATCTTCCTACTTCCCATTTTTAAACTATTAAATATGGTGGTTATCTTTAGGAGACTTCATAGATGCATTACTTAATCTGTGGAATTTTATTAATCTCAAGCTTCTTGGTGTGAAAGTTAGTCATAACAACAAAATTGATTTCTATTTCTGAATGATTTCCAATTGAAAGGATCAAATGCTCTCACACAATAGGCTAACAGGTGTGTTTTCTGGCACACTGGACAAGAGCAGTATTTCATCCTTGGTTTCAACTGAATCAGAAAAGTAATATATATTCGACCAAAGGCACCTCAAAATCTAGAGGCTCCAAAAACATCCAGAAAAACGGAATGAACTACTAATGCAAGTAAAAAATGATGAATTCTAAGACAAGTTACTCTGAGTAATGTACTGTGCAATTGTTGTTGTTGTTATTATTATTATTATTATACTATTTGCCATCTGATTCACCCATTCTTTTGATGTGCGCATTTATTTTAAAGAAAAGAATTTATTGCTTCATCAACTTCACTCTGAATATGCGGTGATTATCAAAACTGCTTGCTTGCTATGATTTTGTGAGAAAACAATGTGCCCTTCTATGTTCATATCACTGTTGCTGTAAAACTATCATCTTTATCAAATCACTGTGAGCTCTGGCAACTCTGAGATTTATTAGGTGTCGTATGTGCTGTGTATTTATGAGTTGCAGATAATAAGCCTGGTGCACTGCAAAATTAGAGAGAGCTTCTATCCAGAAGAACTTTCATCCTATGGTATAAATGATACCAGACTCTGTGTTGGTGAGCTTTCATGCCTTTTTCTGGGAAATGATTAAAGTGAAAGCATTGAATCACAAGAACAGTAGAGCTTCTGGGTTAATTAAAATACAATATTTATATTGGTATGACAGAAAACCTATGGGGCAAATGTATAGTTTGTAATTACTGATAATTTTGTTATTTTAAAATGTATTCTAGCAATTCTGAATTTTAAAAATGATTTGGAATGTGTAAAAGATTAAACTCAGAAGGTATTCTATGTGTATGAAAAGAAAAAGAATTCTGAGAAGGGAATTATTAAGGTACCTTCTATCACTAGGAAAAGCACTGGAAGAAAGTTCAAAATGTTTATGAGCTGCTTTGAAAAGCAATTAAATAATTTAGTATATCCATAGCGATCACACATTTTTAAGCAGCAACACTTAGAATTATGTCCTTTCTTTGATGTGTCTGAAGGTCAGACATGACTGAATGTTTGTTTTGGATAAACAAAAGGTATTATTAAAGTACATTTGATTTGTAATAGATGATACTTACAGCATCTCTACCTTTAAGTATGCATTCTTCTGATTGAAGTGCTGTACTGGGCCAATGGATCTAAAGAAAGAAGAAAAATAAGCATAGAAAATAATACAGTTTGTTGTCTGATATGTTAATAAAACTTCCACTATTTTTCATGTGAGACTCTTATTGTATGTTATTTCATTTATCAAGCTTCTGTTACATGTTGAACAGATTTCAAGCCAAATAGTTATCCTCTAAATACCTATATGTGTATATAATAATGTATCAGATATTTTGTACCATGAAAGTTTTGTTTGGGTTAACTCAGGTAAACTAATACTAGTAAACAGAATGCAAAAGTAATTAATATATTAGGCAATTTATGTAACTTCAGCAGAAATGTCCTTGATAGATTTTCAGTGTCTGCCAACAACTTCCCATAAAGCATTAATTTTGAACTACTAATTCCTTCCTTTAAGTGACACTTAGGAAGGAAACTGGCTTATGGAAAATCATTATTAGCCTTGTGGGAGTAAGATCAGCTCTTCGCTGTCTATTGCTGAATGTGAAGCAAAATTACACAAGTAGAATTATTTTCACTTACCTGCTATATAAAATTTATTCTTCATTAAAAATGCATGATTTTTTGGGGTAAAAACAATGTTAAACAACTACTGAGCAGACTGGAATGATTACTTCATTTCATAGAAATTTTAAAAGTGAAAACAAAAACATGCTTACTTCATTGATATCTGGCTTGGCTGAAATCAAGTGTGAAAAAATGTCTCACCATTAAGAAATTTTGTCAGTAGTATAATTATTGTTGCTCTAAGTTAAATTCTTCTCTTAAACTTTTTGTGCAGATGTATTGAGTTTTCTTGAAGTAATTCTAACAACCAAAAATCTGAGTATTTGAGATAAATTATAGAGGTCCAGAGAAAGTGCTTGGAATCACAGAATCATAGAATGTTTTGGGATGAAAAAGACTTTTAAAGAGCATCTAGTTCCAATCCTCCTGCCATGGACAGGAACACCTTCCACCAGATCAGATTGTCCAAATCCTTGTCTAATATGCCCTCAAACAGTTTCAAGAACTGGTCATCCTCTGATTTTGTTTTCTTTTTTGCATATCAGTGATGCAAGAGAATGTTAGGAATGAAGAAACTGAAAAACCACATCCTGAATAAAACACTCGACTGTAACCTAGTATTAAATATATTGTGTGTAGGTGATTATTTTTGAATTTGTATACTTAGTCCCAGTGGCATTCAAAATATTATATATGCACATTCTCCACTTAAGGGATGCTGAATTAGATGCATAAACAATTAAAGGAGAGACAAAAGTCCAGGATATAAGTCAATTTTTACCCCTTCTCTGAAAATTTGAAAAACAGCTGCAGAGTAAGCAACAATGATTTGTTCCTTAGCATACTCCGACAAGAAGTGGGGGATGTGTGCCTCTTGCAGAGGTAAAGGGCTTTGCTCCATGAGTGAACTGCTCTCATCAAAAGGCTCATGTACAGCAGGAGCTACTCTGTATCTCTGTATCTACAACTTCTACTGTGGATCTGCTTTCTAAAACTTGTCACCTGCACAATGGCTTCTACAAATAAAATCCTGGTTCTGTTTTTGGCTCAGCCATGTGTGTTACCTATTGGGATATTTATCATAGCTTGTTGTAGCTAAAGGTGATTAACAAAAGTATAAATATAAGGGATTGTCTCTGTACCTTATCCAACAGATGTGCACAGGTGTAGAAATCTACTTGGATGCTGATAGCCATTTATCTGTGTCTAAGACAATGCCACATTTATAGCCCAAAGTAGATTTTTACAAGGCTCATGGGTCTTAAGATAAATACTCATTAAGATTTTGATCTCTTCAAAATTCTTGTAGACTCTAGGGTAAAAGAGCCTCTGACTTTTCTGTCATAGTATTTTCAAAACAAAAACAAACAAAGTTATTTTATTTCTTTTAATCCTGAAAACAGGAAAAGCAGTTTGGTCTGTCTGCTATGACCATTTGCAAAAATACTGACAGAAAATGGCTGAAGTTAGTAACATTATATTAAATGATATTAGTTCAATTATTTCGTTTTTCCTTTACTGGGACAAATAGGATATGTTTGTGCTGCATAGATATCCAGATATTAACCAGCTGTAATGGTAGCCTTTAATTTGCCACATGTAGGTTTTCCTAATGTTTATGCTTTAGTGTTATGAAAACTAGCAGCCCTAACTTTAAACTGGTTCTTTGCCAGGATTGAAATCTTTTGGCAAACAGTTGATAACAAGTGTTGGGAAATTTTTGTGTGCATCTAGACTGGAATAACATCATACTAACATAGCTCTCACAGGCCTGCAAGCTTTATCTTTTGTTTGGACATAATTATTCAAAGCTTGTCACCACTGTAGACTACTCTGAAGTAAACTTTCAAATTGCTTTTTTAATGATAGTTTCTTATCTTTCACTACAATGCTATTATCCTTGAGAACTGCATGGTATAATTCTGTATTGAAGAGACAAATGTTGTATTTAAATTTACTCTTTATAGGCAAAAAAGAAAAAAGAAAAAAAAAGAAAAAACTATAGGGCAATAGTACAACTGATAGCTTCTGAGTAAATTCAGAGAGAAAACAAAATTTAATTGGATTTGGAATCCTAATATGTATCTCCAAACAGCTTCCATGTTCAGTCTAAAAAAACAAGATAGGAACGTCTAATGGAAACTAATTTGAGGAAATTATATGAATAGAACACTGTTAGCCAAAATGGACTATTGTGAAAGCTAGTCTGAACTCCAGGATATGACAGAGCAATTAAGCAATTCAACCTTGTAGTCACTGTTTTGAGTTAGTAAATTGTACTTAATGAACACATAGATTGGCTTTGTCTGAGGCAAAAATTCTGAAAAAGGTAACTGTTTTTGTATGGTATTTGTTATTTGTATGACATACATATCAACATACATATCACCTTACCTCTTGGGAATTAATTCCAGGAAATAATTAAGCTCACTGATAAATTATGTGCTCCTTATATCCATTTGTGCATATTCCTATGTGATATTCAAAGGAGATGCAAGCAAGGCCTTATGTTCAGCCAGTTCTAGAGCAGAAATACAGCTAGCTTTACCAAATGTAAGAAAGGCAGGATATACTGTTGAGGTTCTATTGCATATTGCAATGACTATATAAATCCTGATCTGAAGGTCTCATGCTGGACAAGAAACTGCACATTAAAACATGTCTGTGCAAGCTTTTGTAAAAAGGCTGCTCTCAGTAGCAAGCCCTTCGTGTGCACTTTGAAGAAGAAGCTATGAAGAACAACTATCTGTAAAGAGCTTTTGAACAAACAGGGAATACTGTTTAATTTTCACTTTACATGAGAAAAAATGTAAAAAGTTATCCTTCTCTATGAACTGGTAGATCAGTGGCAGTGAACTACCAGCACTGATTCATTTGCTGTCAACAAAGATCTGCTGTGGTTACCATAAAAATTAACTTTTTAAAATTGGCACCGGATATCAACTAAGTTATTTATCAGCATGTTACATCATTACAAGACTTAAAGACTTTGGATCAAATCCCAAATATATATGAAGTTTAATTCTAAAAGTGGTGTGAAAAGAAACTGCATCTGTAGAGAAAGCAAAGGTCACATGGAGGGAACTCCAGAGATTTACTTTTACACATGATTTCAAGTTCTTGTTTAACTTTAATTCTCTGTAAATATTAATATCCACATTTCATAGTCTCCATCAGTATTTCCACTGATTTTCTTAGAGCGTTAGTATTACACAGCTTTGGATCAAAAGCTTATAATAAGACATACTAAACACTGCAAGCAAGATAAATTCTGTGTACCATAAGCAAAGAGAGAAACAACGAATACGAATCAAAACGAATGCAAAGTAGGTGAAATAAATATGACAGGTGAAGAAGTGAGATATATAGAAGGATTATGCCATGGTTGAGATCACAGAATTCCAGATTTTCCAGACAGTGCAACAGGAATAGTTTTCTTCTCTGAGAGATCTTTTCTATTTGAACTCATTTTTTCTTCAATATATATTAATGGTGCTCAGATAATATAATTTTGTTAATATAATTTTGGTCAGTATATACACAAATAATTAATAGTATACCAAAATAAACCTCTGATCCATCTTTCAGAGTGCTGCTTCACATTTGACAGCTGAATGTGCTGAACCCTAAGAAACTTAAATCTGTTTATTAAATGCAGATTTACAGGACACATACCACAACGCGTTGCAAGATGAGTTTGTTGGAAATACTGGATTATTCTGGCAGATAATCAGTCTCAAAGAAAAGGCATTTTATGCCCATTCTGCATTTCATTGTGTTCTTTTGTACAACTCCTAATAATCTTGCTAAAACTATCTGAGGAACTACAGGGTCATTTTATGGCAGAAGAGATATTTCTGACCGGGAGTGGGTTTAATTTGGTTTTTCGAGAGCATGTTCATATTCCAAACTGTAGAAAATATGATGGCAATGGATTAAAACACATCAACTACTCTCTAGAATGCAGAAAACAAACAAACAAGGTCAATGAAGTCTACCTAAAGTTAATAAATTTCTGAAACAGATACGTAGAGAATTAGCAGATACAGAGAGATGCAGACACCTACAACCTAGAGAGAGAATAAAACCCAGAAACTTGCCTCCTTCTTGTATTTTTGCTAGGTTGTAACTGTTGTCTTAGATTAAGTAAACTAAAATCTTCAGTTGGAAAAAAAAAGTTCAAAGGCTAACCAACGCATAGTTAAATATAACATGTCTCATTCTAGACTTTTCCTGATAGTGCAATGGGACACTTAAATTTTCCCTAGCTATCACTGAATGAGATCTGTGCTGAGCAAACTTTGGGAAAAAAGAGGAGGAACATGACAGCGGAGCTGAGACCCAGAGAGGTCATGCTGCCAAATGTGCGAGGTCAAGTTCCATTTATTCCAGTGTCTCATCTTTTGCACATCATAAAAGCAGGCATGCAGAGCTTCCATTAATTTGTCATATCCTGCACACAGGTCTCAAGACAGAGAATATAGTTTCAGAGTAAAGAACTGATCTTCTATCTAAAAACAGGAAAGAGAGCAGCAACTTTCAAGTGTATCCAGATGAGACAATGGTGGTTAGACAGGAGTGTAAAATGTTGTATCCCATCATCTTTCTCCATACAGGTTTAATTCCAAATGGGAAAGAAGGGAAGAAAAACTCATGTTATAAAAAAAAATTGCTTCTTAAATGTCTTCATATCCCTGACCTCTTATGTCACAAGATATTAATAATTTTTATCAAAACCAAAAGGAGTTTACTTATACCTCACTGTGCAGGAACACATCTCAATATGTATTAGTGCTCTCTGAGGAGTTAAAAAATATTGTTTTAATATATTCTATGTAGATAAATTCTCAGATGGTCTCTCTGAGTGTTTCCATTTCTGTACATATAAGATTACCTTGCTGAAACTGTTTACAAAAGGGATAAAACATGTCCTTTCACAATCATGCAGCGTATGGAGATATGACCCCCTTTAGGGTGGAGCTGACCAAGGTGTTGGCGCCTTAATACTTTATTTACTTTATTTACAAGTAGAGGAAGAAACAAAAGAATTTGATACATAAGTCTAGCGATCGCTGCAGTACTAAAATCAACAAAAGTAATCTTGCTCTAGAAGTACTTCCTTTACTTGCATTTTCATTTGGTTAATCATTTGAGAATGAATGAAAATATGTCAATATACATGGAAGAAATTTTAAAAACAAATTCAGGAAAACTGAAGTATTTCAAAGCATCTTTTATTCTTTGTCAGGATGACTGTGGCAGCAGTGACAGTCCCACAAATTCACTTTGCCACCACATGCCTCCAGTCTTAGCAACCAAGTGCAGAAGGAAGCCAGTGTCAACATCAACTCATACTCAAGTCTCTACTTCAGCTGACTAATCAACTATAACGTACCAAGCTCACTGGTATGATTATGACATGAATTACCCTTCTCCCACGGACCTCTAAGTAGACTTCAAATGAAATTTTCAGTGAGTACTTACCAGCACTGACTTTTAGTCAGTGATGCATTTTCTAAAAAGAGGTAGAAAATAATCAAAGGATTTTTGTTTTAGTTTATGTACTTTTTGAGGGTATGGGGGGAGGAGAGGAAGAGTATATGTGTTTGGTGTTTTCTTTTTTTTCTTTGTTGCTGTAGAAAAACTACACTAATAAAAGGGAAAGATCATTCCTCAGTAGATAGGTAGAGATGGGCACATCAGGTGCATATAAAGTGCTGCGTAATGTTCTAAATTTTAGTAAACATGATGAAAAATAGTGAGAAATAACTTTCAATGTCCCCCAGCTCTCTTTACACAGAGTGAATCTTACATGATATTCCTGGAAATTAATACTTGATCTATTTTTCTTGCAGATAAACATGGCATTAAAGTTCATGCACAAAACATTAGTGTTTACAAGAAAACAATTATCTCATTTCCAGTCATGCAAACTCTGATATTCTATGCTATGCATTATAACACAAAGCAACAAACATATACATCTTTTTACTCCACCTCTCGATAGTTGTTGCTGATTCGATCCAAACTGAGAGAGTACAAGAGGTCTCTTCCTCCCACGAACAGTCGCTCTTGATACTCATCCAGGAGCATTATATGAAGACCAAGATATCCAAATGGGCTATGAAAGACTGACGTCCTGTTTAAATCCCAGAGCTCTGAAAAGGAACCAGTGTGCATGATGAATACCAAAGAGCTTAGCATCATGACTTCATTTTTATATCCTCCTAGGGAACTAGACAAGAATTTGTGAGACATTAAAATGCTAATCATGTAATCTTTGAGTATGAAAGAGATGCAAAACACCTGGGAACAATTTTCAAAGTGAGCCAGCTCTCTAGGAGACTTGCATGTGAATCTTAACATCATAATCTTCATGCTCAATATATCAAGAGGTGAAGATGGAAGAGAATAATCTTTCTCCAAACCATTTTTTGAAAAGGGAAACACTTCTTAGGACATCAACTGTTAGTATGAAAAAAATGAACGATGCAAATTGAAAAATTACTGGAAATTATATCCTTGTCTTTCACTCAGTCATGTCAAATTGCAGGACTATTTTATGCACAGCATCTCTCTGGTTTTGTTTCTAGGGGTATTCCATTGACCGTTTTAATCCTGGCACCATCACAACTTAGTGAATGGAAAATACAGCTACTAATTCAGCAAGAAGAGTACAAAGTCTGTAAAATGAATATTCATAATTTTCTAAATGACTACTGATTTTGTAAGAAAATAGGCTGATGTGTTAAGATGAGCTGGGGACTTAGCTGTGCATGGTCCAGGCTCAAGTCACTTTCACAGAGAAAGTGAAATTCACCCTGTGTAACATTGCAGAAACTTGGAATCAGACCCCAGGAAGAAAGAAGTCATTCTACACTCTTGAGCAGATAGTACAGAGCACAGTCTGGTTTGCAGCATTTCAGAGAGGCTGAGAATCATTTTGCTTTGGGAAGCCTCTAGAGAAGTCATTACAGAGATTACCCTAGGACTGCCTGAGAAACAATACCTCAGAAACAATAAAGCTGAGAGCAAAGAAAAGGAACTAGGCCCCTACGGTTGTAATGATGAATCTCTTTATTTTGAGGAAATAAAAGCGTAAGGGGTAAGGTTAACACAATGAATAATACCAAATGGCATTATAGACAAAATACTTTTTTTTTGATAGCATAATTAGACAGATTACTGTGGTAGAAAAGAGACAAACAAAATAAAGGGGAAAAAATTGCTCACCCATGTCCTAGACTTACAAAACTCTAAAGGATCAATCTCCAAAAAGAGATCCCCTCCCAGTAGTGGTCAGACCTTGAATGGGGTCTAGGAGAGGTGGAGTCAGACTCCACTCCTTCTGGTCACACAGATGAATTGCCTTCACCTGTGCTCCTGCTGCTCAGGTGATCAATCAGTGGTTCAGGCTGTAATTCAACATTTACCATACGAAAACTCACTCTTGATAAAAATGACCAAATTCCTTTTAGTTTATCCTCACAGCTATCCTTATTTGAAGTAAATTTATCATTCAATAGGTATATTAATGTAAAATTTAGCATTTTAAGAAGATATTTAGCATTCATTAAGTATATGAATTCAATCCAACAGACATATTTTCACAACTGATTTTCATTTTAAATTATTATTTATGTGTGTGGTGATGAAGTAGTTTAGTTATTAGGTTAAGAATATTTTGCTGTAATTGACCAAGTTCAGTTCAGGAGAAGCCAAAAGCCACTAGTTTCTGCAAGTGGTTTCCCTAGATGATAACATTTTTATTAAAGGAGTCATTCAGTGTTATAACTGATTTTTTTCCCCTAAGCTATCTTCAAAATAATTAAATATTTCTGGAGAAAAGTTTTAATTTAGGCTTTCCATAATATTTCAAAACTGGAGAGGTCAAAACACTTTGCACCTGAGTGTGTCTGTCCTGATTTAATAAACAAAAAATAAGTTTTATTTGTCTAAACTTAATATGCAGACCATTTTTGGTAGTGATGCACCTAGTACAAGACTGCACAGAAATGCATAGATGGTGATTGCCTGACCTAGCAAAAACAACAGGCTGCTGTTTCAGAACATTGCTTGCTTGATATCAAACTAGGAATGGACTAAAATCAGTACTAGAAATTGTCTACCCAAATATAACCATTTTTAAAATATTTGTAAAACATTCCATATATTTTATTTTCACGTCTGTCCAGAAAAAAATATTACATTTCAAAATTCTACTTCAATCCAGCCACAAAAGTACACTCACTCTTCTAGCTTCTTCTGCTTACTTTTAAGCTATCTTGAAGGCAATTTTTTAGTAACTGAGGCAAAATTTTTTGACAGATCAGAGAGATCACTCACCTGTTTTCAATGAATTCCTCTAGCTGATCATGTAAACTGTTAACTACTTGTATAAGAGACAGTCCTGCCAGCCACACCTGGAACTGTAATCGTCTTAAGTGAACACTGAGAATATTAAATACCTTTCAAGATCCAACTTGTAAAAAGAGATATTGCTAGCAAAGCATCCACCTGATTTTGCTGTGTGTTGAAAAGAAAAGTGAATACAACATATGGAAGGGCCGGAAAAAAAAAAACAAGCAGAGAGACCTGGGGAGCAATTTAGTTATTGAAAAACCAATGAATCCTTTGAAGGGTACTAGGATTTGTGGACTATGTTTGCAATAGTCGGGCTTCTGGTCATGCCCACATCCTTCAATTGAACAATTCATTTCCTTGATCATGCCTAAATTTGAACAAACCAAAAAGTGATGTTTTTCTAATTTATAAGAGGGTTTAATAGCTGCAGTTATGCTGAGCTCATCTAACACACTTGCAAGATCAGATATAACAGATATTTTCCTTGCGAATCTGGCTAGGGAAAATAGTATGCTGCTTAATATTGTAAAAATATTTTAGTGACTAAATCTGTCACATTAGAAATTATCTTCCTAAATGCACTGAAACCCAGATATTCCTCTTTTCATAAAGAGGACAACATCACAATCTACTAGCTACTAGATTTGTAGGGAAGAATGGATGCTTTTTCCATTTCCTATTGGAGCTGTAGAACAAAATCATCAGGCTCAGGCAGAGTGAGCAGGAGGAGAATGATTATTTAGTAGTTAGACTGGTTTTCCAGGAAAGATATTCTGGCCCAATTGCTAAAAATGGCCAATGTATTTTGTATTAGAGGTCAGAAGGTAGTAATTGGTGGTGCAGAGTCCAGTTTGGAGCCTGAACTAAGTGGTGTTCCTCAGGGAAAAGTAAGTGCTGGTTCTGGTCCTGTTCAATATCTTTATCAATGACCTTGATGAGGGTATAGAGTACACCCTCAGTGAGTTTGCTGATGATAGGTAGATGATGATAGATAAGAGTTTGCTGGGAGGTATGGCTGACACTCTGGAAGGTTGTGCTACCATTCAGTGACACCTGGACAGGCTGGAGAGCTGGGCAGAAAGGAACCAGATGAGGTTTAACAAAAGCAAGTGTAGAGTCTTGCACTTAGGGAGGAATAACCAGTACAGGCTGGGGGATGACCTTTTGGAGAGGAGCTCTGTGGAGAGGGACCTGGGTGTCCTGGTGGATGTCTGGATGGGCATGAGACAGCAGTGTGCCCTGGTGCCCAAGAAGGCCAATGGGATCCTGGGGTGCATTAAGAGCGTGGCCATCAGGTCAAGGGGGGTTATCCATCTCCTCTATTCTGCTCTGGTGAGGCTTCACCTGGAGTACTTTGTTCAGTTCTAGGCTCTTTGATACAAAAAAGAGGGATCTCCTCAAAAGAGTACAGCAGAGGGCTGCAAAGATGAACACCTCTCTTATGAGGAAAGACTGAGAGACCTGGGTCTGTTCAGCCTTGGGGAGCTGATCCATGTCTATAAATACCTAAGGAGCAGGAGGCACAGGGACAAGGCTGGACTCTTCTCTGCTGTGTGCAGTGATAGGACAAGGGGAAATGGCCACAAACTGATGCATAGGAAGTTCTGCAAAAATGTGAGTGGGAACTTCTTCACAATAAAGGAGCACTGGCACAGGCTGCCCAGAGAGGTTGTGGAGTCTCCTTCCCTGTGGATATTCAAGATCTGTCTGGACGCCTACCTGTGCAACCTGTTTGGTCTAGGGAACCTGCTTTGGCAGGGGGGTTGGAATAGATGATCTCTAGAGGTCCCTTTCAACCCCTACAATTCTGTGATTCTGTGAATCTGTGTTAAACAGTTAATGGATAAGATATATAAATTAATCTAGCAAATGGTCAGATGGATTCATTCATGGGAATGGATAAAGATTTCAGCTGAGAAGGAACCCATTCAGTTTATTGAGATTCTGTAGATATATAGATTTCTATATCGATTTCTGTTACAAAAAGCTCCTCTACTATCAAGGTTTTATTTGAAGAAATCAAGTGTGAGATAAAAAGAATAGTTTTTGAGAGAGAATGTATTGTTAGTATTCAACATGGGACAAAGGAGAAAAAATCTTTCCTACTCCCATCATCTGGTGAAAATGGACCTTCACAATGCCTCAATGTTCTATACCATACGTAAAAATACACCACTAAAATAAATCTACTATTTTACTTCACAGAGAAATAATGGCTTCAGCATTTACATATTCATGCAAATCAGTGCACTTACAGTTAAAGCATTAAAGTGAGACAGGGTTGCTAGATTATGTTACACAAAAGAGCTATGATATCCGTGAAGAACAAATCTTGTTACTTCCTGCTTTAAATGACGAGAATAAACCTGCAGATTTCCTGTCTGTCTGCCAGTGCTTGCTGGCAAATATTCAGACTGATTTTACTTACCGTACTTTTCCTTAAACAATTCTAATTCAGTGAACATATTCACATTATATCCCTTTGACAAGAAGGACTCTAGTTATTTCTTACGCAATATTAGTTATATTTGTAATATCTGATTTTTATATTTAATTCAGGCACACAGTTCTTTCTAAAATTGTGACAAAACTGTCATTTCTATCTGAAAAAAAAAATCACCATTTTTATTCTGTCAAGTTTTTTTTAATACAAGTGATTGTAAACCAAATAGAATTAGGATATTAAATGAAAAAATAAAATAAAATAAACAACAGCAACAAAAGAATTTGTAACTGCTTCATAGTAACCAGAGTATGCTGAATTATCTTGTATATTATACTTTTTACCAGAAATTAAAAACTTAGTAAGGAAGACATAGTTTTAGATATGGAATAGAAATAAATATCATTTCTAATATATATATATATTTTTTTTTATTTTTTTTTTCAGGGGATGAAAAAATTGCTGTTGCTTTGCTCTGTTTAGTCTTCCATTACATCACCACAACTTCAAAATTGCTCTTGCCCTTTTTTGCCCTCATAAAAATCTTTGGTTCCCCTTTCAAATTCTACAGAGATATAGTCTCACCTCCCATACTACTTAATTCTGCAGAACATTCTTCCGGTGAAGATGTTTTCCAGATGCAGGGCACTGACAAATGAGTCTAGCACTTTGAACTTGTTGAGTGCATAAGGTGGACATCTCAGTGCAGCTTTACAGGAAGAGGTAACAAATGTCCCCATCAATATTATAAAAGGTCAGAAATATAAAGTCAAAGAAATACGTACACCTGAATAACATTTCATGTTTCCAACAATCAGCATAGTCCTAGAGTATAAACATTACAGTGGAACAGATTTTTTAAAAACTTGGTGAGCTGTATTGAATTGTAGTTAATTCAGTTTTTTACTATATAGCTAATAACAACCAAAATCTGCTTACATATAAGAAGAAAGGTATATAAACAAAAAGGAGAAAAAACAGATAGGAGACATGTGGAGACAGCCTGAAAAATCTGTAACACAGCTTATGAAACATAGGTTAAATATAAGACCAGGCTGTGCAAGTACCTTTCAGTTTAAACCACAAGTACCTTACAGTAGGTTACTATTCAAGAGTACTCTGAAGACTCATTCATCAAAAGGACAAAAATATAATCTTACAAGCGATTGGATCATTCTGACAAGGTTAAAAACTCTAAATGGCAATATTCCATGTAGAATTGTTAGCAGGAGGCAGAAACGTTCCTTGAGGAAAAAATAGAGATGGAAATTAATCTCAGAACTATTCCAATGAAGATGAGCTAACGCATTAGCAATTTTTACTTTCCTGTGCTCACAGTCATCAGTCATCTATTACTGCAAAACTGGTTACAGTCAGGACAATGGTTGCCATGTAGCAGAGAGACACTAACTCAGGTGAACCAGTGAAAATTAGAAAAGGATCAGAGTGAACTGACTAGAGGCAGCAGCATTCAGTGAAGCATGCTAACAAAATCTGAACTGAGAACTGAGGGGAGGATTAGTTGCAACTAGCAAACTAATTGAAAAATCTTGAATGTTGAAAGTAATGGTGAAATTTGCCATTGTACATACATTGTGCATACATGGATCTTTATATACTTCAGGGCTCACTTAAGGAATGTGAATTAGTAGGAGGTAAACTTAAAAGTCTGTGAATGAGACTGAAGTATAAACTTTCACTCCTTGAGGTTTTATCTTGTGGCTGCTAGGAAGATGCCTCAGAAACTTGGCAGGGCAGAAGACAGAAAGTAAAGTCTAGTAATGACAAGCAGAAAGCCATTAGTCCCTAACTACTCTCACATGATTCAATCTCTGCCCCTAACAGCAGGGAGGTTTGTCTACCTAGCTGCATTTGGAGAATGTAATTGGCCTCATGAAGTGAGGTAAAGCAAAGTCCATGAAAAAAAAATTGTTGTTTGGTGCTTTTCTACATGCTTTCTCAGAATGTGTGGATATAATGATGAGATTAATTACAGTGGAAAGCAAGCACCCGCCTTTAAAGATTTCTGCTTTTGACTTTGTTTAAACTGCAGGCAAAATTTTCTGAAATTATAAGGTATGGTCTGGGCAGATGAGAATATTTTTTATCTGTATGCAATACAATTATGTCTCTTTCTTTAAAGCTATTGGAAAAAAATACAAATAAAGAATGTAATAAATCATAGGGTATATTTCTGTTTCTTCTACATGTATTTAGCCTATGAAAGAAAAAAAAATCAATGAAATTTGGAAGCTTTTAACACAGTTAATCATGTCAGCTCATGAACTGATCCTTGATACTTCCATTATTATATTTTTTTCCACTATTATATTTTCTTCTGTTACATTTTGCAAATATTTAGTTTTTCTTTCCTAGTAGCAAAACATTCAGGTACTGACACTATAACTGTTCTGGTTTTAGTTAACAAACAGAAATATAAACATTACAGATCAAGACAAGTAGTGTTGGTATGCTACATACTACTAAAAAACAAAACATATGCTTAGACAGCATTTCATAACATTTATAGTAATGTTTGTAAATATATCAAATGAAGCTACACATCAACTGGAAAATAAGCACATATGATGTTCATGAGGGCTGGATTAATGACATTTTAAGCTATCTTTTTGGTAAGAAATCAAACCTACTCTGTAATTACAGCAGTTAACAGACGGTCTTGGAAGAATCAATTTAATACATTTACAATACCTGCTAATAGTTGCATAGTTTGCCACACTATTTGTCTTCTAATAGTAAAATATGTGATCCTGCCAAATTCTGGATCTTTCTGTTATTTTCATTACATGAAGAGTAAACTTAATATGGCTTCTGATCTAAATCCTAATCCAGAGCTCATTCATCATTCTCCCAGTCAAACTCATTGACTTAATCTAGGAAACCACAGATTAAATACCTGTGATATTGCATCCAACTAATAGATTTCTTCCTGTATTTTCACAGAATCATAGAATCACAGAATAGTAGGGGTTGAAAGAGACCTCTACAGATCATCTATAGACATGGATCAGATCCCCTTTGAGTCTTCCTTTCACAAGGCTGAACAGACCCAGGTCTCTCAGTCTTTCCTCATAAGAGAGGTGTTCCACACCCTTCATCATCTTTGTAGTCCTCTGCTGTACTCTTTCCAGGAGATCCCTGTCTTTTTTGTACCAGAGAGAGCAGAACTGGACACAATACTCCAAAGCCAAGAAATAGCAGACAAGGAACAATCACAAAAAGATATAATAATCCCAATACAAATATGGCATTCATAGGATAATTGCTTTCATGCATTCACAACATACTCTTAATGAAATTCATTCCATTAATTCTTAATGGAATTTACCATTTGTTTTCAGAGATTTTAAAATAAGCTTTCTATACAGATTTCATAGTTACTTCCAAGTAACTGGATATTGTTTGCATAGTGATGATTCATTCACGGTTTTAATTCATTCTGTTTCTAGATAGTAAATTTTGATGTGTTCAAACAAATTCTCTGTTATCAGGGACTCCATTGTCAAAAAAAAAAAAAAAAAGCTTTCTAGTGTGATTTTTTTTCTCAGAATGTATAGGTGCATCCCAAAAGTGTTATATGCCAATACACTTAAAAAATGTGTTGTGATAGAAAATACTAAACTACATTCCTTGCTTATGCAAAACAACATAATGCCAAGTCCCATAGATCTCTGTCTAAAGTAGAGTAGACATTTACTCATGTGAGTAATATTAAATCAGTATAATGAGACTGCCTAAAATTCTTTGTTGACTTCAAATCCCAATGACTTTTATCACTTTAATAAGTTGTTTTGAGAGCTGGTGATAATAAATAAAAATTATGTACATAATGCTAATAATTGTTAATACCATTCGAATTTTTTTAATGTAGATTTTCTGATAGAAAATTTCATAAATATATTTTTGTATTGTTTATATTCCACATCATAACATCATGTGGTGTATTGGGAGTTAATTCTCTAGCTCTGTTCTGGGTATACCTGACTGGCCAGCTCCTAACCACTACACCACAGCATTAACTCTGTAATAGCATTAAGTCAGTATTTTATATATGAAATAATTCCAGCCTAAGGGTAACACAAAAACCCAAGAAATACTCCTTGGGCATGTTATCCATTTCATCTCAGGCATTCCTAAGAAAGAAAGTATACAGAAATATATTTTTTACGTTATGCTCAGATAAAATGCTTTGCATTATGTTTAATATCTTAATAGTGTTAACAAGTGAAAGAATTGATATATAAAACTCCTGAGACTTAGCAGACACATATGGTTCAAATAATCACAGGCCTCTTCTGATGAAATACAGACAGTCCAGTCTCTTCAGGGCTTGATTTACTAAGGTGAACCACTTACTACATGCTTATTACTACACCAATCTGGTAAGAGTTGAATTCTTCCTATGGAGGGATCCAGTGTTTTGACAGAAAGAGAATCTGGTGCCTTCATTTAACGTGAAGAAGCCAGAAGTCAGTATTTTATACCATTGAAAATGACTGTTAAATTGAATTTCCTTTGAAAATATGGACGAAAATGATCTATCCCATGTGCTTTTCAGAGGCATATGCTCTTGGGCATGATGGTATGTGATTGACAGTATACCTTAAGACTGTCTGGAGTCATCAATGTGATAAAAAAAAGAATGAAGGCAAAGGGAGGAATTGTAAGTAATGCAAGAAAACGAAGGAAAATTGACATGGAAAGAACAAAAAGGATGAAAGAGGACTTTCAGATTTATATATTTATTTATTTATTTTCTGCCAAATCAATTACTCCCAGCAGATGCAACTTTTAAGATAATATTCCACAGGTGAATTCAAAAAGATTTGCAACACACACTGAAATAATCACACATTTTACTGAACACAGTATCTCTTAGCATCAGTGAATGGAGCTTTGTGGAAATTAATATATTATTATCAGAAAGTCAGTTGTCTTTAATTGTCCAGAACAGCTTTTCTAAAGATTAAATTAACAGAAAGGAGACAAGTATTCAGCTACTATACACAGTATCTTCAGAAAGCCTACCTAATTATGTGCTGGATGAAAGAGACAGAGAAAATCTTTGAATAACTTGGGAAATGTGTTTGAAAAGCTTTCAGAATCAATAACACTTTGCAAATATTAGCATTCAAAACCTGCAACATATCTGCATTTGATTTTAAGCCACTAGGACTCATCAGAGTTGATCTTAAGTACTGTAACCAGAGAATAAAAGTCAACACTGGGAAGCTACTAAGGACCTCTAAACTATTACGAACTGTAAAACACTGCATATTATCCTTTAACTTTCACAGATTTGTGTAACCATTCCCCAACTCTTTTCCCACATTATTCTTTGACATATTTTGCAAATCAGAGGGAAAAGTCTAGCACTTATTTAGGAGTTAAGTGTACGTTTGATGTAAACAATATAATTTCTTACTGATGATCAGTAAATTCTTCAGAAAATTTTGGTACGATTTTGATACAGTGTCTGAATGAGTCAGAGATTTGTTCTGAGTGAATTTCATATGTACTTTATGCTCCTAAACTCCTCATATTGATGATTGGACTGGATGGTCTTGTAGGTCTTCTCCAATCTTGGTGATTATATGATTCCATATTCATACTTAAGAAAAAATGCACACTGGTAATAAAAGTTCTGACAAACTATAAAGAAATCTACATGTAAAGTGGAGAAACTATCTGACCAAATTACAAATAACATCTCTATATCCTCATTCGACCTGATAGTAACAATAAAAAAATCACAAGTCATTCCTCCTTCAAAATAGAACACAACCTTGCTATTACCCTGTCCTGATTCAGGCTTAATATCAAGAACTTAGTGATTTTTCCTCTATTATTTTCTTCCTCTGTATACCTTTAGAAATTCACCTTTATCTTGGTGTTTGATTAGGTGTTGTTTGTAACTTTGGAGTTTTTAGAGTCAACCTGCCTTTTCTTGTTTTAGCTGATTTTACAAAAAGAAGTTAATGAAGTATTTTCATTAATAGTCTTTATTTCTCTCAAAAACTATTGCTTTCTACAGTATAAAGAGACAAAATAAATGTGAGGATGATGCAGGCATGTTCATTTTTATATACTGCCACTGAAATAATTTCTATTGGCTTTGTGCAGAATCCATAGTTTGTTCTACCCAGCACTGCAAAAGCACAATCCTTTTCTCTAAAAGTTTACATTTAAACTAGAAGACACAATGCAGAAGGAAAATTATGAAGAAGGAGAAAATGAAAAAATAATAATTTCTTATTTCACCAAATTCTCCAGTACTTGGTTTTAACCCTCTGTGATCTACAAGAATACTCACATAGTTTATGAGTAGGAAACTTCATATTCTGAATGCATGTACAATGCATGGCTAATGCTATGCTGTGATGAGTATTTACTTCCAGAAAAAGAGGAAGAATACACATGAGATATTAGAACTGTGAAGAAATTCCTTTCTGACCCTGAAAGAATTTTTATTGACATTGAAAAAAGCCAAAATGGGATACAACATTCAAATACAGAATTATTTTCATACTGAACTAATGGAACTATTTTGATATATTTTTCTATTTTATTTTGATTAAATTTGTTCCATCTTAGCCAAATATCATTTCAAAATAAAATATTATTTGAACAAAATAGAATTCTTAATTTAAGATGTGTAAATATCCTTCCTTTTATCTGCCAGAATAGTAGCTAATGAAAGCAGCCCTTGCTTTGATTTCCACAATTGCATAATACTATTTCATAGGATAAAAAAAATACAAGCAGAAAAAGAAACAAAACAATTCAACTAACCAACCAAAGAACCCCAAGATCCATATCCAGAACCCTTTTAAGCATGCCTTATGGCATATACTGTAATACATTTTGTAAAATGTGAATTTTCAGAAAAAAATTGTCTTCCTCCAAAAATGAGCAGTGCTTTTGAAAAGAATGTTTCATTAATTTAATTACTAGGGATTTTTCACTGTGGTATGATGAAATGGAAAGTTTTAGAGGAAAAAGATATAGTAGACAACATTCAGAGACCTTATGCAAGATTACATGTTAATTTTTCAAGATAATTTTTTTGAGGCATAAAGGTTAATTTCAAAATTATATTCAGTATAAATAAGAAAAACTGAAGTTATTGTATTAGAACTACACATCCCAAGTACTGTACATTAGATGAGTCTAACAGCATTGTTTTTGTTTGAAATATAAACAGAAATTTATATTGCAATATAAACAGAAATTTATTTAAATGTGTTGCAATATAAACAGAAACTTATATTCTGTGCATTATTTATGAGCATGGGACTATTTGAGGACATGATCCAAGCTGCTTCAGCATTTATTATCTGGAATACAATTATTCATTCCTGATACTATTGAAAATATGTAAAATGAGCAGCAAAACTACATGAAATATCTTGTCATAGAATAATATAGTTATCAAACTGTCATGAGTAAGTACACTTGGGAATGAATAAGTCCTTAACATACATTATTTAACTGAAAGCTATTTAATTGTTTATATTATATTTCATTAATACTTAAGAGGAAAGTGTTACAGTTAAGTAGTTCTGCCACTTAGTGGATAAACTTACTTGAAGTTCAAGGGAATTTTCTCTCTTTAAGAATTAAAAAACTGGAAGCATTTTATTTTATTCTGATGCACCTGGAGTTCTATAAAATAGTACCCTCTTTGAACACGTTTTTCTTTGCAGAGACATGTAAAAAGGAGTAAGTACATCAGAAAGTGCATATTTGTGTAGATTTATATCCAGTACATTTAATTTATTCATGCCAGCTCTATTCAGTGAAATAAGTATCATCCACAAGGGCTCCACCCCAAAAGTAATGCCTTCTATTTTATTACGGTGACCCGCAAGACCAGAGGCAGTTTTTGGTAGTATAGCAGTAGAGGTTGAACCTTCTCACCAATATTTCACTAAGTTTTGTTTTCATGTGGTAGATGGCAGCAGAGGGGAAGTCTGGCAAAAATATGTCAGACTTGAAAGTGAGTATAAAACAAAGGTGTGTGATTGAATTCCTCCATGTGGAAAAAATTGTGCCCATTGTCATTCATCAATTCTTGCTGAATGTTTAAGAAGACCAAACAGTGGATATGACCACAGTGAGGTGGTGAGTGGCATGTTTCAGCAGTGGAGACAGCAGTGGGTCACCTCTGCTGGTGCAGATTTCTATAAGTGCAGTATGCAGGCTCCTGTTCATTTCTGGCAGAAATGCATAATTAATGGTGATGCATAAAATGAAAAAGAGTGTTTTGCAGCTGAGAATGTGCTCTATCAACTAGTGTTATTGTGCTCTTTGTCTGTTGTCGTTTCCATGGAGATAAATGAACAGCATTACATTTGGAAGGATTTATGTATATACAAAGTTCCAGATTTCAATATGCTCGTTTCTGGGATAATAGATGTCTCTAAGACCTACATAGCCAACTTTTAGGTACCAGCACATGGCTGGCACTATGAGGCCACATAGGCAACAATATGCATTATGTTTGCATCATGGGAAAAACAGATGAAAATGTTATTCCCTCCAAATTTCACAATCGCATACACTTGTTCAAGTTGAGTGTATGATAACTATCAAATATTCTCTCTCCAATTTTGCTCTTTTAGAAGCAATAGAAAATAAAGTTTTCCAAACACGACAAAATCATAAATATATACTTTTGAAAGAAAAATATACAAACAAAGAGGAAGCATATGAAAAAAAAAATCAAGGACAAACCAAGGAATATTTGTCAATTTAACACTAAGTTTAGAAATAATGTGAAAGTCAGGTCTATTAGCTTCAGAATAATCTGCAAATGTGAGCACTGGAAATGTTATTAGATGAGCCAATTAAAAGATGGAAGGAAATGCTTGACAATCTACTCCAGTTAATAATCATGCACTAATTGGAAAAGAATTAGACATTTTCCAGGTTGTTTTTCCATCTTTATGTTCCATAGTACAATTTACACTAGCAAACAGAATTTTCTATATGCACAGAATATTGATAACAAGTTATTAGTTATAGATATCACTTCTCCAGGTAAAATATTTATGTGTAAGAGTAACATAAGAATATTCATATTCATCTCTCTGTACAGGCATCTGAGGAAAATACTCAGGCATCTAAATACTTAGACAGTCAGAATGTGCACACATTTATGTCTACATACATGCATAGAGAGCATATACATATATATGTGAATATAAATATATGTGTGTTATTTCTCAGAAAGGTCACATTTTATTAGTGATAGTGTTTGACATTTCAAACTATGTTAATGAAAGTAGTATCAGCAATTTAATAATAGAAATAAAAATATAATAGCTATAATAATCTGTGATTTCAAATGATTATTTGAGAAAAGTAAATATAATAAAAGCAGGTTCAAAACTGATATTTTTGTTTATTTTTTCTTGTGGTAGCTTATTTTTTCCTATTTTCTTTCATCTTTTTTTTTAACCTCTTCAAATTGTCTCAGTGACACCACGACAGAAAATACAAGTAATAGCTAAAAATCGTCACAGTGCTCATGTTTCACTATACCCTTTGTAAGTCTTGTCTGATGCTACTTTTAAAGGCAGTTTACATTAATTGTTTTCTCTGTGTTTACTGGCTCTTTTGATCACAGCCATCACAATTACCTGAATAGCTTAAAATAATGGTAAATATCTATAGGAAACAAGAATTAATCATTTTGGTGATTCAGATCTCACTTGGCCAATGTCTTTACATTAAAAGCCCATCATTTTGGAACTTGCCCTTTTTTTTTTTTCCTTGTGAAATGTAAAGATTGTAATGAACAGAAACGAAATCCTTCAGAAAAATTCATTTTCTCAGTGTAACTGTTTTTTGGGTTTTTTCTTTTTGTATTATGTTAAGTGTTGGTGCATAATGCAATATGGAAGTTGTTAGTACAGAAATTAGAACTCTAGAAACCATGGTGTTTGTGTAGCACTTCCACTAGTGCTACCTTGACAGTGTCAAGGCATCTACACAAACACAAAAAATCCCTTCCACTAATCCAGGTACTCCTGTACTTGATTTTAAATCACAAATATAAGCATCAGCTCTCTAATGCAAATTATGTGACTTGAAATACCATTCTCTGCTTCAGCTAGCTAGTGCCATAGACATGTAAGGAATCTTTTCATGTTAAATATTTATCTCCTTTTTACATTCAAATGTCAGAGAATTTTAAATGTAAAATTAGAGGAACAAGTCTCCAGAATATTTCTATGAACATTTGGAAGTTTCATTGCACAAGATGTCCATGAAATTTGGATTCATTTATGCTTAATCACCTCCATCTGTCTTCTGATATCATGCAACTTGGGCTTTAGGTCACAAAACTAAACACATAGTCATAAAAACTGAATTTCACCTTAAGCTACAAACTAATAACAATCTATTGAATGACCTGAAGTCTGTCTTATTTTTTCTTCCTAATTATATTAATTTCATGTAAGAGAGTCCTACCAATTGTTTGATTCACATAGACTAAAATTACCAACAAAGGTATAATGTATCTTTTATTCTCTACTTGTAAACTATTCTACAACATTGTCATATTCCATCGTGTCTGTTATAGCTCTGACTTTTGCAAGAGCTTATAACTAGAGTGTTGAGTTTATATGAGACAGATTTACACTGCAAGTTGATCTTGTGATTGTAGAAAAGATGCTGATTATATGACAAAACCATGAAGACCATGAAATCAGAAGAAATTGAAAAGTAAATAATTTCATTTCATTATTTCATTTCATATTCATATTTCATATTTGCAGAATACTTTTGACAAAATTCTTATAATTTTTAAACTCAGTGACACAGAGAAATGACTATTTAGCTTGGGCTTAACTTTGTTTCCTCTTGTACGTCAAAATTAATTGTTTTAAGCAACTGACTTCATAACATGATTAGTTGGATGTAAAGTTTGTTTCTAAAATTCACATATGAGACACTGGAGGGGTATTGAAGCTTGTCCAGCAGGCTATAATCTAACAAATGAATTCAGTTATTGAAAGAAAGCTGATTTCTCTGTTTGCTTGTTCTTTCTACCACTGATAACAGAATAGGGATTTGATTTTTTCTTTATTTATCATTTCTTAAAATGGTGAATAACTGTCACATACCTTTATGCACCACATGTTTTAGGGTAATCTAGTAGGAACATAATGTCAAACTCAAGTATTTTAGATATCAATATAATACTCTTTCCTTGCTTATAATGAAAATAAGCTTACAAGCAAGGAAATATGTTGCTACTAGACTGCATATGTATTTATTCACTCATGCACACAAATCAATAGAAATAGAATGCTGATCATTCATTAACACTGTAAAATAATCCACTTCCTTCTTTGGAAGTAGTTGAAGGCTGAATCACTTGCTTTTAAGGATACCTTCTGAATATAAATATTTGCATTCCTTAGAGGATATTTTTTCTCTACAGGAGCTAGGAGCACTTAGCTTTGGCTTTATGCCTAACTACACACCTTTAATGTGTGACTGTCTCAAAACTCTTGCATGCAGCATTTTACTGAGAGGTTAAATGTGGGATGTTAAGAGGAGTGTAGTTTCAATTGAAAATACAATAATGGCATTAGAATGTGCACTGCCATATCTTCAGTAATGTCTCTTGTCTTATTTTCAGTAAGAGCTTATTAGGGTTTGCTGAATTATTTGCACACTGGGAATGACACTGTTGTCAATGGCGTGGGGAGTGGTACCTGAGCTACATTTCAGAGTGAGAAAAAAATCAGCACTTTAAAATGATATTCACAATTTGGCATGGAATTCTGTACTGTTATATAGCTTGTATTTACAATAGGTTTTACATTCAGAGCTGCTGAGAATAGCATATTTACTGCTGAATTTCTTGAAGAAAAAGCATTAAAGAGAGATATTTGATAATGTTTATTTAAGACAGACTATGTAGCAGAAGTATGTTAAATGGTCACAAGAACCACTTCACAGAAGATCAATGAATTCTATGGCAACAATGGAGTCCCAAATATACACAGAGGTCTACACAGCCTTCTGCACTTCTACGTAGGAATCTGCTATTTTGACTTGGTGAGCTAATAAACTCTGCGTGAGAACTACTCCACATTATTTAAAACTCTGCCTTGAAAAGAGAATCTGACCTTAGGCTGGCATATTGCTTGCCACCTACAATTTCAAAAGATAAAAACTTCTGAGCTTCAGGGTTGGGAGAGGAGATATTGCCTTTGAAATGACAATAGAAATGAGACAAAAGAACGTAATCTAGACTGAAACTCTTAATGTCCTTAAAAGGCACTGGCCACTGGAAAAACATTGATTATTAATGCTGGAAGCAATAACTATTATTCTAAAACCTAAACTCTCTCATAGATAAAATGCCTCAAGTTTTAAGAGACAGATTCAGTGATAGATTTTTAAAACACTTGTTTAAGAGTTGCAAATATGCCGTTTCTCCTCCCAAACAAATAAGTGTTCAATATCTTCCCTCTTGAAACTTAAAACAATTTGCTTATGATTTTTGTATAGATCTCCTTTCCACCTGAACTAATAAGTGAGCTACATATTAAGTTTTTCTGGTCAGTTTTATAACATTTAAAAATATTAGCTAGTTTGCAGTAATTTATTATACTGTTGTGGATCCTTGCAAACCACACAATAATTTCCACTTAGTTCTATGTGTTAACACCTGAGGTGGTTGTTAGCATGCAAAGAACATGACTTGCAGAGTAGGTATTGATGCACCTGGAATAGGAACAGGTTCTGTACTGAAAGGCCCTCACGTCAAATGGAAGTCAGAAGTTGAAGAATTTTCAGTGAGAGCTTCAGAGCTGGTCACAACATCTTACATTATCTTTTGTGGCTTTTTGTTTGTTTTTTTTTCTTTGTTTTTGCTTTTTGTTTTGCATTCCTCTGTGAGCATTCTCCCCTCCTCCCCCCACTCCCTTAGATTATCTATAGTTGAAATGAAGTAAAATACTAGTGACCACTGTGGCTTTTGCATTAATGGATACTCTCATTCACTGTAGTTTAACTCACTTCTTTTCACTCTTTATTGCTTCCAGACATATATTCAGCCATATAATCTGTCACTGAACACAGAAATTGTTTGTCAAATGAAACTATAGGGTTCCAGTACTGTTGAAGCTCATTTAAGTTTTTTGTTTTGGTTTTTTTTGCTTGGGTTTTTTTTTTTTTTTTTTGGTTAGTAGATTTTGTGGTTATTTTTTTTCCCCTTGCACAAGAACCATTAGAGTATTCATGTCAATTAAATTGGTTCCATTACATATGAAACAAAAAAATTACCAGCAATGGGTTTTTATATTGAAATACTTTCTTAACATTACACACCATGGAAATTGTAGAGTGAAAACTAACAGTGAAAAGAGAGGAAAACTGAAAGAGCATGTGGTGGAATAACCAAATATAGCAGCAAGAGTGTTTAATTGAAACACTTACCATAAAGCCAAGGCTTTCTGATGACTGAGAAAAAAAAGATGACTAACAAAGAGGACGATTAATTTTGTATATAAATGAAATTCTGTGAAATAAGAATATAAAAGAAGTAACTAGCTTCAGCTGTCAAGTATGAGATACTCTGAATTCACAGATTAATCATACTAGGTTATATCCTATTAATCATGCATCTCAAAATGGCATACAAAATATTTTCTATTTTTTATGCAATATTGATGGTCTTCATATGTATTTGAAAAGTAGTCAAAATGTCAACTTGACAAATATTTTCACGTGATCAAAATGCTTGTTTCTGTCATATACTGGTGAATGCAGAGAACTATAATAAATTGCAGATGGTTGAAACAAATCTTACTTTCATACTCTTGGCAAAATTTTTATTATACTGAACAAAAAATTATGGAACAAAGTCACTTTTCATCATGTTTTTCTATTCTGCGTTCTATTCAATAATGAAATGTAAATGAACAAACCAAGAGATATTTCTTAGGGAGATAATTAAAATACATATGTGCTACAAAGTGAACACATTAAGCATCTTTGCATTAACAATCTTATTATAGAAGAAAACTAATGAATTGTATTTGGTACTTGCAAACATTATCTCAACTGTGTTTAGCTACTATTATTCTCAGATAAGATCATTCATCAATAACAAAGAACCACTGCTGCACAGCAGCAATGAATCTATTGATGCCTCTTCTTTTTGAGAAGTGTTGTTCAATAGGCCCTGCTACTATGAAAGACTATGGTCTCCTTGGCTACGTAAGTTTTACTAACTAAAACCATTTTACAGCTCAGAGAGCATGTGGCATATATCCATAAAGCTAAACTGTTCCACTATCTTAACCTCCAAACAATGTAACATCATCCAACCCCCTACTCAGAATGGGCTTTGTCATACTGTTTCTTGAACTACGTCCAGATATTATTTGGAGTGCTAGTTTTCACAGTTGCCAAGATCATAAAAAATGTAAATGCTAGGGATAATCACAGGTCAATCTTTCAGTGATATTTGTGCTCTATATCCACTTTTTAAAAATTAAATACAAAATTAAATACAATCTTTCCTGCTTACTAAATCTGTCCTTGCTAGGTTTGTTTTAGATTGAATCATTTATTTAAACCTATTCTACTCCTGAAAATAATATTTATTTTGTAAATGATATATTTCAGCATCAGTGAGAGAACTAAGTAACAAGAACTTCTTTTGTCCCAAGCACCTCCTATGTGTACTATAACAAGTCTGTTTCTGAAAGGCCTGGTTCTTTTATGATTCTACGATACTTTGCCTTGGAGAATCATAGTCAAGGGGCAATAATAAGCACAAATAATTTTACTTCAGTTACCATCTGTAATGATTTTAAGAAAAGAATATCTGTAATCTATTAATTAAAATCAAATTAGAATCTGCTTTGACATGCTTTAACTGAACATATAATTCAATAGCACTGGAGTATGGAATGGAAAATTAAGAAATTCAATCTATTTGAATTAATCAAAATCTCATTCTAATGTCATATTCAGCCCCCAAGAAATCTGTATCACAGATTTTTTTCCATGAAAATATTCTAATATTTTGGGAAACATCTTAGTTCACAATGAAGATTAGAAATATTAATTTAAAGTATGGAATCTGTGAAAACACATGTTCTGCAGTCAGTGGAGCTAAGAATAGAATTTAGAGGTATGTTTTTCTTCTTTTATCAGTATTCCCCTGAATTTTTGTGTTATTTCCCTGAATATGGAGAATCCTCCTTTAGAGCAGATCTTTAGATATGCTACTTAGCAGATTGCAAGGATGTGGGGCTCTTTTTAGGGGGGAAAGGGAGCTGCACACTATGTCTGTTTAAGGAATAATCTACAAACAATTATTATGATTATGAATACATTTACAATTTCAAGCTTTTACATTTTTGTATATATTAAAATAGTCTAGATTATAAACCATAGCAGTATAACTTTGCCAACCTCTTATTCAACTAAAGCAAGGAAAGTTGTTTTTTTTCATATTCCGTTGCTAACATTTGCCTTTCCACTTCAGCTGCATGATAAATCATCCTGTTTGAAAAAGCCAACTTTCTTGCTTTAAGAAATGAATAATAAGTTTACATTTCCCATAGATTCAGCCTTACCATTCTAACATATTCTCACTCACTTTCTGCTGTAGGCATAGTGTTACATTTTCCGATCTGTAATTTAGACATGCTGAATTGCATAATCCAAAATTAAACTATCTATATGACAAAACCACATCAAAGTAACACAAAGGACTTAATTGGCTCCACCAGGGTATTGCAGGTATATTTTCCAGTACTGTAAGTTCATTTAGCTAATTGTTCTGAGATAATTCTGAAATAATTTGCTTATACTAAAAAAAAAATAAAATGCAAGATTAATTTTAAATTAAGTCATTTGCTTATCTTGATGTACTTTTCTTTTGATCACGACTGAGTATTATGCTTCAGGAACCACAAATAATTTTTATACTACCTGGGTGACATGGTGAATGTATTACACCAGACTCTTCCCCTGTATAATGCACATCCATAAGCAAAGAACTGATGGATTTTACCATTCATGAGTAAGCAGTAATGCCAATAATATTAATAACATGCCGCCAGTATTATTTGTACATTGACCTGAAGTAAAATATTCACTCCTTAAGGTTACAGAATACACCTTAAACTTTGCACGTTTCCACTTTACAATGTACGTGTAATTTTAATGAATATTGTATATAAATCTTCTTATTCAATTACTCATTGCACCTGAAAATATTAAATCTTTCCCAACTCTTTTTTATGTGTTACATTTTGTATCCTCAATAACTAAATCACATGTATATATCACATATATTGATATAAGACTAGCACAAAGAAAAAGCCCCATTACTTAATTTCAAGTATGAAGAAAATGTCATTATTTATTTTGGTTGTGAATCAGATTCAAGACATTACTGTCTTCAATAAAATGCAAATATTCCCATTGCACACTTGCAGCAGTTGCAGTTTGACTGCTCCTCTTCACAAATAAGAAAATATTTGCCTTTCAGTTCACTAGTGTGGTGAAAAATGTGCGACTGCAACAGATTTTCCAATAGCAATGTCAGAACATAAAACATAATGTTTCAAACACTAAACATACAAGACCTTAAGAAAGAGCTTATTAAGTTGGTTAAATTAATAAAATGCTGTTTTCTAATATATATATTCTGCACTATGTAACATAGTTTGGGTTGGAAAATTCAGAGCAAGGTATGACTTCAGAATTGTTTAGAAATTGAAAGCCTAGTAGTACTTTAAACATACATTAGGCAAACAAGGAAGTCCTATCCCTTCCAGTAGGGCTAAATCCTTTTGGAAAAACACTTTGTTAAATTTTCTGGCACCTAACTTCCTTTGAAAATTAAATATAACGTGAAAAATAAAGATTCTGCATATATTACAACAGTCACGTTTCCACGTCGCTGAAATGGGCTTCAGAATACTGAAAAATCGCTGCAATTTGGAACTTTACATTTGAATTTATGTCATCTATTTAAATATATTTGAGGACAGGCCCTTCTTCCAGGAAGAAATAAATGGAATTCATTACAATGATGAAATATTAAAAATATAAATAATATAGTGATTTTTAAGTCTACTGTTTATTTTTCATCATCTTTATATACATTTCATGGTATGAAATTTTTGCAATCTTGCTCTAAATGGAAAGGGGACAACAAAAGATATACTGATCTAAGATTGCTGTATATATCCCTTTACATTTAAACTAACATTTCCTCTTGAGAACTCATTCATGTAATTCTATAAAACAGAAGATGAAAGTGTAGATATTTAGGGAAATATTTTATGACATTTCTTAAATACATTTAAGTCCAGTTAAAGTATACAAGGGAGGTTTCTCTAGAGGCCAAAGACAGTCAATACAAAGCCAAAGAGAATGAACAACATGATGTAACATCAAGACTCTTTCTCATTGGCTGCTTGTTAGTATGCAGAAACTCACAGCCTAGAAAATGATATAAATGGACTCCCTGCTGTTTTTATACCTAAGAATTGTCTACATGGAAAGGTTATACCAACATAAGTTTTCTGTGTCATATTTTTGTGTTGTGTTCTATTTCATTAAAAAAAAACTACTAACGTCACATAGAAATTTATTTAGGGAAAACTTTTAGGGAAAACATTGTAATAGAATTTATTTGCTATTTCATGTTTCCTCTTGCCTTATTCCTTAATAATGTTATGCAAAGATATTTCCTTGGTTCTCTAATGTTCATGTTTCCTGCTTATGATTTTAGCTGATGTTATATTTCTAAATTTGTCATTTTGCAACTGGATGTGGAATTGTTGTTCAGTTGGGATTCAAATGGGGTTATTCTATACCTTGAGATGTGATGGATGGAAGACCACCTATGTGGAAGGAAAGTAGAAAAAACTGAACCATGCACTCGTACTATGATCCATGAGCCACCTGCATTACTAACCTAAACCTTTCTGCAGATCATGCTGTGTTAGCTT
Organism: Cyrtonyx montezumae; assembly: GCF_038088225.1. Lineage (NCBI taxonomy): Eukaryota > Metazoa > Chordata > Aves > Galliformes > Odontophoridae > Cyrtonyx > Cyrtonyx montezumae. The sequence goes on from NW_027072034.1 coordinate 152,596,240, forward strand.
TTTCCCTAGTCAAATTCAGTAGTTCTGGGTCCTGAGATGCAGCAAGGGCACCATGACCTTTTCACAGAATCACAGAATTGCTCAGGTTGGAAAAGACCTTCAAGATCATCAAGTCTAACCACAGCCTGACCATAATATCCTAGCTCTAACAACCCACCGCTAAATCATGTCCCTGACCACCACATCCAAATGGATTTTAAACACATTTAGGGATGGTGACTCAAACACTTCCCTGGGGAGCCTATTCCAGTGCTTAACAACCCCTTCTGTAAATAAGTTTTTCCTTATATCCAACCTGAACCTCCTCTGGCACAACTTGAAACTGTGGATAATTTTCTGTGGGTTCTGGCATTAGAAGTAGTAAGCTGAAGAGGTCTTAGAGAACTGAATAACATTTTTGTCTTTACAGTTGAAGTCCTAGGTCAGGGGCTCATCACGGGTAGGTAATAATGAATACTGTCACCAGGTTTGTCATGGGAGGTAGTCTTCAGTCCCCTCCATGGCGCTGGGACAATGTACTTCAGCATTCTTACTTATGTCTTAAATTAGTCTTTCCTAATTTGATTGAAATTACTTTGCTTTATAGATTTTAGGAGTCCCTTTTTTCTTTTCATTGTTAATTCCTCTACCTATATAATAATGACTCTAGGAATTGCCTCTCAGACTTCTTTTTCTTCTGCCATGTGGGTCCCCAAAATCATGAAAATAGATAATCTATTTTGTGCATTATCTGTAAATTTCATTAGCACACTGCTTGTTTTTTATGCCAAGCCCATAAATGAGCCTATTAAATAAGTCACATTCCATGAATAACCCTTTTGGAACTCCAAGAAAAGCACAACTCTTATTTAAGCCCAGTAACTCTTTTTTCTTTATTTATTTTATAAGGTGTGTGCTAATACCTGTCTAGCCCTAACCCTTAGCTGACTAATAGCATCTCACAGCACTATATTGAAATATTTTACTGAAGTCTAGACAGATTTGCTCTACTACATTTCATCTGTCTGGAGAAACGCATCATCTATCAAATAACAGTAAGTTAGTACAAGCAAGAGCATTTATCTTTGATGAAGATATCATCTCACTGTCAGTTTAGTTCCATATTTTAAAAATTGATTTTTTCCTTTAAGTTGGAAATGTACTCCACTAAATTTTAGCAAAACAGATTTTTTTAGTAGATGGTATTGTTTTACGATTCCCATAATGAGTGGGAAGACATAAGTAAAGTATAGAGGAAAGCAGTAAATATATATGCACAGTACATGCATGTGTACAAATACACAGAGTCATTTAAAAGAAAATGAAATATCAAATTTCCTATTTTGAATGAACTGTCAGCCATGCTTTCCAATATACGGATAAGCTTAGACTTAGGTGAAAATAATCTCATCCCAAATTCCTGAGGAGATAAAAAATTTATAAAATATTAATGTTTGATTTTCTAAGTTTCAATCATATATTTTTGTCTCATGTGTTACATTTCATTAAAAAATTCTTGCCACTGAACTTAGAAATTAAGATTCCAACTGTCTTGGCATTTAGGTGGATGCAAAGTGTGTGTTTTTGACATGAAGATATCAAAATTCTCATATTTGCTTTTTCTGAGAGAATTTTCTCTTGTATATTTCAATTAAGTATTAATCACTTTTTCTTTCCATATTCTGTATACCTACCCTTACTGAAAGCAATTTTTCATTTAGCTTTGGGTTGTACTTAGATCATCTCCAAGTTCTTCTCAGTCCTCTCTGAACAGTTATCTATTTTCTTCTTTCTAAAATTAATTTCAATCACCTAAAGATCTCACTGCAGCAGTCATTATGGAGGCTAAGCTTTGAGATGTGGGAAAACAAACAAACAAACAAAAAAACCTTGTATTATTATATTATACGAGTGTATCAAATGTGACTTCAGGAAGACTTATTGGACCCTTAGAGAAAAAAATAATGATGGCAGCCAGCACACAAAAATTCTGCCTTTTTCCTCAGAGCATGTCTGGGAGAATAATGGGCCTTAATATCCTGGTTCCACTTTCCAAGCCTCCCACTGGGCACAATGGAAGTATTTGACTAATAACAGTAGATGAACTGACAGCTTTTTCATTTCATAGGCTTTTGCTGCTGCATTTTAGCATGCCTGCTACAGACATTTTCTCTCCTGAAAGCTGTTTGAGAGTGCCAATTCTGAGGATACTTTGAAAATGACAGAAAAAAATTCCACTTCTGTAAGTATAAACATAACTATATCCTTATGTCAATGTTATTTTTGTGCTTTTCGATGTCAAGTGACACAAACCTCATAATATGAAGAAAAATGAATTCCAGATGGATTGCCCTAGTTTGTTATTTCAGTAGCATTCAGAACAATTTTAATTTATTTTTACTAAAAATTATGGCTTACAAAGACGTATTTTATAGTGTAGCTCAAGGCTGTAAATAAATAAATATATTATGATACTTAAAATGAAGTCCACAAAGTTCCAAAGTATCAGTAAGAGTAATGAGTTAGATTATCCAGCATGTAAGATTCAGAAGCTTTAGTTTTTCATCAAAATTGTTCTGTAGTTCAAAAACTGTATACATGTCTATCTATAAAATAAGGACACGTACCTAGAATTCAACTTCCAATATCCCTTGTTATAATTAAGATATCCTTATCTGTCATTACACTTTGCTTTGGAGACTTAAGAGGAAACGGTGAGCTCTTTTACGAGTCAAGATACAGTTTAAATGGCTTAGAAAGGTACATTAGTGAAGATGGAGAAGGCAAGTGAGCTGAGATGCTTACAGGTAGTTAAGATCCTAACTGGTAGTTCACTGTTTCAAAAGGATGCTCTTCCTCTAATGTTCTCTCTAATGTTCTTCCTCCTCTTTCCTGAAACTTGTTTGTTTTTTAAAATCCAAAGATTGCATGTACCCTTCAAAATAAAAGATCTAAGTTCCGCTGATATTTCTTTGCTGCAGATATCAGGGTCCAAATTGATTGCTCTCGAGTGGAGAAGCATGACAGACCCAATATGAGTGATCAGCTTCATTTATTACCTGGACAGCCTTATTCTTATAATGTTTAAGACAAGAGCATATCGAAAATAGCACACAACCATTGGTACAGAGCCTCGAGAAAAACAACTCTAAAAACACTCCTGGCAGTTAACAGTTCTGCAAAACACATCCTGGAGGAGGTGACTTTTGATTGTGATATCACAGTAGTTATGCACTCTTCCTCCAATTAGGGTCTGCCATCCCACAGCTTACTTGGACTTGTTTTCCTTTTCATCTGGAAGTGTCCTTGGTTCTCAGCCTTCCTTTCTCATGCTGTTAATCCTGTTCCACAGCTTCTGCTCTAAGTATACTTTCTTGTATTCCCAACATTTCTTAATGAATTTAATATACAGATCACTATTTTACTATATTAAGATGAATTACAGGCTCCTAAATGTAAGTACGATTTAGATATATTGGACCTCATTGTAAAAGGTGAGAAGAAACAGCAGGAATGAAGAAACATTACTGACCGATTTGCTATGTCAGGTGTGATTTCTTCTCATCAGATTAAAAGACACTAAAAACAAGTGGAATATTTGTCTAAGTTAGACTGCTCCTATAGATTAGACACTATGCATTATTTAACATATGACCTAAAATAGAAGACTGGTTGTTCAGTGACAAAATTCAATAACTCATCTATTAGAATGTACTGAGTTCTTTAGGTTAAATATGGCATCTTTAACTGGGTGAAGATCACACCCAATAGTAATATTGGATTCAATTTCGGAGGAAGTTCAGTGGGAAAAATAAAAAATCAGTAGCCTGAAGTTAAGAGACCAATACAAACTTCCAGATCCTATCTGGTTTTGCATTCTTCAGTGTCAATTTCTGAATCACACGGATTTAGATTCACTCTTATAGAGAAACTATCAGAGGCTCAAGCTACTGAGCTAAATACTCTACATAAATTCTAGGAAAAGTTAATGAGAGAAGTATGCCCTTCTAAATGATTCAACCATTAAGCATTAGACTCTGTAATGGCTCATCCTAGTCTAAGCATTACAGCTATTGAATCCACAGATGATCAACATCTCACATAAAAGTGATTATGATGTCCTATGAAATGTTGTTCCATGTTGTTTGATTTATAAACATCTTGTATTGGTGAAGAGTGTGCTACTTTGATAGTCTTAGAGCCAGAAAAATTATTTTCAGTCATAATGTCAGTACATTGAGTATGATGGCAGTATGTGCAGTGGGTAGTGGCAGTAAATATTTTTGTGCCTTGTTAGTTATTTGCCTTAGCTCTGATTTGCAAAGAACCACCCACTCAGCTGCAAGAATAGTTAAGTCCCTATGCCATTCAGTCTTCGCTGCAGTCCCTGGGACCACCAGAAAGGTCCAAATATTTGAGCAACAGATTGTCTACATGGTTTGTCAGTTGCTACTTATTTGCTAGCCAAATGCTTCATGTCTTATACTAATAAAGCCACTCAATCTTATTTATTTCACTACCAAAAAAACCCAAACAAATAAAAAAATGCAGACAAATGTAAAACACTAGCACTTAACATTTATAAGATCTTTACTAGAAAGTATGACAGAGTCAAGACAATTTTGGTTTTAGGCCAAAGGAAATTACAAATACTCCGTTATTTCTATTAATTGCAACTTAAGTACTTTTCAAAACTTTTTTATGTGCTGAGGAAATGGCCATCAGAAATTGCTGTGGTAACTCAAGTTTTCGTTGCAATTGCAATTCACTTGTCATTTCAATTGTTTTCAGTCAAGTATGTTAAAAACAGCAAGGTTTTTTGTTATGGCTTCCTGAGCAACAGATATTTGGCAACATTTGCAGAGCCAAAGAAGTCAGGAGTCAGGGCTTTTCTTTCACTTTTGCAATTATCAAGTGCATACATAACACTTCTCAAATGAAAACTATAAACCACATTAATAGAACAGGTCATCACAGACTGAAAAATAAATTAAAATTAGAAAAAATTTTTCTTCCCTAAAGATTCAGACATATGTCTAATACCTTACAAGATCTAACATTAAAGGATTTAATTTCAGAAGTCTGATATATTTACATATTATGAAGTTATCTAATCTCTCTACGAGAAAGTGACTAGTTACAGGAATATAGCTGTTCACCTCTTCCTTATACATATTCCCACTACTGCTGACATGATTTTCACACAAGAATTTCTAAATTATCTTCATTTGTTATAAAGGCTTCCATATGACAAGCTCAAGTGTAATTTTGGTGCAAGAATTTTGTAGTCCTATTACAAGCATATTACTAGCAGATTACATGATTCCCATTCACCTGAATCAATTGCATTTCCAAATTTAAAAACTGACTTTAAAAGACTTTTCCTAACAGTGTTGGTCCATCTGTCTTTAATAACTTTGGATTTCAAAATCTACTCAAAATTCAACTGAAGAATCACTATTATCTTAGTACTCAAAATATGTTTTTGTTTTTGGATTTCTTTTTTTCTTTTCGTGTGGTGTGCCTTTTAACACACTGTTTTTTCCTGTAGTTCTCTCAGGTTATACACCAGCATATAAAAAAAACTATAAAGCATCTGAAACATTTCAAGTATGATTTTATGTGTCTACAACAAGCAAACAAAATTATGCTGTATTGCTATAGATAGAGAATCAAGTTTTACCTAAATATCCATTATCGCCTGTTCATAGTTGAGCTATGGTACTACCTCCAGTGCACTATTTAAAGCCAAGCTTCCAGATCCATTTCTGTTCCTTTGTTAAAGTATTTGGCACAATCTCTGTGTCTAAAAATAATGTTTTTCTTTTATGTTTTCCTAAAAGTTAACTTAAATTAAACAGGTTATCAGTGGGTCAAAAGATCTGAAAACACGGAGATTTAAATAAAATAATAAATATAAACGATCTGGAATTATAACCAAAGCTTTAGGAAGCAAAACGTAACATTCATGCTTTTGGTCTTGAATTTTGTTTGAAGATTTTATCTAAGAAAATAATATGAAGAGGGACAGCCTCCTAGTTAAAGCTAGGCTGAAAGCCTTTGGACTTAGTATTCCTTAGCACTTACTCTGATGTTGGGATTCTTCTTTAAGAAATAACTGAAAGGCCACTGCAGATTATATTCTAAAAAGATGCTTGAAAATTACCATGATACTTGAGATTAAGAATACAATAGTGAACTTTACCACTATGTTCAGTAAATGTAACTACCATTTCAACAGTGAACAACGAATATTCAGATGAGACTTTTATTATCCAGAAGGTAATCTGGGAAGTTGTATTTAACTCTTGTTAAAGTGCTAACAGAATAGTATCCTGAATTTAGGTACCCTTCTGATGTAAGCGCATCACACAGATATAGAAATAGTCTTTTACCATGTTTTACCTTGACTTTATTTTGCAGTCCTAATTCTAATTTTTTCTAGTTCTTCAAATCACTTTCAGTATCTCAGACCTCATCAGCATAAACAAGCAAACAAACAAACAAACAAACAAGCAAACAAACAGACATTCTCTTGATTCAGCAGTTACTAGTGGTAAAAGACATCACTGAGGTCAAATCTAAGGCTGTCACACTAAACAGCAAAATGTGTCTGACAGTCTGTTGTTGAAATAGCACAGTGTCTTGGGGTCTGCACACGTGTTATTCCATACTATGTGATATCATGCAGGGGGCTAAAAGCTGTGGGAAGTTGGATAGGGGTTGGCCTCTTCTTGGGAATTTGATGGGCATTGGTTGGCATGTACTGAGATGTATTTGTATTGGGACATCAGTTGGTCAACAGGCTGGACACTGCTGGACAGCAGGTGGTGAGTAACTATGATGCAGATATGTATATTTATATATAGTTATCATTGATTTTCTATTGCTTTTTTTTTTCTGTCTTTGTAAATGGTTTTTATCTCAACTCATGAGTTTTATTTTGTTTCCAGTTCTCTCCATCATCCCACTCAAGGGGGAATGAATAAATGGCCATGTTGTGCTGGGTTTGAACCACAACAGATTTTAAGTTTCATTTGATTTTATTGTACTCAACATGAATGATGTCATAAACCTTAAAAGATTGTAAGCATGAAAAAAAGCAACCAGCTGTAAACTGTGATGAAGTATCAGTAAGGAAATACACCCCTGAAATACCATAATACTTTCTTCATAGCCTTCAGGCAATTTCTTCCCTTTCAGGCAGGATCTTACATTTAAAATGCCTGCTTTGTGCTAATATAGCCATATCATTAAATCAATCTTTCCTTTTTGTCTCAAGAATTCCAGTTATTAAAAGATATAATCAACATATTTGATGGATTAAGTAATGATCCAATAAAAGTGCACTTAGCCAAAAGATATATTTCTGATTTTTTGCCTACTCCTAAGGTGAAGAGTTATTATATGTAGGGAAAAAAAAAAGATTCTAATTAGCCTATACCTTTTCCAAAATGCAATGAGATAATCTCTTCTTATTGACAGGTGATGAATAATTAACACTTAAATCCTCCAAAATTCAGGTTAATGAAGGTATCATTGTAATCAAAAGCACATGATAATTGAGTAAAATCATATTCTTAAATGTAATTTAATACAGACATGACAAAAAAAGTTTATAAAAATATATTTTTTATTTACACATACACAGACGATGAGAGCAATTACACTATAAGCCTTGCATCTTTCCTACTTAAGAACAAATATTGCAAGAAAAATCTGTAAGATGTTTAAAAAGGCTAGACTTAAGATTCTTAAGTACAAGCAACCTATCAGACTACAAATGGATCTTTAAAAACTGAGATTATTCCAAAAATAGTAAGAGTTTGACTTATTTCTATATATTGAATTATTGTTGAATAGACCTAGAAACTAGAAAGAATATAATCACCGATTCTAAAAATAAACTTGACTAGAATGGACAAAAAATGTCATCAGTTATCACAGTACAAAAGGAGGCTTAAATTGCATATAAGTGTAGTTCCTTAATTTCACCTGATAACTTTTCATTTTTGTATCTCTTATTAATTTCAATTTGAAGATAGCTTTGTTCTATTAGAAATAAAAAAATAAAAAAATCAAACAATCTGAACAGTATGTGCATTGACTACATTTAGCTTCATATATATTTAATGGGATTAAATCTTCCATTTCCTTAGGCCACAGTTCAAAACCAGCTGTAATGATGTTTTGAGATTCACTGCTGAAAACAAAAGCCCTTCTTCAGGAAGTCTAAGAATTTCAAACAGTACTCCTTACTACATCAAGGGAAAGGGTATGGCAACTCCTAATGTCAACTCTGCTTCACAATTTTGGAATATGCATCAGTCTCCTGTTATTCTTTGAGGGAAATAAACATGGAAATCATAGTTTCCTTGAGAAGAATAAACTATTTCTCTCCTACAGATAGTTGGGGAATTAAATAGATAAATCTGCTTCTACAAACCATGAAATGTAATTGCTCCAGAGAGTTCTGGATGGCCCTGGTGAGATATGCTCTTGCAGCTGGCTGCACAAACAGGTCCAGACACATCTTTAATTAAGAAAGTCTTCACTAAATGTTGATATACGGAAGACTAAACATTGTTATTGTAGCTCCTCAGGATAGATAAACCAAATTAAAAATTAAAAAAAAAAAGAGAGAAAAGAAAGAAAAGGTATTTTTGCCCTTAATGCTAGAAGTATATCTTTAACGTCTTTCGGCCATCAATCATCTTCATACTTTCAAAACTTTTTTGTACTTCTAAAGATTTTTAGATGTATCTTCAGTATCTGGCTGCTGTCACTTTTCTGGTCAAATTTCTGCTAAATCCATACTGGAATTAAGCTCAGGTTGACTGGACTTTTTAAGTGATTAAAGTTTGGTGTGCTGACTACAAGCTTCAGTTAAATGTATCTTATTTTTTTCTCTTGTTTCATAATTTTGTCATACTTTACTTTCCAAAATATTTTCCTGTTATATAATTTGTACATTCTCGCTACTAACTTTAAATAGTTTTTGATGCTTTTAATTTTTAATATTTTTTTTTTCCCATATTTTTAAACAATAAGAAATGCACAGTACAAAGTCTTTCAGCAGTACTGTGTCAGATGGCAAAAATTTGAAAAGAAAAAAGCTTTATCCAAACCATTTATTTAAAAAATCAGCCATCAGACCTATTACCACAAATGCTTCAAAATTTGCTGTCCATTACAGAAGCAGGTCCTGATTCATCTGTGATTTGTCTGGGAGCATTATATAACAAATTGGTCATTAATTACTGTGGAAAATCAATTCACTGAAATAATGGCTTAAAAGTATTGCTGAACGGTTTGTCATGACGAATATATATGAGTGAAGATAAAATGCTTTAATTTCAGCTTCAGTTTATAAGTTATGTCTGGGCTGTCAATCACATGTAATAGTCAGGGCACTTCTTCCAGTGGTAGGAAATCCTGTCAACATTTTCACAAGTGGAAAGTAATTGAATTAACTGCAAAATGCTAACATTATCCCTTTTCATGTGCACTGAAAAGAGAAAGATTTACACATCTTAGAAATACTTAAATGTTTTAAGACAGAAGCAATTAGGGGTCACAACAGCAGACTGACCCCCGTTAAGTTCTAAATTGCCTTGGACTCTGTGTTGCATTATGTGATGGAGCTAAAAATACAGGCATTAACTTGCAAAAGAGAAAAAGCAGCAGGGACCTTCTCTGTGTCTCAGGGAAGTCAGAAAGTTCTGTACTTGACTAGAAGAGGATTGTGACCTGCTCCTTGGCACATAATACATATGATACATATAAATATGAAACTGTCATAATATTTAATGCAGTAAATATTACAGCCTTGTTAAATTAAAAACATACTTGCCAGCTCATTGCAAGTTGTGTTAGGCATATCAATACAAGAAAAGATACAAAGATGACAAATTTCCAAAGAGACATTCATCTGTTTTCTGCATAAGATAGAGGAGGTACTTTTATATTTTTTGGCCTTTCATAGAGGCACAAAAGATAATAATAAAAATGTTTACATCATCAAATCTATAATCTCAGAGGACAATTGCGTGTTCACTCAGCACATAGTTTAACACTATAGCTGAAGGCATTTTGTTGTGCAATCACTAAGAATGGAACCAATGTCTAAAGAAACATAGTTTTCCATTTATATTATTTCCTTCCATTTTAAAATTATTAGTATGCCACGACCCTATCTCTACAACAAAAACAGCAATGCAGAAAGTCATCAAGATAGCCAAACAAAATAACTTTACCCAAAGGACACCTTTGTTCTGTTACTGACTGAATTTATGAACTTGATTCGTCAGTTTGCAACACAGAAGCATTTGGGACAAAGAGGAATTAAGCTATAACTTCTCATTGCCATAGTACAAACATCATAACTATATCTCACTCTTTTTTTTTTTTTGTAGCACTTACAATAGATTAAAATAAGTGAACTAAAATTCATTCTACATCTGCCATGATCTAAGTAAGTTTTGTTCCTAAATGTATAGGGTAAAATCACTTTCTTATTAAGGTCAATAGGAATTAGGCCTTGGATTGAGTTGGCCACAATTTTATTTGCAAGTAAATCCAAAAAGGATTATTATGACTATTTATCTGACCTTTTTCATTACACGGGGCATAAAATTTAATTAAGTAATTTCTACATCAATCCTAATGACTTCTTGATGAGGTCAAGCAGATGATTTAGAAAGCCTTTCAGCTGGAATAGCTCTGTCAGTCTGGCTTGAAAGTATTCCCAATAATTAATTATTCTCATTATTATAAACAACAAAAAGGAGTCTACATTATTTCCCATCCAAATCTCTCTTACTATAGCATTGTTCACAATATTATTAGCATCTAAAATAGGTAAATTACTTAATGCTGGTATTTTTGGAAGTACTTCATACGTACTCAAAGAAATACCTCCATTTTTATTTTGTTTTAAACACTACATGGCCATTCAGGCACGCTCAATGGCAAGATGCCATTAGATACTTTCCTAATTAACACAATTTAGTCTCAGTAGAAGGTATAAAAGGTCTTTGGAGCAAATGTGATAAAAGTAGACTGAAAGAGCAAATTACACAAGTGAGCCAAATTAATTCTTAAGGTCTAAGTAGTGTATGTCAAATAAGGAGAGAGAGGCAGACGAAGAAAAGAAAGAAAGAAGAAAAAAACATAGTGATTCAAGCAAAAAGAAAAGAACCATCCTGTCTCACTGTAGCCATGCAATGGTGTTCCTTGTCAGCAAAAACTGAAGAGACCTAAGTACACTCTGCATAGCCTAAAGATTTCTAGCCTAATATTTCTAATCAGAATCTCTTTTTCATCACGCTTGGAGGAGTTAGATTTCTTTCATGTACTTCAGGACAATTTGTCCTTGTCACCTGCTCTTATTTTCAGAAATATGAATTCTTTAAAAAACTGTTTCAGAGAGGAGAGATATAAAGGATTTGTTTCCAAGTTTATAATCAGCAGCATATGAACTCTGCAATGAGGATAAAGTTACACGTACTAACCTCTTGCCTCATTCACCAATATCTGAAGTTTGGCCCATAATATAACGTCTCAACATGAATGACCTTGGGTGCCATAATTAAAATTCCTTGAAAGAAAAGTTTTCAAAAGATTTAATAGTTTGCAGCACTGGCATGTGTAGTTCATGCTACTGAGAGACTCTGATTCATGAAAACTGACTAGAGCTGATATGTGACTGCATGTAAACTTGGAGATGAGATGAAAAGATTATGTCAAGATTTTCTAAGGAATAACTCCTGATGTCTTTTCATCCATTAGTGTCAGTGTGGGCCAACTTCTTTCTAATAGCAAAAGAAAAAAATATGTAAATAAAATCTGTTTTCTTTGAAGGTTGATATAAATTAAGTTTGCAGTAAAGTAAATTAAAAATATAAACTTAGGTGTTTTGCATTAATGCAATACATCCTTAGAAGCTGGCCCTAAATATGTGTGATTACATCTCTTCAAGTTTCAGGCAGGGTGGGAATTATTCTAATTTGGAAAATTTTAATGTGTATTTATACCACAAACAGAAATGTCTTTCTGTTTTCTTAAGAAGACTTACTTACATTCTCAAAACTTAGTCTATAAAAGCATGGATTATCTTTCCTGATTTCCTGTGAGAGTAATTTTGTCCCTTAAAGGAGAATGGCTACTCAAGAAATGAAGCTGGTTGAAATTTAAGTACTAGGCAATAAAAATATGTTTTAATAGAAAAATTCCTAACTGGAACATAAATGTATTACTATCAAGTTCGGATATTTAAAGATAGGGAAAAATATATACAGTAAATAACAAAAATAAATAATCAATTTTGGATTTACATTATATTTGTAAATAGAATTTTGATAAATTAATTGTTTCTTTTTATTTTTTATTTTTTGCCATGTTAATTAAAAAAAAAAAACATGTTTATGAAAAAACTTGATAGAAAAGGTAAGGTAGCTTAACACTGAACTCCTACTGTGCAACTAATTAGTGAATTAAAAATTCTGTAGGAAATACATAGGATTATAACCCTGAGCAAATATTTAAACAGGAATGAAATTTTATAAACCAAATGCATTCTGAAATTTGCATTTGTGTGTATATATCTATGTATATACAAATAAAGACAAACATAAAAGTGTATATATGCATTCAATATACATACAAGCACATGAACACAAATGCAAACACTACTGTCTTCATGGTAATATATCATACAGATACATGATCATACAAAAACCCAGCTGCCAAATATTTTCCCTTAATTTAACGCCAAGTTTTGTAGGTTTTATTGTTTAGTTTTGTTGTGTAGGTGTTGTGTTTTTTTTCTTATTGTACACCTGGATAGGTGATATGAAATGCTCTGCTATATTATTTAGTAAATTAGTTTAGGTCCCTGATTACCTCTGCCCCATTATTTACAGAACTGGGCAAAACGGCCTATAAACCATTGACAACAGTTTTCATCCCCCCTTTTTTCTTTTTTTTTTTTGTATATTTTAATCCCCTTTTGTTTTCTAGTTGGCATCATTTCTGTCAGAGATGGGCAACTGAACTTGAGATATTTTCAAATGATAGACAATCTTCATTCCCTTCTGTATTGTTCATGTTCCTAACTAAAAAGCACCAAAATGTCTTGTGAAATCAATATTTAAATAACACTCCTCTTACCACCATTATAATTATGTCTGTTCAAATTGAGACAGTAACCTGCTAGCTTTGCTTACATATTATTCCAGTTTCCATAGAAAATAATCTCAGTTAAGTTAATAGCAAACACCAAAAGGCTTTGACCACCCAACGGTAACAGCATGATTAGAGGTTACTCAGAACTTATGAACTGCTTCTAAAATTATATTGTGTTTCTTCATTCCAAGAACAATTTTAATAGTTAATTTGTTGCTGTCGGCATGTAGGACTCCCAAGTATTTCTACACATTTGATTATGAAGGTAGAGAAAAAACAAGCTTCTTAAAAATGAGTAGCTCAAAGGCTTAGGTTTGTGATGTCCAATGTCTGCCTTCAAGAAATGACAGGCAACCATTCATGTGATTATATTTGGTCTTTTGAGTTTCTAATTATAAATTGTGTTTTAGATTTTGATCTCCTTTATGTCTATGTAAATCACATATAACATCACTCATGTCTTTGTAGTACTGTACACTGTAATGATTTTTTTCAGTATTATTATACCAATATAAATAAGTAGAAAGTATATAAATATACATAAAAAGAAATAAATTTCTTAGAAGAATAACAATTTTAGAGTTAGTTTTTCTAGATTAAAAGATCATAAACATTGGCAACATCTTATTAAACCCTATGCATGTTGCTGGAATAGAAGTACACTGCTTTCATATTTGCTATTCTAGCAAGAACACATACTATATGAATAAGCCCTCTGCCCCCTTTCAAGACTCCATGTTCATGAAGTAAACAAAATAAAGTGTTTCAGAATGCTTCTATGTAATTGATGAGACAGGACAGAAATCTGGAACAAATTCTCATGGAAAACAAGGAGGAGTACTCTCTAGTAAAGCATATCTACTGATATTCAGAACTATAAATATCAAGTTGTCTAGAATCTTCCAAGACTTTATGACTCTGACTTAGTCAAAGATATTTAAAGGCAAAAAGAATTAAAATTCTCAAAGCACAGCTCAGTGTATTGTATCTTCTTATCATGATCTGTGTGGAAGCATGAGCAATTCAACTTGTGGGACTGTCATTAAAACCCTGTTAGTTGGCTAGAAGATGGACTAAAATACTGTAGAATCATAGAATAATGGTGATTAGAAAGGCCATAAAACCTCATTTTTAAAGCAATGTCAATATGACAAGATTGTTAAAGTCTTGGCAATTGGATTTGTAATCAAGGACAGAGATTGCACAATCTTTCTGGGTCTATCTTCCAATTGTTTGTGTACACTCACAACATTGTGATTCTTATTTTTTACTTTTTTTTTTTGTCTTATCAGAATTCCTTTAGTACAATTCTTGCCCCTTATCATTTGAACTCATTATACTATGAAACTCTGAGAAGAATCCTATTCCTCTTTCTCAGAATCTACCAAGGATACAGCTGAAGCCAGCAATAAGCTGAACTTAGATCTCTGCCTTTCCCCAGACATCATGGTCACCCACCACCAGTGCTCTTCTTGGTTCTCCTCTGGTGGAGAATCCAAACCTGTGTTTGATACTCCACATATTTTCAAACAAAAGACAAACGATTTTCCCAGGGAGCAGTATGATCTTCCTATAGATTTGTACTAAAGTCACACTAATCTAATTTACATCCATAATAGACAAAAGTAATAATAATATTTAAAAAGTTAATAACTGAAGACATAGATGTGCTAGAGTAGTGTAGTTCAACTCATCTTAGAAAAGCTTTTGCTTTAAATTGATATATTTATCAATATTTGATACAGAAACACTATATAATTTAAAATTAAAAGCATTTTATAGAGAATGACAAATTGTGTTAGATTGTATTGCAATCATTTTTATAGCTGTCTTTTAATAATTCATACTTGTCTTACAAAACTTATTTTTTTGATAATTAAATAAACATGTTTCTAAACTGCTACGTGTCACAAATAGAAGTATACTTAAATTAATAAAAAAGTCAAGTTGTTTATTTGAATAGTTAATGAATATCACTTGAAAACAGAAGTTGTTCTCCTCAAAGACAAGCATATTTCCAAGGACTACATTATGTATCACTTGAGAAGTATATGAGTATTTTCAGAAATTACTCATTAAGACAGATCAGAAGTTAATGATAGGATTTCAAAGGAACTTAAGGGGATTAGATAAGGATTTTGTCACTGAAATTCCACAGTCTTCACTGAAAATGTCAACTAACGTGAACATTTCAGTAATGAAGCAAAACTATAGAGTCACTAAGTCATTCTATTTAAAGTACTCCAGCCAGATAAGAATCTGACCACTTGAACAAAAAATTCTATAAAAATGTGTTATGGTTTTATGATTTTTGTTGTATCATAACATCATGTGGTGTACTGGAAGTTTAAGAGCTAATGCTCTTGGGCTACTGGTTAGGAGCCGGCACTCTCAGCACCAGGGCCCAGGTTTGATTCCCGGTTGGGAATGCATAGAGCATGATGTTATGATGTGGAATATCAATAATACAACAAAAAACATAAAACCATAACAAAATGTAAATCAAAGAAAATTAAATTATATATCCAGGTTGAATTTGACTGAAAAGAAACATGTTTATTTCATTTCTCCTTGGAAAATACATCCAAGATCTGTGAAAAATTCATGGTTACTGCCATCAACAAATCCTTTCCACAGATAACTGCAAAATCATCTGACACTACATTCTGCAATGCAGAAAATCAGCAGGGGTGACTCTGCTAACAACGAGCGCAAACAGATGGAGTGGAATCTCCCGTTAAAATCTCAGTTATTCTAGATATGATACGATAGCCTACGTCTATATCTTAAACATTACCCTTTCAGTAAAGTAAGACCTTAGTTTAGAAGGAAATTTGAATTGGTGCTAAGAATGTGATAGCATAGCTGGATCGGTCTCAGCAAGTTTTTCATTTATTATTTCAAACACCAAGTTACATTAATACTTTTACAAAATCTGAATACATGAAGAATCCATAGATGTATCCAAACTATTAAATTCATAGCTGCTTCTGAGTATGTTAATTAAGCACACCACACATTTCTGAAGAGATCATATCCTTGCAGTCCCTTTCTTTTCAAATAAAGAAACACTGCAGAAATGATTTGGTCTTTTTCAAAAAGCGTTACTTTTAATAAAAGCAACATGCTGTGATTTTAGTTGTTGGTATCTAAAGTTTTCCATTTCCAATAAGTTTTATAACAGCAAAATCCGTTAAAGTCAGAGAAGACATTATGCTATATATAACAGGGTATCCTTTCAACCAGAATTTTTATTTTTTTCCCTGTGGATGGAAAAAATATGCTGTGGTTAAGCAGGATAAAACTCCCTACAATTTCTATCTTTTTAAATGAAGGCAAACAGTAGCAGCTAAGGTGATACGTTTCATATGTCTGCTCCAAGCCCAATGCAAAGAGTGTGTGCATTAGATGAAAGCTAAACATTAATGATGAGAGACTATCAGAACCACCTTTATAAACTAGAAATATATTGACAGTGAAATTCTACTAAGCTTGTGTATGCTTGTGCATTCAACAAAGCTGGACTGAATTATGCCAAATAAGAAATGCCCCAGAAATTTGAAGGATTTAAGAGACCATTATAATAATCTTATTTCAACCACATGCACGGTATCAGCTTTACAGTATGAACAGAGACAGAAAAAGAGTCTTTCTTGTACTAGAGATATTCTCATAGGAAATTCATATTAATGGTAGTCCTAGATAAATATTTGTATTTAGACATACAAGATTTGAATTTTTTAACATTATTTAACTAATATACACTGAGCAATAATAATGATAACCCCAATAAAGAATTATGTTCTCATGCTAGCTGAGACTGACAATTTACAGCTAAACAGACTTTTCCTTCCACATATGTCAATTAGCAAGACTGGTCAACATATGTCTGTCTATAGACAGCCATGTAAAATTAGACAACAGTCCTCATTTAGACAATTTGAAAGCCTAAGTTATGAAATTTTTAGCATAGCACCCAAAGCTGTGTAAAAAGTTTCCAGGTAGGAGGTATAAAGTCATGATTTCCAAACTGATATTTAGGCACTTCCATCTATGAGAGGCAGATGATTTTACAAAATCCTCTTTTCTCATTAATTTTTATTAATACTTTTTTTGTGCAATACTCAGCACAATAAAATGTATATATGAACTTATTAATAAACATAGTGAATGAATAAAACACTCCCTCCTGGATGCATGACAGAGGCCAAAGATTGCATGGAGTCATTGCACTGCACTTGGTGGTCAAGTTTGATGATTGCCTGAGTAGAAGACAATCTGGAAATATAAAACAGATGACAGCCTTTAGGAGTGGTTGTTCCTGGTGAAACACAAGGTTTTTAGACTTACACACCAATCTAGAGTCACAGTACAGTATACCTACTATTCTGCTAGCTTGCAGCTTTCTGATTGGATACACACTTAGCCAGACTCAAGAAAAAAAATGGTATTAACCCTTATTGGTCCATGTATCCTAACTTGCTTTACTGCAGACCTTCCTGTTAATTTGTGTTCTGAACTTAGTGTCTAGAATTTTCTCTAGGAATTGAATCTGAATTGAATTAATATTCCTGGGAACATATCTGGTAGATTCTTCTCCTAGAAGATATTCTAAAAGTCTTATATTTTCTAGGAGAATGGACAATTTTTTAGGGACTAAGGTCACTTTCGTAAATGAAAATATGTTGCACTCAGTTTCAGGTGGTAATGATTACAATGACTCCCTTTGAAAATAAAATTCTATAATGTTTTGTTTGTATCTGGAAAATGACTTTCCACTTAAGTATCATCCGTCACTACACATCTGAGGTAACTCTGTACATCTGTAAATCAAAGGAAGCAATAGGCATGTGAAATCTGCACTGATCCAGAAACAGTGAAGCCAACATAGATTGACTGAAGACAGGAATGGTATGGCAATTGACATGGAAAGGTAACACACATTGCAATGGACATACAGTTTGGATGCAATTTAAATTGTGTTGAGGAAATGGAAGATAGACTGAGTATATTTAAATCACATTCTGGATAATGAGTACATGCGATAATAAAACAAATTGGCAGTAGAAAATTATGTTCATACAGCATAAAAAGGAGAAAAATACAATCCCTGTATAACTTGTCATTTCGAATTTGAAAACTTAATTCTTTTAGAGAAAGGTGAAGTAAAGTAAATTGAAATATTTGCTTCATGAATAGGTATGTAGCCATGTATAGAAACAAAGTGAATGAAATATGATGATTGAGATGCCAGGTGTATGTCAGGCCCATTTTACATTAGAACATTTTTCAAAGAATAGAAGGATCATCATTTTAATCACCAGTCCTGAATCTTACTGTACTGCTACAAACTTTACATTGACTTATCACACAGAATTTGTGAAACTATGTTTGTATCAATATTTAAAGCAAATGTGTAAGCCAGATTACAGAATTTCTCTCAGACACTTTAGGTTTCTCTTAAGTGGAAATATTATAGAAAAAGCCAGATGTGAACAAAATTTGCTCAGGGCTAATTATTGCACTTTTGCCCAAACATCTTTTAATAGTCAATCATTTCATGCTGTGCAGGTTGAGACAAGACATTCTTAGTGGAAAAATCACTGCGACAAAACAGATTGTGCAATGTCCTAAGCAAATCCTTCCAGTGCTGATACTGACATTCTGCTTTGGAGGCCTCAATTTTGTATGACTGTGTTGGACAATGCAAGCATTACAAATGCTTCTGGTAAAAAACAAAACAAAACAAAACAAAACAAAAAAAGAGTCCATCTAGTTTGTGGAATACAGTGAGTAAGAGAAAGGAAAAGTGGACAGTTATTTTAACTGTGAATGTCATGTTCTCTGTGAGTGAGTATAGCTACTTACTGCAGGCAAACAGCAGTACTTCCTGCTGGTGAAAGACATATGTTATTTCAATATATAGGGTGAAAAAATATTGCTCCTTGAGACGTGGACAGATGTGCTTTTTTGCTGTGTAAGAAAGATAAACTGTTTAAGTGATCCACAGTGAAGTAGAAGACTCCATCCTTGACTAAAATAATAGTCCAGAAAACTGGTTATACTCCATGGATCTATTCCCTGGTAAGCTGAAACACTAGAGTTCTCTGCTTCTCAATTACATGTAGTGAGCAGAAACTGCTACACTCTGTGCAAGATTTCAGTGTCCCACAGGATATGCAGCATTGAATTTTTGAAGAGAAAATTGAAAAGGCGAGACTTGTAGCTTAAATGGCAGAGTAGTATGCAGCATCCTTCAGAAGTCTGAATCTACTGATGGAAGAATAACAGTGTAGTTAAAGGCTCTTCCTGTCAGGGTGGACTGCTAAAGCTGCTCAGCTATGATATCTAACCTTCGTATTATAACAGTCCTATCTATTTTCCAGACAGTAAGATAAAATTAAAGAAATTGTTGTTAGGAATTCAAGTGGTATTGTAAGGGCAATGAAGCCTTGATTAAACACCAAGATCTGCTACTGAACAATAATATTGTCATGCAATGACTACAAATAGTCAAATCTTACATCTAATATAATCGTAAAACCAATAAATAGTTTATAAATATACTATGAAGAATAGAAAAACAGCTATAATCTTTTATGATAACAAAAGCCTACATTTAAAAAGCAAAATAAGGAGTGTAAAGACTGTTTTTTAATCCAGTCAGAAATAAAAAATGTTACAAGAACTGAATACTAAATGTGAAATATACAGATCAGGCCCTCTGCAGTTGATGGACTTTAGTAGGCTCTACAATCATTCATATAACTTGAAAAGATATATTTTATGATAAGTTTATTTTATAAATTTATAACTTCCATTTCTGATCCCAGTTATTACTATAAGGGTAAAAGCAAGGCATGAATAGCATAGCAGAGTTACATGGTGAAAATAATTGAATATTTAAAATCCCACAAAATTGCTGTTCTTTTTTCTTTACTTTCATTTCAACAAAAGTAATTCTTTTGGAGGGTTTTATTGTATGAATCTTTACTAATAACTAGTATAACTAGTTTTGAAATAAGCCAATAAATTCCACTACAGAGTTGTTGCTTTACAGTTGTGTTTGGTTTGTTGTTGTTGTTGTTGTTGTTTTGTGGTTTTTTTTTGTTTTTTTCTAGAATGCAGGTACTAAGTGAAATGAATAGGTCTAATTTTCTAACAGTTGAAACAGGTGGAAGAAGCAGCAAGCTTTCGGATAAGGTTGTGGGTTTTTTTTTCACAGATCTCTCAGATGTTACACTTCCATCTCAAATAGAGAATTATGATAGAGCACTATTATCAGATTAAAACTATCCTGAGGAGGATAAACACTTACTTTGAAAGATCTTTGAAAGATCTGAAGATAATTTAAAAATACAATTAATACAGGTTGAAATTATCTGTGCAATTGATAATGATCTGTTGGATGACGCTGTTTATTCACTATTTTCTGCCTTTCTGTCATGGTGAACTGGACTCTACAAAGAATGAGAAGACAGTGGATTTTCATAACAAGATATGAATAATATCATTATTTGAGCTGCAACATGATGATGACTGATCATTCTAGGAAAGGAAGAAATGTGACATAGGAGCACAGCTTCACTCAATCCCAACACACATCTTTATCTGTACTATGTTGAACCCAAATCTAGTGGAATTTTGTGGAGGGGAGAGGGGTTCAGCCTTTCTTTTCTTCTGCCCACTAATGTTTCTCAAGAAGATGTTCAGAAATGATTCATTTTCTAGTAGAAAATCAGCCATAGTCCTAAGTGCACATAACTGTTGGAATAGATCATATGTAGAAGTCTGATGAAACATATAGGGTCAGAAATAAGGTGTAGATTCACAATACCACTGAAAAATTACTTAGTCATACTATTTTATGAATCAGAAGGGAATACTCTCCATGAATATGGTCAGTTACCGCAAGATCCTAAACTTAGCTGTAGTTCCCAAACAGTACAAATTCATCAGCATGCTTCTAAAACCACAGGGACATTAATTCAACTACAAATGAAAAGAGAGAAGTAGCATTTGAAAGGATCACATAACTCCACTGCGCTGATAATTTGTGCTTTTACTCAGTTCTCATTCATAGATGAAACTTTAGGCTATGTTTAGAACTTCAAAGTGAAAATCCTGGCTTAGGCTGTGATATGTGAGCTAGTTCTGCTCAAATATTTCAGTGAGGGTCCAGTGAAAATAATAATAATGATTGATCTTCCCAAAACAGAAGTGCCATCAAAATCTGGAAATGATCACAAGAGTCGCAGCCAAATGAAGCACTAAAGTCAAGATATGTTCACAGAAGTTCAGATGTTACACTGAACTTGAACTTCAGCATGGACCACATAGCTCAAATGTTGTTCAACTCTTCTTAATTCATACAAAAAATTATATAGATACAAAGTATATGTAAACAAGGAGCCCTTGTTCTTTCCTTTCTCTTTTCACTACAGAGTAAATATCCAGAACTATTTGGTCACACTGTTGAGAGAAAAAACAAGTCAATCTTAAAATTGCATAGAATACAATGCATTATTCTTCAGATGTTTACTGAATTCGTTATTCACTTTCTTACGACTCAGAACAAATATTCTTGTACCATCAGTCATCACTTTAAAATCCTTATTCAAAGGAATGTAAACTTTTAACACAGAGACAGATACAAAAGGATATTCAATTAAGAAATGTGTGTCTTGGGAAAAGAAAAACATGCCACTTACTTAGTAGTCATGAATGACCTATTGTTCTGTTTGACTACGTCACTCTCATTCTAGATCTTCCAAGGACATAAGAAAGTCTCTACTTGCTGAAAAATTCAGGATAATCTGAACAATGCATGAGAATTACAGTCCATTGATTCAGCCATATCCATTTTATCCTGGAATTTACTGCACACTGAGAGATTACATTTGTCATAAATCACCATTTATTAATTTTGACTGATTATTCAGTATTTATTTGTACATGTCTCAGAGTTAACATACAACTGATGACATCAGGAATTCTTTTTTTTTTTTCTTTGTCATGTTTAGAAGAATTTCAAAGGAACATGAAAAATGAAGCTAATTTTTCATAAATGTTGAAAGCTTTTGGAGTCAGAATCTCTGATAAAAATGTCCTTTTCTCAGATTAAACATTTTGATTAGCAGAAAATATTTCAGCAAATCTGTAGATGTTTCCCCGAATCTAATAATAGGACTCCTATTAAAAAACAAAACAAAACAAAATAAAATCTACGATAACAAACTTCAAAAGAGATTCAAAACAAAAAGAAGAACAAACTCAAGGAATATAATATAAAGGACAAAAATAATTTTAAAATGAATTCAAATCCTTCTGTTACTATCTGGAAGTTAGAAGGTAGTTAACCATATATCCATATATTGGAGAATCAAGAACGATAAATTAAAGATAAATCACAAATCAGATTTGCAGGAGTCTTGAATGGTTTTTGAGTGGAGCATTAAAAAAAAGAATGAACCCTGTGACTCCAACAGAAGATAATCAGCTTTTGCATGTGATCTGATAGTGATGTAATGCATAGAACCACAGAATCATAGAATGGCTTGGGTTGGAAGGGACCTTGAAAATTGTCTAGTTCCAGTCCCTCAGCTGTGGGCAGGATTCCCAACCATTTGATCAGACTGCCCAGGAGCCCATCAAGCCTGGTCTTGAATACCTCCAGGGATAAGGCATCCAGAGCTTTTCTGGGCAACCTGTTCCAATCCCTTACCAACCTGTGTCAAGGATTTCTTCCTAATTTCTGACATAAACCTC
The DNA here is from genome assembly GCF_038088225.1 of Cyrtonyx montezumae. Lineage (NCBI taxonomy): Eukaryota > Metazoa > Chordata > Aves > Galliformes > Odontophoridae > Cyrtonyx > Cyrtonyx montezumae. The sequence goes on from NW_027072034.1 coordinate 152,619,172, forward strand.
CTTTTTCAGTTTATATTCATTTCGCCTTGTCCTGTCACTATATGCTTGAGTAAAAAGTTGATCCGCCCTCCTTCTTTTAAGGTCCTTTCAATTATTAGAAGATTGCAGCAAGTTCTCCCAGGAGTCTTCTCCAAGTTGAACAATCCCAACTCCAACAATCTTTTATCATAGGAAAGGTACTACAGCTCTCTGACCATCCTTGTGGCCCTCTCTCAATATTCTCCAACAGCTCCATGTCCTTCTTGTACCAGGGACCTCAGGCCTGGACACAGTACTCCAAATGGGGTCTCACAAGGGAAGAATAGAGGGGGACAGTCACCTTTCTCTCCCTTCTGGCCACCCCTTTTTTAATTCAACCCAGGATACCATTAGCCTTCCAAGCTGCAAAAGCACACTACACTGCTGGCTCATGTCTTACTTTTCATCCATCAAGACCTTCAAGTCCTTCTCAGTGGGACTGCTCTCAGGAAGGTCATCTCCCAGTAAATACTCAAATCTAGGATTGCCCTGACCGAAGTGCAACACCTTGCACTTGGCCTTACTGAACCTTACTAGGTTCTTGTAGGCCCACTTTTCCAGCCTGTCCACGTCCTCCTGGATGGCATCCCTTTTGTTATATTGACTGCACAATTCAGCTTAGTGTCATCAGCAAACTTGCTGAGGGTATACTCAATACCACAGCCTAAGCTGTTGATAAAGATGTTAAAGAGCACTGGGACACCGCTTATGAGTGGCCTCAAACTGGATGTAGAGCCACTGACAACAACTCTTTGGCTTCAACCATCCAGCCAATTATTCATCCACAAAAAATTTACCTTTCATGTACATATTTCTCCAATTTAGAAATAAGGATATGATGCTGGACCATGTCAAAGGCCTGGCACAAATCCAGGTCAACTACACAGTTGCCCTTCCTTGGTCCACCAATGCTGTCATTCCACCATAAAAGGCCAACAAATTGGTGAATTTGTGAGGCGTAGTCTACCCTTGATGAAGCTGTGCTGGCTGTCTTGGATTACCTCATTGCCTTGCACGCGCCTTAGCACCTCTTCAAGGAGGATCTGTTCCATGATCTTCCCAGACACAGGTGTTTTTATGTAACCTAAGTTCTCAGAATCCATCTCTACTCTTTAATAGTCTCAGATGCACTTCTGAAATTCTGTAAATAATCCAGAAGTGGCTGAGTACTATCAGCATTATTTTAATCCCTGTGAAAGCAACTTCAAATCTCCAGAATGCTTACAGAAATGTGTTATTATCCTGTCCTACTTCAATACAGTAACAACCATGAGTTTGGGACTTGGGTGAATACAGTAATAGCTAAGCTCTGCTATCAAATTTATAGTTTCTGGAAGAGTACACCTTGCAGACTGAACGACCAAAAAGTAAAACTACTGAGACAGCATTTGCACAGAAATTCACATAAATCTGTAGAAATTTACCACTAAATTGCGAACAGTTGAACATGAAAGTCACACCACCCCAAACAGCTCTAGCAAGAATATCAGTCTAGGACTACTAGCCATGTAATGTATATATGTACTAATCATATTAAATATGACTAATTCGAGAAATCTATGAAGTACATTTTCACCATAGTTTGAAAATCTATTTGTGTATGTGTGTATTAGTTTTTTAATTTACACCATTTATATTACAAAGCATGCTGAGATGTGACAACTCTAACTCTCATCTATTCCCCCTGGGTTCCACACAATATGCAGAATATAATACAGAAGGGCAAATCAATACCTCTGTTACCTTTCAACCCACTGCTTTAGGTAAAGCATTTCTATGCTTTTATCACAGCAAACTCTAGGATCTATTTCACAAAAATATATAAAAAATGATGTTATTTTCAAATCTCCATGTATGAGGTTTTTGCTTTATTTTACTTTTAAATTAAAAGTACAAGAAGTTTTCAAAACCCAGAATTTTACATCTCAAGGGTTTTAATGTTATTACACATTTATGCAATTAAGTAAAACAAATTTAAAAAATCTAATCCATTAACATGATTTTATGAAGTAATGCATTGCATTTTCTAAAAGCAGGGTGGTTCCATTAAAAAAAAATACAATATAGCACCGGAAACATCTAGTTCACAGTTCTAAATGACAAATACATGCATAAATTACAGTGCTGTATAAAATCCACCAGCATGAATTTTACAAAAATACCACTTTTCATATAACAAAAGAGCATGGGAAATTGTAAGCTTCAAGCCTTTTCATAAATGTTTTAACCAAACAAAACAGAAAGTGAAATTATACACATAAAATCAAAATAGTCAGATTTTAATATTGCTTTGTAGTGCCTGGGGTACAGGAAAATAGAACAACTTCTGTCATTATTGATTTTAATTAGTTATATTACAGGCATGGACACATGGGCCTTAGACTTTGATCTTGCAAGCAAATACCACCTCAAGTTCTAGCCAGTGGAAGCATTTGTATAATTAAAGATACACGGATGATGAAGTATTTGTAGAATCTAAGTTTTGGTCTATAATGCCTCTTTGTTTACAGCAGAAATAAATGCTATTTATTACTGGTCCTTGCAAGAGACTAGCTGTGCCCTGGCAGGCAACTATGAGAGGTTCACATATTTCAGTGTGAGGAGCACAAGCCGAACTCAGGGTGCTCTGAAACCTGCTTAACACAACTAAGTCTATTGAGCCCTGAAGCAGATACAGAACACATCCGAGCCAGTGGTTCAGAGTGCTCTGTCTAGCAGACACCATAGCTGCTTAAGTTGCTCAAATCACTGATCAAGTAACTGCACCTTTGTCCTCATCTTCCAGGCCATTATTAAATCAAAGACACAGTATATTTTAGTAATAATATCTTCACTTATACCCAAATCCATCTTACCTACTGAATACTGATACTGAACACCATCTGAGAGTTATGTCAGGCTTCTGGTTTAAGTTAACTTATTTTGCCCTTCTGTGCAAACAGAAGTACATGGCCAAGATAAGTGTAATACTCAAACAAATCACCTGTTTCAGAAAGTAAGTTCAGGAACAAGGAAGGATCCTGTCAACTATTTAGTCATAGAAATTTGTGGGATGTTTATCATTGTCTTTAGTTACAGTGAAACAAGGTTTCTGTTCTGTTTTTGTATCAGAACTTTTGCATAGTTGGCAGTTGAAGATTTAAAGAGAGGATGCTGCAATTGAAGTTGTTTTTGGAGATCCACTCTTTACAGTACCTGTTTCTTTTATCTTCTGAATGTGAAGCATTTTATTAGAAAAAAATCAAGTACTTTAGAAATAAAATACCACATTGCATTGTTTGAGTGGTGCCACCACAGAACCAATACAGAATCCCAATAAGGAATTCTATGGTGTCATTGCAGAACATGGGAATATTTACAGCCTGTTCCTGAGCTTCAAGTAATGCTCAACCTGCTGAATACTTTAACACCTCCTCAATGGTGTGTTTAGAAACAGCTATCACAGATGCTTGTGTAACCTGAAAATATGCAGAAGGATGTGGCCAAGCCTAAGATAAGAAGAGAAGAGAAAATAATGACTTACTGCATGTAAACACAGGAACGTAAAGACAGGGCATTTTTTTAAGCAATAATTTTAAGATCTCGAAGTCAGCTTGAGTTCTTCTGGGCTCCAAGACAACACATATTTTCAAGCTTTGTATCATACCATTCTCAGTCAACTGAGATGAAATATGTAATGCATAAAGGAATGGGATTATTTTCCTTTGCTCTTAGCTTTTACACACACTCACAGGAAAGCACTTTGCTTTATTGTAAATAAAGGGTTGCAGGAGCTCATGGAATTAAATAACACTTGCTAACCTTTAGCTTTTTGGCTGAAAAATGACCTTTAGTGATGACCCGAGCGAATAGTGCTATTTGGAATAATTCCCTTGCATCAAACAACCTATTATTTTACTATTATTAAGGTTTGGTAACACTGCTGGGAGAAACCATCTGTTAAAAAAGAAACAAGGTACTGACCCTTAGATATTTGGGGACTATTGTTTTCTGCAATCAGTTTAAGGCACTTTTCATTCATTTTGTACAATTTATTTTCACCACTGTCAGGAAGATCAGAATAAGAAAAGGCCAACACCCCTGTGATGTTTATTACACATCAACAAATGAAAGATATATTTACAGCTGCATTCAGCATTTTACTAGGTCTATTAAACAAATGTGTTGTAAGAAGAAGCCTATAAAACAAACTGAGCAACAGTAAAAGGCCCATTGTTTGACTCCCTGCTGAAGCTTCAATTGATTCACAGTATGAAGTCAGGAATCCTTTAGATAAAAATAAACACAGAAGAAGTAGAGAATAGATACATTAAGAGGAGTGACATCTTCTTTCACTGAAAAGACTGTCTTCCAACCACAGACTCCTTGGTTTAAGGAATTATTTTACAAATGCTTTGCCAAAAAATCGATTACGATGATAGAGGTTCCAGTCAAGAATCTTTAAAAATTCTAAGTCTATTTCAGGGGATGAAAAATAATAAAACAAAAAAGGTAGAATTCACATGCTTCACTGAAAGAATGAGTTTCCTAAAATTTGAAATTCTTCAGTACTGATGATGTAAAAATGTTAGGATCATAAAAACTTTTCTTAGTTGCTGCTGCCAGAGGACTATTCATGGCATGTCATCAAAGTCTTATAAATAATGAATGTCTTCTGCCAAGGCCAAAGGGATATGTGAAGAAATCAGTGATTTTTTTTTTAATCCTGTTTAGCTAACAGGCTTTGCTTGACTGGATTTCTTTTTTCTTATTATTTTCTTTTTCATCCCCCCTCCTATTTATGGTTTCTTTGACCTTTTATTTCTTCTTTATTTGGACATTTAATGTTCATAGTGATAATTCAAACTATATTGTGATAGACCACAGAAAGCACAAAAATCTAATTTCTATCAAACAACATTATCCGACTGACTGGAAAGATATCCTTTGAGCTTGTGTTTTTGAAATGAAAACTCATTTCAGGCAAATTTGATTAAGAATGGTAACGTGGTTTTAGAAACTAAATGTTGCATGTCTATGACATATTAATCTTCACCATTAGTCTATCCCAGCATTTCCTTAGTGTTAACTTCTTAATTTGCAGAAACATTGTGAGGTCTTATTTCTATTAATTTCCTTGATACTGAAGTCATAAGTATTAGAAGTCAACCAGTGGCAGCCGTGAGTTACAGAATGTGCTATTGCACCATGTTTCCCCATGGAATGCAACAGGACAGAAAGCACTGCTGTTTCCTGTTATATTTCATTGATTTTTTACTAATCTGTATAGTATATAAGATAAATTAGTGACACTTCTGCCAACCAAATGAGATTTCAGTCTGAAATACTGCACTGCTTTTGAGGATAAATCTTAAATCATTTAAAGTAACTGGAAGCCGCTTTTTTACTTTACTTCAACTGCTACAAGACCATGGGACCAGATGGGATCCACCCAAGGATGCTGAGGGAGCTGGCAGAGGTGATTGCCGAGCCACTTTCTACCATCTATCAGCATTCCTGGTTATCTGGAGAGGTGCCACAAAATTGGAGGCTTGCCGATGTGACTCCCATCTACAAGAAAGGCCGTAAGGAAGACTCAGGGAACTACAGGCCTGTCAGCCTGACCTCGGTATCAGGGAAAGTTATGGAGCAGATGATCTTGAAGGAGATCACATGGCACGTCCATGGCAATCAGGGGATCAGACTCAGCCAGCACGGGTTCACAAAGGGCAGGTTGTGCTTGTTGAACCTCATCTCCTTCTATGACTGGGTGACCAGGCAGGTAGATGAGGGAAAGGCTGTTGATGTAGTCTACCTGGACTTCAGCAAGGCCTTTGACACGGTCTCCCACAGTATTCTCCTGAGGAAACTGGCAGCCCGTGGTGTGGACAGGTTCACTCTTCTCTGGGTGGAGAACTGGCTGGAGGGCCGTGCCCAGCGAGTAGTGGTTAATGGAGTTAAGTCCAGCTGGTGTCCTGTTACGAGTGGTGTCCCCCAAGGGTGGGTATTGGGGCCCATCTTGTTTAATATCTTTATTGATGACCTAGACGAGGGGATTGAGTGTACCCTCAGTAAGTTTGCAGATGACACCAAGTTGGGAGGATGTGTCAAACTGCCTGAGGGTAGGGAGGCCCTTCAGAGGGATTTGGATAGGCTGAACAGCTGGGCTGGGCTCAATGGGATGAGGTTCAATAAGACCAAGTGCCGGGTCCTGCACTTTGGCCACAATAACCCCATGCAATGCTATAGGCTTGGGGCAGAATGGCTTGAAGAATGTAGAGAGGAAAAGGACCTGGGGGTGTTGGTTGATGCTGGGCTTAACATGAGCCAGCAGTGTGCCCAGGTGGCCAAGAAGGCCAACAGCATCCTGGCCTGTATTAGAAATAGTGTAGCCAGCAGGAGCAGGGAGGTGATCATCCCCCTGTACTCAGCTCTGGTACGGCCGCACCTCGAGTACTGTGTTCAGTTTTAGGCCCCTCATTACAAGAAGGACATTGAGGCCCTGGAGCGTGTTCAGAGAAGGGCAACAAAACTGGTGAGGGGTCTGGAGCACAAGTCTTATGAGGAGCGGCTGAGGGAGCTGGGATTGTTTAGTCTGGAGAAGAGGAGGCTCAGAGGAGACCTTATTGCACTCTACCACTTCCTGAAGGGGGGTTGTGGTGAGGAGGGGGTGGGCCCCTTCTCCCTGATAAATAATGACAGGACGAGAGGGAATGGCCGCAAGTTGCACCGGGGAAGATTTAGATTAGATTTGAGGAAACATTTTTTCTCTGAAAGAGTGGTCAGGCACTGGAATGGCCTGCCTAGGAAGGTGGTTGAGGCACCATCCCTAGCGCTGTTCAAGAAGCATTTAGATGAGGTGCTATGGGATTTGATTTAGTAGTTTAGTGGGTAGGGATGGTGATAGGAGGATGGTTGGACTAGATGATCTTGTAGGTTCTTTCCAACCTAATGTACCTATGAACCTAATAATTGAGCACTGTAATAGACAGAAGAGGTAATAAGGTATGGCCAGTACAGTATTGAGACACAGTAACAAGACATGACAAAAACTACTAGCAATTATCTGCTTTTCCCTGAAACCAATAAAAAGTAATTTGAAGATGATATTCAACTTCTATTCCATCAAAAAAAATTTAGCTACATGAGTGATCCAAGTTTTACAGCTATTGGCTACACACAGTCTGCACATCATGCCAGGGCCAGGATGTTTGGCAAGCATTTCTTTGCTGACATCTTTGTGGTTACAGACCTCCTGCTCATACTTGCACAGAAACTGTAAATGGAATCTTTCATATGCTGTTATACTCCAGAGCTCCTGCAAGTTGCAGGTAATGTAAGAATGAGAGCAGATTTAGAAGCAAAGAAGCATCAGTAACTAGAGCATTGGGGCCAAAGAGTGTATTCAAATGCCTGATTGTAATGTGCTGAAGTTTACAAATGCTCTGAAAAGTCTAGCAACAAAAAACGTCATGGACAAAACCTGACTAAAATAAACAAACAGAAAAACTCTTCTTTGTGTTTGTAATGTTGTATACTGAAAAGAAAAAGGTTGAATACATAATGGTACAGTCCTGCTTTACACTGTTTTGAAACAAACAAAAAAAAAGACAACCTGACAAAGGGATGTACCATGGACGAAAACATATCTATTAATAGCTTCATCAGAGCTAACAGAAGATGCTTAGAACTGAAACACAGTTATAACAGTCGTCAATTGAATCCGTTAACAAGGTGAAATATCTCTTCCAAAATCAGAGTTGAGGAAGATCGGAAGAAACAAGATGATGGAAAAAAGGATTAGATCAGTGTAAGATGACAATAAAACAATAGGCTGGTAATATTCATTTTTGAAACAAGGCCTGGAGAGAATCAATGTTCAAATTTGCTTTTATCTATGTAGCAAATTCAGCCCATTTCTCAAAATGAATCTTAATGTTGACAGTTTACAATTTTCACTAACTAAAAGATGGTACTTATTTTATACTACTCAATTTTTTCTTCAAAGCTATTTAAAATCCTATCTTCACAAAAGTTTGGAATTAATGCTAAACTACAGTTTTTTTATAATACAATATTTTTGTTCTTTTTTTCTTTTAACATTTCCTTTCATGTATGGTCACGAGTCCTTAAATGATTATGTATGTGCCAAATACTAACTAAGTAACATAAAACATTTAAAACAGTATACTTGCATTAAGAGAGTTTTATCTGTAAAACAAAGATTAATATCTATATCCCTGCAGGGTTTGAATTTCTTTAATAAATCAAGTTTATTTCTAATTAATGTTGACTACATGTTGCCTTCATCATATTTCTCTAATTGCATGAAGAAGACCAAGACAGCAGTTTTAATAATAGTTAGAATACCTATTGCAGAGTTTTGAAATACTTTTTGACCCAAAGTATCTCAAAAGGTCTGAAACAAACCCTAACACTTGCACATCATACTGTAAATCATACAAACAACATTAATCTTGTGTTCATGTAAGTAAAATAAAACACTTCTAGTGAAATAATGGTAAGTACAATATCCAAAGAAGAGTTTAAAATAGCAGATGGTGTTATCGCTTTGAAAGCAAGGAGGAAGCTACATGGAAGCAGTTGCATGCAGAATATTCTGGTCTTTCAGCTTCAGATGGCGCTTACTTCTTTAAAGCAAAAGCAGGCAAGTGATTGATGTTACACAGCAAACAGTCTGCTTCTTACATCCCCAGAGGTAGTGCTTATCACTTTGGAGTTCTGCTACAGTAAAACTTAGAGAAGCCTTTGTCAACAAACTGCAGTTATGAAAGGAACTGTCATGATTTCTCTGCCAAAAAATTCCAGTCTTTGTGAAAAAGTCCGTCTAGGATTACTTGAAAACACTCCTGAACTTGCTACCAGCCACCTCTTGGGATATGGATAAATAATAAATTTGAGGCTTGGGTAAAGAATTTGTTGTTTGACCAATGGGAGAAAGGGAATAAAAGACCTCCTTTCTTCCCCACCACCTGGTTTGAGATATCTATACATCCTTCTTTAAAACATTTCTGCACTGATGCTGAGTTCTATGCAGCCTGAAGAATTTGGTTAAAAAGAGACTGTCATGTGTTGTTTTCACAGGCTTTTAATATCAGCCCTTATACTCAAAGATACTTAATACCTCCAGCTATAATGCAAGACTTTAGTTCCTAAGCCTTGAGTTGTACTGTTCCTTATTTTACCATAAGGAAAATCCAAACATTTGTCTGTTATTTACATACACATATTTTATAGATACATGTATTTATATGTACACAAATATTCATATTCATATATATATATATATATATTTATACATAGTTATACATATTCATAAATATAAACGTACACATAACTTATATCATTCTTTTTTAATACAGAACTCTCTGGACTACAGGTAACTGTAGATAAGCCAGATCCTTATTTTGGTAGATTCAAGTTGATTTACAGAGAGAGAATGAAATTCTCATTCACATTTCAACTTTTCTTGGTAGGAGAACTAGTCTTTCATAATCATTTAAAACCAAAATTCTACTACCATGAAAGTTATTAAAATAGAAAAAGTTTTATTCATGAAACTGAATCAGTCATGATTCAGGTACGAGTTATATGGCCAGTTATTAGCTAGCCATGTTTTCTGTGGACAGATGATTACTAAATAAAAATAGTGTATGTGTGCATTTAATATATTTACCTTCTTCAGAATCCACAAATGCCTGCCTAAAATTTTTATAATTTTTTATTATTCTCATAATTTGTTAAGTCACTGGCTAAATTTTGCTGCCACCTAGCTAGAGAACTGACACAGAAAAGATGCACGGTTAAAAGACCAGAGTAATGATTAGCAAGACATTGCTAGAATAATTTTTAAACGAGTCTCTGAAATCATATTTCTTTCTGCAAGTAAATCTCTGACTAGACAAACTAAATTGCAACCAATAAAATTTGCAGAAATGTCTTAATCTAGTTTAATTTGAATTAATTAAAAATGACTATTATCAAGAAAGTTTAAGTAGGCACGTTGAAAGTCCAGCTCCTGCAAGTGGCAATGAAATATTTTTCTTCTCCAGCAGCAGACCTCAGCAGTCCTCAAAGATTATTAAAAAGGCCTAACAAGCTATAATTCTTATAGATGGTATTATATAACACATTCTATGTATTAAATTCTGCATATGAACACAGAGTATCACTTTTCTTCTGCACAACTTCATCTATCCCTTCAGTCTCTTCTTTTGCTTTTTGGATATTTTATCTTGAGAACACAAATTTCTAAATACAGATTCTTTCTTTCTTGATTCAGTCTGATCCTTCTGTCTGTTGCAACTTCACTGCTGCAAGTAGCAAGCACTGCTCACAGCAAGCATGATGGAGATGTGTGGACTGGAAGTGCTACTTAACCATACTCTTTCCAAGAAAAGACAGCATCCAGCACACAGTTACACAACGTGGAATGGACCATGCCAAAATACCTCAAGTCTCTCAAGAGCGACATAAATGGTTAAAAAAACCACAAAAAACCTGATCTCTCAAGATCCGCAAATATCTGCACAGAGCCCACTGTACCAGATCCTATTCCTGCTACAAAATTGTGGAGACACCACAGGGCCTCAACTACTCACTTTTGTACCTTTGCTCTTTAACCTATCCACAAACCAGAAAAGAACACTTAGGAACACACTGCATACTGTAGGGGCTTGAATTATACAATTACATCCTTCATGGGCTCTTCAAGCCTACATGCTTTTAATGTAGTTCTACTAGGCTTATATAAATACATATCCTGCTCTCTGGGAACTGAATCCATTTCAATCTGTAATGTAAATAGCTTCTTTTTAACATACAGTGTGTGCTGATTTCACCTTGATTATATATTTCCCATTGCGAGAACTCAAACTGTGGGACACTGGGAAAGAATGCAACCCGCAGCCTATAAAGCATGGGGGCTAAATCTTGGCCTCCATTAACACCTCGTTAAGCAGTGCCTGTACTGTACTTAAAATCAACGAATGATTTTTAAATGTATTTGTCAGCCTACAACTCAATAATGTAGAAATCATATTTCTCTCTAATTCTGACTGAGCAATAATAAATTCTTATTTCTACAAATCAATGTGGAGCAGTAGGAGTATATTATTACCCAAGCAAGATTTCTGCTGGGTAATATCATCATCAAACACAACCTTCAAGATGACCATGCCACTAATACCACAAATGGTGTTAATTGCAATATAAATTTTCTTATGAACAAAGGCTGAGGGTCTGAGGAAAACACTTTCAATTCTTGGGCTTGTATCCAGTTCAAGTAACTAAGAATTAAGTTAAAAACATAAAATAAATTCAACCCCATATAAAGGAATGTCAAAATTCTCATGTTTGCGCTTAATGTGAGTAAAGATAATCCTCTGTGTTACCAAAAAACACCATTGCAGTTTACTTTAAACTGACAGGTTTAACAGTAGTTCAGGAATGCAGGATTTTGATTAACTCCCACTGAAGCTGAGTAAAGGGCCATAGCATCAAACAGAGGTTGCACAGTATATCCTTTAATTGGCAAGGGGATTGTGGTATTCCTATCCATCAGGAGACCCCTCTGAGCAAGGGTTAGGACCTGAACTTGTTGCAGTGAGTTGGGAAGCATGTGTGCGCTGCAGGTGAAGCCTGATTTGCTGAGGGCAAAAAAGTTCTCGTTCATTGTCAGTTACTTAACTTTCACTGAACATAACTTTTGAAGCAGAAATAGGAAAGGAAAATTTGTAAAAAAAATCAGCGTGTCTAATTTGTGGATGCCTCCACTTGGCTCTATAAGGTAATAAGCTTTTAAGGTAGATTAGTTATAAATACTCCTCCCATTTAAGAAAAAAAAATCTAACATCCATAAAGCTCATCATACTCATCACAGAAGCTTTAACTTATCTGTCAGTACTAGCCTAGCTTGCAGTGTCCTGAATGCTAATTAATAGCCTGCATTATGCAGGTATGTCTGCTTCATGTTTGAGGATCTTTGCAATTAAATTTATCACTGAATTTACAGATATTCTATGCTGAAAATATACACATATGGATTTCATTTCCTGTACCAAAATGGTGCAACCAGCACTTTCTAACTGCCCATGCCCAGCTGGCACCCAGAGCAGAATCCCTCCGGAGTAAGCACAATTAAAATGAAGGGATCCTCCTGCTGTTCCTGTTTGATTAGTGAATGCAACAACATTTACTCATGGTCTTCATACTTGGATGCTACATTCTTTTGGATGGGAGAATTGCAGGAGCTGTTCCTGGGGTGCAAGCAGGGATGCCATGTATAAGCTTTGACTTTGGAGACGTAGTAAGTTGGCTCATTGCAACACAGCTTGTAAAATCAGTCACATTTCATAAGTGAGAAATATTTGACAGGTTACTCTATAAGGTGAAATATAAGATGGTGATATGTGTGCTCATGGTAGAGAATTTGCTTGGGAAAGATCTTTTTGTGTCATTGCATCTGGGAAAACTGACATCAGGCAGGGGAGGTTTGGCCCTCAGTGAGAAATGGATGTTTTAAAATCTCCTTGAAAATATCAGAGTTAAGCTATGTTATGCCCAAATTACTGGCTCCCTGCTGAAAATGGAAGTAGTGTGCAGTAAAATGTACACTGATTCCAACCAGCGGAAAAACAATTACTCCTACAAGCGAGTACAGAAGCAGTTAATAGTTGCAGAACCATAGTGGGGAACTTGCCAAAACTGGCAGCTAAGCCCTGAAACAACATAACAGTAGGTCTATTTGTCTCATTTACTTTGCATTTCTCATCTCCCTAAACCTATCACAAGCAAATAAAGATCAATAACAATAGCCTTAGTGATTACACCTAGAAATAAATCAACATTCAAATAGGTTTTTGACAAAGGAGATTTGAGAGTTATATAATCATCAATTATCACTCATTTCTACTATACTTTGAAACCACTGTTTAAAAAAAAAGTGATTTGTATATTAAAAGTTATTTATTGAATTGACAGCATTCAATTGTTAAATTACAAGAGAGCTTTTCAAGAAAAGTCTATCTTTCTTTAAAACAGTTTCACTGCCCTAATAAAAGCAATACTCAATTCGTAGAGCTTCCTAGCAAGGAATTCAGAGCAATTATCCCATTCAGATTCTTTAATTATAATTGTTAATTTAGCTTGCTACATAAAACACAATTAAACCTTGTTTAGACTAAAGCTGTCTGCATATGGAGCTGTAACTGATGCTAGATTTTAAATCCTGGCCATACTTAAAATAGGTGTTCTAATATACATTGATGCTGCATAGTTATCACTTCCATAGCCACAGAAATGTACTTCAGTAAATCAGCATTTGTTCACTCCCAACTATGTCAGCAAAAATGTATTTTCTTTTCATCTTTGCAGAAAAGATAATATCAAAACCTTGCTGATGGGCTCAGCATCAATTTGTCTTGCGCACTTGCATTTTTTTCCACCTTCATTGCTAGTAACTGCCTGGCATATATTTATATGTATGACATTTACAAGTGCATATACAAGTGCATACTCCTGGAGAGGACTGAAAAGCCACGGCTGTGGACAGGTACTTACAGATATATGTAGGATGAGAACTGAATCATAAGAAAGAGTTTAAATCCCATGCAATTTAGAGCAAAGAGGCACTCTGAAGGAGTTAAGGGAGAAGGGATTAGCTTTCAGGGAGACCAAAACTGAAGAAAAAAGTTGTAAGTAATGTACACAAATAAGAGAGAAAGTAATTTTTTTTTCCTTTGGGTAACAGCTAAACTGGAAGCAGACTTATATTGGCAGTTAGTCATTTTAATTACTGTGTGATGACACTTGCTAGTTTAGAAAATGAATCATATGGTTGCACAGGAATTCAGTCTTTTTGCCTAAGCTATATTTATTTGTGGATAAATAGAATTCTAAAAGTGAAACAGACGTTCAATTGCTTAAGGGTTACTTCATGCATAAGAGTGTATTTATTCAGTAATAATTTCAGGGTATCTTTTCATGACTTTCCTTATTATTAGAGACTAGACATCCTTCTTACAGCAAAGAGGGCAACACAGAATGATGAGAAAACCTAACACACTTTTGGATATATGAATAATTAAATTGACAAAATCAATCACTGAAAATTCCTAAAATCATTCTAATTTCAGTAAAGTCAATTATAGATACAATTTAGTACAAGGACATAATTTACAGCATTTCTGAAAAGGAATATTTCAGTCTGTCAAAGGGCTGCAGTTCGAACCCGGTGCAATACTTTCAGTGAAGTCAGTGAATTTGCATTAGCATAAAGGCTTTAAAAACCTGACACACTGACCTACCTTTATGTGACAGACGTAACCTTGGCTGTCTCGTATCTGTTGCGTGATATCCAGCCGGTAACTCAAGTAACAAGCCACACAGTGCCAAAATTAAAAGGTCCTGGGCAGATGCCATCCTGCCCAACATCGAATCTTGCTCTCTTCACTTAACTGCTGCTCTTTGTTATTTTTTTAAGGCTCCAAGTTCCCCTTCTACTTTCCCAGTGCAGATAGATATTTCTCTTTGGTCAGTTTGTGGGGTATCTCTATGTGAAAAATCAGTGCTCGTCAGTGGAGCACACAGTCACAGCTTGCCATTAGTCAAGCTGTGCAAATGTCATGTAAAAATATTCCCTCTCCTGTACAATTGTTTATAAAGTGCGAGGACATTCCAAGGCGTTACTCTGCAGTGTTGTGTCTTGAGCTCTCTAGTAACTCTGCCCGTGGATTCAGGAAGAAGCTGTATTTTCAGTCCCTCCTGCAAGGCAATTCATTAAGAGAAGGAGGGGGGAGAATAAAAAAAAAAAAAAAAAAAAAAAAAAAGCACCCACCTCCTTGGTGCTCTTCAGAACTCAGCCCCTTGCTCTGACTTGCCAAACAGCCAGTTTTAATTCACCTTTCACCTTTGCTAATTAAAAACAAGAAGTGCCATTCCCTCCTGGAGTTGCAGGATCCACCCAGCAGGGAAGCCGGGCTGTCAGGCTGCTGTATTTACTGAGAAAGTTCAGCAAGGGTTGAGGCGATGTACAGTACGAGCTGCTTCTAGGAAGCGTTTTAATCCACGTGCCGTGTGCTGATTCCTCAATTGCTTCATGGTTTCATGTTGTAAAGCGTCAGGAGAAGGGTCAGAATTCTTCCAGCCCCTCCCTTCCGAAAAGTCATTTCAGGTTTTGTTCCCAGCTCAGTGTTAGAGGAGGATTAACCCTTGAATTAACAGTTTAAGTGCATTATCACTTAGAATCAGTACACAGCATGCTACTAAGTGGATCAGCAGTACTTTTACTTAAAAGAAAAAGAGGATTGTTTTTGTGCTGTTGCTTTTTGGTGTTGTTTTGGTGTTTTTTGTTATTATTGTTGCTTTTTTATTGCTTTTTTTTCCAAATGTGGTTCTATACACACCTTAATGAAAGCATGATTAACAGCATCAGATTTACAAGTGTCAAGCAGCTACTTCTTACATTGCTACTAATAAGTACCAAATAACTCCATCCTTTTATTTTTGTCATTTCTTATTAAACATCATTAAAATTCACATCATTAAAATTATACCTGTGGCAAAAAGTAAGTTTTTATAAAAAAAAATCTATAGGTCTATGTCTGAAATACATAAATGTAAGATTAAAATGCTCTGTAGCTCAGATCTCATGAATAGAATCTTTTAGCATTTTGTGAGATGTACTTTAGTTATTAACAATTGTAGGTTTTTCTCTTGTAATGAAGGCATTAATGTCATATCAGGTCTTTGCAAAAAATGAAACACGAAAACTAATATGCCCATCTGGAAATAGTGTACTTAGACAAAGTTGGTAGCCTACAAAAGGTAATGATATCTGGATAGAAAGAATTAATAAGAAATTTCTGTATGCACCCAAGCTGAAAAGAACCTAGCACAATAACATAGTGAAATGCTAATAATTTTAATGTCTGGATAAATAGATGGAAGAATACAGATCTGTTCATGAAGAATTAAAAAAATCCACTGCTAGGAATTAAAAAAAATAAAAATGGAAGAAACTTTGAGGAAAAGACAAAAGTAAATCTGCAAGAGTACCCAAGAACTCCTGTAGACTGTAATCTGAAGTGGGGAGGTCATGTCTACCTGTTAGTTCTCCAATAGCAGGTCATGTACTTGTACCTGGGCTAGCTTTAAATCAGCTGGAAACTATGCCATCAGCAGTTAAACCACAGGAGCAAGAGCTAAAACATACAGTTCTATGCTTCATTTCATGCACTCACATTGAAGGTTGCACTGAATTGTACACTGACGTAGGGTTGTGGGGCCAGCTGTCTGGCAGGCACTCAGCATGTGTGCTAGAGACATTGTCTGTGAAGACAATACTGGCTCTGCCTCCAAGAACTGACCTCAGCATAAATGAGTTTATCATCTACCTGATGGGGATTTTATTGTTGGCACCTTTCTCTCATGCTGAGGCACACCAATGTGCTGTATTTGATCACTTGAGGCTGTTGTAAAGAGCATGTTCTGGCGCCTGTTGAGGTCTCTCTGAAAATTTGCATTTGCCTTTGAATGTAATTCTGTAAGCTCCTATTGAAATATTCATATTTTATTCCCAAATAAAGATAGAATTAATAGAATTCTAGAAGACTCATTCTTTCTTAAATGTAAGTCTTCAAAATTTAAACACTTTGGTTTCTGAAGCAACCCAAATGTCCTTTTTGCTTTGAAGAATCTTGATGTAGAAAACACAGTATTCTTTCTAATTTTAACAAAAATCTAAATGCAAGCTCAACTATGAATATTGAAACCATATTTAGTGAGTAAATTGAACACTGGTGCAAACCCTCAAATTCTGCCCCTTTCTAGAAGTGTTATCCTAACTACAGTAGGAGGTTGGTTGTTGATGCTCTCAGGATGCAGCTAACGCTATAGATACTGAACCTATTAGTTAAGACTTCAAGTATCCTGAGGTGCTACTACAACAATAGTGCAACAAATTCTAGACAATTTCCTCGGCTTTAAATTCCTTAAATTCTAGTTTCATTTTCCTAGGGGCTGTGAGAGAAGGGAGCTGCTGGAAAACCATGGGCTTTATTTTGTACTTAGGTAAGAGAAAAGGTGCAGCATGTCTACTCAGGCAAAACCTGTGTAAAAATAAGGGCAGTTTCCTGCTGATGAGAACTTACATGCTCTCAGTCACACTTCAAAATCCCAGGCATCTCCAGCCATTACGTAATTCCTGGCTCCCTACAAACACAACGTGACCCAGAGCTGGGGCTTCAGCAACACCAGAAATACCCATGCAAGCTGATTTTCATATTTGTGCCCAAGAACAAAGCGTTTCTGTCTGAAATCTGATTCTTGAGCAGGGTGGGCCATGTAGATGCCTCAGGCTCCTTCCCGTGCCTGCCTAGGGAAGGCGGTGGAGCAGGGCTGCAGAAGCTGGAGCTGCTGCTGGATGGGGAGGCTTCAGCTGGCAGCAAGAGGTACTGGCATGCACATGCAGGAAATGGCTGCTGAACATGAAGAAAGACGACTGCACTGGAAAGAGGCCCAACAAGATGGAAGGGAAAGGGAAAATCCACATATTGGTCTAGGCAGGATACTCACTTCTTTTCTAGAAAAAAAAAAAGTCCTCACCAGAACATTGCTTCATTTTTTCTCAAATTGCTGTATAAAATATACAAGTCTTACACCAGCTTACAAAAAATTTTGATGAAAAGTGAGTAGTGGAAAGGTACACACAATTTCAAGGCAGAATTGTGTGGCCTCAGGCAAGGTAGACAAGCTCTTTGCCTCAGTGACTTTTCAATTAAACAGACATGTGGTCTTGCCTCAAGGGGTGTTTTGAGAGACTTGTTCCTGAAGGATTTTAAACAGTAGGTACAAGGATGGCAACTAAGATGTTCAAATATTAGGATTCTGTCTTAGATGAGTACAAACACAGATGCCAAGGGCTGCAGAGTCTACATGTAATACCTTGCTGGGTTTCTGAAGTGTAAACATGGTGGGTTTACTGTCATTTTCCGTTAATAAGGCAAATAGAACTCTTAGAATAGAACTCTTTTAACTCTGTTAAACCTGAATTTGTTTCAGTAGCAAAATCTGTTTAAGTGAATGATGACAAGTAAATAGAAATTCATGCCTAGAAGTCTTCAGGTATTTGAAAACTGAGATGCAAACCTGGTATTTGATTGCTGGGATAGTGTTTATATAATTACTCTCAGCTAAAAAAGACCAGAGGTTTCCTTAATACAAAAGGAAAAAGTGAAGACAGTGTGTACGCTTGCATTCTGTGTGCACAGTAAAAATATCTAGTAAAACATCTTCAAATTAATTGTGAATTGCTATATAAAGTCTGTGAGTCTCAGTTTGATTTGCTGCAACCACTGTAGATGCAGAGCAGTTCTAATGAAGCCAGTGAGCCTGTAAATCTAAACACTGCAACATAAAATGCTTCTGACATACTGTGTGAACTCGTTTAACTGATAGAGTGAAATGTAAATGCAGGAGCATGATATAAATAAGTAGATCTGCTATTAGCTACTAGCACCAGTAATAAATTCTAAACATTATAACTATAAAGCAAAATGAAGTGTTTAGAAATGTTAAAGCTAGGGTGGTCCAAGGATTGCTATAACCATAACTCAGAACCTGGTTTTAAAGTTACAAGACTGTCTTCTTCTAAAGGCAATACACTGAGCCACAGCAGAAAATCTCTCTTTCTTTTTTTGACTGTTTGCAGATCAAAAGGTGGTGTGCAGTCCTAGGAGGAGCTGTGTGGCCTTCAGTGAAAGTTAATGATGCCTGTATCTTCATTAGTCCTGTAACTTGTGGTAAGTGTACTGTATAGGTAATCATATCCTCGTTTATTTAATAGAAAAACATTTAAAATGCACTTAAAGAAATCCTTCTCTTACAGTATTTCCCTTACAAAGCTTTTTTTTATGTCACTATTTATCTAGTGAGCATTGCAGTTAGTATTGACACTTCAGCTTTCAAACACTGTCGTAGAGAACCACTTAGAATAGATGTGGGAGATGAAGGAAAGTCCTGCAGATCATGTAATTATTATCTCTGTCTTATCTCTGCCTTTGAGGTGGGAATTCATGCCTGCTCCAGCCTCCATTAGAGATTGGTAACTGGCTCTTGCTTCAGCACTATAGAAAAATGCTTGACATTGCAGTGGTGCAATGGTGCAGCCTCTCAACTCCTAATCAGCCCACAAAAATTCTGTGGGCACATTAAGCAAGAGTTCTGACAAGACACAGCAAGAAAATGGAAAAAGAGATCCAACAGATGAGTAATTACCCAATAGTATCTTCTTACATCTCTCCAACATGGGAGCAGAACCACTCAGATGACCCCATTGACTCTAGGGAAGATATGTTAACTGATAGCAAAAGAATACTGCCAGATTCTGTTTGATATTAGGAAATTACAAGAAATAATAGCACTTAGTCATCATATAGAATTTTGAGACTACAGGTGATTCTGACATTTGCTTTTGTCTGCTGTATTTGTATTCTAGCCCTGTGTGAATGCTGATGTGTTTATATACAATGTCTTTACAACAAGGAAATGTTATTTCTCTTGTTTCATACACAGTAAATTCTCTCTTTGATCCAAGATCAAATTTAGACAATATTCATTAAGCAAAAGAGTTTGACTGAACATGAACTTGCACTTCAAACTAGCATAGAATTATCCTGTAAATTAGTGCTCTGCAAGAAAAAATAATTCTCAACTAAATTACTTTCCTCTTGATTTTAGAGAGACAGGGTTTTATCAGGTAAATATTAAAACTTGGACCATTGTTTGCAGTAGTGTCACTTCTATGACTAATTACAGGTGAATGTCAATAGTACTTGGGCCATAGATCACATACTTTGTTAAGCCATATAAAACAGGTAGAATAAATGCTTCTTCAATTGCAGTTCTCTTGAGAGTGTCTTTACAAGTTTCACTAAAATAAAGATGATATCAGTATCTTACTTCTGAAATCAACTCTATGTGCTTGATTTATGATGAGCACATGGGTCACAGCGATATGTATGGTTAGCTGTGGATGAAAATCAAATTACTGATTTTTAGAGAAATGTATTTTTGATGATATTTTTCCTACAAAATAATTGCAGAAGTCTGTCTAAACAAACAAACAAACAAAAAAAGAAACAGCTTGATATTTATTGATGATAAAATATGGCATGTCATATTTTCCACTGATCATTAAGAAGAGTGTAAAAATGTGGTGTTCAAAAGTCTAGTATTAAGTGATTGTGGGTATCAGATATTTCCTGTTAACTCATAATGAGGAATAATATTTTCAAAAAGTGAGCGATGTATTTGCAGCACCAGATGAACAATATGAATCCTGTGTAACACTCTCTTTAAAAGATCTTCCAGTTGATTGTTTGTTGATTCTTGTGTTCAAAAAAAGTGCAAACTAGTTATATAAAAACACTGTCTTATGCCTTAAAGGTGTCATTTAGTTGCTTCAGTTCTTAGGTGTTAATCTTCTACACAAGAATGAAGTGGTTTGGCCATTGACAGAGACAGCATTAAAAATGTTTACTGTTCGCATTCAGACACATGAAGATATAACCTAGACATTTTCTGTCTGAAGCCTACAACCATCTTCTAATGTAATTATTTCTCAAAGCTAAAATGGAAAGTGTAAATTATAAAGCATTCTGATCACAAATCAATTGCAGGTTTTAGAAATACAAATGTATTTTGATGCGAAATATTTAAAAATGAATTCCTGTTTCATTGCCTGATAATAGCTTCCAAACATCTACTTGAGAAAGGTGATGACATCATCAGGATAGACATGTGCCCTGAACTACATTTAGTTTGTATTTTTACTTACACCTATTAGTGGAAGATACATATGACAGATCCCCAAAGCAGAGAGCAAACTGGTTTATGCACTGATTTGCCTTGGCAGTATATAATCTGCTTTCAGGAATGAATTACGTTTCTTATGACAACGTCATGGTGCAAAATCCTTTCCTTTGAAAGACAAAGGAAATCTAAAGAATCGGTTGCAGACATTTAACAGAGAATATGCTGAGTGGAGCCATGACTATCTGAGTCATAGTGGTTAAAGCATTAAGTCCTTCCATGGTGTAAACAGATTCAGAGGTATGTAAAGAGATTCAGAGGTATATATACTTCTGTGAATCTTTTCACAAGTGTTATTTAACTAACATTTAGGTACTGAGATGCTGAATACTGAAGCACACAAATCTCTGGTATTTTCTGTCTGTCAATTCTTGGTACATAGTGGCTGATCTCTTTACAGCCACAGACAGCTTTGGAGATATGGGAGCTGTCAAACCTTTCTGATTTTGGATTGAATAGATAATAGGAATTGAAAAATGTATATCCTTTAGGGGCTTTTGAAATCACAGCATTAATAAGATCATCACTTTCACAAAAACAAAACAAAACAAAAAATCCATTACTTCTTTTTAACTGCTTTGCCACACACATACACATGCTGCCTCTTAGCCAATAATAAATCCAGATGAGACAACTTCTTGACTGATTGAATTGCAGTCCTTTTCTGTGCACTAGTTGAAATAAAGACATCTGTCTTTGTGTGAAGACTTGGGTGTGCCTCACACCAAGTGTTGGGTTTTTTTAATTTTGTTGGGGTTTTTTTGTCCCTCTACTGTATTATTATGAAGAAAGTCATTATTATTGGATTTCACTTTTGACATCAGTCTAGACAGATATGTATTTGAAACACCAACATTCACTTAAAAACAAAACAAAAGAAGAAGTAATAAAAAAGCAGAGGCTTTAACACATTTTCTTTATTGAAGAGCCAACAACTTCAACTTCTAATAAGTCTCTGGAAAAGGTATCAAACAGCACTAAATTAATACTTAAATTAAATTCTTGAGGAAAAAAAGCAAACTAGATATGTGATTACTTTATCTCAGGGAAATCTACTGTCTGTTTGCCAAGATTATTGATATCATTTTAATAGGTGATATTTTTATGGATGATATTACTGTCATCTACTAAGACCACAGAATCACAGATCTACAGGGTTCAGATGGATGTTGAATATCTCCATAGAAAGCAACTCCAAAACCTCTCTGGGCAGCCTGTTCCAGTGCTCTGTCACTCTGTCAGTAATTTCTCCCTTGTGTTAGTGTGTGGAACTGTGTTCCAGTTTCTGTCTGTTGCCCCTTTCTCTCTATATGCTGTTTTAACAGTAATTCAACATTACTCCAGTATATAACATCAATTGTTACAGTTACTAGAATAACTAGTCAGAAATCCAATATTACAGTTGCACAGATAAAGTACAGTAGTATTGCCAAATGCGAGAAAAATATTAACAATTAAAAATTAAGACAGTGCTGCATTATACAGAAATGTAATATACACTAATTTCTTCAATTTCAAAAGCAAGAATAGAGATGGAGTCATTAACAGGAAGCAAGTGATTGTATGAATATGGAAAGCTCTCCTTTGGCCAAGGGAGGTTCACTCCTCCAGCAATAGCTAAGCTGAATCAAAGTGAGAGGCTGAAGCTCACTGAAGGAGGATATGAAGAAAAATCCAAAAAAACATTGTGGCAGTAGGATGAGCTAGGCAGCAAAATAGCTAGCTTGGGATGTGGTTAAAACCATGTTATTTGGGTCATTTTTAACTAGACTACTCTGTCCTTCAGGGGAGGTGTACCGGATGATGTATTACCTGTTTTCCACCCCTAGATGTTATGATCTTATAAATGTTGTGGCTCAGAACTATGTCTATTTTGAATTAACAAAACCACTTTGTATGTAATGGGCAAGGCAAGGATTAGAGAGCTGCTTAAATAAACAGTATAAGGCTATTTATATGGAGACTTCATGAAGGTACAGTGAAAACCTCACTTCTCTGGCTAATTCCTCTGTAGGGATTCTCTGAGTCATAATTTGTTTTTATAAAAGTGACTATCTTCCTCCAACAATAAAGGAAGGCATGACCCAAAAGAAAAAGTCACTGTAGACTGTAGTTTAGTCTTCTACGACTTCCCTGCTCAAACATGAAGAACATGTGTATTCCCTAAAATAGAAAAGTTAAAGTAGGCAAAACCAGAAGGATATAAAAATGATGACTGTCTAAGGGAAGCCCTGATTTATAGTATGGTAAGTAATATGGTCTCATTTGCTGTGCTATCTGTTGCTCAGCATGTTGCTTTAGCAGTCAGTATGATGTAGCTTTTATAATAATAATAATTAAAATGTTATGTAATTGTTAAATCATCTGAAATCCAAAATGGGGTGTAAAATGCAAAACCCTCTCATTTTTGTTCCCATGTGTCACTTCTGCAGTCTGTGTACTTCTTCAGTTATATTTTCCTAAGATTTCAGAGCCAAATTCTTGTATCACCAGAAATGTCAGAAAATAAATGACCTCATTTACTGGTTGTGTAAAATGATTTGATTCAATTTCTATTAGTAGGGATAGCTAAGAGCACCAAATGTTCTTAAATTAAAAACTTATTGTTGAAAAATGTGAATGTGCTAAAAACACTAATTGAATAAATAAAATCTATTTTATGGGTTAAATTCCTCAAACATAATTTTTTAAGGTTGCAACAACTTAGTTTCACTATTCACAAGAACCAAAATTATAAAAAATAGAGAAAAAGTGATCCCAGGTAATACTTCAGACTTACCCTTCCGACTACAAGGTCTGATTTCAGCACAGGTCTTCATGATTCTAAGCACACAGTCACATGATTTATTCTGTCAGGTTTCAAAATCCTGATTTTTTTCGGCAAGAGAAATCTAGGAAAAATAAAACAGACAAAAAAAAAAAATATATATATATATATCCTGGGAATAATGTTAGAAAAAACTATTCCTTTGCTTTAGATTTGTTTGGCCTTTTAGTAATTCTCTCAAAAAAGACAAGTATTTGTGTGAAACAGATTCCAGATAGAGATCTCCATTTGGAGAGAGGCTTGTGGGATTTCCTAAGGATGCAAAACCTACTGAGACAGTATTGAACATTGGGTCAAACTCTTAGGAGGACTCCCTGGATTGGATTCTTGGACTGAAGAAAGCTGACTGGAACAATACTGAAATGAGTTACTGAGCGAGATATTAATGAGTCCTGTGATATCTCAGTGAAAGTATATTGAAGCCCACTCCAAGAAATGTTGAAGGTTCTGGAATGAACGCAAGGATCTTTGTTTTTTCTTTTCCTATATTGGATAAAAGCCTTTTCCTCCTCCCCACATTTGCAGACACCTTTGCCTTCCCTCATGCAACAGCCTCTTGCTGCAGCTTGGTTCTTCCACTGCAGGGCAAACACTCTTTCCCTGTGTTTTTGCTACTGACATGTTTCTTATACATCTTTCTGCGTACCTTGAGCTGATGTGAAGATTGAGCTGCTTTTAAATGCAATGAAGATGGATCAGCTTCCTTCTCTTTCTAAGCTCAAGATCTGCACAGATTTCCAGAAAACTATGCTGAGAAAAAATGTGCTCCTGCCTCCCCCTGCTTGTGGATGCATAGATAAATTGAAACTCTGAGCCTCCAAGACTCATCTGCTTAGCTGTAGGCAGAAGGATCTCTCCTTTGCCTCTTGCAGGACTTACATCTGTTTATATTGTGCAAGTTTTTATCATTCAGACCCAAATCAGTGCCTATCAATTTTTTCACTATATTGTAAGTAATTATTTAGGGTAGCAACTTTTTCCATTACACAGATCTAGACATTCTTCAGTCTCTGAACAAATCTTTGTAATCTGCATAGCTTCTTTGACGTTTCCTGTTTAGTCAATTTTCCATACTTCCTCTAAATGCGGCGATGGAAGCAAAACACCTTTTTCCTAATTGAAATTACTGCTTTCTTCTTCTCTGAAGTTTGGGACTTCATCTGATCCACTTCTTATTTTGTACTCAGTGCCATAATCAACATTCCCTGCAGGTCATTTCTGTTCTCAAAATCAGAGGATGGTCAAGTTTAAGAAGACACAGCAGAAGCCTGCAATAAAGAAATGGTTATAAATCCAAAGACAAGAGAGTGTCATGAATGACTTGTTATAGAAGAAAAAGAGTTATAAAAGAGTTATAAAAAAGTTATAGAAGAAAACAGTACAACCTGAAGAATTTACACTGTTTTTATTGTGCTAACACTGCCTGGGAAGTAACAAAATAATGGACAAATGTTATCTGTCTACATGAGCAGTTTTATTAGATCAAAACTACAGTGTTGAAGTAAATGTTCTGATACACACAACACTTTGTCCAGCACTGTAGAGCAATGAGAGGATGCAAACTGTATTCCTTTGTAATGAAGATAAACCGGAAGATGCATTCCAGGACTGGGCTCAACATGCTTCTACTGTTATTGGGCACCAGCCCAAGAAGTCAGACTAGAACTAATCCAAAATAAAACTCCTGGAAATCATACAGCATAAATGTCAGGTCTTGTTAATGGTATGTGAACAGATGAAAATGACTATCTGATCTCCTGGCAGTTTAAGATCATAGAATTATAGAATTGTAGAATCACTGAATGGTTTGGATTTGATGAAATGTGAAGAATCATCTAGTTCTAAACTTCCTCTCATTGTCAGTGATGCTTCCTATTATATTAGGTTGTTCAAAGCCCCATTCAATTTGGTGTTGAATGCCTCCAGCAATGGGATATCCACAGCTTCTCTGGGCAACCTGTTCCAGTGTATCACCGCCCTCAAAGTGAAGAAATTCTACCTAATATCTAATCTAAATCTACCTTCTTTCAGTTTCAAACCTCTATCCCCTGTCTTATCACCATATACTCTTTTGAAGGGTCCCTCTCCAGCATTCTTATAGACCCCTGTTAGGTACTGTAAGGCCTTTTTACTTTAATCTCCCAGAGCCTTTTCTTTTCAAAGCTGAATAACTCCATTTCTCTAGTCTGTCAGCCTATCTTCAAAGGAGAGATGCTCCAGTCATCATCATGGCTTCACAGAAGTAGAAAAGAAGTAATTAGGCTCATAAAACTGTTAAAGAGTGTGCATAGGTAACTGTGTTGATCCAATAGACCACTGATTGAATGTAAAGGAAGAGACAACTTTAAATAAATCAACAATGATTTTTTTTTCTTTTTTTTTTTTTTTTGGAACATGGCAACATTTATGTTGACGTGTAGCCCTGTATTTCTGCATGTCCACCTCAAGCTAAAAGATTATTTGACATAGATATTATTTGACATAGATCTACTTGGACCTTCATTGTGTATGTAATTTTTAAATGAAAAGATATAACATATTTTTTAGGTAGAGAAATAATTTCACATTTTATTCAGCCTGGAACTGTACTGAAATAGAGTTATTCACAAAGCGTTGTTCAGAGGACATCAGTAGATCTTGCATTCAGTTCCCATGTTCAGCTTATCAGACTGAAACACTCAGCAGAATGGAAACCTGTCTGAGAAAGATTACTATCACTTGTCATTTTTGTGGAAATTTGCCATTTTCTCCTATAAAAGGGATATGCTTGATCAAGAAGGCCTGCCAACTCAAAGTATATATTTATAAATACATAAATCTTGATCAGCCATAGCTGGAAGCTTATTACTTTGTGGGTTGAACACCCAACACATAACCAATTGACTTGACTGTTTGAATAGCTGTAAGATGGGAGGAATTATTTTGTACTGTGGGTTATTTTTTATTTATTTCAGTTCAAGAGCCAGTAATTTTCCACAGCTAATATCCTGTTTTTAAAATATCTTCAAATGGTTCTCCTAAAAATAAAATCATATACTCACACGTCTTTTACTGATGCTTAACTTTTGGAAAGACCTAGTTCTAAACTTGCATCCTTACATTCATTCTTTCCACAGATATTCTCAGGAATTTGCCTTTGGATAAAGACTTCTTTGAATATTTTGCTCAGCATGCTTTCAGAATCTAAAGTTATTCTCTTATAATTTCTGTAGCTGAGCAACAACCTCAGCCTAAAAAAAATATAGTAATTGGGTGTATTTCCTATATTTACTAATTTCACAGTTTTACTGAGCAATTATTCACCATCTCAATTCTCAGTCATTTTTGTGTTAAATTAATATTTATGAAGAGTGCTGTCCTGTTTAAAAGAAACAAGAAATAAAAATAAAGCATACAATAAAACAAAAATAGAAAATACCAGAAATTCAGAGAAAACTAGTGAAACATACTACTAAAAACTGTATGTTAAAGGGGTACAAATGTAAAGTGCTTAAGATTGATGCATAGTGAAATTGAGAAATATAATTTCAGATGACTTTTCTTTTAGGACAGGATATGAGAAAAGTGAGGGCAAACCTACAGAAGGATGTTTCAGAGGAGCTAGAAAGAACAAACAAACTGCCATATTGAAATAGGAAGGTGCCAATGACTTTTCCTGTGGAAATGTTGGCTGATGTTTACAGACCATTTCAACTTTACCTCCACAGTCACAACTGAAGCAGAAATTATCAGTTTATGAAGCAGTCTTTCCATCATCTGTTGAGCCTGAGGATCTTCATTTAGCTCTAGAAGTGACATCATGCTGAGAGGTACATGTGTGCTTTAGTGCTCAAGTTTACCTCAGTATTGTCGAGAGGAGAAACAATTAGTCCTACTCATAAGAAGCAACTTTTATATACAATCATAGTTGTTGTTGTTGTTTGTTGTTGTTTTTCTGTTTATGCTGCCAAAAGATTATCACAAGTAAATATTAAAATTACCTGGAAAGAAGACTCAGCCCAAGTGTTTTACACTGACCACCTGACAATAAAATTAAAAATTGGACTACTGGAACTATTAATGTTCTGGACTGGATTTGGCATGGAACAAATTTTTAAACTGCTGATATTCTGCAAGCTGTGAATGTGAATCCAAATTTTTATTCTGTAAACTGTACTAATTCTGGAACGATATTCCTCATAAATGTATAGTTTTTCCCTGTGTTATTTGGAACACAGACAATAGAATATATATCTGAAGAATAAAAAAAAAAAAATGATCAGCAGCAGTTTTGAGGACTGTTTTCAATTTGCATCGTGTCAGCTCAGGCTACCCTTCATCCCTGTGGAATTTCCACAGACATCCACGTTTAATTGACCCCTTGGTAGCAAAAAGTTAATTTAATTTTCTTGATCTTTTGTCTACTGCAAGAGACTCCCAAAATGCAACTTCTTTTCTGACTGATATGTGTTACATCTCTTCACTTTATAAGTAACATATAACATCTTAGTCTTGAGTTCTTTCTACTAAAGGTAATATGTTTATTAACTCCAGATAGTGAAAAAATAACTTCAGTTGTCACTGAATATTTTGGAATAAAATTCTTTAATTGTTTCAATTAATTAATAACTATTCTTTATATCGTCTTCATTCCCTTTATCTCAAGTTTGTGTATATTATTAATTGATTAATTTAAGATTTTATTTGCAAAGATATTTTCTATTTTGGAAAACTGCCTGAGGCTTATGATTTTCAGTCTTTGGTGAGGAGATTCTGAGATATTGGTGCACTGTTTCATTTTGCCAAAAAAGGACTAGCATCATCTCAAGTTGATTTTAAAATTTTCAGGGGCCAGTATATAAACACTGGGTACATCCAGAAACTTGGTGAAATTATACAAGAAATTCTAGTGCACAATGAACTAATGTTCTAGCTCAACTTTTTAAAGGTTTTGTGAAATTTGTTTAACAAATATTTATGTTTGTTAAATATATATATTAATATTTTATATTATTGTTAAAATATATTGTTAAAATTATATATTGTTAAATATATATATATATTAATATTTATATTACCCAGGGAATAAAAGAGCACCCTTATATAGAGAGAGTGACAATATAATTTCTTAACTATAGCTGCTTTTCAGTTTCTCTGGAGATGCAGTTCTATTTAAAATAACTTCTCTGATGTAATGTATGCAAATCAAGATATGTCTCAAATCTCTCCATTTGTCCTTTTCAGTTTTCACCTCTTTTCTCACCTCAGTGACATCCCTCTCCTGTGTCTTTCTCTCCTCTCTGGATATCTTGGTATGTATCTGTTGTCTTGGTCATGAGGCTTAAGCAGGCCTTCAAGATTCCTAAGTTAGGTTCTTTTCACCATAACATTAGTCATCTGCTGGTGTTAAGTCTCAAAAGCCTATCTAAGGCTATGCTGAAGATACATGTCTTTGTTAACCGAAAAGGAAGTTTAGATGTCTATGCTTTATAGTACA
The DNA here is from genome assembly GCF_038088225.1 of Cyrtonyx montezumae. Taxonomy (NCBI): domain Eukaryota; kingdom Metazoa; phylum Chordata; class Aves; order Galliformes; family Odontophoridae; genus Cyrtonyx; species Cyrtonyx montezumae. The sequence continues at coordinate 152,648,364 of NW_027072034.1, forward strand.
GTTTAGAAGTCTAAACATACTTAAAGTGATAAACTTAATTGTGACAGACTTGAGTTACTCTGGTTTGTGTAGAATGCAATTGCTCTCCCTAAAACACTGACAATACAATAACTACCAAAAACTGTGTTTCCTACGTACAGTGCCATTTCTTCCAGTTTGCAGCTAACAGTTAGGATTATGAATTCTTTTTTCTTATTTCATCAGCAGTCTATTTAGTTTCCAAGTCCAGTAGAATGCAAATTCTTTGAATAAAAGCTATCGGCTTGCTTGTTTTCACAACAACTGCTGGGGTGAATATACAGCTTCTTTCTGCTTTCTAAAACATGATTGCTTTATTGAGAGGCAAAGGTTCAGGGATGTCAAGTCAAAGACGCTTTTTTTTTTCCTAAAAGGTTAATTTAGCGATTAAATTAATTTAAAAAGTACTCAAGAGATCCAGAGTCAACTCTTTGTTTTTGCAATATTTGTTCAGGTCCCTTCATTTTCACTTTCTTTGAGGCTCAGTTTCTCCAATAAGAAAAACAACAAATGCATTGCTTTGTCATGTCAGAGGTATGCAGAAGTAGTTATGGGGTCTACAGTTTTGAACTCTGAAATACAAAAACCTCCTAGATAGCCAGTCATCTTAAAAAAAATGATAAATGTAACTTCAAAATATTTTACATATTGTACCATTTATTCTTCCTATTAGTTCATTCCCTGCTTAAACAGTAGCAACACAAAACTAAAATGAAGACAAACAGTTTAGGCCCCAGTCTCAAACACTGGAATACAATTTGATCGAAATTATTTTCTCTTTCTTTCCTTTACATAAAGTTTTTTAAAGGAATATGAAGTTTTGAAATCAAATAGTGTTACTCCTTTTTCTACAGAAATCTGTTAGCAGAGAAGGCACATTTCTGAGACCAGCCTTTATTTCTGTATTCATGTAGACCTTTACACGTTATGTAATAAATTTGACATGAAATGTACTTTTTTAATCAACATTTGGTCTATGGTAGTATGGGGGTGCTACAAGGCTTAAATTACTATAAATATAACAATTATAGTTATAATAATAACAAATTTTAAATTTAACAGAAGTAGTGTGGTTTTTTTTATTAAGTTCAGTAGAAATACAAATAATTTCCTTATAGAGAAAAAAAATGAAAGCAGCTAAATACTAGAGCATTAATCAAATAACTTTTTCATGATAGTGTTTTTAATCTGTAACAGAATTCACTTTCCAAAATTGTCAACTCTCACTTTTTTACTGAGAGTTACTGATATTTGGAATAAATCATATCACCATATGTTTTCTTTTTTATTTTCTAATCATTCTCTCATACTGCTACTTATACATTTTTCTACAGAATCGTTTAATTCAAAGCTTATCTTCAGCATTTGATATTGAAGACTTAAATTAAAGTTACTGTATGATAAATTATTTCATTCCAAAGGTTCTGGTTTCATAAATTATCTATTGAAAAGTTTTACTGAAGGTAGACATTAATAGTAATTAGCACTCACTCAAGTAATGAGGAGACAGAATACAGATTCACTATGTAATAATCCCATCAAATTCTAAGGGTACACTGATAAAACTTCACAGGTTTCTAACATCTTACTTTAATAAAAATAAATAAATAAATAAATAAAGCACTTTTCACCATTTATGTTTTCTCCACATATATGTAACTTTCTTTTTCATGGTTGCATAAATAGACCTTCTTTCTAATTGCATTTAAAATAACATGAAGCATTAAAATCACATTAAAACATGTATATAAGATAACATTGTATTTGTGATTCTCCAAACATATAGAAATTTTGATCATTCTTAAATATTTCTTTATAGGAAACAGTAGCATGAGCAGAAAATCTTTACCATACACAGAGTAATTGATTACTTAGGGAGCAGTTTCTCCAAATTATCTTGTACTGGGCTCTTCTCTCATGGAAATCATTCAGCCTGCTAGACCTTGTGGCTGGCTGACTACAGGAGCCTGAGTAACTTTTAATTGCTCTTGAGAGTTCCTTTACTATGGAGATTATAGTGTGATATCAGTGTGTATTATGGTGCTTCAGCCATCAGGATTCCTGTTTGGCAAAACTGCTGTCGCATTTTCATAAAGCATCTGAAGTGTACAGGACGATATGAGACAAATTTCTGTTACATTATCTTTCCTTATGCTATGCCAAAGTAGATATGCTTCTACCTTGAAGAAAGCATGAAGTCACTGAAAAAGTATAAAGTTGGGAAAAAAAAACCTATGAATCAAGTTAAAAAATAGATTTTTCTTGATTATGGAGAAGCACTAACTACTGTAAGAAAATAAACATGTTTCTTTTATTTCTGTACATCTTCACACTTAGAATGTTGAAAGCACATGTTCTAAGCAGGCAAAAGAATTTCCATGCCCCTAAAATCCGATCCTTTTCTTCATTAGTGATTCTTGGTATTTTAGCTCAGATAAACTCCAGATTTTTGGTCTATGTGTGCTAACTTTCAACAGTTCCATGAAACTCAAGTTCAATAATTTTTTAGACTACTGTAGTACATTAAAAAAATGTTTTCAGAGTTATATTCAATATCTGATCCTTGAACTTTTACATAAATGGCACTGTGCTGTTTATTCAACATAACATTTTCAGTTTCTGACTTCAGCTCCATCATCATTATTTAATCACTTGGAATGTTTCATACAATGTAAATCACAAACAGCAATGCCCTGTTGCCTTCCCTCCATCAGCTTGTGGTAGCAATTAATCAGCAACATAGAAGATTTTTTCATAAAGTACTTGCCAATAGAGAAGGATGTTTCATTTGAAAAACAGATGCCCTTGCCTTCTCAACCACCTCACTAAGAAACTTAGCAGAGTTGATAGATATGCAAGAGAGTGAAGTAGGGAGAAAAATGTCTGATTGCTGCTGGTACCTACTATGTACTGAGAGGCGGAGTGGAGTTTTGATTTGCCAAAATTTTCCTCCCCATATTAGTAAATAAGCAATTAATGACTTAGAAGCTACAGTCTAGCACCTAGACATTATAAGAAACTGATCAGAAAAAGAAGAGCTGAGATGTAGAGTTAATGTTGTGAGTATTATAATGAATTTAATATTAAGTAAAGACTAGTGTATACCATGCATAACCTCTAACACTTTTTAGACATTTAGAAAATAAATATTCACTTTTAAATGACTTTTAATAAAATAAAATATGTTCAAATGACTGGGTACACTGGACATTCAGGACAGGCCAATCTTCTGTTTTAGGTAAAAAAGAAGTGAAATTTTAAAGAAAGACCAGAACAGATTCAGAATCACACTGGTGCCCCTTGAGGATATAGTGATATGATTCCAGTCTTTCTGAGTTACAGATAATTTTTGATAAAATAACTGACTAGATTCCTCAACTTACATGGGAATAAATAAACATGAAGGACATAATTATGTAAGAACACGAAAATTTTTATTTTCTGTCAGTGAGAAATGTACTGACAAAAAATGTTTATTATAGTGAATCACACTTATCAGGTCTAGAAGATTTTTGTTTACTGTGGGGAAAACCAGATAATTCCAAGAAAGGTGCAAGAAAATTAATGAGAAATATGGAGTAACTTTTCACAGAACTAAATTCTTGGCTCCTTATTGGATGAGTTACCAGGCAGAATATCTATATTCTCATATTAATGGGGAAAATCAGTCAGAAAGTACTGAAGCATTCTATGCTACTTATATCCAAAAGATTAAAATTGCTTTTGCCTTACAGTACATTGTCAGATAGCTTAAATGCACTAAAATCTCCTTATTATGCCAAGACCTGGAAAGAGACATCTCAGAGTGCAGTGGAAAACTGAATTAATTGCTGACAAGAAAGATCTTTGCAGTTGTTTTGATTATAATTGTGATTTTACTCAACCATGAGTTTACATTCCTAGGCAGAATTAATGTCTGTTGATCAGTCTTAAAAAAGACTGTGTAATCTTTGGGAGATGACAGAGAGAAATTTATAAACCTTCCTGAAAACAGTCCAAAAATATATTGCCTGTTAAAACTGGCAAAGTAAGTATCAGACTCTTACCTCATGCTGCCCTGAATTAGATCCTTAGTTCATAAGTAGTCTCATTTATTTCCCTTAGGCTATTCCTGGACACAGGTGAAATTCAGTCTAATTAAAGGCAATATCATTTTTCAGAAAATATAAATAGAGCTTCAAATGGTATCTGATGCTAGAAAACTGATCCTGAAAAGAGTGCTGTTGTCTGCATGTTTTCTTCAGTTCTTCAATTTGTACAGTGTAAGTTAGTTAAGTGCTGCTAATTCTAAAAGATTTGCTCTGATAATTCCAAAGCTAAGGTGTCGGTAAAGATTATGTATTACTGTAACACCATCATAGGCAATGAATGAAAACAAGTCAACATGTTCACATAAGTTAAGATTGTTTAACAACAGGATTTCCAGTGTTATGAATAAGCCTTTGCAAAATGAGAACAAAAATATTGAGAATAATCTAATCTTGTGAAAAAGACAATGATAATCCATGACAACAGATTTGTGAGAAAAAATTTAAATATAACCATGGCCCCTATTCTTAACACAATTATGTTACAAATTAAGAGGACATTTTCTACTCCCCAGATCTAAAAGCCTTCAAAATAATTTTAGAATATGTTTTGGAAACTGAAATTCAGTTACATGTAATAATTATCTTCCTTATAGAACAATTATTTTTATATTGAATTGCATCTGAATTATATACATTCTGAATCATGAAGGTCAGTTTATATGAGTTAATGACATTTGAGAAGTTTGTAAATGACATTTTCATCAGAGAATTCTAACGTAGTCTGACATAGCATATGTTTTCTCTCTTCTAAGATGTCAATACTTACCAAGCTGGAGGCAGAGCTTTTTGAATAGATGTTGATCTCAGGCCTTCTGGAATTTTCCAGAATGTTAAATCTTTGTGATCATGCCTATGAGATACAAATCAATATTTAAGTCTACTTCTGTTTTACTTTTTTTTTTTCTTAATTACCACAGAGGATTTCAGTGAAGACTCTGCTGTGTCGGCTATCCAGAGCAGCATTCCTGATGTTTGCTATGATAGCTATCTTGGACTTACCTAACATATTCTTTCACTGTTATAGCTACTTTTCAGGACACTTGGGTGTACTTGGCGAGCATTGTACATTATAACTGTGAGATCCCATAGAAACAGTTGTAGAGGCATTAGGGAGAGGCTGGCACTTCCTTATGTGTGACTGGGAAAAGCAGTTTGTTGCCTAATGGGTAACATACTGCACTACAGAGTACAGCTACAAGGGCTCTTTTAATAAGACTGATTTATGTAAAAACTGATTTATATAACAGCCAATCATCCATCTGAGGAGCTTAACTTCCAAAAGGATTGTGGAATACAAAGCCATTCTTTGGCTTTAAGGTTGCCGCCAGCAACATGTAAGAATAGACTGTAAGTCAGATGGAAATTAGGAGAAAAAAAATGATTTCGTACACAGAGCAAATCTCCATTCCAGATGAAAGTATTTTTTTTCATTCTTCTTTTCTTTCTTTCTTTTTCTTTTTTTTTTCTGATTGAGTACAGATCCTAACTAACATGATTTTAAAGCAGTGAATTATGTTATAATTGTAAACTCAGAATATAACACGCTGCATCAGGACCTAAAAACACAAAAATGTACAGCAGTGTATAACCAAACAGAAAGCATTGAAAGTGTGCATTGATTTATTTTTAGGACTTTGCATACTGAGTACTATGAATACTATGCATCCCTGTTCAGCATCAGTTAGACTGCTTTCAATATGAAAAAAAATTTTGCTAGGAAAGTAATAAAGCAACATTCAAAAAAGTGCCGTGTATCCTTTTCCTTTTTTGCTTATATAACATTGTTTTGTTCAAAGTCTCTGTTAAAAGAATTCAGTGAAATCTTTATGTGCTAAAGCTAGCTCAAAAAAGAGGGCCAAATAACTTCTAGTCAGTGGTGTATCAGTATGATAAACAAGTCAAGGCTATGATTACATAGTCAAGGCTACTCGTGCTAGTAAACAACTGAAAACATTTTGCTCAGCGTTTAAGAAAATAAATCTGTGGACTAAGTGTATGAGCTTAGCATTAGGACTGTGATTTACTGATTGGGTTAATTCAAATTATTCTTGGCTGATAAAATTAGTTAAAAACTGGCTAAAGTTCTTGGCATATAAAGATATTAGCTGTGTTGTAGTATAATCTCTCAATGAAAAAAAAAAAAGAATGAGAAGACTTAGAGAGAGAAGATTCATAAATATTATGTAATAAAGACTGTTCATTTATATTTTGTAAAACTAGTACAAAAAATTAAGCTCCAGATCTGGGAAAGAAATTCTGCATCAGACAAGAAATGTGCCCTTTGTTCCTACTTAATCTGGACTCCTTTCTTGTTTTAGAACATTGATTTCTGCTTGTCAGAGTTAATCCCCAATTGTTCCTACCTTAAAAGCTATCTAATTAAACTTCTTCCTCTATCAACCACAAACACTGACTGATTCAATACATTCATCCAAAGAAGATGAGGAAGGCTGTGATTTGAGAGAGATCAAAGATATTTTTTTCTTTTATTTCAGAAAGATGCAGTAAGTAATTTCAGATATTAAAGGCTTGCTGGGTAAAATCCTAACATTTTAAAATTGTACTAAGTGGACTTGAAAAGCATTAGAAAAAGCACAGCCATCATTTGCATTTGACAGATTTAGATGTGATTACATTTTTGCAGGAAGTTTAGAACAGGTGAGGAGTTCCAACAGGGATTTTTATACCTAGACAAAAGCATTTTTGTTAAAATTTCATTCATTATTCATTATCACTGTAAAATATTCCTACTGATCAGTGCGAGAAGGAAAGGAAATGCTATAAAGCTCCTCCAATAACTCTGCCTGTTCTTGATTAGTTAATATTGCTAAAAAATTATCCATTAATATTTTTGGTAACAAGAACAACCTTCCAGTAGCCTACTGGAAACTGAATGCTAGATGTTCTCATTTTTTGCTCTTATCCCATAACACAAGAAGGTATTACAGTCTGAACGACAGAGTTTGATTTTCATACTTTAAATTGTAAAGTTCATGCACTCAGCTGTAGAATTATTTAATTTAATTTTTATGTATTAATTTAAATTTTATGTACTCCTCATAACAGTTTCTATCAAAATAATCAGTGTTGTAGTACTCTTCCCAACTGCCAGAACTGAGTCTTTGTTATAAGATGAACTCAATAGAATTACCACAACCACGTTAATTTTTATTATATAGAGAAATCCAGACATAATTTTAAGTTTCTCAAATATTGGTACACAAGTACATCACTATGAAAATAAGCTTATCTGTTGTGGAAACGTTTAAAATGCAGTATGCATTGTTTTAAAGGGAGTAGAAGAGGAAGGAGAGCGAAACAGGACTGAGAGATTAAACAGAACAGAATGAAGCATTTTCCCTTTTAGAGCTATAGCATCTTTTATATTTCATCATGCAAGTGATTGTGACTGTGCTGCAAAAGCTCAATTAGACATGAGCAAAGATTCTTCCTGTACTGATATTAAACTGAGATGGAGTTCACTCCCACATAAAGCTATTTCACTTTAGAATTCAACGTGGATAAAGCAACTTTTATGAACCTTCCAACTGAAGAAACTTAGTAAAATTCTGACAACTTTAATAGCAATTGTCACTTCATACATATATAAATTCATAACTTGATGTTCTTTCTTTAGCCTTCTAGAGAAAGATGTACCTAGAGAATTCTAAGTGTTTGGAATCAGATCCACAATGACATATGAGTTGAAATACATAGGCTATGTTCTTGATGTCAGTACCATCTCTGTTACCAACACAAAGGTATCATAGAATCATAGAATGGCCTGGGTTTAAAGGGCTTCAAAGATCTAGTTTCATCCCCCAGCCATGGGCAGGGTTGCCAAAAACCAGAAAAGAGCCACACCCAGCCTTGTAAAAAAAAAAAAAAAAAAAAAAAAAAAAAAAAACCACAACATTCCTTCTTATGTTAAATGCTCTGCATATATTTACATATACTGAGCCTGTAATAACTGAAATGTCAAAGGTTTTGAATTCACCCCTATTAATTTTTTAGAGGTTGAAATTGCACAAAGAAAAATTAGGCAGGAGGCCTGGAAGGGATTTAGTACAGGATTAGTAGCACTGTGCAAACAGAAACTAAAGATGAGTTTTGTCTTGCCTATTTCTTTATTTGTTAAAAACAGACTTCAAAACTGAAATCTCAAGGCCTCTTTTGAACAATTAAAAAATTTAGGAAGGATAGCTCAAAAATCACTGGAAGTCCACACTCTGAGTCAGTATTATTTTTAGTGTTTAGTTCTAAAATATTTTTAGCAATCAGTATTACTAAGAGTTAATGTAATATAGTTCTGTTATCTAACAGTTTCAAAAGTTTGAAATATATAATTTTGATTTTTGATAAATTTTGATAATTTTTTTGTCACAGCCTATTATTTTTATGAAGACTTATGAGTACTTTTTTGAGTATTTAAAAATGTATTTTATAGAACTCTTTCCTAAAATGGTTCAGATTAAATTTAAATGTTGGCAAAAAGCAGTTTTTAAAAAAACTATGCAAGTTCTAGAACAAAGAATCAGTGAAATAGCTGCAGAAATGAAAATAATAAAATTTAAGGTTTGCTCACTTGGAAATTGCAGTTGAAAACTAGAAGCTTTCATTTAACTCATTTTATCATTTCTTTTTTTTTTTTTTTTTTTGAGAAAAACAATGTTCATCAAGGTCTCAATGTGTTAGATGACGCAACAGCGAGTAGTTCCTTGTCTTGAGTAAGCACAATGAATTCAGGAGCAGTAATTGCAGATCTGGGGAAATAAGAAAGTGCTATTAAGCTGGAGTATAACTGATATGTCATGCAATTCGTATACAAGACACAAGTACAGGGTAACATGTTGATTGTGAATTTCCTTTTTTACATTTCAGCCTTATTCTTAAGGCTTGTGACATTGTAGATGCTTTCAGCAAAACCAGGGATAGTTTGGAGGTATATAATACTCCAAATCCTCTTCTGCCATATGAAACAATTGTGCTTCTAGGCTTCAAGCACCAGAACTGTTTCTTCGTGTTGGCAAGTGTTAAAATCTGTGTTAATGTCTGAAAACATACCAGTTCTTTTTCCTTTTCTATAAAAATAATTACGTAATCAGAACTGAGTGTTTTTCCATATCCTTGTAGACACTAGTGCTTGTTCATAATGCTGGTAGAAGTTTAAAGATTTGTTGCCCTGAAAAGCTCTTTCTGTGGAAGATCCAGTACAGTTCAAAGAATTTTCTTTCTTAGTCAAATAGAACAGGCTATACTGGGCTAAGTGTTTATTTCCACCTCCTTTCACTCATGCCAATTAGCACCTACCAGTGAACACAAAGACAGATGGTGATTGTCACTGAGGGCTTTCTGTCAAGAATTTCCCTTTCCTAAGTAGGAGAAGTGGGGAGAGTGGGGGAAAGGGAAGGAAAGTTGTATAAAACCTGCTTTGTGTTTTTACACAGAGGGACTCAACAAGAAATTTTATGATGTTATCATAGCTATTCCTAAAATAAGAATTCTATTTAAGCAGGATAAAGGTTCCATTCTTCATCTTATTTTTAAAATTTTGCATAATATGAGTCTAAACTGATTTAGGTCAGGTATCTTGGCAAAAATAAAAAAGATCTTTGGTATTTTGTCTGACTGCCTTCAAATTACAGGCAGTTTTAACACTAATAAAAAATTCCTGATTTCTAGATTTAGAAATGTAACTATTATTTCTACAAAAACTTCACAAATCATTGCATTGCAAGTAGGACTCCAGCCCACTCTTGTCATGGTAATGACTGTACTGGGGCCAGAAATTTATCTGCAGTAATTAAATTGTTACTAGTTATAATGAATAGGAACAAAAAGTATATTACACTAAATAGATTTACATAATCATCTTACAGCAGCTCAAAGAAATATTATCAAATGGATAAGATGTAAGCATAATAAAGATTTAAGTGACACAGAATCATAATTTTCATATCTTGACTAAACTTCACTTAACAAATTGCTCCTATGTCTGTTTCACTGTTATGAGGATGCCTTATTACTTTCCTATCTTCTGTGTCATCTTGATGTTTGTTCACTATTCTTTCTCCATCTGCAACTGAATTTCAATTATGGAAACAATGACATAAGCTGTAAAATATAAGTGTTCTTAGGTCTCTGGATAAGAGTTGATAGTTGAAGAAATGTCATTAAATACAATATCTCTCACTGCACTCTGTCTCAACATTTTTTCTTCTAAACATCATGTCTTGCTACATTTACCTTATCTGCAAGCATAAGTAGTTTTTCAGAAAATAGTTGTGTGGATTAAAAATTAAACCCTTGCTAGAATTTTTTAACAAAAAACCTCTACATAAGTTGATAGAGGTTAATGGGACACAAAATAAAGATCATATGGATGGAAGGAATGAATCTTTAGCATGTATACAGTTAGAAAAGCTTCATCGTAAGGGAGTCAATGTTGAAATCAATGTTGAAATGCTGAGCTATTGAAGTTGGAGCAGAAGGAATGTTCGTTACTATTTGTATTTCAGAAGACATCTATGTGTAGTGCAAATATTTGGAGGAACCTAAATTGTGTACTGATTACTAGGAGACTATAGCCTTGCACTTTGCTACTGAGTGGATTATTTTAATGTGCCACCAAAGAATTCTTTAGAGTTAACATAGTTGTATAAAGTTTTTAGTGTATGTGTGTACAAATAGCCCATAGTCAGAAATTAGATTTAAAATACTTAATGGTGACTCTAAAGTATGTACTGCAGTTTTTAGAGTGACCCTTAGTGAGAATCTGGAGGTGCTGTTAAGAAGTTTATAGATTGTTAAGAGCTGCCTCTGAGAAACAGCCATGATGAGGATGGGAGCTTGTGGCTTAAAATTAGGGACCAGACCAATGAAGGACATATGGTGGTCAGAGTCTACTACAAGTAGCCTGGTCAGGAGAAGCCTGTGGAAGAGTTCTTCTTGCTTCAAAAGCGAGAGTTGTCATGCTTGCAGTCTTTCATCTTGATCAGGGATTTCAACCACTCAGATGTCTGCTGGGAAAGCAACACAGAGATTACTTGAGTGTTTTGAAAATAACTTCCTGGTCCAGGCACTGTACAGATCGACCAGAGGTGCAATGCTTCTAGACCTGGTGCATGCCAAAATAGAGGAGGTTAAGACAGGAAGCAGTAGCTGTATCAACCATGCTACATCATGTTCACCTTGGGCTTTCAGAGGGCAGACTTTGGACTGTTTAGTACATACCTTGGGAAAGTTCTTTGGGAGGCAATCCTCCCACTGTAAGTGCAGAGCAAGTCAGAGACTGAAAGTGAAAATTCTTTACTCTGAGGATGGTGAGGCACTGGAACAGGTTGCCCAAAGAAGTAGTAGCTGCTCCATCCCGGGAGAAATTCAAGGTCAGGTTGGATAGGGCTCTAGGCATTATGATCTGGTGAGTGGCAATCCTGCCCATGGCAGAGGGATTGGAACTAGATGATTTTTAAGGCTGCTTCCAACCTAAGATATTCTGTGATTCTTCTCCTAAGGAAGTCTCCATAAAGATAAAAGCATAAACTCCAAAAATGAAAATCTTTTATTGTAAATATTTCATTGTCACAAGGCCATTAGGAGGTTGATACTTATACCAGGATTATGGTGATGTTGTTAGGTAGCAGCTGCTTTGATCCTGGTGTGTCTTATTGCCACTCCTTAATTATGTTTGATTATTTTCATGGTGAGATGAGGTACACATTCAGTTCATAATATATTTTTCCTCTGAGTAAAGAATTTCTTGTTCTTCTAAGGTAAAAGTTGTGCATAAATATCCATTGCAAAATAGACTAGATTGAGCTGTGTGTTGTTGCTAAACACTGTCACGTAAATACTTCTAGAAGCACATATTATACTCATGTATTTACCATTTTATTCCCATTTGTAGAGTATAAAAGATAGAAATCCCTTAGTTTTGTTTATTTTATATTATTATTATATGTCTTTTTTTACCCTCTCCATTATTTTAAAGACATCTTAGAGAGCTTCTGGTCCTTCAGTGAAATATCCCAGCCTTGGAAATTTGACCTTTTGTGTGTACTTTGCAGAAAAGAAGTAGATTCATAGCTTTTAAGGCCAGAAGGGACCATTTGATCATCAAACCTGACCTGCTGTATAACACAGGAAAAGAATTTCCCCTCTATTGTGTCCAATAATTTGTCCGTAAACCATCCAGTAACAGGATGTTATATTTTACGAGTAGTTTCAAACTATGCAGGTCTCATTTTAATTTTTCACCAGTGGTTTCAGTTAATCATCCAAATAATATTTGTAACAGAAAATATCTGTATGAATATTTCCTGTATTTTATATAGAATGTTGGCTGAATCTTAGTTTATTTTATTAATCCAATGGTGAAGCATATGTTACTTTACATTTGAGAGGTTATGAATTGAGTCTTAAAGTTCTCCATATCACAGACTGTGCTGCCTTAAGCTAATTCATTTAATCTCACTCATAGGCATTCAGTTGCACACACATAATTTACCAATTAAATTCAAGCCTGACTTGTTAGTTGTGAACGCTGCAATGTTTCTGCAAGATTTAGTTTTCATGGCAAGGAAAAATGAAAGGGCAATAGCAAATCACCTCTTTATAACTATTTACATTACAAAAAAACTTTTATCTCAACTTTAGTCAGCTTTGATATTTTGGCTGCTTAAAAGTGGGAAGGGAAACATACTATGGAACAGCTGAAAGGTGTGCTATGGAAATAACAATCTCAACATAGGCAACAAGGAATTAAAACAATATAAAAAATAAACAGTTTTTAAAATGTGTGAGTACACACTAACTGCTCTATTAAGTCACACTGCAAAATGGCTTCTCTGAGAAGAGCAGAATCACAGAATCACAGAATCGTAGGGGTTGGAAGGGACCTCTAGAGATCATCGAGTCCAACCCCCATCATCGAGTCCAACTCCAGCAGGAGTAACAACTCTCGCTTAAGTTTCCAGGTATGTCAAACCTAACTCAGATCTGTTAGCCAGTAAAAATTATGAAGGAAAAAATTCACAATCTACAGTTATTATCTCATCTAGTGACAGGATGCTATATTTTACAGGATGTTCCATTTTCAATGAAATGAGTAACACTTACTCAGACTTATCTACTAGTAAATGGCTGCTTTAGAGCACAGAATGTAGAGACTTACAGAACTACTTATTTTTAACATGTACCACAATTGCAAGAGAGTTCAATTGCAAAACCCATCTTGAAAAAATGTAAGAGATATTATAGGTGTTATCAGAAGGATATAAATCAGACTTTTCAAAACTGGCAGATAGTAAACCACTCATCCTGTGGTTGTTTAAGTGAGATACAAGCCAGGTAAAATTAGTCCTTTGGACACACTTCCATCCTTAAGTCAGGAAGTCATAATTTGCTGCTTTACCATTGATGGTTAAGAGACTTAAAATTTGTCAAGAAATAACAGATATGCATGCAATCTAAATTCTGGAGAAAGACTAGACATTGCCTAGAAGATAACCAGTATATTATTAATATTCAAATGCATTTGGAGTCAAAGGCTCCAAAGAAAGTGAATTGTGAATATGTTAGATGGCAATATTAAGAGAGAATTCCCTCAGAGACTGGACAGCTATTCATGAAGTTGTAGTATCAATCTGGCCTCAGAAATTTAGCATATATCTTGTAAGGAGAACACAATCACATTTTGATGTCTTGAAATGATTAATGTAGAATAGTAATTATTCCTGTGCATTTCCAACTAAATCAAGGTACAGAATCTAAAACCTGAATTCTTATCTCCAGACATTTAAATTTCATCTGCACAGAATCAGGCTTTAATATACAGACTTCATACTTCCCTGTGTATTGTAAATGCTCAGGAGAATGGAGAAGATTAAGAAATATGACAAAGTTTCACGGAACTTTGGAAAGTTTAATGATGACAAGGTCAAATGAGAGGAGATTGGACACTATGACAATGAGCAGGATGGAAAGGAGTAATTAACATGGAGAATGGATCATCTGAGATGACACAAAAAAACACAGCTGTGATAATTCAGAAAGTGTTGGACAAGCACTTTGAAGCAATGAAAAATTAGTAGTGTGTTACTGGGAATGACTGCAGTGGACTGCATGGCCTCCTTCTGTCCTGAAGCATTACTGTAAAGAGTTACAGTCTAACACTAAAACAAAAAAGGAGAAAAAAAAATAACAATGATGATTTTAGCACCATAGACTCTAATAATAGAAAATAAATACTAGATAGATTGATAAGTACTTCTATTTGTACTATTTAAAGGAATGACAGTGAGAAACCAACCCAAAAACAGGCCTGGGAAGAAAGAATCTTCAAGGGTAATCCTGTCTTTCCCAGAAAGCTGTGTTTTAGCTTGGAGAGAAGTCTTATTCTCTTTGACCCTTTTCTTTCACCCATAAAAATTAGAAAATGATATTTGCCATGACTTCAGGGTCAAGAATTTAGGTATGGCTGTTAAATACTTTGAAAAAAGTAAAGTTGCCACTCAAAGGTACTCCTACTAAGTTATATCTGGATTTATGAACTAGTACTTAATTGGACCAAATAGTCAATTTTCAATCACAAAATATTCATTTTCTGATATGTACTATGGCTTGCTATCTTGTCACGAAGGCTAATACAGTTTCCTGTATTTCCATTCTGCTGATGGACCATTTTTAGGGAAAAAAGAGAATACTGAGGCAGAGTATCCCTGACAGTAGTGTGATATAATTAAATTACCTGAAGTTTAAGTCCTTTGAGATCTTCTTATGCAAGTCAATACACGAAAGCATGGGTTGTCACCATACACTGCATACTGAAATCAAAATCTTCAGTTTTGAGGGTTTTTTGGGACTTCTGGATTAATATAACCTTCAAAGGAAAAGAACATGTGGCAGATTCTTAGAAACATTGGTATTCAGATCTCTTGCTTGATACCTGAACAATAACTCTGTGCAGCTCAGCACCTGCTTTTTGCTAATGTTTTCTTCCAGGATCAAATAATTGCTATTAATGGTGTAGGAATTCAGCTTTATAATGCCTAAGAGTGTGTGTAAGTTACATATATAATTTCCTGAGAGTGGCTTTCTATTCATCTCCAACCTCATCATCAACCATCATCCATCCTCCATCATCAACCCCTCTATGATTTTGAGAACCAGATGCTGGGGTATATTTATGTATAGAGAGTGGGAGCTGCACTCCCAATATCTATTCTTCATGATTTAAAGTTAAGATTCTGTCTCATTTATTAAACCTTCCTTCATGTCTTCTCCAACAAATTGGGTTTGTACCACACAGACATAGAAATGTTGCACTAAAATAATGAAAAATGTGAAAAAAGAGGAATTTGTTGAATAAAATATGCCTGAGCAGCTGTCTTCACAAAAAAAACTTTTTGTGTGTGAAACTAATTTACAAGTCTCTGGCATACTACCTACCTGAAGGTCTAAAACCATTGGTATTAGTTGATGTGATACAGCTAGTGTTCTGTAAAATCACATCCTACCTTAATGTATTCTAACTTCCTTTTTTAGATAAGCCTGGAAAGTTTGAGATTTACTCATAAAAAGGGTTTTGGAAATTCAGTTCCATCTGACACTCTTGAAAAAAGTAAATATAACCTGCTATACAATTAACATTGACTTGTTCTTGGCAATTCCTTTAACAATAAATGAATTACTAACAAGATACTGGGTGATGGTATCTTGTCTGCAGATATTTCTATTTTTATGTTTTGCTGAGCATAGTTTGATTCTTGGCTTTGTAATTAAAAAGAAGGTGACATTCTGAGTACAGTTTTCACAGAATCAGCAGGCATTGCAGGCAGCTGGTAAAAACAAGGGAAAAAGTTATTTTATCCAATTTGTGCCCATTAGTGAATATGTTGTAAGGTGTATTGATTGCTACCCTTCCTTTCTTTTGAAAAGAAGCACAGAAATGCAGAGGTACATAGCCAAGGAACAACCTGGGACCATTCAGGATGAGACTTGGGAGCAAAGATACCCTTTCATATGGTCTCAGACAAAAACTGCTGACAGTAGCAGTACTTGTTTAAATTCTGTTCCTGTAGAGCACCTGTCACTCTGGGGAAGGATATCGCAAGGTCTGTGCACAGCTTTCTAAAAGTTGAGTATTTTGTCATTGTTTCTTCTATAATTATGATGGTGATTATGATTCATAAACCACCTGACTGGCTAAGAAATACTCTAAGGTGTGGAATAATTATGATTTCTGCAGAGAATCAGTGCAGTTATTTTAGGATAAGTTCCAAGTGTATCCCTGTTTTTTTTAGAATAACCAACCTTTTTCAAGGACAGCCCTTCAGGTAGTTTTTTCTTTGAAAATTGAAAGTTCTGTGTAACCTAAAAACACTGCTAGATTGGTTTTGTCATAAATCAGCACTCCTCTAGCTCACTACATGTTCATAAGAATGTATATTTTCTGTTAAACCTCGTGTTTCTTGCAAGAGCATGTACTGGGTTTTGGTCTTGAGGAATTGGTATGACTTTCTGAATTATATCTCATGAAATCCAGGTATGCAATAGTTTCCAATGTGACTAGCGTTTCAACTGTAAACCAAAATGTCTGTGTCAAATTTTGACACTGAGGATATTAGGATTTGCATTGGATTTCTTTGTGCTAAAATAAGTTGAGTGGGGTGGGGGAGGGGAGAAAGACATAGAAATAGGGAAATTCCATTTTGTTCCACTGAATTGAAAAAGAAAATAAATTCCCTTATATATCCTAAAGGCTTAGGTATGTTATATACATTTTCTCAGTATCCAAAAAGTGTGCTAAATAATCAATCTCATATATATCATACCTATGTGTACATATCACACAGTCAAAATGCACAGGTTTTAAAAAAGACCTAAATTACCTTAATACCCAAGCTAGGTAAATTACTTAATAGCGTTATAAATATTATTCTATTATCTTTTCAATAGCATAAGATGAAAATATACTATATCTATTTTCGAAACTAAAACAATATCTTTAGAAAATATTAAAGTTAATGTTTTTAAACTTACGCTGACTGATTCCCAAATATGCAATAGTAAAGTAAAAGGATTCTAAATTTATCAAATAAGAAACTAAAATAAAAATTGAGATAAAAGATACTGAAGACATAAGGCAGTTGAGACCTTTGATTTACAGCACCTGTGTCCAGATAAAACAAACAGCTCAGGACTGATTTTCTCTCAAATTCAGAACAACTGAAAAATGCATATCCTTAGATGTAACTTAGCATGAAAATATTCAAAGAGTTTGTTGATATTAAGCTAGTTGTGTGTAATGAAAAGTTGGCTCCATGTGTTTGTTTTTCTTTGTTATTTTTCTTTGTTACTAAGCACATTATACTTAGTTTTAGCAGATAAAGAAATCAAACTTTTTTTTTTCTTTTTCGCTTTAGGAATAATTACTCAGCTGACAGTGATCAAAGACTGAAAACTGGCCTGTTCCTAAAATGCATCATGAGTCATTGGCTCATGTGGATGTAAATGAAAGCATCTTAGCCTCTCTGTTTTTGTACAAAGAAATATATTGTTTTGCTGTCTCTAAAAATATGAACTGCAAGCAAGATCTACATAATCTCTTACAGTGGAATTCCAACTATGCTTGTCTGTAAAAAAAAAAAAATTAAATGATTTCAGCATCATTGTCCATTGCATAGAAAGTACGGACACTACATAATTCCCACTGAATCTAGACTAAGCTCTATGAGTACTAAGCTTGCCAAATTATATACTTCTCTGCCAGTGCTGTAGGAAACACAAAGGACCATTACAGTGTTCTCATTCACATGAACTATATCAAATGCACAGCATACACAGTGTAAATAATGTTGTTCTGATTTATGTCATTAGCAGTAGCAAAATATGCACAGAATGTTACCATGAATGAACTTTTGCCACTTAATACTGAAAATATTCTTTGTACAGCTTATTGTAGATCTAGATGATTGTACTCCAGATCTGCCTATAGGATTTCTATTAAGTCACGACTCAGAGTTCAGGCTTGAATTATCTACACTGAACATCAGCCCCTAAGCTGCAGCACAGAATGAGCCAAATTGTTTTGTAGGATGAAGCAGTTTTGCTTATGGGAAAACTATTAATACTTGAACTCCGTAAGAAGTAGAATAAATTGAATTTTTCAAGTTTCTTTTTATTGTACAAGATAGAGATGTCTTAAATATTCAAATCCATTTTCATTTTTGTATTAGACATGTTGTAATCCCATGAAAGCTGACCAAAATGAAGGCATTTTAATTCTAGGACGATTCAGAAGTCAAAAGCCACTTCTCTAAAAACAGATCAAAGAGTGTAAAGCTTTGATGATCTCACAATTTCCAGTTAAAACAAATAGAGCTTTTATGAATAGAACAAACCTCCTGTTTTGATATAAAAGCAAAATTCCTGTCCAGACTTATGTTGTTTTTAAAGACCTTCACCATCATATGTAAATGAAAATGAATTACAACTAAGCCATATAATATTTGTCGTGACTTGATAGGAAACATATACGAAAACTGTTTTCTCTTTTAATATAATCATTTGAAGAAATACTGATGCAAACATTATTTTTTACCCAAAACAATTTTAGCTTGAGGAAGTAACAAGTGTATTGACATCTTAAGATACTGCATTGGCTTTACTTTATCTTAAATACCATATTCTAGAAATATACAACTGACATGGCAAAAGTAATTAAGGGTCATTTGAAAAAAGACCACTTCCCAGTAGGAAATCTTATAAATCTCTTGTAAAAATAGATTTATATTGTCCTGCTTGATACTAGCAAGACATAACGAGTAGAAATTCTAAAAGAGGTATTGTAGTCTTTCTTCCAAGTGGAAAACTGTACCTCCAAAGCACTAATTAGACTGTTATCATAACTTACACAACCTATGAATCCAAACTGAAGGAATCCACTGGGACTAGTAGATTGTTCCTGATCTCCTGTCCACATAAATCTAACCCTAATGACTGTGTTAACAGAGCTCATTTGCTGAAATGTAAGTTCACACCACATGTGCAGTTTTAACTTCAGAAGGTACCTCCAAAAGCAGGAGTGAAATGTTGAGAGGGGAATTCTTTTTGTGGCCATTGGGATCGATTAAAGAGCTAGCTTGGCCAAATCAGTCAGTGTGTTACACATATACAAGTGAAAAGCATTCTTCAAGAATATTTTGTAAATAATTTTATTAAAATGAAGCTTCTTAAGTAACTTTCTACTGAAGGAGGAAACTGAGTTTCTTAAGAGTATAAATAACTTCATATAGAATTATATACACATGTATGCATATATGTGTGTGTGCATTGTTCACAGAAACATTTATTTGTGTTTGTAGGATATACGTACGTATTCATGCAGGAAAAAAGAGGTAGAGAAAATTGATAGTGCACAGACTTCAGATGAGAGACATTTCTCTGAAAAATATTGATAGGAGTCCAAGTTAACTGTTACTTTGAAGCAGACCCAGCTAGACCTTTCCCATTTAATGAGCTCCCTGAAGAAGACCACAAGGCTTTTAAAATCAATAATGCTATTTTTTTTATAAGAAAGAAAACTAGAATTTATTAGATCTTTTTATACAGGGGATTGTTTTAGAATTCTTTTTATAAAAAGAATACAGAAATGTATAATTGTACACCAGCACCCATGTTTCCTTGCAGGTGAAACTTTACTTTCAAACAATACTGTAATTAACTCAGTGCTCTTTAAAATTCAGTAAACTTTGTACACCCTTCTAGTCCCTAGGAGCTTCTCATGTTGTTTCATCTGAATCTTGGCTGCTTGGTCCCTGTTTTTTATAGCAGCTTCATAGTATCTGAACTCTATTTTCCCAGCCCCCCAGTTAGAAGACTTCTGTCACTGCCTGAAGTTTCTGATACGTACTCTCTTTGCCCCCAGGTAATTCCAATTTGAAGTGAAATTCTCTTTGTGAAAGAGAAAGATATAACACTAGGATGAAATATAAAACAAATATCACCTGTCAAAATGACGAAAATGTGTAAGACAATGGTTTAGAGAATAGAGAATGGGGAAGAAGAGAGGGCTTTAAATGAGCCATGAAATTTCAGAAAAACAATAAGCAAGTACTGAAATAAATCCTTGTATCTGTTCAAAAGAAGATGATATTCTTTCTTACGTGGGATCATATCATCCTGTACAGTTTTGTTTTTTTTTTTCTAAGACAATTAAATGGTCATTTCAAGACACTTAATTTAACTTAAACATTATGATAAACAGAAGACACAATAAACCTTCTGTATTCAGTGATCTGTGTTGACTCTTGAAATTGACACTAGGACAAATAGACAGCTCATGAGCAGGCACTTTCTGTAGTAGCCTCTTCTATCAGTTGAAAAAAAAAGTGTAAAGCAGTGAGTCCAAACAGGAAGCTTGCCACATACTATGTGCTATTCTTGGTGGAAAAATGCATTCCTATCCTTGGCATCAAATTCTCATAGCAGTAAATCTCAAGCTGTGTGTGGCCAGAGAGTCCAGGTTGCGGGATTAGTGTGTTTTGGGAAGTCACGTGAAAGGGCAAAATTTGTGCTAGAAACCAGTTTTGCCACCAAGAAAGCAGAAGTCAGTAGAATAATCTGAGAACAGATTTATTCAACAGCTAATTCAAGAAGTATACTTCCAAAATATAAATGCAGTTCATACACTTCCACATATGGGGATGGTGTATTACTTCTAAGAACAGCCAGTAATTTTCATCAGTAGAGTTTACATTCAGTTGCTTACAGTTTTGAGAAAACTGATATTTTAGGGTGAATTTCCACAGATTTGCCATAGGTTGCACATTTTCTCTGAAGGTTTCAATCACACCAAAATGTCCATGTTAACAAAATAGAACCAAATAAAAACCAAACCTTGTAACATACTGACAGTTCATTTCTAAGCCTGAGGATATGCATTTTAAATTCTTATAATCCTTCTCTTCAAATAGCTTGAAAAAATTGGAATATAGCCTTTTTGCCAGTGAATATTCATACAATTATATCCATGTGTTGTGAGTTAACCCAGCAGGCAGCAAAGTACCACACAGTTGTTCCTTCACCACCCCATCCCAATGGAATGGAGGAGAGAATTGGAAAAAAAAAAAAACAAAAAAAAAAACCAATGAGGCAGATCTCATGGATTCAGAGAAAAGACTATTTATAAAGACAGACAGGGAAAAGGAAAATAAAAATAGTATTGATAATAAAAAATATTTTCAAAACAAGTGATGCACAATGCAATTGATCAACACCAACCAACTGATTTCCAGCCAGTGCCTGAGCAGTGTCTGTCCCCACTAGCTAAATCCTCACAAATCCTCCATTCTCACATGGTATCAAGTGAGACAACTTCCACTGTCATTGATCTACAGTACAGATCACTACAGTACAGATCCCAATCCATTTTTTCTTCTCACACTTATATGATTTTGGGTGCTGATTAAATTTTCACAACTTCTGATAGGATACTTCGACTAATGGTATTTGTAATTTATTCTGTTTCTACACATCTCTCTTCCACTTCCTAAGTGAGCCTGGGCAAGCTTCTCTTTCAACAGTTTGGCAAACAAAGGTAATTAGGAATTCTGTTCTTTCCAGCTCCCCAGGGGAAATATTGAGGAAGGAAAAAAAAATAAAGAAAACCCACAGTAAATACTTTTCTGAAAAACAAATATTCCCTAAACAAAATCTATCAAAATTTCATGAACTTTATTTACACATCTTCTCTACACTGATGTAGAATAAGATTGAATAAGATAATTCTCAGTTAAGCAGGTTTTGAAAAGTTTTATCAATTTGTCCAGCTCTTTGACAGAAATAAAAGACACAATATAAATTAATTAGACACAAAATAAATTAAAAAAAAGAAAACAATTCCACTGTTCTTTTTCTTATTTTTTTTCCTAAGGTCAGAAGAGAATTCCTTATAATGAAGTTCTTACATACTCTCTAGAAAGTATCTGGCTTAGGCAACTTTTTTTTTTCAGACTTCTGAGGTAGTGCATGTTTATAATTCATGTTTTTGCACAAAGTGTACTAAAACCATACATATATGAACTGAAATACATATAAGATATACTGTCATACATAGATTGAATATTATAGAGTGAGAAAAAATAACTTCCCCAAAGCACACATTCTTTATTAGAAAAAATAATAGTATATAGTGATAGTGATGCACTGTTTCTATACATCTATACATCAGTGTGTAATGAAATGTTTAATACTGAAGTTCGTATCAGAATAATGTGTTGGAAAGTACACAGATTAATATTTGAGTACTGGAGGCTGAAATACAAATCCTGTTGGAATGAAAATAGGTAGCTAATGAGAAATTGTTAATTAATTGCACTGTACAGATTGATGGCTTTACTGTTACACCTGTATCACATGACAGTGAACTTAACAGAGATAAGACTATTGTGCTTTCATGAAAGCATAAGAAAATGTCATTTTTTTATGAAAAGGAGAGAAAAAAAGTAGTTAGAAGTTATCAACTCACTCTCTGCATGTTAAATTTTATCCTTCATTCTAACATTGAGTAACATCAAACCCTCTTTCTTATATTTTAGCTGTAACATTCATAACATCTTACAAAATTGCACTATATTATACGAAAGAGTGATTTCTCTGTGAGAAGTTAACTCATTCCTGCAGAATGTGCTTTGAAGTGCTAGCTGCTATTAAAAAATGAAGACATGGTGCCATGTTAAAGGGTGTTATGGTTTTATGATTTTTGTAGTATTATTGATATTCCACATCATAACATCATGTGTTGTATTGGGAGTTAAAGAAATCAGACAAGATCGGGCATTGCCAGAGTGGTGTAGCCATAGACAAATGGGCAATGTAATTTGGCAGAAAATAAACCCCCTTATGTTCCAGTTTTTCCTCAGATATCAGAGTGGATAGGGGCAGCTGAGCTTATATGCTGAATGGTGCTCAATTCAGTGCTATAACTCCAGTGGTGTTTAATATATGAGTTCACTTCCCAATTTTTCAAGTGGCATCCAAATGGACTCCCGTTACCACTTAAGAGTTCAGGCTGCACCCAGACAAAGAACTATTATGGCTAGATTAGTGAAGAGTGTGGTTTATTAAGGAAATACCACAATTACAGATTCACAAATAACACATTGCCAAATTCATCTAGCAGAGTCCCAATGGACTTTCATGAGTCTAGCCATGAGAGTTCTTAATCTGGGCACAGATCAAACCACTCTTAGAGGGTTTGATCTGTGCCCAGATTAAGAACTCTCATGGCTAGACTGATGAATATTTGCACCGTCCCTAGTGCTGTTCAAGAAGCGTTTAGATGAGGTGCTAAGGGATTTGATTTAGTAGTTGGGTAGGGATAGTGACAGGAGGATGGTTGGACTAGATGATCTTGTAGGTCCTTTCCAACCTTATGAACCTATGAACCTATGAATAGTACTATTCATTAAAAAATAGATTAGAGTTTCTTTTGGATTGCTGGAGATAAATACATTGACTGCAAAACATGTGAGTTTAACCAAGAACATGAATAATATGGCTGACTACAAATGGATTAAGTTATAAACAACTATACTGAGTTTTCTGAGTTTCTTGGGACAACACTTGGTATAATCAAGTTTATGCAAATCTTACCCAATAGACATTTGTATGGGGAGAGGAGAAGCTTAGCCACTTGAATGGACCCAGAAGTCAGAGGTGGTCTGCGGCTGACATCCAATGGTATCTACCCTGACATCCTCCTTCTTTTAAACCATTTTAATACTATGTCTTATTTTTCAGGTAGAGCTTTAGTGACTGTAGTTACACGTGCATTTGTTTATGATCGATGTAAAATTACCACACCTTGCTTTTAAAAATAAATAGTAAAAAAAATGCAGAGCACAGGCTCATTGAGGGATGGTCACACCTTGGAGGCAGGTAGCTTTTGGAATGGAAGTGTGTTTCAGTGTTATGAGTGTATAATGAATGTATAATGAGCAAAGTTCACCCAAAGGACCATATTTTTTCAAGAGAGGGCAGTCTGTTGGCTCAGGGTAGCAAATGTGTAGTTTATCAGTTCCACCTATCACAGAGTGTGGCTACAGTATCGTCACTCTGCTCCACTCTCTGTGCTTTTCCTCTTAGAGTTATCTCATCAAACTTCTCTGAAATTGCCAACATCTGAGTTTGCATAGGGAGCTTCTGTGGAATGGATGCCTTGCATGCCAGCTACACTCTACTTTTGTACTCCTGTGAACAGTGCTCTACCTAAAATTTCCAGTGAACGATGCAGTACCTTAATTTCCAAGTCACCTGTAGCAATTATCCAACATAAGTCTTTCGCGAGGCCTATTTTACTTGCTATCAAAGTTCATCTTAACATGGACCAGAGGGAGTTTTTTGAGAAAAGTGGTTCATATAAATATTCTGCTATATTCAGATAAGACCAAACCTAGTATTTTTTTCCCCTAAAAGTCAAGATTCAAAATTAGTATAACACTTTTAAAAAAAGAATGTAAGAAGTTAAATCTGGTTTTAACTTCTGATGCTGACATTCTGAACTAAATTCATTATAAAATAAATCTTCTATCTCTGTTAGTGGATAGGAATCTCTAATGAAGGTATTTAAAATGACTGTCCCAATATGATACATTCAATCATTACAATGGCCAGAAACAAATGTCATCATGTAGCAGTGACACAGCAGAAAAAGAACAGGACATGAAGCCTTCAGCCTACATGAAATTTAAACTACTTTTTAAAGTTGAAACATATCTCCTGAGTAACAGACTGTCAAGGATATACCAAATCTGTTCTTCACTTTTTAATCTGACATTCTAACAGACTTTCAAATAGTTTTCTTAGTCTCAATCATTATTTTTATGACATTCAACACTGTCAGTATAATTAGTCTAAAAGATCATTTAGTGATAGATGATTAATATGTTGGCAAAACTTCCATTACTCAAACAGAAAAGAAAGGATTTTCTCCTTGGATCATTAGGTTTTATCAGATGATAAAGCTGACATTAAGGAGAAGATTATACAGGATGTAAAAGTCACCATCATACTATCATTTACTTCATTTTTTTTTTCCTCTTTAACATAAAGATATTGCAGCATATCTGTATGTAAGAAGAAATAAACTGTACTAAAGCTCTGTTGATAATAAAGAATAGAAATGAAAAAGAATACATTAGGTTTGAACAATGTGCTGTTGGATATAAAGGCTGTAATCACAGATTGCACACCCTGACTAGGCAAACTATCAAAATGTCTGTGACAAAATGTGTGTTTACATTCTGCTGTTGACCCAGAAGGGCAATTATTACTTTATAAATTCAATTAACTACAATACCAGGGGAAAAAAAATACTTGTAAAATGCATATTGGATTTTATTATTAGTTTCATCACCGTAAATGAAAATGCCCAGTAATATGAAGAAAAAACAGAAGCCCCAGTAACCTCATTTGAACAGAGTGCTCTGAGCCCCCCCATCCTGAGGAGTCTATCCATAGTCAAGAACACTCCTTTGCAGTGTACACTGTAGACTGAATGAGGTTAGAGGACTTGTTATATAATGTTGCAAATGTTATGATGCACATTTTGGAATTGCATAAAATTTAAGATGGCATATTTGAATAAGATTATAGGAATGTGTAAGAAATTTTGGAATATTTTGGGAAAGAGCAAAGACATGGAAAGGAATGCACAGAGATGTTTTGAGAAGGAACAAGTATGGAATCATAGAGGGATGTGGGAATATAAGAAGGACTATTCAGAGCAGAAGCTGTGGAGCAAGATAAACAGCATGAGAAAGCAGGGCTGAGAACCAAGGACACCTCCAGAAGAAAAGAAAAACAAAGTCAAGGAAGCTGCCTGATGGCCTTGTGATGATGACCCTAACTGGAGAAAGAGCACATGGCTAGGAATGACTCATGACTCTGACTGGATAAGCACCTGCATGCATGGTTAAGAGTGTTCACGGAATGTTTTGTTGGCATGTAAATGTGGGTGGGTAAGTTAAAAGAGAAAACTTGTGAATGTATATAAGGGATGTTAGAACCTGTAATAAATGATTTGGATGATTCACATCTGAGTCTGTGCCTCAGATGCCATAGAGGGAAAAGGAGAGAAATAGGATCAGAGAACTGAAAATAAATGACTGAGATCTGCACATGATCATGACAGTGTTCATTATCTTTTTAATAAATCCTGTTTGCAGTGATCTACTGCATGAGGATGCTCTCTGTTCTGAGTGGGCATGTGTGAAAGCTAGTGAACTTTAAGCTGGACCAGTGACAAGTATGATAATCAGCCAGAGTGGAACCACAAACCTCTATCATTTGGATGTCTAAATTACCAGGAAATGGGGATTCTATTTGTCATATACTCGATGAATTACCTAAGGCTGTTCTAGAATGATCTACATTTCATGTATATGCGTATATATGCTCTATACAGTGGATTTAGGCAACCCTTTATCAGTGGAAGAGAAGGAACAGAATCAGGCTGTCCACAGTGTTTATATATGTGTGTGCTGTGTGCTTTTATGTGAGTGCTCCTAAGACATGGCTTTGATCACTATGGATAGCCATGTGTGTGGAGTTATCTACTGAGAGTTCATGTTTGGTTAAACCTTAGGACATGAAGCTACAGAAGTTTCACATTCACTGAACTAGTGGATTTAGCAGTCTCTAACATTTAAAAATATTCCTAAACTTTTACAGCTTGAAATAATGACTCACTAGCACAGTATGTTTCTAGCAAACACCCACATTCAGAATCATATGCTCCATTTTAAAATCCCCACCCTCCCTCTCCACCCACAAAATATAATTAGAGGAATCCCTTGGAGGTCCTCTCTACAAAATTATGACACATCTTCTACCAGAAGACATTATTTTTTTTTCTGCAAAACTGCCCAAAAAGCATCTAAAAGTTAGCATATTGTATATTTTTTAACATAAAAATTTTGAAGAGAGAATCAGTAGTGTCTCTACCATAACAAACCAAAAGTGTATTGCATTGGCAGTCATCCATAAAAATTGCTGAGAGGAGGAGGTGTTTCTCAAATTGCAAAATAGGAAAGAGTAATGAATATGTTAGTTTCCTTCTTTTTTTCTTCTCCCTTCTCCTATATGCATGTGATAGTGTGTTGACTTGTGATCATCACATTCAAACTGTATAAATTATCTGGTGTTTCACTCAGCTCATGTCTTTGAGTGTACTTTTTGTCATTTTTTGAAACCATATCTACGTAAACACTGTACTCTATTTTCTTAGTTTTATTAAATATTTGAGACTTAAATACAAAATACCATTTCACCTGAAATTGGTGACAAATTAGACTTTCAGCAGAAAAGTTATTCTATTTACACTATTTCTAATTATTCTATTAATTAGAAATTATGACTGATATAGCCTAATGCAAAATATGGCCTCATTTCAGGATTCATTTTTGGATGAATTAAGTACATTTAGCCCAAAATCCAAGCAAAACAAATATGCAGCTATCCACAGACGTACCTTGAAACTTATGCCTGTTGGCAGCAGCTTACTCAATAGTTAGGAGCAGCTCCCAAAAGCTAACACATACCTGACATCATAGCCTGGAGAGAGATGAGTGCCACAACATTCCATAGATTTGCCAACATAGATCATTCTTCAGCTTTAGGCGATGTAAGAACTGATTCTATCACTAGCGCTTCATAATATGCTTAGACATTGAGAATCAAAATCTCTTTTCATGCAATTGATAATCACTAATCATTCAATTAACAAAACATAATCACTGTTGGAAACATTTAACTATTTATTTTAGTTTGTTTATATTTGGAAATTAGTTGTGTGGGTAACTACTTAAGCTATCATGGAATCATAGAATTGCTCAGGTTTGAAAAGACCTTCACTATCATCAAGTCCAACCACAACCTAACCATAACTACCCTAACTCTAACAGGCCACCACTAAATCATGTCCCTGAGGACCATATCCAGTGGGTTTTTAAACACGTTCAGGGATGGTGACTCAACTACCTCCCTGGGAAGACTATTCCAGTGCTTAACAACTCTTTCTGTAAAAAAGTTTTTCCTTATATCCAACCTAAAACTCCTCTGGTGCAATTTGAGGCCATTCCCCCTTGAAAATAAATCACAAAAATCTAAATTAATCCAACATCATGATTAGAATTACTGAGCTGGAATTACAGAAAATTCTCTCTACATCCAGCTTTTACACTATATGAATATAGAAAGTTAATATTGTTTCTGATAGAGTACTAAATTTGTATTTCAGTTGATGTTACTATTCTGGCATGTATTATTCTGCATTTCCTGATTAGGTGTTTGCAAAAGCCAAAATAGCAATATATAATCTCCATTTTGAAAGTCTCAAATTAGATTTATGGTGAGAACCATGGAGGCTCATAAGGACTCACCTATCAAATCTTAGTGGAAAGTAAAAACAGGACTCCAAGATAGACGTTAGTAGACAGGAAACTCCACTATGCATTAATGTTAGTAGTACTTTATAACCTCATCAGATATATAATAACTAACAGAAATTGGATCTAGTTAATGACTTATGAAAAAAATTTCTTTTTTGAGTTTCAGATCTAGAGTACCTTTTCACTCTGTATGTACATTGTGGTATCTGTCAAAAAGAGAAGATATGTTCTACAAGGCATGGAAAAATGTCAGAAAGGGAAAAATTGCCAAAATACAGTAGTCTACATGAAAATGCACTACACTAAGTCTGCATTGGTGAAAACAATAAGTATATTTTGCGTGTGGTTCTTTTTCTTCTTACAGAAACAGATCAAGGCTGAGAGAAAACAGAAACTGTTTCACAATAAGCATGTAAAAAAATTTCCAATCTTAAGATGTCACACAATAGTGAAGTTTTAATTTTCTTTGTATTTTGTTTAATGTTATGCAGTATATAGCATTTTATATCAACCTCTGTTCTCACTATGTGGAGTAAAATAATAGTTTTGTAGGTGTTATTAAATGTAGCACTATATCAAAACATTTATAGCAGTACTAAGTCAAAATTCTTTGTTAAAACATCTCAGAAAACAGCTCTGAAAGCTGTAAACCTGAAAAATAACATAAGTGAAAGCATAAAGTGACAACCACAATTGCTGGATCTTCTGAAAATATAGCACTAGGATTGCAGTAGTTTATTAGGGAAACCATGTGAATGAAAGCATAGCTCTGAGATATTTCTGTCCCTTAGACTGTTTGTTTACAGTTTCAGAAATGACAGCATAAAGAGCAAACAGAGAATATTAAGATCATGTAACACATTTTTCTAGTTCCCAGTTTAAGTGCTTCTATTCAGTTCTGCTCAGGATAAAACAAGAAGACAGCATATCTCACTTGCTTCAGTGCTAAACTACTACCAAATTACAAAAATTAAATATATATATATATATATATAGAGAGAGAGAGAGAGAGAGAGAGAGAGAGAGGGAGAGAGAGAGAGAGAGAGAGAGAGAGAGAAAGAGAGAAGGAGGTGGCTTTGCAATTTTTAGTTATAAAAAAATTTAAGTTTTTTAATGGAAAGAATCTTATAGATGGAGAATACTCTGTTAATAAATAAATTAATAAATAAATATTTTTGTGTTCCTCTCTTACTGCTTAATGCAATTAATATGTATACATTCATTTATCCACTATTAAAATTTAGAAAGGTCAACAGAAAAGTTTGCATACTTTGGCACTGTGGAAAAAAAAGGTAAATGTAGTCTGAGATAGAAGTTCACAAAGGATTCCTGGCTAACCATTTTTATAGTTTTCTACACACAAATTATGTCTACTAGAATCTGACATACATTGTGATGCATAATCCAGATTGACAGATGCCTAAAGCATCTATTTCCACATCACTGAAATGTACACTGTTAGTATCTCCTCTTACTAGCCAGAATTTCACATAAAGTTGGATCTGAATGAGACTTCAGTATTATTAAAGCTTTTGTTTCCAAATATACTTTGGAGTTATGTTGTTAAATGTAACGTGACTGAATGGATCCACGTGAGAGAAAACTGAGACACCTGGATAGTGCTAGAAATCTGCAGTACATTTAGATCAACTGCAGTAACACTTAATATAGCAGCTTTATTCCTTTGCAGGATAGAGAAATTGAAAAACAAAAATGGATGACCAGAAGTATGAATCAACAATTTAGAATATCTTTGCTTTTGATAAAAACAATGTATTTCATGAAATATTCATCAAATATAAAAATATCTTAACTCCAGCTGTAAATGTACTCATTGCAAATTTTGGCAATGACTTGAAGCAGTCTAGGATCTAGACCTAACAAATTTGAGAACAGGAATGTGAAAGTATTGGAAAGTTAAATAAAAGGACTCTTTTAGGAAACCTTTAGAGGTTTCTGAATTGCTCATGTATATTTAACAAAATAGAAGTTTAAATATAATTTTAGAGTTGCATATGATAGAAGATACAGTACTTGATTAGATCTAAGTTCCAGAATTTCATTTTCTATTTTGAAAAGAGAAAACACTACATTTATTAGAGGCTACTCTTGCAACTTCAAGTACTGGAATAGACATACCCAAAGTTAAACTATTTTTCTTTTCCTTAGAATCTATTCTAAGAACTTTCTGTTAAAATAGTAATAACAAAATCATCTTTCTATCAACAATTTGAAAGCAAGTTTAATAAAGTTAGCTGCTGAATTCTGAAACTGGGGAGGAGCAACTCTACCAGATGAACTCATCATGAAGTCCCAGAGGACAACTCTGCTGCATGGGACAACAGCTGTCACCAGCATCTTCACAGCACAGAACAGGAAGTCTGAAGTCATCCTCCTCCCGTGTGTACCCATTACCACATGTATAAAAAGAGCCCAAGAACTGTGGCCTTCAGTTGTCCAACTGTGTGTTCTGTCTTCTAACTAATTGGTTTTGATCAATCTCAATGTGAGCAGATTGAGAGGATTTGAAGTATTGTTCTCCCCGAAAAAGAGCTAAAGCAGCTCATCCAATACATACAAGCATAGCATCAGTGGCATACTGAAAAGGCCTGAAAAGGCTTCGTTCAGTAAAGAATGGAGCAGTATGCAACTGAGACAGATGAAAGAATTATGAACCAGAAACCACTCTCCTTTAAAGAGGGAACAATATGTGGGAGATTCAAGATCTGGAAAAATAGGTTTACCCTACATAATTTCCATCATCTGTGGTAGTCTGAGTTAGAACAGTATCTTGATATGATAGAAGACATATCTCTGTCTCTGTCTTGCTGGATGATGAAATAATTCAAAATTGTTGTGCCTCAAGTCACTTTGGTGGAGGAATATTTGGTTCTTTTTTTCCTTTTGTTGTTTGTTTGTTTTTTTCTTTGTTTCTGTTTAAGCAGTCTTGAAGATTTTCCAGTTAAAAATAAGAATAAATAAAGCAAATATGGTAGCTTACCAAGTGATTTAATTTTTTCAAAGAGTTGAAAAAAAAAAAAGATGTATTTTATTGCTTGAAAAAATATACAGCATTCAGACTTCCTACACTGGAGGTAAAAGTAATACTAGCTTTCAAACACTGTTTGCTTTTTCTTTGCTCCAAATATACCTGGTAAGAGTAATGACTATTATCGTAAGGAACTGGCATGATCTGTCCATATTTTTAAAGTCAAGTTCTCCCATTGACTTTGGCACTGTTTCTTTGCAGAGAAAGGATACTAGATTGTGCCTGCAGCAGCTTGGTTTTATTTGAGATGTGATTTCCATTACTGCAGTTCATGTTTGTCCTCTACTAGGGAGTAGTTTGTTCCCTAATCCTATTTAAAGTACATAATTAGGGTATGTATATTCTGTGGGTTGGATATGTATTGAAACGTACACAAAACTACCTATAACTGATTTAATTGTACGTGTGAGTCATGAAACATTGTGCTCTTAGACCTGCAGTATTTCTTCAGCAACTCAATGCTTTTGCCATCTTTAACTGTAGGGAAGATAACCCAAAGGGAAAGTGCTGACAGTTGGACCAATCTGTTAGTTGTAGCAACAGTGACAGATGAATGCACTGAGGGATAGGAGGGAAACATTGGCTGAAGTAAGAAGTATTAGTTTTCTCCCCATCTAATGGCACTTCTGTCAGATGATGTATCTGGTTTGGACTGAGTGGGACAGTTGTTTATCACCACTACAGAGAAGCTGGAAATACCTCATACTCTATACCTTAACTCAGGAATCATGATATATCACATCATGCTACCTGGTAACCTGCTTCCAGTTTAACAAGACACAAGACACAATTGACTTACTTTGAAAAATCTTCATAGCACTGTGCTTAAAGTTAGGGCTCTGATTAAGGGCTTTGATTATTCAAATTCAAATGACAGTGTTAAAACTCTTTCAATAAATGTTTTTATCATAATTTATTGGAAGAGAAGAGCTTCTCAAGACTTCATGATACAAAGTTATGCAATAGAAAGACAAAGGTGTACTTTCCAGATCATACATCAAACTTACACTTATTTTTGTTAGCTTTTTAACACTGAATTAGCCACTTATCTACTATGTCAATAGGCATTAGAAGTTACCATTAAATGGCTTTTTATTTATTCAACTTCAACTTGAGAGGTGGAGGGACCTGTTTTCTTGAAGGCTTTATTAAATAGAATGTTAAAGAGATTTTTAAAATGTTTCACCTGCTGCAGAACTGTTAAGGGACAATAAAGAGTTTAAATTTTCTTGCTTTGGTTAATTTATACAGGGTTGGATTATTCTAAGTCAGTGTTGATCTGCATATTCACACTGTATTTTCCCTTAATTCCACAGCTTCGTATAATAAATGAGACTACTTGCTTTTTTTGTTTGTTTTTCAGGATGACAGTAATTATGGTTAAAAATGTGAAAGACAATTGGCCAGGTGTAGACCAAGAGGAACAGGTTAAAATAAGAAGAATCTTACATAGTGAAAGCACAGTCCTTATGTCCTATATATATCATCCTTTCATCCCCATTTAGCTGTGGATGATTTCACTTGGAATATCTTCCTGAAGAACACTTGTGAGAAGATAGGGAGATAAGCATAGTATCTTTGGTTTCTTTTAGCCAAGTAAATAGCTGTAGGCTTAAACTGACAGAAGATAGACAGCACAAACACCTTCCCTTTTTGATTGTTTTCTGCCTTCTGTCTCCACAGCTCCTTTTTAATGTAAGGAAATTTTGATTGGATTTTTAGAATGAAGAGGAAAATAATCTTGTGTGAAAAGGTGTTATCTTTTATGTGCTTTTCCTACTGTTCTCAAGGTATTCCAGGATCTATCAACCATATAAAGCTACACACAAAAGATATGGTTACACAGGAGAGCTCAGTGGTCTGAATCCTAAGAATTGATTAAATTCTTTGGTTTCTGTGATTTCAGTCTCAATTTGTAACAAGTGAAATCCACTTGACATAATGATAAAAATAAATCTTTTTTAACTTAAGTGTTTGGCAAAAGAAACAGAAGAGTGAGATGAATTCAGTCCTGTCTTATAGCTCATAAGGAAAAGCACTCAGTGCATAGATTTAGCAATAGAGGAACAGAAAAATTCCAGTTTAAAGATTTAGAAATTTGGTATTCTTGCCCTGGAACAGGAGAGCAATGACGTGTGTTTGCTCAGGGCATGGGAAAGCTCCCTTGGAAGTCAGTGAACTTTAAGCTGTACAGGTACTGAAGTGCTCTTCTGTAGTACCTGCCATCCTACAGGATAATTACATCAAGCAACTGCATTTCAGAGAGCACTTGCCCACTAGAATTAGCTTCAATAATGTGACCTGTTAGAAGACATGTGACAGCTCTAATCCACTGCAAGACCATGTCATGGTGAAAATTGACTTTAGGAGCACATGAATGTAACGATGGTTCAGTTCTGCTCTATTATACTCACATTAATGTGCAGATGTTGTTTCAATAAGCATCATCCAAGTCACATATACTTAGCATTGCAATCTCATTTGACTTCCAGCACAGGCTAAATTAATTCAAGAGCTGTATTTAAGTTCAGGTGAAGCTAGTGAAACTACGTATGCTGTCAATGTAAACTCCATGCTAAAGATACTTTCCTGAAATTACAACAGATTCTTGAAGAAAGTTTTGCTACCTCATTAAAATCTTTACATCCATGTGCTCCTACAATTTGTGTCTGCTTAAAATCTTCATCAAATCTTTTATCTGTCATTCTCAATGACTAAACTTAAGCATAACTAAAGGAAGAAAAAACTCTATTTGTTCTTCACAGACCTTGAGAGAAACTTAATCTCTCTATCAGTACTGGCATGTGAGTTGTACCATATACATCATCCTTGCTCTGAAGTACTTCTCTGATTCCTTCAAGACAGTTTCTTTATGAGCATCTGAGAACCTCACAGAACACATATAAACCAACCAGCAGATGTTCTTAGTAAATCATTGAGAGGCTCACATTAAAAATTAGCCACCTGTGTATTTATCTTTTCCTTTTTAAGTATCAATAAATTATTTAGAATATTAAAGTGTCTTTTTAAATTTATCAGTATATTCTTATTCATAGCTCTTTCTATTCTGGTTTCCCAGAAATAATAAAAAAAACCCAACATAGTAGAATTCTTTAAAAATGCTTTTTAATTAAAAACAAACAACATATTTTTTTTGCTACAGTAACAAAATTTCTGTCAAAAGCAGCAACCAGCAACAAAACTTTAAAAGAAACAAGTTATTCAAGTTTAATCAGTTTTACCACTTGTCCGTTTCATCAACACAGTAGAAATTATCTGTCAAATATGCAGGTTCAAAGAAGTCTTAATATATTCCATCCCCTTAGGGACAGATTGACACTGATAAGAGTGCTACCTGCAACTTCTAATAGTTTCAGCTTTGTTTTTAAGAGTGATTCATTGATCATTAAAAACACAAAACCTTTTCTTTTTCTTTTAATCCTGTGTTAACTTGAAGAAAAGTAATTTTGCAATCAATTCTTACTGCTGAGAATCTTGTTTGACAACTGAAATTCCTGACATTCAGTAACAGTCAAATCTAGTGTCCATTATATTTTTTGTCATGTTTCTTATCCCATGACATAATTAAACTAACTCTAGGCTTCTTTGACTTCGCTTGTGCTTAGGAAAACTTTCTGAGATAGTTAAAGCTGTAAAATTAAGCATTTCTGAACACATGCACATCTGGAGATCAAAGAAATGATCTTTGCACTTCGTCAAAATTTGACATTAGGTACCAAAAAAGGTGGTAGCTCTTAAAGTTCTTAATGTTTAATCCTGCTCCATCTGCAACTAATCTCCTGACTCCCAGCTGTACATGTGAGATGGGGGATCAAATAATAGCTTGAATATCACCTGGTCCTCATAAAACCCTCCTAGATATTTGGTTGAGGGGGAGAGGCAGGCATTGCAAGGCAATGCAAGGCACAGCACGGCACAGCACAGAACAGCACAGCATAGCCAAGAGACCTTGGCTTGACAGAAGGAGTAAAATTTTGTACCAGCAGATATTTCACCCAAGTAAGGTTTGACAGGGCACTTACAGAATGACAGAATCACAGGGTTTGGAAAGGTTCTCAAGGGATTATAGAGTCCAACCGCCCTGCTAAAGCAGCATACCCTAAAATAGGTCACGCAAGTAGGCCTCCAGAAGGGTCTTGAATATCTCCACAAAAAGAGACTCCACAACATCTGTGGCAACTTGTTCCAGTGCTCCGTCACCCTTACTGTAAAGAGGTTCTTCGTTGTGTTTGTATGGAACTTCCTATGTTCAAGTTTTAGGCCATTTCTCCTTTTCCTGTCACTATACACCACTGAAAAGAGCCTGGCCTCATCCATTTCACTCTCACCTCCCTTTTGATATTTATAAACATTAATTGGTTTCCCCTCTCAGTGTTCTTTTCCCCATGCTGAACAGACCCAGTTTACTCAGCCTTCTCTCATAAGGGATATGCTCCAGACCCTTAATCACCTTTGTGGCCCTCCACTGGATCTACTGCAGGAGATCCCTGTCTTTTTTGCACTGGGGAGCCCAGAACTGCACACAGTATTCTAAATGTGCTTTCTCTAGGGCAGAGTAGAGGAGGAGGATCCCCTCCCTAAACCTGCTGGCCATGCTCTCTGTAATATAGTGCAGAGTACCATTGGCCTTCTTGACCACAAGGACACGCTGCTGGCTCATGGCCAACCTGTTGTCCACCAGGACACTCAGGTCCTTCTCTGCTTACTGAATAGCTCCTCTCCAGCAGATAATTCCCTAACCTGTAGTGATGCATGCAAACTTGCAGTTAGCTGTTAGGTATTTTTCTTTTTATTTTATTTTCTTCAGGAGCCTCATATCTTTCATAATCAGATTCCAAAATCACTATGAGTAACTAGGTCAGTATAAAACTAGGTTCCTGCTCTGATTCATTCTCTTTTTTCCACACTAAAAGCTGATTGGTGTTGTTAGTGAAGTTATATGATTAAAAATGTATACAAGATAGAATTTTCTCTTGTAATAAAGGACTTCAGCCTCAGCTCCATGATCTGGAGGTGCACTAAACACTCATTCTGAAAAGAAAATTGTATCTTGTCAAGGAAATGATATTCATATTCTCCTGTTGGAAAAGAAAGTTTTGACAGGGCTCATAGCTTTGAATTCTAAGATGAGACAGGTACCTTAACTCTGTGTTCAGGGTAAATGTTAAACCGATATATGCTTCTTTATCATTTCTGTCTGTTCAGCTTCCTGAGCACAGAGCTACCTGGAAAATCCCTGCTGGAATACACAGTAGCCTCATGCACAAACTAATGAGACTCCACATCTAACCAGAGTACATAGATGTTCAGGGAGTGCATTACCTAAAAGTTGGCTGAAAATTCACTATTATTATGTTACATAACTGTATTAATGCTCATACATAACTTGATAGCTTTGCTCCACTTCTACAGTTAGGAGAGGATAATAATGTATTGACACAAAAAGGGAATGTGAGTGGAGAGTGAAAATAAAATGCATTACTTAAAATCAGCTTACTCTTGATTGATGTTCTTGAGGGAGGTTACACAATACAGCTGTGAGAAGTGAAATGGAGATGTGGAGGTTTGTATGTAAAATAAACTAACTAACCCATACTGTTTGATATCAGATGAAGTCACGTTTTATGACCAGGTTAGGCCAGCAGCATTAGTGAATAAAAACAGAAACTCTATCAAAACCAGATGATACATCAGGGTTTAACTATCACAAGCATAATACCTTTGGAAGTGAGGACTGTGAACAAGGTATTGTGAATTCATCTTCTATTTTGAATACAACCACAGTGCCCTAAAGGAAGCATAAAATGTAAACCATAGTCAAAGAAAGGTGAATACATAAATGAGAAAAAAGAGGAGGAAAAAGAAATCCAATCCTTGTTGCTATGTTACTAGTCTTTGGAGCAAGATCATGCACACATGGAAATCAATGTCAGTTCTGTTTTTTTGGTTTTCCTCCTGTGTCATAACTCTCATAGCTCCTGGCTGAGAAACAGATGATAACAGAGCCAAGTCTTAATAAAATCTGAGTGGGGTGCTATAGCTGATCAGAGAATATTTTGAGTAAAGAGATTTGGTAATTGTTTTTAGCAGGAAATGTAGACATTTATTAATTGTATGCTGGGGCTTGGGAGTGAGTGAAGGCACTAGGATGTGTGGCATGGAAGTCAGAAGAGCTTCTGGAGACGCTGTGACTGAAGGGATATGTTTCTGAGGTATTACTTCTTCTATACAACAAGGAACAAGGCAGAGAGAATACAGTGCTGCAGTATCAAGACCTGTATGTCAAGTATGTGGCTTTATTATATTAAAATCTGCTGAGAGAACAAATAATCCTGACTGAAATATCGCAGTGCAAGTGAAAAACACAAGAAATGCACGGGATCAAAGAAAGGATATGTAAGGAAATATGTTTTCATTCAGATTCATTCAGGAATCTCTCTTTCCATCTCAGAGAAGCAATGAAATCTCCAGCAATGGAGTAAGAGCTAAGTATTTTGAAATCAAAATCAATGCAACAAAGAAACTGCCCCACCCAGCTTACATCTGAGACACAGTGAAAGCAGGCAGTTAATCTTTTGCTTATTTTCTTCTTGCTTGTAAGTGAGTGAGTCTAGGGGTGGGCCACTAAGACAATTCAGAGATTGGAGGATATAATGTGTGACAAGACGCTCAGAGTACAGCACTCTGACTTCATCATTAGGATTAGACAGAGGGGACGTTTTATTGTACTCTTAAACTATGCAGTTTAAAATTAGCTTTGCTTTGAGTGCTGGAGATGACCTGATAACCTTCAAAGGGTCTTTCCAACCTTTGATTAAATGTCTGTAGGAGCAAGAGTTGGAAACTGCCATAAATAAGGATTATGCAAAAAGTATTTTATACAATGCACTTAATATAAAGCACTGAGCATCATGATCCTCTGAGTATCAGAACAACTGTCAACACTGATGTGACACAATTTGGAAATGAAGATGAAAAATCATAACTTAATTTGACAAAACATATGAAAGGCAACAGAAATGCTAGCTGTTTAGT
Source organism: Cyrtonyx montezumae (assembly GCF_038088225.1). NCBI lineage: Eukaryota > Metazoa > Chordata > Aves > Galliformes > Odontophoridae > Cyrtonyx > Cyrtonyx montezumae. The sequence goes on from NW_027072034.1 coordinate 152,687,030, forward strand.
TTCAAGCAGTCACAAATAATAATTTAGTTAGTTGTTAAAAAAAAATCAAACCATAGAGGGAAAGTAGAGACTGAGCCATCCTTTCCAAAACAAATTCATAGAATTCTAACTGCATAACCATTTCATTTAGATTACTTGTCCTCCTAGAAATTAATCTCAAACCTTTTGCATGTAGACAGATTCAGGATAATTTTTAAAGTATTGAAAAATGAGGGGAATAGAATACAGAAAACATCAGAATTTATTTTATATCTTCTCAAATTAAAACTCTGGAGATATTCCTCAAAACATGTACTTCAAATATGAAATATCAACATATATATGTTCTTGTAGACATAACAGTAATAAATCATAGTGACATTTTCTTTTTTGCTCAGATCAAACCCAGAAGTTTCCAAGATCTTTAAAATACACAGGATATTCACTGGGAGCTAAATCCTGTTCTTCTTCCTGAAGTCTTATGTCTGAATGGGATTTTATAAGACATTTTTGGTAAGGAAAGCAAATCTTTTACTCTGCTTGAATGGATTTTAGAAAGACAAATGAATTGTTTAATTGTCTCTGCCTAAACAGTTTTCCCCCACAAGGGTAGGCATCGATGCATAGACACTTTTAATTTAACTGATGTCATTTCATGTCTTGGAATGGAAGTTATATGTCTACATATGTCTATATAAGATGTATATATATATTTTTTTATCTGCATATGTCTATATAGCTGGGTCACTCTGAAAGTAATGCCTCATATAATTCCATGGAAACTACAGCTGTGCAAAGACCATAATAACACAGTTTGATTCAGTAAATTCTCAGCTGTAGAATACTGTTGTTTGGTTTTGTTGTTGTTGTTGTTGTGGTTGTTTTTTTCTTTTTTTTTTGACGTAGCCAGCATCATTAGTTGTGCATTTTTGCCAGAGATGAACAAGAGCCTGAATACCATGCTTGTAAAAATCTTCATGGCCATCTGGTACGTGGCTTGTCTTTCACATTGCTTTTGTCACTGCTTGATCACACCATCTCACAGTGCTCACATCCAATGTTTGACCTCCATAAATTTTCAGCAAGCATCGATGAATGTCAGTGAGTGTAATTTTTTACACATAGAGGAATTCAATGACACATCTTTGCTTCATATGCACTTCCATGTCAGACACCATTTTACTAGACTGCCCTTCTGCTGCTTTCTGTCACACAGTAACAAAATGTAATGGAATATTGGTGAGAAGGTTAAATATCTTCTGCCATACCACCAACATCCATCTCTGATGTCATGGGCTAACATAAGAAAATAGGAGGCATTACTTTCAACGGAGTCCTTGTAGAACTTATTTGCTGTATTAACACTCAGAATTCTGCACTTTAATGAATTTTCTTTTCAATTCAGAAGATTTTCTAGGGAGAATAAATATATTATTAAAACATTCCTCTTACTAAATTAATGTATTTTAGAAGATATTGTTCTTAATAGATTGGAAAGGCCCTTCTATTTTTAAGAAAAAGACCAGTTCATTAATTTAAACACTAACATGTATAGTAAGGGAACTTATACATATGGCTGCAAGTCCTGAAAGTCAGTAGAAATCTTATGAGGGAATGCACTTTTTAAAAGAGGCTGAAACAATTTAAATATGATCCGTGAATGACTTCTCAGTAGATTAGCCCCTGCCCTTTAACTCTTCTGACATTAGTCACATTTCATCCTGACATCCATAATGGAATATTTTCCTATTCAATTGCTTAAAAAATGTTTGGTTTGACTTCCAATTGACCTCTGATGAGAATTGATCTCCTTAAGAGGGTTTCACAGTTGTAGAATCATTAATCTTTCTGTAAGAGACTGAGATTAATGAAAGATGGAAATAATTTCTATAAAGTACAAAAAAATAATAGAGCATCAAATGTATCTTGAGAGATGAAATGCAAAGAAATAAATGTTGGTAAACATATTTCCTTCTTATAAATCTGTATTTTGTTCAAAGCTATCATAAAAAATAGTTCTTAGCCATTCCTAGTATCAAGTTAAAAAAAAAAATGTTATATCAGGAAAAGTAACAGATTTAAATGAGGAACATGTCTGAACTGATAGTTACATCAATAGTGAGATATATGTTATTTCTTACAAAAAGCAGTTATATCCAGAAATATCCAAATGATAGTTCAAAACACTACTCTGCAATCTCAGTAAGTTAGGAAAGCATTTAGGTTATGTTAAATATCTTTAAGACATATCTGTTAAATGATAGATCTAGAACCTAGAATGACAACTTATGAAAGCTTTTAGTTAAAGATGAAACATCAATATTTTGCACAGCATTCCCCAGGAACTCTATTACTGGAATTTTATGACTAGAAATATAAAAGAGATCAGCATCTGGGTCCACAGCAGTTTGTAATGATGAGCAAAACCTGAAAATAACCACCATAAATTGTTCCCTAAGACAATTCCTCTCTCTTTTATGGAAAAGAAAATGTTAATTACCATATGTAATTCCTTATACATATAGAATATACTTTATTATTATCATTAGCCTTTGCTCCCACACAGCTAGTAGCATACATATAAATTCAACTACACTAAAATACAAATGATGCTATGCAATTGCTAATAGATATACCTCATTAAGAAGTCTAGAGAGTTGAAAGAAATTTTACTTATCATTCCAAAGGATATTTTGAAAGTAGAACACTATTAGCTTGTGTTACAAGTACCAAAAATCATTGGGAAAAACTCTTTTCATATTATCAGGATGCAAGTTTTTTGAATTGGTGACAAGTAGGCATATATTTAAGGTCAAGATTTTAACTGTCTTTGCATTTGGATTTTAAATATGATATCATCTGTTGGGCTATATTTTGAGAAATTGTAAAGAAGGAATATCCGAAAAATTATAAAATTTTGTCTGCACTACACTGGATGAATTCCTTACAAATACATTGCTAGTTTCTATCAGCATGTTTAATGTCAATATTTACCACCAGACTTCAGAAGACGTAGATCACAATATCTCCCTTAGTACAAAAGGGACAGTGTCAAAATTACTGGTACAAAAAAGACCAGGATCTCCTGGAAAGAGTCTAGCAGAGGGCCACAAAGATGATAAAGGGCTCTGAAACACTCCTCTTATGAGTAAAGGTTGAGAGACCTGGGTGTGTTCAGCCTTGAAAAAAGAAGACTCAGAGGGGATCTGATCCACATCTATAAATACCTAAGGAGCAGGAGGCAAAGGGATGAGGCTGGACTCTGCAGTTTATGGCAATAGGACGAGGGGAAATGGTCACAAACTCATGCATAGGAAGTTCTGCAAAAATGTGTATGGGAACTTCTTCACAGAGAGGGTAATGGAGCACTGACTGGCACAGGCTGCCCAGAGAGGTTGTGGAGTCTTCTCTGGAGACATTCAATACCTACCTGGATGCTACCTGTGCAACCTGGGCTAGGGATCTGCTTTGGCAGGGAAGTTGGAATAGATAATCTCTAGAGGTCCCTTTTAGCCCCTACAATTGTGTGATTCTATATGATCCTGTGAATTTTTACCAAGAAAGAATATGTAGTGGCATGTAGTTTACAAAATAAATTCAGATTCTGTTAGAAACAATGAAACTGTTTTCAACTATGATTTATCAAACTTCTGTTGAGGTATTTTGATTTTGAATTAAAGGGAATCTATCCAAACTATATTTCATATTAAGAAAGTAATTCCTTACTATGCTAAATCATGTTCTGATGTTTAAACATTGGTTTTAGAAGGCATAGGATTTTGCCAAATTATTTTTAATTCGCAGCAATTGCTTGCATCACATAGTCTGAGCTGTAGGAGTAACTTACCATCCTGCACCAGTGAAGTATTTTCTGTTTTGAATCTTTGGATCAAAAGAGAGTAAGTGGTTGTAATTTAAATAAAATATTTTCAATCACCACAGGAACAGTAGAAAAGAATTGAAACAATAGAAAATATTCTTCAGAAGTCTAGGATTGTGAACTAAAGGAGAAATTCTACTTCTCAACAGCTAAGAAACTGAAGACAACAAACAGATACATATTTTTCAGTCTGCGTTTTATTAGAAAGATGATATTCTATATTCCTGTGGCACATTTTTTAGCTGCCTGAATTTGCCTAGCATTCTAAAAGGACAGAAGTTTTCAACATAATCTGAAATGAAATTTATATTTATTATTCCTGCCAACTACCTTTTTTCATGAAACAAAATATGAAAACTGATTTCAATAAAATGTTACAGTGTTTAGTTAGTAAGATACAGAAACCACTAAAACATTAAGAAATGACAGTAAATAAAGGAAAAAGTTTTATTTACCTTTTAAAAGCTTTGCTTAAATTTCCAACCATTAAAATTGATTTGCAGTGGCTACTAAATTGAGAAAAAATGGAAAAAAACGTAAGATCCCCCATTAGTTTTCAGCACTGACACAGATTTCTTGACTCTGTGTAAATCTCTTTTTCTGGGCCTTTGAATTCACCTCTAAAATGGGAATTAGTGTTACTTCTATACTTCACAGACTGTTTTAAGAATACATTCATTAACATTTGTAGGGTGTCAGAAATCCCTAACTGATCCCAAGGGAATTAATTACGGATACAAAGATGAAAAATAGAATTAGGAAAGTAACTAGCTAAAGAATATTGGAATTGTTGCTTCATTACTTATACTGTACATTATCTAAACCAGACTAATGATTGGAATTCCTTTCCTTTTCTATTTCTTGTTATACAAATCACACCACCACAATACTTTATATTTTTTTTCAAACTAACCGTGAACTATAGAGCTTCATCAGCAAATTGTTCATAAATGTGTAGTTTATTAATATCTATTTAATTTAAAATGAGGTATCATTTAGTCTTTGGCTTCCTACTGACAGATGAAACAGTGTTATGCAAAGAAGAAATTTTTGTTCTTGATTCTGTGTGGTCCACCCCAGGATAAAAACCTACTGCTGCTACAAAGAAAGAGCAGGGTGAGGCATGGGATAGCAAACACGTTATTTGAATTTCTTTGTGCACAGACCTAACAAGCCTAGCCTCCTACCTCCAACCCACTGAACATAAGTGACACAGTTATGTTGATGCTTATGGCCTTGCTGAAAATTCAAGGAAGAAATGTTCCAGCTAATATTTATTTTTAAGTCAATGCACTGGTGGTTGTGTTTTTACAGCTGAATTGACAGAAATTCTGTACTAGGACTAGAGCTGATAACATGTTTGGTTTCGTAGAGAGGAATCAAAGTACTACAGCATGTGGCTGAGAACAAGGAGGAAAGTGAATTAGAGAAATCTTTATTGCATATCTTTTGTACAGAGGGCCCTCTGGCTGTGAGCTGCTGTGTCACTTGTACAGTCAGATCATAGTAGAATGCTTGAATGGAAGAAAGAAGGCATGGATTTCAATAACCCAAATGAGAAAATATAAAGTAAAAAATCAGTGACAAAAATCAGAAGGACAATTATCTTCAAATGTCTATCTCTGCCTAATACAATTTGTTTTTTAAAGGTCTGGTAGTGAAACAGGTAAATAATTGAGGAAGGATGAAAATGCATCATTGCATTTTCAGGGAGCTACAATTTTCTTTCTGCTTATTTATTTATAAAAGTAGTAACAGCATCAGCAGTATTAGTAGTAGTAGTAGTAGTAGTAGTAAAAACCTACAAATAATCACTTATTCTGAGTTAAGTATAAAGCTGCTGTGCAAAGAGAAGAGAACTGCTGTGAATCCCTTAATCAGTGGCTACAAGTATTTTTTAATCCCCTGGCAACTTTTGTCTTTTTAGTCTTTGCAATCTGTTTGCACTGGGTACATAAAGCTGACTTTGCTCAAGACCAAAAGATCAACTAGATGTTAACAATGAATTGTGGACAAATTGAATAGAGGATTACTGAAAGCTAAAGGTGTGACTGAAATGTACATGCATCACTCGGACCTCTGAACTTATTTGTTTAACTGAGAACTTCACAGAAGAGACTAACATGGGAGGATACAGCAAAAAAGGCATGAAATGACAAAACATGTATACAACTATGAAATATCGAACAATTTACTGGAATTTATATTAACACTTTTATCCTGATGAAGAAATTATTCCCTTCATCTCTTGAGTACTTCTTTTTAATGTTGGCCAATTGGGTCTATGGAGAGAAATTATTTCCTTGAGAATCTCTGCATGATAGCAATTCCATCCTGGTGTGTTCATGGGAAAAAATCTACAAATCAAATCCTGCTTTTGTTTGCCTGTTTGCTTATTTTATTCTTTACATTTTAGAGGCACTAAATGTGTGGAGGACAGGATGTTCTGTTGCACAGAGAAAGAATCATCTTCAGGCACAAGGCAAATGGATTATCATCAGACAAGGGGAAATGTTGCAAGTACAAGAAATAACAATATACTTATTGTCTAACATGCACTACATGTCTTCATAGCGATGTTATCACCTGAAAACTGAACTGCAAACTCTTTAATGGGAAACATTAGAAACTGTGTTCCTTTCTGTCTTTTTCCTCTTACTTACATATATTTTTAAATATATATAATTTCTATTTGTTCTTACATGGTTTTTGTTTGTTTGTTTTTTCAATTCTGCATTTCTTGCTTTCCTCTCATGTTTTGTCCTCTTTTTAAGTCTGCCATTCTAACCTAGCCTGTCCTCATATCATTTCACATCTAGATGCAAATTAGTATTACTGTATTTAAAGATGTCTAGTAAGAGTTGCATGATACAACCTACTTCTATAACAAAATAAAACAAAACAAAAAATGTTGGAGTTCTTTTAAACAAAATTCCCAAGGAGTTCATGGTTCTTCTAAATAGAAAATGCTATTGGCCTGTCAGTCACCCACAAGGTTTCTAGCTATATTTCAATTTCATTTATCATTAGCCTTCTCTTAAATAAGTTCTTCTTTTCAGAAAGGAACTTACTGGAAAAGCAACAATGAAATAGGGCTACAAAGAAACCAAGATAAGGAAATTATATAGAGTGTATTGAACATTTTGAAAAAAAGTTACTTTCATCATGAATAGGAAAAAAATCATGCATATTGAAATAAAAGTGCAAAATGAATGAAACAAGATTGTTTATATCTGCATTTCTGAAAAGGTGAAAACTGTCCCACTGGATTTTTTGAAATAATTTTATTTCTACATAGGATACTGTCCTGACTGGAAGAATTTCACCTGAAAACAATTTCTAAATTTCTCAATTTCGTTTTCCATATCCTTGTCATTAATTTTTTATTTTAGAGAAAGAAAACTTCAAAGTAATGTAATTTTAATGAAGTCAGACAAGTTTTAAACTAAGAGACATCTAATTTTGAACAGAGCAATGGATCAGCTTAATGATCTTTTCCATAGCAGTCCTGTCTATTTCCACAGAAAGGATAAGATTTTTTTTTTAGATGTTCCTGAATTACATAGAAACTCTACAGGTATGGTAGGATTTATAGAAAATTGCATTACTTAAATGTTACTTATTGCCATTAAAGCTGTGGGTCTTTCCACAGAACCTAAATACATGCATCCTGAAGGAACATCTGCTACCCATTTCATATAGTTATTTCCCCTACTCGTAAGCAGCAGATATTTGAGTGCTTACCATATGCCTATATCTCTCATACTTGACAGTATGTAACCAATGCCAAGTCCTCAATACCAGGTTTATACAATTTGTCACAGATTTCAAAGAGCCAAGGCTGTATACACTTTCTTTAATTGAAATCTTTGGTCTTCTCTGCCCACTTTTCCCTGCTTCCCTATTTCCCTATTTCCCTGATGGCTGACACTGCCTTTGCAATGTCACCAGCACTGAAAATATACACTTCAGTGAGTAAGTACTCTTTAGATTGTGATGCATGTTGCTGTAGCTGAGGATCTACCCCACATTATGAAGGTAATTGACCAAGATTTATAGGGAATTTTAGAGAAAATAAAAAGGATTAAAGAGAGGTGGTTTTTCAAATGGATTCAGATGGGTTAGAGATGTTTATTTGTTGTCCAGACATTGAAAATATTTGCTCCTTAGATCAAATTCACACATATTAGCAAAACTAATAATTAAATGGTTATATGAGACTTCTTGTGTTCTATATAAGGATAAAGAGCAGAAATTCTTGTGTGGTGTTACAAGACACACTATTTGGTTTATGTACATAGTGGTCAATAAATTTGAAAGATAGAAAAGGACTTAGGAGGCACTTTATTATAATTGCAAAGGTAGCTGCATGAATCACTTTGTCTCCCTCCATTTATTAGTGTCTACAAGGTTTAGAATGTAATTAATCTATTTAGATTCACATTTAATACAGCTTGTGTAATACAAGAAGCTGTTTTTCCCTGAAATGAAAATATGTACCAAATAATCTTTTATTTCAGCTTCAATCAAAATCATACAAAAGTGGTTGCCTGTCAGAATGTGACAGTAAAGGAAATGAAAGACAGTCCCAAAAAATTTCAATGACAATTTAAGTTTATTGAATCTCATATTGACATGAATATTTTATTCTTGACCCTACATGAAGTTCTGTAGCCTAAGTTAGGGTGACAAGTCTGACAGAAATCCCTCATTTAGGTACAATTTTCTGCACAAAGAGAGGCAGTGAGACTTTGAAGGGCCACAGGAAAACTGAACACAATAACAACTCAGTCTTTTTAAACCTTACTGAGCCCAGAGAATCAGAACAGAGTAATCATTATTTTGTACAATAAAGTTTCTGATCTATTAATAGTTCATTCAGAACAAGCATGGCTCTTCTATTATTTCATTTTTTTTTTTGCATCTTTCAGCTAGCTTTATTAACCGTCACTACAAGTTGCTGACATTCAAAGATACAAGTTTTTCAAAGTCATACAGATGGAAAGCTGACCCACTCAAAAAATACTTTCCTTTTAAAATACTTTAACACTCACAGAAGGCAAAACAATATTGTAAAAGCAACTAAAATTTACTGTTCTTTTTTCAAAAACAATTTTTCAAAAATTTATTTCCGCTTTCTCTTTAGACTTGATGCGATTCATTTACATCTGGATTGTCTATAATCACATGCTGAAATATCCTACTGAGCTGACTGGAAATCTAAAAGGCAGAAGGCATGTATTTCTTTAAGAAATAATAGCAAGTAGAACAGTTTTGAGTTGACTTAGCAACTCAGCTGTACAGAACATGTCCTTCATTCTGCTGTTTATCTAAAACACTCATAAGAATACTACAAGCAAATACAATTGCTAATTTTTGTTTTTTAGCTAATCATCCCCTGAATGGGTAGGAAAACATAACCCCTATGGTAACGATGGGACAAATGGTTTTTCTGGAAATATGGAAGTCAGTAAAATAGGAAGAATTTCTTTTCTGGATGCTGATGCATCATGTTATTCTGATATATCATTGCCACTTTGTCTAATTATCTTAGTGAGCTACAATAACTCAGGAAAAACGTGAGGGTAAGTGTCTTCCACCTAAACAATATATGAGACAACTACTTACTCTCTCCCTACCTCAACTTCAGTGTTACATACCAGGAAAGATTAATTTCTCCCACTGTGAGTGTTAAAATAACATCTTGTCTCCCCAACATTCATCCATGTTCAGGGAACAGAAACAGGTACTTCAAGAACAGAGAACTACTAACACTTGAATTTAATGTGCTACCAGAAGTTCAATCTGAATTCTCATGGAAAGCATTCTTATCTTTTCGCTGATTATAAAAACTTTAGGAGACTCAAGTCCTAATTTAAACTTATCAGTTAAATGCCTAAAATAAATTAGAAAAAAATGACAGTACTGCTACTATCACTGACGAGGATGTATGGCATTCCATCACAAATCAGGGTAACTACAAACCATAAAGGAAACATTACTGATAAATGTATTTGTGTATCTTTGAACAGGAAAGATGTGATTTTTTGTGATTCAGGTCTAGCATGTTTTCCATGTGTACAAAATAGATTTCATGTATAATCATTGCAATGTATGGAATGTTTTAGGAGTGTTTTAAGAATTCTTATCTCAGATTGTCTTCTGCTCTATGCTTTGTTTTTCTAGAGTGTTTGAGAGAGTTTTTTGCAGTTATTATGTAAATTCCTGATGCTGCAAGTATTTATGATAATGTTTACCTTCATAGATAAGAAAGAAATTTAGAGAATTCCTTAGTTTGCAAACTTGTAAGAAGGCTTTTTGAAATAATTCCCTAAAAAAAGCATGTACTTATTTTTCACTCAGTCCTTCCTCCTTAGTCTTACTTAGTCGGCTATGTTCTCTTTTACATCTTTGGAAATATACTCAAAAGTCACTTGAATTAATGCTACTTTCCAAGGCAGTTGAAAAGACTGTCATAAATATAAATCATTATTATTCTGTACTACTGGATTTTTTTTAATGAAAACTTTGAAGTCAATCATGAGGAAAATTTATGCTTGGAGTGGAAGGTAAATTCTATTCTAAAATAACAGAATAAGACTAAAAAAGTTTGGAACTATAATTTCTATAACTTATAACTATATTCTATTGACTAATAGGTACTCAATTCAATTTTGAAGATGGTATAGTTTCTTATAATGCACAGCATTAGCTAGCTTTTCTACTTATACTGCAGTAGAAAGATTAGTAAGTGGAGTATGTTGAATAATATAGATATAAAATCTCCTAATAGTCATCTGCCACGACATTACTGTGTCAGAAAAATCTCTTTATATTCCCTTCTGCAAATCTGTTTAAAAAGCTAGGAGAGGTCCCAGCATTCTGTGTAACCATTTAACATGTGCACAAACCAATTTCTACCTATTTCATTACAAGCTTTAAAGTTAACAAAACAATTTGAATTTAAGATACCACACTGTAAGCCACATACAGTTAAAAGTCAATTCACTGTATTTCCTTTCTCTACTGTATAATTAATGATGGTTTGCTAAATTGTGGAAAATTGTTCCCACTTGTTTTCTCAGCAGAGAATATGATTCCTTCTAATGGTTCACAAGTTGTTATATTCCATTACCAATTCTTTCAGAAGCCACTTCTCATTCCTTCTAGATCTCTCCTTTTGTTATTACTTGGGTAATTTTCAAATCATTTATTTTAATAACAGTTCAGCTATCTCTGTAACCTATAAATTGTTCCACAAGCCAATTAATGGGCCACAGGGGATAGTATATATTGCACAACCATAATGATCACGAGACCAGCATCTGACATTGTAAGGGTAATAGTGCTTCCAAACCATATGCTGAAAGGATTAGCCCTCCATCTTACATTCACACAGAATTCAAATCTATTCCAATTTATCAGTATGAGTAATCAAAGCTTATTCCTGCCAGGCTACTTGTATTTTCTTTGAAGTAGCAATAGAACATATGTCTAAAGAGTAATTATATCAGAATATTAAATTTGTTTTCTATCTACTCAGTGGATCCAATTTTTTAATCTTCACAGAACAATGTAATGCAATACCTTTTTGTATTTGATTCTTTATTGTTTTGAAAAACTTGCTGAGTCAGGATGTGTCTATGGTGATGGTGCTGGTAAGAGACTGACGTCTCTGAATTCTGACATCTATGAATTCTCTGTACATTAAACATCACACTTTTGAATAAATAAGTTTGCAATCATGTGTTACCCTTTCTTATTGCAATTTATACATAAATCTCATGCATATTAGAGAGAGATTCTTTATCATTCTCCCCATTTCAGAGAGACACAAGTGGCAGAGCTTTGTTTAAGATAATGCAAGTGATTTTATTCTGACATGCCTTTCTTGAAACTCACTCTGCTGTTTGATTCACCAAACCATACAGTTGTTTCCTGAGATTTTTGTATATGGTATAATTATAAATTATTTAGTCACATAACAGTAAAGAAATCACAATAATCTATATCAAAATCACAGATCTTATTGAAAACTGAAGTAAATATAGTTTCAGGAGTCCCAAGGGAAAAAGAAGACAAAAGTGATGTGTAAGATTGGATAATCTATACAACTAAAGGTAGCAGGGATAAAATAAATCCTAGTTAATTAAATTTATTGTACTGGTAGGTTTAGTCCTTTAAATATGGATGGCAAACAGGGATTTTCTTCACAGTTGTTTGATAAGTTTCAGAAATGTTCTTTACTTTCTGCCCCCAAGAATCACTTTTTTTTTTAAAGAAAGATACCCAAGAATTTTTTATAGAAAACTAGTTAGTTTGTCATTTTCAGCTTCTTCTTTTATTCTAATTTCTAAGGAAACATAAGAAATATATCAGTGTTTTCCTTCCTGTGTGCCTTCTTAATAACTCTGGAATACATTAACCAATTTTATCGAAATCTGAGAGACTGATAAAAATTTCAATGATGTGCTATGGGCTTCATACCTCATGAAGTCTGGTAGAGACCTACAATATTTACAATGAAGTGCAGAAAAAGGTTTCAGCTTTTCAGTAATATTGTGATCTATTGATGAAATTATCACTATTTCCACCGGTTCTTTTTATCCCTATTGTCTCTTTTGTTGGCCTGTAATTTTTATTTCCAGTTCTACAATGAATTTCACTGTTATATGGTAGTATACATTTATGTTAGTTAAAATAAAAATGAATGAGTTTCTTTCTCAATAATTCACACTGTGCAGCTTTAGCAACACTTAAACTTTCCGTTTTGTCATATGTTCATAGGTTCATAGGTACATTAGGTTGGAAAGGACCTACAAGATCATCTAGTCCAACCATCCTCCTACCACCATCTCTACCCACTGAACTACTAAATCAAATCCCATAGCACCTCATCTAAACGCTTCTTGAACAGCGCTAGGGATGGTGCCTCAACCACCTCCCTAGGCAGGCCATTCCAGTGCCTGACCACTCTTTCAGAGAAAAAATGTTTCCTCAGGTCTAATCTAAATCTTCCCCAGCGCAACTTGTGGCCATTCCCTCTCGTCCTGTCGTTATTTATCAGGGAGAAGAGGCCCAACCCCTCCTCACCACAACCCCCCTTCAGGAAGTGGTAGAGTGCAATAAGGTCTCCTCTGAGCCTCCTCTTCTCCAGACTAAACAGTCCCAGCTCCCTCAGCCGCTCCTCATAAGACTTGTGCTCCAGACCCCTCACCAGTTTTGTTGCCCTTCTCTGAACACGCTCCAGGGCCTCAATGTCCTTCTTGTAGTGTGGGGCCCAAAACTGAACACAGTACTCGAGGTGCGGCCGTACCAGAGCTGAGTACAGGGGGATGATCTGTCTGGCATGAGTCATTTGGACTCTTTTAAAAGTTATATACGTGAGTTTTTTGCAGGGGCCAAGGTTCTGCAACTGTGACGTACATCATAATATTAACTTATTAAAGGGCCCTAAATATGCATTTTTTATTTTTTATTTTTGAAAACTGAGAAAGCTGCTGGAAATAATTCACATTACTATACGTAGACATTGAGAAATTACATTCTAATAATCATGCAAATCAAATGAATATTGCAGCTGCTTTTTTTTTTCTTCCTTTCTTTCTTTTTTTCAATTTTTTTTCTCATCTTTTTTTCATCTTTTTTTCTCATTTATCAATATTATTTTAAGTAGTTTTCAGAGAAATGGATTTAATCAAATTCTCTGCTTGCTTTTTTAGCAAGAGCATGTTCCTAGCTGGTATCATCGTACTACAAATACACTTTCATTAAATTTAGTTTCAGAATCACAATCTTTTAATAATTTTAAGTATTAATTAAAATTAATTTAAAATGTATTCCACTGAGTTTACTCTTGAACTTGCACTTCAATTTGCACAATTTTTACAGGAACTTTACAGACTAGTCTACATGAATTATGGTAAAAATTGCATATTCTACAAATTGTTAACAGCAAAAAGGCAGTAACTCTGTCTTTGATGTCAAAATAAAGAACACTAGGTTGAATGTGCTTATTGAATTATTCATGATATTTTTCATTTTAATAAAAAATCTGGAACTTGCAGAATGGTTAGCTTTTGCTCTGAGTGCTGGATAACTTTGGTGACCTAAGCAGAGAATGTATATGTCACTTGCTGAAAGCATATGCAACCTTGATTTAAAGCCTATAAACAAGCTAGAAAAGTAAGTGAATAAATAAATAAATACTCTATCAGAAATAAGATATAATTATCCTAGATGTACCATTTTATTCACTTTTTGGGACTTACTGCCTCAGGCTGTTCCAAGGAGTTTCTGAGTAGTTATTAGATCTTGTCTGGATCCTGTTTTGTTAGATTAACCTTTGGTTTTTGAAAGATCGTGTTTTCATTCATTTTCTGAATCAAGTCACCAGTACATCCTTGTAGGAGAATCTAACACAGCCTTCAATATTAAACAAAGGAAATTGTTCATGTCTTTCATGACTTTTATTTTCCAAATATAGTATTGACCTTCTCTCACTATCTAGCTGGAACACAGATTCATTGTAAAGCATCTGTGAAAAGCAAAGGAGTCCTCTTCAGTAGCGAACTGAAAAAAAAAGAAGAGCCTCATGAGCTCTTTCTTTCAGCAGGACTGCATTTCCTGTTTATTTATAGCTGGCTAAAATGAGTACTTTTATTTCAGCCTTATGCCTTGCTACCGGAATTCAGAAATTCACAAATTAAGCATTAGCTGATTTTCTCATTTTCCTGTGAGATTTTTATTCTTAATCACTGCAAAAGCGTCAAATCAAAACTTTTTTTACTGAACCCAGATAGATAAAAAAAAAAACATTGGGAATGAACCACAAAGAGGGGGTAGCTAGTCTTCATCCTTGGAGAGGATGAAATGCTTTTTCACGTTTTATAAGGAAATGTTTTCTGATTGCTCTTTCATTCTTAGAGAAAGCAAACTATTTAAAGTATTTACTTACCCAGTTGGAAACAAAATGTGAATTTACTTGGTAACAAAAACAAAGCAAAAGCATTTCTGTGCTGTAATTTGGAAATCCATTTTGAACCTTATTGCCCAGTTTGTAAATGTCTTATAATCTGACAGTAAAACTTACTGCGTGATTTGACCACTGAAATTTGTTCTCTGATTAACTTCCACAGCCATGAGATCTTCCTAGGAATTAGGATGTGGCAAGCATGCTGTTATGGATGGGCCTCAAAACTGCAATAGGGAAGATCTGAATTTATTTCTACTTCTTGGCTACTGACTTTTCTCTTCTGGGGAATGGATCTCTACTGTACATCAGTCTCTCCTTCAAAGTGAGAACAGTTCAAACATTTTCCCTGCAAAATGTTTGCAGGTGCATGGATGAAACATGCTAACAATGAATAATTTAATAATTAATGCAAGCTGATAACGTGTCACCTTCATATTGATCAGAGTGGATTATGTTGACTTCAAAGCTATGGCTTAAACTAAATAAAATCAAGACTGATACAAACTGGGTAAGAATGCCTCTGTATCCTCCCAGCTTGTTTTTAACTCCTCATACATTAAAACATGTAGTTGTCTCCATTCCTGAGCTGTGGTGGTTTGCTTAGTACTGAGATCCCTTCATTCATGACATCTCGTATATTATCTCCTTTCAGCTGTAGATGTGGGCTGCTAGAAATTAAAATGTGGAAGTTTTCCCTCTATACATCAAATCAAAGGAAGAAAGTCTCTTTCCTGACATACCAACATAGCAACATGATATTTTTTTAAAGAAGATTTTGATGGCAGCAGAGAAACTGAACTTGGCCTGGAATAATCAGAAGGCTGTTCCAGACCTACAGGGTGGCATAGTAAAAGAGGTGCAAAATGCTCAGTGAGTTCAGAAGACAAAGAGAGCAGTCAGGAAAGGAGAGCTGACAGGCTGCAGAGAGCAGGAAAGGGTGAGAAGTGCAGCAGTGCAACCAGGAGTGGACCTATGAAGTGTTTTCTAAGTGAGGAAGAGAAGCTTGAATTTCGGATGTAAAAAAATAAGGAAAAAGCAGGATAGAAAATCATTGCAGCTGTACTTTGGATGGAATGAAAGGACATGAAAAAACTGAGAACAGGTACTGCTTACTCATCCACTGACACTTTGTTTGATGAACACACATGAACATCCATGTGATTCCAATAGATGTGGTCCACCATTCTTTGAACTTCGTATTTTTCATATATAAACCTTTGGTCAAACCTTGCAAAAGTACTGCTGCTGCTAAAGTGAAACCACATTCTACTGACAGATATTTGGAGTAACTTTCCTCCAACCAACCTAATCATTTTTCATATTATCATTTAAAACATCAGCTAGCCATTCATATCTGAAAATTAAATAAAGATGTTCTGTCTGCTACTACGCCTCTCATCACTATTTATCATGCAGGATGATGCGTAGGTTCTTATGTCAGTGCTGTATACACAGTATTCAAACAGCTTGGGAGTGGTTAAGAATTTTTACCAAATGTACATTTTTACATCTGTTTGAAAATATGCAATTTATAGCTGTGTATCACACAGCAACCTTTTCTGTATGACACAGCGAAGCATTAAATAAATAAAGGTAATAAATGTTTTATATTATATTTGAAACATTTTCAATCACATGAAAGTTGTTGCATTTAGTTTTTTCTTTAAGTTTTGTGGTCTAAAGTTGATGTCATTTGAACCCAAGTATTGATACATTTATAAAATGGCCTGCAATAACCTGATAATGCAGCTATTTAATGTTATGCATAGCATGCTGCCACTAAAATTCATGAAATTATTACTGAATATATTAATCACAGGTATAAATTTTTGAAAATCTTTTGATTAGTTTGGTGTTTAATAGAAATTCAAATGTATTGTCACCATTTGGGGGAGTGGTTAATTTCACAAAATACAATCACTCATGATCTTTACTTAAAGTTGGAGACTTTCAGGAACAGAAGTGTGTTGGATTTCCTCACTCCCTCATCTACATTAAAAAGAAAAAAATCAAGAAAACAACTTTGAACTTATTTATAGACCAAAATATCGTGATTCTATCATTTGTTTTTGTTATGGGTATTTCACATCATAATATCAAGTAAGACACTGGGAGTTAAAGAATTAATGCTCCAATTCCATGGGTTGTCAATAGTTCCAGGTATATCTGCCTCAGAAGAGAACTACTTACCCCAGAGGACTGTTCACTGTTCTGTTCCCATTTATCATTCAAAGGGAAAGCTGTGACTGTTTGCAAGTCACAAGACACCTCCTCTTTTCTGTTTCTGCTCATCTCAACATTGTGTGCTCCCTAGCATACATCTTCAGCATTAGAGTAAGACGTTTTTTTGATTTTAGGCCCATTTCCCTACCTGTTCCTCTTTTCCCCATTCTTCTTTCTTGGGGCGTCTGTGGGTTCCACTGCCACATTAGTTATGGAACTTAGTCACACCAACCTGTAAACTGTTGACACAGAATCACTGATTTTCATTATATCATATCTATATAATGCTGATACCACACATTATTGGAAAACACCTGTTATTACCTAAAATTTTATTAATTAGGAGTTACGGATGAGGGCTCTTTGTACTTCCATTTACTCTCATTTTTTCCAGATGCACATCTTTGTATCATGTTGAATGTTCAGAACTAACTCTTGGTCTTCTTTCAGAGATCTGTATCACAAGATTTTCCTGCATTAAACTTCTCATTTATCTGGGAATCCTCTTTCTCACTCTGCACATTCAGCTTCAAGATCTTATTTCATTTGTTAAGAAAAGTGGTTAAAAAACTAGTGGTTTACTCTGAAATCTTCCACTGATAACTAATTGCTAAAGTAGATGATAACATCAAAAGGAAGATAGTCCTGGCCTTCTTTTTTCTTCCTCAAAGGGAAGAGAAAACCTCATCAGAGTTTCAGCATTTATGGATCTATCGTCTGTCTATCAGCAGACCAAGAGTCCAGCCAAAAGGAGAGCTCTGATGTCTGACATACGGAAAGATAAACAACAGTGCAGTAAAACTCTGGTATTCAGACAGATATATTCCCAACAGAAATAAATGCTGGATTTCAGTTTAATTACAGCTTTGGGGATATCTGATATTTTCTCTAACACTTCAGTTTCTAGAGTAATATTTGTACATAAGAATCTAAGCTTTCATACTAAAAAAAAAAACTTGGCTCTCATGGTTGTAAAGAAGATTGGGAAATACTTACTGTAAAGTCTCAATGAAAGTTGCAGAAGGCAAATAAAATTTTACATATGATCATGCAAATATATTTTTTTGAAACCCAACTCATTATTATTCATAGGCTAACACATTCCTTTCGAGTGCCTGAGGTCAACAGTACTGTAAATGACACAATATTTCATCTTTGGAAGATTAACATAAATCAAAAAGGAAAGGAAGTAGCACAGAAAGGATAGGGAACCGGGCAGGAGAAATACTGATACTGTTATGTACCCTTTCCACAGACGCTTGTGTGTGGCATAACTGAGTAAAGGAAGCAATTTGGAGACATTAGGGTTGACAGCAGAAGTGTCTGAACAGCTTTAGAGAAGAAAAGAGAATGCTTTTGTGGATAGATTTGCAGAGTACAGTGTATATAAGCCAGTTCTGGAGACACTGCAAAAATAGATGAACAAGTTATTAAGGATGACATCATTGCTGGGGGAGAAAATGAGAGGCTACATTTTAATTTATCTGCTTTAGGTATGTCTAAAGCTGACATAGCCAGAAGCTCTATTTGATTTAGACAGAAGAGATTAATGTTATGACACACAACACAAAGGAGTAAAATAAATTCCTATGTATTATGTATATAGGTATGTGTAGAATGAGGGCATTTTAACTCTGGTAAAAGTGTAGCTACACTTTTCATATAACAAATGTATAATCTTGAAATTTTCTTTAAGTACTTATATGTATTAACAAAAAGGAATAGGACTTAAGGAATTAAGAACACATATTATTGTGTTAGTTTACATCTCCAGCTCACATTCAAGTACAAATTCTTCATTTCTTCATTGCCAGTATAGTGGTTCATATAATTGTACTTTGGGAAAGACAACATGCTCCCTGTCAAATCACAGTCCTACAGACTGTATGGACATTTAAGTCAGTCAGCTCTAAAATTTCAAATCAAACGTTGAGTGTAAAACAGCCAAATTTAAAGGCAACGTAGGTGTATCTTAAGTTACCTTAGCTGGAGTGACTTCCTAGGGTCAGCCTTGTACTGTAGAATGTGTATGAGAACCTGATGAACCTCTCCTCATCCTCCTTGAACTCTAGGGCACATAGGCAAATGAAATGCAGTTTGCATCTCCTGATTGCATTGCTGTATCTCAAACAAGAGAAACCATGGAAGTAAAGAAACATTACAACCCCAGCCAAAAACATTTTTCATTACTCTCTCACCAGAACTGGCGGAGCTGCCACTGACACTGGCAGTGCCTGTGGGCAGTGAATAACATCCACTGAACAAGGTGGCCTCTGCAGTCTATTTCTTGTCCTTTTCAAATCACTGTGGAATAATGCTTGGAATGTACATGCTCTCAATTTTTAAATGCTCTCTGAATGTTTTATCAAACTTCCTTTTAATAGGTTCAGCAGACACTAAAACTGAAATACAAAGCTTATAAGTCCAAAGCTTTGGGGCCCAGTAAATCCAGAGCAGGTCTGCTCCTTTACTGGATAATCTTCAGAGTTTATTACCATAGTACCACATTATTCATAAATTATATTTATTATTAAAATTATTTTATTCTTCATAAAATAATCCTCTTTCTACCTGTTTGTAATGAAACTTGCCTTCAGGTGGTCCACCATTTATTTCTTTAACCATTCATTCCTAAGTACTTCAGTCTAGCAAGTTTTTCATTCTCTATCCCTCTGCTTTTGAACACTGCTGGTTAAAATGAAAAGCCAAGTTGCAACAGTAGATTATTTTGTATCTGCGTTTATGCGTGTAATGTCAAAGAAATACTATGCAAGATGTAGCCTAAAACCTTTAATTCTGACATGCTCATGAATAATGAGCATTGAGTTGAACAATACACTAATAAGTCAGGACAAGCAGCAGTGTTGGGATCTACTTGCCCTCGTGACAGGCAATTTTCAGGAATACATTCAGTCCCTACTTCACCAGAAGTAAATGAATTGCCTGAGAACATATTCTCTACCTGTTTATAAGGCACCATGCAATGGAAATGGAATTTAACAAATTCTGGAAAATTAAATACTGTCATGTCAGTATCCTGATGATTTAGGCATTCTTGAATGCATGTGCACACATTTTATATTAGCTCCAGTGTAAGCTGTTTCATGTACAGAAGCCTGGACTAGAGCTTAAAAAACAGCTTCTGTTCCTGAATTTTCCAGTGGTCTGTGGGTTATCCTTAGGAGATACTCGGATACCTTCTGTTTTCTATCTGTGTTATATTAAAATGTTATCACTCCCTTTTACACTGCTTTAAGATCAATGGATGAATTTAATGAGGTGTGAGCAGACAAAAAAGAAAAAGGAGAAAGTCTGATAAGGATAATGAAATCAGTGTCTCCAGCTCCTTAATAGCTTAGAGTCACCAAAATAAGTAACAAATAGATTAATATTCTTTGTCTTCAAAAGCAGTTCTTCAAATAGACAATCTGATTTCCTCTAAAAAATTTTGTCTCACAAAGTACCACAATCTTATATGCTACATCTGTAGTGTCTACACTTTCAAATCTAGCTTGACCAGACTTGCACAAAGTCGTAGTCATATCCTACAGAATGGAATGGTACTAAATTCAGGTTTGGCACACAATATTAAATTTAACCTGTGATAGAATATATGTTTGGGTAGAGTTTTGTCTTTTGTTTAGATGCATATCTCATAAAGTATGGATTCAGTAAATGTGACCTTTTCTCAAGACTGTCCAGAATTAGACATATGAAATGTAGTTTATGGCATCACTGGTCTCCCTTGATCTTAATGCCAGTTTGGCTGCTAGCATGTATTAGAAAATCTTCAACAAACATGTAGTTATATGTAGCCCCAGGGGGCATATATAAAGCACTGGGGATATTCATTATTTCGAAATGATCTAACTGTGCCTCCAGCTATGAGCTCCACATTAGATGATATGTGAGAAGCATCTAGCCAAATGTAGATGCATAAAGGAGTCATTTAGACCTTGTTTATAGTTGTTGAACTGTGTGAACTAGATACCTGTAGGTTATGGTTCATCACAGCCTGCAGGAGACATCTGAGACAGATAAGATAAGTTGCACCCTAGAAGTGCCAGAACATGCTTCCAAGATGAATTTGTGTAGACAAAAACGTAATTTAGTTCCAGAGGGTGTTAAAGAGAGAAAGTAGCAGCTCCAAATCTAGTTTTGCATGTCTATTTTAGGATTAAGGTTGAATCCTCCCTGGAGATCCTCATTTCTCTCCTTTAATGAAGACAGAGCATCCTGGGATGTTAGTCTTGGATAATAATATCCTTATGTGGAATTCTAAGATGGTAGAACGAATCATGCTCTGAGGCAAAATTTGCCAAACTTGGCCAAATATGCAAATCTAATGGAAGTTTATTGGAGCAGATGAGCTGCTTTGTTAATTGAAATATCAAGAAAAAGTAGGAATTGTAAAATTAGATTACAAGATATTCAAAATATATTCTAATCAGTACTTCATATTAAATACATAGTTCTCCCCAGCCATGAAAACTATTTATTCTTTTATATACTACTTCTGGGTCTTATCAAATAATACAATTACTGTGCAGTGGAATCTAATCTACAGACTTCATCTAGGTCATATCCAAATGTACCATGACTACATTTGCATGATTGCAGCACCACAGCAAGGCATGTTATTTCTACTTTCAGAGTTTGTAGGGTTGTCCATGCATAAAACTCTAGTTGTGAAAAGTATACATCTGAACCTTGTCTGGTCCTGAATTTAGTCCTTACTTCCTCACAGCATGACTTAAAGCTATAAAATCAAATGGTTAGTTTATGCAGTTTATTGCAAATCAAAACTGTTCATTTGATGAATAATTTCAATCATGGAGAAAATGATACATACGTTATTTGTTGAGTTAAAATATCTTGGACATTCTTTGATCTTAATTTTCCTTCAGAGAAATTCAGAAATTTTACAGAACTTTAAGAAAAAAAGAAAAAAGCAGCATAGTAAAAGTCATGAAGGTAGTAAAAGTTCTATTCCAAAATCCTGAAAAAGGAAAATCACACTTTGTGTTAATTTTGATGGCAAAACAATCTTCACTTTCCAGAGGAACTGTTGGAGGAAGAAAACTTTAAACAGAAAATTAAACAGAAAATCCTGCCTCAGGCAAAAGCAATTTCTTCCACTTCTGGCAGCAGCTTTTTAGATGTCTGTTTCGTTTTACTTTTTATGAATCAGTTAATGAGATTCACTTCTTTTCCCCAGACTGCTTACTTGAGATTGGGTTTTTTTGTTTGTTTGTTTTGTTTTTGTTTTGTTTTTGTTTTGTTTTTGTTTGTTTGTTTTAATAAATATACTGAGCTTTTAACATTTTGAATAAAAAGAAGGGAAAGGAAATAAACAACTATTTAAAATCAGTTTTTATTTAGGAAATGAATTACAGAGGAGGTAGAATGGGGCAATGCAGAAAAAAAGTCTAAAATCTGAGTCAATATTTATTTGCTAAGGATTCATAGAAGTGTGACTGAGAATTGAAGCCTAATTGAAGCTTAAATCAGAGCTAAGTTTACTACTTTTACTAGATTTATACATGATTTGTTGTACTACTAACACTCGATAAGATCCAGTCATAAAATTAACTTCTTTTAACACAAGAGCTCTAACATGAAGCTTACACTATCCAATCTACTATCTGCCTGCACTGCTGATGTTCAACAACTACTTAGCTCTAAAAAAACATCAGTAACAGATCATCTAACACTGTTACTGCAATTTTATAAGCAAATTTACATCTGGAGTTACAACTAAGTTATAACCTGAATTGAAACATCCTATAGCAAGGACTAGCAAGGCAGGATGTTATTATGATAATTAGATAGATGCTATTTGAGAATCTTTTGAAACAAGGCTTTACAAAACTACATGATAATTGCCATGGGTTTATGAAAATATGAAGTATTTTTATATTTGAGCAATATGAGAGAAGTGCTTATTTTGAGACTTGCTTTATATTGATAATGTAGAAAAACAAACTTTGTAGAGTAGTAGGAATCTCACTTCAGGATGTTCTTGTGTACATCTCTGGAATTGATCCTGACAGGACAAAAAGCAGAAGTTAAAAGATGGAAATGCTCCTATAAGAATTTAACCTTAAAAACTCTAATATTTGACACTTTATTTTAGCAACCTGATCATTTTTTAATGATAGGCTAGTTTTGTTCAATTCTACTAAATGTTTTTTTTCCTACAAAAATCTATTATGGAATAAAAAATACTTAAAGAATTAAATGAAAAACTGCATTCTAAAAAAAACTGCAAAGATAATGATTATGTAATGTTTTCAGGAACTGCAAAATGCATTGCGCAGTGCAATGCACAATTCATACTGAGGTTTCTAGGTGGTACATTTATCTTTAAAATAATAAATGAAGTTACACATAAGTTAAATCCTGTGGTGTCAATATGAAAATTCTACAATTTTCAGTATTGTATACAGCATGCTCAGCAAAAGAGATAGGACGTCAGGTAAAAAATTACCTTGTTTAACAACTAACTATAGAAAATATATATTACATATATATATGTGCATATATACTCACATATATTTAATATATCATAGAAAGATAGATCAACGTGATAGAAATTGTAATCTGTCGGAAGACTTCATCATGTTAGATCCCTCTGCTGTAGAAATAAGGAACTCAAATGAAGTGTCATGATTTTTCAGTATCTTCAGGTGCCTCCAGTTTGAAGTAAGATTTTGAAAGATAGGTGGTAAAGTTGACGGAAAATGAAAATGAATATAATAAAGTGCAGAATTCTGGATATCAACCAGTTATCCTTACACAGTGGAGAAGAAGGCCTCTCGGAACTTTAAACCATTCTTCGCTCTTGTCTGTCGTAAAAAAAAATCTACCTCATCCATGACTGAAGATTTAAATAGAGAAAAGGTCATATAATTAATATGTATCTTGTTTTCTTGACAAATATAAGGATTCAGATTTCACTTCAGATGACAGGCTTTTGCCATTAATTATTAATCACTTTTTAGCAGCTTTCTACTTAGATAATAAAAATTCACCTGTTATGTAAGATAACTGAAGTTGAAATCACTTATGCTCCAGCAGTTCCTACCATAGCACATCATGTAGTATTGAGTCAATTACATCTCATACAACAAAATAAAAGTAAAGGTAGGAGAGGTTTATTTTCAGTAAATAGGAAGCTGCTAAAGATTAATAACACATAACAGAGACCTGCTATTCCATGCATTCAGTTTTTCCATAGTTATGAGATAAGGGAATGGAGATATTGTCAGAGGTGCTTTGTTGAATTTTGTCTTGTAGAAGGCCTGAAGAAACTCTGTGTGTGTTATAAAGACGACTGATAAATACCATATAATGGAGGAGACTGTTTATTTCCCTCAAAAGTTGCTCTGAAGTTCTGCCATAATTGTATGTACAGAAAAAATTACCTTCATTTTCACATGTTGACTAGCATTTTTAGACTGACAATGACTAAAGTACTTCAAAAAAGTTTAATTTCTAGGATGTCAAGATATTTTCTCCCCAAACATGCAACATCTTCTACAAAATGCTGAAATACATTTCCAAGTGAAATGTGAGCAGCTGACTAATTTTGTATTTTTTTTACTTTTGCTAACTTCCAAGACCTTTGTATGGCTTAAGAGTCATTACAGCACTATAAAAGAAGAACTAACTTTTAGACCAGTGAATTGTCATTTTGTGACTGACCAAATGTTTCCACAATTGAAATGTGGGGAAAAGAAGTACCCTGTACTAACTTATCACATCTGTCCTCTCAACCACATTGAAATGAGTCATGACTGATAATGATGTCTAGATCAATGCAAACCTGGATAGGCTGTTCTGCAAGTTCTGGATAGTCTGGATAGGCAGAAGGAAAACATTAAAGTGTCACCAGACAATATTTTTGCCTTCTAGAAATTGATTCTGAGTCATGTACTATGTTTGGACTGTGTAGGATATCTTTTACTTATGGAATCAAGAAATAATATTGTAGGTATATGTAGAACTTTGTGATTAAGATTCCTCATAGAGATGGACAGGGCTAAGAAAATGCCAATTCACTTCTGATTCCAAATGACAGCATCTCATACTGTAAGAAATAAAGTACATTTCCAGTCTGGCAATAAATTAAGAAAAAAATCTCATGCTTAGTGAAAGCTGAATTAATTATTAGGACAAAAGCGCACTGCTATTCAGAAAATAGCCATGAAACCATCACAGAATAGCTTGTAGAAAATATTACTCATATGACACAGTTTGCAGATGTATTTCGGGCTATGACCAATATTCTTAGAGACTTTTTGCAGTATTTTTAAATAAAATAGGCCTCGAAGCTTCCCTGAGGCTGGTAGGTATCATTTTTTTCTTTACTATTTTTTTTTCTGTAGAATTTAGAATAATAATCAAGCATTCAACAATTTATTTATAAAAAAAATTGCAATCTCAAAACAAATAATAGATATTCAATTGTAATATAAACTTTTCAGACCTTAGTTCCAATAATATGTCAATTAACTGACACATTAGAAATCTAGAATTTCTCTGTGCTTGTTTCAAAATTCAAAATTCTTCAAGTTGTGTTTCTAATTCTGTAGATGCTTTCAAAGGCTTGTGCATGTCATAAGAACAGATCTTTACTAAATGAATGATGAGTCAAAATTATACTTCTAGAACAGACTGAAAATGCACATAGCAGAAGGGAAACACTGAAAAGGAGTGGATAAAATTACTTGGAATTTACAGAACACTCCACCATATACCAGCAACATTTCCCTTTACGTGAACACTCCACCATATATCAGCAACATTTCCCTTTACATGGAGGTCATGTTCTGAAACTGCTGAAGGAAGAACTATCTCTGCAACAATTCCATCCCAGTGCATCCCTGCAATCCTACAGCAGTCTGACACTGATGGAGAACAGAAGAGGGTAGACATTTAGAAAGAAAATCCATCTGGGAGTTTATGTTGCCAGAACCGTTGCTGATTTCTCCTCCTGGATGAAGATAAGTGGGACAAAGTTGCAGAGTTTTGCTGAAATCAGTAGTTAGTAAAATCTTGTTCCTATTTTCTCTTCGAATTTCACCCGCACTACTTGAAAAGATATTCCTTTTACTCTGTTCCCATTTGCTTATCGTCTCTTCAGTCCTTTATACATTCTACAGGATTGCCTACTGAACTAAGTCATTTCAAACAACACAAAGACTTCCAGGCTGGAAAAGATCTACTCTTTAACCTGTTTTAAACAGCTTTGGGAAAAAAAAAAAAAAGGTCAGGTCGATGAAATAACATTTCTCTTCACAGACCAGCTGGAATAACTGCAATAACTACTAGTTGGCTGGAGATCTGGATAAAGCCTGGAAGGAAGCCTCTTGGCATTTTAGTGGAAGTTCCTACACCTCTCTTGGCAGCTGTGGGATTGGATGAAGAAAGTTTGTACGCTCAAGTCGTCAGATACATTCTGTTAGAGAGACGCTTTTAGGAGAAACTGCATGGGACCACTCCAGCTGCCTTGTAGATTTTCTCTAGTACAATGATTTCAAGTACATGATGCTTCAGATAAAATAAGAAGATATATTCTCAGTCCCAAAGAACCAAATACAGTGTCACAAAGCATTATGATGGCTTAGAATAAAACAGTAAATATGAGAATTACAACACTGACATATCACGCAATGTTGAAATGAGACACATAAAGAGGCATCAAGCAGAATTTTGGAACTTCTTATTGCTGATTTTTTTTCTCTAGTAACATTTATTCTATTTAAAGTATCTCATCAGCATCAGCATAGCACCTGAAAATCTTTTAAAGGAAACTTAATTGGGACAGGTATATAAATTCTGTGTTTTTTGGCAACGCTGTGCAGGACAATTACAAACTACTATTGATATTCTCCACTGTTTTATTTTTCCTATCTATGAGCAAGAAGAGTAGTTTAGGTGGATTTTAATTTTACTTTAAGACTCTAAAATATAGATTTATTCTCTGAGCCTCTCTTTGAGCATTTTTCCCCTTAAAGAGCAGAAAGAATCTTGAAGATTCTTCACATTTTATTGCATCACATTTTATTACCAGCTGTTTTGTAAAAGTTAGTACTGAAATAGTTGCCCAGTGCTAATCTTTAATATTTATACTTGCTTATTACACGATCTTCAATATGGCATGACATATTAGAATAACTATCATAATATTTTTGTGATAGGCATATCATATATTGTGCTCACTTCATTGTGTTGCACTATGATCTTTCAGTTTATATTCATAGCTATGTATTTGCTTGTCACCATTTTTAAATAATATGCCAAAGTAACAGAAAATTCTGCAGCAAGGTAAAGAATTGAACTTCCTCCACTCAAATTGGAACAAATTCCTAAGCACTTCTCAAGTTGTGAAAAACATTTGCAAGAATGCATTGTTGCATATTGCATGCCTTTTGAAACTATTTATACTTTTCTTTAGATTCTTCAGTTTCTTAACAAATGCAGCACCAAAAAAGAAGCAGCATACTGTTTCTCTTTGGCATTTTATTCCTTAACAAGCTACTAAATAAATGCAATCTCCTGAAAAATGCCAAGGATGGCATTAAAAAGGGAGGTACTGGAACTGTGTTTGGAATTTTGCCTGTGGGCAGGCTGGGTCATTTCCATTAACCGGTGCGGGTCAATGTGGATACACTGAGCCATTTCAAAAGCAAATGCTTCAATGCCTACTTTGTTGTGCTGAAGGACAGACCAGCCAATAACCACATGATCCCATCCTGTGTTCTTAGCAGTTTGAAACTTCAGTTCCTGTATATAGCAACGTATAAATCTAAATCATTCAATGAAAATTATCTGAAGGCTTTTAAATTTTATATACACATATATAGAAGGCTTTCAGATTCAATACTTTTCTGTGGAAATCAGCAAAGCACGTTCTTTTTTTTTTTTTTTAACTAAAACAGCTGATCCATTCTCATGTTGAATAAATAAGAAATACTTATTTTTAAAATTCCCTGTCCCTTCACATCATAGTCACTAATGGCTTAATTTTTTGGTTATCTACAACAAGGATTACTATTTTTAGAGAAGATAAGGACTACAGGATACCAGGCACTGAATATGACCCCTGTGAACTTGACAGTCAAATGAATAAGACCATTTCAGATGGGAATTCAGATACACAGTGACTTCTCTAGTACTGTGCAGCAGATTGGTGCAACAGCCACGAATAAAACTGAGTTTTGGACTTTGGACTTCAATGCATAACCCTTCTTTGCAGAGTTTAGGACTAAGAGTCCCATGTTACATATATGGCTGAGACAAGGTCAGGATAGAGAATGTCATGGAAGACTGAGACATTTGTATAAAGACTGAAAAGAAAGGAATGTAAGTCTTCCAATGTTTTGACCAAAGTGAAAGTATTTTAGTGCTAAAGCTGTGAACCTTTCTGACTGTTACAAGAAAAGGAAGTCTAAGCAACAAGCAAGATTCAGTGAGACTGAAGCACAAATTCAATAATATTGAAGACAATTTTTGCACATTCTCCTGAAAACAAAGACTGTTAACAGTGTCACACTATGATCTACTTTTGGAAAACAATATATTGCTCTAGGAAAATGATGCAACTCTTCTCCATAGCAATTTTTCACTTATCTTTCAAACTCCATTGTTATAGGCCAAATTTAACTCCCCAGTAAGCCATTCACCAGGGAGGTACGTGTCAAGCCTTTCCTGGTTGACTTGTGCTGTTGTACTTAGACATGGATAGGGACCTAAAACTTTTCACTGAACTATTGTTTGCAGGTAAAAAGCAAAATCTGACTGCCAGGATACATTCTTTTTTTTGCTGTACTCAAATGAGTAGAATCATTTAGGAATAAATAGAATCATTTAGGCTGGAAAAGGCCACAAACTCCAACCATCAGCTTGACCTACTAAGTCTCATCACTAAATTATGTTCTTTAACATCACACATCTGTCAAATACCTCCAATGATGGGGATTCCATTACTTCCCTGGATAGCTTATTCCAATGTCTAATCACCCTCTCTGTGAGTATCTACATCAACATGCTGCTACACAACACTTTGTATCTTCAGCTAGGCTTTTAATGGAATAAATGTTATATTTCAGCAAAATAAATAAATAAATAGACAAGTAAATAAATAGCTGTTGGGCAGAATCTGTTTCTTGTCACTGTGTAGTATCAGACTAGTGTCCTTTGCTTAATACAGATCAGACAGAAACTCCACTATAGAGATTTCTTTTAGGTGAATGGGATCTTACACAAGAGCTCAGAATTCCTAACAAGTAGTAACATTATTGCATTGTAAATAAGATTGTCTTCATGCTGAGAATTTCTCATAAAGTTATTTTGAATAACAATAACAATAAAAAACATTATCCTTTCAATATAACAGAACAATATTGACCTTCCAAAGCAAATAGGAAGAAAAAGGCTTTCTTCAAATAGTAACAAAAAAAAAATTTTCTAATAAAAATAAGGCCTCAAGCTACAGCTGAATACCTCTCAGATATGTCTCCAAAATCTTAGTATTTATATTATTCCTACTAAGTTGTGGTGGAATAAATCCAACTAATAAAGTCAAAGCATATTATACAGAGATATATATACTTATTTAGAAGAGAGAATGTGAAAGCCAAGTAGATGAAGCAGTGGGGTACCCTTTTAAAGCTTCAGTAAACTAGTAGAAAACAGGAAAAAAAAAGTTAATTGTCAGATTATTCATTGTAGAACTTTCTTCATATTGCCAACAAAAGCAAACAGTCTGTGACGAGAGCAGTAGCATCTTGGCTGTTCCAACAATATTATTTTTATTATTATTATTATTATTATTACTATTATATTATTACTATTATTTCTAATACATGCTGCATGCAAACTTAAGAGTCTTTCTCAGAGCTGCAGATCTCAGATTAAGTGCAAGTTCAAAAACATACCACAGAATTATGTTCCTAAATATCTCTACTCCACTGTAGAAGGGAAGACTAAATTCAGAGCTCTTATAATAAATATAAATATATAATAAAATAAATTCAGATGCAGTAGTACTTGTTAATAATGTCTGTTGCAGTCATTGCAACACTTTCCAGAAGAACTAAGCCTATCTTAAATAGACACACACAAACTATACAAAGATAAAAGTGCAGAAACAATCACATAGAGCAAAGAGTATAAAATTCATTGTTGTATATTACATAACATCAGTATGACCTAATATTTGTCAGAAGATTGTTTGAAATCATATGTGCTTTATCACAAAGCTATTGAATGTCGATTATTTTTTTGTCCTATTGTAAATTTTACTTAACGTTTGGATTTCCAGAAATGGCATTAGCAGATCAACCAAAATCTAGGATAAAAAATGTCAGGTTCCTGGAAGTGATATTTTGTGTCAATCACACCAAAATATAGCATTTTATTATCTACTTTTCACTTTATGGAGCCATCACAAATTTTTACATATCTCATATTGATATGGATAGTGACTTGTGACATCATCCCTCTGCCACCAGCTTTACATACCATGTTTAGGAAAGAAAATTACAGTGTTGTTTTGCATAGGAAGAATGTGATCATTCAAAGTAACTTTAGCTATGTCATCAAGGAAAAGGGTTTTTAAAATATTTCCCATGAGTTCTTTTCTTTCATTTTACAGTCGAGATCTGTATTTTCTGAAGATGAAAGTGAGAAACTGTGCTTACTTACTGTCTACTGAATAAAATGTTGAAGTATTACTTATTAAATCCCCATTTTTCTCCCTACATAGTTGGATCTTAGAAATCTCTCCACCAAATATTAGACCAAGACTATAAAATCTACAGTGATGGCAGAAGAAATTAATGTGGCTGCAAAGTTCATTCCTGCATCAGTTCAGAGTCTGAAGTTTTTTCTGGATACATTTAATTTTTGTAGTTGCACAATTGGTTTTCAAATGGGGCTTTACAATTCACAGAAGGATGTTTCCTTAGCACAGGAATACTTGGATAATAAGTTCAAAAGGAGTTCCTTTTGCATTTCTTGGTGGATGTAAAATTCAATATCCAGAGAGGAAATACATCTTTTGTCATCATGTCAAGACTCACAATGGAAGTTTAATAAGTAGCATATAAAAGATCTGTTGTCAAGCTTCACCTTAAAAATACACCTGGCAATAGCAGATAAGTGCACTGATATGTTTAATAATATCTCACAGTATTTCACCTTAGCTATTAGAGGTAGAACTATTAAACAACTATTTAAAAAATATATTTTTCCAAAGCTATATAAGAATGCCTTTATTGTATTCAAATAAACTTGAATTACCAGTCCTTTCAGCTTCTTGATCAAACAGATACAAAAAAATGATTGACTAATGTATTCCAGGTGCCCTGTTCCATGCTGAAGAACTGTGCAATGGAGTAGGTCTTAGAAGTCCCCAGGAGTGATGGGGGATAATCACACATGTTATGCTCATTCAGCAGCTCCAAGAACAAATCCTGCAATGTTGTAGATCTATTGGAAAAATGAAGAGTAACTTACCAAGGACGTACAGCAAGATCGTGCAGACACACTTTGAGAACATGTGTCTGGTCAGGATGTCTCCCATTCTTGATCCTCTTGAAGAACTGAAGGCAGTAAAATCAAGGCTGCAGCTGTTGTCAGTTTTCTCTCCTGTGCTGCCAAGCTCTCTCTAGAGTCAGGTTCAGTCAACAGCATGCTCCTACTGTCATCAACCCAAGAGGAGAGAGGAGTCAGATAGTTGAACAAAAATTTTATTCATGGTAGTGATGACAATGGGCCAAGAACTGTTATCTATATCTGTGAGCAAGCAATAAAGCAAAGATCACACCCATGAGGGATCCATCCTTGTGGCCATGGATGTGCTCCCTTCAGCCAAAAACAGCATAGTAGATTTTTCCATGCTGCTTATTATAAATAGTCTCTAGTGTGAGCTGTACCCTAAATCTTGTGTGGACATTATCTGGGAGAGTGCTACATGGCATGCTAATGGTCATACAATCATGTGCCAAAGCTCTCTTGTCTTGCTTTCTTGTGGATTCACTGAAGTGTATCCCACTAACTAGGAAAGCCTTACATAGTTGGATTATTTTAAGCATAAGTATTGAACCAACATTGTACAGATCTTCAAGTTACTTTAGATTTCAGTGAGGGTTTGATCTGAAACAAGTATCGACCTTTTCTTAGCAGATAACTCAAAAGACATACAGCTCCTGGCAGCAGACATACAGCTCCTGGCAGCAGATACACAGCTCTTGGCATCAGTCAATCTAAGAAGTTCCAACTCAAGTAAATCTCATGCAGCAAATTAAAACACCACCCCCTAGGTTTAGTTAAATCCTCTACATAAAAATGCTGCACACGGGGCTCTCTAACTGTCAGATTAACCCAGTCCAATATCATTAAGGTGTAAAAGGAAATTTTAATCAAGTCAGAAGTAGATTTAAAATACTTTATAAACAGTACCTAGATACTGAAGAATTTGTAGTGACAGGTAGATATAATTTCAGATTAGTGCAGAATTCAGCAATGGCTAAATCAAGTCATTTTATTCATTTTTTATTTTTAAATTATTCATGAAAAATTAAAATTTTTCTGCTTTTAAATCTTCTTTAAGTCTTGCTTAATACTTCTGTAGCATGATAAGTACATGACAGTGTTGAAATAAAATTCTTCTTGAGTTAAATGAGCCTGTTATCACAACACGCAATGCAGAATTAAAGTCACTATGCTACAGTTCCTGGTGGGTTAGTGTCAATGTGTGCTAAACTACCTAACTAGTTTAGGAATGTTATTGACACAGTGCTTGAATGTCTTAATCTTGATTCATTTACATTCCGTGAAGTGGGAAGTGCTATTTCCACATACAGAATCATAGAATTACCAAAACTGGAAAAGACATCCAAAGTCATTCTGTCCAACATCACCCACTAAACCACGTCCCTCGGTACAAAATCTAAGCATTTCTTGAACACTTCTAGGATGGTTACTCCACCACCTCCCTGGTAGCCCATTCCAGAGCCTGGCCACTCTCTTGGTAGAGTATTTCCTAATGTCCAATCTTAATCTCCCCTGGTACAACTTGAGGCCATCACCTTTAGTTCTATTGCTAGTTGCATGGGAAAAGAGGCCACCCCACAGCTCACTTCAACATCTCTTCAGGTAGTTGTACAGAGCAATAATGTCTCCACTGAGCTTCCTCTTCTCCAGACTGAACAATCCCAGTTCCCTCTGTCTCTCCTGATAAGACTTGTGTTCCAGACCCCTCATCAGCTTTGTTGACCTTTTCTAAACAAGTCCCAGGGCTTCAATGTCTTTCTTGCAGTGAGCAGCCCAAAACTGAACACAGTACTCGAGGTGTGGCCTCACCAGGGCTAAGTACAGTGGGATGATCCCTACTCCTGCTTGCAACACTGTTTCTGACACAAGCCAGGATGCCATTGACCCTCTTGGCCACCTGGGCACACTGTTGGCTCTTGCACTACACAGATTGTCTGTGTCTGGTTGTCTTCATATTATTTTCTGTTCCATCAGCTTTCATGTCACAGAAGTGAGCATTTCAGCTTTTCTTATAAACTTTCATGAATTGTGTTCCTATTCTTGGTGATAATGATTGCCTTTAAGGCTTTAATGATGGGGAAGTCCTAGAAAATTATCAATCCTGTCTCCCAAAATTGTTCCCCAGAGTAGTTCTTAATTTAAGAGTCCCAAGTAGCAGAGTTTCTACAGCTTCTCTTGGGAGACTTTGTTGATCAGTTACTTTGTTCTCAGTACTATTCTGCATAATTTAATCTGTTAATTTCACATCCTTGTGTTCTTAAATTAATTCAATTACATTTTTTTAAATCAACCAGAACTTTTATTGTAGAGCTGAAAATCGAAGAAAGGGAGAAAAATGTCAAAGAAAATGTCTAAGAAGAGAATGAATACTATGTACAGACCATTTTGTCTGCTATTTCTGCATGCAGGTCAGTCTACAGCCCTCATTGCTACAGCACTAATGAACAGTTTTCTATTCAAGCCTCATTTGTCAAAAGAGAATGTTTGAATTTCTCAGAAACAATGGCTTTCTTTCAGGTAAATGTGCCATTGGATGCCACCAAGCAGGACAAATCCTAATACTTTCATGATACGTATAGTTAAAGAATGAGCAGTCTCAACGGCCAGCTTTGTTTGCAGCTTTCGAAAGTGGCACAGTGAATTTCTCCAGTGAATTCCGTCTCAATACAGAACAGAATCTAAGTGGTGGTCTAGGTTTAAATTAGTGCTTGAAATACACAGAGATTCTAATCTTGAGTCATCAAAGTCAGTTTCTATGTTGACTCTGCTTAATAAGAGCAATGATGACAATTCTGTGTTTATTATATAAATTATAAATTTGCCTTTTCTTTCTTGCCTATAAATTCTAAAAGTTGAATTATTACTCCAACTCCTTTGGACTTTATAATTACAAATCAAGTACCAAATAAAAGATTAAATTTAGAATTTATTTTTTATAAACTGTCCTGAAGTTCGCTAACTTTCTGGTTTGTATGTATACCTCTTCAGCTCTCAGAGCCTCACATGAGGCTCTCGATCAATGTCAAATGCTAAAAGATTTGAAGTGCACCATTTCCTGCCATGACTCAAAGATTCTTTGGAACATCTCATTCCCTTTTTAGTGAAAACAGCTAGATTACCAAGCTGGTTTACCTTATGAAGAAAAATTTTGCAAGCAGAAGAATCCCTGCATTTGGAATAAAGTGTCAGATAAATCAACATGACATATATGTGGAGTAACAGGTATGCAAAGATATCTTTGAGTCCTGAAATCTATTTCCCATGTATCCTTCTCTTTGACTGGCATTACTTTAATGTACAGTGTATAGAAAATTTGGAAAAGTCATCTAACATCTAAGATGTGCAACAAGGTTCCTGGAGAATTATACAGCAGGAAATAACTGACTTGTAGCAGATGAGGGTCAATCAGGATGTAAATCAGTATCAGGAAACTGAAAAGAATAATAATTAAAGGGAACATTAACTAAATGAAAAAGACTTATTGATGATTTCTAATTCAAGGAATGTTTACCTTTTCCTATACATGGGGAGTATTAATAGATATAACATCTTTAGCAAAACTGAAATATGTTGCTGATCTGTCACAACTACTTGCACTAATTTTAGCTAGCCTCAATTAATT
Organism: Cyrtonyx montezumae; assembly: GCF_038088225.1. Taxonomy (NCBI): domain Eukaryota; kingdom Metazoa; phylum Chordata; class Aves; order Galliformes; family Odontophoridae; genus Cyrtonyx; species Cyrtonyx montezumae. Next base: position 152,722,274 of record NW_027072034.1, read on the forward strand.
TTAATGGAGATGTATAATAAATGTTACATATAGGTTGTCTATGTATTGTATTTGAATGGATGTACACATATACAAGTGTATAGCTATACACATTATACTCACAGTGTGGTACACTTACAAAGAGTATCTGAAAACCTGCTATTGCTGTTAATGTTCCCTGGAGATCTGTCATTTCTCTGTTTCTAAGTGGTTTGTGAGAAAAGCAGAGTGATGTCTTCCTGGACAGTGTAAGCTTGCCTCCACATCACTCACTCAGACCATGTCTGTGTCTTTTTTTTAATGTCACTGCCTGTTTGTTCAGATCTTATTTGTTGTTAATTTATTTTTTACAGGCAAAACAAACACGGTTGTCTAAACTAAATAAATGTTAGTGTAAAAAAGCTGACCCATTTTGCACTTTGTTTTCAAGAGAAAACTGTATTTCATTACACATTTTGATTTCGTGATATAAACTTGAAACAAATCTGACCCTGTTGCTTAGAGACTGGCTTAAAAAAAAAAAATCCAGATAGTTGAACATGGGAAAAAAAGGAGGAATCCACAATGAAAAGTAACTATGATTGCGATTTACAGGGACTTGGCAGAAAAAAATGCAAGGTAAATGCGACTGGTTCCTTTCTTTCTTCAGTAATCAAAAAGATGTGTGTCTGCCAGAGGTCAAGAAAAAAAAAAGGTCCAGACACCTGGATTATTCAGTACACAGCATATGCTGCACAGCTGTCTGATGCTCTGAAGCAACATCTGTTTGAACCAGCTGACATCTTCAGAACATGTGTTATCCAGCCACTTCCCATACTCCTCCATGAGAAAGAATAATAAAACACGCTACCACCAAACAAATGTTACTTAACTCGTGCTTTGCATATATCCAAACACAGGCATTCAGTAAGAAACAGCCTTACATTTTATCTAGAGAATAGCAAACTAAAAATAACCCCTGAAGACCTACAAAGAATGATCAGCTGTACAACAGTTCTTTCTCCAGTAATGTTGGATCCTCATCCAGACAATAGTTAAGTAGCTTCTCTCCATAATTAAAAGGAATTTCCTGAGCTCAGATCACTAATTACAGGTGTGAGATTCTTCCTCTTCTTCTAAGAATCAAAGATGACCCAGAACCATTTAAACTTTATCAGCTTCTAAATCTCATCTTTCAAAGAACTGTTGGCTTTCTTGACTTCCCGCTGTCAGAAAGGAAGTAAGATAAATTTCCTAAAACATTAGTGTTTATTTAAACCATAATGACAAAGAAGCCACAGTGAATTTCACCACACGATTTCAGAAGGGACTACTTATGGTACTTAGGAGTTACTTAATACTACTTAGGACTACTCATGCAAGGATTTAAACATATTTTCAGGAAATAAAGCTATTATTTCTAGAATAAATTAATTTTCAATTTCTAAAAAAAGTAGAAACTAATTTTTTACATACTTGGAATATAATTAATATTGTTATATTTGATTAACATAAGAATTTAGCAAAAATGAAGTTAGGATGAATAATATAAGCTACAGGAAAAGAGTTAAATTACAATTTAATAAAGTTCATTGACAGCTGAAGAAAGGATGTATAGTAGTTACTACCTGTGTAACATATTTAAATGTTCCAACTTCATTATTTACTTTAACCACTGACTATTTGGATTACAATGGTCCCCTTAGGCACAGAGATATTCTGATCACAAACTTACATTGTAACAGCAGAAATTTTAGTCAATAATAAAGTTGGTTTAAAGCTGACAGACATCACTGGTACTATAAAAATTGTTGTACTATTTTAAATCTATATATAGATTATTTGTATTTAATTCCTGCCAAATAAAATTAATTAATATTCCATTTATTATGGATCTGCTGATTCATTTACTTGCATTTTTTGTACAGTGATATTTCTGAAAACTGTGAAAATGTAAATGTTTCTGCTTAAATTTAACAACTCTAAAGACTTTTAATACTAGGGAATGAAGTATATTATCTTTCCCTTTAGTCATGTTTTAGATTTTAATTTTCTTAAGCTTTATATAATGTCTGATCTTTAATACAACACAACTGCTTTCAGATTTGTCCTCACTCAGCAGAAATAGTTGTTGGATTATAGTGGCAGAATGGGGCAACATGCGTGTGCTTATGAGTCCTTTTAGGCTTAACATCTCTCCATGGATGTTTTTCATTACGCAGAAATGCAGAGAAAAATTGAATCACAGAATTTTAAGGGTTACAAGGGACCTCTAGAGAGCATCTAGTCCAACCGCCCTGCCAAAGCAGGCTCCCTAGACTAGATTGCACAGGTAGGGTGTGATTGCACAAGAGGGTTTTGAATGTCTCCAGAGAAGGAGACAACCTCTCTGGGCAACCTGTTCCAGTGCTCCGTCACCTGCACTGTGAAATTTTTATGTGAACATTTGTGCAGAACTTTCTATGCATCAAACTGTTCCATCAGCTTTCCAAGGGACAGAGGAGAGGTTTACTGAAAGTCCTGTGCAGCATGGTCATTAATGCTTTCAGTGAGGGGGCATCCAAAATTGTTCTAGCATCTCACTATCCTCAGAGAAAATAATTTCTTCCTAAAGCAAGTCCATATCTATCCTCCTCCAGAGTAAAACCATTTCCTCTCATCTTGTTTCTACCTGCCATTATATAAAGTCCCTCCCCAGCTTTCTTGTAGGCCTCCTTTATGCATTGGAAGGTTGCTATATGGTCCGCCTGGAGCCTTCTCTTCTCCAGGCTGAAGAACCTCAGCCCTCTCAGCCTGTCCCCCATCTAGAGGTCCTCTATCCCTCTACAGAGATACAACTACATAATAGACTGAAAATACGTTTAATGATGGTTAGTCAGATGGTGGTTAATTATGATTAAGTGTTGTTTTCTAAGTGTGCAGGTCTTTCTTTCAGTTTAAAATGATCCAACTTTACAACCTGAGCATCTGATGACTCCAGAAGTTTTTTATAAAAAGAGGATTTCTGTCACTAAGGATATCTCATAACCCTGAGAAGTAGTTGAGGGTAGAGCTGATTGTGTAGTCTCCCTGTGGTAGCATGGAGAAATCTCAAAATTTGTAAAACATTTTTCATGTACATTTGGTCACAATTAAAATTGAATTTCTGACATTTGACTTTCCCTTCATGAGACAATCTTTCCACTGCCTGGATTTGCTTTATGGGTCATGATGGTTCTTGCATTGGCAACAGTGTGAGCTAAACAAACACTCATTTCTTGAATCTCTTCCGATTGGGAATTTCTACTGTATAGTTGGCTATTTTCCTTCTGCATCAATAGCATCCATATGTTGACTTTTTCTTCTGCTCTATTTAATATTTCTGTATTCTGGGATCTTTTCCAGTTTTCTTTTTAAGACATGGCCTTCTTTAGTCTGCTTCTGTGACTAACAGTGTTAAAAACACAGAAATTTTGAAAAAGGGCATTGAAACCATGTATAGAGAAAATAAATCTGTAGAATAAAAATGTGTATAGAAAAATCATAAAATTGAACACAACTGCTGCACAGAAGAAAATGACAGAAAGGAAAACAACTTAAGAGTCAATGAGCAACAAACACGTACAAATTACCACTGTTCATTAGGTTTCTGAGCATTCAAAGGGCCATTGCAATTCTTTGTGTTCTTAGCTTATGCAACAAAACATCAAGCAGTTCAGACAAATTGAGCGTTTTGACATTAGTTCTTTCTTTTTTTTATGTGTTTGGTTTGTTATTTTTTGTAGGATAAACACATATTAAAAGGGGAATAAAGGAGGAATACTGTTCACAGAATCACAGAATCACAGAATCACAGAATCACAGAATCACAGAATGGGTGAGGTTGGATGGGGGCACTTGGAATCATCTAGTCCAAATCCGCTTCAGGCAGGGTCACCTAGAAGATATTGACCAGAATTGCATCCAGGCAAGTTTTGACTATCTCCAGAGAAGGAGACTACAACCTCTCTGGGCAGCCTGTCCTGTGCTCAGTCACCCTCACAGTGAAGAAGTTTTTCATGAGCAGATGGAACTTCCTGAGTTGTAGTTTGAGTTTGTTGCCTCTTGTCCTGTTGCCAGACACCACAGAAAACAGCCTGGTCCAATCCAGAGAGACCTGGACAGGTTGGAGAAGTGGGCCCATGTGAACTTAATGAGGTTCAAGAAGGCCAAGTGCAAGTTGCTACACTGGGACTGAGGCAATGCCTGGTTTTTATACAGACTAGGAGAAGAACTCCTTGAGAGCAGCCCTGCAGAGAGGGACTTGGGGGTCCTGGTGGATGAGAAGCTGGTCATGAGCCAGCAGTGACTGCTTGCAGCCTGGAGGGCCAACTATATCCTGGGCTGCTTTAAAAAAGGGGTGGCCAGCAGGGAGAGGGTAGTGATTGTCCCATTCTACTCAGCACTTGTGAGGCAACATCTGGAGTACTGCATCTCAGGCCTGGGGCACCCAGCACAAGAAAGATGCAGAGCTCTTGGAACAAGTCTAGAGGAGGGCCACTAAAATGATCAGAGGGCTGGAACACCTCGCCTATGATGAAAGGTTAAGGGAACTGGCTTGTTTTGCTTGGAGAAGAGAAATATCCTGGGAGACATCATTGTTGCCTTCCAATACTTGAAGGGAGTGTATCAACAGGAGGGAAAACGATTGTTTACATGTGTTGATAGTGATAGGACAAGGGGGAATGGTTTTAAACCAAGACAGGAGATTTATGTTAGATGTTAGGAGAAAGTTTTTCACTCAGAGGATGGTGATGCACTGGAACGGATTGCCCAGAGAGACTGTGGATAACCCATCCCTGGAGGCATTCAAGGCAAGGCTAGATGTGGCTCTGGGCAGCCTGATCTAGTGGCTGGCAATCCTGCCCATGGCAGGGGGGTTGAAACTAGATGATCTTTGAGGTTCTTTTCAACCCAGGCCATTCTAGGATTCTATGATTCTGTTGATACACTCCCTTAAGACATTTGTACACATTAGTAAGATCTCTCAATCTTCTGTTATCTGCTGTTTTTTGAGGGTTTTTTGTTTTGTTTTTTTGGGTGGCAGGGAGGAAGGCTTGTACCAAAATAAAGTTTAAACAACTTGCCTATATTTCTCTTTTATTACTGCTCCATCTACATTTCCCCACTCTTGTTTTCTAAATGTTTATGAATACAAAAATAGACTTACAACATCATTTAAACCTCAAAATAACACTTCTACACTTAAAGTGAATTTAATCTAAAAATGTAGTAAGCTGTAATAGAAATATGAATATAAAACAAGAAATTATGTTTTTTTCACTGAAGTTATATTGCCAGGGAAACAACATAACAACTCTATCAGTCTGAACTTTGGGCTAAAATTTGAGAAGAAATATCTAGTAGGAGATGATCACATCTTCACAAAAAAACATCTACATTACTCTCCAAGCTGGGTAAGTGATACATGTCGTATATCTGAAGTTTCCAGGATATGATAGACCTGTGATATGGATCAGTTGCACATAATCAGTACGTTTGACATGGTTTATGTTAGCCAACTTTGCATAATTGCCGTGTTGGTTAATGTTGGCAAGTGTGAGTGGAGTAGTCAGGCTGAAAATAAATTTGGTATGTAGGGTACAACAAAAGTACAAGGTTTGCTCCAAAAGTCATGCCTCCTATTTTATTATGTTGGCTCATGACAGCAGAAGAGGATGTTGGTGATGTGACCTTCTTACCAGTACTGTTGGGAATACAAGAAAGTATGTTTAGAGCAGAAGCTGTGGAACAGGATTAACAGCATGAGAAAGGAAGACTGAGAACCAAGGACACTTACAGATGAAAAGGAAAACAAGTTCGAGTAAGCTGTGGGATGGCAGACTCTAATAGGAGGAAGAGTGCATGGCTTGGAATGCCATGGAGCTGACCTTCAGCAGAGTCTGCAGAATTACTACGATATCACAATCAAAAGTTACCTCCTCCAGGATGTGTTTTGCAGAACTATTAACTGCCAGGAGTGTTTTTAGAGTTGTTTTTCTCGTGGCTCTCTACCAATGGTTGTGTGCTGTAAGCCCCTGTCTTAAACACTATAAGAATAAGGCTGTCCAGGTAAAAAACAAAGCTACCACTCATATTGAGTCCTGTCGTGCTTCCCTGCCCAAGAGCAATTGATTCGGACCCAGGTTCCACAGCACAGTACTACATTACATTTTGTTGTTGTACAGCAGGCAGAAGCAGAGGGGCAGTCTGATCAAATGGCATCTGACATGGAAGTACAGATGAAGAAAAAATTTCCTTTCCATGTGGAAAAACTTGCACCCATTGACATTCATCAACAATTACTGAATGTTTATAGAGACGAAACAGTGGATGTTAGCTCAGTAAGTTAATGTGTGATGCATTTCAGCAGTGAAGACAAAGACATGAAACCAGTTGAGAACCCAGACAAAGACATTCTGGACAACCATGCAGATTTTTATGATCAGAGCATGCAGTTTCTTGTTCATGTCAGGTGAAAATGCATAGCTAATGGTGGCCACTATGTTGAAAAGTATTGCACTGTAGCTGAGAATTTGTTCTATTTTATAGTGTTATCATGCTCATTGTATCACTTGTAGTTTCTGTGGAAATAAATGAGAGACATTACTTTTGGAGCAACCTACATATATATTTTTTCAGTTGTTTAAAAAATAAATTATTTTCTTCCAAAGCAAACTAATCTAAAACAAAACTTCTTTTTCTTTATTTTTTTCACATGTTCAAAAAATATTTGTTAGTAGTGTTTGGGATTTGGTTGATCCTCAAAATGTAAAACTATAAAAATAAATTAAAACATCTTATAACACTATCCAAGATACAGGATTGGGAATTGATTTCCACATATTTTAATGTTTGGGGTGGAGAGATTGCTATTTTCTTTTACTTCTTCCAACATTTGGATTTAAAATCTGTTGCTGAATTGAAAGTTGATTTTTTTAATGCATACAAAAATAATTAAATGCACCATGAAGCAGCTTAAGCTAATTGAAGTGTCCACAAAAACTGTCAATGCAAATGGAGCCATCTGGATGAACAGATAAAAGCTTTGGAGACATTGAAAAGACAGGTGGTATTCAGTTACTTTCCATTTCTTCTTCACAGTATGGTTAGAAACTGGAAGAAAGAAAAGTAAAACTCTTCAGGACACTAACACTTTGCATTTTTCCGTTTTCCAATCAGAGGGAAAGATAAAAACTGCTTGCGTGTCATGAGACACGGTCTCTTCCCTTTCAGACTGACACAGCAGCAGGTGCTTGCTGGCCATCTTGCCTTCATCTTTTAGCATAAGGCCCTCGGTTTATTGGACACTCTCTCTTGCTCATTTTATTTGATTTATTAGCTTCAATTCCAATTATGTTGCATTATATTGTGTTATTTTACATTTCAATATAGTTATCAATGGTTTTTGTTTGTTTGTTTTGTTGGGTTTTTTTATGCCCATATCCCTTGCCCCTTTTTCTCTTTTCCCTCTCCTACTTCCCCGGGGTGTGGGTCCATGGGTCCCACACCCCAATCATCACAAAAATGAGCCAAACCAGTCTGTAAATTATTGACAGGGGCCCTGTGCAATCTGGTCTAGTACCAGATCTGGAGGTTGGTGGCCCTGCCTGTGTCAGGGGGCTGGAACTTGATGATCCTTGGGGTACCTTCCAATCCAAGATATTCTATGATTCTGCAAGTCTATGAAACTGCAATATTAGGTCATAAAGTAGATAAAAAGCATAGTTCTAGGCTGCAAAAAGAACCAACATCTTCCAGTATGCTTCTTTTGAACACAGAGGACTACTAGGCACTGTAGTTCCTAGCTACAGGAGAGTGTATCAGTCATAATGTGTTCCTTGATTCATGACTCCAGATAGCAGATGTACTCAGAAAAGCTGGTAAATCATGGGTGCCATTGTGTCGTACTATATACAGTATATATATATACAGAGATACAGTCCGAGCTGTACAGGGTCACAGAGCAGGGTAAAAGGCTGTGAGCTTAAGCAGGTTAATGTAGTATTTCTGTGACTATAAACAATCCTGGTTGTACCAGCTTGAGAAATAGAGCTTAACTAAAGAAGGCTGTGAAACACAAGCATAGGGCTAGTTGGGGCTCCAGTTTACCACTAGAGGGTATTTTTGCTACTTTTGTCCAGCTGATCTCATATCAGGCACAAAGTCAGAGGAAATTAAACAAACAAACAAACAAACAACAGTGAAAGAAAATATCCAACTGTATCTACATCTGTCAGTGGTTTTGCCCATTGCATGGACTTGAAAAAGCTTCTGTGAAGCAGCTAAATCCCTAGATAACAATAAACTAAACTCTACTGATAGCAGTCATTACTCAAGCACATAACCTTCTATTTTGAGCCTATCTGGAATAGAAAGATATTGATGTTTGACAATTTCTGGAAATACAGAAGGAAAATGAGATTTATCTTATTGTCATCTTGGCCTTCATATAAGGAGAGTCATCCACACCTCCAATGTAGTGCAGAGGCTGGGACTGATTTGGGTTTTTGTTTAATCTTTTTCTTTTTTTTTCTTTTTCTTTCTTCCTCTCTTCTCTTTCTCCTCTCCTCTCCTCTCCTCTCCTCTCCTCTCCTCTCCTCTCCTCTCCTCTCCTCTCCTCTCCTCTCCTCTCCTCTCCTCTCCTCTCCTCTCCTCTCCTCTCCTCTCCTCTCCTCTCCTCTCCTCTCCTCTCCTCTCCTCTCCTCTCCTCTCCTCTCCTCTCCTCTCCTCTCCTCTCCTCTCCTCTCCTCTCCTCTCCTCTCCTCTCCTCTCCTCTCCTCTCCTCTCCTCTCCTCTCCTCTCCTCTCCTCTCCTCTCCCTCTTCTTTCTGTTCTCTTTTCCCTTTCTTTCTTTCTTTCTTTCTTTCTTTCTTTCTTTCTTTCTTTCTTTCTTTCTTTCTTTCTTTCTTTCTTTCTTTCTTTCTTTCTTTCTTTCTTTCTTTCTTTCTTTCTTTCTTTCTTTCTTTCTTTCTTTCTTTCTTTCTTTCTTTCTTTCTTTCTTTCTTTCTTCTTTTTGTTTTGTTTTGTTTTGTTTTGTTTTGTTTTGATTGTTTGCTATCTTGTGCCTATGGAGTTATTTGCTGAATATGCCTCATAATCTCAAACAATGTATTTAAAATAATTTATTAATTTTAAGGAACTGCAATATAAACATTGCATTATAAATGCAAATATACATAAAAGTATATTATTATGTATGTTTTTCTGTTTAAGGACATAAGTTATGTTTCAAAATTAGAGCAGCATTGCTATTTCATAACTTACATAGGTACTTACTGTCTGATTTACAAAACAGAAGCATTCATTTCTGATTATAATTGTCTAAGTAAATCTTCAGAAGTATACTTCAGAAGTGAGAGTTTATGTGCAAAATGCACCTACTTCATTCTTCTGGCTTAAATTTTCCTGTAAATTACAGACTTTTGGAGGCACTGTGAATGACAGAAACTGTTTTCCTTTCTTTTGTCTCAAAGTTTTCTTCATTTCCTTCTTTTCTGGACAACGTCATACAAGTTCATTAAAAATATTGCTGTCTCAACTAATATGGATGTAATTTTGATATTAGTAGCTGATGAGAAGTGAAATACTTTTCTTTCTTTGTTTTCAGCTTTAATAATTGTGATGTGTTTAAAAAAAATTTTTAGTGGAGAGTTGTGCATGGATTTGAATAAGAATGGACAAGAATCTTTAAAAATAATAATGACATTTCTTCAGGGTTAAGAAAGAGACTTTTGTTCCTCCTAGGTGGTCCTTGTTTGGAAACAGAAGGCAAGATTCATTTGTCAAAGGTAGACATCTAAAAGTTGGACAATTAAAACTGAGCTAGTCACGCTGAGCTCTTCATAAAGTCAAGAAGATAAATATGCACCTTCACAGGGTGATTCAACTCATCTTAGCGTAAGTATCTAAGATAAATGAGTTAAATAACCTTCCAGGGTAATAGCCATGTATTTAAATGTCTGATTTTCATATGTCTGAAGTGAAGCAAAGTTAATGACTGAAACCCAGAATGAGTGCTTCTCCTCCTAATATCGCAAATCCAAAGACTGCATTCCTTTTACTTACTGTTTTAACTCTCTGATCAGGATAGTCTATCTGAAGGGCTTGAATAGAGGATGGAGGGATTGAGAGAGGTATAACTCACTCTAAACAGAAAATGCTAGGTTTTGGATATTGTAACTTTGTATGAAGAATAACAATATGGAAAAACTCTGTAGACTTTAAGAGATACCTAATTTTTTAAAGTCATAATTACATTTAGAGGTAGATTTTTCCCCAAAAAATATTCCTAATTGTGTAAGTAGATATATGTCTGATTGAGATATTTTGACATTTCATATAAGACATACAAGCATTCTAGTATTTTCCAATAAAAGTGAACGGATATTCTCTAGATCTAGACTAGAGACCACTTCAAATGTTCTTCTGTAGACCACTTCAAATGTTTTCACTCTAGACCACTTCAAATGTTTTTCTTCTTCCCTTTCACCAACTGGAACTCTTTCTGCTATTTCTAGCAGTATCCCTAACAGTTGTGGGGTTTTTTGTTTGTTTGTTTGTTTGTTGTTTATTTATTTATTCATCTATTTGTTTGTTTATTTATTTATTTTTCACAAAGGCTTCTATATATTGAATCATCCAAAAGTCAGAGAAAACGAGTCTGGGGGTAGAACAGCCTATCTGATTTCTATCAACGAACTTGCCCTCCAAACAAACAATTGCCAGAAAAAAATACCTAAATTTGGTTTAAATGTTTGCCCTGATTCTGAATCTACCACAACTCTTGCTAAATTTCTTTTTAAACATTCTTACTGCTGACATTTGCATCTGAATTTATCTCATGCCATCTTGAGGAACTGAATCTCACTAAAATTAGCCTGTGCTACACAGCTCTTTCTTCCTTAACTGAACCTTTTCTTCCAGTAAAGAACCACTTAGTTGTGGTGAAAAGATCCCATTGCATTCTTTTGGTTAAGTTAAACAGACTGATTCATCCTTCTTAGAGAGTTTGCTGCAACAAGAGTACTTCAGCTTAATAACCCTTCAAAAGGTCGATTCCATCTTCATGGGTACCCTGGGAGCCAGAGGGACTACTGAAAATTGTTATCTGGGAAGAAGAGGACTGGAAGGAGTGAGGCAATGCAAATTCCTTCAAACCTTTGATAGATTTATGTCTTGCACAAGCACTATCAAGAAGTACACAAATATTCTCTTCTTTCTGAAGAGCTCAAAATCATTTGTAATTCACAATGTACTGAAGCTCATATTTTTCCTGCAAAGTAGATTATCCCAGTTTCAGACAGAGGGAAATGGAAGCAAAGGGAATTGCCTCAGGAGCAGATTATCATACTGCCTTATTCACCAGATTGAGCTTTGCCTTTTCAGAACATAAAAACATTTATGCCTGAATGGAATCTGCAGGGGATATATATCAGGAAATTTTCTTGTAATGCTACCTGTTGATCTGTCAGTCCCTAGGGATGAATATATGTAATATGCATGATAATTTTCAACCAGATTGCATAACTTCAAATTTCCTTTTTGTTCAAACAGGGCCTGATCCCAAGCCTGTTGAATGACGAACAGTTCTCAGGAGCCTTAAATTAGGCTTATAAATATGTCTTCTGCTTTAAAATTTGATGAGTACCTTAACAAAAGAGTACTATTTCAGCTAGGACACATTTATTTTAAGTATGGTCATCTACATGTTTTTGTAATAAGAATGATTTTCAAGTCATGCACACAAAATCCAACTCTACAAACAATAAATAGTTTAAAATGAGCTAATACACTTTACATGAAAGTACAGTTCACAGCTGAAGTGTGTCACCTAATTTAAAGGATAAGAAAAAAAAAAGAAAAAAATTCCCTTTGAATTTCCGATTTCCCTTTGAAAATTTTCTTCACCCCTACTGCTGGAGGATAAATTCTCTTTTATACTGAAGAAGATCCGCTGGGTGGCAGCATTGCTCCTCACAAATCGTAGCACCCAGTCTGTTAAACAAGGTTTGCTGCAGACTGCAGCTCGAGAGTGTCCTTTGCTTGTGCCCTGCTGAAGGAGGTACCTTTGCCTGATTATTCAGAGGAATAGGTATTCTTCACGTGCAAGTGAAGAATTAATAACTTAATATTTTCAAGATGTAACAAAGCCTTATATAGCCCCTCTCTGTTGTGTAAAACATATTGTCTGCTGATCTTTCATGTTGATTCAGCTTTTGGGGAGAGGGAGGGGACTACCAAAACAAAAGAGAGGTAGAGTAAAAGGTATGCAGCCTGCATGTTTAAGCAATAAGAAGATTGCTCCATTGTCTAGCATAAACCCTGCCAGTGTGCAATTTCCTTTTTCCTGTTCTCCAAATTAGTTGGTAGGACCAAGTTTCCCCAGGTGGAAATAAGTTCTCCAGACTTCTTGCAAAAAGCTGACCAACAGTTCCCTGTACAACTCCATTTTTCCTTAAAAATACTGAAGAGTTTTGCCAAGGCAACTTGTATCCTATTGCAGACATTCTCCTAAACCTGTTGACAGTAATGGGGAATTTTACCATAACAGGATTTTATCTGAATCCTCTGCTTCTACAACAGTTTACTCATTTTTCATTTTCATTTTCAATTTACTCATTTTTTTCTGTGCAATGTCTTTCTCCAGATGGATAAACCAAGACAGTGGGATAGGTTAGAGGAGGCAGATTAACATAATGCAAATGCAAACCTTTTGTAGGATCCAGATTCCCCAGCACTAACATGATTAACGTGATTTTGGTTCAGTTTCTAGTTTTTCAGTAAGATTACAGCTGAAGAAATCACATCTCCAATGCCTCGGTTATGAGGCAGATTCAGTTACTACTCTGTCATTGTTTTTCCTCTGCCATGTCCCTGCCAAGGCTGACATACCCCTCCTCAGTGACCTACTCCTGCCACTAGTGCAGAGGCTCTCCTTGTATCTATTGTAAGTAGCAATATTATCGCTGTCTGTGATTTGCAACACTACTGTTTGCTGACTTCGTGCTGTGTGGCTTTTCAGCCTTAAGAGCATTAACACTTTAACTCCCAGTGCATCATGGTATCCCATGATGTTATGATGTGGGATACCAATAACAAAAATCATAAAACCATGACACAGAAGTAGTGTCTGTTCCTAAGCCTTCCCATCTCTATGAAATATCACGGTAAGTTCACGGTCAATAAACTTCCGCTTGTCACTTGTTTGGCCAGAGCTTCACGGCAGAAACAGAACAAAGGCCGTGCTGACCAGTGAGAAATGAGTGAGGAGACCCCTGATATCTCTTCACATTCATCTCCCTCTGAATCACAGAGTCGTTTGAGTTGGAAAGGACCCTTAAAGGTCATCTGGTCCAATATCCCTGCAATGAACAGGGACATCCACAGCTAGATCAGGTTGCTCAGAGCCTGTTCCAGTCTGACCTCACGTGTCTCCAGGGATGGGACATCCATCACATCTCTGAGCAACCTATTCCAATGCTTCACCACCTTTACTGTAAGTAACTTCTTCCTTATATCCAGTGTAAATCTCCCCTCTTTTGGTTTGAAGCCATTATCCCTTGTTCTATCATTACTGACCCTGCTAAAGGGATTATCTCCTGCTTCCTTATAGCCCTTTTTTGGATACTGATACAAAGAAGAAACAAGTGAACTGCTTCTCAATTTGCTCTTGACCCTCCACTATTTGCATATGGTGCTTTAAAGAAATTATCAGAAACTGTGATATCTCTGATAATGCCAGATCTGATGCCCATATAACCAGGCCAGTACCACATCACTTAGAGAACCTCATGAAGAATTCCAAGCAGGGCTGTCACTGCTTGTATATGAAAAGTATTGCTTCAAAAGTTCTGTTTCTACTGTTTCAAGTAAAGGAGAATTTGCATCAATAAATGAATTAGTATGCAGGCAAACGAGCATCAGTGTGGTTAAGAAATTATTGCATACGTACTGTCCTAATTTAAAGCAGCCCCTTGACACAGGAGCACAGTTCTTAGGACAATAATTTTTCTACAAAACTGTGTGTGTGCCTACACAAGCATATTCATCCCCCACTTCAGTCTGTAATAAAAATGTCTATCACTTGGAAAGAGCCACTGCAATTTTAAAAGAATATTCCTCATCCTATACATAATAGCTCTTAAACAAAGCTGAGACAGAGTGAAGAATTCACACCGTTTCAGCTGAACCATATAGATGAGGTGCTTGAATTGGTGAACTGGTGACAGGGAGCTCTGCTGAGTGGAGAAAAGTGCCTAGGGTGTCATTTACTCACCTAAATTAAATGCCTAAAGCCACAGTGAGAAGAATATTTCCTTTTACACGTATTTTATTAGGATGTCAAGATCTGAATGTTTCTACCCAAATCATACTGCATATTTCTGTGATACTTATTGATTTTCTTGTTCCTGTGCATTTGTTTTGCACGTGGCAAAATAACAAGCTCTACTGTTAATGTAACATTCAAAAATTCAAACTCTACCAGATGTCTGCCTCTCAAGAGCTTTGGATCTGCTTGTAGAATATGCAGCTATCACCTCTGTTGCTCCAGAGGGAACCTCAACAGAAAACACAATCAGCTGATAAAATCCCCTACAACAACTTGCTACAAAACTGCACAGCTGAAACTGAGAGCAAACAGTCCTTTCTTGCTTTATCAAAGCAATCTTAATGCAAACCACCCTGGAGGCTAACTCTGCATTAGTGAAGTACAAAAATACGCATCTTAGAGAGCAATTATGACACCTGAAATGCATCCTCAGAGAGCTGCAACCATCTACTGAGCCATAGCTAAAATACATACCAACTTCCTTCCATATATTTCACATCAGAAAGTAAGGTGTAGTAGAAGTGCCAAAGGAAGTCTGAGTCATTGTCTCTGTTTTAGGCATTTTCCTATTGCACTTGGTGAAAAATGTCCATATTCTTAATGTCTTTGTTGACAGACATTGTCAACAGTGTATTTGAAGAGGGAATCCTACTGTCCACTCTGTAGCCTTCCTAAGGCAAAAAATTCGGTACACCTTATCTGGTGTTGCTTTATAGCAAACCTGTTTAAAATAATGATATAATAGCAAAATATAAAAATAGTTACAGAAAGAATTACAGTGCTCTTGAATTTGTGCAACATCAGCAAAAAGTGTACGCAGCCTGTGGAATTATGATGTCTACAGTGGGCACACAGCTAGGTAAAAAGTTATTTATAAGATAGATTTTATTAGTAGCAGTTGTAACTTTTGGTCCTGTTTTTCTTGCTCACATAATAAAATACGTTTACAGTGGGTATCTTTTAGAATATAAGAATTTCCATTTTGTGAAGAGATGTTTGTTCAAAGATTCTGAGTCAACCTTGCTGTGCTTAAAACTTACGAAGGAGACTTAATGGATACTTGACTAGAATCAGTGTTCATACTTCAATTTTCTTTTTCAAACATAGGTCAAATTTTTTTTTATTTTCTTTTTTGTACATGCTTTCAGATTGGGATACTGGAGTGGAGAACATTTCAAAATCAGATTTCATAGCTTTGTCTCTTGTGAAAGGGTTCAAATATCTGCTTACAAAATAGAGGAAGGCAGTGTCTTATTTGCTCTCATTCTGTTGAGCCAAACTAGGATAGCCACCTAGAGCTCTTCACTTCAAGAGCCTAGGACTCATGGGGCTCATAAGAAGTGAATAAGAGTGGGGGCTTAGATACACACTTTTGTCTAGTTGCTAATGCATGACCTCTTATGGTTCTGGCCCATGTCAACTATTGCACTCTATATCTACAGGAATGGACTGAGGAATAGAAGGTGTTCTTCCCAATAGGAAATTTGGATTTTGAGAGGAGAGCTCATCTGTGTGGTAGGTACCATGGTGTTCCCCATTCCCCAAGGTCACCCAACAGTAATACAATCAGCATACTTATTCTGTTCTGTAAATGTAGCCATAGTGACCAACATACTCCAAATCATTACTCGGTTATCCCTTCAAGTATTTAAGCAAATGTAGGACTTGTGCATATTTTCTGTGTGGAGGAAATTTTTGAAAGAGGTAGAATGTTGTATTTTTTCTTAGTCTTTTTTCAATGTTATTACTATTATTTATAAAAAATAAAAAATAGAAATGTCAAAGATTTGTTTTCCTCAAAAGAACAGGAGTCAGATGACGAAAAATAAAAATAAAAAATTGACAATTTCACTTAAAAACTGAACTTCTTTCCAGGCATAAGTGAAACTAGTTAGTGCTTCTCATAACATTTCCCAGAGTCACATTCTAAATATTTAAGCAATTTTTTCTTATTTAATTTCTTATACTCTTTTATTTATTTTTTCCCCTGATTCTTCCTCATAAGCACACAAACTTAAAAAAAAAATCATACTTAAAAACATAAGATGTAATTAAAATATCATCATTTGGGGTAGCAGCAAGTACATCTATAGTGTGGAACTTATGATTGTTTTCACTCTTCAAGTGTACCCTGTAATTTATAGTTATTGTAAGTGATAGCAAATTACTATACTTATCCTGTAGCAAAAAGTGAAAGTGAGTAACTATTCTGAGAAAGTGGTTTCTTGCACATCTGTCTTTAGTCCTGACAACACAAAAGCTCCCATCAGCCAAGCTTCCTCACTCACTGGGATCTAGTTGCCAGCCTGTTCAACTTTGGCTCTTTCTTGTTTTGAGGCTGAAAGTGGTTTTGAACCTGATGTTGTACTTTCATTCTTAGCCTTTTAGATCTGCTTAATAGCAGAACATCTTAAAAACAGACACAATGTTAGTTATATGCATATTCAGCAAACACACAAGATATTTACTGAAGTGTCTTTCTGTTTCTTATATCTTGGACCTGTTCTCTCTTCCTCAATATTATACCCACTTACGATTTCTCACATTGAATTTTACTTAAGTTGTGGTTATCTTCTCATCTTATTTTCAAAAGAGCAATACTTCTGGAAGGGTGTGGGCTATCTGGTTATATATGAGATAATATATTCACTGTTATTCCACAGTTTATGTTAGCCTTTTATTCTACTTATTTATTAGTTTATTTATTTATTTATTTACTTACTTACTTACTGTAAAAAAACCCACCAAAAACATGTAGATTTGCCAAAGGCTAAATCTGAAAAAAAAAACCAAACAACAAAGCCTGTCAAATGTCCCTACTGTTAATTGAGGGGGCTGTCTGAAAACCTCTGTGCTTCTGTTTAGTGTTCTTGATATATTACCTTTATGTACCCAAAGAAAAATGCTTGACTAACAGTATAACTTCAGTATAAATTAATCTTCACAAGTTACTCCTGGTGTGCTACATTAAGATAGAGAAATGATTGTAGTAAAATGATCAAAAAAGATTATTCTTTGGTTCATTGTTGTTATTGTGTGTTTGCTCTTTTTTATTCTTTTTTTTTTTTTTCAGGATCTTCCAGTGATAAGTGATCTTCCTTAGGGACCTGTATTGGGACTGATGCTATTTATTCTTGCCAGGGACATAAGGAATGGGACTAAGTGCACCCTCCACAAGTTTATGAATGGTGTCAAGCTGTATGATGCCTTCAGCACACTGGAGGGAAGGTACATCTTCCAGAGGGACTTTAACAGACTTTAGAGTTCAACCCATGCAAACCTCATGAAGTTCAACAAAATTCAAGGTCCTACACCTGGCTTAGAACAATTTCGAGCACAAATAAAGAGCAGGCAGAGGATGAATTCAGAAGAGCCTTGAGAAGGGCTCAAGGGGTACTGGTTGATGAAGTACTCGATGTGAGGCAATACTGAGCACTTGCTAACAATATCCTGGACTGCATAAAAAGGAGCCTGGTCAGCCAGGCAAAGGAGGTGATTCTTCGCCTCTGCATCACTGTCATGAGACCTCATATGGAGTACTGCAGCACTGGGGCCCCAAACATGAGAAGTACATAGATCTGTTGGAATGAGATCAGAGGATGTTCAGACTTCTGGAGCACCTCTCCCACAAAGAAAGACTGAGGAAGCTGGGGTGGTTCAGCCTGGAGAAGAGAAGGCTTCTGGGAAACCTCATTGCTGATTTCCTGCGCCTATTAGAAGGCTTACAACAAAGCTGGAAAGGTCTATCAGGCAGCATACTAATAGGACAAAGGATAATGTTTTAAAACTTAAAGAGGGTAGATTTAGATCAGATATAAGAAAAAATCTTTCTGTTTGAAGATGGTGAGGGAGTGGAACAGGTTTCCCAGAGAAGCTGTTGATGCCCCATTCCTGGAGGTATCCAAGGCCAGGTTGGATGGGGCCTTGGACAGCCTGAGCTGGTGGGTGGTAATCCTGCCCATGGCAGTGGATTGGAACTAGATGAATTTAAAAATAATTTTCAACAAAAAACTTTACATTATTTTATCATCTCACTCATTCCCTGCAATGTCTTTTGTAATCTTTTGTGGAAATAATATTTAATTGAAAGGAACTGGGAACATCAGAGAATGAAGGATAATTTACAAAGAGAAGTCCAAATGGATGAAAACACCAAGGAAATCCTTACAAATCATAACCAAAACTAAATCATAGAAACAGAAAGAAGAGTAAGAAACAAAAAAAGACAAAGATCAACTAACTCCTCTGGATGGAAGCCAACACTATGGGAAATGTAAAACAGAAGGAAATAACCATCTAGTATTCCCTTTATAAAGGGTTGATATCACTCAGTTCTCTGCTGGACAAGAACATCAAATTGTCTGCGCTCCCACTTTAGGAGAATGAGAAAAGCCGTACCTGGCTGTAAATTTTACTAGTACTGTATTTTTTTTTTCCCCCAGAGAATCTATCTCTATCATTAGAAATACAAATATTGACACATCAGTGCAAGGTTATTCTACTGGGTGAAGAACTTTGTGAATATTCGTTTTGTCTTAAAAAATGGTAATTCGGTAAAATGTCATTTAATCTACTTCTGATAAGCAAAAGAAAATAAAACAGATCTTACTTTCTGAGTCAGTGGATTATCAAGAGCAGCAGGAGATTAGTGTATTGGGAAAGGAAGGAAAAGTTTTAGGAGGATTTGGGAATCTTTCAGACCTCATCACCATCGGTGACCTTTAAGACCTTTCTATGTGAAAATCCAGTTGGACACCTGCTTCTCCCACTCAGTGGTTTGCAACTCCTTACCTATTATATTTGTCTGAATATATTATGTTCTCTGTAGAAATACAAAACTCCCTGTGTGAAAACCAGCCCATATGGAAAAATCGTGTTTTACAGATAGCTGATCAAATATATTTCCTATGTTTGAAAGATACCATGCAGCTTATACAGAGCTGGCTTGAAGTCATAGTACATATCAACTCTGAAACAAGATATGTTTTAAAATGAGGGAGAATATGAAAAAACGATTGAAATGTTTTTGCAATTATATACCCCCTCCAAAATGTTTCATATCAGACAGAAATTGTGGTATGAAACTTGAGTTATTTAATATATGTCATATATTTTTCAAATAATTCTGGGATAGTAAAAAGATAAGGCATGTAGAAATGCATAATGCAAATCCATTTATTTAGGAAGGGTGCATAGCCTTGTGGATTTAGACTTCTCTGACTGAGGCATTCAGGTAATATCACTGAGCGGCTTTTTTTGTCCTTGGGCTAAGTTCACAGCTGTGAAGCAGTAAGAGCACTATTTCCTACAATATTGTAAAAAAAAATAAAATAAAAAAATATGCTAAAGAAGATGTGACAATTTAAGGTATCTCAGTGCCTGTATAGATCAAATCACATTCTGAGTGCATGCCTGAAATATTCTAAAGATTGCTTAGACTAATAAAAAATTAGCTACATTTGCATTAAGACTGTGATAATTCTAAACCCCCAAAGTTTGATTAACATAAAAATATTTCTGAAGGAAATCCAGGTGGTTTAAGAAGTTATTTCAGTGGATGATTCTTTCCCTACACAGAGCTGTACCATTTATTGTGATATCCAAAGTATCCCACAAAGAGAAAAAACAATCATAAAATGAGTAGAATAAACATACACATTTTTAATTAAATATTGAAGACTCTTTGGCTGTTTCTACAGTGCATTAGAAAGGCTAATGTTTGATGAAGATTTAATCCTTCAATTTAATCTAATGGTTTTAATCTAACTTTCAATCTAGCAGTTATGAACAAATGCCAAGATAAATAGTCATTGAAGTTTCAAATGTATACAGATGTCTTTCCTCCTTCAGTCATCCAGTATTCTACTCTGAAGTTGAATTCTGACTGTGAGCAATGTGCTAAATGTTCACATATATACACTGACATCTACTCCAACCTACATGCTCACTTTGGTTGACAACGTAAGTTTGCACATCAAACAAGGAAGTTCTGAAATTGTTTTAAAAGTTTCTTAAGTGGGAAGCATAATGCATATTACAATCAGCATAAAATGATCCTGATTCTTCAGTGGATACAAATAGTGATTGTAGAAGCAAACTTTTTTCTTTTATTGATATAGTTTTTTGTTATATATTGAATTGATTTGTTTTTAAAGAGCACTTAAAGTGATTTATCAAGACACTAGACTGTGATGCACATGTGGAATCTGGTTTATTTTTCTTTTTAGTTATTCCTCATATGACTAATCAGAAGCAAATGATAATCAGTACTATTATTAATGATGACTTATCACAGATGTCACCATAATTAGTTTCCCTAGATGCTGACGAAAATAAAATGAATAATGATAGAAGAAATATACTGCTATTTTTTGCATTGTTCTGTGTTCAGCTGGGCAATCAGTTTTCTCACAGTCTTCAGATAAAATGCCTTTCTCATTTTTCTCCTTTATTGTGACTGTACTTGGCAATCAGTTAGCTGTTGAGCTAATACAGTTCCTTGTTAGACTAATCGCTAGTATCTCACTACTGTCTGGTGCTTCTTTCCAGCTACTACCATACTGACCTCCTCCTCGCCTTCAGTTGCAATCACATGTTTTGTACAGGTCATTTTCTTGTTTGTGAATAATATAATTAAACATGGTAATACACAAGACTTTTTTCCACCTCCACAATATACACCAGAAAATAATAAGTACTACACTTAAATATCTCTCTAGTGACCACTGACTTTTTCATCTTTAAAACTTATATAGATTTTTTTACAATTTATAAGATCAGTGATTTTTGTGAGTCCCTTCCATCTTTACACAGTAGGTTAAAAATGTGAAATAATGTACCAAAAAGATAGTGTAGATGGTAAGTATTTTCATAAAGGTTGGAAAAGTCCATGGAAGAGAAATCCCCTGAGGACTGTACCAGTAGAGTTGCACAGAACCCATCTCTGGACCAGGAGATTCCTGGGCTGCATACTGTCTCAAGGTAGAAGATGATTATTCTGATAAATTATCACTATCTTTGTTTTTTTTTTCTTTGTTATAGACTTATATACACATTGATTTAGTCCAGTGTTACAGAATGGTAAAATGGACTTCTGGTCTGACCCATTATACTTGTGAAGACATGCTCTTATGTTATGAAAAATTAATGATTACACATTCTTCAATTTATTTTCTAAAGTATCTAAGAGATTTAGGAGACTAGGTGTCCCTAAAGGCTAACGAGTCCTGTTCTTTGAGAGTCAAAAAAGACACCTCTAACTAAGAATCTTAGAGGTCACTAGAATATAATAAAATTATTAGGCCTGTAAAATGACAGTTTCATAAGAAAATAAGAATTCACATGGCAGCAGTAATTTTCTGACCCCTTGTCAGATGTACATAGCAAAAATGGATTCTTTCATATTGAATTTGGGAAAACTCACCTCTTGGAAAACAGAAACTGTGGAAGAGCAAAAATAGTATCTGAAAACAAACACAAAATAGAGCATAAAATTTTGACCCTCATGGAAAAGGATTTGGGTAATTTTTAAGTACAATTTGTAAAGACTAGGAAGTTTTTAATTCTGAGATGTGGAGATACTTTTCAGTTTTAAGAAAGATATGTATCATCTCAAAGCAGAATTAGATCTGGAGGTGCTTTTTCACTTTTACGGCAGGTCTGATGTTTAATGAAACACTACAGCAATCTCTGCCTGAACTTCACTCCCTGGGAGATTCCAGATACTCTTTCCTGCACTATCCTTTGGCTTTAAACTTAAGATTCGAAAGCAAAGCATTTGTACTGCATCTTCTAAATATACTTGTGAAATCTATATTCTAGATTTCCTTTCTGACGACAATGTTCAGCTGCCTGATTTCTTGCAATGTGTGGCACCTCCAACCCATGACTAATACTTTCCTTACATACTCCATTTCAGTTCTGCTTTTTCCCCAGTGCTTGCTATTTTCTTTTGCCAGTATTCACTAGAATCTCTTTTATATTTGTGCCAGCAAGAAACCATGAGCACAAGATGAAACAGACAAATAAAGACACTTCAAAATGGAATTTTTCAATTTTATATATGAGGTTATCCAGTGAATAATAAGGAATCTGTTTTACAGTACCTTGGTAATGAGCTGCAAGCTAGTAAAAGTATTTCAGCCCTCCAAAACACTATCATGATTGTGTTTGCCTATAATTGCACAAGTGGTCCCAAATGCTTTCAGAATACATAACTTTACTTGTTCCTGAAGAAAAGAGAAATAAATTTGCTTCTGAACAATTAGTACATGACTATCTCCTAAGTAATGAATACAAGGAACAAAGTTGGTTTGTGAGCAGGTTATCTCATTACTGTTGACCGAAGACATGTTTTCACCTTCCTCTGAGGAAGTCAGTATTTTCTTTCTTCTGAAATATAGTATTGAGTGACACATATCGATTTGTAGGCCAGTATTGCATTTTCTATATTCATTTATTTTTATAAAACAATTTCAGGAAATATGCAGAAAAAAGAAAACCCAGACTCAAAATAGTTGGCTTAAAATTTAGGCTGAGCTTTTTATTATATGAAAATATCCTCTTTTTTTAATACCAGAAGTTCATACTCCCTACAGCTGTTTAAATGAAAAATTGGCAGTTTTATTTAGTTTTCTTCAGCAAATTTGCTTCAAACATCAAGATCTACAGCAGAAATCTGGGAAGTCATCATCTGGTGCTGAAAGGTGTTGTCAGTCACTTTTCAAAGTGACAATAGATTGATATATAATTCCAGATGTAGAAAGGAAATCTAAACTCACATGTAAATCAAATAATGTAATCACATCAGCATTTGTTGCTTGAATACCAAAAAAGTCAAATGCAAAATCAAGGCTATGTGATATGTCAACGCAATGTCATGTGTATAACAACTTCATGGAACTAGATACGTAATGCCCTTTTTCTTTAAACCCATGTTACCCAGCCTCTCCCAAGATATGTTTCCACACAGGGCCTAAATTTTTCTGAATTCCCAGCACCCTGAAAACTGATATATTTTAGTTACTCATGGTAGGAAATGTAAATCCTGACGATTCTGTTTCATTAGAGTAGATGGTAGAATTCCCAGTGCTTACAATGGAAGCACATTTTATTCATTTCCAATCATTTTTTCCTTTATTTTTATGTGTCTATTAGGTCTGTAATACTAAAATCATCCAGATCACTGTTTGTGCGTTTCCCCTTCAAACAGAACACTGAGACAATAGATTAGCAATAATTATGATCATGCCTTAGATGCATTGTGAAAATGCTACGTAATTTTATTGCATCATAGAAGCCTTAAAGTTGGAAAGGACAGTTAAAGGCTATCTAGTACAGCTCCCCTGAAATGAACAGGAACACTTACAACTAAAGAGGTTGCTCAGAGCCTAGTCCAGCTTGGCCTTGAATGCCTCCAGGGACGGGGCTTCCATCACATATATGGGCAACATGTTCTAGTGCCTCATCACTCTCACCGTAAAAAAACTTATTCCGTATATCCATCCTAAATCTACTCTCTTTAAGTTTAAAATCACTTCCCCTTGTCCAATCACCACAGACCCTGCTAAAGACTCTGTCCCCTTCCTTCACATCTATTTAATTACTGGAAGTCCACTATCAGATCATCCTGGAGCCTTCTCTTCTCCAGACTGAACAGCCCCAGCTCTCTCAGACTGTCTTTTTTTGGATTCAATCCAGCAGCCAGTTCTTTGTCCATTGTACAGCCCATCCATCAGTCTGTACCTTTCCAATTTGGAGAGAAGGATGTTGTGGGGTACTGGTCTTACTGAAGTCCGGACAGATGACATCAGTGGCTCTTCCCTTGTCCATTGATGCTGTTATACCATAATAGAAGTTCACTGTAGGAGGTCAAGTAGGATTTGCCCTTTGTGAAGCCATGCCAGTTCTCCCATATCACCTTCCAGTTTCCCATGTGCCTTAGCATAGCTTCCAGGAAGACCTGCTCTGTGATCTTTCCCAACACATAGATGAGACTGACAGATCAGTAGTTCCCTGGGTCTTATTTTTCACCCTTCTTAAATTTTTGCCTTGACATTTTAATATGATTGTGGTGACTTGGATAAATGTTTCAAATGTGCAGTTTTGGAGAGTAATAAAGCTATAATATAGCAGGATTTTCTACCAGTTATGTGTCACTGAAATATTAGGTAATACATTAGGGATAAGGTTTCTTGGCACTGGCAAATTAAGTTCAAATTCCAAAAGGCAGTGTAGGGGGAGAATAATAGGACTGACTTGCCTTGAGAGAATTTGTAATTATTTCTTGAGTTCATTACTTCCTTGTGGTACATGTGCTAATTCTACAGTATAAATCTAACTAGCCCAACTAGTCCGAGCATGAATATTTAACATTTATGTAGACCACTTAATGTCCCTAATGAACATTTACTTCTTAGTGGATCATGTTTTTAGCTGGCAAGAACCTCAGAAATTTTCAACATTTGTGATAGAAGTGATTTTTATTCTAGTGACTGAATGTGTTTAGATCTCTGGATTTGATCATAGAACTAAATTATAACAAATAGAGACTATTAGTTTGTGATCTTCTTTCCTATGAATAGTAAAATGATTTTTTTAGTATTCTCCGTGTTAAAAATATACAGATATTATGAGGGATGCTCCAAAAGTAATGCCTCCTATTTTATTACGTTGGCCCACAACATCAGAGGCAGATCTTGGTGCAAAGTCAGTAGAGGTTGAACCTCTCCTACAATATTCTATTACATTTTATTATTGTACAACAGATATCAGCAGAAGAGCAATCTTGTAAAATGGCATCTGACATGGAAGTGAGTATGAAGCAAAAGTGTGTAACTGAATACTTCCATGCAGAAAAACTTGCATCCATTGGCATTCATAGACAATTACTGACTGCTTGTGGAGAATAAACAATGGATGTGAGCATAGTGAGGCTGTGGGTGGTGCATTTAATCAGTGGCAGCAGCCACTTGTGGGAGACAAGCCACAGTCTAGATGCCCATGTGGCCATTCATAGATGTCACACCATGAAATGATGAACATCTTGATCAGATTATCTATACAAACTGGGTAATGGTGGTGATTACGTCAAAAAAGTGTGCATTGTAGCTGAGAATTTGCTCTATCTATGTAATTTCTGAAAGCATCACACCTGGGAGTATCTGTGGAGTTTTAATTTCTTATAGATGCAGAAATTACAAAAAAGTATTTAGGGTTAACACCAGCTACTAATATTTACAGAAACAGTTTTCTAATAGGCAACAGTGCGAACAATTACAAACATTGTCAAATCACAATGAATATTGAACTGGAGAATTTTTAGGTGATGAATGACCATTATTTGCTGAGCATGCACATATTCCACTCTGTCCAAATAAGATTTTTCTTTTTCACAGCATTGTGTCTGCTGTTTTGACATGTGCCAGTGTACTTAACTATAAATAGTTTAGTACTTCTACATTCAGTCTAGTGAAGATAACAGAAATGTATAGTATGTTAAATATTTATCATTGTTTGAAGTCTTGTTATATTTAATTACTTTACACTAGTATTTAACTGTTCAGTGTTCATATGTAACATTTCGAACCATAGTGAATAGCTCAGGAATTGAAAGATACCTTTCAGTACCCTGAACATTTGACAGATTCCAGTCAATAAAAAGGTGATGGAACACAGCTTTATTTATTTGGGTGGTTGAGTGCTGGTTAGCAATAAAGATGAAAAAATCAATTGGTCTATTTGGAATGTTTGTAAAAATGATGTTTGTATATAGTTGCATTAATAAAGGAAAATGCAGTGAGAATTCTGCAGTGTTCTAACAGAGCTAACTCAGCTGTATCTTTTAAATTTCCATTATATCAAAACAAAAGATTATTTCTCCGTAACTATGTAGTATGAAAAAGAGAGCAAGAAATTTTTTTCTTTTATAGTGGAAGCCAAACAACTTTTAGACAGGGGCTAGAGCTGAGTTTACAGAGACTAGAAATTAAAAATCAGATTTTATTGACTGACATGAAGTGAGTTGCATGAAACTACGCCTACAGATATCACGGTATGAACAGCATTGTATCCTTAAGTCATTCATGAGCATGGGAAAATGTGCTTAAGCAGTTGTTTGATTTAGGATTTCTGAACAGTATGCAGATGCTTTAAAAACAAATTCAAAACCCAGCGAGGTGAGAAGCTTTTTGCTATGCTCACCGAGCTTTATTCAGCTCCGTTTTTTTTTGCAGTGAAGTCTCCAAAACAACTATCAGATATAACTAAAATTGTAATCTTTTTGTTGTTGGTGGTGTTTTTTTGTTTGTTTGTTTTTTACATTTTCAGAATGGAACTAATCTCATTTTAACAATTTTCTTCAAATCCATGTCTGGATTAAAAGCTAGTATTTAAAACTTTTAGTCTGTAGTGAATTGACTTAGACAAATTTATAAAGCCTCAAAAATAGGGCTTTATAATAGAAGTGCTCACAAAAGACTAACAAAATGAGAACCCATGGCCTTACTGTAATGGTAAAATAACAAACAGAAGAGGAAAGTTAAGCCTTCTTCAGAGGAACTTTCACAGTCTGTCTGTTTGTTCTGGTTTATTGAGCTATTCAGTGTGGCATTATTCAGTGAAAGCAGAGTTTATAGGAATGAATTTTTCTGTATAGTTCTGCAAACCAAGAAAAAAGTTGACATGTGAGACTGAAGGGCCCAAGGGAATGGTCATTGCAAAACATAGCTGAAATGTCTGCAGTTCTTTTGTCTGCTTTTTTTCTTCTCCTGCCTCCAGCTACAGAAATAGATGAGAAATTAAAATGCATACTTATATTTATGGGATGCACTGGATTATCTAGCAGAATTACCATGACTACTTTATTGTGTCACCATACAGAAACATGCATCTCTATTTACCTCTGCATAAATACTCCTAATTCATTCTAACACACTCACAAGAAAAGATGAGCTTGAAACCCTCACTGCAATGAGTACAATACTTCTGTATGAGGCATAAAAGTTTTGCAGGTTTCACAAATACCCCATTCTGAGGAATGTGAAGGCAAGTTTTGTTTACAGGACAGACAATCAGATTTAATTTACACAATTCTGTAAGATGCAGTGGCATAAAAAGGCATTGGATCTTTATCCAAAGCAGGACTCATGCTTCAAAACCAGTTTGGTGTGCTTTAGATGCAGCTCAGTGGTATGTTTTAGTGTATTGGTAGACTGGTGTAACTTCCATTTGTCATGAGGTCTTCTTTGCTCAAAAAAGAAAGGTTATGATGTTATGCACATTAATTATTAAAAATAGTTTTGGTGTATATTTTTGTAGGGTTTTTTTTTCTGTTTTTCGAATCAACTAAATAAGGTCAACAAACCTAAATCAGAGACGAACTGTTAGTTACTTATTGGTTATTTCAGAAAACAGAGATACACAAGTTTGGAAGAGAAATAACTGCAGATAGTCAAAGATGAGCCTATTTACCTAGAAATGACAAGCTACAGTTCACAGACTGTAAGCACTGTAACAGCATATTGTAGTATGGAGTAAAATTTCCCTCATACTTACATTTTGTTGATAATTCTTCTATTTTAGCAATCAGTATGATATCAGTGCCTATATTGCATGCTAAGAATTGCTGCCTCAAATGACTAGTCTGGTACGTTCATAGAATCATAGAGTTCTTAGAGTTGTAAGGAACCTTTAAAGGTCATCTATTTCAACTCTTCTGCAATAAACAGGCCCTTTTAAACAGCTTATAATTTTGCCTAATACAAGGATATACGAACAACAGATGATTTATTCTACTTGATATCTATGAAAGCCAGCTTCCAAAAGGAAGCAGTATAGTCATACAAAATCATTAGACTGGCACAGCCAGGCTGACAGTTTTGTTCATGGGCAGAATAAAGCGATGTGGGCATGCAGAACTTTAACTGCACAAAACCACGAGGTTTTGCCAAAAGATGGGCTGAAGGCAACTTTGAAGTTTTCATTTTAGACACTACTAATTTGTACTCTTCAAAAATAAACAATAAACACCATTAATAAAAATAGCAGCCTTTCTGGCCTAGTAAACAGAGCTTATATACACTGATAGTGTTATATTGTCAACAATGCACTCCACATGCACATGAAGGTTACAGGCCACATTTCCATGTAAGCAGTCAAGACAGTGAACTTCAAATATTTGGAAGAAATGTTTATTTAACAACTGAATACATGCTAAAAGAAATAATTTACAGCAGCAGTTTAATTACATTTTTCTCTCCAGTTTTCAAGTTCCCATCTGAATTGAAGTGATAGATACTGAAGCAGAATTATTTACTATCCAGTGAGGAATGTGCTTAAAGAATAAGCACATTACTTTGGCACTGATAAAGCAAATAAACCACCTTATCACCTGTGTGGCAAAATCTTCCATTTTAGTATTATGCTGAACACACTGAAATGGAGTACTTCTAGATAACAGTACTTTACACTGTACCTCCTTATCTAGTCAAAAATATTTACACCTCTTTTGGCTAATGTGTAGGTAGCAAAAACTGAACTATTAAACACATACCATTGATATTCACTAAATAATACATAAAAAGGATCAGTAAATGCGCATTCACATGCATTTAACTTAATTCTTTTTTACATTGTGACTTTATTGGGCCATGAAGATTTAGTTCTGTTCTGCAAAGATGCACATTTTCTCAGTTTGATGTTATAGCTAAACATAATCGTACAGTTTTTAGGAGTCATTGAACAAATTCCTGTCTTCAGTGATCATGCAAGTGCAAAGTGTAGATGAATAAGATTTGATGTATTTTTGTTCCTTTCAAACATATATCTTTAAAAATACCTCAAGGTTTATGGTTGTAAATGAAATCCTTTATTTCACTCCCACATAAACACAACTTCTTACTTTTTCTAAAGTCTATAGGTTTAGTGAATTTTCCTGATGATTTACAGAAGCAATTATTTTACCTTTATTTTCAATTCTTCTGATGTGTTAAAAAATAACGACAGAAATGGGAGTATGAGCTTTAATGAAGCTGCAGGGCATATTTTTATTCATGAATTTATTAAGGCCTATGATCTTTGGAAAACAAAGTTCATTTCACATCAGTATTAAATGTTAACTCGAACATAATATGAACAGGAAAATCAACCATTTCCACTTCTGGTTTAATTATCTGCCTTAATATGATTGAATACAAAGACATATGCAAGACAGCTACTCATGTCAATGAGAAGTGGACTGAAGTTAGTAAGACATACAAAGATATCTGTTATCCAATTAAATTGCCAAGTCATGGTAAAAACATAATAGTTTTTGTAATTTTGTTCCTATTAATTATCTTTCTTTCTTTTTATACAAAAAAAAAAAAACAACAAACCACATATCTAAGAATACAGACTTTACTTAATCTGCTTTTTTTCTGAAGGAGTAGTGGAAGAGGTTGGTGTGGATTTGATATTTTTGACAGTTGCTATAAAAATGGGTACAGTACAGAAAAAAAAAAGATAACAATATCATTAAGATGTAAGAAAGTAAAATGATTCATTTTTTGTTCTGTTGAAATCAGATTGTATTTTTCGCACAGAATTCTGTGAGGTTAGTTTTCAAATTATTCCCTTTTGTAATGACCAGGATTCTAATGATTCAACGATACATAATAGTCCCACACAAAAAGCTAAAGAGTGTTCTGTGATCACAAATAAATACTTCAGCTGACAACGATGCTCACAAATTAATCATAGGCTGAGCAGAAAATTAATACTTCTATACAGGAAAGAATGGATTTGAACCTATGTTTTAATCTATCCCTATTGAGCACATCAGAAAAACAATGGAATTTGACACCATACTATTGTTCATAGGAGTGAAAATAAATGATCACTGCAGATAGAGTAAATGTAGGAGAGAGTTAAAGTTGCTTCAAAACTAAATTCTGAAATGCTTTCTGTGGCCTCACAATCTTATCTTGCTAATTCAATGATTTTTTTTCCTAAAGAATTAAAGGATACGAAAAATTCCAAGTTCATCACCTGCCAAAGATTCAGAGGAGACTGAAGTGAGAAGATACTTACTGAAAACCAGATTGTTATGAAAGCAAGAAGCTAAGGTTTCACTAATCTGAAGGATAATATAATTAGTGAGAGGCAAGGAGATTGTGACATACTGTGAGAGCTACTGTCACAGCAGTTGTATTATATTGTATATAATAAGGCTAGTAGTGTTGTGATTGATAAATTAAATAATCTGGAGTGAATAACAGCAAAACAGATCAGTCATCAATACAGACACACTTTTATATAAAAGCTACTTTAGCAAACTAAGGACTTTGTTCTAGTAATTTTCCCCACAATTGAAATTATGCCATTTACTGACTTGCCATGGTTTTATTATTTTTGTTTATTAGTGTTCCACATCATAACATCATGTAGTGCATTGCGAGTTAAAGAGTTAATGCTCCAGTTCCGTGGATTGTCAATAATTCCAGGTATACCTGTCTCAGAAAGGAAGGAGAGCTACATAACCCAGAGGACTTTGCTCTACTTGGTATTTTTTTCAGATTTTTTGCTCAGAGGGAAAGATAAAAACTGTTCACGTGTCACGAGACACATCTCTTTGCCCTTTTTGGATCATCCCAGCAGCGGGTACTCCCTAGCCATCTTGCCTTCAGTGTTAGAGTAAGCCCTTCGCTGTTCGGACATTCTCTCAATCATTTCATTTGATTTATTTGCTTCAATTCCAATGATATTGTATTATATTGTGTTATTTTGCATTCTGATATCTTATTTAGTAAATTAGTTTTCCTCCTCAGACTGTTGCCACTGTTTTGTTTTAGGCCCACTTCCCTGCCCTTTCCCTTTTTCCCTTTCCCGCGGAGTGGGTCTGTAGGCCTCCTCACCCCATATGTCACAGAACCAGGCTGAACCAGCCTGTAAACTGCTGACATGACTATTAAGATAAAATATGGGAGGTTGGAGGAAGATGACCTCAGAAGAACTGGACGCCAAAGAACTGGAGACCAAAGGCACATCTGTGCTGAGGTGAATATATCTATTACTTGTATCCATAAACTGACACTTATGGTGTATGTGCATTGCCTGTTTCATCCTGTTGCTCTCCTGTATAATAATAAGACAGAAGTGGAGGACCAAATTATTTGTTAGTGTAAAATAGTTATAAGCTGAAATGCACCAACTTACTACTGCAGCAGACATCACTCCCAGATAAAACAATCCCTTAGATTTTAAAACAGAGAGCTGGCTGTGAGGTTTTGTCCTAGTGCATTTAGATGCATTTGGTGTAGTTCTTCGCTTTGGGTGATCTGGCCCACAGAAATAATGAAACACTGGGAATCAGTACTCTGATATTCTCCCACTGAATTGGGAACCATGCACTTTAAACTGAATGTGAGGTTTGTTCAAGGATATATGACAGTTTATTAGCCACATCATTTAAATATTAGCATTCACAAATATTTACGAACCAAGAAAGCAAGTGTGTAATTAGTAAAGGGTATTTTAATGCTATTTACCTTTTTTTATTATTATTATTAAAAAAAAATATACAACCGAAAATCAATGCTCTCCTCTTCATTGGTTCAGTCTATAGGAAGGTATTATACAAGTTGAGTCAATTCAAACACCATACTTAAAGAAAAGAATGCAGAAGACTTCCATGCTACACAGTGACTTTCATGTTAAAATAGCTTAGTTTTTAAATTGATTTGAAGTTACATGTCATAAAGATTACTAGGATAGTGGGGAGGAGATTAACTGCGTTGTGATCAGTTCCCCTGGAAGGTTTTCCTAAGAAAAGAGTAAAGTAGCTCAATAGTTGGAAGTTATCTTTTTTTTTTTTTCCTCTAAACCAATAATTAGGAAGTACAATATTTCTAAGACAAAGAGGCTAATCTATTTTAGAAAAGAGTTAATGTTTGCTGCATATTTTTCATGGTATATTTAAATTATAGTTTTAATAAAATACATTGTTAGATCAAAGCTGAAAGAAGTCATCAGTAGTAGGCCAGTGTACTCCACATTCTTTTGTTCTTCCAGATGATGAATGGTTTATGTTGTTCAGATTTCCACAATCTCATTCAGCATTGTTTTTCCTCTTCTAGTACTCATAAACAGGAGAACTGGTAGACAAAACAAGAACAAATCCTTGTGTCCAATCATGTGTTTAGACATTCATCAGCTTAATGAGTTCATGCAGTTTTATACATAAGTCTAGGAATGGTAGTGCTGATGATGAAAAGTGGGTTTTGTTTTTCTTTAAGATGACAGCATGAAATACAGCATTTCATTTATATCTCAGGCAACAGAGAAAGCAAAACCTGCCTGCTGAACACTTGAAGGACTTTTTGATCAGTAAGCTATGTCCCGGTGAGTGATTCATCCTTGAAACTCTGGTCCTTCCGGTCTTAGAGCAGAGACGAAGGACTTACTAGGAAAGTTAGAATTACATTTTATTTAAACCTGGTGGAAATTGTTTGAGCTTTCAACTCTTGTAAACATCCACATAATGCCATGAAAAAGTTCATGTATATTGCATTTTTTTTTCCAGTTATCTGTCTATACAAGTTTCTACTTAGATGAGGTTCCTAGAGGTAAAGTAGCTCAGACACTCCGTGGTGCCCTCTCAAATTCATGGGTCCTCCTGTTCCTACCTTTTTTATTCTCTTGTAGGTGCTTCCACTTATTTGTATTCACCTGCGCATTGGCAGGCCTTTGCCGGCGCTGCTTGCGGTCTCTTTTCCAAACCTGCTCACAGAATTCATCCATAGTGTTGAGATTAGGGTGATTGATTAACTGCATGAAGTCTCTATACCAGATCTTTTGACTGGGAGTCATGCTATTGGTAGCATCCTTGGTCTTGGAGGCATCACCATCTTCTTCCTTATGGAGCAGCTCTTCCAAGTGGTCAGTATCAATTACTTCCAGGGTCACTTTGAGCAAAGTTTGCATGAAGCCGTGCTCCACAGCATGACAGAAATAAATACCAGAGTCTCTCCGTTGAAGACTTCGTAGCAATAGGCCCTGTTCTGTCCGGATCATTCGATCATCCACTTTTATCTGTATCAGAAAAACATGGCAGTTTCAATAGTTATCCTTCAAATATCTGCACAGTTAACCTCTAATCGTTCTAGTTTCGATGCATTGCTCCTTTCAGCTTGTAAAACTTGGCTAAAGAAGTCTCAAAAACTTTTCGATGATAGAAACCTCCTTTTTAGTCTGTAGTTACGGAAGGATCTAATACTTCATACAAACTATTCATGTCTTGCAATAAAAGCAGAGTGTGAAGAATTCACTCATTTGGCTCAATTGCTACTCAGTACGTTTTAATAGCAGTTCTGTTAGATGGAGTTGTTATTTAGATTAAAGAAACTGGATTCCCTTAATCAGCAGACCCAGCATGGATTCCTTTGACTTTATAATTATAGAAGCCAAATTTACCATTATATTATACTTAAGCACATATATATAAGTGGGAAATCTGGCCTCTCATTCTGTTGTTCTTCACAATAGAAGCACTTATTCATGGAAAGGGATTCTGGATAAATGAAGAATTTACAAAGGCACGGCAAGGATTAAATGTCAAATGTTTAATATTCAACAAGCAGATTTCCAAAATGTTGTATATTTCTGAATGAATTGACATCTAGGAATATAAGTTCCTGTTATTAATCCATGTGGAGCTGTGGTCAGAAAACACATGAAATTCATTAGCTGCTCTCTCCACTAAGAATAAATTCTAGATGATTTTCTATTTATGCAAAGAATGTAATAAACAAAAGTATATAAATCTGTTTATGTAACTAAGCAGTTAGTACATGTTTTAAGAAAGAGTTTAGTCTGTGTATATTTCCAAAAACTGTAATATAACACACAAGTTTTTGTTTCCTAGCTTGATTTTTCTTCATACCAGAGTAGATTATTATCTTAAGACGTGTGTGACCTATCTTGACACTAAGCTGACTTGAGAACCTGGGAAGAATGCTGGTGACAAGAGAAAAGGGACAATAAAGCATCAGCTTATTGAAATGCAAGCAGGGATAGTCCATATTTGTGCCCCTATGAATATTGCTTTTGATGAAAAAGATGTATAAGTTTTCATGTTCTTGGGCTGACTACATTTCCCAATTCCTCTTTCTGACTCTATATTACCTACAGTTCAGTTTTAGAGCACATAGTGCAAACAGAATGCTCCTGTTAATCCACCTTTCACAAAGTCAAACAAAATAAGCAAATTAAGAATTAGAGAAGTGGTTTGTTCTTTTGTTTTTTTGTTTGCTTGTTTCATCCAGAATCAGTTTTCAAGTCTTTGTAATATTTAAATTCAACGTGATACTTCAGTATGGATCATCTGAGAAAGGAAACACAAGTTAATCTGAGATATTTTAATGGAAAACTCTCGTGTTTTTCAGGGAATATGACCAGGAATAGTGTATGAATAGCGTACGATGTAAAACTGTAAAACCTCTTGGAGAGTTTATAAGATTACAGAACAACCTTCAATCTGAAAAATAGATAGTAATTATTCAGGAAAGGACTGAGATTCAAGTATGTCTTCATGTAAGAATCTCTTAATTTTTTCTACTATACCTCAACTTTATGGTCATCATTTTGCTTCTGGAATTGCCAGTAGACTATGGCACGTTGAGATTTTGGACTGCACTCCAGAAAAGTGCTGCTGTTCTCTACTCCATAGATAATCTTTTCCTCTAGGGTCTGACCACTTGGGTTATCTGTAAAGAAAAAAAAAAAAAAAAGAAAAAATAAATTAGAATGACCAAGAAATAGAAAAGAAATCTTACTTATCAAATGAATTTGTTTATTTACAAATTGGGATCCCCCAATTGAAAATTTGTTTTCAAGATAAAAAACTTCAAAAGACAAACTTCTCCATATCAACATGCTGTTGGAAAATCTCCATCATTATCTGTGTAAGGATCCCTGGTAGCTTTTTATTTCTGTGTTTTAATCTCCAACAGCTGCTATAATCTCAATATATGAAGTTAATTTAATTACGAAATTGTGCTCAAACTTCATTATTATTCATCAAGGAAGATATCTAGGACACAATAAGATTTTTTAATAGCCAACTGTAAGCAGTGAGAAAAATTGGTGTAGATGCAGAATGCCTGTAATGATGTCTCCTGAGCTCTGTGATTGTAATGCTATAGAGAAAAGTAATAAACATTAGATTATTTAAAACTACTATAATGTGTTTAGACTATATGGCATAATAGTTTGCTGAAGTTGTTAATGATGAGGAATATTGTCTTTGAGGAAACAATTTTCAATTAATCATTTCCTTTCATATTGATTTAATTTATGAAAATGTAATGAGGTTAATAAAGCAGGCATTTGGGAGGGGAAAAAGAGAGTTAAACCAATTACTTCCTTTTGTAACAATGTTTCAAGATATTCATCAACTTTCTGGAAATATCACATAGCTATAGGATTTATATGACATTTGATTCTTCTCTAATACTGCAGACTGTAAGGCATCGTATTTCAACTCCACCTTAGCTCTTTAAAACTCTGTTATGAACTTAAGTGGCAACGGTACAATTACCCTAAAGAGTAGAAGGGGTTGGTAAACTATTTTACACTGTGTTGATCTTAAGGGCTTTTCTGTCTCCGTCTTTATTTGTTTTTCTTCCATTTTCTCATTTTTGACCTACACTACTGGAAATCTTTAAGTAACTTCTTTTAATACAATTTAACAGGGAAATGATGTCTAATTAAAATCCTCTCAAAGAAGTCCACTGTCAAAGTGTGTTTTCTTCCACTGTGTCTTTATCATACAGTTCATGTTTAGCAAAAATGGTCCGTCAGGTAAAAATAAAATCTTCCTCTCGGTTTATGTTGATACAGTAACTGCATGTCTTTCTATAATGACTTGCAGCCTGAATAGAGGATAGGAGGAGGGAGAGGGTACAGAACACTAACTGGTTCTTATACAGTTCTCAGTAAGGAACAAATGGCCTATAAACACTAAACAAAAAGGGAAAGGGTTAGCTTTCTTTCCTCTGTTGGACTGTGAACTTTTCCAGCAAGTAAATGAGGTACTACATAAACAAGCAATTGAAGTAATGTTTTATGATGTTTCCCAGAAACCACACCCTGCTTAAGAATGTCAGTGCAACTTCAAACCAGGAAGATGGCAAGCAACAGAAAATGAATTAGAAAGTAAAGCATCAAGGATGAGGCAAGATAGATGGAAGGGAACATAGCTGAACATGACATAGAAAGATCTGAGATGAAGCACATGCAAATTTGTGACAGCAGAATAGAGAAACTGGAAAAATATTTAGAGATTAACTGATGTCATTAGAAGTGATAAGATAAAGATTGCAAATGGAAATGATTGGGTAAGAACTCAGGTGTGTAGATTCAAGAGCATGATCTAGGTGTCCAGCCTCTTGTGTTTCAAGTTAGGTCCTCTGATTTAGGAATAGAATCCACATGAATATGAAGGAAGCCAAGGGTTCTCATACAGACAACAGGAATCAGCT
Source organism: Cyrtonyx montezumae (assembly GCF_038088225.1). NCBI lineage: Eukaryota > Metazoa > Chordata > Aves > Galliformes > Odontophoridae > Cyrtonyx > Cyrtonyx montezumae. The sequence goes on from NW_027072034.1 coordinate 152,759,098, forward strand.
TGATATCTAAACGAGTCCACAAGAAAGCACATGCAGGGCTGAAGCACATAGGACAGCCAATAGAAAATCTACTTAGCCTAGGATCCTTTCTTTGGTAAGGATCCCATTGCACATAAGCAGTAGTGTAATTTTAAGTATGTAAATATGTTTCTTCAGAAAAACAATAGATACCTAGAATATCCTTGGTATCTAAGAAGCTAGTCATAGTGTTTGTGGAAGTTAGCTTGAAGGCAAGTGCTCTGACCATGTGGTTAGTTGACTCCGGTCCATGATGCTCTAGCCTGAGATCACCATAGAAGTTGGCAGTAGGCCCCTTTAAATTTGTTCTCAGCTCCTGAAAATGTAGTATGGGTGATAGCCATGCAGTGAGACAGGAAGGATTTAAGACATATAAAATTTCCAATTCTATGATTCAAGGGTGCAGAAGGTAGGTCCAAAAATGACTATAGAGTTCATGTAGCATTGAGCCCGTGGAGTGTAAGAAAGTAAAGTAGAGAGAGGGCATAATCACAGGATCAGGGAGCAGCTTTAGGAATGGGAGAGAAGCTCAAGAGAGTAGGAAGAAAAATGAAAGTGTGGGAAGTCTGAAAGAGCAGCTGGAAGAATTAGAAAACTATAGAAGTCACGATGTCGGTTACGAAATTCAACTCAAAGTCCTCTCTGAGAGCTGTAATTTCCCAAATGAACCCAATAGCAATATCAGTTTACTACCCTGATAAATACATAATTTCTGACATAACCAGAGAAGTATGAAAAGCTAAGCACCTGTGCCAAGATTGCTTTGCAGATAAATGCACCTGACTTGAGAAAAGAAGACTCAGAGGGGAGCTGATCCACATGTATAGATATATAAGGAGCGGGAGGCAAAGAACAAGGCTGAACTCTTCTCATCAGTGTGTGGTGACAGGACAAGGGGAAATGGCTGCAAACTGAAGCATAGGAAGTTCTGCACAAATATGTGTGGGAACTTCTTCACAGTAAGGGTGATGAGAGTACTGGCACAGGCTGCACAGAGAGGTGGTGGAGTCTCCTTCTCTGGAGACGTTCCAGACCCACCTGGACACCTACCTGTGCAACCTGGGCTAGGGAGCTGCTTTGGCAGGGAGTTGGACTCGATGATCTCTAGAGGTCCCTTACAACCCCTACAATTCTGTGATTCTGTGACTATACAGAGAAATTGAAGGTGAGTCCTTGAGGTCCCTCAGAGATAACTCATCTAAAGTTCCCCTCCATTTACAAATAGTTTTAAAAAACCTACCACCATCAATGACAACAGTAACAAAAATAAAACTTAATAAATTATTGGTAGCACTACTATAGCGTGATTAAAATTACTTTGTTCCTTGGCTAGAACAAAGTGATCATGCTTTTAAATTCAAACACAAACACCTGTACAGATAAGCATCCTCAGCTTCCTCTGTTGTTGCTGTGTGATCATTTGATATTTTTCTATTTATTACGCATTTACACAAAAGGACAATTGACAGAGCAAACTAAACCTTATCAAAGGCATTATTGTTTCAGACTCACGTCTAGGTAAATTTCTGCAATGTATTTGTAAGTAAGATAAACACTAAGAGATTGTTCTTTTTTCTTATTTCTAAAGGTTCACATGGGAAATCAACTGATGGTTACTGCGGAAGAACGTGTAGAGAAGATGAACCTTATTCTTGGCTATAGAAAATCCAATTCTACATGTGATGTCCAGTAAAATAAGTCATTACTGAGGAAAAAAAGTTAGTCTAAGTTGACAAAGTGAGTTTATGAGGCATGTAACTATCTGTATAATGCATGGTGAACATTTCAATAGGAAAATGTCAACTAAATCTAGGAAATAATTATAGATTTAAAACTTAGAAATAACTGAGAAATTTTAATTCTAGAATAATCTTAAGTATTTTGGCAGTACATCCTTAAAATTTAATACCTCAATTTTTCTTTCTTTATTTTTTTACTATTTCTTTTGATCACTCCTTCTTCATTACACCATGAAGTGCAATATTCAAGTGATATCTTGTACTTCATTGCCTTGCCCATTTTAACAAAGATTTATTATCTCCTTGTGATCAGGTATACTATAGAAAAGCATTTTTCTGACACTGAGTTCTCGTGATTTTTGTCATTAAAAAAATCCCTAGATGACTGTCCTTATTTTGGACAGAGGATATATTTTCATACAAATATATTTACTAAGAGAAGATAAAAAAAGATTTTTTTTTAAATTTTTTTGGGTTTTTTTGTTGTTGTTGTTTTTGTTTTTTTTGTACCTGAAAATAAGGAACAGATCTAAGGTTATATAAAGCACAGCTAACAAGAGGAACAGAACATTAAAGAAAATAACTCAGGACCTGTGATAGTCTAGCTCCTCAGGAGTAGTTTTTATGCTGGAGACAGGAAGAAGGTAAGACATGCTGCTTCCACAAATAAAATCCACATGTAGTACAATTTCATTTCAGGGAACTGAATATGATATCTCACCCTCAACAGCAGTATTGTTTCACCCACACTGTAAAAGTATTACTAGATATCATGCAGCTGAAAAAGTGAACTTTCTACACTGGTCTGCACAAAAAAAAAAGTCAAATTAAACTAGTTGTGCATCCTTGAGTTTTTCAAAATGTGGCAGTCACACACTCATCATTGTCCATTCATGCACTGTTTCAGTCCCATCTCTATGATTAGCTTGGCTTGAGCTTTATGAAGTAAAAAGAAAAACTGAAGTAATTTTAGCTATACTTTGCAAATGACTAAAAAGAAAGATTAATAAAAATATTACTGAAACATTATAGCAGACACAGAAGTACAAATCTGGGCTATTAATCATAGGTGATATTAAAAGGACGTGAAGGACATCATGGTTCTGAGGTATCTCCAGGTTCAGCCACCTCTGCTTTACTCATCCCAGAAATCTGTAGAGTGGATTAACTGTTATTACAGAAATAGCAGAAACATGTGTAATCATTTTTTTCCAGCAGAGGGAAGTGTTGCCTAAGTGTTCTCTATGCATCAGGCAAAATGGACATTTTTCATTTTCTGAGTCAATGTCTTATGAAGATTTTAGCAACTTTGGTAACCATATGAAGTTTACCAGAAATATATTTGAGAAGGAAAGATATTATCTATATATTATGTGAAAATTAAATGACCATCAAAAGCAAAAGATGTCAAAGAAAACTCATACTGATAACACAAAAAATGCAAATAAGCATCCTGATGGTAAGGGTTGTTTATGTGGCACCTACAACAAAGGTCACTCACATTTAGCACAGGTGGTTAATTTTTGTGCTTGATTTTCATCACATTCAAGCTATATGAAGTAACATTCTTATGCTTCCTGATGTTCTAAACTTGATGTGATTTTTTTCTGACATAATACACCTAGCTTGATAGTGTGATATTATAACATGTGAAGAGAAAATAAAATGCTTTATATGGTTAGCTGAGGAAAAACAAGAAGTATATTCTTTATATATAAAAAAACTCTGCTTTGGTTCACTGCAATGGCAGTAAATAAGGTAGTTATGTATCTCTCTATATTCATCTGTACTAAAAGTTCAAGACTTTCACCAACAAACAGTTCATGCACTTCCTACTCTCCTCATGCTTAATTTGTAAATAAGATACAAGTGTGCTATACTTCAGCCATACTCACAACTCACCATGGTGCTGCAGGTCTGAGCAGTGAGTGAGGGGATCTCCATTTCGGATGTCTTGTCGTCTAGTACGTCTGCAAATATTGAATTTGAAAACCGTTAGTGATTTTCTCAATAGACAGCATTCACTTTTGCCAACAAATGGAATATAAATACAGGAACATAGGTCAGAAATCCATATAAACAATAGTAAGAAGGAAATAATATTCCTACTATATTCTATGCATTATCATAGCTTGCAACATCAGTCTTTATACTTACAGTGAAAGTGTTCAGCAACTGGTAAATAAATGCCTTTTGCATGGAGCCTATGAAATGTATTTTAACTTTGTTAGTGATATTTATCAGAGAAAAATTCATGATGTCTCATAGACACAGGGACTGCTGAGGTAACAAAGCATAAAAAGTACAGTTCAGCATACCCTAAAAGCATTAAAAATCTACTAGTTTTTCTGAAAACACAGAATAACTTAAGTATTGTGGTGTTATTTAGTTAAAATGAAGTACTAGAATGTCAAATTGTTGTATTTTCTACAGATTTAAAATTAAATTAAGTAGAACATCTCAGCCACTCTAACCTCACCAAAACACTGCTGATACATCTTTTTCTATATGTGTTGCAAATGGCATTGTCTTCAGTATGAATTGAATAAAACACTGTCACAGGAAGAATTAGAAATAATTTTTATGTAAGATTTCCACTTGCTCAATCTGAAAACAAAATCATCTACGCTAAAAATGTACTTCACAGGAAGACCTTTTAAATACAATTTAATTTTGCATTAGTTGCTCTCTCTTTGTCTGCTCTTATTTTTATTTAAATAGCTGTTAAACAAAATTCAACTGAGTCACAGAAAAAGAGCACTTGAAAAGGAAAGAATAACAAGGCAAACAAAGATGTTTTTCAAGTGCAATCTTTTTAGTCTGGGAATCAGAGAAAGCCTAGGGGCTTGCAAAATTAGAGGAGAACAAAGAGGATTAAGCTGCTGAACAATGCTGTGATTTCAGATTAGGGCATCCAGCAACGGATATGCAAAAGTCAAGTAGCCTTGTAAAAAACACTATTGGTCACTCCCTTGTGACAGCAGTCCACATTTTTTAAAAAGCCATTGTTGTGCAGCACAGAGACCATCTCTTTTCTGTTCCCTCCCCAGGCTCTCTGAGCTCAGTATGGACTGAGGGCTTTCACAGCAGCACCATCAGCTGCACAGCTGACTCCTCTTGGCTGAAAGATTTTAAATCATCTCTTTTTCTACCACTGACAACAACTGAAATGTTAAAACTGAAATTATTTATAAGAAGTATTGCAACAGTTTTAAAAAATGCAGGATGTGTATTCCTGATATCGTTCTGAGTAAAAATTACAAAAAAATGTTTCTAGTGAATCAGGGCATGTAAGAAGGAAACTTTTGTTGATTGACATATGATTCAAAAAATGCACTGATGCTAATATCAGATATCATCTTTTTCTTACTCATTACTAAAGAATAAAAATACCCCCAAGACATACAGAACTGTACAAGTTTTTTTTACTCCATCCTTAATTTGGAAAGGCAGCATAGTTATAGATATATATCTTTATAATATATAATATAATAATATATAACATAATATATAATATAATATATGTTATATATATAGACATATATCTTTGTAGGAAAAAGTCTGTGGAAAGACTCAAATCACTGTCACTGGAATTTGGATGTGATGTTTAGAATCACAGAAAAAATGTCACATATATCACTACTGTATCAACAAGATTTATGAAATATGAACCAGAACACCTCTGCATGACACATAGTTAAGTAGTCACACCACAGGAGCTGTGAATTGCCATTTAGACTTAAATATACAAAGAAAAGTAAATTAAAATCATGTCTCATAAAGGATCCTTTTTTTAAAAAAAAGAAAGGAGAAAAAAAAAGCAGCACTATTAGCAAAGCATCTGTGCAAATGCCTCAGGACTCAGTTTTCCCAATATTTCAGGAACCTAAAATTATAGATTCATTATTTGGAAAATGCTAACATTAAAGCTGTTTCCCACGATGTCACAGATACATTCAAAACTGGCTTGAGGCAGTGGGTACAAGGACTACCTGGTAAACAGCAAATCCTCTACCCCAGCAGCACAGACCTTTCACCTTGCTGCTGCTGTTCCTGAGAGAAAGGGGGAAAGTTGCAGGAGACAGCTTCTTCTGAATGCGGTGTCAGGACCCCAGCCACCTAGAACTTAGTTTTTCTTTGCACTCACTTCAGGAACAGTAGCTTTTGCACCACAAGTTTTTCCTACAGCTGGTTTAGGCAGTAGCCATGCCCCTTAATTCCAGTATGCACAGGTCCCTGTCCCCTTACCTTTGAGGGCAAAGAAGAGCTTAGAATAATTAAAGTAAGTTGGAGAAAGAGAGTTATTTGGCATATTTGCTTCAATGTTAACACATTTTCTTCTGTTTTAGCCAGCCTTTCATGAGAATCTTGATGTTACAGCAATGACAGTTCTTATTTGAAAGCATTTATCAATTCAGTTATTCCTAATATCTGCTTCAATATCTAACAGCAGTTCAGTAACTAACTTGTATGCTTTAAGAAAAGGAATTTAAGAAAAAGGGAAGAAAAATAAATATGATTTAAAATTTTCAGATCGAGCAGTAAACTTGTAAATTCTTAGTTAAAAGGTATTTTTAATTGCATTTTCTGCTTTCTCTTAACCCTTGTTTTGCAAAAGCTCCAGTGTCAATGCAGAGTGAAATAGAAGCTGTTCTGATATGAGAGCATTTAGGCACTCATCAATACATATGAACTACACCTTTGAATAATAATAATTTTATATGTTACTAAACAATAACCTTCCATTGATGTTCAGATATTTTATAAATATATATTTTTTACTTTGAATTTATGAAAACATAGGATTATTTAGTTGGTCAAGTAGTTATTTTCTTTCAATATCAGGTCCCCACCTCATGTAAAAGAAAAGGAAATTTTACTTCTTTCTGCTTATTACCAAATAAAAAAATATGAATCCATTTCACAAACTATTCTTTTCTGATTTTTTTAAATTTTTTTATTTTTTACAATAGCTTTTAAATCCACTCCAGTAACAGTGTTCCCTTTAAATCCACCAAGGCTTCACACTGCTTGTAGCTCCCACAATTATGTTTTCTTTGGAATAGAATGGGCTCCAGTTAACCATCCCGTGAAAAATCTCCAAAGCCCTCTGGTTGCATTTAGATCATCAGTTAAAACAAATAGTAAACCATGTAGACATCTGAAACTGTCCCTACCTCTTAGCAGTGGGAAAGTAACGTGAGCAAGATGAACCATCCCAGGCGCAGTAAGGATCTCTTGCGAGACAACACTCAGCACATGCTTTTCCATAGATATCACAGCGGTGTAAAGGAAGCTGTGAAACTCCAGTGGCTGAGCCAATGTAGAGCTGTTGCTGTTACAAAAGTGAAAAAGTAAAATAAAATAAAAATTTTGTTGTCGTCATTGTTGCTGTTCTTGTTGGTTTTGTCTTTTTTTTTTTTTTTTGCTAAATAAGCCTAAAATATATATTATAAATTAATATGTTAGGTCCATTAGAAATGCAATAAAGAATCGTGACTTTGATGTACACTAAATGAATAAGGATAAGATTGTATTCTGGGTAAAAGATTATAACGATTCTGATTTTGGTATGAAGTTCTCAATTGTTTCTCTGAGAAAAATAAAAGAGAAAAATCTTTTTACTTTTTTCTGTAATTCAGATCCCTGCACTGGGGTAATGCTACAATAACTGACAGAAAACTGTGAATAATATATCTGCGATTTTAAATAAAAAGGATAACAACTTTAACTTCAGTTTCTTATATATGACTTAGATTTGTTTGGGTGATGGGGAATCCTAAAGGAAATTATTTCAGACAGATACGGAGATATTTCATCTTGGAAGAGTAGCTATACTTGCAAGCCTGATAATTCTGAAGAGTCACAGTAATTTCTGCAGATCCTACACTTCAATTGAACCATGTATTTAATGAAGAAAGATGGCATACTTTATTTTGGATAAGAAACAGTGTTGACTGAAAAAAAAAATGAAGTAAAAAAGGAATACAAACAAAATGAAGAACAGTTTTTCATGGCATTATAACACAATAACTTGTCTCTGTCAGTTTCCTCTCTGATCTCAAATTCAGGTGGTCCATTAGGGAAGCAGGTCCCAAGAGAGACAAGAGGAAACTTGAACTACTGATCCTGTGTGAAATTCTGAAGAGAGATATTTCAGCTTAGTGCTATTTTGCAAAGAAAACAAGTATGAGTGTAGTAAGCAAACAGTTCACTCTGAGATACTACACTAGGGGAAAATAAAGAGATATGTAAAAAATAAATGACATAATCTTTCTTTCTTGAAAATACTGACACTTTGCTTTAAAAAGCTTAAAATTTGTTATCCAGCACCTATAGAGGTGCAATACTGTTTTGTTTTTTTTCTTTTCTGTTGTTTGTTTTTAATCATAGAATCACAAGGTTGGAAAGGACCTACTAGATCATCTTGTCCAACCATCCACCCATTACTATTATTACCATAAGCTAGTAAATCATATATCGTAGCTCCTCAACCAGACACCTCTTCGACACTGCCAGGGATGGCGACTCCACCACCTCTCTGGGCAGGCCATTCCAGTGCCTGATCACTCTGAGAAAAAAAGTTTTTCCTTATGTCCAATCTAAACCTCCTTTGGTACAACTTGAGGCCATTTCCTCGGGTCCTGTTTGTTGCATGAGAGAGAGGCCAAACCCCTCCTCATCACAACTTCCCTTCAGGAAGTTGCACAGTGCAATGAGGTCCCCCCTTAGCCTCCTCTTCCAGGTCTCCAACATCTCACTCTAAGCAGTCTTAGAAAGAAAGAGAAACTGGATATTTGCAGTAATTTTTTCCATCTTAGAAAACATGAGGTTGGTGTGAAAAATAGGCTTTTGAGAAATTTTATCAAAATTCCTCATCTCTTGCATTGTGATGCCCCAGAGGTATTAATTTCACAGAATCCTGGAATGGAAGGTGGTTGAAGTTAACTATCTGCTGAAAAAGATGTATACTGGCTACCAGAAGAAAGAAAACCCAAAAGTGCTCCAAAAAGGTGTAGTTTTAGTTTCTTTAAAAGACAGCAGCTTGACAGTTTTTACAGACATATTAGTTACTACAGAAACATCCCATGACTTCACACAAACACCAATAGTTTCTCAAAGAAAATATGACAAGGAAAGTACCCCCCCAAAAAAAATGTATGTTCTGGTAAACAGAAAAGTAAGTCCTATCTAAGCAGCTGCTTCCATCTATTACAGTGCCTTAGCTGGGCTGTAAAACCACATTCTTCTGGGTAACAATCTCTGACCACACAGAGCTCCTCACAAAGACTTCAGTGTATGTAACAGTCCCCAGCTAGAGTTGTACTGTTGACAAGTAGATGACAGGCAATTGACATGATGGGCTGATTTTGCCTAACTTTAAGCTACTTAATGAAGTTCCCAGCTTAGGGGTACATTCTGCAGTAAGAAGACCAGCAATTCAAATCTTAGGTGACCTAAATATTTCTCATGGGGTTCTTTTTCTCTTTACTGATTATAGAGGCAGCATAGGTCAAATTAAAGCTTCACTTAAGTGTCTTAAATGTCCAGATGGTATTGATCTGAGTCTCACGTAATTGAGGCATTAATATATATGTGCATGTGTGTGTGTCACAACACGTTGCAGCCAATATAAAAATGAACCTGGAGAATGTATATGAGAAAATAAAGAAGTGTGCTGTAATAGATTCCTACATATCTCTGTAATTGATTTCATTTTTTTCAAAAAAAACCCTTGCCGATTTCTAATAAATGCCTTTAGAATTAGAGGACTAGAAATGCATAAGGAAAAAAAAAAAGAGAGAGAAGCCAAAATAGGGTTACTTAAAGAATCTACTTCTTGTAGGTAAGTTCATAAATTTCAGTCACTAAACTATATAGACTATGTTTCAGGTGCGGCACTGCCTGCAAGCTTCTGCCCTGTTTGCTCCTCTTCTGATCATTGTTTTAGATTCCAGATGGTGATCATTACTCAGAACATAATAACATACAAATCCAGGCAGTATGAAATTTGGAAAGTAGCAATAGAATGATTTGTATCAATGGTCTGACCTTACTTTGTCATACATAGACAAACTGCCTTTTGGGCAAAGAGTCTCTCCCAAGAGGCTTTTAATTTAATAAATCAGTTGATTATCAGATCAAACTAGAGAAAAAACAAAAAGAATAAAAAGAAAGTAGCTTTCTAAAAACCCTTGAAAAGACATCAGGGCTCCAGGAAACTTTAGGAGATTAATATTTTAAGCAATCCAGTGATCTCTCCACCCTACTGTGCTGACAGAACATGCAATTTTTCCCTAGAGTTAGGAGGAGGATGGAGCTGAGAAATTTCCATCTGCAGTTAACAAATTGGAAGTTAGTAAGAGATGAAAAATTTGAATGTTTAAAATGAAGAACTGAAGCCGAATTTTAAAATAAACTTTAGGGAACAGGAGGCTAAAATCCCACTAAATTTCATTTTATGTCTTGAAATGTAACTATTTGATGCAGAAGAGGAAATTGTTTAATTGATGGAAACATTTTGGACTGGCCCTTTCCATATGACCCCTGTGAGCAGGAATTGGGATTTCTATTGAGATTCAGTACTTCATGAAAACGACTATATAAAGAGTCCTTAATTTCTTTTTAAAAGTTTCTGCCACGTCTACAGTTAAATATATTGTGGTGGAGAAACAAACACTTTTTCTAACAGTTAAGCAGACAAAGAAATGGCTTTATCAGCAAAGGTTCTTCTTGGTCATTGTTTTTGTGGGGTTTTTTTTTTGTTTTTTTTTTTCATCTTTCCCTAAATCCAATCATTTTTTGAAGTGAAAACCTGAGCCTGAGAAAAATATGTGAATTTGTTCCACAACAAGTCATCTTTGACTGAAAACCAGGTCTGAATTTTTGCCCTTATCTATCTATCTATCTATCTATCTATCTATCTATCTATCTATCTATCTATCATCTATCTATCTATCTATCTATCTATCCATCCATCCATCCATCCATCCATCCATTCATCCATCCATCCATCCATCTATCTATCTATCTATCTATCTATCTATCTGTTTCTTTATTTTTGGTGGAAGGAAAAGCTATGGAGTCCTCTGGGACAGACAGGGCCAAGTGCAGCCAGGGGCTCACTGGAGGCCTCTCTCCCACTGAACTGTGAATTCTGTAGAATAGTAGAGTATTACAGGATGCTGTTTCCTCAAAGTTTGTGTCTACTAATAACTATGCATAAGTAATTCAAGAAATAATGATACATGAAGTATGTACTTAGGAGAAACAGACAGCTTCAGTGAGGAAATGTGAATCTAACTCCAGTTAGTTAAAGACAGCGGACATGAGAAGGACTGCATCATCCAAATTTCCTTGCTGAAAATCATCCTTTCTGAAGGATCAAAATTATACTTGCATAGAGGCATGGAAGCCTTAGAGCTTTGTATCATTTAAATCCTGAATTAAATTATTCTGAAAACTTGACGGTTTTGGTCATTAGGAAGAGGGTTCACTTGTAACATATCATTTTGAAGTGATAGCAACAGAGGTAGCTTTGAAGATCTAGTATAGTAACATAATCAAAAATAAGAAGAAACTTCATGTACTGTGCTTTTATAGTCAGACAAAAGATTTGTTAGTGAAGAAAATAAAGTGATATTTTTGAAAGTATTCAGTAGGACATGCTGGCTTCACTGTTTATATTTTATACTCCTGCTTTCTGCACTGCATGGAATTATTGTGCTCTTTATACAAAAAACACCCTGGTAATCAAAACAAAATAAGTAAAGTGTTTGAACTGTAAAGCTACAGTATTTTGAAATCATAAATATAAAATGAAAACATGTTGCCAAATACTTATTTGATACATCGAGACAGAGCCAAAAGCTTTTCATACTGTCATTTTTAGCCTGAGGCTTGTTGATTTTTCATGAGTTTAACTTTGCCTGATTAACCTGTGTTTCGCACCGTTTTTTAGATTTAGGCAATTTTAGTAGTGTACATTTGTTTTCAAAAGATTCGGGGAAAATCATAATCACTCCTGAATAACTAATCATGCTTTGAAGAAGAGATTGCACTAAACTTCATGTCCAACTATCAGACATGATTGGCTGCTTCAAGCGAATGTACTTATTTTAGGGAAGTAATCCTCCCCCTATACTTGGTACTGGTGAAGCCCCACCTCAAGTACTGTGCTCAGTTTTGGGCACCTGAATATAGAAAGGACAATGAGGTGCTGGAGCAGATCCAAAGAAAGGCAACACGGTTAGTGAAGGGCTTGGAGAATATGCCCGATGAGGAGACTGAAGGAACTGGGGCTGTTTAGTCAGGGGAAGAGGAGGCTTAGGGGAGATCTTATTGCTCTCTTCAAATACCTGAAATGTGATTGCAGTAAGTGGTGTTGATCTCTTCTCACTGGTGACAGGACAAAGGAAAATGGCCTCAAGTTGCACCAGGAGAGGTTTAGGTTGGATATAAGGAAAAACTTCTTTACGAAAGGGTTGTTAAGCACTGGAAAAGGCTCCCTGAGGAGGTGATTGAGTCATCATCCCTGAATGTGTTTAAAATCCCTTTGGATGTGGTGCTCAGGAACATGATTTACTGGTGGGTTGTTAGAGTTAAGGTAGCACGGTTTCGTTGCAGTTGGACTTGATGATCTTGGTGGACTTTTCCTACCTGAGAAATCCTATGATTCTATGAATCTTTAAAATACTAATATACCAAAGCAGAGCATTTTGGTATAAAGTGAACACACATATGTATATATACACCTTGACAGGTTTGTTTTCAGATATCTCAGAATACAACACCTTTTTTTTGACCTGCCATTTTTGCTGTTTTAGCTGATAAACAATGTTTGAAAAGTGTCCCCAAACAAAACGTTTTCTGTCAAATACATGATTTTATATTTTTGCAGTCACTGATGTATCTGCAAAACTGTATGCTATGGTCAGTTCCACAGAGTATCTTATGCTGAAAATCATCTTTTGCTTATTTCATTTAGCTAATTAGCTTCTGGTGAGAACAGAAGCCAGGCAAGTCATGATTTTACCATGTTGCATTGTATAGACCTTTGCATCATGTCTCTGCCTGTTTATAGACTGCACCATTTTACAGACTGAAAAGTCTTCCTTTACTTAGTATCTCTTCACAGGGAATCCATTTCACACATTATTCATCCTACTGCTTATCCTGTTGTCATGGTTTTATGATTTTTTTTATTGGTATTCCACGTCACAGCATCATGAAGTGCACTGGAAGTTAAAGTGTTAATGCTCTAGTTCTGTGTATTGTCAAGGTATACTTGTGACAGAAGTACTACATACCCCAGAGAACTTTGTGTTACTTCATGTTTTTCTGTTTTCCGTTCAGGGGGAAAGATTAAACTGTTAGCATGTCACAAGATCTCTCTCTTTTCCTTTTCTGCTCAATCCAGCAGTATGTGTTCCCAGCCATCTCACCTTTAACATTAGAGTGAGGCCTTTGGATTCTTGGATACTCTCTCTCTCATTTTATTTGATTTATTAGCTTCAATTCCAATTATATTGTGTTATATTGTGTTATTTTTCATTTCAGTATCTTATTTAGTAAATTAGCGTTCCTCCTCAGATCACTGCCACTGTTTTGTTTTAGGCTCATCTCCCTGCACTTTCTCTTTTTCCCTTTTCCCTTTCCTGGGGCTTGGGTCTGTGGGTCCCCTCACCCCATTCGTCGCAGAACCAGGCCGAACTAGCTCATAAACCTCTGACACCTGTGCTTGTTCAAATTTCTCAACCTCTTTTCTTGTTGCACCTTAAGTGGTTCTGGTGATTATTTTTCTGGTGATACTTTGTTCCAGTACAACTTGCTTGCCTACCCAGAGCCAAGGATCTGTCACATGAACTGAATTTCTGTGTACAGCATTGGAGTCAGTGGAATTTGCTACCAACAGTACAGAGAGTAGCTATTAGTCCCATTAAAGCAAGGTATCGAGCTTAGCTGCTGTTTTAGAAGATTCTCAGTCATAAGAAAATTCAATAACATGTATTTTTTTTCTTGAGATCCTCCAGATGGAAGGTTATTTTGTTTAGTTTACACCTTACCAGCAAGTAACACAAAGCTTTTCCTATTGGAATTACATGTTCATTCTTCTGAGAAAATACTGATGTTTATGTAAAGGGAAGGGGTGCTGCTACTGTAGCTAACGTATATCTCTACTGACTGCCAAGTTACTGTCTAAAAGACAGAGACCAATAAATATTTAAAAGTGATTTAAAGATTGTGGATGTAGTACCTGTTTTGTGGAAATCTTCATTGCTGAAATAGCAGTGGGTTCCTAATAGAAAAAAAAAAAAAAAAGATTTAAAATATAAAATGAGTTCCTTAAATACAGAATTTCTTCCAGAACACTAATTGTCTTAGAAAAGCTGTAATTAGTAGTGGTGCATCTTAGTTATGGTGTTTCTTGTTGTTGTTTTTTTGTTTGTTTGTTTTTGTAGTAGTATATTTTCTACTTATAAGTAAATTAGAATATACATGTCCACATACATCTTTGATTGCTATGATGAGTGTAGATGTATCATTTCATCTGATTCTTACAGTCTCCAAAGTCTTGATGTGATCACTTTGTTGCTAGTTTCAACTTTTGAAATTAAATTCTGCTCTTAAAATTACAGCTTATTTAAAGAATGTCAAAGAAAATGTGAAAATAATAATGTATGTATCAAAACATGTAGATTGTAACACTGAAATATACAAAGTCCTTTAACCATGTAAGGGGGAAAAAACTTTCCTGCAAAATCTTATTTGTAAGAACAAGCCATAATCACAAGCCTAATACTGTTGACTGATCTTCACTATTCACATACAAGTCAAGTTATTCATATTTGCAGGATTCAAAACAGAAACAGGCAAGAGATTTTTTCAGTTTTCAAATACCTATCATTACTTCCCTCCTAGCTGTGTCTATTCTTATAGTCACCTGTATCAGTCAGATGTCAAAGCAATATCTACTTGCTTACATAAGAGATAGTAACTAGTTAATACAGTAAGTATATTTAGATCTGCTTAAAAGTATATTTGTATGTTTCAGGCCTAGCCGCTTGGATGTATTTACTCCTGAAAGAAAAAGTGACAGGATTTGGTGCTGTATGACATGAAGTCAGCATGGGTTCATGAATGGTAGATTCTTCTTGACAAACTTGATTTTGTTCTATGACAAGGTGACCTGCTTAGTGGATGAAGATAAGGTTGTTGATGTGATCTAAGGGAACTTCAGAAAAGCCTTTGACACTGTCCCCCACAGCATCCACATGGAGAAGCTGGCTGCCTGTGGTTTGGATGGTACACTCTGCTGGGTGAAACGCTGAATGGACGAATGATCCTAAAGTGCTGTAGTCATTGGAGTTAAATCCACTTGACCAGCCAGTCATGAGTGGTGTCCCCCAGTCTCAGTATTGGGACCACTCCTATTTAATATTTTTATCAGTGATCTTGATGAGGGGATTGAGTGCACTCTCAGTAAGTTCACAGATGACACCAAGTTGGGAGGTGGTTTTAATCTGCTGTAGGGTAGAAAGGTACTACAGATGGACCTGGATAGACTGTATCAAAAAGCCAAGGAAAACTGTATGAGTTTCAGTAGGACCAAGTGTTGAGTCCTGCATTTTGATCACAACAACCTCAGGTTATTTAAAATCCCTTTGGATGTGGTGTCCAGGAACATGATGTAGTGGTGGGCTGCTAGTTAGGGTAGTATGCTTTTGTTGCAGTTGGACTTGATGATCTTGGAGGTCTTTTCCTATCTGAGAAATTCTATGATTCTATGAAGTCAGTGCTGTATGAATATTATTTCATCTAAAACTTTACGACTGGTACATCATGCTTTTCATTATATAAATTAATCACATTCTTACTAAGCTTTCACACTTGTGTAGCTTTTAACTTGCTTATCCTGAGAGAATTTGATATGGGTCAGTAGATGTTAAACATGTGAGCCTGCCTTTCCAAATAGGTTAATAGATCCTATATTAGAAAGCATCAATTAAGTGTAACTTTTGAATGAAAACTGAACTCATGGGTTTGTTTGTTCAGCTGTTCAGAGAAATATTGCACAAATATGGTTAAAAGAAGAATTTGTTATCAATGTAACAGATATGTAAGACTTCAGG